>NC_080842.1:31526921-33961921 GCF_030435755.1 Ochotona princeps | reverse complement strand
CCAGCGCGGTGGCCTAGCGGCTGAAGTTCTCGCCTTGAATGTGCCAGGATCCCATATGAGTGCAAGTTCTAACCCCAGCAGCTCCAGTACCCATCCAGCTCCCTGCTTGTGGCCTGGGAAATCAGTTGAGGATGGCCCAAAGATTTGGGATCCTGTACCCCTGTGGGAGACCCAGAAGAGCACCTGGCTCCTGGTTTCAGATTGGTGCAGCTCTGGCTATTGAGGTCACTTGGGTAGTGAATCATTGGACGGAAGATCTCCCTCTCTGTGTCTCCTCCTCTCTGTATATCTGACTTTGAAATAAAAATAAAACAAATCTTAAAAAAAAAGAAGTTTGGTGTTATGAGTTTCACCCATTATGTGGGTTCAGCAGTTCCATAGATAGCACACGTTCAACAGACTTACTGAGGCCTGAATTTAGACTAGTGTGATGTGATGCTCAAGGTGAAAATGACTGGGAAGATACCAAGAATTCCTGCAACCATATGCCAGAGTGAAGCCAAACAGAAAGCTAGAGAATTCGAATGTTCTAGAGTGTAACAGCAGATCAAGGAATGCTGCTGCTAGAAAAGAGAGCAGAAACAAAGCAGTTGTAGAATGGATTCTAGGGCAGAAACACAGAAAAGCAGAGAAAAGGATGTTAGGATGCTTAATTCAGAATCATGTCCTTTGCATTTTGGGCATATGGATTAAAGTGTACTGTCATAAACTGCACAATTCTTATACAATTAAAGCCTGTAAGGGAAGTACAGCTTGTTGAGCTTGGGCTCGGTGAGCTTCTTTTCAAGGTAAAATCAAGACAAGCCTGTATTTAGGTCTGAATGGGCATATACATAAGCACACATTCTGAAAAAAGCAGTAGTAACACATTTTAAATGAATAATATGAAGTTGCTTTTTATAGATAAGTGAATATTTTTTAAAAAGCACAAAGAGAAAAACTAAGCAAAAGCACTTAAATTGATAATAGAAATTCTGGAAACTAATTTCCCCAAATAATGACTATGTTATTATAACTAAAATTTAAAGAGCGACCTTGTTGAGAAAATTGTCTTTTATTTCCATTATCATAATTGCACTGCAGTAATATATAAATTTTAATTACTGTGATGGAATTCTCCTTACACTTATAAATGATTTACTTTTTAATATTTAAAAATATTGTCTTAGCACTGTTCAATGTTCTTTATGTAGTGATATAGAATATTTGAAAATACTGCCCTAGTCTCTTTCTAACCATATTAACTGTTAAAATGTTTGTGAATTAATTATATCAAAGCTATAAAATTCAGTCTTACATTTTTAAGGAGAAGGCATATTTCACACAACTTGGAAAATCTTAAATGCCTTTTCTGTAAAGAGTTGGTTTAATGCACTTAAAGCAGAAAGCATTTCATTCCTTATTGAAGTTCATATTTCTTGAACAGTAATGTTGGCACTTTATAAATAAGCAATTTTCACTAAAAACATGCCAGAAGCATAAGACAAAATATTATCTATTAAAATTGCCTTTTAAAAATTCTAGAATTCTATCTCAAATGCTCTATATAATGTAAATCTTTTTATAAGTCAAAGCAGTGTTCATAATGCTTTAACCTATTTAAATATGATATTAAAGGGGGCATTATCATATTACGGAAGTCCTAACTACTAATCTTTATGTATTAACAGTCTGCATGTATTGTCAAAAAAATCATTTGCTGGGACCAATGTGATTGCATAGCTCACCAGTTCTCTGCCTGTGAGCTAACATCTCACACAGGTACTGGTTCAAGTCTGGGATACTCCACTTCTAATATGACTCCCTGATAATATCCTGGGAAAGCAGTCAAGGATGTCCCTAGGCCTTGGACCTCTGCACCCATGTAAGAGACCAGAAGAAAGTTCCTGGCTCCCAATTTCACACTGGCCCAGCTCTGTCAGCTTGGTCATTGTTTTTTCCTTGCTTGTTTGTTTATTTCGTTTGTTACCAGGGGAAAAAATGTATTAAAAATTATCTAGGAATGTTAGCAACAAAATTGGGGCCTATGAAATTTACACAGTTCTCAGTTGACATTAGGTTCCTTTACAAATACATAGATGTTTTGGGGTAAATGCTACAATCTGTCTCAGTGTTAGGCTAATCCATTTCTGTAAAGGCCCTGTAGACTTTCTATGGCTTTATACAGAGTCCTGAAGGAAAATGACAGAAATGCATGATGAAAATGAATAATACATAATGAAAATATTTTGTGCCTCCAGTTCATGGCAGTAATCATTCAAAATAGCAATTATTCAAACACATTGACTCAACTGCACAATTTGTTTTCTTTCATCTCATTACTACATTACTGATGGGTTATTAAATTAAGGGGGGGGTATAATTCACAATATGTTAGAAGCTCAGTCACAGATAAGACTTGTTTAAATAACCTTAGTCTTTCAACTATAAAAGCTCTAAAATAGATTGCAATTTATTTTGTTAAATCAAATCTGTACTTACATTTGGTTATTACAATACAAAGTCTATGAGTTTAAAGAAGCTAAATTTATTTGACTCCTCTGTACATTATTAACTTTCAAACTATCTTTTGACTTTAGGAACATATTTAGAAAAATACTTTTCTGTGAACTTCATGAGTGCATAGGCACAATTTCTAATCTACTTTCAGAAACTTCTTTCTTTAAAGGGTTTAAATTCCTTTCTACCAGAAATTTTAATACAGGAATCTAGATCTTTTAATGTTTTCTTAAAGTGTTTACGATAATCAAAGTGCCTCATTTTAGAAAGTTTTCTCATTTCAAAACTTCCACCAGTTTAAGGGGATGGTAAGATATTTTTACCCATGAATTCAGTAGGGTAGGAGCACTGCTTTGCATGCACACTGCCCTGCTAAATCAATTCAAATGGCACCAGAGGATCTAGAGAGGTCAGAGTGGATTCCATCAGCACTAAGCAAGAGCTACAACAAGTTAATGTATTCAAACTAATAGTAAAGGGACCCCAGTGAATACCATTGTCATTGGTGTACTTGAGGCATTGAAAATTTCATTCCTTGTTAGTCGGATCTGTCTCTATTAAAAAGGATGTGCTGGCAAGCAGTTTAAAATAAAAAGGTTCATTTGTCTCCTTCTGAAGCAGAAAGTTACAGCTACTGATTTTTACTTCTTCTATAAAGGAAAGTGAGTGAGAAAAATTGATCTATAGCAGAGAAGTTTCATAGAAGCCTGGAAATGTATCTAAAATTGAATTGTTACAGCTCAGCTAATATAGATGATTCGCATAGATGCTTTGCCTTTTCCCAAAACCCTTTATGAATTTGGCTCTAAAACAATGAAATCACAGTACGATATTAATAACTGATTAGATTTAATAAGTAACTTTTTTCGCAATGAGTCCACATTATGAGCACAAATTCTTCTTCCTTAGAGGATTCATATCAGATTCTAAAATGAATAAATGAATTTGCCCGTTTTTCCTATGCTTGAAAAAATATCCTATATGAACTTACAGCTGAAGATGTGAAGGTTAAAAGTGAATATTCAAGCATTTTAGTCCTATTTTCAGGGAATTTTGTGGAATGTTTTCTCCCCTTCACATTATATATATCACTGTCAAATCAAGAGAAATTCTTTCTTACAAAAATCCTTTCTTTCCATGATTTCAACTTTTCTCTAGCATCCCTTTAGCCTTATTCTTGCCAAGTATCTCTTACCATATTTAAACCTACCAGCCTCATTCAAATGTTAAATATTTATTCAGTGCTTCTGATTTCATATCTATCTTGGACTTGGTCTTATGATTCAATGATATTTATGTGGAATTCATGTCTCTTCTTTCTTTCTCACTGAGGAAAAACAATAAATACTTAAATCTTCTGGATGAGAAAATGACAAAACCTCAATTTTCCAGAAGCCCACCAAAAGTAAAAACAGAAGGAGGGTCACACTTGGATTTTGACACCAGATTTTAAATTACTGCACCCTGTCATTTTGACAAATGTATGAAATAACATGCTCATAAATATAATCTCAGGGCAAATTATAAATAAAGCAGTGTCACAGGCGAGAACTGAGTGTTTTGGGAATCGACTCAGCTAAGCCATTCTACATATAAAGCAATAGTTGGCTAATAGTTGTTCTTAAGCTAAGGAGCTTTGGGTGTTCGAGGTCATTAGGGAACGTCAACAGAGGCCAGAGATGGAAGGAAGACAAATCAGTGCCAGTTGTTTCTCTGGGAGTGAAATCTGTAGGCATAGCACTGCCTGGACAAGTCATGATTGGCAACCTAGAGCTTCATGCAGCCACATTGCTAAAATAATTGGTCACTTGTTCTGGTGTCCTCCATTCCCTGCGCGTGCAACGATCCATCAGGGGATCTCCTGGCTGGGATAGTGATTAATCAGTAAATAAAATACCCACAGGGGAACCAATTCAACATGAAATATCATTCCCCCAATTAAAAAAAGCCACTGGGACAGGCATTGTTTTTCAGTCCTCCCTTTTAAAAACTGCTTATGTCTGTGTTTGTTTTTTGTTTTTTCCTTGTAGTAGACATTATCTCTTCTTCAACCCTGTCTGAAGCCACCCTACAAGGCAAGCAGGGTTCTATTGTAACAGAAATAATCACGTGTGTTTAAATAGGCATGTGCATGCTTGCTTATATGCCTATATCCATGTTTGTGCAGAGTGTGTGCACTTATCAGTAGTATGTATCTATACACGTGTTTGTGTCAGTCAAGCTGAAATAAATCTTTGTGACTGCATCTATAATTTACAAGAGTAAGTGGACTGGAAGGAAGAAATTAAAAAACAGAAATGAAAGAAAGCTTATGGTATCCTATTATGTGACTGATCTAAGTTGTCCATAGGACTACTTTCAACAGAATATCAAAAATAATAGTTTTGTTTGAATTTAAAGCCTGAAAAGATATTTCTCTTACAATAATTTCATACTCAAACACAATTTTGCAGACATTTAAGGCATCTCTCTGTTTCTTAGGGGTTATATGTTTTAGGGAAATAAAAAGTATGATTTTCTTGTAGAAGAATTAAAAAGTTCAGAAGAATCAGATTAGGCTAGCTGAGTGTGGGCTGCTGCTTAAGGAAAGAGGTCGCCAAGGCAAATCAGAAGGGAAAGAAGACAAGGAGTGAAAGGGATACAGAAAAAAACAAAGCAGAGATTGAAGTGAATGACTTTTCTGTATTCCAAGAAAATTGAAAAATACACTAAGATGTTTACCAGTTGAACAGCAATTAATTTACTATATATATATATATAGTCAGCGAAATGTCGGAATTCCATGAGGAATGTGTAAAGAGAGACACTAGTGAAAAGTAAGAGTTGAATAAGAATTTCAATATAAGTCCAAAGTCTTTTCATTATATATATTTTGAAATCCTCCTGATTATTTCTTCCTTTGGCGGCAAGACTGATGAATTAAATTATGTTTATTTTTATTGTTGGCGACCACTATTTGCACAATTATTTTCCATTTTATATGAAACCATGAATTCAAAATTTAAAGTGTCAGATGCAATTAGATAACATTAACTGGCCAAAGATAATAAATGTGAAAAATACGAATCATAAAAGTAGCAATTAATATTGAATCCAAAACTATAGTATTTGACATTTAAGCATTTTTCTTGAGACTTCATCATGAACAATTTAAGGATTTAACTACAAATGAAATGTCAAAGATAATTGGTCATGTACCTTTGACATTTCATCTCAGGTTTGGTGAATCAGTTTTGTGATTTGGAACATTGGAGGTCAATATTCAAGGCTAAAATCTCAAAACCAGTTTCTGTTATTTTGTGGAACAAGTATATTTTTCTCACTTCTGTAAAAAAAACACAGAACATTAATTAAAACAGAGAAAATTAACATGCAAAGAATCTAGAGGATTAATATCAAGTACATCATTAATTATCAAGACCTACAGCTTCTTCACTTCTGATATTGTTGGGACAAAATTCATACTGTTTGGAAGAACTTTGATTTTATATAAAAAGATACAGGGAAAAAATGATGATATTAGGGGGGAAACAGTGGTATTACCCACTTTCCTGAAGCCCTTGACTCTTTGTATCCCAATCAACTAAGTAAGATTATTTAAAAAATAAATAAATAATAAAAATGTACAACATTGACCATTACTTATGGCTAAGTTTTTGGTAACAATACCATGGTAAAGTTTTGCCTAAAGTTTTGATACATATGTATATATAAATATTCATTTATTTATATACCTATAGATTTTATACTTACATGTAAACATTTTTATGACTGAAATCAAATAAGCATTCATTAAGAGAATCTGTAATATTTATAATAGGTAGAAACATTTTACAAAGTCCAACTAAAACCAAACTTAATGATGTCTCTGCAAAAATTAGAATCAATAATTCAATTATTCTTGGAATTTTGTTTCCCTGCTCTGCTTCCCTCTAATTATACTTTCATGCAGCTCATCAGTTGTACCTGTCTCCAGGGCACAAATTCAAATTTGGCAGTAAGGAATGCAGGTAAAAAACTTATTGGATTTGATTCTTGGTAGTAGCATGTTAAGTTTCCCAGTCTGATTTGTTGATCAGGTCTGCATAAATTCACGCAACTATGTCCTAAGGTTCCTGTGCAGAGTTATGCATTTCTCAGTGTAAAAGTGCAAGCGAGTCCCTAACAAATGAGGTAGCAGACAAGAAAAACAAAATTGCAGAGTGTCCAACGCATTTCTTTTCTTTTCCATGTCTCCCTTTTTCATACCAGAGATATTTCTGGGGTTGATTTTGCACCTGTCTTTGTTCAGGTGTTGCTTTTCAAAGGCATATGCTCCTGTAAGCAATGCTTTTCCTCCAGCAGGCGGTAGAACAGCAAACACACACAGGTATGACCAAAGGCTGTGGTATTCTTAGGGCAACCTGGGCCCTTCCCATCCAGGAAGTAGGAATTGGGGTGTGGTATTTTCACTTTGCTTCAGGAGAGGTTGCAGAAGAGCATTAGTCAGAGGTCTCTTCCTGTGAGGAGGTCAGCATCACCGGAAAGGTCCATTCCTTCCTTGTTCTTGGAACAGAATTTTCTATCAGTCAGGATTATCTGGAACGCTGGACCTGGTGTGGTAGCCTAGAAGCTAAAGTCCTTGCCTTGCTTGAGCCAGGATCCCATATGGGCTGTTCATGTCCTGGCTGCTTTACTTCCCATCCAGCTACCTGTTGTGGTCTGGGAAAGCAGTCAAGGACAGCCCAAAGCCTTGGGACTCTGCACCCAGGTGAGAGACCTGGAAGAGGCTCTGGGATCCTGGCTTCAAACTGGTTCGGCTCTGGCCATTGTGGCCACTGGGGAATGAATCAGAGGATGGAGGATTTTCCTCCCTGTCTCTCCTCTCTGTGAATCTGACTTCCCAATAAAAATAAATAATTATTTTTTAAAATTATGTGAAATGCAAACAAAGATGGGAAATAGTAAAACAGGGTGTATTTAAAAAAGCAAACTAAAATCTCATTAGTGCATCTCAATAATTTTCTCATTTGAGTATCTTTAAAAATAGAAAAAACACAAGTTTTAAAATTATAGAGAATAACTGGAAATCAATAACTGAGACATCCACTAAGTGAGGTGAGGAAAATAAAACCCCAGGCTACTCAAACGTGGACTCTATTGACCTTGAACAGAAAATAAACTTGTAGTTTCTAACCACATCTAATTTATTCATTCACATATTAATATTTTATTACAAAGTATGCATTCTGGATTTTGCTCTATAATTTATCACTGTCTTGTTAGTTCTTTGATGTTTCCTGGTAAATTTTAAGTTACATATTCTGTGTAGTTTCAGAGATACGCTAGGAGAGAAAGAGAGAAAGGGAGAGAGGGAGAGAACAGAGAGGGAGAGAGAATTATGGAAGCTCACTGGTTAATTGGTTTTAGTATTCATGGTGGTTACATATGTTAATTTATCTTATTATGCCATAAAAGGACTCCTTCCACTCACCATGCAACATAAAAAACAGCTGCATACCAGATAACTACTGCTATCACTTGTGGGCATGTAATTTCTACTGAAAACATGAAATTGGCTTTTTCCAAAAAGAAAACAATTATTATCATCATCATTAATACAACTACAGGCCTGAAAAAGAAAGATATGGATCATGTCAAAGCCTAAAGCAATATGCTCATTCCAAACGGGATTTTGAAATTTATGGAATTAGGTCAAATGGTGTGTGACTGGGCAAAACAAAATGACAAAACCTAGAATGTGCAGAGAACAGGAGTTGAGGAGACCTCGGAGAATGTGCCATGACAAACCTTGTCTAACACATGTCAGAGATCCACGGATGACAGGTCATGTAATATTATACTCAATCATAAGGTAGTGTCTTAGTCCATGTTGGCTCAGCCTGTTTTTACAATTCAGCAACATTTTTGTTTTGTTTACATATTTATACAAGAAGCAGAGAGACAGAGAGATATTCCATCTGCTGACTCAAGTGTCTGCAGGTTCGAGCTGGCCACAGTCAGAAGCCAGGAACTCTACTGGGGTCGGCCACAGGACTTAATTACTTGGAGCATCATCTACTAGCTTCCATGTGCGTTATCAGGAAATCGGATATGAGGTGGAGGCAGGGTTTTATCCAAACACTTTGATGTGAGGAGATAGGCACAACTAGTGGTGCCTTAACCTGCATGAGTCACAATGCCTCCCCAGATCGAATGTTTTTCTGGGTGGCAGCAGACTCTAGAAAGTTTAGGTCGTCTCCTTTTTAGCACATAATTCAGCATTGTCAAATTCAACTAACACAGCCCCAAGTTGAATTGAAACTGTCATGTGAACTTCCTTCTAGGATTATGGATTATCATGGGATCTTAACTTTTAGTGTCTTAACTTTTATTTGACTGATATTTTTAAAAAGACTAAAAAAGAATTGGAAGCGATCAATCCTCTATGTTTTTATTACTAGAAAATCTAAGCTAGGTGCACATACACAAAAGATTCCATGGTATATAAAAGATTAATCAGGAAATCCCCCATCCACTAAGCACTTATTTCATTATTGCTATTTAAAAATTAGGTCAACTATAAAAATATCTGCATTGAGTCCAGCTAAATCCTTGCCTTGCATGTGCTGGGATCCCATATGGGCACCAGTTTGGGTTCCAGCTGTTTCACTTCCCATCCAGCTCCCTGCTTGTGGCCTTCGGAAAGCAGTGGAAGAAGGCCCAAAGTCTTGAAAACCTGCACTTGCATGGGAGACCTGAAAGAAGCTCCAGGTTCCCGGCTTTAAATCAGTATGGCTCCAGCAGTTGCGGCCACTTGGGTAGTGAAGCAGCAGACAGAAATCATTTCTTTGTAAATCTGCCTTTCTAATAAAAATAAATAAATACATCCAACCTGCAATGCTCTAGAGGAAAAATTATAAATAATCATCAAATATGACAATGGAAATTTGAGACCAAATATATTTGACTTTCTCATACGCTCCTGCTTCAAATAGTAAAGTAGGAATGATATTTTCAATACTTATTTCATATATTCATGATTTTTAAATGTAAGATAACATCTGTTCCCTGTAGGAAAGTGCTTTTAAATTAAATTGGCAAATGCAAGAGAATGCTAACATTAGAAATTGGTTTATTGTAAACCTCTAACAAGGGCTTATTATCTTTCCATCTCTTGTAATCCTAACCAGTAAATTACAGATAAATGATTAAGACTCGAAGATAAAGTTTTACATTTAACAGCTGTCATATTATATCAATTCTGAAATAATAAATTGTATTTAAATAAGCAAAATGTGAGATAAATTGAAAATGACTCATGGACCTGCGATTTCTGATCTCTTGAGATGATACTGTATCTTGTGGAGTAACTTTACGACCATTGGATATGAAAAGTAATTATACTAACTACATGAATGCAGGCAGAACACTGAAATCAGTTAGGCAAAGCAGACTACCCCAGACAGGCTACAAGGGCAAAGAGAAGCCCCGGGTCTGTGATGCGTTGAGTCCTGATGATTCAAGAGCTTTTGAAAAAATAAAATTTCTCTCTGTATTTTCCTGGTTGTGTCACAACAAAGAAACCCCTAAAGCACATTTCTGTGATGGCCACTTGACTTCCTGAATCCATTGGATGTGACTCCAGGGTTTGCCTACCCCTGCTCCAGCTGTTGTAGGCATTTGGGGAGGAAGATCTCTGTGTCACTCTTGATTTCTCTTTGCCTTTCAAATCCAAATTAAACTAATTAGTTAAAATAATAGTGCCTGCATCATGGCATAGCAGACAATGTCATCACCTGTTATGTCAACGTCTCATATGAACACTAGTTTGAAACCTGGCTCTTCCATTTTAATACAGCTCCCTGTTACTGTGCCGTGGAAAGGGGCACAAAGTCTTAAATCTTTTGACCCCTTTACCTACAGGTGAATCCAAAGAAGCTCTGGGTTCCTGGATTCAGCCTGGCCCTGCCTTGCCGTGGGATCCAGTTGTGAGTGAACCAACAAATGGAAGATCTCTCTCTGTCTCCCTCCTCTCCCCTATTTCTCTTTCAGTCGCTCTCTGCAATCTTCCGTTTCAAATAAGGAAAAAAAAAAAAGAAAACTTAAAAAAAATTTAAAAAGCAATTTACTAAACTGTGTTACAAGTTCTGTCTATGTTCAATTTGATCACTAAAGACTATTCCAGGTATTGAGAAATAGTCAAAGTGCTGCTAGTTTCCAACATCAGCCTTTGGAGTTCTCTTTTCTGTTTGAGAGCAGCTATGTAAAGAATATATACATATTTTTTGTCAACTGCTCTTCAAATGATAAGTGATGTCTTTTAATTACATTCTTTACAGTAATTAATTTAAAATGCCATGCAAATTCCTCATTTTGGAGTTCCTTTTTCAGGCAGAGTCTAGATGCCCTAGGCTTTCAGCAATTTATTCCAGCTTTCAAAATATTCTGAAAGTGTCTGTGATAATGGAGGCTCCTGAAAATATTCCCAAGTAGCTAGAAAAAATAAACAGCCGTTTGCAGAATGGTAAAATGCAATGCATACATTTGCATTTTTTGAAATGAAGTATTCACTCTAAACACATAAAAATAGACCAGCTAATGAATAACACAGATTTTGAGTTATGGGAACATTCAAATATTTTACAGCAGACTTCATACAAGGAGCCATTATCACTGGAAAACTGATTCAATAGGGCATGACACACTTTTCTTCTAAAACCTGGGGTTTAAAAGGATATATATGTTCTTATTTTTGCACAATTCCAAAAATAACATTATTATTTTACTTCTAATTTACATGCATTTTAGTAAATATTTTGATCTGCTGAAGATTTCTGATACTAAACTAATGAAATGACAAAAATCATTAAACGTTGTGTTCATGGCTTCCAGCACACAGAGCAGCGGAAAGGTGGGGTCAATGGGAATGGTCTATCTTGGCAGGGACATTAATTTTTCAGGAACAGTTTACTCTTTGTACTCATGTTTGATACATGGCGGTAAGAGCAAGTCAACCGCAATTCTGTTACTGAGTCCCAAATCCATACAGCTAATAACTTCTTTCAATCTTTATGTCTTTGATTCTTTAAGTATTTGTACCCTGTGTTCTCTGTTGTATTTAGTGTTTTGTTGTTGTAAAAACAACATCAATAATAAGAAGACTTAAAATGTCAAAATAAACTAAAATCACCTGAAATCGAAATGAGAAATATGTGTTCTTAAAAGTAAATTCTCTTTCTGGGGTAGATGTTTGACCTAGTGGTTAAGATGCCATTTTGCACTTCTGTATTCCCTGTTGGGTTGCCTGAGTTTTAGCCGTGGCTCTGGCTCCCAACTCGTCCTGTCACCGAGACCCTGGGATGCAATGGCAGTTGTTCCTGCTATTCACAGAGGGGTCCTGAGCTCAGTCCCCAATTCTCAGCTTTGGCTGGTACAGAGGATAAGAATGTCTCTCTTTTTCTCCCTCTCACACTCTCTTCACCACTCTCTGTGAGATTGCTTAACGGACCATGAATATGGAATTAATTACAAAGAGAATGATAACAATTACAATAATAGTCATACTAACTAACAAGCTAACGGCATTTATTAGATACAAGGCATTACCCTAAATACTATCCATGTGTCACTTCCCTTTATCTTCATGTCAACTCTGTATCATTCATTGGTTACACATGAGGAAACAATGACTCAGGAACAAGTTCAATAAATTTCCTTGCATATATCTATTGCATATATGTCACCTAAACTTTGAAAAATATGTACAATTACAGATCTAACACATACTGGAATAAAGACAGCTTTGTAAATCCATCAAAGTTTTAATTACACTTTTTTCGCATGCACAGCTCAAGAATATCTGGCTCAGTGGAAGATGGTTAGCCAGCAAATAAGACTCCTTTATCCTGTGCCAGGGTACCTGAGTTTCCTGCCAATCTCTGGCTCCTGATTCTAATTTCTTACTGATGCAGATACTGGGAGGCCGTGGTTTGGCTCAACTCATTTGCTTCCCAACATTGTGTGGAAGTTCTGGATTGCATCCTGGATCAAGACTTCAGGAGTCAGCCCTGCTTCAGCTGCTGTTAGTGTAAGAGTCAGCAGTGAGGGTTCTATTTATCCATCTCTATTTCTGTCTCTGAAATATTCCAAAAAAAAATGGTAAGAAAAGAAAATCTGACAAAGGAAATAGCATGATACTAATAATTCATATATTGATAAATTACAATTCATTCAACTTTTACACTTAAATAAGTGGAGGCTTTTTATTTTCTTAATTATGCACATTATTTATTCAAGACTTGTGTGCATACTTCACATTTTACAAAACTATTACATGGCATGAAGTTAATTAAACTTGTGTCATTTTTAATATAAAATATCATCAGACAATGTAATTATACTTTGCATCATAAGTGATTTATCGTTTAACAAAGCAAAAGAAGGACCTCACTCATGTCATTTGTTGAATAAAAACATCTGTAATGTGCATTTTTTTTCTTTTTCAAACAAAAAACTGTATACATTCTAAACAATTTGCTTTATTCATTTGTATGAATTGGAGCTTACATTAAAGTACTATATTCATCTGGTGTTTTGGAAAATTAGGATCAAATGATAGAAAGACACAGAATAAAAGTAATTAAACTCACAAAGAAAAGCAGCAGCTATTTTCGTAAAAGTTACCAGAGACTGAAAATGCTAATCTTCCCTAATCAGTCTCCACGAAGCATGGCTTATACATTAACACTCAGAAATGACTTAAGGCCCTACCGTGAACCCACATGTTACACATGTTTTCCTTACAATCCTAAAGAAGAAATGGATGAGAAAAATGAAGCTCCAGTAATAAAGCATTCAGATTTTTTTCCTACTCAATAGACATGAAGGTACATTAGCATCACATTAATATCAATCAGGGAACTCACTTACTTTTTCCTCTTTAGGCAGAAGTGAGGATGTTTTAGTCATGCAGAGAAGGTCAGACATCTAGGAAAGTTTCTCTTGTCATCCACAAAGAAAGGCACAAAGATTGGAGGGACATTCCTCATAATGAAAGTAAGTTTTATTATGTAAGCCACCAATACACATTATTCAATGATTCTTGTGTTTCATTTCCAGAGGTATATTTTCTTCTTTCTGAATGGCTAAAGTTATTAAAACGATGCAAAGCTATTAACATTAGGGAGAATTAAGTGTGCTACTCTCATTAATAACTACTAGTAATGAACTTCAGCAAAATCATAGAACTACTTCAATCTTCTTTTCATAGCGCCAATGTAAATGCTAATGTAAATTCTACCCACGAAATGCACATCAATTTTATCAACAGTCGGCAGCACATGTGGTAAGCTTACAAACTGTAAAACTGCTTCTGTATTTCTGCTTCTGTAAGGCAAAGCATTTATTTTTACCCACTGAACAATCTTAAAATAAACCAAGGGTTTTCCTCTGTAAAAGTTATCTATAATGTTGCTTTATGTGCTAGGATTAGAAGTTTCAAAATGGAAAATGAGAACAAAGCTTATCACTTCACAGATTTACTTCATTTGTGCTACTGTGGACTTCTGCTTAAACTTTCCATAAACTAACCATCTAGAAAAGGCAAGACCAATGGTTATAAGCAGCTATGGCTGGATTACTCTCAGCTCCCAAACTAAGCTGAGGTAAAGCAGAAAATACAGTTTTCCTTATGAGAAAACATGATTTCTATCAGCTTTTTGGGAATTAGAAAAATGTTTAAGCTGTTTCTACTGAATTCAAAACTGATGCAAAATTAAAATGCATGCTACATTCTCTTCAAATGCACATTTATTAAAAAACAGAGATTAGAGATTATTTGTGATTTTCTAGAAGGACCTCATTGTATCTTATGAAATTTACTTTAAAATGTTAATAGTTTATATCCCTTTATTAATTTATTTTTATACACTGATGTGTAAAAATCTAAGTCACACTGAACTCCTTTGTCAAAGTCACATCATTTGAAACATTTTGTTAAATCTTATGATCAGGACAAACTCTGTGATGGTTATAAGTTCTTTTATAAATATTTGTTTGTTACCAAATTGTTTCTTAACAAATTATCCCCTTTTAGAGAATAGATGTGAAATACTCATTTCTGCATGGGTGTGTGACACATGTACGGATGAACTCGTAACGCAAGGACTGTTTTATAAATAGTCCAACATCTCACTACTAAGTTTGAAAACTACCGATGTTAAACATCCAGGCATAAGGTAGATAATGTATATTTTCTCTAGTATTATGTTTAAACATTTTCTCAGAAAACTCTCATGATAGAGCAATTAATAATAAACTATGATTGAATATCATGAGCTTCTTTGCCATCAAATCTGTTCACGTTTTAAGATTCTCATTCACACTTTCAGGACAAAATATTGAAAATAGGATAAAGGTGAATCATAGAAAACACTCTGCTCTTGAAAAACAAGGGTAGTTTAATATTTTTTTGAAAAACAGCTATAATTTGTAATATAGTTAAGAATCACTTTAAACATCCAAAGAAATGAATGAAACTTTAAATATTAAAGATTTTCACCAAAGAGATTACCCACCAAATACAATTTGCTTCTCAAATGCAGTTTTCTCCAAATGTGTTTGCTTCCTTTCATGACCAATGCAGAAATAAACACAAAATTAGGAGAACAAGCTATTGTCAAAAATTATTATTTTAACATAAAAAGAAGACTTTTATTCATATTCAGTAGCTCTACCCAGTAAATCCAATATAGAATCACCCTGAAGCCCAAAACAGAATGGAATTCCCCACAGAAAATAATACCAAGGGCTCAAGGAGAATATGAAACAAATAGCATTACTACTCAGTAAGAAAACAGTAGGGATCCAGCAGAACTCAGGGATGAGGAATGGAAGCCTAGAGACATGAACAAAGCCTCTTGAAGACCACGACCTCAATCTGAGGTATCCTGATAAATAGTGCAGGAACACCTTACAAAGCGATTCTTGATAAATGGGTATATGGACATCACAGACCAGAAGCTAAGCAAATGGAGCTCCGACCTTTTTTCAGAGAAGAAACTCGCTTTATCAGCTCCCCAAATCTCCAGAATACAGGTGGTGGCACTGTTGGCACCATCTTGGGAAAGGAGTTACCGTGGGAATGTAGGCTGTTGACTATGAATCTTTGAGAAGCTCATTTGTGCCATTAGTAGCTTCTGCCATCAACACCAACAAAACTCTTGAATCCATTTTCTTTCTCAGGAAGTGGATTGGGGAACCACATGACAGGGATCTAATCAATCCTATTTATTAGGCCCAGGAGCACCCTAGATTCCCAATACTGTTGCCATGACAAAAACTACAGGAAGACTACAAAACAGCATCCAAACTGGAACTAAACTCAAATTATTTTATAAAACTGACACTGAAGCTGGCACATTGGCATTGCCCACTGATCTTTCACATGCCACTGCATCATGCAGGCACCGGTTTGAGTTCCAGCAGCTCCACATCTGATCTAGCTCCCTACTGGTGGCCTGGGATAGCAGTTGATGAAGTTAAAAGTCTTGAGCCTTGTAGGAGGTCCAAAAGAAGCTCCAGGCTTACAGTTTCAGAGTGGTGCAACTTTGGCATTTGTAGCCATTGTGGGAATGAACCAGCATATAATAAAATCTCTCTCTTCATATTTCTGAATTTAATTAAAATAAATAAATCCATAAAATTGAAAGCCTGACACTAAAGATGCATTTTCTGGAAAAAGCTTCAATCTAGGAAAATCATTTTTTAGCAAAAGATGAAAACAATGGATTTTTCGATATCAAAATCAACATAAAGAGCACAGTATGTTTGAAAAAGCAAGGTTCCACAACATTCCAAAAGAAAAAAAGTCTTTTAATAGAATAATCTCACAAAAAGCATATTGTCAAAATGCTTGATAAAGAATTCAAAAGAATGGGGACAGATTTCTTTGGTTCCCAAAGGATTCAAGGACACAGCAGAAAAAGCAATAGATCAATATCTGAGATAAACACAGTCGCAAAAATTCTCAACAAATTTGGCAAATTGAATGCAAAATACATCAAAATATTATCCACTATTATCAAGTAAAATTTATCTCAGGAATGCACTGATGGCTCAACACAAGCAAATCGATAAATGCATAGATCATAGCAACAAGTGAAGGGTAAAATATAATCGTATAAAATGCTGTAGCAACATCCATTCGCAATAAAAGTCATGAATAAATAACATAAAAGGAACATATCCAATCCCTTCTCTGACTTGCAGCTAAGATCAAGCGTAAAAGGTACCCCAACACAATAGAGAATAACTGACAATACGCAACATACATCATGTCAAGTGGAAAACTGAAAACATTTCTTCTAACTTCTGGAACAAAGTAATGATGTTTGCTCTCCTTGTTCTGGATACTTTATTGGAAATTTTAAGCAGCTCCATTAGCTGGTAGAAATAAATACTTTTCAAAGAGGAAAGTGCAAACTTAAATCACACCTTTTTAGAGATGGCATGATTGTATATAGGAAATAGACACAATCTGCTTCAACTTTAGGTGTGTCTTCCACATAATTCTTCATAGCAAAATGATAGTGATTTTGAAAATAACATTGTTATTACATAAGATGACTTTGGTTTCTATATGTGAATACTCAGTAAACAAATAGTTTTAATTTCACTCTATGTGATGTAATCACATTATCCAGGAATCCATTGCCGAAAGAATACAACATTCACGCTTGTGAGCAGTCCACTCTGTTTCCTAAGGAGAAAATAGATGTATCTTTGAGAGTTCTTCAACATTTAGTTAAAGACTTCTAACGAAGTAAATGTATTACTCATTTTTTCTTAAGATTAATCATAAATTTCCCCAAACAATGCATCTATAAAATTACCATAGTTTCAAATCACACTCATTATAATAGATGCAATTGCAGTTTTAGCTTACCCTTGGACACAAAACTGTGGAATCGATTTATGCTTCAATAAAAACAGCACTAGAATTAGATGCTAAATGATTACTAAAAATAGCTTGAGATGAAATAAAATGCTAATAATGGGAAATCAAAGAAATCTAAAGTATTCTATCCGAGGACATATGCATATGGTCACTGTCTCAATGTATAGAAAATAACATTTATGTTAATTTAATTAACTGCTTTAATTTATTAATTTATACTGTTCATAAGTTTTCCTTATACTTGCTTTTTTGTATATAGACCACGTAATTTTGAAAATGGAGATTATTTTCACCTTATACTCTCTTATAGAAATAGTTGCCTTCTTTGTTTACATTGTTGACCTGTTGACTTGTATTGATTAATAAGAAGAAAAAGTCCTTTACTGGTTTCTTGAACTTCCTTACATTTTACCGATTTTGCTAGAAACGCAGTCTTGACTGTTCTTTATTTGACTGCTCTGTACTTGGGATTTTATTATAGAAAGCAACGTTGATGTCCATTAACCAGCACAAATAGTTGGCCTTCTTACATTTCATGTCCCAGAGTTCCTCACACACCGTTATCACAGAGCATTCTTCTGGGCAACCCCACTTGATCCCCTTTCATTCCCCATGGGGGTTGGTGGGAAAAGGATGCTTTCATAATATTATGCAGTTTGTTGTGCTATAGAAAATAAAATTCTCTGATTCTATAAAAGAACTCCTGTGTCTTTCCTTGGCATCCATAAAACTATTGCAGTCGAAGCCAATGCTATGATGTAGCTGGATAAAGCTCTGACTGTGGCAACAGCATCCCGTATGAGTGCCATTTCATGACCTAGCTACTATACTTCTAATTCAGCTCCCTATTTTTTAAAAAAAAAAGATTTATTTTTATTGCAAAGTAAGATATACAGAGAGGAGAAGAGATGGAGAGGAAGATCTTCTGTCCTATGATTCACTCCCCAAGTGGCCACAATGGCCAGGGCAATGCTGATCTGAAGCCAGGAGCCCAGAGCCTCTTCCAGGCCTCCTGCATGGGTGCAGGGTTACAAGGCTTTGGGCCATCCTCGACTGCTTTCTCAGGCCACAGGCAAGGAGCTGGATGGCAAGTGGGGCCTTCGGCACTGGGACTGATGCCCATATAAGATCCCGGCCCATAGAAGGCGAGGACTTTAGCTGCTGGGCTATCACGCTGGGCCTGCAGCTCCCTATTAATGTGCCTGGGAATGCGACAGAGAATTGCTCAGGTCATTGAGTTCCTGCATCTACTTGGAAGACCAAGAAAAAATTCCTGTCTCCTGGCCTCAAATCAGCTTGGCACTGGCAGTTAAGATAGTTTAGGGAGTGAAGCAGATGATGGAACATCTCTCTTTTTCTCTTTCTTTCTCTCTCTCTCTTTCTCTGTGTTACTCTGTCTTTCAAATAATTGTAAATATTAAAAAAAAATCATTGCAGTCTAAGGTCTGTATTTTAAAGTAGTAGAAATCAAATCTCAGATACAATAGTAAACATCACTAATATATCATTAAATATTATTTGCAGAGAACATTCAATTTTACTAATTAGAGAAGAATGTCATATTGCATAAGTGCATATGATATTGCAATCTTGTGTTAATACGCACATAGACAATCGTATTATAGAATTATTCACCATCCACTTTCTTGGTGTTTTTTTATTTCTTATTCTGTAAGTGCATTAAATCATGCTGATTGCCTTTCAGCACTTGTGGCATTAATCATAAATTCCATTATATTAGGAAAATTAATGTAATAAATTATATTAAATTTTTCCTAGTGAACCATTCTTGCATTTCTGAAGTAGATTCCACTTGGTGTGATGCATTGCCTTTAAGTGCGCTGTTGGGTCCTGCTTGTTAATATTTTATTTTAAATAAACAGAGGTATTCATGAGTGAAATTGATCTTAAGTTTTATTTTCAGTACAGTCTTCATCAGATTTTAGTGCCTTTGAGAGCAGATGAAATCATTTCTATAAATTTCAGACAGTAACTGAAAGAAAACAGTAAGATTTATAGAGAAAGTGGAAGTGCATGGATAATGAGAGCTCGAATTACACTTAAAGCTCCTGCATGATGTTGGACCCTCTCTTCAGCAATTGCTACTGAAAAGGGACGTTATACTCTCTAATTTTTGGGAAAAAAGTCTTTCTTAAATAATATTTTAAAATCATCAAAATATGCAATATAAAAATAATAAAATATTATTTCATAGAGTAGTAAAATGAGTATTGCAGGTAGAAACGTTTTCTTCTATTCTAAGATCCCGCACCGCTTTGTGAGACATAGAAGTGGAGTCCCTTTGCAGTCCACATTTGAGTTTTACAAAAACCCCATGGAACAGGTTGGGGTGGAGGGACACGGGGAGAGTTCTGCAGAGGAAAAACAGCAGCAGCAGCAGCCACATCTGCAACCCTTTATCCAGCTTCCACCCCAGCTAACTTTGGTCCCATTTTTCTGGATATTACTGTCCTTCAGATATTGCAATGCTTTTGCTTATATTTACCCTTTGTAACAGTCCCTCAACCACTGTGTTATTTGGAGTTCACAGTTCTCCATAAAAACAAAACCAAACAAGACAAACAAAAACACCAAATGTCTGTTTTTCCACTTTCTTTTTTTTTTAAAGATTTATTCATTTTATTACAGCCAGATATACAGAGAGGAGGAGAGACAGAGAGGAAGATCTTCCGTCCGATGATTCACTCCCCAAGTGAGCCGCAACGGGCCAGTGCGCGCCGATCCGAAGCCGGGAACCTGGAACCTCTTCCGGGTCTCCCACGTGGGTGCAGGGTCCCAAAGCCTTGGGCCATCCTCAACTGCTTTCCCAGGCCACAAGCAGGGAGCTGGATGGGAAGTGGAGCTGCCGGGATTAGAACCGGCGCCCATATGGGATCCCGGTGCGTTCAAGGCGAGGACTTTAGCCGCTAGGTCACGCCGCCGGGCCCTCCACTTTCTCTCTGGACGTGTTCTTCCTTTTTTTCCCCAAATGTATTTATTTTATAATTTTATGATACAATTCCATAGTCTCTGATATTTTCTTTCTTCCCTTTCCAAGTCCCTCCACCCAACCACACACACACACACACACACACACACACACACACACACACTGATTTCCGCTGGATTATTCCAGCAGTATAGTCCTTGATTAACAGTCTTAAGTCCATCATTCTACTATTAAAGTGTATCCTGACTTTGTAGGTTTGGACAATGGCAAAGAGTCCAGTATCCTGTTGTTAAGATATATGTAACAGTTTGTTTGATTTGGATGTGGAGATGCATACTGCATACTACAGCTTTACTTCTCATTCTAACTCTCCTTTGAAAACTCTACTTCCCCACTAGCACCTGTAAGGAGAGGCATATCAAAAATTCAGGGTTGCTCTTGGGCTATTTTCCTCCTACTCTATGACAATTTTACAAAGTACTGCATTTATTTTTCTTTATTTAGTTAGTTTTTTAAATTTTTTATTTTTAATGATACAGATCTTTGGGCTCAAAGCTTTCCCTTTCAACTTCCCTCTCTCCCCCTCATTGTTTCCCCCTATGTATAACAATACTATGGTCCTTCAACAACAGTCACAAGTCAATAATTCTGCTAGTTAAGTGTATCATGACACTGTAGGTATGGTAGAAAGCACAACATCTTGTTACCAAGACGTAACAGCTTCACTGGGAGTCCATCCTCTATTCAAAAGTAGAGATGCGTTCTGCAGTACATCTTTACAATGTACTTGTCTCCATTACTGTCAGCCCTGACATCCGTGCCCTCAGACCATATTGTCTACTGTTTCTGTACACTCTCGCCAGCGCTCTCCTTACTTACTTGAACATGTTAATGCTTGTTTTAATGTCACTCTGCTTAAAATTATAAATCTTACAATTTATAGTTTCATAATTCTTGATGAACTTTTAAAAAATATTTATTTGTTTATTGGAAAGTCAGTTATACTGAGAAGTGGAAGGACAGAGAGGAAGATCTACGATTCATTGATTTATTCCCCAAGTGGTCACAATGTTTGGAACTGCACTGAACTGAAGCCAGGAGCCGGGAGCCTCTTCCAGGTTTTTCACGCATGGGTGCAGGGTCCCAAGGCTTTGGGCTGTCCTCGACTGCTTTCCCAGGCCACAAGCAGGGAGCTGGATGGAAAGCCGGGCTGCTGAGATTAGAACTGGTGACCATATGGGTATTAATTTTTTTGAAACGGTGTTTCTATCTCCTACACCTCTCTTCTGTTTTCCATTGAATTTCACCAAATTTTGTTCAAGATTGGTTTAATATGTAACATATTTTTAGCCCATAAGTATAAACATTATAAAAGTAAAATTAATGACAGAGATGGAAATAACTAACATCAACTCCAAATGTCATCAGGATTGTCATTTAGCAATTTCAGAATTTCTAATGTTTTCTATTTTTGCCTCTGACTGTACATGGGCTTGAGCTGTTGTTGAAAGGAACTCTAAAACACGATTTACTTTGTTAGGCTGTTTTTTCGCTCACTTTCATAAAGGGGAAAAGTTAAAACTTCATGTCTTCACCCCAAAGGGCAAAGTGTTAAAACTGACCTTTGAATATGTATAGTGGCATTTAGATTATTATTTTATGATTAAAATGAATTCCAATTTCAGTCATGTAATGAGAGCTTGACCTTTTATTATATTAGTAGCTCAATGCTTTCTGAAAGGAAAAATAATAGCTGTCTTAAGCTTGTAAGAGACTAACAAGCTTAATATGTCAATTGTTAGCTTTTTCTCCTTACACCTGCGGGTATGGCTTGTAACAGAGTCCACAATCTAATAGAAAGTCAGAATATGTCAGTACATCAAATAGCTACTTGTCATTTGATGCATACAATAAAAAGGAAAGATGATGCAATTGCAATGGAGCTTTTAATACATCAAATATAATTTTCCATAAGGAATGTTTCAGTTTTCATTTAACCAAAGCAAGAACTAGTTAATTTTATATGCATATGCTTGAGCAAATAGATGTTAATTGATTAATTGAAATTAATATAAATTAGTTTCAAATTACATTAAATTATATACTTGAAAACTAATATATTAATTCTCTGAAACATTTTTGGCGGTCTGCAGAAAAACACACAGGACTGTATATACACCACATGGACATAACAGCTACTTCCATTTAAGAAAATCTGCGGACCATTCTAAAATATAAGTTCTGGAAATTTATCTTTTACAAGGGGCTCTTCTCTCCCCAAAGTCGGCAGTCTGATAGAGGAAAAGTGGAGAGACAGAAAGGAAGGAGATCTGACCAGATTCCCTGCCATGGAAAAGGGCAAAATTCTCTGTTCAGTCCGCTTGCTCCTCACTATTCTTCAGCAACAATCACATTTGCCCATAATTATGCTTGTTATTAAGATGTTCAGAATGATCACATAATCATTTCCAATGGTGTTATCCTTTATGAGTTTTGCAAAAATCTATGCATAAATTGCAGCATGATAATTTGATATGATTTTTTCATGAAGACCTATCCACTCTCATACATTCGTAAAGATTTCAGCTCATTTGAACTCTTCCTACTGTTATTGCTTCAATCCTAAATTTCATTCTCAACCCAAAAGTTGGAATCCGTCTTCAGTTTCCCTTTGTCTCTTAATGTGTTCATAGACAGCCTCAATGTGCTGATGATTTCATCAGGATGCTGCAAACGAATGCTTTCTGTTTTATTCCTTCTGCTTCTTTTGCTGCTTTAACAAGACTCCCATGATGTCTTTCATAATTGCAGACATCATAGGAAAGGCCATCTGGATTCAAATTTTGGCTAAAAGTTCACCAAAATGAAAATAACAACCACAAAACTGAAGATGTCTGTAATGTTCTTGAGTCAGCCACTGATAGACCTTGGGCATAAAAATGATTCTAAGCAATATTTTTGTTGTTGAATATGAAACCAAGTGGCTCAGTGTGATAGCCTAGCAGCTAAAGTCCTTGCCTTTCGTGTGCCAGGATCTCCATATGGGCGCCGGTTCTATTAACCAGCAGCCCCATTTCCTATCCAACTCCCTGCTTGTGGCCTGGGAACACAGTCAGGGACAGCTCAGAGCCTTGGGACTACCCTGCACCAGTGTGGGAGAACCTGAAGATGCTCTGGACTCCTAGCTCCAGATTGGCTCTGTTCTAGACATTGAGGCTGCTTGCAGAGTGAAGCAGTGGAGGGAAGATCTCCCTCTCTGTCTCTCCTCTGTATATCTGACATTCCAATAAAAAGTATATTAATTAGATTGAACAGTCACTAAGTTGTTTTTCAGCTTTTAGGGAAAAACCATGACAAAGTGGCTGTATCACATCTGTCAGGTGGAGTAGTGAAGGATATGAAACAAGCACAGTCAGTGAATCCAAGACTCATCAGAACATGATTTCCCACCCTCTTCATTTTCTTTCTGAATCACAGAGTGAAAATATTTCAATGGAGCTTAGAGTTCACAGAGAACTAATATTTCTCAGGAGTTTAATCATTTCTACTGTATGTCTGACAAGAGGAAATACATTAAATGAATGCCCAAATCCCCAATAAGAAAAACTCAATCATCTACCAAAAAATAAGTCAGATTTCTTTTTAAGGTGAGTAGAACAGCCTGTGTTCCTTTTAATATTCTTTTCTAATGAAAAAATTGAATAATTCTATCAAGATCAACTTAGATTCTGTTCAAAAAGAGATCCACTCATGATACAGATGAATCATGAAATATATGTACACTTCTCAGATTTATTTTAACATGTACATGAAAGCGTACAAAATAGTCCAAATGATACCATTTTTATTTTTGCTGTGTGTTAGATCGCCAGATTATATCCCTAGACCACAAGAAATCTCATCTACAACGAGCCTCAATTACATCACTGTTACAAATTCTTGTCAAGTGTAAAACAATTAATTTTAATTCATTACCAACATTCTTTCTTTTTAATAAAACTGTGGTTACCTTCATAAAAAGATATCCTCAAAATATGACATATACTATTTTGTATCTCAATGACACAAAAGGATTTAGAATCAAAAGGGAAGAGATGCTTTTCAAATAAGACCACTGTAAGGGCTAACACTCAACCTCACCTCTCTGCACCATCGGCTCTGTCATTTCTCTATTTTCTTAATTTTGTATCATTAAGGAACTTTAAAAACTTCCAAACTAAAATTTGAATTTGAGTTGCTATAAAATTTTAATGTTTCTGACCCTTCTATTTCACCTTTCAAAAAATAAAGCAAAAGAAAACAAAAAATAGTGCAGTGAAATGACACTTTCGTTGGCATACATTTTAATCTCATTTAATTTAATGGGAAATTTTTAAACTCTCTAAACTTTATAGAGCAATTAAACTCTGTTCTCATTCAGGAAAAAAAATGCACAAACATAAAAGAGCAATAAGCTATGTAGTAATTTCCAGATACCAAGCTCATTTTTTCTATAACTTATTCTAGTTGAATGAGTATTTGTCCTGTAAAATAAGAAATAACTCCTGCTACAAATGAAATGGACTTTTGTTCATCAAAGAAATGCTAATGCTGAAACTTTTGTCATAGCAAAATGATACAATAACCTTGTCAGATTAATCAATGAATTAAAATAATTGTGAACTTTAATTATCCTTTCTGTTGTTCTTAAATTGAATTTCTAATAATTCTGCATACAGAACATTGAGTTGCATTGAATAAAATACACTATTAGCATGATCTTTAAATGATAATGTCACACTGCCTAACCAATGAATTAAATATTGAATCTGTTGAAATTGACGTGTTCTTGGATATGCTTCTGAAAATTTTTGAAAAGGATTCCAATTTGTGAGGTAAACTTAAAGCACACATTTTGTAAATAATATGTATGAACTATTTGTGTAAAAATGGTGCATGTTCACTGACTTATACCAAAAACACATAAAGTAAGTGTATCTATCTGTACATAAATATGCATATAAACATTCATCATTTATTATATTCATTTCATATAAAGAACTAAAGTTATAAGTAAAACCTATATAAATTCCAATCCCTCTGTAAGAGATTTTAAATTTTTACTAATTTTATGAATTTAAATTTTTACTAAGTCACTTGGAAGCCTTTTTTTTAAAAGATAGGTTTTTGAGTCTTAGTAAGATGCCAGCACAATATTCCCATTACATGCTCTACAATGAGCACAGTATAAAGTTTTGTGTGTTTATCAGACATGAATATTTTAACTACTGTAATTATTTCAGAACAAATACAGACACTGTCTGCAAGGGAAAATCATTTATTCTCATAAACAAATTACAGTAGGAAATATGTCTAAAAATTTTTTTCTTGAAGTGTATTTACCCATTTTCCCAATCTTTAGGAGAAATGAATCTGTGTTGTGCAATACTCCAGTGTGGCATTTAAACTTATTTTAACATATATCTAATATGGTTGTTACATTAAAGTAAATCTTAAGCAAAAATTTCAATGTATTAAATTTTCAAACAAAACATATTACTTGGAAATTTTCATTGTAACTGCTGGATTAACTCTCAGAAGTAGCAATCTTGCATAGTTTCATTTGTGCTCCCATAAGTGGTCTCTTTTAATATTAATGTATCTGTTAAAATCCTCCCTACTTAAAAAAGTCTGGCATAGTGGAAATGGCATCCCATATAGGCACTGTTTCCTTTCCTAACTGCTGCACGTCAGAATCAGCTACCTGCTAATGCCTGGGAAAGTGGAAGAGGCTGGCTCGAAAAGTCCTTGGGGTCTCTACGCCCATGCACGAGACTGAGAAATTCTGAGAAGTTCCTAGCTCCCAGCTTTGAATTGGCTCATTTCTGGCCATTGCAGTCATTTGCAGAACTAGCAGTGGGTGGGGCATCTGTCTAATTCTGCCTCTTTCTCTCTAATTCTGATTTTGAAGTAGAATAAATTAATCAAAAAAAGAAAAAAAAATGAATATTTGCTCTCTGCTACAAAAACAGCTCAATGTTTGTATCTTCCTTCATTCCTTTT
This sequence comes from Ochotona princeps, assembly GCF_030435755.1. Lineage (NCBI taxonomy): Eukaryota > Metazoa > Chordata > Mammalia > Lagomorpha > Ochotonidae > Ochotona > Ochotona princeps. The sequence continues at coordinate 33,935,492 of NC_080842.1, read as the reverse complement.
AAAATCAGTGTTGTTTTAAATTTTTTTTTATTTGATCCCTTTAAACATTAATTTTCACCGCTTTTTATTCCAGGAATCTAGGTAATACTTCTTTTCATGTCTTTAGATTAAAATTTTCACAGCTGTACTGATGTTCTTTTGTAATGTCTAATGACTTGCATCAACTTCAGAACTTTTCCATTTCGTATTTGAAAAACATTGCCATATTTTTTCTGCCTTGTCTAATTGGTAAAAGCTATTTTAAGAATACTGAAAATATGTATTCTTATAGTAAGGTAAATACTAATATTTTAGAGTCCATCAGTCTGATTATGCTGACAAAGAATTAAATACAGCAACGGAGTTCACTGCTCTAAATCAAAATGGATTCGAACAGAGGAGAGCTAGTGCTTGAAGAAACAGCTGGTGGAACTTTTTAACACTTGGAAAGAAATTCCAAGATTACCAATAAAAAATTCTAAAATATTCCTACAAGTGAATCTATTTCTTTTGTCAATAAGACAAAAAGTTTAGAAAAATCCCATTTAAGGAAAACAGGAATGTGTATATTTTAAACTCATAGTGTAAAGTGACGAAAAATGCACTGTTTCAAAGGAATTTGGGTAACGTAAGAAACTCATCCTTTTTTTAAAAAATAATTATTAGATACAAAAGAAAAGTTTCTTCAGTTTTCCCAAGATTTTTCAGCAGTTATTAGTCTATGAGTCAGTTATAGCATGCATCCTGTTATATGGTAACATTCTGTAAGCTTTTATTCATACTTCCCCCAATCTTTTACTACCATATTCACAAAATTCAAATCATAATTTTCTTTATCCTTAAAAACATATTAAATTGCTTTAGACATGCTCTATGGAAAAATCTTATGTATTTAAAGTTAAATGTCTTATCACAAGTTATCTGAATCCACCTTTAAGGATTACCTTGAAAAAATTTAGCCAGAAGGTAGCAACAAACGAAAATTTATTTTGATATATTTCACTCTGTTTAAATAGATTTAATGTATTTTAACTTTTTCGCTTTTTTTTTTTTTTTTTTTTTTTTTTTGAAAGGCAGATATATAGAGGGAAGGAGAGACAGAGAGGAAGATCTTCCGTTCATGGTTCACTGCCCAAGCGGCCGCAATGGCTGGGGCTGAGCCAATCTGAAGCCAGGAGCCAGGAGCTTGCTCTGAGTCTCCCACGCGGGTGCAGGGTCCCAAAGCTTTGGGCCATCCTCGATTGCTTCCCCTGGCCAGGAGCAGAGAGCTGGATGGGAAGCGGGGCCGCCGGGATTAAAACCAGCGTCCATTCAAGTCACGTTCAAGGCGAGGACTTTAACTGCTACGCTATCATGCCGGGCCCAGTTTTTAGCTTTTTCTATGCTACATTTCATGTTTTCATTGTAAAATCAAAGTTAATTTTTAAGCAGAAGAATAGTATGACAGTTAAGAATCCTGGGCTGGTACCAGCTTTCCTTCTGGTTCCAGCTTCAAGTGAATGCACCCTCAAGGAAGCACACGATGATGGATTACATAGATGGGTTCCTGACATGCACGTGGGCAACCCAAGAGCTCCCATCTTCTGGTCCAGTCTCTCTCTCTCTCATAAAAGACTTTTTAAAAAGATTTATTTATTTTTATTAGAAAGTCAGATTTACAGAGAGAAGGGGAAACAGAGAGAAAGATCTTTCATCTGCTGTTCCACACGCCAAGCAGCAACAACAGCTGAAGCTGAGCCAATCTGAAGGCAGGAGTAGGGAGTTTCCTCCAGGTCGCCCACGAAGGTGCAGGGTCCCAAGGCTTTGGACTGCCCTCCCTGGACACAAGCAGGGAGCTGGACGGGAAGTGGAGCTGCAGGGACACCATCTGACGTCCACATGGAATCCCAACCGCAGGCATGTTAAAGATGCAAGGCGAGGATTTTAGCCACTATGCCATCATGCCAGGCCCCGTTTTTGTTTTGTTTGTTGTTTTGTTATAATTTAAGGTCAGTGATTGCAATACCTCAAATCTATATCCCTGCATTTATTTGGTTCTAACTGTACTTAGTCTGGAAGATTTCAGGCGTCCTACCATTTTTCTGAAACATTTCAGAGATCCTCCAGGAGTGGATCACGTATTTGTAGAAGGAATATGCCTCCTGTGGCAGCGACCGCGGTGATTTCCTTCTGCCTGTCACATTGCCAAGATCAGCAGGCACTACTGATGATACTTCAAACTGACAACAAAACCATTTCAAAGTCAGATATTCTTGTCATTCTAATTTCTTCCATTTTGGATACAGGCTATTTAAACCATCATCAGATCAATGTATTTCCTATAATTTATAATGTATAATAATTTTTATAATTTATAGTAATCCTGTAGAAAACTTAAATAGAAACCAAATCTTTTTCCCTTTCAAGAAACGCTACGTAATACTTGAAGCCTTCATCCAAGTGCTGTTTTCGCCTAAATGAGGTTTTATAAATCAGCTTTAATAAGGTATAATTCGCATTTAATAAAATGCCCCCATCTTAACAATTTGCCAGATGAGTTTTGGCAGGCATGTAAATGCACACGTATTAAGCTATTAGGACTGTCAAAGCAAAAACCACACACTAAATAAATTAAATAAAAGAAACCTGTTTTTCCTAATATAACTGTTAGAATTTCAGGATCAGGGCCCAGCGCGGTTGTCCAGCAGCTGAAGTCCTTATCTTGAATATTGTTGCTCCCCATCCAGTTCCCTGCAGACGCTCTGGGAAAGCAGTAGAGAATGGCCCAAAGCCTTGGGACTCTCCACCTGCATGGGAGAGCAGGAAGAGGCTCCCGGCTTCTGACATCTGATTGGCTCAGCTCCAGTCATTCCTGCTGCTTGGGAATGAATCAATGGAGAGAAGATCTTCTTTATTTCTCCTCCTTTCTATATATCTGACTTTCAAAAAATATTAAATCTTTTTAAAAAAAAAAAAAGAAGTTCAGGATCCAGTGTTCAAAACTTTTGCTTTCTGTAAAGCTTGCTTCTGGGTTACAGCTAACCTCCTTATGTCGACTTCACTGCAGCCTTTTCTCTGAGCCCAGCTTTGGTACCATGTTCCCTTTAACAATGATGCTGATCCCATTGAATGAAATAACACTTTCACAACTTAGTTTTATCCTAAGTACTACTTTAATGGACCTACCTCCAAATAGTCATATCAGGAGCTAATGCTTTAGCAAATGAGTTTTGAATAACAAAATTTATTCAAGACCAGTAGATAATCACCACTACAATCTATAGAAGCATCTCAGAAACCTAAAATATTTTCTTGCTCAGATCCACGGTTACTTTCCCCAAAGCATCATTCAGCTTCCTACTATTGGGCTTGATGATTGCAAGTGGAATGTGGGGTGTGGGCCTTCAAAGCAACAGATTAGCCAGCTATGCCAGCCTGGCATAGTTAAGCCTTATGTTTTCCTGTATTTCTTTTGATATTTCTGCAGAATTGGGCCAGTGATAGTAATTTACAGTATAGTTTTGTAACATGAAAGTACATAAGGTAAGTTTTATATTCGATTCCATTAAACTTAGTTGATATATCTTGCACTTTTAAGCAACCTGTTTTACTCATGCACCATCTTGTAACGATTTGCTTTGGTCACCTTCAAAATGTTGGCACACTAAGTAGTGCAGTTGCCCCAAGGCTTGTGTGTATATGGTTTTGATGGGAAACAATCTACCATGAATCTCTTGCAACTCCTACATATCTTTCTCTGTGCACAAAAATTGTGCACAGAGACTGTGACCTCAAGTTCTCACAGTGGAGTCAGTTCTCTGGACTCCTTAGACAAGTTGAAAGCTGAGAGGTGAAGTGATACTTGCAAGAGTTGCATCATTTGGTGTTTCATACACATTTAGGGAATGCATCACAGTGGATTCTGGAGGTTCCATGTCTTTTTCCATGATGACTGAAACAATGCATACGAAGCCTTAACTCTTTAAATTATTCAGTAATATAAGAAATAAAAGGGATAAGGACAACTCAGATGATACTCTTGATTACATTTTTTTAAAATATGAGAGTCAACCATTACCTGAACCAGTAGTCTTTTATCTTCAATCAATATCTATATAACGTTAAGAGTAAAGCGGCAGCTAATAGGGCCCAGTGCGGTAGCCTAGTGGCTAGCATGGTAGCCTAGTGGCTAAATTCCTCACCTTGCATGTGCCAGGATCTTCATATGGGTGCCGGTTCTAATCCCAGCAACTCCGCTTCCCGTCCAGCTCTGTGCTCCTGGCCAGGGAAAGCAATTGAGGATGTCCCAAAACCTTGGGATCCTGCACTTGTGTGGAAGACTTAGAATAAGCTTCTTCTCCTGGCTTCAGATCAGTGCAGTTTTGGTCATATTGGCTGCTTGGGGAGTAACGGGCGGAAGATCTTCCTCTCTGTCTCTCCTTCTGTCTGTATATCTGACTTTCCAATAAAAATAAAATAAATCTTAAAAAAACAGCTTATATAATTGTCTTGGCACCAGATAATCAGCTTCTATCTGTGCATGTTTTGTTTGTTTCAATTGTTTCACATTATCAAATATGCTAAAACATAGTAAAAATATGGTAAAAAAAAAAAAGTTGGAGGAGAACAAGCATGACTTTCTGCTAGTAACAGAGGGGTGTTTAGTAGAATCTGAAGGAAGTCGGCTTGTTAATCCAAAGAATCTGGTCAAATTGGGCAACAGATAGTCCGGTTTTGCTTCTCATTGAGGATGAAGTGGAGATACAGTTGTAAGATAAGTATCAAGCAGTTTCAAAGACAGGGACCAAGACTTGGCTGATTGAAACAAACAAAACATGCTAATTTTTAAGAAAATTTTTAAAATGTGCTATATACAAAGGAGCTTAACCTGGGATCAGTGGACTCAGGAAATATATGGATGAATTTCATGGGGCATGAAACCCTGAAATTACATTTAACATTGTTTGATGTTTCTGTTTTTGATGGAATACAGTCCATAAATTTTGTGAGGTTATAGAAGGGATCTCTGATCCCAAGAAGATTCAATAGACAGGAAAAGGTTAGCTCCTTACATGAACCCCAAATAATTTGCAGCATTTTATGCATGAATATACTTAAATTTGATTAACCTCAAAATCCCCAAAAAAATCCTCCACATGTCTCATACACTTATAATGTGATAGTATAAATTCTGTTGTTAGAATACTCATTTTAGTTAACATTAGAGAATCAAAAATATTAAGTGGGTTATATTTGTCTTTTATTATATATGTATATATTTCAATAAAATCTACTTTTGACTCAGCTTTTCAATATGCTCATTTACTTAAAAATCTTAATCTGGACTAAAGTTCCATTACCCATGGCAGCCTTTCTGGGAGCCTTGGGATTTCACTCAAAAGGAACATGTGTGTCCCACATCCTTTGAATATGGGTACATGATAGCACTGTAAATGAGTGTATGAAATAATTTTTAAAACTTGCAAGCAGGGAAAACATACTGGGATCACCAAGAATCCTAAGGTTTTCAACTGACAGAGTAGCCTTTATTTATCTCCATAATCATCTGTCTTTAACTCTGATTTTTCTACGCATGTTTTCTAAAAATGCCCATTTTTGTCCCAACCTCATTAAATTAAGGTATACTGATAATGATCTATTACCTGAATGGCAGTGAAAAAAAAGGGGGGCCTGATGATTCTTCTGGGAAAGAAACCCAAAATGCGCAAGTACTTGAACACCTGCCACCAATGCAGGGAGAGCCACATGATGTCCTGGGCTTCCGGCCTTGAGTTAGCCCACTCCTACACTTTGTGGGCACTTACAGAGTCAACCAGTAAATCATTTATTCTGTCTCTTCCTCTCTCTCTGTCATTCCTACAAACAAGCAAGTAAATAAATCTTTAAGACACCTTTTAAAAACATAGGGATAGGAATACATTTCTATGTATTATTCAAGTGAAGTGTCTTTATATCTGTGGCTATTTGAATATTCTGAAAAAACATTCAAGTGCATTTTAATCATGGTTGTAAAGTGCCGCCTTCTTTCATTGTCTCTGCAGTTTGTGACTGAACCCAACCGATTTTATTTGGTTCGAATCCAGTTATGTTCGTGGATGCTGGCAGACTGTTTGCTCCCCTGATTCATAGTGCTAATATAACTAAACAATGTATTAGCCCCTGTGCAAGGCGGAAGCCTGATCAGTGGCTTTTTAAGTGAGAAATGAGAAAATCTTGTGAAATCTTTAGAGAGAGAGAACAATTGGGCATCTGCCGCCCTGTGTGCTGTCATGGCAACCTCCTATCCAAGGTGTGCTTCCTATTTTGAGAAACAGAAATATCCCACTGACCATTCTGAATTCCCAGAAGCATGCAAAATAGTGTCTTTATCTTTAATCCATACATACCATAATTTTTATACTGAAGAAAGTTTTGTTTTGTTTTGGTTTTTTACTTTATTTTTAAGTACAATTTAAAATAACCTGATTCAGAGAATAATGCTCTCCATGTTCCACCATCAGAATATTTCAACTGTTACACAATGATCCCTTTAACTCTGATTTACCCTCAAAATTGCAAACAAATTTTCCCTAACATGTTAATGTAATATCTAATATTGTTACTACTGTCAATTAAAATTCTTTTTACATGGTCAATGCAACCACATATCAAACTAACATGGATATTTATCTAATAAAATATGTTGCTTTGGTTTAAATAAAGAATCTTAGCATTAATTGGTATCATACACTTTGAAAATTATATTTCCTGGCAACCTCTTTGGATTCCCCACTAAAATACCTATAAAGATATAAAATGACCTAAATTCACACAATGACATAGAAAGTTCAAATTAAGAAAAACACCACTGCTAGAGTTTTTCATTATCTGTAAGTTAATGAGATGGAAATTGAAAGAAAAATCAGAGTGCTATTATGCCAAATCCATTCCTGAAAAACAGTAAGCCCAATTTCCTGCAAGTGAGTTGGAAGGCTTGGGTGAATCAGCTACGAAATGCTGTCCTCCACCTACTCACCTCATGCTAACCCAATCAGCAATTTAAACATTTAAAATATGGTTCTCTTATCCTTTTTTTATGGGTAAACCATTAATCTTCATTAAATTATCAGGCTTTGGGAATAAATGATGTGCACAAGGGAAAGTCTTCTGCAATGCATTCCGAGCACGGGATTTCCACAGAGAAAGCTTCCTGAGTGCTTTTGAAATAACTGAAGTTCTCTTTGGGGTGAGTTCAGAGGTGTGGGGATTCCATGTACATCTATGTGTTAGGCACAGTTACAACTACGGTGAAAACCACCTCACTGCAGTACTATGGGGAAAAACAGCAACGGCTGGATGAAGCATTGTGTTTCCTTAAGTTTGACTGAGAGAGCTTAAAACTAATACTCATGGAACTTTGTTATTGGAAATAGATTTGATTTATTCATCTTCAATTGAGATAAAGGAAAAATGCAGTATAAAACAAAAGTTGACAAAAATAGGTACAATGATCAAGTGTGTACTATGGGCGAAGGGATAGGCTTGTAGAGCAAGGAAAAACAACACTCAATTAGCACAGACTCACCAATGTGCCCTATTAGCTTAATACAAAGTTGGAAAAGCATTTTGAACTGGGAAAGATAGCCATTTCAGGCAGGTGCTGTGGCAGGCAGTACTGGTACATATCACACTTTCTACTCCCAGACCCCAGTCTGACCCAGCCCTGGATGTTTTAGATCATTGCTGAAGTGAACCAATGGCTGGAAGATGTTGTTTTCTAGTTTTTTTTTCCCCCTCTCTTTCTGGCGCTCAGTGTTTCAAATAAACAAGATTCTAAATAAAGATGGTCTTTTCAACTATTGCCTTGATAAGGAAGTTTCTAATTGAGTAGAAACTAGAGAAATGCAACATTGTTTTGTAATTCCCTGTGAATCAGACCCTGCACAAAAAAGCAGGCTGAGGGGACCAGTGATAGCCCAGACAAGGAATATGGCAACAGGCTAGATCTCCTAAAACATTTATGGAATATGTGTCCAATCTGACCTTTTTTTAATATTAATTTATTTTTATTGCAAAGTTAGATATACAGAGAGCAGGAGAGACAGAGAGGAAGATCTTCCATCTGATAATTCACTCCTTAATCCCAACAGCTGGAGTTGAGCTGATCTGAAGCCATCAGTCCAGAGCCTCTTCTGGGTCTCCCACGCAGTTGCAGGGTCCCAAGGCTTTGGGCCGTCCTCTTCTGCTTTTCTAGGCCACAAGCAGGGAGCTGGATGCGAAGTGGTGTCTCCAGGATTAGAACCGGCACCCATATGGGATCCCGGCTCAGGCAAGGCAAAGACTTTAGCTGTTAGGCCACCACGCTGGGCCCTCTAATCTGACCTTTGTGGTAACCCTGGGTTCTCAGAAAGTCCAGAAAGGGGAGTAAGAGTACTTGTCACAAAAAGACATCTCATTCTTGGACGAGATCTTATTTTTCTTTGCAGTTCATGTGGTAGGCTGATTTCCCAAATTGTTTTTTACACACCGGATTGCAGAGGTCTGTTTGCTTGGTTGTTTGCTACTAGGCAAAATGTAGCTGTGACTGATTGGATGAAGTGTGTGGCGCTAACTGATTGGGAATCTGTTTTCCACACCAGTACAGTTGATTGGATAATCTATATCGTGCACTGATGTGAGCTTAGTTGATTGAATGATTCATATCAGGTACCTGAGATCTCTTAGTCGAGTTGATTGGCTGCTCCCCTCTTCCACATGTGGTGGAATGGGAGAGTTCACCAGCCAGTGAATAAACACTCCTGAGCTTCCAAAGTAATTGAACTGAGCACATTTTCCTATCTGCCCTAACACTTGACAGGCATCGGAGGAGCTGAATTATACAAATTTCAAAGTGGCTTGACTGAGCCTGAAGACAGAAGAATCTGCATGTAAAATGGAGATCCAAGAAGTTGAAAGATCATGTATCCAAAGCAAGACAATGACAAGGAGTTTTCTATAGTCATTTAGGGCGTCATTTAGAGTTTACTACTAAGATGTCAACAGGGGCCAGCATTGTGGTGCAGTGGGTAAAGCCTCCATGTGCCACAACAGCAAAACATGTGGGCTCTGTTTCATATCGCGCCATGCGCGATCCAGCTCCCTGCCAAAGGTCTAGGAAAAGCATTAGAAATCCAACATGTCTGGGATCCTGCCTCCCACTAGGACGATGTGGATGATGCTACTGGCTCCTTGCTTTGTCCTGCCTGCACCACGGCTACTACAATCCCTCGGGGGGATGAAGCAGACACTAAAAGATGTGTCTGTTTCTCCCTTTTTCCCTCCATAACTCTTTAAGTAAAAATAAACTTTTAAAAGAGAAAAATATCTATTCATCTGCGGTATACTTGGTAAATATTATACTGAATGAGCCCTTCTTCAACACTGTGCATGGTCCTAGGAATTCTAAAAGAAAAATAAAGTTTATTTTTCTTGAAAATAATATTTTCCTTGAAAATAATTCTCTGAAAGATATTAACATAAATCAGTGGTAAAACACTTCATATTTTTTATTAGGAAGTAAAAATATATTTAGTATTTTTCCTCACTTCGGTTTCTCAAATTCTGTAATTAGAAAAATTACAATTCAGAATTTGCATATCAAATCTTTAATAGCTTAATCAGGATGGTTACTCCATAAACATAATGAAAAAGAATCTTTATAGATCATCCCGCTGTTCTTGTCTGTTGTATTAAACCGTTTGCTTAATGACTGTTTCTGCAATAAGGTAAACGGTATGATCGTGGAATTGTATTTAGTTAAATATTGTACTGTGGAGATGTTTATTGACTCCACCTGGCATGAAGTTCTTCAAAATTCACATTTTACATTATAATTACAAACTGTACTGTTTTAAATTGCCGTATGGAATATATCCACTGTGTTTATCTTCTTGAAGCACTGAACTAAAATATATTAATTTAAATTAAAGTAGGAAATATGGTAGAATTATCTCATGGGAGCCCCATACTCATCCCAGAAACAGTGAATCCAGTGATCTGATTCAAAATAAAAGCTCTCTGTCTTGGCGTTCTGGAATTTTCAGATTCATGTGGACAAGCTGAAACTCTCTGAAGAATCTCTCTAATTTATGATTAATTTTCTTAAATATACATATCATTTGTAAAAACAGTAGCTTATTTACAATGAAATACAAAAAAAACCATGTCAATTATTTAGAAAACAATGAAACTAAATAAAATTTTGTTAAAAAGGAATATTGTAGAAATAGTGAGAAAATGAGTAAAAGGATCTAGAGTCCTAATGAGGAAAAAGCAGCATTACATTATAAACTAAGGCTTTTTTGTTTTCCTGGAGTTTAACCTATGCAAGTAAGCCAATAAACAAACAAAAAGAATACTTCACTCAATAATAAACACAATGAAGAGGATAATGTGGCGAGGTCAAGTGTAAGTAGAGATCTGAATGAAAATTGACAAATAGCAACACAGTATTTTGTAAAAGAAGTTTTTCAGGTTAGTTGGCAACATTATACAACATAATGAATTATATATACATAGCACAAAGGAAGAAGCAAGTGCATGTAGTTTGAACACAGAATCTAACGGACACAAATACAAGAAAAAATTGAGGTGCCTGGGATGTGACACAACAGGTAAAGCCTCTCCCTGTGACTCCTACCTCCTCTTTCAGCATTGGTTCAAAAAAACACAAACAACAACAACAACAACAAAAACCTTGCAATTCTTCTGATCCAGCTCCCCTTCAATGTACCTGGGAGGCAGAAGAGGTAGCCAAGTGGGCCCCCTCTGCCTACTTGGGATGTCCTGGCTAATACTCTCCCGACTTCAACCTGGCCCAGGTTGAGCAGCTTCACACACCTAGGGAATACAGCAGCACATGGAAGACTTCTTTTTCTCCGTGTGTGTCTCTGTCACTTCACTATTGAAGGAAACAAATACATTTTCTTAAAATAAAAGTTTGAAATGCAGATCAGAAACACATAATTAATTTCTTTAATATGGTAAAGTGTATTATATTCTGCAAACTTTGTCGAACAATTTACAATAGGATTTTATTATGTCTTTTCCTGCTTGGAAATTTGTAAGTAAAAGAAAATGTGGAAAGGAAAAATCGAAGTGGAAGTAATTGAAATAATGTAACTGAGAATGCAAGGAAGCTTTTATTCAACATTGACAATGGGGGTGCGTGAACTGCATAAAACAATTTGATATAATCTACTAGAAAACAGAATTTCTATCTGTATCATTTCATGAATTAAGGTTATAAAATGATGTATGTTATGTTGGTTGAATACAGTTGTTTTCATAATATATGTATAATGGAATTAAAAGATATTTGAAGATAAGCCTAGCTTTACAGTGAAAACCCAAAATCACACATCAGAACTTGGATTCAGCGCCTGGTTCCAGCTAACAACTCCAGCTTTCCGAAAATACAGACGCTGTGAGTCACAGGGCTGGCCTGAGTGTTTAGCTCCCTGAAAACCATCGGGAGTATCTGGAGTTGACTCCTGAATGTTGCCTGACTCAGCGCCAAACGCAGCATGCATTTGGGGGAGAGAACCAGTTGACTGGGAAAGTTAATCTCTCACTTTCTCTGCTTCTCAAATAAATGATAGTTTTATAAAAGATGATTTAGTTGGTATATATTTTTAAATTAATGTATTTCTATATATCAGGCTGTAATCGTGTTTTCCCCTCCCCTTTCTTCAAACACAAATGAATACGATGGTATCTGGTTTGTTACAATCTCTGTGACAATAAAACTGTGCACATTATACCCATTGAATTCTAGTTAGTAGGCAATGTGTTTTAAGAGTACTTGATGTCAGAAAGAATAACTAAGTGGAGTATTTGTTCCATCCGGGGCAAATCACACTATCCAAGGTAAAATACCATTGGAAATTTCGTTTCAAGGAAAAAATAGAGCACACGAGGAACACAAATTTAATCCACATTTATTTTAGGCTTTGCATGTGCTAAAACACATTTTATCAAGTCTGTTTTCCAAATGTGTGTGAAGTAGAGTGAGGGATCATCTGACATAACGAATACTGTGACTTCAACTGCCATACTATTATGAGTCTATTTTTAAGACCAGCATAATTTTCTGGTATCAATAGGAAGGAATTAGAAACAGAGCAGTTAACTGATTCTGTACAGGTCACATCCCAAGTTAATTGGATATTTGGTATTAGAACCACAACCACTGATCCTTGAAATCTATCATCATAAGAGCATGTTCTCTTTTAAAAGTAAACCAAATAGTTCCTCAATAACATATATTATTAGCTGCTCTTACAATTTTTCTTTGTTTGTAATCAACTTTACTGAAGTGTAATTTATACACAGGAAAAGATACCCAGGTTAATTGGGCAGACCAATGAGTTCCCAGCCATGTTATCGCCATAGATATGGAAAATTCTATCACTAACATGACTTCTCTATTTTCTCTTCAGTATCAATTACCTCTTAATTTGTTGTAGAAGAGTACTTACTTAAACATATGCATTATATATATACACATAAAAGCATTTATTTAGTTTATATATATATATACAAAATGTACATGGATGTACATTTTTAGCTTTAACCTTTAATTTTGATCATTCAGGGAACGTGGAGCTTTCATTGGAAAATCAATCAACTATAAATATGTGTATATTTATGTTTGTGATTTATATAACTATCTTGTGCGTGTGTGTGTGTGTGTATGTGTTATTTCTAGAACTTCTGGCTCTCTGAGGTAGGTGGCAAGAACCCAGCTATTCCAGCTGGCACTTTGTACAACCCAGGTATGCTTGCAGAAGCTGGACCTGGCCAAGCAAAGAAGCCCAAACTTGAATCAAGCTCTCCCATGTGGAAGACCTAGCCCCTCAAGGGCAAACCTGACTGATGCCCAAATGCTGGTGAAACAGAAGTGCCTAAGTCGACACCCTTCTTTTAATATATATATATTTATTTATTTTTATTGCAAAGTCAGATATATAGAGAAGAGGAAAGACAGACAGGAAGATCTTCTGTCTGATGATTTTACTCCCCAAGTATCCAAATGGCCAGGGTTCGCTGATCCAAAGCCAGGAGCCAGGAGCCTCCTCTAGGTCTCACACACAGCTGTAGGATCCCAAGGCTTTAGGCTGTCCTTGACTGCTTTTCCAGGCTACCAGCGGAAAGCTGGATGGAAAGTGGGGCCGCCAAGATTAGAACCAGTGCCCATTTGGGATCCCTGCGTGTTCAAGGCATTGACTTTAGCCACTAGGCTACCACTCCAGGCCCTTATATGATTATCTTTTACGTCAAATACAAAATATGTTATATCTGCCTTATAGTCTGATAACCATGAGTCGTAGTTTCTCTGATTTGTTCATTGTATATCCCTGCACAATATATAATATATAATATATATGATATAATAGACCATGTATATGACTTGCATGTGTATTTATATCTTACATGTATAAATAGTTCCTTTCTCTTCCTACTTCATTTAACGTGAAAGTCAGAGTTACAGAGAGTGAGGGAAGACAGAGAGAGATATTTTCCATCTGCTGGTTCACTCCTATACTGGCTTCAGTGGCCAGGACTAGGCTAGTCTGAAGCAGTGAGCCAGCCTTGTTAGTGGAATTCCCTCACAAGTCACTCCTCACCTGCAACACACCCCCTCAGCAGATGTGCTTGCCACACACCCTCTCGCCCCTTCCCCTAATAAATCCACATTCCCTGTGCCCTGGAGTGCTTGGGTTCCCCAACCCAGCCGTCCTGAGCCAAAATTTCCAATGCGATGGTGTGCTGGCCCAGAGCTTGGCCCAAGGACCCAAGCATCTGTCACAGGAACTGACACAGGACCCCTCCAGACACATGATCTTTTAGCAACATACAAGTATGGAATTAAAAAAGGAAAAACTATCCATAAAATAAATATTATTATCAACTATTAAAATACTAGCAATAGTGAAAACACAGAGTTCCAAGAAATGCGTAAATAATACATAATTTTCTTTTTCACAAGAAATTCTGAGTTGTTAATTTCGTAACGTTGGAAAACTAAATACTGTTCACAAGTTTTTTTTTTCCTCTGCCCAAGACTTGCTTTTGTGGCCATCAGCATAAAGACAGAATCACAATCATTGCTAAAATCAGAAGTATTAAGAAATTATAGAAAAAGAAGTTTAAAATATGTATCCAATCTTCCTGGGGAGCTAAAAGGAATAAAGACAGAAACGTGTCTCTTCACGGTAATGAGTTCTTGATCACTTCATCAGGAACCTTTTCCAAAAATTTTCTCTTATTTTCCATGATGCAGTTTTGTAGGTATAGGGGTTCCCTCCTCCACCTCCCTAAATAATAGTGAGTTTGGCCACGGGGAGAAGAGGAGAAACGGAATGTAGCAAAACACAGAGACCTAGGTCAGAGACCAGTGCAACTTCCTGAAGGTGGAACATGATCCTTGCTAAAAGGAAAAAACAAGAATATTAAATATTAAAAATAAAGAACCAGAAGACAACAAGAGGAAAATATTTCCTGACAAGTTAAGAGTTGTGTCCAAAATCACTGAGGCTTCCTGTTGCCTGGCAAACAGATTAAAAACATTTATTGTTATTATTAAATTAGGGGAAACAGATACGGTAGTCAAAATATATTTGGAAACCTTTGCCAAAGTGCCTATTTTTTTTAATAGGGTTTATTTAGCATATCGGTGCCTATTGTCTCAGTTAGGTGTGTGGAATGTGGACGGGGGAAGCACAGAGTGTGAGAAGCACAAGGAAGTGAGACAGGAGTCTTACAAATGGAGTGATTCTGTGGAATTTTAAAAAAAAAGACACATTAAGAAGGAGCCTTGATAACTGGACATCAATGACTAGGAATCAAAGGTGAGTTATTGGGCCCTTCTGAATCATTGTCCCCACCTTGGCGCAGCAGTGAAGAGGCAGGCATGGGGTATCAGCTTTGTTGAAAGCGGGTTCAAGTCAACATCTCAACATCTTGCCAAAGATGAATTGAGCTTCTAGTCTCCAAAGGTGAAATTACTGGAAAATTAGTGGAAATATCAGAAGGAGAATGGATAAGGATAAATGGAAACTCCCATGGAACATCTTAAAGATAGCCATGGTGATTCAAGCTAGAATAGGAGTGTTGGATTCACAGAAAATAAATGGCATAATATGGAGTCAGTTGAGATTGAAACATAGCTAGTACTTCAAGAAGCAGTAGTTCAAGTGTGTAAGAATATATGGGTGAACAAAAAGAAGAAGTTAGTGTTGGGTATGTCATATCTTTCAGGCGCTGACAATGACATTAGAATTTACACGGCTTGATGAAAAACAATTCAGCAGGAGGCCACCATATTTATGGAAATTCTTTGACTCTAAGATTTTTTCAGAAATAATCTAATCTACCTGAATTATCTATCACATGTTCTTGGCCCTTTCTGTTCAAAATAGTTTGAGATGCATAGAAACCACATATTTTATATTCAGGGTTTGTCTTTTGAATCTTTCCAAACACAAGATTAATATAATCATTCTGCTCTATCTTTGGCTTGTCTCCAGACCTCAGAGGATTTAATTCATTTAATTAATAGAGCATTCAGTATTCATAGCAAGGCTGACTTGGAAGTAGAAATAAATGATCCTTGGTGGACAGGTTGATTATATTGAACCTAGCCTCAAATATTAAGTTGTACCCAAAGTGTCAGATTCATGAAAATATATTCATGAAATATATTTGACTCAGGCAGATTAAGTCTAAATTCCATATTGTCTCTACAAAATCTATTCACATACTTCATATTTTAAAATTAAATATGTAATCAATATCTAAATACATCTTAATATAAAAATCAACAGCAATATCATATATAAAATATAAATGTCACCCATTAGTGGCCCAACCCCAGTCCATAAGAAATAAGCAATGCAGAGACATGGACCACACTGAAGGCAAGCGCTAGGAACGGCATGCAAGAGGCCTGAGTGCAAGCACACAGACCAACTTCATTTGCTTTCCTTGGGGTTTATGAAGCAGCTGGGTAAGTGGAACTGCTGAGACTCATCCTGAAGGGGAGGTCAGGATTGCAACCCACAGTGTAACTCACTACACAACAGCACTGATCTTCGGAAAATCATTTTGAAAATAATAAGAGACCCGTTTTTCCTTTCTCTTTATATTATGGTCAAAGACAGCTGTTAATGGCATTAATTTCCAGGTCATGTAAAAAAAAATCTCTAAGGCACAGTTTGATATTATTCTTATCTTCAGAACTTCAAGAACATTTGTTTTGATAACAAGTTTTTATTCTTGACACATTGAAAAAATGTGGTGTGATAGCCTTCTTGTTTTTAACTTCATGAAAAAAGTTTCCGTTTATAGTTTACAATGTGGGCAAACACATGCCAGAGCCAGGCAATTTGCTTGTGAGAAATAGAACATCTTACACCTCGCTTATTTTAACACTTCTCCCTTATTTTTGGCAGTTACATTTACAGGTAAGGAGTCAGAAGTTTATGTTATCCGGAAGTAAAGAAAGTATGGGTAACTCCTGTGTCAGTGTTGCGATGTTCCAAATTGTACGCAAATGATGGAGGCAAAAACAAAGCGCTGAAGATAACGATTTAAGCAGCCAAATAAAGTGTAATGCTTAAAATATTGTAAATCGCATTTTTATGTTCAAAGAAACTAAGTAGATAATGTTATCGTATGGCATGCTTTGAAAAGACATTTAGTGGCCTGCCATCATCTTAAGCTAATCAGTATGATTTCATGGTCATTGCAAGTGTTCTCTTACATTAAAAAGGGTTGTGCCCATTGTCCTCTCTACTCTAGTACTTACAGAATCTTCTCCATAGTATTTTGCAGTAACCATGAAGTGCCCCCATGGCATCACATTCATCTAGAAATCTTATTGTAATGGAATCTTTGTTTTTGCTTCAAGTATCTCAAATGAGCAATTTTCAAGATTGCACTATTTTTATACTCCACTTTACTATTTTGATTGACAATCCAGCCTGTGTTAACTGCTGAACTGCATTATTCATACCTCAGTAAATATCTAAAGAATATTCATGGAGACCTTATCGATAAAATTAGAAATTTTGACACAGCATTACCGTCAGATGATTTATGACCACAGATAGCTGTTTCTCAAAACCATGTAATATAATCTGTTTAACTATGATAAGATTCATAAGGATAATTATTGGAACTATAAGAAGAGTCGTTGTAATGAGTTAAGTAGCAGCTTTATTTAGAAAGATGTTGGTTCTCTCCTACTTTTATTCTTGAGTTGTTTTCAGAACACAGGAAACTGAAAATATTACACACTGCTGAATTATTTAAGAATGAGTGTCTCATGTCAATATATGAGTGTAAGTGCCCTTATATGATTCAGGAATAAAACTGTTTCAATATACTTATTAAAGGATGAGGTTAGTTTCCAAAATAAAGATTTTCCAAGCAGTATACCTTTTGTGGATGCATCTTTTCCCAAAGTTTGCCATAGATAACTTTATTTTGATGTTTATCATATGAGATCCTCAGTTATGTTAATAAATGTTTCCAAGCATTTGTAGATAATGTTTGAGAATAGATATCAGCACTTACTATTTTTCTCTTTTTTTCTGTCACTGGCTTTTTTTCTATCTTAGGGCAAAATATTTGATTTAAGCCACTGTCACAGTAGCCTTCGGGTTTTTAATCAAGGTTAATGTGAACATTTCAGAATTTAAGAGTGATAGTTTAAAACTGCATTTCATATATTAAAGTATGACCTGTGCTTGTAATGGCAGCTTTTGGCATGGACAGGAAGATTGATATGCATCATATTTCACTCTAAATCACAAGTAAAATGAAATAGCTCCCTCATGCTTGATTTGTTCCTTATGACCATCTCGGTGGCTGGTACAGATAACCACGATCAGTAGCACCTGAAATAAGTATTGATCTTTGTGATGGCTGAAAGGAACAGATGACCTATCCCAAGTCCCTTGACAGTTAGGACTTTGAAAAAATATCTTTGACAAATTTGACGGCTTTGATATTTTTCTGAGTTCCTCCATCTCTAAATATTACAAAAAGAAAAATGTCTTTCTTCGATTTAACTGTCTTCAATTTACATCACACTAATATGGTCTAAGGAAAAACAACAACCTCAGAAGTCACAAATGACTTTCTAATGCAATAAATACAATTCTCTGAAATTAACTAGAAAGCAAAGCATTCGGGGTGAGGGGTAAAATAGACACAGAGAGTATCCCCTCTCCTTCCTCTCTCTAAATTATATGAAAATGCCAGCAAGCAGTAACAGGAGTTTCCCACTACTCTCATGGCCACTGTAAATATCTTTTAGTCTTACATCGATTTTAAATTAAACAATTGAGTTATTAAGCGTATACCTGCAACATTATTGATAAATACCTACTTTAATTCAAACTTATTCAGCTTTCTGGCCTTAAAACTTTTCACACTTTCTGGAATCATCATTATTTATCACCTAGTTTGTCTTTTTGGTTTATTGTCTCTTTGATTTATTTTCTTGAGATCTAGAGTAGAGATTTAATTACATGGAAGTTCAGATTTGGAAAAAAAAATTCTCAAATTTTACCTGCTCAGTATTTCATCTAAAATATTCAGAAATAATACTGAGTTTTATGTTCAGAAAAAAATGAAGTTTTCAATCAGGTATAAAATCTGAAGGAAAAATGTCCTAGTCATTATTTCAAAACTGGAACTTAAACTCGCGTATGCAACATAATCTTGACCCCATTCAGAACAGCTTATGATAAGCAAAATTTTAGTCTTTAACTGGGAAGAACCTCTGAAATATGAACAATTATTCTTAATGAAAGTAAAAAATAAAGACAGCATAATGAATTTTATTTGAAGAGTAAACTTGAACTATATAAACTTTTTAACTCGTTTGGTTGCCATTTATCATGAAAATAATTTTAAGAATTAGAATGGAAAAGCAATTTCAAATTTGAATGTGATAAAATAACTTTTATAATATGAGAAGGGCATTTATGTTACCTTTTCATGTACAGATAATGGATGTTACCTTTTCATGTATAAGTGAGGAAAAATTCCCTTTCAACATCTTCTTACTTTCTCAATAGCTGTGTAGTTACAGATACTACACAGTTTTATTTAGCCAGCTAATTGTCTTTGTGTAAATCTTTTTTTAAAAGATTTGTTCATTTATTGGGCCAGTATTGTGTAGTGGATAAAGCTGCTGCCTGCAAGCTGACATCCCATTTGGACATCTGTTCAAGTCTCGGCTGCTCCCTGCCAGTGTACCTAGGGAGAGTAGCAGAGGGTAAGTCAGCTGCTTGAGCCTCTACACCCGAGGAAGACTGAAAAGTCCTGTGGCTTCTGGTTTCTGCCTGGACCAGCCCCAGTCATTGTGGCCCTTCATGAGAGAACCAGAAAAGGGAAAACCTTACTCTCTCTCTGACCTCCACTTTCTTGTCTTTTTAAGTTAAAATTAAATAACTAAATGGTAAGAACAGCAGAAATTTTTTAAGATTATGGCATTAACTGTCCAAGACCATCAATTTTCAATAAACAGAAAGAAATTTTACAGATAATTCTATTATGCAATGCAATCCCATAAAGGAAAATGTATTTACAAATTTGTTCTTAAATACAGCATGTATTACCAACACTTAGAAATACATTAAAGAGATAAATATATATGTGTGAATATTTTCTAATTTAAAGTCTGATATTTTGGACCTCATAGTAGATTCTGTTCTAGTTTCCATATGGGAAGTAGCCACGCACCATAGTCCCTAGTAAACTAGGTCATGAATTTCAGCAGTTGAAACCCACAGGCACATACCTATAGGTGGCCATTTCTGCATGGTGTGTGTTTCACCATGAACTTTTCTTCGTATTAAACAGAAAGAATACATCTAATCCTACAAAACATTATATAGTGAAGATCAAAATAAATACCATATCTATTATCCATATCAAGTACTATGTGCTCCATGCAATTGTACTTGTTATATTTGTATACAGCTAACAGTGAAGCATTTTTGTAAATACCAGCAATGGCATACATGCCTGAGTAATGTGCTCAATTATAACACTTTATTGTATACAACATAACCAATTCAAAGAAATTGTTCAGCTCCATTTTCTTACGAGACCTCCATGGAATTAACAATCTATTGTTATCATATAACATATGAATGATTAATTGTGCAATTCAGATGCCATGGCTATTATCCATGACACTATTTTCATTTCTGGAAGAAAATATTTTGGCTTTTTAAAAAGATTTGCAGGTGGTATCTTTAACTAAGTTGAAAATATACAAGTCCATAAATAAATAGATAAATGTATATATAAATATGTATAATATCTTTCACAGAAATGTGCATAATGAAAGCGAATTTGGTTACTTAAGGGCTTATCACAGGTAGATTGACTTCTAAGGAAACTCTGCTTTCTTTTGTTCCCTGTGTGTGTGTGTATATATGTGTAAATTGTATGTGTCATATAAAAAGAAAATAATATATTCTTATATAATCTATTAGAAAACAAGTGAATACTGGTTTCAAAGACATCAATTATTTGTCAGTAGATACTGTAGTATTTGAAAAGTAAATCAAATATTACTCCTTAAGCAGTAAAATGCCAGTACTATTCTATCTTGCTGTAGCATTGGTGATAGAAACTAATACATGATCCATAAATACACTCATTCATTACAACAGGCATCTCTATTAGCTTTTGGCACAGCACTATTAAAATTATAATCCCACTGAGCAGCCAACTAACTTTTAATCTTGGTTTTTATATGGTGGTAAAATTCTACTGCCTGAAAATAACAATGTTATGAAAATTTTCTGTAAATTTACAAACTGGGAAAGATCTTAATAACTTTCAGGAGTAATCAGATTTAATTTTAACATAAAGGAAATTGAGATAGTTTTGTAAATGAACTATAATATACCCTGTACTCTATATGTTATTGCTCTAGTGAGATGATTACAAATACATCAGTATCTAGTCAATATTATTCACCATACAGGTAAATTCAGTTATCCCAAGGTGAGCCAACTTTCTCAGAGGGAACATTATCCTTCACAGAAATGTGCATAATGAAAGGAAATTTGGGAGCTTAAGAGCTTATCACAGATAGATGGCTTTCTAAGGGAAATTCTGCTTTCCTTTGTTCCCTGGAGATTTTGACACCCCAAGGCAATGTATCACAGCAAACTATGGGGTCTGTGAGGAAAGTAATTTTCTTCTGAAAACTGAAAAAGTCAGAGGCAAATTTTAGATAGTACTAATTTTGATTAAAGTTTAGAGAGAAGGTAAGACTCTATAAACCAGTTCTCTTTTAATCACTCCTGTACCCTTCTCCCAAACATCTTTCTGCATCATGAGGGAAATTAGCATCTCTGTAAGGACCATTATTACAAATATTTTGAAGATATTATTAGTTAGCACCACACTATACCAGTATAGATTAATGCAAGGGGTGAAAAATGGGTAAATGCATTTCTTCACAATCCTTACTAGTTTATTCTTGTCATTCACATAGTATATTAATATTTTCCCTATATTTGAGAAGACTTCAAAAATCAGAATTGGATGACAAACACACACACACACACACATACACACACACACACAAATATATATATATATATATATATATATTCCCAGCACAAACTTGATCAAGGATAATATCTTTTACTAAGTCATGAACCCAACTGCTTACTCTATCCCCAAAGAACTGGTGGTTTGGAGAATTTAGCTATGTCAGGTTAGTCTTCTTAACCTTATTAGGTAGAGAGAAATGTTTTTCTTGACATACATTTTAAGCTTAAGCAGTAAAAATAATATAGAAGGAGAAAAATTAAGATGTGTAGAGTAAATGCCTTATGATTTGGCATTATTTTTTAAAATGTCCTTGCTTAATAAAATAAGTGAGCAGGAGCGTTGTCATAACAGAGAACTGTCTACTGTAGTTGTCCTGGGTGTTTTTGGCTCACTCTTTGGCTATTGTTGTCAAGACACTCTCCCTATGAGTATTTGTTATTACCCTTTGGCCCCCAAGAGAATCAACAAGGAAAATACCTTGACCTTTTGTCAGTTAATTTGCTCTGGACTGGGCTCTTTTTGCTTTGACTGGATCACTTCAACCGTTAGGATTACCTTGTAAACTAAATCTCATAGCATATTACTGTTCTTAGAAGAAATTTTTCATTTTGCATAGAAAAAGAAATATATAAAAAGAAGAAATTCTTCAGACTTCTGAACTTCTTGCTTCAAATTTCTATCAAAGGCTGCTCTCTAAATTGATTCTGGGCAAAACAATCTTTGCATTCATCAAGTAAAAATTTAACTATCAAAACATTTTTCCCTCAGGTTTTTTTTTTTTTTTTGCTCAATATTGCTTAAAATTAATTAGGTGAGATGACTATGATAGTGGAGTGTGTGTGTGTGTGTGTGTGTGTGTGTGTGTGAAAGAGAGAGAATAGTCTTTAGGTAGAGCATGGGAAAGAATAATTTTTCTTTTAAAGTTATTGTGGATGATCTCCTCTCTGAGCAACTTCAATACTAGCTCATCACTTCTGAAAAAAACATTATCAATTTATAAGCATTGATTTATGTGAGACAGTGCCCTCATAAACATTTTGTAAAATAACAGTGGTTTCACAATTTGCCCACTCAATTTTCATAATAAATTTGAACGTTCATCCTTGCTTCAATTTTTTAAAGGTTTATTTTTATTGCAAAGTCAGAGATAAAGTGAGGGTTGGAGACACAGAGAGGAAGAACTTCTGTCCACTGATTCACTCCTCAAGCGGCCACAACGGCGGGAGCTGTGCTGATCTGAAGCCAGGAGCCCAGAGTCACTTCTATGTTTCCCACATGTGGGTGCAGAGACCCAAGGCTTTGGACCACCCTCGACTGCTTTCCCAGGCCACAAGCAGGGAGCTGGATGGGAAACAGGGTTGCCTAGATTAGAACCGGCGCCCATATGGAATCCCGGCGCTGCCACAGGTAGAAATGAAAATCCAGCTAGTCTATACTGCCTCTACTTTTTTTAGAGTTGTTTGTGTTAATTTTTATTTTAAAATATCACTGCTAACTCGATTTTTCTTGATATTTAAGCTGTTTATCATTTCATGAAACTTCTGCAGCTGACCTTCATGTCTTTCATTTCACCTGCTTGCCAGCTTTATGGTGTTGCCTGCTCATTCCAGATAGGTAAACTATTAGAAATTACTCATGTCCTTATTATATAATATCATCTTGGTTTAAAGACAAAACTTTTATTAGCCTAAATTGTGAAGATGGACCTTATTGGAAAATTGGTATAAAGTAACAAAGAAAAAACTCCAGAAAGTGACTATGTTATCAAATGGTTTATTGGTTCCCCACCCCTGCCCCCATCCTGATTTTGAGAACTGGTCTCCAATCCTTGGAATTTCTTCAGTGGTAGCAGTGTCCTTGATGTTAGTTGTGTCCCCCCTTTCTGCCTTTCTTATTGTTTTATGCTGCAGAGATGAGTCCAAATGAGAGGTGGCCAAGCTCGGGAAGACCATGCATATAGAGGATTGAGGTTCATTGACAGTTTCAATCTAAACTCCTTCCTTTAGCTTAAAGTGTCCTTGTCAAGTTTTCTAACTTCAAATCAACACCTTAGTAAAATTCACTTGTGGAATTGAAGGGGTGCTACCGTTAGTCCTACAGAGTTCCTGGTTATAAGATGCATGAGATTAGTTAATATTCCTAAAGGTAAAAACGTTTGGTTTTTGTCTAAGTGCTTCTCTTCCAGGAACACCAGGTTCTAAGGAGATGTTATTTCCCCCTACTCGTAGCTATAGACTAAGTGGAGAATACTCTGTCACCAAAATTTCTCAAAGAACATATTACCAATCATTAAAAGGAGTATCATCAGCACTAGAGATCTGCCAAGAAATTAGAAATAAGTTGAACTTGAAGCTCTCAATTCCTTTCAGTCTGTAAAGAATGAAGTAACTTGATATTGCTAGAGTTCCAGTTTGTTACTCTTTCCTCTTACAATAAGCCTGTGTTTTTTCCTAGCACATTGCTGCCAGTCATTAGCTTGCGCTGTATCATGTGATTAGATTCCATTTGGGGATTATAGAACAATTCCTCCAAGGAAGGTCTTGTAAAATACATAATTGGAGAAAGTTAGCATTTTTAAGATGTTTTCTAAAGATCATTAAATCTGTTAAATTTTGTAGGTATGCCAAAATTTGCACAAATATTTTTGTATCATTTATATAAAAGACCATCAGAAATAGATCAGAAATGGAACAGCTGAGACTTGACCCAGTGCTCATATTGGATGCTGGCAGTACAACGGTGGTTTGACCAACTATGCCACAACACCAGCATCAGAAATTGCTTTTCTTTAGAAGTTACTCATTCCTTCCTTCTTTCTCTCCTTTTCTTAATATGTGTACCTTAGACATAATTTTTTAATATTAATTTATTTGAAAGACAGTGTGACATAAAGAGAGATGAGGCTGGGGAAGATTTTCCACAGGGCGTCTTACTTCCCAAATGCCTTCACTAGCCAGGACAGTGCCAGGCTGAAGCCAGAAACCATGAATGGTTCCCAGGCATATCATCCTGAAGCTTGATCAGAAATGTGCAGGACATGATCCGAGGCAATGTATTACAAAATATAAGCATCTCAATGATGGTTTAACTCTCTAATCCACAATATCTTCCCAGTGTCATTCTGACAATTAAATGTCTCACATATAGGTATATTAGATATTAGTACTATTGAACATGTCTTTGTATGATTCACCAGATAGTGCATGTATTCATTTATATATTGTAAGTTGTTAAGTTTCTAGAATTCCAGATATTTCATCCATCTCTGGACAGTTAAATCATAATCATGTTTCAAGTAAGATAACAGAAATTTCAAGGGGAAAACCTGACAAAAATGAAGTCTGCCAAATTGAGAAATTAATATATATCTCTAAGTTTGTGAAACTTGGCAGTGGGATTGGTTTTCCTTATTCTACACAGCCAAAAATCACATATATTATGTACTTACTAATTTGTATTTGCTAAGCACTCCTGTAAAAGTGCTTTTCTTAATCATTTAATAAATTTGGTACTTATTTTGTAAGTATGTCTATAGCGTGGTAATATATCTGTAAGAAAGCTAAAGTTGCAAACATTAGCAAGCAGTTCAGAAAACCCAATATGTTGAAAAAGAATGATTATTGCATCTTCTGTTTTGCTTTTCTTTTCAGTTTTGTCTGTGCTGCAGCATGCAGACACTATTACCTAATCTTGCTTATTTGTTAAGGTGATTTAACATTATTTTGTAAATTATCACAACCTAGTCATATTTGAAAGATAAGGAAAACCCTAATAATGTTCACAATGAAAGCTGACAAATCTGAATAATCTTTTAACAGATTAGCAGTGATATATAATTCAACAAATTTATCATCTTTATTTTTAATTAGAAAAATATGTTTGCTTCTGTTTTTCTATTTGAGACACAATATGCTTTTGTTTTTTGAGCATGGCCCCCCAATTAACTTTAATCCTATCCCACTGATTCCTCAAACAAGAAATTAAATGGATAGGTATGAATTAAAAATGCAATTGGGTAGTTCATACTTCTCCTTTGTACCTTTGTGGGATTGGTTTGTGATTCGAGTAGTCAAGTCAGCCTGCACAGAGAAAACAACATACAAGCCAAGACAGTCTCCAAGCCTCAGCTTTGTTGTTTCGACTCCAGGTGGTTGGAAGAGGCTTCTTTAAATCTTAGCGTTTCATGTATTTTCAAATAAGATTACATGTTGTATTGCTTTTACCCCTGGATCACCAGACATAAAGTTGTTCATGTCATGCACAGAAAATTTTCTGTATGTATCTTTAAAAGGAAGAAAAAGAAGAGAAGGAAGGAAGGAGTAGAGAGAGAAAATTATTTAAAATTGAGAGTTGGTGAGGGTAGATTGAAAGGACTTAATAGTTGATGAGAGAAAATTAATAACATCAGTTTTAGAGATGATGTTTGATATTCATTATACCATGGAATATGAAGAGTGGTGATGATTACAAAATTCCTTACCACACTTTTGAAGACACAATATGCTTTAGTTAGTTAACAATGATTTCAAACGTTTAACATTAGAAAATACATGAAAAAATAAATTGAATTTCTCTGTGTGATTTACAAAGCTTATTATGTTTCTACTAACCATAATGGATTGCTTCTCAGCCTTTTGACTTAGATCAAGTGTAACTCCAAGAATATCTATCTTCTAAACTTGAGTATAAATTTGCATACATAAATGTAAGAATCATTAAAATTCGCTCTACTCATTCGGCATCAGCAAATTAGGACCTTGCATACAGTTGTATGTAAGAGTTTAATCTTTGGCTTAAACATTAAATTGTGCCATAAGCCATTTTGGTAGAAATAAATATCATCAAAATTGAAAAATATTTCAGCATGCCATAAATATGCTTTTCTAGCCAATATTCATGACTTACATTGTATAGATTATACTTGACTCTAGAAAGCTTATCTCCACATGAAAAGCAATAGACCTTTTGTTAAGAACACATAATCAGTGGATAAAATCATTGTAGGGAGTGGCATTGTGGTAAAGCAGATTCAGTTACCACTTACTTCACCAGAACTCACGTTAGAGTACCTGAGGTTCCAACGTTCAACCTCTACTCAAAATCCCTGCCGATGTACCAGGAAAGGTAGTGAAAGAAAGTCAAAGTGCTTAGTCCCCTCCCACCATGTAGGAGGCTTGGGTATCTTAACAGGTTCCTGAGTTCAGCCTGGTTCAGATCCAACTGTTGTAACTGAAAAGTGACATCAGCAGATAGAAGGTCTGTAAGTGTGGATGCATGCTGGGAGTAGAGGAGGGTGTATGGATTCTCTCACTTCTACTTCTAACTCTGTTGGTTAACTTTCAAACAAAGAAGTGGATGAATGAGTATGTAAATAAATAGTCGGTAAACACTTTAAAAATAATTCTTAAGGGTATCTAACTACCTTTAATTCTTATATTACAATTTCTGACTTACATGAATGGAAGTAGTATGCTTTTCTTTCAGAACTGAATCTATTTTCAAACTTTCTGAATTAGGAAAACAATATTTTCTGTCATGTTTATGACTGTTACATGTGTTTCTGTGCTTTCTCAGGAAATGTATTCTCATATAGTTTGTGTTTTTAACTTCATTTACTTGCACCTTTTTTTTTAATGAAAGCAAAAAGAAAAAGAGACCTTCCATCAGCACGCCGACTCCTCCAAGACTGCAATAGCTAGCACTGTGTCAGGCTAAATTCAGCAACCAGGAGCTCCATCTGGGTTTCCTATAGGTACCTAACACTTGAGTCGTTAACTATTGTGTGATGTGCGTTAGCTAATGGCATCCACTAGCATGAAACTGAATTCAAAAGAGAAGCAGAACTCAATACCAGCCGTGCTGCTATCTAATGAGAATATTCCAGATGGCCGCTAGTTTTAAATAATTGCAACAATTCCCCTGAATGATAAAGAGAAGAAAAGCACTTCCCATTGTAACATTTCTAGAGCATATGTACCTCCGATAATTAAAATTGAACCTATACCATTCCCAAATCTATCAGTACTCTCAGGCATAGTGTTTCATATGTGAATAAAATGGAGAGAAGAGGAATGAATTAGGAGGCATCGATCCTCTACTGAGGGAGTATTTCATGGGCATACAACCTGGCCAGAAGCACAGATAGTAAAACAAAGACACTCTCTAAAATTGGTCTCAGCATTTTTTCTGACATTTAAATGAGTTCTTGTTTTTATTCGAATGTAGTATGTTTGATTTCCTCCAGTATCAGAGACTTGAATTCTCCCCAGATAGAGTTAGTACTTGGGAACTATATAATCCTGAATTTTGATCAACCCAGCTTGAGTTAGTTTGTTAAAAAACTGACATAAATCCATCAACAAGACAAAGATCTTATGAGTTAATTTATCTCATGCGTATGTAGGCTAGAATTCCTTATGCTCAAATCATACTGGACTTTTCAATATAATTGACACTGAAACACATTTAGATTCAATATCCAGAAGAAAAATCAGGCAGCTACTTACAATAAACAGTGTACCACTGTGCTGCAACACTTTTAAGTTCTTCATATCACTTAGTCTTTACCATGATAAATATCCAGCATAGTTTCCTGTGAGTAATGGGCAACACTGAGAAGGAATTTCCCTATGGGAGAGGGAGGCTGGAGCTCATGAATTTTCAGATTTCTGTGGTAACCATTCCAATGACCAAGATGAGAGATCTCATTAATTCTCCAAGGCATAGATCATTTGAAAATAGGACAATCTTGCAGCAAAAGAATAAGTAGAGGAAAGTTATAACAAAGAATAAATACATGGAAATACACAGGGACACAAAATTGTGTAATCTTATTCATATGATTTGGATGTCTCTATGGACCTCATCATCTTTACTTCATTGCAAGTCCTGTCCTCTTTCTGTGGTCTGGGAACACTTACTGCGGGCTCTTGGGCTGCAGGATCCAGTTATTGTGTCTCAGTGTACACTTTCCAGACATATATGCCCCTGAAGTAGACACTTCGTCTCCTTTCAAGAAACTCTTTTCACCTCTGCAAATTTAACTTCTTTAAGGTTTAATATTACTCAGTCTAACATGATCCAATTCTCCCATTTGAGAACAACTCACACTCTTCACGAAAATCCAGGCTTTCTAAATGAACAAATGGTCATTATAACAGAATTCTGTGATATATACATCAGTGTACTTTTCTCCCTGTGTGTTTTTACACTCAAGTTGTATTGTGTTCACTACATACTTTCTAACAGCTGTGTGAAATTTTGTTTATTTGATAAGAAGTTTGTAATTCCTCATGTTCTGACAATCTCATGAATATTTCATAAAGAGAATTGTTTTGCAAATCCTTAGTTGTGTCAATCCTTCTTCGTAGAACTCAGGACCAAATCTATTGGAATGGCCTTTAGGAAAATAATGGTGAGCAACATACAATGCACTCAGAATATTCTCACCTGACGTAACTGTATATGGGGAATAGGAGATAGTTAAAATGACCTTAATCAATAGGATAGGTTTCTATTTTTCTCAGAAATCCAACTTGTTATTATTAATTTTGCATTATGGCTGTTCAAAGGAACACGTTACCAATTTGACAATTTAATCCATGAAATGATTTTTAAAATTTTAATAGATTTAAATAAGCATTTAAATCATTTTTAAAAATTTAGCCACAAATACACCAGCATATAGTTTGCAAATCCCAGTTGTATACTAGGAATTTGGAATTTAGGTGACTGGACATTTGGTATGCTTAATATGAAATACTTACATCATTGCTGACACTTCATAAAAATAATCACACTAATAGCATTTGGAGCAACATAAGTCTTAAAGTAGTTAAAATGGGGCTCGACTGATCACTCCATCTCATGATTATGATGTGACTTCTAACAAACTATCTAACATAACCATGACTCAGTTTTCTAGTACATAGAAAATTCTGTAACAATTTTCCAGAGATATTCATTAACATCTTCCTTATCAAAATTTTTGGTGTTTTTATCAGTGATTTTCCTAAATGTGGTAAGAAACAGGGAATATTAAATGAAGTCTAAAAATCAGCATCAAAATAGTCCATGTATTTCTTAAGTAAGTAAGACAATACCATTAATTTTGTTCATTTCTTATGCATATTCATAAAATAATTTTAAGTAAAGGCTTTCATATATACATCATATGAGAAGAACTATCATTCTGTACTATTGCTAGCAATAATAACTGGTAAAAATGAGGCATTCTTCTGCAGTCATGATTGGAATTCTTATTCCTCGAAGTAAAAGGGACTCTAGATGAAACCTCATTCCTTATTTATCACTCTTCTCAGTGTTCAATCTCAGGATAAAAATGATATGAATCATAGTTCTACCCATCAATAATACCAAGTAGCACATACACAACAGCAATAGCCAGATTGTTTCTGCCATTCATCTTCAGATCCGGATAGGTATGCTCTGGCATATACTCCCCACTGAAGCACTGGATTGCTTTAATGTTTTCCCAAGCTTACATATTTCCTGCACGGTAAAGTGTTTTTCACTGTTGTAAAGCTCATATTATTTCTCCATGACTATTTCCTAAAACAGCTGGTGCCTTCATATTCGTTCTAATAGGACATTTTTCAAATGTAAGATTTTAGTATTGTCACATATATTTTGTTCTTTACAAAATATGCTTCCCTAGATAAACTTGGTGAGAGTAGGCAATTTCTTTTTTTTTTTTTTAAGATTTATTTATTTTCATTACAAAGTCAGATATACAGAGAGGAGCAGAGACAAGGAGGAATATCTTCCGTACGATGATTTACTCCCCAAGTGAGCGCAATGGCTGGTGCTGCGCCAATCCGGAGCCAGGAGCCAGGAACTTCTTCCAGGTCTCCCACGCGGGTGCAGGGTCCCAAGGCTTTGGGCCATCCTCGACCACTTTCCCAGACCACAAGCAGGGAGCTGGATGGGAAGTGGAGCTGCTGGGATTAGAACTGGCGCCCATATGGCATCTAGGTGCTTTCAAGGCGAGGACGTTAGCCGCTGGGCCACGGCACCAGGCCCAAGAGTAGGCAACTTCTTACCTAAGCACTAATCAGGGTCTAGTACATTGAAATTACTCTATATAAGGGACTGTTTTGTGGTATGAGGAGTTAAATGGCCACTATTGTTCTACTTCACTTCCTGTTTAGCTTCTTGCTAATGCATCTCCTAAGACAGTAGTAGATGATGACCCAAGCACTAGTCAGTGCCCCTGCCATCTGTATAGTAGGTTAAATTCCTGGCTCATGACTTCAACCTAGTCTAGACCTGGCTGTGTTGGACACTGAAGTATTCAATCCCAAAGATTACGAAAGTACAGAACTTAGAAACTACCTCTACTGGAAAAAGAAGGCTCGGTGGTAGGCATTCTAACACCTACTTTGTTATGTTCAAATTGTTAGGTTATAAGGTAGATGACTGTCGCAGATTGTGTACAAGTAGCTCTGTTTTTACTTTCTATGAGGAGTTAAATGTAAATTCTATTATGTAAAATGCCAGATCAGTCATATTCATCAGACAGTTCCTATTGTGTTTCTTCTTATGGTTTTAGAAGCTCAAAGATCGTATTTTGTAATCTTGTATTTCCATCTCTTAATTACAATTTATACATAGAAAGTTCTTAAGATCAAAACAATCAAGTTAATAATGGGGACATGCATTTATTTATACAAGTGTGTGTGTATGTGTGTATTTGCATGCCCATAAAATAAATTCACTTTGCCACTGGCTTAAGAATGAAGCCAACTTTACACTATGGCTCTCAGAAACTATACAAACACAAGGTAAACTAGTATCTATGTGTATGTATACATGTACATATATGTATGTATGTGTGTGTATATATATATATATAAAATCTCTCTAGTTAACTTTCAGTTGTTGATTTCCTTAACTTGCCATCATGTATGAAGAACCATACATAAGCAATATTCACATAATAATAGTATACTGAAACATTATGAAAAGTATGTGGTTACTGAGGAAACTTACTATTTCTTTCTTAATTGATTTTCTGGATCTTAACTTCCCTTTCAGTTGACCAAATGCATGCTAGTACAAAAATGATGCAATGAAAAATATTTTTAATTTAGTATACTTGCTAAAATATCAACTATGAAAGCAAAAATTTAACACCAAAATATAGAAAATCATAACAAGATTTTTTTTCTGATTTTGAAATAAGTAGTAAGCAAAGGCTTGATTTAAACCAAATCATGGAAACCAGCACAGTGGCATCACTGGTTAATCCTCTGCCTGAAAATGCCAGCGTCCCCTATAGGGTCCTGGCTGTTCCACTTTTCTGCTTATGGCCTGAGAAGCCAGTGGGGGCCCTGAGGTGTTGGGTCCCTGACCCATGTGGGAAGCCAGGAAGAAGCTCTTGGCTCCCAGCTTTGGATCAGTTCAGCTTTAGTCTTTATAGCCATTTAATGGAGTGAACCAGCAGATGGAACATCTCGCTGTGTGTCTCTCCTCTCTTTGTAAAATTCTGCCTTTCCAACTAAATAAATAGATAAATCTTGTAAAATATAAATCTGACCAGAAAAGATCCTATTATTAAAGATTATCTTATCAAGTTTGACATAAAATCCCTGACTAGTGAAAAACAAGACTACTCAACTCCCCAGCCTCAGTTTCTCTACTCTTAAGATTGATAAACCTCCCTAAGGTGTTTAAGATTAATTAATTTACACTTGAAAAGAGCATTCAGTGTGAAAGGATACATTTAAATGCAAAGTGTTATTAATCAATGAATTCCAGATTCAGCAGTTTTCCTGCAGTTTATGAACTCTGAGCAACAAACTATCAAATTATGTATTCTTTTTCTCTGACTTCAAAAATCTCCGTTATGGCTCAGTGAGGTAGGTAGCCTAGGGGCTGAGGTTTGTCCTCCCCTTATACACGCTAAGCCAGGATCCCATATGGGCGCTGCTTCTAATCTTGGCAGTCCCACTTTCCATCCAGCTCCCTGTATGTGGCCTGGGAAAGCAGTTGAGTATGGCCCAAAGCCTTGGGACCCTGTCCCCACATGGGGGACCGGGAAGAGGCTCCTGGCTCCTGGTTTCATTCTGGCACAGCTCCAGCTGTTGCAGCCAATCGGGGAGTGAATCATAAGACGGAAGATCTTAGTCTCTGTCTCTCTTCCTTTTTCTGTATGTCTGACTTTCCAATAAAGATAAATAAATAAACAAATATTTTAAAAATTTCTCCTTTAAGAGGTAAGCTCAGTGGGCTGGAAGTTAGACTTTTTAATCCACATGGGTGACTGTAGCCAGGCCTGTTGTTCCCCTGGAAGAGCCTGGGTAGCACGGTGTCAAAGGTGTTGGACAAAGGCCCTCGGACTGCCCGGCGGCGCACCCACAAAGTTAGAGGGTCTTGATTTACAGGGAGATGACAGGATTGCACAGGTGATAGTGAGAGATGACCTGTGGTTTTTATTCCCAGGCTAGGAATTACAACTGAGGAGTTCCACAGAACAATCCACGACATGTGTAGGTAAGTATGGGACTGACACCAAATCGGTTTGGAGGGGAGAATGAGAGTGAGAGAAGTGGGTCTGATAGCAAAATCTGGGGCAGGGGAGCAATGTTGGCTCACCCCTGTGGAACTGCAATCTCTGCTGGCTCACCTAAGAAATGCAGATGGGTTCAGGCCTTATTGAGGAGCTAAGGGGGCACCTGAGTTGGATTGGGGTTCTCATTGGTGAGAATGAGGGTAGGACTGAGGGCAGCAGGCATGGCTGTACATGGCTACAGACTGCACCAGAGCAGGTGTGCACTGGGACCATGGAGCAACAGATTGGGCTAACTCCAACCCCCACTGGTACTCATGAAGCCAGGTTGGGTGTAGAATCGGCCAAACTAGGTCTTGACTCCTGCTGAACCATGTGAAAGCTGCGTCTAGATGTGGACCAGGTATCGCTGGGCTGCAACAACCAACAACAAGAACCAGAATGGCTGTGGACGGCTGAGCAAGGCCATTGTTCTTGTCAGGAGAAGAGGTGGACAAAGTCAACCTGGGTCAACAACCCACTGGTGTGCGCAAGAACTGCCACTAGGAGGGGACTCAATGGGGGAGCTTGGGAAACTCCTTCACTGGGATGCAGTCCCTGGAGCTGAGTACAAGAAGCAAGGCAAGAAGCATCCCAGATCATACCAGATGATAGTACCTGCTGGGATACATCAGGGTCAAGGTCTGGAGACAGAGTAGTCTGGACCAGAACATAACACTTACTGCTCTGAGAACCAGGGCAGGGGGTAGGAGGAGCCAGATCAGGCTGCAACACCAGCCAGTTCACATTAGGACCAGGACAGCAATCAGAATGGGTTGGGATAGGCTATAGCACCCACCAGCAGGAGCTGGAACAGGAGGCAGACTAGACTAGGCCAGGCTGTACAATAAGATTGTGGACAATGAGTTGAGGCAAGTCATGCCAGCCTGGGCCCATTGGGTTCCTGAGTCCCAGGGTTGGGGAATCTGATAGGGCTCTGGTAGCTTGGCTCAGATGCTGGGGTCTACTTGTGTGTTGGGTGCTGGGTTCCTGAGCCGTGGAGATGAGGGAACTGGTAGGGCTTAAGTCACTTGGCCCAGATCCTGGGGCCCACCTATTAGGTGGGTGCCAGGTTCCTGAGCCCCAGGGTTGGGGATTTGATGGGGTTCTGGTGGCCTGTCTTAAGTCCTAGGGCCTACCCATGTGGTGGGTGCCATGTTTATGAGCCCCAGGGTTGGGGGATCTGGCAGGGCTTGGGTCTCCTTTCCTGGGTCTTGGGGCTTGCCCACTAGGTGGGTGTCAGGTTCCTGAGCCCCAGGGTTGGACAGTCCTGGGCCTTGGGTAGCCTGGCCAGGGTCTTGGGGCCCACCTACTGCATCTGTGATACTGTTTGCCTTTCAACCAACTTTTTAAAAATCTGTTTTATACAAATTTTGTTCTGTTGTTATAAATGTTCACCGCACATTGATGTTTCATTCTTTTCTACAAGAATTCAGACTATAAATGCATGAAAATATTTCCTTCAATGTGCTTTGGTCTAATTTTCTCTATTCCCTAAATTTTTGTCATTTGCAGAATTGTTGTAGTATAATTCATTGCATTAATTAAGTAACCAAATCATGAATCAAATTGTAACTCAAATTGCCCCACCATCCTATTCGATTTGCACCAGAAATGTATTGCTTATAAACATATTTTATGAAATATTAACTGCTAAAATTCAGGATAAGTTGTTCAGATTTATGGAAACACTGCTTTCAGTTCAGGAGTGAATGTGAAGTCCATGCTTATGGCTCCACCATGGAGCTGAGACAAGTAACTGCAAGCTTTAGAATTTATATCTCAGAATAAAAATCCAATCAGTGAAAACAGCCTGGTTTGCAATTTTTCTCTCCACTATGAATGTAGTAGAATATGTACTATAAAATGATAAGCATGTAACTATAAAGATGTGTCTTGTCAAAAATGCTACTTGAAAGTTATTTTCTCTTTAGAGTTTGACTTTCAAAGAAATCATATGGAATGTTCAGAAGATGGCTAAGTAAAATAACACATGATTCATTCTCAATTTGTTGTTGGGCTTACATTTTTCTAAACTCACTTCTTTTTTTCAGTCACTTAACTGGTAAAAAATTACCCAAGACTTAGGTTGCTTTTGCACTAATGAAACATTTTTCATATAGAAATATATGCATTATGAGAAATGATAAGTTTCAAAACCACTTAATCTAAATATTATTCTATAGTAAGCTATGTAAAAGTTAACTCTATAATTATAAAATTATAAAATATCTTAAGTATATAACATGTAAAATTCTGTAATTTATGTAAAAACAGTAACTTTCTTATGTGAAAAGTTAACAAAATGCGTAAGTGTGGTGACTAAGGGAAAGTAACATTATTAATTTCTTAGCTAGAGTAGACATATTCATGCAAACAGTTAAATATTGGGCATTACAGTAAAAAAAAACATGAACTCCCTATTTTACACCTAAAGCACAAAACGCTCTCTAAAGTCTAGTGAATTTTTTTACAGGTTTTGTTTTTCAGGTAGTTAAATTTTCTATTACTTGTCTAAAAACAGATTCAAGACACATCAAAGTATTTCACATGAGTGAACAGTGTTCTTAATCTAGCTTGCTAATTCATAGTCTCTTTATTTTAGTTGAAAAAGCTATTTTGATTAGCATCAAATATACTCAATGGGTAACTTCATATAAAAATTTTTTTAATATTTATTTTTACTTGTTTAAAAGATGGAGTGACACAGAGAGGACAAAGTCAAAGGAGAAAGAGATCTTAGAGGCCCTGATTCACACCCCAGTTGGCTACAATGACTAGAGCTGGAGCAAGTCAAAGCAAATGAACACCAATTTCATCACAATTTCTCATGTGAGTGGCAACGGTGTAAATGGCTGACCATTTTCTGCTGCCCTCCATGCATATTGGCAGGATGTTGGATTGGAGGTAGAGCAGCTGGATTCTCTGATTCAGGATGCCAGCACTATAACTTAACTCACTGCATCACAATGATGGCCTACCACTGTATTTTTATGAAAAGGTGAGTGCATGCCAGCTCTCTTTTCAACTCTTGTTTGTCTTATCCCAGACAAATGTTGAATATTTGGTGTACACCATACTTTATTGGCATGTAATATTCCTGGGTTTTTTTGATACAGATTACTGAGACTTCCTATCAATAAAAGGATGGCAGTTTTTTTTATCTTATTGAGGTCTCCATTCTTGTAGTTACTAGTTCTGTTATACTTAGTAGGACATGCAACATTTCTTATTACTAAGCAGAATTTTTTGACTCTAGATACATGAGTAATGCATGTCAAATTTGAGTAGTGCCGAGGACAGTGTACAAAATAAAATAAGTTCAACATGTTGCTAAGTTTAATATAATTGGCACTTTGTTTTTTAAAGACTGATTTATTTTTATTGGATTATCAAATATACAGAGAGGAGGTGAGACAAAGAGGAAGATCTTCCATCTGTTGATTCACTCCCCAACTGGCCTCAACAGCCAGAGCTGCGTCGATCCAAACACAGGA
The DNA here is from genome assembly GCF_030435755.1 of Ochotona princeps. Classification (NCBI taxonomy): domain Eukaryota; kingdom Metazoa; phylum Chordata; class Mammalia; order Lagomorpha; family Ochotonidae; genus Ochotona; species Ochotona princeps. Next base: position 33,898,835 of record NC_080842.1, on the reverse strand, counting down.
GCCAGGAGCTTCTTCCAGGTCTCCCACGCAGGTGCAGGGTCCCAAGGCTTTAAGCCATCCTAGACTGCTTTCCCAGGACACAGCAGGGAGCTGGATGAGAAGCGGGGCCACCAGAATGAAACCGGTGCCCATGTGGGATCCCAGTGTGTACAAGGCGAGGACTTTAGCCGCTACGCCATCTCACCGGGCCCTGTATTTTCTACATATATCAGTATGTGGTTCATATGAGCATTCAAAATACATATTGTTGAATTTAAATTATAGAAACAAATAAGCTTAATTATTCATCAAAAAATGGTCATAAACATCATTATGATCATCACCACTTTCAAACATTTCATATGGATATAATAGGTTAGCTCAATAAATGACAAAGTACATTGTTTACATCTACAGTACTTATAATCAATATGAATATTATTTCCATATACTTTCAGTTAATAAGTATTTCAACACTGTTAATTTGCATGATGACTATGTGCTGTGTGGAAAAATTATAAATATTTTTAGAGTTGTAGTTACAATAAACCCACACCTTAATATTTCATGGGCAGTGTTAGTTCTCAAAATACATGTTCACAAATGACGCCAGCAATTTCATTGAAGTATTATTTATGGCAAAGGGCTTTAATAATTTTGATATTTTGGCTAAGTTAAGTGGATCAAAGGCAAATGTTCATAAGTTTTTAAATTGGTTTTAGATTTATTTAAAAATATACTCATTACTGGGGCTGCAGTTGTGGCACAGTGAGTCAAAGCACTGCCTAGGTTACCAGTAATACATGCCCCTGAGAATGGCATGGAAAAAGCAGTTGAAGATGGCCCAAGGCTGCCACCCATGTGGATACCCAAATTAAGCACCTGGCTCCTGGCTTCTGCCTAACCCATCCCAGGGAGTAAACAACTTGATGGAAGCTCTCTTGCCCTGTCTCTCCTTCTTTTTCTGTAACTCTGCCTTCCAAATAAATAAATAAATTTTGTTTAAAGTTTTATATATATATATATATATATATATATATGTATGTAAAATCGAAAAGCCACCCTAGAAAAATAACTCACCAGAGACTTAACTGACAGGCAGGTCTCTCGTGTGTTATGATATCTTTGGATTCAGTGAGTTCAGTGAACATGTGCGTTTCACCTATACTGTACTTTCCTTGAGGGCAAGGTTAGAGGAAAAGGTAAAAGGCGCCTGTCTCTTTGATGTCAATAAAATGCCCTTTACCGGAGACTTCTTCAGATGTGTGATTGTTATTCATGAAAAATGTCAGTTTTCTTGAGTCCACCCTGTAACAGGATAGGTGAGTGACAGGCTGTGGGTCATTGTCTTGACAAGGTAGACATTTGCTAGCAAAAATTCAAGCTAAAAGAAATCCTCAAATAAAAGAATAAAGATATGATTGTTTTGCATACAATACCACTCACATCTGTTATATATTAAAACTATGCTTTTATTTTAACTGTTAAGCCAGTCCTGTTCTGTCACATTTCGCCAGATTATTCAAATGAATTAGAGAGAAAAGGATTCATTCAACTGCTGATTTAATGGTAACATACGAGATTTTAACACTATAGACTTAATATTAAGGGAATTCTATTTGAATGTTTTGGCATTAAAAGCAGTCATTATGACTGTTGAATATATTGTTCTTATTCCTCCCCAGGTAATCCTTTATATAAAGTATGTTATCAATGTTAATTAAACAGGGACCATAAAAAGTCCTTAAGTCATTTTTAGAAACTATCCTCAAAGCAATTTCATAATACTATTTAATATACACTTGTAATCTGGAGAAAATACCGTGGTGGTGTAAAATATAACAGATGAGTACAGAATAGATGCTTCTACACATTCTGAGTTCCATATGTATCATAGTTAAAAGCAGGAGGTCTAACAGACGACTAGAGGAAATTGCATTAGTGTGTGGTAAGGCAAAGGGATTTGAGAAAACGGAAAAGTAGACCTGTATTGCAATTGTAAGAGAAATGTCAGTTGAGCATATGTAGGAACTGTAATTGGTTCTCAGAGTCGTTCTAGTAGAAGAGAATATTGTGGTCTTTTGACATGCAACTCTTACGCGTAGCCTAACTTTCAGAGAAGTGTTGCTGAGGCCAAGCTGCATATCCTTGGAAGACACTGCCTCTTTTTTGAAATATGCAATGTGGAGAGAGAGAGAGAGAGAGAGAGAGAGAGAGAGAGAGAGAGAGAGAGAGAGAGAGAGAGAGAGAGAAAATGAATTAATTCATGGCAATGTACCAGCAGGCAATGTTCCTGATTACTGGATAAAGGAGTTGCAAGCCAAAATAGGATTTGAGTAGCATATCTCAGAGGCCACCACAGTCTGCTCATTGCTTCTTTTTTTTATAGAACCTAATTTTATTTTATGCCTTTATCTCTCATTTTTCTTTTTTATGCAGTTATATTCTGTTTAGCATTAACAGTCATAAATTGATAAATGCTCATTGCTTCTAACAATGAATACTTCGTATCTTCAAATAGCTTCCCTATGATTCAAGGTAATATTTCTTCCTGGGGAAATTTAGATGGTAAGTTATCCAAACAAACTACATTTATGATGCTGCTGGTGATCCAGTGGCCTTGACCATCATTTTCCTCCTCTATTACTTATTCTAGATTTATCTTACCTTTACAGTTCCATCCGTGTTGGTCTAATATCACGTTGAAAGTCTATCCAGACTTAATCTCTAAATGGGCTAAGCTTTGATCACCATGTACCTGATTGCCAGACTTGTCCATCCACAGTTACAATTGGAGACAAGTGTATTAAGAAATGTCAAAGTACCAAAGGGGATCCCTAAAGTGGTTAGCTATTTACTTGGTGCAGGTAGCACAAAGTGCTCAAATCTGGCATCTTCAATGTCTTTCAGTAGAAGTTGGACCAACATTTCCAAGTGAACTGGCCCTTAAAAAATGAGAGGCTGCTTCTCTGTAGGAGTGCTCCTCCACTGGAAGACAAGTATTCAGAAGTGAACAAAACCGGCCTATCACCAGAGGTCAGTGCTCCTACCGGGCATAGTGCTTTTTTAAGAAGCAGGGGTATATGAAATTTAGTAACTTTTTTGTCTTTGGAGTTATAAGACATTATAATTGGTTCGTATCTTAATATTCACAGAATACAGAATCTCTAAAAACTCATTGACAATCATGGACTCCTCAATATTAATTTTCCTTCTAACTTATACACCGTGCATGCCTTCCAATGTCTTTAACAGGTTGCCACTTGCTTATTCGTACCAACTGTTTATTACTACATCATTGCTTTCTGAAGAAACCTAGGTGGGACAGCTTGGTTTGGACCCTATCTGTACAGATATACATTGTACAGGATATAGTGGGGATTTTTTGGCATATTGTGGGTAAAGTTGTTAATATCTATTTGCATCCTACCCCATAACAGATGACTCAGCCAGATTGTGCTGCACCAACATAATGTCACAGACTGAGTCATTTACATAGAACATTATAAACTGATTTGGAGGAAGAGAAGTGCAAGATCAAGATGCTGGCTGGTTCTGCCGTCTGGTGAGCAACATTGCAATCCCAAGATAGTACCTTGCTACTGGATCCTCTGAATGGGAGAGGATGCCAGTGGGAAGCCTGTAAGGATGTCAGTCCCACTCACCAGGGAAAGACCTCCCCCGTCAAAGCCTCTCAGATCTAATCATGTCTCGCCCTTAACTCTCTGCACTGAATTTGGCAGGCAGCATGGGCGGGACACATTAAATACTTAGCTTCAACTTTGTGGAAGAATGCAGCTGCTTTTGCATCCCTCAGGAATAGCAACAGACAAATCCTATCTGCATTATTGCAATTATTTCTCCACGAAGACCCATGCCAGTGTCTGGTCCTGTAAGCCTTCATTAGCAAGAAAATATGAGGTATATTTATAAACTGATTTTATGTGTCAAAGTTCCTTTCCCAAAACTTCCCTTGAAATATTTGTTTAAGGAAAAACATTTATTTAAAGTATCATCACATCTTATTGTAGAAAGTCAATATTATTTAAAGCAGAATATAACCTGAAATTTAAATTAATTTGGTTACATGTGCTTCACAATAAATTGAAGCTGATTAATTAGTGTTAGCAGTTAGCAATATACACTTTTACTTTTCTTTATTTTTTAAAAAAGATTTATATTTCCTTATCAGAAGGTTAGATTTACATAGAGAAGGAGAGACAAAGAGAAAGATTCTTCCATGCGGGTGCAGGATCCCAAAGCTCTGGGCCATCCTCTGCTTTCCCAGACCAAAGCAGGAAGCTGGATGGAAAGTGGAGTAGCCAGGACATGAAACAGAACCCATATGTGATCGCAGTGCATGCAAGGCGAGAACTTTAGCCACTAGGCTACCACACTGGGCCCTACACGTTTTCTTTTAACGCATGTTAAAATTAGATGTCAAAATAAAAGATACATCTTTATTTCCCAGATATATTATGCATTAGCAGAGTGACTTTTTGTCGGTTCTTTTAACCTATAGAGCTTTCGTTGGCTCATCTGTAAAATGGGAAAGATTCTGACTAAAATTAGCTATTTGACAAAGGTATTATAAGGAGTAAATTGGATAATAAACATAATTATGATCGATAATGCACTTGAAACATATTACAAGGTTATCGAATTGTATTATCTATAGAAATTAGGATAAATTACTGTTAATATAACAGTTATTCTATTATTACAAAAGTTGAGTTATTAATTACTTAGTAAAACACTAAAAACTTCCTCATTATGATCAAAGTACCATATTATGGGAAAATATCTTTTCCTCCATTTTGGAAAAAAGACTTATTATTGCATTAAATGCTATCCTCATTCTGATTTATTAGAGAAAATTTTTGATAAAGGAGTAACTAATGAATGAGTTTTCAGTATCTGTATGCTTGCTTTAATTACATTGTGTATATGTAAATGAATCTACAGAGTGGAAAAATGGCGAATGCTTCAGAAAACTCCTTCATCTCTTTGCTACCTATTTTGATCATCACAAAAACCATTGAAATAGATAATGATTTTTCTGTGTCAAAGACTTACAGTGTGGTGAGAATCATTACATAGCATTTTAAGGTCACTCAAATGGTAGATAATGCAAATGGGGTTTGAACACGGACTTTCTGTGCCTTTCCTGTTCTGGTTGCTACCAGCATGATGACTGCTCACACCTCTTAAAGCTTTCCAAAGAGCGAGCTCAAGAGAAGCACTCAACATCCTGCTGTGAAGGTCAACATTCCAGATGATTTAGTGTACAAGAATTCTTAATGGAATTCATAGGCATTTCAGGTAAGTTTTGTCAAGCACATTAGTTAGTGGTTAAGTATCAACCCTTAAGTTATTCAGACAGGATCACAAAGCAAGGAGAATTCTAATAACTTGTTAGCTTTCTTAAAGTGCCTCATTAAAAGTTTGAGAGAATAATATGCAGTAAGCTTAAAATCTACGATTTATTAGTTTTATAATAAAGAAAAAAATAAATTTAGTTCTTGCAAACTAGCTATGTTGAGAGTATTTTCATTTTCTATTGATAGTCGCTTTCAGAGATAAATACAATACAGTTGTATAGAACAAATTTAAAACTCATTACTTTGATCATTAGTGCTTAACATAATTATGTTAATTAAAAATATATTATCAAATTGTGTGTAGAAACCATCCTTTCTGGTATCTAAGCTACTACTTCTGGCTGCCTTTGACCCTGATAGCTTTCCTACTTCCTAATGGAGAAAGGAAATTTGCAACCTTTATATCCAGAGATAAGGTTTCCAACTTCTTTTTGGCCCACAAACTTCAATGGGTAAAGTAGTCACTTGCCTTTGGTTGTGCTCATTTTCCTGAAACCATGTTGACTACCCACTGCTCCTCACCAGGTTTTGCTGTTTCTTATCTTCTCTCCAAGCTTTTGTGTTGAGCATCTTTTGCTGTTGTTCTATCACCTGTCTGCACACAGTCCTTTAATATCATCTTTCTATCTGGGCGCTAAGAACTCTAAGGACTTTTACATTCACACATTCATCTTAGATTTTATGTACCTTTTATTCTTGCCAATCATCCAAGACTTACACTCAGACACTTATTACACATTTCCATTATTACCTACATCAATTCAGTAATTTTAAAAGCAAACATTTGATCTTCCCTTTCAAGTAATTTTGTCCAAGGTCTTTTTTCTTCTCTTAGCTAACAACAAATTCAGTCTTGTCATTATTTGACAAAATTGTGAGTATTTGGGGCATTCTTTTTCTCATCTCATATTCATTCTAAAACCTATGCAATTAAATTTTAGAGTCATAATATTTTCAGTATATATTATCTTTTCATTATCTGTGTTAATGTTATCCTGATCTTAGGCACTATTTTCTCTGGATTATTGTGACTTGGTCACCGTATTCTTATTTTTCATCTAATGTGTTTGCAAAATAGTATGATAGCTCAATGGCTAAATCCTCACATTGCAAGCACCAGAATCTGATGTGGGTGCTTATGACCCTGAGAGTAGTGGAAAATATCCCAAAGTCTTGGAATCCTGTACCCATATAGGAGGTCTGGAAGAAGGTACTGGATTCTGGCTTCAGATATGCTCAGCTCCAGCAGTTGTGTCCTTTGCAGAGTGAACCAATAGGCAGAACATCTTTCTCTGTCTCTTCTCTCTGTATATCTGGTTTGTATTCCCAATGGAACAAATAAATAAATCTTTAAAAAAACTAATTACAAGACAATCTCATTATAAAATAAGTCAAATCAGGTTAATCTCTTATTCAGTTACTTCAACTGTTTTCCTTACAAATCAGAACAAAAACAGAAATCCTACAGTGAATTCTAGCAACTGCTATGACTCCCCACTTTATGGTTCCTCATCCTTCTCCTATTTTATCCCCTTTTATGTACCCTGTTCTAGAATAGCTTTCTTCCTTGTTGTGCTTGAAATCTAAGACAAATATCTACCTTCAGGTATTTCACTTGCTGTTTATCCTACTTGGAATTCTCTTTCTCATCACACCTAAGATAACTTCCATGCTTCCTTCAGATATTTGTTTAAATGCTATCTACTCAGTAAGGACTTTCCACTAAGCTTTACTTGAAATTAGACTGTGCCAAATCTTGACATTAACTGTTCTGCTCCTCTCACTTACTTTCTCCATTTATTTTACACAGATTTTGGTAAGCAACTTTACCGGTGGTTTTTGTCATCAATTTTCTCAAGAAAATTATTTGGGTCTTTGATTCAGTATTACTTCTTCAAAAATCTGGATCACATAAATAATTTGATGAGTGACTGCTAATTGATATAAGCATGTCTTGACATGTAGTATTAGAAAACTTTTAGTTAATAATTTATATAAATAAAGTCAGATGTGGCATTTGGCATAATCGTTAAGACTCTGTTTTACCATATTAGATGGTATGGTTTGACTTCTGATTCAAACTTCTTGCTGAGAAAAAACACTGAGAAGAAGAGATGTGGGCTCAAATACTTGGATACTTGCCACCCAACTAGAGGGATCTGAGTTGAATTTCCAGTACTTGGTGCTGACCCAGCCCAGCAAAGATCATTGCAAGCCTTTGCAAAGTGAACTACAGGATGGAATTGCTCTCCTAAAAAAAGAAAACAAAACAAAACAAAAACTGTGTCAGAAGAATTTAGATATCCATTATTAAACATGTGCATAAAATTTTTAATTTTCTCTATCTCAAAAACGAGCATGCCATATGTCATTCAATGTCTTCTTAAACAAGCTTCCAATGATGCTTATTGTAATAATATCTTTTAACATTTTTATGCATGCTGCTTTGTATTAAGGTATAGTTACTTTTTTTTTCAAATCTCATATTAACATTATTATCAGTTGGTTTCAGCATCTGAAAACAACTTGGACTTCTCACTGAAATAAATGGATGAAATTTACTCATTCTCCACAAATATGTAATAAGGCAAATGACGTGATAAGTACGTTTTTAAAATGTTCCAGCACGTTAAGCACTTTATGTGATAAAAATCAAGGTCAAATCTAAGATAAGAATCTGATATATGATCTGTATAAAATTATAATCAAACTAAAAATGCAATATTACATCAATGCAGCTTGTAAACTAGAACAGTATAGTTTGTTACATATTTTTACTTCTACCAAACTTTTTACATTCCCCCCAAAACATGAACAGAGAACAGAGAGGCTTCAAGGGTACAAAACTAGACTCTCATCTTCTCCAAACTCAGCTTTTATATTTAGCTCCTTTAATCTTCTCACAATGGTAAAAATAAAATGAAAGAGAGAGTGAGTGGACAACTTTTCTCAGGAAAAAAATAAGATTTGTGTTAACACTGTATGTGTTAACATCATGGAATCTGGGGCAAATGGATGGGTTTAAATCTTGTTTTATATTTTCCACCAATATTTTGCAAGATTTTACTTAGCTTTATAAAGTAGTATAACCTACATATGGGGTTATTTTAAACATGAAATAGCTAAAATTTAGGCATATGTCTGACATGTGGCAGTGTTTGCTAACTAACTGAGTAGGGAAAGACACTACACCACATTTTTCTTTAGGTGAGTTCTACAACCATGTATCTAACTGCATCAAAAATATTTAAGTGAGTGTTGGTCTCATGGTTAGGCACCTAGGGTCAGTCTGGCATCTCAAGTTAGAGTGTCTGGGTGCTATACTGGGCTCTGGCCCATGACCACAGTTCCCTGCAAACCCAAGGAAGCAGTAACGATGCCACAGTTAATAGGGTTCTATCGCCAGTGTAGTAGACCTGAAATGACTTCCTAATTTCATCCCATCCTCAGTAGTTGTGGGGAATTGGGGAGTAAACCACTGAATATGATCTACTTATCTATCTATCTTTGCATCTTTTTGTCTCTCAGATGAAAAAATTTTAAAAATTAGCAAATAATGACCTCTCAAGGAACAAAATATTCTTTTAAAATGGTAAAACAATTGTGACTGTACTAAATATATATATATGCATTGTTGCAGAAATTTTATTTGATATTATTTGCTTAAGCAATATGACATAAGAACTGCATAGCATTTGTGGTCAATCATGAATCATAAACAATTTCTAGATCATTTAGAGTATGAAAAAATATATAGCTTTATGAAATGCCATATTATTTTATATCAAGGACATGGACATGTATAAATTTTGGTGTCCATTGGGGATCCTGAAACCAACGTATTATAGGAACATATTTTAAACTCAGAGTGCATTCTATTGGTAGAGGAAAAAAATACACACTAGGAGGAAAATTTGTTTACTAAGCAATTAATTCCATAAGGTAAAGATATTGTCTAGTTAGAAAACATTTAGGTCAAGTCGAAATAAGTTCTTTCTTTTTGTTTTAGTACATGTCACTTTTTAATTTGTGATTAATAGGTTTCACATTTTCCATTTTGTTGGTGCTGAAAACTGTGTAGAACCTCATGGATGTATTCTGTATTCTAGAATACCTGTGTGCGTGTGTATATGCATGCATAGCAATTATAAAAACTGTTAATATTACAACTTAATACTTAAGTGGCAACTTAAATATTCTAGCTTTTAGTGGCAACATTAAAACCCAGGAAAAACATTTAATTATACAAAATAAATTATGCAGTTTATATTTTTATTAAAACTTTTTGATACATCCATTGCCCATTTTTTCATTACATAATCACTTGTTAAAATAAGCTCCATGCTACCTTAACCAAAGACTTAAGCAAAGAAAGCATCCTAGTAGTTTGTCAAGAGTAGGCCATTTCAATGTTTTTCACAGTCCAAAAGGTATCTTTCATATAAAAGAAACAGAAAAGGCATTTCTAGCTACATTATCTTTATAGTCTAGAGTCTGTGCCTGGAGGAAACCTTGGGAAACTTTATACCTAAATTGCAATATACTATTTTTTGTTTGAAAGAAAACATATCTCAGCAGTGAAAATCTTATCTTGGAAGCCCACATCCTACAATGAGTATGTGAGATTGAGTCTTACATTGACTTCCAACTCTAACTGACTAGTGACACACACCCAGAGAACAGGAGGTGATGATTCAGATGTCTGAATCCTTCTCAGTTGCATAAGATAATCATATTGATTGTCAGTCTCTTGGCTTTGGCATGTTTTAAGCAGTTGGGCAGTGAAACAGCAAATGGAAGTTTTTCCTCTCTCTCTCTCCATCTCTCTGTATCTCATCTCTATTTCTATCTCATTTACCTTTCATAATTTGAAAAGCAGAGTTAGGGACAAAGAAAGAGAGGCAGAGAGAGGCAGAGAGAGGCAGAGAGACAGAGAGAGAGAGAAAGATATCCATTGGTTCAATTCTCTGGCATGGCCAGAGGTATCTGTATGACTCCTACTTGGGTTTAGAACCCCAAGCACTTGAGTCATTTCCTGTTGCTTTTCTTATGCACAGCAACAGGAAACAGGACCATGAGTGAAGCAGCTAGGACTCTTGTGGGTGCCCACACTGGAGTCCGCACAACTGTCTATGCCATGATACATGCCCATTCATTTTATCTTTCAAATTAATTAAAACAAAAAGCACTTAAAAATATTGAACATAAAACAAAGTATAGGTTCAGTGACAAATTTCAACAATATCTTTCAAAATGTTACCAGTGTGCTATTTTGAAAACTTAAATTTTTACACTTACAATTTTATTGTTAATTATTACTTTTGATGATACATGCTTATCAATTTGTGCCTTTACAATTTGAGTTATAAAATGCATTGTCCAATTATTGTTGCTAATGAACATTCTTCAGGTTTATGAAGGAGCTGACATTCATTAGGCCTTGTATTTTAATATAGAAAGCTTTAAACTAGTTAATTTGAAAGTGCTTGTTTATCTGGCAATATTAACCATGTTTTTCTTTCAAATTCGGTTTTCTTCACATAACCATGCGCTAAAAAATTAAGGTAATAACTTAATTTTTAAACTAAAAGATAGGCAACTGATGTTCTTCAAAGTCAATGAAAAGTTTTACTGAATACATCATTGAAAAGTTTTACTGAATACATCATTGAAAAGTTTTACTGAATACAATCAATGGAAACCTTATCCTTACTCCTTAAGGATTCCTGCCTCTCTGAGAACTAAATATAACTACTAGTTTGCTAAATCTTTCATTAAGACATCAATCCCCCTACACACATCTCTTTGGACACTCGGCATTGGATCTTTGAAGGAGGATGCTGTGCTAATCTTGATTTCTGTCTCTTGGAGTACAGATTCTTGGGTTCTGAACCAACTTGTTTTAAGGTCAGTGTACATTCAGGAGCCTTAGTGAGAACAAGTGAAAAGGTACAATGTATATAGCATATTGGTGTCCCAACTAACACTTGGCTGGCTCACCATGTCAGGAATCATCTTGTCCCAGATCATCAAAGCCTCAAGGTCTAGCATGTGCCACATGGAGCAGAATCAGCCAATTGATTCATACAGAGCAGAAAGTAAGGAAACAACAACAAAACTTTTGCTTTAAGTCTTTTTAAGTTATGGCATAGCGAGATAACCAATTTAATATCTCTCTATCTTTCTCAAGGTAGGACTTAAGCTCAAAAATTAATGTCAGCATGCACACAATTTTTAAATTTTTACTTTATTTCAAGTACTTTAATGTTATCATGTGGACTCTCTACTTCTGCCCTGCTAGGCTCACTGACAGGAGCTGGATAGGAAGTAGAGAGGTTGGTAACTCAATTGATGCTATTATAGGATACTGCTATTGCAAGTAGGTGGTCCAATGTTGTATGTGCTTTTTAAAAATATTTACTTATTGATTTGAAAGTCAAAGTTATTGAGAAAAACAGAGAGAGAGAGAGAGAGAGAGAGAGAGAGAGAGAGAGAGTAAAATAGAAATCTACCATCCACTGGCTCAATCCCCAGATGAAGGCAACAGTCAGTGATTGTCCAAACCAAAACCAAGAACCAGGAGCTTCCTCCAGATCGCTCAGATAGATGTCAGAGGCCCAGGCACTCAGACCATCCTCTATTACTTTCCCCTGGCTATCAGCAGGGAGCTGGATTGGAAGTAGAGAAGTTGGAACACGAACCTATGCCCAAATGGGATGTCCTTATTGCTACCTATTACACAACAATGCCAGCTCCACCATGTTGCATTTTCAACTCAAGTTTGACATATCCAAGACCACATACACAGCTCTATTTTCTTTCCATGTATCCACATAGGTGTCAGCATATTGCTAGGCATTACTTCAGGTTGCAAGTTGAATCACAACAAAGCAGAGGTGGAAACAGAGAATGGGAGGAAGTTTCCTTGATATAAGAAAATTCTAAAAATATAAGGGCTTCATTAAACCAACACTAACCACTTTAAAGGAGCATGTCCATGCCTAAATTCATGTGCATGTGTGCGCGCACACACACACACAGGATTTTATATTAGCATTTAACTTGGATTGTATTATCAAAGTAATTGTTATTCACATCAACCTAAAATGTGAATTTAATTTAGAAGCATTGTCATCTGTTGCTAAACTACACATAAAATTACAAAAGAGGTCCAGTTTTTAGGGAAAATTGAAATTATGCTCTTTTTATATTTAACACATAAGGGGAAAACGACAATGATGATCTAAAGCTTTATGTAAAAGCAAAAGTCAGCATAAATCAATTTCTGCAAAGCTTTTGATTGGGGAATTATAAGTGTATCCATTCACTGTTACTAAGAAAGTTCTGTGAATGAGTACTGTAAATAAATATTCTGTAAATGAGAAAGTGTTGTTCCCATACAGCAGCAAAGAAGCACAAGTCCAGTTAGCGAATAAAAAGACAATATGTCTACTACTGATACAGGACACATTTTTTCTTTAAATAGGAAGAAATAGGTAATAAATAAAATATAAAGGTTTTAGTTGCTTTTATTCTGGGTCTACTGTTGATGCAAATACAAGTAAGGGTTTTGCTTTAAACGTATTGACAACATCCACAAGACACACACACACACACACACACACAAATTCGACACACTTAAATAATTTTCCAAATTCCTTTCCCTGAGGAATAGTCATCCTAGCCAATCTCTCCTTGCTGGCTGCTTCCCAGCATCCATACTTCTGTGTTTCAGAAATGCACTTGCTTACAAAGGTTTGAAAACATTGCAGGGTGTAAAAAGGCGTGACGTGCATGTGTGTTTGTGTGTTGAGGGGGAGGTATGATGATGAGGCAATAAATTCCTTGCTCTCTAAGTTGTATCTCTTTAAAATTTAAGGCCATTAATACAGGAGACAGGTTCAACAACATTTATTAAACGTACATTATTTCGAAATGCAAGTGATGTATAAAATCAAATACGATGACGTAATTATTCGTGCAGTCTTACACAGTGGCTCTGTATTGTTCAAGTACATTCAATTTATAACATGGGGAGTTTAAGGCATAACTTCACACATCTTTGTCCTTCTTCAGAGATATGAGAAGAGAAAAAGGAGAGAAGAGGAGGAGGAGAGGGAAAAAAAGAGGGCAGGAGAAGGAGGTGGGGAAGACTAGGAAGAAAGAAAGGGAAGAAAAAACATTTGGAGTTCACAGTTTCACCCTACCAAGCATGTGGGCGTCATATATAGACTGTAACAGAGATGGCCCAGGGCATTGCTTTTGCCTCAGACAGCCTGATATAGCCTGCCTGCTGGCATGTGTCCTTGGCTTGCTCTAAGCCCCCATTCTTCCTGGAGTTTTGGGCTCCAGGTCCCGGGGGTACCCAAGCCACGATGCTGGGCACTCAGGTCCATTGGAGAGGCTACCACACATTCCCGCGTGTGCGACCAGGGGCGCCGGTGCACCAACGACGTTAGCGGGAGGAGGGGTCTCGTCCGCCAGACGCTTCTCTCCATCGCCACCTTCTTCAGCATCTGTGGCTGGAGAGTGAGAGGTCAGATGGAGACAAGGAGCCCCGGGCGAGATAGGGAAGCAGAGTGCAGGCGCACCCCGCGGGGGAGAAGCGGTGTGGTCCCAGCACCTCTGTCGCCGGGGCCCTAGGCGTTAACAGACCCGAGAGAGTCGCCTCCGGCACCACAGAGTCCTCTCGGAAGCTGCCGCCTGCGAACTCTGCGCCGCAGGCTGGCCTCCCCTCTGGATCCTTCTTCTCTTCCTGGCCCGCCACGTACCTGGACACGGGCAGCGGGTGGCGCGGCCCAGGGGAAGCCCTCTTGGTGGGACCGGACAGCTCCGGGTCGCCGTCGCCTCCGCCTCCCGCGGGTGCGGCGCGCGCGGCTTCTGGCGCTCCGGCTCGCACCATGGAAGCATACCTGGTAAACTCGCAAGCAGCCCGCGCCTGATTCTCCGGCATTTGGGGCTGAGCATCTTTGGGGTGAGATGCCAGGAGAGGAGCGATCCCGGTGGATCTGGGTTCCCTTCCCGCCACCCTTAGCCTGCCAACCCCTCCCTCCAGAAGAAAAGCCTGGCAGAGAAAGGGAGGATCCGCGCAACGGGGTGCCAAAGCCTCCGGGCTCATCCTAGCCCTGCTCTTCTAGCCGTGGCCTGGGTGTATTTATATCGCATCTGGAGGCCAAGTGGAATCGCCCACCCTTCTGCTGGCGGCGCGCCCCCACCCTCTCCTCGCTCCCGGGTTCGGGCTCCGCACGTGGCAAGCACCAGCGACGTATCAGCAAAAGAAAGGCAGCGGGCGGCGGGGCCGGTGCAAGCGCAGCGCTTCTTTGCCTTGTGCGCTGTCCTCCCAGGGTCCTCGCCTGCTTCCAAATCCCGGCTGAGACTTGGGTGTCGCCGCCCTCCGCCCCCTGTGCCTGAAGCGGAGAATGGCAGTCCTGCCCCTCAGGTGCTCGGGAGGGTGTCTCGGGCTCTTTCCTTCCCCAGAAAAGAATGGTAACATGAACAGCTGAGCGTGAGAGCGTCACGGGAGGAAGCGGACGAGATTGATGGGCAGAGCGCTCACTTCGCCGAGTCTCTCATTCCAAACCCTGAGCGGGCGGCGAGGGACATCGCGCGCCTCCGCTTCCCGGACGGATTCGGCTGACTTCTGTGGTCTCCATTCCAACGGGCGCCCAGGGTCGCTGCGGGCAGAGGAGTTGGAAGTGGGCGAGTGAAGATCCTGGAGTTTGTGGACCCCCATCCAGACAAGAGTTCTGCCCGGATCCGTGAGCCTGGATCCCAGTGGAGATCTCCAGCACATTGGCTCCGGAAGGAGTTGAACTTGAGTTCAGGTGGGTTATCCCGAGGGGAGAACACTCAGGAGGTGTGTTGGAGGAAGATCAGGAAAATGGTCTTCCAATGTCAAAAGCAAACACTTTCCTTCCTGATACTTTATGGAGACTAGCCGTCCGTCTCTTCCAGTTCTCTCCCCAGCCTTCTGCCAAACCCAGTCAGTTCCCACTAAGAGTCAGGGGGCAAATCAGAACACGGAAACACACATACACACACACACACACACACACACACACACATTTGAAACAAACAAGCAAGCAAGCAAAAGCAAGTAAACCTTTCCCTGAACTATCTAGCATGCTATTGACTTTCTCATAAGTTACCATGACTTTGGAAATGATCATATTTTCTCCATTGCTTTTTATTAATGGAGGTCAATAGGCTTAATGAGTTCCTCAGCCAAGTCATTTGTTTCTAAGCCAATAGATAAAGCCTTCGTCACAGTTTTCTGGGGGAAAGTAACCGTGCGTTTATTCTGCAGATGGCCAACTCCCTCTGAATCCCGCAGACTGGTTCTGGACGCTCAAGAAAAGTTTGTAGCTTCCTGAGTCAGTTGCTGGTGCTGCGTGCTGGAGACTACAGGACTTTGGGATTGAGCACAAGAATCAAGCAGGGGGACATCTTTCACTTTTCTTCTCTGCTGCTATTTGCAATGAAGAGGAAACAGAAGAGGTTCCTGCAGATGACCCTGTTGTTCATGGTGGCTTTAATTTTCTTGCCAAATATTGGTCTCTGGTCTTTGTACAAGGATAAACATCTGGTGAAGTCTGCAGAGCCTGGGGAACAGCAGGTAAGTAGCTCCCAGACTAAAGATCTCAAAAGGACAGGCAAGGCAAGGGACCCCCATGCAAGCAGGTGTGTGGGGTCATCAAGCTTCCTCACCCCCTCCTCAAGTCTTTACAGAGTTAACATCAAACGGTCGTGCAGATTTGGGGATCTAAGTAAGTAACACTTTTAAGATCACAGGCAGTGCCATCCTGAACTGAAAGACTAGGACAGAGAGATGAAAGAGGTCAAGAAGAGGAGATAAGACTCTTGCACAGTTGGTCTTAGGTTGATTGTGACTTGAAATGGATGAAAGGTATTTATGTGTATGCGTGAGAGCTGTGAATAAGTGTTGCTTCTAGTTCAGTTAACAGAACGTGTTTTTTTGCATTTCATCTGGTGTTTAAGTCCACATTGACGTGAACTGGTCCAGCTAAATCACTAAAAATATGAAGTAGTTCTCAAAAACCAAGCTATAGTTTTCTGTATTTTGGTTGCAATTTTTGCTTAGCAACGGCTTAACCTGTGCAAACTTAAAGTTCATTCTTTCTGTTGCTAAGGTGGTATGCTGGGGTATACTGGCAGAACTGTTCAAATGATGCAGTCAGTTTCACAGTCTAATGATAGTGGTGTGTTGCTGAGAGCTTTGCTTCGTATTGGAAGCACCATGCAGAGTGATATATTTTCTTTCTGTTTAGTAGGTAATGTGTTAATATGTGTAAGGCTTTTGACTTAACATGGATCAAGATAGTTGTCTGTCTTGACGATCAGCTATGCAAAAAGATTCTTCTTAGAACATTGATGAAAACTACTGAATTCATACTTACCAATAAATGACTGGATGTTCTACATAAACTTTTACTAATGGTATGCCTCTTTCTTCATGATATGAATGTTACACTTTTCCAGTTAGTCCTATGAATCACCTTGTACAAGCAATGTTAATATTCTTAATTTCAAGGGTCATCTCCCTTGTATACTATGTACTTTCTACATACAGGAGATGGCTAAGCAACTCATTACTGGACAACAGCAATATGTATTAACAGCAATTTAATGTTCTTAAACTTGGCGAGGCTCAAGATTCTTTTTATACAGTGAATGGTCACTTGCAAAATATATGGAGTTAATCTGGGTTTCTTTCATTATGACAAGACATCATTAGTATTCTTTAAATTCGAGAGAGAATTATAAATTTTTGGTGGCTTGGTATAGTGAAGAAAAATGTTGACATATTTTTATTTATTTTTCTCTCTTCAATCTAATAGAGTTTTAACTTAGGTTTAAAATATATTGTCGTGTCAGTAGAAAAAGATGGGCAGTTTGCATGTGAAGCATTGTAGTTCTAGTTAAACTGCTTATTTCACCAACTGTTATATAAAATAGGATTTTATTAAAATCAGTAGCTAACACCCTCTTCTGTAAAATTGATATTTCAATGCTGGTAATTAAGAAAAGCAGGATTATTTTCAGTAAAATATTTGGTAATATGTTTAATACAAAGCATTACTCGATCACATTAATGACATATTTACAACTTTCACTTTGATCCTATTGATTTGGAATTTTAATAAGAAAATTGTTTACCCAGTTACAAAAAAAATAAAATGCAGCGTTGCAATTCTTCTGACTTTTCATTCAAACTTCAAAATTCTTTCTTGATCTGGTAGTGTACATGATCCTTAATGTTGGGTAACAATGTAATAGGTATAAGATGTATAGAATGCTGTATGTGGCAACAGAAGAAACTATTTCTCCAAGTTTTTGCACTGTTATTTAAATAATATGTGTTACTGGCTATCATCTGACATTCCGCTTTAGTAACCCCTAGGTGAAATTTTTGAAGTCAAGAGATTAAGAGGAGGTAATGATAATTTAGTCATTTAGTTATGTCCTTTATTTTTTTGTAAATTAAATAATGGCTTCAAAACTGCTATTTTTCATACAGATTACAACATCAAATGAAAATTTAAATGATTTGGGACATATTGAAATACTTCATTTATTATGAGAGGAAAACTTAAGCTTCTTATTGGTTTTCTCTATTATTAAGTATAATTGGAAGAAAAATTAAGACAATTTTGAATCAGTTTAGAAAATAAATGAAGATTAGGTTATTTATATGTTTTGTCAAATAAGAAGTGATTCAAATGATAAATTAAACATACTTAGTATTGTGATGTAGTATGATGTTATTATAGTTCATGTGAATAATCAATTAAATACAGGTTTTCAACTGAAGCATAGAGTTTGTCTATTGAACAAAACGTTATTTAATTAAATAAGTTGTTTTAAAATTCATTTTGTCTAATTTCTAAGTGTGGTTAAAAGCATTTGTTACTTTTTTTATCGTCAACTTGAAAATGCTGAGATAAAGGATAGTGTGATGACTGCAGTATTAACAGCAAAAAGTACTGAAACTAGCCAGAAAAAGTCACATTCCTGTAATGCAAGTCCTACTTTTCAGCTGTTGCGTTCAAAACAGCCAGCGTTTCTGTTTCTGAATGTATTTAGTGGTCACAAAGGTAGAAAAAACTCTCCGGGTTTTAATCAATTTAATTATTAGAGTGAGTTACAAATAATTAAATTTATTGAAAGTCAAAACTATGGGATGACTAATACTTCAACAATAATTTATTTTTCATTTATCAGATCACATAATTAAGAGAGTTTTTCCTACTACTCAGTATAAATTTTATTTATAATTCAACCTGAAATCATTAAAGAACAAAAATAGAAACTGAAGGATATTGTTTGGACTTTCAACAAATTTAGTATTTACTTTGCATTCTTTTAAAAACTACCATATTCTAAATTAATTGTTTGTGTTCACTGTAGTGTATTTCAAAAGTGACATTGTTGCTATTACAGGGAAATATTTAAATGTTTGCCCTATCTGTCATGCAAAAGCTAAAATGAGAAACACACACCCCTAATTATTTATCTACTTTCATCTAATCAAATTACTCTTCTATTTTTTCCTGTTCCTGCATGAAACAGGATGGGATTTATGCAATAGTTTCCATAAAAACATACAGTTAAATGCTTTTTATGTTTTATTTTATTTTTTTGACACTGAAAAATCAAAATGAAGTTTTTGAAATGAATATAAGCCTTTGACATTGTTAAGGTTTCATAAAGTTATTCATATGAAATTATCATAATTAATGCATGCTATGTTGGCTTAATTTTGTCTCAGTTTGTTGCTGTAGAATGACCTAAGTGTCATCTTTATATTATTTAGAAGTATAGAAACACATCCAAAAGAATCTACAGAAAATGAAGATGATAGCAAAAAAATGACTGCTGTTTGGTTTTGATTAAGAAGTCTTAATTGCACATGTCAATTTTACATTTGAATTGCTATTTTTCACTGTTTTGGGCAGTGTTAGAATCTTACCTCAATTACACAACTACTTCAAAAGTTTATGGAATATGAAATTAAAAGTTAATGCAAATTTTTCTTGAAATTTTTCAAAATGCCCTTGTGTTGAGCTCTTATTTCAGCTGCTCTTGAGGTTGTACATAGAGCAATATAAAGTTTTAGGACAACACCGCTACATCTAATAGTATTATATTTATTTCCAAATAATTTACTAAGTACTGGCATAGAAAATAACCCTCAAAACATTTTCTAAATACATGAGTTATACTATTTTTAAAAGTAACTGTAATAGTCACTGTAAAAATAACTAAATTGTAAATCATGAGTTGCAGAAATAAAATATTCAAGTTATGAAAAAAATCTTAAAAGTTTCTATCTACAAATCATGGTCAAAGTCAAGAATTTTGAATTATCTTCTCTTGGAATTGCTCGGAATGACTTCAGAAGATTTGCTTGACTTGGAGAATTTGAACACATAACAAAAGCAAACTTAAGTCACCAGATATTCTAAGTCCCTTTGAACTGTTGCACTTTCTGCTTCCCTTGAATTTCAATGTGTAGAAAGAGCTGTATTTCCTTGTCAGGTTATGAAATGCTTGAAGTCCTGAGAGATCATACCTTTTATATGGAAAGTACTATGAGGTAATGTTTTGTTGCTAGATCCACATGTAAACTCTGCTTGACAGACGCATGGCTTAACCTTCATTTAAACAGAAATCCTTCTTTGAAAGGTTTTTCAGAATCATTGCTTAAATATTCTAACATTAATCAGCTCCACACTTAAGAGAGTCCTTCTTTTGACCAAGAACATCTTTTTCTCTAGTAGCATTTTAAACTTGTTTTATATTTTAAAGGTGTCAGGTAATTGGCACTCACTGTATAGAAACCCTCTTTTTTTTCTTCTTCCTTTCTCTCCACTCACCTCTCTGTCTCTCTCCCTCTCTCTTTTCTCTCTCTCTCTTTCCATGTTATTCACTAAAGCTACAAAGTGTGTGTTCTTTTTCTCTAGAAAACACCTTAGATATTCCAAGAATGAAAGATGGGAGACAAAAATTAAAAATTTACTCTTCAACATTTAACACGTTAAATGTGAAATCATGGTTCATGTTGAGCCTAACAGTTCTTTATTAGCAAAGATGCAGCCTTCACATTAAGGTTTATAAGCACTTTTCCTGAATTTGTGGAGAATTCATTCAGAATCACTACAGGATGGCATAACATGGACCACTGAAACAAGTGTCTTAATTATTTTCTATGCCCTAGTAGATTGCTGCATGATTAGTTCATCACGTTGCCCCATGGGGGACAGGGTGTGAAACAGTCTTCTGTTCACAATCTGGTAAAAAATAAAAAAAGGTGGGGGACAGTTTGCTTCTCTCTTCCTTCTGTTCAATTCCGATTTGGGCAGGCTGTGCTGAATCAATTAGCTTATACGTTCTTTCTATAAAAGAAATCAAATCAAGGCTCAATATATATTAAAAGTGTGAGAAAGACTGGGTAATTTAAGTAATGTAGAGAAGAGGTCTGAGCGGCATAAAAAAAGTTCAGAAATATTTATAAGAAGCCTGTAGCCATGTACCCTTTTTCTGAAGTTTTTTGAATAGAGAAAAAACTAGCTTACAGACAAAAAGAATAACCTTAGAAGAGGGACAGGAATCAAAACCAGGTACAGAATTATACAATGAAAGTGCCATATGGAGTCAGATTTGGATACTTTTTGTGTTACAGTCATTCCCATTTCTTTCTTGTTTGGCTTATTTAAGGTGAAGAGTTTGTGTAGTGGATACTTCAGAATCCTAATCCTGATATGAGCCAGTTCTTCTCTTTCCTTCATATTTGCCATTATGCCTGTAAAAGTACTCTTATGAAATGAAAGGTGAAAATGTAAAAAAGACTTAGGAGGTTGTGAAGATGACAATAAAAGAATAAACTATGATAAACCAGACATGTGCATCTCTTACAAACTCCACCTGTCACACCATAAAGCTCAAAATTCCTCAATTATCTCAAACGTGATGGTAACACCTGGATGGAAGGCCAATGAAAAAACAAATCAATATCATGTGTGCCACTAAGAATATATATTTAGATGGACACAATATGTATGGACGAGATAGATAGATAGAGAGAGAGATAGAGAGATAGATAGATAGATAGATAGATAGATAGATAGATAGATAGATAGATAGATAGAGGTATAAGTATAAATCCAGATACAGATTTGAACTTATTTAAAATTGAAAAGTACAGGGCGCAGCCTGATAGCCTAATGGCTAAAGTCCTTGCCTTGCATGTGCCGGGATCCCATACGGGCACTGGTTCTAATCTTGGTTGCCCCACTTCCTATCTAGCTCCCTGCTCGTGGCCTGGGAAATCAGTTGAGGATGGCCAAAGTCTTGCGACCCTGCACCCATGTGGAAGACCTGGAAGAAGCTCCTTGCTCCTGGCTTTGGTTCGACTCAGCTCCAGCCCTTGCAGTCATTTGGAGAGTGAGTCATCAGATGGAAGATCTTCCTCTCTGTCTCTCCTCTCCATATATCTGACTTCTAACAAAAATAAATAAATCTTTAAAAAAATTGAAAAGGACCACCTATCTCCAGGTATTCAATACCTTATTACAAACACCACTCTTCACTGATATAGCACTATTACTACTGAATTCAATAAGGTTGCATCAGAAAGAATTGAAAATTGACATATTAGCACACAAAATAAGCAAGGTAAACCACACAAGGTTTATTCTAACTTCCCATTGATTGATGGATGGATTTTTATTTGAAAGGCCAGCTAGCCAGACAATAGAGTTCTCCAGTCTTCTGCTTCATTCCTCAAATATCTGCCACACAGGAGCTGTTCTAGGTCAAAGTAAAAATCAGTAACTGATCCCCCTCCCAAGTAGATGATATGGATCAAACCACTTGGTCCATCACTCGCTACCTCCCATGATACACATTAGCAGATGCTATAATCTGAATGTCACTGGCATAAAATCCCAGAAATTTCTTTGTGAAATGAGAGTGTTTTAATTAATGCATCAAAAACACCACCTCCTCACATTTTTCTGGTAAGAATTTGGTTGAAATAAAATATGGGCTGGATTAGCAATACTCTCAAATTTAATTTATCCATTTCTTTGTGGCAACATATGTGCATATATATTTACCCACACACATTATCTTGTTTATGAAAGAAAATTTGAATCTGCAGATTGTTTCATTTTGCACAATATTTTAAAGTTTTTGAAACTTCTTGTTTTTGCCATTGTTTTGCATTCAAAATAAGCTGTTAGTCAAATTTGAAGTGCCATGTACAAGTTATTAACTCTGGACAAGCGTTGAGAAAGAGATTAAGAAAATGTATCTCTTTCTAGAAGCATTTATATCAACGCAAAGACTTTAGCCACTAGGCCGTGGCGCTGGACCCAAAACTTTCAAAATTGTGACAATTCTTTGTAGAATTACTCTTCTCTTTAGTAGAGTTGGAGAGAGAAAGCATATTGCATTGTTGCCATTCTTAATTTTCTCTGTGGTGAAGCAGAGAGATCAAGCAGAAGTTAAGAAATAGTCAACCAACACACTAGTAAGTCTCCTTTGTGCTTTTATTAGAGGAGGACAATGATAGACTCTCCAGACTACACAAGCCTTTATTATTGTAGGATAATGGTAAAATGTATCATGCTAAAACATAAAACTGAGATTAGGCCAATTTCTATATACCTCCACTCCCAGCTAAGTACAAAGAACAAAAACAAGATTTGCATATTTGTACCTTGGAGTCATTGATTCATAATTAGTAGTGTTAGCCATATGGTTTATGGCAAGTAAAGATTTTAAAAGATTATTAGATCTATCCATTTTTCGCTAGTACTTCCCGGATTGTAGAACCCACTGTTTTAGAAGCTTGAACCAAATAGTGAAAGACTGAATGGTGAAACAAAATATAGTGGAAAAGTTTGGACACTTCAAGCTCATAGGTTTGCTGCACTTCTTACCATGACATATGATCTTAAAAAATTCATTTAATTTCTTCAACCTTGTTTTATAAAGATTTTTATTTGCTTTTATTGAAAAGATCAATTTACAGAAAAAAGGTAAGAAAGAGAGAAATATCTTCCATCTGCTGGCCACAGTTGGCCACAAGGGCTGGAGCTGAGCCAGTCCAAAACCAGGAGCCAAGAGTCTGTTCCGGGTCTCCCACAAGGGTGCAGGGTCCCAAGGCTTTGGGCCATTGTCTACTGTTTTTCCAGGCCACAAGCAGGGAGCTGGAAGGGAAGTGGAGCAGCCAGATACGAACCAGCGCCCATTTGGGATCCCAGCACAAGCAAGGCAGGGACTTTAGCCACAAGGCTACTACACTGGGCCCAGCTTAATTTCTTTTCACATCAGTTTCTTATGTGCAAATGGAAAGTTTACCTCAGAAAAGGGGATCTGTGAGAGTGATGTTATTTATATATGTAAATTAGCTAACTCAAAGGAATAATTAAGAAAACTTAAATGATAGTTTATACATTTTTGTGACTTTTTAACACATAGCAGTCTATACTTTTTCTGAGATTATCAGATCCATTAATAGTTATATGTAAGATTAAATTTTGTACAAATCTAATAGATACAATAAAACATGCACATTACACCACTATCTATGTGTTTATTGTTGGTAAAATATTTATTGGATATGTGATTTGTATTTGCTATCATGCTAAATCTTGATGGAAATAAATGATGAAAGTGTAAATCTGTTTTCAATCAGCTTACTAAAGAGAAATATACACCCCTTAAGTATAGGATTGAGTTAAATTGTTTTATAAGAAATAACATGCTCACATTATTTGGAGTTCAGAAGAAATAGAAAAGCA
This sequence comes from Ochotona princeps, assembly GCF_030435755.1. Lineage (NCBI taxonomy): Eukaryota > Metazoa > Chordata > Mammalia > Lagomorpha > Ochotonidae > Ochotona > Ochotona princeps. The sequence continues at coordinate 33,874,645 of NC_080842.1, read as the reverse complement.
TGTTGTTTTTCTGCAGTATTTATGTGGTCCTGGTCTAAATGCTCCCTATAGAGTCACTGACTTAATATTCTCAGCAATTTTGTCGGGTAGTTCTTCTATATAAATGAATTCATAGCTAAGGAAGACACAGATACAAAATGTGAGTCTATGCACTCTAGTTTTGCAGAAAGAGATCATGATTAACTGCATCAAAAGCACATAGTTTAAAGCAAGTCAAGAATTGAAAAGATCCTTAGACTTGACTATTATTCCTGGTACTTTGTTGATTTTAGTTGCATGCAGTTCAGAGACTGCAAAAAATAGTAAACTATGGTCAGGCTATATGTGCAACCAAGATAGCTTATATTTTTGAGACAGAAAAAAGTGGGAGCTTGGCATTCATATATGTGGTGGAATTTGAATGCATATTTGAATACAGAGAAGCCCTTAGAGAAGGTGCTGTCCCCCAGTAGAATGGGCACAGGTAAGTGCAGTAAAGCCGAGGAAGGGAAGCAAAAAAGGTCATCATGATCGAACAGGTGGACTTAGAGAATGGGCTTTTTAACAGTTTCAGTGTTCTCCTTGGCAGACAATTCTATTTTTTTCCCTGTGCAATTTTAATATTAATTTGGAGATATAACTAAAATTTTATGAAACATTTTGTGAAGTGGGAAATAATCTAGCTTTATTATTAATGTGCTAAGTAAGTAGATAATAGATAGGAGATTGAATGTTTATTGTAATTATGGAATCTTTTTTTTTTAAGATTTTTTTATTATTATTATTGGAAAGCCGGATATACAGAGAGGAGGAGAGACAGAGAGGAAGATCTTCCGTCCGATGATTCACTCCCCAAGTGAGCCGCAACGGGCCAGTGCGCGCCGATCCGATGCTGGGAACCAGGAACCTCTTCCGGGTCTCCCACGCGGGTGCAGGGTCCCAAAGCCTTGGGCCATCCTCAACTGCTTTCCCAGGCCACAGGCAGGGAGCTGGATGGGAAGTGGAGCTGCCAGGATTAGAACCGGCGCCCATATGGGATTCCGGGCTTTCAAAGCAAGGACTTTAGCCACTAGGCCACGCCGCCGGGCCCGCATTATGGAATCTTATGCTGCAGATTGAAGATATAATTCGAAACAGAAATGTTATGGAATCACACAGCCTGCTTGTCAGCTAGTTAACGTGTACCTGTCAAAATGAATGCAGTCAATGACCACATACAGGGAGTGCAAAGTGAAGGAAAGAAGCAAGAGTGTACTTAATTACAAGTGATGTTAGATTGGCTGATGGTAGTACTGATGAAAAGGATGTGGAGACAGGAATATTCACTTGTCAAGAACCTTCAGGTAATATTTTACTAAAAATAGCAAAATGATTACAATGAAAAAATATGAATATGCTGATTTATGTTTTGAAGTGATATTTATTGAGCTCTTAACATGTGCTAATCACAATATCAAACTGCTGTTACATTTCTGCAATGAATTCATGCTTTGTAAAATATTAGATGATATATTTACAAATGTGGAGAGACTTAAAAATCCTGTTAAGATCATGTAGTGGTAATTCCGCAGTTGTCATGAGTCGAGACTAAGTAAATTTCATCATCTAGTGGAAATATAATGGAACTGTCCTAGAGTGTTGTTGCAAAAAAGTTATGCAGCAACTCAAAAATGAACAGTGGTGCCCACCATTGCTGTTCCTGGACAGTACAATCAGACTGCTCTCTCTATTCCAGTTTTATTAATTAACCAGCTGTGTGGTATGGGGAAAATCGTATTATCTTTTACTTGGATTTCCCATATCAATAGCAAGTCTACTTGAACTAATTGATTAAGGGTTAAACAAATCAATGCACATAATTGCCTGGAAAACTGGATTGTTACAGAGTAAACAATGCAAAATCTTAAAATATTACAATTGCAGGATATTGGAATTGAAAAAGATAAAAATCAATGCTTTCAGATGCTCTTTAAGGTCTCTCAGGTATACAGTTCCTTCTTTGGACACATTTTGGAATTTTAAAAAAGGATCTTATAAAATAGTGTTTTGAAGTAGCTCTGACTTATTTTTCTTCTCACTGTTTTATTCTTGATTATTCCATATTGTACTACAGTGTGGAGCTAAGATTCAAAGTTTGTGTTTCTTGAACTCAGGGCTCATACAGTCCTATCTGTCAGAGCAAATAAGACTTCCGTAGAGAAATTAGCTCTTCCCTGATAAGCAATCAGCAACCAATGCTTGTGTGATGAGCTTTTCTTCATCTGTCCTCTCTTCATGGTATTAATTTATGAACATAAATTCTCTTGGGGGGAGCACCTTTTCTTAATGACATAATTAAAATAGTCCAAGCTTTCAAAGAGGATTATCTGAAAATTGCCTTAGGATCAAATATTTACTGCTTTTCAGAAGCTGAGTTTTAACACTGTTGTTTGGGTTGCTTTCAGCAGTAAAGTAGGACCAAAGAAATGAAGAATGATACTACTAGAAACCACATTTGAATAAGTTGATGACAAGTGCCATCTCACTCTCACTAGAGAGACAAAGGATTGAGAAGGTACATAAAACTAGGTTGTGAGAGAAAATAATTTTTTAAATTATTCTAGTTGGGTAAATCTTTTGTCATTTTAGATAAACTAACAAAATATTATCAAATTAATACTTATGTATAGCATTGTTCCTCCTCTGTCTGTAGAAACCTTTGTTTCACAAGAGAAAATGAATTATATTTTTCAAAGATTGTGAGCCTTCCAATAAAATGATCATGGGTTCTGATGCATGAAATACAGAAAAGATTTACACCTGGAAATCCATGGGATGATGTTCACCAAAGTGTCGAAATGCATTCTACCTTTGCTTATATCCACAATGCCATGATACACTTAGGCAGCAGAAAGTTAAACTTGTAACTCTTACTAAAGGCCTGTACTACTGTAATAATATGGGAGAAAATGGTGGCAGGGGAAACTCGAGACGGAGGATGAGGAGCACGAGAGAGGAATACCTATATCTACAAACTGTATCATGGATTATAACAATAATAATAAATGCACCTATACCACATTAGGCCTTTTTCTTCCTCCTCCTTGCAAAGGGCTGTCTCATCTATTTTTCCTTCAATAATTTCCTGAAAAGAACTTTCACCCAGGAATTAATTTGATCAATTACTGAGTTGAGAAATGGATAATAGTCTTTAAACATTTCTAAACCTTGAATGTGTTGCATCATAAAAAATGTCCTGTGGGACCTCACTACACAGCCAATTGCTGGTTATATTGTGAGGTGAAAACTATATTATGGTTCCAGACTATTAATCTGTTGCTGTTCTTGGCTATTGGCTGTTTTATTTGGAATACTGGAAGTTGTCACTTTATTCCAAACTCTGCAGTCATAAGGGATATACTGCTTACTTACTATGCAACCTCAATAGAAACAATCCTTTATAAGTTAACACTGAAAACTAGTACCATGAAACATAGACTACCAGAAAAAATTATTCTGTACTTTCTCATTCAGTTTTTTGTAATTTTCCAAAGCCACTTTTCCTATTCTCTTTTTTTTTCTCTCCTGTACCTCCAACACCAAAACCTCTCATCTTATTCAACAGATAGCCTTGACTTTTGTCACTGAAATTAAAGAATTGTTGTGTTGAAGGAACCAAGACTTCATGACATTTAATTTGGAATAAGCAGCAGCACTTACTGTTTTTCTAGTTCTCTCTTGCCTCCAATTACTAAGAGAAGAAAATTCCTGTGGCTGGAGGATAAAGATGGCCTGTATCCAGAGTGCATCCCACAACTTCAGGAATATTTTCCAATTTCTAATGTCATTTTCTCTCTGATCCAACCTTTGCATCATAGTTGCATCACAATTAAACTTTATCACATTGCTCCCATGAAGCATAAGACCAAAAGTAAAGCAAAGCAAATTTTAAAGCCCTGTACTCCCTGCTCTTTGATAAGAAATGCTGCATCAAATTCCTCACTTTCGATTTCTTACCTCAGGCTGAAAGATACCCCTCCTGATGTGCATTAATCTTTCATCAGAAACATTAGCAGTCTCTTTGTGGTAAATTCCAGTATTACTGCTCATCAGTTGTAAAATGAGAGAGTTTACTAACCATTCTATCCTACTTGAAACTATCAGAAGAAGTGATGAAATGGGATACTGGGACAGTTGGTGAGAGAATTAAAAAAAAAAGAGGAAGCTTGGTAATACAGGAAAGGAAGTTGAATAAGAAAATACTCATTTGGTTTTCACTGGTAATTTTGGCCCCATGTAAAAACTCTTTGCCTTTCTTTACACTGCCCTTTTTATCTGTCACCCACACAACTATACATTTATTGGAGTCTTTTATAGATTTTTATACTTTCCCTTTTTCAGAAAAATATTATGCTGCCTATATACTTGTCTTCTAAGTCTGTTCTCTTCCTAAAACATCTCTTCCAGTCCTTCATGCTTTCAGTTATCAAATCTAAGTGTATGATTCCAAAATTATTCCTCATTTTTAATCAAATATTTATTTATTTATTTGAAAGATTATATAGAAACAGGAAGAGACAGAGAAATCTTTCATCTACTGGTTCACTCCCCAGAAATCTTCAATATCTAGAGCTGAGCCAGGCTGCAGCCAGGAGCTAGGAGCTTCATGTGGATCTCCCATCTATGTGGTTGGGCCCCAAGTATTTGAGTCATCCTCTGCTGCTTTTCCTAGGCCATTGATCGGAAGTGAAGCAGCCAGAACTTGAACCAGTACCCACACAGGATGCTGGCATTACAGGTGATGACATTACACACAATGCCATAATGCTGCTCTCCCCACTCAACCTTTCTAACCCAAACTTCTCTCACAAGAACATGAATCATGCGCATACCTGAAATCCAGAAACAAAGATTTTAAATTATCGATGTCCGAACTTAAATAATCTTTCCCTTCCACTCTCTTTCATGTCTCTTCTCTAAATGAAGTGCCCTGTCATCTAGCCAAAGCGTTCAAGGCTGAAAGTGGGTCACTATAATTGGTCCCTTCACTAAATCACTTTCAAGGGTCAATTGATTGCTAACCATAAGCAGTTCTCCTAAAGACCTTCTAAATCCATTCATATGTCTCTGCTCTCTTTGCCAACCCCCTAGCTGGGATCCTTTCCTTGTTTTCCTGGGGAGACTTCCCTGCCTCCAGCCTGGCCTTCAAGTCCACATTCCCAAAAACCAGTGTTGCTTCACTCAAATGCTTAATCAGATTATTGCCCTCTGCCATCTGTTTATCAGACTGACACGTTTAATGTGCAGATTCACTAATATTTAGCCAAGCTTCCTAACCCAAGGTCATGGCCAATTTCCTACTACTCCACTGTTCAGAATCCCTAAGATTCTACCACACTGAGCTTTTAGTTTCCTGGGGATATCTCTCAGCTTGTCCTAGGAAGTATCATTACATTCTGTCAGGCTGGTGTTAAATCTTTCTAGAGAGTTGTGTGATTTCTCCTTGAACTTCTCTTATGTGTGTACTTATCAATCTGTATACTTCTGCATACTAACCAAATGTCTAGAAAGTTTATTCTTCATTTATCAGCAGATTTTTTAACTTAGCAGTGAGTTGAATGGTGACTCCAAATAAGAAATGGCCCTATAATTTCCTTTGGGGCCTGTGAATTTTAACTTATTTATACGAGGGCATTTGATAATATAGTTAAACTTGAGATCTTGAGATTTACAGATCCTTCTGAATGACTCAGCCGGACCATAAATCTAATAATTTGTGGGTTTTTGTTGGTATTGCTGTTCTTAATCAAAGATGAGTAAGGGAAATATGATAGACCTAAAACAAAACAAAACAAAATAAAACAAACCTACAAAGATGGAGATACATTATGGAGAAGCAGGCAGAAACTGAAGTGATGCAGAGGTGAGTGGGAAACACACAGAGAAAAAGACCATGTAAAGACAGAAGCAGAGATCAGAGTAGTGAGACCACAAGCCAAGGAAGTGAGGGATGGAGGGATGCCCTCAGCCATGGTCGCTGGGAGGGGAAAGGAAGATCTTCAGAGCTGTCAAAGATAGTGCAGTTCTGCCAGCCCCTTCATTTCAGACTACTCAACTTTGTGAGAATCAGTCTCTCTTCTTTTAAGCTTCTCTGTGTGTGGCAAATTGTTAGGAATCTAAGTTAGGGATTGTCTGTCTTTTTCCACATTCTGATTTCAGTGTCAACATTATCTCACCGCAAATTAAGTACTGATAAATATTACTTGAGGGGGTAATGAATTATAATTGTGTTTTGTCTTATGTGTATTGAGTTTATTTGAACTAAACTACGTAAAATTTAAGAGACTGTTAAACCAAATATACAACATTAAATGCCAAGTAGGCATTAGCAAACAAATATTAAAATTAGAAGGTAAACTATTACCATTTTTATGAACTAATGGTTTCATTGCATGTTTTTTGTTTTCTCAACCTCATCCTGACTAAATACATGGTTGTTTTGGGACTTATTTTGATAATGAGAAGCACAATGTCAATTTAATAAAACATAAGTAAAGGGATAGTTTGTTGATTTGTTGAACCTAACAACTGCTTTGAAAAGAGCTTAGTCCATTTTAAACAAGACAGTAATACAATAAAGGAAAAAATATGATCATGGAACCTGCTATTTCTATAATTATGGAAACATCTATAGTAAATTATATACCATAAAATGTCTATGTAAAATAAAGGTCTATGTTTAAATAGCTTGGAAGACTTGTTTTGAAAACTTGACAAATCTATGAAAAATCTTGCCTTGAGTTCATTAATGGAACCTACAAGGAAGCTTCACATTGCACTCCATTGAGAGAAATGTTTTTAAAACTATAGACTGATACACACAAACAGAGAGAGAGAAAGGAGAGAGAGAGAGAGAGAGGGAGAGAGAGAGAAAGAGAGAGAGAGCCAGGACTAGGAATGGGCTAGATTAAACCAAGAACAGAAACTAGACTCTTCTATTCTATATGGTTGACAGGAATTTAAGTGCTGCTTCTTAGGCTCCATAGTAGAGAGTTGGATCAATAGCAGTGTATCTGGGACACAAACCAACACTCTGCTATTGGATGTGAGCTTCACAGCAATTGATTTCACTCGCTACCTTATAAGGCCTGCTCCCACAGTTGCTTTTTGTGCTGCTATGTTGTGGTAGTGTAAGCAGCAGTATTTCAGGTACACTGAAGTCTAACCTATTCCTGTGTCTCACACATTGTTTTCCTTGCTTTATACTGAGTAATTTACCACAGAATATTCCTAGACCTGCAAATGACGACTCTTGACCATCAGAAATGAAAGGTCAAAATATTTTTCTTATCATAATTTAGATCACATAGGTTGTTTCAAAAGGCTTTAAATTTTGGTGGTTAAATGAGGTACACGTACGGGCTGGCCTAGTAGCGTTGCAGGATAAGCGTCCACCTGTAATGTCAGCATGAGATATGGGTACCAGTTCATGTCCTGGCTGCGACACTTCCAATCCAGCTTCCTGCTTATGACTGGGGAAAGGAGTGGATGATAGCTCAAGTCCTTAGTCCCCTGCACCTATATTGGAGGCCTTCAGGGAGCTCCTGGCTCTCAGCTTTGGATCTGCGTAGCTCTGGCCATGGTGGCAATTTGAGGAATGAACCAGCTGATAGAAAGCTTCTACCTCTGTAACAAAGACATAAAGATGATTGTCATGACATCATTATAACAGCAGCAAGAAAAATTTATTCTTTCAATAATTCACATTTTATTCCTTTTGAAATCTTTTGTCTCAGATTTCACACCTGAGTGAATTTTTAAACATGTATAAATCTGCAAATGATTATATAGCCTCTGATTTTAAAAAATCTGCTTTACTGGTTATTTAGAAATGTATCTGGAAGACAATATGTTTTAAATTATTTTCCTTTTTTTAAAAAGATTTACTTATTTGTATTACAGCATCAGATATACAGAGAGAGGAGGAGAGACAGAGAGGAAGATCTTCCGTCCAATGATTCATTCCAAAGTGACCGCAACGGCCGGTGCTGTGCCAGTCCGAAGCCGGGAGCCAGGAACTTCTTCCAGGTCTCCCATGCGGGTGCAGGGTCCCAAAGCTTTGGGCCGTCCTCAGCTGCTTTCCCAGGCCACAAGCAGGGAGCTGGATGGGAAGTGGAGCTGCCAGGATTAAAACCGGTGTCCATACGGGATCCTGGTGCGTTCAAGGCGAGGACTTTAGCCACTAGGCCACGCCTCCAGGCCCTTAAATTGTTTTCTAACTATGTTTTTTAATGGAAAAGTGTCCTTGGTAAATTGAGTCATATTTCACGCAGCTATGTCTTCATTTTTATTTTTCTTTGGTTTCACATGCATGCCAGTTTTGATCTTGGTGAATCCTTTGTGCCAACAACCCACAGCACATATACACACATATGTATGAATAGTAATGATTGAGTTTATGAATTTCTGTAAAAAGAAAGAGCAGTAACTACAGGCTAAAAGGATTGAACTAAAAAAAGAGGTGCAATAAAAATGAACATGAAAATTTTGAGTAACCAAGGTTAAAACTAAGTGAATGAAAATTCATAAGCGGAAAGGTGAAATCCAAGATTCATTTTCCTAATCTTTTTGGACCAAATGTAACTGGATACATCATGTCCTCTAGGCTCTTTATCATGCCTTTCATTTAGCAATAATTTATTCATGAGTCTTAGAGACTTTTTTGGCATCATTTAAATGTATCACATCTTGACAGTTTTTTGTCCTCTCTTCAGGCTCATCTTACTCCTTTGTAATTTATTTAAGTATTTTAGTGTTTTAGAGGATTGTGGATTAATGATGCATTTAAACTGCTTTAGAATGACCTTAGGCTAGGTAAATTACTGAAGTAGTGCCAGCCAGGGTTATTTATTTTCATGGTAATAAGCTTTTACTCTCTTGTTTAACCACATGGCACACAAGGTATCTGGCTGTCCAGCTGAAGATACATTCTAGAAGGATTAGAATGAATATTATTAAGGTAGAAGTAACTGTTTATAATCCTGGCCCTACTACGGACATCATTTACTTCCAGTTTTTACTGTGATTGAGTGACTTCATCTTACCTGTTCACAGCATGGGTTTGAAAGGGAGCATTTTCTAGAATAGTACTTTCCCCAGGCCTGAACATGACTGTGATCTCTGTATCTCATAGCTTCTTTAACACACGTAGACAAGAATGCACTAAAAGGGAATGCTTTGGGATTGATTAAAAGCAAACGATAGGATGCCGGGCTATACATTTAATGTCATGATATATTTAAATAGCAGAATGACAGACTTGTGGTTGTTGCTGAGGACTATAAGATTGTACTAATACAGAGGAAACCAGCATGGAAGAATGGAGAGAATGAAAGGGAAATCCCTGAGCCTATGGAACTATATTATGAAAAATTTTAAAAAGCATGGCTTATTCTTTAATATATATATATATATATATATATATATATATATATATACATATACATATACATATATATGTATATAATTTCAAAGGCAGAATGACAAAGGTAGAGGAGAGAGGGGTGCTTCCATTCACTGGTTTATTCCCCACGTGGCTGAAGCCACATGCCTGAAACTATATCCAGATATTCCACGTGTGGCATACTGAAGTACCTGGGCCATCTCCCAGTGCCTTCCGAGGACCATTAGCAGAGAGCTGGATTGTTGAGAGCTAAAAGAGCACTCCAGTTGGGGATACTGGCAGTACAGGTGGCAGCCTAACACAATGCCAGTCCCATCAAAGGTATTTCAACGTAGTAACTGATAGTGGCAGAGATCATTAGCACTAAATGATGATTCTCCTCTTTCTGGCTTTAGGTAAACATCCCCCTGCAACTCCTGTCTCCTTTCATTCGCACAGTAGGTTACAGTTTTCTAATACATGCACCTAGGTTTTGTACTACATAGTGATTCTGAGTTTGTGCAGCTTAGGAGTGGAGGAATATTAGTTGAAAGAAGAATTAACAGCTGAACTCTGAACTATTTTATCTCTAATCACAGGACTTCAATGATATATAATATTTCATGGGGGCTAAACCAACAGTCTATTCATTTGTTTTACATTATTTGTAAATTATGACTCAAAAAGCTATACTTTTCTGAATCACATTGATCATTTTTATCCCTTAAAGTTTCCTCTAGTGACAATTTTCTCTGAGAGAATATTCCACTGGCTTCCAAAGAAAATTCTCAAAGCTGGACTAGTGAGATCTAATATTAGTGTCTTTCTTAAGAAATTACCAGGGTTCTTCTGTGTTCACGATCACAGCAACTTACATCACACATCATGGTTTTGTTTTGTTTTGTTTTGTTTTGTTTTGTTTTTGTGAAAACTTGCTGGCCAGGATGCTAGAATACTTGTGAACTGAATTCCAAGAACTTCTGCTACTTATTTTAAGAGTGTACCCACCCAGCCACTGAAGATCCCTTTTTGGTTATATCTTTGAATGCCTTTTCTGATTGGTTTCCTGAATCAACTATAATGTAAAAATCTTTCCACCACTAGATTTAATTTGCTTCAGTGGGCATAAGATGAAACAAAGTTTTATTATGATTTAACAAATAGTCATTATGATAAAGAATTGAAAATGAGATTATCACTTGGTGGTTGATAAATTGAGGGAAAAAGTAAATGAAATCATTAGAGTAAACGTTACCAAATACAATTAAACTATGTCAAAAACGTAAGTTATTTTGAATGATTAATCAATGTATTGGTCAGGTAATAAAGAATGGAAAGTTTTAGAGAAAATCATTATGGACTTAAAATTATGTGTATAAAATAAATCAAATCTAATTTATTGAAATAAAAATTAAACCACAAAGCAAGAGAGATGCATCTAATCTTAAAGATGGGTCCATTAAAAGAACACAATAAGAATGAATTAAGCATTTAATTACTTTTTAATAATGAATATAGTCTTGGTTTAGTGAATGACTCAAAAAGCAAGTCAGTTTCATGCAGTGTTTTAAAAAATTCAAACAAGCACTTTTATGAAAATGGGATTTATAGTTTGCTTCAAAAATGCATATAAGCCCAAATCTTTATACGTTCTTTGTGCCAATTGTGCTTGCTTTGAATTGTTACTAGAAAATGCCACTTTAGCACTGATTATATGTAGTAAATATATACAGTCAATATATATAGTCAATATAGACTTTATATATCCCCAAAGTACAACATGTTTGTGAAATGTAAATTAAAATTGATTGCATGACCTTCCTTAAACACCTGATTTAGAATAGAAGCTAAGAGAATCAATGACTAGTGTTCTGGCAGAAAACTCAATTAATTCAGATTTTAACTAATCTAAATTAGATAATAAAATGAATGGTTACTATTAAAAATGACAACAAACATTTACATAAGATCTCAAACAAATCTAAGATTAGCTCATTCATTCTCTGAAAAGATTATAACACTTTTGGATATTTTATTTCTAAGCATGAAAGAAACAATGAAAAATGAACTATAAAACCAGTGTCTCATATTTTCACAAATTTCTTAAGATTTTTGTAAAACTTTTATGGTGATGAATTCTCTCAATGTTTGCTTTTTTGGGAAATATCTTCTTCACTTTCAAATGATAACTTCACTATATATTATTCTTGGCTGTAAAAGTATTTATTTAGCTTGCTAGTTTGTTTCTTTTCTTTTTAAGACCTTGATATTTCATCCAACTCTTTTGACCTGTAGGATTTATACTGAGAAGTCTGCTGTTCATCTGTTGGTTTCCATTTGTGCGTAACCTCATGCTTTTTTTTTTTTAAAGATTTATTCATTTTTATTACAGCCAGATATACACAGAGGAGGAGAGACAGAGAGGAAGATCTTCCGTCCAATGATTCATTCCAAAGTGAGCCCCAACGGGCCGGTGCGCGCCGATCCGAAGCCGGGAACCTGGAACCTCTTCCAGGTCTCCCACGCGGGTGCAGGGTCCCAATGCATTGGGCCGTCCTCAACTGCTTTCCCAGGCCACAAGCAGGGAGCTGGATGGGAAGTGGAGCTGCCGGGATTAGAACCGGCGCCCATATGGGATCCCGGGGCTTTCAAGGCGAGGACTTAAGCCGCTAGACCACGCCGCCGGGCCCAACCTCATGCTTTTTGTTGTACAATCTTCTAGAGTCTTTTTCTTAACTTTTGACAATTTGATTGCAATCTTTTCTGGTTGAATAGGCCTGGGGTCATTTGAGCTTCCTGTCTCTGGATATTCATGTCTCTTTCAACACCTGACATATTTTCTGTTATTATTCTGTTTAGCAAGTTCTCAATGCCTTTTTACTTCTCATCTGCTTCATGTACCCCTATTATACAAACACTTAGTCATTTCATATATCCCATATTTTAAGTGGATGTCTTCATTATTTTCTATTCTTTTCTTCAACAGATTTAGTTTTCTTACAATCATTATTTTGAATTCTATTTCTGTCACTTTATAGATTTCCTTAGGCTCAGGATGTCATCCCAGGACACTACTGCATTCTTTTGAAAACATCATGCACGCTACCTTCCTTCGTCACGTTTCCCATGCATTTGAATCTGATGAAATAGACCCATCTTTATGGAGCATGATTTTTAGAAAAGAGTTTATATTTAGATAAAGTGCAAGAATGCACTTAGCTTGTTGCTTTGATTTTGGTTCTCATTGAGTATGAATGTGTAATCTCCTAGTGACATTTTTTTTTCTTTTTTGGGGACAGAAGGATAAGTTTAATGTTACAACGGCAGCTGTGTTTAAAACTGAAACAGTAGTCTGGTCTGCTGAGCTTTGTGAGTAGGAGTAGGAATGTGACTTTGAGGTAAATATGGACTTCCTGGATTGTGTGTCCTTAATCCTGGTAGAGTTCGTTATCAATTGCATTTGAGATTGTGATGGCTAGAGCCTTGCTGTTACTGCTCAGGGTTGTTCCTTTTTAACGCGGGAAGCTCTAAATGATGCTGGGCTTATGACACAGGCAGCTTTGACTCTAGGGTGGTGTCTTGTCAATGGAACCAGGCTTGGGTCCCGATGGGAGAGTGTAACTTGTGATAGGGCTTAGAACACCAATAGCTCTCATATTTACACAAGCCTTTAGATTTTGGCGTTGTGAAGCTGCACACATTGAATTAGAAGAATAAAACAAACATTTGTCAGCTGGATGTGTAATGTTACATGTTTAAGATTACGCCTTTGCACTTTCAAATTAACACTTAGACAAAGGGTCACTCCACACTGAAACATTTTGGCACCATCATTACCTCTTGGAAAATCCTGGCTATTTTGATGTCTGCCAAGTTTCTGTGTAGATGATAGAACTCTGCCATATTTTCAGTTTCATCATCCCTTGCAAGGTGTTAGTTTTTGATGTGAGAATGGAATAGCTTTCTCCTAGTTAGGCTAGTGTCCTACAACTGTTTCCTGGCAAGGAATTGCATAAGCAGAGCAGCAGTTATCATTCAGAGCACTTTGCACTGGATGTGGAGCGGTGACAACACAAGATTGGGGGATGCACTGATTTCTGTTTAGAAAAAATGAGTCCCTATGTACATATATAACATTGAGAATTGCACTCAGGGTAATAGGAAACATAAATAAATGGCACCTGAAGGGTTGATTAGGAAAGATAACAAGCAATTTAGTTAGAAATGGCTGCTGTGGCGGAGATTCTGTTTGCAGTTGCTTGTTTCCTGCTGATTGGGATCTGCTTTCTTGCTCCCTCACAAACCATCACCATGACATAGTGCAGTCGGCATATCTGCAGGTTGGCTTGTTTCCTGCCTGTGGACATTAGTCCTCTGCTCTTCACTCTATGAAAAACGCTAAATGACCGTCATTGTTCAAATGTTGAAATTGTTTACCAACACACTTATTCCATCACTTACTGATCCGTGTGTTAATGAATTCATTTGTTCAATTACAAAATGAAATGGCGGAACTTTGATTACCTTCCCGGTTATATTAAGTCAATGTTTTGTAATTTTCTTCCTTTTCATATCCAAATTTGTCCTATTTGGATAATGTTAATCTAGGAGACACACTGCCTGCTTGTCTCTGTTCTGTAACCAGATCTGGCATACGTTAACTATTAGCTTCTGGAATAAAGGTGACTATAAGAATATGAGTATGTGATGAAATGCATAATTCTGTGTTGAAGTCTAGATTAGAAAAAGATTAAAGTGATATGAATGGCATTTGATCATGCACTTATGGTAGATCTTATTTCATGTCATTGTTAATATCAATGTTAAATTCAAAATGTATGCTTCCTTTTCCAGTTTGGTCTGCTGGGATTTGAAAGCAGCTGCTTTGACTAGGATTTTGTTTTCCATTTCCTGTGAACTGAGTTGCAGTCATGAGACCGGTGCTTGAAGGCGTTGTTATGCTGAAGGGAGTTAAACCACCGCTTGTGACTCCAATATTCCATAGCACAATGTGGGCTAGAATCTTGGCTTCTGCATTTCTGATCCAGCTTCCTGCTGGTGTGCCAGAGAAGACAGTGGCTAATAACTTCGTTATTTAGGCTTCTCATATGAGTAGTAAGGGCTGAATTACTTGGGCATCCACTGCTACTTTCCCAAACACATTAGCAGGGATCTGGGTCAGACCTGATGCAGTTAGGATTTGAACCAGTGTTGGTGCAGATGCTGGCAACACATACAGCATCTTAACCTGGTGCGCCCTGATGTGATTCCCAGAATACAACGTTTGTGATTTAACATCATGATAGGTTAGCTCAAACATTTATTTAAGGTTTAGAGCATTAAGACGGAAATGAGTATTGCATCATTATTTTTGGTTATATTTCCTTTGGATTATTAGAATGCAAAGAGCAGTTATATTTTTTTGTGAAAAAATACAATGAAAATTTTCACTATTTCCTTTTTTTAAGCATCAATATTTATATACTTTATTCTTCAGAGAATGATAGAATATGAAAGACATTTTATTTTTGTATATATATTAGCTTTTTGTGTATTGTTTTCTGAAAACATTCTAACATTAATTATAGTCTTGATTTTAGAATAAGGTTTCAATGTCCTTTGTATTCTGTATTCATAATAAATAGGATGATGATATTCATAATCAGTAGCATTAACCAAGTGTCTGAATTTCTTTTTTGAAACAAAAAGATTTATTCATTTATTTTGAAAGTCAAAGTTACATATGAGGAAGCAATAACACACACACATACATGCAGAAAAGAGAGAGAGAGAGAGATCATCTCTCTGCTGCTTCAAACCCCAAGTGGCCACCATGGCTAGACATCCGAAACTAAGCACTTCAGCAGATCCCCCACATGGATGGCCGAGACCCAACTCTGGAGCTATCTTCTGCTGTTTTTCAGGGAACTTTGTCAGAAGTGGAGGACCTGGGATTCAAACCAGCCCCATACGGGATGTCAATATTGCAGGAAAATTCTTTATCTGCAAAGTCAAAAGGCCATGACCAGGTCTATACTTATTAACTGGAAAATATCTGATTTAACATTTAATCTTCAAAGTATTATATATACTTATACATACCTATAATACTGTAGGAGCAGTTTAGGAAATATTTACATTTAAATCTTTTTCAGGATTATATCCTAAAATAAAAGTATTTGGTGAGACTGATAGATAATTTGGGCTATCAATATATTTGTGATTTGTTTTTATGCTTTGCTTTAAGTTTATATCAGTTCATTCTCTTCTAATAGTATCTTCCGGCTTTTCATGATTGCTCCAAAATGGTGAGTTTCAAATATAAATTCAAGGAATCTTTCTTACATATTTTAGAAATATCAAGTAGGGTTTACATTATTCCAACAATGAAATATCTGAAATCAGTTTTATCCAAAATATCATGCAACTCCAGCATATGAATTTACTTTTGAATTTACTTTGGTGACGACAATGAGAAATTGGCACCTGTCAGACATATCTTCCTCTTCTGGGCTACTCGTACTTTGCAGAAAATGAAACCTCTCAGTGTATGTCTGGCGAATAAAGTTAGTTCGCCTGAAAAATCCCTGAAATGGACTGCTAGTTTTTTTTTTCACTATGTCACAAACTGTTTCTGAGTTTTCTTTTTGTCCTTGAGAATTCCCTTTATCAACTGAATTCTCATAGACAGTGGATGAGAGAATGGATGTTGCAACAATGTATTTCTACCATCTCTGCTAAGTTAAATAACTTTCTCAAGTTGGATTTCCTTACATGTAAATTGGAGCATAATTGTAACTATTTGTAGGAGTCAGAAAATTTATGTAAGCTTATGCATCCAAGGTCTAATGTTGTGTATTTGTTTATATTAAATCTCTATTTCCTTATTCCCATCTATCACTGGCTATCATATATTCATATATTTATTGTATTTAATATCTTGTTTAAAATATACGCATAAAAAGGTATAATGTATGTATGTATATATACATATATATAAACTAAATTGTGTATTGCAATGATTCCTAAACTCATAACTCTGATTTAGGTTCTGAATGTGATCAAGTTGCAAAAAAATGTTCCCTGCAATCTAGAAATATATCATTATCTAGAAAAATAATAAGGAAAATAAGACAATCTAATGTATAATCAATACATTCAAGTCAAATTTACAATGATTAAACCCTCAAGTAATTAAGAGGAATTAAGCGTCAATTTAGGTAGCATCAACAGAAATTTCATTTCAGGGTAGATATATTAAGGAAGAAGGCATGCTTATGACATAACCAAATAGCACAATTTTATACTCCAACTTTTGCTTTACAGTCACAACATAAATCACACCCCCTCAAAAAATTGGTGCTGTGTCTCAATAGGCTAAACCTTCACCCTGTGCATCAGTGTCCCACCTGGGCCTCCGTTTGTGTCTCTGCTGCTGCACTTCCAATCCAGGTCCCAGCTTATGGGCTGGGGAAGCAATAGAGGATGGCTCAAAGCCTTGGTAACCTATGCCCACATGGGAGATCCAGAAAACACCCTGGTTTCCTAGATTTAGATCAACTCAGCTCTGGTCCTTTGCAGTCATCTGCAGACAGAAGACCTTAACGAAACAAAAATAAAACAAAAAATCAAGTTAATACAAAACCTAGTTTAAAAAGTACTTACACATCATGTTGCAATTAAATATATGTAAGTTTGTTAGCTTTATCTTTAAGGTGTGATATCTCTAAAAACACTCACATACCCTGTCCCAGTTATCTTTTTATGGGACACTGATGGCATTTGTATCACTTTCTCCTGCTGTAGCAAGTGGAGTTTGATGACCTTCAAATATTCACTAGCTGTGTCTTGATGAGAATGCTTATGTCTCAGAAATTCTAATTATTTCAGACAAGCAAACAGAAAAAAATTTAAGTTAAAAAGCAAGCCAGTGTACAAAATTGTAACACACTGTATAAGAAACGACAGAACAAGGCATTGTTATTATTGTGAAAATTACTTGACCTTGAAAAGTTGGATATTTGTTGGTACACTGTCTTTATAAATTTTAAGAAACGTTGGTTCCATGAGCCAATACACGAGTCATGGAATAAGACAAGAGAAAGATAATGGAAAGAGACATCAAAAAGCATGTACAAATGTCAGATTGTCTTTAATTACGTTTTTCCATGCATATGATAAAAACCTCTCATAAAAATGATTGTTGGCTGTATGATTACAAGAATTATTAAAAAAAGATGATATGGGAAAACAACCTAGTAAAGGAAAAAAAAGACTTGAGAGACAGGCTTAAGAAAACATATCAGATTATATAGGAAAATAATAAAAGTGGAATTTATGAGAGATTATAAGGTCAAAGTTACAAAATGATTAGTATATCCATCAACAACTGATCTTCTTAGAAACATTTATTGTGTAATGATAGGAGTCTTAAAATAGGACTGGATATACAAGCATATAAGATTTATTGATTTTTTATTTGAAAGTTAGATTTACATAAAGAGAGAGAGGCATTCCCTAAATAGCCATAATGGTCCCAGCTGGGCCAGTCAGGAGCTGGGAGCCAGGAGCCAGGAGCTTCTTTTGGGTTTCCCAAGTGGGTGCAGAGGCCAAAGGCTTTAGTTTATTCACTGCTTTTCCAGGCCATTAGCAGAAGCTGGATGGGAAACGGAGCAGCCAGGACTAACATCGACACCCATGTAGGATGCCAGCACTGTAGCTGCTGAGCAGCCTCCTGAGCCGTTGTGCTGGCCCCTAGATAAAGACAACCTTCTGTCTAATGCCTCCGTCGGGTCCTGCATGGAGACGTGCAGATAGTTTGGAGAATGTTTTTTTATTTCCAGGAAAAGGTGTCTGTATATGTAATCTGTAGATATGGAAAGATTTCATTATCATAAACCTGAATTGTTTTTTTCATCTCTTCAAATGCTAGCTGAAAATGAAATTAATCTACCCGTAGCTGTGCATACGTTGATGAAAAATTTTAACTAGGAACTCATATTCCTTATCAAACCTTTATGTAAGAAATTAGACTCTTAACAATTCAACTTTCAGTACTTGGGAACATATGAAAAGTTTCCCAAGCCGTTGTGGTCAGTTTAATTGTGATGTGAAACATAACAAAGATCGTCTTCCCAAACTATACCCTGATCAGCAACCATCATCTTAAAATCTCCAAAATCCAAAATTTTTAAATCATATTAGAATTTTAAGTTTCTAATATGATGGAAAATCTCACAAATTTTGTTGATCACTTTTAAGACACATGTGAGCTAAATCATTGTTTACAAGTATTTTCAAGCCATATCATATATACCTGCTATGTATGTATAAGTGAATTTTATTTTTAAACTTGGACCCACTCCTTATTGCAATACTCCTGAGTCTCAAAAACATGAACTGTGAAACATTCTTTGGTTTGATTTCCCAAAGTAGACCCCAGTCTCTTCCAGTTCATGTTAATCATCATAATATTCTAGTGTGGCACCCTGTTTACTGGTGGTTTCTGCTTGCTCTTCTGCTTCTAGTTTCTTTAATCTCATTGAGCTCATTCACTGCTCTGAGCCTGATATCTTTCATTTGCAGCCATGTCTGAACATTGAGCTGCCTCTACTTCTTCACATTCAAAAAGTTAATGCGAATGTTTCTAGAATTGCTTTTCACTCATTTCTGATTTCTTCTTCATTTCTCAAAGAGGCCAGCTGACTCTCTGTGAACCAGGGTTCTCAGGGAGATACTTTTTTTTGCCTACAAGTTATGTTTTTATTTCAGAATGAAAATGAAAATCTACTTGATCTTTTCTCTAAACCTAGAAGCAGCAGTGACATAAATGACATTGGTAGAGATGAACTGCTGCAGACTATTAACTTGGCACATCAGAACATATTTCATTTTAAAGCATAAATCAACTACCACACAATGTTAAGTGAAGTTCAAAACATGTCAAGCATGAATCAGAGATGGTGACAAACCTTCCTGGGACATCTCCCGGTGCAGCAGGCAGAACTTTAGTCTCTCTAGTCTCACAATTGTGGCACAGTTAAAAGCTGGTTTTTTTTGTTTTTTTTTTGTTTTTTTTGTTTTTTGCTTTAGTTCATACAGAAGAAATGTGCCTTAAATTCGTATCATGTATTATTTAAGAGAAAAAAATCAGATAACTCACTACTTGTTCACCATGTTCCATTGCTTTTAAGTACCATGTTAATAGTGAAGATGCATTGCTACAAGCAAAATTAACATGACCTCTTTCTTCTTTTTAAAATAAATAACAAAGGATAATGAATCGTGCAGACCTAATTTTAATGAGGAAAAAATAATGATTAAAAGCCAAGTTAATTTGGCATACAACTTTTGATGTTGAAAATGCACTAATAAAACTACTGCAAATTAGATGTTGCAAGACAAGATAAACATGCAGAATGAGACTCATCTGTCTCAGCTGTAAAGTGAAACGTTCAGTTCCATTGCCTTTTTCTCTCTGCATTTATATTAGGCTAATAACATCAAGCATTATTTCATTTATAAATGGCTTTAAATGTGAAAGAGCGAGACACAGTGGAACTATTAGTTACTTCCAACTGCTGTTTGCAGTAGTATTAACAAGTATAAATTGGACACCGAGAATCAAAGAGGATATCGCTCTTGATTATGATTGGCAACGGGCATACACCTGAGTAAACCTGATAGTACCTTGCAGCATTATATAATTAGAATTTATAATATTAAGGTAATTCTGTTTTAAGAGTTTTGTTATGTTTATTTAGTTTAGCCAAAAATGCTAGGCATTAACACCAAAAATAAAATACATACATACCATCTGATATATGCAATTTAAGTATGTATATATGCTTGTTTTTACACCATAAAATGGTTACCAATCCCAAAACAGAATGTTTTCTAAGTTACATAGCTGAGTGCTTTTATAATGTTGTTGGTTCAAGTCCCTAAAAAAGTGGCCTGAGTTGTGAAGAGAATGTGGTATAGGGAATTATCAACAAGTAAGATACTTACTCTATGCAAGCACCATATTAAGAGCATCTATATACATTATGCCATTTATATCTCAAAAACATTGCTTTAAGTATAGCTTACCTTAATTTATAAAACAGAAACCAACACATGTTTGTTCAGTATTGCAGAACTCTAAAGAAGTAAAACAGGCATTTAAAATGAAGTTAAAATTTTTATAATAGTGCTTTTTTTCATATTTCTGTATCACTTGCCCATATGTTCTAAAAGCCTACCTCAATATACAGAACACAAGATGTCATTTTAAAAAATCAAGTTTCTGAGATATTAGCCTAGAACAAAAATTTGTAATATAAATTAGCAATGAAACATAAACTCAATTGGGCCAGACACTGTGGCCTAGTAGCTAAGAGCCTCACTTGGCATACGCTGGGATCTCATATGGACACTGGTTTGTGTCCCAGTTGCTTGACTTCCCATCTGACTCCCTGCTTGAGGCTTGACAGAGCAGTGGAGGATAGCCTGGTTTTTGGGACCCTGCACTCGTATGAGAGAACCAGGGAAGGTTCCCAGTTTGGGATCAGCTCATATCTCGCTATTGCAGCCACCTGGGGAGTGAGCCAGTAGAATGGAGAATCTTTCTCTCTGTCATTCCTCTCTGTCATTCCTCTCTTTGGCTCTGCCTTTCCAGTAGAAAATAGATAAAATCTTTTTAAAGAAATAGATAAATTGTATAGCATACTTGAAAATAATTAAATAATATATCATTTTACCCAGTAAGCAATTAAACATCTAATATTCACTAAGAAATGATCTTAAATAAATTATGCTTCATGACATTGTAGAACTTAAAAGTTGGTGAGGCAAAGCGGACAAGATATGTGTCCAAAGGGATAAATTAGATCTCAAAATTCTCCAGAAGATTAACAAATAATTTCACTTATTTCAACCAGTAAAAATGTATAATTAAACCTTAAAATAAAGATGTTTTAGCATAAAAGATTATATTTTTGATTTGGAACTTCAACATTATATTAAAGAGCTTACTATTTCCACACAAATATCTTGATAAACATTTTGTTTGGAAAGTGTCTTTGCATCCTGAAGCAATACTAGTAATTTTTATCTGTTACTCATCTAACTCATAATAAGCAGATAATACTTAGTTTACTGACATGGTATCATTTATTAAGAATTTGTTGTTACAGAAAGGGATCAATAATACTTTCAAAACCAGCTTTCAACTTTGTATTACATACAGTGAAGACTAAAATTACCAACAAAGAAAGCCTTTCATGTTTCATTTAATTTTCTTATGAACATTTCCTTTAATTACATTAGGCCTTTGGACTTCCGTGTTTCTGCCTGTGGACCTCCATGCTCAGACTCCTTCGAGGCTTATTGATATTGCAGCATTATTTCTGCACACAAAAAGGTTACTTTGTACAAACAACCACATGCTTCTTCTAAGTGGATCTCTCAGGACTTCCAGCAACATAACCAAAGCCATAGTGTTGTTTGTTGCTGTCGCCTAAAATAGTCATGTATTATGAGGCTGAGGGTTGAGAAGGATTAGCAAGACTCTACCTTCACACTGTCTGAATCACAGGTTTGTTACTCCTTAGGCTACTCCCCATGGAATCATTACTTGTTCAGAAATGATTGTATGGAAGGGGTGTTAATGAACACAAGACTCCGCAGAATAGGTCAGCGTAAAGGGTAGGGAAAGCCAGCTAATTGGAACAGTGAGAGCGCCTGTGTGTTTAAATGCACCATTATATTGAAGCAGGCACAGAATAACAAGATTTGAAAAATGACAAAAGATAGGGTGGGAAGAGTCAGCTGAAAGTAGGACTGGAAAGGGCAAAGCAATCGAAGGTCAGTCTCTACAGAGCAATTTACAGAACTCAGTAAACACAGACGCAGGGTTAGCATAAGAAGTAACAAGTAGAAGGTAAAGAAAGCTTTTTCCCCCATGGAGAAAATAATAATCACATTTGTTAACTAAAAAAAAAAATTAAAAAACAATCTTGTCAGTAGTTCAAGGCATTCTTTTTCCCCTAAAAATGAACGGCATTGTTAGAAAATATTTGAAACTCATTTGGACAGAACCAAGCAGAAAAGAACTTTAGGTCAGATACCTTCATGCTTGTCAGTGATGGAAAAAGGTAGGTTTGCTGACACACCCATGGAAGCTTCCATTGGGAGTTCTGACTACTCTCCTTCCAATCCAGCTTCCTGCTAAGGTGTCTTGGAAAGAAGCAAATCAGAGCCCAAATATCTGGGCCCCTGTCACCCATGTGGGAAATATGATGGATGGAGTTCCCACAGTGAACCAGCAGGTGGAAAATCCCAATCAGCTCGCTCTCTCCCTTTTGTCTCTCTTTTGCCAAACAAGCAAATATATAAATATTTTTTAAAAACCCTGTTAAACATCTCCTTCCATGTGTAATGTCCCTCCCTACTGATGCCCCCAATCTTATAGAATTATTTCTGGAAAGGAACTTACCCAAAAGGAGAAATAATTCAACACACTAATCTTATGGACACCACTTCTATATAACTGAATTGGACAGAATTTAGAAGTAGAAGTTAGAAAATGTCTTCAATTTTCTTATAGATAAAATAAAGTGAGAAATTTTATATGTTCGGTTGTGAAAAAGAAAGAAAAGGAAATTTGTTGCTATTGTGGATATTTGATAAGAGGGATCCATTCCCCCAAATTCTATGCAAAACATTCTATACTAGTAATAAGAAAGGTATAATAGGGCCCGGCGGCGTGGCCTAGCGGCTGGAGTCCTCGCCTTGAAAGCCCCGGGAGGCGGTCGAGGACGGCCCAATGCATTGGGACACTGCACAATGAAGTTAAAATAAAATTGTTTCTTTTAAATGTAGATTTGGCTTATAATTTATATGCTAGGCATACAAACTCAAAGCAGATTTGAGCAAAATTGAGACTCAGGATTCCTCCTTATCCCTGAGTCAGGACCTTTGTCTCTCTGTTTCATCTACATTCTTCTTTTTCCTCTAAAGCATCAATAAAGTGAGACCTTGCTATCTCCAAAAAAGACTCTCTGAAACACTTCAAGTGCTTATCAATGGAGCTGTTCTCCCAGTAAATGGATGCAGAAAATATTTTTCTTCTATGAGCTACACCTGTTTTTCCTGGTTTACTTTCTTACTACACAGGTCAAGAATGTTTTATGTTACCAAACTTAGTAGTAGTCCTTTTGTTCTGATTTTGCCTTTCTGAGGCAAAATACCCAATAGCTTTGTGTAGAAATGAGAAACTGCAAAGTAACATAAATTAAGGCAAATATGTGTTTGTTTAGAATTATAGATAAGTGTATTGCACAGAGTCCATATGTGAACAAAAGTAATAAATGCAAAGGCTTTCAATAATTGCTTTTTTCCTCTAGATAACAAATCTCTAACAATAGAAATCTGACCTTTGAGAATTTCTTCCCCTAATCTCGAATATTTTACTCTTTACTCTCTAGACACCATCTGTTCTCTTTTCTTTTTACTTAACTTTTCTTTGTCTCTTTTTTTTTTTTTACTGAAAATGTGCTTCTGTTCCCTTCAGTGCTTTTACATAACTTCAATAAATAAATGTAGTGCCATTTGCACATATTAAAATTTTATGAGTATGGAATTTTAGCTCCAATATATTTTTTTTGCCATGTCTTCACATACTTTCGTGGCTACATTTGTATGTAGCAAGCTCTTAAGCTCACTTCTATAAAGCTAGGAATAACACATGCATAGGAGTCTCCATAGGTGAATAAACCATGCCAGGTTGTATGTAGAAGCTTAAAAGAATGAAACTCTATCAATGTTAAAATAGATAAAACAACTTTTTCAAAAGCATTGTTGCTGGATTTTTTCAATTGGCAGCTGTTTACCCTACTTGTTGGGTTTAGCTTTTTAATGTGTTTTGTCTAAGTTATCACGTGCCTCAATTATTTACAAAGTACATTTTAAGGACTTCAGTAAAATATTATGCCGGGTCATTTAAATTCTACCTAGTTATTGCTCTGCTTGCCTTGCCAGCTTGCCTCAGTTGTTTTTATATTTTTCCAGCCATGAGATATCAAAAGTATCTGGAACCAAATCCTCTTCTTCCATTTATGGTGGTATATTCTCTCAACATAGAACTTAGCTTTGGTTCTTTTGTGTAAAATTAAAAGTTGACAACAGATTTCTTAAAGCATTAAAATAATGTTTGTTGTTGTATATGTTCTTTTTTTAGAAATATTCAGTCTATTACAAAACTATCCAAATATTTGTGAATATATATATTCACTATATACGTATAATATATATAATTCATGAATGTATATATATGAATTATCTTTATGATAACAGTTCATAAGCTCTATCCTTCTTTGAGAAGTGTGCTGCTAGTTTATTTGCAGCCATTTCTTGGACACATGAATTCCACCTTACCTCTCAATTACATTTTCTGCAAGGAAGGCCACAGGTGACTGCCTTAGCTAATCAAATATTTTTCCTTTTTTTCTTTAATTCTATGCACCATCTTTTAAATGTAATTTTTTCTCTTTGCTTGAAAGGCACACACACATACACACATACACAATTTTCCATTCACTGACTCCCGCTCCAAAAGCTGGCAACAGAGGAGCAGTGGGGGCAAGGCCAGACCAAAGCGAGCATTCTAGGAAACTCAATCCAGGTCCTCCACATGGATTGCAGAGATTCCAGTTCTGAAAAGCAGTTGCAATGAAGAAGCTTTGACTTACCTCAGTTAGACATTAGCAAGGTAACAGTATGAAGTACATTAAACTAGATTGAATTCTAAAAACCGGGTTTCTCCAAGCTGCTTTACATAGTTGCAGGGGAATCTTCATAGTTGCAGTGGTTTTGAGAAATTTAGATTCTGACCCAATAAAAGGTTTTGAAGAGAGAGGATCCACAGCCAAGCCATTTATGTCAAACATCTCTTGCTAGAAACCGGCTAAGGGGAAAGCCCCCTCCTTGAGTCCAATGATGTCTGCTTGCTTGGGAGCTGCACGGGAGATGCAACTCAATTCAAATAATTCCACCCACTTAACCAAGTAGCAGCAGACAGAAATTTTATAAAGAAAAAAGTATGTGTTGAGTGTCCTAAAGACACTAAACCCTAGCCTATTGAGCATGGATGTTAAAAAAGAAGTCAACAACATTTTTCACTTCATTCTGATATCTATTAAAAAGGACAATATAAAATGGAAATGATTACAGACACTTTACTTCTTTGCTCAGAAATTGTGTGTATTAAAATTTATCAATGATTCCTTCCATACACCAAATAAACTCTGTGATTTATTATAAAATTCTTTGGCAAAAGTAAATCAGTATTAAATGTAAAACAATTTATTTCCTTTAACTTCTGATTTCTGGCTTTGAATTGGCTCAGCTATGGATGTTGCAGCCATTTGATGAGTAAATCAGCACATAGAAGATCTTTCTCACTATTTCTGCTTCTCTCTGAATATTTGATCTGCATTTCCAATAAAAAAGAAGGAAAGAAAGAAAGACAGACAGACAAGGAAGGAAGAAAGAAAGACAGGCAAAGAAGGAAGGAAGAAAGAAAAAGAAACAAAAAGAATTTCTCTTTGTACAAAATAATTTGAGGTATTTTGTGTGACCTTACAAATAATTGTATTTCAATTTTTAAATTAACTATTAACAGATTCAATGTGACTTATAGAGATGATTCTAAAAACATAATGATATTCTCTTTCTCAATTTCTACCTCCCTGAATCTAAAGAGACTAACCCTTACTTAATGAAGTATTCGGAATTTTGCAACTGTTAGAAAGATGTCAATAGACCATTCAGGTAAAAAGCAGTCCATGAGGAGGCCAGTCTTGTGGCACAGCAAGTAAAGCTGTCACTTGTGGCAGCGGCACAGAATGTGGGTACTGGTTCAAGTCCCCAAAACTTCACTTTCCTACTATGTAGGAAAGCAGTAGACGACACTGCTGCTTGAATCTTTGCCAGTCATGTTAGAAACTGATTTGAAGCTCCCAACTGATGGAAAATCTCTCTCTCTGTGTATCTCCATCTTTCTCTGTAACTCTGAAATTCAAATAAGTTACAAAACAATTCTAAAAGGCAAAAAAAAAAAAAAGAGAGAGAGAGAGAGAGAGTGAGACTTTGTTCTACACCATAGGAGGTATGAATTTGTTGTAGTTAAAAGAAATGAAGGGCCTGGCACAATATGATACCGCATCATGTCCTGACTGTTCCACTTCATGTCCAGCTCCTGGCTTGTGGCCTGGGAAAGCATTAGAGGATGGTCTAAAGCCGTGAGACACTGCATCCACATGGAAGACCTGGAGGATGCTCCTGGTCCTGGCTTTGGATTGGCTTATCTCCTGGCATTGTGGCCATTTGAGATGGCCAGCAAATGATCTTTCTCTGTTCCTCCTTCTCTCTGTAAATCTGATTTGCCTTTCCAAAATTAAAAAAAAAAAGGAATGGAATGAGAGTTTCTCTTATCAGAAAATAATGTGAGGTCAGGAAAATATTTGGAATCAGGAAGTAAATTCTAAAAGAAGTATAAAATAAAAATTATGATGTGCAGTGCTTGAATAACCATAACCCATTGTTTATCTAATTATAGAATAACAAAATTTCTTTCTTTGGGTTCATGTTATTGTTTTTCAGAAATTCTATATTCATTGTAGCACACAACTTTGAAAAAACATGAGTTATGGACTCACTAAACACAGTGACATATGTCCAATCAATGTAGACTGATTCTACCAGAAAACACTCCCATTGAGTGCGATTTATTGTTGGGGAAGTTGAACGTCTATACTGATGATGAAAAATGAGTCATAACAGGCAATAAAATAATGGAGATACTTATAGTTTGGACACAATATTGACAAATTAACAAATTAGCAAATTGAAACAAAAACCCTGTGTCTTGCCAAAGATAATTTCAAACAGTGATTAGCATGCAAGTTTGTTGTAGAACAGTTGCAGGGAACAGGTGTAATGTAAAAGTCAAGTCATTTTCTGCTGCTCACATACACTATGTTTAGCAAATATTCTACCATATTTGGCAATGTCGAAGAATAAGCTCACTAAATGTTTTCCAATATTTTGACAGCTAGCATATATTACCCAACTGTTAATGCCCATGTTAAGTCCAGGAGAAGGAAGTTGAATAATTTAACAGTCATTTTAAAATTGTACATGATGGTAGTGTAAAGGTGTAAAGAGCTTAAAGGAAATATTTGTTCCTATCTTTCTTCTCTTCAGATTCACTCTAATTCTACGCCTCTACCTAGAAGTGATCACTGCTAGTACCAGCCTGGCTGTATTTTTTCAGTCTTGAACTGTATCTGTATATTAGAATTTTCAGAGCCTGAAAGGCCAGGTGGTTATAAAAATGCTATGAATTAAATTCTTCTAATTCTCTTCTTCTCAAATTTACAACTCGTGGAGAATATCGGAGTAGGATTTTCTTTATTTACTTTTACATCCGGAGGAAAAGCACTTATGCTATTCACATATCTGACATTATGACTATGAAAGCCTTTTTTATATATACCTTAACTCTTCAAGTTTTAGACAAATGAAATTTACTCTCTATTTACATTTTTCACTCTGCATGTCCATGCTACTAGAAAACTCTGATATGTAGTGATGAATGAATGAAAATAACCAAAAGAAAATATCAAGTCTTTACATTACTTTATATAAATGTTTTTACATAGATTTAGTATAACCTATACACTGAAATAGCAAATAAGATAAAATCATTTTTGACATGTTATAAAAATCTTATTTTTTTTTTTTACAAATCTTTTGTAAATCTATGTTCAAGGCGCAAGAATATTTGGGACTTGGAGTCAAAAATGATATAAAGTCGTTGCTAATAAGATATTCAAGAAGACTAAACACAAACCATACCCATTTCAATTGTGATCTTTCTGTTGTTAATTGCCAGCAATTTCATACTACTATTAAGTATTGTAAAATTTCTGGGGGCTCTTGTGTTCAGCCACTCCTCCTGCTGAAGCTCTTTCTCTAGCTGGAAGTTGTCTCGTTCTTTCTCTACCGCCATTCTTCAAAGTTGAATCACTACTTAAGGGATATTGTAGTCAATAATTCGTGATACTTCTAATTTCAGGGAGCGAAAGCTTTCTTAAGCTCTCAGAGATGTTTCCTTCAACAGCAGGATCTAAAAGCATGTCATTGAGAGCAAGTGCAGTGCATATCTAGAGTAGCCAGTGGAGCTACTTTCCTTCAGTTCGTTGTAATTTTTGAAAAATTCAAGCACACAGTATACGTCAAAACTTCATTAAAATGTGTAGCATGAAAAACTTTGCATAGATTAAGAAAGCACCAGAGTAAAAATCTTTGTTCTGCAGTTTCCTTGTACCTAGTTCTCAAAAATGCAGATGCAGGTCTTGTTACTTTTCTCAAGGCAATTTTAGCTCACATGACTAAAATTACTCATGAGTTAAAAAATTTTTTGGTTTAAAGTTTGAGAAGTAGAGAGATAGAGACAGACAGCAGATGGACATGGCTTCCATCCATTGTTTTACTTCTCAAATGCCTGTTTGTCATGGCGATTGGGACTAGCATTAAGGAAAGCTGGGAGCCCTGGATACGTCTTTCCTTCCTAAGTAGTAGGAATCCAATTTCTTGAGTTTTCACTGCTGCTTCCTGTGGTCAGGAGGCTGCAGTCAGGAGAGCAGAGCAGAAAATAAACCTGGGTACTCCGAAAATGGAATGCAGGCATACTCACTGTCATACTTAATACCTTACCTTTCATACATATCATCAATAAATTTTCTGGTTTTGTTACCACAAGTAAAACTGTAGATATCTTTCTATTTATATGTCTATTTTTGCATGTTTTACGTGCTTATGAGTAACCCTTTTTAAGTTGCTGGGATTTTTAGGACCAGTTCTGAGAAAATGATGACACAGAAGGCATTAATATAGAGAAAGATAGTGGAATAAAAATTTACAAAGATTCTTTCGCTATATTTTATTAAACATGCTAAGAAAAAGGTTAAAGTTTGCTATGTCATTCACCTTTTCCTAAGCTGTTGAATAGAAAACTTCCAATATTTGTGCTCCTATCCATATTTAATTGTTATCTGAGAATTCAGCATATTAGAAGCTCTAGAGTCAATTGGGCTCAACTTAATTGAATGAAGCAAATGAATTAAGAATTTAAAAATACAAGTTTTGAATATTTGAAAGTTCATACGTTCTTTCATTGTAAGTCCATTAACTTTCTTCTGACACTAAGAAAGCTCATTGTCATTATTAGATCACTCTTTTCTACACACGGCTAAACTGATAAGCAAAAATCATGGCTCATGTTCCCCAGGCGGTGGACTATGGAGAGCAGAGAGAAACAGAAAGGCGGAGAGAGAGAGAGTACTCTTTGTGTCCATCATAGTCCCAAAGTCCCATAGTACATGGTTCTCAAATATCCGAGGATGCTGCATTCATCCCGAAGAATCTTGGGTTAAAGCTAAACCCGAGCACGTCATCATCATTATTTTTCCTCCAATTCTATTTAAGAAATCCTAGATGTATACTTGCTATGTGTTGATGATGCCTGCTATTCCCCCTCGGGTGAAATAATCTGATGTAATATTATGGCTGTCAGTAAGAATTGTTCATGTATAATTTATACTCACAATTAAAAAGCATTTTTAACCAAATGTCACAACATAGTGACAACTAAATTAGACTGTGATTTACATTACCAAGTGCTGCCACTTGATGTAGTGTCACTCCAGAGAAACTGATAAACAGTCTACAGAGAGCAAAGCAGAGGTCTTTGCAAAAAGCTGCACAGTTTTCAGGTGTGAGTAGGGTGAGTCATGCCTGATGATTGTTGCTGACATTATGATTGAGAATTTTGTGATATGTATATCAATGAAAGATTAACCCTTACTGGAAATATCCAAGACAACTCTAGATAGGCAGAGAAAAATAGCTAATACTTATTCATGATTTAGTTGAAATTGAAACATTAATTATAGGGATTCTAAAACTCAAATATTTATTTTTTATTTTTTAAGAGACAGAGGGGAGGATTTTTTAAAAAGATTATTGATTTTTATTGGAAAGGCGGATATACAGAGAGGAAAAGAGACAGAGAGGAAGATCTGTCCAATGATTCACTCCCCAAGTGACCACAATAGCCAGTGCTGCACAGATCCGAAGCCAGGAGCCAGGAGCTCTTCCTGATCTCCCACGTGGGTGCAGGGTCCCAAGGCTTTGGGCCGTCCTTGACTGCTTTTCCAGGCCACAAGCAGGGAGCTGGATGGAAAGTACGCTGCCGGGATTAGAACCAGCGATCATATGGAATCCTGGTGCATACAAGGTGAGGGCTTCAACCACTACGCTATCGCGCCAGTCCCAGTTCAAATATTTATTTTAACAGTGAAGAAAAAAATATCATTACTCCAGGTAGAAAAATTTGGTGCTGAATTACTCAAAACTAAGTTTGGACTTTACATGAAAATTTAATTAAATTATGTAAGCCATTATGAAGTATTATGTTGTCCAAACTCATCTAAATTCCAGGGAATGTGTGAGCTTATTTCCAAGTTCTGATATGATGTAGAGGAGTAAGTGACTGGGAACACTGAGAATCAGGTGGACTGCTCAAAAGAATCCTGGTCAAATACAACATAATTTTTATTATTCAAAAGAAGTGATAAAGTTCAGTTCACAATGGCTGAAGGTGGTACACGAAACCCCTTGTAAAAGGCAACTAAAAGAAAATAGCTCCAAATAACTCCTCGAATGTCAAGTGCATAACACAAAAATGTATGAGGAACTCTTACTGATAAAATGGGACTTAGATTTGCATTCATGCATTCTAACTTGAGAGTAGGCACTGTTGGGGTGCGTGCAGCTGCAGAACTGACTGGGGGAAAAGCTTAATCGTTCTGATCTGAAAAATTAACACATTGGGTCAGACAATGGTATTTTCTAAAAAACATTAGACTCTAGGAACAGGAGTGTCTGAGAGAGCATCCTCAAATTTATCTTGTGGGCATTTTCAGCCAGTCTCTGGATAATCTGTATTTGTAGCAGACTCTAGAAATTATATAAGACAAAAGATAGATGTTGAGACTGGAGTTACTGTCTCAGGCTAAAATGAAAGAAAACAAATTTAAAAATCACACATGGAAGAAAGAAGGTAGTCTCCAGTTGTCACCACATAGTATTTATGTTATTCACAAGATCATGTATTCCCAGCTCCCATAGCAGGAGCAAGAATGTGGAAGCTATGCTCAAAAGAAAACAAAATCAAGTGAGGAAATTCTGAGATTGCTCTAGATGGTGCACATAGTAGCAAAGTAATTTAGAGGAGCTGTTTTTACCATATGCAATAATTTAATTAAAATACTCTTACTCAATTAAAATATAGGAAATCTCACCAAACTAATCAAATGGTTAAATTTATATTGAATATGCAATCATGAATATTTTTTAAAAACTGAATACATTTAACAGCAGAATAGAGTCAACTGAGCAAGAACTAAGTAAACATGAAGGCAGAGCAGTGGCTATTACTACACT
Source organism: Ochotona princeps (assembly GCF_030435755.1). NCBI lineage: Eukaryota > Metazoa > Chordata > Mammalia > Lagomorpha > Ochotonidae > Ochotona > Ochotona princeps. The sequence goes on along the minus strand of NC_080842.1, from coordinate 33,842,694 downwards.
GAATGCAGAGAAGGCAATGTTGAAAAACTAAATGAAACTGGTATATGTTAAATATCAAATAGCCTAACGTAAGTGTGACTGAATACCCATTATGAAGAGAGAAAGCAGCACAAAAATATTTTAAAACATAACTGCCGATATTTTCTGAAATGTGTTTAAGTTTACTTATGGACTTAAAGTAAATGCTTAAAATGGTAGGATTCTATATAAGTATCAAGAACTATTTTGTTCCCTAATTTTATTCTTTCATTATTAGTTACTTCATATACATATCAGTATAACAAGAAAAACTGTAACAATTGTCAGGTAGATAATTCTAACCCAGGTAGATATATGCATGAAATAACTAGATTTAATAATAATGAGGGAAAATTGACCTATGTGATAATCACATTTCTGTATTTTATAAGAAATAATACAACACTGATTTTAAGTAGACTGATTTCTTAATCTTCTGAATAATTCTGAATTCTGAACCTTGTGAAATCTAAGCACAGTGTGGCAGTAGACTCAATGTCTGCTGCAAGCTAAATTTCTAGCTCACCGATGCCTTGGTGCACCTCACGAAACCACTCACCTCCTAATACCTAAACTTCACCGTATCAGGGGAGAGTTTATTCCATCAGTTAAGATGCCACTTGGACTCCTGAGTTCAATAACAGTCTTTGGCTCTCGACTCCAGCTTTCCCCTAATGTGTACCCCTGGCAGCAGAGGTGATAGCTCAAATGATTGGGTTCCAGCTATCTTCACCATACTGAGCTTGAGTTCCTGGTTTCTGGCTTTCACACCAGGCCTGACATTTGGATAGAGAAATAGTAAAAATGCTGCCCATTTTATTTCTTCTATCATTAGAAAACATAATAATAAAAAGAAAATTGAGTTTTGGTGGAAATTTTGGGATGATACACACTTTGAAATAATAGCACCTTTAAAGCAAACATGTATTTACTTGAAAAGCATAGAGAGAGAGAGAGAGTTCATTCTCTCCTCTGCTGTTTCAGTACAAGAATGGCCGTAATGGCTAGAACTAAGCTGGACTGAAGCCAGAAGCCAGGAGTTATTTCCTTGTATCCCAGTGACTACAGGAGTCGAAGCACATGGGCATCTCAATGTTTTTATGCTTTATTTTTTGTAATCAAACAATAGAAATTTAATGGATATTTAACAAGTTTTATGCTATTAATTTCTCATGATTTTTTCCAAAATGAGTTGTATGTTTTTTTGTTACATTTAACAATGTGTAATAATTGATCACCATTAGTTAATTATTATAATTATTTGTAGTAATTAAGTGCATTTCTCAACTTTTAAATCATGTAAGAAGTGAAGCATTTTTTCAGCAGATTCTGAAAGTGAAAGAAACATAGCTAGTGAAGAAAAGTTAGTCTGCTTTACCTAACATAATTAGGTTAAAATTTCAAATTTAGTTACTCCTAATGTCTACAATTGCATATTATCCCTGATCAAAGTATTCTGAACTTTCAGCTACATGAGAGTTCAGTGTATTTACATGATATTTATTATATGGCCTGAACAAAAAAGAATGTTAATCAAATAGAGATATAAGGCACTAGTCATTTTTGCACTCACAGAAAATTTATTTCATGAGCCCCATTTAGTAAAGGATGTGGAGCCAAAACTTGCAATACAGTTTTTATTGTAAGGAAACCTAGCTCAGACAGTTTTTACAAAATTTACTATTCAGAAATTAGCAAATCAATATGTATTCATGTATCTAAATCACATATTTATGCATGAGATATGCCCAGAATAAAGAAGAAAAGATAGATACCAGGATTCTAATTTTTAAAACTCTATTATTCCAAGACCATCTGCTACTATTTGTGCGTATTCATATTTGGAAACCCACAAAAAACTCATTATAAAGAAACATGAAAAATTCACACTAAAATTATTACTATCTACTATATTATCAGCATTAATATAATTACTTGACTGCATTTCATTTCACATAATTGCTCCTACATCTTCTCTCATTGTCTTGTTATGCAAAAATTTTTCCATTCCTCACTGCATTGCTTTGTTACGTTTTTTTACGATTTGGTAAGTCATTGCAGGATTGTATAGCTGATGGAAGGACTATATTTAGATGTTTATTTTTAGTATGCCACATATGAGTTTCTGAGGATAAATGCAGTTTATGAGATAGAACCTTATAATAATAATAATAAAATGAAACAAATATTTATATTTTCAACCAAATATTTATTTTTATCATGTCACATTCACATCAAGATTTAATTTGAAAAATGTCAGTGGTCATTATTTTTCTAAGAATACTTATTCATGATTAAATTTCTGTTAATTGAAAATCTTCCTCCACATCTTATGGTTGATGATATTTGAAAAAAATAGAAAATGCATACCTTTTTCTGCCAATTCATAGCCTGATTAGAAAGATATCACTTACATGTGAAAACACATAATGAATTAAAGTTACTGCATTTTGGGTGATTAAACAAGAAGATAATTGAGAATGAGGTCACTTTAGAAATTTCAAAAAGATAGAAATTTGGAAATGAAAGGATAACTTTGCAGCATTACATTATCCCACTAGAATTTCATGTGTTATATGACCAAAATGGAGTTGGAAATATTTAAAGAAATATGTACTTGAGGAAGAAGACTATAAAAAAATCAATTAAAATTTTGGAAATATGCCAGGGAGACTGAAAGAGAAGAAAGGAGTTAGGCACCAGGTGGCATGTGATCAAAGTAACCTGAGTTGTCCTAAACTGGAAATATTTAAAATTAACACCAGAGCAACAAAGACTTGTTGAATTTTGGAGGCCCAGAGGCATTCTGAAGAGTGCACATTTATCTTTCCACAATCAACAACTATATCCATGAGTTTTGAGATCTTGACCAAGGGAGTTATAACAAGCAACAGAAGAAAAGGGGACAATTGATCAAGATTGATTAATTAATTGTTTACTTTCTTCCTTCCCTTTCCTTCCACCTCATGAAACCTGGGCTATTATTCTTCAAACCTAAAAGCAGGAAAGAAGTATTTCAGGATCAGACCAGGAACATGCCTTCTGTATTGAATGTCATAGGGCAAAGAAAACAGGAAAAGTCAGGCACTGGAAATCCCCAGTCTCGGGTATGACCATTCATGGAAGAAACAGTGGTTTGGAATAATTTGTTTTGTGATTCTATAATGTATTTTAGGAATTGTTGAGAAAGTTACGATATCTATCTAACAAAGAATGCAAGATATGTGCTCAGTAGGAGAGAAGAGAAATTTGTCACAATACAGCAGTTGTGTTTAGTAAGGAAAATATTGATATTGTTTCACACTAAGTCTACAATATTCAAAGCTAACTATTTTGAATTAACACCAATCCAGATGAAAGACTGAACTTTGGAAATACAACAGGAAAACTAAAATGTGATTTTAGCTGAAAATTATGAAAATATTTAATGTGATTAATTTATGGAATGCTTAAAGAGAATTTACAATCTGGTAAGTTCAGTTGCTTGCCAGCTTGTTGAAATAGGATGAGCTATAAGAGATAGTGTTATATAGGCAGGGCAAAACACAAGACTTAATCGCCAGTGTTCTCTGACTGGGAAATCTAGTTTAAATGGCTTAAAAGATTATTTGAAGCCTAACGAGGGATGAGTTATGTGAGGCAAAAAATGTAGAGAATTATAAACAAGGAGTTAAGAGAGTCCTTTATTACTGTGGAAATGGTAACAAAATGAGAAAGGTTGGGAAGCATATTTTCACAGGAAGGAGGAAGTAGAGAACATTAGAAATTCAGGTGTCCATAAATTTGAGAATGCAGTGAAAGTCAAGAATGATAAATTGTAGATTTCTTCATTTTCAAGAGCAGATCCATCATATGAATGAAACCAGAAGCACCACTCACAGTGTGAGGACATGCAGTAACTCCAAGGGGAAGTGAAAATGGTGTTTTGACGGGTCATGAGAATTAGGACAGATGGTATGTAGAGATGAACAAATGAAACAGACCAGTTAGCAAAAACAGGTACAAGGAATTGAGAAATTCAGAAAAAGCAAACTAGGTATTGTAGAAGGACATGTGCTAGGTACAAAACATATTTAATGTTCGATATTCACTATATTATAGAACTTCTATTCACTAGTACTGCAAACAGAAGCAAAAGTGGCTAAGAATGATGTGAGCATTGATTGCTTTATCTTTGAATAGAAAGCAGAAAGGATACTTGTCACATAGCAAATAGGATAGGTTTTGAAATATTTTTGGTAGTATTCTATCATCAAAAGCAATCTGCAGTTAATAATTTCATTCTGAATTATACTTTTTCCAAGATATGAAAGTATTTGGGGGTAATGGTACAGCATGGTAGGTAAAGCTTTCCCTTGTACTGCCTACTTCCTATATGAACACTGGTTAAGTCCTTGATGATCCTTTTTCAATCCAGCTCCCTCTCATGTACCTGAAAAAGTAGCAAAACGTGATACCCACACCCGTGTTGGAGTCTTAAAGGAAGTTGCTAGTTCCTGGCTTCAACCTGATCCAGTTCTACAATCACAGTTATTTGCAAACATGCAACATCTGTTTTTCTCATCCCCCTGTGGCTCTGTATAACCCTGCCTTTCAAATACACAGAAGAAAATATTTAAGGAGGTAAACTTGTGTGGGGTATTTTGCATTACTTTCTATGGAGTTATTCACAAAAGCAAATATGAACAGAGCTTCTAATGAGATTTAAAGGAAGCTCAAATACAAAAAGTGGAAACAGTTAAAATCTTGCAGGACTGGGCCAGTGTAATGGCCTGATGGGTTAAACACTGTCTACAGTGTCAATATCCCATATGGGTGACAGTTCAAGACCTGGATACTACATTTTCAATCCAACTCGCTGCTAATGTGACAAAATGTGGAAAAAAAACCAATGCCTTGAGCCCCTTCATTCTAGTGGAGACCAACTGAAGCTTCTGGCTTCAGAGTGGTCCAGGTTTGGTTGTCAAAACCACAGTAAGAGGGGCTCATAGGATGGAATCTCTCAATCTCTCTCTCTCTCTCTCTCTCTCTCTCTCTCTCTCTCTCTTTCTCTCTCTCTCTCTGAAGGACTGATTCCTCTCGCAACCTTTGAGTCGAAAATTGCAGTCCAAAATTTTTATAATTGTCAATAATTATTTTCACAGTTGTATAGATAATGCTTATATTTTTCACACACTTAAAGGGATTTAAGTGTCATTTTTTAAAAGATTTATTTATTTTTATTGGAAAGGCAAATATACAGAGAGGAGAGACAGGAAGACCTTCCATTCACTGATTCACTCCCCGTCAGATCTGAGCCAATATGAAGCCAAGAGTCAGGAGCTCTTCAGGGTCTCCCACACTGGTACAGTGTCCCAAGGCTTTGGGCCATCCTCAACTGCTTTTCCAGGTCACAAGCAGGGAGTTGGATGGGAAGTCAGACTACTGAGATTAGAACCTCCGCCCACATGGGATCCTGGTGCGTGCAAGGTGAGGACCTTATTAACTACTAGGCTATTGCACTGGGCCCTTATGTCATTTTGAAAGTGCAACACATTGTTTAAATGGCAATGACCCATGTTAGAATAAACAAAATTAGTGAGAGTCCCATGTCAAAATTGTTCTATGCTTTGACTTTGGCTTTTACCTTGATGTATTATCAGTGCTCATGGCTTCATGCAATCTATAAACACAGCTTAGTTGCTAAGCTGTTTCATATGATGCTGTAGGACTCAGGAAATAAATTCTCACTATGCATTTTGTATGACACAATGTCTAATGTAACAGCACAGAGGAAAAATTCCTAGAAAGGAAATCTATCATTATTTTTAATGAATATTTGACTCCAGTATTTGCATTAGATACTTTGAAGTGAAAAGGAGTGAAAAAGCTGATAGACAGCAACACCTATTATTTGAAGACCCATAACATGCATGCATTTTTAATAAAGGATGTGCTAAATTTAAACATTTTTATTTGTTAACACATTAATGAGTTCTTGATTTTATTGTAAAAGCAATGTCATTATCTTAAAATTATTCAGTGCTGCAGCTCAATGCTGTTTGTTGCAGAATAAAAGTTGTCACATTATTAAAGAGAGTTTGACTTTCTTACCCATTTGAATTTTAAAACATTGGAAATGTCTGAATTTTGAAAAACCTACAATAATTATGGAGTGTTTTGAACAAATAGGCCAGCAACATCTATCTATCTATCTACCTATCTATCTATCTAATAACTATTTCCTGTAAATCTATTATAAATTAATAGTTATTTCTCCTTTAAGACACAATATTTTTTCTTGAAATATCTAATTACCTAAGATGCCTTAACTATTAAAGAACATCCAAAAACCCAGTTTATTGCTATTGCTATCTCATTATCATGCTTGTTTTCTTTATTTCTATATTTTGATTTGTGTTCACTTTTCATTGATTTGCACAAATTCTTCAGTGTTTGGCAAATAAATTTTGTGCCACAGTTGGGAAATATGTCATATAATGCCAAATTTCAAAGCAGAATAATAGGCTAAATAAATACTATGGGCTTGAAACAAAGCAAAATTGGTATAGTATAGTCATATGCAAATATACGTAAATTGGAATGTTTTTCTTTTAGTGTGAATTTTCAGGATTTAAATTATGTGTATCTGGAAATGTTCTTTTAATCAACAAAGCATTCATTTAGTGATTACAGAAACATGTCATCAGTATTAAAGATGCAAAATTAGGTAAGATCCAAGTCATAAAGGACAGAAATTTAGTCTGAAAAATTACAGAACCAAGGAAAAGAAATGTCTATATAAATACTAATTATTTTAAACTATTTGCCATTGCAAATAATAACCAATTATGAAATTAAAAGTGTGTTTATATGTTATCTGGTTAAAAATCCAATCTTTAACCATTTCAAAGTGATATTTACACAGTGTAATAATGTTTTACAAGACTGTATTTTCTTTATCATCAGGTTTGTATCCTTTCTTAATCATTATATACAATGTTCAAAGATGAAAGAGTTTGTATTAACAATGCCTGATAATTATGTTTTATATTGACATCATAACCAACCTGCTTCAGTCATTCAAAATTTATACTTGAGCATCAATAAGATCTTTAGCCATAGATATTCTGTAAAAAAAATTTTCATGGTATAGTCTAGTTAATGCTTAAATTGTTAAGCCACAATGTACAAGCACCTAATACATCTGGATTCTGTGACAAAGAACATATTAAGCTTCCTCTCCCTCCTTAGTGTTTCATGAACTAATAGTCCTTCAGTGCTCATCCTGAAGGAATAAAGTCCTTGAAAGAAATTTTTGAAACAAATGGGAAAGAAATTTTTGAAACAAATGGGAAAGAAATTAAGTGAAAAGAGTCTTATACATGACTCTATTACAGACAGGTAATTGTGAATAATCCAGTGATGTCATGTGGGAAATGAATTAAGATGAGAGCAGTTGATAAACCTTTGAAACACACAAATTACACATATAATATTTTGCTGTGGCATAGATTATAAATTGATTTAAGGGATATCACTCAGATTTGTATTTTATTCTGTTTTGCATGGAAACCACTGAGAGTTTTTGAGTGTTCTCAAAGTTCAATAATATATTTTTGAAACACTTTAATTTGGATATTTTAGTCATTCAATGCTTTGATGATTGACATTTAAAAATTCATATTATCTAAAATGTTTTACTCTCTGAGACTTTTTATTATCAGTAATTGAGGGAAAAGAATGTATATTTTAAACTAATCACAAATTAGTTTCTTGGATTATTAGTAGTACTGTGAGCACTTCTAATTCAGTCTTTAAAAATACCAGGCACCAGGCCCAGCACAGTAGCCTAGTGGCTAGATCCTCGCCTTGCAACTGCCAGTATTCCATATGGGTGAAGGTTCCTGTAGCAGCTGCTCCACTGCCCATTCAGCTCCCTGTTTGTGGCCTGGGATAGCAGTTGAGGATGGTCCTTGGGACTCTGCAGCTGCATGGGAGATCTGAAAGAAGCTCCTGGCTCCCGGCTTCAGTTCAGCTTAGCTCTGCCATGTGGCCACTTGGGGAGTGCACCAGCGGGCAAAAGATCATTCTGTCTCTCCTTATCTCTGTATGTCTGGGTTTCCAATAACAATAAATAAACCTTTTAAAAATGTCAAACTCAAACATTCCTTCTTCAAAAAAATATGAAAAGCAAAATTCATCACGTACTACAGTAAAAAAATCATTGAGAGAAACTAAGCTAAGTAATGAATGTTTTTCTCTTCACATGTTGAAACAGATGCTCTGAATTGATAAACAGATCCTACAAATGCTCTGGATTGCTAATAGGTGTATTCAGATTTTTAAAAACTAGTGTTTATCCAATTCTTATATGTTATTTTGTTACAGTAACAAAAAAAATTTCCTCCAATTCTTTTACTTTTAAAGGTCTTAAGAATATTTTCTGCAGCAAAGTAAGGAATAATATTATTTTATATTTATGTCTCATGCACCTTTTCCTGTTCTTATGATTAGACATCATTAATAGGCACCTGTTCAGAAGTGGACTAATGTAACCATTAAGGAACCAGAGATATTTTCATTAAATGAAACTGAAGCCAGACTCAGTTGCACCAGAAGGAGCAAGGAAATGTGATTATCCAGATCGCCCAGACGATGTATTGGAGAGAAGCAGTAGCAGCCGTGCTAGAGCTGGACTGCACAGACAGCAGCCATCTTGCTGGTTTATGTCATAACTGGTTTTGTGGTTTATCTATTGGGTGTGTCTTTTAGACTTCAGCAGAAAACAATATAAAACTATGTTTATAATATTGATATCTATAGTCAGGTGCCACTTATTTGTTAAATGAACTTTATGGCTGGTTAAAGGAGATCCATCTTGCACAAGTTAGATTCTAGTGAGTGTTATTCAGAAATAGAAATCTATATTGATTCTTATTCGAAAGCATGGGAGAAAATTTAAAATTACTTGAAAGAGATGAATTTGTTCTTCATTCCACACACAGACACTGGAGCAGTGTCTTCTTGAAGACATTAAATGGTTGTGGACATTCTATATTTCCACATTATATAATTCAACCAATTAAATACTGCATGTTATATTTGAAAAGTACGGATCTAGCACACTAGGAAAGGTAATAATGTGACATGTCCTTTTCATCAGCAATTTTCTTGCAACACACTATGCAGGAATATGGCTGAATAAACAGTTCAAAAGGAAAGCACCTTCTGTCACTCCCCTCCCCTTGAATTTTGTTGTAATAGTATGACTTTGGTTGAAGCATAATTCAAACTACTTGAAAAATACACATTTTGATGCGTGTGTAAGCATTTTTAAAGAGAAATATAAATGCTAAGAGGTTTTTCCACTTGAAAAAAAGAAAGCACAACTTGAAATGTAATAATATATTAATTAAAGCTGTATGAAGAATTATACTTAAAAAGTATTCGATTTTGATTTGTCTCAATTGTTATTCCTATAAAGCATATTAAAATATATACAATAAAAATAAATAATAAAAAAGAACAAAAGAAAACAAATAAAAGCTATCAAAATGGTATGGAACCAAATATTATAAAAATTTTATCCACCTGACATAATTAAACCGAGGTAGAAAATGCACTCTTCCAATAAAAATGTTCCTGAAGTTATGTGCTGATTCCATTTGAAACCTGTATGTCTTATAAATAAAAAGAAATATATTCCAAGTGTTAAGTTAAATTATTTTTGCAAAATAACCAGTGTAATGGGAAAGGAAAAAAACCTTGGCAGCATTTAAGTATAACCTGTAAGGAACTTACAAATTATTTTATGATAAAATAGATTTGTTTACTTAGGAATAAAATAAGATCTGATGCATTAATTTATAAAAAGTGAATTTAATCATAAAGTTATGAATAGTGATTTTAAAAGATTTACACAAAAAATTAAGCTTAATTCTGAGTATATTTATGCAATATAATGCTATTTCATTTTAAATCTTATTCCTGGCTCGCATAACCAATGTGGGGTTTTTTTTGCCATGCTTGTTACTTTAGTAAGTACCTATTTATGTATCTATATTGATCTCTTTATTTATCTAGAAATACATATACACAAAAGCTATTCACAGTAAAGGTGAAATAGGACAGAAGACAAATTTTAAAAGAACAAAACAACTAATCCATGGAGAATATTACATAATTAGTTTAAACTACATTTTCCACTGACATTTATGTTTAGAAGTCCGTTTATTCACACTGCAACTTCTTTAAATAGACTAACATAATTTTAAATGACTTTCAGGCATGAAAAGACAAAGGTGGTCAGCAGTTCTCCTGTGGGTATAAACTCAAAAGTCAAATTAGATAGGTACATAGATTCACACACGTATTATGCAATTATCTGTACTCACTCCTCTTGGAAGGCAAAATGCATGCACCTGACTAACTCTGAATCCAATCTACATTGAGGTTAATGGAACCTTACAAACATTGTTCTCTTTCACACCAAATGACCAAATGATACCAGTTATTGTCAATTTTCACATTAATTTGTAAGTACACATTGCTGTGAAAACTAGATAATTTATCTAATACCCAAGGGTGTCAACAGTTTATATCAATGAATATTTTACACTATACTTTGTCCCTAGATATTATAACTGTTGATGAGTACAAATTTTTTGTGTGAAAAGGATGCTTTCAAGATAACGGGAGCATTTAGATAAAATTTTTATTATTATTGTTTTGTTAGTTAAATATCCATAGAAGCTATTCTTTTTTTTATACGATGTATTTATTTTATTGGAAAGTCAGATATACAGAGAGGAGGAGAGACAGAGAGGAGGATCTTCCACCCACTGATTCACTCCCCAAGTGACCACAATGGCTGGAGCTGCACAGATTCTGAAACCAGGAGTCAGGAGCCTCTTCCAGGTCTCCCACACGGGTACAGGGTCCCAAGGCTTTGGGCCATTCTCAACTGCTTTCCTAGGCCCCCAGCAGGGAGCTAGATGGGGAGCTGGGCAGCCAGGATTCGAACTGACACCCATATGGGATCCTCGCTCATGCCAGGCGAGGATTTTAGCTGCTAGGCTACTGTGCCAGGCCTATATGTTTATTCCTTAAAAATCATTGATATGTTGAGAATCATAATGTGTCTTCTGGGTCAGTGCAACAGCTCAACTGACTAATCTTTGTACAAGTGCTGCATCCTCCATGTGCACTGGTTTATTCTGACTGTTCCACTTCCATCCCAGCTCTCTGTCTGTGGCCTAATGAACAATGGGAGTTGACCAACATCCTAGGGACCGTGCACCTGCTTGGGAGATCTGGAATAAACTCCTGGTTGCTGGCTTCCGACTGCCTAGCTCAAGCCATTTTGGCCATTTGTGCAGGTAAATCAGCAGATGAAAGATCCTTCTCTCTGTCATTCCTTCTCTTTGTAAATCTGCCTTTCTAAGAAAGAAAAAATAAGTCTTAAAAAAGAATTTCACATTAAAGTTTGATGCAATTTTATTCTTGCTGATGAAAAATTAATTAGTGACTATAATTTAGCTAATAATATACTTTGAAGATTCTGAAATACTTTCGATTTTCTATGAAAACACTGAAATCAAATATGTATTTTTCAGTTTATTCCTGTTTTTATTTTCCCTGTTTCATTGACAAGCTGTCATATTTCTCTGTTTTAATCAAAATATTTCTCTTGACAGGAGAGAGGTTCTCATAGTTTGTTGTTGGAAATGTTATTTGTGCAGAATAGAAACTTCAAAGGCTTCTGTAGTCTTTCATCTAAACTGTTGGAAACACATTGGAATCAATCATTCTCCTTGGATGATGAAAGTATCGGAAATATAGGAGCTTTAAGACATGAGTTTGATTTGTACTCTGACTTTTATCTTATAAAATTTTTGTTATGCGTTGCACCACTAGCTCCCTTTAATATTTTATACCCATAGCTTAAGCTTCAAATCATAGTTCCAAGTAAGTTGTTCTCTTCATCCCTTCTTTGTATGCTTTTTAAGGTATTTTTCTCTCCAAACTTTTTACATGTGTGTTACTTGAGGCAAAAACTGGCCAAGTAGGAAATTATTATTTCTTCTAGATTTAGAATTGTGTCTCATATTCTTTTGATGTAAAGGCATTTTATTATTAATCCAGAGGTTCCTGCACATTTTTCTGCAACCTAGCACTTCTAAAATATCAACAACAATCCTTGTCTTGAAGTTTGAGCACAAAAATGGGAAGAAATCCCTCCTATGTTTTCCTACCTAAAGAAATTGGGGGAATATCAGTTCTAGCAACGAGACGGCAGACAAGCAGTTATTATGACTCGTGAGAAAAATTAGAACAATGGAATTTCCATCTCAAGTATCTACCAGGACCTTCAGGCTCTTTGAATGTTCATGACTTGATTTCTGGACCAAATTGTTCACGATGAGTTTGCAATACTTCCATAGTCAAGAGTGTTTTTCTAAGAGAGATTATGTTAATAAAGTAATGGGAAACTCCAGAAACTGTGACACTGAATTTATTTATTTTTTAATTTTTATTTTTTCCCATTAATTACAATGTATTACGTGACACAATTTCATAGGTACTGGGATTCTCCCTCCCCCACCCCCGGTGGATTCCTCCATCCTGATGCATAGCCACAGCTCAAGTTCCGCTGGGATTCCCTCATTGCAAGCATATACCATACATAGAGTCCAGCATCCCATTTATATGCTCACCCCTAAGCCTAAGAAATATCGGTTACTCTTCTACGCGAGTAAGGTAGTGTCTAGATACAAGCTAAAATTTGTAGGTGAACTTGGAGGTAGATCTCTAATAATCATTTTCAGGTACAATCAAGAAGCCATAAGGAAGCTTTTTATCAAGCTACATATCAATGAAACAATATAAAATAAGTTTTACATAAATTCTATATTTGCTGGAAGCAATGTAGTTCATCTAGAAGAGTGTGACTATTTTACCAGCTCTGGTAATGATTCACTAAGCAAAGTTAGGCTTAGAGATTATGAGATGCCTGGTGCTCCTTTTTGTAGTATTTTCTAAGATGCTGCTAATAATTTCTTCCAATCACCAAAACAAACTATCTTCCTGTCCAAATTTGTCTCATATTTGTTTTTAAGATTAACAAAAGGTCTGGGAATCCTGCAAGTTTTATCAACAGAGCTAAGTTTCTACTTTATTTTTTTAAGATTTATTTATTTTTATTGCAAAGTCAGATATATAGAGAGGAGAGACAGAGAGGAAGATCTTCCATCTAATAATTAACTCCTAAGGTGGCCACAACAGTCAGAGCTGTGCCAGTCTGAAGCCAGGAGCCCAGAGCCTCTTCCAGGTCTCCCATGTGGATGCAGAGTCCCAAGGCTTTGGGCTATGCTCAACTGCTTTCCCAGGCCATAAGCAGGGAGCTGGATGGGAAGCAGGGCTGCCAGAATTAGAACTGTTGTCCATATGAAATCCTGGTGTGTTCAATGTGAGGACTTTAGCTGCTAGGCTATAGCACCAGGCTAAAGTTTCTATTTTAAATAACATACTTCCTTAATTCAATGATCAAATCAGAATAGAAGGCTTCTTATATGCTTGCTTATAGAAGCAATCAAGACAAGTGAAGACTTGTACTTGGTTTTAATACAGCAGTGGCACCATCTCCATATAATCTACCACACCACACTCACAGGAAAGTCATGTCTAACACCTGAGAGCACGAATTTTACCAATGTTTCTTTCCATGGAGGGTTCTTTTTTGATTTAAGCCTGTATTCCCTTTAGTGTTAGAGTTTCTGTGTCCCTTTAGTCATCTAGACTATTTTTGATTAGAAGAATTTCTTTCATCCCGTGATTCACTTTAGAAATACCCGCAAGAGCTGGAGCTGGGAGCTGCCAAAGATCCAAGAAATCCATTGAGGTTTCCTATGAGGGTGTCAGGATCACAACTTCTTGAGTCAACATCTGCAGTTTCCCAGGTACATCGAAAGGTAGCTAGAAGAAGAGAGCAGCTGGACTCCAAGAAGCCCTGAAACGGGGTGCTGATGTTGTAAGCATCACCCTGATCTGCTAGGCCACAACACTGACCTCCGCACTACTACTGCAGCTATGATTTCGCTCCTGACTCACACAGCCAATCATGGCATTTCTTGACCCTTTGGTTTCTTCTCATGTGAATTTCATGTCTGTATGCTTCACTTATGTTTCTTTTAAGGTGTAGGCTTTTCCTTTCTAATTTACAAGTAGTTCTTCCTGCTGGATACCAATCCTTTGTCGATCATATGTTTTGCAGTTTCAACTTAATATGTATTTGGCTTTTAATGTGTGTCTTTTTTCCTAAACACTTTAAGATTTTTCTTAATTTATAAAATATAGCATGAATTTCATTTTGAAGGTTTAGTTTTACTTTAATCCACACATAATTGTTTATTCAATTGGGAATCAGGATCATGCAACTTTCCTTTGATCTTCAGGAGTTGCCAACTGTTTCAGCACTGTTCATAAAAATGTACTGACACTCCCACATAAGCAGGAAAAGTATCTAGTATTTTGTTTGAATTTACTAAAATTTGAATCTCAACTGAATGTCAAGAAAATCGAAAAGGGGAAATAATAATAAAGAAAATCCTGCTTCATTCTTTCTGGTTGCAATACATTTCAGCTTCTATATAGTCAAAGCATAGTATAAATACGCAGCAGGAGTAAGTATGTACTTTTGAATGAGGGTGAAAGATTACACTGTGAATTAAAAATACTACATTTTTATTTCTATATTGTGAATTAAATTAATTTCCAGAACTTTTGATTTTATAAAATTTATAAGCATTATGAGTTTATTATTATAAAATGTAACATGATAGCACCTAGGAGTGTTTCTTGAATTAAAAGTTTTTGGTACACAATTTATAGTTACATGTACTGTTTCTTAATTCTTTACTTTTAAGATATCATTCTGCCTTTTTATTAGCTTGTCCTAAAAAAGCACATCATGCAGATACTTCATAGTTATTTCCATGAAATTAAACATTTTTATATAGTTTAGCAATATTTAGAAAAACATGGTGAAGATATTTAAGAAAATATTAAAACTACTCCTGCTTTCCTATAAGATGAATAGTATCCATAAACACAGAGTCATTTCCCTGACATTTCTGCTTTATTTTAACTTGCGACTGTTCAAAGATACTAAATCAGTTTTTGCAACTTGCAAATGAAGTAGCAATATATAAAATATGTATGCTTTTTTATGCAGCCTAAAGATGAATCATATTTGGTGAAAACCAGGGATTGTGTTAAAAAAATAGAGAGAGAGGGATTATTGACTCTCTTCATTATCAACTGTGAACAGCTGCACATGGAAACTGAAAGCCAGTAGGCCTGCTGAGCACCAGCCTGAGACAAGAGCCATTTGAAGACAGGTTGGAAGCAGCTGGTGATCGAGGTGTCTTGTCTGGACAGCAGGGGTCTCTGCACAGCTCTTCAGTGTTTGGCCAAGGACTTTGCAGAAAGTCCTTCCAGAGCACTTGGAACTATATATATGTGTGCGTGTGTATATATATGTCTATGTATATATGTATGTATATATAGTATTGTCTATATTACTTTAAAATGAGTAAAGGCAAGTACAACAAAAGAATATGGTGTTCAAAGAATGCAAAAGAAAACTATATACGTGTGAATTGATAAGAAATTATGGTGTTTCACATTTGTTTCCTCCTTCTGTATTAAGAGGCATAAATGTCTAGGGTTAGTAAATAAGCTGAATATTGTCATGTAGATAGATCATCAGGAATCCAGCATGTATGTACACATTTTTAGTGTGCATATTCAACTACTTTTACACATGTGTTAAATGATTTCTACTGAGAATGTGGTTGGAAACTGGCAGCATCAGTATCACTTACTGGTTTGCTAAGCATTTGGAATTTCAGAATCCATTGTGTATCTTTAATTAGAATCTACCCTTCAGCAAGAGTATGTTTGCAAGTAGCACATATGTTTTTTTGGGTAAAGGATGACTCTGGTTATATACATTTTTTTGCTTTTTCAGACCTAAAACATTTTAATAAAATTAAGCAATTCAATTATTAGCCACACAATAAGAGAAACGGAAGCAAATGATTATGAGTTATTTGCCCATTTTTCTACTGTAAGTTTCTCTTAAGAGGGAATAATTACAACTAGATTCATGATTTTTAACTGATTTGGTAGCTATGCATGTTTACCATAAGTTAGACACTATGCCACCTTCTCATTTTATTATTGTTTGAGACGGTCACCATACACAGGATTATATAAAATGACACAATTTTCATTACACACAGTTTTACACAATGGTAAATGGTTGTATTTGAAGACAAACACTAACATTAGTCATTTTATGGATACTTTTTTGTCATAAATATTGTTGAGTGTCACGTCTCAATGCCTCTAAATCCTGAAGATCTCGTCCAACCTCAGCAGCAGCAGCAGCTGGTCTTTCAGACCCAGGAGAAAACGCTGCCAGACATGTGGTGGTTTTTTTTGTTTGTTTGTTTGTTTGTTTGTTTGTTTGTTGCTGCAGCAGATGAAACATTGCCAGGTATGCCCACATCCCATTTCGGAGTGTTCTACTTTCAATTATAGCTTCCTGCTAATGTGCTCCTGAGAAATAACAGATGAAGGCTGAAGGAGATGGTCACTCTCACAACGAACACACAGATGAAGTGACAAGTTTCTGCACTGGGCCTGGCTCAGATTTAGCAGGTTGAGGGCATTTGGGAAGCAAGCCAGAAGATGAAAGATCTCTATTTCTATCTCTTTGTCTATGACTTTCAAAGTATTGAAAATTTTAAAACCAAGAAGATAACTCCACTTTAACAATACCTAGTTTGGAGTTTTGAAAAGTCATTACATCTATGCCAAAATATGGTCTTATGTCAGACATCAAAATGAAAGCATAGTATTAACATAAAATTAGTAATTTCCAAGGCTAATCATTAGAAAAGTTTTCTGCCTTTGAACAAGATAGCATTATTAGCAAGAAAGGTTGAACTAAAGCTGGAAATGTATGCTTGATATGGTAATGAGAAATGTACAGTGTAGTAGATAGGACATTGGATAAGATGCCCACAACCTAATTGGGAATATCTGCGTTTAACACTTGGCTTAGGACATTGGATAAGATGCCCACAACTTAATTGGGAATATCTGTGTTTAACACCTGGCTTCAGGTTCTGATCACAGCTGTCCAATGGTGTAGAACCTGAGTAGAAATCATTATGGTTCAAATAAATGGACTCACACTACCCGTGTGGAGCACTGGATGGAAATCCAAGCTCTAGGCATTGGTCCTTCATAGTCCCAGTGGTGTTGGGCAATTGAGGAGTAAAACAGAATATCTCTGTCTCTCTCTATCTCTCTCATACATGTATTTAATTTTTTTCAAATAGATAAAACATAATTTAAAATTACTCGTAATCTGCAATTTAAACTACCAGGTCTCTAGCTTTCCTGATGTTTCAGATTTGAATAGGCAAAATAACATTAGTGTAAATACGGCTTGTGGTTTTGGTATAATCAAATATCTCTTTTCATTCAAGAGCTGCCATTGAATAGAAGTTTGAAGGTAAGCCAAGTACACTATAAATAGACTGAGCGGGGACAAAAACTTATTCAGGACTTGGAAAAGGTGTAGAACATCTGTTCAGAGGAGAAAGCCTTGGTTCACTGATTTAATTTGAGTTGTCCTAGAAGCTAAATTATAGAATTTTTTCCTGTATCAACTGATTTGTTTTCCCTGTCAAGTTGTTGTAATTGAAAATTCAAAATTTGCATGTACTTGACTTTTTAAAGCAAAAACACATTTGTAAAATGTGGATCATTTCTCTGTATACCAAGTGAAAGAAATCTAGTGTTTTAAACATGCTCAATTCTCTAGAAGTTACTATCAGGTGTACCAACAGACCACTGAAATATTCGTGCATGTCTGCAAGTTATGAATACCATCTTTCCTTATTAAAGTTTGACCTAAACTTGTTAGAAATTAAGAAAAAAATATATAAGAGGGAAAGAAAGTATTTTCAAAGTAGTATAACTGAAGAAAAAGGAAATATATCAAAGTAGAATACGCATTAAGTTGACTCATTTTTGGAATCAGTTTAACGATCTTGTGTTTCTTCATTTTTGAAGTCTAGAATAAGGGATACTTCAAAGATGAATGAACAGTAAAAACTGAACTTAAAATTTGCTAACGACACTGAGGAAAATATTAGAAGCTTCTATGTTTGTATTATAGCTTCAATACTACTTGAAAGATATCATTACATCTCTAAGTCAAATCCCTTAACAATGCCAGATAAATCTTCCAGTTGAATGATGAAATCACACTTCTCAATGTAAATCCCCTGATAAGGCTATTAGGAATCAGTAACACCCTCTAAGCCCACATTCTTACTTAAAGAGACTTGAGATGTCACTAGTCCAGTGAAATTTTTCTTCTTACTTATCTTAGTTATTATACCTGAAAGGCCATGGGGCAATTCATCTCAAGGAATATTTGCTGAAGTTTAAAATTTAATTTGATTTCTATAATAAGTTTAGCTTTTGTAAAAGCAACTTACTATTGAAAGTAAGCAAATAGGGCCCGGCAGCATGGCCTAGCTGCTAAAGTCCTTGCCTTGAATGTGCTCAGGATCCCATATGGGCGCCGGTTCTAATCCTGGAGGCCCTGCTTCCCATCCAGCTCCTTGCTTGTGGCCTGGGAAAGCAGTCGAGGATGGCCCAAAGCCTTGGGAACATGCATCCACGTGGGAGACCTGGAAGAGGTTCCTGGCTTCCCGGCTTTGGATCTGTGCAGCACCGGCCGTTGCAGTCACTTGGGGAGTGAATCATCGGACGGAAGATCTTCCTCTCTGTCTCTCGTCCTCTCTGTATATCTAACTTTGTAATAAAAATAAATAAATCTTAAAAAAAAGAAGAAAGTGAGCAAATAAAGAGACATGATTTTTATATGATCTATCACTATTATTTTCACAGCACTTTAGCATTAAACCTCAGAAATTTCTTGCTGCCCTATAGCTTCAGTTTAGTAATCCATATGATACCACTTGATATGCCCTAAGAATTCTTAGCTAATAGATTAAAAAAAAAATAGAAAGGTCTCTTAACTGCATGAAACCATGCTTTCTGGAAAATCCTACTAAACTGAATACCAAAGAGCATACAATTACCAAAGTTTCCTGTTTGTATATGTGTGATTCACTAACAACACCTGCTCCTTTATATATCTGAGCACTTATTGTGATAGCAAGATTTCCGGGAAAAAAAAAAAACAACATGTTTCTCTTATTCAGTTCACTAACTGTTTTAGGTAACTACCAATGAGTAAATACATTAGAATTACAAATAAAACAGTGTCATTTATTTTTGTTTTGTTTTCATAGAAATATTTCATTAATATTTTCCTTTATATGGTTTTGTAGGTACAGCGTCTCCTCCATTTCTCTTCCTTTTTCCCTTCCCTGTTGTCTCCATATAGTCTTTCAGTTGAAGTCACCATTCCAACGTTTTGCTATTTATGTGTGTTACAGTAGTGTAGGTATAGGTAATGGCAGAGAATCTAGTGTCTTATAGTCAAGGAGTATTTAGCAATTTCATTGCTAAATAAAATTCTTTTATTCAGGATTACAGATGCATACTGAAGTTCTTTGTTTCCCAGTACTGTAGTCTCCATTACATCACTTGTTTATAAGAGTGTAAGTTTATACAGATTTATCTATATAACATTTTGGTTTGTATTTTGCATGAAATTTGCCTTATATCAGAGATAACATATTTGTGCAATTCAATTGGCTTATTTCCAAGCATGATAGTCTTCCCTTGAGACCACTTTGCTGCAAATGGTAGGATTTCATTCTTTTTAATTTGACGACAAGTATCTGATAGAGTACATAAAGACTGTATATTCAATCGTATTTTGATGGATATCTAGGTTGTTTCCATGTTATCTCTCTTTTTTTAACCTTGGGATTATTTTGCTGTTATTTAAACAATGAAGGCCTAGTCCTCACTGAACCTATGTTAGGGCCCCAAGATACAAAAATTAACCTACAAAGAAAAGTTATTCTTCTACATGGCTGGGAGACACTCCAGTGGAAGCATGATGGACTTGGGAAAAGTCACAATGGACACACATTATGATTCTACAGAGGAGAACAGAGGGGAGGGGAGGGAATTTAGGGAGAGGAAGGAGAAACCCCACTGCCAACTAAATTCTATCAAAAAACAATTAAAATTATAAAGAAATCAGAGTAGTAAATAAATGTAATAAGCATAGTTCAAATACAAAAAGCATTTATGCATTGTAAGTAAATTTATAATCACTTAATAAGAATATTTTCTCTTAAAATATAACAGGATTTAAAAGCATACTGAGAAATCATGAATAACCAGTGACTGAGGAAAGAGGAAATTAGAAATGAAAACACTGAAGAGGTCAGTATTGGATAATAATCTCTGATCACCTTAAATTGTAAAACATATTTCCTTACTTACCATAGTGACAGTGCTAAGTACATTGTTGAGCGAGTCTCAGAACCAGCATGGATTTGGAAAGAAGTGCCATAGATCATTTAGTGAAACTGACACATGTAGTAGTCTGTGTATTACGAATATAGTGTGACTCACTGCTGAATTTACTCATAGTAGAAGTCTTGGCTTTGCAGGTGCTGGGTTTTGTTTCCTCACAAGTACTATTTGCTAGTCTTCCTTTCTTTGAAAAAAAAATTAACCCATGTGCCACTTGGAAACCATTAACCTTGCGATAAAGCCTGTTCTTTCCAGATAGTCTTCCCTTGACATATGATGCGTTCTCCCCCTTTATGTCCAAGAAGTTTTAATTTTCTGTATGATGCCAGGCATACAGGAGAAATGTCCTTTTGTAATTTGACAGGAAGTGGGCTGCGTTACAGCCAACCAGCCTTTATATTTTCATGTTTGGGTACAATCCAGTGTTCTCACAACACAGTTCAAGTCTCCATGAATACTTTGAGGGAATTCTTTATTATGTTGATCCTTCAGGAAGCCAGGGCACTTCTTTCATAACTCAGCAGCTTTTTCTATCTGTCAGAAAAGATTCAATGGCTCACCTACCTACTTCCACAATTCCTCTCTTCCAATAAAAAATATTCACTTACATTCTCACTTCAAGCAAACAGTTTTTTCTTTCCCACAAGAGATTACACTAAGCAAAAATGAATAAATAATAGGTAAATAAATATAAAAATATCACAAATAATGTGTATGATTTTGTGAGTTTCTATAAAAAAAGAAGCCATGTGAACATTGTGCCACTTTGGCATGGATACTACTTAGTTTGTATGCTTAAAAGTATTTAAGAAATATTTGAAATGACACTTAATGTGTTCTTTCCATTTCTGGTTTATGTTATAGCAATTTGAATACATATAAAACAATGTAGTAATTTTAAATACTTTTAGAATTATAAAGACAAAAACAGGGAACAGGAGAGATCATAGATATGTAAAGCAATCTTATTGGCTGATATCTTGAATAGCAAGTTGCATGCCTTGCAGTTAAGCTATTTTGGTGTATCTCCACTTTTTGTTAATCTAATGCTTTCCCTTATTCAGTGAACTTAAACAAAACGCAAATTGTGTGATAGCTTTTGTCTCAACTATTTTTACTTTGACATCTATGCGATCATGATAAACCTAATTTGTTATCACAATTCCTTTTATCAAGGGAACGGATGTATCCTGTGGAGTTTTCACACCTAAACCTAATCATCAGACTTCTACAGGTGGTTACAAATTAGTTGATGGAATAAAAAATATATTTCTGTCTATTGTGGTTTTTGTTCTCACCTAAATGGTATAATTTGTTTGTTTCAAGTGACAGGCAATGCAGGCTGATCTGCAAGTCTAACTCTGAATGATTTCAGGGAACCAGTTGTATGGAGCCATATACTAGACTCGGAATGGATTAATAGCTGCAAGGCTCCAATGCAATAAATGTTTCCAGTAGATCTGAACGTATGACCATGACTTGTGTCAGCATTTTTGATACAGAATGTGTCACAGATCCGATGCACAATCCGTGGAATGATTACGCCCTAAACAATATGTATTTCAGACCAACATACATCTTTCTTGTAAAAGTAGATAGTAGCATGTTAGGTAGTATAACCAAAATAGAAATAACATGTTTCTGAGTTTCTTTTTTTTTTTTTTTTTACTGTTTTCTGCCAAGGAAGGATTATGTTTTGTCATCCAATGCACCTTCCTGTAGAAACATTCACGAGGTAATATAAAATAAAATGCAATAATTAAATCTAGTTGGATAACAGCTTTGGTTGTACTAAATGGTTGCCTCATTTCTGTGCTGTCCTGAATATGGATTCTCACAGTGAAACAAACAAAAAAACCCAAACAAACAAAAAATGGTTGAATTATTCCCAAGTATATCAGTAAAACCGGAGCTCAAGGTCCCCCAGGAGTTGTCAGATCTTATCTGTAAGCCAGTTTGATCCTGAGAGATTCTCCTTCCTTGGCAGGGAAGGCACAGTAGCCTCCTCATTAATACTTTTCCCGAAGGGTCAATAGACCCGAAGTGGAAGCCAACTCTTTATGAGTTTGTTTACTTCTAAGCCCGCCAAGTTAGAAATGGAATTTTTCTATTAATTTGCTAAAATTAATACTTCCATTATGTTAAAGGAGTAACACTCCAAATTAAAACCATCTTATGCTACTTAATATTTTCTTATAAATAGTCATCTGTATTTGTCTCTTTTACTAACAGTGTACAATCTAAATGTAGGTGTATTAGATCACCAACTCTGTTACTTTTCCCCAAGGCAATAAAATTGTAGGAAGACCTTCAGAAAATCCTCGCTAATGTGTCTCTCCAGTTTAAAACTGGAGGCAATGGTCTTCTTGCTGTTAGGTTATGATATTCCTTATGCTGTCTCAGTAGAAACAATCTAAATGCTCAAAGAAATGGAGCAGCATCACTTCTGTATCAGTGCTTTTCTTGGAGTTCAAATCCATGAATCTAATTTTATTCCTCCTCTAGAATTTCTCCAGATTTCCATCCTACATATAGACTTTATTATTTTTTAAACAAATGCTGTTTGGGGCAACAGTGTAGTTAAGAGGCTTACATCATTAGAATAAGACTCCAGTTGTTTTGAAATAAATAAATTACATGGTACAATTTTACATGTATATATAAACTTGTTAAGAGATTTCCTCTGTAACTTCATATTTAAACATAGTGTTCTAGAAATGACATCATTGGTTCTGGTAATGTGGCATAGTAGCTTAGGCTGTCATCTCATATTGGTGCCGGTTTTCAATAAGTCAATAAATCTTTTTTTTTTTAATGATACAATTGTATACTCTAGCCTAAGCTCAATAGTCAGGACCTGCTCAAATAAAATGAAAACACATTCTGGTGTTTGTGTGTGATCCTCAAGCTAGGACACAGACACAGGTGACAAGGAAAATATTTTTTAAATTATGAGTCAGTATTTTGCAGCACAGAAACATAAAATTAAACATTTCTTAAAGGAAGATTCAGTTCGATTTGCAAAATGGAATATCAACTGACAGACATAAGAAGTATAGGTATATTTCATTGTTAATTTTAGTTTGTTCATTTTTATGCAAAATTGTCACATGCAATATTGTGTTGGAATTAGAACAAACTTATTCAACATAAATAACAATTACACACTGTAGACACTTTGCTAATCCATATAGAAATAGTTTCTTTTTGAATGTGATAAGAAAATGGATCATATAGGTTTCTAAATACCTATTATTCATCTCTACACTGAGATGAAAGTATAAAGAAATTTAACATTCAAAAGGAATTCAATCTTGCATTATACAACATGTTCAGAAAATTATAATCTCACTTACAATGAATAATCTGTCTTTTGTAGAAACTAACTGAAAATATTTTCCTAAAAACTCTTCTAATTTACCTTTCAAACACTTCTTGGTCAAGAAGCAAGACTATGGAAAATTTACTTACAGGATGATATTTGCTGAATTAAACGTAATACCTATGTAAATGCTTCCTGCAAAAGTGGCTAGGGTGAGTGCTCGCATTCAGACTGAAATTTCAATACCAGCCTAACTCCTAAGTGTTTATTTGAGCATGATGTTTAAACAGCATAGCATTTTCCTGTTGCAACCAACTCTCCAGACACTCGGTGTGTTGATATTCAGATTTTAAAATTTATATCAAAAAGCAGAATTGAAACAGATGTTGGTAATATAATTTGCTCAGAGTCTGTATTAAAAAATGGCTCTTGGGTGTGCACTCAAGCATTTATGTGTCCAATAAGTGCTACTTGTGGGGATATTCTGACCTGTTTAGAATTCTCACCCCCCCCTTACTTTCCTCTCAAAGGTTTCAAGTTATAACAGAAGATTAATAGCTGCTAGACAAAACCACAAAGAGAAGCCGCAACGCAGTGAGAGTATTGTGAAATATACAAATTGAACATGACTTCCAAGTCGCAAATAAAATCAAAGCTAAAAATCAATGTGTATTGATCCACCCATTCATATTCATGCAAGTTCTATAAAGTACATAGACACTGTGTTAGCATTCTATTGGCATAAGTAACAAGCACAAACTTTCCTTTTCCCTTGGTACACTCTTCTCTTGAATGAATTAAAAATAATAACACGACATATATACAGTGATCTTTGATCTTAGAATTTGCAGATTAGCTTATAACACATCAAATCAGTAGTAAAAATAGACTGAAGTGCACATTGAAAGCAAAGAGAAATCAACTCTAATTATTTCTGCGTCTGACTTGTGACATTCGGGTCAAGATTTGCTTCCAGATATAAAAAGATAATTTTATATTTGGACATTTACAGCAAGCTTTTTGCTTTGCAGCAGAGTCAAAATGAGAAAATACTTTGATCAATCTTGAAGAAGTCACATGTAGTTGAATACTGTGTTTATAATTAGGACAGAATAATAAATATTACATTATATTTATAAATAGTTTATCATTAACCCAGCAATAAAATTAGGTTATGATAGATGATGTGTATGCCTATATAGGCAACTTTAAAAACAGCATTAGAAAGCCAGGTTATACCAATGCAAAATATATAGTTCAAGCAGAACTTCGAAACATTTCAAAGCTGTCCTGATGTCTAGTATTTACTTCAATCTTTGGGAATTACATCCCTTTTGAATCATGGTATATTCCTGGAATCAAATGTCAAAAAGTCACAAGAGATACACACTCTTTTCTCATAAAGAAAATTCTGGAATAAAACACAGGGAAACAAATATACGAGCTATTCAAACAAAATGTTTGCTGTCTTGGTGATAATATTGCATCTATGCTCTTTTACAAACTCATTGTGGTTCTCTCTCAAAGACTTCACGGCTGGAGTTTCCTTCACCTCCTTTTATACCCAGATGGTACTCATACTCTATGTCATCCATTTTTCTAACTGTAGAAATAATGTGTTACACAGCAGATATTCAATAAATGTCATAAAGTTAATATTCTCTTGGGAGGAGGATGATTTTGTGAAGGGAATGAGCCAAATGAGGAGAAAGCCTTTTTTGAGGATTTAGTTAGAGATGTCCTCCTCCTCCATGTCAGGAGTAGGACGAGACAGTTATGTAAAGTGAAAAGGATTATAGGAAAAAGCATTCACAACAGAGAGAGGACAGGATATAACAGTCTGGAAGAGGAGGAGTTGGCATGTTTGAGGTTGGCTCATAAGGTCTGGTATGAACCTGGTGTGAGAATACAGAATACTTCAATAAGTACAAGGAAACATGAAAGCTCCAGAACACAGATAAATAGTCTTGTTTGCACTCAAACCCTCCTCGGGACACCCAGTGGAATTACAGTCAAGAATAATGGGCAATTAGCTCATTATTTATTCTTTGAAATAGTTCTCATTATCAAATACTTGTTCAATGTGCTTGATAAAAATCAGCTTCCCTACTTTTCCTTTAAAGTTTTTTTTTCCATTAACTCTCTATGTGTATAAAGTTTGTGCTCGTTTGTTTATTTTCACACATAGCACTGCTTTAACTCTCCCTCATATTCTCTTTTAAACTTTTGTGATGTCAAAAAATAATCGCATATGGACATCAAATATCGATTGCTTGCACCTGAAAGAGTTTAGAAACTGCTCTGGAAGAGGATATGTGAATTACAGCCTGTGAAGTTAAGAAACCTACATACTGAGCATGATCTTGTTTAACTCTTTCTGTTAAACTCTTTCCTCTCATCAAATGCCTCACTTCTTTCTCTTTCACTTATAACGAAAAGAACTTGAATGTTTTTACAGCCTGTGTTCACATCACCGTGCTGAGAACTATGCGTTGTCAAAACAACACATCATGTACCGGGAGAGTAATGACTGCTTAATTCACAGCGTTGTCCTTAAGTCCTTTGTACAAAAAGGCAAACATCAGCATGGCAGGGAATGTTCATAGCTGGCGGGTGATTCTCCTCTCATCTGCGTGACCAAGGTTCGATTCAGCTGCAGTTTGGGAGTAGGATGCAGTACACTGATGTTACATCATTCAACCTGCTCACTTTACTAGCTGCCTATATGTGAAACGATTGGTATTATATTCCAGCTCCTTTCAGAAAGGAGATGCCCTACCACCGAAAAAGATGTAGCTACAGGAAGTCACACAAGTGTCTCTGGTTTTGAATTTTAGTTAACTGATCAATGCTGCTTTTATATATCAAGGTCTATGTAAATGACTACACTGGAAGATTTTAATAACTGATCTTTGAGAAATTTCCTATAAATGCTATATATTTTAATATAATACTCTTTTATTCCCATCTGTCTTAAGCTCTCATGTTTTCTTATAATAAAGGTAAAATGAGGAATAGATTAATATCCAGTATTTACCACAGTAGCAAATATATAACATTATGCTTTCCTGTTTCATATGGGGAAGATTTAGAAAAAAAGAATTGTATTTTTAAAAATTCAATTTTGGAAGGAAAAATATCACAGTGAATGACGTGAAGTTTCATTTATCCTGAAGCTGTCAGAATCAGAGAAGAAAACAACTTTGGGGCATGAGCCTGTGGTACTTGTCATAAAAGTGAAAAGACTTGATACTGAGGTTTTATTAGCTCTGAAAACAGGAAAATTTCAACTCTAAACTGCAATAAGCAGTTTATAAAAGTCATTCAGATATGTCAGTGGCTCTGCTCCTGAATGTAAATTCATACTGTGCCTGTAAATTAAGTCAGAATAAAATCGCTGGTGGGGACATATGCACATGATACCAGGCTTTTAGAATATGGGGTGTGTGTGTGTGTGTGTGTGTGTGTGTGTGTGTGTGTGTTTGAATACTCTGTAAATACACTCATTCATTTAATAAATAACATATAAATGCATGTATTATAATACAGAAGTATATAATATTAAACTGATTATATATAGTTCATCTCTGTTAATTTGTTATCTAAGGTAATACAATAAATGATGCTAATGCTATCTTTTCCTTGCTACAAAACCTTAAGCATAACAGCTCCCTTCAGTGATTTTCAGAATAATGGCATAAACCTTCAACATTTTTTTAAAAGAAAATGCAATATTTCAATGAAATCTCCTGTAGTGAATTATCTCCAGTTTGCAATTTGACGCATGCTAAATGCTAAATGAATTAGAAAAAAACTATTTTACCACCATATGGACTATTTTTCCAACAAAATCACAGATTAGAAAATAATTGTTCTTGAGAACAAGTAAGAGCAAGAATCAAGAGAAGCAACCAAGTAAGTACACACAGCCTGAATCTCTGTGTATCAGTGATGAACTTGAACTTTCTACTTACCTGGAGTTTGTGGAAAAAGTGTGTGGAAGCCAGATTTTACCCAAAAAAGGACCCATGCAGAAGTGGCAGCATTATTATTGCGCCTTTAGAATTAGTGAAGAGAGCAACTAGTCTCACTGGGGAAAAAAAGTGGGGATTATTTATTATTATTATTATTGTTATTTTGGTAATCTTCAATCTTGAGTGATCCTAAAACACTGAATTTAGATGTTGATATTTAAGTGTCCTTTGTTTCCAGAGTGTTCAGGACAGAATAAGAAATAAAAACAAATCTTTAGAGGAAAGCAAATTCTTTCCAGTGCCAATGATTTCCCAGGCATGTATCTTTGACCATACTTCACAGCGATGAAATAATAGCAAAAACATGGGCAGTGCCAATTGTACTACGTGATTTTGAATTTGTCACATGGCACATTACTACATATCATAATACATGATATTTGCTGATGGCATATGCAATTCCATTTCATTTGTTGTGTCTTTTGACTTCAATTTCAATCAACATTGAATTCATCAACCCCAGGGAAATCACTAGTACTAATATTTCATTTTTTTAAAAAAATTTCTTCATCAGCAGTCCATTAGCATCATTTATGACTCTCCCATCCAGTTTTCCTTTCTTTCCTTATTTGGTTGTGCTGGTCTGACCACTTAGTAAGTGTTGATAGAAGCAAGTGTCGGTTGTATTAGTCCTGACAATGCACTTAATGGACCTCAGAAAGGAGGATTTTTGTAAGATATGATTCTGCCTATGGTCTTCCATAAACAATACATTTCCTTTTATTCTCACTTTTTTCTTTAATCAAATTAATGTTTGATGATTATTTTATATATATCTTATTTTATTAAATATTTCTTCACCTATGACCACATGCTTATCTCCATTTCAATGGGATAAAATACAGTGCCAAAGTTATAAAATACATTGATTAGTGTGGTAAAAATATATTATGACACTATGATAAAGCACACTGATTGATTTTTGAGTTATTAAATCACACTTGCATTCCTCAAACAAGTTTTATTCTACAATAGATGTGTATTGATTTATATATCCCTCGATGCAACTTTATTTTATTGAAATTTAGGAACTGATGTCCATGATAAAGATTTTAATGCCTTTGTCAAATACACCGTAAACTATTGTCTAATCTTATTCTTTCAAAGTTTTGTCTAAGATTACTTTTATGTTTCCCTTAGACATTTGGAGTAATTAGCTACAGAATCACTTGTGCTTAGCAAAAGTGAGAGACAGAAAAAGCGAGAAAGTGAGGAACAGAAAATAAGCAGGCATACAATAATAGATTCAATATTATAAGATACATAAACACATCCAGCTTTATCGATCTGCTTACAACAAGTGATTCCTTTACTATTTTTTTCAATTTCATTCCTGTTTTTTGCTTAATTTATTGTTTAATATTATTATCTTGGTTTCTTTTTAATCTCTGGAAAATTCCCCAAATGAGCATGGCATCTTACTTGACTATTGTTTCCTTTGATCATTTAAATATCATTCTATTGCTTTCTCACATCGTTTTTATGAGCTATCTGTGAACAATCTTACTAATGTGCCAGAAAAGTTAATTTCTAGAAATAAAACTTTAAATATTCATCTTAAATTTAAATCTTACTTTATTTTTTAGGATTTTTTTCATTTTTTAAGATTTTTTTTATTTTTTAGGATTTTTGCCTATTTCATTCTTTTAGGATTTTCATTTTTTAGTATTCCTCATTTTTTAGGATTTTTACCATGTTGCTATGAGTCTTTAGAATATGAAGACCTATTTGAAGATGAATTTATATGTCAAATTATTATACTGAATCTTTAAAATTGTGTATTTGACCCATATTTTTAAAAGCATTGGTACTATTTAAAAGCATTTATTTATCTAACAGAGTCAAAAGGAATTTTGTTGAAAATAACAAAGCCTAATGGCAGTGGTAGGAGGTGAGCCTCTTGTGAGGTGTTAGGCTCCTGTGGGTTTGGCCTTCTTGAATTGCTTCATTCCATCAACCCCTGTGAGTCAGCTCTCCTGGAACTAGACAGGTTCCACAAGAGTGAGCTGCTGTAAAGCAAGCTGTTCCCTCTTTTCTATGCAGCCTTCTTATAACTTTCCCCTCCAAGCAGGTGGCCCCATCAGGTCCTGCTGGATATCAGACTTTCCAGCATCAGAAACATTAGTCAAAACAAGCTTCTTTTCTTTCCTTTATAAATGACTCGATATATCACAGGTTGTTGAAGCCACAGGAAAGAATCTGTCTTTACATGCGCCATGAGACTCAGCAGGCATTTTCCTCGCCCTGGACAGAAGGTTCTGCACATGGCCCTACTCTTACGTCGGTTTGTTCCTATATTTTGATCATATCTCTGACAAAACCAGTTTGCTGGGAAAAGCCTTCTCTGGCTTTATGAGGAAAATTGTTATCATTCCTTTAATGGCCTCTGTACTTGCTTTAGTGACAGATACGTAAGAACTTAATAAATATGGGTTAAGTTAGAAAGGGATGGATAGTGAAATAAATTGGCAATACTTTGACCATGTAGCTTTTCCTCAAGCGATTTTGGGTTTGAAAAAGTTGCTATAATAATATCTGCATTTGTACACTAGGAAGCTTTACAACTCAGAGAAGCATGATTTGCCTCGGCTTCTGTCGATGGCAACGTTCTGTGTTTAATTCTTAAAGTTTATTGACAGCCAACCTTGCTAGTGACAGCTATGAAAATTGAAGAAGTGAAAATATGGGAGAATGTCACCCTGCTTCAACTGAGCAAACAAAAGCATCCGCTTTTCTAGTTTCCACAATTGTTACCCAAAACTGTTCTATCACAATATTTCTCTGTTTCATCTAAAGATAGTTATGCATTCTCTTTGATTTGTAGTGACCTCTGTCTGCCTTAGTCTTCTTCCTTGGCTGAGATAGAAGTAACCTCTCTGATCCATGCAAAGTCAAGAAACATTAAACATTCAATCTTTTCTCTCAATCAGACATGGAACATCCTAGGGAAAGAATAAAGAAGTGATTAACCTGTGCATGTATTCTGGCAAACACACTAACATAATTTGCAAAATATCAATGGTATCCTCTGGTAAGAATTCTTACATAACAAATTTCTGTAGGTGAATATGCTTAGCTATGTTGTGTCACTTACTATCACAAAGCCTCTAATCAAATGAGAAAATATCTTTGTAAATGATGAAATAATCTGCATGCAAAATGACCACTTTTATGATTGATAAAGTACTTTCCATGATAATCATTTGGTTCATATTTCTCTGACAGCCTTTGTGTGTTAATCCAGACCACACAACATTGCAATAATCTAAAAACAGTCAAAATATGTTAAAATATTAAAATTCTATGTAAAATATAATTATATAAGTAATTTTAATACATTTTATGTTCTTTAGTGGTCAATCAGAATCAGACTCAGTTTAGTGGATAAATTTGGGATTAATACTTTCATCGGTGAAGATGTGCCATCCTCTAGATTTTTTATCTAGTTATGACAATGAGCATATCCCACACAGCACTGGTCATCTGAAGGCCAAGGGCCTGAATGCAATAAACACTTGTTTCATGCAATGAAGCCAACATGTAAGTGGAAGTGAAGGACATATTTGATGCAAAATAAAGAAAATCTCTTTTCAGAAAAGCACAATTGAAGAAAAACATAAAGGCCAGTTTTAAAGACTCTCACAGGAACCACAAAAATAGTATCATTCCTTTCCTAGTGGAAAACATTTGCAAGGAGTTTGTTGCTGTTTGTCTCGTCCACTTATTTTTTGTTACTTAATACATGTCAGCTAAAAAGCAGAAGCATTCCTGCACCTGTGGTGGAGACATACAGAGCTAGACCTTATGTAAATGACTTGTATTAGTTGTTACAGATTATAATCTATGCTCTCCATTTTTGAATCTGCCTACTCTTTAGGAGCATAGCATCAAGGAAACAAAATTAGAATCAAAATTCACAAAAATTAATAATAACATAATAATAATAATGCTGGAATAAAATAAACACAGTAGTTTTTCTGTTTAAGACATTTTATTTACTTATTTGCTTATTTATTTATCAATATTTATTTATCTTTAATGAAAGGTCAGATATACAGAGATAAGGAGAGACAGAGAAGATCTTCTTTCTGCTGACTCACTTCCTAAGTGGACACATCAGCTGGAGCTGAGCCAATTCGAAGCCAGTAGCCACCGGCCTCTTTCGGGTCTCCCACGCCAGTGCAGGGTCCGAAAGCTTTGGGGTGCCCTCAACTGCTTTCCCAGGCCACAAGAAGGGAGCTGGACGAGAAGTGGAATAGCCAGGACACAAACCAGTACCCATATGAGATCCTGGCTCATGCAAGACAAGGACCTTAGCCACTAGGCTACTCCACTGGGCCCACTTATTTATTTTGAAAGGCAGAGTTACATACAAAGAAGAAACAGAAAGAATCTGCCATGTCCTGATCAGTCTGCAGATGGCCGTATCGACTATGCTAGGCCAGGCCGAAGAAATGAGTCAGGAACTTGATTTGGTTCTTTCTCATGAATGGTAGGGGTCCAAACACTTGGGCCATCTTCAGTCACTTTCCCCGGGCTACAAGGAAGGACCTAGATCAGCAGCAGAGCACCTGGGCTATGACCAGGAGCAAAGTTGGAATGCCAATGTTGCAGGCGGTGGATTTATCCACTATACTGCCACACACGCTCCAGAGAGTTTTCTCATGGTCATTTACAAGTAAGCTTATTCTGTTTTAGAACAATAAAACGTATGTACTGAAAAACTGAAGGCTTAGAGAAGTGGCTCCTTGCTGTTACGTGATTGAACACGATGCTGTTTGTCAGAAGGATTTCTGGAACCTCACAGAAAAGACATAACGATTCGTTACAGAAAAATGCAGACTCTGGTGTTGAAGTATCCTAACGATGGAGGCACATAAGTTATATACCCATTTAAGTGACATGACAAATTCTGTGGCTTTTGTCTCTTTCATTGTCAGTTTAGAATTACTCAGAGAAACGTAACTGGAGAATACAATCTAAGATGTGTGTCACTAATCCTGATATTTTAAATTCATAAGAGAAGCTAAAAATACCAAAGAGAACAAAATTCTCCTCTTGACAAGTTGTAAATGTCAAATTGTCCAACAGCATAGAATGAGCTGTGTTAAGATTAGGGCAAGGGCATAGGTTATGCTATTCTCTGTTATAAAACAGCGCAGTGTTCACTCATGGTTGATGTGTTTATACTGATATTTTTGAGAAACCATTTGAACCTTCTTACTTACAATTTCCAAAAACAAACTATGTATTTACTCACATCATCCTAAAATGCTAGAACTCTAAGGGAAACAACAGGTAAGGAAAACATATAAAGCTTCATGAATTAAGCAACTATTTATGTGTGTAAACATACCTTTATAGAACAGTCATTTAAAATAAAGTATTCAGTTTTTTATAATAAACATACCATGCTAATCCTAAGGAGAAGCATTACCCTGTCTGTGGAATCATCATATCTTAGCAAGTAGCTTTAGTTCCACACTAATTTCAACATTAGCACCAGAAAGATGCTGTGGTCCATAGCAACCTAAGGACACAAAAGCTGTATTCAACAGCATCACTTTATATACTGAAACATAAAACGAGAAAGAAAGAAAAAGACGTTCTTTGAGGGGAAAATTCTCTGTAGATTCTTGCACATCTTAAAGGCAGAAATACCAAAAGCCTTTTTCAAAGGTGTTGTGGAGGACAGTAACATAGCAGCATGTTCCCAACTAATACAGTTTATGTTTCCCTCCAAGAAGGAAGGCAGACCTACACCCCTTAAACTAGAAATGAGTTAGATTCCCTAAGTATAAGCCTTCAGTCTTGTAATAATGTGCTGTGTGTTCAGATGTCACTTGGTCCTTTCTCATTGCTCAGTGGAAATTTCAGTGCAATAATAGGCATAAGTAATAATAGTGGCTATTGGCACTGCTGTGCCGCAGGAGTTTCATGTCGTCTCGTACTGTCATTGAAACTGGGGTACCTTAGCTTATTACTTTGCAAGTAATGGAGAATTTGAGTCTCAGACTTCTGTTGTTTTTTTTTAAGTTCACAATTTTTTATAACCTTAACATTTATTGTATACTTCCATCAAAAGTGTATTTCTGGAGCATAAATTCTCTCATCACATTCTTATAAAAATTTTTAAATGTTTTTCAACCAAATACAAATTTTCACTAAAGAATCAAAAGATTCCCTTACTATAGGATTTCAGGCTCCATTTTTGTCCAATTAAGAATAGTCTCATAAATAAATTAGTAGCTTTTAATTTTATCCTCCCAGACAGCATTTTAAAATTTTATTTCTTGCCTTCAGGACATAACACTTTTCTCATTCTCACAGTGTTTCATCTTTACAATCTACCATTTGACCATATTTGTATTGTCTTTAGTCTCATTTTCGTGGTTCTTCAAGATGCTATGCGTATGAAATTGACCCTTTGTCTCAGTAGCAGCTGTGGACCTCACACAGACTGCCATGGAGGACTGAGTGACTCATTTCATAGATGATGGAGCTGCTATCAACTCCAAGTATCAGTTCATTCTGAAAATTGCCCCAGGCATAATCTGCAGGTTGTCACAACTTCAGACTTCTTTAAGCAGTTGGATGATGCTTGTTGTAACTAAATCACAACCCTGCTTACCACTGGTCCACTTTCTTCTTAGTAAATTTCCTGAGGAGAAAACTCTTATCAGTGTCTATTTCCTGGGTAGCCCAGCCTGCACTACCTGGAAATCTCTCTAAGATGCAGCTTTGTTAAGAAATGGACTGCCTTTTATAGCTTTTTCCTATAGCTGTATGAGGCATGCATAATAATGGTTATTCAGTGAATGTTTATTGAATCATGCTTTATTGAATCATACTTTACTAAATGAAGTAGAAAATATAATCTTGCATTCTTATCATTACTATCAAAATATATAGCATTAATATATATAGCAAAATACTTATCATATTCCCTAACTCAGTAGTGAATATGCAATGAAAAAATATATTTTAAAATTCAGAATCCAAAAGACCTTCTACTCAAAAGAAGAGTCAGTGGAAAGTAAAATATGAATTGCACTAAGAAAAAATTTAACTAGATAATGATCTTATCTTTCTTGCCTAAATGAAAATAATATTATATTTGGCTAGTATAAACAGAGAAAGATGTCTCAGAAATAAATTTAAATAAAGGGAAGAAAACAGTATTCACAATTACTCATACTTTGATGTGGTAGGTTCGATCCAAATGGCTAAACAGAAGGTAGAGCCCATAATAGTGATGACTCCAGCTGCTAGCTTTCCTTCCTTTTCAGATAGATTGTAAACGTCCTCTCAAAAGGCAATCTTGGGGTCTGGCATGGCAGCCTCGCCGCTAAAGTTCTCTTCTTGCATTCGCCAGGATCCCATATGGGCGCCGGTTCTAATATCAACATCCCTGCTTCCCATCCAACTCCCTGCTTGTGGCCTGAGAATGCCTGCACCTGTGTGGGAGATCCTTAAGTTCCGGGATTATGGCTTCAGATTAGCTCAGCTCTAGCCATTGAGGCCACTTGGGGAGTGAATTACCGGATGGAAAATCTTTCTGTCTCTCCTCCTTTCTATATATCTGACTTTCCAACAAAAAATAAAGTCTTTAAAAAAAAAGGCAATTTTGGAGGTAAAAATCAAAGTACACAAATGTAGGCTGCTGCCTGTGACATACACATATCTTGCTGCAATGTGTGGAATAGAGTTCTAACTCCACTTTTGATCCAGAATTCTGTTAACATGCAGCATGGGAAGCTGCAGGAGATGGCTTACTGTCACTGCCATCCAAGTGGGATACCTGGGTTCATTTCCAGGTTACTGGCTTCAGCTTGGTCCGTCCAAGGCTTTTGTAAGCAATGAAAATGTGAATAATCAGATGGATGACCTATCTCCTTTTTCTCATCTCTCTCACTGTATGTCACTATAACTTTTAAATCACAAAGAAAAATAAGAGATAGAAATCTTGAAGAAGTATTCTTGTGTTTAAAAAAGTATAATAAGATGACTTAGGATAACACCCCAAATAGTCTAAGAAAATAGATATCATGGTAATAATTTATTAGTGAGAGCCGGGGTGGGACAGTTACGAATATGAGTAGTAATTCCGTGGTATGTAAGATTCTAAGTCCATTTTAAGACTATTACTTATGTACTTTTATTTTCTCATTGCCTTTTGAAACACTGAAAAGTTTTATATAACATATACCATATTATTAATGCACTTTTATTTTGCTGAAAAGGGTATTAGGTTATAAACAAGCTCTTGAGTACATTGAATATGGTACTGAATGTCAACAGGCATACTGATGTCTTGAATAGGCTTTATAATAAATGAAGAAATGAAGAATCATGGCTTTCCAATTACAAATACACACACACACACAGACACACACACACACACACCACTTAATCTTTCACCATAACTGGCATCGATTCTCGCAGCTGAGTCCTTAAATCATTGGCACCTTAATCCAGAATAACAATTTTATGAGCCTAATCGCAATTGTGATCTTCCGCTATCACCAAGTGTTTTCTTGCTTTCCTAGATGAAGTAAATCTACTTAAAATTCCACTGTTAGAGCAAACATTGAAAAAAATTAGCCATAGCTCTTTGAAGTGAATATTGTTCATTATTCTGTGCATTTCATGTCTATGTTATGGTTTGTTACACTCATTCATAATTTAACAATTCTTATATGACTATTCACATTTTTATGGTGCTTATTTTATAAACCAAAAGGAACTAATAGAATAATATGAGAAAAATGGTTCTCTACCAATTGTATTTTCCCTGATTTAACTCATTTGTGCTACTTACTTGAATTTATTTTATTTTTTCTTTTTCACTGTGTCAAAAATACAGCTTAAAGGAATGAGGTCCATGGCTAAAGGATACCCTGTAGTTCAATGAATGAAATTGTTTTCATATTTGATTCTTCAAATTGTTTGCATTATTTGTCATTGAAGATGAGATTAGGGGTGAAGCAATCCTTGAGTTTATAGACATCCTCAATACATTGTGGATCTTACCTCCCTAAGCACAAAACATTATGTTCCTGAAGCATCCTACTTATTCGGATGAGTAGGACAGCTTCTGCATATTCTCGTCACTTCCCAGAGTGGAGAGGCCTTGAGCATTTCTTTATGAAATACATACTTTGATGTGCTATACTAAGACACAGTAGCCAAAAAATTATCAATGATTTTAACTAACTTGTAGACTTCTGCAAAGCAGTTCATTGAAATTTAATGAGTCTAATCTTTGAGCAATACCTTTAGCTAAGAAACATCATTGTTACTTTTGGTTATTACATTGTTCACTTTTATATTGTCCTTTAAATATTCTTCATTATTTCATTTTTGTAATTTTGCCCTTTAAAAAAATACATGATTTTAAAAGTCTTCATTATCAATGAGGTTTTGAGTTTCAAACACTACAGCTGTTTATAAATTTCTCAGTAGGCTTTAAATTTTTTTTTGTTGTTCCTTATTGAGGATTGTGCCAGTTCCAGATACCACTACTATGGTTCCAGGCCTGCCATTTGAGCCTCTTACTAATGCTGACATCGGTTGTAATTCTCCTAATTCACTTTAGCACAAGCACAAAAGGGAAAAATGCATTCCAGGTAATGATTAGATAGTTTATAAATATGATACACTTAAAGAATGATTTGACAAAAAATATGACTTGACGCATATTAACTCATGCCGCTGGTATATGATGGAGCTGAGAGTAACACCCAGGATATCCGAATGCAGAAGTGTCTTCTTATGGGTTAATATTGCAATAATTATATGGATTCTGGCCAAGAATAGCTATCATATGTTTTGTATATTCATCTCAGACCCTTTGCAGAGTAGCCTGGAAGGAAGCAAAAGTGGGAGCATATCCTTGAAGAAGATACACATAGTTGAAATTCTTAAAATCAATTGTACAAGAAACATGCAGGGAAAAACACAAAGTTTTTGTCCTAAAAATGTATTAAAGAGAGAATCCCATACTGATCTGTTGTTTCACTGAATTAAAATTCAAAAAAAGCAAAACAAAGAGCATCCGCTGTGGTAAAAGAGTAAAGGTTAGATTGAAGAGACGAGGAACAGGCAACTGAAAAAGCAATGAATGAAAGCAATGTTCTTCAGAACACTTCTTGGTTGAGATACAATGTTTAAGTGTGATTTGTTCTTCAGTTTTGAAACATTGGAAATCCAACAGAGCGAGATAATTATTAGCATAAAAAAGACAAAGATTGTACCTTAGATACCAGTTAGAAAACACCACGAATTATAAAAATTTTGTATTCTTCAGAGATTGAAGAAAATTATTACATAATCAATTGACTTAATATACAACATTTATTTGGCATATGTATGAGTAGAAGACATTTAACAAATGTTTAAAATGAGTTCAAAAGAATATCTGGTATCATTACATAATTAGCATTTATGAGGTGCTTGCAGAGATGTAAATATAGAGATCAGAGTTTATTCAGTAAAATTAAATGCTACAAATCAATGTATTTTTCTAAACAGGCCTGGATCGATCTAGTTGGGCAAGATCTTACTCCCATAAAAACTTTAAAATCTTCGGCTTCTTTCAAATATAAATCAATTTCTCATTCACACAACATCATTTCCAAGCAGTGACTCAGATGATCATGCTTTTATTTTACTTTCAGACCTACCTTTTATAAATGTTGCTCCATTATTGCTAAGAGAGAAAAAGGAAGGATCTTGCATCTGCTACTAAATGACTTAGCACAGAAGTGACTCCTATCATATCTGCTTATTGACAATTTATCAGTTCTAGTCACATAAGCTTAATGGAAAGCACATGAATATTCAGAGATCAGTGACGACTTCTGCTAAAACATAAAATACTATTTCTACAAGATGTTAATGCAAGTTAAACATCTGATAGTTTCCATGCTGGAATACATTTCAGAGAGTCTATTTTAAAAAAAATTAGTCTGGGGCTGGGATCTTGAACCAACATCTAGTACGTGTGAAAGGTTGCATCCTGACTGCTCCACGACTGATCCAGTTCCCTGTTGATGGTTCAGGAAGACAGAGGAGAACGGCCTAAGCCCTTAGAGGCCCCAGAAATCCTGTGGGAGACCTAGCAGGTCCCGACTCATGGCTTTGGGTCACTCCAGCTCCAACTATTTTAGTCATTTGGGGAGTGAACCAGCAGATGGGAGATCTGTATTTTTCACTCCTTGTCTTTCTGTGATTCTTTCAAATAAAAAAAGTGGACTCAATAGATTATATATATGTAATAATTTTTTCATTTAAGTTGCTTGTAGAATTTTTGAGAGAATCACACACACATGCACACACACACGCCCACACACACACTGCAGAGAGATAGAGAATAAGACATCTTTTATCCTTTAACTCAGTTGCTTGATTGTCTGCCTGTAATAGTGGGAGATTGGCCAGGCTGGAGCCAAGAGAGCCAGAACTCATCCCAGCTATCCAACATGGCGGCAGGGACCTGAGTAATTGAGTGATCATGTGCTACCTCCTAGGTTCTAATAGGAAGCTAGACTAGGGCAACACCAAGAGTTAAACTCAGGCACTTCAAAATGTAGACATTCCAGGAAGCACCTAACTGCTGTACAAAGTACCCACTCCCATTTAATTCTTTTAATGTGACGTCAAATGTTGGCAAAGTTTAAAAGGATAGTATAGCATGTAATATTTCTCAAAATGAGGATATATATTTTCAGTGGCAGAGTATGATGATTACTAGGGAAAGTTTGTACTTTTAATGTCTTTCGTTGAAGAATATGTGGACATTTTCTATGAAATATGTGTGGGTCATTTAAAGAAAGCTTTGAATAGCACGAGTCCATGTAATATGGACTACAAGTGAATCAATAGCTTAGCAAATGGAAAGTTTAGTACAGAACATGAAGTTTGTAAGTAACAGGTCCCAAAGATTGAAACTCTTTAAAGAGTGTAAGAAAATATCCATGAGAGAAAAGTCAGTTTTAGTGTTTTCTCATATGAGGAGAGCATGTTATCTGTCAAGTCAAATCTTAAGTACCCAGCCACCTTACCAATACGTTTTTCTCTTTTTTTTAAATGTTCAAACAGCAACTAAAAACTGAAGTAACAGACAAAATGGAGTGAGTGCAGAAGAAAATTGCATTGGCTTTCACAACTCAGACAGCTAAAAACAATAGCTTTAGGCATCACAAAAAGGGAGGGCATGTCTCAACTTTAAAGGACAACCAAAACATGTTGATTCATATATTGAATTTATTATGTAGCTCAGCCTCTAAATAAGTGCATGAGCTTTTCAATGGTCCCCATCACAGATGGGTTTATAGATGAGCTTTACCCAAACTTCTACACTATTTCAATTATGAAGTTTGATGAACTGTTCAGACCTAAGGAAAAAATTAAATTCCTAACATCATTCTCGCAACTAAGGTTAACATTAATTGTAACCTAAAAATTATTTTAATAATCATAACATCTGTGAAATAGTTTTTTAAAAAGTAAGAAAATTAAAAGCATTCCCTACCATTGTCTACTGGAAAATTATGGACAATTATTCCACTTAGGAAACAACTTCTGGCATATGTTGCATTGAAATATAGTTACTGTATGTGTCTTCAAGTGTTTAATCAATATTTTAAAATATTGATAATAAAATGTGATATTAATAAAATGTGCTAATTTTAAGATTAGCTAAATCTACAAATTTCTACTTCCCAGTTTTTGCATGTTGCTTCTCAGTTTTTTTATACAAAATTGTTTATTTTGTCCAGGTTTAGTCAACTAAAAGATGGAGTTAATTATAAACCATTATAAACTTCATAAGTGATTCACAGGGCACAAAATTTTAGCTATACTCATAATATTGGCATTATAGCATGTTAGCATAAAACATTAAGTTTTTTTATCTAAAAGTCACATATGCATAGAAGAGGAGAGATGGAGAGGAAGATCTTCCATCCAGTTATTCATTCCCAAAGTGGCTGCAATGGCTGGAGCTGAGGCAATCCGAAACCAGGAGCCCGGAGCTTCTTCCGGGCTTCCCATGCAAGTGCAAGGTTCCAAAGCTTTGGACCGTCCTCTACTACTTTCCCAAGTCACAAGCAGAGGGCTGGATGAGAAGTGGGGCCACCAGGATTAGAACCAGCACCCATATGGGCACTTGCAAGGCCAGGACTTTTGCCCTTAGGTTATCGCAACAGACCCTTCCATAAAACAGTTTAAACATTTGTTTAACATCTGTAACACCTGAGGCACTCATAACTTCAGACGTTTTTTCATTGTGTTGTATCTAAAGGTTTTTGGTATATAACATCCTATAAATTCATAATTTCAGCACAATTATTCTACCCCTAGGTCTCATGAAAGTGTCTGATGAAAATAGACAAAATATAAAGAAAAAAATGATATTGATATTGTTTATCTTAAAATGTGATATGCAGGACCTGGCACGGTATCCTAGAGGCTGAAAGTTCTTGCCTTTTATGCTCTGGGATCCCATATGGGCACTGGTTCTAATCTGGCCTTGGGACCCTGTGCCTATATGGAAGACCCGGAAGAGGCTCCTGGCTCCGGGCTTGGATTTGCATAGCTCTGGCCTTTGTGACCGCTTGGGGAGTGAATCATTGGATGAAAGATCTCCCTCTCTCTCTCTCCTCCTCTCTGTATATCTGACTTTCTAATAAAAAATAAATAAATACAGCTTTTTTAAAAAAATGTGATATACAGAGCCTGGTTTGGTAGCCAGTGGCTAAAGTCCTTACTTTGCATGCACTGAGATCCCATATGGGCATTGTTTCGAGACCCAGTGGCCCAGCTTCCCATTTGGCTCCCTGCTTGTGGCCTGGGAGGGCAGTCAAGGATGACCTAAAGCCTTGGGCCTCTGTATCCAACTGGGAGACCTGGAAGAAGCTCCTGGCTCCTGAGATCAGATTAGTGTAACTCCGACTATTGTGGCCACTTGGGAAGTGAATCATTAGATGAAAGTTCTTCCTCTCTGTCTCTCCTCCTCTCTGTATATCTGACTTTCCAATAAAAATAAAATAAACCTTTTAAAAATGTGATATACATATCTAAGTAATATAAATCAACAATAGCAGCTAAGCAATTAGAATTGATGATACCCAAAATAAGCCCTGTTGAAGAGAAGTTTTATCTACCTTTAAGTCAGTATCCAAGGATAATAGGAACTAGAAGAAATTCATATGGAGACATAAAAAACTAATATTTATTTGCTAGCCAGTAAAACCTGATGTGGAGTTTTCTCAGCAGAAGCAAATAACCAAGGTCAATGGTTTCTGTGGTATGAGAATCTATTGCTTATGCCAAAAGCAATGAGAATCTATAGCATGTAAGAGCAGGATTGAAGTGTACTGCCATAAATAAGGGAAAAAAATGTCTGAGCCTTGTATATAGGTTCTAAACCAAGGTTCTTTCTGGTGAGTGACCAAATCATCTATATCCCTAAATAGAGACACTGATTGGACTCTTGAGTATGCACAGTGCATCTGTGTAAAAGAGGTAGAAAGAGAATGCAACAAAGGAAAAGAAGAGAGAGGTAGTCAGCCCAGGATAGAAATAGCTTCCCAAGAAGATTCTGGAAAACAAAATTGCATAACGTGTAAGACAAGTAAGTAATCAGTC
The DNA here is from genome assembly GCF_030435755.1 of Ochotona princeps. Taxonomy (NCBI): domain Eukaryota; kingdom Metazoa; phylum Chordata; class Mammalia; order Lagomorpha; family Ochotonidae; genus Ochotona; species Ochotona princeps. The sequence goes on along the minus strand of NC_080842.1, from coordinate 33,800,139 downwards.
AGGTCAACAATCTCAGGTAAAAATAAATAAGATAATTAGTTATAAAGTCAAGCTAGCACTAATTTTCCTTAAATGGTTAAATTATAATAATGCCCTTGAAAGAGAAAAACAAGTCTGATTCTCAACAAGGTTCCCTTTGCATGATCCATATGAGCAGGAAGTGGTCTTGTAAGTGACTTGGAAGTTGAACCTCAGCATCCCAATATGGGATGTAAATTCCCAAGGCAGCATCTTTACCTCTAAAGCAAACCTGTCCCAATACCCTCACTCTTGAAAGATCTGTTGTCTCTTCCAGATGATTTCTTTTCAAGTTCCTCCATAAACCCCAGTAAATCAATGATAAATAACAGATGCTTCCACATGCGCCTTCCAAAGTTCTCAATAGGTTTTACTATAGTTTTCTATGATTACTAATTATAGAAATGCACTAATTCCCTATAAAATACAATTTGAGATCCAATCATACAAGGGAATTTTGGAGCCAATGGACATGGAAAGGGTAACACCATCCTTGGCTCGATGAAAATGGCAGCATTCCAGAACTATCCAAACCACTTGGACAGAATCCTCAGAATATGTGCACGTTGAGACTCTGGGTTGATATGAGGTGGTGGTTCCTCTTCCCTGGGTACTAAGACATGTGGAAAGTCACCAGTGGTTTCCCGCTTTTTCTCTCCCCTTCTCCCTGGAACAATAAGAAGAAATAGCAAATTTGGAAGCAATGAGTTCACCCAATTTTCCCTCAACTTCTATCCTTCCCACCCTGATATATATAATCATTATCAAAAAATGAAACAAAGAATTATTAAAATTAAAAACACTCATGGAAGCTTGTATTTTGTAAGACTATTTATGGTTTTCAATTTTTTGTATCAAAATAAACTTACCTTCTAATTCCATTTTTACAAAATTTTACTATTGCATGAATATAAATTTTATGCATTTTACAATTCTACAGACTAACTATACTATGTCATCTACATCAATTCCCTTACTTCCTTTCCTCTTTTTTCCTTTTATTTACAAAAAACATGATTTCAGTCTACTCTATAATTATGAGCTTAATGCAATGCTAATTAATCATGATATTCAATAAGAGTAGAAAGGCTACATTGCCACAGGAATACAAGTAAGGATTTTACAACAATCAAATCACAAAATGTTTGTTACATGTCTATACATTTTTGCATTTCATATATGTGATATTTGCCTTTTTGACATTGACTTTTTTCATGAACCAAAATGGTTTCCAAGTGGATCCATTTTGTTACACAAGACAGAATTTCACTCTTTTTTATCCCTGGGTAGTATTCAATAGTGTGTGTGTGTGTGTGTGTGTGTGTGTGTGTGTGTGTTCATGCACATGTGAACATCAGACTACAAATCTTAGCTATGGAGAATTGAATTGCAATGAACAACATGGGAGTATGAATTAAAATTAGCTATTTCATACAAAGTTTTCATTTCATTCATGTAAACTCCCAAGAATGTAATGTCTGGGCCATATGGCATTCATACAGCACTTAAAGTTGAAAGAGTTTATAATCAAAATGAAACAGAATTCTATTTTGTCAAATGATGCATTTATGTATACAGAGCAAAGAATAACACATTGACTCCTGGTAGCAAACCAGAGCGATCCACAGAAAGAGAACATGTGATAGTGTAAACTATCATGGTTCGGGCCAAACTCCAAAGTAACCTTCTCGTGAAGGCTGCTGGACACAGAGCTTGTGCAATGGCTTACCCCTCAAACATTCAAACTATTGAATTATGAATAAATAAAAACAGACTTTTCCTTGTACAAAAAAGGGAAGAATGTTAGTTTTATCTAAAAATGTAACATTTTTATATTATAACATTTCCTGAGTAGTTAAAAAGTCATAAAATGAAAGCAAATTGAGGTGTCATCCTTAGTTGTTGTTGTTTTTTTTTTAATTTTGAATATATGGTACAATTCCATAGGGTCTGAGATTTCCCTATCCCTCCCCAAATTGCTACCCCAAACTTATTTTCCTCGTATAATTATAATGGTTTAGTCCTTCATAAGCGTCCTTAGTTTTTCAAAACAAAATTTGGGAAAGTGTGACAATATCTACTTAACAATGAAACCCAGTTCTGCTTTTATTACATTGATTAGTCCAACCTTTCAGTTATGTTGGACCTTTACTTCTATATTCCCAGATTATTCTTGGTCTGCCTCTACCAGAATCTGCACCCCAGGAAACGCTTCCTTCAGCACCCCCGGCTAATCACATCGCCCCTTTTGGACAGCTGGTGGTGTTGAGGGCAGATCAGTAGGGAGGCGGGTGCTGGTGCCTCAAGTAGTTCTTGCCATTTCTCTCTGGGTCAAGCAGTCTCTACAAGCAGTTATACATTCTGATCTTAGGTCCTTACACCTCTGTGTTCCCAGTCACTTCTTTGCTAATTCCTCCTCTTCTGAAGAAGTAAGAATTAATTCCTGTAGTCTCTAGATTGTTATCACAACTCCTCTTGGATTTATAACAATTTGCGTTTAAATTACTTTCTGAATGTGCCTGTCATGGATTCTGTTTTCCTAACTAAACTTTAGTCAATGTAATTGGACTGATTCCAATTACATAGCGATTTCATCAATTGTAGCTCTAGATTTAGTAAATAAAGGTAGTGAACTTACAAGAAATGATGAATTTGAAGCCTTATGCTCAGCTCTAATGATCATGCAAGCATCAGTTCTTAGAAGTGAACACACTGCTTTGTCGTTTTAATGTGATGTCTTATTTGTCTCTGTTGCATGTCAGGTGTCACAAATAAGCAATCATTTTAGTTTTCAAAATTTATTTCATAAACAGCTATTGCAAGACTCAATCTTCTATATCCAACTATAATGAATAAAATGTTATTTCAACTGAGTATGAGTGTAAGAATCCCAAGTAATGGGGGATATGCAATTGTCATTAAAGTTAAAACGATATTAAGAATTAAGACATAAAAATAACACTTAAAAAGAGAAAACATAGATTTTTAAAATAATGTAATGCCATGCTAACATAGTGAATTTAGAATAGAGTTGCCCAAGTTTGATGCATAATGGCAAATGAAGATTTTAAAGCAAATGCCATGTTTGCTGAAGCAAGCTCATCAAATAAACAGCTTCTGTTCAATGTACACTAAGCAATATGTCCAATACAATAGAAAAGGGAAAAGAAATAATAGGAAGAATTTTGAAAGCAGCATAGTTTTTGTCAACTTTAGCATAATTCAGGTAAAATGCAAGGCACTTCTCATCTAATCCAAAGAACTAAGATAGTTCAAGCAACATTGCTACTTGTAAGTCAGAATAAAAAGTATTTTTCCTAGTGACTAATAAAATACATAATAAAACATTGATTTCATCACAAACTATTGGTTAGTCACTGATACTTAAGAAAATACGTGTAACAATTATCCAGAAATGTGACTTAATGTAAAAGACTCAAATGAATGTGAGGTGTGGATGGTAAGATGTTGAACCAATAAAAAGTCAATTTTTTTGAAATCTTTGCCCAAATTCACTGCACAAATTGTCTATTCATCCCAAATTGTATTCCTTAATCCCAAGTAGATTTTTTTACTAGGTCTGGATGAAGACTGATTTAGTCCCAAATTACAGAGGTTATTCATGTTATTCATAAAATGTACGCTTGTATGAATTAAAGTAATTTTCTATAAGTCTCAATTTAAAAAAAAAGTTCTTATGGAACCATTAAAAATATTAAATAGCAGAGATTGTTAGTATATTTGAACAAGTATGATTATAATTAGAATTGTTCATTCAGAAGTACAGCTTACTCAATTTTGGAGCTCATAAAATTGACAGTTTTGCTTTTTTTTTAAACAACAGAATTCTGAATTTAAGGTTAAATGTACACATGCATTTTTTTATGTAAAAGACAGCATTCATTTTCAGATAAACTTTTGTTAAAAACAATGGGGACCAGGAACCTCTTCCGGGTCTCCCACACGGGTGCAGGGTCCCAAATCTTTGGGCTGTCCTCAACTGCTTTCCCAGGCCACAAGCAGGGAGCTGGATGGGAAGTGGAGCTGCCGGGATTAGAACCGGCGCCCATATGGGATCCCGGGGCTTTCAAGGCGAGGACTTTTAGCCGCTAGGCCATGCCGCCGGGCCCTCAACTCATAATTTTTAAATTCACACATAAAAAGTAATTATAGAGGAAAGCTTTTTAAAAATGATTTATTTTATTTTTATTGGAAAGGCAGATATACAGAAAGGAGGAGAGACAGAGAGGAAAATCTTCTGACCGATGACTCACTCCCTGAGCAGATGCAACGGCTGAGCTGCACTGATCTGAAGCCAGGAGCCTCTTTTGGGTCTCCCACATGGGTGCAGGGTCCCAAGGCCTTGAACTGTCTTTAACTGCTTTCCCAGGCCACAAGCCCGAGCTGGATGGGAAGCAGGGCTGCAGGGTTTAGAACCGGCACCCATTTGGGATCCTGGTGCATGCAAGGTGAGGACTTTAGCCACTAGGCTATTGTGCTAGGCCCAGATATAAATGTTTAACCTGGAGCTTGAGATTTGGCTGCATCCCATGTGTTTCGTTGTTTTTGATTTCAGTTTCATTTATTCAAAATACTTTTTTTCTCTTGTTGAATTTGTTGCTGGCTCATGGATTACATGGTGAGATCATTTTTCCCAAGAGACTTTTGTTTTTCCTTTTTGTCACCCATGTGTTGGTTACTCAGTCGTGCATTTTTCATGGTACTTTAATTGTTGTTGTTGTTGTTGTTGTGGCTGCTGTTCTAATTCATACCAGTTGTCTACCTTGTCTCATGGCTTCTCATTTATGGAAATGTACAGTGATGGAGTACTGGGGTCTACCATAAGGAGATGTAGGGGTACAATGCAGCATGCATTCCTGTGTCCAAACAAAAGATGGACTCCCAGTGAAACTGTTGGAAATGTGTAGACAATGGGATGCTGGACTGTCTGACATTGTCGTACCAACAATTTTGTGGCACACTTAAATAACAGACTGATGGAATCATGACTCCCTATGAAAGACTATACTATTGTAGCAACATGGGGAAAATCTGTCGGGGTGTGGGAATTTGGGGGGGAATTCCAGTCTATACAAAACTGTACCACAAATTTCAAAAGTTCAAAATAAAAATATAACAGCAAAAAAAAAAAAAAAATAATATGTATTTCATTTTGCGAAAATAATTTATTGTTTTAGAAAACAGGAAACACGTAACACAGTAGTCTAAAGCTTCATATAAAACAGTTGAAATTTATCTAAATATAAGTACTTAGATAAGTAATCCTTCTTAGCATTCATGTTGCTAAATAACTTTATGTACAGAAATATCTTACTAAAATGTGATTTAGTATCATACTATGACTGAAGGCACTCATTTTATTCTCCCTTATTTTCTTCCGTGCTATTTTCTTTCTAGTCTGAAAACACTTTAACGGATTTTTTGTTTCAACATGGGTTTATTTGAAAGACAGACAGAGAGAGAGAGACCTTGAACTAGAGAGAATAAAATGTCCCATCCTCTACTGTCCACAAGAGGAAGGGCTTGGGAGGGCTGAGTTATTTGAAGTGTTTTGGCTGCCTTTCAGGCATAATAGCCGGTAGCTTAAAGGCCAACTGAAGCAGCATTCCAGTGTTACTTAAAAGATGTGGATATACTGGCAGCTTTATCTGCGGGCAATGGTGCATACCCCTATTTGGGGTCTGTCAATATTCTGATCCTCTTGAGGTTCTTTTGTTATGGAATTCCCTCCAAATTCTACTTTAATTTACATTTATACTTCACCAACCCCTCTCTTTGAAACAGAGCACTCAATTGTCTTTTCAGAGACACAAATTATCCTTGTGCTGCAGGATCCAGGCAAACATACATGGGGTAAAAAAACAAATATGCATACACATTCACAAGTTACTAGATAAAGTTTATGGAAAAATAGTTCTGTAAGTTTGTTTTGATGCAAAAATTGAAAGCCATGACAAATTTTGTACTATTCCTAAGTCAATAACAAAACAGTCAGTAAAGGATATTTTTAATTAAATATGATGCAGCCTTATACATTTAAACAATAACTGATGAAACCTAAGGTTATTCTGCAGAGAATTAACCGTGTAAGTGCTGACTATTCCTACTAGATAATGAGGTGCAGCATATTTTAGGTATGCTAACATGGAACACCATCTACTACATACAATTTTATGAAGAGTTGGCAAAGGAATATGTGCCTTCTCTATCATTTTATAAGAGTAGTTTAATATATTAATGGAAAATAGGAGTTTACAAGTTTTACAGAAGTTTTCTTTGGCAGATGTAAATATGAATGAATTTCACTCTATTGTTTATATTCTACTTCTTTTATTATAATATACAAAATAATAAAATAATGAACTCACTCCTAAATATGCTTGTGATAAAAATAACAGAAAAGTCTTTATATACTTTATATTTTTCACATGCATTTAATAATATCTGAAAAGAACTAGTAATACAGCATTGTGACCATTATACAGAATAAAAAAGCCAAAGCTACTGACAGTCATATTACCTGCAATTGGAGCATGAAATTTTCATTTTCTGTTAAGATTCATTTTATGCAGTTTTTTTAAATGGCCTTTTACAAACCTATTTCTTCTGTCATTCTGCCCAGCTTGCTTACATAAACAGAAAATTAACAGCCCATATTTTTGAATCAGTACACTTAACATTGAGTGCTTCTATAAAATGGTGATACTCATCTTTATGAGGAAGTATAATGATATTTATCCTTTAATGTTATGATTTAGTTGGCATATGGAAAATTCTGTAAAGTGGAAGCAATTTTCAAATACATAAATTATTATCTACTATGCATTTCAAAAAAAAGCAAATCCATTTCCAGAATTTTAGACCTGAGCAAGAACAATTTTGTTTGGCCTTGAACCACATTTCTTTGTACTGATGTGACATTTCTTCGAGCATTATTTCACAAACCAGCTTCCCAACATACTTAGGATCTGTATCATTGAAATACTTTCGATCAATAACTGCTATGTTTGATATTCTTCAGATTTGCAATGTGGGGGAGAGTGTTACAAGTGTTAAATTATCATTTGGAGTACGGGCATCCCATACTGGAGTGCCTAATAAGCTGCGTCTGATGCCACTTTCTGCAGCACAGAAGTTGATGTTTCAAGTATTGGAAAGCTGCCACTCATATGAGTCATGTAGAGTGCCAGGCTCCTGGCCTCTGCTAGGTCCACTGTTGGTTATTTTGGCCAGTTGTCAAGTGAATCAGTGGATAAAAGATCATTCTGTGTCTCTCTTTCATATGAAAGGTGAAAGTAATTATAACTTTTAATAAGTTGGAAAACGATTGTAGTAGCTTCCTAGTAGACATAATAAAATTATGACTAAAAACAAGAGGGGAATGTTAGGCACTATTGGTGTTTTCAATGTTAGTGTTTCACTTTTATGATCTTTGATGTAATTAGTATTATGTTTCCTAACAATAGGAACTTATTTCTGTTAAATGATCATTAGTGTGGTTTGTGCAAAAGCAAGTATTTAGAAACTTGTTTCATATGGAGTGGATATTAGATTCAGTCAATTTTTTATAAAGATTTAGTTATTTTTATTGCCACCAATAACCATCTCTGAGGGCTACACTTCTTGTTTGGCCAAGAGTTATAGATGCCAGCAAGGGCAGCAAAATCATGGTTATATTTGCACTTTGCCTACATTTTCAAGTAGGGGAGACTTTAATCTGGTCTTCTCTAGTCCTTTATGTGCTATCTTTAGAAAGCACATTTTCATGTGTATGCAAATGACTTCTGCAATGTGTCCACAGCCTCATAGAGGGATCTATGGTTTGTTGTCCTCATTCAGGTTTTCCTGAAGAGGCGGCAACTTCCTCAGCTCCATATTTCCCCGCTTGTAATTTTTGTGAAACTTTATCTCCCTACACACACTTGATTGTACACACCCACTATCAATCTATCAACCTGGTTCATGAGGAGAAATGGCAGATCTTTCATATGGAGTGGATATTAGACTGAGTCAATTTTTTAAAGATTTGTCTATTTTTATTACAAAGTCAGATATAGAGAGAGGATGATATTCCGTCTGATGATTCACTCCCCAAGTGGCCACAATGGCCAGTGCTACACCGATCCAAAGCCAGGTGCCCAGAACTTCCTCCAGATCTCCCATGTGGTTGCAGGGTCCCAAGGTGTTGGACTGTCCTCCACTGCTTTCCCAGTCCACAAGCAGGGAACTGGATGGGAAGTGGAGCTGCTGGGATTAGAACCAGTGCCCAGATGGGATCCTGGGCCTGTTCAAGGCGAGGACTTTAGCTGCTAGGCCACCACACTGGGCCCACCTTAGTCAATTCTTACGAAGATTCAGGAAGAATTAGTACATAGATTCTGAGAAACATTTCCCAGGCTAAAAATGTGTTGTCACAACACAGGACCTTCAAAAGAAAAAGTTAGCAACATGTTTCCAAACTAACAGTTCTTATTGGTTCTTTTTGATTTAGTAAGCTGTTGGAATTATGTTGATACACCATTAAGAGCATTTTCTGTTAGAGCAGATGTAGAGACGGTGATCTTAGCATTGTGTGGGTTCTTCTCATTTCTTCTGTGTCCTCAGAGAAAGATTAAGTGAAAGGCTCCTCAAATAATCTGTGTGAAAGACTTAATAAAACTAGCACAACCGTAATCAGTGTCAGACTTCAGTACCTAACATGCATGCAGGTTATTTAGCTAAGCATTAATCATATATGCCAAGGCTCCTTTAAGCACTAGGAAAACAAAGGTGCAAAAAGCAATGAACAGGGCCCAGCGCGAAAGCGTAGTGGTTAAAGTCCTCGCCTTGCACGCACCCGGGATCCCATATGGTCGCCAGTTCTAATCCTGGAGGCACTGATTCCCATCCAGCTCCCTGCTTGTGGCCTGGGAAAGCAGTCAAGGACGGCCCAAAGCCTTGGGACCCTGGACCCACATGGGAGACTCGGAAGAAGTTCCTGGCTCCTGGCTTTGGATTGGCTCAGCTCCAGGCGATGCGGCTGCTTGGGGAGTGAATCATTGGATGGAAGATCTTCTTCTCTGTCTCTCCTCCTCTCTGTATATCCACCTTTGCAATGAAAATAAATTAAAAAAAAAAAAAAGCAATGAACATCTTACAAACTTGTCAAAGCAAACACACACACAGGTTCATACAAGTACTTTAGGAAGTTGCAGCATTGGCTTAATCCGGTGACATTGGCTGTTTTATTCAGTGATTTTTATCAGATCTGCCCACTGGCATGTCCTTGTCTTAATTTTGGTGGTTATAATAGCTCTGTCAGAGCCTCACAGCTTCAGGAGAAATAAAAATTGTACTTTTTGAGTCTCTGTCTGGTAAGCATAAGGGAATTAGTCATAGAAACCTTTAAGGAGAGTTACTTTATGTTTAGTTTGTCCATTTCTGAAGCAATTCCCATGTCCATCAATAAGTATCGATATTGTCCTATATTGTGCCTTAAGAAAACAAGTAAGGTATTCTGATTAACTTCAAGGCTTAAGAACGGTCAATCCCCCAAACTTGTATAAACATAAGAGTGGGAAGGTGGAATAGATCTGGAAGCTGAATCATAATCATTTCTGCAAATTGCCTGTGGAAAGGAAATATAACTTACTGTTTAAATTTAAGAACCAAGAAATATAAAGAAAACGTTACTCAGAGAAAGTATCAAGTAGTTTTGTGCAAATGTTGTGCTGTTTCTGGAAAAACTGGAGGCACCAGGCTTGAAGTGCTAATATTTGTTTTGTTTCTATATTAGATTATAGTCTGATGATTATAATGTCTTTAAACCACACCAAATAAGTTTGCTTAATATTAGCTCTCTGGACATAGGGTTTGTTTATTGGACATAACGCTGCATTTTAACTGAGATCAACTGTAGTTTAATTTTATTTCCAGTGTTTTGAACATGTCTAAGTCATTCATCTCCCTGCTACTGTTACAAACAAGATGCAGTGACCACCATTTATGATGTATATACTGTTCATTTTCACTTTACACTTTCTTACATGTTAGATGACAACTACTCAGAACTCTGAAATTGTATTGCAAGAATGTTGAAGTCCTCTTTTAGCATGCTATAAACAATTTGCTGTGCAAATGATTTACAGTTTGAATTAAAAAGTTAGCCTTAATTTTGCATTTGAATAGGTCTACGATTAATAACATGTCATTGATAATCTTAAGCAATTGGCTGTGTTTTCGTCACAATATAAATGATATGATTGTTGATGAAATATTGTGAGAAAGAAAAAAATTTCCTTCAAATCCCAGCTGCTCACTTCTCGTCCAGCTCCCTGCTTGTGTCCTGGGAAAGCAGTAAAGGATGGCCCAAGGGCTTGGGACCCTTCACCTGCATGAGAAACCTGGAGGAAGCTCTTGGCTCCTGGCTTTGGATTGGCTCAGCTCTGGCCCTAGCAGTCACTTGGGGAGTGAAACAACAAATGGAAGATCTTTCTCTGCTTCTTCTACTCTGTGTGTGTGTGTGTGTGTGTGTGTGTGTGTGTGTGTGTGTATCTTTCCAATTTAAAAAAGTCTTTAAAAATAAATATAAATCTTTAAAAAAAATGTCTTTAGAAAAAGTGAAAAAAATAGGGATGTAGGATGAGAATTTATAAAGCTAATGACAAAGGCTTTGTGCTTGCTTGAGAAACTTCAATATGCTCTATTTATACCTAACTGTACCCTGCGTTACTGTCCTCCACATCACACAGTCACGGACTGGAGAGTCGCTAGTATTTGATCTGATCTCTTTTAAAAATCATGTAATTCTAATGGAAATGATTTGAAAATAATGACATTCAACACACACAAGAATCTAAGTAGGAAATCAAGAACACAAAAAAACAGATATATCCAGGTTAATTTATAAAATATATACTCTCTAGGGAATAAATACCATCCTGGGTAACTTATTAGGAAAATAAAAGCAATCTAATAAGGCATTTTGTGGTAATAACAAATAATCTGTCATTTATAGAGATATGAAAGGAAATTTCAAAATCCAATGGCCAGTTTCTCAAGCATTGTTAAGACGTACTTTATCTCCTTTAGGAACAATTGTCTTCTCTAGTTTTCACATAATTTTAAATCTGTTTATTAGTATTTCCAGGGGAAAATGATTATTTTAAAAATAATAAGCAAAAGAAGCTTGGAGCCCTAGCTTATGTTCATTTCTATATAGTATATTTGTAATTATAAGCAGGTACATGTCTTGTTTGTGCTCTTTTATATTCTTTTCCATTGTGCCTAGATGCATCATATGCCTGCTTTGGGCATGAATTGTAGAAAGCAGAACATTTCAAATTTGAAATCAATCATATTACAGTTTAGCCAATGAAGAAACTGAACAACACAGAATGTTCACTCACAAAACCCCTTCTCGTATATCACATATACTATGGTGTGTGTGTGTGCTCTAAAATTCTCATAGCAAATAGAATTAAAACATGAATTTATTTTGCTGCAAAAATTTAAATCCAGTTTTTTCTTAGTATATATCTTCCATAGTTTTTTAATATTTATTTGTTTTTATTGGAAAGGCAGATATACAGAGAGGAAGAGAGACAGAGAGGATGATCTTCCATCTACTGATTCACTCCCCAAGCAGCCGCATCGCCTGGAGCTGAGCCAATCCAAAGCCAGGAGCCAGGAGCTTCTTCCGGGTCTCCCATGTGGGTCCAGGGTCCCAAGGCTTTGGGCCGTCCTTGACTGCTTTCCCAGGCCACAAGCAGGGAGCTGGATGGGAATCAGTGCCTCCAGGATTAGAACTGGCGACCATATGGGATCCCGGGTGTGTGCAAGGCGAGGACCTTAACCACTACGCTTTCGCGCCAGGCCCACTTCCATAAATTTTGAAGACAATGTGTATATGTGCTTGTGTTTGGCATGGGTATATGTATGCATACACATACATATGCATGTCCCAAAGTATTTTAAAAACCCTGAATATGGTCCAGGTTGGATTCTACTGTACAGAGAAAATTAATAAAACATTGACTTTTCTAGGAATATAATACCATCTGCAGGATTAATTATTGCATATGATTAGTATGAAGGAGTTTTGAGTAATATAAAAATATACATTGTATCATTTTAAAAAAGGGATTTAATTAGTCTTAGTTTTAATGACTATTGTAGTGTCTGCAGTTTTGTGCTATATCTTTCATTGTTGAGATTCTCTTCCTTCAGAACTTAGAAACATATACTTATTTGTTTAACAAATTGTACTAAATTTCTAGAATATGACCTTAGTTTATCCCATGTAATTTGAGAATCTTTATAGAGGCCAGTTTAGGGGGGTTACACACCTCCTCTGAATAACTGTTACAGTTATTGCACTGACTTGTACTTGTGAGCCTCCAGAAATGCAGGGAAGGTAAGTACTTTCTCTTAAATGGAAATGTCTGTATTTCACTATAGCACTGCATTTTAATGACTTTTGCTCTTAATAGTTGCTGCCATTAAGTAGTTGATTGCATTAAGGAGAAAAGACCTTCAGGGGAAGGAATCACACCATATTTCTTGAAGGCGATGTATCTGTTGCTAATAAGTTTGCATTTTCATGACTAAGTTCATCACAGCATGAACAATTTTAAGGTTTTCTTGTCTCTGAGGCCTTTTAATTATAGGGGGTTAAAATAATTTGCATTCGTTTTTGACTCTCTCAAGCTTCAATAAAAGTCTAAATCATAGCTTAAAAAAAAGGCATGAAAAGGCAAGAAAGTAGATGAGATGTCATTTAAATATTCACGAAAATGGTATTCATCTTTAAATTTAATATTTAAAGGCATGAAATGTGTCTTTTGGGAAAAGCCATGTTTAAGCAGAAAATGTTATTAAGAAAACTCTTTCATTTTCAGTTAAAGGAGGAATAAATAATTTGCCACCATAGTTATATTTGCTTCCTTAAACATAATCATATTTTGTGTCTGTTGGTCTGAAGATAAGAACGCTCATACAGAAAAACTGAGCATATGTAATTAACCAGTTGATATCAACTATTACGGTTTGCATTGCCCTATTTCCATAATGTTCATGTGGTTCTGTCTTTCTTTGCTAAGAAGAAAAATAAAAATGATTGCATTGGTTTATAAAACTTACTAAATTAACTACCTGGAATTCAAGATCGTAAAGTGTGACTGATACTTGCAGACATTTATTCAGTTTATATACAACAGCTGTTAACTGCTAACACAGCTGAGTTGTATTTATTATAAAAAGCTGTCAGCAGTGGTGACAATAAGAATTGAAGCATATTAAAAGCAGCATGATATTAAGTATATGGGATCAAGTGGGAGCAGTAGTTAACGTTAGTTTCCATTAAATGTACTGTAATCAATCTTTTTAAAAAGAATGAAATTAATTCATCGGATTCAGAAAAGTCATTGACTGCTTTTGGTTATTCTGTATAAATAAGGTTATCATCAGTTCCCAATTTAGAATTTAGACTATTCAATTAAAATTTCAGTGAAACATGGACCTCATAAAAACCTTTAGTCTAGGCATTTGTAAGTAGGTTATTAAATATTCTTAATGAACACAGCCCACCTGGCATTCCTTTGATCACTTTAGCAAATCTTCCCTTTTCTTTCTTGCAATTAAATTATTTCCCTTTTACAGGTGGATCAGAGTTAGCAGGGTATTTTTTATTATTAAAATAAGGTCATCTTTAACTCTGATCTTTTTATTACATTCTCTAGAATGTTGGACTGCTGACATTTTCTAATACCTGAACTACGATGATTTTTCTGTTCTATCTAGATATTTTTTAATCATTATTGTCTATGCTGTCATGAAATCATACTTTTTAACACAGGATAATCATCTTTGTGGTCAATTTTCAGCTTTATCTACTAAAAAGGCAAGGTATATTTTTATTTGGTGACTTAAACTACTATAAATGAGTGCATTCTAACAACACACACATACACTGCAAAGAATACGTGAAACAATTTAACTATACATGTAATCATTATACTGTAAATTAAATCTAAATGACGTATGTTTTTGCACATGAGTGTGCAGCAGTTCTAATGAACTCATTATCCTCTCTCAAGCGCATCTTTAGTCTACAACCTGGAGTCAATTCCATTATATATTTAAGAAAACAGCTAGTGAATGACTTCTAGGTATATACCAGAAATGTTAGGTCTTTAAAAGCTTTCATAGTTGGTGAGCTTTATTAGGCATTTTTTAAAAGTAAGGACTGATTGTTTTTACCCTGCCCAACAAAATGCATTTAGTCATTTTCAAAAAAAATGAACACATACTTGAAAAATTTTAGTAAGTGATACAACTTCTCCCATGAAATTTAGAACAGGAACGGGAGAAAACTCTGTAGCAACTGAGTGCGAGCAAGCCAATCACCATCTTCAAAATTGCTTACTTCTTAGAGATTCTTTTCTTCAAAGGACAAGTGACAGTATTTCCCTGCCCTTTCACTCCGTGTTATTTTTGTTCTCTGGGCTACATGCCTCTTAGTTTTTCTATCTTCTCACTCCGACACACACACAGGTCTTGGATGCTTTTGGTGTTTCTCTGTGTGGGTCGATGCATGGCTTATTGCTAAGTGTTTGGGAGCTTTATACTGAAGATTATCACCGTTCAGATAAAAAAATTAAGTCAACAGAGCATTGACTCATGTTTCAGAATTGGGGACATTTTGCAGCGTGGTGCCCTTCATAACTTGCTACCTATGTATTACTGTAATACAGAGCAAAGCATTGTGCATGATCTGTAGTGTTGAAGTCTAGAATTTTGAGTGAATCAGATCAGTTTCTATTCTGGAAACTGTACAGAACAATCAAACAATTAAGGAGATAATATGTGGGGTTTTTTTCTTATTTTTAGGAGACTCTGAGGACCAAATCAATTCTGATTCCCTCGGTTCTACATGGTGTATTTTATTTTCTAGAAAGAGTACAGTTTACTAAATGGCACTTTTATTGTTCCCTTTGCCTAGGAAGAGAGCAGTGGGATCTTTAGCTTCTCTATTACAAAAGCAATCAGATATTTTATGCAGTAGTAAATGCACCAGCTGCCATCTGAGACAGCTAAAGTGAGGTGATGAGTACTAGGAGTGTAGTTTTAGTTGTATTTTCTAAGAAAAGTGTTCTTTAAAACATAGACGTTTCCCTAACTCCAAATACCACTGGGACTATAAATAGCTAGAGATAAGCTATCTTCAACTGGTGAGGGAATACCCACATTCGGTAGAATCACTGAAAACCTGGAGTGTTAATGCATAAAACAGGGCAAATAGAGCACAGGAGAAATGGACGAGAGCAGTGTTCTGTTCCCTTGAAGATCATGGACATTCTGATATCACTGACAAAACTTCTGGTACATTTCCAAGTGGTTGACAAAGGGAAAAGAAAAAAAGACATAACGCCTTTTAATATGCTTTAAAATGTTGCTTCTTTCAAAAACAATGCCTCAAATCAATTATTTGCTTCATTTACTAACAAACAATTATCAGCAACTATTATCTATGTTGGTAGCAAACAACATTTTATAATCAAAGAGATAATATCTGTGTTTGTAAAATAAAAGTTAATACACCAATATTTATTCAGATCTACTAAAACAGATAGCATTTGTCCTAGGAGTCCAGGGGTCATCTGATGAAGGCTATAAGAGTAACTTCTTTAAAAATAATTAAGATTCAAAATGGTCCACTTAAAATGGGAATATAATTTCACATATCATAAGCAAAATCATGGAAACATCATTGCAAGTCAAAGTTTGAAGTCAAAGTTTGAAATATGGTAAGAAAGCAAATATTTGTTGAATAAAAATTAGAGTGAGAATAAGTAAATCCATGGGAAGTAATTCACTGTGGCAGAGCATGGAAAAGCCGCCACCTGCCATGCTGGTATAACATATGGGCATCATTTCAACTCCTGGCTGATCTACTTATCAATGTAAATCCGTGCCTGGGAAAGCAGCAGGAGATGTTTTTTCTTATGTCCCTGTACCTACATGGGAGATGGAAGAAGCTCCTGGCTCCTGGTTTTAGATCGGCCCAGATTTGACCATCGTGGCCATTTTGAGACTAAACAGGCAGATGGAAGATTTGCTGTGCACGCTCTTACTCTTCCTTTCTCCCTCTTCCTTTCAAATAATTTTTTTTTTCCGGAATAGCATCGTGGCATTGCAAGTTAATCTTCTGCTTCCAGTGCCATCATTCCATATGTGCAGCAGTTCATGTTCCAAGGGCTCCAGTTCCAATCCAGCTTCATGCTAATATGCCTGGGAGAGTAAATGAGAGTGACCCAGGATCTTGAGCCCCTAAAACCAAGTAGGTAACCTAGAAAAAGCTAATAGCTGCCAGCTCCAGATTTACCTGGCCCCTACTTGCTGAATGCTAATCTTAGTCCGAGTGAATTGTTCATTTCTACTTTCCTTTTTCTTTGTTTTGGAATAACGATATTTACTCTATCACTGCCCGTCACTGTCTTCAGAAGAATATACCTTTCCTCTTTGGTTTTTATGGCTGTGTAAAGCCTGAGAACAAAATACTTTCATGTAAGACAAATAATTCTAATGTGATTCATAAACCTGAGGTAGGACTAAAAGCATTCAAAAGGTGACCCTCAGTTCTTCAGTCTTATTTCTATTAGCGCATCTGACACTAATAGATAATCATTTAGATAGGTCATGAGATTTCTGACTTTTACAAATGATGTTAAAAAAAGAATAACGTTGTTAAATAAGAGGCTCCTAAAGAATTTAACTTTTTTTTTTTTCGATCGTAAAAGACCTTCCAGGAACATTCCCTGTAGAACTGGATGTCAAGTGTTGAGAGTGAACATTTCTTTGCATTTCTTTTCATCCAAATGGGTTGTTATAAAACAACAAGTACAGCACCTCTCATAAAATCAGGTCATGTTTTACGAATACTTAGCTTCCTTTGAACTTTTCAGAAGGAAACAGTGACCTTGAAACTCCTGGTATCAGTGAAACGTTGCAACAAAAAGGCCATTGCCTCTGTCATTAATCATAGAGATGACTGCCTAAAGCTATTGTTGTCGATTCAAAGGGAAATATCAAAATATGGAAAATGTGAAAATATGTATTAAACACTATTTTGTCAACAAAGGCATGGAAATGTTCAGAACTCAATCAGTATATTGGGGATTTTCAACACTTATTTTCAACATGCAATTTAAAATTTTTTTGTTTTCATTTCGTGTCAGCTTGAAATCAGCATATTAGTCAAGCAAAAAGTATTTCAACTGCCAAAACTTGCTGTCTATATTCTTTAGTTGGGCTACTGAACTATGGCTTATACATAAGCACGGTAGTTACTGTCCGAACAGGTGAGCGGTCCTCTGCAGTGCTTTATGGTCTTAAGTTTACTTCTAGAAATTTCAAGAACGAATTCAAAATTATGAAGAGAAATCAGCACAATAAGAAATACGTAGCTGCCTCCTGTGAATTATTTCTTCACAGAGCAATACAATTACTCATCCAACCCAAGATAAAAATTTTCATAATAAATAGAAACATCAATTAGTTTATAACTTAGATTGAGAAATTATGTAATGATTTTTCTAGTCTTCTCACTTGAAATAGATAAATCATGTAATTTGCTCATGCATGGGCTCTTATTTCTAAATCACCTCCCACAGACCATATTGTATTTGTGACAATTCAGCCTGTCATCTTCATGTTCTAAATGCAGGGATTTCATGATTTTTTTAAGGTCAACTCTTCAGTTCCCAGTGAAAATGCAAGCTTTACTTTTCCCTAAATTTTGATGTCATCAACAATGTATCTCCTTTTGACAGACATTAATCAAAAGTAATAGGAAGATTGTTGATTTTAGGAAGTGATTAAAAATAAATTCCAAATGGAATACAGTTTGGGAAGGCTTCTATTGAAGCATGCTGAAATGCTTATTTTTTTTTAAATTATTGTCAAAAATGTGAATCCAAAGTATCACACATACAGTACATAAAAATTTAAGACTGTGTGGTATTTTTGCAGGACTTTGTCGCTGCTTTGTGGTTAGCAAGATGAAGTATAACTGTGAATTGTCTTTAGTGGCAGGGAAGTATTTAAATTATTTATGTGAGAATATCCGCTCTCCTTTAATCCATTCCATCTAGCTATCTCTGTACTTTAATAGGCCGCCAAATCTTCTGGCATTAAGTTCTCCGTCTCACTAGGAAGATGAATTTCATTTCCTTGAAATACTGCTTTTACTGTATTTCAAGGAAATGAAATTCTATTCAAGCAACTTGAAACCTTAATTCCATTTCTTTCAGAGCAATAATTTATATATAAAGCAGTACAGATGGATGTTTATATTGGATGTAATAACTTGAAGACTTATCCTATCTGACAATGAAGTCAGAGCTTCTAAATGTGAAAATCCAGAGCTAAATCATTTAAAGCTGTACATCATCTTTCAATGATGTGGATGCACCAGGTCTTCTTGTTGGAAATCAGTATCATTCCTATTCAAATAAAATCTTTCACAAAAAGACTTCACTGTCGTAGAAGTCAATAAATGAGTAATGTATTTCACAACTATGGGCTAAGCATAAATAGCTAATTTTTAAAATAATTTATAAAGCCAATAAATATAGAAAAATTTTCTGGAAATTTTGATTCAAACATTATACTTAGTAAGTGCACTTCATCAAAGAAGTTTTGAATTAAACACTTCTTTTTTTTTTTTTTTAAGAAAACACCAGTGTCAAACCTGTTAAGGAATCAGAAGATCCTTAGCTACTTCTGTATTGATTATGTATTTTTAAGAATCACCAAAACTTTTACCAGAGACCTTTTGGGAGAGATTACAAAATTAAGGATAATAATGGCATTTCATTAAACAAGGTCAAAGATCATCTTGAAGCTATTATTGAAGTTCTAATAAGAATGTTATTATTTATAATGTGGATGAAATATTAAATGGATATATAATTCTTATCTTGGTTATTGATATAGAATGTTTCTATGTAAACATATCTTTCTCCATGTTTATAACATTTTTCATAGCATCAAAATCTGTGCTAGATATTCAATGGACACTCACACATACAACCAAACAGAAACCAAGAAAGGAGACAGACAGACAAAAAGAGAAAGAGAGAGAGGAAGGAAGAAAGAGAGAGAGAGAGAGAAGCACTTCATCTACTCGTTGTTACTTTCCTCGACACACTAACAGGGAGAAAGCTGGATCAGAAGAGCAGAAGCAGGTCATAAGTCAACTCCCATATGGGATCCCCGTGTTACAGACTGGGGCTTTACTTGCTCCAGCACTATGCCAGATTCATTGTTTCATATTTTAAGATTTATTTTTATTTATTTCAAAGCCAGGGTTACAGAGAAGGAAGGAAAGTGTAAGGAAAGGAAAGAGGGATGGAGAGGAGAGATAGAAAGAGAAAGAGATCTTCTATTTGTCAGTTCTTTGTCCAAATGGTGGAAATACCTGTGGGTTGGATTAGGTTAACAATAACAGTCAGGGGCCTGCAGCTCCATCCAGGCCTTCCATGTGGGTGCAGTGGCTCAAGCCCACGAGCTATCCCAGGACATTAGAGGGACCTGAATCAGAGGTGTGGGTGCTGGGATCCCAAGTGGCACTCATAAGTCATGCTGGCATAGAAGAACAGCTTATTAAGCTGTGGCACAACTGCACAAATTATAACTTATGAAAATGTTGTTTTACAACTATTTTTCCAAAAATTTAAAGTATATTCAATTTTCATATGTATGGAATTAAAATGACAACAAATTGTGGTGATTTTATTCTTTTTTATAAGATTTATTTATTTGTATTGGAAAGTCAAATATACAGAGAGGAGGAGAGACGGAGAAGATCTTCCATCCAGTGGTTCACTCCCCAAGTGGCTGCAATGGCTGGAGCTGAGTCAATCTGAAGCCAGGAGCTTCTTCCGGGTCTCCCACGCAGGTGCAGGGTCCCAAGGCTTTGGGCCGTCCTTGACTGCTTTCCCAGGTCACAAGCAGGGAGCTGAATAGGAAGCAGTGCTGCCGGGATTAGAACCGGCGCCCATATGGGATCCCGGGAGTGCAAGGCAAGTACCTTAACTACTACGCTTTCGCGCTGGGCCCTGTGGTGGTTTCTTAAAAAAATACTTCTATTTCTTTTTAGTATCAGATTTAATCCCTTTTAATCACTGTCATTTTCAATGGCAAGTTGGTTATCATCCAGCTTTATTCTCAAAATCTCACTTAAAAGACAAATTAGAGGCATGGTATGTTATTATATTAAGGGGCGATGGTGAATAACTTCATATGTTTACCCACAACTCAGTAAATGTGAACTGTTGAAATTCTTGTAAAGTGATTACTTCAGCTTCACAAATTAGTCACTAAAGACTTGCTTCACTACTTAATGGTTTAGTATGTAAAATTACTACTGTCTTCTAGTGACTTGTCTCTTTCCGCACAGAGCTAACTTTCCTCTCTGTTTCTCTGTCTGATTTCTCTCTCTCTCTCTTTCTCTCTCTCTCTCTCTCTCACACACACACCCCCACACACTTACACGCATATGTGTAGAGAAAGGGAGAAATCAGACAACTCTGATTTTTCAGAGAAACTGCGATTTGTTACAAGTAAATCAATGTTTGCATGCTTAGGTATTTGGAGACTCTTGATTATTCTTCACCTACATTCTAAGAACTTCCTTAGTATGATTGGATATGGTCTCTCAAACTCTCAATCACTACAAACTAATAAATTATCAATTGACCAAGGAAAACCTATGGGTCTGTAATGAGTTGGCAGGTCACAACCAAGATGTTTAGTTATCCTAACAAGACTAGCTGTCTTTCGGAAATTTGTTTCAAAGCATTTGTTTCTTTGACTGTAACAGTGAGCTATTTACTGCATTTCTTAGTGCTTACAACCCCCTTCATGTCTCCTCATCTCATCTTTGCTATGTCTGAGAGGTCAAACAATTCACTAAGTGTCTTAAGGCTGTGATGTTCTGAGCTGAATCCTGATTTAGACACCTTGAGGAACTGGCCATAGCCTTAAATCCCTCCTCCGTATCATTTTGCATAGGTCACGGGGGCAGGCAAATAAACTAAAATTTACAAACAGAACTGGGTTTCCATTCTTCCTTAAGCAAAGTTGTGTATATGTGTGTGCACACGCACATATGTGATTTGGAAAAAAATAAAACTATGCAATCCTATCACAGTAATCAGAATATTGAGTGTGTACACCATGGCTTGTATAAATGCTTTTCTGAAAGTCACATTCAGCGATGTGACATGCTTGTTTTACCATTTAACATTTACCAGAATATAAATACACAGTAATGTGTACTTACAGATAAGCAAATCACCTCTAAATCACTCTTATTTATTTTTTTCTTTTAATATGTCTCATTTAAAATTTTTTTAATGATGTTCACATATTGGATTAGGGTAGAAAATGTCATGTTTTAGGGGAAAGTAGGTGAGACCATTGTTTCCAAATTTTGTTTTTCTTCTTCCTGTATGTTGGAGAAAAAGAAAGATAAGAGGAGAAGCCACACCCAGTCTCTCAACTGCCTCAGTTCCCAGGGAATGGGGAATGACCACTTGATGTCATGCCAGGGTCCCCAAGGTGGAGTGTGCACTGAGGATTCTGCTCAGGTGGTTTCAATAGTTATGAAATGCTGACAATCTCACCGATCCAAAAATAAGAAAATTCTCCCAAGGTCCACTGACTGACTTAGTCTACCTTAGAATCTCCATCCACCCAGAAATTTACTGTCATCGCTCGGCTGGGGTAGTTCACCAATTTGTTCTACCCTCGTTTCTCTGCTATGGTACCAGTTACCCTCTAATGGCTCCAATGGACTGCAGAATCATCCAAGTACGTCTGGGTATGCCAACCACTGCTTCATCTAAACCACTGAGGATACCTAGTTCTGACACACGCTCTTCACAGTCTGACCACAGATCCTATGATTCTCACCATGGATGAAGTTCTGACTCAGTGGTTCAGTTGGGGGTATCCACAAATAAAACTTTTCTGAAGTGATCGTAGACCTGGTCGGTCTGTGTGCTTGCTAGTATGGGGTTCAGGTTCTGTCCATCACCCACATCAGCCAATGCACATACTGGTAGTTGCAATTGCAGTGTCTGTTCTGTCTCCAACCCCATCTCTTATGCAAACCAATGGATGCTGCAGTACAGTCAAAACCTGACCACCACATACTAGGCCTTCATGTACTTCAGCGAGCCCTGCAGCCTAGTAGGAACAACAACCAATAGCTCTCCCCCAAACTAGGCCTAACCTCAGCCCTGGTTCCTGTACTTACCAATATGTGTAACAGACTGGGCAGTCTGTCCTACATCCCATTCAGCTCTCATGCATATCAATGGGCAATGAAACCTAGCTCAACCCAACCTACCCCAGTACCTAGTCCACACTCACACCAGTGGGTGTCACCACCTGCCTAGCCAGGTCTGCCCTCAGCCCTGGGTCTTATGCTCAGCAGTGGGAGTTTCACCCCATCAGAGGTGCCCAGTTTTTCTAATAGGCCCACCCCCAAGCCCTGCATCTTGCACTTTCTGGTGATTCCGCAGTTTAGCTTGACAGGATTTGCCCTGGTCCCAGTACTTCCCAGCTGATGCTGCGGCAAAACCCAAACAACCTTAACTTCCTCTGGCTTATGCATGTACCAGTGGGGACTGTCAGCCCACCCTGGCTCACCCTCTACCCCAGTTCATGCATACCAATAGGTTTTGGAGCCCTGCCTGGCCTGGTCTGCCCCTATTCCAGTTCTCACACTCACCAGTGGGAACAGTGGTGCAGCAAAAGAGCCCTCACTACTCCCCTACCAAGCTAGTACCCCAACCTTTATCTTGCATATGCTGGTGGGTGCTGTGGCCCCCAGTTTCAGCTCCTGCTGGTGGGAGCTACAGTCTAGCCCAGTCCAGTCAGCCCCAACTTTAGGCCCTAATGTGAACTAGCAGGCATTGCAGGCCATCCTAGCCTTTCCTGTCAGATCTGTCAGTGGTTGGTAGGAACTGGCTCAGCCTGGCCCACCCCCAGACCTGATCCACATGTATACTGGCAATACTGTAACCTGGCCTGTTCTGGGCTGCTCCCAGCCTTGGTTTTTCCACTGGCCTGCAAGAACTGGATCAACTCAGTTCCTGATGCCTGTGATTGGTTAGAATGCCCAGATGCCCACGGGAGACATGATGGACAGCTCACCAGGCCAGTGGGGAGCATCAACTGCCTTCTCAGGAAGACATGGAGCAAAATCGGTTGGAGAAGCCTCATTGGCATGTTTTGCAGCATGATCCTGGGTCAGTGGATGCACTGAAGTGAATCCAAGAGACCTTGGCAATATTTTACCAGCCTTAGTGTGACCAAGACAATGACTATCAAAACCAATCAGGTAATACCCTCAGAACACACTTCCCCACATTGGGGTCTCTAAGGTGCCATCAAATGACTGTCCCCCATCCCTGGGAGTCTTGCTGATGTAGTTTGAGGGCAAGGATCCACCCTTTTCTCCTCCTTCCCTGTGGACACAAGAAGAGAAAAAAAAAACTGAAACATTTGTCCCACCCTCCTTCCTCATACCTGACCCCTCCACCGTAATTAGAGGCTCACGTGGGTGTGCATCCCTCTCAACTACATAAACAATATTAAAAATAAAAAAGAATATTGAATTCAGAATATAATGACAATTTCATTATGAAAAGAGGAAATTTATGCCACAAAATATGATAGAAAACATAATTATTACAGATTTGAATTTAATGACTGTGTGGCTATAGGTATCTTGTAAAGTACCAACAGTCAAAACCATTGTTTTTTTTCTCATTTTTCTTCTTCTACAGGAAAACTAATTTCAAGTCTTCATGCTGTCAAATTAACACATAAGCATAATAAGTTGGTATAGAGAATGAATGTAAATATTTGCATGCATTATGACAACCTGTTCACTTTTTATAATCTTGCACTATTATATACATATAAATGCTGATATCTATATATGCATATATGTAATTTATTTCAAATCAATTTTCCATTTTCAGAGAAGAATTCAGATTGTCAATGTACTGTGATGTGTCTGCACCCCTCTTCTTTAGAATGAGCCAGAATCCATTTTATTTAAAGTTCTAAAATAGTATAAAGTAGGCAAGATAAACAAAATTGCATTTTTCCCAAATAATTTTAAAATAAAAACTAATATAAGGAGAAAGATGGAGTTCCAAATTATAACAAACAAGTCTATAGTATTACTAAGTATAAAGAATAATACTGCCAGGAGAAAGTTCCCTCAGGGTAGAACATGGAAAAAAATCACGGTTTTTTTAATAAAGTAGGGTGATTACTCCAATCAATAATAGAGGAAGAGAAACTGGCAATACATGTTGTTGCTATAACAATTCCTGGTCTACCTCTAATAGCCAACATAGAAAGGCTTTAAAGTCTATTAATTGAGCTATTCAGAAAAAGAATGAACTTGTGTTTAAAACACACATCGCATGTGATGAAGTCTAAAATCTTCCATATAATCTTAGCTTTGGGACTTTCCAACATTGAAAAAAGGGAACTATAATCCAATGGAAAAATGATTGAAGCCAAGTAACGCAGTTGATTGAAAACACAGTTGAGCCCTACCAGCAGGAGAGGACGTGGCTTTCCACATGCATCATCTTAATGGCCACATTTTCTACAAAGTGACATAGAGCACTCCCTTCATATTTCATGAGTTCTATTTTCCTGACTTCAAAATGCCAAATGTGGCAGTGAACAGTGCTTTAATATTCATGGGTTTTTGAGGTGGCTTTTGACAGTTATCAGCAAGAGAAATGGCTTCATCAGGACAGAATCTGACTGAAGATTTTCAGCACACATATAAAATCATGTAGTCATTCACATATGGATTCCACTTGAAAGATACTATTTGCGTAGCAATCTTGTGTAAAAATTATAGGGCTATAAAGTCTTTTTATATAAGGATAAGACATTTTGAAATCTCATTTGGATATGCACCCAGCATTTCTGGAGAAAAAAGTTAATCTTTGCCAGTTAATAATTCAACAATTTTGCAAATTGGCTTTGAAAGCATATATCTAATAAATATCCCTGAATTATTGTGAACAAAACAAAAGTCATTAAATGTAAATAACACATATATTTATTTTGCTCATATTTATATATACACTTACATTATATATATATATATATATATATATATATAAAGTAGTTTAGCTTAGGAAGAAATGCCATAGCATTTCTCTTTAGCACCAAAGCTTAACACTCATGTCTTGAGGCTTTCATTCACAATTCACATTACAAAATTAAAAATTTAATTAGAAATTACTCATGAAATAGATATTACCACTATTATTCTTAAAAAGCATAGAATTTGGTCCTGGCACGGTTGCCTAGCTGCTGAATTCCTCACTTTGAATGCACTGGGATCCCACATGGGCGCCAGTTCTAATCCTGGCAGCCTCACTTCCCATCCAGCTCCCTGCTTGTGGCCTGGGAAAGCAGTCAAAAATGACCCAAAGCCTTGGGACCTTACCCCTGCATGGGAGACCCTAAAGAGCTCCTGGTTCCTGGCTTCAGATTGGCTCAGCTCCAGCTGTTGCGGTCAGTTGGGGAGTGAATCATCGGATGGAAGATCTTCCTCTCTGTCTCTCCTCCCTTTCTCTCTCTCTCTCTCTCTCTCTCTCTCTCTATATATATATATATATATATATACACATACATATATGACTTTGCAATAAAATTAAATAAATATTTTTTAAAAAGCTTATAATTTTTCACACAATGAGAAATATTAATAATACATTGACTAAATTATGCACAGGCACATATATTTTACAAGAGTTTACTACATAAGTTGTTACCTGTATTCTCTTAGAAAGCTTATGAGTTCGCAGAATCGGTAACATTATTCCTGCTGGCTTGATAATATTTTATGACTATTCAATATCCATTATATGCTGGTCACTCTGAAAAACACTTTATATATCTATATATGCTATATGCTATATAGCCTGTATAATATATTATATGCTATATATTATATGTGACTTATATGCTCTCTCTGTATATATGCTAATAAGTTAGGTAGTATTAATCACCTTAAGTAACTTATTTCATATTTCACCACAAATAAGCAATAAGTAGTAAAACCATGACTGAGAGCCAGGTGGACTTAGCCCTGGTCTCCAACAAAAATCATGAACTGTCAGATCTTAAACTTCAAGGCGAACGTAATTGAAATTCTTACTCTTGTGTGGTTCACACTATTTCTTCAAACAATTGTTATACTGTTGCTTATTATCTTTGTTGAATTTAACCTTTAACTCTCCCTCTTTTTGTGAATGGTCTATCTGTAACTCACTTTCTGAAGTATAAGTGTATAGAGTTAAGTGATATATGTTTTCCTCTGTGTGTATTCTCTAAATTATAAGCCTTCACAAAGTAATGGGAGTACTGGAGATTTCACGTGGAACAATGTCTTAAGTTCCAATGGTATGCCTAGAGATGAGAAAATTACCTATTAATCCATACTTTATTTTTGTATCTGTGTACGTTAGATATAAAAATAAAGGCCTTGCATAATAACTTTTGATATATGCTGAGGAAATGAACTCAGAATTTATGCTTTCCTCAGAGTATATGTCCTATGAATTCGTATGGATCTATATCAGAGTTTATCTTGTGGGCTGTTCATACATGAGTTGTTTCACACAGTTACAAAAATCAGTAACCCCGGAGCTTAAATCCTCACGCTGAATCTCCCCCTGTACAGAAATACTCTCACATTCACCTTCCTTTTCACTTCACATTCACCTGGATGGTGCTTTCTGAAAGTATCTAAACATCTTCCTTCGAATCTTTTTACTGATGAGATTGCCTATTAATCATAAGAAAACTAAAAATACTCAGGCTACAAGGACTTACAAGAAAACATAAAATGCACCTTGTGTATTTCTTCCATTTCCTCTTTCTGATTGTTTCCTATAAATAAAGGTTTAACAACTTTGATTGTGTCCTGAATGCTACTTCATTCTATTTCTTCTTTGCCTTCTGGAACTTCAAACCATTGCATTGTTTGCAAAGGGACGGACTCTGTTGAAGTAACAGGTGAACCTCAAATCATTTTGAAATCACCCTCTGTATTGCTATATCCACGTTACATCCCACTAGAGTCTCAGACTTGTATCAGTTTCTGAAAGTAATCATAAAAGCAGCTTTAACAATTCTATGGAGTCCTTATCCCTTCCTTTATTCATCTTTTTGCGTCTTACTTGCTAAATGTCAACATCTACTTCTTGAAAAACACGTTATCTTATTTTTTTCTGGCTTTTTGTTTCCAGTCTCATGCTTATCTCTTTATGTATATCTTAACATTTCTATTTTTCAAATGTTTTGCTTTTAAGAACTATTTCCTTCTCATTTAAATATTTTCTCCAACTCCAGGACAATTAAATTACGTTAGTGTTAAATTACATTTTTCTGTTTAATATGCCCCAGCATCGTTGCTTCATTTCAGTTTTCCCATGTGGGTGCCAGGGGTCCAAGCAGTTAGCCGTTCTCTATGCTTTTCCTAGGCAATTATCAAAGAACTGGATTGGAGGTGGGGCTGCCTGGCCACAAAGCAGCGTTATATCAGATGCCAGTGTTCCTGGCAGCATCTTTACTCATCATGCTATAATAATAATCCTATTATTTCTGGTACCCAGATAGATATCATTGTATGACACTAATACTTACCTTAATAAGTATCCATCGAATTAAATAAAAAAATAATACTCCCTAACTATCTATCCAACTCGGTTTATGGAAATACAAAATTGACATTGAAACACAAAGCTAACAAGCTGTTTCTTAAAAATCATATTAATTTTTTGAAAGTCAGAGTTACAGAGAAAGAGGGAGGGAGATAGAAAGAGACAGAGAGGGAGAGATTGAGAGAGAGAGACATTGCCCATCTGGTGGTTTATTCTCCAGATGGCTGCGATATTTACAGATGGGCCAGGCTGAAGAGGGAGCCAGGAGCTTCCTCCAACATTCCCATGTGGGTGATAGCAGCTTGAACACTTGGGCCATCCCATTCTGTTCCCCAGTTCATTAATAGGGAGCTGGGTATGACATGAACAGTGCCCAAACAGGATGTTTGCTTTGCAGGCGGCAGTTCTGTCCACCACCATACAACACAGGTCTCAGCTGTGTTTCTTAATATCCTAATTCGTTGTTCTCCATTTCATTATTACTTCTACTTTGTCACTGTTTCAAGAACCAAGCATCTTAATTTCTTTTCTGTTGCTACTAACACAATAGCAAAACTTGATAAATTAACAAGACAGGTTCATTTAAGCTACAGAACTGGAGCTCAGGAGCCAGCACTAGATGATGACCTTTTTTCTTGTAGGACCCAAAGATGGCACATGGTATAATACAGCACAAGATGGGAAGGGGGGTGTACATGTATTTTTTTTTACTTTCCCACCCCCCTTTTGCATAGTCATCAGGATTCTATCAAGGTGTAGTTCTAATAATCTATAATTTCCTTTTTAAAAAGACTTATTTATTTATTTTTAATATTTGCTGGTTTTTATTGGAAAGTCAGATACACAGAGAGGAGGCAAGACAAAGAGAAAGAGCTTCCATCCACTGATTCACTCCCCAAGTGGCCACAACAGCTAGAGCTGAACAGATCTGAAGCCAGGATCCTCTTCCAGTTGTGCCACGCTGGTGCAGAGTCCCAAGGCTTTAGGCCATCCTCCACTGCTTTCCCAAGCCACAAGCAGGGAGCTGGATGGGAAGTGGGGCCGTAGGGATATAAAGTGGTACCCATATGGATCCTTGTGCGTGCAAAGCTAGGATTTTAGGCACTAGGCTACGCCGCCAGGCCCAGATTTATATATTTTTTATCAGAAAGGCAGATTCACAGCAAGAAGGAAAAAGAGAGAAAGATCTTGCAACCTCTGGTTCACTCTCCAAATGACTGCAACATCTGGAGCCATGCCAATTCAAAGCCAGGATCCAGGAGCTTCTTGCCAACTTCTCACATGGATGCAGGGTCCCAAGGCTTTGCACCATCTTGTGCTGCTCTCCTAAGCCATAAGCAGGAGCTTGGATCCGAAGTGGAGCAACTAGGACACGAACTGGCACTTGCAGGTGGAGGATTAACCAATTGGGCTATTGTGTCAGACGCTAATTTATGATTTCATAAACATGAGATCCATTTGCAGTTTCCACACAATTTTATAATTAAAAAGAGTAGTTTTCTTTGTAATTCTCTGAGTCCTTTCTCTCAGGATAAATATATAAATTACTTAGTGAAATCGCTTTGGAATAAAATTGTTAGAATCATTGTCAGCTGAGTGATATTTTTAAAGTACATTGTCCTAAGCTCCAATTTCCTCGAGGGCCCATCATTTCGCATTTATGTTAGAATCGGAAGTTTTGCCCTTGGATACTCAAGCAGGTCCTGCCCTCCTCTTGTCTTCTTCATGATTGCCAGAACTCTCCGGAAGCTGTCCTCGTGTTACACTTGAGTCTCTTTGGAATCTACCCAGTGTCACTGCTCTGCGAAGTCTCACGTAGACTCCCTCCGCTGCATGACTTCCTGCTCACCGTCCCCGGATGTAGAAAGCCTCTGGTGGTGGTAAAGTGGCTGCCAGTGTGCACGACTTTCAGTGGATATTCACAAACATTTCCTTTAGTTTCATATCCTCAACATTTATCTCCAGGACACCAAAGAATGCTGTGTCTGCATCTACGTTTCTAATACTGTCCAAAAATTCAGTGGATTCATTTTTCTTTACTCACAATGTTGTGAAATTAAGGTCAAGAGTTTCCAAAATGCAAATTAGGTATTTCCTCATTGGAAATTTAGTTTCAATGTTACATGCAAAACTTATCTCCATTAAGGTATATTGTGTTGTTATAAATAAAAAATCATTTCTGCTTCTCTTGAACACTGATTCTTGGTAGCCTTGTCAAAGAGTTCAAAGGTGTGTGCATGCATTTTAAGTGTTCTGTGGAGCCACTTTAAACTGACATTGCTATAGCCATGAAGGCTTTGCCTTTCTAAAGTAAAGATATCTAAAAGAGTAACATCATTTTCTTACTTTTATTAAAAAATAATTATCATTACAAATGTTATGCAGTTTTTGTTTCTATCTCAGGACTGAGTCAAAGATAATTCACTCTTTCTCAGGAAATACAGTACCATCTTTGGAAAAGAGCATCTATCAGCAGTTAAAAATTAATATTGATGTTTTCTATGTGGAAATTGCACATGCTGTCTTTTTAAATCAAAGAAGAATGTGACTCTTTGCACACACAATCTTGTTGCAAAATAAATAGCATAAGATGATTATGGACTTAGTGCTTCATGGGCTAAGTTAAATTAGAGAGAATTAAATACATATAAAAACCAATTATCCGCTTAGCATGCACTCTTACAGAAAAAAACTGCAAATAATCACGTTTTCATTTTCTTGGTACAAAATGTAGCTAAACAGTCTTTTCGATAAATATTTATAAAACTAGAAAATAATAATGTACTATAATGTGTTTCATATTTACTGATGTTACGTTGTTTAAAAGCAACATTCTTCACATGTTTAATAAAATTATATTAGCATCCCCTTTCACGCCAAACAGGGCCCAGTGTTCTGCTGAAGATGGCTGTAGTCCTCATTTATGACTCCTGCCCCTTGCAGAGGAATTCAAGCCTCCATTACTGAGCTTCTGGTCTACCTTTCCACTAATACATCTTAATACATCTTGGGAAGACAGTAGATGACAACTGAAGCAACTGGGCAGCAGTCACCAATGATGGAGACCTACATGGAGATCCAGGCCTGGACCTTTATCTTTGCCCAACCCTGGTTATTGCAGTCTTTTGGGAAATGAATAAATGAAAAAAATTTCTCTCTCAATCTCTCTCACTTTGTCTTTCTCTCTCTGTTATTTCTGCCTTTCATTTAAATATACCTTTTGCACACAAAAAGTAATCATAGGTGGTTGTCCTAATAGGCTACAGATCAGATTAGTATGGCTGCATCCCATTGGAAGTTCATGGGTTCAATATCAGAGAGTCTCCCAATTCCAACCTTCAGTTGGTAAGTAACTCAAGTGATTGCATACCTGCTACCCCCACAGGGGACCTAGACTGAGCTCACAGCTCCTAGCATCGGAAGGGAATCAGCTGATGGGAACCCTCTCTTTGTAGTCTCTGTCTTTCAAGACTCCCAAAATTCCTCAAAACATTATGACATCTACCAGATCTTGCCTGTGAAAACCATATAAAGAGAATATCAATAATGAGAAATTAACCTAGAAAATTATCTTTGTAGTAAATATCCAGCCATATTACTGAAAATATTTTTCGGTATATTCTCATGTTTTCTCAATTTTATTGTTTTGTAGCAAGTAAAGAGCTTTGTTCCTCTTGATAAGCTGTTTGTTTTTGAATTGCAAAATACTTGTTGTCAGACTTCATTTTTGAATGATGTATGTATTTTTTATTTTTAAGGAATTTCTTATATATTAGGGTCACAGAAAATGTACAATAACTACTACAATACAGATCTCACAACAACGTGATCTTAGTACAAAAAGAGATTCCATGTAGGTTATAGCTCTAATTCTATGAAGTCAATGGTAGTTCTCTTCCTCTCTCCCTCCCTCCTTTTCTCTCCTTTCATTCTTTATTTCTTTTCTTTCATTTTTGAGACATATTTTAATTACACATGAAAGTTTAATGATTCCTTTATTCCCTCTTTCACATCCTATACAATAAGTATTTCTGAAGAAAACTTGTTTTCCTAATGGTTGAGCTTCTACTGTGGGACTAATAATTATAAAAAAAGTATTTAGTTATTAGTGGATACTCTAATCTGCTATTTGCAAATATAATTAGTTTAATCCTTACAGTAACTTTTCTAAGTGAGTGCAATGACTTCAATTTATAGCTGGCAAATTTGGTATTCACACAGGCTGTGTGGTTTGCCAAGGTTATATGAAGAGAAACTGGAAGAACTACAATTTCAGCAAGAATAACCATGTCTTTTCAGTGGAATACTCCCTCACTTTGACCAAAATATTTATGTAATTAGTCCCCATGTTGTAACATACCATTAATGTTTTATATCTATGTATAATTTGCTGTTATAATTCTGTAAGAATCAGTTACAAGTCAGCACCTTTAATGTCATTTTAAATGTTCTAGTGGCATTACATGCTGTATATCTGATTCAACTTTAATACTTATTCTTTTCAAAATCATTTATTTATAGAATTTCATTCTAAACATTCTGAGGTATAACAAGAAAGCCGAATCTCAATATCTATTTGGTATTTCAGATTGGTGTCCAAAGTCTCTCCGTCATTTTACAGAAGGTTGATGACGGCATGAATTGGGGTATGTTCTCTGGTTAATTCAACTCTATAATTCATAACATTGATCATCTCAGCAGCAGAGAAAGCAGTTCATTTAGAACAGTGTTATTCTTCTTATGGAAATGGTTCTTGCCCAAGGCCACATTTGACCTTCTCTTTGACGTTATCCTTATTGCTGTGCTTCTAAACATGTGTATCTGGGGAGTAACTAAATGGATGAAAGAAATTCTCTCTCCAAAGCCTCTGCTTCCCCCTTAAGCAAGACGGTCAAACAGTGCTGTTTCTCTCCTTTCTTCACCACCACCATCTATCTTAACGCTTTGTTCTCTTGCTTCCCTTGACAATTCCAGTAACTAACTCATATTCTTGCATATGTTGCTTGTTAATTAGCTTTTGACCTGCTCCAGAATCTCACTTTGATTATGAAACGTTTAAGATAAACTGGAGAACTTGAACACCATTTACTTTTAATGTTGATACTGTATTTCAAGAATCAACTGCATGTCAGAAAGAGAATATGATTACTAGTCTTCAGGATAATATAAATTAAAATATAATATATGCATATATTTTTTCAAATAAAGAAAACTAAACCACCTTGAGGAAACTTAAGTAAATCTGTAAGTAATACTAAGGCAATTATTTTGAATTGCTTTTGGCAGACTTTTTTAGGAATACCTTCCACCTTACTATGAGTCTATTACTCATCAAGATTCCAAGTCCTTAATTAGTTTATTGTCCTCATATTTAACAAATTTTTCCAATTTGTGTGCTTGTAAATACAGAGAATTATCATAGTAACATAATAATGCTGGAAAATATATGTTTAATTTTGCCTTTTTCATAGTGTTTGAGTTCTTATACTCATTACAATTGTTAATCTTTATATTAGAGTTAAAATCATTTTAAATTCAGACACCTTCTTTTGAAATTCTGAACTTCATATAGAAAAGCATCATCAGAAACTTTGTTTGCCTACAGAAAATCTATGTGAGTCGCAGAATTACATATTTTCTTTCACACAAAATAACAAAATTTACAAAGTATTATTTCAATTGCATTTGCTAAGTGATATAACCCAATGAGAATACATTGGTGTTTATAAAGAATGATAAGAATGAATAAATCCTCTGATTGGCACTTAGCATGAATTCTACTACTTTGCAGTTGCTTTTTCCATTGTGATGGTATGTCATTTACCTTCATTGCATTTGTGTCGTGAAGATTTCTTCAATGTTTGATTGTAACATGTTTGAAGTCACTTTCAGTCTGCAATACTTTTTCCTGCACTTTCAGGCTGTAGAGTTTAACAATCCTGAATAGATCCACTATCACCTTATCCACCATATCTAACGTTAGCCTGGGTGTTAGAGCGGATGGGTGGTAATGATAATCCATGATTATGAGGAAAAGTTTGACTTGGGAATGGCAATAAGTGTAAACATTTCCCATATTAAAAATACTCCTTGATAGATAATTAGCATATATTATTTCTCCTTTCAAAACAGATGTCACATTTATAATTTTAGACAAATTATATTTTTGTGTTAAATATTCACTCTGAGAATATAATTTTGCTTTTTTTTTTCATTTTTTGTCCTCTCTGGAAGACACATTTTAAAGCTGTCTTTAAGAAGTCTCTGGTTTATTACTTGTGAAATAAAGGAGAAAATTACAGGTTATTAAAGCAATAACCCTAACTCAAAGAAAATGAAAGGCTGCTTCTCTTCCAACTTTCCTGCTCACTTTCTTTGCTATAATTGACTGACCCAGTTGTGGCCACACTGGCCTCATGCTCCCCGCAGCTCTGTATCGATTCACTGGCAAAGTTGCATTGAGGCAGCTGCTCTCGAATCTAATTTTTCCATTCAGCTTTACTTTCTATTAGGTTAAACAGACAGTACCATCTCTTTCTCAATAAGATATATTCCACAGAAGTGCACAAACAAGTCCAGGAGCCTAGGGCATTCATTAAACGAGAAATACCGTAAACATTTATTATATCAGAAATAGCAGACTGCACACCACTGACCAAACAACAGATGTGTCAAAATGATGCATTAGCTGAATGTTGCCTTGCTTTCCTCTTCTTTGTCTACCTAAGAACAAGCAAGGTAGTGGGGGAAAAAATACTAAAATATAATCAGAGTCTCTTCTACAGAGTAAATAATATCAAACCTCTGCAGATCTAATAAAAGCAAATTGTTGGAGGCCATTACATTTCATGTTCATTGATTTTAGCAGTCAATATCATTATTAACTAGTAGAAAAGTAAATTTATCATGGAATTCCAAACTATAAAATTTGAGGAAGGAAAATTTTAAGATAGTATATATGGGAGGAATATTACACTCATCAACTAACGTGAAGAACAAATATTCAAAAATTAACTCTTGGGGCCAGCATTGTGGTGCAGTGAGTTAAGCTGCTGGCTGCAGAACCAACATCCCATATTGGTACCAGTTTGAATCCTGGCTGTTGCAATTCATATTCAGTGCCCTGCTATTGTACCTGGGAGAATTAAGTAGCAGGAGGCCTCCAGTTGCTTGAGTCCCTGAACCCATGTGACAGACCCGAAAGAAGTTCCTTGGCCTCTGGCTTCAGACCAACACAGCTCTGGCCTTTGTGACCATTCAGGGAGTGAATCAGCAGATGGAAGATCTCGCTCTCTTGTTCTCTTTCCCTCCCTCTTTTTCTGTTTTTTGCCTTTCAAATAAACAAAATAAATCCCTTAAGACCAGTTAACTCTTAAAAATCTATAGTGGAAAGAGATAAAGAGATGTGTAAGAAAAACATGTATGAATTATGCCAATTTATAATGTCCTATCTTATTCCTACCACCAAAGAAGCTGCATGTCAACATAACAGTGATATTACTCATAACACTGCAAACTGCTTATGTAAGTGCCAGAAAGACAGGGACAGTTTTCGTCAGTATGGCTGTCTTCTTAGAATTGTTCCAATGAATAGTTGCTAATATACTTGTAGTACTTTCTAGTTGAATTCTTTATCTCTGAGGAAAAAAATCATAAACACAATCTTCTGAATATGATATGTATTAGTCCATGCCATTTTTCCTTATTCACCACACAAAGCTGTCATCAGAAACTACCAGAAGCCAATGGCTTCCTCAATGTTACAGTATGAATAACATGCTAGAGTGGGCATTTTCCACCAAAGCTTGGACTCAATGTGTTATATAGATTATGTTATGTGATATGAAATAGCATTGTTTTTCATGAACTAAAGTCCTCACTAATTTTAATTAACTAACCCTTATTAATAAATCCTCAAATGTATACCTTTTGAAATAATAAGCAATCTTTCTTAAAACTTTGTTTTGTTCTTTTGGTCCCAATCCCAGAAAAATTCTTGCAGTCCCATGCCAAGCACTAACTAAATACAGAGCAGAATGTTACAATTTACATTTACCAAAAAAAGACAACTCAACCAAATTTAATGTATTTTGGCTGGCAATTTGTATGCTTAGTTTTTGTCCAACATACTTTACTTTGAAAGAGTCAAGCTATAATGCCTAGAATTATGGTCTATAAAGGGAAGCCTGATAAAGTTTTCCCCTCTGATATTGTACCAGCTCTAGCAGCAGCATATTTTATATCTTGAAAATATGGGAGTGCTTCATGTGAACTAAAAATGAAGACTGGGTTTACAATGGTTATTTTGGACACTTCATCCTTTATGTCATTCTGCAAATGCTATCATAATTTAGACTATTTATGTATAATCACAAATCATATATTTCCTCTGTGAATAATTTGATTTTTAGAGCAGTGTTGCATTAGAATATAATGTGAACCATTGTAAAAAGCTAATTTCATTTCTGTACAGATGAGCTCACAGTGACCCTGGCTCCTTTCAGAGAAGTAAGGCACATACTTACACTTCCTTTGTGCCAAGGCTTTCCTGAAATCAGTCTGAAACTCCTTCGTGCTCCATTATACTTGATGGAGGAGAATATTGGCAACATAGAAACCAACACAGAAGAGCAAGAAGAAGAGGCCACCCCCCCCCATCTTTTTTAAAGACCTATCTAGAGCCTTGAGCAATAGTCTACTGGCTAAAACCTTGCCTTGCACATGCTGGGATCCCAAATGGGCACTAGGTCATATCCCAGGTGTTCCACTTCCCTTCCAACTCCCTGCTTGTGGCCTGGAAAATAAGCAGAAGATACTCCAAAGCCTTGGGACCCTGTATCACGTGGGAAACCTGGAAGATACTCTTGGCCTCTGGCTCATTGCCCCTTCTTTGCTCTGTATATCTGACTTTCCAATAAAAAATAAATAGAAAAATTTTAAAAGACCTGTCTATTTTTATTGAAAAGGCAGATGAGACTCAATAAGAGATAGAGTGAAAGATCTTGCATTCCCTGGTTTACTCTACATGACTGCAATGGTTGGAGCTGAGCCAATGCAAAGCAGGAGCCAGGAGCTTCCCTCCACGTTTCCCACATGAATGCAGATTCCCAAGGTTATGGGCCATGTTCTAATGCTCTTTAACTTTTGTAAAATAGTAATTTTGACCTGCATCACTTGTCCTTTTATATTTGTTCCTCATAAATATTCTTGAAATATTACTGAATATGTAGTTCAACAAGCTATAGAATCATAGAATGGGATATAGAAGTATGCACCAGTTGTAATATCAGGTGGAAAGATTCAATTTCATTTTCAGTAGTGTTTCACATACAGTTTTTGGGGCAGCATTGTGGCACAATTGTGTTCAACTACCACTTATAATGTTTGCATCACATGTCAGAGTGCAGGTCTGAGTCAAAGCTGGCTGTTTCATTCTGATCCCACTTTCTGTAGATGCCTCCAGGAAAGCAGTAGGTGATGGCCTAAGGCCTAGGGCTTCTAACACCCATGTGGATACCAGAATGGAGCTATTGGATTCTACCAGACCCAAATCTATCTTGGCCAGAACCAGCCCAGCACATAGCAAATCAATCTCTCTCTCTCTCTCTCTCTCTCTCTCTCTCTCTCTCTCTCTCTCTCTCTCTCCTTCTGTCACTTTCTCTTTCAATCAGGAAGTGAAACCAAGGGATATTGGGGGAACAATAAGGAAGATTGGGATGGAAAGCATTTCAATTAAATGCAGTTATTAAGCAGGTAACTAATGCTTATCTAATTTATGCTTACTTTGGATTTTGGGAATTTTTAAGGATGCTTCTCATAAGTTTCTCCCAAAACACAGGGATGTATTTATGGTGCATTGACTATTGTTAATCTTTGATTAAAACTATTTGGCAAAGACAAAAGGTGTATTTGTTCTCTTATGGTTCTGGAACTGATGAACAGACAAATAATTCCCACAAAAGGGTGCAGGTATATATGAACCTCTGAGGTACTGAAAGGCGGCCTCCACCTGGGCCATTCCACTTCAGCAGTTGTGTTATCAGCACAGTCACACAGAGGAGCAGAGATTTCAACTGTGCTGCAGGCCGCACTCCATGTAAAATGCCTACTTAATGTTTAATTTACTAGTAACTCACTTTTCTATTACAAATGTCTCTGTCTACGATGACTTGGATATTGAAGAGGAAATTTTAGAAAAGTCAAAAAAAGAAACCCTCATTTATTTGAAAAGCACTGTGTTAGAGGATTCCTATCCCTGGCTTCAGGTTCAGCTGCAGAAATAGAACACTCAGGAGTTTCAGATTAATTTCAGCAATGCCTCAGCGCAAAGGGTGCTTAAAGTTTGTGCCTCAGTAATCTGAAAGGGCCAGTAGTCACTGTGAGACCACCTAGAAATGCACTTTAGCATAAACTTGGAGATAAATGCATACATATGATATGGACATAGGAATCTTAAAGTTTATTTCAGGGTCTTTCTCCACAGAAATAAGAATTCAAAGCACAGGTATAAATGTGGTGTTTGATGAGTGAAGGACTTCTTTATAAACTAGAATGGACATATATTCACATGTGTAGTAGGCAACCCTACACTGAGAGATATTCTTTATCAGTGGAGCAGAGATGCTTGTGGGAAGATACAAGGAGAACAGGCCCCCAAGATCCATCTCTAAGCATGAACAAGACAGGACAAAAGGCGACCCCTCCATGTTATCAGTTTCTTTTACAAGATATGGGGCGGGGGGACTTGGGCACAGTTCAACATACGTAAGTCTTGTATGGAATTTTGTTGAAACTTTTGTCTGGAGTTCAACTTCAGTGCACCCATTTTAGCATCTCTTCATTTCTTGCTCCGGATGAGACACAGGGAAATGGCTGCATTAAATTAGCAAGTGTTAGAACAGAAGAATAGTGCAAGGCTGGCAGGAATTCCATCTCAACTATTCGTACCTGATCTTACTGCCTGGTTCCGCCAGATCACTTAGTAACCGAGTCTCCAGATTCATTCCAAGCTATTTATCAGCAACAGGGCTATTTAAGTTCATACAGACAATTGGGCATCGGAGAAATAACAAACACCACTATAGGATAGCAATTAATTTAAACATTGGTTAAGCCAGATTCCTCACCAAAAGCACTGTGCAGTACAAGCACAAGTCAGTACGGTTTGCCTCATGAGTATTTACTGACCATTCAGCACTGCTAGTTCCCATTCACAGATCATCTTTTTGTAAACAATTAGAATACTTCAGTTCTCCAACTCCTAGCATTTAGAATCCATCAAGGTTAGCTTCCTGCAGGGTCGTAAGTCTTGATATCTAAAACAAATCATTGGTATTCAGAAAATCTCTTTTCTCACAATTTTTCCCCATTTAACCATCTCAGCATTCTCTCACTCCCCCCACCTCTCCTTGCAAGAAAAATACACACAAACCACTCACACACAATTACGTTTTTTTTTTCCTTTTTAAAAACTACATCCAGATTATACTTTCCTATTGCCTTCAAAATAATGTTTTCTGTTGAAACTATTTTTAGTGTTTAAATATTAGGGAAGAGGAATGGGTGACAGCAAGCACAATGAAAGTAATGGGTGTGAAATAATATTCCAAATTCTCAATCCAATGACATATAATCAGAACAAAAATAAAATAACCTTGAGCTATTTTTAAGATAAATTAACTCAAGCCTAATTACCACTTCATGATCAGCCTAAATAAATTTGCACCCACAGAAACAAACTTTAGTTATTTTAATTTTACAATTCCTGAGTCTTTTTTTTTAATAATTCAAAGCTTTCTGAAGACTTTTTGAAGCCGGAGTGTACACATTTTAACCAACTAATGTCAATAATCAGTAAACCAAGCAGGTTTATTCCTAGCTGTGGCAGTCTGCTTGTTCAATACTGTGCACACAGGTGTCCAAAACATGTGAACATTGATCCAAAAGGAAAGTCATTAACGAGAGAATTAAGCTGGCTTGTCTCTTGAAAGCTGCTTCCTTTAGTGCCTGTGATGTTGGCCTGGAAAGCTCAAAGCTGTCTGGAATGAGTTGATTTCTTGCGAGACTACTGAAAAATAGTGTACCGTGTTCTTGGCAGAGAAGCAAAGGGATTTAAAGTGCCACAGCCTTTATCACACTACAAGCCAACACAGTGCATTACATTAACATCAGAATTGTCCCTTGACAGTTGTGGAGTAATTCTATATTTGCCTATGAAATTTGCCGTATGCTTTAATGAGAATGAAAGTGATGGACCGTTTGTGTGGTATGCATGTCTGCAAACATATCCATGTGTCAGTGTGCCTGGCTATGTACCAGGACCATATTTCATGGGATTAGATATCCAAGCCTCAGAAACAATTTTTTTTCAATTTTTTTCTTAAAAAAGTCTTTTAAATCGTTTGAACAAACAAATATAATGAGTTTGTGAGTCAAGGCTTATATACATACGAAATAAAAATCCAAAGTATTAAGAATATTCAAGAATACTTTAAAAACGGGATAAGATTTGCTAAGCCCCTATTACAGAACAAAGTAGTGACTGGCTTCTAGAATTAAGAAGACATTCTGATGATAGGAAGCATTTTTCTAGCTCTGATATTTAACACATTTAGATAGCTCATGAGTAATCTAATATACACAGTCAGATTGTTTTGTGTATTATAATTAATGTTTGATCATGGTAACTCAGTGCAGTGCAGTAATGTTGAAGACAATCATGTTGGTATACTTTCTGCCATTGTCTATACCTACGGAGTCAGGATACACTAAAATAGCATAATGATGGACTTATGACTGTTTATGAAGGACTATTCTATCATATTAATATAGGGGAAATTAGTGGGGTGAATCAGGAAAGGAATTAGGAAAATTCCAAACCTATGGAATTGTATTATAAAATTAAAAATTTGTATCAAAAAATAAAGTTAATAGAAATTAAAAACAAAACAAAGATTCATGTCATCACATCATGCTTTATAGAGATTCACAAGCATGTTGATCCTTCCTATCCTCACCTCTTCCAGTCACACTCTCAACCTCTTTCTTCCATCCCTAATTTTGCTTTTAGTTTTCACAATGATATATTTTTAGTTTATTTCAATAATTATGAGTTTAATCCTCCACTAAATAAGAATTCAATGAGCAATAACTAAAAACAAAACCAACATTGTTCCCCTACAGTTGGGAAAGGGTCTCCAAACAATAATCAACTCTGAAAATACCAATTTTGCTCATATTCATTACATTTTTATACTCTGTATATATTAACACAAATTAGAGAAAATTTAATGTCTCAGTCTATTGAGGATTAGCTTATTTCACTAAGTATAACGGTTTCCAGTTGCATGTATTTTGCTGCAAAAGGCATGCTTTGTTGAATCAAGACTCAGAGGATCTGAATTCAGAACAAAGACATTTAAGGGGAACCTTTTATTTTCTTGAGATAGATGAACCTAATAAGCAAAATGTGTTAGTTCACAATGCTGTATCAAAATACTAAACATGCTGTGATTGACGAAGAACAGAAATTTCTTTGTGGTGATCTCCAAGCCAGGAAATCTATGGTTGCCAGCAGATTCAGTGACCAATGAGGCCCTGCTCATGAGTTTACATGCTGGAAGGAACAAGATATCACTTATGATCTTTGTAATAAAACCACTGAGCTTTAGAAGCACAACTGAATTACCTCTGAAGTCTTTGTTGCTGTAGACCAGTATATAAGGGATAAGTTTCAAAACACTAATTTAAGGGGAAGGTGGGACATAAACCTCCTAAACACAACCAGATAGAATTTCATAAAGATGACCAAACAGAATTGTAAAGAAAAAAAAGAAAAACAAAACAAAGTAATTCTTGACATATTCGTGTTGATCAAGTGCTGAAACCCTTGAATGAAAAAGAAAGATGTTCAGTGTGTGTGTGTGTGTGTGTGTGTGTGTGTGTGTGTGTGTGTGTTTAATTTGGTTATTTGTGTTGTTAGCTCTGTTCATTGGCTCCAAACATTTCACTAACATAGTATGTGACTTAACCATGTCCATCAGAATGAATATCAACTTACAACTGGAAAGAATATATGACACTATTTGGAGATATTTGTTTGGCATTAAAACCAGAGGCAAGGGATGCCCCAAATTTAAGATTTACTCTGTTCTTTTTGGATCTAGACCATTAGCACTGCATGCACTAATAGGTTTCCACATGGAAGATAGAATATTGCTTTACTGCATTTGCTGTGTCTATAGTTTATAAATCATTAAATGGTCTTTTGGGGTGGGGAAAGTGGAAGGAGGGAGGGCAACAACAACAAAACACAAGAAAAATCATAGCGATAGTTGTCACAGATGTCCCTGAGCTAATTCTGAAAATCCAGATCTCACAGCAGTTCTGAACTGTTTCAATTGTAAATCAAGAATGGAAGAGAAAGAAGAAATCAGACTAGACTGCTTTTGAAGGAGGGTAAACATTTGGTCTTTTAAAAATCATTGATTATTTTGCATTAAACACTTTCTAATTTTTTGCCAGTTGTCACCCATCTTCCCAACAACATTTTGTAAATAGAGTTTCTTTCCAAAAGTTAGTAGGAAATCAGGGCGGGCGAGGGCAGGAGGAGGGTGGGGCACAATTTCAATGTAGCTACCACACATCTCAAAATTTCATAATAGGGCTCCCTGGTAAAAGCCAGATTGGAGAATGTTGCTGGTGTCCAGGTTGGCACTTTCATTTTCCTTTCTTATTTTGCTCTCAAATTCAAAGCAGGAGGATCTGCAGAACACATTTGTACTCCTTGTAATCAAATGAGAGTTGCAGGTGGAGATATGCCAGTCTCACTGGCTCACTCTACCCATGCAGCACCCCCTGGGCAAGGCGGACTGAGAATTCCATCTGAAACTCACACAGCCTTACTAGTCAGTGATAGAATGGGGCTTGGACAAAATCAGACTGAGTTTATGTTTCTGTGATGGTACCTTCTTTCTCAATTTATTTGTGGGTTTACATTTTACATGAAAGGATCTCAAATGGAATTCTAACTCACCAGGAAGTTATTAAGCTTAGAGGAAAATAGACTGAGTGTAATTGAACTCATCAATGATAGCATAAAAAATGATGTCAAGTTATTACTAGGAACCATATAGCAACCAAGCAAATTTAATACTGTTTGCTGATCAAAGCATTTGCTCTTTGAAAGGTTATTTCAAAGACCAAATATTTCATCTAGTGGAAAAATTGCTAAGTGGAGATACCTTGCAAACAAAATGGAGTTTTAAAAAAATCTACTACTACTACTACTACAAGTGAAGATTAACTTAAAATTCTGTCATTAAAGAACTGGACTGTTATCAGTAATGCTTTTCATCTATTTTCTGTAAATTGTTTACATATTGGAAATTGTATTTATATACAATATTAAATTACACATTTCATCACTTAACAATATGCCAAAGCATATCTATATATTTTTCTGGTAAAGAATGCAGATACTCTTCAAATATTAGTAGGGTTATATTTAGTTTATATTGAACATTTAATTATGAACAATCTTCTACTGATTTCACAATGTATC
The DNA here is from genome assembly GCF_030435755.1 of Ochotona princeps. NCBI lineage: Eukaryota > Metazoa > Chordata > Mammalia > Lagomorpha > Ochotonidae > Ochotona > Ochotona princeps. The sequence goes on along the minus strand of NC_080842.1, from coordinate 33,756,777 downwards.
TACTGAAAATATTTTTCATAAATCTTATTTTGGATAACATTTTGGCATACTCTTTTTGGATATGTATGGAAAGAAATAACAGTTATTTAGAACACAGCTTACAAATATTAAGACTCAGTAAGTCTAATACAAAAATGGTTCCAGAAAGTTCATACTAGTGTTTGCTTCATACAAATTTGCTATTTTTGCTTTATCCTTAGTGAATTACTTTCTGAAGTACACTGGCTGGCTTATCTATTTATGCTTGTATTTTCTTACCAATTTGTGTAAAAGAGCATAACAATATACACTAATTTTTATAACTTTTACTATTTAAGGATTTATTTATTCATTCGTGACACAGAGGGACAGAGAAAGGAGAGACAGTTGTCATCTTCTCTGGCTCACTTTCAAAATACACACAGTATCTGGAGATAGGAGCCAGGAAATCCATCAAGGTGACTCATTTGAGACACAGGGACCGCAGTACTTGAGCCAATATCTGTTGCCTCCCAGTTTCATTTGAGGCAAGATAGATCAGAAGAGGAGATGTCAGCTACTTCTCTGTGACCTGGAAAGGCAGTGGAGAGTGGTCCAACACCTTGGAACCCTGCATCCACATGGGAGACTCGGAAGAAGCTCCCGGCTCCCGGTTTTGGATCGACTCATCTCTGGCCATTTTGGTCACTTAGGGAGTGAATCAGCAGATGGAAGACCTATTTCTGTCTCTCCCTCTCTCTGTATATCTGCCTTTCCAATAAAACAAATAAATCTTTAAGGAAAAAAACAAGGAGATGCTACTCTACCCCAGGGATTGTAACATTGGATGCCGGAATTCTGACTGTGGTTTAACTCACTGTGTCACAACACTTATCTCAAGCTTGTTTCCTTTTATTGAGCTTTTGTTTAATTTATTTTAAATATTAGCAATTGTTTTGACTGTATTTTATGTTCACATTGTTATTTTTTCCATTCTACATAGGACTTTGGTCATATTTGTGTGTTCATACAAATGCATACATGTGCACATGGGTTGTACCTGGTTCATTTATTCTAGTCCCTTTTTGCTAGTACCTTTTTCTTTTGATGCTTTTGGTGTAATTTTCAAACATATTTTTAGCTATACTTTCCTGAGCCAGCATTCTGGCATGGTGCCAGAAGCCCATATCAGCGCTCTTTGGAGTCCCCAGTTGCTCCACTCCCAATCTAGTTCCCTGCTAATACCTACAGTAACCTCTGCACCCACATGGGAGATCAGAAAGAAGTTACTGGCACAACCATAGTTGTTGCAACCATTTGGGGAATAAACCTGCAGTTACAAGATTCTCTTTCTTTTTCTGCCTTTTCTTATCTCTGAAAATCGCACATAAAAATGGGGAAATAAAAAGAAAAACACATTTTTTGCATAATTTCCACTGCTTTTAAAACACTCTGTTAATTTAAACTCACCTCTTTCCTCTGATCACGTAGTTACTCTCTCGTAGTGTAATGATCAAGTTCCGATCTCATATATCCCTCGCTCATCCTATGTCTTGAGACTATCTGGTTCCTCTGCAGACCTTGACTTAAAGGTAATATTTAGAATATTTGTTTGTGACACATTTCCACAGCATAGTTCCCTACATGTCTGTACTAGCAACAAAAAATAATTAAAATATTCTATTGAAATTGCTTACAAACACCCATCCATCTCTGAGTCCTCAGAAAGCAGCTATGGGTATTGAGACATACTTTTTGTAAGTGTAGTTGTTGCTGTTCTGCGGAGGACTGGCAATTCTCTCTGTTTCAGTTACAACAGGGGGAACCGGCTATGGTATTAGTTGTAGCCTGCTTCTCCTGGCTGGATTCTGGGAAACAAGCAACTGTTTGGACATTCCCCAAAAGAGAGGTTACTGGTTTTCAGTCACACTGTGAGTGAGTGAGTCATATGGAAAACACTTTCTTGTCTGTAAGTACTATGATCTATTCGCACTTTTTTTTCCACCATAAATGATAAGCCAAATGGGAGATGGGTTCAATGGTTGTTGACACAGAGAAAAATATTTGGTGGGAGGTTGTGCCTTGAAAGAGAAGAACTAAGATGAATAATTTGAACAATTGTGTAATATTGGACATATGAACAAGGGTAAAAATAGAAGGAAAATTTAATAGACAAAGTGAGAACACATACGATTTAAAACAACAAAAATGCATCCGAGCTGACAAAAACATAATTCCCAAACTGCAAGTACTGAGATAATTTCTATGTGTATTAGGCTCTCCAGATACCCTCAATGCCATGTCAGGCACACGTCCAAAAACATTTCTTCAGCACCTTGTCTACTGTGGAAGCAACATTGTTTTTGTGCCATTTTTAATGAGTTGCTGGAACACACAATGGGATGGTTTTCGTTAACATTTTTCAAGGTCTTCAGGTTAATTTGACATAAATTTGCTCTGTTATGTACATAAAAGCAACACCCTATCCTATGGACAGTAAACAAAAGAACACATGGTTCTGCACAGCCTTCAGTGACACATGTTTGATACAAACATGGGAGTGAGAGAGCAAACCAAAACAATGATTTTTCTAAATAGCCAGGAAGGAAATATACAACCATGTTAATAGTCTGAGAACAATCATTAGATGAAGCCAAGAAATCAGCTGTTTTACAAATTCACAGGAAAAAGGATTAATTGAAGGACTGTATTTCTAAAGATTTATTTAGCTTGTTTGAAAGGCACACTGAGAGACAGAGCAATCTTTTCTCCCCCTGATTCCTTTCCTAAGTGGCTGCAACAGTCAAAGCTTGGCCTTGCAAAATCCAGGAAGTCCAAAACTCTACCACGATCTCTCATGTGTGTAAGCAGGGGCCCAAGTACACAATAAGCTGTCGTGCACTAATTTCAGGTATAGTTTCAGGTAGCTGGATCAGAAACAGAGTAGTCAGGACTCAAATTGCCCCTTTGACAGGAGGTGTGGGCATCCGAAGCAGTAGCATAAATTGCTATATCTTCACACCCACACATGAAGGGCTATTTTTAATAGAAGCTCTCTTCTATTATGTACAGGCACATCATGAACTGTGGCAAAGACCGCAGGACCACAGAAACAACAGTGAACCTTGCATGTGCTAAACCAGGAGACAAATAAATTCTGTCAAAGCGCAATGCATTGATCTGAGTGGGAAATTAGTACTCACTTGGCATCGACCCAAAATAGGTCTGGTTGGCCCTTAGACCTAAAGTTCAGCAGGTTATGGCAGGAGCAACAATCAATGATTTAGTGCCGGAGTCCAGCTCCGGCCGAGGTTCGGAGCTCGGGAAGGGTGCGTGGATGAGGCATGAAGAGAGAAAGAAAGGAGACGGACCACCAGATTCCTTGATCATAGTGGACCAAGCGAGAAAGCTGTCCACTTTATTTATACAGAAGCAGTACAAAGTTTTTTTTTAGGAGCATATTGACATAGCTTCAGGGGGACACAATTTACAACTTTTTGAGAAATGATTGAGGAAGGATTCCACATTCCTTGCTTATCTTGGCTTGCCAGTCTTCATCTGCTCTCCTCAGGTCTGGGCTATAACCTAGGCGCCATCTGTGTCAACCAGACCCCTACCTTGAATTACGTATGAGTTAAAAGGACTGGGGCCTTGGTCTATGGGGATCGGGGTTATTGACATTAGTTGGCCATTAGGTCTGTAAGCTCACACAGTTTGTTAACCAAACAAGTAAAGCAAGGGTAAAAATGGCGGAAAGAATTGCAGTTAGCAATGAGCTAAGTTACTCTATTTAAGTTTCAACTCTACAATGGATGAGTGTTTCCAAAGACAATTCCACACATTGTTTCAGTAATAGACAAGGCATTATCCATTCCAACGTTGCAACCAAGAGTTTCTTAGTAGACAACACATCTTATGCAGTAATACACTCCTAATACAATTCTTATTCAACTTCTCTATCACTAAATGGGAGAAATACATCAAGAGAGAAAAAACATGAAGATCTAAGACAAAAAGTTATAAACATTACATTCCTCTACAACTGCAGGCTCTACAACTTCATAAGTGATCAAACAATAATCAAAAATATATCTTTATGATATTAGTGAAATCACCCTGTATTTCCTCTAGCTAAAAATTTATGAAAACAACTAAAACAGCTACATTTTCTATATTCTAAAGAATTGCAAGGACAGGATAACCTTTAAGACCACAGTAACCATATTTTTTTGCCTTAGCAGGATAGGCTTCAGGGTTACAGTAGCTATATTCTTCGTCATAGCAGTATGGCCTTTAGGGTCACAGTAACTATATTCTTTGTCATAGCAGAATGACCTTTAGGGTCACAGTAACAGGATAACTTTTAGGGTTCCTCTTATCAAGCCATTCCACAGAAAGCATGCTAAATATCTGGGCCAGATTTTATGGCAATGGGTAAACAGCACAGACTTAATTATGCTCCTATGTGTAGTTAAAGGCCCACTCACCAGGACATCCTCAGTAACATTAACTCTTAAGCTCACATTGGTTGTAAAAGCCATCTCACAGGGGCAGACAATGCCTCAATAGATTACAAAATTCTTAGTGGGGTGGTTGAGTGCCCATGCGAAGGGGAGTGAAAACTGTGTCAAGGTGGTCAGAGATGAATCCACTTAGCCTTGCTAAGCAGCTGGTAGCTCCCCGGGCCCTGCCAGTCAGGGAGCTGTTCTCTTCACACCTTCGTGTTATACACACCTACTGCATGGACTCCATCAATTTAGGAAAGGTGGCATCTCCCTAAACCAGGGCATTACTTAAGTAAGGTGTGAAAGAAAGTCTTTGCGGGCAAGGATGCAGCCACAGTATGGAATCACAGGGAGTGGAGAGTGATACGCTAGAAGCTGGGACTATGGAGATTGTGGTAGAACTCTAGTACAAGAGTCTGAGTCTGAAACTTGCTGGAGGGAGTGGCACAAGGGATTGCAAATGAAGAACCAAATATCAAACACAATCAATAAAAACAGCGTGTAGACCAGTGGGCAACACAGCTTAAAAAAAAAACTGTCAATTAACTTCATGATGTTGTAAGTTGTTGTTGAAGTTGTGTTGTGGCTTTTCATCAGAAGGGATGATATTCTGCCAGCTCTACTTTCAGACCAGGGATGGTCTCCCAATGAAACTGTTGAATTTATCTGGACAATAAGATGCTGGACTCTGCATGGTCCATGACTGCAATGAAGGAATCACGACTGGACGTGAACTGTACTGCTGTAACAATATGGAGGAATCCAATATGGGGGGGGGCGCTTTTTGGAGGGGTGAGGGGAATCCCAGAGCCTATGAAACTGTGTCATAAAACAAACAAAAACAAAAACCCCAAGGATAGGAATCTGCTAACAAGTATAGCAATGACCAACAGCAGAAGAAGAAACAGTGGCACAATGGATATTACTGATCCTCCCCGACAATCGAAACAATTGGAACTCATAAGACAATTTGGCAGGGTAACAGGATACAAAATTAATGAACACAAATTGATGGCACTAGTATACACAAGTAACTGAAAAAGAAATTGTAAGTACAGTCTTCTTTAGAATAGTGGAGAAGAATTTCAAATACCTTGGAATTAACCTAAGCAAAGATGTGAAAAATATTTATAAAAAAATTACAGAACATTAAAAAAAGATATAGAATTAGATATCAAAAGGTGGAGAAATATCCTTTGATTGTCAGAATCAACATCATCAAAATGTCCAAATTACCAAAAGTAATGTACAGATTTGACATGATCCCAATCAAAATCCCCACAACATTCTTCTCAGAAATAGAAAAGATGCTAGAAAAGTTCATATGAAAATACAAACCCTAGAAGTGATTCTCCCACATGTAAAGCTTTTGACAAGAAAACTGAAAATAATCCAGGGTTAACACCTGGTCTCTTAAAAAAATGCTGTTGGGATGATTAGATAGCAGCCTGCTGAGGTATGAAGCAAGACCCTGCGCCTGTCACTTTATACGAAAATTAGCTTTCAATGGATCAAGGACCTAAATCTGCAACAAGAAACCATCAAACTACTAGAGGAAAACATAGAAAGTACTCTCCAAGATATAGGAATTGGGAAAGACTTCTTAGAAAAGTCACCAAAAGCACAGCTAGTCAAAGTCAAAATAAACAAAAAGGAAGACATCTATCTAAATAGATTCTGTGCAGCAAAGGAAATAATCAACAAAGTGAAAAAGCAAGCAACAGAATGGGCGGAAAATTGTTTCATACCACACAACCAACCCACCTGCCATTCTAGGGCACTCCTAGAATGAGAATGAAGTAGTGACATTGCTGTTGAGAAGTGCTTTACTTTCATGTTTCTTCGTGATCATAACATTAAAGTTATTTTGAATAAGTATGACTGTCTACCAACAAAGTAAACTTTATCTTAGTAACATGACTCAGAATTATGGTCATTTTTTCATCTTAAAATAACCATCTAATTATGCTATGTTATATAATATGTAGGCCTGATGTTGCCATCTTACTGATTTAAAATTGTGCTTTCTTTTAAATATCCTAAACACTATGAATAATTTTAGACCAGTAAATAATTGAATTTATATATAAACATCACGATTCCAAATACGTATGTTCCAAGTAGCCTTAATATTAAATAGTAGCAATACTATTAAATAACTGCCAGGATTTCTTAAATACTTATATTTGAAACTTATACTACACATGATTTGAACACTGTTAATCAACATTCATTCTCAAAATTTTTAGGAATTATTCTATTTTATTTATTTAAATCTTGTGAAGAGTCTGAGACACACTCACACACAGAGAGAGGCAGAATAAGAAAGAGAAAAATGAGTGAGAAAAAAGAGACCTTCCATCTACTGGTTCACTCCCCAAATTGGTACAATAGTCAAGACTGCACCTGTTAAACCTACAAACCTGGAGCTCCATGCCTCCCATGTTGCTGTTAGGGACACAGACAATTTTACCGTCCTTCATTGTCCTTCCAGGCGCAAGAGCAGGGAGTTGAGAGCAAGCCGGGCAGCCAGGAAATTCACTGGTGCCCAACCAGAATGCTGGCATTGCAGGAGGTGGTTTAATCTAATGAGCTACCATTCTAGTTCTCATTCCCACATTTTGAAGTTGATATTTCTATTTTTTATTGCATAGATAAACACAGTGAGGCAGGTATCTTAAATAAATATATATATGATTTATTTATTTTTATTAGAGTGATTTTCAGAGAGAAGGAGAGACAGAGAAAAAAGATCATTTGTCCCCAAGTAACCTCAATTGCCAGAGCAGAGCTGATCAGAAACCAGGAGCCGGGAGCTTACTCCAGGTCTCCCACTGAGATGCTGGTTCCCAAGGCTTTGTGCCATCCTCGACTGCTTTCCCAAGCCACATACAGGGTGCTGAATGGGAAGTGGAGCATCTGGGATGTGAACCTGTACCCATATGGGATCCTGGAGCATGCAAGGTGAGGATTTAGCAATTAGATTATCTTGTCAGGCCACACGTTTATATTTTTAAAACACTATTATTTCTTACTGCCTTATTTCATTGCACCTCACTTCCTTTCTCCTTCGGTTGAAAAATCACATCTCATGGATGAGATTGTGAAAGAAGGCTGACTATAAATTAAAACTTATTGATAAATTTTCAAAGCAAGAAATTACCTATTGTGGCTATATCGACCCAACTTTTCTAAACTACATTATTCCAAAATTGTGGTCCTTTACGACTGCCACACTTTTCAAAGGGCTGAAATCTCTTGGCCTTTTACCCTTTGTTCAAGGAGACGGTGGAAATATGTGGACAGGGAGAAAATACCCAGCCTGTCGGGGCTTCTGAGTTTCTTGCCAAGTCCCGCTATCAGAGAAACCATGAATAACTCCTCCCTGCCTGGGATCCTAATTCATCACTCCATCTCTTTTTCTGATTCCCTTGCTGCCAGGGAGAAGCAATGTGAAATTTAATAAGCTGAATAAAAGTTATTTTCTCCTGTCTGTATGGATTCTGGCAGGGTGCCTCAAAAAGTGCTTTCGATTACTGGGAGTTCTGTCATACCAAACTCTGCCTACCAGTTGTTGGCACCAGATTAAGTTTAAAAGAAGTTCTTTAGCTGGAAAAATGTCATCTTGTTTCCATTGCTGCGAAGTCCTTTTATGCATTTTTGCAGTTTGTGCCCCTGGGAGTCCTTCAGTGGCAGGACATTATGGCTGAGCTTCTGTGAACACAGCCAGCACATTGCTTTGCTTTCTTCAATTCATTTCTCAAGTTTCAGAGGAAACAGTCATATCTAAGTACTATTTCAGATTATTTTAGTGTAGCATGCTTCATCAGCTTCATGACATTAAAAGCAGATGATATTCAAGTTGAATCTAACTTTCTTTATTTTTCAAATTTAAACATGTCCATTTATAAAAGCTTATGGAATAACATGTATGTTTTTTGAAGATTTATTTTATTTTTATTGGCAAGTCAGACATACAGAGAGGAGGAGAGACAGAGAGGAAAGATCTTCCATCTGATGATTCACTCCCCAAGTGGCCGCAATGGCCGGTGCTGCACCAGTCAGAAGCCAAGAGCCAGGAATGTCCTCCAGGTCTCCCACATGGGTCCAGGGTCCCAAGGCTTTGGGCCGTCCTCGACTGCTTTCCCAGGCCACAAGCAGGGAGCTGAATGGGAAGCAGGACTAGAACCAGTGCCCATATGGGATCCCGGGCGTGCAAGGCGAGGACTTTAACCACTATGCTATCATGCCGGGCCCAGAATAACATATTTTTAAACAAAACGGAATTATTTTCACTTTTCCTTGTAACAAATTTGTGTTTTGTTTTTGAAATGTAAATGCGTTGAAAGAAAGTGATTTGCAAATGACTGACTCTGTTCCAATTAAACTAGATACTCTCTTTATTTTGTCATTGTAGATAATTGTTTATAGATCCACAATGACTTCTTTGTTGCAATTTAATATATTCTTTTGAGTGCTACAGACAGTGTGTTATGTCCAATGGTATTGTCACCCAAGGAACAGGAGATATAAGAGCAGTTGTGTTAGTTTTACTTTACTTATATGTTGCACTTTCTAAACTTTGTGTGATTTTATTGCCCCTATTTAGACTTTTTGCAATTTAACAAGGCATATTTTTGAATGTGTAACTCAGAACTGCATGTAGTAATGCTCTTCGGGAAAAAATAACTATCTTTACTCTTTGTAATGTCTCTATTATAAATACAAGTATAAGTTCCAATTTGCCTGTTGCCAACAGCATTATTTTACATATTCCTGTTAAACCAGTTGCCTGATACAGAGATTTTTTTTCTTTTAGCATTATTTGATTCTCTTTATTGAGTAATTTACACTAGGTTTCATTTTTCCCAAAAGAGCTCTCTTGATTTTACCATGTACAAATTTGATTCACGCTTATTCCAGAGACTTTGGTAGAATCACCTGTTAAGTGAAAAACTTTGATGCCAAAATTGACCGTATTAAATTCTTCTGTCATTGAAACCAAATCACTTAGAACAATTTGTAGTAACTGCATTGCCCTCAATTGGTTTTCCCCTTACTTGTTCAAAGGCAGTAACAATCAAATCAACATTAGATTATTCAGTTTTTCATGCCTTTGGTCTATGTGTCTGAATCAATTTTGATATGATCCATTAAAGTTGTTAACTGATTAGTGTAAGCTTGAAGTCTGACAATTCATAACATCAAGACAAATCGGTTTTCTAAAATGCATTCTAAGTCATACACAGCAGGGATAATTTTCATTGTCTATACAGTAACCTTCCTGTTACACTTTTGGGACCAAGCATGGGGATATTAGCAATGAAGTTGAATATGTTTTTAAATGCTGAGAGCAATTTTGTGCTCCAGAAATGATAAGATGTTCAAATTTTTATTACCTATGGTAAAAATGGGAACTTAAAATTATAATTAAGTGGAAAATTTTATCATGTGAATGTATAGTTGTCTCCTGGAACACTTTGGGTTTCAATCTTCCCAAGTTTAGCACAGTCAGGATTTGATGGACTCCTTCTTGACACAGTAGTTAGACAGTCCGCGATAGACAGACATCCTGTTTCTCTCATCTCAAATTGATCTCATTAACACCTGTATCAGACCTTTATATCTTGAATGCCATATGAAAAGAAATTTTTTTTCTTGAAGGTCAATGTCTCATCTGATAATAACATAACACATATGTTTAATAAGTGTTTTTATGAATTTTAATGCTACATCTTCATGTTAATATGTTAGAGGACACAATAAGATTTCCCAGTTCATCGAAGCTGTAGTTACAAGTTTCACTGGTCAAAAGCTTAGATTAATTAGTGTTATTTAATTCTTTTAGAGTTACTGTGTTTTCAGTTCCACAGCATAACTCTGAAAAATCTCTTGAAATTCTTAGTAGAAACAAGCATCATATTTGCAAAATGCATCCTCTTACAGTCTTTGACCTTTGAGATATGTTTACTTTAATGTTTTATTTACAAAGTGGTTTTTATTTTCATGAGAAACATTCAGAAGGTACAGAGATTCCACAAACGCCTTTCTTTCCTCATGTGTGCAGCCTGCTCCATTACCAACATTCTCCACTAGAGCGATACAATTGTTATAAGTGATAAATTTACATTGACTCATCATTGTCATCCAGAATCAACAGATTATATTGCATTCACTGCAGGCAGAGCACATCCCATGGGTGTGGAAAAATGTGTAGTGACAAAGCTCCACCATTATATAGTATCATTCAGAACATTTTCATCACCCTAACAACTCCCTTTCTGAATCTCTTCATGTCTTTGTGAACACTCAAACTGTGACAGTCTCTCATGCTTTTGCTCTCTAGAATTATCCTTTCCGGAGTAGTTCAGCAGGGGAATATATTTATATTTATATTTATATTTATATTTATATTTATATTTATATTTATATTTATATTTATATTTATATTTATATACTTATACATATATATACTTTCTTTACTAGCTTCTTTCGCACAATAATGTTTACTTAAGGCTTTCATATATTATATTACTTGACAGCTCGTTTCTTTTTAGGGCTAAATAATATTCCACTATCTAGCTATTCCATTATTTATATACCCATTTGTCTACTTAAAGGACAAGTTACTTACTGCCAGGTTAGGAAATCATAAATAAAGCTGCTGTAAAATGTTCACGTGAAGATTTTGTACAGGCATAAATTGTCAAACATTTTGGGTAAATTCTCAGGAGCAAAATTGCTAGATTGTATAGTAAAAGCATGTTTAGTTTTGTAACTGTCAACTTGCCCTCCCAAGTAGCTTTAACATTATGAAATGCAACCAGTAATGAGTGAAAAATCCTTTTATCCCACATCACTCCAGCATTTGTTGCTTCTAGCATCCTGGAGTTTGACCATTTAAGTTGGTATAGAGTGGCATATTTTGTGACCATAGTCTGTTTCAGTTTGCTTATTTATTTTGTTTTTTAGAAAAAAAATTAGTGAACAAAATTGTATAGTATCTTTGAGTCAAAATTATTTTTGCTGATTCTTAAAACTATTCTTTCTTACAGTTTGATCAATAAAAATGGAGGGGTTTGTTTGTTCTATGGAAACACAACACATATATTTTCATCTCCATATTTCTCTAAATGCATGCCACAAAGTAATACTGTAATCTACAATTTTAAGTATTTTATTTAATGAACAACATCAAGCCATATTGAAATAAATAGGCTAAAATGTTGTGTAGCAAATCAGAAACTAACATTCTGTAATCTTTAGAACAGTATGACACCCATTAAATATAAAGATGTACTGACTTCATTTTGGGAAACTACTTAATTTCTGGGCTACTGGTAAATGAAAGTTCATCACGGATTTTCTTTATGTACAGATTTTCTTGCTTGAGTCATTTCTCATAGTAATAGTTCAACAATAAAAATGTCAAAAACCTATAAAAATATTCACCTAATAGCATACAGTCTCTTCACACTTTTGGAAAAGGTAATGTTTTTATAACTTACTCTAGCTCCCTCTGCTGAGTAGGTAGCTGTTTATTTTTCTGCATGTCAATTTAGCTTCAACAAATGTCATGGGAGGATAAACCACAATAAGATAGTTGAATGTGTTGTATCCACTTATTATACCATTTGCAACTAGGTGGTCCCAACTAGAGACCATTATGCTCAGTGAAACAAGTCAATCCCATAAAGGCAAACACCGTATGTTCTCACTAGTATAAAGAAACCATCATGCAAATCGGAATGGACAGTGATGAAGTAATAGTTGCTACCATATCCAGATGTGAAGACATAATACAACATGCATTCCTACTTCCAAATCAAAGATGGACTCCCAATGAAACTGTCGGACATATCTACACAATGTGATGCTGGACTGTGTGCTATTGTGCCAACAGTGTCAGGGTACACTTAAATAACACACTGATGGAAATGTAATGCCTTATGAAGGACTATTCTGTTGTAACAATATGGGGAAAAATCAGTCAGGGGGAGTGAGAATTTGGCGGGAGGTGGGAGAATTCCCGATTCTACAGAATTGTATCATAAAATTCAAAATTAAAATTAAAAACATAAACAAAGAAAAAAGATAATTTAATTTTTATTGGCTATTATACTATGACTGTGGGTGAAGGATGTATGTGTATGTGTGTGTGTGTGTGTATGAATCCTTACAGCATAAAAGTATATTTTTATTGCTCTAGAAATCAATATTGTATTTATATATTTATTGTTTATGAAAGCTGCTCATATTCCTACAGCAGCTTTGTTTTTAAATTAGCATTCCATTACATTAATTCGAATAACAATAACTACAATAGCAGCAGTGTTGATTATAGCAAGCACAATTCAAGTGCTTATGATGCTTCAGGTTACAAAGGAGATATTTTATACACATTAGCTCTTAAAATGTCACTATGTGGACATTGCCATTCCCTAAATGTCCAGGAAAAGTCAGTGGGAAATGTTGATCAGTGAGAGATCATTGTGTTAACGGTCATCCAATGTAATTTTTGCTTGAACCAAGTATCCTCTGGGTTCAAGAATATGATGTCTCCTTCTACTACTGTGTTAGCAATAGGCAGAAAAATAAAATATAATGCTTCAGTGGCCTGGGGGCTTTTTGTCTTGAGTGAAATACTTCAAAGATTTCAATATCATTATTTTGTTGTATCTTTAATTTTGATAGTACAAGATCGATATTTTGGAAATATCTCAATTACTTGACTCGCTTTAGTGAATTAACATCCAAGGCAGCAGAATATCTCTTTCTTTGTTTTTGAAGCTGTAGTTTACATTTCTGGCAAGTATTTCAATTATGTTTGACCTGGACCTTTTATTCAATTTCTAGCTATGGAGTTCATGAGCTGTTACTTGGCTCCAGGATTGATGATGAGTTGTTCTGAATTATTATAAGTGAACTGTGTCCTTAGTATTTCTTTGTAGGTTGGGAGCCTCAGTTCTCTGGAATCAGCTATAATCTGTGTCACCCTATAGTCCCTGAAGGTTAACATGATTATCTTGACATATTTGGGCCCTTTACTCTGTCCCATGACATACTATTCATGGCTAGTTTACTTTTTCAAATGTTCGTTTCATTGTTTTCCCTTTGGAAATGCAAAACATTCCTCACTACTCTTTATATTTTCCACTGATGCTCTAGTTCATGTTTCTCCAAGAAAAGAGAAACAATTGGATGAAAAGTCCTGGATTTTCTCTTGCCATTTTCTGTGAAAATGCATAAGTGCCTACACCCTGCCTTCTTTCATGTTCTCTGGCTCTTTCACTTTCACCATCCTTTTTATGCCACCCTGTCTACTCGCAGACTGCTCTTACAATCATTCCTTTTTCTCTTCCATTTCATTAATTAGAGATAATATCTCAGATACTCTCTCCAGTGTGCCCTATTTCAAATAACAAAAACAACAACAACCATTACTGTATTTAATTGCATCATGGGCTTCTGGATACTGAAGAATACAAAAACTCTGTTCTCAACCCTCTATTCTCCTTCTTGCCTTCACTTTGCTTCTTTTTCTGTAAACTTCACTCAAGTGATTTTCTTGAATTCTTCACAAGGATTTTAACATTACAGAATAACTCCTGAATTCACATATGTAGCTCAAATTTCTCAGCCAAACTCCTGATGTGTTTGTGCAATGGTCAACTTGAGATCTACAGTTGGATATCTAAGTGGGTTTTCAAGCTTAGAACGCTCCCAGCAGACTTTTTTTTATATATATTCCTCACATCTCTGCTCTTACTCCTAACAGTTTTGTTTAGGACAAAACACAGGAAGCCTGTATCATTTCCCCACCCCATATATAAGTTGAGTACCATTTATCCAAAGTAGTTGAGAACAGTTGTAGTTTGCCTTTTTTGACATTTTTCGAATGCAGAATGTTTGCACGTACATAACAAAATGTTGTGTATGTGGGAACCAACTCTAAATAGTTAAATTTATTTGTTTCATGTATACCTTACACACATAGCTGAAGGTAATTTTATATAATCTGTTTCAGTGTGCTTGCGTGTTGAACACCATCAGTCACCACATCCAATGTAGAGTTTTTCACTTAAGCTTGTCCAAGATAAGAATGTCTAATGTTTTGGGACATTTTAGATTTTGAATTTTAAGATTAAAAATGCTCATTATATCATCCCCTCCAATGAAACTTTGTCACAAAATGAAATAAAAAATAAAATAAAAAAGATTTAAAATGCTCAAGTTTTATTTCTTTTTTTAATATTTATTTATTTATTTTGTACAATCTTGACATAATTAGGTAAAAAGGTTCAAGCGCTACAGGAAGATGGGCAAGACAATTAGTTCCCTATTGTTTCCTTAATATGTCTGATGTAAAAGGGGATTTTAAGGGAGAAGCCCCACCCAGTCTCCCACCCACTCCAGGTCCCAGATGTGGGGCATGCTCCGAGGGTCTTGCTCAAGTGGTTTTGATAGTTCAGCAGTTCTGAATTGCTGCCACTCTCACTACTCCAAGCACGATGAGGTCATTGGAGAATCTACTGATTGGCATAGTCCATCATAGAGTCTCCGTTTGCCCAGTATTTTCATTGCCAACATACAGCTGAGGTGGTTGATTGACTTGTTCTGTCCTCTATTTTTTGATGGTTAGGGTTCTGAGTCCGGAAGCTCGATTGGGAGATCCCCAAAGAAACTTTGTGTGAGGTGTTCCCTCCCAGACCAGATTCTTGTATGTACTAGCAAGCACAGGGCCCGGCACAGTCCATCGCCCCGATCAGCTGGTGGTTGCAGTTGCTGGGTTGGTTCTGTTTCCATCCCTGTCTTACACTGAAACCAATGGGTGTTTGCAGTCCAGCCTGGTTCTGCCCAGCACATATTCGGCCCTCACATAAACCAGTGGGAGCTGCAGCCTAGTCAGAGCGACCCACAAGGCCCGCCCCCTACCCTGGTTTGCCAGTATGTGTAGCAGACTAGTCCAGTTTGTCCCACATCTCCTTCTGCTCTCATACATGTCGATGGATATTAAAACCTTGTTCCATCTAACCAGCTCAACTATCCAGCCTTCATGGATGTTGTTGGGTGTCTCTCTGTCTAGCCACCCCAGCCCCTGTCCTAGTTTTCATGCCCTCCCATGGGGGGTGGTAACCCAAGAGGGAGGAGCCCACTATTTTCCTCCCAGGCCACTCCCACTCCCAGATTATGCACTCTCCAGGTGGTTCTGTGGTTTAACTTGACAGAACTAGCCCCCAGTGCCAGCTTCTGCCAGCTGATGCTGTGGCTAAGCCCCAACAACCCTCACCCACTCTAATTGTAGATTGCACCAGTAGGAATAATCAGCCCAGCCTGGTTTCTCCCTGATCTGGTCCACATGAGGTGCACAGGTGTTATAGCCCTGCCTAGTCTGGTCTACCCCCATCCCAGCTCACGTTCTCCAGTGGGAGTAGCTGTCCAGCAATGTTCTGCCCCCTCCTTTCCTGGTTCTCACGCATGCTGGTTGGATGTTGCGGTCACATCTGACAAAGGCACCCTCATCTTGGCATTCCGTGTTGCGTACTGTTTTTGTCGCGACCAAACCTGCCTCGACCCACACTCTCCTCTGGTGTTTGGATTTGCCAGTGGATGATGTGAACTGATCCAGCCTGGTCTGCCCCCGACCCATGCCAAATGCATGCCAGTGAGACACTTTCCATGACCTCTTGGCTGTTTCCTTCCATGCTTCTTGAACTTACCTGCAGGATCTGTGTCCTGCCAGAGGAGTTGCCCAGGCTCCTCCATCAGAACCCCTCCGAGTGCCAGATTTCACGTATACCAGTGGGTCCACGAGCCAGCACTACTAAGTTCATCTCCTGTCCTAGCAGGAACAGTGGCTTTTCCTAACTGGCCTTGAACCCATTCTGGTTCTTGCTGTTGGATGTTTCAGCACAGCCACGGCTCATCCATACCCACATATAGCTCATATGTGGCTCAGTTGGGGTTGAGACCTACCCTAGTCTGTCCCACATCTACCCTGGTCCTCCAGAACACCAGAAGGTGTTGCAGTCTGGCCCAGCCTGGTGCATCTTGTCCCAGTCCACATCAAGTTTTATTTCTTACCTAAATCTCTAGCTTTACATCTTCTCAACATTACCTCTGAAACATTTTCTGAGACGGCTGCATTTTATTGTTCCTATGATCATCAGCGTGGGTCAACCTACCTTCTGCGTTTTATTGGGTCTTCTCTAATAGCTTCCTAACTAGTCAGCTTCATATAACCCAAACAGACAATCAGCTTCCCAATGAAGTGTAAACACCTGATTTTGCATCATCTACTTCCTGTCTACTCTTTAATGTTACCTCATAATACCTTCGTCACAGGTTTATGTTCAAATCGCCATTTAATGAATGTGTGAAACTGTTCTCCACATGTGGGTCTCTGCACTAGCTGTTTCTGTTTTCTAGTTATGAGAAATTTGCTTTGGACCCTTCAAGGTCTTCAAAACCTATCGTTTCCAATTAAAGGACTTTCCTCATGTTGATTCTCTGTAATTCCATCATCCAGTCAGTGCCTAGCCTATCATTGTGTGTTTTTTTAATTATTGTTTTCTGTTTCACTCATCATTAATAGATAAAATGGAAACACATTGAATAATTCAGTACCTTCCATTAGAATATAAAGTTCTTGTAAGCAGTGATTTTTGTTAGCATTGCTCGTCACTGTCTTCACAACAGTGAAGATCCTTTGGTGGCAGAATGAGTGAAATTGCTGTACCCTTTGAACATAAGGTCTCACTGAAGTTTCCAAACTTTATTCTCTATCATGGGTATTTTACAAGGAGCATTTTACAGAAGGCTGTGTAAGCAGTTTGGCACCTGCATTCTTGTTCTGACTTCACTCATTCATCCCTCTTGGCAGCACAAAGCAGGGACAAGGGCTCCCTTATCTCCTCCTGCACAAATGTCAGGTTTAGTTTGGTTTCCATCTGTAGACTCTTATTTTTGCCAGCACACACAGATGGACTAATGGGCCTCCTAAAGAGATTCAGCAGAAATGTTCCTTTTCCAGCTGGAAACTGGAGAAAATCAGCTTAAATTGGAGCAAAATTCCTCACAATAGTATTATTAAATAGCTTAACTTATGTCCTACATATGCAAAGTGCTTTCTTTTTCCTATGTACTTTGTAATCTGGGTCAGTAAACATGATTAATGTCAGCTATATTCCATCAGCATTAAAAACAAATCTTAAAAATACAGCTAACAGTGGCATTAAAGTCATTCAGACATTATTCAGCATGAAAGAGATTCTTCAAAATTAACAAATTAAGCCTAAATATCTTTAGCATATACATATATATTGCTTATAAATTTTCCCAGATGTGATGTCTACCAAAAATGTGTACCTTCAGCAACAATGAGTAAGTCATAAATTCTACTATATCTAGGATATCTTATTCACAAATCTACATAGGGGATTTGCTACTTGGTCTGACTTATTTAATCATTCCACAGTAATTGAATACTAGATCTCTCACACACAGAATTCTGCTCTTAGAGTATAACATGAACTGAATAGAAAACATAGCTGCTTTTCTGAGCATCTATTCCAGTGTGTGCAAAAAGGGATATTAGAGAAATATTCACATACAGTTTTCTTCATCGTGTAATGGTGAACTAAACCTTTTGAAGAAAACTCAGTTGGACATCATTTAATAGAATAGGATTAAGGGAGCATTATGCTCTTTTGGATTCCATCTTTGGAGTCTAGAGTGACTTGGTAGGGGAACAGAGTTTTCAAGATGGAAAGCTTCAGTTAATCCAGTGAAAAATATTCGTGGCAGGGAAAATTGTGAAGCCACTGTCTCACTATTTTAGACATAGACTAGAAAAAAGACAGACTAGAAAAAGGGCATAGGTGGAGTGGAGTTGAACGAACAACTTTGTTTTCAGATCATAGTATTTTTCAGAGTTACATCCTGCCCTCTTAGGCTCTTGTGAATATGTGAGCTATTTGAATAAGGGTCAGTAATCAAGCAAAACATGAAGCAGAATATGCAACAAAAGTGTCCAATAGAGAACAAAACAAAAGAATGGAAGGTGATTTAATATTAAATAAAATTTCTATTAATTCAGATTCTCAAGAGAAAATATTTTTTCTGAAATATTAGTGCTGAAATCATTAATCCTATGATGATGTATTTAAAAAATTACTTCATGTGAAATAAGTTTGACATATGATTTTTCTTGGAGACTGGACAGCAATATTTTTTGTAGTACATATAAATATATGTAAAAAAAACACAAGAAGACAACTAATTAGTCATGCTGATACTAGAACCACAGAAACTCCTTTCTCATCATTTTGAAAGGTAAACAAATTATACCTAACGTGATGATTATACTGTAGAACAAAAGATATAATGACATAAGGTATCCCCATGTACCAACACTGTTAGGGGAGCCATGGATGAATGAGGGTGGATATCAGGCAGCTAAATCATCTTCAATACATGGTTTCAAGGATTTCTTCATTCCACAGTATTTTTCAGCTAGACTTCATTAACATTGTCTTAGTCTTTTTTCTTCTTTGCTGTTTCCTAATTACAGCTCACTTCTGTAGTAAGAATGTTACCCTGCCACATTACTAAACTAAAAGTTGTATCCTATTAGAATTTTTATGAGCACCAGGTTTTATCTTGTCTTATGTACCTATAACCTATGTGACAGAAAACCAAATTGAAGGTCAAGAATGACTTTTTTGGGGGGTTAGGTAGAAAACCAATTGTTGCTCTGCTTACCTTACTAGGTACCCTAATGTAGTATGCTTTGTTTACTCCTTCCTCCTAGCCAGCTTCGTAATCCATGTAAGATGGTGCTTACTCTGGAAATCAATGCAAGTGATAGCAAGATCGAACCTTTTAATCAGGACTTGCTATGTACATACACAATAAGGTAATCAAGCACAGCTTTACTTGCATATTGACAAAACTGTAAGGCAGCCAGAGGAATAGAGAAGAACTGGAGTAGAAAAATAGGAGGGGCTCAAGAACATTCCACTTGTAATTTGTTGTTACTGAGAAATGACAAGCAGGTTACCTAGGGGAAAGCCATGCTATGTGATTTGCTGTTGTGTGTATTTCCCTTTCTAAATTGATCCTAAATTGTCATAAAACAAAATTGAGCAATACTGTCACCCACTGATTGTTTAATAGCCATTTTGGGTTAATTGTTCAAGAACTCATTGCTTGGCCTCATGGATTGTTGCGAGAGATAGCAATGTGACTTCCTGCAAGTCTGACTGACAACAAACTCGTTTACAGGACATTCTATTATAGATAAGGAGTTTCTTGGACATGCTGCTGCTGACTACAAATCAAAACCATAATTCCCATTGTAAAATACAATCCTGTGCAATGTCAAATGGTCCTTAAGATATTATTCCTTTCTAACTTGGCTAAGAATTCGCTGTTCATGTGTTCAGTCTTTTATATATTTATTGCTTTTTTAAGTTTTCCTTTAACCAGCATTTTGACTGCTTGCAAGCATATAGTTCACTCGGGGAATCCAAATAACCATTAAGGAAAAATGCAGAATTCTACCGCTCCCTCATATTTGAAACATTTTTTCTCCTATACTGCTTTGATACCACAATTGGCTGGCTTTATTCATATCAGCTGTTTAATTTTGCTCAGTTCCTTTTTCTAATGTGTCTTTTACTGCACTTGCTCATTTTTTTTAGATAACTAACTAAAGGATCAGACTTTAACATGTTTTGGCTTCTCTTGTTAAATATGTTTTCTTTATATTTCCTGCCTAATGATTTCACTGGGAAGATTCCAAGCTTCATATACATTCTGTGTGCTGATGATTCTCAAAATTTTGTTTTCAAATAATATTTCTTCCTGAACCACAAAATATAAAGTTTAATGAATCCTTGACATCTCCACTTAAATATATTGAAAATCTGAAAAATTATGTCATGTTAACCATTCACTGCAAAATCTCTTGTGGATAGTGTTTTGAATAAAATAGACCCGGTGCCTACATTTTTTCTACACTTTCTATAAAGTATACAAAATAGCATGGAAAAAGTGTTAAGTTAAGCAAATGATGTTTTCAAATGCTCCGAAACAAAGCTGCTTCTGGGTCCAGCATGATAGAGTAGCAGCTGAAGTCCTCAGCTTGGATGCACTTGTATCCTATATGGGCCGGGTTCTAATCCCTGAGGCCCTGCTTCCCATTTAGCTCCCTGCATGTGGCCTGGAAAAGCAATGGAGGACAGCCCACGGAGTTAGGACCCTGCAACCACGTGGGAGACCCAGAGGAGGCTCCGGAGAGTGGATCAATAAAAAAAAGATTAAAAAAAGATCTTCCTTTATGTCTCTCCTACTACCTGAATATCTGACTTTCCAGTAAAATCAACCTTACACACACACACACACACACACACACACACAGAGAAAGAAAAGAAAAGCTGCTTTCACTGAATAACGTTCTAAGGAAATAAATTCTTAATTGGGAAGATGTGGAAGGAATTTTATTTTGCATACTTTTTAAATATGCTAAAAAAGCTTTTAAAATATGCCATGTTACTTTAGAATATTTGTTTACATTTCAGGGATTGTTATCTAATAACACATAATTTTTAAACACTTTGTTCACAATATAGAATAATGATGCCTTCTTATTATAGACAACCCTGCATGATTTTCATTCTCTTCTGCTATAAATTTTAAGAGATTTAACTAGTTTTAATTTTAAAAGTGGTTTGTGATAACATTGCTATTTTAAAAACTTTATTTGTAGCTCTATCATACTTCTGTTTAGAAAATTATAAATACATTATTTCTCTTGTTTTCTTTATGGTTTATAAATAAGTGCTTCAAATAACTTAGGAACTATCTATTCCTTCTTACAAAATTCTTTTATCATTTAGTTATTTATTTGAAAGGAAGAGTAAGAGAGAGAAGAGCGGGAGAGAAAGAAAGAAGGAGAAAGATCTTCCACCCACCAGATCATCCCTGAAATGGTCACCATGACCAAAGCCAGGAGCTTTTTCCAGGTCCTCCTGGACCATCTTCTGCTGCTTTTCCAGACACATTAGCATGTAAATGCAATGGAAGAAGAGCAGCTGGGATTTGAACCAGTGCCCTTGTGGGATGTCAGCCCTACACATAATAGCTTAACCTGCTATGCCAGAGAACCATCCACATAACTTTACAACTTAAAAAAAAAAATGTTCTTGGTTAAAGTTTGCTCGTTGGTTTCTGCAACAGCCTGCCATGTCTTACTTCTGCTCTAACACAATGTTGGTAATAAGAAGAAAGAAAAAAAAATATGAATATACTTTATTCTGATGTGTAAGCTTTAGTACATTGGAAATATAGTGTAGATTTTAAATTTCCAAGAAAATGATTATAGCATAGTATGCAAAGCTATTTAGCTTGTTTATGCAGATCATTGCTTTTTGCAGAAGTATGCTTAATAGAGGAAAAAAAATCCCTGTGGGTAAAAGTGATCCTTTGTAAGTGCTCCATGTTGTATGTTTTTCCCTAATAGCACCATGGTTCTGTGAATTGACCTAGATGCCCAACAAAGTTGCCATTATTGGGAATTTATGTTTCTCTGCTTGCTTTCATTTGCTAAATTGACCTCTGCCGCATATTAAACATTGATAGCTAATGCTTTTTATTGCTACTGGTCCTATTCAGCAACTCTTTCTACAGAACCCAATCTACATAATTAGAAAATAGCACGACTTCTGCATCTAGCACATCAGGAGGGTAAGGATGTTGTACTTTTGCTTTTGTTTCACTTGCCAAATTCCCTGATGCTGACATGATAATAACATTCTTTCAATTTTATAATGATAATAGGTGTACTAAATTATCATTCAAAAAACACAAAGAAAAGCTGTGAATTTATTAAGACAAGCAAACTCCACATTTAAGTTAGATGGCACACAACACTTCTGAGATATTTATTTATGGAAGAAATCTTCATATACTCACTGCCAACAAAAATCATTGCCAACTGAATGAGACAAACAGCATCCTTCTTCAAAGCTAGTCCACAAGCTACTTGAAACATTACTATCCATCTTCTATCAATGTGTTCTCTCATTATTTATTCATGTCTACTTAATTAAAGCTCACAAAAATGTTTCAAGGTAAATTCTTACAATGCCTGCAGATGATATTCTGTATCTGTGAAAATGTCAGGCTTTGCATAGAGTAATATTGAAGGATCACCAAAAATGTAAATACAGTCAGTGTACTAATGTGCTATGCAGACTGGTAGCTAACAAATTAAATTCAGCGAGTCTTTATTAAGTTTGAACAGCATGTATGGGGATACCTTTAACACAGAAACGAGGTAAAAGTCATAGGCTGCCTTAAATTTTCCAGAGTAAACTTGAGACATCTTTACAAATAGAACTAGTATTTTAGATATGGAATTATCTTGATGTAGTAAACGGATAGAATCTCTGCAGATAATTGATTATTTTTGTTTAAGGTAAAGGAGATTCTTTATATCCTTAAAAAAAATCACCCCAAAACTGGCTTAAACATTTCCTATTTTGCATTGTTCTTTACATTGAAGTGCTAAAATGGCTTGATGCAACTATCTAAATTAAAATATTTTATAACATAAACTTAGATTTCCTTTAACTACACATTTATTGACTAGAACTCATTATCCTTAGATATGCTTTTACTTTTCTATATTTTTATGCAGATGTGTTTTATGAAGCACATTTTGCAGTCTTTACCATAAAATATTTGTTAAAAATTGTTTGGGTGCCTGGCTCAGTAGCCTAGCAACTGAAATCCTTGGCTTGCACGTGCTGGGATCCCATATGGGCACTGGTTCTAATCCCGGCAGTTCCACTTCCCATCCAGCTCCCTGCTTGTGGCCTGGGAAAGCAGTTGAAGAAGGCCCAAAGCTATGGTACCCTGCTTTTGTGTGGGAGACCTGGTAGAGGCTCCAGGCTACTGGCTTCAAATTAAAAAGCAAGACAGCATCTTTGACTTTCATTTGAACTAATTCCACATTATTTGAAATTAACATGAAATTAGTTAAAAATAGCAACGCTGCTAGGACTGCCCCGGACTTTGACTTTGAGATTGGAGCTCATACTTTTGTTCTTTACATCTTGTGAAGACTTGATAAAAATTCACTTAAAAAATAATTAGTTTCTTGCTTACAAAGACTTGCTGACTTCTGTGTGCCTTCATTCTCTTTCAGTATAATCAGGGCTTTCTTCCAAGCTTCATTCCTTTAAACAACATATATAGACATGAGATTTTCCAAGGGAGAAAAAAAAAAAGGAAAGCAAAAGAAGGCAACTCATTCTCCAAAAGAAGATAATTTAGAGCTCAATTATCAATAGAATAAAAGATTCACAACAGGGTTCCTGAAAGGATGATTTTTTTTTTTTGGACTTATGAGTGCCTTCACATTCCCCTACCTATCTGCATCATTATCTCTTTGTCACAGGTGTTTTGAAATGTAACAAAAAGAAAGCTAACCTCAAGAATAAAGTTTTAGGGATATTTTCACTTAAAAGGCGAATGTAATTTAATTCTTGAGAAGGTGTGCTAAAACATAAAGAAAGGATTTAGGTCTCACATAAGTGAGGTCTTTGTGAAGCACACACATACACACAAAGTAATCCATTCTTAGTTATGTGAACAACATTTTACAACCCTAAGTGGATACCCAAAACTGCAAATAGTCCAACATTCTAGGTATATATTTGTTGAAATATATATATATATACTTACATATATATGTATATACATATCTATGATAAAGTTTAACTTACTTACACACTAGCAATAAATATTAATAAAATATGAGACAATTGTAACAATATACTGTAATAAAAGTTAGACAAATCTTTGCTCTTTCTTTTCTTCTTTGATCTCTGCTCATCCTTTCCTACAGATATGAAATGAAACTTAAAAAGAACTTTACTTTGGCAATCTTACGTCTTAGCACCACTACTCTAGGAATGGGGATCATTGTTAAGAAAATTAATGTGACTTTAACAGGAAGTGTGATGCTGAGACAATTGAGGTAATAACTGAGTTTTTAAATGACCAGCAAAGAGGTTGTCTGTCTAGGCTGGCCATGCTAGACAAAGAGGATTCATGCTGTCCTGACTAGAGTGGAGTAGCAACATGAGATTTCACCAAGCTACTAAGAACAGTGTATTATTTAATGCTTACCAATTGTCTTGTTTCTGAGATTTTCCACTTACAGATTTTAAACATTAGCTGATGACAAGTATCCAAAACCACAAACAGCAACTTTTTGAATGAGCGTACAGAGACCACTGTACAAACAGAGAGTACGCTAAAAACTCAAAGTTTGCAAAATGATCTTTAAAGTCCTTGATATTTGTCATTAAAATAATATAGAAGCTTAAAAAAATTTGGTGTATTGTAGTGGGGCTCTTATGTCTGATCTTTTGGTGTGTCTTCTGTTCTTATAAATCTCTTACCAATTCTCTCAACTTTTCCAAGACCCACTGCAAACATTGTGCTCTTTTTTGAAATCTGCATTTCCACATTACAAAGCTTTGTAATGGCATCATCTATTGATAACTGTTTTTAAAAGGTTAGTCAGAGAAACAGAGCAAGCAAGAGTAAAACCAAGAGT
This sequence comes from Ochotona princeps, assembly GCF_030435755.1. NCBI lineage: Eukaryota > Metazoa > Chordata > Mammalia > Lagomorpha > Ochotonidae > Ochotona > Ochotona princeps. The sequence goes on along the minus strand of NC_080842.1, from coordinate 33,731,682 downwards.
AGCAGAGACATCCTCTATCCATAGGTTCACTTCCCGTATGGCGGCCAGGGCCAGTACTGGTTCACAGCAGCTTTAGGAGTCAGAGGCTCTCTCCAGTTTTCCCACTGGAGTGGCAGGTATGCAAGTGTTTGAGCCAGATTGCATTCCCAGGCCATTAATAGAGAACTGGATCAGAAGTGCAACTGCTGGGATATAAACTGGCATGCACGTGGAATGCCCTCACACATACGCCATGGGTAGTGGCTTGACACACAATGTCACAAATCTGACTCCCAAAACCTTTAATATATATGTATAACATGGGATTGGTATTTTTATACCAGCCAAAATTGTCACCTGTCATGTCAGATCCATATGGAACCTGGTTCCTGAGCTGGCTGCTCCAATTTCAATCCGGCTCCTTGTTAATGTCCTGGGAAAGCAGCAGGGAATAGCACCAAGTTCTTGGGTCCTGTCAACCAGATGGAAACCCACATGAAGCTTCTGGCTCCTGGCTTAAGCTTTGCCCAGCCCCAGCACTTATAATCACTTGAAAAGTGAATCAGTGAATGAATGCTATCTCTCTATCTTTCTGTCTCTTTCACTCTTTCAGTGTAACTGTAACTTTCAAATAAATAAGTAAACCTTAGAAAGTGTTGTTATATTGATACGTATATGTTTTAAGGTTATTTGTATACTGTTTGCTGATTTATTTTTCTCAGGATGGTTAAACTACAAATGTGGTAATTTGAGTTGATTTTTGTCAATGAAGATGTGACATTCTGACACATGTGAACTGTCACCAGTACATCATCCGCCAGGCCTGTCTTTTATCTTCTGTATCAAGTAGCCTGAGGCTTTGATTCAGCTGAACAGTTATTCACATTTTTTCTTAATTCACTAAATGTCTACAAGGCTTTTGAAAATGAAAAAGGGTCCTGTGTAATGAAATATACAGAAGATATGAAATCAGAAAGTTCTGATTTCACAGCTTGTTTATGCCCCATAGAAAGTGTGTGATGTTGGGATTATCATTTGTTTAAGTCTAGATCTCACTCTCTGGCATGTGAATGAAAAATCCTAATTCCAGAATTAACATGGAATGCTGGATTTGTAGGCAAAAGCATTAACAGCTCTGCCACAACACTGCCTGTCTCCCTTGGTTCCTGATTTTTCTTCATGCAATTTTTCACATTGAGAGATCACAATCATGTTTAAACTCCATTTCAGTGCAAACTGCCTTGGAGTAGAAATTAATGGCTAGTTTTACCACCATTCATTTCTGAAGCCTGTACCAGTGCCTTGCATAGTGAAGGTGCTCATACTGTTTCATGAAGCAACAAAGTTGTGGGAGAAGACACACTCACAAGGAGGGTGCAGAGTGTATCCGTTAACTTCTAATTACAGGGATGGGATACACAATGAGAGAGCTTTATGAAGAAGAGGTTTATTCTGCAACACAAACATGGAAGGCCACAGTCCAAGAACACATGTGTTTTATTTGTGCAGAATCTGGTGAAGGTGTTTTCTATCAAAATCTCCTGATTTTGATCAGCAAGAGACAGGGGCACATACTGCTGTATCTGTCTTTCTGTGTTTGGGTTCTTTCAATGACCTAATCTGATTGAACCACTTGTCAAAGGCTCCATCCCCACACACCATAATTGAATTACGTTTCTACCCTCTTAATCCCAATAATTTATAACTCTTAGAAGTAGCTAGTAATATGTGATTATGGTTTATAGCTCTTGACTATAAAGCTGTATAGCAGTTTGTCTTTCCATTTTTACTTATTGCATTCTTAGTGGCGGACTAAGATTGTGATTATTAAATAAATTAAAACCATGCTATCACAATGTTAAAAAGAAATGAAGAAGAAAAATGAGTGACTATTATATTTTTAGAATTGTAACTATGAACCACCAGAAATATTTTCTCTTTATATTAATAAAAATGTTATTCAAATAATAAAAAGAGAAATAATGAAACAAAATGATTTTCCAAAATGTACTTGCATGTTCAGATATTTTTTAAACATATATTTATTTTCGTTGGAAAGTCAGATTTACAGAGGGAAGGAGAAACAGAAAGATCTTCTGTCTGCTAGTACACTCCCCAAGTGGCCACCTCTGCCGTAGCTCCTGTGATTCAAAGCCAGGAGCTTCTTCCTGGTCTCCCATGTTGATGCATTGTTCCAAAGCTGTTTGCCATCCTCTGCTGCTTTCCCAGCCCACAGGCAGGAAGCTAGAAGAGAAGTGGAGCAGCCGGGACATGCCAAACTGCCCATACAGAATCCCAGCTCTTGCAAGCTGAGGACTTCTGCCACCAGACTAACATGCCGGGCCAGCATCAGATATTTTAAACAAACCAAAAAGAAAAAAAAATCTCTGAATAAAATTTATATCCTTGCAGGAAACAGTCTAAAGTACCTTCTGGAATCCCTTTCAACTTTATAATTCCTTACTTTTGTGCTGTTTTCCATTCCTTCTCTAGCCTGACCTCTGGAGCAAGGATATTAATTAGTTCGATGCACTCTGAAGCCCATCACAACTGTCTTCAGATTAACTTTGCACATGTTCAGCAAGCACAGTTGCCTTTGTACCCAAATTCAGTTATCCTGTGTGGGTTGTGATTCACATAGCCAAGGAGAATTTGTCTTTGTTTATATTAACCAGAATTCCTCACTTTTGAGGAGAAATTCTTTCTTATTCCCCTGCCTGGCATTTTTTTCTGATTCAATTGTTCTGGGAAATTTGATAATGCCAGATAGAAAAGGTAATAATTTATTAACCTTTCTAGTTAAGTGCAAAGATAAACTGTTAATGAGTTACAGAAAACTTCAGCCATTTTTTTAAACGAGTGATGTATTTATAGTGGAAAATCAACTTAATTTGTTTTTCATATTTAGCATGTTTAGAGAGACATCTTGTCTGACATGTTACTTTTCCGCTAACCTTACTGTTTTCCCTATATTTGAAAGTTATCCTCAGAAATCATAATTAAATATTATTTAATTCTATTGCTTCCCCAACTTTTAGCTGAGATCAAGTGTAAATTTTATTTAATTCTACCCATTTGTTACACAGATATCCATTTTGGTTCTATACTTGATTTTTTTTTAAAAAAGATTTATTTATTTTTATTGGAAAGGCAGATGTACAGAGAGGAGGAGAGATGGGGAGAAACATCTTCCATGCGATGGTTCACTCCCCTAGCGGCAGCAACGGCTAGAGCTGAGCCAATCTGAAGCCAGGAACCAGGAGCTCTTCTGGGTCTCCCACGCGGTTGCAGGATCCCAAAGCTTTGGGCCATCCTTGACTGCTTTCCCAGGCCACAAACAGGGAGCTGGATGGGAAGCGGAGCCTCTAGGATTAGAACTGGCGCCCATGTGGGATCCTGGCACGTGCAAGGAGAGGACTTTAATCACTACGCTATCGTGCCAGGCCCTCTCTATTTGAAAAGAAATCGTTACACCCAATAATAGTTTTCAGAAGGAACTATGTTTGGCCACATTTTTTTTATGTGCTCAGTTGTTCTAGTGATGATCTCCACAATAATATTTGTTAATGTTCAAAATCTGCACGGATTTTTCATTACTGTTTATTACATACCCAGATTATTTTAAAGCGATTTACACCAAAACCAAGGATTAGTTAGTTTTGTTACCTGGCTCTTTACAAGAAAGCTTCTTTGTGAATGAAGATGTTTACTACCATGAAAGAATTTTATCATGATCATTAATATTCATTTGATAGGTTGCTATATGTAAAGTGAGTGATGCCTACTACTTAGCTACCCATAATAATAATGTTATTATTATAAAAGTTTCCACTTGACTATAAGCTCTGGAAAAAATGGGTATTGGTTTTTGTTTTATTTGGTTTGGTTAGTTTCTTTTTAATTTAATTTTCTTGTAACAGATGTCTTCCATCTGCTGGTTCACTCTGCAAATGATTGCACTGACTGAATCTGGGCCAGGTCAGAGGCAGGAGCCAGAAACTGCATCTGTGTCTCCCACAAGGGTCCACTCCACTGCCCTCTGTAGGCCCATGATCCCGGGGCTGAACTGGACACCAAGCAACAGGGACTTTAACCTGGCACTCATGTGGGAAAGACACCATTGTGGGGCAGATGGTTAACCTGCTGCAACCCAATGCAGATCTCTCTGCTTCTGATTAGAGCTTCCTGCTGATGCTTTCTCTAAACGCAATAGGTAATGGCTCACGTAGTTGTGTCTATACATATGTTTATGGGAAATTTGAATCGGGTTCTGAGAAATTGGTTCCTTCTTGTCCCTAGGCCCCAGACATGGTGGTCACTTAGGTAGTGGGACAGTGGATGGGCGCTTTATCTCTTTGCAGCGTGAGAAGCTCTCACAATGATTCTTTTAGGTTTACATTTTTTATCTCTGTTTTATAAACGAGAAAGCATATTAAGAAGGTTAAATCTCATGTGCCAAAGAATTGAGGTTTTTTTATGTTCCAGTCCCTTATAGATTGGGTCTTTCCCTTTGTATTAGCTAGCCCAATGGTTCTTGGCCTCTTTTCCTGGGAACTTTTGAAGAGTTCTGACTTCTAATACAGCAGTGGATAAGTAAATTTTAGAGCGAAGAAGACTCATAAAATGCAGTGTTTAAGGAAATGCCCTTATGTTTAACAATCTGTGGAAAATAAGCAGTGAGCCTTCTGTTGCATGTAACTCAGCATTTCAGTAAAAAAAAATAAAAAATAAACAAACAAACAACAAAAAAAAAGCTCATTGAAAAACGAAGAAATGATTTTCAAATGTTGTCTTGTCCAGAAGGAATATTCTGTGGTTCCCTCATGCTGTTACTCCTGGAGCCAGATTCCATTCTTCTCTTGGTCTTCTGCCATCCTACTGCAGGAAAATATCTGTTTTCATCCTCATAACTCTTTATCAGTAGTGCACTTGGACACCAAGAATTCTATCTACGTAACATGATCACCCTTTGCTCTTTCCAATCCATAGCTATGGAACAAACTACAAATCCAAATTTCTTCATAATCTACAAAATCTGGTTATTAAAATAGAAATAAAAAAAAAGAATTTCCTGGTCTTAAATTTCATAGAAATCATAGCAAAAGAAGAAACCACTAAATGCTATACAGTTCCCGATTTAAATTAAAAGAAACAAATCTGTTTTTAGAAGCAAAAAAATCCTGATCTTGCAAAATTATTAATTATTATACTAGTTATTAGTTATTATAATGATTATTATGACAAACATGTCTGAAGCAGTGGTTTTAAAATAATTAAAGGAGAGAATTTAGATGATCTTATGGAATACGCAGGCAGTAAAGAGTTACTAAATTCATTCTAGCATAATTTTTTAAAGTGGAAAACTAGACTGTTTCACTAGCAACTTCCTGAAGCTATAGCTCATTAACTCACTTATTTCATACCCAGGTAACAATTTTCATGATTGAATACTCAAAATGCAGTTGGCATGAATTTATACTTGAGAAAACTACAAATGAAAGAAACACTGTTTTGCTGGTCTTTCAGGTTAAGACTCATGATTTCTTAAAACATCTTCATTCTGATCTGGGATTTAGTATGGATGAAATCGTACAATTGATTTTCCCCCACTGAATGACATTTAATTGAAAAAAATCATCTATATCCATGTAGTCATTTCACTGTTAACAAGACTTCAGTAGAAGGCTATGTCAGTTTAATGGTCAGAATTTAAGTGTAGGAAAACTAGATAGGAAAACCAAGGGGGGGAAGTACCAATGATTGAATCAGACTGTGTAGTGTCTTCAGAATTTCTCCCCTCAACAAGGAACCCATAGTAGAGGAACGGGAAAAAGTATCTTCTCAAGGTCTCTGATTCAAGGAGCCAGAAAGGAAGATGGCAGAAAGATAAAGAAGCATGTTTTTCAGGATACCCAAACTCCTGCCCGCAACTCCTCAAAAAGACTGCGATCCACTGACTGTGCACCAAGTCTCCTGCATAGGCAGATTCCTGCCAGGTAAATCCTTACAGTTATATATGAATGGGTTTGGAAAGTCACACATAGGTTTTTTGCTAGCATTGGACTCCTTAGGAGGTAGCTATTGTTCTTGGCCACTGAGTCAAAAAAATACATCTCCTGGCAATCTAACAGCAGATTTGAATAATTTGCTTGGGTGGTAAAAAAAATAATGGGGTTCTACCAGACACTGTCCAAGTCTAAAGGCATTGATAAGCTCTTCAGGACTGCACAGCAGCACAGACTCATGGTTTGAAGGGACTTGATTTACAGGACAATGACAGGATCTCAAAGGGGGTAGTGAGAGATGACCTTTGGTTTTTATGCCCAGGTTAGGAATTACAGCTGAGGGACTTCCATTCACAAGTCCGCGACATGTGTATGTAAGGGACTGACAGTAAATTGGTTTGGAGGGGAGAACAAGAGTGAAAGGAATGGATCTGATAGAATCTGTGTGGACAATGTGAGCTCACCCCAGTGGAATTGCAATCTTTATCTCTACTGGCTCGTCCAAGAACTGGGTTGGGGTCAGGTCTTACTGGGGAGCTAAACGGATGCTCAAGCTGGGTTGGGGTTCCCACTGGTGATGTCTATAGTAGGACTGGGGATAGCAGGATTGACTGGATATGGCTACAGCCTGCACTGACAAGGGTGTGCACTGGGAAATTGAAGTGTCAGATTGGGCTAGACTCCAGCCCCCTCTGGTACTCATGAGAGCCAGGTTGGGTGTAGAACAGACCAGGTTAGGTCTTGACTTCCACTGAATTATGTGAAAGCTGTGTCTGGGCATGGACCAGGTATCGCTGGCCTGCAACAACCAACAACAAGAACCAGAATGGGTGTGGCTAGTTGAGCAAGGCCACTGTTGTTGGAAGGGCAGAAGGTGGACAAAGTCAACCTGGGCCAATGATCCACTGGTGTATGTGAGAAATGCACCCTGGAAGGAGGCTCAACAGAGGAGCACGGGAAACTCCTTCATTGGGATGCTGCCCCTGCAAGAAGCAATCCTTTTGTCTGTCAGTTTTCATATTTGGCTTTTATTCTGAAGTAGTTATTATATACAATGTGGTTCCTTCATCACTTTTAAACTTTCTCAATATTTTTTTTGCATTTCCATGATAGAAGGAGCTTTCATAATATGAAATATTTGCTAATATTGCCATTATTTTGATTTATATGCAAATTTATTTGACACATTTCTTGTGTCTATTGCTGAATTTCCAATTATGGTGATTCCTTTTTGATTGTATTTTCGTAGCAATGAAGATGGTTAATAGCTGTGATTTTGTATGTAAAAACTATAAATATGTAAAAATTTAAACGGTAAATCCTTGACAAAAGAAAAATACAGGCAAGCAATTTTAATCCCAACATGTGGGAATTCCTGATCATAAAAAAGGATTGTGCCAAAAGATTTTAAATAGAGAGGATCCTGAAAGGTCCTGTTTGCTATGATTATCTGTTTATTGAAAGTAAACTTCACATCTCAGTTCATTTCATGAAGAGTTTAGCCATAAACATCGTAAATACTATAACATTATGTCATCACAAGAGGTTTCATAAGGCAAAGTTTTGTAGCTCAGGCTATGTAAACATCATTTTGATTTCCATGGACATGTTTAACTCAAAGCATTATGCACAGTGTTGGGGAAGATGGTGGTGCTTAAGAAAAATAATAAAAATTTTTTTCAGCTCAGCTTCTAAAATCGAATAGAAATGAAATGTATGATTTTAGAACCAGCTTTTTTCTAATATAATATGCTCTCACTACTACGCCTTGTGTCCACACTGTGCAAATTGCTTTCTGTTTATTTCATGATTCTCTCCAGGCATTTATGCTCTATGCTACTAATTATATCAGGGAAATACTTCAGGATACGTTTACTAAGCACAAGAATATTCTCTGGTTGTGTGGAAACCAAGTAGTTCACGGAAGAAAATTCTTAAGGGCAGATGTTGCTAAAAGATTGATGATTTTTTTTGCTAGAAAATGAGTACACTGAATACTATCAGCTTCATGTCATGTATTTGATAACTACCATTATCCATGCAGGTGATTTCTTAGAGTTTTAATTTAAAAAATTGAGGTGAATCTTTCAGCAATTTTATAGAACACTAACATTTAACATGAATAAGTCCAAATAAATTTATGATATATATATATATATATATATATATATATATATATAGACACACACACATACATACACAAATAATAAACGTCACATCAAGAAGAGGAGTAAATTTAGGAAAGAGTCAAGGTAATAAATCCACTAAAATTAGATAGAACTCCACATATTTAATGTAATTCCACAAATTCATTTTTTTAAGTATAAAAAATAGGAACAGAACATGAACCTGACTTAAAACAAAATAATTCTTATTAAATTTAAAAACATGCTGGAAGATTGCATAGCAGATCTATTATTGCTCAAATAAGACAAAATTTCATTTTAAATTTTTTTTTCCTTTTTAACTTTTACTCATTAGAACCATAAATCTTCATCCCTAAACGTGGAGGAGCCTCTCTAGACATTGAACTGACTGGCAGCCTTGAACTTGATTTTCTCAGACTCCAGAGGTGTTAAAATACAAACACAACACTCTTCTCCTCTTAGCCTTTCCTAAACAAAATGTGCTTGATTGACTCTCTGACTTCTCAACATCCTGGCACAACGGCATTGGATAGTTTTCAAAACCAAGATTACTTACTTAGGGTTACATAGTGCAACTACACAAAGCATGTTATCCAAGACTGTAATTTTTCACTTGACCGGATCCTCATTCCACAATCAAAATGAAAGACCTACTGTCCTTAGGATTGACCAATGAAAAAAGTGGGGTGTGCACCAGTGGGTAGAAGACATCTCTGTTTTTCCTTTTTTGTAAAATCTGCCTTTCAAGTAAAAATAAACAAATCTTTAACCAAAATTTTATTGCATTTTGAGAAATGTGTACTACTATTATCCATGAGTATAGAATTTAGAGGATTTGTTTCCAAGAAGCATTGTTCATAAATGAGCATTTTAATTATGAGTAAGAGAATATTATCTAAAATGAATGGGGGTGAAACAGTGTCATGCACGAAATCCTCTATCCCATATGGGCATTGATTTGTGTCCTGGTAGCTCTACTTCCCAATCAGCCCCCTGAGAAACACCTGGAGGGGCAGCAGAAGATGGTTCAAGTCCTTGGTCCCCTCAGTGAAGCTCCTGGGTTCAGATCACCTCAACTCCAATGGTTACAGTCATAGGAGGAGTGAACCAGCTGAAGACCTCTTCCTCTGTCTCTCCTCTCTGTAAATCTGCCTTTCAAATTGGAATAAATGCATAGTTTTTAAATTGAAAAATAAATGAATTGGCAATAAAATGACTTAATAAAATGTCACAGCAGCATAGTCCTAGCTTTCCTTTTAACTCCATTCCTCATTTGCACAGCTATCTGACATAAAGAGGACTAGAAGGGGAATAGAAAATTACTTCAACAGTACCATACACCAGGCCGTAGCACATTACCTCAAGTTTTGATATCATTAAGTAATTTTGTAGTGTTTTCTGCTACTAAATTTTTCTACTGTTACTAGTAAAAACATCCACTGAGCACTTATCATATGACACACATTGTCACAAAAGCTTCATATAAGGTATGTAGCTATTCCGTAGCTAATTATGAAATAGATACTATTACTCTCCATTACAAAACAATCTGTTAAGACTGAAGACTCTTCAGGTCATCTAAATCAGTTTTATAATAGAATTTGTATCAGGATGTTATAGAATGTATTTTTATAACTGCTGCTTATTCTGCCAGTTTTCAAGAATAACTGCTGAATACAAGTAAAGGGAATTTGGGGTTACAAAGCTATATTCTGAAATATTTTAGATGTCCATCAACAGAAAAATGGAAATGCAAATAGTAAAATATCCATGCACTAGAATGGCACTAAGCAATAAGAAGCCACAAATTAAATGTAATAATGTGAATGTACTTCACTAGCATCAGGCAAAGAAAATCACAGACAAAAAGAGATAAAAATTCTAGCATTCCATTAAAGAAGAAACTATGAACAAGCACAAATAATCCAAAATGAAAATTGAAAAAGGGAATTTAGCATAGTAGTTAACCTCCAAAGCCACACAGGAGAGGTGTCTTGGATGGAGATAGTGACAGGTTCTGTGCAGAAGGAGCTCTTGTAGGTCCAGGTAGGAGTGTAGGGTCTGAGTGCAACTGTTTCTTAAAATTGTCAGGTGAAATTTTATGAATCATAATTGTGTGTCATGTTGTTATGTTACCTAAAGGAAAAGAAGTGTGAGTAGAATAACTATAGTAGTAACTGGGTTGGGAGATGAGTGGGTCATGCAAGGAATTACAGCTTGTGGATAGGCAACATGTTAATCATAGTGGAAGGAGGATGATGGATCCTTGGAATTACATCTGACTATTCTTTTTTATTGCCATGTATTTGGAATTTTTTGTGATATGAAACTAACAAACAGTGCCTTCCAAAATACTTCCCCAAGATTTCAGATGATTGCCACAAAGACTTAGACATAATGAAAGTAAAGCTTCATAATAATCAAAAATACAATGTTTTAGATTATTACCAGAAATCCAGGAATGAAATTTACTCTGAAATAAAATTACCTAAAAAGAAATTCAAAGAATAGAAATAGAAAACCATTGTCTTTTTGCTTATAAATTTCCAATGAGCAAAAATACTTCTTTTCTGATCTAAGCCTATTTCTGGAATGTGAAAAATGCAATATTTCTAGTTTTATTCCTAGCTTTCAATTTATTTGAACAGAAATTTCCTATGTATATGAGATAAATAGGCAAACTTTTTTTAATGTTCCCAGTCAAGTTTTCTATCACAATAAAGTTGCTGGGTACATGGTCTTAATAAGAATTGTGCGATGAAAGCACAGTGTGGGTTGAATAAACAGAATGTGAATGTGCTTTTCAATATTAAACTATTGCATTTCTTGATAAGCTTTATGAACATGTAATTTGCAGTGCATTAATATAAAGGCTAAATTAGTGTGTGAGATCATTTTTAGTGTACATTGGTGTCTTGTATCAGTTTAAAGCTATAAAATCTGCATTTATCTCTATTAAAATAGCTTATCTCATTCTCACATTACATTTCATATTTATTTCCAGGAACTAATAATATTAACAGAAATACCACTTTATTCTTACATTTTAGAAATCTAAAAGGTCTCATTATTTGGTTATTCTGAAGTTCTAATTCTGACCTCTGATTTTTTTTTTTTTAATGTAATAGGCTGTGGTACATTCAGAAATTTAGGTGACAGGGTTTTTTTTTTTTAAGGAAGAAATAGTTTGACTAATACATTTATATTCTATAAAGTATAAGTCATTTTGCTAATGTGTTGTGTATTTTATGATCATTTTCTTGGGCCCTTGTCATGTAACATACTGAACAAATTGAATGCATCATCCATTCAACACTCAGTGATTCATTGTGCTTTTTCTAGTCAGAGGTCAGCAAATTTTAACTATACTAAGTAAGAGAACATACATTTTAGGATTTGCAGACATTAAGGTCTCTCATTAAGTTTGCATCTGTTCAGTTCAGTCATGACAACAAAGGCAGTCATAACTAAATAACTGAAAGGGCACAGTTGTGACCCAGCAACCTTGAAAGTAGGGGAAATAGAAGGAGAGAGAGGAGACAGACATATAAAGGTTTATTCCACTTACTGATTCTCTGCTCAATGGCTCCAGCTGTCACAGTGGGTCAGTCCAGCATCTGAACGAGGCAGGAAAGCAGTCACGCCAGGACAGTGAGGGATCACTGCCCCCACAGCTATTCAAACAAATAATGTAGGGTTTTAAACTGATAAAAATGTGTGAAAAGATGGAAGAAACTAAAATGACAACATTTTTAAATATAGTTTTATAGTTATGTTGCAGTCATGGATTTAAAGAAGCAGGGAACAGCTACCACCCCTAGGTGGTTTAAAAAGTAAAAATGGTGAAATGGGGAGATTGGAATGCCTCCTGTCATGTGGCAAGAGACCTCTCTCACTTTCTTAAATTGCGGATTGCACACTGAAAAAAAAAAACAAACAGACATGGGTTGCTGTGGAACTGGAACTCTGGAGTGTGAGTACATAGTGCCATTTGAGTGTTTTTGTAGTGTCACAGCTCTGAACAAGAAGCCCGGGGATAAGTGTATAAATCTCTATTCTGGAATTGGTTACTTGGTTTTGCTGGTGTTACTAAAGGCAAATAAGCAGGCCGAAGAAAAAAAATTACAAAAAAAGGTCTAACCAACTGACACTACCAAAACATACCGTCTCTAATAAACCAAGAAGGATTTGTCACTAGAAACACAGCACAAATGAAAAACAAAAGGAATTGGGAAAGTAATTTAAAGCATGTCATAATGATGAGGAGATAACAAATTCTTGCCAGGAAAAACACTGGTATACATTAAAGGCCAACAGATTGTTTGTGAACAACCGTTAAGAATTCACTGAAGAGAAAATTAATGAAACTGAAAATGTGAAGCTACTTCTAGGATGGAGTAAGAATTAGAAATGGAGATTATGTCAGATTACAAAATAAACATTTGTATGATCCAATTTAATTTGTATGTCCTCCATGAGGAAAAAGAAATGAAAACAGTGGAGCATTTGGTTTAAAATGATAATCACTGATAGTGAATGTTACTAAATATTTGAGCACATGAAAACATTGTATGTCATGTGTAATAGCTACACTTATTAAATTTTATACAAACCAAATAAATATTTCCAAAATGAAATCAACTAAAAAACCTGCTGCATGATATTCATATAATATAGTATTAAAAATATGGCTTACGGTTTACAGAAGTATTTTCAGTGTATATAAATAAACTATACACCACAATGTCACATTAGTTTTTAATTGTAAAACACTTTCTATGTGCAGTGACTTTCCAAAATGATCAAAAGCAACTTAACAGAAAATATTTTGAATGTTAACAAGCTGTTATTCCAACCTGTGAATTGGCAATATAAATGCAAATTGTACCATAACTTCTCAGAAACTGTTAGACATTAAAATAAATTTAGCAACATATCATTAACACCAAATTTAATGCATTTTTTAGAAAGAAATTGAAAAAAAATATAAGTGAACTTAGTACTCTTAATCTAAAATGAATCATTATGAAATAGGAAGATGCTATAATTATACACAAAATTACTCAAGGCATTGAAGCCCATTAAGGAATATTTTATTATGTATTCAGCATAAATCAAGCATAAAGAGATATTCTACTATTATCTTTGTGGGCATAAGTACTATCTACTCCTTCCCGTAAGTACATTTTACTTAATATTTTATGTTGAAACCACATTGTTCATTTTACTTTAAGGTCTTAGAGTAGATTTTTTAATTTACTTTACAAAATCCTAAAAATATCATATTTAATTAACATTTATCTATGAGGTTTTATCAAAGTATGTTTAATTTTTAAGAAAATGTTTTTAAGCACAGGAATCTTAATTTTAAATCCACAGATAATTTATTCATTTATATGAAATGTTAGTGCTAGTATATTAAAATACTGAGTGATTGGCAGGAAAAAATAAGGAACATACTTAAAAACTGAGCAATGAGTCTTTGTTTATGATTCATTTTGTTGATAACAGCCCTTCCTGTCATCTGACCATGTCTTTACTAATATATTTTCATATTATACTAGGAACATCTTTTTTAGTGTATTAGAACGTGTATTTCATTTAATCATTCTGGTTTTAAAAGTAAAAAGAGACAAATAATGATCATAATGATCATTGCTGTGTGTCTGATGATAGTACATCTGTATGCTACGCCTCCAGGGACATAGCCCAAGGAATCTGTGAGGCCTTTGACATTAGTTAGATTGTGGACACTTCCATAAAAATCGATTCTGCTACCTCTGTCGCTGCAGTTCCTCTCAAAGCCAAGATCTGACCTACCTGGCATTGAACACATTAAGAGTATAATAAAGCCTGGTATTACTTTATGCAAGGAATTCCTCAGTCATCAGTATGTGTTGTTCACTAAGCTCTTTATTATTTAAATCACGCAATATTCATCAGATTCTCAAGCCTGTAGTCATCAAATTTAATTGAACACTACCCAACTGATAATCTTAAAAGTTCCTTATGAAATTGTATCGCCAGCTGATCGACTGAGAATAAAACCCATGAGGGGTATTCTAATTTATCTGACATTGTCTCCAAAGTCTGGGCAGCTGTGTTCACCTCCATGTGGCTTACACTCTTTGTCGTTATTGAAACAGGGCTACCTTGTCTGTTCCTTCTCTCTAACCTTTCGAGTTACAGAGTTCATAGTGACTCCTTCATTTTCATCCCAAGGCCTCAGATTTCGTCCAGGTAGCGTTTAGCTCACACAGCAGAATACTTTATTTCATTTTGAAGCTTTCTTCCTCAGTACCTGTTAAATTCCTATGAAGTGAAGCTTGTTTTTTCCTTCCAATGCCTCTCTAGAGCATTGCCTGCCACACTATTAATTGCATTCCCAGATGCTTAGATACACATTCATTTTTGCATAGGTCAAGTGCATGCAATCAACATCAGGTGTTATCATTGATGGACCAGTGTTTACCTAATGAAAAAAATCAGTGAGACAACATCCCTGTTTTGAACAGCAAACCTGCTACAAAAATTGTATATGTTGTCTTGAAAGTAATTGAGAACTTAAAGTTGTTTTTTTTCTTTTGAGATGGGTAAGAAAAGATAAACAAAAGATGCTTTTAGGGAATAACCCAAATATCTTGGAACAGATTTTTATTTTGATCCTAATGCATACAAGATTAACTCAGCCCATCTGGTTACAGAAAAACACAGTTACTTCATTAAGTTTGAAATTTTAAGAGACCCAGATTTGCTTTATCCCTGACAGTCTGTGTCATGCCAAATGTTTACATTTCATTTCCTGGACTATGATTGAATTTCTTGCATGGCATTGACATAGTTTTATTGAAAACAAAATTCACAATATTTTTATTTGTCATTTTTTGCCTTTTGAACATATGATTTTCATTTTTTTTATTTCCTAAATGATAGCATTGTTTCTCCCACAAGAAAGGAAGTACAACAACAGTTCTATGTGGAGATCAGAAATAATTTAATACTTATCAGTGTCCACTTTTCTCAGTCAACTTTCCCCATAAGGTTATTGGTAAATTTCAAAGGCCTTTAATTTGTTGCATACGTGTGCAATAATGCTTAGGTGTGTATGTGTGTGACTGACAGAAGGTATACTTTCCCTTTCTCTCAAATCAATTTTTTTCAAAGATTGCCAGTTTTTTTAGATTTATTTATTTTTATTGAAGAGGTAGATTTACAAAGAGGAGGAACAGTGAGAAAGATTGTTGATTTGCTGCTTCGTTTCCCAAATGGCTATGAAAGCAAAAACTGAATCAGTCTGATGCTAAGGGCCAAGAGCTTCCTGTGGTATCCCACATGGGTGCAGAATACCAAGGATCCCATCATTCACTGTTTTCCCAGGCCACAGAGAGCTGGGTGGGCAGTGAAGCACTCAGGACACAATCCGGGGCTCATACGGGAGGAAGCTCTTAGAGGCGGAGGAGTAGTCGTTTGAGCCAACACACTGATCCCAATTAGCAAGGTTTTGTAAAAAAAATAATTTATACCACATTTCTTGGGGGAAAAGGGGGCGAAGGAGAGACAGACACAGAGAGAGAGAGAGGGAGATCTTGCAATTACTGGTTCACTCCCCAAATGGTTGTAAAGGCTAGAGCTGATCTTATTCAGAACCAGGAGCTTCTTTCGGAGTACTGGAGGGCAATGAACTTGATCCATCCTTTGCTGCATTCCCAGGGAATAGGCAGGGAGCTGGGTCGGAAATGGCACAGCATAAACTCTAACTGGCATCCATATGGGACACAGGCTCTGCAGGTGGAAGATTAGGCTTTAGGCCACCATTCCAGCATCCCACCCCCTTCCCCAAACCAATTTTTATAGCACATTTATTATCTCATTTTCAGCTTCTCCTATAAATAAAAACACAAGCTGCTTTGATGTTCTTGAAAGAAATAAGCAATTTTCTTTAAACGAATTATCATTAAATTTTTCAATGTTGTAATAAATACAATGTTTAAAGCAATCGAACTACTCAAAGTTGTTCTTGTTGACATTGGAAAAGAAATGTCATCTCTTATGAATATGTTATCATCTTAATCTTAAGTGTCTTCTTTGCTCTTAATGAAATTTTAATAATTATTTTTGAGGCTCTAAAATATAAAAACTGGAGATTTTCCTGTATTCATTTATAAGCATTTATAGATCAGTATTACTGTGTATATGCTTTAATTCATTTAATTTTGTGAATGCATGATAGAAACTACTTCATATGATTTCCCTCTGAAATTACAAATGAATGATTTGTAAAATGCACTTTCAAGTGACTAATGAGCCAAGCAAACAAATGCTTAGCATAAAGGAATTTAATGTGTGTTTTATCTTAAATCTTCAGCACTTCTGGACTCTGCAATATATTATTAGTGTACCACAGCAACGTACATAAAATATAAATGAGAACTACAGTATGTGGTTAACTTGGTAGTTAAGGTTGTGAGGTCATCAAGTATGATCAATGAATAGATAGACAAAATATGATGTTGATTTCTAAGTATTAGTATAAAATAAGTCTGTGCAACTGCATATTTCAAATTGTTGGGTTAGCACAGAAAATTAATTATTGACATTTTAAAGTAGTACATAGATTTTTTCATTCCAATTGATTTAAACATATATATTGATCAGCTAGCTTGTGGTCAAGTGCTCTACCATCAAATGTTGTACTGTCTGGTAGAAAATAAAATTATGGCTAAAAGCGCTTTGATATATTATTTTTAACTTTCATTGAAAACATAATAGATATTCATGCATATAAAGACATTACTTCTAGTCTGGCCTGGTTTATCCAAGGTAACACCTTAACTGAGTTTCTGATAACCAACACTTTTGTAGCTGAAGCTGTTTTGAGTAATAATAAGGTATGCATATATATGTCTTCCAGAAACGAGTATGTTCAAGCTTGCAAGAGCCCAGAAGGCATGCAATTAAATGCCTGAGTGCAGAGTAATGCTGGGAAGCAAATAGCAATCCACTTAACCTTTATTTACACAGATGACATCATGAAGCATTGTCTACTAACATCTGGATTTTTCTCAAAAATATCTAGAAATACTGGAGAATTTTAAAGTATGCATGACATATGCAGAGTTTGATAAGAAAGAATAGTTTCAATAGAATAGGAAGTTGAGAAAAGAATAGTCTAGGGAGCTGTCTATGATAATGTTATGAGTGAAATAAGATAGTGACAGAATATGAGAAAGAATGAACTGGATTAATTGAGCACTTATGGATTGTTGGACTTGATGACTTCTTAGGAAAATAACATGGAAAAAGCTGAATTTCAGAATAATTTCAAAATGCTAAGCAACTGGTAAAAGAGAGTAACATAAGAAATTCATGATTGGAGAAGAGGTATTGAAGACAATGGTGAATTAAATTGGGGACATGTTAAGTTTGGAATATGAAATATATTTAAGAGAAGTATTTTGGGCCTGGCACAGTAGCCTAGCTGCCAAGTTCCTCCCCTTGCATGCACCAGGATCCCATATGGGCGCCAGTTCATACCCCAACAGCCCCGGTTCTCATCCAGCTCCCCGCTTGGGGTCTGGGAGCTGGATGGGAAACTGAGCAGTCAGGACATGAACTGGCACCCATATGGGATCCCCGTACTTGCAAGGTGAGGGTTTATCCACTGGGCTATTGCACCAGGCCCAATGGATAGGATTTCAAGATGGAATGTATGTCTTGGCCATGTTAATAAAAGATTTGTCAATGGAGTGGGAACACAATTGAAGGGCACATAAGAAAGCTCACTGATGTAACCGTGTAGTAAGATAGGGGAGTTATTTGAATCTTTTATCTAGTTTGATAAAAATGTATTCATTTGGATTGATTATATTTTTCAGGCTACCAAATAGTAAGCCGGCTACATTTTGTGTGGCATAGTGACTTCCGAAAGCCTTGGCAACTAGGAACCAACCAACCTATAGCACTGACATGAGCATGAGCTGTTGACGTGTTCTGATAAAAATTATATGTTTTGCTATATCATGTTGACAAAATAGACTCTAAAGCTATTTTAGAATATCTGCTTTAGCTGCGCAAATAATTCTGAAACTTTTGTTCCAAATAAAGTTTTGATTGGCTGAAAATTGTGACTTTTACAAATCAACTTTTTTCTTTTTGATTTGTAAAAGTGAACCTAAATATGTAGTTATTGAGAATGTCATGAATCCACTGGAATATCAAATCAGTCTATCAATGCCTTCATCATATTTGACATTTCTGGTGATACACGACTTTCCGTGATTCCTTATTTGTTTGTCTTCTAAACTTCATTTTTGTCAGATATTTCGCAGTCAAGTGTATTGATTAACTTTGATGGATTTCTTGTGTTTTTATTATGTGACAGCCTGCGCTTTAAAGATAATTATATGCTCTTTTTCTTTCCATTTCTCCACTTTTTTGTGCTTAATTTCCACATTGCTTTTAGTTACTGCTCAGAATATAATGAATTAATTATCCCTCTTCCCACTAGTGCTTGTGGATAACCTAAGAACTTCACTATGGACCCTACCATATATAAACCAATAATTATCTTATAATCAATCACGTCAGTTTTAAATGGTAAGGACAGCATTCCCATCAGAAAGAACAGAAAAATTGTTAACCAGTGAAAAACAGCCTGCTATACTCTGGAAATTAATATATATATATAATTACTATAATTATATAAATTAATGTAGGATTTTATATTAATTAATTAATTAATATATGAGTTTGTCGCTGTCCTGCAGCGACAGACTTGGTGCACAGAGCCAATGATAACACTCGTGGACTACTTACTTATGGTCAATAGCCGAAGTTTATTAGTCGCATCAGACTTTATACTCCGAAGGTCATATGGGAGAAGTGAGGAGGTATTGAGCTTATCAACAAAACCCATCAACTGTTTCTATACTTTTGTTTGGAACTCCTTTTGTTTTATATATTCTACAAAGTGTTCTCATTCACATGCTGTCCACTCAACTGTTCTCATACAAATGATATCCAATCAGTTATACAAAAGGTATCCATTCGCTTATCATACAAATATTACCAATCAACTATAATCCTGTGCTCGCTGACCTTCTAGGGTCACAATGTTAATATATATTAATATATATCACAATGTTAATATGTATTAATATATATAAAGCCTGGGTGGTTAAAGCTTTCTATCAGGTAGGAAAGGAAAATTAGACTGAGGCTAAATAATACAGCATCTTGCAAACTGATATAACTTAGATTTTATTCTTAGTTCAGTGTTTTTCAAGCAACTGAACACATTAACATGCTTCCCCTTTAAAGAGTAATTTCAAACATTTTTTCTTGAAAATAAAAGCACATTAAATTTAAACACGTTCATGTCTTTCAGATGAAAAGTGTGGGGTTTCTTAGAATTGTGTGAGGCGCATCTAGTTGTTTTCAGAATTCTAGGGTTTCAGAAGAACTGTTGAAAAACTCTGACTTTAAGGTGAGTCAAAGACCAAACAATCTCACTGGCTGGGGGAAAGGGGCAAAAATAATCCCACAGTGGAAGACAGTGCATTTTCTTCACATAACACCTGCTGTTAGATATCACTGACATAGTCATCATCTCAGAATCAAATCTTTCCTCTTCTAGAAATGTGAAGTCATTGTGGGCTTGGGTTCAGAATCAGGACGATCCGTGTGCCTGCTTTCCTCCCACAAGCCGAGGAAGGGCAATGTCCCACCCTCCGTGCACAAGAAAGCATCAATGTATTCCTTCAGAAGAGCTGACTCGATTCTTCCAGGATTAAATTGTATGTCCTTAACTGGAAGCAACTACCCTACTATTGTCATAATTATATTTCCACTCATTTTTTCGATAGCCATTTCTAAGACTCATTTTAAAAACCATTTGTCTCCATTCCAATTATTCAGGAACATTGTTTTTCTTTATTGTGATACTATTATTCATTACTATTGAGTTTTCTTAACAGTTACATATTGCATTGCATCTTTATTAGTTATTCTACAAACATCTAAACGGTCTTTTTAAAAAATTACTTATAATGCCTATTCTTATTATTAGAATACAGGTTATTAGTTCTATGGTATGTTCCATATGTTTACAACACAAATTCCTTTACTCACAGGTTCCACAAACCTTATCTATACTTGTTAAGACATAGTAGTATAATCTCAGACTGCATTTCATTTATTTATCTGTCATTATTTCCATCAATAACAATAATGTATTATGTATTTCAATATTATGTATTTCAAGAAGAAGAATTTATGAAATGTTTATGAATATGTGTACCTCAAAGAAATGAAAAATATTTGGGAATTTAAATATGCTTACTCTGATTTGAACATTATACACTACATGTAGGTAGGAAATATCACTCATTAAACACCAACAACTTATAAATTTATTCTTTAAAGAATTATTGATTTTGCTTTCTCGGAAATACAGATTTATAGAAAGGAGAGATGGAAAGGTCTTTCACACAATGGTTCAGACCCCAAATAACCGCAACAATAGGAGCTGTGCTGATCTGAAGCCAGGAA
This sequence comes from Ochotona princeps, assembly GCF_030435755.1. Classification (NCBI taxonomy): domain Eukaryota; kingdom Metazoa; phylum Chordata; class Mammalia; order Lagomorpha; family Ochotonidae; genus Ochotona; species Ochotona princeps. Next base: position 33,711,002 of record NC_080842.1, on the reverse strand, counting down.
CCTGGAGCCTCTTCTGAGCCTCTGAGATGTGTACCAGACCCCAAGGCTTTGGGCCATCCTGTGTGCTCTCCCAGGCCATAAGCAGCAATCACAGGGAGCTGGACAGAAAGTGGAGCAGCCAGGAAACAACCTGACTCCAGCATGAGATGCCAGATCTTGTAGGCAGAGGATTAGCCAAGTGAGCTATTTCGCCTGCCCCCCCAAAAATTAGCCTTTAAGGAGCTTTATGTTGGAGAAAAAGAAGTCAACATGAGGTGAATTCCAAATTCCAGACTATACTCAACCAAAGTAACTTTATACAACATAATTATTGTGGGAACAGATGCATGACATTTCATTAAGACAACCAGATGTTATGATACTGTTAGACTAATCTCTCTATAGTACTAGGAACTTGGCCAGAGTACAAAAGTCTTGTTTATTTTATCCAACAAATATTTACACAGCATTTCCTCTGTGCCAATCATTCTAGTGATTTTGTTAATATCTACTCACTGGTGGCAATACTTACTCCACTTTCTAGTTAAGACCATGGAACCTAACAGAGGTTAGATGATTTTACTAATTTCATAACTAGTAAGTAGCAAATACAGGATTCAAGTTCAAAAAATGACCTTCAAATTTTATCTTACTATGTCCTGCGTTAAAATAAATCCCCAAATTTTTAAATTAATCACCAGGTCAATGATTTAATTGAGGGCAACAAGAAACTGGATGAAAACCAAAGTCCACAAAATGTTAAAATTTGCATTAACAAAAGTAATGAAAAACTTAGGCTATTTTTTTTCTAAAAATCATTGACATTTAGCAATAATAGAAGACAGTGTCTTATAGTTTTAAAAAAAATCACATGAATAGACTGTCTTTATCAAAGCTGTAAAGATGCTAGTCATTTCTTAAAACCTACAAAGAATAAAGATGCAATAATTGCTTCTGGCTTTTGTATCAATTAAGTACCATTTATTATAAACCTGCTCATAACTTTAATTTAATTAACCCTTATCCCATATGTAAATTAACTTGGCTTTAGGTGCTCAAAGAAAAATGACTTGGCTAGTGTTACTCTGGTGCCTTAGAGCTGAGATAGTCTGTAGGGAAAAATACGAGAGAACACAGAAGTAACCCCAAGGTGTCTGAGTGGTGAATGCTTAAGCGTCAACACAGATTCACATCCTAGTTCTCACATCTTCCATCAGTTCGGAGCAAACACTCCAGTAGCTGCTAGGAAACCAATGCATTTTGTGTGACCTGTTTCTTTCAAGATCTTTCAGTCTCTTGAGAAAGGCTGGGAAAATATTGAAGCAACATTTAAAATACAATGAGGTATACTTTCTGTGTAATCAAATCATCTTTTGTAAGATGGCATTAACCCAGATTTGATGATAGAATTACTTTCATACTACATTTCAATTATTTGATCATTTTATTCACAAAACTTGTAATTGGCTTAAACCTTTTATATAAACACAATAAAATTGTCACTTGATTAACCAAATATAAAAAATATTAATTTTATTATTTTAAACTCATTATTGATCTAAATTGCATAAAAAGAAATAATGCTTGTCAATATTTTTTACAACAAGAGGAGAGAGAAGAATTGAAATGCTGCAATTAATCAGAGAGCCAGTTGGAGAAAAAAAGGCGAAAAGTGACTTAAATGAAACTATGACGTTTGAGTTCAAACTTTGAGACATGTAGTCCATAACATGGAAGGAATACTTAACATTTAATACCTCTGTTTATAGCTGAGAATGAATAGTGGCAGGAATAGTGATACACACACACACATACAGAAACACAACAGAAATACCATAAGACGAACAAAATCTACAAGAAGCAATACATCACCAATATGTTTGAAGTAAAAAGTGTACATAGGTAAATACTCATACTATTTTAGGATTTCCTTCCTCAATTTATTCCTCAAACAAGATGGAGGGATGTTTTTCTACAGTCTCAAAATATACCATTTACTTATTTTGTTCAAAATAAATAGCTGTAAAAAGAACCTCATAGTAATCACTAATTCAGATGTCTTATGAAGGAGCATAAGTTTAATTAAACATATAGATATAATGAAAATATCTTACATGTCACTATGAACAACTTAAGCTTATAACATCATTAAGGGCATTTGATGCTATTATAATTAAAATTCTACAGATCATGCTCACGTTGGCAGCACATATACTAAAATTGGAACGATACAGAGAAGATTAGCATGGCCCCTGCACAAGGATGACACGCAAATTCGTGAAGTGTTCCATATTTTTTGAAGTAGTCTCAGGAGGTGGTTAAGAACTAACATTGTCTAACATTCAGTCACTCAATACAATGTTAACCCCATAATGTTGGAAACTGTTGTTGATGTTATGTTATGGCATTTAATTGGTTGGAATGATATTCTGCCAGCTATGTCAGACCAGAGTTGGTCTCCCCAAGAAACTGCTGAATTGAGCTGGACAATAAGATACTGGACTCTATGCATGGCACATGCTTGCAATGAAAGAAACAAGACAAGTTTTGAACTGTAATACTGAAATAAGGTGGAGCAATCCACCATGGGGGGAGGGCTCAGGGAAGGGATGCTGGATCCTCACAGCCTATGAAACATTGTTACAAAATGAAATGCAATAAAAAATATATGTAAAAAAATTCTACAGATCCTTTAACATTTAGGATTTCTGATATTGCAATAGTCCATATGCGTGTTACAGTGTATGTGTGATACAAGGATTAATAAAGAAGTCACTGCAGCCTCCACAATACTGAGCTGGATAGCAATCACCATGTTACAACCGCAGTCTAATTATGAAACTTGAATGCTTCATCAGCTTTCCTAGCAAAGCTCTTTGCTGCACCTGTGGTACTGGTTCCTTGAACACACATTTTAACTCAATGTATGTTGATTGTGATCTGACTTACACAATGCGTGATGTAAAAGGCTTTCTGATACAAACCCTCTGTCACTTTTGTAGGTTTTGAATTTTGTTTTTACTTGCACTCCTACTATTGTAACTCCGAAATAGAATTTCTATTTCTATTATTGTAATACTATCGTATTTTTACATATTATGTTTAAGATGTTTCCGTGAATTGATATTGCCACCTACTTCTAAAATACTGAAGACTTTACGCTGGGTTGACTGCATCTGTTACTAGGGGTTTGCCCTCAGAATAACTAGTATTTTAGTTCCCTCTTATTTTAAGTCAGTATGAGTCTCATTTTTATTGTCAGTAAACATTTGGACTTAAAAGCATCTTTGTGAAGTGCAATTTTGTTTTTATTATCTCATTTTCCTCCTGAGGCCTTTTTCCCCCATACAACCATATGCCTAAACCCAGCAATTAAGCCCTACCTACAGTAGTATGAATGCAGTTTTAAAGTTTATTCATTTCCAAAACAGAGAGAGAGAGAGAGAGAGAGAGAGAGGAGAGAGAGAGGAGAGAGAGAGAGAGAGAGAGAGGTCTTGCACCTGCTAGTTTGCTCAACAAATAACTCCAATTCGGGAGGTCTGAACTCCACCCTGGTCTTCCGCATGTGTGTCAGTGCCAAGAACTCAGTCATCTTCAGCCCTCCGAGGAACATTTGTAGGAAGCTGGATCCTGAGCAGAGTCTGTGGCTAGAGGACCTGTAATCTTACGTGTTTTTGTTTTGTTGTTAATTTTCTCCATTCCCCAATGCTATGGCAGTAACCAAAGAATCTGTTTGTGATTCCAACCTTTGTCATATTGGCTTAATTCTGTTTGTGCACATGGTTCCTCCTGATTATTGAATGTCTATTATTTCTCTACAATTTTAGGAATTTTTTTCGGCAAGTGCTCTACTCCTCCCAGTCATGAGAGGAAGTTTGCTGCTGCTCTTGATTATTATTTAGATAATGAGGTTTCTAATCTAAGCTGATTGCTACACACATTGTGTTAATTTAAAGCTTACTGTAAGTAAAAATAAAACAATACATCTGAATTTGGTTGTTCCCAGTAGAGAAAGTCTTTAAAATTGTTTACTAACAAAATCTATGCCACAATTTAATTTCTACCATTATGTAGCTCTGAAAGCTTGGTAGAGTTTTAGTGTTCCTGAGTATCAGTGTCACTGCTCATAAAACAAAGTGACTGGAGTCCAGCACGATAGCATAATGGCTAAAGCTCTTGCCTTGAATGCTCCCGGATCCCATATGGGCAACAGTACTAATCTCGCCAGCCTGGCTTCCCATACAGCTCCTTGCATGTGGCCTGGGAAAGCAGTCCAGGACGGCCCAAAGCTTTGGGACCTTGCACCCATGTGGGAGACCTGGAAGAGCTCCTGGCTTCGGATTGGCTCAGCTCCAGCCCTTGCGGCCTCGTGGGGAGTGAACCATCAGATGGAAGATCCCCCTTTCTGTGTCTCCTCCTCTCTGTATATCTGCCTTTCCAATAAAAAATAAATAAATCTTTACAAAAAAAAAGTGACTGAATTCATTTCATCACTCTTAGTCTGGAAACTAAAATCCTAGGAAATGAAAACTGTATCTAAATCATCAGGAAAAATGAGATACTTTTTGCAGTCTGGTACAATTGAACAATAAAATCATATTATCATAGAATTTCATAGGAAAAGGGCAGGGTGCCATCTTGTTTGAGTCTCCCATTTAGTAGAAAAAGTTCATGTGCTGCCTGCTTTACCTTGATCTGGCTCCCTGCTTATGACCTAGAAACTCAGTGGAGAATGGCTGAAGTCTTTGAGCCCTGTATCCATGGGGAGCTCCTAATGAAACTTCTGGCTCCTGGCTTCAGATAGTCCCAGCTTGGCTGTTACAGCTAATTAGGGAGTCAACCAGCACATGTAAGATCTCTCTCTCTCACATACACACTCACTTTTTCTCTCTCTCTTTCTCTAACCCTGCTTTCAAATAAAAATATGTTTTAAAGTAATAGCACAGGTTAGGCTGGATTGTTAGAATGTTTAGCGTTTTTGAGATATGGAATAACTGTCAATGTAGAAAACAAATGATCCTGGGTTCTGTTGTGGAATTTGTTAAGGCGATTTGTTCAATTGACTTCTTTATTTATGAGGTCACCCTGGTGGGTGTGGGTGCTCATACATTCTGAGGCATGTGTGAGTACATAATGTGTGTTTCTATTTTCAGAAATCCGTTTTTCATCTGCCCAAGTGGAGCCAATTTCATCACTCACTGACTTTACTCAATAACAGTTTGTGGCTCCTAAAAAAAGAAATACTATGCCAACCTGCAATAATAATTTATGAGGAAAAGAAACATTCCAAGCCTGTTTGAAAACATAATAGACACCAAAGAGAAAAAAAAAGTGCCTATTAGTAAACCACAGGGTGGGTCGCTAGGAAACAATGCTAATCCCCTGAGTGATGCCAGAGAGTAAATTCCACAGCTCTTCTGCAGAGCAGCCAGAAAATAACCGTGAAGATATCTCTCCAATATCTCCATAAGCAGCAAGCTTACTCTATGTGTCTGCAATTTACAGATTTTTAATAACACTTTAACGTCCTCTAAGATCAACTTCTCCAGCTGCTAGTTGAAGGTCAGATTTTGGTCAATAGTTATAAAATTTTTAAGGTTCTATATGGGTTTGTATCTGAACGCCTTTTGCATCATTAATGAACTATTAATTAAAGATATGACTTACCCTCTATACATTGTTTCACGGCATCATTCAAAGACTCACAAACTGCCAAAATGATTAATTAGATAGTTTGAAAGTTATTGATTTTATTTTCGCAATGATTAAACACAATGCTCGATTTTTTAAACAGATTTATATTATTTTTATTTGAAAAGCAGAGTTACAGAGAGTAGGAAAAGCAGAAAGAGATCTTCCATCAGCTGGTTCACTCCTCAAGTAGTTGCAGTGGCCAAGCTGAACCAATTCAAAGGCAGGAGCCAGGAGCCTCCTCTGTGTCTCACACATGCTTACGCCTGGGCCATCCTCTGCTGCTTTCCTAGGCCCTAAGCAAGCAGCTATATCAGAAGTACAGCAGCTGGGACTCACACCAGTGTCCATATATGGAGCCAGCAGCAGGTTCCATATATGGAACAGGTGGAGGTTTTAGCCTACTGTCATAAAACCAATCCCCTATGGATATTTCTTAAATCATAATATATTTCAAGTTGGTATTAATGAAATGTTAAATTTCTTGGCAAGTAGGAAGATAACCCCTACTGTTCAATTTTGTAGGCAGCTGTGGTGTTAGGCTTTAGAAATACATTTTGTGTTTTTGCTTCTTCTGTTTTCAAGCTGACACTCAGATTAAACTAATTAATGGAAATAAAAATTTTTGTAGGAAATTAGAAAGCATTTTTATTTAAACATAAAATAAAACACATCAAAATGTCTTGTGCCAAATTAAGAAGCTCAAAACAAATAGAAAAGATTAATTTAAAATGCTATGTTTAGACCAATTTTTCTCAAATATTATCATTTTAATTTGTAATCACAGTTGAAAGTAATTATGTATAATTATATAATTATCAATTATTAATTTTAAAATCCTGCATGTACTTTACAGTGCCATTTAATCTGTACATTAAACTTTTATTGGAAATACCTGTATTTTATCATGATTTTGTAGACAATGTTGGTGAAAAAGATTTTTTTAACAAATTAAAGTAGTTAAAAGACAAGTTCATTAATGTAATTAAAGCATTTTCAGCTTAACAAAGCAAGTTGTTAGACATGAAGAAAATGAGGTTGAATAAATAGAAGCACAGTGTACATATTGTTACTGAAAGCCTTGGTTCCTCATAATTGTACAAGTCTAATTACTTTGTCAACTACTTATATTTTCTTGCACTCATTTCCTTTCCTTGTTGTTTCATTTGTTTTAACTGACACATCCTCATGCTCCTCTCTCCTCCTAGCTGTCTAAAACTATCAGCATAAAATGTCACTGCATGGATTCTTGAAATCTCCAGCTGAGTACTTCTGCATTGCACAGAACTGTAATTTCAGAAATGTGGACATGCGGAGTACTCTTCCATCTCTTGAGTCTTCCATTGCATCGAAGTATGTAACTGATTATGTCTTGTTATTTCTTACACTGACCTTGCAATAATTATCTAAAGGAGTATAACAAACATTAATATAATTAGTTGCTAAAACATTAGTTTCTGTATGAACTTGTTTTTCATGCGGCCATATCATGATGAGGATTGTGATGACTCTACCACCTGGACCGTCAGCAGCCAATATCTTTATTCTAGGTTCTAGAGTACACTTCATTCCTCAGCTCCTACATAAACTATAAAACTTCCTGGTGAAATCATAGAAAATACCAGACTGTACTCCATTTGTGCAGAGTGTCTAAAATTCAGCTGCAGACACAATTTCTGAAATAATGTATTCATAAAGCAAGCATACACATGTATACATGATTGTGAAAAATAATTTTCCAGTATCCAACTCATTACAACCTCATCCTTTTCTCTTTTTACAGCACCTTACAATAGATGTCCACTTATTACAGCCGCACCCTGTACTCTTTGGTCAGTGGGTAGGCGAGATGAGCATGAAGGATGCACCACACTAGTTGTACACTGCTCCTAGGAGTCCAGGACCCCAGTGTTGATCTGGGGACATTTCTCTCCTCTGGTTGCCCAAAGTTCTTATAAAAGCACAGTGCCATTAAAAATAAATAAATCTTAAAAAAAAAAAAAGGCACACCGTCGCATTCACAACCCTTTCCTAATGCTTTTCTCACAGCTTCTGTCTGTACTGACATTAAAAGTCTCTGGACTTTCAGTTTAGAGGATTTTAAAGTCTTTGCCAATACCAAGGCCTGGTTTTCAGCAGATCATGCAGGTCACCTATGATCACTTCTCACCACAACTTATAAATCCCTTAGTTCTTATGCTGGGTTTCATTCTAGAATCTGAGATCCCTCTCTTGAAACTGCTCGTGTACTACTTCAGCATCATTCTGTGTGCTTCTACATGCCATACGTTGCCAGCAAACACTCTCACTGCTCCAAAAATCCCATACTCACTGCCATTAATTTGGCAGAATGGCACTGCCCCTCTTCTCATAGAACATAAGATTTCACATTGTTGGTGTTTACAAACACACATTTCTTGGATTCAACATATCTATACCATAAATAGTTGGTGCAGAACCTAACAGTGACTGCATCTGGTTCTATGACCAGACTACTATGCTAGAATCTTTATTCCCAAGTACATGTTCATAGAGAAATTCTGTGACTCTGAACCCTATGCTTTTGGTGAGCCTGACAACCACTAATACAATACCACTCATAAGACAGTAGAATAGTGCAACACCACTCTCTTCTTCAGTCACCATATAAAAGAGTACATACTGATTTTCAAGATTTAAAGTGCTAATCTTACATACATATTGTCTACTACAATTATTTTACAAATTATAACTGTTACATTGATGTGTCATTAAAATGATAGTTTGTAGCATTTTTTCACAGTGGATTTGTGCAAGTTCACAGTGCAGTAAAAGATATTCTAATACGAAAATACAGAAATATTTTAACACTATAGGTACCTACAGAATAATATTAGATAGCTAGTTACATTCATATAAAAATATGCCAAGAAGAAGATACAAAAAGAAATTAAGGGCCCAATTAGATAGCTCAGTGGCTAAATCCTACACTTTCAAGTTCTGGGATCCCATATGGCCACCAGTTCATATCCCAGCTGCCCCTCGTCCCATCCAGCTCCCTGCTTGTGGCCTGGGAAAGCAATAGAGGATGGCCTAAAGCCTTGGGACACTGCACCCATGTAGGAGAACTGGAAAAAGTTCCTGGTTGCTGGCTTCAGATTATTTCAGCTCCGGTCATTGCAGCACTTGGGGAGTGAACCAGCAGATGGAAAATCTTTCACTCCGTCTCTGTTTCTCTCTGCAAATTTGCTTTTTCAATTAAGTAAATAAATAATTTTTAAAAAATGAAAATAAAAGTAAGTAGATTTTCTAAGACTAGTTGTCAGCACCATGTATGTTTAAGGTGTCTGTAAATAGCTTCAAAGGACAAGAAACTTTTAGCAGAAAGTAGAACCAAGGAATCGTTCACAAAATAAGTGAAGTGTCTCAGAACTTACAGTGTAGGATTTGCCAACTTGGAAGTACCTATAAATTACCTGGAGATTTTATTCAAATGCAGATTGTGATTTAATAGAAATGTGGGGGCCCTGAGAGTTTTTTCTAACTAGGTGATGCTCAGCTAGGTGAAGCTGAGCTAAATGCTGTTAGTTCAGACCGTTTTGGTAGCAAATCCTAGAACACACATCCTGAGAGCATAGGCTGCAAAAATTAGCTGATGATTTAATTGAAAAGCATAATTATGAAGTTATTTTTGTTAAGAGAAAAAATTAGAACCTTCACAGTGATAAAATAATAAAATCATTGTCACAGAACTCATAAATATTCAGTTAGCTTTCTCCAGGGATCATCTTGAAGTGCTTCCCCCCACCTGTGACGGATACACACACACACACACACACACACACACACACACACCTGTTTTAGTGTGCACCTTGTATATGTTTGCATTTATGGATGAGAAGACATTTACTATGTTTGTGTTAAATGTTTTAAAATTTTATTCTTCATTATGTGAAAACTGCTAGGAAAATTATCACAAGAAAAAAGTTGCTGATAATATTGTATTTTTAAAATGTGTAATGGAGAATCCGTCAAATAAGAGTTATTTGGAGAGTGGAGGATTTAAGGGTAAGGTATGATAAGTTGTGGGATGATTTAAGGCACTGATATTTGACCACACAGAAAAGGAATTGAAAAGTGATACATGGAAATCAACATCTCAATGATGTAGTTGCATATCATGTCTACATTTTGACTACAGCTGATAAACACTGGCTTTACTCATTCTATCACTGGGTAGCGGCTTCTTTTTTAAAGTAGAAAGAATGTACAGTGTGCACATTTGCAGATATCTTGGAAAGAAGATCAATGGTAAAAGATCCTATTAATTCCTCCATCACTTTCAGGAAGACCTCTCATGGTCTTTACATGAATATTAAATTGTATCTCTGTGTGCAAAGAAAACTATTGCAAATGGATGAAAATTGTAGTCATAAACCCATAATAGAACCAATCATTTTCCTAAAGCAAAAGACCAAGTATTAAGAGTTTCTAGGTGTGTGCACATGCAAATATCACTGTCTTAAAGCTCTGCAAAAGAACTTCTAGTTTTGTTTTAATTTACTTATGACTTATGAAGAAAGGATGAAATTAGTGTGTTTCCGCTGAAAATCAACAATAACTAAATGTTGCTTACAGTCACAATGCATACAGCTGTAATGACATTTATAATGGCCACTTCACTGTTAATTCCTCCTAAACTGAGATGCTAGAGTACCCTGGTGCTGTTGATTATCTGGTAGATATTGTTTCTACAGACAGTATCTGTTGGCATATTTGTGATTTTAATCATCTTATTCTATACAAAACATATGGTCATATATTCATGGTAACTGAATTCAGTTGTAGCAAATGCTGACCAAAACAGCTCCAGAGAATACTGCATGACCTAGGAATTAAATGTAGTCAGCAAGCAAACCTTGCAGATCATCACAGTAAATACTCTGCTATTCAGCTTTCTAACCTTGGATTAGACTGCCAACTACTCCTCAAGTGGAGTTTCTAACTAAGATTGAATCTAATGGTGTGACATCATTTCATTATCATCTAACACTAAACAATTATGTCACAGGTTTTGTTTGTTTCCATTTTGCTCACTTTCACAGTATTTTACTATTATTAGGAAATGACCATGCACTGCTGTGTGTGTTAAACAAAGATGCTCATTTTGATGTTAAGATGTTTACTCATTTGCTGTAACTAAAGTGAAGCAGAGTAAATTGACACAGCTCTGAACTGCATTCCAACTCTACCTTTTCAGTAACTCACTCATAGTGGATTCCTCTGTTTTTCTTGTCACTATGTCTTCATGTCATGGCACATAAACTGAATAAACTTTTTCTCATATTTTCTACACTAAAAACTGGCAAGCATTCTTAGGAAACAAACTGAGTGAAAACTGCATTTCAAGTACCATTAACTAACTGCATAGAGCATGGAGTGTCATATGTCTGAATGATCTAATTTGAAGCTGGAACACTTTAAGAAAGAACATTCTTTTTATTTTTGTTTTTTTTTTTTTTACATTATTTCTGAAGATAGCATTGTGGTATAACAATTTAAGTCTCTGTCTACTATGATGACAACACATACCAGATCTGATTCATAAGATGGATACTCTACTTCTCCCATCCAAGCACTAATCAGGCCTGACCCTGCTGAGCTTCCGAGATCAGACGAGATCCGGCGTGTTCTGGATGGTATGGCCGTAAAAAATACTCCACTTCTGCTCTGGCTTTCTGCTAATAGCTTGTGCAATCACATGGGAGAGCCAGTAGAAACTCCTGGTGATTGCTCCCTGTTTCAGCATGACCCAGTCCTAGTCCTTGTGACCACTTAGGGATTGAACCAGCCAATAGATGTTATCTCTGTCTCTCCCTCTCTCTCTGAAGTCTGGCTTTCAACTAATCAATTCATTAAAAACACAGATACATAAATATTTAAACATTTTATTTCTGTAATTCAGTTTATGTTTAACAAGATTTTGAAATCATAAACTCTGTATATCCCTTAAAAGTTGTGTTTTGAATGTTTGCATCCCCCAAATTTTGTGTGTTGAAATCTTAATGTTCAAGTTGATCATAGTAGAAGGGAAGTTTAGGGGAATGTTATTAGATCATGAGGGATTAATCACCCTCGTTTTCTCCATCTGCCATGTGAGGGTAACATCAGTGAGAAGTGCTACCAAGGATCAAGGTATCACCGTATCATCGTCTTAGTCTTCTTAGTCTTCAGACCTTGAGAAATAAATTTCTGTCATTTGTAATCCACCCAAATTATGAAATTTTCTGTAATAGCCCAAATGGACTAATATATTTTCATCCCTTTCTACAATACCTTATCTATCAGAATTTATTTTGACTAACAAAAATTGCAAAATAATATCCTTATTAAATTTGGAGCAATAATCATTACTCTTTATGGAACAAATTTAGACACATTTTTCATCTTTCAAAAATGTTTTTAAAAAGCTTAATACTCACCTCTATTACTGAAGACTGACTGATCAGTAAATGAACATAAATCATAAAGTGAGAGTTTAATTATTGAGATATTTAATTAGTGATGTTACATTTTCTACTCTAGCATGTAAACGGAATTTTAAACACATCTTTCAAAATTTAACTTCTACTTTTCTCAGTCCTCCTTTTGTTTTCATTAATAAGTTTTCAAAATGAAGTAACAAGTCCCACACATAGAGAAGGTCATATATTTTCAGAAAGTATATATTCAGCGGTCTCAAATTATGGTTTTACACTGGGAATAAAGGAAATAGAATTTTAATTTCTTTTGCATTTAAGCCATGTTTGTTTGATTTTGGCTTGATCATACACTGAAATTTTTACACCGAAATATATTGCATTAAAATATCATTCACTAATAGGCAGAGATTTCTGACTTTACATATATAAGAATACATGGTTATGCATGTGTACGTATATGGAGTGACAATTATATTTTATTCTCTCTATAACTATACTTTCTTGATTGTGCAAACCAGGAAAAGTTGTGATAACGAGAAGTATATCATTATTTGTGTCTTCTAGGAAAATATAGTGCGGTTGGGGAGTTACTATCCTTTAATTTCATGGCAGATATACAGTAAAAACATAAATTTTAGGGAGCAAGAAAGGAAAGAGAGTCACATATGTCTCAGCTTATCACAGGAAGCATCATATCATCTGATTTTGGAAGTCAGAAAAGCAGAAAGCAGATCCTGGCATTATGACTTGGCAGGTTAGAACCACACTTGAGATGTTAGCGACCCTTACCAGAGTTAAGACATGCAAAGTCAGCATTCCATAAAGGGCTCCAGTTTGTGGCCCAGAAACTCCACTTTCCATCCAGTCCCCTACCAATAAGCCTGAGAATGTAGCAGAACATGGCTCAAGTAAGTGGGCCCCTGCACCCAGGTTGGACACGTCAAAGAAGCTCCTGACTCTTAACTTTGTCCTGGTCCAGCCCAGGACATTACAGCTATTTGGGGAGTGAACCAGCAAGTGGAAAATTTGCCTCTCTCTGCAACTTTTCCTTTGAAACAAACAAATAAACTTTTGGAAAAAGAAAGGGGAAAAAAGCAAGAGGAATGGAAGGAAGGAAAAGTGAGAAGCGGACCAAGTTGTGATTCAATAAGCTAAACCTCCTGCAAGTGCTGGCATTCCAAATGGAGTTAGTTCAAGCCCTGACTGCTCCACTTCTGATATAGCTCTCTGCTTATGGCCTGGAAATGTAGCAGAGGATGGCCGGCATCCTTGGGCCCCTGCACACACATGGACAGCCAGGAAGAGTCTCCTGGCTCCCAGCTTTGGATCAGCCTAGCTCCAGCCACTTGGCTACTAGGGAAGTGAATCGTTGGATCGGGACTGCTCTCTCTGTCCTTCTCTTTTTGTAAAAAATCTGACTTTCAAATAAAAATGCATAATTAAGAAAAAAGGTAGAAAAGAAGGAAGAAAAAAAAGAAGGAAAGAAAAATGAGGAAAGGAAAATGGAAAGGAAAGTTTGTAAGGAAGACTTTCATAGTACTTGTAAAGGTTATGATTAGGAATTGAATAAGGTATAATATTTCTATAATGCAACTTCCAAGCCTATGTGTCCTTGATTTCATCAAACCTTATATATGCCATCAAGTGAAAATTACAATAGGTGAATTTCAATCAGAAGTAGAAATGGAATCATTACAATATCCCTTTGTCTATAATAATAACCCCCCCAAAAAAAAACCAGAAAGCAGGAAACAGGCCATAAAAAGATGCAGTGTAATATACATAAGATTGATTTTTTAAATATACTTATTCAAATATAGAAGTTTCCATTAATAGTTATCTATTTATTAGCATTTTGAAATTGTACTAATCTGTTTATTAGTATAAAGTCAGAAAAATCACTTTACATCAAAATAGTCATTGTTTTACAAATTGATTGAACACAATGTGATCACTTAACAGTACTAGGCATTACTATCATAAAAGTATTTTGTGCTCACAATATTTTTCTAAAAGTTGGAAATTGGATGGGAATCAGTATTGAAGACACTGGAATCAGCACTTGAGTGTTACAAGTAATGGTTTCACATGCTGCATTACACCAGTCCTTTTGCATTATTTTTTATTTTCATCAATACTATTTATGAAATAAGCTTGATTTTTTTGTGTGAAAAAAACTACATCCTGTATTTTTAAAGAATTGTCTTCTGTAGAAAATTACTGGCCTGCTGATTAAAATGCCACATCACACATCAGAGTACCTAGGTTCAAATAGGTCTCCAGCTCCTTACCCAGCTTCTGGTCACCCTGGAGACAGGGGTGATAGCTCAAGTAGTTGGATTCCTCCCTCTCCAGGGGAGCCTGAACCAAGTTTACACCTCATAATGTCTGTGGGCACTTGGGGTACAGTCATTGAATGAGAGCTCTTTCTTTTTTTTTTTAAATTTTATTTTAAATTCATTAATTACATTGCATTATGTGACACAATTTCATAGATACTTGGGTTCTCCCCTCCCCTCCCCAAACCCTCCCACCATGGTGGATTCCTCCACCTTGTTGATGTAAATTTTTGCTGATGGTATGTTGGAGCTTTTAATTGATCGGGATGGTACTCTGCTGGCTCTGTCTTCAGACCAGAGAGGGTATACCTAACAAGCCGTTGAACTTGAGAGCTCTTTCTATCCTCTGTCACTCAAATGAAGTAATACTTTTTAAAACATTTTTTTCTAGTGATTTTATGAAGTGTACCATTATAACTCTTGAGTTTCTGCAAAAGGGATGTCCTGAGACTGTGAACATTTTACATGACCGGGTTCTTTTATCAACAGGCTACCAGAAAGAAAACTGTTTTGTAGCTCTTCTCCTCATGAACATTAAATTGATTGAGTATATTGTGGCCTTTACAACATGATGTTTTGCCTGTAAATGATTCATGTTGCGTCCCCATCACAGCAAACAGCAAACTTTCACCAGAAACAGATGGCAGAATGATCTTGGCCATTTGTGGCAACCTCAGGTTCACCTAGGAAAAAAAAAAACTGAAGTTCATTGAAAATTGACCTCAATATGCTGATGGTCAGATTTAATCCACCTCAGGAGTGTGGTTCTACTGAGAAAGTAATCAGCACCAGCAGAGGGACCTCTCCAGGGTCACTTCCTCAGGGGATTAAAACTCGGCTGCTAAGACATACAACTATCAAATATTTCTGATATCTCTCTGTGGCAGCACCTCCCATCAATTTATGCTCACAGCAATACACACTTGTCTCCTTATTTCTCCAAGAATGCCATATTACACATGCCTTTATGATATAAGGCTTTTTTATCTTTTAGAGTTGTTTGTTTGCAGGGTTACTGAATCTGTGATTACAAGGTGGATCCAAAAGTCTGTGATTAAAAGAGAAAAAGGGGGATAAAGGACAGAACAGGGAATAAAGGAGAGAGGAGGGTAGGAAGGAAAGTATCATTATATACCTGAAATCATATCTATGAAATTCATGAAAATGCCCTCTATGTACTAATAAATAAAAAAATTTAAAAATTAAAAATTAAGTAACTTATCGTAGAAATTCTACTAATCTTTATATCCCAGCTTAAAAATACAAATTATGATAACAACACTCCTTTCTTTTGCTAAACTGCTTGCCTACATCACATATTCTTCTCCTACATACTCTGGTTACACTTAAAGGTATTTAAAAATTGAATAAAACTTTCACAAGATCTTTCCATCACAAACCATAGCTGCATGCCATGATAAGTGTTGAAATGGTACTATCTTTTTATTTATATGTGGTAGTACTGCCAATTTGGCAGTGAGGAACATGCTATGAGCTGTATTTTCAATGCATAGTCACTGATCCACTCAGACATTTTAACTTATTCTCATGATCATGAACAGAATTTTATGAGACAGATGCACAGACCAAGTGGTTAAGTTAAACAGGGCCCATTTATATAATAGAATTTATGAAGTGTAATTTCTGCCAAGTAGATAACTTGAGTAGATGGCATAATATGTCAAATGGGCAATTAACTATTTTATGAACATGTTTTTCTATGGAAGTTCGTTCCCTAAAAAAACTGTGAAATAGAATGGTCTCTAAGTCAGACATAGGATGTAGCTTTGTACATTGTTATTAACACCCTTATAATTAAGAAGAGCTTTCATGAATATGAATAACCATGTGAATGCAACTGAAATTAATTATTCATTTTAAGGCAACTATTAGAGTAGTTATCACATACACACAGATCTTACACGCTGGTTTTTGTTAAACTTTGGTTATTTTTGGAATTGTCATAAATATTCATTCTTTATTTCAGCCATCTCTCATTGAAATACTATTTAGGGTCCCTTTTAGTCCACAGTTCTCTTTATGTGGATTAGATTAAAGGATAGCACCCGTCGCAGTCCTGCACCAAGGAGCAGTATTTATCAAGCAGTGTACAGGGTTAGCTAAAAACATGAATCACCTCCTTCCAGGACTACCCTTGTGCACTGAAAAACCAACAAGATGATATGAGTTAGTCCTGATACCAACCATACCAAACACTTAGAAATTAACAATGAGTAAAACAAATAGTATTTTAACCCAGGAATATAAAAAAAGAAACAGTTTCTAGCATGTAATCCCACCAACAGATATCGAAATGCAAAGATGTGTTATACATTTTGGAAGAAATATATACTCAGAAAATGTTAGCAAATAATTTTATCTGTGCCATCAGATAAGTTTCTCTTCTCTGAAGTTGTCACCTTGAAGCCTGAGTTGTATTTAAGTAGTGAAGTGTGGGGAGGAGAATATTCTGGATAGATGGTGCAGCTTGTTATGATGTTTGTGTGGACAAGAAATTTTTGCATATTTCTGGAACTGAGAGATTTGGTAACTGCAATGCAATGGGTAAGTCTGGCGTTTTTGTTAAGCAGAGGCTTCAAGCCTGCAAATTTGTGTAATTATGCTAAGAACTTTAGATTTTGTCCTAAATTCAATTGACAGACACAGCGTTGTTAAGAGAAGTATTTTGATCAGACGTGTGTTGAAATAAAATCACATGGCTTTTGGATGGAATGTGGATTGGAGAAAAGAAGGAAGGAACAAATTGTTTTTACATTAGTAGAACTGAAAGATGACTGTGATGGTTTGACATGGTGATTGACATCGGTCAGAACTGTGACAAAGATATTAACATGAGCTGTTAATACGAGCCACGGAATGAGAGCTCTATGAAGCCACTTAGTATTACTACCTCACGATTTCTTGTTTTGGCAAATGTAATGTTATTCTCAAATAAAATGTTTACAAATTTTAAAAAAATTAGAAACAAAATTCTACCATTTGCAACCAAGAGGTTCCCAAATAGAAACCAATCTACTCAGAAAAACAAGTCAATCCTAAAGAACAAATATCATATGTTCTCTCTGATATAAGGCAACCTCCTTGCAAAATACCAGATCAATAGCTCTTTCAATACTGTTTGTGCTACATCATTGGGGTTGATATTTTTGTTCATATTTTCATGTCTTCAATTTCTTTGTCATATTAAATTCTTTACTGACTCATTGGACATACAGTAGCATGATTTGTTTCAAGAAGTTTTTGTTATTTTCTTTTTCATTTTTCAGCGACACTTTGGTCATTCAGTAGTATGCTGTTTAACTTGATGTCATTGTAAATGTTATATTTTTCTCTGTGTTTTTGATTTTTTTATGGATTTTCATCTAATGGGATGTATAGTAATTGTGCAATAGTGTTTATCATACCCAGATATGCATCTCTACTTCTAAATCAAGATTGACTCCTGATTAAACTGTTAAATATGTCTTGGAAACAGGATGCTGGACTTGGTATCATTGTCTATACTGACAATGTCAGAATACACTTGCATAGCAGCATGATGGACATAAGACTGTTTATGAAAGATTGTGTTATTGTAGTAATACAGGAAAAATTAGCATGTGGGGCTTAGAGAGGGAGTTAGGGAAATTCCAGAGCCTATGAAACTGTATCATAAAATAATAATACTGGAGGTGTTAATTTAGATGCCCCAGTATAATGTATGAGCAGCTAGGTGAGGAAGATTAGCACTTAAGGAGAATAAAATCTAATGTTAAAGCCACTAGCAAAAACTACCATTTATGAAAATATGTGATCTTTAACTGAAGCACAAACCACACCTATTTTTAGTAAACTTTACCAACACATCATGGTACACAAGACAAAAAGAAATCTGTTAAGAAAACAAGAGACTCTTCATCTCAACAATCATTTTCCAGTAGATCTCTTATGCTACTTTTTGAAATAATTTTTTTCACATATGATGAGAATTTTTAGCAACCATCTGGGAAGTATCTGCAATGTACAATCCAACCCTAATTAACTTTAGACCTTGTGCATTATTTTTAATTTGTAGAAATCTGTAAAAATATTGCAGGTATTGTTTAAAGATATGTAATGAATCTAAAAAGTTGAAAATGCCAACCGTTTCTTCCTACAGTTTCTTTAGGTCATACAGACTTTGGGGAACAACACCATGAGCAGGTGGTATTAGTAATGGGGATGGTCATAATGATATTAAAGCAACAATCAGGATGATCAGCCAGGATGACTCTTAGCCCTCTTGTCACAGGGCAAAACGTGACAGGACAAGTCATATTGGACAATAGATTTACAAGTATTTTCTAAATAACTTTTGAGGCTCTCTAAATTATATGAGACTGTACACATCTTTATCTGACAACCTGGGATAGATCACAGCCTACAATTAGATTAAGTGAGATTGCTTTCATGGTAACCTTTCAACATGCACAATTTTAGACATAAACTGTAGAATGTGTTTCTTTCTTTTTATTTTTTTTCAAAAGTAAGCCTATGTTCTAAAATTTTCCTCAGCCCCAATTTGAAACTTTTGTCTAGAAGCGCAGTCAGTAGGAACAATCTGACTGACTGAGGCACTACCATCAGTTGTAATGTATCTTGTATGCAGATATGGTGATGATTAAATAGTTTCCATTATTCTCTAATTTTTGTATCATTTTCTTAGCACTAAATTAAGAACAAAAAA
Source organism: Ochotona princeps (assembly GCF_030435755.1). NCBI lineage: Eukaryota > Metazoa > Chordata > Mammalia > Lagomorpha > Ochotonidae > Ochotona > Ochotona princeps. The sequence goes on along the minus strand of NC_080842.1, from coordinate 33,691,806 downwards.
AAATTAACAGTAGTGCCAGATTTTCTGTCAGCTTATCTCTACTGATTTACCAAGGTATAGAACAATTTAGTTAGGTGGTAAAGATGAATTAGTTAAAAGAATAATACTAACAACACAAGCTCATAAGCAAAACATTGTGGCAAATATTAAAATTAACCAAACTTGATGTTTCTCTGAAATATAACCTCATGGAAAAGGTTAGCCTTACATTTTCAAAGCGTAGATAATGGTTGAATTCCCAAAGTAGTATGGTTTTCATTCAGCTTTAAGAAAAAAGTATGAAGAACATTTCCTATATAAAATGAATTATAGCCATAGTTTCTAGTATTAACCGCAAAATTAAATAGTATCCCTGCACTTTATAATGATTTGGTCATTAGCAGGCTGCATGAGTGAGGATGATCCTGTAAGATTTTATCGCCCAGTAACACAATTGCCATCTTAGTTGTGTGTAATATTCTATGATATTTAATGACATCAAAATCACTTCATGATGTGCTTCTCAGAATATTTCACCTTTACTAACCGGTATATGACTAATTTTTTGTGACATAAATTCAGTGGGAGGATGTTTCCAGGAAGATTATAAGTACAGGATATTCAGTGCCTCTTCTTGTCTTGAAGTATTAATAGTCACAGAGCAAAATATTTCCTAGAGAATACCTCTTAAGCACGGTCACATTAGAAGGTATAACAAAACAAAGCAAACAAACTGAAAACCAGGAAAGAGACTTTCCAAACAAGAGGCACTTGAGATCCTGCTCAGCACTGGTCGTGGGAGCCACCCGTGCAGCCCAGCTAAGGCACAGGGATCCAAGCAGGGAGAATGTCACCTGATTGCTTATAAAACTCCTGTCTCCGAGCAGCAGGAGTGCCTGTCCATCTAATACTATGGGCTTCATTGTCTCCTAAACTTATGTGGACCAACTAAGCCCTAGTACTTCTGAATGTGATTATACTTGGAAATTGGGACTATGAAATGGAAAAATTCAGGTAAGATCAGACAGAAAGGCCCTGGTCGAATATCACTAGTATTCCTGGCAGGGGAAATTAGTACACAGACATAGACCCACAAAAAAATCATGTGAACACCCAGAAGAGACAATAGGTATCTGCAAAACATGAAAGAAAACAAGTTAGCCAGCACCCTGATCTTCAGGTCTGTGAAAAAACTAAATTATTTCACTCGGATATACCAGACTGAGAAAACGCTTACTTTTCTGTCTCTGACATCCCCACAAGGGGCATGCAGTTACCTGTCACAACTCCCAGGATACAGCAAAATCCTACTACCCATTAATAGTTTCTCCTAAAGCCAAGTGCAACTTAAGAAACTGGATTCTGTTTGTTTGTTTTTTTAAGTATTTGTAAGTAATTGACTAAGTAGTTAATACTGACCATTGACACATTGAGCAGTTCAGTCTTTCTGATTTCCAGGAGGGGAACCAGCTGGAGAGTTAACTAGAGTTCAGATTCTCAGCAGGGGAAGTGTTTTTATCCTTTGATCAGATCTCAGTAACACCTTTTATGATGGAAAGGGGTGAAAGTAGACAAGGGGAAGACTTTCCCTAGTTGTCATTTGCTCTCCTTAAGATGCTATTCTTGAGTTAGAAGACAATAAAAATCTTAGTAAATGCAGTGAAAGTCCCAAAGTGAAACAAATTTCAGCATCAGCCAACAGTTAAGGGACATTATCGGTGACAGCACATGCAGTGGTTACTCCCATCAGGGAGCCTCTTGGAAGAACTCACTGAAGTGTTGATTTTTAAAGTGAGACCTAAAGGATGACATTATTCAGTCCTGGGAATGAGATGCTACTCACCACGGCAACAGGGAGACAGCCTGCCTAGTGCTGGGTCCTAGAGCCCTTTTCTCTGGGAGAGGGTGCGGAGTGCCTTGGAGCTGTGCTGAGAGCTCATTCTGCACCTCATGGCCATTCACCTGAGAAATCCCCTGTGCAGGTCAATATGCCCAAACACACACACTTAAGCCTTCAAAATAGTTCTGAATCTCTCCAAAATGAGTGGATAGGAATTACAATATACTGGAAGCATAAACAAGAGAGACATTTGCTGTAAATGTTAAATAATTGGAAATGCAGATATTTATAACCGCTGAACTGGGTCACTATTCGAGGAAGTGAAAAAAAATAGCATTAGGATGTAGTTATGTTACAAAAAAATCTTTTTCAAGAATTATGGGAATTCATCAAAGTCTATTTGAGCAGAAAAACAGCTGGAAAAAGGAATTGTGGTCCATTCTAGAAAGTGAAGACAGAATGAAAGGCCATAAAAAAAGGCAAGGTGCAAACTAGGGGCAGGAAGGTGATGAAATTGGCAGGACTTAATTTCAACTGTAGATCGCTGAAGAGAATTTTACACAGGGAAGTTACATGACCTGATTTTAAAAAAATAATTTTAACTAATATATGCAAAATAGCATGACAGTTTCTAGGATTGACAATTACGGACGAGGTAAGACTCCCTTGTTATCCATAGGGATGAAATAAAGGTATGATCTCTGATTGCTGCACTAAAGATGGAGAAAAGTGTCTGAATTTGAGATATATTACAAATTAGAACAATCAGAAGCTTCACTGTCATGAGAAAACTGTGACATGAGGAAGTGGAAGGAAGGCAAATGTAGCCCCAATACCCTTGTTTGAAAAATGTGTAGGGCCCGGTGGCGTAGCCTAGCGGCTAAAGCCCTCGCCTTGAAAGCCCCGGGATCCCATATGGACGCCGGTTCTAATCCCGGCAGCTCCACTTCCCATCCAGCTCCCTGCTTGTGGCCTGGGAAAGCAGTTGAGGACGGCCCAATGCATTGGGACACTGCACCCACGTGGGAGACCCGGAAGAGGTTCCAGGTTCCTAGCATCGGATCGGCTCAGCACCAGCTGTTGCGGCTCACTTGGGGAGTGAATCATCGGACAGAAGATCTTCCTCTCTGTCTCTCCTGCACTCTGTATATCTGACTTTGTAATAAAATAAATCTTAAAAAAAAAAAAAAAAAGAAAAAGAAAAATGTGTAGATGAGAGTGGCACTTGTTGAACTAACCCAGTGTCATCGCAGGTTGCCATTGCTTCAGGTGTCTTTGTCTTAGTGCAGATGTATGAGGAACCCTGTCCTTTGTCCTCCCTTTACTCTCAAACATTAGTGACATGAAGAGACCAAAAGAACTCTAGCCTATATATTAACTATAGAAAGCAAAGAAACACTTTATTGGTAGGATGTTCTTTCCAATTTAATAAGCAGTGAAAAAAAAATAACCTTATTCCTAGCATTATTACATGTTATTTGAAAAAAATTTCCATATCTTCATTTCACAACCAAAGAGCAGTTTCTCTATGAATTTGTGGATCTCCAGTTTCATTTACTGAAGGGTACTGAGCAAATGAAAAAGGGAAACTGCATACACACTAGAAAATTTTTTCTGCAGAAAATGAACATGAGACACAGATATTATTACAGAATAACCCTCATGCCCTAAAAGGGTGCAAACTGGTTTAATATGCAAATTCATATAACTAAAATCAAGATAAGTCACGCTTTTCATGGAAGCGATAGCAACTGAGAGAGCACAGGAAGAATTTTTGTGATTATCTGACGGAGATAAAACAATGGAGAAGCAAAAGAGAATGAACTCTAAGTCAGAATTTTTAAAACAAGGATCAAAATGGAGGCACAGACTTTGAAGTCATCATTTAGAATGTTTGCTGTGTACCATTTTGCAATGACTGCGACTGAATCCCTAGGAAGCAGTAGTTGATGGCCCAAATACCTGAAAAACCTATACAAGAACCCCTGGTTCCTGACTTCAGCCTAGTGCAGCCCCAGCTTGTCGTCAGCATTTGGGAGGTGAACCAATAGATGGGAAAGCTCTCTCTCTCTCACTCTTTATCTCTCTCACACTGGCTTAGACCCATGCTTTCTCTCCTTTCTTTCCTGCTTTCTCTTCTCTCTTTGCTTGTCAAATAAATAAAACAATTAATTCAGAATTTAAAATAAAAGCTCATAAGTGAAAGGAATTTATAAAAGCATATAACATACATCTTTTATTAAATCTTATAATCAACCATGCATTAATTACCATCATGTTCACCTAGTACTGATTCAATTGTTTTTTGTTCTTTCGTTAAAGGGCAGTGAAAGGGATCGGGGCAGCTCAGCCAATCTACAAACAGAGGGCCTTTACAAGAAACTTCCTTCTTTCTTTATAAACTGTTTTCTTTCCCTTAATATAAGTGCCAATATAAGGTAGAAGTTTTAAGTCATTTGGGGTGGGGAGTTTGCATTTTTCTCCCTTTAGAAGATGCCCCATACACTTTCTGCTGTTTGTGGTGAGAAACCAAAATGTGTCATTTCATGTGTTGTAACAGTTTGAGGTGCATGATAAGCAAACTCTTTGTACCTCCATGATTGCCATCTGTTCCAAGATATTATCAAGCCATTTCTTAAGGAAAAAATTACTTATATTAGGGCAAGCTCCAAGATAAAGATGGGCACGTAACAGGATGTTTGGAGGCATTGTGGGCTCAATTGCACTATTGTATGCTTTTAGCTGTGTGTCATTGCCTTATGTCACTAAAGATGCTTTTACCATAACATGATTGATCAGTTTGAGGTGTTATACCACTTACAGTACAGGAATCATTTCACATTTGCAGAAAAATAACAACACCACCCTCAGGAGAATTCTATGGAACATCAGAGAGGTGACTGAGATTCCATACAATGGGGTGATGCCGGACTCCAGCTCCAGCTGAGTTCTGAGCTCGAGAAGGGTGCGTGAAATAGGTGTAGAAAGAAGACACGGACCACTACAATTCCAAGATCATTGTGGACCCTGAGAGAAAGATGTCCGCTTTATTTATACAGAAGCAGTACAAGGTTTTCTTTTAGGGGCAATTTGACATAGCCTTAAGAGGACACAATTTACAACAGCTGGAGAGGTGAATGAGGAAGGAGTCCACATTCCTTGCTTATCTTGGCTTGCCAGCCCCCGCCTGCTCTCCTCAAATCTGGGTTCTATCCTTGGCACACCTGTGACAACCAGACCCCTACCTTGAATTATGTATGGGTTAGTAAGTCTGGGGTCTTGGTTTATGGGATTAGGGGCCACTGGCACTAAAGGCCATTAGGCCTGCAAGCTCACACAGTTTGTTAACTAAACAAGTAAAGCAAGAGTTATAACGGCAGGAAGAATTGCAATTAGCAATGAGCCATGTTTACTCCATTTAAGTTTCAACTCTACAATGGGCAAGTGAATGTTTCCAAAGATAATTCTACAAATTGTTTTACCTTAAGACAGGGCATTATCCATTCTGATGTTGCAGCCAAGAATTTCTCAGTAGACAACACATCTTATTCAGTAATACACTCCTACTATAATTCTTACTCTACAACTTATCCATCACTTAATGGGGGAAATACATCAAAAGAGAAAAAACATAAAGATCTAAGACAAAAAGTTTCAAACATTAAATCCCTCTACAACTGCAGGCTCTACAACCTCATAAACGATCAAACAATAATCAAAAGTATATCTTTATAATTTTAGCAAAATCACCCTAAATTTCCTCTAGTTAAAAAATTATGAAAGCAGCTAAAGCAACTACATTTTCTATGTTCTAAAGAGTTGCAAGGACAGGCTAACCTTTAAGGTCACAGTAACTATATTTTTTGCCATAGCAGGACAGACTTTAGGGTCACAGTAACTGTAACAGGAGAGCCTTTAGGGTCACAGTAGTTATAACAGGTTAGCTTCTAGGGTCCCAGTAACAGGATAGCTTTTAGGGTCCCAGGAGCTATATTTTTTGTCATAGCAGTTTCAGCCCATACTCTCATCACTTCCATTAGTTTGTAAAATTCTTATCAAGCCATTTCCCAGAAAGCATGCTAAATGCCTGGGCCAGATTTTGTGGCAATGGGTAGGCACACAATAAGGTGTCTAGAAACAGCATGGGCTTAATTGCACTCCTGTGTGCAGTTAAAGGCCCACTCACCAAGACATTATCAATAACATTAATTCTCAAGCTCATGTTGGTTGCAGAAGCCAGGGGCAAACAATGCCTCAATAGATTACAAAATTCTTAGTGGGGTGCTTGAGTGTCCATGCGAAAGGGGGTGAAACTGTGTCAAGGTGGTCAGAGAGAAATCTGCCAGGCCCTGCCAAACAGCTGGAAGCTCTCCTGGGGCCTTGCCAAGCAGGGATGCTGTTCTCGTCACACATTTGTGTTATTCACACCTACTGCACGGACCCAGCAGGGTGAGGCAGCAATGAGGTGACCAGAGACATTCTGCTGGGCCTTGCCATGCAGCCAGAAACTCTTCGTAGCCTTGCTAACTGAGGAGCAGTGCTCATCACACACCCATGCCATTCGACTCGACTGCATGGCTCCCCGCATTGCACAGTCAGATTGAACAGCTTTTGCATGAACATTATAAATTTACTCTGGGTATTCTGCAGAATTATTTTAACTCCTACAGCTGCTTCCATGCCTGTAATTCTAAATTGGCAGTACATTATTTGAGTAGAATAAGAATATTTACTTGTCTTTCTTAGTTGAATGACATATTTGATGACTGTTCATTTATCTTGTCTACTAACTCAAATGAATATATAAAGAGTATAACTATATATATACATAATTTCATATTCCTAAACACATTCAAATATTTTCATAGTCACATAACATCCAAGACTGATATTAAATTCATATATATTTACTGTACATCAATCATGGGTCTGCAGAAAATGGATGATATATCATGAGATCTCATACACAATAAAATGAAATCACACACTCAAACATGTACATAGTACATAGATCATATATCTAAAACAGCAAAAATGTTACTTCTTTCAAAAACATTTTATAACTCATTTGCTGGTCACTTAGAGTTACCCTTTGAAATAATTATAAAGGATTCATAGAATAGAATTTGGAAACTCAACCAGAACACCTGTCAAGAGTTCCATACTCACATAATGACCTAAAGAAGTATGTTTATTTCAGAAGGACATGTGGAAAAAGTTATTTTTTCATTATAATGGTGATACAGTTGGTAAGACAAGAAATTAAACTCAATGACATTAATTTTTAAGAAATATTCTAAATTAGTACTGTATCATAAGCTTGATTTTATTTTAAAACATGATACATAAACACACACACACGCATATATATATGCATATATATAGATAATTGTATACATATGTATACATACACACATATACATATATACATATGTATATATACATACATATATATATATACAACAAGCTATATGTAAACTTCATTTACTTAGGGCAATTTCATACTCATTTTAAGATTTTTTTCAATGACAGGAAAACAAAATTAGCAACAGGTATATAACACCTTCCATTGCTGACAAAACAGTTATAGGACTAGATTTATTATAATGCCTAAAGATATTACCAAAGTATCAGGATTTTTTTTGCTTTTACCGAATCTTGAAAATGTTTACTTCTTTACAAAATAAAACCTAGTAATATAGCATGTTAAAATAATTTCAAAATCATTTTTTTCAGTACCAACGGCTTTAGTTTTTAACCAATGATTGTATTGAAAGTTTAAGATTAAAGTGGCTTTTGATATAAAATTTGGTATAAAATTTTACTGTAAATACAGAAATATTGTGTTGTGGAAAGCAAGTGACATGGTGGCCATAGAGTATAGAGATACATCAAGTGCACTGAGGCAAAACAAGAATTACACACATTGCAATTTCCCAGAAAGAGAGGATTATATGTGAATTTTTAGCAGATAACATGAATATGCACAATTACTCTATGTTTTCAAAGTTTTATAGGATTTTTAAGTGAAGTCATCACACATTTAAAGTTACTGCTACTGGTACAAAGGCAAGAATGAAATATACTGAAACAATGTGTAACAGTTAAAAGCTGGTAGCACATTTCTCCAAAGAAGACACAGTATGAGGAAGGAAAATTTGTAAATGCTTTTTCTCTGTATCTCCTCTCTGTTAATCTGCCTTTGCAAAGAAAATAAATAAATGACCATTACAAAATGTTCAGTATAACTAGCAGTAGGGAAATACAAATCAGAATCACAGTAGGATACGGTTTGACATCCATTGAGATACATACAATTTAACAAGTAGAAAGTAGGAAGTATAGTCATGATGTGGAGCTACTTGGGTTGGGAACTGCGAAAAATTCCAACCAGTGCAGAGAAAGATTTCAGTTGTTCCTTAGGAAGGTAAACTCAGCAGTTCTGCCTTAAGGTACAATGAAAATAATGAGAAATTGCAACTGAAATATATATTCATAAATACTGATCACAGTATCTAATAGTAACAAAAGCTTAAATTTCTCTCATTAGATCAATGGAAAATTAAATATCAAAATAGTGGACCGTTCAACCATTAAAGGAATAAAGCACTGATCCTGCTAAAATGTAGATTTTTCCCGAATGACGTGGCATTATGTGTGTCTCACTACACCAGAAATTGAATATTTAATTTGTAACCTTTCAGGTTAAGCAAAGCATAACAATGTTGGGACATTTCTATATTTCTATCATAATGTTGAAAGGAAAAAAATCAGTGTGAAATATTTCAGTGGCTTACAAGTTAACACTAATATAAAGGCTGCTTTAGGCTGTCTTTTTTTAAATTATTGAAAATAAATTTAAAAATTGAAGGTATCACCATTTTTTAAGTCTGCCTTGTCTAATTAGAAGGCGTTACTTGAAATTACCCTGTTGTAAAGATTAAATAGACAACTATCAAAATAATTTGCAAGATAAGTAATAAAAACAAAAACAAAGACTATTCCACACAAATTCATTCTTGTTGCTGATGGATTTTAATATATTGTGCATTTTTTAAAGAATTCAAAGTTCAGATTTTAGTTGATTCACAGCAGCAGTCACCCAGGAAACCCTTCTTGACAAGAGAATTGCTATCTAAGGCTTGCAGTGTCTCCCCAACCCAACCTTTGCAGTGACAATTTCAAATGAAGAAATAACCTTTATCTGTCTTCTTCAGACAATTTTTAAAGGCCAAAAGTTTATTTTTAATATAGTCACTAAGAAGGATGATAACATTTATGACCCTTGATAGCTATTTAGAATTTCTCTGTCTTCTCTGTAAATTAAATATCAAATCTCACTTAAAATCTCCTCAGTGTTTTTTTTCCTTGTAAGTGTTAAATCTTATGCCCTTCTAGTTTATCTTGCTTGTTCAGATCAGTGTGATATTGTTTACATCAAACTTTTTTTTTTATTACCGTCAAGACAGAAGGCCAAGGACACTTCTTCCATGGATTTTCACTAAAGCACATTGTCTGAGTCGATATTTTCTTCTTCATTCATAAAGTCACAGTTGAGATGGGCTAAAGGGCTTGTCCACGTCACATTTCAAAACACAATGTGTTTTCCTCTGCCTGTTCAGGGAGATAACTAATGGGACATACACAGGGTACCTAGTTGGACATGATATTGACACATGTTAAAATTTTGGTCATTTATTGGAGAATTTGTGAAGTGTGTGCATACTACGTGTTTGGTATTACTGACATAAAGTGACACACCCAAAAACTTGCCAAATCAATAAAAAGAAAGTCTAGTAGTCCTAAACCCCTTCATGATTTTTAGAATAATTGGAAAATATTCAAATTAGCTTGTGTTTGCAAAATAAAATAACGGAAATATAAACAAAAAGCTGTATCACTGCCATTTATTATGACATACAAAAAAATTCTCCACTATGAGAAGTCACTGTCCTATTATTTGACCACTTATTCTCTCAATGAATTCATGCTTTTTAAAATACACACACACACATATATATATATATATATATATACACACTTACCAAAGAATTCATGTTTTAAAGTTAACTCCTAGGCTTCAATTACTGTAATGAGCACAGAACAGAATAAACAACAAAAATGACAAGGCTCTGCCTTTGTGGAAACTGAGCAGAAATTAGGAGGGAGAGGTAAAAGACTCTACTTTTAATTTAAAAAAAAAAACTACCAAATATGTTAATAAAATTTCTTTGAGGATGGATTACAGGTGTGATGAGGAGACACTTAGGAGATTTGATTAAACTGCCACAATTTGAGAAAACCCCTGCATAGTAAATAACTATGTAACAGTACCTGACTGGTTGGTGGAGGATCCTGGGCAAGCCATTCCCACTGGGCAGGGATAATCAAACAGCAGGCAAGGAACCCTGGTATGGGCCAGGGAATTTGGAGCTCCAGGCCCTTCTCAGCACATATTAGAAAACAGCATGGCTAGCAAGTACGAGCCACACAAGACAAAGCACAGATGGCATACAGCAGCTTAGGAAACAGAAGCTACCAGCCTCCTGAAAAGTGGACTTCAGTCTTCAGCGCATACTTTAAAACTCAATGTAAGCTGATAAAAATTCTAAATAGCAGTATTAGGGCCAAAACAGTTATCTGTATATTCAGGATGATGGAGAAACCCTCATGCAAAACACTAACTTTCGTTCATTTTGGAAAAATGCAGTTTACCTATTTTTACGTCATGAGAGATAATATTTAATCTTTCACAAATGCAATAGGGATGGGTAAAAAAAGTGGCAGAAAAATATTCCTGGTTCTTTATTTAAGTCACAAATCAGCCAACCATTTTCTGTAAACTCCGTTAAAATTGGGTAAATGATAAGCATGTATTATACCAAGCAAACGATGGAAAGTTTCATAGCATTGGCTCCATGGGAAACCAAAAAGACACCGTACATGAGGCCAACTGCCTTCAGTTTATTAATTCTGCTTTGGATTCTCAGAAATCCTAGAGACTTCTCTTCTGATATCCAGTTCTATTAAAAAAACGAAGTGTTTCAGATCAAGAAACTACTTCTATTCTTAGAAGTAAATGGTGATTACAAACAGTGATGGGGTTACCTTTGTTGTTCAAGGAGACTGAAGGGCAAAGAGTTACAAAAGAATACATGTTGAAAGCTTTGCAGACTAATTTATTTTTAAATGGTTTCGTTAGTCATAGACATGAGTATATTATTTACACTTGAATAAACTTGCCCTTTTAAAATCGAGAAGGGAATTAATTTCCAAAGGATTTACTGTGAAACAAAAATTTCCTTTCAGCAAAATTATTTTTATCCATCTAAGGATTATATGCAGTTGGTCTGTTTCCTAATTTGGGACTCAGATAATTACAATGATAATAATAAGGATGATAATAATAATAATACCTCTTTCAGTTACTAAGTTGAAGCAGATGGAAATAGAAAGTCCAAGCTGCTGTTCAGCATATAATCACTATGCAAATATTCCAACAGCTTGTGTGAGCAACAAACCATTACATTGAATAGTTGAGAAAGACAGCGCAGTAAAATGATGTTATGCACATGGAGTTTGGGGCCACTTATAGTCAATTCAACAATATTTAAAGGAGTCCACTATTTTTAAAGAGTACAAAGCAAGAACAGAGAGACTGGAAGATTGTTTTAGCAATGTTTACCAAACAAGAAATTTGCAGTGTGTGTAGAGTATGTGTGTGTGAGTATGTGAGTGTGTGTGCTGTTCTGATTACTTCTTCATCATTAAAATCATGGAGAATCACAACTATCTTGAACTCTCAATGTCAAATTCTATTATACGGATAAGGTACACAGAAGACATAGTGTACTGTCTTGCTGTCTTGCATAGCATACGGTTATGCAACCAGTAAATGTTCAAACCAAACCCCTCAACTACTGAGCTTTGAGGTTTTCATTGCTGAACTATTCTGCATAGACTATTCCACACATTGCACAATAGGAAAACAAATAACTTAAAATGATACTAGGTAAAAATCCTGGCTTAATGGTCTGTTGCAGTGGGACACTTTCCTTATCTGCTTATGTGATAATGGAACGCCTAATCAACCCACATTTTTTAGGTGGCAAAATTGACTGCACAATCTATGAGGTAAGCTAAGCCTGCAGGGGCCTGCTCACCTCCAGAACTCTCCCACTTTTTCTGCTTTTCTCTCCCATTTTCCGCACTCCCATTTGAGACCATTCTCTCACCATTGGAGTTAGCACCACAATTATTTGTTAAAAACTCTCTCCATAGCAGCTGTGAATCTCACAATATCAATGTCATGCATGTCTTCTTCACCAGCTACCTGGTGATTGGTGCATGGACTGAGTGAAACCCTTGTTGAATGTCTTGCATGTAAGAAAAATTGAAAATTGAAGAAACACAATTAGAAAGTGCTTCATTGAAACATAGTTAAGAGTGGCTTTTCCTAAACCCTTGGTAAACAAGCACTGCATTACTGTGAAAGATAATTTTTGTTTGCTTACTTGCGGAAATGGTGGATGGGCAGCAGGCATTTGACTTTGTAAGTATACTGTTAAGATGTCTGTTCGAGTGGCCGAGTCGATCTGGCTCCCAATTTCAGTTTCTTAATGAAGCTTCTCTCTGGAGACAGTAGTGATAACTCAAGTAACAGAGTTCCTGTGATCCATATAGCTGACCTAGATAGAATTTTTGCCTCTTAGTCTCAGGTCCTCAGCCACTCCAGGCATCCACAGGGAGTGGATAGGAGGCTCTCTCTTTCTCTCTCTCTCTCTCTGATATCTATTTCTTTCTCTAGCTTGCCCTCTGAAAATAAAATACAACAGAATGAAGCAATTTATTGTTGGATAGTCCTAATGCTGAAACAACATTTCTTACATTGTGGCCATTTCTGCAACTTGTGATACAGCTATCTTTATGTAGTATCCCATCAAAATAGATGGGGATTGGTTATAGGTTCCTGGCATAGCAAAACCAAGCATGCTCAAGTTCCATATGCAAACTGGCATAATGTTTGCATGTGAAATAAATACACCCATACTTCCATTTTAAAGCATTCAAAGGAGCAAAGCTACTATGAAATTCTGGTGAGCAGTACAGGATTTGGGGGAAAGTAATCACTAGCTATTTATCTTAATAGTTAATGTCTTCAAAAACATCAGTAATTTAGATGAAACTGTCAATTCAATATATTCTAGATTCAGTGGGGGTTTAATTGAATGTCTGCTTGAGTTATATTCAATTATATTGATGTTTCACTAATATGTGTTGCAATGAACATAACAAAATCTCCCTCAAAGTTGAATTTTCCCCATGTTGTTAAAATCCTCAACTTTAATTATCTTTAATTTAATGTTGGAGTTTTAATACTATTGCTCATGACTGCACATTGATTATACTTGCATAAGGAAATTCGATTACTTTGAATCATTTATTTATTCTGTAAATCACCAATGGTGCAGTTTGAAGCTCAGGACTAATTATTTTCATAAATGTAAATGTCAGCAGTTTGAAGAGTCAGTTGAGAAATGGAACAAACAAATGGAATAGGAAAGTACTGTACAATTGCCAGCAAAATTCACTGTGTCCTTTAGAATTTAATGTCATTTGAAATTGTACATTGATGCAGATGGTCACATAGAGCTTGGACTTTCTGCACTACACAATGCAATTTTATTTTTTGCTTTATTTTATTTTAGAGTAGTATATATGAGTAGACACAGAACCAAGGTAGAAAGACTCAACAATGAATTCATGTTAGGCATCCCTGACTTCAGGCCAGTGCCTTCCTAAAGCATAAAGCAAATAAATATAATGAGAGACACCCAATATTAAAATCACAGAAGATGCTAAAAACGGGTAGATAATCCAGGCATAAATTAAACAAAGAAACAGTAAAATTAAAATATATCCCAGGTGAAGTGAATGTAACAGACATTAACAGAATAATCAGTACAACAGCCTCAAAACACACAGTTGTTTCCAAAATGCAAGACTCAGTCCCTAAGATGTATGGTATGATAGGTCATAAGGCAGGACTCACAAATAGCTGACTAGCTAATTCCTATTGAATTAGGAAAGTGTGAAGATTCTAAAATCTAGAGCAAATCAAGGATGCCTTCTTTCACCTCTTGTATTTAGAATATTACTGGAAATTCTTACAAGAACAATTTGGCAAAACAAAAAACAAATTCACAGGAGAATCTAAATCAAAACATAGGAAGTAAAAACTTTATCGTATGAGGGTCATACTTTATTGAGAGAAAATCCCTGGGACTAGTGGTCTGACAGAGTAGGTTAAGCTGTCACTTGCATAGTCAGCATCAAATATCAGCATGGTAATTCAAGTTCCAGCTGCTCTGCTTATGATCCAACTTCCTGTTGCTGTTCTTGGAAAGGCAGTACTTGGGGCCCTGATGCATACTTGGGCCATCAAAATAAAGTTTCTGCTTCTGGATTTCACCTGACTCAGATGTGGATACTGTGGCTGTTTGGCAAAGTAAACCAACAAATGGAAAACAAAAATGAAAGAATATCTCTCTGTCTCTGTCTCTCTCTCTCTCTCTCTCTCTCTCTCTCTCTCACACACACACACACACACACACATCTTTGAATGTTATATGTTGTGTATAAACTAAATTGAAGTATAGGTGAGGTGGTCACAGAAGGTGGCTGGGAACTCGCATTTACTTTTAACATATTAGTTACTCATTACTATGTCAATTAATTCCATAATGATGTAAATTTTTGCTGATGGTATGTTGGAGCTTTCAATTGACTGGGATGATACTCTGCTGGCTCTGTCTTCAGACCAGAGAGGGTATACCTAAGAAGCCGTTGAACTTGACTGGACAATAAGATGCTGGACTCTATGTTTGGTATACGTTTGCAATGGGGGAATCTCAACTGAACTTGAGCTGTGGTTATGCAACAAGGTGGAGGAATCCACCATGGTGGGAGGGTTTGGGGAGGGGTGGGAGAACCCAAGTATCTATGTAACTGTGTCACATAATACAATGTAATTACTGAAGTTAAATAATAAATAATTTAAAAAAAAGATTTATCAATATAAGAGTCCAGTACTGTGGCATTGTTCATTAAGGCACTGCTGCTAACTCCAGGTCACTCAGTTTTTGGTCCAGTTTCCAACTCAATTCACCTGAAAAGGCAAGAGAACACAACCTGAACACTTGGGTCCCTGCCTTCTTTGTGCAAGACCAGGAGAGAGCCTCATTGCTAGATTCAGCCTGGCCAAGCCCTGGTCATGCCAGCCTTTTGGAAAGTGAGCCAGCAGATTTAAAATCTCTCTCTCTAGCTTCAAATAAGTAAGTAAACCCTTCAAAAGTGGAAAGAAAAAGTTATGTACTGGTGCAACGTGTATTCGATATATTTTTAATTAAATTTTATATTACGTAGGTATCTAAATAAAGAAAATTAAGAATATCTTGATGGATTTATTGTCTTAAACATTTATATAATACAATAATTGAAATAACTTAATATTATGACTACATTTGTGTACATAGATATAGATACATATGTAGACACTTTCTTATAAACATGATTTACATCTAGATAAATGATAAAATGATAGATACACAGATGATGGAGAAATACATATATAGAAAGATAGGTAGACAGGTAAATGGAAATATAGCTAGACAGTATTTCAGAAAGGAAGATTAAAATACAACTTTCAGACCCGGTATCGTGACCTAGCAGCTAAGTTCTTGCCTTGCACGCACCAGGATCCCATATGGGCACCGGTTCTAATCCCGGCAGCACCACTTCCCATCCAGCTCCCTGTTTGTGGCCTGGGAAAGCAGTCGATAACAGCCCAAAGCCTTGGGACACTGGACCCGCATGGGAGACTCAGAAGAGGATCTGGGCTCCTGGCTTCAGGTTGGCACAGCATCAGCCGTTGAGGTCACTCTGGGAGTGAATAATCAAATGAAAGATCTTTCTGTCTCTCTTCCTCTCTGTATATATCTGACTTTGCAATAAAAACATAATAAATCTCTAAAAAATAAATAAATAGAATAAAATATAGCTTTATTAGGGAATTATCACAAAAATAGTTACCAAGATAACTTGAGAAGCCAGTATAGTCTATGAATACCATCTAGTGGCATTATCTAAGAATTGCAAATAATTGGTGGTAATAGGAAATTTAAAGAGGCTTATTGGACAATTCAACCCATTTTCTTGATGTAATAATTGTATAACATAGCAATCACCAAACACACATATTGTAAGACATTACTTCATGAGCATATGACTTCTTAATAAAATTTATTATTTCAGTTCAGCATAAGAGTGAATTTTTGCAGTAAATTAAAACTTGGGCTTAGAAGAAAACATTGTATTGTAATTGAACTAACACAATTAACAGGATTAGAAAGCTGAATCATAATTCCCAGGAATATTTTGGCAATGTAGTTTTAGGAATACTAAATTTTTAAAATTAAGCTAGATGAGAAATAAGAAATGTTTATTTGAAGGTCTGATTCTGCAGCAATAAGTAGTGGTTAATAATAAAAGCAATAATTTTTAAACAGTAAAATGAGAATATTTGAATAAAATGCGAATATGTACGTATGCTGTTATGGGGAAAGACTAAGTAAGACTGTTCTTAATCATTGCGGCAATAAGATTCCTTGAATTTGAAATCTAAAGAAAGAGTGGAGTCAAGCTTTGTCAAAAAACAGGTTACTGTTCTTGTTAATAAATTTAGTGGAAGGGGTGAAGAAAATAATATCAAAGCTAAGGTGTTTCAAACTGAAGAAAAAATAGCCTCAATTTTTTCTAAAGATTGGGAAAAGCAGAATGACTGCAGAATCTTGTTATAGCTCTCTTGGAATGGCTTCATGTAATTCTGAAAATTTCTGCAGCATGTCACTCAGCATCCCATCATTTCTGTTTTTCACCAGAAACAAGAAGAAGATTCAGGTTCAGAAACATACACCCTCCTCACAAGTAAAAATTTTATATCATTTGATATGCCTAGAACTCTGAAATTGAAATTAGAATCAAACTGAGTTCAAAATTTAAATTATATTTTACATGTGAAAGTACATCAAGAGGTTCACAGGAAGTGGAATCAGAAGGTAAACTTATTTTGATTCAAAAATGTTAAGATGAAAACATGGCTGCTTCATAATATGCATTTACCCTGGACATTTGAGGAACACTCAAAAATATTTTGCACTAAGATTAATTTATTTTTCAATTTTACTTTCTACAATTTTCATGAAGCCTTTCATATGCTAAATGTTTGCCTCCTAGCATAAATCTTAAGAATATAGATATAAAATAATATAAGACATTTTGATATAGTAGTCTTTTTGAATTGTTTTTCACAATACAGTTTTATAGATAGAGTGGTTAATCCCTTCCCTTCTTGTTTTTCCTTCCCAACATTTTCCCTAAAGTATAGCAGTAGTATGGTCCCTTAGTGACAACTGCAAGTTTAATTTTCTGCTAAGTGTATCCTGGCAGAGTAACTACAGCAAAATCAGAAAATCTAATATCATACCGTCAGGATATAGTTAAATGTTTCATTAAGAGTCCTAATTTTATTCAGGAGTAGAACTATGGGCTGCAATGTATTTTTACTTCCCAGTATGTTCCTCTTTGTTACACAGTTCATCTATGAGAATATATGTATATACTTACCTGTAACTATATGTTACTTTGCATAAAGCCTGTCTTATATCAGAGAAAACTTGTATTATTTGTCCCTTTGGGACTGGTTTATTTCGCAAAGTATAATGGCCGTCTGAGAGGACAATTTTACTGCAAACAGTATGGCTTCATTCTTGCTATGGCTGAGTAGTATACCATAGAGTAGGTTGTCTCCATGTCTTTGCTATTGTGAATTGTGCTGCTATAAATATAAGACCTCAGATCTCTTCTTGTATGCAGATTTCATTTTATTGGGATATATTCCCAAGAGTGGGATAGCTGGATTATAAGGCACATGAATTCTCAGTAGTTTGAGCACTCTCTGACCTAGTCTGCCAATAACTAACGTGCGCAAAGTGTGTAAGAAGTGATGCATTCCTGATCCACAGTTGAACTGTGAGTGTGATCCATTAACATTATCTCACACACAGGAAGATATAGAGATAAGAGTGGTCCATGATCAACACTGAAAAAGCTGCAGGGCTTTGTGAGTTATCTTTCATAAAAGAGCACAAAGCAGAACTTCATATTTAAAGAACATGAAGGAGTTAAAATAACCTTTTACTAACTGGGCCAAACTCTACATGAACATTGCCTGTGAGAAGGATTCTTTACCCATCTGAGACTAGCAAGGATGGTGAAATCTCCTGTAAGCATGTCTGCTTAGGAAAAAAAAAAAAAAAAGAACAGGAGCCCCTCCTCATCCCTCCACTGACTAATCCTCCACCTCCAAATTTCAGGATCCCAGAGTTTATGTTCTGGCTATTCTATTTTGCATTCAGATTCCTGTTGGTGGCCTGGGAGAGCAGCAGATACCCAGAGCCTTAGGGCCTTGCAACCATGTGAGACATGCAAAAGATGCCCCTGGGCCCTCGCTTTGTATTGGCATCACTCCAGCTGTTGTAGCCACCTTCTATGGAAACACTGGGATCACTGGTCACATAAATGAAACAATTCTAGAATTCTAAATATTTTCAATCTATTTCCTTTAAGGTAGCATTTTATTAAGTCAGAACAAGTAAGTACAAACAAGCCAGAACAAATGCAAACTGACAAAATTTGGTATCTTTGAACAGATGTCAACAATTATAACTCCACTGAAATAAACATTCATTGCTTTCTCTTTTATAGGCTTAATAACATAGGATTGAAATGAAGAAGTATATTAATAATATTGCCTTACTTACTTATTCATAGTCCTAATAAAGAGGATTGAGTTTGCAATTTTAATATTTTCACTTGTCTCAAATTTATACTTGTCTCCCTATGATTCATTTTTCTGAATGAATTTCTAATTCTTAATCTAATTGGCAAAGAAATGCCCTGGTGCATTAAGATTTTGTGCAATATCAAGACAAGTAATTAAATAAAAATAGGTAGAATTAATAGTTTGTCAATATTAACTGCAAACTACTACAATAGAGAAAGCACATGTTATCTTTCCCTAACATTTCCTTAGCAGTTACTAATTATGCTCATAAATGTGTATAAATATATAGATGTGTAGTAAATAAAATGGTTAAAATAATATTATGAATTAAAAAAACATGTAACTTATCATGTGGGTAGATTTAATTGTGCCAAAAGGTGTAGATTTTGTTAAGACTCTAAGATTATTCTTAAAAGGGTTTACAATCATTTTCAAAGCATATTTTATTTTTATGAAAGTTAACATACAGAAATATTGTAGTGTACTGAATCCTAAGAAACTCAAGACAAGTTTTTCCTAGTGTTAAAATCTCATCTCATATAAATAGGATATATGTATCACAAATAATTAATACTTGTATAAATGAAAGCCCATACCGAAATCATACTTCCTTAATTTGTACATACTGACTTATTGTAGTCTATCATGCTGTTTAGGGAACCATTAAATTTATTCATTTTGTGTTTCTAAGAGCCGCTTGGCTATATGTCATTTTCTTAAATATTTGTTGCTTTTGATGGCCTTGAAGGTTTTTAAGGAGTATTTACTAGGCATTTTGCAAAGTGACACTCCGGGATGTGTTTGCTTTTTTCTCATGATGAGGCAAGGGGTTTGGATTTTTGAAAGGACAATGACTAAGATAAAGTGCTATTTTCATTGTATGTCAAAAGTGAATAATTACACTATGACGTGTCAGAGTTGATGCTGAGGTTAAGGTTGATTTTGATTAGATAGCTAAGTAAATACTTCTCAGGTTCCTCTACATATTTGTATTCCCACTAGTATTCCAATTTCATCACACTTCCTTGGAAAAAGTAATCATGCCAACAAGTAAGGAATGCATAGCTAAACTGAACTGTCTGAGGGTGGAATATGCTATTCTAGAATTCTGTAAGGAGTATTACCTCTCCTATTACTTATTTATACCAGCATCATTTCACAGAAATTGTTGTGGATTTTGAATATTATGTTTCCCATTTTGTTGTCTCAGATTTGGCCATTTGTCAGTTCACTCGCTCAATTGGATCTGGAGTTCTCTTTTTTATATCCACCATCCTGGATAATTGTTGCAACTTTTTATTTGTTTGACTTACTCATTTTTTGAGTTATTCCTTATATTCTAGCATTGTAGTATGTTCCAGCTTTGTTTTGTGTGTCTCATTATTCCATCCTAGGATCACATGTTTTGCCAAAAACAAAACTATTTTTTTATTAAACCTTTGTGGTTTTAGAAAATGATGCAGAGGAAAAGTATTCTCTCTCTCTTTCTGTATGTTACTATTTTCTTTATATAATTAGTGGATGATAGGCATTTTGATTCCATTTATGGGTAATTATAAATACTGCTATAATAAATGTGTAATACAGTTATCACTTTAACAATTTCATGTCTTATATAAAAATTAGGGGTATTTTTATATCAAATGGCAAATACAACTTTATATGTGGAAGCTTTAAAAACCTAGTCCGAAATACAATAGTAATTACTAGTGGTTGGGAGACATATTTGGAGAGAAATGTCATTTGTATAATAGATACCTAATCACAGATTGAAAGAAAAAGTCCTTAGTGTTACGCAGCTGATTAAGGCAACTCTAGTTCACCAGACCTGTTATGCCCTGTATGAGCAAACAGTAAAGAAGTACTCCAAGATTTAATCATAAAATAATGTCAAAAAGAGGGGTATTGATTGCTGTGGTTTGAATGGGATTCATCACACATGCACATTTTGAATTGTCACTCTGTAACATAAAATACGTAAATTATAGCTGAAAAATGATACAGGAATTGGATATATTCATTGCTACTGGGGGATTCTTGATCTTCTTAGCTGAAGCATATCTGTGAATTAGCTACATATGTGCATATGTCTGCAAATAGTTCTGTATATGATCAGTTGTGATTATATTAACCTAAATGGAAATTAATGCCTATGTTTGTATCCATAATTCATTAGCAAGGGTATCATACTAACCTCTTTTGTTTCCTGATCGGTAAACACCTACTGTGACAGTGAAACATTAGGTTTATACTATCACTCACTTACAGAAATCCTGAAATTCATTGATAAATAAATAGAGATATAGATATAGATATTACTCTGTATTACCAAAGGGTGTTTATAAAGATTATTGCCAATTCATTCTTCTGTTCCTTGATATTTCTGTTGTTTGTTTTGCTTAATATATGCTGTATTCACCCAAACTTTGTTAATAGAATTACTTGAAATAATTTATTGCCCTTTTGATTAAGGATAAGAAAGACAAAGTACTTCAATTTTCCATCATTTAATTCTGCTCTAACGCTACTTCATTTTCACGTAAGTACGTCTGAATTTTGTATTTCAACATTTCTCTTCCACTTGAGATTCTTCTCCTTTTATAAGATGCATTTATGCATTTGAATGGTGCAGTGACAACTACAGAGAGGAAGAGAAAAATCATCCATTTCCACAAATGGCCACAAATCTTAGGACTGGGCCAGGCTTATGTCAGGAGTCTGGAACTCTGTCTAGATAAGGTACCTGGGTGACAGGAGCCCAAATTCTTGGACTATCATTCACTGACTTTCCAGGTCCATTAATAAGATGCTGGACCCAAAGTAGAATCACTTAAGTCTGAAATCATCATTTTGATATGGGATTCCAGTGTGAATCAGCAGATTAACTTTCTGCATCACATGACCAGCCCTTAGAATCTTCCTTCAATGTGTCTTGCTGGGAAAGTCTTGGTTTTAATTCTCTGTGAAATTCTTCACTCATAAAGAACAATTTCATCAGGTATTGAATTCAATGTAAATGGCTTTTTGTCCATCAATATGTTTAATATTTTATTCTATACTCTTCTTGTTTCCATGGTTTCCTGACAAGAAATTACAAGTTGTATCCATGTTGCTATGTTCGTAATGTATTTGCAACCTCCCCTCGTATCTCTGGTTCTTTCAAAATTTTCTCTCCATTTTCCACTTTCTGAAATTTGGTCATTAAATGCTGAAGGGTAGCTATTTTGGTGCTTTTCTTAAAACTTCGGTTTTCTTCAGGTCAGGAAAAGTGTATTTTTAGTGTACATAGTATTATTATTATCTTCAGAGCAAGAGTATCAGTTTTCAAACTAATTAGAGGCTGCAGTTTAAATCAAGAATCCTTGCTATTTCATACATTTATGGAAAAGTCATATTCAAGAGTGTGAAAGGACAGAGTGTTTTTAGCAGTTGAAGACTGGGATGTTGCAGGTTCTAAACAAAGCGATCTTTCTCACTGGGTTCACAATGCTACTGAGTTATATACAACCAATTCTTCTGAAATATTAAAGTATACAACAAACCACCAGTTAAAAATCGTATGGCATTTAATGAGATTAAATTTTAAAGCAAAACTTGCTACCAATTGAACATGTGTTTGCATCTATTTGCATGCATGATTTACAAAGTGAATAATAATAGCTATTTACAAGTATTTACAAGCATTTTCATCTTGTTAGCTAAATGAAATATACCTTTTTACCTAATCCAACCTTCTATATTAAGAAAGTGAGATGCCAGATTTCATGCCGTTAATTGTAAATTATTTCACTTCCTGAAAGAATCTGAATTATCTGCTCTTTTCATAAATTTGTAATAGTAGAGAAATGAACATTTAGTTAAGTTCAAATTTATAAATTGGTTAGATATTCTAGGACAGGCAAGTATGCCTTGACTATCTGTCTGTAATGTATTTTGGTAAAACTATCATTTATATATATATAAAGTATTTTTACTTTGTGCCATCTTTCCTATTACAGATATTTCTTGATATACGATAGGGTTATGTTTTGATAAATTTATCATAAAGTGAAAAAATGTTATAAGCGGATTTATTAAACCTATTCTTTCTTTTAAAGATGTATTTATTTTTTATTACAAAGTCAGATATACAGAGAGCAGGAGAGACAGAGAGGAAGATCTTCCGTCCGATGATCACTCCCCAAGTGAGCCGCAACGGCCAGTGCTGCACCAATCTGAAGCCAGGAACCAGGAACTTCTTCCTGGTCTCCCACATGGGTACAGCGTCCCAAGGCCTTGGACCGTCCTCGACTGCTTTCCCAGGCCACAAGCAGGGAGCTGGATGGGAAGTGGAGCTGCTGGGATTAGAACCAGCGCCCATATGGGATCCCGGGGCGTTCAAGGCGAGGACTTTAGCCGCTAGGCCACAGCACTAGGCCTAATAAACCTATTCTTACAAACATGATAGATTAGCTAATACATTCAGAATACTTGCAGTATTCAATAATTCAGAAAAATCAACCAACACAAAACTTATTTCAAAACTAAGTGTTGAATATTTCATGAAAGTTATTGAGGAAGTTCTAAAGGTGAAAGAATGTTTGAACGGGTATATTTTGCATTATCACAGTTTAAAATAACTAACAAGTTGATGAGTTGATAACGTGTTAACAGTTAATGTTAACAGTGTTAGCGTGAACTATTTCGTGTAACTTTTCAAGACATTACAGAAAATAAGATAGAATTAATTATCATTGGCATTGTGAATTGTAAAAAAATGTTAAATACTACAAAATCTTTATTACATTTCATGTCCAAAGTTTTATGCAGATAAATCTTTTTCAATAGCCGATAATGTTATTCACTCATACTAGTGTTCTAAAGGTGAAGTTTTTAAATCCAATTCCAGTTTAAAAAACTTTGTGACTAGAAGCTGGAAATACAATAATTGAGTTGCTTTCCAGCAACTAAATTATTTGCAGAGTTCACAGGAGATACCATGAAATGCAATTAGCTATCGCCTTTAACATCTACAATTTGTTGAGCATCACTCTAAATTAGGAGCTTGGAAAATATCTTTGTTCATGTTTAAAATAAGCTATGAAAGTTGTAGTCCTAGATCCTTTTAAAATTCAGATGTTAAATGCTTTTTTTTCTTGTTGTCAAACCTTGACATTTTATCATGTGGTACTTAAAAAAGCGTAGTAGATTTTTGCCCTCTCATTTCCTACCACCGTGACACTATAGACAAACTGTTTATTCTAGATAAACACCATGAAAAGCAACAGATTTTAGATAGGCAAAAGCATAGAAACTTCTATTAGAAAATAGGCTTACCCTCTTGCATAAGAACAGATCTCTGCATTTAGACAAAACATTTTTTCTAATACCTTTTCTAGTGTCTCCTTCCAGTAGAGTAGAGACATTGTTGAATAAATCCAGTATTCTATCAGACACCTCGCGTTGCAGGTTTTTGACATTTTGTTTTGTTTTGGTTTGGTTTTTATTGTTGTTGCGGAAATTCAATTATTTTTTTAAATTTTATTATTCAGTATCATATGCTCTGATGTTTTCCTTCCCCCACCCCCAAATCTCCTCCCCACACGATGATTTCCCCATAATATTATATTAGTATTGTCTTTCACAAACAGTCCTAAATCCATCATTATACTAATTAACTGTATCCTGACATTGTAGGTATGAACAATGGCAGAGAGCCCAGCATTCCATTGAAAGATATATACAGCGGTTTCATTGGGTGTCTATTGTTATTTGGAAATAGAGATATGTGCTGCATTGTATCTTCACATCTGGATATGATAGTCTTTATTACACAGTTACTTATATAACCCTTTAAACGAAAAGCAATAAAATAATCAACACCAGAGCAAAAATAGGAAATTTACAATGCCATGAATTTCATTAACATGCTAGTGAATGACCAACGTGTCACTAAAGAAATGAAAGAGAAAATAATGCTACTGTATGAGCTATGTGTCAGTGAAGAAATTAATAAGAAAAAACTATTATGAAGAAATGAAAGTAAAAACGAAAATATCACACTCCCTGAGATGTAGCACAAACAATATTGAAAGGAATATTGATCTCATACTTTGCATGAATGTTGCCTTGTGTCAGAGAGAGCATATGATATTTTTCTTTTGGGGATTGACTTGTATCACTGGTCTCTAGTTGGGACCATTTCATCGCAAATGGCAGACTTATATTCTTTAAAATTTCATTTCTAATGGCTGAGTAGTATTCCATGAAGTGGATGCACCACAGTTTCTCTATCCACGCTTCTTTGGATGGGCATTTGGATTGTCCATGTCTTTGTTATTATAGATTATGCTGCTGAAAATACAGGATCACAGATCCCCTTCTCATATGCAGGTTTTCATTTTCTTTGGATATATTCCTAAGAGCATTATAGCTGGGTCATATGGCAGATTTATTTGCAGTTCTCTAAGCACGCCCCATACTGATTTCCAAAGTGGTTGTACTAGCGTATACTTCCACCAATGGTGAAGGAGGGTACCTTTTCTCCCACTTCCACACCAACAAATGTTGGCAGAGTTCTGAGTGTATGCCAACCTCACTGGGATTAGGTGGAACTTGAATGTGGCTTTCATTCGTATCTCCCTAACAGCTAGGGAACCTGAGCATATTTTCATATGAATTTAAATTTGTTCTTTTGAAAAATTTCTGTTCATTTCATTTGCCCATTACTTCAAAGGGTTTTGTTTTGCTGTGTGTTCCTAAAGCTGTTTAGAAATCCTGGATATTAACCCTCTGTAGGTTGTGTAGCCTGCAAAGATTTTCTCCCATAACATTTGTTGCATCCTCGCTTTGTTGATCATCTCTTATGGTGTATGGAAACTTAGTATAATGTAGTATCACTTGTTCATTTTGACTTTGACTAGCTGTGCTTTGGTGACTTTCTAAGAAGTCTTTTGCAATTCTTGGAAAGTGTATCTTGGAGAGTACTTCCTATGTTTTCCTGTAATAATTCAATGTTTTCTGGGTGCAGATTAAGGTCCTTTATCCATTTAGAGCTAATTTTTGTGTAACGTGACAGGAGTCTTGCTTCTTACCTCTGTAGGCTGCTATCTAATTGCCCAACAGCATTAGCTGAAGAGACCAGGTGTCTTTCCTAGACTATTTTCAGTTTTCTTATCAAAGATTAGTTAGCTGTACATGTGTGGGCTCCCTTCTGGGGTTTCTATTCTGTTCCATTGATCTAGTCTGTTTCTGTGCCAGTACCAGACTGTTTTGATAACCATGTTGTAGTATGTTTTAAAGTCTGGAGTTTCGATTACTCCAGCTTGATTTATTTTTCAAGAGAACTTTTGCTATCCATTGTCTCTTGTATTTCCAGATAAACTTTTATATTTCCAAGAAGAATGTTGGGATTTTGTTTGGGGTTGTGCTGACTGTATATATTACTTTTGGTAATTTGTACATTTTAATGATGCTGATCCTGCTGATCTAGGAACATAGTAAGTTTCTCCATCGTTTAATGTCTACTTCTATTCTTTTTTAATATTATGTGATTTTCATCATAGATGTCTTCCGTGTCTTTGGTTAGGTTAATTCCAAGAAATTTAAGATTCCTCCCCACTATTTTTATGCTATTTTAATCACAATTTTTTTTCAGTCGTGGAGTTATTTGTGTATACTAGTACTATCAATTTATGTTCTTTGCTTTTGTATCCTGCTACCCTGCCAAATTCTCTTATGAATTTCAATAGTATCTTGATTGAATCTTGTATTTCTTCCATGTAGCAAATCATATCATATGCAAACAGGAATAATATTAATTACCCAGTTTTATCTGCAAGTAGCAATAATTTTAAATCCTCAACTCTGACTTTAATTCCTTTAATTTGTTTTTCCTGCCCAATAGCTCAAGTAAGGTGATCTTGAACATCTTTGTCTAGTTTGAACTATTAGTCAAAAAGCTTCCAGTATTTCCTCATTTAATATGACACTGGCACTGGGTTTTTCATATAGTGCTTTGATTATGTTATAGGATATTTCCTCTACGTCTGTCTCACTTAAGTTTTTTAGCATGAAATGGTGGTGAATTTTTATCAAGTGTCTTCTCTACATCTATTGATATGATCATATGATTTTTCTTTTTCAGTTTGTTGCTGTGGCTAATCACGTTTATTGATTTGTGAGTGTTAAATCATCTTTTCATGCCAAAGATAAATCTCACCTGGTCCAGGTGAATGATCTGCCTAATGTACTATTGGATTCTGTCTGCTAGTATTTTGTTGAGGATCTTTACTTCTATATTCATCAGGGATCTAGGCCTATATTTCTTTTTTTCTGTTGTGTCTCTATATGGCTTCAGTGTTAAGGTGATATTGGATTCATACAAAGAGTTTGGAAGGATTGCCTCCTTTGTATTGATGGAATAGATTGTAAAGAATTGGGGTATGTTCTTCAAACATCTGGTAAAATTAAGCAGTGAAGCCACCTGGTCCAGGGCTTTTCTTCATTGGGGGGATTTAAGACTGATTCAATCTCAATTCCTGCTGTAGGTCTATTTAGATTATTATTTGCCTCATGATTCAGTTTTGGTAGGTTAGGTTGCATGTGTTTGAAATCTGTCCATTTCTTAGAGGTCTTATGATTTTTTGACATACAGTTGCTTGTAATAGTTCTTAATAATCCTATGGATATCTGAGGTATCTATTGTTCTATTTCCTTTTCATTCTGATCCTACTTGTTTACATCTTCTCAGCTCATTTTTTGTTTTCCATTAGCCTGTAATATCTTTTTCCACCCTTTCACCTTCAGTTTCTGCTGACCTTTGTCAGTGAGATATAACTACTGTAGGCAACCGACAGATGAGTTTTGTCTTTTGATCAAGTTCACTAATCTGACATTCAATTGATGAGTTTAAGTCATTTACATTCAGGGTTAAAATGGATAGGTAGTAATCTGCACCTGTCATTTTAGCAAGGGCTATTCATTATTTGATTTCATCTTCTGTTGTCCTTTTACTGGGATGTTTTCCACGCTTGCCTTTGGTCATGGTTGGTGCTATTCCTGTTCTCTGTCAAGAGAATGTCTTTAAGCATCATTTGTAGGGCATATATGGAACAGGCAAATTTGTTGAGCTTTAGAGTGGAACAGTTCTATTTTATTTTCAAAGACAAAAGAAAAACTTTGCTGGGTAATTTGTTCTGTGTTGACCATTCCCCCTCCCCCTCAACATCTGGATTATACCAATCCATTCTTTTTGGGCCTGTAGAGTTTCCTCTGAGAATTCAGCAGTTAGTCTATTGGGGTTCCTCTGCATGTTATTTGAGTTTTTCATGTGCATATTTAAGGATCTTTTCATTATGTTCAACTGCACAGAACATGATTACCATTTGTCATGGCACTGATGCAAAGATTACTTTTTGTCAACTCTATTGAGAGTTCTGTGCCCGCCTGTACTTTCTTTCCCAATTCTTTTTCCATATTAGGGAAATTTTCATTTATTATTTCATTGGATACATCTTTAAACCAAGCTTATTTTTCTGTTCCTTCTGGAACTCTCATAACTCTTGTATTTCACCTTTTAAAACTGTCTTTGAATTCTGGAATACTTTTTAGCTTGACTCACTTCCAGATCCAGTCTTTTGTTTCCCCACTGTGGTAAGAAATCTCTTCCAATTATGAGATTCTTTCTTCTGTCTCCTTAATTCTATTATTGAGGCTTCCCACTCAATTTTTTATTTGCTCTATTGTGTTTTTAATTATAATAATTCACTTTGATTTTGGTTCAGTATTGCTAGTTTCTGTGTGACATACTTCTTAAATTCCTTGAACTGCTGTATATGCTTCTCATTGTTGATAAAAAAATCTTTATAACAACTTTTTAAAATTCTTTATCCCCCATTTTCTTGATTTCTTCCTCATTTAGCTTTGACGTTGGCAGAGGCTTTTGCTGCTTTGCAGGGGAGGCATCAGTAACATTTATTGTGCCTCAGTCTTTTGTTTTTGGTCATTGCCATTCTCCTTAGAGCAGTTTTGTAAGCTGTGCTACCAACAGATCTACAGCTTGATCTTACTGATTAGTACATGGTGCATACGTATGGCACATGGTTTTTTGTTATCTGTCATTTGTGCACTCCCTTCAGCGAGGTTCAATCCTGGGCTCTAGTGCTAAGTTTCCACTATGGTCTCCATAGAAGCAGCTCCTGGCTTGCCGCTCTACACCCCTGTGATCATGCATTGTGGTTGTAATGTTCCTTGTACAGCCTTTTCCCACTCTGGTTTGCATAGTGCCCAGGATTAAGAAGATGTCAGCTGTCCTAAATCACTGGGTTTTGATGGCACTGGCCTTGCTGAAACCTGCTGGCAGAAGATCTGAGTGCCACTCAGACCTATTTTGGGTGGAATCTGTAAGATGCTAAGGCAATCCTGTTTTACCTGTGGAAGAAGTGCAATGGGCTGAGCCAGAAGTCAGTTTCCACGCAGCTTAGTGCTTGTGCTGCTCACTCTTGTCCCTCTAATGCCAGAGCTTTTGCCTCTGTCCACAACATGGCACCTGACATGGCACTGGTAGGGGTCTGGTCCACGAACTCCACTTTGTTCCTGCACTGCCTACACGGGGTCTGCCACTCTATCTCAGGTCATGATCAGATCATATACATCAGCAGGACTGGCAGGTCCTTGCCTGTATTCACCTCCTGAGCTCCTGGTGAACTTCCCCTCCCTTTGGCTTCTTGTGGAGCTCTGGTTGCCAGAGGAACCCAGAATACTGTTCACTGACTGCCACTGTAGCATCTGGTAACGAAACAGTGCTCTGTTGTCTAAGCTGCTTCCCTGCCCATGAGTCTCCAGGTTCCCCTCTGCCATCAGCCGATATATCTATCTTCTAGAATCTTCCCTCTCTGCTTCACCCTGGCTAACGATTCTCTGACAGTTTAAACCTGTCCTCACCCTATACCACCCTCTTGTTTGTCAGTTTTAGGTATTTGAACTTTGTCATGTTCCAAACTCAATACATTTATTCCCTCCTCTTTTTTCTGGCAATGGCATAGATAATAAGGTACAAAATATTTCAATGAAGGTAATATTGTTTCATTTACGTGTTTACATTTTGTGGATAGTACACTTCCATGATGCAAGCTCTTCAAGGGCAAGAGTGTTGATCTGCTTGATCAATAATAAAGTCTACATACCCAGAACAGTTTCAGGTGCTCATTTTATATTCACTGCAGAAGCATTTTCTGTGACAGAATTTGAAGTCTCTGAGGGCTATAGTTTTTCCTGTCAACTATCCATTTATTTCCAATGTCAAAGCAAGTATTTAGAAACGTATATCTGCTAATTGGTTAGCTAAATATGTACTGAAAAAATTACTGGTATTAAAGCATTGGTAGTAGAACAGAAATATTATATAGACTCTCATTTTTATCACCAAGAACTCTATTTGACTTGCCAATGAGTCATTTTATTGATTAGTTTGTGGTACTCCTGAAAATATTTTTTTCTGTTTCAGTTTCAGGTTTTTTTCAGTTTTCAGTTATTGCATCACATTTCAAACAAATTTTCCTAAAGATTGAAAGAGCATAATATATCAGCTCAATTATTATGACACAGGTTAACACATGTATGTTTGAGTCTTTATAACATGGAATTTACATAATTCAATTGGCTTCACTAGTTAAGACAATTTCCTTCAGAAAAAAAATGTGTATCGTCACTGGAAAGCCATTTAGAACTAAAAAAAAAAAGAAAGAAAAAATACAATAGACTTGAAGGAAAAATTGTGGTCTCATGCATTTTGCACTCATGATTGATGGGATGATAATTTTAATTTTGCTGAAAAAGATAATCAATGATTATTGCTGGATTAAGTGTATAAGTCTATATAAGTGGGTTCTAAAATTTCTTCTACCACAATAAACTATCTATGAATTTTACTACTCATGAACTTTTAAAGTACCTTCACATGTTTTGAAGTCATATTTTAAAATGAGAAAATGTAGGCATACTATAGTCAAATCAGTTTTTATTTGTAGGCTTTTTAAATATCCTCAGTTTTAATTCTATAACTAGTGCGATTAGTGTGTTTACATTCTTACTAAATATTTAAAATAACTGGATGATGTACAAGTTGGTAAAAAAGCCAATAATATTTTTGTTTCTGTGCCAGTATCATGTTTATCATAACAAAAGATCATTGCATTTCCTCGTTAATCCTCATTTCATCTTTCTACATGTTGACTTCATATTCATCAAATAATAGAATCACAGTTTAAGATAATGTTGATTTCAGGGAACCTCTGAGGATGCTATGCTTTTTCCTTGACAATTTGATAGAGTGGAATTCTAAAGACATCATGTGATGATCATCTGAAGAAAAACTTAGGGGATCAAGAAAACCAGGTGTAATGCCCCCAGAAAATCTGCAAGTTTATGGATTCACCATCAACAAAGGGACTGGTGGTTCATGAAGGTTAATATAATATGTTTTCTTTGACATGACATTAATTTTATATTTCCAGTTATATTGTCCAATTCATGCTAATTTTTTCCTTATTTTTTGTTTGTTTCTTTTTTTAAATCTTTCCCCTTAGGATTCATCAAGAGACTATATTGAGATGAAGAAGAAAACCTCAGATAATGTGCCATATTTATAGGATGCCAGTCTCTTCAGCACTTTCCAAGGTATGCTGCTGCATAGCAATCAGGAATGTGAAGAGCTCTCCTGCTGAGTTAACAGGTTTCTGTTGTGATGAAAAAAGTTAAAATTATAGTAATTTGGAGGGTCAGTACTATAAGCACTCCGCATCTTATGCTTAGACAGAAACTGAGTATGTCATCTGGATTCATGACTACTGCTGAGCACTTAACCCTACCTAACATGAGAAAGGATTTTACCAGGCACTTTAAGTCCATTTCCACTAACTAGGAAAACCACTCTTAATAATGTTGTCCTTAATTCACGTGTGAATACTATGCTACTGATTCTCTGCTTACTGATGAACACAAGCATCTGTTGGCTAATAATTCTGATGATACTCATTATGTTAACGAAATGCAAGAAGTGACAATGTAGAAAATAGAGATAATGCATAATTGTTTTTTCTCTTCTCTCTCTCTCTCCCTTCTCCTTTTCAGCTTCCCACGCAGGAATGCTATGTAAATAAGACATCTTTGGAAATTCATCACGGGCACCATGAGAACTCGTAAAATGAGGATTATCTGAAATTTGGTTATGAAAAAAAGGATGATGTTTATTCAACCCAATTACCAAAGAATAAAAATACCATTAACAATAGTTTCAGGTTGATTGAGTACGATAAAAAAGATGTCAGAACTATTAAATTGCATGTTCCAAACTCTCAAATTGTGTGTTCCCTGTATCATATGGTTATAGGCACTTAAAATAAAATGTTGATATTTTTATAATTCGAGTGTGTTAGCAGTCTTTTCCTGCATACATAGCCTGTGGAGAAACACATGTAGTGAAGGTTAATATTATCAAATGATCAAATTTCATCTTGCAACTTTTGAGGTCAAGGTAATGCTGTGTCACCAGGAAGAAATGATCCATCCAGAATTCCAAGCATCCAGCCATTCGGATGTTTTCTCTTCCTTATTCTCAAAATAAAACCAGAAAGTTATTTGGGCATCATTTACCAAGACTCACTTTTACATTTCTTACACATCTAAAAATTCTCTGCATTCATCTGTGCCTCTTTATTTGACATCAATTCTGACTATTTGAAGAGCAAATTCGTAGAACCATTCACTATATGGGAATCTCTAAAATGACACAATGACGCATTGAACATCCTTTTGTGCAGTCTGAAATTGAGATACCAACAGATATAGAAAATACACAGTGTTAGGATACTGGTAGGATCAGACAAATTTACGCCAGAAAAAAAGCAATGCCATCAACCTCTGAGGTAGGCTAAGTGAATTGCAAGATTATGACTATGGAATAAGCTAAGTCAGTTGAATAGACATAAGATAGAAGATACATATCTCTCAAATATACGTTGTAGCACAAGAGGCTTTACAATCATTTAGTGAGCTGAGCATTTTAAATCCAAATACCTTTTAGTGTAACAACCAAGACATCTAGACTTTGCTGAAAAATTTTAAGATCTGAAAACAGACGATACATCTTACTAGAACCTCCTAACTGTTTCACACAACTAAATTTTTAATCATGTTTCTAGTACTGTTTATAGATTAAGAAGGGTAGAATACACAACCTAGCAAGTGTTTTAGAACTATATTAATAGCAGTTCATATGAAAACTTACAAAGAAGGCAAAGAACAACATAATTCTGTCCATCAAAAAGTGATATTATGGTGTAATACATTTGTCAGTGTGTTTTGTGGATATAAAACATTTAGAATACTCCCAGCATTGAATATTCTGCAGTCGGATTCAAACTTGGGATACAAAGGGCTTGTATGTGTGTGTCTAAGATTTATTTATTTTCATTTGAAAGTCAGAGAAGGACAGACAGGAAGAAAGATCTTTTGTTTCCTGGTTCACTCCTGAAACAGCCACAATGTTAGAGCTGAGCCAATCCGAAGCCAGGAGTCAGGAGCTCTTCCAGGTCTCCCATGTGAATGCAGGATCTCAAAGACTTGAACCATCCTCCATTGCTTTCCCAGGCTGTGAGGGGGAAAGCTAGATCAAATGTGGAGCAGCAAGGACAGGAACCAACTGCCAATTGGGAAGGTGGTATATGCAGGTAGAGGATTATCCTGTTAAGCCACCACACCAGCCCGAGAAGGTTTTTTAGAACAACCACAAAATTAACTTCTCAATAATGCTTCATGTTCTTTTTCTACCATCTGAGAGCCTTTTATGACTTCATTTCACACATAGAGTCTAAAGAATTCTATTTGGATTTTTTTACTTCAATTTTCCATAACAAAATTTGAATAACAGAAGAATAATTAAAAAGTCATGCTTGTTCTTTGCTTTGATAATTCATGAGATGTAAAACTAGGTATGCTTGACTTAAATTCTAGTTTGTCATTTATTAATTGTGTCATCAAGAAGATCTTATTAGGTAAGTATGGTGTTTCTGAGCTCCATTTCAACCTCCATTTCATGTAAGACTATAGTAATAACAGAATAAATGTTGATCATATGTTTATCCACTCATGTTATCTGGAATATGGTTTTATGGTAGTGTTCCATTAGCTTAAAACATCTTCCAGAACACTTGCACACATAAGGATCTTAATCATACCTAATATAATAAATCATACATCGCTTTGGTCTACTATCATCTGCTATGTGACCCACTAGCATGATTTTTTAATTTTTATAAATTTTGTCTCTGCAACTGTTTTAAAACTCTTTTCAGAAAACAACACAAATATCTATAAAAATATTAGAAAAAGGCCTGGCAGTCATGCACCACATTTTGCCAAGGCTATCTCTAATTGAATACTCAAAAATACTTAGCTAACATTTACCTTAATTTCATGTAGCAGGTAACAGAACAAGATAGAGAAAATGTCAGTTCCTTTCCTGTTTTTAGAAACTGCCTTCTGGCCTTGGACTTAAAGTGTATTTTTCACATTTTATGTGATTATTTCTTCTAAGGACAATCAAAGAGGGGTTATGGGATTGATTATGAATGTGAAAGTTCATTAGATAATTTACAAAGTGTAAAGCTTTAGAATACACTCTTTTCTTCATTAGCTTATGAATGAGTCCTTTCAATGTCTTCGCTCTATACTTCTGACAAAAAAGAGGGTTCTAATTTGGAGACAAGAACAAGTTTCCTCACTCACCAGAATTTTCTAAATTAACATTCTTCAGACGTGTCTTAATATTATTTAAATTTATTAATCTTGGCCAGAATCGTGGCTGGCTGACTGTGATATTGGCATCCCATATGTGCGCAGGTTTGAATCACAGCTGTTCCTTCCTTCATGGGCTTGAAAGTAGCAGAGGTTGGCCAAAATACTTTAGCTCCTGCCACTCACGTAAGAAACCTGAGTGGAGCTCTAGGTTCCTGGCTTGTAAGTGGCCTAAGTCCAGTCCCTGTGGTTGCAGCTGTGTGGGGAATCAACCAACAAATGGAAGATCTCTTTCTGTCTGTTTTCCCTCTCTTTGTAACTCTTTCAGTTAATAGCCATTTAGTAAAAAAAAATATTAGTTATACTATGCAACCCAATCGCTACAACAGGTTATTGGTATGCAGGGGTTTAAGTGCCCACTTACAACAGCAGCACTCCACATGAGAGTGGCAGTTCAAATCCCAGCTGCCACTGCACCTAGAGGGGCAGTGAAAGATGGCCCAGGCACGCAGGGCCCATGTGGAAGACTGAATTTCATATTGTGATCATGTGTTGGCTTTCTTACCCAACTGCATTAAAAATTCTAAATTTCTAATAAGTCTGAAATCATCTGAAAGACTTATTTCTGTTTTCCTTCTCCATCCAAAGTATCCGATTTTAATAAATATATGTAAGGATTGGGAAGTTCAAGTTTTCACAAATTTCCCATGAATGCTGATCCTGCAGGCCTATGGGCAGCACTGATAGAGATAAAAGTGGAGTCATGGAGAACGGAGCTTTTTTAGAAATCAGGTCAGATGGTCTGCTTCAACCAGAATTCATTACCAGCACAAAATGTCCTTATGATGCTGATAAACCTTGACGCAACACTAACAGTTGTCAAGAATAACTGTCAAAAATGCTTAAGAATATTTGAGGTATGATTTTACATAAATAGATACTTGCAAACAATTTAAAATTCAAAATAATACACTAAAGATTGAAATGGGAAAATCCCCTTGCCCACTTCTTTTATCTGCAATTAAGGATCCCAAGAGCAACTATGTTAATTTCTAACTCCATGTTCATATGTAGTGCATAAATTACTGCTTTAATTTCCTCCATTTTTTGTATTGTATACTGTTTCATATGTATGCACATATATACGTTTTATATACAAACAATACTTTATATATGCGTGCATATATATGTGCATATATAAAATATATATATTTATATCTTATATATATGAGATATAAATATCTTACTTCAGCATTCCCTTATACCTCAAGCACAATAAAAAACACAATTTTATTAAGCCACCATCCTCTCATTAAAGTTTTAGATCCTTTCTTATATTGCCTATTTTTTTCTAGCCTTTTTAATTCACCCTTTCATCATTACTTATGTTTTAATATATGCACATCAATTCATCTTAATCTTTTTAAGAACTCTAACTCTGGTGTGTGTGTGTATAAAATAGGTTTTCCATCACAGAAACAGCCCTACTGGAGCTTCTTTCTCTTCAATTTGCACCATCAGAACTTTTAGTCCTATATTACTTTGCTTTCTAATTTCATCATTCTTATCATTTTGGCACTCTTTGACTTTATTTATTTATTTTCCTATCTCTTGTCAAGGTGTTTCCTACATTCTGTTTCCAAATTTTTTCTTGACTATGTTTTCCTTACTATCATATTTTTACTTTTTTAGGAATTCTTTCTTACTCTAAATCAATCCTCTTTTTTTCCCCACATCCAGGTCTTACAGTTCTTAAAGTTCTTTCTAAAGGTGTTTGAAAGAATCAAATTTTGATTTCATGGGAGATTTTCTCATGTGCCTTACATTGCTGCCATTTATTTCCTGCAACCTTGTGTGATTTAAAAATATTTATGTCCCATTATCTTAACTTTAAAGACAGTGAAGATAAATTTAATTCAAAAAGCATGTATTTCTTACCACTAGAAATAAACACATAGGAAACATAAGTAATATATAAACAGATACTCTCCATACTGATGTTATGATATACAGAATTTTAGAGAAGTAGAAAGTTTGTGGTTTTGTCACGGCTATAAGTGAGTGATTATTTCATCCAGGTGTGTCAATATGCATTATACTTCAGCAAAAATCTACATGGGGTACAGTATTTAATAGTTTTAAGTCCACAGTTGGTGTATACCTTCTCTTTGCTGCATGAAGTTAAGTTTTAGCTCAAATTGTTTTTACTTTCTGAGACTAAATTTAGATGGCAGAAAAGTGAGGAATTACAGAACGAGGCTATTATAAAGACAAAACAGAACTTGGACACATGGAGTATTATCCTGGCACATAGCAAGCACTCATTAGATGGTTACTTATAATATAAAGTATTCACATATCTTGATCAAAATGTTAACAATAATTCAACAAAAGAAATGACAAAATTAATTCAACTTAGAAGCAAAATTGATAGTATTATCAATATGTGTAACTTGGGTAAGTGAATACAACTAGGCAGCTCTAAGAGGAAGGAATGTACTGAATGAACAATGTGTCTGAATGAAATAAACAGGAAACAGCAGCAGTTGTAGGAGAGGTATGCTGTTTTTACAGAGTAAAATTGATTTAATGTGCCTTACTTTGGTCCCTAGCAATCACTTTCTCTTGCCCATACTCAGAGAAATCACTTATTCACAAATAGTCTTTGATTACCTATTATGTGCCCGTCTGTGTTTTATCTACCGTGCAAAAGGAAATACCTCCTTTTTATGCTTGAATACTTTCCTTTTCCACAGACATTTCCACTGGGCCTGGGAGATGGGCAATTCTATTCATGGACAGATGGTTTGAGAAGAAAGGACTGGCATGACTATGAAAGCATTCAGAAAGAGGCTATGCGCTCAGGTATGAAGTTTAGTGTAAGCCAACATGCTACATTACTTACTGTAGTGTCTTACTGTTACTTAAAAGATATCTAGTATTTCTTGTGCACACAGAAAAGCATGTCTCACTATTGCAGGTCAACACTGGATAGAAGCAAAATGATTTGAAATTTAAAAAGGAATGCATATGATGAACATCTCTTTCAATGTTAGCTGAAAGGAGGTCATTCGCATTTTAGAAATTTGTGGTAATTTACGATGTCAAATTACTTCCTTGGGCTTCTAGGGATTTATAATCTAACAGACCTATAACTCAAGCAAGGTTCATTGCTTCTGAAGTGTATTTAACCAGCAATATGAAGTATCTAAGAGGCAATGCAATTTCTAGACATTCACAGTGAGTACAAATCAGTGGATCACAATAGCTAGGGATCTCAGCTTGTCAGCATCTGGATAAACATGAAGTTAATTTGAATCAAATAGGTCTTCATATGTTGTGCTGCATAAATCTGGTGGGGTAGAGTAAGAGGGAAAAGTAGCAGGAAAGAAAAAAACACTTCTGGAAGGATTGAAACATTGAACTATTAAGAACAAGAAGTCAGAACGATATATAAGTAGAATTCCAACACAAGTGAACAAAGACAACAGGAAGTCTAACAACATGTTCTGTTATTCAATGGAAGGCACTCTGCTTTTTCAATTAGGTGATCACAGAAGTAGAGTTGCTGGCATTTACTCCTCAGCAGCCCTAAAATACTGTCTTGTAGGTTCACAGTAGCTGAATCTTGACTAGCCATAATGTGTGGTCCTGCTGGCCAACCTACCACATAACTTATTCCTGCAAATAACTGGAGTGAGGATTTTAAATATTTATGAAATTACTCGGTCATGTAGGATGTTTTTAGCTACATGGCAGGAGCTAAATAAAGTAAAACAACCCCCCCACTCCTCATCTGCATTAGCTCAGCTTGTCCTAAAAATACTTCACTGCTCAAAAGATCGACACTTTCAGGATTCATCATCCTTTCTCCCTGGCCATGGCCACCTGGATGTTCTCAAAAATGATTTTCTTACCAGAATCTGCACTTTCATGTTTCTTTTGCTTTTTCCTTCTGTTGATTTGTGTTAATCCAACCATCTGTGTTTCACTGTGCTCCAAAATTCTGAAGTCTTCCAAAAACGCTGCATAATCTTACCAACTGAGGTTGTTGCACAAATTCTTAATAGTAATCATAAAATTTTATTAAACACAAGTTTTGTATGAGGTAGTCACATAAATGCTTCACTTCACAGTCAGAATAACTTTATGGGACAGGTATTATTATTTTTTTTCATGACATCCTCTTCTGCTTTCCATATCCTCCTTCACCCTGCTGTTTTTCCCTATATTATTACAATAGCATACTCCTTCATCAACAGTCACAACTCCATCATTCTGCTATTTAAGCATATCATGACATTCTACATAGTCAGTGGTAGAAAGTCCAGCATCCCATTGTTTTAAAAGCATAAGTTGATAAGATTTTATAAACTGTCATACAAAGGCAAACAGCTAGCAGTTTGCAGACCTGGTTTAATGTCAGGTCTTACAATGCTCCATTCAACCTCACTTTTTGACACTTGATAATGTTTTGACAACATAGACCAATGACAAGGACACCCACAAAAGAGCAATAGCTAGGTTCAAACTCTAGCCTTCACACATACCACTTGTATATTTTGAAAAATCAATTTATGTTTCAGATCTACTAATTTGTAGAATGGCTGTTAGTATTACAGTACACTTACAGTAAATGGCCGATTATTTAGACAATTGTAAACTGGACTGAGGATAGCTGTAAAATTGCAAACCTATCTAAGTTACCTTCATGTGACTTGAAGTGCTTAACCTTAACTTATAATGCAATTGAGATATTTAAAAAAAAATAGTATTAACCCATGTACTTCTACCTTATACCACCAATTCCAGCTTATAGAAAAAGTCCCTGTTAGATCTTGATCCTCTGAAATTAAAAAAAAAAAGAAAAAACAGACCCAAAATAAATTGTAACACAGCAATTTCTAGTGACAAATCACTTATGAAATTTAGAGTATTTAAATGCCAAAATTTATATGAATCACTGCAAGACACAAAAATAACAGATCAGAATTCATTATTTTTATAAGGAAATAACAGCAACGTTCTGTTAAACCATGTGTTTGTGTGTAAATACACACATGTACACACACAAAAGAAAATGACCATCTGAGAGCTTCATACAGACCAAGGGAAAGGCTCATTTGTATTATTAAATACCATCCAAGGATGGAATTGTGTGTTTAACATCTTACTTTTCTCTGAAGTGTCTACCACCTGTGTATTTACACTTACAAGCTGTTACATTTTGCCAATATTTAAATTTTATCTGAAAATTGAATCATATGGTCTGATTTCCCTCTTTCACTCAAAATTAGTTTTGAGAATCATCCGTGCAGATGTGTACAACACTACTTGGTTTATTTTACTATTTTCTAATATTCTGCAACATTCCTCTCTTGAACATTTGGGTAATTTTCACGTTAATTGTCACGTGTGATAGCTCATGGCCCATACATACAGACTATATTTTCTCAAGGTAAAAAAATTCAGCAATAGTTTTGTATGACTAGGGAATGCACATTTCAATCTTGTTTGACTGTGATAAACTGCTTTCTAAAATAGTAAGATTTCAATATAATCAGCAATGGTTGTGATTCCCATTGCGTTCCATCCTTGTCGAGAACTAACATTATTTGACTTTCCCAATACGATGGCATATCATAATCTCTTATATTTCCTTATAATTCTATTTTACTAAATTTTAAACAATTTGATCTTTTATGCTTGAAAATTGTTTGATCTTCCTTACTTTAAAGTTTTATTCATTCTAATTTCTGAATAATTTTCTTTTCCATACTGATCAGAGCATGGTTGTTAATCTATTTTGGATAATATATCCTTGTTTTGGTGAAGAAATTTTATCTCACTTTTTGTAGACTACATTTAAAATCATTTATATGTGGTTTAACCATGTATTATTTTGATGTTAAATTCAGATTTTTTTGTTGTTGTTAAAGATTTTTTGGGGGGAGTGGGGAAAAGTAGATTTGCAGAGGGAAGGAAGGACAGAAAGATCTTCCATCTGCTGGTTAACTCCCCCAGAAGATTCCCAATGGCCAGAACTGAGAAAATCCAAAGCCAGGAATCCCCTAAGTCTCCGTGGGTGCAGGATCCCAAGGCTTTGGACCATCCTCTACTGTTTTCTCATAACATAAGCAGAGAGCTGGATCAGAGGTGGAGCATCCAGTACACAAACTGGTGCTCACATTGGGTCCTGGTGCTAGCAGGTGGAGAATTAGCGAACTGAATTTTTCTTCTTCATAGAATCTTTTTCAACTTTTTATCACAAAATATTTCCAACTTTATGAAATAATCTGCTTTCTACTCACTATTGTTAATAAAAACTGGATTTAAACTTTTTTGGAGCAAATATTTTGTCACTTCTGGAATAGCTATTTAAATAATGCATTAAGTGATTCTGCATTTCTGCTGCCATTATATTTTCTAATAATTTGTCCATTCCATCTAAATCTTCTAATTTTTTGAAATGCTGATT
Organism: Ochotona princeps; assembly: GCF_030435755.1. Taxonomy (NCBI): domain Eukaryota; kingdom Metazoa; phylum Chordata; class Mammalia; order Lagomorpha; family Ochotonidae; genus Ochotona; species Ochotona princeps. The sequence goes on along the minus strand of NC_080842.1, from coordinate 33,650,832 downwards.
CTTCTTTCACAAAATATGTATTTTATTTGTTTTGTACCACTAGAAAAGTGTCAGGTTCATTAAAAATGTCAAAAACATTTTTCAATTGTTCAGTTCATCTTTCACATTTTCTTATTTACTTTCTAATATGTTACATCTTTGCTTTTGCATTATTACACTATTATTTTCTTATAAAATTTGAGAATGAATTAATCATTCAAGTCTCTAAATATTCCTATAAAGGTTACTTTTACTGCATTGAAGCTCTTTCTGACCCTGTGTTTTATATGTGCTTGTTTCTAATACAGTTTTGTTTTGAAATACTTTCTCTTCTTAAGAAACATAAATGATCTTTAAATAATAAAATCCACAGACTACTTCCTGATTAAATTTGTCACTTTGCCAATGCATATATAATGTATGTATAATTGGTAGCATGTATTTCATCAAATTATTGGTGTTACATTGATTTTTAGAAGTGGTAATAACAACTTTGGAAAATATTTGACAATTTTTGTAATAACAGATATTTAAATGTTTATGGTAAATACTGAGTATGTGTGAGTGTATGTCACAACATTCAGCAGGAGAACACTGAAAAGGATGGATACTATTGCTAGCTTTGAGGAAACGGAGATTTTTTGCATAAAATTGGAGGTGGCAATATTGTGGCTTATTTGCTACTTGCAGCTCTAGCAGGTGTACTCTTTTGAACTGTTCTGCTTCCCACCAAGTCCCTTTGAGGGCTGGAATTTGGGCTCCCAGCTTTGACTTTGCTTAGAATTAACTGTTGATGCCGTTTGGGACTGAACCAGTAGATGGAAAAGCATTTTGTCTCACTTTCTTTTTTCAAATACATTAATTAAACTGGAAAAAAAAAGTGAAATTTAGACACTAAGTCTTTATGGGTAGCAGCAGAATTTTTTTCTGCCACATGGTTGCATTTAAGTAAATTATAGGAATTATTAATTTTAGAAGGATTTTAATTATGTTTAAAAAAGTTTAGTATTTTTATTGCTTTACCATTTTGCTCTTTAGTCTTTTGGCTTTACCAGTGATTAAATCAATTTACTTGTATAAGAGTGTTGAACCTTATATCTAGGAAGGCAAAAGTTTCCTAAAAATACTGAAACAAGTTTAAGGCATAAACCCATGCATCTTTATAACCTTTAAACCAAATCTTAAGGCGCAATGACATGTAAGATAAAATTATGCAATCAAGAACTTAATTCTCATTGCTTTCTTATGAAAATATAAGAAATATATAAATTATATGAAAATATAAGAAAATATATTTTCTTATGAAAATATAGCCTAGTTACATTTTAGGCATGATTATTTATTCTTTTCATACATTCTCTGTATATGACTTCAGTATATTTCATTTTACGAGTTTCACATTTTGTGAAAATTCATTGAATTTCATGTTTTAACACTTTATTCTCCTCAGTTAAATTTTGTCATTAAATTGATAAGCATGGTTTTAGGATCTTTTTCAGTTGGTAGATCTGAGTTGAAAACAGTGAAATACAGATTCCTTTGATCCAGTGTAAAAAGGAGTACAGAGTGGTATCTCTCTGTCATTCAACATATATTGAGAATAATTGTTATTCTAAACAGCTATCCAGCTATTTCTCTCTATATAGTTTTTTTTAATCCAATATGCCTCTTAAGGATAAAACTCTGATACAGCATTCCCCTGAACTATAGCTCTAATAATGTGTGCTGGATGATCAAAAGAAAATGCAATTAGCTTAAAAAGCTGTCTAATTAATGTTTAACATTTCCGCATTCTTTTCTAAGTTGGAAAACTGTATTTTAAAAATATTCTATTCAGAATAATGTGTATTTGTATTTCTGAGTTATGCATATGGGTTCTGTGAAAACATTATCAACACAACTATTATTTTTAGAAATCACTTTTCTTGTCTATTCTTTTAACGCAAGAAGATTTTCACCATGTGTATCAATGGTTTAGGGATTTCCATATAAGTAGGTTCAGCATTTATAATCCTACTTTAAAATTTTCTTTTTTATCTTATTTCTTTGAAATATGTTATGCTCTCCTAATTATAATCAATGCTTAAATTTTACCGGAAGCCTCAGAAATTCTATGAAATGACATCTAAATTCTTTCAGTTAATCACACTTGTACGTTTAAACTTTCAAGTGCTTTATTTGGCATTCCATCATTTTACTCATTTACTCATTCACAATGAAGAATCAGCTTGAAATGTCATTATCTGTCTAACATTACAGCAAGATCTGGAGCAGAGTGATAAGCAGGATGAAATCCTGTGGCTGCAGCAAAGACTGCAGCAATGGTAGGATCAGTTTTCACAGTTTGTCCACATCATCATCCTTCTGACCCGAACCATCAACTTCCCTCATCTATAATATTTCAGCAGCTTCCTAACTGATCTCATTTCTTCATAGTTCTGTCAATATCCACCAGAGTGATTTCCCACAAATATTTCAAGATCATTTATTAGTTAAGGTTGATTATTGCTTCTAAAATCCAATCCCCATCACCACACCCTCATCCCAAATACAACTTTTTTGTACAAAAAAAAAAAAACAAAGTTCATTCCATGAATACAAGTCCCAGTCTGATTTACACTTGATTCTTTTCTATCTCACCTCCTAGTGAATGATCCATGGTCCCTTCTTCAGTCTAAATATGGTTCAAGATTTTTCAAATGCTGCCCCTGCTATCTGCAACCATTCCATCCCTTTCTTCACAAAATAAACTTTTCCTTTCATTGAAGATGACCACCAGATCATCTATCACTAGATCAGTAAGCCTGCTGGACGCCATGTTGTAATACATCATTTTTTTCTTTCTAGAAATTATCATTCTTCCTATATTCATACAATATATTTTCAGGTTTTTGAAAACCATGAATCCATGAAACATAGCCACTAGCTCAAGGATTTTAAGTCATAATATATTGAGCTATTTGAATTGTTTTTTTGCAATAATCTTAGACATGTATTAGGAAAATAATGTGAATAAATTGCAGCTTTACAAAATAATGAAATTCTGCCATTTCACCAAAATGGGTGCAAAAGATGTCAGAAATCAAAGTGAAATAAAGCAGATGCAGAATGACAGATATTATATGTTCTTCTTTATATTTGGGAACTAATTAAAAAATATGAAACCAAAAGATAAAAAAGAAAAAGAAAATATGTATGTATATCAATATTGCCACAAATAAAATTTTGTGAAATAAAATAAAATTTTGTGAAATTTTTATACTTTTGTCATACCGAAATGATGTTTTATTACTGTGGATGTAAGGATCTTTGATTACTTTAAAATTTACTCTATTTGGGTGAAATGGTCACTTTCCCATTCAATTTTTGTTTATAATTGCTAACTATATTCACACTGAAGTAGGCTCCTTTTGCCTTTAACTTGCTAAACTTCCTTTTTGGTGAACCATTAACCTTTTCACTATAAAATAAATTTAAATTATATCATCTCAGAAGCTCACAAAAGGAAGAAAAACAAGGAAATAAAAAATATTGGTAAATTCTTAGGATTTTATCTATACTGTGCATTGAATTTGTTAATATAATTGCATTTTAAAATCATGCCAATTGTTATTTATTTAGAAAGAAAGCATTGTGAGAACGTGACAAAATATAAGTATTATTTTTATCTTGTAGGACTGTATCTCATTCTCCCTCAGGCTTCATGATCCATGTTACTAAGGGTATACACTAATTGCTGCTGACTTCTGTAGCAGTACATGTAAAGGGAATTCATTAAAACCATTTTGAAAGGTAGGCATTTACCATGCTCTAAGTGATTAACAGTAACCTCTCCTAGTTCCTCTAAACTACATTATACTTCAATGCTGATCAAGAACCCATTTTACTATGAAATATATTTATTGTACATAATTGAATAAGGATGTTAACCAAATTAACTGAAAGACATAATTCACTCCATTTGTGAAAGGCTATGCTGCCTTCAGAAAGTTAAAGATGGTAACTGAGTGGTAATTATAATGGCTTCTGTTCATGATTTTTTTATGCCTGTTTTAAAAATATCCTTTGGCATTGCTTTCATTTCACCCAATGACATACTGTCGTTTATAATTATTAATCCACTATAATTTACACATCTGTGATGCTCTCTCAATAAATGTCATGATAAAAAATCTGTTGAGAGGTGGTCAATTTTGGGAAGTATTACCGAAATAATATTCATTATTATTCATTAGATTAAAATTAACTTTTAATGGAATAGTTTCTTTGACAGTTTGGTATAATAATAAAACGGTAAAATGAAAGTGATTGTGAGCATTCTGTTGAGATGTATCATCTATGTCTAAAATTAGAGCAATCTTAGCTGAAACTAAATTGAGTGAAAATTGTCTTGGGGAAAAGTTTCATCAATGCAGCAATATAAAAGTAGCAATGTAGGATTTTCCCAGAAGAGTTATTAACCCGCAAATAGTTTATATTAAGAAATGTAGAACAGAGTAATTATTTGAAAATTCTGTTTATCACTAAATCTTGAGAAATCAACTTCCCATTGGAAAGTGCACACAAGATTTATTCAATTTATTTTTACCTTTAAAATTTAGTAAATTGGTATCAGCTATCATAGTATTATATTAAGGATTAATGAAATGAGATAATTAATTTATCTGGCCTAAAGTGGGTATTAAAGAAGCAATCTTATATTAAAACAATTCTGTTTCCTCATTATATCACATGGCTTACCTCCATCAGCATGTTGCCTTCACATGTTCTCAGTTGAAACAAATTCAAAAATAGCTAGTAGATTGTACATTAGAGATATTTCTTAGTCGAATATTGAGAGATTGCAATGTATGAAAGTTCAGAGTTTAGTGTTTTGGAGGTAATATCAAAAACATTCAAGTAACTACTTGAACACACTCCAAACTCCTATCTGAGATTTGGCATAAATTTGTCACTACTGAGTTATGGGTCTTTTTGGTTCCATTACCTAATGCACCAGAACAAGAATTGTGTGTTCACCTGCTAAAGCAGGGTGTCAGCTCCAGAGGCTGATGTAGGACCACGGACTTGATGCTGTTTGATTGCGTGGCTGCGGTTTTTAAGTCAGCTGAACATTTACAATTCATCCTGACATTTTGTAGTCACAGAAACCTGACAGAAATGGTTCTTATAAATGCTAAACGTTCAGAACTGAAATCATGTTTTCTAAAGAAAAAATTTCTGATCAAAAGTTTAAGTCCGTGTGTCATTTATGAAACATAGATAATACAACACAGTGGAAAAAATAGGACTTCATAGATAAACAATTCTACAGTGTCAGGCTTAATAATATAAAATGACCAGAAGAGAAAAAAGGAAATAATATCATCAGCCATTTAATTTTGATTTGAATTTACATGGTGACCAATTAACCCTTTGGCATCCAAATTTATCATTGAACTAGAACAAGACTGACTTACTAAACAGTAGCCTGGATAGCAATCTACTAGGACTTAGCACTGCATATATTATCTTGGATATAGATATTATGAGTAGAATGTGCATATGCATATAAAGTCTTTCTTTAATAACAATATTAATAAATAATTTATAAAATTGTAATGAAATTTTAAGGGCAAAGAAATTATTGGTTTCAGTTCTCATGTTTTTTTAATAATAAGCATACTTTATGCAACTCAATGAAATTGTTAATAAATCTGATATGCACGTGAAAAAGACATTCATAACCAAAAAAAGATAATAAATAAATGAAGATACTTTAAAATTTTTTGAAAATTTGTTAAGATATAAATTTACTTTGGTACAAATATTGAACATTTATGCCACAGTTTTCCATAATATATATTTTCTATGAACCTATTGAAGACCCCCACATAATACAAACTGGAAAAATCAATGTCATACTTACAACGAAGAACTAGCATTTTATTATTGGTATTTAATAGAAGGAAATACAGAGGGGGGAAAAGAACTCCCTTCAAATGCTTCCCTCCCCCAAAGCCTAGCAAGAGTTGTGCCATGATGAAACCAGACTCGTTGCAAGTCTTTCCTGTGGGTGGCAAGGACTCATGTGTTGAGCCCTCAGCTGCTGTCTCCCAGAGTGTGCACCATCATGAAATTGAAATCAGAAGCAGAGCCAGGGCTCGAACCCAGGCACTCTGAAATTGGTCGTGAGCATCCCATGTTGGAATCTTGATTATTTCATCAAATGCCCACTCCCAGACTAAGCAGTCTCACTTCAAATCTCTGCTGTGCAAATCTCTACAACTTCCTTCATTTCAGTCTTTCTATATGTGCACTGCTTTCACTTGTATATAGTGAATAACTTCATTTTTTAAAATACCCATTGAGGTTTGTCATCTAGGCTTTGGGACAAAGAAATATTTGCAATTCTCAGCCACGGGTATCCTATACAGAAATTTTTCTTCAAACAATTCTCTTGAAAGTTTTTAGCTGTAAAATTCTTCAGACTGGAGGCAAGCACGAGATAGACACTAACTGATTTAAGGGATTTTTCTACTGCTTACTTTAAGTCACTAGTTATCTGGCAGCAATGAAAATATGGAAATCAAATTAAAACCAGGAATGCATCTACACCAGTTTTGGGTCATACGTTTCAAGTCGGCTATAGGGGCAAGAATGTTTAAGTTATGATTTCCTCTTCACATCCCAGCTAATAAGGTGGAGTTTTATACATACACAGGCGTGTAAACTATTCTTTCTATTCTACTTTTTAAATACAATCTATCTTGAATTTGTTTATTCATTTACTTTAAAGGCAGTATGGCACAGAGAGAAATAGAAAGATGGAAAATCTGCCCACTAATCAATTTCTCAATTAACCACCACAGCCAGGACTGGGACAGGCCGAAGCCAGAAGCTAGGAACTCCATCAAGATCTCACATATGGGTTGAGCAGCCCTAGTACTTGAACCATTATTTTGTGGTTCACAGGAACATTATTAACAGGGAACTGTGATGGAAACAGATAAATTACAAGACAAACCTGCATTTGAAAACCAGTGTAGGTGTTTGTAACAGTGGTTTAATCCACTCACACAATCCCAACGCTGTCAATACAGTCTTATGCTAGTGGTAACAGTCAAGAAATAATATTCTCATCATTTTACTCACTGTAATTGTACTTAAATTTTAATAAAACCTGCACTTAAAGTATTAGGTTTTAATGTTGAAAAACTATTAAGTATGTATGTGATAATATTTCAAGTTCACACACATCTGAATGAAAAACATAACTCTTAACCACTAAGATGATATATCTTATTAACAGACATTTGTAAGGGTTTTTTTGCAAAGAATGAAACCATATTTGATGTAAGATTAATGTAATATATTTACTGAAATAGATAACTTCCTATATAGTTTTCAGACTGAAGATATCTCAAAAACGTTTAAGAGTTACTTATTTATTTGACATGGAGAGTTAAGTAGGGAGAATTATAGGGAGAAAGAGAGAGCACCAAAGAGAGATTTTTCCATCCACTAGTCTGCTCCCCAAATGGCTGCAAAACCAAGTGCTAGGCCAGACAGAAACCAGGAGCCTGAGGTTTCGCCAGGTCTCCCACAAGAAATCAGGGACCCAAGCCCTTTGGTCATCTTTTACTGTTTTATCAGGCACAATAGCAAAGAACTGGATTGGAAGCAGAGCAGCCTAGACATGAATTCCCACCTAAATGGAATGCCAGAGTTGCAGGTGGCAGCTTAAAATGCCACACCACCGCACCAGCTTTAGTGTTCCACTGTTTTAAACAAAATAATGTATTAGTTCATGCTCATAGAAAACAACCACAGATTAATTCTGCTAAGAAGAAAGTCTTTTAAAAATAAATAGGAAAGTGCTGAAAAGCAGATTAACTTTTACTGGAAGTTAAACACTCTGCATTAATAGCCACTGAGCAGCATGAAGCTGCACACTAAGAGATTCTACCTAGTCTGGAACTTTCTCCTTTTTATTTGCATGGGCTTCTGCTTCAATTCTCTGTTCTGCTCATGATGAACTCACTCTCCTTGTTTCTCCAGGCAAAAATGTCACCTGAGTGAAGATAAGGCAGGCCAGCACAATCGCCAGTCAGTTCAGATTACCTCAGGGAGGGAAAGCCCTTATGCCAGGCTTCCTCAAACATGGCAAGACAGTTTGGTTTGACACAGTTTTGTTTGATTCTGATAGTAAACCGTGGCTGAAAATCTTTGAGTGGAGTAATCTGGGAGGTTGATTCACAAAACACATCAAGTGCATTGAATCACTTTCTGATAGTATTCAAATGAAATCAGAGAAGATAGCAGGCACTTGGAGCACACTGCACAATATAATCCATTTTTACCACTTTCTGATTGTTCCAAACAACAAGTTCCTCTTTGAAATAAGGAGATTTGGAGCTGACATGACATGATCCAGACTGGTATGAAACAGGCTTCTCCTGAGAATCCTATAGGAACCAGCAGTATGTACATGCATTACAGAGAGGTTTGCTTCCATCAGTGGGCTCACATGGCAGTGGGAATTTGATAAATTCTAAATCTAACAGCAGAGAATGGCAGATAAAAGACTCCAAAGAAAAGTTTGAGTTCAGATGTGATTAGAAGGCAGAATTCCTTCTGTTCTGTGGTCAGTCTTCTATGGAGGATGTCTACAGATTTGATAAGGCTCACTAGCATTAAAAGAGTAGTTTATTTTACTCAAAGTCTACCAATTTATAAGTTAATCTCATCCAAATAACATTTCATGGAAACACCCTGAATAAATCCCCATCAAATACATAGGCACCTGAAAAGAACCAAATTGACATATGGAATGGTCAAGGAAGTTAAAGAACGCCTTGAAAACAACTGGACGAAGAGATGTTCCTGAATCAGGGATGCAAAAGAGACCCGATCGAGAAGGATAAAGAGATCAATACCAAATGTTGAGGCGATTATAAATAGAGTGTCACGACCACCGTGAAGACAGGAGAATGTCATAGACTACAGATATGTGAACAGCATCTGGAAATATAATATAAGTTAAGTTAGTCCATTTCATAGTGACAAGCATCCAGACAGTCTGTAAAGAACTGCCAGTATTGCTTAAGCTATGTCACAGTTTTTAGCACAGGTAAAAAAAATACTGGATATCAATTGGTACAGAGTGTCATTCCTGAAGTGAGACATCTCATCTCAAACTGCTTAGATATGACTGAGAGGTTACATCAAAATCATAATAAGCTGTTCATATCAATCCACTTTTTCTGAGAATCCGAGAATGAAATACAACCAGCATATCTCTTTCAAATATATCATTCATGAAGCACAGTTATGACTTTCTCTGTATTGTTTATTTCAAAAGCTGATAGAGACAATCACTGCTGACATTAAAAGAAAGACACTTATAACTGGTGAAAAAACAATGTTTGAGAGAGTTTCTTTGATGAATCCAGAAGCAAAACATAGTTGGAATAAAATACAGCTATGCCCATGTAGCAATTAGGTGAAACATTTAAATAAGCTATCATTCACAAAAAGTCAACAATATCGAACTGGAAGTTGTAATCTCTCATTAATCAGAGTCAACAATAGAAGCTATAGACAGCTTTATGATAAGCAATCATCAGTCTGCTAAAAATTGTATTATTTTATACAGGATTTTATCCATATTCCCATAGAAAGAATTACAATCTCTTATTCAAGCACTTCTTTCATTTATGCTGAAAAGTGCCCTCAATGTGGAGTATCACAGTTTGAACCACTCACCTGAAAGGTGAAATATATGTACTCCGCAAACGTAGCGGCAACACAAAAATATTTCTTCTGAGATGCTACATTTTCGAAGAGGGCGAGGTGCCTTTAAACTCAGCTCTGAAGTAGATGTTGTGTCAGAGTGACCAGGCCCTCTTTTGCAGCAGCAGCATACTAGCGTCAGAGTGGTGGTTCAGGTCTGTTACTTTTTATTTGTTTGTTTGCTTTTTTGTTTATTTATTTATTTATATTGCAAAGGCAGATTTACAGAAAGAAGGAGAGACAGAAAGATCTCCTGTCTGCTGGTTCACTCCTAAAGGAGCCACAACAGCCTGGGCTGATCAATCTAAAAACAGAATCTTCTTCTGGGTCTCACAGTGGGATGCAGGGTCTCAAGCCACTGAGTTATCCTCTACTGCTTTCCAAGTTACAAGCAGGGAGCTAGATAGGAAGTGGAGAGGCCTGGACAGAATCCTGCTCCCATGCAGACCTCAGTCACTACACTTCTGATCCACCTTCGTGCTGATCCACTTAATAAAGCAATGAAAAATGGCTTAGGTACTTAGATCCCTGCCAGCATCTGATGGCCTTGTGTGTCCCTGGTTGTGGCTGGAATTTACCGAGTGAAGCAGTAGGTGGAAGAGTCTCTCTCTCAACCTCAATCTCTCATTTTCTCTCTTTCTGTGTATGTGCTTGTTTATTCTGCCTTTCAAATAAATAAAAATTTAATTAAATGCATAAGTGTTTGCATGAACTTAATCTATATTTGGAATTTTAATGATACAAAATACTTTTTTCTTTGTCCCCTGTTCCTCTCTTAGATGACCTGTTATGGATAACTTTTTCCTCTCAGTTTTCCAACTTTACAAACACACACACACACACACACACACACACACACACACACACACACACAATGGACCTGGAAATGTTTGTTTTTATCAATCACTAAGTATTTTTACCTGTTCCATGAAGTATAAAATAATGTTTTCTGCAATGAATATTTTATAGCCTGTTACAGAACTGAAAAATAATTAGTTATAAGGGAAGTAGTATTATTATGAAGAATTTAAAAACAATTTGTTCTACAAATTCATTTTAAAATTACCTGCATATATTTCAGACTACATTGGATTTTAATTCCAGCAAGAGAAGAAATAACTATAATCAGCCCCACATAAGTCTCACTTGTCTCAAGGTATTCTGTTGATTTGATTATCATCTTCTAAGATATTTTATTATATAAAACATCTTTTTCATAGAACCTTGTCATTCCAGGTGAGATTTTATAGTAGCTAAAATTCCATTTGTGTTTTAACAGTCTAGGTTAGTTTGAGAAGTTGTTCAGTCACTTAACGAAATTATTAAAACATACCTAAAATTGATAGCAAGGAATTCAAACAATATAATTTATTTTTATAAGACAAGATTCAACAGCTACGCTTTCAAGCCTTATGCCCTCATGGGATCATTTTGCATTTTAAACAATTGCTTAATTTCACAGGAGACAGCGAAGCTCATTTCCCTTAGAGATTTGATGTTTCAACTACAGCGTTTTTGCCAATACACAACTGTGCCATCTCTGACAAAAATGCTTACAACGCTGCTTAATTTAGTCCTCAGACTTGACAGCCTTCCACTGCCTCATGCCATTAGAATTCCTAGGTTGGTTTATGAAAACAGTTTCTTTGCCAATCCTTTTTAAAATCATTATGCTGTTAAGAAAGCAGAAAAATCAATAATGGAGAAAACTGAGGGAATTGAAGAACATAACAGTGGTTTCTTAAAGTGCTAAGTTAAAAAGTAAATATTTTTAAGTATATGCCATTATACTCTGAGAAATTAATGCTATTACCTTTCAAATAAATGACAAGTATGCTGTATTCCATTAAATAAATTTAAGGCCCTTAAACACTTTTTTTATTTTCATCATTTTTCTCTTTTGTAAATTTTATGCTATTATTCATACTTTCAGAGAGTATGTTAATATATATGTGTGTGTGTGTCTGTATGGAAACATAAGAAGGAACTTCAAAAGCTTTCTGTCAAATATATATAAACTTATACCACAATATCTGATTTCATTTTTGTACCAAAATAAGCTTATCTCCTAATAGAATTTATTGACTAACTTTGAATGTATATACAAGAGATCCTAACAATGAGTACATTTTGGTAATAGTTGGTTTCTCAGTAACTTTTTTTTAAATTTCTTGTTCTTTGGGGTTTTTCAAGAGCTCTGTACTGAATAATTTTTACTTGTAATAAAATCACAAAATGTATAGTATACACATTAAAATATGAAAAAGGGTAGGTTATTATGGCAGTGGAGAGAAGAAAATAAAAAATAATCATATTTACTAAGATCTTGGCATTTGCTGCCTGTATCACAGGCTTTGTGTCAATGCAGATTATTTTTGACCCGGTTTCAACATGTATCCTTACTGTTTTATTCATAGTCGTATGTACGGAATGTTTTACCATGCTTGGAGATTATAGGCAACAGATGTAAAAGTGCTTTTACTTGTCAGTGTTTATATTCACTCTATTTCATAGTTGTCAAGGTTCTCTCTCTCCATGAAATGTATCACGTTCTCCTTGACTTTCCAAGCCTGAGAATTACCTTTTGATTTTTTTTGTTTGTTTGTTTCAATCTTCTCTCACCTGTTGGTCTTGCAAATGCAGTCCTTCATGAAGGACTCTATTTCTACCTCAGCTTCAGAAATGTACACACTTCTCTCCATGGCCACTACTATTGCCCTACTCCACAACTCCGTCTTTCCTCGCCTGAACTTCTAGGTTAGCAACTGCCTCTATAATCCATCATCTAGACTGTGACCAGACAAACTTTAAGGCGAATCAAAATGTTTGTAACAAATGTTTTTTATGAAGAAGACTATACTTGTATTTCACAATGTATCTTCTTTTTTTCACAAACCCTTGTTTTAAAACTATATTTCAAGCTACATGAGCTCCCAGTTAATTCATCCAAATTAATATGTAGTTAGGATAAATGTGTATGAAGTCCAGACTTCCTTACTGGCTTCAGAACTTTACCCTTCCTGATTCTGCCACTTCTCTGGGCTCTCATCTCTGCATTCTCTTTCCGAAGACCAGACCACTAAGTTCTAGCCCCATGCCTGCTACATTGCCTCAAATTCGCAATGTCCTTTACCGATTTTCTCTTTGCACTGGGTCCTGAGAACCCAGAACATTTCTCCCCTTATTCTCACATTTTTTAATCTCTCTATTCTGCTTGTAGACGTTATGTCACTATCACCATATTTCTCTCATGAGCCTTTGTTACGTGATTTGATTAGGTGTTCACAGTAGGCACTTATTGATGGATTGGATGAACCATTTATTTTCAGCACACTAGCACACAGAGTCCCTGAAAGCAATAATATGTTTGCCTCATTCACTTCCACAGTACCGGGGGGGAAATAGTTGTTCTGTTCATGAGGTATAGAAAATGTTTCAAAGCACACCCTCTCCTGCTCCTCTGCCACAAAATTAGAATTTTATTTAATAGTGACAAGCTTGCTTGCAATCAGCAAATCAGAAATTATGGAAACATATTGGAAAAGTCAAATCAGTTTGTAAAAATTTCCCACTCTATTAATACTTTAAGGGATAAGAGCAGGTTTCTTCAAAACTAAAGACACATTCTAGCAGCCTATGAAATTCTTAGAAATAAAATCTCAAGCACTATCTTCTTACATTTCAAATAGTGGTCTGTTGGTTTGTGGTGCCAAATTGCTACACTCCACAAAAGGTATGCTATGTAATAAGAGAATGCAAATGGAGCAGAAATAAAAAAAATCACTGTGGTGCAATTGCACTTAAATGAAGATTGACCAAAAATTCAACAACCTTATTCATATTTCTAATGTTCATGCAAATTATTATTACAGTGAATGTTTAAGTACATAGATGTTGTAAAACACAGCACAGCTGCAATGTTTTGGTGTAACTGACTATTGTGCACAAATGGACATAGAAATTTAATTGTGACACTAATTTTCTTAAGAATATTATTCAATTTTATTTCACTCTAACAAAATTCTATAAGTTTTCAATGGTTTTTCATAGCCCTAATTCTCCCTATTCATTGACCATGTTTGTACAAAGTAGAGTTGTTTAGTAATATATGCTTGATCTTTCAGTAAAATCATTTGAAATTAATTGTGTGCATTTGTAAGAATTTAACGTTTGCAGTTCAAAATGGGAATTAAGAAAAATAATGAAACAATATATTAATTAACATGTTATATATGCTTATCTTCCATCAATTATATATTTATTTATCCAACCAACAATTACAGATCTACACAACTAGTCCCTGTATAATATTCTCAGGGTTAAGCTTGAATAGGATAGTTTCTATCTTAAGGACCCTTGAGATTGAAATCTTGAAATCATTTTACTTCAAAATCAATGGACATTCTTTGCTTCAGAAGTATACTGGACAGAAAATATTTCTTAAATATATAATTGTCTTAGTATGACCCATTGGGCACATCTACATTCAAAATATGTATTTAATATTAACAGTAGAATGATTTGAGATGTGAAAAGCAAAATTTGCTGTCTGTTTACATAGCAATCATTGGGAAATCTGCTTTCAGCTGGTGATTGTTCATGGGTAATTTTTGTAGAATTTTCCTTAGTTTTTGAATTCTACAGTTTCAAAAATACATGATTAAGTATAAATATATCTTACTTGTTCTTCCTGAAACTAACTTCTGTGCATGCACCTGAGAATTATGTTTTAAACCCTCATTCGTCATCCTTTCAAATGCCTTCTTATTTCCTTCAAGAATTCTCGTTTGCATGTAGATCATGTTATCAATATAATTATATAATCTTTGAAACCTTCTTTTAAAAATGCATTGATTTAAATTCAAGTTTTTTGGAAAACACTATTTTATAGGTTCTATTTTCCTACACATAGTAATTCTATATGGTGTTTCCTGACAATGTTTAAATTTCTTAGTTTAATAAGTGATACATTTAAGTTTCCCAATTCTACATTCTTGGCTAAAAAATTCTTCTAAATGAATTTGTTGTCTAACCCTGAAGTAAATGAGAGGGAAGACAATGTGTATGTTCAAGCACTCAGATTCAATTTGGTTGTGATTTCTTGTTTGATGGATTTTCTTAGTAGGAATTTTATGACTTCTTTATGGTAAATGTATCCCTGCAAATTTTATTTAGACTTTTGCTTCTATAAGTTATCTCAGAACTAGCTTATTTATGTTTGTTAGATTACTTGTACAAGATGTTTGTTGCATCTCTCCCAAATAATGATTGGCCTGGCAATAATGTACTCATTGTATGGGTTGTATTCCAATCACCTATTGAACATACAGACTTCCTGTCTTTATATTACCTTGAAAATAATATACAGTTTTCTTGATTCTACTCTCAAACTCATACAATCTAATCAGAAAATGGATAGGAGCTAAAATTCAGTTTCAAATAATGTCCAAATAGAGTAGTAGCTAAAAACTGGTGTCATAGTTGGTGGTAATCCTTGTTTGCTGTTTCTTGAGAAAAAGGAATTGCCCCTTTCAGTGACCATCGGTCTCTAAGCAGACAGCTGTCTCAGCACAGTACTCTGCTTGAGAGCTGTTTCAGCTGCAGCTACTCCTCCAATAGCGAAGAAGGAGTGATCATATAGTCTGGATTTTAAGAAGCAATGGCAAGCCTGCTATTAGTTATTGTCTGTTGGAACAGAACAAATGAGTGAGTTGTTACAAAAATTAGACTGCACAATAAGCAAGGATTTGACAAGTAATTAATGTACCTTTTATGTCTCTTATTATTCTAATAACTGTTGCAAAAGAGAACAGGGATTCACAAAATAGGAACTTCTGATGAGCTGTTGTCTTCTGGTTTGAGTTGGAGCACAAATTATAAAAGGAAAATCTGGAGGAAAAGTAGTTCATCGTCTAACACATCAATATTAATGTTATTGATTCATCATTTATTAGTTATTGATTCAATATCAATGTTAATGATTCATCATTTATTAGTTATTCCAGAGCTGTTGCCAGATGCTTTAGAATTCCATGCCTTTTTTTTTTTTGCAAATTCTTTTGTTATAACTCAGCTCATCTAAGACCTAAAAGAAAATGTGTTTTTGACACAAAATAGTAATGTTATTTTGGCAATTGAGCAGGAGGGATCCCACTTGTGGAAAAGGAAGAACCTGCATTTAAATGTGTCTTGAGTTGTTAAAATTCTCAGGTTGCTATAACTTTTGGGTTGTTACAGGCTCCAACCAGGCTACATGAATTACATGACCTTTGTTCATGCTTGTTTGTGCCGCAGTGATCCTGGAATTCAGAATCTGTAACAGTATTCCTAAAGGAAGATAGCCTATTTTTGCCTCAAACCTTGGGCAAAGATGCACCTGCATAGTAGCTCACTGAATCAGCATAAAAGATTCCAGGATAGACTAAAAATGTTTTCCTCCTTTGTTTGTAAATAACTGCCGTATAGGTTAAATAAAATATCTACCTTTTCTTCTCCAGGCAAGTGGATATAAAAATAAATCAGAGATTGTTGTGACTTCCAATTCAAAACCATAGAAAACAGTTTGATTCTTAAAGCACACTAAAGCCCATGCATTCCATAGCCACCGTTCCATTTCTGTTCTGCTAATGCCTCCCAGCTGTGACCATAGTTGAGCATCATCTGGAAGAAGTGACAAGGTAACAGTGAAAAATGACACAGAGTAGGTTAAGTCAGAACTGCTGTGATTGGAGCCCAAGTATTAGTACAATTTCAAATACTGCCCAGTTAGTATTACCAACTAACTGGGTTAAGAACTCCAGAATGTGAGCAGCATCCTGTGTGATCTGAATCCTGAACAGAACAGTGATGGCAGAGGCAAGGGTATTACCTGCCTGGGTGGAAGGCTGCTCAGGGGGTACAAGCAGCTGGAAGAAGACTGTCTAGCGCAAGTCTGTAGCTTGTTTTCTCCTTGCACATTTGGGAGATTTGCCCTGCAGCGATTCATGCTTCAAGTTACCTTTACATTGGTTCTTAATTCCCTGAGGTTTACTCTTTAAAAGCAACTGAAGGTACAGTTTACACGGTAAACTCATTCTATGCTGATTTTGACAACTTAAAAATTGACTGACAAGTGCACCTACTTATAAGTCATTCTCAAATGGCAAAAAAAAAAGAAAAAAAAAAAGCCTAAGATAGCTGTTAAGATGTGCACAGGCCTTGAGAATTTTTATTTACCAGTAATCCAGTTGATTCCCATTCAGTTGCTTCTTTTATAACACTTTGAAGAAAAGTAAGTAAATACTAAGTTAGTGTTGCCTATTATTAAATGTGTGAGAAGCAAGATACATCTGCATTTAAAAGGAGATAAAATGAGCAAAGGAAAAGAGTTGTCTAGGACGAGGCATTTGTGAATTTGTATACAGCCTTGAAAACTGAAGTAAATTTAAGGAGAATGTTTTAGGCAAATGAAACAGTGTAAGAAAAGTCTGACACAGGCTTGTCCACTTTATATGAAAAAAAATATATATATATATATATATTGTTCTGTTGGAAAATGTGTTGTTCATGTTGGGAACTAATTCTAGCATTTTATTCATGATTCTTTTAGAATTTTAGAATAACTTAACAAGCTTATTTTTTCAGGGAATTATGGGCATATCTATTGATATAATGGTGATATAAATACGGCACTACAGTATTATAGAGTCATATGTACTTCTTATCTACCTTAAAAAAAAGATACTGTGGACAATCTCAAAAAATATAAGGGAACAAACAATAGAGAGAGAGAGACACAGTTACCACCAGGGATGGATTTGTGTCATGTATTCTGTGAAATACTCCACATCTTGGGATATCAACAGTTTAGCAATTTAGCAGTTTGTGTCTGCTCTTTATCCAGTAAAATTTGGACTAAAGATGTACTCATTTTCTTTCCTCTAAATATAGTCTTTTTTCAAAATATCTATAAAAAGTCCCAAGCTACATCTAGATATTAGCTACATTTAGCTAGCTACATTTAGATAGTAGATGAACAAATGTGTTACTAAGGGGTTGAAAGCAACAATGAAAAACAACCACTCAAATTCAAAATTATGAGCGATGTTAAAAAAAAGTAGTTATGCTTTTTGGTTTATACTTTCCTTCCTCTTGGGAACGCAGTTACTTGTATTGATATGGGCACATAAAATTTCTGAATCTTTAGCAGTCCTATCTATAGAATTCTGATCTTTTCCCAGTGACCATTTTTAAAGGTATGAAAGATATCTCTAAAAGTATCTTTAAAGTACCTGTAATTAAAAATATTAAGGTTCAGTGAATTCCTTGTGGGAAAATCACTTGTACTATGAAGTACTTTTTCTGAACTCTTCAAATTTTCCTAACGATTGTGTCTGCTTTGTTACTGCCAGATAGATCAAATAACATTTTGAGCAACATTTTGTACCTATAGCATGTTTACCTGTGATGCGTGCTCTGACACAAAGTTTGGGCACATGACATTTATCAGGAACGATTTTGGCATTGACACATGCAAATGAGAAGGATAAGAAACAGGACTGGGTAGAAGAGAAAGGTCCAACTAGGTAAATAGCATTCTTGCTATTAGAGAAAATATCAAAAATGTTCTTCTACCAATCAGGAACATGATTTACACCAGGAAACTGACCTGACTAATAAATTTAGCTCCACAAACTTAGATCTTTCAGGAATAAATTCCTGGTGTTAAACCACCCAGAACTATTATAACTGCCCTAAGAAAAGTGTTTCATTCTGGGAAGGGGATCAACATGGTACATGATGCTATTGTGTCACTCCACAAATTCCCTGACCCATGGGACAATGGAGGCTAATGCCTCATTGCCTGGAAGACACTGTGCTAAACGTGGAGTCTCTGCTTAGGACAAGTAGCATTCTTGCCAATATGGAGTCACTACTTTGGGGCATAAACGACAGCAAAGTATATCTAGGCAGAAAAGTATCCTGACATTCATGCCACACCATTATCCCTTTCCTTAATCCTGTGGAATCCTGAGAATCCAGAAGATTCTCCTGTGGGGTGAGGCACAGCAGTTAGATAAAAATTAGGATGCCATCTCTGAAGCATAAATGGCACTAAGAACTGAAATTTTCTGCAAGATGCAGAATATATTGTTTAAAGTGAATAAAGTTTTCATTGTCTTGAAGTTAATGAGGTAAATGGACTATATTACTTTAATTGCAATATTTTCAATTTTTGCTTTACTAACAAAATACTTTTTTGAGTCTTAGATCTATCATGTGTCATTAGTCGATCTATCTATCCACCCACCAATCTATACTTGAGACAGAAGGGATGAGAGGGACAGAGAAAATTGATCTCATAGTTGAGTTAAAGGTGTTTAGCTAAAACAGATGTATGAGTAATTGATCCAAGATTATTTCCCTGAGGAAAGTACATGGCCCAGGCTCTGCCAGGGCAGAGAATACGGGTGATAAAGGAGGCCCATGTGCAGGCTCTTTTGCTACTGTACACTACTGTCTGTAGTCACCATATATATTGAGCATCCCAAGACTGATGAGGCACATTAGGTTTAGATGAAGTGGTCCTTGACAAACACACAGCCAAACAATCGACCTTATGAACAGGAGGTACAGCTAGGGAACAACTTCTTTCTGAGCTTCTAGAATCTAGATTCTCTATCAATGAAGTTTTCTTTGTCAATAGCTCAATCAACAAAATGGTTGCTGTACTGAGTGTAATATAAATTAAATTGTGAGATTTTTTTCCAGACATTTAAAGTCATTTTGGCAGATGAAACACATATAGTGCACTGTAAATGGTACCAATCACCTCACTGATTAACCAATCTAAAAAGTAAAATATATTTAAAATCTAGGTTCATATATTAAGAATATATTAATATCTGATGTACAATTTTCATTCTCATAGACTCATGATTTCTTAGGATCCAAAATAAAACAGGGCAAAAAACCAAAAAAAAAAAAAAATTCTGCAACAGTTCAAGTTTGTGTGAAATCCTGCCTACAGGATCCCATTTAATGGATTAAAGTTCTTGTTAACTGTGCCCAGGAGCTGTCCTGGTAATGGATTTGTTGCTATGGAAGCAAGTTCAGGCTTAGTAATACTTGGAAGTCATTCCTGATTTTAGGGGAAAAAAAAAAAAACCAGTAAATGAAAAACATACAAACAGCAGAATAAAGTGAAATCAGCAACTCGACTTCATTATCAATCATTAATCTCATATATCAAACCATTTTAAGGGTAATAGAAATTCAGAAATTGAGAGGGTTTTATCTGCTGTCCCATGATAACATTACAACCACAAATTCAGCCAAGCATCTTTTGCATAATTTTCCACCCCAACAAATGCTACTGTTTGCTGTGTTTGGTTGCATCTGCCTAGAGCAAAATAAATATGATGTTTGCTTTATAAACTGTCTTATTTCAGAAAGCAGAAGATAATAGAATCATATCCTTCAATGTGTTAGTTTTGTTAAATCCCATTTATGCATGCTGCTTTTATCAGTCTCCACTAACTTTTAACACATCGATTGAAATGCAAATCTAGAATACATCTTTCTGATTGTAAATGTGGCACATATATACATATAATTAAAATGCAAAATAGTTATAAATTCATATCAGTGAAACATACAACTCAACTTACTAAAATGAGAAAATATTTACAATTCAATTGTCTGATAATAAATGAAGACGTAGAATTACATGAATATAAAGAATCCTTAAGATCAACAAAAGTTGTAACAACGTGATTTTAAAGAGGACAGAAAATCTCAATAGACCCTTGCATAACAAAGATGTGTAAATGACCAATGAGCATTTAAGGTTGATTGACATTTAACATAATTAATCATCATGGATATTAATATCAAAACTTACATTTTTATGGTGATAACTATTAAGCATAGATAAAAGAACAAATATTGAAAAAGATGAGCATATCCTGGAACTCCTGTGTCCTATGTTTTTATGAGAATGTAAAATAGTGCAGCCACCACGGAGAACAGTAGGTATGCATCTCTCTAAAACTGAGATCAAGGAGCTTAGATCAAGGACTAATCACTTCATGTGGAAGTGTGTTGTACAGTAGTAAGGATGACAGAATAAATCAGAATTGTAAAATTGTAGTAATAGGTATTTTACTTTGAATTTTCACTTAATTTGTGCTTTTTCATTTGAGTAATTCAAGAAAAAGAATATCATTATATGTAATACAGTAGTTTAAATGTGCTAATTTCTTATAAATAACTTGTAGGGAATATGAAAATAATTGTTAATTAGTGCAATAGTTTTTACATCATTTTAGCTTTTGAGATAATGTCTTCATGATCTATCCATGAAATTTACAGTATTAGTTATTGTTTCATTTTTCTAAACTCCAGGATGTAGCATTAGTAACTGTAAAAGAAAATAGAGACTACTACAAAGTAATATTTTTAAGCATATCTTGCATTTCAACTAGTGTATGCGAGCATGCATTATGATGCAAATCTGACATATTAAGTTAATGCTAATTAGTAATTGACATTAAAAACTGAAAAAGGCTTGTAATGATTCCAGCCTAAATAGCACAGAAGTAAAGTTGTCTGTTCACCTACTACACATTTTATTACAATATTTCTGATAAGGGGCAAGCATTGTGGAACAGCAAGTTAAGCCATTGCTTGGGATACCTACATCTCATTTTGGAGTGTGGAATCCCTAGTATTCTGCATCCAATCCCGCTACCTAACTTGGAAGAAGTGGAGGATGGTTCAAGAGCTTGGGGCCCTGCCCCCCATGTAGGAAACCTTAATAGAGTTCTGCATCCTGGCTTAATCCAAGCACAATCCTGGATGTTGTGAACATTTCAGCATTTGATTAATGGATCAATAAATAAAAAATCTCTCTCTCTCTCTCTCTCTCTCTCTCTCTCCCTCTGTTCTGTATTTCTCTCCTGTCCAAACAGATGAAAAAATATGCATTACAGAAGATCAATCATTCATCCACCTCCAAGATCCAAGAGATAGTCTGTACTTCATTCTTACAAGTTATAGCAATTCAAATGTGAGAAAATACTTATTTTTAGATCAGTGGATAAGGAAATAGATTATTTTCTAAACTAAAATGACTGTCTTTTTCACCAATCCTATTTTCTTTGCTGTATCACAGTTTAATAATTCTTTAGCAAACTTACGTTTGACAGTGAAACTGAAATAATTTTCTATTAAAATTGCTAATCAAACCTTGGGCAATTCTTCATTAATATTAAGAACTTTTAGTACTTTTTTTCAAACTTTCATTGAGATTAATATATTAAAAACAGGCTTAGAATCCTCATCCACTGAATTAAAAATGTGTAACTTTTCTCATCTTATTTCTGCAATAGTTCAGGCAGAAATGGTTAAGTAGAGATGTTAATGATATTACCTTACATTTGCTGACAGAATTTATCACTGAACAATCCTTTGCTGCATACTGCTAATCCTCACAAGGCTATGCAAAAATTCCAAGATTTCCATATTCTGAATTTATGGTCAATAAAGTTGAAAAATGTATAGATGATTTGAATATTAGTTCATATTCTGAAATGCATGAAATATTTATTCTTATCTACAATAAATTAAATTGACACCTAATTCCCAATCTACTAGGTTAGGTTGACAGGAAAGTTAGTAACAGTTAATATGTCTTCTTCTCTTAAACATCTGGCAAAATTCTGATATCTTATGCAGAATAATATATTCAAGAAATCTCTTTTGATCAATTGTCTATGCTCTAGATGATTGTACTCTTGGTTCAAAGTGACAGAATCTTTTAAATCTCTCAAGTCCAGAGGCTCAGATGATTTCCTGCAATACTAAATCACGAAGTTCTTTGGTACTACAAGGAGCCCCGGCCCTCTCTGGGTCTCCCTAAATCAAAGGCTGCTGTACCTTCAGCTCCTTTCCCTTGCTCTTTATACACACTGAACATGCTGGGCTGGAACTTCTCACCCTCTGCGAAGTCTGAAGTGTGCTCCTTCCCCCTCCAGCCGCAGTAAGAGACATTTCATGTTTCTCCCTTTTATTCCTCAATCTTAAAAAAAAAAAAAAAGCAAAATCAGGATCTTCGTTGTTCTGAACCAGTTATGAAGACTTCACATGAACACTTCCCTTTTAGTTAGTCAAGCCCCTGATATGGAGAATACAAGTTCCTTATATGGAAAACACAAAGGAAATACAATAATTTACCGCTCAAAATTATTTTGCAAGCAATAAAAACTACAGAATACAAATGTTGCTGCTCATTAGAATTTGGGCTTCCTAGTATTTGTTTTATTGTATCATTTTGCGAATTTTATATTCTCAATCAGTACTTATCCTAAGTTACTTCACATTACTTGCTCTTCTATTTTTAATTTCCTTATTACTTTAGACTCATAGAAAACAAGCTGAAAATCTCTGATATTTGATTGTTCTTCAGACATTAAAGGAATATTCAAAATAAGTCACCATGTTTCTAATCTCTCCAGATTTATCAAAAAATAGGTTGATTCAGACTTTCTTTTTAAAAATGCTGAAGATAATTTGTTCATTAACTTATGACACTGTCAAAGATTAATCCATTCATTCACTGACTGAAAAAATTGTTGTGCACCTGTCATCAGACAGGTACTACCATGTCTCACAGTGTCCCTGTGAGAGACGCCATGGTGGTTGCTTAAAGAAATGAATCCAAATTGAGAACTGAAGAGTGTATAGAACATCAGTTAGATAAAAGGGTTGGGGTAGGAATCAACAATGTTCCAGGCAGATTAAAGCAGCAATTGAAAGACCAGAGTAAAGGTAAGGATCTTCTGAATAGTTAAGAGTCAAATACAGCAATGTTTAAAAATGTTATATATCAGGTTAAAGAATTCAGGTTGGGACTGGCATTGTAACATAGCTCATTAAGTTGCCTGAGAAGCTGGCTATGTGGCTGCCCTTCTTCTGTCAGCACTTGAGAAAACAGTGCAAAATGGTCCTCAAATGTGTGCCTATAATGCCATATGGAAGATGTGGTAGAAGTTCCAGGCCCTTGGACCCTCTACAGTTGCAGTCACAGGGTATTAAATCAACAAATAAAAGATCTGTCACTGTGCTTTTCAAAAAAAAGGAAGAAGAAGAATCTTTAAAAAAATCACGTTATGTCCTTATGATTCTGAAGAAGTGCCACCAAGGAGCTAAGGAATTATATGGCAGGTTTGAGGAAAAACTAGGACAGTGTATTTTAAAACCAGCTGAATGAACATGAAAGATGGATATCGGAAGGGTGAGGAGTGTTTCCTATTGGATTCAGAAAGACCTCTAATGAAGCTAAGACAGTGACGCACGTGTGAAAATACTCACAACTCAGATTTGAAAAATGGAAGATCAAGAGGCATAAGGATAAAAACAAGTAAATATTTATATATTAGAATATTAGTAGTACCATCAGTAAAATTTGACCTGTTCTTTTGTTCCTTGGCATGTTTATAACAATGAGGAGTTGACAGATTTATATTTAAGGGGAAAAAAAAGCTATTTCTGGATAAAAATGAATAAAGAAATAGAAAAATAATTGATATGATTTTCCAAGTTAGAAGCACCATCTTACCTGGATAAAAGCCCTGTACTCTTTCTTAAGAAAGTGTTTGAGGAGAACCTTATTAGTAGTAAGCAGCTTACTTTACTTCTTTTTACCTAGTTACGATGCAATCTCATGAAGACTGGAACCATGTATGTTTTCAGCTCTCTTCTCCAAATCTTACTGCATACAGTTTAATACATTTAATTAATACATTTAATAAACATTTGTTAAGTTAATAAACCATTAGTAATTTATTAAAAGTTTGATTAGAACGTTTTTTGAGAGCATGATTTTTGACAATAAATTGTGATTCAAGAAGTTGCTGAATTGCACAAAGAGCTTACATAAAACTCACTTGTCATTCAAATATTAAAAGTTAAAATCCTCCCAGGAATCATGTAAGGAATGAAAATAATGTCAATTAGCAGTAATTTGCATTTTAGTTTTCTCTTTTCTATTCCTTTCACTATCATTTGCAAATCACTTGTACAAGCCTTTCTGGAGATCAGAGGCCAAATCTATCCTATGCTGACCCTAAGCTTTATCTTCCTAGATATTTAAATCATATCCATGTAAAATAGTATCATCTACAAAGCTACTTCTAAAAGTGACTGGAAAACGAACTCAAAAGGAAAGCTACTTTTGGTTCCATTTTTTTAAATCTGTGCATACCTCCTTGGTAATAAACATTTTCCACAAACTTTTGAAGAAACCCTTCAAAAAGATGCTGTGAAAAACTGTTTATAAACATATGCTTAGTGTTATCGCTACTTAATAAAAGGGTACATTTTGAAGAAGAGCTAAGACGTTTTCCTTCTGAGGTTTTCTGTGTCCTTTGAATACCCTCACTCTCATTATACCATGGTGTGGTAATTCCCTCATTATCTCTTTTTAATTATCTCCTAGCTACACTCCACATGATCTTCCATATTGAAATTTCTCCAAGGATCATTTCCTCCTCATTTTTAAATATATCATACTGTTTTATTATTGTCCTGTTTTGTGTTATCTGGTAATTATCACAATTTACCTTTTTAACTGGCATCATAAAGATTTTTTTTTCTTGTGTTATTTTTTTCCCTTACCAATGACAATCGGGATGCAACAAAAGTGGAAATGACTGACTTCTGCAAAATCCATTGTTTTGACATTTTCAAAGCCGATGGTCTTTTTCTCCTAAAAGGTTTATTTAATTTTATCTAAAATGCAAATTTATAGAGCAAGAATGAAAGATCTTTTATCTACTATTCCTCCCCCCAAATAGTCACAGCAGCCAAGTTGAACTGCTCAGAAGCCCAGAGCCTAGAACCCAGTGTGGAGCTCCTTAGTCAATGCAGGAGCCCAAGGACCTGGACCAATGTATGCTTCCTCCAAGCCACATCATTAGGGAACTGGATGAGATGTGGAGCAGCTGGGTCTCAAAAAATCACCCTTATGGAATGGCATTGCAAGTGAAGGTTCAACCCAGCACACCTTGGTTCTGGCCCTATCAAAATGACGGCCTTTTAAAATGGCATGAGCAAGTAAAATCACTATGGGCTGGTGATATCTGAGCAGAGATCCACCCTCAAAAGACCTGTCACAACAAAACAAACCTCTGTGTTACAGCCATGAGAAAGTAAGGTAAGCCGGATTGAGATCACCAACTGATCTCACAGCTCAGTTCAGCCAATGAGTAATGTGTAGTGCAGCAACTTTCCCTGCAGAGAGAATCACTGCTTTCACAGGTGCTCACTGAACTTTTGCAAAGAGACTTAGTATCTTCCACTGACTTCTTGTTTGTCACTCACAAGTACAGGGCCATCCTACTTGTGGGAGCTTGCTTTCAGTTATGGTTTGCACATCAGGGTTTCCCCCACAGTGTGAATGCCAAGGGTTTCCTTGGACAGTGATGAGATGGTTTTCAGCTTTTAGGGTGTCGCTTCCCTGATGTGAACATAAAGGCCACACAGATGCATGTGCTCATGAAAGAACAGACCAACAGGAACCTTTTAGAGCCATATGCCACAATAAACCTCTTTCCTTCATAAGTAGCAAGTGCTACGCACTTACAATAAAAGGCTCATTAAAATACCTTCCTTATCTAAACAACATTTGAAACCACAAGCTCCTCTACCAGGATTCAGCTTATTTTACCAGAATATTCTGCTTTTTTAAATTTTGCCCCTCATGATTGAGATTTCTTATTCATCATCTCTGCATTTTATGTATAAGAAAACTACTGAAAATCTAGGTATGGGGGCTCCCTCTTTTATCCTAGCTTTGGAATCAGTTTAAGTTAACTGCAGAGAGTAAGTTTAATGAGTTCCTCTGAGATCAAAGTCTAGAGACATTTTTCATTAAACTCCATGAAATGTGACTCCAAGGAGGAAAATTTTAGTTTGGTGGTGGTGCTTTCTTTAACTCAGTATAAGATAACTTTATTTGCTTTATCAGTGTAGGTTTGACTGGCAAAAACCCAAGGATATAAACCCTTTGGAGAACAACTATGTGGAAGGATCCAGTGCACTTGATGATTGCTTTTTTAGTTTGTTGTGTTTCATATTTTAATAAGTCAGGCAGGAAATGGAAATAGAATCTCACCTGCCTTGGGGTTTAACATCAGGATCTTTCAGCCTAGATCCACAATGAACCCCTATTTTTCCCAATAGGAAAAAATACTTTAATACTGGTATTTGGCATCTAGATTTCATGTGTTATACAATCTTCCATGTATCCTCTTTCAGACTTTTGTTACATGAATACTTCTAATATTTCATTTTT
Source organism: Ochotona princeps (assembly GCF_030435755.1). Lineage (NCBI taxonomy): Eukaryota > Metazoa > Chordata > Mammalia > Lagomorpha > Ochotonidae > Ochotona > Ochotona princeps. Next base: position 33,623,744 of record NC_080842.1, on the reverse strand, counting down.
TCTCCACTTCAAGTTTTATTATAGACAGTCTTGCATTAATTTGGGCATTATAATACAGGTTTCAGTATGGATTACTGACATGTTACATTTCAGTCTAATTGGAATTCCTGTAATTGAGAAAAAATGCCTTATTAATTATTCCATCCCTTTCTGGCAATGTCTGTTTCTACTCTTCCTTAGAAAAGGGCACTGCTGCCATTGTAAAGCAAATCTTCATCACACTATACATTCTCCACTCACTGCGTCATGTTAGTTACGCTTCTTCATAATACAAAGTACAGCAGTTCATTTCTGCATCATTTATTTCACATATCCTTTGAGAAACAAACCATGCAATTTATTATGCTAATTATTTCTGACCCAAGGATATCAAGACACAATCCTAACTGTCAACGACATTATAGATTATTATACTTACATGTCATTTATCATTATTCAATTAACTTATTAAGTAGTTCAAACAGTTCATTGAAAAAATGAAATTCAAACTGCAATGTTTTTTGAAATCCAGGCAACTATTTTTTAATGTTCATTTTTCATGTTTCAAGAAATATTTGATGAAGTATTGGATTTTAGGGGTATCTGTTTTGTTTTCACTGGAAAGGTAGATCCACATAGAGAAGGAAACACAGACAGAAAGATCTTCCATCCACTGGTTCACTCCCCAAAGGGGAGCCAAGCAGATCCAAAGCCAGGAGTCAGCAGATCTTCCCAGGCCTCCCACCCAGCTATAAGTTCTCAAGGATTTGGACCATGCTCCACTGCTTTCCCTAGCTACAGTCAGTGAGCTGGATGGAAGGTGGAGCACCTGGGACATGAAGTGGTGCCCATATGGGGTACCAGTGCTTGGAGGTGGGAGCTACTGTGCCAGCCCCAAGCACAGTACTTGAATTCTACATATCACTGCAACACCTAATTCCCAAATCAAGGAAATTACCACCTGTCCCTTGTGCAGCGGGATTCCTCTCCATCTTGAGTGCTTATAGTTGTAGCAAGTATCTAACTGAGGTCATTGAGTGCATAGCTCTTGTGTTGTCAGATGTCACCAGGGAAACAGTGCGCAGAGGTTTCTGTCCACTAGGGCAGTGTGAATTCTGATAGAAGCTTTCATCTGAGGATAGCATTATGCTGTAGCATCTGGAGTCTGGGAATTGGCAGGAGACTAGGTGCGTTCCTCCTTTGAAGCAAGGCTGCTGTGAAGACTATGGGTAGCTCCCCTAATTGGGCTTCAAGTCAGTGACAAATGAGAAATTCTGCTGTAGCTAGAATCGCTAGCTTCTGTAGTAATGGAGGGGAACTCTCCTGTTCACCTTTCATCATGAAGTGGGAAGTCCCCACACCCTAGAGGGCAGGGTTGTGCTTGCTGGTGCATTTTGTTTCTCTCTCTGTTCTGTCTGACCAGTTTTCATGTCTTACAAGGTTGCCATCTCTTGCTTGCTGAATTCCAGTGCTCTCCTTCGCCATTCACCTCAAAATACAGCTATTCATCTTGTTGTTTCAGAACTTCCCTGCAGCAGAAAAGCAGTCTAGGCACCTCTGTTCATCCCTACACATTTCTACTAAGTCCTCTTGGATAGAGTCTAGTGTGTATTTTTGCTTTAAACCAAAATGACGTGTCATTATTTTTTATCTCTTAAACTTAATGCCAAAGGCAACAACTGTGATATTCATCTTAATCCTCAACTGCTTTTGCAGTCTAAGTGGTCAGTGTGTACTTTGCATACATGAATGAAAACGAATGAATATCTTATTTTTTCACCGAGTAATGAGCCCAAATTGTAGCCACTATAGGATTTGCTTACCTTATAAAATATGTGTTAGGCAAGGGCAATGTGGCTGTCACTTTTTCAGGTGTGGGAAACATTACATTGAACAATGTAGTGAACAATGGAAGTAAAGCCTCCACTCCAAAGAGGACATAGCTGATTAATTCATAAAAACGTGAATTCAGAATAGAAAGCACAACTGAGAAGACAAAGCAAATTTGGGAAATAGCAATGCATTCCTGGGGATGCTGACTGAAGCTGGATTTGTTAAGAATGATAATTATATATGAGCAGAGATCTGATTAGATAGACCCCTTTTGAATTTGAGAGGGAGAAAGAGAGAGTATCCATATGCCAGTTCACTTCTTAAGCCATGCAGTTGTTGGAATTGGGCTAGACAGAAGCCAGGCACACGGATCCCAACCCAGGTCTTTCAGGTGGGTGGCAGGGGCATTGCTACTTGAGTCATCACCTCCTGTCTCCAGGAGGCTGGGGTCAGGACCGAAGTTGGGAGTTGAGCTCAAATTATCTGACATGGGACAGGGTTATCCTTACCAGTAGCTTCAGGAAGCCCCAAGAAAACTATTTCAATTTTGATTTCCTTATGACAGCCTTACATTCCAATTACTATTATGAAATATTTCAAACACCTTCAAACACTGAAATTTGTTTTCCTCTGTCAAAAGCTTTACTTCAGATTACCTCATCTTATGAGATTTCAATCTGTTTGAATTAATTTAACTATTATTAACAAAACAGTAGGTCTCCAAATTTCTGTGTGAATGCATTTATTTAAACCAATTCCTTTTCACAAAAGTCTTCTGAGTCTTTGAATTGCTAAGTTTAAATTCTCTACAGCCCTTCCTGGATGAACTAAAATCTCTCCTCTTGTATTTGATATTTCCAGCCAACACCAAGTTTTTCAGGTTACCACATTAACATTCAAGTAACATTCAATTCCAAATAGCATGATTCTTTCTTAAGGTAGCTCTTTTATAATTTCATCCTAGAGCTGCCTAATCATAGTATATTTCCAGCGGTTTCAGGCATGGAGTCATACGTATATGTTTTCAATTTCCCTACCCAGTGGCACATATGCAAACCATCAATAAACGTATCAAAAGCTGATAGTCATACCAATCTACAAGACTGCCATCCTAACTAAAATGCCATTTTAGTGTGGGAATAAATACCAGCTGCATTATGAGAAAAGTAACATAAATTCCACACTAACTGTTACTATCTCTCTTGAACATAAATATACAATATGAAATAGAAAGTTTAATGTTTAGGAAGTTTTCTTATTGCTTTTATATTTAGGAAGGGTATTCAATTTTTCTGCATTGAATATTTATAATGTATAATTACAGCATGCATATCATTTTTACATAGCATAATACTTTTCTCATGTTTAAAGATAGGACTCTGGTTTAATTTACAGTTTTTAACAATAAGTGATATCATGATTTATATAAAAAGGTAAAATTGGAATAGATACAGGGTAATAACCACTGTAAAGACCTTTGAAGGTTGTACTTTCAGCACAAACTCATTTGTTCTCTGAAACTATTTTAAACAAATGTCAAATCACATGAGATATTTTAGATCCTCAGGCCTTATGTATTAAAAGTTAAGCTGAATTTGTGGCATTTGCAGTAAAAACAGTTGGTTTTCATTTTGCATAAGAAGAGAAAATTTTTAAATTATTTTTAAAACTGCCATGAAAATATTCTGGTATGATATTGTTAGTGATTCATAAGTTTGTTTTATGTTTAAAAACATCTCAGAGTCATTTGAGAAGGCTTTGTCTCAGGAGATTTCCCAGTCTGAACAGTGAAGTACTATGTAAAGAAAATGAATTTCCCTTTGAGTGACAGGTGTTTTAATAAATCCGTAGCTTTATTATTTTTTAAGTCTAAAAGTGCAGTATTAAAAACATTTCTACAAAAAATAGTGAAAGGGGCCTCGGATGAATGTATGTGCTTTACTTAAGGCATATGAATTAAAAATAAAATGTACTGAAGATAGTGATGGCATCTTAGCAATACAATTTTCTTATTCCCATGATTTATGAAATCGCTTATAAATCTAGTTAATACCAGATACTGGTTAAAGTAAAAAGAGCTTCTGTAGCTAATTGGGTCATAGATAAGAGATTTATATCTTTTAAACATTCTTTCAGATGAGAAAGCTCACAGCCAATTGTGGAAATGTGATTGAAAGTATCAGCTTATTTTGTTTACATATATTAACTTGGAGAGAAAATTTTTCTTTCATTCTAAAAATGCACTGTACCAACAAATAAATTGATTTGGCATAAGGCTTTTTTATTTTTAAAAGAATTTCATCAATCAATAGTCCTCTTTTGCACATGTATACATACAAATAATGTTAGAAATTTTGGATTGCATGTGACTTATGCCACTCAACTCATTCACCTACCTAATGCAAAATGTGATACAGCACTTGCCTGAAATGAACTCATTCAGCATTCCTAGAATCTTTCCACAAGCCAAACTTCTAAAGGCTTTCTTTGTTTTCAAGGCAGAGAGATAGGCAACATAAGCACATCTGCTTCATGATGAATTTCTACTTGTTCCCCGAGTGTTCTCCCTCCTTTTGTACTGCTAGCTGGAGTCATTGTTCAGAGGAGTCCTCCCAGTGAATTTGCTCAAGCGAAGTAGTCCTCTTCTGAACTATCAGCACTGTATGCGATAGAAATTCAAGTTGGTAGCTGTTCAAGAGTATTCGTTCTTCCTCTTGTTACAAACCTATTCTTGCACCTTACTTCATTCCATTTGTTCTGCTTTTTAAAACCAAAGCAGCGTTAGTATTTTAACAGCACTGCTCATACCGTTGATCCGTATTAATTTCTAGTAACTACCATTCTTAGCTCTTACTTGACGAGGTCTGTAGTGGAATATCTGCTCATTGCTAAGCAGCAGAGTCATGGCAGTAATTTCAGATTCCTTAATTTCTTAATGTTTGGTAATTTTGATGTAATTCTTATTAATTCTACCACCAAAAAAATTATAAAACTCTCCAGGCACAATTTGTACCAAATTGTAGTTAAAACCGAACTATAAATTTATTCTTTATACTAGTGTGATTTACTTGCAGTACCTCTATTTAATTCATTTTTTAAATAATGCAACTCCATAGGCCCTGAGATTTCCTCTCCCTGCCCCAAATCCTTTTCCTACCCCAACTTTCCCTCTAATATCACAATGTTTAGTCCTGCATGAAAATTAATAAGTCCATCATTTTGCCATTTAAGAGTATCTTGACATTGTAGGTATGGACAATGGCAGAGAGTCCAGCATCACATTATAGAGATACATGACACTTTCACTGGGAGCCCATCTTTGATTGAAAAATAGAGAAGCATACTGCACTGCATCCTCACATCTGGGTACGATCGTCTCCATTGCATAGCTATCATACATCCCTTTAAATACAAAGTCTTAAAGTCTACTACACGATGGAAGATAGAAAATTTATAAAAACAACAACAAAAAAACCCTTCATGAAGCAACCCTTCATGAAGCAACCTATGCAACTGTATGACACTTATGTATCATTGAAGAAATCAATAAGGAAATAGGAAAAAAAAAACCTTTTTGGAGAAATGAAAGTAACAAAAATATCAACACCCATGAGATGTAGCAAAAACAGTTTTGAAAGGGGCATTAATAATATCTGGTACTTACAAAAATACAAAATGTCTCATGAAAATTATTTATTAATGCTTCTCAAGGATGTATTTAAAAAGAAAAAATAAACAGGAAATACAAAAAGTAAAAATTCACAGCAAAAATAAATGGATTTGAAACCCAAAAAGTACAAATTGAAACAAGAAAGAGCAATCCCCCTTCTTTTTTACCCCTCAAAAGAGCCATTTTTTAAAGATGAGCAAAATAAACTTTTAGACATATTAACGAAGAAGAGCAGGAAGGAACAACAAACTAAAACTAGAGATGAAAAAGAATGACTCCAACTTTCTGCTCTTTACCTGGGTCACAACACTGCTGGTACAGGCAACAGTCAAGAGTCTAATGTTTTGTTGTCTAGGTATACTTAGAAGTTTCATTGGAAGTTTATTTTTATTTTATAGCAGAGATGCATTCCATTGGTTTTCTTTGATTTGTGGTAGTCTTGTCTCCATTACATCCTTTGTTTCTTCACCTTTGTTTGTGTCGTATTTTCGATGCAAGTTGTCTTATAGTAGAGCAAACTTATGATACCTATCTTTTTGGGATTGGCTCATTTCACTTAGCATCATGGTCTACAGTTGGCCTCATTTGGTTGCGAATGATAGGATTTCATTCTTTTTAATGGCTGAGTAGTATTCCACAGAGTAGGCATACCACAGTTTCTTTATCCAGTCATCCTTCAAAAGACGTCTAGGTTGTTTCCATGTTTTTGTGATTGTTGATTGTGCTGCAATGAATACAGTGGTGTAGGGTGCTTTCTTAGGTGTATGTATCAGATCTTTTGGCTACGTTCCCGAGTGTGGGATCATAGGGCCGGTGAACTTTCAGTTGCCGGAGTACTCTTGTCTTCTCCAGGAGGATTTATTAATTCTTTCCCTCTCTGTCTCATTCCACCAGCAGCCCATGGAGTTGTGTACAGGAGCAGCCAACACTTTTATTGCTTGTGTTTCTTGCTAAGGCTTGCCTTCTGTTCTGCTTGCAGCTTCCCAATTATTGGGGCTGCTAAAGTGCGCCACCAAGCGATCCCTGCTGCTGATGTGCAGGATCCTATTAGTCCTCTCTTCTCTGCTGTTTTGCTGATGTTTTCTGCAGTGCCCATGGAGGTTATTGCAGCAGACAGTGGCACAAGTGCGCATGCTGTGCACCTGCGTGGCAGAGGTCCTCTCTGGCACACGCTGTCCCCAGCCCAGTGAGCTGCGAAGTGAGCGAGCCCGCACACTTCTGCCAGGACTTGACAATCACCAGACTTGCTCAAACACACTACCAAGTACTTTCTGCCTGGTGCCAAGTGTGTGCCTCTGCGGGTTTTCACTCTCTTGCGTTATTTTGTTCTAGGCTTCCCCTTTTTGGTGGGGCTGAGCGCTGCTGCGGCTCACACTGGAAATCGTGCAGTTCTCCCAATCTAGACTCTGCCCTCCAGGGGATACAGTGTCTCTCTTGGGTGGTCCTGGTATTCAGTCTCTGGGGATCTAGGGCACAAATCTCTGGATGTGGGGTGGACTCTGTTCTAGATATGATCCTCTAGTCCCACTCTAGGCTGCTTCACTGCCCCACAGGCTCACTCCCCAATGGTTTGCTCCTAAATGGCATGGCTGCTCTGACCATGGACGCGAATTATTGGGGGCCTGTTGGCTTCCCTGCTATACCTCCCTCTCTAGTGTTCTCCTGCTGTTTCTTTGGGTAGACTCCCACTATGAGTCTGCCTACTCCCATTCCTTCTGGGCTGGCTCAGGATTCTCTAGGCTTTAGTCTGTGGTTTGGGGTTCCTTCCCATAGCTCAGCTCCTCTTGTGCTGTTGGCTGCAGCTTCAGGTGTTTTCAACAGTTCTTCTCTGTCTGGTAGCTCTAGATTCCTTCCAGTGGCCTCCAGGGAGCTTTGCTCACCCCGATCCTTGATTTTTCTTTCTCGGCTCTTTGTTCTGCCTAATGTCTCCTAGCTCTCCCTGCACTTTCAGCTACACCTGCCTACCCTGACCGGCTGTCTTGTCCTCCTCTAGCACAATGCTTTGTACATAGAGGATCCTCAATAATTTGCCAGTTTAAGAAGGAAATAATTCACTGACTTCTTTATTATCCATTTAAGTTGATAACAGTGAGTGGCTTAAGAAAGCAAGCAGGGAAGTTAACCGGACTGGATTACATTTCTAAGAAATCCAACAGGAAGACAGGCAGGTTCCAGAATATGAATATATATATATATATATATATATATATTTTAAATTTGTTTCTTTATTAAATAGTTTGCACAACAAAACAAATACATAAAATTAGTTGTAAAAGTTTTAAAACTTCAAATGTGGCATGTTTAAAGTAGGAAAGAAGGAGGCAAATTCATCAAATGTCTGAACATTTAAATGAAAATAAAACTACTCTTACCTTCTATGAAACAAACTCCTGGTGTTTCACAAATTGTAATGATTTTGAAAAGTGTAGTAAAACTAGAATTCACTACCATGTTAAAAACAATGTCAGAGGACATGAATGACAACCTAGGAAAATAAAACAAATAGTTGAGAGCTTAAAAATAGACTAAACATTTATTAGCTATAATAAAAGAAATAGAAAATATTGGCAATATTTAATATCTAAAAGTTTGTTTTCCATATTAAAAATACCTAACTAGGAGATTAAAATGATTTATCTATTTTTATTTGAAAGGCAGTCTGACAGATAGGAGAGACAGACCTTCCATCTGCTGGTTCACTCCCCTAATTACATAACATCTATGACTGGAGGAACTAAGCTTGGGGCAAAGACTTTGGGCAGTTCTTTGCTGCTTTCCTGGGCCTTTAGCAGGGAATTGGACAGGAAGTGGAGCAGCAGGAACATGAATAAGGATCCCTATGGCATGCCAGCACCGCAGGTCTAGGCTTAACTTGGTATATGCCATGGTATAGGCCAGCCTGGAAAAAATCAAATTGATAATAGAATTTCATTCAAGCATTAGGAATTATATGCTGCAAGTCTTTACAATGGTTCTCTCTGGAAGGTAAGATGATACTTTTTACTACTGTATTGCTTGTTGTAATGTGCTGAATTTCCTTTTCTCCAAGTAAAATAGCAACAAAATAAAAAAAATTAAATCATATTAGTAGTACTATGAGGAATGCAGCAATTGATGACTAAAACACACATTCAGTTCTCAGTTATCTGTTCTGGGAGATGAAATGAGTTGTCTCTAGTTTAAAACCTATTTTGTCTTCTTCTGCTAGGGAAAGGAGAACATGGAAAACCTTACCCCCTCACAGAAGAGGACCATGATGACTCAGCGTATAGGGAAAATGGCTTCAATATTTTTGTCAGCAACAATATTGCACTAGAGAGGTCTCTGCCAGATATCCGCCATGCTAAGTGAGTAACAGGGGTCGGGCGTGAGAGGGGCTGTTTGGACTTCATTCTTACCTCAATTATATTTAGGGCCACACATTGTTACTCTGCCGTTTGAGAGTTGATTCTTGGTTAGAGCTAAAATCATGTAGATACAAAAAAGGAAGGCAGGAAGGAAGGAAGGGTGGCAGGGGGTAGAGCTGCACAAAATGCTTAAAATGAACAAAGGCAAATGTTGCTTTTTCAATTTTGTGTCACTTTGTGAGCTCCTTGTGGCTTGTCAGCTGACAGCAAGCTCAAGTTTTATTGAGTCACAGGTAAACAATGGAAATTTAAATGAAAGCAAAGATAACACTACATAAAGTTACTCGAAATCCATCTTCTCTTCAATTGTCGTCATTAACTTCTACTATGGCTCATTATATGTTTTGCTCAAAATTGTTACCATTTTCCCCTATAAAATAAATGCCAAAAAGATGTTAATATTTGGATGGGATCGGCATTTGCAATGTGATATTACCAGGTGCATTTACTAAATCTGTCAAGTTGTACTAATGCATTTAATTCCCCACTATTCCTCAATCTGCCTTTAAAAACACTAAGGAGACAAGAGAGAGAAAGAAAGAGAGAGAGAAAGAGAGAATAAAGTTACAGCAATGAGTGAAAATAAGGATTAGGAATATAAATTTAAACCAGCAAAGTAAATAAAATATTTGTGTAAAGGTAATTAGCTCTTTAAAAATTAGTAAAGTATGGTTTGGGGGACTATTTTCTTATTGCCATGCTAAATATATTTTAAAATATAGAAAAGTTACTACTGGCTTTCTCCAAAGGTGAATTTGCATTTCCCAATATAGTTAAACAGAGGATTAATGCAAAGAATAAATCAATTTTTCCCTAAACTGAGTACTTTGTCGGTCTAGGACTTTTAGCCAGGCACATTATTCCCCGGTTGCCTTAAATTATCAGTAATTTCCGTTGACCAAGAACATTTCTAGTTATGAGAAATTTCAGTACCTAATTGCACACCATGAAAGATGCATGAAATTATATTGTTGGCATAATAAATACACTCAGAGAATAATTTTCCTTCATGTCTACATTTTCCCTCAACATATTCAATCTTTTTCAAGAAGAAACAATTGCAGGCAGAGGGAGCATAGAAAATCACTGAAGTTAAAAGAAGATTGATATTCCAATTTTTCTCAAAGAGGATATTTTTAGTGTACCCACTACCTTTCAAGAAAGCATATTCTTAGATAATATTGGGAAAGAATATAGGAAGAAAAATGTCTTTACGTTTTTGTTAAAGTGACTGAGTTGAGAGTGTAAAGAATCATTATTATAAATGTACGTGAAGGAAAACATGCTGAATTATATTTAGTTGTTGAGGGTGGCTATCTAAAGGATAAATAATCAAACAACAAATTGATATCCCAAAAAGAAAAAGCGAAAACAGTGATGATGATTGGCCTTATGTGTTAAGAGTGTTGGAGCTGCATAACAGGAAAGTGCTAAGAATGAAACTGCCAGAAATAATGCTTTCCCTCAACTAGTTTTGTGTCTGTTTCAGTGATGCAGTAATCTCACAAGCCTTATGTTATTTCTGCGTTTGTCATTGTCCCATTTTCTGAGAACTATGAGAAAAAGAAGTTGTCCAGGGTTCCCACTCCTTAAAGTTGTATGCTTTTGACTTCATCCGTGCTCATAGAAACGCAGGTACATGTAACGGCAACAACACACAAGGTCAATGAAATTATGAAGGCTGGGAGCAGAGTCTGACAATTGAAGAGAATCCTAGAGTTTCTTTCACAAACCATTTTCCTTTCTCTTTTTTTTTCTTTTTTAAGATAAACTGTTGTTGCAGTGTTCTTTGCAGGTTGTAATGTGATGATTGCATGTGGGCACTGTAAATTCATGTAAAAGGACACTGTAAATTGATGCTCATTCAACATGAGGGAGTAAAGCAGCTACATTATCAGTTGACATGAACTTTTTCATTAAACAAAAGTAACGGAATAGTTTATGAACCAGAAGCTATAATGCACAGAGTTATGTTAAACTTTTAACAGTATATTTTATAAAATGTTGGCCTTAATATTTAAAAATGCACATTTTAAGACTATTTATTCTCAAGTAATCATTTTTCTTATAATGGGTTTTATTTACAAAGTCCTCGATTAGCTTTACTTTAAGGAATTAGAAGAGATTAAATGCTTATTCTCTTGTCACCCCCTGAGAGACCTGGATTAAGTTCCAGAATCCTGATACAAGCCTGGTGTAGCCTGTCTGTTGCTGGCATTTTGGGAATCAACCTGCAGATGAAAGATATCTCTTTATCCTTTTTCAGATAAAATAAAAATAAGTAAATGTAAAATATACATTCATCATGACTAGAACTATGATGAGTATTTATCCACATTATGTGTAATTCTATTTCGTCTATTTGTATATTTGTCAGCCGTTAATTAAACAAGTAAATGGCAGGCACCTGGGTAAATTGTTAAAGGAATGCCATTCAGAGGCAGATAGTTAATAGGTCAGCATTAAGAATTCCACTGACCCGTTCCCCAGTGAAACTGGTAAAAATTATTATGAGTATCTTTTAGTGTTATGCCATCAGATACAGCCTTTAAGGCAAAGAGAAAATTGAACATCTATTCTAGAAAATCTATAAAACTTTGTTAAGAAGGGACATAATTTAGGATCTAAAGAAGATCACTGTATCTTTCTTCCCTCCCAGATCAATAAATGAGATTTTTCTACAAAAGATGCTGGAGATCCCCAGGTTCCCTCTGAGTCATGCTCCCATCAGAAAAACTTTGTGGTTTTCTGGTGTGTTCTCTTTTTTTCTTTTGCATTTTTTAAATTCATAAATTTTTATTTGAAAGCCAAATTTAAGGAGAGAAGGAGAGACAGAGATGTCCCATTTAACTCCCCAAATGCCTGAAATGCCCAATGCTGGGTCCCTCCAAAGCCAGGAAGATAGTGGGAGCTTTTTCAGTCTCCAATGTGCATGCAGGGGCCTAGAGATGTGGGCCGTTTTCTGATGCTTTTCCAGGCATTTGCAGGGAGCTGGGTGAAAAGTGGAGCAGTGGAAACTCATTTCTCATCCTTCTTCCTATTCTCTTCAGTGAAGCAACTTGTCCTGGTGAGTGCAATAGACAGTGAGAGGACTTGTTTCTGCTTGTAGCCACCAGCCTACAGCAGACTGTGGTGAGGATGGCATGCTGAGAGTGGGTTGGCCCTAATCACACTCTCCCCCCACTTGGGACATTGTAGGAATGAAGCAAGCAGATCAGAATTCAGGCTACTCTCCCTTCTGTCTGAATTCTCATCTCCTAGAGTACGATATCCCTCGAAAATCTTGGCTGTCCCCACCTTCTTCTCCAGGTCCCTACTTCAGAGTTTGCCTGAGAGAGAAGAAGCCACAATTCAGATGACTTCTAAAGTCTTCTCAAATTAACTGACATCTTTGTCACACAACATACAGAAATTCAGGTGTAAGGAAGAACAGTAATATGGTGGCAAAAGCAATCTCATGGTGGCAGAGATTAAAGGAAAAACCGTGTAGGCTTGGAGCAATCTAGTTGGTAGGAAAGAGTTCAAGAATGGCAAATATGATGGGATCCCATCTGGGTTCAAAATAAATATCATACCAGGGCCCCAGAAATTATTTCTTCAAAGAAGCCAGAATTTGAATAAATTAGAGCACTTTGTGTTGCAGTACAATTTTTAAAAATAGTGAAATAACAAACCTGGAGTTAAGGGATATAAAAGCTGGTGTGTTGAGAAAGTAAGAAAGAAAGCTAATCAATAGGACTACGTCTCAGGGTTGTTGCCAATTTCCAAATCTGCACCTACTGGAACATTCCTCACAGTTACTGAAAAACTACAGGCAACATGTATGGAAGTTTACTGAAATTGTTCTGGCATACATGCCAAGAGGCACATAAAATAAACAAACACATCATCATCATAATTTTGATCACAAAAGACAAAGAGAAATTTTGACAGCAACAAGAAAAAATGACTCATCGCTTACAAAGGAATCTCACTAAGTCACACGTAAGTCTACATATGAAAGATTTCTAAACTAATTATATGTTATCAGCATTACTGATACCAGGGCCAGACAAATTCATCACCACAAAGACAAACTGAGACCATTTACTTTTCTGATTATGTATATAAAAAAATATCACTGGAAAAGCAAATTAACATTGCAGTAAACAAGCAGGTAGTGAACCTTAAGAACATAAGCAAGGCAAGGGTTTGGCCCAGTGTTTGATTGTGGTTAGAATGTGAGCTTCACATTGACAATCCTGAGTTGAATACTGAGCTCCAGCAAATGCTTCAGCTTCATTCAGTCTTGTTGGAGATCTTCACTGACTGAGGTTTTAGCTTCCAGGCTTAGGCTAGGCCTGGTTCATGAGATATGTGATGTGAAGTAATGAATGGGTTCTCTCTCTCTCTGTGTCTCTGTCTGTCTGTCTCTATTTATATATATATATACACATATTCTCTAAATATAGTATGTATATATACTCTCTACATATATATTATATACATATATGTGTGTGTGTGTGTGTGTGTGTGTGTATCTTCCTTCTTTCCTCTTCCCTCTCATTTTCTACCTGTGGAATAAATAAGAATGCAAGGGTATCGCACACGTGTGCACGCACACATGCCTAAATATTTAAAAGATACCCAGTAGCACTAAACTTAACCTGAGAAAACACCACAAGCGTCTAAATTCCGATCCCTGCCTTCTCCAGTCTTCCTCTGCTCTGCTGTGCATGCTCACTGTGCAGCTGCTAGGCTGTGGGACTATACAGGTGTAGGAATACAGCTGCATGGACTTGGCAAATCTTCATTACTTAGTACAAATGGAAAGTATAATCACCCACCAAACAGAGGGATCGGTGTATTCCCTTAATTGTGAATTTAAGAAATTCCTATGTAATAGGTGATCAAATAAATCAATAACTGGGAAAGTAAATAGATGACTAAAGAGAAATGACCACCCCCCCCCACTACCCACACTCTCACATGCTCGTATAGACTTTGTAGACCATACAAATTTTTCAGACCTGACAAAGACAAAATAAATTACTAGTTATCACTGTTTTTTCAAACCCAGCTGACAGGGAAGGATGAGAATAGAAAAACTGGGTGACTAAAGCCAGCTATTGAAAATTGAATATGCTGACATTAAAACAATTACTATGTAAATTGGCACTTGGAAATGACTTATGTAGATATGCTCTATAATGTGCTCGTCATTAGCCAGATGCCAAGTTGACATTTTATTCTGCTACTGTTGAGAATGTGCTAGAGACCTTTAGCTGAACCAATATGACTTTGGAAGAAATCAAGCAATGACAAAAGGTTAAGAGAAAATAAAGACATTCCCTCCCCTTTTTGGACAATTATGATCCCATTATGAAGATTATAAACCACATTGTTTTCTATAATAGTACTGGCTACTCTGAGAATCTTGTAAAAGAAATATTACTTTTGAGAATTCAAAGATTTAAACAGTTATTTATTAGAAAGGCACTTTGTGAGTCTTTTGATACACTAGCAGGCAAATGTTAACAAGTTAATTAATTAATTTGGACAAATTGCTGACACTGAGATTTCAAAATGCCTCGGAAATATCCTTTCATTCTTTGGCCATGAGCTAAAACAGATTTTCCTATGTAGAATTGATTTCCCTCACACATGAGCCATAATGATGCTGCCTGGAACTGAGTTGACACTTTTTTTAATGCTGTTTCAGGGAATTGTATTGATTATTCAAAAATGGTGCAAAATTATAAACATAGTGAATGTGAATCCTAAAAAAGAATTTCAGGATATCATGTCCTTTTTGTTATAATCATCACTATGCAATATTTCAAACGTCTAGCATTATATAAAATCATTCTATTTGCCATATGTTTCACTGTATATATGTCATATATGTATATGTGTTTGTACATAAGTGTGTGAACTTCAAAAAGGTTTTGAAAAGACACATTTGAAAAAAGTTTGTTTTTGCATAAAATTTAAATCAAGTAATGTTTTCATAGTAGGCATTTTGCACAAACTGTTTGAAGACCCAGCATATTTGCTCAGGTAACTGGCTGGCACCATTGCAGTCCTCGATTCTTTGGATTTGGCTATTCTAGACACTTCATATGAATGAAATCATCAGCTCTCGGTTTCATCTATGTTGCAGAATGTTTCTCCTTTTATAGATTGAATCATACTTCAGTGTATGAGCTTAGCACATGTCTTCATTTTTACAATGGTCAAGAGAAAGCATTTTACTACACACTGTCATTGGGAAATACCAGTATTTCTTTCTGATTCCAATTTCAAAACCCTTGCTACATACACAGAATTGGGGTTGGTGTATCACCTGTTGGGTATAGTTTAAATTATAGGAAATTCCTGTACTGTCTTTCTTGGTGTACCAGTTTTCATTCCCATCAACAATGTACAGGATTCAAATTTCTCCATATCCTCAGTAGCACTTCTCTCTTTTCTAATTTATTTATTTGATTATTTGATAATACTCTTTACAAATGTTAGGAGCTGTCTTATCAAAATTCTAATGTGGGTCTTTAGAAAAAGACATCCTTAATCTATTTTAAGTTGAAATTTTTAAGAGACAAGTGAAAGTTCATTTTTTATGGTTATGCAATATTTCTTGCACTATGTTAGTAAGTCTATCTCCTTTGTTAATGCGTGGCACTTTTTCAAAGATAAGGAGACACTGAATGAATGAATTTATTTCTATTCATCTTATTCTGTTTAATTGGTCAATTTGACTTTCTTTTTTTTCTGGAACCACACTGTATCCATCACTATTGAGATATGTCTGACTCTAAATTTGATTTACTTTTCCATGACTGATTTGGCTCTTTCTGGTCTTCTATGGTTTCAAATTAATCTTAGGATTTTTCTCAATTTTTAAAAGAATAACATTGAGACTTTTATATTATTGCACTGACCATATTGTGGTTTTAAGCATAAAGCATTTGTGTGTGAATTTAGCTTCCTAGAACTTTCTTAAATTAATTCACTAGTTCTAGTGAGTTTTTAAGTGGAGATTTTGGGGTTTTCTGTATATAAAGGTTATGTTCTCTGTAAATAGGAACGATTTTCTTTTCAACCTAAATGCCTTTTCGAATATCACATTATTCTGAATAGTACTGACAAGACTGCTGCATTCAAATGGCAACAGTGGAAACGCATTCCTGGTTTTTGAAGAAATGCTTTGAAATTCCATCATTTAGTGAAAATTCTATACCAATTCACATCTTGGCCATTTCACTTTCAATCTAGCTCACAGGTAACATGCTTGGAACCCTGCCACTCCAATGAGAAGCCTGGAGGAAGCTTAGCTTTGAGACTATCTGTGATATAAACCAACAGATGGACAACCTCTTTTCCTCGCAGTCTCTGTAACACTGCCTTTCAAATAAAGAAATAATTGTTTTATAACAAAATGTAGCTGAAAGAAGGTAGAAAACTTTGAGTGGTACACTCGATTGGTGTCACTTGTCAAATATTTCCAATTATATTTTTTCTGCAACACTTAAGATTACAGGGTCCTGTGCAGTAGCCTAGCAGCTAAAACCCTGGCCTTAAACGTGCTGGGATCCCATATGGGTGATGGTTCTAATCCTGGCAGCCTCACTTCCCATCCAGCTCCCTGCTTGTAGCCTAGGAAAGCAATCAAGGATCGTCCAAAGCCTTGGGACCCTGTATCTGAGTGGGAGACCTAGAAGAAGCTCCTGGCTCCTAGCTTCTTATCGGTTCAGCTTCGGCCATTGCAGTCACTTGTGGAGTGAACCAGTGGACGGAAGATCTTCCTCTCTATCTCTCCTCCTCTCTGTATATCTGACTTCAAAATAAAAATAAATAAATCTTGGGGGAAAAAAACACACTTAAGATCACGGTTCTCCAGCTCTTGTGGCAGATCTGACTAGTTCTGATCAATGAAGTATAAGCAGAAAGAAAGACATCATTCTTACGGACAAGTCATTCATGTCCAAGTTGAAATGCATCAGCGGTCTCATTTTCCTGCGAAATAGTGATTGACAATGATAAACTTGCTGTTATTTTCACATGCTATAACGAGCAGAAGCACTTCTGCCAACAAGCGTTATGAAAGAAATGAAAGAGAATATTGATTACTTTAAGATGTTTGGAATAAGGGTGGTTATTAGCAAAGTACTACATCCTTATGTTTTTAAAAATAGAAATAGAATTGAAAGTCTTCAAAATACTATACTTTGAATAAGCTAGTAAAATTACGTAAGGATTAAAATATGAAAATAAATCACCTGAACATTTTGCATAGAAACTGAAATACAAGTATTTGAATTATTAAAGTATGAATTTTATCTTTGTTTACATCATTAAAATTATAGCAACATACCATGGGAGAGAATAATAAGGTGACAAGTTTGTTAAGCATCTCAAATGCAATTGACCTAAACGCTCATAGAAAAAAAAATGTGTATGATTAGTAAATTACCTGCTTTATGCAAAAAGGCACTTGTTTCACATATTTATAATTAAAATTTATATTTTGAACTCTTTGTAGAGTTGAAAAATTATATTATCAAGCCAACTAAGTACAAAAGATATATAATTACAAATACAATAAATAAATAATATATATGTTAACAAGTAAAAATATTATTAAACGAAGTATTCCTTTAAAACCTATCAGTTTAGCAAACGTCAATATAAAACATCAGAAAGTATTTGTCTTTTATTTTTTTGGAATAACACGTAAGAGAATGAGAAATTTGTTATTCAATTTCATTTCCTCTGCTATAAAAAGCTCAGCAGATTGTCTAAACCAGTTTTAACTTTTTGTCAGCCTTTTAAATGGTTACACGATTTGTCATTTCTCTCAAATGAATTATTATGATTTAAGCTCTGTCTTTGACATTCTTGATGAAGATTGAATGTTTCATGAACTTAAATAAATTGTTATTAATAATGAGATATACATTCTTAAATTCTCAGTTAACTTCATGCGAATATTACAAATAGTGTAGTAATGTGTGCGGTGAACACGACAACCACTACAGAAACCCTAATAGTGCAGCCATGTGAAATGCAACAACAAGCATGTGCACCCATATTGTTGTAACTTGATACAATAAACATTTTGTTACATCTCCATTTTTTCTTTCTATTTACACTTTTGCAATTTATTTCAAGCATAAACTAATAAATCTCTTTGACTCAATTTTACTTGTTTCTTAAACATTTTTCCTTAGTAGTGTGTTGTCTGCATTTTAACAATCATCCATTCTAAACCAGACCTGAAATTTTATCTGGCATACACAGATACAGGTTCTTAATAAAGCCCTGGGTATGCTTCAGTGTTTCTAGTAATATTGAACAGCAGTCATCTGCAACACAACTTCTCAAATCCATTGCTTGAATTTGGTAGTGAATTCAATTTTCTTCAAAGCAGCTTAAACTCTAGAGTAACTGAGAATAATTCAATCAGATTCAATACTGTTACAGACGGACTGGTTTTCTTTACAGTAAGAATCAATCTGCACCCTCATTATTTTTGCCAGAACTATTATCATCGCTAATCTTCCTGTAAGGAGTTATTCCAATATCCTTCCCTGGACCCGTCGCCATTCTTTCTTCCTCACAGCTCATGAAGTTCGCGCCGGCCTAGCTATCCACCAATCGGATGTAACCTGGCATTCCACCTGAATCCCACCTCCCAATCTTCCAGCCCCCTCCCCAACTCCGCCCACTCGCCAATCATCCCTAGGCATTCACCTGCAGGCGCCAATCCCCTGGGGGCCTGGCCTCAATCCCTCCCAATCCCCACCCCCTACACCTGGCTGACAAAAAGGTCCCCCCAGGTGCGGCTCGCTCTCTTACCCTTCTCTTACCCCGCTCTTACCCCTCTCTTACCCCTCTCTTACCCCTCTCTTACCCCGCTCTTATCCCTCTCTTACCCCGCTCTTACCCCTCTCTTACCCCTCTCTTAACCCCGCTCTTATCCGGCTCTGTTCCCGCTCTTACCCTGCTCTTACCCCTCTCTTACCCCGCTCTTATCCTGCTCTTACCCCTCTTCTCTTATCCCGCTCTTATCCTGCTCTTATCCTACTCCTACCCTGCTCTTATCCCTCTCTTATCCCTCCTTCTCTGGTCTCTGTCTCTCTGCTCTCTCCCTTTTTCTCCTCCTGATTTTCACCACCTCTACCCATTCCTGCCCCGTTGGAATAAACCTCCTAAGATACCTCGTTGCATCTGGTGTGTTTCAGCTCACGGTAAAGAACCAGGTTGTGGGAATTAGCTGCGCGTAATAATATAGTAATAATATAGTAATATCCTATGAACTAGAACTCTGCAATCTTTTTAAATAACTAACACTTCCTACTGCAAGTTCCTGCCGTTTTCAGCATATTGTCTGCTTGACTGTGTGAGGAATATGTAAACGTGGAACTGTGTTCTAACAATATTTGAAAATCTTCACGTTGACTTCAGGCTTAAATCCAACATCTTTGGAATCACTCTCAGAGTCCTTACGGGGTGTGTTCTCAAGCCACACACTCATCTAGAAAGAGTTCTTTAATTCTTTCAAAGTTAGCTCCATTTCCCCCAGGGTTCATTGCCTGTGCATCCTGTTTTATCACTTGTCTCATTTGTATCTAATCACTGTATATATCTGGCCACTGGTCTGTGAATCCAAAAGGGAAGAGAATGTAATGCATTTATTTTTCTGCATCTTAAATGTCTCTAACTTTTCTTCATGCATTCCATGTCTCTTGCGTTTCCAATCCCTTTCCAAAGAATTTAACAGATAAAATAATAACATCAAAACACCAAGAGTGACAGCAATAGTAATGGCAATATTTTTCAGCTTTTGCTAATATAAGATACAATTTTACACTAAGCGCTTTAACAAGAATACTTACAGTCCATTCTCATTAATGCTGGTGTCCGTGTGGTGGGTGCGAAAGACACGAAGGTGTGAAAAGTATTGTTCCATTGCAGGGAGGGCCGCAAGGAACTTCCCGCTGCACCACAGGGCCTGGCAGATGTCTCTGCAATCACCCGAATGCAGCTCCACCTTCCTTTGCATGGACACCGGACAACCCTGCTGAGATGTCTGTAATCTATTTAGCCATTGTCTGCCACTGCAGAGTTGGTATTTACTACCAATGTGATCTTGGAAGTTGATGCTGCTGATAACGTCTTAGCAAATGAGCCTTTTATTATTGCTGTCTGGGCTGCCCCCATTGACCATATGCTAATCAAGGGTGTTAAGTCCCCAGGTATAGTGGGAATCTATTCTTCCCTCTTTTCTTGGTCTGTAACTCCCTCCTTCTGTGATGCATTTCCTTCCTTAACTGATTCAAGGCGAAGTTGTAGGCTGAGGATTGTAGTACGAATGTGTTACAAATTGATATGCACCATCTATTGAGAACTTCCTGACCACTGGGTCAGGATGAATAACAGCCTGCTTTAAAATGAAAAATGGCAGAAATATCCTTGGAAATGCCCACTTGACCATGACGTAAAAAGTCTGTGCCAGAGTTAGACTGTTTGTGTATAAATAAAGTGGACAGCTTTCTCACATTGTCCATTATGATCCTGAAATTGTAGTGGTCTGTTTCGTTCCTCTTTGTGCCTCATCCACACACTCTTCTCGAGTTCTGAACTCAGCTGGAGCTGGACTCCAGCACATTAACACATTATAAAGACTTATTTTGCTCATACATTTTTATATATGATTACTCTTGAATTCTTTTGTGTCTGCCTATTTTTCTGACTGAATTAGACACGACTATGAAACATCTGTTGATAGTCATCAAACTATTGAATGTTTATAGAATGTTACTCTAAATGCCATTTTTATTTAGTGTATGTTAACATGTGCAATATGTTATATTAATGATTTTTAAGGTGATTTTCTGGAGCTGGTGCTGTGCAATAACAATTGAAGCCTCCTCCTGAAGCAACAGCATACTGTATATATCCCAGCTGCCATGCTTCTTTTCCAGCCCTCTGCTAATGGTCTGGGAAAGCAGCAGAGTCTGACCAAAGTGCTTGGGCTCGGTAATCCATGTGACTGCCGTAGAAGAAGCTCCTCTTCCGTTGGTTGCAGCCATTTAGGGAGTGAACAAATAAATGCAATATCTCATTCTCTCCCCGCCTCCCCACTCTCTCTCCCTCTCTTTATCTGCTTGAAACTCTACCTTTAAAATTAAAATAAATAAATCATTTAAAAATTCAATTTCCTCCCTTGGAAATATCGCTTGTTTTCTCAGGATCTGATATCTTGTTTAATAGGTGTAATCATTATTATTGATGTATGGAAGCACAATTTTCTTGAGCTGTTTGTTGGCTTTGCTCACAAGTATGCTGAATCACAGTAGTAGTCTTTCTCAAATCTGCACGTTATGGTTAAAACTATCTGACTTACTACACTCCTTGGAAGTCACTGACAGATCTAATTTATTTTTTATGATTTGCCATTTCATTATACTTAAAGCATCTTAATGCTTATATTTTGATATAATCCAAACAGCTTTCTACTTTCATTCTTAGCCTTTGAAAATGTCAAAATGTGCTTGTTTGATAAATATGATGAAGCTTTAAATTAATTAATAGAAGGACAGCAAGAAAAATTATTTCCATCTTATTTCTTGGTTAATTATAAAATAAAAAAATGAAAATTTCTTTTGAAATTTTCTATTAGCATTGCAATAATGTCTAGGTTAGGATATTAATCCATCACATTTTGTGATTATAATCATTAATATATCATTTAGGATTAAATTTTCAATTATTCTGTTTAAAGCCTGTAGATATTTTTTTCTCTCTACAAAAGCCTTAAATACTGTCTAACCATTAAAATGCTGCAAGAATATGCATAATTATTACCAAGGGTAAGATTTTAGAAGTCTTCAATAGCCAATCCAGACCTTAGTCATATGCTGAGTAGACACAGTTTTAACACAAATAACTTACCCATATAGTTTTCATAACAATACGAAAAACGTACTTTAGGGAGAGAACTCCTCTCCACCTTGATGTACTTGAGCCCTGATACAAAACAGAATAAAGTAATGTTTTCATTAAAAGTGAATTTGAAAGGGTATTGTTTAAGAATTAACAAAGAAGAATAACTACCATGTACACTGTTTTGCTGAGAAATTATTAGGCAAAATTATGTTTTAACAGTTATCTGATAACAGTGAATAAACAAACAAGTGTAAAAGATACATGATATATTTGCATTTCATGTACCTTTTCATCTTCCTTCATCATTTCCAGCTGTAAGCACAAGATGTACTTGGAAAGACTGCCCAACACCAGCATCATCATCCCATTTCATAATGAAGGTTGGACTTCACTCCTGCGGACCATACACAGCATAATTAACCGCACTCCAGAGAGTCTGATAACAGAAATCATCCTAGTAGATGACTTCAGTGACAGAGGTAAGACAAGTTGATAACATTTTATCTGACTTAGTGTCACCCATGCAATAACTCAGATATCTATCTATCTATCTATCTATCTATTCCATCTGAAAGGTGATTATAAAGTTTTATCTGTGTTATAACTTCAGAAAAAAATTTGGCTAATTGCCAAAAGAAAGCTAAGTGAAAAATTGTCGTCTCTGGAGAATTATGCACTATGTTTTTTTGTTTTAAAACTAGACAGGAGTTGGCAAACTGCTTCATTTTTTTGCCTCATAATTCAGAACAAACATCATAAAATGTATTAGCATAAGTCTGTATTAGTGGTGACATAGTCATGTACAACTTTAAGAGCCATTCCTGCTCCCGAACAGAGTGTGCACTCTAACAGGATGTTACATCCTCCAGGCAGTGCTTGAATTAATTCATACACATTCAAAATTTTAAGAGATGTAGTCCTAGTTATTGCATCATATCTGAACAATAACAAAAACAATTTGACATAAAAATATATTAGAAAAGCTGATGTGAGCTTAATATTTTTATCTTACTGATAAAGCACAGCTTGGTTTGTAAGACAAGAGAACAAAATTATATAAAGTTTTCTGGGAGTAGGATTTTATAATTCATTTCTGTCTGCATATAGGAGATGTAACACAGCAGGAAAATAAAACCCTTCTTTCTTGACTTTAACTTGAGAAAGGAAATCTAACGATTTTTGACTAGTTGGTGATATGCTTCTCTACCTTTTATTTCACTGTGTGAATAAGCTTTCTTAACTGTGCTTATTTAAGAAAGAATGATAGTAAAATGTTCTGAATATTATTCTATGTTTCAAAAGAATATCTATCTTGAGATTATATGAGTTAATTGAAGTTTGGGAAATTTGTTGCAAAAATTTTATTTACTTATTCTAGTCCTGTGACTTATCAAGTCGGATGGTATTAATTCATGCTCAAATATAGAAGTGAATTGAAAATAAATAAATGATTAAAATAGTTCTGTAATCATTTATAATACATTACAATTTTAAGTTATGTGAATTAGGAAAGACCTCTTGGCCATTTTGTCATTGTTGTTTGTGGTTTAAGATCTCATTTGATAGCAATAGTTAGTTCTTCATAGTTTCAATGAACCTAAGAAACATCATGCTTGCTTTTTCTGAATTTTCCAAAGGCGTTAATATGTTGATGAGGTCAGAGTTCCAATACAGCCATTCTCTGTGTGATACTCGGTAATTTAACCTCTTAAAGTCTCGGAATTTTTATCAAAACAGGAAGAATCACAGTGACTCATGACAGAGAGGCTATGGGGGACAGAGGGAATGGATGGCCTCGTGTAACAAGGAAGTCGTTGTTTTTACCTTATGATCTCTGCTGCCAAATACTTTCTGATACCTTATTATAAATAGTTTCCACGATTCTTAAGTATAGTCTCTAGATTTAGTCAGATTGGATCCATCAGAATTTGTCTACAAAAACAAGAGAAGTCATTCTGAAGATATGAATTCCATGGTAAGTCATAATGTATTGCAAAAATTAGGACTGCTTTACTATAAAAATAATTCTTCAATGTCATCAAATTTTGAAATAAAATACTGTTATAATAATTTACATGGCAAATAAATTATTTATCTACCTAAAGTATACGAATAGCTTATGCATATATTTAACTGAGTCCTTTTTTTCATAATTTTCACCACCACACACACACACAGAAAAAGATTTCCTAAATTATCTTTTGTAAAGCCTGGACAAACTTTTCTTGCCTCTTCATATTATATCAATTTAGCTATGCTTTTAAGAATCCTAATCCTAGGTCTATTATATATATAACATATTTTAAGATTAAAATCCTCTAAAATTCAGTCATATTTAAAGCACTTTAAAAATAATGTTAATTAGATTAGACACATTTTCAGGTCTAGGTAATTACAAAAAGTCTGTCGGTTTCCATTAGGACATTATGTCTGAAGGATTACACTCTTAAGTTTATTTTCTGAGTATATCCCCAACCCAATTCTGTCCTATTTGCAACTTGTCACTATTTTACTATCCTTTTTCTGGATGTTCTGTAATGTCTTACCCAAAGGCAATACATTTTTGACAAGAATTAATCAAATATCACTGCTTTCTATTTTATATCCTCGAGGTCAGTAGAATAGCAAAAATATTAGAAAGCCAAAGTTTTAGACACAGAATTAACACCAGTACAACATAAATGGAATTGACATTTACAGTAGCTGTTAAGCGTTATAATGCTTGGCAAATTTCTGCAATAGTAGTTTTCATAGCAATAGAAAAACACAAAACAAAACATGTTTAATAACAAGCTATTCCGAAATCCTTATCAAATTCTTTCTAAATGTCTGCTCAAATAAGATTGACCGAGTTTTTAAATTTTTTTAAGTGAAGCTTTTCTCAGTGTAGATACTTTTCCTGAAGCAAGTTTGGTAAACAGTATGTTGTTTTAGCTTCACTACATAAGCTTACCTTTTTAAAAATACATGAAGGTACAGGCTTGCAGATAGATTTTCAACAACAACCACTGTGCTTTTGCCATCTGAAGCTTACTAAAGTTAGTGAATGTGACGATTTTTTCCCCCAGTAAGCTCTCAAAAATACATTTAACAACTTAACTTGAGGCCTATAACAAGGCTTCATGATGACTTTAAAGCAGGACTAATCCTGGGCTTATCTCCAAATTCCAGGCAACCTTAACAGCATCCACATGGAAACTGCTGAAATGAGTGAAATAAGCTGAGGCTTAACCTCAGAGATAGGGCATATTTGAACCGGGCAGTTCTCTAAACTTTATGTGCTCGGACGAATGCAAGTCCAAATCGAGGACAGTCACAGAATTGCTGACACACTTCCTTACTGCTAATATGAAGGTGTTACCATACACCCACGTACAGAAACACAAACACTGATCATTCATACCAGGCTCATTCTTGTCTCTGCTTGTCTCTAACATCCTGGTCAGAAAAATTATGTAGTTGAGAATTTGATTTTCACAAAGATTTACAGTGTTCCATGTGTTATTTATAGGGAAAAACTCTTCAACTGAGTTGTAATGCCAGTGATTTTAAAGAAATCCACATCATTCTTCCTCAGGCAGGTCAGATCCTCTCTACCCAGCAGTAGGCCAGAGACCAGCTGCAGCAGCAGCAAAGCAGGAAACGTGCTGAAATTGCAGAATCTCATGCCGTAGCCAAAATAGTTGGACTCTTAAAAAATTTAATATTTTCAATATGCAGTTGTTAAAAAAAGTAAAGTTTGAAAACCACTGTTGTGTTTCCAATTGGGATTGAAACAATTGAATAACATGGAGGCATAAATTGTATAACTTCAAAAAAGTCCTCCTGCTTCATATATATTTGAAATAAATGTTGCCATTCATTTATATTATTTAGTTTGTAATTCATATGGCATTTATGTGTGTCAACGATTTCTACCTTGTTTCATCATTATTACATCCCTGTGATGTATCTTGACATTTTCACAAACTCGTAGACATTTGCTTTGCCTTCTTATGAGTTCATTTTATAGCATTTTATGTTTATTTCAGGTTACTGCTATAAGCTCTTCCCTTGAAAATTTTCCGTCTTTATAAATAAAGCCTTCTAACATTGTGTTGATCTGTTTTGCTTTGGAATATTGCAATAATTTTAATTCAAGTTCAGAAACAGAAAAAAAAGAACAAATACATATATATGACAACAGTGCAGTAGCATTTCTATAAATATCTATGTTACCATAAAATATTTAGATTTTTCACATAGTTGAAAGTTGTTCTAAATCTTTTGAAAAGCAAGATCACTTTGATGTCACAAATGAAAAATCCTGAATTTCAATTTCAATTTTATATATAGTCCATTAGTTTAAACTAAGAAAAATTTCCATAAACAAACAAGCAAAATCCATTAGTGCAAGCTTTCCAACTACTAGAAGTTGGAAGATATACCAGCTGAAAAGAGTGTGTAAGAGATGAAGCATGGGAGTGCATTTCTAGTTTTTATATCACTAAATCTAGTGCCACTGTTCATGTGAATAGTTTGCAATGACAGTTGACAGATGTTATTTTCATGCTGCTATTCCATCAGATACTCTAACAGAGCAGGAGACAAGGTGATCTTCATGTCTCAGGATTATCAATAACTAGTTATTCTAGATAAATATTAGGAATGCTTGTGTTTAGTATTCACATTTAACTTGTACAGATAACTTTATTTCAAAAGCAAAACAGAGCCTCAAACTGAATGGTAACACATAACAGGAAGTAAGTAAATTCTACAAAATAACATCATAAAATTTTGTCTTCAAAAACTCAGTGTCATATACTGTGAAAATTTAAACAAAGCTATCCTGATTTCTACTAGGATATCTATATGCAGTTGCCTCGTAGTGAAAAGTATGATTAGTTTTATTGAACAGTTCTGTTTAAGATTTGTAGTATTTGTGGGTAATGGAAACTGGGACTAAGTTCTGTGGTCATAAGCATGGGTATGAATAATAATATGCTAAGGCCAAAACAAATGGGACCTATAATGTCCAAGAGAAAGTTTGTGAGTTACACAATATGACATCAACTCATAAAATTGTTTTGTATTTATAACATATAAAAGAGTGCTTCTCAGTGGAAGAATTTGCCAAGAGTAGAATCTGTTTCAAAACACAAGTACTTCAGGAATCTCCCCCACCCCTTTTTTCATTAAATTAGGAAAAAATTATCACAGGATGTAGATGTCTACATAAACAGCACTTTTCTGACACAATAGTGATGGTGGTACAGCCTTGGTGAGTTTTACCTACTCCTTCTTTAGGTGGCAGTTTATTGTATTCTTCTTCCAAAGTACAGTTGTAACTAACCTCCCAAGTTTTCAATGGTAATATTGAGGTTGCATAAACTATTGAATCATCTTGCTTACTACAACAATGCTTTAGTCTAACAGATACATATTTTAATTATATGCTCATCTGAAATTTTAGTATCTTATGATACTATAAGGGTATGTGGTTTTCTTTGCGAAAACACTGAAAGTCAAAATACTACAAAACATTCTTATAGTCATATTGTTTTGTTTAATAAGGAAGTTAAAATATATCTTAAGTATTGTTGAGATTTTTAATTTTATTTATTTTAGAATCAATATTTATATGCACTGATACAAACAGGTATTTCAATATAGCTGTTATTTTTAAAAAATTGAAAAAATGTCTAATGTAATCTGAAAGAATTCCATAATCACAGTGCAATGTATGTTAGCAATTATGCACACAGCATATACATTTTGAAAAATTAAGATGAATACAATCACACAGCATACAAGCTGGACTACACATTAGATATTACACATAGCATTAGAGAAAATTCCATAGCTGAACATTTTTATTATTGCTTTCTTTCCCTTTGTCATTGAAGGGTATTTTGTGTTTTTAGATGAATCAGACAAAGAACATCATTGTTGTCTTTAAAACACTCATAGAAAAATAATTTCTCTTAATTTTATGTAGCATGCTATACATTTGCTCTTTTATTATTGTCTTAAATATTAGCTTGAAGGATATGAAATTCCAGTTTTTGTAGGACATTAATGTCTGATTTTTGACAATTTTAGGTATATGTACTGCTCAATTTAAAAAATCTACTTATCCCTAGATTGAAAATATATCCTGGGCTCATGTTTCGAACCAGAGCAATGAAAAATAGAAGAAAGCATCAGGCGTTGGATAAGCGATCTGGCTTT
Organism: Ochotona princeps; assembly: GCF_030435755.1. Lineage (NCBI taxonomy): Eukaryota > Metazoa > Chordata > Mammalia > Lagomorpha > Ochotonidae > Ochotona > Ochotona princeps. Next base: position 33,595,715 of record NC_080842.1, on the reverse strand, counting down.
CCAGTTACTCTGGAGGAAAATTCTGCATGGTTGACTTATTATGGGTTTGGCATTAAAGGAGATGCTTATTTCTAAAGCAAAGCTGTTACAGCTCACCAGTGAACAAAGCTATGACTTCTTCAAGAAAAATAAATTGTGTCATTCATTTTATGGCAGATTAAATCCCATTTATTTTCCTTGCAAACAGCTGTTTTGAATAGGTTGTTTCCCTATGAAACCATTTTATGGATGCTGGGCTTTAGATCTTGCACAGGCATAACATTCTCTGATGAAACAAAAGCTTATGGTTTATGATAATTTCTCTTGGCATCAAACCTCTCACTGCGAATTTTACCAATGCAGTGTTCTGTGTTTCAAGTAGCAATTTGTGAAGCCCAAAGATCTATATTATTTTAACTTTTTTTAAAAAGTGCTTCAACACAATGTGAAAGAAACCCTAAGAAACCCTAGGGCATTTCATGATCATCTTGAGGCATAACATTAGTTCAGAAAACAATCTCAATATCAATATCTCTCAGCAGCCAAGATTTTTGATAATTTGGCAACCTTTGAGTATCAAACTCATTCTTTTAATGAAATACGTTAAAAATTTTCCAAACATACTATTGGACCTTTTTTTTATCAACTAAAGAGTCATTCTCTTTTAGAATGATAGGATCTTTAAAATGACAGATTTGTGGGTAACATGGATACACAAGTGCATATATTATAGACATTGAAGTGTGAAGTTCAAAGTAACTAATGGGTTAATTTTGTGTACTTAATCGAAAGAGAGAGATTGAATTAAAACATACACTTTGCTATATTTGTACATCTTGTACATGCAAAGTCAACCAACTCTACATAAGCTGAAATTATTAAAAAGAATATGGATACAACATTTTCGTGCCATCTTCTATGTAATATTTATATAGAGGTTGCACTGTTTGGGGTAATATAGGCCATTTAAAGGTGATGTAATGTATGTACTTATGTTCTGTGCAAATTCTACATCATTTTGTATTAGAAACTTGAGCATCTGCAGATTTTGGTGTCCTCAGATATCAAGGGATAATTTTACAATTTATGTGCCTGAGTACTAAAAATACTTCTCTCCAGTTTTTTTTTTTTTCAGATGAATAGCCCTAAATAACTGGAACAATTCTGATAGGTATCTTTAGTTTAATAAAATCATACTGCAATTATAAGACACTCTAGATAATTGTATGTAATTTATTACCCATTTTGCCTTAGGATTAGGACAATAATAGAGATCATAATTTCACTGTATGTATACATGAGTACCATAATAGGAAATTCAAAATAATCAATGGCTTGAGCCTATTAATTCTATCATTCACAATGACCTTTAGAACTGTAGGGTGACAATCGCAATGCTGCTCCTGGAGAAAAAGGTTTTTAACATTTTGAAAAAACCTCAACATTATAAAAAAAGAGTCATAAAAAGTTCTAAAAAGTTCATATAGATAGCTTCAGAAGTTGTTGCAAGTTATGGTGTTTGAGACACATGAATGGATTTGACGCTGGCTCCTTGAAGGCATCTGATTTTATCTTTGGGTCAGAAAATTGATTAAACTATGAAGGTTACTTCACTTAACCCCAAACAAGACATTTCCAGGATTTTCCATGGTAATGATGATGCCAACATCGTAAGAATCCGAGGATTATATTGGCCCAGAGAAAGGCTGCATTGGCTTAGACGTGGAAGGAGCGACCGTGAAAGTGTCTGGCATTGTGCTAAATATTAATTATGCACATGTAATTTTTCTTTCATTGTTTTCTACATTGCTTCCCACAACCAGATGAGAAACTCTATAAAGTAACATATATTGACACTCAGCTTGCTTTACTATTAGCTAGCTCACAGCCAGGTAAACTCTGAACCAACATTGTGACAAGTATAGCTAAGTTCTAGAAACTGAGAAGTTGATGAAGTAAAGGCAAAACAAAGTTTAATGTTATTTCTTAGATGAACTCTGATCCTATTACTTATAAATTGAGCTTTGCAAATTCCATGCAAGATAATTAAGGTGACTTTCATCATAAATAGAGCCAGTTCAGGTTTCAAAGAAAATAAATCAATAGATTTTTTTTTTCACATTGGGTAATATTTTTTCCACTTTGTCAATTTCTGCTCTTCTCCTCTGTATCCTTCATCTTCTTCATCTCCTTGAGAAACAGAAAGGCCGATTGACAGTGATGTGGAGTGAGAGAGGGAAAGAGTGCGAGGGAGGGAGTCTCACCTGTTGGTTCATGTTCTTCATTCCTCTAAAGCTCACAACAGCCTTAGCCTGAGTGAAGAACGAAGCTGAGGACCAGCCAGCCAACGTAGGTATCTCCTGTGGATGTCAGGACCCAAGTCTCTTCCAAAGCCTCCACTAGCACCGTGCTGAAGAAGAAGTCTGATAACACATATAAGCATGTTAACCACTAGAACAACACCCATTCTTAAAATATCAGAATTAAATTAAAATCCCTATGAAGGAAGGGTTTATATTTTATTTATCTACTTATATATCTACTTGTCTTACAATACTGAGTGTCAAAAAATTCTTAGCTTCTGTAACAGGTACAACTCAGGAAAATAATTCAGAACTGAATCACTAAGGATAGTCTTGAATTCAAATACAGTTTTGAAACCTTCAGGTCTTGGGATTTGAGAAGAGACTGGATATAAACATGGTGTATAAAAATAGCAATCCCTGATTTCACTTTTTGCACTTTCAAAAATTATTGGGAGGAAAAATAATTCACCCAATTTAGAGAGAAGATAGAAAGTTAATCCATGACTGCTTCATAAGAGACCATGATTCAAGCATTACAAGATACCACAGAGAATTTATTTTTTAGCCATGAATAATTGAAGGGAGTAACTATCTGAGACTACAGTCAGAAGTGATGTCTCTGTTTACAGTGAAGCAAATTCCAGATTCTAAGTCCAGTATGCTTAATTTTGACATTGGAAAGAATGGAAAGCAACACCAATGTTTATTTTTTTCCTTGAATAATCAGAAATAAGCACCATGAATCAGGATGAGTTTCTTAAAATTTTAGTCAAACATTATCCCTGCTGGATGTTTGACTTCTAACCTTAGACTCTTTTAGACTACCACCAGGAATGACCTTAGTTTAATATCTGATAAGCCCAGGCACAGGGCTTGTGACTTTACAAGTTGTCCTGTAAACATCTAAGTTTTGCCCTAGAGCACATAACTCCAAGAAGCTGTCTAAATAACACACTAAGTTGCTTTTTCACATGTAATTACTAGAGGTGAGACACACATAAATATTGTAATTCCACTGAATAGAATTCAGAATAAATCCAAAAGGTACATGAGCAGGATGGCATCTGTGGAGCGTAGAGTCAATGGAGGGAAGGAAGAAGGGAAGGGAAGGGAAGGGAAGGGAAGGGAAGGGAAGGGAAGGGAAGGGAAGGGAAGGGAAGGGAAGGGAAGGGAAGGGAAAGGAAGGGAAAGGAAGGGAAAGGAAGGGAAAGGAAGGGAAAGGAAGGGAAAGGAAGGGAAAGGAAGGGAAAGGAAGGGAAAGGAAGGGAAAGGAAGGGAAAGGAAGGGAAAGGAAGGGAAAGGAAGGGAAAGGAAGGGAAAGGAAGGGAAGAAAAAAGAACTGCCACAGCACTGAACATTGGTGCCAGGCCTCCTAAATGCTTATGTTCTGACTCTGCATCTGGATTCTAGTCTTGACTTAAACTGAATTCAGCATTAAAACGGTGTTTAGAAGATCAGAACTAACAGATAGTCTCAACATGTTGTATTTATTTTCAGTTTCACAGATGGTGTTAATTTTCTTTTTCATTTTTGACCCAGGAACCGTATTTACTGAGGTCGAATGCTCCTGGGAGGGACTGTGGATGATGGCATCACTCTATTGAAAATAGAAAAAAAATGTGATTTCTTTTTCTCATCTTGAGTGATGATAGTTTTTTTTAACATTATCTAAGGCTTTACTTTATTTTTTTGTATTATTTATACCTTTTTGTCTTTTGTATTATTATTATTTATCATGACACAGTTTAATAGGTATAGAGATCCACACCCCATCCACATCCCCTTTCTCCCTCCCCACTCCTCTCCAACAATTATCCCAATATTATTGTAACAGTATAGTCCTGCAGCAACAGTCACAAGACCAACATTTTGCTATTTAAGTATATCATGGCATTGTAGATGTAGGCAATGGTAGAAAATCTCATGTTATATTGTCAAGGTCTATTTGACAATGTAGTTGAGCTTTTTGGACAGTAGTCTATGTTTGAATCCCATTTTATCCTTACCAGTTATGTGGCAGTGAATAAGTTATTTGTCTCATTTGTCTTATAGTCATTGTAAAGATCAAGTTACTCTGTGTAAGGCAATTAGAATTGGATTTGGTATCAAGTAAGCAATAATTTTTGGTTATTTGTTTGGTATAAAAGGCTACAATTGAACTAGATGACCTCTATTACTATCACCAGCTGTTTTGAGTAAAGAATTAAGACTTGTGATACTTTATGAGAAATAATGATTTTTTTTAAAAGCCTATTGCCTTACAATAGTTACAGCACAGTGTTGGGAAGTTCCCTTTGACTATTACAAAGAACAAACACAGTTGGCAAAGACGTCTGCATTCCCTTTGTTTTTACCAAGTTGTTCTGAGTTGGTAAAATTGGCATTCAAATATAATTTCTCATTATATTTAATCAAATTGGACCTAAACAGAAGCGATAATGTTCAAACGAGAATGTAAGTCAAGCTTGATAAATAGATGTATAGATAGATAGATGCAAGATGAAGAAACATGACTTTTTACAATTTCAAACCTATTGTTGTGCAAATGAAAACAGCAAATGTGTAGTTTTTTCCCATATAGGACTACAAATTCCATGCAGGCAGACATTGTTACCTGTTTCGGTCCATTGCCATCTACAATACATTGAATATGTAATAGCAGATACTCATTAATAAATGCTAAATAAAAGATTCTAAAATTAAAAACATCCCATTATTTCTTACAAACTTCCCTGTAACATAGCTTATTCTTCCTCAGAGTCATTCTTTTTTTTTTTTTTTATTGTTAATTATTTTGCATCATGTGACAGTTTCATAGGCTCTGGGAATCCCCCTACCCCTACCCCTCCCCTCCCCCCTGGTGGATTCCTCCACCTTGATGCAGCATTGCAAATTGCTGTTGATGTTATATTGGGGCTCTTAATTGACTGTGATGATATTCTGCCACCTCAGAGTCATTCTTACAAACTGGTGTGGAGTATCTCTTTTAAAAAAAAATCATAATGGATAGAGTATGCATGTCCAAATTGTAACTTCTAAGTAAAAACGAAAGTTCATGGAGTCCCATTAATTTACTAACCTTGACAAAAAAAATAGTGACATTTTAAGAGCTTAAAAAGCTAGGGTGATCCACCTTTAGATACCCAGTATAATTGAAGACATTTTCAGCTTCCATTAAGAGCCATGTTATGTACAGGCCCTGTCAAAAAACTGAGATGAGTCTCATATCACTTTGAAAAAGCAGCAATTCATCTGCATTCATTTCAACCTGCAGTGAGAGATCTGCAGCAAACGATCTAACAGCATGTGCGTTGGTGATTGTATTGGTTTATGGGGACTAGCCAGTGATCTTTTCCTCTTCTTTTTTATTACCAGAATTCACATTTCCATATTCCACACTGTGTTACTGAAGGTTATATAGAAAAATTCACATAGAGCTTTCTGAGAAATGTTTTGGAGAAATATTACTGACAGAAAATAAAATATCGAATTTGAATTTCAGATAAAACTTCTAATTGAATGGGTTTCATATATTTTATATGCCAATTTTTGGAGCTATAGCTATAAACTGTAAAAACTGTTATAACTATTTTGATATATGAGACTTAGAAATCTAAATAATTTCTGATAACTATACTGGCATGTTTTGTATTGCCTTTCTGACATGCAATTCTCTTTAGTAACACCATGATAATCCTCGCACTTGTGAGACACGAATGTAAGCAGATTGTCCCATCTTCTCTGTCATAAATAAGATTGTAATGGTGAAAATACGCTGGGAAGGAGGGAGAATTTCATCCAAACATTTGTATCCCTCTGGCATTTGAGTCTATTTGTTTTCTTGGAGATTTGGTTATTTTCTTCTCATGTTAGTTTGAGCACATGAATATTTCTATTCTGTTTGTTCACACTCAGCAATGATTAATTTGAGCCTTTTCCTGAACTTTGCTGACAGAATTGGGTTTTCGAAGTTAAAGAGCACAGACATATGTTAAAGCTTGATAAACTTACCAAGATAACAAATGCTCTCCTAAGGCCATTAGACAGGCACAGGTGCTGGACATGACAGAGATCCCTCTGTTGCAACACAAAGCCTGTCCCTCTTTGGTCTTTTTGATAATAACCAGGGTGGCTGGGATGACAAGCAATTTCATTGTGATTTTGATTTGCATTTCTTTGGTTGATTTATAATGTTGAGTTTTATTTCTTTTTGTGTGATTATTGAAAATCTGTTATCTCTTTTTTGGTTGATTTTTGCACATAGAGAGGGATAAAATGGGATATAGTTTAGTCTGCTATTTTCCAAACACCATTTACTTGGATTGACATTGTTATTCAGTGTACATTCTTAGTAGCTTTGTCAAAGGTCAGTTTGCTATAAATGTGTGGGTTTGTCTATGTAGTTTCCTTTTTGTTCCATTGGACTGTAAGTATGTTGCGCTATCAACACCATAATGTTTAATTACTGCTGTTTTGTAGTATATATTACTTAGGAAATACCTCCTGCTTCTCTCCTGTTATTCTATTTGAGGTCTTTGGCTCTTCTTTCTTTAAGGATTAGAGAAATCAATATTGTTAAAGAACACATCGTATAAAAAATAATATATAGATACAATGCAATCACCACAAAATATCAATATCATTTCCATAGAACTAGAAAACCTATGTATGTGAAACCACGCAGTTGAAAAACATTTCTTTCCTAATTGCTCTGGCTGAGACTTTGAAATTTCTATTGAGTGTAAGTGGTAAAGTGGACCTACTGATGGTCTTCTTCCAGATACTGAGAACAGCCATTAGCTTTCCTCATTCAGTATGATAGTAGCTGTTGGCTTCTTGTATGCAGCCTGTGTTATGTGGAGTTATTTCCCATTTATATCAACATTCTTCTGAGTTTTCATCATGAAAGGACGTTGGACTTTGACAACCGCCTTTTCTGTATCTATTGAGATAACTACATTTGTCTTTCAATGTGTTGATATGATATGTCAGATTTATTCATTTCAGTTTATTAAATCTTCCTAAATTCCAGTACTAATCCCACTTAATTAAAGCAGAAAAAGTTTTTCAATGTATAATTGGATTTGTCTCAAGCATTTTGTGGATGACATTTTGCACTTAATCTTCAGGGATACTGGCTTTTTTCTTAACTGCTTAAAGATCTTTGAAGTATATTTTTTCCCATTTAATATTACTGTTATTTTATGATACAGTTACATAGGCTCTAGGATTACCCTTATCCCCCTCCCCAAATCCACTCCATCCCCCACTGATTTTCCTTATGTTACTACACTAATATAGTTCTTCATAAACAGTCATAAGTCCACCATTGCAGGCATGGACAATGGTAGAAAGTCCAGCATTAGATTGTCAAGATATAGTTAACAGTTTCATGGGGAGTCCATCTTTGATCTGGAGGAAGAGATGCATACTGCATTGTGTCGTCTCATGTGGATGCAACAGTCTTCGTTTTACAATTACTATACAATCCCCTTAAATGAAAAGCCACAAAACAAAATCAACAACAGGAAAAAAAAAACAGAAATTCACAATGCCATGAAGTTAAATAACATGCTACTGAATGATAATGTATTGCTGAAAAAAATGCAAAGTGAAATTAAGAACCTTTTCTTTGGAAGATTTATTTATTTTTATTTGAAAGGCAGATATACAGAGAGGAAGAGACAGAGAGGAAGATCTTTCATCCGTTGATTCAATCCCCAAATGGCCACAACCGCTGGAGCTTCGCTGATCTGAATCCGGGGGCCCAGATCCTCTTTGGGTCTCCCACACAGGTACAGGGACCCAAGGCTTTGGCCCATCCTCAATTGCTTTCCCAGGCCACAAGCAGGGAGCTGGATTGGAATCCATCTGGATTAGAACGAATGCCTATATGGGATCTCGGTGTGTGCAAGGCGAGGACTTTAGCTACTGGGCTACCACGCCAGCCCAAGAACCATCTTTAAGAAAATAATGCTACTGTTTGACCTATGAGTCAGTGAAGAATTTAATATGAGAAAAAGGAAATTTTGTAATTAAATAGCAGAATGTTGGACTTGTGACTGATTGTGAATGACAATACTATTGTAATGATATGGGGGAAATTGGTGGGGAGGTAGATATTTGGGAAGGGAGGAAGGGAAATCCTGGAGCCTATAGAACTGTATCATGGAATAACAGAATAAGTATGATTTTAAAAGACCATGTGAATAATAATACACAAATACAAAGCACCGTCAGAAATGTCTTTGAAAAAGTATACAGCAATAAATTTGGAAACAAAGAAATGGATAAATACAAGAGCAAAGCTTATTTTTTTATATGAACAATGGGGAGAGATAGAGATAGCTATTTTCCACCCACCTGTCTTAACTCACCCCTTTTGGTGTTGAATATTGAAAGGGTTTACATTAAACCAACAGGAAGATAAACATAAAGCATTTAAGACAATGCATTTTCTGTAACAACATTCATGCAGATAAATATAAACGTTAGGCTCATCTAGTCTATGATCCACTATCAGAGACACATTTACGAACATTTTGTCTGGTAATATGCACACTTTAAATCAATGTATATATAATGTATTTCTTTACATTATACATTTTAAAATTTATAACCTGCTATTACTAAAGACTGACATCTTGGTATAAAATGAAAACTTCTCAAATGGTAACTGTAACTTATATGAACTAACTTGAATATAAATTAAGAAAAAGCAAAAAATGCAAAAAAATATTTTTATAATTTATTTCAGAGTATTGATGGAACTGTGGATTTTATTCAACTATACTTTCAGGCAAGTTTTGGTAATCTAAGCATTAGAATTTGCAAAAGTATTCTAATTTTACCAGCAATGTATAAAATAGATCTTAAATATTATTATAGCATTATAAATTTTCTCTAGGAAATTGATTTAAAAACTAGAAATTGGTATTCTGCATATCATATAATTGGCCATTTCATGGATTTAAACCTATTTCATTCTTGAAATTAAAGCATTACCAAAATAAAAATAATTTACTATAAAATTCACTGAATCAGGGTGGCATTGGTGGAGGCAGTTAGTTTGCTGCTTGAGTGTGTGTCCTGATTCTCATCCTTCCTAGTTATGTGCAACCTGTCGGACAGCAGGTAGTACTCAAACACTAGGATCAGGGCTCCTATATGAAGCACCTGGATTAGGGTCCAAGCTCCTGGTTTTAGCTGGAAGAGTCCTGAGCACAGTGGGTAGCTGGGGAATAGACCAGATAGAAGGTCTCTGTTTTTCATGTGTTTTCAAATCATAGGGATAGAAAAAACTTTTCAATTGGAAAATAAAGTTTTCACAAATATTATCTTAATCAACACACTTCAGATTTTTACAAAGTGTTAAAAAGGAGAAAAATGAGTGGCAACAAAAGAAAAGAATGCTGTGGTTCAAAAGCTTTTGGAGAGAAAAAAAATACCCCAGGAATGAACAGATTTATGTAAAACATCTGTATCTCACAGTTGCATGGACAACATAATATCCTGAAAATGCTCTCAGATGTGGTACCAGGCTACAATGTTCAAATCTTTGCAATTTTGGATAACAGGTTTTTTGACCCTTGGAAGGAGAGCTAGTTTCTCGACACCAGTTTCCAATGAGGTTGATTATGTGTGTGTGCATGTGTCTGCTCCCAGTAGATTTGCTATGCTTTTGTAATAAAACATTTATAAAGGGTGTAACTTCTAGATGAAAAAAAATAAGCAAGATAAACACTTTATAGTACCTTTGCAACATTACTGTTCTACCTATTTTTGTAGATTATCACAAACTGCTTCTTTTACTTCTGTCTGATAAACCTCTTGAGCCTACCTGAAGTCCATACGTAGTTATTATTTGGAGGGGGGGTGACAAATCTGCCATCAAACAAAATAGAGTGACTTTGGTAACTGAGTACTAAATGATTTACTCAAGATTTATTTTAGGAACCATCATAGGTATTTATTAAATACACACTGAGTGATGAAGCTTGGTTTCTTTTTTAAAATTGGTCTTTAACTTAATTGGGTATTTAAAATATGTTAAAAAATTACAATAGAATGCAGAACTGTTTGGGGCATCCAAATGAATATACTGTTTACAAGGTTTTCCTGTGACAGCCCCACCAAGGCTTCTGTTTGTGATAATGAATATCTGAGTGACTTGCCTTTAATTAACTGCTTTCATAAGGTGCTTACTTTTCCACTCCTGTAATATCCTAAATTATTAAAGATCTCACTAATGCTAACTTTTTCCCCTAGTTCTAATTTACTAAGGTCCCTGGGAGGAATTAAAAAAAATTTTTAATTTATGTCTAATTTTGTCCTCAATTTAAATGCAGCTTCATATATTGTATATGTAAAAAACTAGACAAGTGTGGTATATATTATACTCATTGTTTATTAGAGGTAAATAATGCATATAAAATGCTTAATAAACAGTTGTGTTAGATTAAGTAAATGAGGTGATTAGGTGTATCCAGAGTGCAAAAACACAAAGGTAATAACATTTTTACAAGCCCATAATAACTTAAGTTTTGAAGTTTCTTTTGTTGTGAGTTGATCATACAGTCATAGTTAGACAATATTTGACTTCATTTTCCATGTTTTTATTGTTTTAAATAAAGCATTTAAAAATTTTAAATTATGAGTATAAATATCTGCAAGCATTTATTTGACATAAGGTTTGAGCCATGGAACTATGTATGTATACTGTTGGGGTTTGTTTATTAGCAATATGTGTAGAAATTAATATTCATTGTGCAATCTATTTTCTCTTGTCATCACTTAATGATAGAAACAAGTTGAGGCAGTTAAATTTCCTTACAAGCATGGTAAAGTCTTTGTTGACGAACATCTTATTCTATTTACTAACAAAGACCTTATATATCAAGTCATTTAAGCCTGATGAGTTAATTGTTCAGGCTGCTTCTCTACTGCCTGCCATGTAGAAATTACACCTGTTAATCCATTTATGAAGGCACACCCATCATCTGTGCTTCAAATGTCTTTTATTTCTGTAATAAAATGCTATGATTAATGGCAGTCTCTTCCTTCATGTAAATATTTCAAACTGATATTATTTGATACTGAATGTAAATCACTGTAGAATCTCCTAAGCAAATCCTATTGACAGGATTACTCTATAAACATTCTAGACTTAATGCCATGTTAATAATAAATGTTATGTTCAAAGGCACCATCATCACCACTTCTCAGTCAAGAGTTTACAAGGAAACTGCAGGTAGTTTTTAAACAATCACCAAAGAACATCCATTCTATGCAAAATTCTGAAGTTCTCTTGTAGTCATAATTCCCTGTGTTTACATAATGCAAGTTTTGTAAATAGTGACATCACATGAAGACATGCTTTTTGTAAATTAGGTAATTTGGTAATAGGTGAATTTTAAATAACATATGAAAACCTCGAAAAATATATATGCAGCTTCCTTTTCAAGATTGAAGTGAAAAACCTGTTCAGTTTCTGCATACTTTTATTTATGTTTTTTACCAGAATTCTTTAGAAATATGTTGCAAAATATATTTATTGTTTTTGTGTGATTTTGACAAAACAACATATTACTATTATTAATACATAATGATTTTCTACTGCATGCACTCATATTAACTTTTTGAGATTATTACATTGGTACCATATTTTTTATTTTTAACCAAAGCATGTTCTGAAATACCATGCCTTTGAAAATTAAAAAAGGAACAATTGCTTTGTCTATAGTTTCTCAAGATGACTATTGATACAAGGAGTAAAACATTAAAGTGAGATAAATAGTAATATTTCCAATGAAACGGGAAAAAATTTTCTTTATATCTGAAAATGAATCTGCATTATCATTTGTTAATATATAACATACACCTGCCTCTTTGATGGGAAAATGTGTCAGTGTTTGGAATTAACTGTATCATCTATGATTTCACAGAAAGTGTAACCCACTATGCATGCTAGATCAAGGTAAGCAAGAGCAGTGTGCACCAGGTCATTCCGGGCAGAGGAAGCACTGGTTACAAGGTCACCATTGACAACTTCAGAAAAGACACCTGTCCCAGTAGCCAAAAACACTGTATCTAGAATCTGTGCCATTTTTCTTGTACTTAAATAACACTCTTGCCCTTTTCCCCTTCCTCTGTGATTGGAACAGTCCCTCTAGTATGCTGAGTTTCCAAAAGTCTTTCCTGATGTAATTGATTTTCTTCTGTAAATATATTCATTAAATTAAAATCCCGCAACAATTTTTTGTACCCCACTTGTTCTGATTTAGCATGTTTGTGTCATAGCAAGAACATTTAACACAAGATCTATTTTCACATCTGTAATACTTGCCCAAGAAAGATCTCAAAAATCTCAGAGAAAAGCTTTATGGAAATGAAACTGTATGTCTGTTCTCTTAAAGAAAAAAGAACAAAGTAAAAGGCAAATGGCTCCTATTCAGTGCCCCAAATCAATAACATTTTTTCGTCCTCAATAAAACTAAACATGAGAATGATCATATTTATGACATCTCTGACTACAATCACAACTCTCTGAACAAATTGTAGTCCTAATGTCTATAATATGTGAGGCATTTCCATGGAAATATATCATTAGAGCTTGAATCAAAAATAGACAGTATTCAGAGAACAATTATCATACTGTTCATTTAAAAGAAATTTTAACAGAATATTTTATTGAATGCAATATATGCATCTTGCAGTGCATTTTGTCTGCTTAATTTCATGGATAGTCATAGAGGATCCATCATGTGAAATACAGAACCATTCTTTCATGATTTTAAAACAATATATCATTTGTCTTTCAAATTTATACTTCAATGATATTTTTCTTAAATTATTTCTATTGCATAATTATTAGCAAAGTAAGAAACTTTGGTAGTCATAGCAATATAATTTTGAGATGCAACTAATACATGTTGCAAGTGTACCTAAATATAATCTATTTGCTCATATAATAGAAAGATTTCATGCACCTGTATGTGAAACTTAAAATTATACCATTTAATGGGTTTAGGTAATTATAAACTCTTTTAAGGGTATTCATATTTACAACCGAACTCATTTTCTACATTAGTATTATTTCACATTAAAATTCACATTAGCTGTTACTGGAAATTAGTTGATCTCCCAGACATTCATGAAAGGATTGAAATAATAAAGGTATTACTGGAAACTAGGGCATGATTTTGAATCCGATATTTTGTCTAATGTTAAGGTGTAGAAACTTTGAAGCAAGGGGAGTCACATGCTAATGTCTTACAAATTGAAAGCATTTTTGAGTTATCATATGTATATGGCTGTTATAAGTAGTCTCATAAGAGCTCTAAGCTTGTGATTTGAGAAAAAAATGTATAGGCCTCTTGTAAATAAGCATCACTTCTGTCTTTTCTAGAGTGTAGGTATTTTTATTTCATTTGATTTGGATTATTCAGTTATGCCATAGATTTCTTCTTAATTTCTAACCTTATTGTCTTCCCTAACTACACACATGCCATTATCTAGCATTTTTTCTAGTCTATTTCTAAAGCATTATATGTTTTGTAAAATTTCTGCACCAAATGCTGTTAGTATAATGACAAAATAATTTAATATGAAAACAATTCCTAACAGTTAACATTATATATGCTATGGAGAGAAAATTAGGGAAAAACAGAAGTTCATGTTTATTAAAAATTGCTAGTGATCACTTAAGAGGTTAATCTGACTGCTGTAAAATTGAGCTGTCAAAAATATCAAGATGTCAACAGTACTGATCTTTCAGCAATAAAAGGAACAAACATTTAAATGCCATTCATTAAAAACTAGCTAATGTGGGAATAAGTGCTATGCTTTTTCATATTTCATTCATGCCATCCTCATCTAATATGATGGAAGTAGAAGAAATATTTAGATTGTATGCTTTATGAGCTAGCATTGCCTTCCACAAAGTGGCATTAGCCTTTACACCTGGTTTAATACTTGCGCTATAGTTTGTGATGAGGAAACTGACAATGTTAAGTCAGAACCTCTGTTTTTATTGCAATGAAAAAAAAAAAAAAAAACTAAGAAGGGCCCATCTCACTAGCTTAGCATCTGGCTAAAGTCCTCACCTTGCAGACGCCGGGATCCCATATGGGCGCTGGTTCTAAACCCAGCAACCCCACTTCCCATCCAGCTCCTTGCTTGTGGCCTGGGAAAGCAGTGGAGGATGACCCAAAGCCTTGGGACCCTGTGCCTGCGTGGGAGACCCGGGAGAAGCTCCTGACTTCTGGCTTCAGATCAGTGCGGTTCCAGCCATTGTGGCCAGTTGGGGATTGAATCAGTGGACAGAGAATCTTCTTCTCTATCTCTCCTTCTCTGTATATCTGACTTTCCAATTAAAAAAAAAAATGTTTTGAAAAAACTGTGAGAAAATGTCTTACCGATAATGGAAGCAATTTGGATATCCAGTAAACTATGACATATGAAATGCGTATATATAGTATCAAAAAATAACTTTTAGAAGTACATTCATGGATCACAGAAATTGGTTATGTCCATTTGTGTTTATGAGTTTGGTAAGTATTGCTTTGAGATTCTTTCATTACTGCCCAACCATTGCTAGTGTTTCATTTTATCTTATGGAAAATTGACTTGATATTAAATCCATTATAGTCTCTCACAACAAAACAAACATAAATCAAATGTAATTGAGCTTAACATTGAGAAAACAAAATGATTTAATTGTCTCATTAATAGCGTACATGATTTGGAGAGAAAATTTTTAAAAATTTAAAGGCTACATTTTGTTACCACTACTTTTAATGGTAAAAACATACAAGAGTAGTTCAGAAAATTAATGAAAATTGAAAGTGAAAGAAATAATTAAAGCAGTTATTTTGTTACAAAAATCTGTAATACATGGAAAACATTCTTATACATATTTCATGTATCTTTTGAGTACTTCTTAAATACACAATATCAGTTTTTCCACCAAAATGAAGTTATCTTTAAGTTAAATTTTTCATGAATTTTCCAATGCCCTTCTCTAAATATTGCAGTGCTTTTGCAAGTATTTGTATGATTAGTAAGTTTTAACTCAAGGTATAAGTTTAGCAGATACTTTTCTGGTACTTACATTATGAAAATGCTTGCAGGAAAAATCCAAATCAATTTTAATTTTACAAAAATAGGTTTTCAATTATAACATTGTAAGTATGGATAAAATCTACTAGGAAACAGTAAAAACATATGTTGACAAAATAATAAATCAGCAGCACTATATAGTAAGTAGTAAACAATAGATTGTTTTTATTTATTTTTGAAGGCAACATTCAGTGCAGTGCCTGTTTAGTACTAGTAATCTCTTTTTCCTGGCTTCCAGAGGCTGTGTTGGAGAGACAGGGATAGAGACATAGAGCTAGAGGTTGAGCTAGAAATAGAGACAAGCTAGAAGGATATATTTTCTGATTATTAACAATGAAATCACCAGAGAAGGATTTTCATTCTGTTTTTGAAATTAACTTTCTAAATTCTAATGCTGTAAAATTTCCTAACCAGTCAACAATGTAATTTATAGTCTTCAAAATACATACACTCCAAGAATGACATGTGGGGTGGACTGAGTCGCACTATCTGCCATCTCATAAAAAGGCCAGGACAGAGGGGCATGCTGTGCCTAGCACCCACCAGCACACGCAAGATCTAGGTCTGCAAGTGAGCATGGTGGGGGAAATTGGAAAACTTCCCTGATGAGCAATAACTCCCACTCAGGCGGGGCAAGGTAGCGCCACCTTTCAACAAGTGTGTGGGACAGTTCCAGAGGGGGGTGGGCCAGGCAGGGCCAGGCCAACCTTAGCCCACTGGCATGTGCAGAGCCAGGCTGGAGTGTGGGTGAGGCCAGATAAGGCTATAACACCTACTGCTTTGTATGAACCAGGGATGGCAACAGACTGAGCATGGTGGATCCCAGTGGGAGTTGGAATTGGGGGTGGACTGAGTCAGCAGGCTGTAGCATCTGATGCCAAAGGCCAAGATACAGCATGGGCTATACCAAGCTACATTAGAGCAATCCCTGGTGCACACAAGATCTGTGACTGGGAACAGGCCTGGTTGGGAAGCTAAAGGGACACCCCAACTGTGTTGCAGTTCCCACTGGTGAGCACAAGTGCCAGAAAGAGGGCAGAGATCTGGGCTAGACATGGGTGTAGGAAGTGCTGGGCTGGGTCTTGTTAACCTAAGGAGAGCTTAAACCTAAGGAGAGCTATGTTTGGTTGTGGACCAGGTGTGGCTAGGCTGTAACACCTAACAGTAAGAACCAGAATTAGTGTTGGCCTGTTGGGCAAGGCCACTGTTCCTGCCAGGACAGAAGGTAAACTAAATCAGTCTAACCCAAGGACCCACTGGTGTGCACTAGATCTGCCACTGGCAGAAGACCTGAAGAAGAGTTTGGGAAACTCTTTTATCAGGATACAGTTCCTACAGGTGAGCACAAAAACCAAGGCTGGGAGCAACCCAGACCAGGACAGATTAAGATGCTCGTCGACATATGTATGGCTCAGGTCTGGGCACAGACCAAGCTGGGCCAGCTCATAAGACCCACTGGCAAATGTGAGAACCAGCACTGGGTGCAAGATAGGCTGGGTCTGGCTGCCATACCATCCAATCCACATTAGGGCAAAGACTGGGAGTTGACTGGTCTGGACTAGGCTGTAGTACCCATTGGGGAATGCCAAGGTGAGGTGGGCTGTGCCAAACCAGACTGCAGCACCCACCAGCCAAGGGTCAACCAAGCTGGGTCATGCTGCAGCACCCATCAGGGAATGACGAGATGAGGCAAGCCATGCCAGACTGGACTGCAACACCCACCAGAACATGCAAAACCAAGGGTGGAAGGGATATGGATTGCTCCCCTGCTGGTCCATTGCTTCCAGTATTGATCCTGAGCTTGTACTGGAGGCAGACCAGGCCTGCATGTGATCTGTGTTATGGAGAAAGCCAGGCTGGGCTGACCAATTGTACCCACTGGTGCGTACATAAGCCAGAGTAAGGGCAGGTTAGTTGGACTTTGCCGCAGCTTGAACTGGCAAAGGCTGGGACAGGGGGCAAATCCTGTCAAGGTAGACTGCAGAATCCCCTGGAGAGTGCAAGATCAGGGACTGGGAGTTGTCTCAGTAACGAAACAGTGGGTACCTCTCTGATGGGCTGCAACCCCCACTGATGAGCACGAGAACCGGGGTTGCTGATGCGCCTGGCTAAACAGGTGGTGGCACTCACCCGTGTGGTCTGGATAATGGGGTCGGCTAAGCTTCAACATCCATTGATATTTATGAGAGCTGAATGGAATGTGGGACAGACTGAACCAGTCTACTTCACATACTGGATAGCTCAGGAACCAGGGCTGGGGGCAGGCCTAGTGAGGGTTACTGGGGGTCGTCCCAACTATGTTGCAGTTCCTGCTGGTGAATATGAGGACCGAGTGTGTGGTGGGCAAGGTTGGGCTAGGCTGCTTCACTCATTGTTTTATGTAAGAGACAGAGCTGGAGACAGAACCGAACGAATCAGCAATTGCAACTACCAATATTTGCATAGGCTGATGAGCGTAATGGACTAAGCCAGACCCTGTACTGACAACACACACAAAAGTCAGGTCTGGAATCACTTCAGATGAAATTTATTTAGGGTTCCCCAAACCATTGCAGAGGAAGGAGGGCAAAACAAATTGGTCAACTACACTAGCCAAGCATTGACAGCAAATATCTTGGTGAATGGCGACTTTAAGGTAGACCATGTCAGCCACTGGACCTTGGAAGGATTTCCTTGGAGCAGCAAGATTGAGAGCATATAAAAAATATTGAAACCACTCATGGAGAATCCTTGGAGGATGCTCCCCATCGGGGACCCTGGGATGACATCAAGGGGCCACTCACAATCCCGGTGTACTGAGGCAGTTGGGAGGTGGGTGTGGCTTGCTTCCAGCACCTCCCCAAGCCACAGGAAGAAGAAAAGAAAAATTTGGAAGCAATGGTTTCACCCACTTTTCCCTGATGTTATCTTGACCCTCTTTACCCTAATCAACTATTTAAACGTCATGAAGAGTAAAATTTATTAAGAAAACAAAAAAACCTAAAATATATATACACAATTCCATCAATTTTTCAGATGTAGTGTTTCTCTTTGCCTAGTGTTTGATTCAAGAATGCATGAGCTCAAAATCTGAATAAACATTTAAATACCCTTATCCCTTTAAAGCAAAGATCATCAGAAAAATGGCTGAATGGTGTTTCTTGTCCCAGTTTAACATGTTCTGTTTTTCTGAAACTTGAGCCAAGGGTTATTTTGACTATTAATTTTATCTGCAGTGGATCTCGTTTAGGAATAAAACGTGATAGATGAGACAGAATGTAGATATCTTTGATTCATTGATAATATTAAGAGTGTGCATAATATATGCCATTTGTGGCACATCAGAAAGCCTATGAACTGAAAGACGTACATATGTAAACACCTACCTATATATATCATTATTTTAAGAATCTGTGTGTATGGAAGCAAATCTACAATGGATTTCTTTTTTTGACATTTTTGTTTATATAAAGTAAAAAAATCATGTTTTTCATGTATACAAATGTAAGGGCACAATGATGCTTCTACTCTATCCCCTTTGGACCATGCTCCCTCTGTCCTTTCTTATTTTTTTAAACTTTTTATAGTGATATACTTTGTTTATGTTTTAATCACAAGTGATGAAATTTAGAGTCTGAGCATTTAACATAGAAGGCTCTATTATAATTGGAGTAGTCAATAAATCTTACACTTTTTCATTTTTTGCAAGCCTGACTAATCTTTGTTGATTTGTTGACAATTATGTTTTAACCCATTACTTTTTTGAGAAATTCATCTTTGCAAAATTTTATGTATCTAACCCTCAGTATCCCCATGTTCTTCATGTAGCATCAACAAATCACAGCTTGAAAATATTTGAAAAAAGACTGTATACTCTGAAATGCAGTTTATTTTGTTCCCATTATCCATTATACAACAGTTGTGTGCGTTAGGTACTCTAAGGTATGATGGAGGCTGCATGTGGGCTATATGAAAACACTACGCCATTCTACTTGAGGGACTTGATTATGTGTGTTCAATCTTCAGAGAATATGAGATCCAATCTCATATATGGATTGACACCTATATTTGTACACATAAATGTTTTTCTCAGCTTATTGCAGAGAAGCACATCCTAAATGTCAGCAAATAAGGTTGTCAGATTAAATACAGGATGCTCAAGTATAACTTGGTATCTTTTATTTTCACTTGCTAAGTCTGGAAACCCTTCTCTAAAAGTCCTACCATCTATTTCTCTAAGTGATTATTACCAGAGAGAAGCATACTCCAGAGTCAAAACCCAAATGAGTGGAAGGAACTAAAACCAGCCATTATATAGCTGACAGACACTAACTATTCACTGCTGAGAAGCACACAGGGAATGGATAGCTCATTACTCTGCTTTAACCTGATTTGAATCTAACTCAATTCTCATGTGTTCTGGCTAAAAAATAATTTGGTTCAGAGAGAAATTTTTCATTCCTTCCTATTATGTGTTTAGATTCTGATTTCTAACATAAGGGTCTTAAATGATCAAGGCTTGAGTTTAATATAAAAAATTTTCTGACATAAATCTTGGCTTTCCTCTTTAATTATATAAATTGTGACCATTATGTCATTGTTCCTGCATATACAGAAATATTCAGTGTTTTAATTAGACTTACTTCACTTATGTGTTAAAGGAAGAAACAGTCCTGAGATTGCCCAGGCACAAATAGTACATAATATAGCCAATTGCAAACAGCAGTCTAGTTTGTTGATTTCAAGTGAAGTGTAATTATATTGCTTCATTTGCTTAGCAAATCATATGAGAGTTTTCCTAAATCAGCCTGATTGTGTAATGAAGAGCTAATTACAAATAGCAGTGTTCTTGCAGCAAATTTATTGTAAGTGCTAATGCCAGGTTGGCTCCATTGTGACAATGGCTCATTAGTACATTAACAAAAGCAACTGTGGGAACATGCCCAAAGCTGGGCTTCCAGTCTCTCAATTTCAGAAACTGCAACGATTATATCCCTTAACATGTAATTAGTAGGAAAATGGTGTTTGATTTAGGTTTGGGCAAATTTTTCCAAAGAACTAAAAGACATTTTTAGAGCGAAATAAAATGGTTTGGAAAGCCTTCTTGTCAGACTTAATGTGGGCTTCTTTATACCAGGTGTGCCCTGGAAACCTAATTTAACAGCAGGCTCTTCTAGATGCCAAGCCATACTTCACAACTGAAATCTGCCATTTCATTAACCACATGGACTCTTTCTCTCTCTCTCTCTCTGTACACATATATGTATTTATTTATATTTATAGTTTCTCCTATGCACAGAAGTAATGTGAGCAAATGAATCTGGGATCAGTAACTATAAATTGTTTGAGATGTCTGTTATCTTATATTCTTGTGTCTAGACAGATTTTTTTTCTTCTAGTTATAATGAACCTAAGCTTGTGTTCTGAAATAGCCAACTACCTCACGCAGTTGAACTTTAGAAGCTGGTTTGTTCAGTTGAGTAGGTTGGTTTTTAGATGGTCGTTATGTCATTTTCATTGCTCTGCATATCTTCAGAGTACCTAAAACTGCTCATTAATCTTTTCCCCTCACTGATTGATTTGATTAACACAAAGTTTGTTTTTGAAATGTAAGAGGCAGATTTTTCTAGAATCATTAGCAGCTTAAGTTATCATCTTATTTTTAGTATAATATTCATGAAAAATTCCACTTACAAAGATATTGATGTCATTGTCTTAGAATAATTTTGTATTGTTGACTGTTCAAAGTCCTTATGTCATGTGGTGACCCTGGCTGACTTCTGTCAAAAGAAAGATATGAGAGAGAAGTGGATAAAAGTAAGCAAAGAAGCAAGATTCATTTAAAGTATAAGTAGGCACTCATGGAGGAACATGGTCATGCTAACAAGAGAAGGAGCAACAGCCTGCAGTGTTCAAGGTCATCTTTTTACATGATTTGGGATCAAAAGTGCCACAGTATCACTTGCAAGGGACTGGCAGTGTCAAACATAATAATTTTATTGCCACGACATGGTAATAAACCAATAGTCATCTTGTGGATCCCACCAGCAGCTAGCTGTCCTGGATATTTATAGTTATCTCCAGTGCTGAAGCAGCAAAACTCTGGCAGATTCTTTCAGCATGGTTAGTATGGTAATTAGATGCTGCAGGTAGGGCTTCATTGTAGTCCTGCCAGCCCTCAGCTCCTCTGCTGGCTACCTTCTTGCCTACATTCCTTCAACACATACTTCCTAAACTGATACTATCGCTGAAGTTTAAATTGCTAGGCCCACAACCAACCTAATGCAATCTCATCAGTCTCCAAATACTTCAATTTTCTCCCCTAGAACAGGAAATCAGAAACAGATAACATATAAAGCTTAAATATATAGTAACTGATGTCAAATTATCTACAACTCCCTTTCCAATTTCTTTAGAAATTGAAATCAAGTACGAATTTACTTTGGTGTAAACATTTTGATATCAATTCATAATTTTTTCATAATACATATTTTCCATGAAATTTTTAAAACTGATGCATACATTGAAAAGCTTCCATTTTTCAAGAATAAAAAATTACCAGATCCATTTCCATAAATTGTAAATATAAAAAAGTGCCATATATGTCAGGAGAAAAATAGATAAAAATGTCTAAATTTATGTTTATACTAACAAACTTAAATCACATTCATTTTATTCCTTTCCTTCTGGATATCTGATGCTTGAATTCATTAGAAACACAGATGTTATTTCCTTTAACAAAAAAAAATTGTACTGAATAAAATACAGGTTCAAGTATTCTGACATTCCTAGAGTCCTAACTTTTTTTTTTTAATTTTAGTTTGTAACAGAACACTTTGGATTTTTTAAACAATGATACAAGCACAGAAGGAGCCATTATTGGTGTTCTAGTCTATATTTATTATTATGACAAAATACCTGAAGCTTGGTGACTTACAAGTAAAATGTTTCTTTAACTCATGATCTTCAAAGCTTGAAAAAAAATCATAATTTTTAACACCAATATATGACAATAATATATAACACCAATATATAACAATAATAACAAGCTTAAAAATATATAACACCAGTTCTATTGTGCTCCCATCCTACCAACTATGTCACATTATGGGTGATGATGGTATTAAGGAAGTAACATGTATGAGAATAAAATTTTACTTGGCATATCAGGAAGCCAACGAAGCTAAGGAGGGGGAAGACTTGCTTCTTCACAACACTTGTAAGGACAGAACAACCTCCCACTATTCTCCATCTCTTAAAGATCCCAACACCTCTTCACATTGCCACAAAGCCAAAGGTTTGAGTTTGTGAATATATGGGTGACAAACTCATATCATTTCCAAACCATAGCAGATTACTAAAACTCATTGGCAGTTTGGAATCAGGAATAGCAGGGATTTCTTCTGCTAGTAGGCCCCTGAAACCATCAAAGAGGTGAGGCTTAGGTATGCATTGGCTGCAAGTACCACCGGGACAGTCTGATGGAACATCTCCATTTATTGTAAAGCAAACACAACTTCTACAATCCAAGAAAGGAGAAGGCAGAAGGGTGTTCCACAACAGTCCTCCCACCCAACAATGACACTATGTCTATCTCTCTGGACCCTCTAACCAAGTCACAGGTAATATTCTACATGCATGGCTGGAAGATATGCCTCAGGTCACATTCACCATGTGTGACTGGAAGATAAGCTGTGGGTCACACTTGACTTCTTAGAGTTGCTTATTAAGGAAATACCAGCACAGATCATCCAAGGACAGAAAAGAGAAACTGGGGTTTAGCCCACCTCTCTCAGCAAACAGGCTAAGTTGAGACTCAATTAGATGAAACCATTGTCAGGGGGTTCCCCTGGGACATGATGTGTTTGAGTGCCATGGGCCTATGACCTCCCACATAGGATAGGCAGGCAGAGACTTAGGGGCAATTTCCCACAGAAATTATTTGTGATTATCAATCCACTGCTCACAGTTCACTATTTTATATATTATGGTTACTTTATAATATTGTATCTGAAATTATTCTACAGTCAATATAAAAGCTGGTCAAATTTTACAAAATAGAATATTCTGTTTCATGCCCTTTAAATTCAAATATTTCATTGCAGTTTCAAAAGTTTATGAGAACCTTATCATAGCTTGTGAGAACAAGTAGATTAATATTCAAGCTATTTTATCTTCTATTGTCTCTCAATAGATAACTACAGAAATATTTGACTTTTACAGAAGATATTTGTCATTACACTTTCAAAAAAAATTAACAAGGTTGCTTATGGAACCATATCATGAAAAGTAAAATAATAATGATAATAAAATTTAACAGTCTATTTTATGTGATTTATGTGTGTGTTTAATTTTCATTATTACATGCCTAATGTAGTAATCCTTATTAATTTTTCAGGATATTTTTAGTGTTACATGGACAGAATTTAATTCCCCAGATGTAGATCTTACTCTGTTCATATTCACACTTCATCATTGGTCTCTACTTGATGCATCTAATCAGTTTTAATTGCTTATTATATTATCCAGTATTAATATTTGTCAGGCCATAATTTGATTTAGAATATGAGCAGGAAGCCACCTGAATGGCAGTAGATCAATGATTACTGCCTTCAGATATGTAAGAAAAAATTACTCAGCATTAATATGAAGTAAGCTGAAATAAGTGATAAAAAATTCATGAGAATGCGAAATTATTCTGGCATGTGACAGATTCTATGCCAACAATGCCACAAACTTATATTAATATCTACTATGTGCAAATGTAGCATTTTTCATACACATTATTATAATTTCTTACTTCAATGCTTCACCTTTTTTGATTTGTTAGAATCTATTTGAATAACTCCATGTAAGATACTGAAATTTATATTGAGGAAATGATCAATCATTGTAAAATTAATTCACTGTTGGATTATGTCTACATGACAAAACAAAAAATGAACATTTGCTTTCTCATTGAGTTAGGCTCAAGGTTCATTGACTTTGTGTGCCAAATGATTGTATTTGACTTTATTAGAGTTAAAGTAATCATATCCATCATTAAATTACATATTGCATCTTTTCTATGCAGAATTAGGCTCATTAAAGCAAAAATGGAAATGAATGTTTAGCTAATTCCATATAATACCTCTACTACTATAATTTGCAAACAGCAGGTAGCGTAAAAATGTAATTTCTTTCCTCCAGATTTCTTTGTAGAGTACAGAGCCAAGTCTTTACCCTAACAGCAATCATTTGCCAACATATTATCTAGCTAAACATTTTGAAAGAATTAATGAGACTATGGAAAATATAGAAGCAACAACTTAGGAAAGTCTAGCTCTTACTACCAATGAATAAGTCATAGCCAATTTTTCCTGTTTTGGTCAAGGAGATTTGGATTTCAGTGAAATTTAATGTTTACTGACATAATTTATTTTTATTGAAATACCTAAAATTGTATTACAAAGTGCTTTCATGTGAAAAGTAAGAATATATCTTATTATTGTACAAAATGCATAATCACAAGCAATAAAGTGTTTTTGTTTGTATTTCTTGATATTTAACTAATTCATTATCAATCCAAAATGGTCATGCCTGACATTCTGATCTGTATTTTAACTGGAAAGAAAAAAGACCACATGCAATCTTCTGTTTCTATACAGATACCTTTGCTTATTCCCATAAACTACAATATGAGGGAAAGTAAGAAATTGCAGAGAATTTTTAAAAATCTGTATTTGTGATTAAATTGAAATCTACCAAAGTAAGCTTGTGTTAAAATAATTTAAGTCATATACATGTATGCAAGTAGACATGTGATATTATATATTTGTGATTAATGCAACTCCTTCATTTAAAATAATTTGTACATGTTCACATACAATGCCTTCCAAGTACTTTTCATCCAGATTGTACCCACATTACTCATTTTGACACTACATATGATTAAATTTATATAGTAAACATTCATTGGATTAAATCGACAATACATAAGAAGAGATTAACAGTATTTTTTCACTTTTTTATTAGTGTGAAAATCAGAGTTACAGGGAGAGAGAGAAAGTGAAACAGAGAGAGATTCTATCTGCTAGTTCAAGCCCAAGATGGACACAACTTCCAGGAGTGAGTTGAGCTGAGCCAGGCTAACCTGGAGCCAGGAGCCAATAGCTTCACCCAGCTTTCTGATGTGGGTGGCAAAAGTCAGACAACTGAGCCAGCTTCCAATGCTACCCCAGATCATTAGCAGGGAGTTGGATCAGGCGACATGAACCAGCACGCCTATGGAATGCCAGATAGCAGGCTGTGGCTTCAGCCTCTACACCACAATGCCAAATCCGAGTTTTTGTATAAAATAATAAGCTAAAAAGAAAACTGTTTAGGACCGAATGTTTTGAACTATTGCTATCTCATTAGGAAATAAAATAATACATGAAAATAGCCACTCGTATTCTTATCAATTAAAATTTTTGCTAAACACTTAGTATTTCCTGAAAAGTAATGTCTTTAAACTTAAAATCAAACCAGTATTTTAAATAGCGAACTAGAACTTTCATATTCCATGTTAGATTGTACTAATTAAACAGCAATTATTACAGATGTTCATACTAACCACAATAATCAACACGCATATAAAGCTCAGTGACCATTTTTATGGGTCACCATTACCAGTGGATATCTCCCATAATTAAAATTGTTACAAATATTTGTGAAACTGAATAATTAAATGTCTAAATTCTTGTTCCAGAGATATAACTACCTACATAATAAGTAGTTGGATTTTATAGATTATTGACTTCTATTCACTTTTAGTTAGTATTGGGTATGAGTTGGTACTAGGTGTTAGTATTATCAGTCTAATATTGCAATATATGCATATTCTGATTTCATTGAGTATTAAAATTAACAACATCCCTGATTATATAAAACTGATGAAAAAACAGTTAAAATAGTTTTAAGTTGCAAAATAGAAAAAAATTAATTGGAACTACATTCTACATTCTGTATTTCCTCATAGTTGTTTTTAAAACCAAAATCAATAATTAAATTATGTCTTAGTGATAAGTAAATCAATTAATATGTTGGTTATAGGTTTAAGTTCAGTAAATATATCCATACTTACCCTCTTTCATTTTCTATTAAGTCGAAGTGACCATCGTTGATTGTAGTGGCCTATACTTCAACTAAATGAAGAAAGTCACATTTGTTGATCAGCTATTACACGCATTATACTATTTATGCTTCTTTGAAAATATGTTTATTAATCTGCACACTTACCCTGTGTAAAAAGTAGAAACCAAGATTTAGCAAACCAATATGTTGCTCAGGGATGCAAGGGCCATAAATGTGAGAGATGTTTTCCATGGGTTCCACCTTTTCTTACTAAGCTAATTATTCCAGAAAACTCACAACAATAAATCTTAAAATCAAACAAAACATCATGATTATCTCAAAAAATACAATACTTAACTTACAATCTTTTATTTGAAATAGTGATACCATTTATTCTTTACTTACTGAATTTATTTATTCCTTACTTGTAGAATTTATGTCTAGGTATGAAATTATAAAGTGTAATTTTGCCAATAATTTAAGCTTTAATTGTGTTAAAACAGACTTACGGGTGTATTTTAACCATTTTTGCATACAGTTCAATACTGTTTGTAAATGATCACTGTTGTGCAACCAGTCTCTAAAACTGCATTATGTGGTTTTAGAAATGGAAAAACATGAATAGAAATAAACTTAGAAAATAAAACAAATGCATACTCGTCATAGTTGCTCCTAAAATATATCTTCAAATATCATTGATACTCATATGTATTGAAACAATCCACTCCATGTTGCAAGGATATTTAGATTGTAACAAAGATATTGTAAGAGAAAATACAGCTCACACATAGTGGACTTCCTTAAATTCTGACTGGGTCAAGTCAGTGGTTATTATCCACAAAGTAATACAGTGAAATAATATCCTAACCAAAATTTAGTGAACATGCAATTTTACTTGTTTTACCCCCTCAATATCTCAAAAAGAAACAAGCAAAAAATACAAATACATCTAACATTTAAATTTACTTTGGTGTGTATGTAAGCTCAAATACCATCAGTTCATTGTATTGAGTTTATTATTGGTTCTTTTATTTCTCACTTATATTTTCTGAGTTTCTTTATGATGTTATGACACATTGATTTTTCTTCCTACTCCTCATACAAGTAAAATATTTAGGAAATAAAATATCTTTATTGTTACATAATAACACAGCAAATATCAAACTTATTATGGAGGAAAATAAAGAATTACTTTGTTTTAGACAGAGCGAGGCACATTTGAAGAAACTTCAGAGGGTATAAAAGCACTCAGATTAGGCCACCGCAATAGCCTAGCAGCTAAAGTCTTTGCCTTGTCAGCACCGGGATCCCATAGGGGGACTGGTTCATGCCCCAGGTACTCCACTTCCCACCCAGTTCCCTGCTTGTGGCCTGGGAAAGCCGTAGAGGAATGTACAAAGTCTGGGGACCCTGTACCTTAATGGGAGACTTGGAAGAAACTCCTGGATCCTGGCTTCGGATCAGTTCAGCTTTGGCCACTTGGGGAGTGCTCTTTGTCTCTGTATTTCCTCCTCTCTGTATATCTGCCTTTCCCATAAAAATAAATAAATCTGAAAAAAAAGAGGTTTTTGAAATTCACAAAATAATTCATAATTTAAATATTTTATCCTGAAATTAAAGTTTTGGCTTTTTTCTGAATTTTAATTGTTGATTTTCATATGTGACCATGAATATTTTTAGTCCACAAACCTCAAAGTATATCTGCTGATAAAGTGGTTACATTAGCACCAAAAGGCTTTTAACGTAGGAGGAAAATGGTGAAGATTTATAGGAGCAGGAAAATGCTTCAGGATGGGTCTTCATTGTGGAAAACAACACATGACACTTCTCTAAAAGGAAAAATGACAAAATTAAGCCAAGTGTATCAGTGACATCATAAGCCACTAATGAAGAGTTGATGTAGTTTATAAATATCAAAAGGAGCTGGTAATGCAATTACTGCATCAGCAGGCCACTGCATATTTGCCCTTGGGTAATGATAATTATGACTAAATCTCCCGACAGAAAAAGGTTTTCAGTAAAATCGTCTTTCACATATTCCACAGGAGAGTTGAAGTATGAAAGTAAATGATGATGGTATGAGCTAAAAAGGTTGCCGGTTCTTTCTAATCTTTTTGTTATTGTAGTAGATTATGACAAAAATGTTCAGCACATCGGGCTGTGCAGAGAAGGCTTTTGCTCTACGCTTGATCTTAGCCAAAAAGCCGAGAAGCGATAGGCATTTGCTCCATTTGCCCTCAGGTCTGGTGAAGGCACAAAATCTTGGCTCGCTTACAATCCACCTGGGACACAGCAGTGTGCTTTGAGACATTAATTGAGAAACTTTCACTTTTTCATAGCTCTATTTGCTCTGCTGACTTATACTTGCTGGATTCCTACTGTGTGCTACTGTGTTTAGACCCTGTGGATACAGTGTCAGACAAAATACTCATCTTTGTGGAGTTTACATAGCAAATGGAAAGATAGAAACCTAACCCAATAGGTACCAATAGCATGTTATGTTTAGGAAGAATGGAAAGTTAAAGAATGAAGAACTGGAAAGATGCTTTAGAAAATAAGGTCAGGGAAGGTCTCAGGGTGAAATAAGGTTTGGAATAGAATTTTCAAGAGGTGAACAAGCTAACCACTGCTAATATAATCTTATAAACATGAATATTCTATGTAATGTTGTTTGAAAGAGTCTAAAAATATACTTTTCAGTAAAAAGTAACAAACACCTAATTATCGGCAGAGGATAAAGAGGGGGAAGTTTTGCTTTCGTTTTTTATTCTGTGACATAGAAAACTGCCTTTGAGGGGAAAGGAGAGACAAAATTGTGGGAAGAATAAACAGTCACAAACTTACATGAGATGCAAGGCTGACATTCCTCAGCCACATAGACAGATTCAGTCTGCTCACACCGATGAGACAGCTCGAGTTGCGATCTGGAGACACAGGGAGCTGGCAAAGCGAGGGTCGTGAGAAGTGGACTGACTTCTGCACTGTGTGAAGGGGCTAAAAACAAATTGCAAGCATAAAATGATTTGTGTCAGTAAGCCCAAAAACACAGACATCTGACAGGCCTCCTTGGAGCAAACCTTGGATGTTGAGGAGTTAGCCATAGAAAGGCAAGGCCAGCTCCTTCGTGGTGCTCTGCTTAGTCATGACAAGGCTAAAAGCCTGATTCTTGATTCTTACAGTACTTCTGACAGCAAGAGCAGAGCAATATGTTATAATGAACACTGGGAAAAGCAACAGATATAACCCCAGTCTGTCATGTTGAACATGACTAAGGCTTCTTACTATTCCCTTTGCAAAGTTGCTGTAGCCTGAGAGAGTATTACAATCTATTCACTTTGGAATCCAAACCATTATTACCGTGGAGCTCAATTAATAATGGAGAGGATGGCAATCTTTCCCGAAAGCTGCTGCAGACAGGATAAGGTGCCTGGGCATGGGACCCGACACCATCCTTCTGGGCTGTGCGCATGCATATGGTGGCCACTTCCAAAATAAGAGTTCTTCAAGGGACGAAGGTGGAGAGTCTGCTATCTCAACTTTTGGTTACAGTCTCAAAGTCATGCCACATGCCAGGAAACTCCAGATACAACTGAGTAAATTGAAGGAGGAGAAAGGGATGAATGAGATTTAGAAAGTATTTTCCTGTCATGTTGAACAAACAGATGTGCCAGCATTGTAACCTGAGACCTGCTGAGATCTGAAAGTATTGTTTACAGACCAGATTGTTTACAGAAATGCTCATTATCTATGTGGTAGGCATTCAACGTCAGTTGAATCTGCCATGCTTTGCAGTTCTAATTAAACTTTATAAATTGTCTTTAAATCATCACAGTTTCAGCTTCTTTAAAATTAAACATGTGGATGTTATTTTTTCTGATAATTAAGTGATGAAAATATAGCAAATAGTCATGAAATATTAATTAGCATTAGGATAGAAGAAAATCAGATAAACCACTTATTCCCAGAATACTTGTAAATATATTTTTACATTTCGCTACTATAGTTACAATAGTTTGCTAGATAGTTACTATCAGCCTCCAAAACGGTCCCTAATCAAGTCTACCTCAAGAAATTATTCATTCAGTAGTATAATATCCTATCACATTATGTCAGTGAGTCTGTGTTCTTAGTAGTTTATGATGGAAGTAATTATGTTTCACTCTGAAAACAAAACTACAAATACTATGGCTTCCATCTTGAATTCCTGCATATTCTCTCCCTCAGCTCACTCTGAGAATATCCGGTTTGCATTCCATGTAGTAAACAGTTATAAATTCCTGCTAATGAGGAAATGAGTCCTCCAGCAGATAGCCGTGTACGTAAGTTCTGTAGTGCGTACTCCATCCCTCCCCACAACAGGTCCCTAATGACTGTAATCCCAGATGACATTAGTTTTAACTTTGTGGGAAGCTCAGAGCCAGAACAGTCCAGGTATGACATGCACAGATTGCTGTACCCTCTGAGATAGTGTTTGCCTCTTGAGCCACTATCTATCGGGACAATTTCTTGCTCAGCAAAAAATAACGAATAGAATCCATAACTAGAAAAACAACTTTGATTCTCAATAGATTCAAATATACAAAAGTATGGTTCTCACTCACATGCTGTTCATTGCCTCTGTATTCCCGAGTGGGCAACTTGCCTAGATACCTGGTATAAGCGATGATTCTAGGATTTAGGCTGTTTACATCTTACAGTTTATCACCTGTCTTTGAAGTAACTTGTTACAAAAAATGAGAGACCAGGAGAATAAAGGGAATGAAAAAACAAATTTTGATGGGCCAGAAATTGAAACAGTGTGCCTCATCTCTTTTCTGAGTCCAATTATGGAATCTCAATGAATTGAGATTTAACCTTATCTCTGTCTCTGTCTCTGTATCTATTTCTATCTATCAATCTGTCTCTCTCTTTCTCCATATATATTAACAGATAACAAAGTAGGATCTAGGGACTCTGAAAAATGTCACAGAGTTCTAGAAGTATTGCCAAGCCATACCATATTACATATGGTAGATACTTTATTTTAAGAAATTATCTTTTAATATTTTCAAATAAAAGTTTGTATATATAAGAAATTGGAATAAATTAAATATGAGCAAAGCATCCGAGACATGTGATTTTTAACATTATGGTCCATGAATCTGATAAAATCTGTTATTTTATATAATTTAAAGGTTTGTTTTAAAAGATTTATTTATTTTTACTGTAAAGGCAGATACACTGAAAGGAGGAGGTACAGATAGAAAGATGTTCTGTACTCTGGTTCACTCCACAAGTCATCACAATGGCCGAAGCTGAGCTGATTTAAAGCCAGGAGCCAGGAGTGTCTTCCTCCAGGTCTCCCACACAGGTGCAGGGTCCCAAGCCTTTGGGCCGTCCTTGACTGCTTTCCCAGGCCACAAGCAGGGAGCTGGATGGGAAGCAGAGCTGTTGAGATATGAACTGATGACCATATGCTATGCCAATGCTTTCAAGGTGAGGGTTTAGCCACTAAATATTTTTTTAAAATATGCTGAGCTGAAAAGAGCCAGACATGTTTGTTAACATATCAAAATTACATCTTACAGTTGCATAATGTTTTAGATGTTTTGAGATATCACTTAATTAAAGAGATGTAAATGTAGACTTTCAGTGTCTGTTTTAAAGAAATTAAAAATTATTCAGAATATGATGATTTAGATTACTATAACACATAATATTAAGAAATGATGATATAGTAAAGTTTGAGTATGCTTATAAATTCTAGATAATTATTTTTTAAAGAAGCCATTTCATTTACCTATTT
This sequence comes from Ochotona princeps, assembly GCF_030435755.1. NCBI lineage: Eukaryota > Metazoa > Chordata > Mammalia > Lagomorpha > Ochotonidae > Ochotona > Ochotona princeps. The sequence goes on along the minus strand of NC_080842.1, from coordinate 33,563,453 downwards.
TTATCGAACTTTTTATTTTGAAAGGCAGTGTTACAGAATTTGAGGGACAGAGGCAGCAATATAAAGATTTTCCATCCTGTGGTTTACTCCTCTCCTGGCTGTATGTTAGGTAAACTGAAGCCAAGAGTCAAGAGCTTCATCCACAGCTTCCACATGCATACAGGGGCCCAACTACTTGGGCTGTGCTCCACCACTTTCCCAGGTGCAGTAACAGGGAGTCGGATTGGAAGAAAACCAGCAAGGACTCAAATTGGCTTTAATATTGGATGCAGGTACCAGGCAGTGCTTTATGTCCTACCCCACAGTGCTTGCCTCAAATTCTAAATATTAACAGATTGAAGAGAAACAGCTCTAAAATTAGTTTTTCTATACCACATTGTGCTTTTTATTGAACAATTGTTCAGCTTTTAAATTTTATTTAATTTATTTGATGGGCAGACGACATGCTATGAGAGCTCTCCCATCCGCTAATATACTTCCCAAATGCTTTCATCAGACTGACTGGTCCAAGCTGAAGTTTGAATCCAAGAAATTGAACCAGGTCATCCATATAGGTGGCAGGCACCAATTATTCGAACCCATCCCATTGCCACCACAAGGTGTGTGGTTCCAGGGAGAAAAGCTGGGATTTGAATTCAGGCACTCTGTTATAGAATGCGAGCATCCCAAGCAATGTCTTAAACGTTAGGCCGAGAGCTGATCGCTTTTAAAGATTTTTTGATAGCTACACTTTCTTTTTCAAACATGCATGGCACATACTATAAAAACATAGTAATAGCATAGCACATTGCTTTGGTATACTGGGAGTTTAAATATTTAGTATTCATAGATACTCTTCCACTGCTTCTGAAACCATGAGTCAATTATTTCAAAATCCCGATGATTCTTAGGGACACAATTTAGAAAATGTATCCATTAGTGGTTTTGACATCAAGTAACAGGAAAATCCACTCTCATAGTCTCAAATGTATTTTTGTTAATAAATTCAGGAGTTAAATGGGCCAATAAGATTAAACTGATACCCCTGAATTATTCTGCCTTTTTCTTAATGCTGCCTGTCCGTAAGTCACAAAATGAATATTGCAGGCACAGAAGTATCGTCACATTCTTCACATGAATATGTAAAGAAAGCAGCAGGGCTTGCCATTTTAGATCCTTTAGAGCAAGGAAATATTTTTCAGAGGTTCCTCTATCTTCAGCCTCAGAAACTTCCATTTAGTTTTCATTAGCCAAAACTGAGTCCTAGAAATACTGATGGTTGAGGCAGGCTGGCAAGGCAAACAGGGAAACTTGGATTGACTTCAAAAGAGTTCACCACCTCACACTGAGTTTGTGCAACACCAAATAAAAGTATATTTCTGTTGTTCTCTTTAAAGAAAAGGAAAAAGAAATGATACTGTACAGGCAACTATTTCCATAAGTAGATACTCTATAACATGTATTGTTATACTGTTAGTTACAACATCTTGTTCTTGAAATTGCATTTATTTACACTCTGTCAAATAATATTATATATTATACCCCTGAAGGGAATTCTAACATAAAAGTTGGGTATGGGAATGTGTCATACTTAAAAGTAATTGTTCATAAGCATATGCTATGAAAATAAATATTTCCTTGTAGGTTTTCCAAACAAATGAGAAAAGATACAGATGGATATATTTCACAGTTAACTGTATTTCCACATGGCAACAGAAATTGAGACCGGGGATAGAAATTAGAGCCTTTATGTTCACCATAAATATACACTTTAGAAACTGTTTGACATTAAACCTTATAATTTGTCTTTGTATTGCTTTTCTTGCTATCTGGTAAACATGAATAACATCTCCGACTTTTTCAAAATTACATTGATTACCCAAAAAGGAAACACATTTTGTATTTCCAAAGTACTCCATAGCTTGCATGCATTAAATTTCTATCAGTTTGCTTGATACATCTGAAAAACTTCACATATATTTTTGAGATCTGTTTACCATTGCTTCCTGATACTTTCCTGAAGATTTAGCAGTATTAAAATTAAGACATGAGTTTTAATGCTCTACATAAAAGGTAGTATTTATCTGAGTTATTTACTTGGATATTAAATAGCAAGAAAGTTGTTTATCTTCCAGATGAATTGATATATGATATTTTAAATATTTATTACTTTATTCCAAAGTTTTTCTAAATATTTATCAAAATTTATCCACTTATACTCACCCCCAATTTTTTTCATATATTAATATAATGGGAGTATTCAAACTACTAACATTGTTCATTAGCTCTATTGCTCTGAGTAATCTTGGACAAAAAATTTCTCATATGTGTAAATAAGGTGATATTATCTTCCTTATTTTCATTTACAGTGCATTGTCTAAAATTTGTAATTATATTTTCTAAATTATATCTATTTCCAATTTATGTCTATATGTATACATACATACATATATTCTCATACATGTTTAATATAATTATGAAATTGTTTTTAGTTCCAAGTATGGTCAGTAAAATAAAATAACTTATGTCAAATGTTCACTATAGGCTTTCTTACACACAATAAAAAGCATTATGCTTTGAATGTTCTATTGTGTTTCATAAGCAGGATGCATTTAACAGAGGTAGTACACAGTTTTATATTTAAAATAGTTGATACTCAGAAATATGTGGAAAATGTGATAGCTTTGCAAAATCTAGGAAATTTTAAAAAATTGAATCTCATAACTAAGAATAAAAAAAATACTGTTCAACTTGAACAAATCACATAGAATTAATAAAGATGCAAGATTCCAACATAATTTAGGTATACTTACCATAAGATTTATCTTCTTTGCCCAGTAAAAGAGATCCCCTTAATCGTGGAAAAGGAGCATGGAGTAGAATCAATCTCTTTGCAATGAATTCACATTCTAAGATCCTGCAGTCTTTGAACAATGAAGCATGCATTTAGGATAGTCAAGTAGAGAAATGTATTCATTAATGGCATTTGCTTTTTCATGTCATAACCTGGAAAATAAAACTTTGCATTTGTAGTCCATAGGTCCATTAGCTCCCGTGTTTAAACACGAACTGCTGGAAAATACAAAGAGTATGTAGTGATTATTTCTATTTCTGTTATGACAATGAGTTATCTAAGCATATTACAACAAAACAACAACAAAAAACAATGAACAATTTCATATCATATAAATGAGTATCTAAGTAATGTGGACCCTGATTTGAACAGTTACAAGTTTTGTGTATTAGAGCATCATATGCTACACTATGAATGTATACAACTTTATGAATGCATTTAAAGTAAAGAAATTTGGAGTAGGCGTGGGATCATAGTGGATTATGCTGCTGCTTTCCTCACTGGTATCCCATTTAGAAATGCCTGGATAAAATTCAGCTACTCTGTACATCTGATACATTTTCTTGCCTTTGGATCTGGGAGGCATATCAGTTAAGTACTTTAGTTCCTGAAACACATGTACAGGCGAACCAGATGAAGTTCCTGACTCCTCAAATTGGCCCTGTCCCAAACTGGTTGTTGCTTATGTCACAATAGATTCTAAATAAATAAATAAATAAATAAGTAATACTTAAGGTAGATAATACACTTTATAAAAAATATTGAAGGCATTTCTTATTATATTTTGTCAGCACTTCACTTTTGGCTTTGTCCAGTTTGTACAAGCAATTACCTAAAGATTTTTAAAAATGTTTATTTATTTATGCAAATTACAGAGAGAGAGAGAGAGAGAGAGAGAGAGAGAAAGAGAGCCAAATCTTACCCCCACTGGCTCACTCCTGTGTGCCCAAGAACTCAGGCTGTCGGAGGTTGAAGCCAGGAGCCCCAAACCACATTCTTCTCTGGTGTTTCAGGTACCTTAGTAAGTAAATAAATGGGAAATGGACCAAGTAAGGCTCAAATTCCTAATCTGTTCATAGGATTCTGGAGTTGTAAGTAGCAGCATTTTTCTTAAAATACATTAGAAAAGCAAAACATTCGTCTTAGATAATGATATTAGGGATAAGAAAGGAGATAATTTATTAGGTTAGATTTCCCAACACCTTTATCTTCCATAGATTTAAAACCAACCAACCAAAAAAAAAAGTATGTTTCCAAACTGTCAATGAGTAACAATTTTAAAAACTGATTCAAATATAGTCTAGTTTTTCAAGAAATATTACTTTACATCTATATCTAAACATCTGTGTGTCTCTGTCACATGAAATACTATTCATAAATAGTATAGTAAGCAATTCTTTTCATTGTTGCTCTTTGTTATTGTGTATATATATATATATATACATTTATATGTATGTCTGTATTTCTTGTATTTGAGAGGTAGAGGATAAAAAAGAAAGAGAGAGACACAGAAAAAAGAACTCTATCCTCTGGTTCACTGTACAAATGGTGCAAACGCTGTAAATGCTTGAAACTGCGGGACTGAGATAGCACACAGATAAATGTGTGGAATTCAGTTCATGTCTTTGATATGATTGGGTGACAGGGACCCAAGTACTTGAGGCCTCACCGTCTGAGTGATACACTTCTTAGGTCATGAATTCACAGGCAACTAGAAAAGTGGGGCAAGAACATAAACCCAGGCGCTCTGATATGGGATGCCAATGTCTCATGTGTAGTCTTTTTTTTGATTTTTTTTATTCATTGATTACATTGTATTATGTGATACAGTTTCGTTGGAACTGGGAATCACCCCACCCCTCCCCCCGCCCTCCCCTCATGTGGAATATTCCACCTTGTTGCATATCCACTGATCAAGTACAGTTGAGATTCCCCCATTGGAAGCATAAACTATAGAGTCCAACATCTTATAGTCCAATCTAGTTCCTCAGCTTCCTGGGGAGACCCTGTCCGGTCCGAGGGCAGAACCATCAGATTATCAACCCGATCAATTAAAGGCTCCAACATACCCTCAGCAACAATTAACTTCGTTGTGTAACTAATAGTTATAGTATTGAGTAACCAGTATGTTAAAAACAATTGCAATTTCTTAACCATCTTCTGTGATCACCTCATTGTCAATTCAGTTTTAGTTTATACACAACATATAACATAATATACATAAAATAACATGTTTTACATAACATCATATCCTCTTAAATTAACGCAAACATGTGGTATCTAACCTTTTGGGATTGGCTCATTTCCCTTAACATTATGGTTTCCAGTTTGGCCCATTTGGCCACAAAGAACTGCATTTTGTTTTTTTTAATAGCTGAGTAGTATTCCATGGAGTAGATGAACCATAGCTTTCTTATCCAGTCTTCTGCTGATGGGCTTTTCGGTTGCTTCCATGTTTTTGCAATTACTGGTTGTGCTGCTATGAGCATAGGGGTGCATATTGGCTTCTCATAAAACAGGTGTTTTGGGTATATTCCTAGGAGTGCTATTGCTGGATCATACGATATGTCGATTTTGAGTTGTTTGAATGTTCTCCATACTGATTTCCATAGAGGCTGTACCAACCTGCAGCCCCACCAGCAGTGGAGTAGGGTTCCCTTTTCCCCACAACCTCGCCAACAAGTGTTGTTGGTGCTTTTATTTATGTGGGCCAGTCTTACTGGCGTTAGGTGGTACCTCATTGATGTTTTAATTTGGATTTCCCTTATTGCCAGGGAAATTTCCCGTGCCCATTTCCCGTGCCCATTTCTTGAGTGGCTTGTTTGTTTTGACATTTTGGTTGTTTTGTAGTTCTTTGTATATTCTGGAAATTAGCCCTCTGTCACCTATGTCGTGCGCAAAGATCTTCTCCCATTCTGTGGGTTGCTTTTTTACTTTGTTGATTGTTTCCTTCGCTGTACAGAAGCTTCTTAGTTTGATGAGGTCCCATTTGTTTATTCTGGTTTAGATTGCTAATGCTTTTGGTGTCCTTTTTAGGAAGTCAGGACCTACCCCTAGATCTTGTAGAGTATTTCCGACATTTTCTTCCAAAAGTTTGAAGGTCATGTGTAGTCTTAACAAAGGAATCGAATCCTAATCTCCAGAGTATGTGTTCCATGAGATCTAAATAAGATTTCCTTTGTACTTGAAAATGAAATAAAGGATTTTCATATCAAACAAAAACTGAAAGAATTCATCTTTACCAGACCTGCCCTACAAATATTGCTCAAAGATGTGCTACAGACAGGAAAAGAATAGCACCTACCAAATCTAGAGGTAAACATGGAGGACATCTCAATACAGTGACAGAAGAAATCTAAATCAAACAATGAGAAACCCATTACTAAAACACAGGACCTAATCAACACCTGTCTGTATTAACCCTGAATGTAAATAAATGGATTAAACTCATCAGTCAAACAAGATAGAGTAACAAACCAAACTGAAAAATAGGAACCATCTCTCTTGTCTGTAGGAGACACATGTTACCAACAAAGATATATAGAAATTGAAAGCAGGAGAATGGGAAAATGATCTTCTAGGCTAATGGAAAGTAAAAATGAGCTGGTGTAGCCATTCTAATATCAGGTAATATAGACTGTGACATTAAAAGCATTAAAAGAAATGACGAACAACACCTATAGTGATCAAGGGATCCATTCAGCAAAAAGGAATTGTGAAAATAAAAGTATGTACATCAAATGCCCGGGCATCTAACTATATGAAACAAACATTGGTAGGTTTAAAGGGATAAATAGACTCTAATATAGTAATAGTGAGTGTCTTTAACACCCCACTAACCTCAATGGGCAGATCAATGAGGCAAAAACTCAGCAAGGGAAAAACAGAGCTTACTCAAAGAACAAATGGACTTAATTCATGACTTACAAAACCTTTCATGCTACAAACAGAATAAACTTTTTCATTGGTTTGTGCAAAATTCTCCAGGATTGATCATATTATAGGCCACAAAAAAAGTCAAAGCTTTGAAAAATCAAAATAATATCAGGGGAGAACCGAGCGGTAGCGAGTATGGCGTGTTTTTCTACACCTGAAAGAAGAGAATGTCAAGATGCAGTAGCTGTTTACAAGCTAAGCAGCAGCTCCAGCCCAGTCAGATGGATTCTCCACCAGAAGCAAGATAATCCAAGCCAAGAGGAGAAAAACAGCCCATGATATCAGAAAAAGAAAAAAGCAAAAGGTCACCAAGAAGCATCAGTATGAGATTAGGAACTGCTGGCCACCTGTATTGTCTGGGGGAGTCAGTCCTTGCATTATTATTGAGAACCTAAAAAAAAAAAAAAAAAAAAAAAAAACAGGAACTAGTGATTGCTCCAGATTTACACATTACAGATTCACAAACCTTTTTATTAATCCCTCACTTTTGCCTGACTTAAGCTGGAGATGTTCAAAAGAGGTTTAGTTAAACATGTTAAAAAAAGGAAAGCAGATATGTTCATGACAAGCATTTTAAAGTTCTGCATTATGACTTAGAATCATAAATGAGATCAATACTTCTGGACTGGCTTTTAGAGGTATGCGAAGTACATGCACTTCACAGAGACTTTTTGATATAAACAAAAATATGCTTCAGCTCATTGAAATTACCTCATTATTCATTGCTTCCAAACCTGAGGAAATCTATTCTCCTAAACTCCAGAAGTTTGCTTATGTCACTGATGGTTCTTGCAGTGAATAATATAGCTTAAGGATGGAACTCATTATACTAAAGGCTTTAAACTGGGAACTATGTCCTGTAACGATCATCTCATGGCTGAACCTCTTTCTTCAAGTTGATGCTCTTAAAGATGCTCCTATGGTACCCTATAGCCATTTTAAGGTATATAGCAGCTGGTCCGGTCCTGTATATAAACTAAAATTGAGATGTCAATGAGCTAATCATAGGTTGTGGTTAGGACTTGCTTTTTTTTTTTTTAACATACTGGTTACTCAAAACCATGTCAATTCCATAATATTGCAAATTGCTGTTGATGTTATATTGGGACTCTTAATTGACTGTGATGATATTATACCAGCTCTAACTTCAGACCAGAAATGGTCTCCCCAAGAAACTGTTCAACCCATCTGGACAATAAGTAGCTGGACTCTATGCTTGGTATATGTCTGCAAGGAAAGAATCTTGATTGAATTTGAACTGTAATACTGCATCAAGGTGGAGGAATCCACCAGGGGGGAGGGGAGAGGTGGGGGAGGGGGGATTCCCAGAGCCTATGAAACTGTCACATAATGCAAAATAATTAAGAAAAATATAAAAAAAAGATGCTCCTAAAGTTCTTCTACCTCAATATTCTCAGGAAACGTTCATTCAAATAGCTCAGCTTTTAGATTTGTGTGTTTTGGCCATGGATTCCTCAGATTCCAGTCCAGAATCCTGGCTGCTGCTGTGCTGTGCCATTTTGCCTCCACCCAGGTGGTTAAGAAAGCTTCAGGTTTGGAATGAGACATTTCAGCATGCGTAGACTGGATGGTGCCGTTGGTCAGTGTAGTGAAAAGTACTCAATCATTGCTGCTTCAGTTTTTCACTCTTCATGCATTTATAATGCATAGTTGCTAATTAAGTAAAATCCATCAATTTTTTCAGATTAGTGATTTAATCAAGGACATTTGCATGTCCCAAAATAATGTTGAATTTTCTTGTATTGATATTTTCTATTGGTTTAAATGAAAAGTTATTTTCACATTGAGTTAATACATAATGTAAAAACAGTCTAATTTTGAATGAACATTTGTACTCTTAGCAAATATTTTGATTAAGTTAATAAACCTTTCAAAGAGTATTACATAATATGAATGTGTTACAAAGAGAAACTGATAGCACTGGAGACAAGAAAAAATTATTAAGAAATTAGTCTCCTTTCATGCATAATTTCTTTTCTCATCTTTCTGTTATACTGAAATTTAAAAACTTCTATGAAAGTGGTATAGTTGTTTCCTGAAAATTCACATGCTTTTGTTTTATATTCCTCTGTAAAGATCTAAGCTATAGTTTATAAGCTTATAATTGCTTTTAGACACTAATTATAATTTCATGAATAAAAATAGCTCCAGGTAATCAGTCAGTAAGAAGACATTGTATAAATCTGACTTTCATCATAACTGCATTCATATGTGAAATATACAATGAAATGAAAAACCTAAAAAAATGTTGCCAAGAGGCATGATGATTTTTGACTATCTGATTGCCCTTCTGTTCCTTTGCTTTTATAAATAGATCTCCTTTCATAATTGAGAAATTTCATTTTACTTTTCTAATATAGTAATTCTTTTGGTTGATTTCAAAGATCCACCTATCCAATGAAAGACATCCCCAATCAAACCCATGAGGAACAAAGATGCATGAAAATAAGGCAAAAGATTTTATCTTGCTAACACCCTGGTTAAGAATACCTTTCCCATATAAACAAAAATGTTTTTGACATAGTCTATCCGTTGTACCTGGACAAATACTGTTCATACACTTCCTGTAGTTATGCTCAGTCAAAATGGCATCATTAATGAATGATCCAGTACTGATGAGATGTCATAAAAAGGTTGCATATATAGGAGACAGTAAGCAAAATACACATTGTTGGAAATAAGTGCTCTATGTACTAGATTTTGCATACTGAGTTCAATTGACGAGTTTTTTGGATGTTCATATGATGAGCTATTGGGATCATCTGCTAGCCCTGGACCATTGTCCCTGTCTTTCTTTCTAGAAAACATTAAATGGAAACTATTTAATTTTTGGAGGCATCTTTCTTTTTCCTTGAATTTCAGTAATAAATAATTAAAACCATATCCCTATATTTGATCCATCAAGAGACAGCTTATTGTCCCTACTTCAGTGACATATGAGGTTTGGGGGAAGAAAATATTGAAGCCACTTTTGTAATGTCTTTGGTTGCACTCTGTTAGCTCTAACATTTACAGGCACTCAGCAGTTCAACTGGCTGAGAGTCATTAGCCCATCCTTTCCAATCATATTGCATAGTGCATAATCATTTTAAAACTTTTTTCGGCAAGAGGCAACCAGAACGGCAAAGTTTTCCTCATAGAGTGGCCATTATGGAATAACTGTTAAGCCATTATGTGGACTACTTCATCCCATGCCGGGGTAACAGAGTCCCCGATATCCTGCCAATATCCTGCCTTTAATTCAGCTTCCTGATAATGGGCCTGACAAGAAACAAATCATGACATGAGTTCTTCGATGCTACCATTCTCATGGGAGACCCAAATGGAGTTCTGGGTTCCTGAGTTCAGCTTGACCTGGCTCTAGCTATTGTAGTCATTCTTTTTTTTTAATCTTTTTTTTAAAGATTTATTTATTTTTTATTACAAAGTCAGATATACAAAGAGGAGGAGAGACAGAGACGAAGATCTTCGATCCAATGATTCACTCCCCAAGTGGCTGCAACAGCCAGTGTTATGCCGATCCGAAGCCAGGATCCAGGAACTTCTTCCAGGTCTCCCACGTGGGTGCAGAGTCCCAAGGCTTTGTGCCATCCTCGACTGCTTTCCCAGGCCACAAGCAGGGAGCTGGATGGGAAGTGGAGCTGCCGGGATTAGAATCGGCGCCCATATGGGATCCCAGGGCGTTCAAGGTGAGAACTTTAGCTGCTAGGCCACACCGCTGGGCCCTGTAGTCATTCTTTCAGCTAGCAGACAAAAGAGTTCTCTCTCTCTCTCTCTCCCCCTCTTAGTCAATAAATAAATAAATCTTTAGTACAAAATATCACCAAGGTTATCCCCGTGGTTAATAAGGGCAGATAATTGACATTTATTCATCAGTTACTTTATTAATATTAAAATATGAAAAACAGTCAAACTTTGTATTTTTTATTTAAGGGTTATTTTTCAATGATGTCTGCATTATTTTGTATTAAAGGTCAGAAATAATCACTCATTTACAAAATACATTGGCAGAAAAACATTTTTATAAGTATGGGGATTCCTCCTTTTCTCTTCCCATTCTCCCTCTCAATTTTCTCCCATATTATTACAGTAGTATAGTCCTTTAATAAAAGTTACAAGTTTAACATTGTGCTATTTACATGTACATTGTGCTATTTACATTGTAGGTATTGGCAAGAGTAAAAGTTTATTACCATATTATCAAGGTACATTTAACAGTTCATTGGGAATCCTCCTTTTATCTTGGAGTGGAGATATGTCCTGCAATGTATTTTCACTTTTCAGTATGCTGACTTCCATTAAACAATGCATCTATTGTAAATATACGTGTGTGTGTGTGTATGTTCATCTATATACCTACACTGTTGCACATAGTGGTATTGAAATCAGCCATGGGATTTTCTTCGCTGGAAAGCTGTTAGTAGCCATGGCACAACAGAAATTCTTTTTAATCAATTCATTTTTATCTGGCAGGCATAGGAACAGAAAGAGGAGGAAAGACTGAAAGAGATCTACCCTTTTGCAGATTCATTCTGCAAATATCCAGAATGACTGAATGTTCCAAAGCCAGGAGACTGGGAGCTTTGTCCAGGTTTCCCACATGGGTGTGGGGGCCCAAGGACTTGGGTCTTTGTCGACTCCCTTCCCAAGCTATAATCAGGGAGCTGGATCTGAAGTGGAGCAGCCATGACTTGAACCGGATATAGGATGCCAGCACTGCTAGGAGAGGCTTAATTACTGTGCTGCTATGTCAGCCCTAAAAGCAGAGATCTAGTATGTACTAACATCATTTATACCTCGGTTATAGGCAGTGAGAGCTATTTGAACACAGGTAAGTCCTGTCCCTTGGGTCTGAGCTCCCAAAACTTAAACATGTAGCATATCTGAGCTCTCCTTACCACTAAGAAACAAGCTCAGCCAACCTACAGCATGAGACTCAAGTATGCAGCATATCAGAGTTCTGTTTGCCATTGAAAACTAACCTCAGTCAACCTACAAACTGAGACAACGTGAATGGTCAGACTCTCATTAGTATATTCAAACTTCCTCGACTGCTTTTCCAGGCCACAAGCAGGGAGCTCGATGGGAGACCCGGAAGAGGTCTGGATCCCGGCTTCGGATCTGTGCAGCACCGGCCGTTGCGGCTCACTTGGGAACTGCATCATTGGACGGAAGATCTTCCTCTCTGTCTCTCCTCTTCTCTGTATACCTGACTTTTAATAAAAATAGATAAATCTTAAAAAAGAAAAAGACAGTTTCAAAAAATTAAAAAAAAACAATATTCAAACTTCAGTCAATCTGTAGACCATAATCATAAAATAAATGGTTATTGTTATAAGTAAATGCAATTTAGACTGGTTTGTTATGTGATATTTAATATTACAATTCTTGAAATATTTTCCTGATGCTGTGAGACCTGCATTGAAGAAATAAATCTATGTGACAAATTAGGCAGGTTAGAATGTGAATTAGAAATAGTTTGCAATTCCCCACAGAATTATCAAGAATCATCATTGCAAATTCAAATGATTTTTTCCAAGTAGCAAGAAAAATAATCTGAAAGCTTATTAAAATATACAGTATATTAATTCACATATGTATGCATATTTATGAATTATAATGTGCTACTTTGATACATATATACCTTATGCAATCATCAAATCAGAGTTAGGAGTAAAGTATACCCATCACCCCAAACATTCATCATTTCCTTATGGTGAGGAAATTTCCTCTTCTATCTCTTTGATATATACATTAAATTGTTGCTAACTATGGGCACCATATTGTGAAAAATAGGAACAAACTTACTCTTCTTATCTAACTCTAACTTAGAATCCACAGATCTTCTCCTTTGCTCCTTATTTTCCTCAGTCTCAATCCAATTTTCTCCATGTATGAAAACATATCTTTAATGATTCCATGTGATAGTGAAATCATTCTCTAATTATTTGGCCATTCATTTCTTGATATTTCATCAACATGTTGTTTTCCAGGTCCTTCCATGTCGTCACATATGAATAGGATCATAGCCTTTTTGAGGTCTGAATAATTGTATAGATTTATTCTGTTTCATTCGTTCATTCATCCATCAGTGATCACATTGCTCCCGTTCCTCAGATATGGTAAATAACATTACAATAAACCTCGGAGTACAGGTGTTTCTTTAACATACTGATTTTACTTCCTTTGGATATAGAGGCAGTAGTAATCATATGACTCAAAATGCACAAACAATAATATCAAAAATTAAAATGAAGGCTCCCAATAAAACCAGTAATTATACCTTGCCATTAGGATACTAGGCTTTCTACCATTGCCTGTGCCTACGATGCCACAGTACACTTAGACTGCAGCATTTAGGACTTATGACTAGTTCTGATGGTCCTTACTATTGTAATAATATTGGGAGAAAACAGTGTTGGAAAAATGAGGTGAAGAAGGGGAATCCCTATGCCTACGGATCTATTATGAAAAATAACAAATATATATAATAAAATGTCTGAGACATGCATAAAGGGAGGGGTGAGAAACTTCCTCTTGCTGATAACAACTCAAATGTCTACAACAGCTGCAGTTGGGATAGGCTGCAGCCAGGAGCCTAGAGCTCACTCCAGGTCTCCCAAGTGGATAAAAAGGATCTATGTACTTGAGTGTTCACCTGTTTCTTTTTAGTGTTTATTGGCTGGAAGCAAAGTGAGATTTCAACCCAGAAATTCCAATAGATGTGGGCATCCCAAGCAGTATCTTCTTTTTTTTTTTAAGATTTCTTTAATTTTACTTGAAAGGGCAGAATTAGAAAGAGAAGAGAGAGATTCTACATACTGGTTCATTCTCCAAAAGGCCGTTAGGGCCAGAACTGAGCTGATCTGAAGCCAGGAGCTTCTTCTAAAGTTTTCTATGTAGTGAAAACACCTGTTTGGATGCTAGCGCTGAAGGTGCGGGATTAGCCTGTGAGCTAATGCACAGGCCCCCCTTAGCAGCATCTTAAACACTGAGCTAAATGAGCACTCCTAATGTGAGTTCTAAAAACGGGAAAGTCTATCCACATTATCATTCCTGCTGAGTCAGCTGTTTTATTATTACCAGTACTTTTCATTTTGAAATTCATAAATTTTAGCTTAAATTACTCACAAAATTGTATAAATTGTGAAAATATATTATAATTTATTCATGTAAATAGAGCATTGTTGACACTATTGACATAATAATCATTAGTTAGAATATGACCCAATAACCTACATGTCACTTAAGAGCTAAGAAGCTATAAAATGTTGAGATGCTGAGAATTTTATTGTAATTCAGAGGACCTTGATTATTCATGGAGACAATAAGCTAATTAAGGATTTATTTATGGTGCCTAAAGGCTCTATAAAGGTTATACTCAAAATAGATACCCTTCATTTGTAGATTTATAAACTATTTTTTTTTAATTTTGACAAAATAAGTTGATGATAATGACCCTAAAATTATTTTTAGAAAACTATCATTTGGCTTAGAGGTCACAATGTCCACCTCTGATACTATGTTTGAATTTGATACATGGCTTCTTATCTCAACTTCCTGTCAATGGAGATCCTGGGAGGTGACAGTGACAGTTCAAGTATTGGGGTTCCTGTCCCCTGCCATCCACGTGGGACACCTGGATTGAGTTTCTACCCACCTGGCACCCATTGTAGCATTTGGAGAATGTCTTTGCACCTTTCTGTATAGTTTAAAATATCGTAAATAAAAAGACAACAAAAAAGAAATGTTTTTGTAAACAGTATTGATTTCTAACATGTTTGTTGAATAAATTAGTTATTCAAAGAAATATATATATATAATTTGTAAACCCATTATGTCTTGCAGATGTTGTTAAGGGACATTTTAAAGAGAGACACATTACCTTTGTGGGTGAATATTGTTCAAAACCAAGTGCAGGTGTAGCCAAAGCAGGGAAAGAGTATGCACACTTAAACGTCATAAGTATTTTAGAAGTAACTAAACACATGAAGAGTGTTTGAAAAGTGGAGTGTTAGTGAGTGCCTTAAACTGGCTCATAAACCAGTTTTTGTCATTGTTATCAACATAAAAGTAATAAATATCTCATTAATGCTAGAATAAAAATAGATAAATGCAATTATATTAAACTATTTCTATAAAGTAAGCATTCAAGAGAGTAAATGGATATTTTATCAAATAGAAGAAAATATTTGCAAACTCTCTATATATACAGAAATTAATATGCAGGAAATATAAAGAACTCAAGTGATTTAATAGGAAGAAAAAAATCCAGAAAATGCAATTTAGACCTGGTCAAAAAAATATAATGAACATTTTTCAAAAGAAAAACTATAGTTAACAATGTATGAAAAAGCATTAAACATCACTAATCAGAGAAATTTACATCAAAATACAATGAAACATAACCTACACAACTATGGATGTTTGTTATCAAAAAGAAAAAATGTTGATGAAAATATGGAGTAAATAGAACTCATCACTATTGTTCAGAATATAAATTAGTGCAGCCAATATAGGAAATACAGAGTTCCTCAAAAATCTAAAATAAAACTATCCTATGATCAAGTAGTTTTCTTCAATCTTTCACATTAAGCAATAGAATGTTTTAAAAATTAGTTATCAGCAGAGAGATAGAGTGTAGAAGGAGAGACAGAGGTCTTCTAGTTGATGATTGACATTCCATATGGCAACTGACCAAACCAGAAGTGTGGACTTCTAACAAGTATCGCACTTGAGCATCAAGCCTTTGAACCATCATCTACCACTTTCCCAGGTGCATTAGCAGGGAGCTGGACAAGAAGTAAGCAGCTGTGATCTGCTTGCATACGTCCAAATTGGAAGCTTTCCACCAGCAGTAGATTTCCCCATTATGCCACAATGTCAGCCTCAAATTGCAATTTAATGTCCTTCAATATCACTTCTTATACAGAATGAATGAATAAACTATCCTGTCTTGTGAGTTGTGCTGCTGATATTGCATGGATAATGAAGTGGTAGAAGTATATCTGCATGTGTGTGGGGATGGGGTAAAAAACAACCTTTTGGTGGGGCATGCATTTGAAAAATATTAATTTCAAAAAGAGTATTTTTAAGAACCTAAATTGTTTTAAAAAAAAAACACTCCAGTATAAAATTTTGACATCATGAAGCACTGTATCTGAAAATCTAGTTTGCTGATAACAAAGGCTTAGCTCCTAGGGTATCTTAAGTTGAAATGTGATCACGTATGTGAGTCAGAGACTGACAAACATAAACTGCCCAATTAAATGTGATTAGTTAGGATTTATTGGGTCTTGGAGATTTTTTAAAACTCAGCTTGTAGTGTCTTTGCAGCATTTAACACTTGAGACACTTGGGATGCTAAATTTTGCAATAGTGCAAAGATTCTACTAATTTAGTCTGCTGTATATAAAATCTCCTGAAGTGATTTTTTTTAAGATTTTATGAAGTCAACACCAGAGTTTTCTAAAATAACTAAAATCACATTCAGATATGAGGACTGTGTACAGTTTAATCAACATCATTATGGCGAACACTAAAAAGGATATGGGATGGATTTTGTAACTCCCTAACCCCTTTTAATAAAGTCCTAGCAGTGTCCCTCAAGAGTCTGAAGGCGTAAATCTCAGCCCAGGTTAATGCAACTGTCAACCTCAAACTGAGACATCTGTTTTGTGGCTCACATCTCATTTACATAAGTTTTCATAACGTGCTTTATTGCCTCTGATTTCCATTTGCTTGTGTCATCTCCAGCTACAGAAAACTTCAAGAATCATTTTAATAAAATTTATGATGTAATTCTACCCGCTCCAGACATTTGTAAGACTGAAACATTGCCACTACTCCAGAGAAGTTTACCATTTTACATGAAAAGCAGACAGATGTGAATTTTAATAGGTCTTTGATTGAAGCATGCCATTACAATATAATACCATTCTATGTTTATTTATGAATGTCTCCATTAGTCTGTAGTCATCTGTTTAAAAGTGAGCTATTTTTCCCAGAGAGTACGACATAACTCATGTAATTTTCTCTGTATGTTGAGTTTTCCCTGTCTAGGATCATTGTTAGGAGGGAGAGACTTTTGTGGAAACTATAAATTGTGTGATAATGAGACCAATTTCAGCCTGTATTAACAAGAAGATTCACCTTCCACATAGCGTAAGAATTTATAAAGAAGGTCGTTGTGCAGTGCTACGGCTTGACCTGTGCAACTCCATAAAAATGAGTGGAAGCAATAACTCCTCGGCTTTATGTATAATTACTTCACAGCACAGTGCACTCCACACAAAGACTACATAGTGCCACCTGCAGCAGTAAGTTTAAAAGTAATGTGTCCAACTACATTAAGTGGTAATGTGTTGCACAACAAACCTGGAAGATTGAACCAGCTGTACACCCTTCCTGGTGGCATTCTCAGTATGACATTGACCCTAGATGTCTCATCTCAACAGATGCAATACAGTTTAGATTAGATGAGGAACATGGTAAACTTTATAGCCTGAAGTTATGGATTTTTTTTAAATGGGAGAAACAATTTGTGTCAATATGTAGTATGGCCAATGCAAAGACAAATATTTTGTATGCAATTGGCAGGATTAAAACATAATTGTTTCTTAGGATATTTGTATTCAGGCATGTCATAATTTTATGTTTTGGCTTTTTTTTCGCTTTCAAAATGTCATGCTATCTCTAATACCTATTTGATCAGTGGTTTGGTCTTACGGTATAACAGTATTAGGGACTCATTTTAAATTTGTTCCTAGTGTTGTGGAATAACTAGTAAAGCCACCACTTGTAACTCCTGCATCCCATACGGGGACTGGCCCTTGTATCACTTCTCTCCACTTCTGGTCCGGCTCCCTAAAAATGGCCTGGGAACAAGCAACAGAAAATGGGCTAATTGTCTGGACTGTAGCACCCATACGAGATACCTGGAAGAAGCTCCCAGTTAGCTGCTTCATCCTGGCCAAGCCTTGGTGATGTGTATACTCAAACAGTGGATAAAAGATTAGAGGTTTCTTCCACTCTTTCTCTTTATCTGTATCTCTATCTGTAAACTCTAATATTCAAACAAAGAAGAAAATTTTTTTGTAAAGCCATTTCTTCTTTTGTGAAATAAAACTAAGCAGATTTCTTTCCACAGAAGTTTTGATCAAGATTAATTGAAAATAACTAGGTCTTTTTCTTTCTTTTTTTTTTTTTTGAAATTGCAGTATTTTGACAATCTTTACATAGTTGATTAGGGCACAAAGGGGCAAGTGCTACAGGAAAGTGGAAAAGACTATTTCCACATTATTGCTTTGTTTGTTTGTTTGTTTGTTTGTATCTGGGGTAAAGGGGAAGATAAATGGAGAAGCCCAACCCAACCTCCTACCCATCCAAGGTCCCCAATGTGGGGCATGCTCCAAGGGTCCTACTCATGCAGTTTTGATAGTTCAACAGTTCCAAATTGCTACCAATCTTGCCATTCCAAGCATGATGAAATCTCTGCAGAAGCCACTGGTTGACATTGTTCACCTTAGAGTCTCTGTTGGCTGGGGTAGTTGATCGATTTGTTCTATCCTCCATCCTCTGTTGTGTACCAGGTATCCTCTGCAGGGTCCAATGGACCGCCATATGCTCCATGTGCATCTGGGTATGCTGTCCACTGCTCCATCCCAGCCTCTGAGGAGGCTCAGCTTTGAAACTTGCACCCATGGTCAGAGTATGGAACCTGCACTCCTCTTCATGCTTGGTTTCTGAGTTCGGGTGTTGATTCTTGTGTGTGCTTGCCAGTACAGGGTCCACCAATCAACTGGTGGTTGCAATTGCTGGGTTATTCTGTTTCCAACCCTGTCTTCCACATGAACCAATGGATGTTGCAGTCCAGCCCAATCCTGCCCAACACACACTCGCCCTCACATAAACCAGTGGGATCTGCAGCCTAGTCATAGCGACCCACAATAACCCCCACCAGACCTGCCCCCTGCTCTGGTTCCTGTGCTTACCAGTATGTAGACAGCAGACAGGTCCAGTCTGTCCCACATCCCATTCAGCTCTCCTACATGTCAATGGGCACAGAAGTCTGGTTCAACCCAACCAGGCCCACTATCCAGCCAACGCACATGCTGGTGAGTGTCATTCTGTCCAGCCATATCTGCCCCAGTCTTGGTTTTCACGCTCTCCAGTGGGAGCGAAAAGCCAAGAGGTAAGTGCCCACTATTTCCTTACTGGGCTATTCCCACTCCAGGAACATGCACTCTCCAGGTGACTTTGCTGTTTAAGTTACATTAAATCATCATAGTTACCTTAGGAAATAAAGGGAAAGATGTTACTTTAATATATAAACTCCAATATGCTTGAAAAAAGGCAATATGGTCTATTGATTATGTTGTTTCTCCATGAATACAGTGTCTTGGAAAAGTGAACATCCTCATCAAACATATGGAGATCAGAACTCACATAATGTGATATTTATTCATTGTGGTCATGCTTTGGGAAAGCCTTACTAAGAAACTGAGAAAAAGGTCTTCAGATAAATGTTATTGGAAAGTTACATAAGTATAAATTATTTCATATTATGATTTCTTTTACCACAGGTTGTTGAAATAAAAATTATCAACGTAATTATTTGTGAAATACAAATATACAAAATTCATCTACAAACTACTAGCTTAAGAGGCGATTGAAAGATTTTAGCTCAAGCAGAGTTTTATTAGTCTGAGCTTTTATTAGCAAAGTTGATAGACTGATCTCTAGTGAGACCACTTGGCCAGAAACACGTTCACAAGGCAGGAGGGAAATGGTCACCCAGCATTACAGCACTGGACTTTCACACACCTTAGGCACGGGTCATGGAAGAATGCAACAGATCCTAGGTCATGAGTATGACCTGTAGCAAGTGATCTGTATATAGCTCAGGGTACTCATCATAGTGGACTGAGACAGGCCCTGAGGGTTCTTGTAGGGCATTCTAGACATTCCTGAACAGATAAAGCCATGTGACCCATCCTGGATTCACTCTCTCTGACCCAGGCCAGCATCCTGCTCTGCCCAAACCTAATACAAACCTCTTATATTTTGACAAATCACACTTTTCCCAAAGTGTTAATTAAGAAATAAGTGCATTAGATAGATCCTTTCATGAAAACCATAGGCAAAATGGTATAATTATTATTTATAAATATACATAAAAATGCAAAAAGTACAAAAGCATTGGGGCTGGTGAATATTCATGTGAGCTGTCTATAATTGTCTGCTGAGTTTTACAGGATTAAAATATAAACTAAAACATAATATGGCATGTGTTACTATTATCATAGACTCCCACAAAATACCATGTACAAATCTGCACTCCAATCAATCCAATAGTACGTCTCACAGATGGCAAGCAAATGCTGACAGCAACCAAACCTCTCAGAGATTATTTGTTTCATTGCTCCTGGTAAATATGCAAATGCTCTCAAACCCAGTCCCAGTTGAAATGATTGATTTTACTTATTTTATTTAACTTGCTAAGGTTGCAAAATTGATGTGCATTTAGAAGAATCTTCAAGTTTAAGTTTTGCACTTTTGCTGGGCCATTGATACACAACACAGCATTCTGTCATAGTGCCTGGCAGCACAGAAATATCAGGCAGACCCTCCTGAAGATAAAATAGTAGGTCATCTACAGGATTGCATAAAATGTGTGTGTATAAATATATATATGTATATATATATATAGATATATAGATATATTTTAACTTTTGAATACAGGTGTTAAATAGGGCAGATGTTCTGGTGCAGGGTGCTAAGTTGCTGCTTGGGACACCAGCATGCTGTTTCAGACTTTCAGTTCAGCCATGGCCACTCTGCTTCTGATCCATGGGAAGACAGTGGATAACAGCCTACATCTTGGGATCCTGCCACCCACGCTGTAGACCCAGATGGAGTTCTTGGCTTCAGTCTTCAGCCTTGACCAGCTCAGGCAGTTTCCGATGTCTTCCATTCATGAATGGAAAATAAAACTGTCTGCGTCTCAGTCTCTCTCTCTGTGCCATTCGGTCTTTCAAATAACAAATAAAAATTTGAGGATAAATAAATAAGGACTGCCATGGTGGCATGGGAGATTAATGCAATTTTTTTGTTCTCTAGAAACTTAGTGCAGGGCACAATGTGGAAGTTGAAAAGACTTAAAAGATCATTCCTTTTGATATCTTAAGTCTCCCAAGGACTTTCCAAGAGTGTAGCACTGCAATAGAAGGAGGACTAGCACGGAGAAGCTCCGGATTCAGGACTGGCTCTGCCAATCAAGTGTGAAATTAAGACTAATTCCTTCACTATTGTACTCAGTCTCTCTCTGCAAAAATGAGCAGGAAAACAATAACAACAAAAAAACCCACAATCAATAAAGATTTTAACTAGATCATGCTTGCCAGATTATGTTTAAAGTCATTAACTGCATAAATACTCTAAAATCGACCGAATTGACTGCTGAAATGAATGCATAAGTCAATTTACAGGTATAACAAATTGAAAGTATCTTTTTTTTTTAAAAAGATTTATTGGGCCTGGCGCAGTGGCCTAGCAGCTAAAGTCCTCACCTTGAACACCCCGGGATCCCATATGGGCGCCGGTTCTAATCCCGGCAGCTCCACTTCCCATCCAGCTCCCTGCTTGTGGCCTAGGAAAGCAGTTGAGGACAGCCCAAGGCCTTAGGACACTGCACCCGCGTGGGAGACTGGGAAGAGTCCCAGGCCCCTGGCTTCAGATCAGTGTAGCACTGGCCTTTGCAGTCACTTGGGGAGTGAATCATAGGATAGAAGATCTTCCTCTCTGTCTCTCCTCTTCTCTGTATATCCTTTCCAATAAAAATAAATAAATCTTTTTTAAAAAGTATTTTACAATCAAGTGTTGAATATCTCATGTTAATGCTTAAAAGAGTTCATTTTAGAGTGGAACACTTCCCACTGTTTATTCCTTTAATCATGTAAGTAATCTTGGAGCTGTGATTAAGGGTCACTGCTCAACAGTGAAACAGATTACTCTACTGCATATCAATAGCCAAGCAAAAGGTCAGAATTCAAATTCAATGTACCATTTCTTCTGAATGCATGTTACTTTCACACCATTGTAAAATCCAAAAAAAATTGCTAAAAGGAGAAAGCATAAACTGAGGAGTATATTTAATTGCCTTTTGGATGAGCAACCAAAAAACATGTGACAACAGAGTATGTGATTAATGTGTCAGTGCTGAAGAAGAAGCAATTACCAAGGAGTATTTACAAAGAGAATTGCATTGTAATGGGTAAATAGCAAGCCAGGATAATTTCTTTGGATGCTTAAGTTGTGATGTAAGAATCACAAATTATTTCATTCATACTCTCGTAGTGTAACTGTTGGATTTTCTTCAAAAGTGACTTATGATTGTTTTCAGTAGTTTTCTATCAAATATCTTTATTCCAATTTCACCATTCAGATTCATCAAGTTAAAGTGCTAGATTTTTTAAAAGGAATAAAAGCATATTAATTGTCTAAATTCCCAGAAGATTGAAATGATATCCACTATCCATTTTCTTTTTTTCTTAAAGGCTTATTTATTATTATTGGAAAGGCGGATATACAGGGAGGAGGAGAGACAGAGAGAAAGATCTTCCACCTGATGGGTCACTCTCCAAGCAGCCAGAATGGCTGGAGCTGAGTCAATCTGAAGCCAGGAGCCAAGAGCTTCTTCCTGGTTTCCCACCTGGGTGCAGGGTCCCAAGGCTGTCCTCGACTGCATCCCAGGCCACAAGCAGTGAGTTGGATGAGAAGTGGGGCGGCTGAGATTAGAACTGGCGCCCATATGGGATCCAGGTGTGTACAAGGTGAGGACTTCAGCCTCTAGGCTACTGTGCCGGGCCCCTGAATGGTCTTTCTGTTTAGGACCTCAGAATGTTCCTTCTAAATTGTTACGAAATCCACTCTACTTTTGACATTCATATATCCATACTCATAGTATAGGTTTTATACCTGCAAGGGCAAACTATATATAATGGCAAACCGCATTTAATGTCATTTTCAACCCAACCTCTACTGCTTACATTATATTTGTACTACAATGATCCCAATTATCTTTGGCCAACAAAAATTTAGAACTCATTGATCTTCACATTTTTTTTTATATTCCTGTATCTCTTATTATGTCTTCATTTCCATGTTTCCGTGTTAAAATCCTTCAACCTATCATTGCTGCTGTGTATTTGCTTTCATTCATCTTCAACCACTATGACCTTACCCCAGTTAATAATGCACTTGCTCGGCAAACTGTAACCCTGGTTCAATTTACATTTTTGTCTACTCTGCACCCCTGTCAGTGCAGGGCAGGTGGCTAACAAAAAGCTCAGAACCATGTTGACAGTTCCCATTTTAAATGCATGGTTGCCAACATCAATTGATATGTTACTATTGCCTAACGTGAGGTTCTAGCCCTTTCTTCCACTTTAGTGTTTTAAAACCTTCTCTTCTTTCCTCATATTTACATACTTTTCCTAAATGAAGGTTCATTTAAAAGCTTACAGGAAATACATGTTACTAAAAAAAACTATGCATGAATTTTAAAAATAGACTAAAGTAAACTCATCTTTCAGTTCCACCTCCCCTGAACTTTGTTGAAGCACCCTAATATTTTCTTTAGGATATAATCCTGCTTCTTGCAGTACTGAAGAAACAAAGGAAGTCAGAAAGAATTTCTTCATGCTCTCAGCATGCATCCATCTAGCTAATTCTGTATACTTCGGTGAATTTCGATGAACAGCATGCTCCTAATGCTGAATCCTTTTCTTTAACTTTTTAAGCACATTGCATCTCCAATTATTTCCTTTCTCTAATTATAGTTATTTCATTCTGGACTGATTTGTTTCTTTCATTCTATTAACATTCTGTTGTAATCTCTGATTTTTGAAAGCCTCTGTTGATAACACTGCTTCAGCTGTCAATTTTCTCTTCCCCTTGATTTCTGTCAATTCCACCTTCTGTCTCTCCGTTCTCAGACCCTCCCCCCCTTCATCACTCTCCTTCCCTTGTTTGTAATTGCTGAAATGTGAGAACATCTGAGATACCCTTCAGTAGCAGAACTGACAAATGAACTCAACTGCATCCAGAAATGGCATAGTAGTCATTACTAAAAAGACGTATTACTAAGGGAAAGAAGTATTTTAAAAGGCCACATAACTGAATTCCAGTGACAGGGCTCTAAAAATGGGGAGAGTATAGAGGTGAAAGACAGAGCAGTGTTTGCCAGGGGTTGGGAGGCTGGGACGGCTGAATTGGTAGGAAATAGGATTTTTATGAACAATAAAACTGATACTGTAATGACATTACACATTAATCCAAACACACAAGGTATACAATACCAAGAGTGTCCCGTAACATAAACAATGGAGGGACTATGTGAACTTAGGTTCACCAATTAAAACAAACACACCACACTGGCTGAAGATGCCAAACAATGGGGAACAATGCTTTATTGGAAATCTCTACTCTTATCAGAATTTTGCTGTGAAACTAAAATTGCTACAGTATAAGATCTTTACATAATATATTACTGATATATTTTATTGATTTAAAATATTAATTATTAATAATTAGTATTAATATGCAGAAAGAGATTTCATGTAGAAATACATTTCTAAGAGGGTAACCATATTTCGCTCACTTGCTCCATAACCAATCCCATCTGCATTACACTTTTGTTAGTTTTGAAATAACATGTTCTTAATTTAATCTGTAATCACAAACTTAGTGTAACATTCAGCAATTAAAAAGTAGAAAGACTACTTATTCAATAAGCATATAGATATATGCTTTTAGCAATAATAGAATCTCATGATATCAGTTTCATTCTTAATTTTTGCTGTTTTCCATTCTATATAAACTACCACATATCAGATAAAACAAACCTTATTTATTTTTTGTGGAACTGGCTTATTTCATTAAGCATAATAATCTCCAGTTTTCATTCATTTATGTGGACTTTTGCATTAAAATTTGGCCTTTGGGGGCTGGCACAGTGGCCTAGTGGTTAAAGTGCTCGCCTTGTATATGCTGGGATCCCATACGGGTGCCGGTTCTAATCCTGGCAGCCCCCCTTCCTTCCCATCCAACTCCCTGCTTTTGACCTGGGAAGGCAGTCGAGGACAGCCCAAAGCCTTGGGACCCTGCACCCGCGTGGAAAACCTGAAAGAGCTCCTGGCTGCTGGCTTCAGATTGGCTCAGCTCCAGCAGTTGTGGTCACTTGGGGAGTGAATCATCGGATGGAAGGTTTTCCTTTCTGTCTCTCCTCCTCTTTGTATATCCGACTTTGCAATACAAATAAATCTTTAAAAAATTTGGCCTTTGAATTTTTATATTTTGTCATTTAATTTTAGACTATTATATTGCAATAACATATACCTTCTTATTCCATATATATTTATATACAAACATTTAGTAATTTCAGGGTTTTGAAACATGTGTTTTAAAAATACATATATATATTAAATTTATTTTTTATTGGAAACTCAGATTTACAGCGTGAAGGATTGAGAGAGAGAGAGAGAGATTTTCCACTATTGGTTCACACCTTAAGTAGCCACCATGGCCAGAGCTAAGCTGATCTGAAGCCAGGAACCAGGAGCTTCTTCTGGGTCTCCCATGCAGGTGCAGGATCCCAAGGCTTTGGTGGGTATCCTCAACTGTTTTCCCAGGCCACAAGCAGGGAACTGAATAGGAAGCAGAACAACTGAGATATGAACCAGTGCACATATAGGATCCTGGGAATGCAAGGCAATGACTTTAAACCACTGGGCAACCATGCTGGGCCCCTTTTTCATATTTATAACTTATTTTTTTTTTGGTGGCTTCTCCCCTGGCATCCCATTTCCCCCCAATAAAGGGAAAAGAAATGGAAAACTTGGAAACAATGACCACACCCACTTTTCACTGACTCTCAATCCTTCCCACCCTGAATAAAATTGAATAAAAAACCAAGTAGATTATTTAAGAAACCATATGTAGTCCTCCCCACCCCACCCCCCACATACATGCACATACACACACGCTAGCACAAAATAAAAAATCGTTTTGTAGGAAAAACAGTTGAGTAGATAAAACTGAAAAGCCAACTCATAGTATTCTTCCATGGCTATTATATCGATATGGAAAGACCAAGTTATGAAGTAAATACTTTCTGTTACTTGAAATGCTTGTGAGAGCGAGTCCTTTAAATGTCAATCATTTCTTCTTCTCCCCTTTCATAGTGACAATTTTGTGAAGAGCTAGATATGTCTAGTCTCTACTTTTTACCTAAAAAATTTGTAAAATATGTGAAGGTATTGATATGTTATCTCACCTTCATTTTGCTACACACAGAAAAATAGTAAATAATTTTCTTTTTCAGCAAAGGTAAATGTGTCTATAGTGAGATTATCAGTTATAAACATATACATGTATTAGAAAGAGAGATAACAAGCTTAAATGTATGCTTAATGCTGTGATTTTTTAAATGTGCTCATTAAAACAGCAAACACTTATTGAATATTTGTTACACACCATATGTATTATACAGTGGGATACAAAATAAAGTGTTTAGATTGCTCTCGAATGAAACAAACTAAATAAATCAAAATGGTAGCACAATATTATACATACAAACATGATAAAAACAATTTGAGTAATTATACAATAAAATTGTGAGCTCTCATATACCAATAATTTATCAATATTTTTATGTTTGATATTCTTATTCCTTTTTGTCATAAAATATCCCAAAGAATTAGTTAATACCTTAAATTAATTCACAGTATTTTCTTTTTTTAAGATTTATTTATTTTTATTGGAAAGGCGAATATACAAAGAGGAGGAGATACAGAGAGGAAGATCTTCCATCCACTGATTCACTCCTTAAGTGGCCACAACAGCTGAAACTGAGCCAATCTGAAGCCAGGAGCCAGCTCTTCCGGGTCACCCACATGGGTGCAGGGTCCCAAGGCTTTGGGCCGTCCTCGACTGCTTTCCCAGGCCACAAGCAGGGAGTTGGATGAGAAGTGGGGCCGCCGGGATTAGAACAGGCGCCCATATGGGATCCCCGGTGTGTGCAAGGCAAGGACTTTAGCTGCTAGGCCATGGCGCTGGGCCTAATTCACAGTATTTTCATTCAAAGCATTTTCCATTAATGGTTTATGAAAAGCCTTGCATGCATCATTTTCCAAAAATATGTTTTGGAGATTTTTTGAAAGGCAGTGAGATGGAGAGACAAAGACAGCGAGAGCTCCCCTCACTGGTTTAGTCCTCAAATGGCCACAACAATGGAGACTTAGGCCAAATTAAGGAGCCCAGACCTCAGGTGTTAGGGACTCAAGTACTTCAATCAACATCTGCTGCCCCCAAAGGGGATTATCAGTAGGCTGAATCAGAAACAAGGAAGAGCCAAGATGAGAAGCAGACACTCCAACACAGGAGACAGTGTGTTCAAGATTCAGCTTCATTTGCTGGGCTACTACTGCTACTCTAGATTTTTTTTAAAATATTTGCATCAAAACATAGGCACTACATTTTTATGGTCTTTGTAAAATACTATGAGCACCATCATGAATGTCATGCAATCTTAGGATGGGAAAGTCAGGCTTTGATATACCTCCCAAATCAAGGCTATAAAAAATCATCTGTGCTTTGCTTTAATAATTAAGGTGATGTTTTGCAAGTCCATAATAACCAGGGAAAGGGTGTTTTATAGTGCCTGGTAGTTCAAGGTGTGAATTCCAGAGGAAGATATCTGTAATGACCCAATTGCAAAGGACTGATAAGATTTTACCAAATAAAATAGGATCATCTCCTTAAGGGGTGTGATATTCCAGCAGGCTTTGCTGAGTGAAGAAGAATTTGGTCACAAGCACTCATGCTAAAGTCTAGGACAATGCCAGTGGTTTTCTGATTTCATAGTAAATGGCTGTGAACACTTCTATTCTTTGCAGTTCAGAGAGAGGGTTCCCATGCCCTCATCATCAACAGCAAGCTAGAGAAGCCATGTCTCTTTAATATGCCTGTGGCTTTGCAGCAGTTAATGGCATAATGTGCAATGATTTCTTTACTTGCATGATGTGAATTTCTTCCATTTTTGTGTTTCAAGAATAGAATTGTTTTGCAAGTAGCATTAAAAAACTCATTTCATATTTATTGTTTCACTAGGTCCTATAAAAACAAAAATGAATGGCTTCTAGTCTAACTTAGAGGAGCTTATGTTTTGATAGAAGAGAAGAATATGTGAATATAAAAGATAATGCTGAAAGGTGTAAATAATGATATGGATAAGAATGAAGCTACATGATAAAAATCAAATAAGTGATTCAAACAGTAGAAGAGTCTTAGAGAACAGCCATATTCAAGACACTATTTCGTAGAAATGTTCTTTGTGTTCTGCCTGTCTAGAGTGTTTCCACTTTGGGACCATGGAGTTATGGCTTTAAGTATCAATATCAACATAGTCCTTCTGTGAAAGACTGAGCTGAATCAAATATCACTCTTTCGAACTTGCAATTTGAAAAGAAGCATACGTTTCTCTATGCCCAATTCAACTTCTTAAATAGTCACTCCTTTTGACATTTTTGTGAATCTAAGTTCTACATTTCCTCATATTACCATAGGGGTGAAAGTGCAATACGTATAGAAACTCAGAATTGGTGCACCTGACTTAAAGCTAGCAGAGAGAATCCCATTTATTATCACAAGCTTCTTTAAAAGCATAATATAAATGTAAATGATAGTTTTATGAAGTAAATGGAGTTACTAATGCATTTATGGCCAGAGTTAAGAGTTCAGTGAAAATTATGCTATACATCCTGCTGTCTTGAGTTCTGAAGGTCTCATTATAACAAGTTTTATGGATTTTTCTTGATAAAGACTAGGGAGAGTAGATATTACTTACTGTGAGTTAGATCCCACAACTCATATAAAGTGCATATATGAACAAAGTTAAGTAAACATTTTTAAAAATTTAGCGAGAAATGCATTTTATTTTTTATAAGGGGAACCCAGATATAGGAATAAGTTATCTTTCAAAGCTCCAGGTTGAAATATGTTGTTTTTAATTAACGGACAGTGTTAGAATAGAAATGTAAAGAAATAATACTCAATGTCAAGATTAGGTTTTTTTAAAGCAGGATTTTTCCCTTAAGCTTGAATGGAAGGACAATTTATCTACTAACCGCTTTCTCACTCATGGTCTGTTATATATATAGTTATTATTGTCCACAGAAAACCGATAGTGTAACTTGTGCTACTGATTCTTCAATTCAAGAACAGTTCCCCCAATCTACTGTCTACAAGGAGAGAGTCTGGTGGCTTGTAAGATGTCACCAGTGGTAAAGCCTCAAAAATCATTATACATATTACTGTGTTTTATTCTCCAGTACATTGGAGTATTACTTCTAAGGCACCAGTTGGAAGGCTACATGTCTTGAATTTTTACATCTATCTTCTAAAACATTTCTAAGATTTTCTTTAGAAGTTGACCTAGTTGAGACCTTCAGATAGCATTCTGGCCTTCAGTATCTTTAATCAATTTATAGAATGTTCCCTACTTTAGGACATCACTACATCAGAGGTTTTTCAGATTTTTAGACTAGGTTTACTTCAACTCTTAAAATAAGAAGGAAAAAAAGTTTTAGGATATCAGGGCTAACAAAATCTACTATGCCTTCTATTCGCTGAAGAGAATGCTATCCTTCTCATGTTTCTTTTTAAACTTGTCCAAGTGTAGAGTTATTTGAAAATATTGAACAGTCTTAGAGTCAGCTGAATTGTCTTTGATTGGTCTTGGGGAATAGACAAAAGGGGCTTTGTCTACAAGCCATGATAAATTTATGAGGTCACATTTAATAACCTTTTATAAGCAGCTATTTCCCTGATTTTCTTTAAAGATTTATTTATTTTATTGGAAAGGCAGATGTACAGAGAGGAGGAAAGACAGAGAGGGAGATCTTCCGTCCGATGATTCACTCCCCAAGCAGCCGCAATGGCCACAGCTGAACCAATATGAAGCCAGGAGCTTCTTCCGGGTCTCCCATGGGTGCAGGGTCCCAAGGCCGTTGGACCATCCTCGACTGCTTTCCCAGGCCACAGGCAGGGAGTTGGATGGGAAGTAGAGCTGCTGGGATTAAAACTGGCATCCATATGGGATCCCAGCGCATTCAAGGCGAGGACCTGAACCATTATACTATCGTTCCGGGTCCAATTTCTCTGATTTTTTGCAATAGCTAACTTATAATAGAAATGATGAAGAATGAAAGCATTAATGTATCAGTGCTATGAATTCTAATCTCATTCCTTAAATTCATTTTGTCACTTAATGAGAAAATACTACATACTTGTTCTTCTTTTAATTCCTTATGTTTTCCTACTTAATTCTTCACTCCTTGACATACTAACTTTTTTTTCATAAAGAAAATAGTTGAAATCAGAGATACAGATACACACTGTTAATCCATAGCCTGAAATGCCTTGGAATCCAAGCCTGTGAGTTTCCTGCCCATAACAATGGACATGGCTTTGTTTGCAGCCCATACTTTGTTCGCAGGATGCTACTCCTTATTTTTTGGAAGAAGTCTACTCCAGCAGTCCCTTCTTCCACCAATATCGATTCCCATCTACAAAGTTGGCCCTTCCAATACACTAAGCATGGCTTAACACCGCTTCCTTAAAAATGTGTGCACCTCTCATAAATGTTGCTCTGTTAAAACATGGAGCCCTTTATCCCAGTAAACTTTTCTTTAAAATAAAGGAGATCCATATTAGCACTCTAAGCAAGTGTCTATCCTTACTACTCTACTCCATGATACCTAGGGTCTACATCTTGCCAAAGTCACTGACTGATTTCCCATCTTCAGTGTACTTGAGCCTCAGTACTACTTGATGCTATTGACTATTACTAATTTCTGTCTCTAGGTTTCATGAATCTCCAATCTACTGCCTTTCTCTCCCTCTTTGGCTCATCTTTCTTAGTCTCCTTTCTTTGGTTCTCTACATTCAGATCTGTACTGTGTCCCTGAGGATTTTGCCCTTTGTTTCCTTTTATTGTCTATTTAATTTTCTTCTTGGGCAACTCATCCATATTTATCCTTATTTCCTGGTTAAACTGCTGCATACAGTAATTACTCTTGAACTAACATCTTACACTTAGAACACTCTCCAGTATTAGAGGTTCATATGTTCAGACACCTTAGCATCTCGACTTGGATGTTTGACAGGCAATTCAAATCTAATAAAAAATAAACTGTCTATTTCAACTTCCTTCTCTTAAATCTACTTCCTTTGCTCTTTTTCATTAGATTAGCTATAAACACCACCCATTCTTGCAGAAAGACATTGTGATTCTAGAAGGTCAGTGATCATATGATTATAATTGATAAGATAACATTTGTATGACAGCAACTGATCGGATACCATTTGTATAACTAAATGGATATCATTTGTATGAGAACAGCTGAATGGATAGCATTTGAATGAAAACACTAGGTGGGATATACAAAACAAGAGTTCCAAACAAGGGTATGGAAACAATTGATGGGTCCTGTAGACAAGCTCAATACCTCCTCCCTTATTCTATGTGACCCTAAGTCTATAAAAGTCTTATGCCACTACAAAACTTTGGCTATTGACCATCGTCAAGAGTCCACATGTGCCATTATTGTCTCCGTGTAACAAGTACTTCACTGCTGGACAGTTAACACATCCTATTAATCAATCAAATTATTCCCGATCCCAGTTTACCCTTCCATGTCCATGTCCATTTTTTAAAAATAAAAATTACTTAATTATTTGAAATGGAGAATTACAAAAATGAAAGAGAGAGAGTCCCTAGTAGCTTATTCACTCCTTCAGTGTCTGCAACGGCTGAGACTGTACCAAGAGGCTGGAATATCGTCTAGACCTCCTACTTGGGTGACAGGGGTCCAAGCTGTTAGGCCATCTTCTCCACTGCTTTCCCAGGCACATTAGCAGGAAGCTGAGTCAGAAGTGGAACAACTGAGATTCTAAGTGATGCCCTATGAAGTGTTGGTGTACAGGCAGAGGTGCAGCCTATCTTGCCACAATGTATCCTGTTAATAAGCCCCTTCATTTCTAGTCATTTCTACTTGTACAAGCTATTTCCGATTTTCAGGAAACACTGTAATGTTTTTCTTACCCACTCTCTTCAGCTTTTCTCTGCATTTATGTATATAGCATCCAAGTAAGCATTCATCAGATCATAACAACATGTGCTTCAAACTCAAGAAACTTTCTGCTATAAGTAGGATAAACAATTTGCTCCCTTGAAATGCAGAGTTCCTTTATTACCCAGGCTGTACAATTCTTTTTATTATAAATAATAAATTATTTTAAATGTAAAAAGTGACCAAATTTCATGTATTTTACAATACAGATTTAGAGCATAGTGATACTTCCCACTCTAACCTACCTCCTGTTTGTATTCCTCACCCACTTACACACATTCACCCTACTTGGTGTTTTGTTTTGTTTTGTTTTGTTTTGTTTTGTTCTGTTTTTTAAGTTTGCAATGACATAGTTTCACTTCTCTTCAAAATTACAGGCTTATCAGAGTGCAAAGGTTCTAAATAATCATCAAAACTTAAAAATATCAATTTGATTCAAATTAGATGTCTTACACTGTTTCTGACCTCAAATTAGGGGAAATGTGTAATAGTTTCTTTTTTGGTCTGGCTTTTTACACTAAGCATAATGTTTTTCAGTTGCAGAAAATTTTGCAGGAGTGCATTCTTTTTTATGGCTGAGTAGCATTCCTTTCCAAAGAATGAAATATATGTGTATTTCTAGCACAGTTTATCTAGTCATCTGTTGAAAGACATCTGGGTTGATTCCAAATCTTAGCTGTCATGACCTAAGCTGCATTAAGCACAGGTACACAAACAACTCTCCCCTATGCTATCATTTTATTTTTTTAAATGAGATCCTTGTGTTCTTTTCTATTCTCTTCCCTAGTTTTTCAGCATAGGGAATTGGATGCATTTTCTGTCTCACAAGCAAAAAACACTCATTCTGGCATCAACAGAACATTTGTAAACTTATGCTGGAAAGACTCTTGCCAAGATATTTTTATGTATCGTATCATATTTTAAGTGTCAGCTAAAATATTATCTTCTCAATCTTTTCATGGTTAAAATTAACTCCAGTTTTTCTCATATTATTTTATGTTGTATTCAGCACTTATTAGTATTTCTTATTTATATAATCCTGTATGTCTTGCTCTGAGATAATGTATATTTTAGTACTTGGCAAATCTATGTATCCCAGATTCCATTTGATAGATAATATGTAGGCTCTGGAGTGTCTTGCAGACTCAAAAGGCAGGTCATCATTCTCTGCAAGATTTAGTGATTCGATTTCTGAAAACAAAGGTGCCCACCAGCCAGCCTTGCTTTAACCAATGCATGTATTATTTAGATGTTACCTTGAGAAAAGTGTACTCAGAGACTTCACTCTGATTCAATTATAATTTAAGTAAGTAAATTTGCTAATTTCATTTGTTCCCCTACATTGTTCAGTGTAGGTAGGAGAGCTAGTAAATAATTTGACTCCAGCGTTTCAAGAGCAATCACTAATTCAAGCCCAAGTAAATATATAAAGTTCTTTATCCCATTTCTAGCTAGTTGTTTCTGGCCCTTCCAGAAGACCACAACGACCCTGGTAATATCTGTAGCCAAAATCCTAAATCTCAAACTGATCAAAAAAGAGTGATCTCAGGGCAAAGATGCTAGAAGTTAATAAAAAGTGGTAAAGACTGGGTAGTGTGAAGGAAATGATGCACTGGATCATATTCTTTAGATTAGAAGGGTACCACTGTGTCAGGAATGGATGGCTGGATTAGAAGGGTACCACTGTGTCAGGAATGCATGGCTGGATTAGAAGGGTACCACTGTGTCAGGAATGCATGGCTGGATTAGAAGGGTACCAATGTGTCAGGAATGGATGGCTGGATTAGAAGGGTACCACTGTGTCAGGAATGCATGGCTGGATTAGAAGGGTACCACTGTGTCAGGAATGCATGGCTGGATTAGAAGGGTACCACTGTGTCAGGAATGCATGGCTGGATTAGAAGGGTACCACTGTGTCAGGAATGCATGGCTGGATTAGAAGGGTACCAATGTGTCAGGAATGCATGGCTGGATTAGAAGGGTACCAATGTGTCAGGAATGCATGGCTGGATTAGAAGGGTACCACTGTGTCAGGAATGCATGGCTGGATTAGAAGGGTACTACTATGTCAGGAATGCATGGCTGCATTAGTGTAAGTCGCCGTAGGGTCAATACAACATCATGATACCATTTGATTTTCATTCAGGAATTTTCAACACTACATTTTAAAGCATATATGTGTAAGTCTCTTGGACTTAAAATATTTGAGAATGAGACCAGAAAATAATTTTCCTTTCCTAAATTGTGAAAGTGGAAAACAAAAACAACAGCAACGAGGGAAAAATAAGATTGTGCTTGGTAAATATGTGAGAGCTGCTCAGCTCTGCCTCCATTGAGCCATGATTGCACGGTTAGGTATCCAACTTCTCCGGAGTCAATGCACTGTTCTCCAACATATAGAGTCAGAACAACCTACGTCATAAGCTCCTTAGCGCAAAAAGCTAATGTTCTGTGTCACCAAGGAGACTGTTTGGACAGATGCCTTTTGCCAATAAAATGAAAATTACCTTTCCGCTGTACTTAAGATAGTCCCACAGATCTCCTGTAGGAAACAGCTGGTGCATACATTTCTTTTAATACTAAAACAGGTTTTATTTAAATAAATGATATAAAGAAAAAATTCATGCCACATACGGTATAACTTGGGATGTATAATAATTTTTGATGAGTTAATACAAACATGTTCTATAAGATGATCTATATTTAAATATGTAATCTGTTGTCTCCAAAAAGGAGCTCAACTTTTCTGCAAGAAGAATACTAAGAAAGGCATTGATAGCTAAATTTTTCTTGGAAATTAAATGATTGTGTCATGTTAAGATGTGAGCTTAATATTAGCGCTGTCAAATCACGTCATCCTATGAATGCTAATCGACCTAATGAAAGCATGTTTTTAGTTCAAGGACATAAAATTACAGCAGAAAGGAGACAGAGAATTTAGACAGAAATGCCTGAGAGAACTTGACTTTTGGTTAAAGAAATACTGTAAATGAAATACAGATTTTCACTGTAGATCACACAATTGATTCTTCTAGAAGCCATTTGTAATTAAAAGAGATTTTGCAAGAACTACAGATAATTACATGATTTTTAAATAACAGCTCCACTGTTATCCTAAGGAAAAACTAAAGATGCAATACAGCTCTGAACAACAAAGGATGTTTGTAGTCTACTTCATCCTTTATCTGCTTGCTTGATTACTTCCTGACATTTGAAATTTCTCAGAGGCTTTACCAAAGGTTATGATTAAAATATGAAAGATTTGAAAAAGAGGACAGGAAAGTTACAGAATAATAGACCAGGTCTTGAGAATTTTATACAATAGTTTATTTTCCTTCTTCATGAAAAAAATTCTAGGTACATTCCTATTTTTCATTAAAAGTCAGGGGGCCATGAGAGAAGTCACAAAATGGAACGCAAGGAAGTCCAGAGTACTGGATGGCAATAAAAAGCGTATGTGCTGTTTTGACCCTGAAACCATCTCCAATGTGTAAAATTAACAAGGATGTCCAATCTGTTTCTGTTTTTAAGAAACACATTAAAAACAAAGACTTAATCCAATCAAAGAGGCATTTACTGGTAACTTCCTAAATAGGGTCGTTGTGCTGTGTGCTACGTGAATTTTGGACTCTTCCCATTGCGTTTATCGTAATGTTACAAAGGGAAAAAGAAGTAATACAAAATTTATTCAAATACTAGTGAGTAAAGACCATAAGAAAACGAGGGCTTCAGGGAGAGAGATAAAGGAGGGAGGCCGTAAACTGAACATTAGGATTTACAGGCATGGTTTTTTTTTTCTTTCTTTCCTTTATATTTGCTGATAATTTTCTAACTCTGCCCTAAGTGATGCCCCAGTGTACTGCTGAAATATAATTAAACCACAAAGTACACCCCCCGTTTCATTCAAATTTGATAAAGCTTTTTTTTTTCTAAATGCATAATCCAACCAAATCTCAAATACAATGTACTCCAGGTTTCTTTTGATTCTTCCTAAATTGGTCCAGGTAAAAAGCAAGTTTTCAGCCTGGATTTCCATCTCGCCGCGTGCTGTCACAGAGGCCTGTAAGTCTCTCCACACACTTAACAAGTCTTTTCTCTGAAACTGAATCTCATACAATTTCTAGCTCACCGGACAAAATTTTCCTAGTTAAGGATAGGTCTATCAGAACTAATTAACTACCAAGTGTTCATATAGATTTTTCCTCTGTAATATCCTGACACACTACCATTCCAACTTCTGATGGTAATAAGCAGCAGTCCCACCACAGCCTTAGATAATCCTGTGCATCAAACTAGACAACTTAGGTTAATTTCACATGTTATTTCATGTCTCATTGGAAGTAGTTTCCCTCAGGTAACACGTCAGTTGCATTGGTACTACAAAATGACCTCACATTCAGCAAGGAAAAAAAAAATTGCTTCTCATCACTATCAATTTAAAAATATCTGTTTCATCCTAATGACAAAAAAGAATATTTTATTAAAAAGTGCAAAATGTGCAAGGTTTAGAACGTGTAGGTGAATTATCTAATTACAGCAAGTTAACAGGTATTGTTTATTGTTATTATTGTTGGCTACCTGCATTTCAGATTTACTTAGTTATCAACAATCTTCTTTTCACCACTCTTATTTCAAAGGTGTAGTGTTTCATTCTGGTTCAAGAGCAGTTAAAAATACCTTACCTTGGTTCTCTTTAATAAATAAGAGCAACTACATATTTCCTATACTGTACTAGACTGTAGGAGACAAAAACTGAAAAAAATTATCATATAAATACATTCAGTATGCAACATTTAGCTAATGTGATTACAGCTTCTACCTAGTTTCCTTTCAGATCTCATGGGTAGCATTCCAATGTTAAGGGATGAGTCTAACCTCTAGTCTAGCAGTGATTAATTTTATGTGCAATATTCTTGGGTTAAGCCTTAGCTTAGTTGATAAACTAAGTTGATATGTCCAGATAACTAATACAGGATAATTCACTTTTATTCTTAAAAAATGTATCTAGCTGTCTGAAAGGTAGAGTAACACAGAAAAGAGAGAGATTAGAAACTACATAATTATTAGATTATATCTCTTTCACTACTGTATCATTAAAACCTTGCACAATAGCCTGGAAAACAGATGTTGAAGAAATCCCTGTTGCCTGACCAAATGAATACAAATACACATGCAATGGCAGAAGAAAAGAGAAGGAGAAACGTGTAATTCCTTTCACCTTTAAGTAGTAGGATAGATATCAACAGAAATTTAGGGTAGGGCTACTCCAGACAAGCACCTACAACAAGGACAATCCAGGGAGTTTATGGAGCTTAGTGGAAACTGGTTTTTTGAAGAGCAACTAATTCTGTTCTTCTATGCCAAATCAAAGTGTTAGGTTTGGTCACACACACCTTTTTTTTTTTTTTTTTTTTTTTTTTTAGTTCACTGTTAAATCATTTCAAGGCACCTAAATTGAATACGCTTGCTGTTAAGTTTATTTTCTTCCTGGTTTGTTTTGTACTTCCTATATAGAGAGATAAATGATGAAAGCTATTTCCAAAAGCATGGGCGCTTAAAAGGATTGTAAGTGCAGTTATTGATTGAAGTGGAAAAATATGTACAAAATATATATTTTTTCCCGTTTCCAGAACAGTGAGGGTAAAACACAGCAAAACAAAATGAGAGGCAAGCAAACCTCCTCTCATAGTGACCTGGGCCAATACCAACAAAAACAAACAGAGTCAGGAAAAGTAGGGAACAGGAAGAAGCCTGCACATGACCTAAAGGAAGATTAACCATCATTTTGAAAAATGTAACATTACTAACAGTTATAATCCCATTTAGAATAAAGGCTATTGTATTTGATAATTGTATGCTCCTATTTAATTCATCTCTTTTTGTATTCACTAGCTCAGTGCAAACCACTTTGCTAGACTTCAGGGATATGAAAGCACCTATGGTCCCTGAACTCAGGGAGACCTCCCTTGAATCGGGCACACACACAAAATAAATAAGCAATTACACAATGAACCATGTAATTTCAATGTGCTTAGGGGTATGAAAGAGAATTACAAGACTTTGGGAAGGATTAACTGAAAGATCCTTAGTCAATTAAGTTGGAAATGCTTTCCTGAAAAGTAATATTTTAATGTGTGAGTTATATATGAATAACTATTCCATGATACTGTATAATGTTTCTGGATAAATTCAATCATAATTTTTTTTCACGTTTAAGTGTTATACACCATTAGTTCTGAAGCATGGCTTATAGGGCAAGTACCTGTAAGTTATGGTTCTTCTAAAAGGGTTGCTACACTGATCATGAATTCTGAATATAATACCACCTCATTCACTTCTGTAAGACTGACAGCTGCTCTTTTTGTTCTTTGCATTGTTAGGAATACAAAATACTTTAGAGACAATGACATCAAAACAGAACAGGAATATCAATAGTCATCAAAACAATTGCTAACATTGAGTATTATGTAGCAGGTTCAATACTATGTACTTTAAAAAAATTTATTTTTATTGGAAAGTCAGATATACAGAGAGGAGGAGAGACAGAGAGGAAGATCTTCCATTTGTTGATTCATTTCTGACATGGCCACAATAGCCAGAGCTGTGCTGAGCCAAAGCCAGGAGTCCAGAGACTCTTCGGGATCTCCCACCTGGGTGCAGGGTCCCAAGGCTTGGGGCCATCCTCGACTGCTTTCCCAGGCCACAGGCAGGGAGCTGGATGGGAAAGGGAGCAGAGAATAGGCGCTCAAATGGGATCAAGGCGTGTGCAAGGCAAGGATTTTAGCCGCTAGGCTACCACACCAGGCCTCATACTAAGTACTTTTTAAGCAAATATTTTAATGTGGTTTCTATCAATGAAGATTGATATATTTTGAAATAGTCAAAATCAAAGCTAATAAAATTTCTTCAGATTAAGTTGCAGTACACCGAAGTAAAATTTCTCACATAATATGAGCTGGAAGAATTAGTTCCAACATTTTAGCAAAATATCTCTTATACAACAATTTGAAACAGTTTTCCCTAATATTTTTACAAATTATATTTTCTGAAACTGTGTCTCTGTTTCAAAATGAAGCAAGGAAATGAACACATAGAAACATAGAAGAAATATATGCAAATGAGGCATCATGATTAAGAGAACTATTTTCATTTTCTGAGGTTCTTTGATCACATTAATAGTGTGTCTTTGGTTTTTTTCACGTATGGAGTACTCGTAAGCCACCAACACTTCCTAAAGATGGATAGCACTCTCAGCATCTCCACACAATTATTTACCGTAGTTAAGGGACCAACATTTGCAATTTAACAAACCATAAGGATTTTACACTTGATCTTCTTTTAGCTAAATTTGAGGGGGATGTTGGTATTAAAGAAAGTGATAAAATGCAATGCTTATCCCAAGTCTAACCACAATTTTCCTTTAATATACAAACAAATCTTAAAATAGGCAGGATGTTTGATGCAAATTTATTGTTTTGAGTTAAGAATTATAGTAAATGCATAGTTTATCAAACAACTTTTAGTATTAACACAATAACTTTATTTTGAATAAATTCAGTGCCTTTCAAACTTATAGTGAAATGATTTCTTGAGATTTGATTGTTGTTTATGACATCTGTCTATACTCCTGAGAAGCAATTTTTATTCTTATTACTTTTTGAATTGTTTATTTAGTGGAGGATTAACATCAATTGAAAGGATGTCATCACAGAAATTAAAAGATAAGCAAGAAAGAATGGAGAATGAATGAAACTGAGCTGAGAATGGGAGGAGGGTATGCAGGATAATTACAGTGTTAAAACTCTATGTATAATACACAAGAAATCTCTTCCCTGTATGTAAATATATAAACCTTTAAATATGCAATTATTTTATTTATATGAATGTAATCATTTTATTATGATTTCACACCACATTTAATAACTTGATGCTTCTCTAATTTTAAGATTGATCATCTTACAAATATCTTTCTCAAAACTATAAAGTTTCACAGAAAGCTATTATTTTTAAAATAATTTAAGATGCAAAATTACTATTTGTATTTTCTGCACAACCGCACATGTCATAAAACACATCTTTGAAGGCTTTTAAAAGCATTCTAAATTAATAATGAAATTAATGCTGT
The DNA here is from genome assembly GCF_030435755.1 of Ochotona princeps. Taxonomy (NCBI): domain Eukaryota; kingdom Metazoa; phylum Chordata; class Mammalia; order Lagomorpha; family Ochotonidae; genus Ochotona; species Ochotona princeps. The sequence continues at coordinate 33,523,345 of NC_080842.1, read as the reverse complement.
TTCCTTTACCAGCTTCTGCTACTCTCTTAGAAAATCTCACAAAATATGTCAAGGGTTAAGCCATAGCTAAATTACTACAAATATTTATTTTGAAATGAATCAAATACCAATGAATTTAGATTTCATTTTGAAGTGTTCACAAAGTAGCATGAAAACTGAATTGCATAATCTGATATGTGTAAACAACTGTGTAATTTTCAAACAGCCGCTAAGCCATAGATAAAGCTTTAATTTCTAGATAAGTAATACCTGTGACAGTGATGTTTCCTCAAATATGTATTCCTGTTATTTGTTTTGTATTTCATAATTTTAGCTAGGCTGAGTTTGACAAGCATAATAAACTATTAATTGAAATTATATTTAGGGGCCCGGCGGTGTAGCCTAGCGGCAAAAGTCCTCGCCTTGAACACCCCGGGATCCCATATGGGCGCCGGTTCTAATCCCGGCAGCTCCACTTCCCATCCAGCTCCCTGCTTGTGGCCTGGGGAAGCAGTCGAGGACGACCCAGTGCATTGGGACACTGCACCCACGTGGGAGACCTGGAAGAGGTTCCAGGTTCCCGGCTTCGGATCGGCGCGCACCAGCCCGTTGCGGCTCACTTGGGGAGTGAAACATCGGATGGAAGATCTTCCTCTCTGTCTCTCCTCCTCTCTCTGTATATCTGACTTTGTAATAAAAATACATCTTTAAAAAATTATATTTAAAAGAAGCATTGGAAATAAAGGTCCTACATAATAGTTTTTTGCTTTACATTGTGTGCTTTCCTTAAAATTAAAAAAGCAGCTATTATCGGACTAAGTGTGTATCTGTGACTGTGTACCTGTAATTGTCACTAATTTATCAGTTGATACATATGAAGAAAACAAAATTTCAATAGCAGCTTACATGTAATCATTAATGGATGCAAATGTGAATGAAGCCAGTAGAGTACATAAACAAGCATATCTAAGATAACTATAGTTTAAATTTTTCATTTCGGGTGCTCACTTCGGCAGCACATATACTAAAATTGGAACGATGCAGAGAAGATTAGCATGGCCCCTGCGCAAGGATGACACGCAAATTCGTGAAGCGTTCCATATTTAAAAAAATTTTTTTTTCATTTCGGGCCTAAAATAATGGTGTGTATTAGGAGCACATTTTTTATCCTTATTGCCCTACTTTCTATCCAACTCCCTGTTAATGCACCAGGGAAAGCAGTAGAAGACAGCCCAAGTGCTTAAACCTGTTCTTCCCACATGGGTGACCCATATGATGCTCCGGACTCCTGGCTTTTCCCTACCCAGCACCGCGGAAGCCATTTGGAGAGTGAACCAGTGAATGGAAGAATGGAAATTCTCTTTCTCTCCTTTTAAAACATTAAATAAATCTGGTTTTTTTTAGTCCCTGTGAGTCTTTAGATAAGTAATATCTTATACTCACACATATGATCTTGTATTCTGCATTATCCCTGTATTAATGTTTATATACTTCATCCGAAGGGTTTTGAATCTTATGGGTTTCATAGTTATGTTTTACTCTAGAGCAAAAAACTCTAGTGATCAGAAATTTTCCCTTTTTTATTTATTTATTTATTGCAATGTCAAATACATAGAGAGAGGAGGAGAGGCAGAGAAGATCTTTCCTCTGATGATGCACTCGCCAAGTGACCTCAAAGGCCAGAGCTGCGCAGATCCAAAGCCAGGAGCTCTTCCAAGTCTCACACATGTGTGTAGGATCCCAACGCTTTGGGCCATCCTTAATTGCTTTCCCAGGCCACAAGCAGGGAACTGGATCAGAAGCGGGGCTCCCGGGATTAGAACCAGTACCCATATGGAATCCCGGATCGTTAAAAGCGAAGACTTTACCCGCTAGCTGGGCCGCACTGGGCCCTTCCCTTATTTAACTTTATGTTATTGTTTGTAAGAATGATCCAGAACTCGCCTGAACTACTCTAAGCCTAAAAATATCTTTTTGATCAATACAACATATTCTAAGGGTACAAAATGTTGACAGCAACATATAAGAATGATAAAGCTTATTTTTAAGTTAGGCAGAAGAAAATTGTACAATAAAGATAAAGGGCAAGATGATTGAAGCCAACAGATTTCATACTATAATTGGATTGGATCACTCCTACACAGATGGATGTAAATTGTTTAAAAGTCATCAGTAGAACTATGCTGATTATCTACTGCACAGTTAGCTTCAACACTTGGTTATTTAAAATGCTGCCCATTTGCGAGTCATTAACTTGTGTGAGGATGATAAGAGGCCTTGTGGTTTCATCTTGGTGATCCCATGCAACAGATGCTTGACTGTCTGGTGGTTGGGGGACCATTGGTGGTCCTGAGAAGCTGAAAGAAATTATGATAAAACTAGACTCACTTAACTAGAAAGCATAAAAATGGACAGTGTTAGCAAGTCAGATGTGATTGCTGCTTCGACAAGCATTGCCAAAATATTACGGTACAGGAGTGGTAAAACTCCAAGCTCCTGTGTGCACTTGCTAGTAATTATTAGAAAGAATTTGCCATCCCTATTTAAAAGAACAAACACAATGTAATTGATGATTTTCTGATGCTGGAAGTATCTAAATGGTTGTTTGACAACCACAAACTAGTAGATGAGAACACTGGGTTGGATATTATTGCTCAACATTTAAAGGATCAACTATAATAAACATAGCATGCCTGAAATGCTGTAAGTAGGGTATGTTTTTCAGGAATGCTAAGCAACAAGGAGCATAAGTGAAATGGCTCCAATATGAAATGTAAAGCTGTGTAGTCAGACAAGTCCACATGTAGCAGGGACTGATACACGGACCCAGCATGATAGCCTAGCAGCTGAAGTCCTCACCTTGCACGCATTGGGATCCCACATGGGTACTGGTTTGTGTTCCTACATGCCCATTTCCCAACCAGCTCCCTGCTTGTGGCCCGGGAAAGCAGTCAAGGATGGCCCCAAGCCTTAGGACCCTGCACCAGCAGAGGAGACCCAGAAGAGATTCCTGGTTCCTGGTTTTGGATTGGCGCAATCCAGCTGTTGTGGCCACTTCAGGAGTGAATCAATGTACGGAAGAAAAACATAAAATCTCTCTTGGGTCCCTCAGGCGTACCCAACTCTGCCTCTGTATGTAGGTATGCAAATCGTATGCCTATCCAGCAGTGAAAAGAATGAACCCAAAGGAGAGCAGGAGGCAGGGACACTGATCCTCAGGCAGATTATTCAGCGCTTTGGATGTCACCCTTGGCTAGGGCCTGAGTAGAACCCAAGTCTTTTTCCAATCCAGAATCTTCTCTCTCTTTTTATCTTATCCTCTGCCTTTTTTAAGGGTTGGCATTTTATTGCAATTTCGACAGGGTTCTCTGTGTAGCCAGAGGGATTCATTTCTGTTTTACTTAGTCTGCTTGTGATGTATCATTTTCTCTGCCTCACTTTGCAGAGTTTATTGATGCCCCATACACCCAATGCTCCTCTACCTCACATTACTTTATCTTTCAATGTTTTATCTCACCTTCTGTGTTTTTCAAATCCTTTTCAGCTATTGCCCTTTATTTTTCCTTTAGGGAAGATATTTTCCCTTAACAACCACCTGATAATTTGCAAATTCACACTTGCATGGCATATATCTATACCATCTCTCTTTTCCATGTATTACTCCAAATACTTATTAAAACACTAAAATTTAACCGTGAGTCAGAACATGAGCATAAATAACGACCATCTCTTTTGTAACAGTGCTTAGAATATTTCTAAATGCCAGTTGTCTCAATTTCCACCATCACTCATTTATTCACTCAATAAGCTTATTTTTCTTAATTCTTTGTTCTAAATACTTATTAAAGATGAATGAAACTCTGGGAAAATAGACACACAGAGGTGAAGAAACTAATTTCTGGTTCATGAAATTATCTGGTTGCTTTCAGTAAATTTAATATTTTCGAAGGCATAGATCATGAAAACACCTTGCCATAGAATCAACATCTGACAACTTTGTCTATTGTTGATTGTAAACTCTAAAAAGGAAAGCATGAATCTCAGAAGAGATGGCAGACCATCATGTGGCACCTTATGAACTATGTTAGCATGTTAGTTTATTAGACTAATCTAGAAGGTCTCTGTTCCACATTTCCTATTAAAAATTGAAGGATGTTTCAGAAAAGACAGACATCAGTCTGAAGTTCCATAATGCACCGTCACTGTATGGTAGGCACTAGACTAACTGTCACATGAGTGTCTAAATAATCTATACAAATTGGCTTCATTTTCTTGATTTATTGAGAGTCAGAATTGCATAGAGAGACAGAGAGGTAAATATGTTAGGACTAGAGAGAGGGAGAGGGAGAGGGAGAACTATTTCATTCACTAGTTCACTTCCCAAATGACCATATGGCCAAGTCTATGACAGGCTGAAGCCAGGAGCTTCAGCTGGGTCTCCCACATTGGTGACAGGAGCATAAATACTTGAGACATCATCTGCTTGCTTTCCCAGGTATGTTAGCATGGTGCTGGAAAGGAAATGGAGCAACCTGCGTGTAAGTTGATGTCATGTGAACAATCCCATTCCCATTCTATAAAAATGTTTAAACTTAATTCTCATCCTAATCCTATAGAATGAGCCCCATTAATAACCCCATTTTACAGATAGAACATTGAGATGTGAATAAGGTTAATATATACACACATATATTCCATGTATATATATACATATATTCCATGTTTGCACCAAAGGGAATTGATACAGCTTAACTCCTAAAGTATTTAGTCAGTATAACATTTTTAATTTCCATCAAGACCCTCTGACACAAGTTTCAGTTTGACATTTTTATAGAAGAGGGAATTCAGGCAGTATTATAGGTTGAATAGGCGTGGCCTAGCGGCTAGGCTTAAAGTCCTCTCTTTGAACCCCCCCGGGATCCCATATGGGAGCCAGTTCTAATCCCGGCAGCTCCACTTCCCATCCAGCTCCCTGCTTGTGGCCTGGGAAAGCAGTTGAGGATGGCCCAAAGCCTTGGGACCCTGCACCCACGTGGGAGACCCGGAAGAGGTTCCAGGTTCCCGGTATTGGATCGGCGCAGCACTGGCCCTTGCGCTCACTTGGGGGGTGAACCATCAGACGGAAGATCTTCCTCTCTGTCTCTCCTCTCTGTATATCTGACTTTGTAATAAAAATAAATAAATCTTAAAAAATATTTCTTGTAAAATTTTTCCAGAGTTATTAGTAATTAATTATAATATAGCCTTGTAAAAATTATTGTCCTCCTACACAGAATAAAAGAAATATTCAGTGTTATTTCAGACATTTTTAGCTAGCGACAAAATAAAAAATAGAACTCAACATAACCTTGTTTTTGGATATAATTATAAATATATTTTATAGCATATGTCATATAAAATTGCATTGATATGAGTTTTAAAAACTGTGCTTTATTAAAGAATTTATCCATTAAATTAATTGATACTATTTTTAAAGTGATCTGTAACTTTAATATGAAAATGCTATAATTGGAAAAGAAACACGAAATTGATTTTATTTCAGCAGTATTTTTACTCAATAGGATGAATAGTGTGTGCATAATGGTCTTCATAGTGGCAATACAAATATCAGGTAGTACATTTATAATTGGAAAAGGGGGAAAATTACTTTGTTCTACTTGAAGCAATAAAAGTAGCTTCAGGTGATTGTAGTATTCCTATTCTCTACCACATTTCTTCTTTTTTAATGTCAGTATACTTGTTTACTCTATGCAGCAGCTGCTATTTTTGTACATTTCACACTTTCTACAAATTGTACATCAAGAGATGAAAAACAGTGCAATTTTTGAAAACTTTGTGTTAGGTTTATTGATTGAAAAGGCAGAGTGACAAAGAAGGAAAGAAAGCGATCTTGCATCCATAGTTCATTCCTCAGATAGCCAGAAAGCTAAGGCCAAGCCAGACTAAGTCCAGGAGTCTACAACTTCATCAGGGTGCCCGTATGGGTACAGAGGCCCTGGTATTACTGCCATCTTTTGACATTTTCCCAGACATATTGGTGAGGAACTAGATGGGAAGGGGATCAATGAGGACTTAACCCTCACTTATATGTGATGCTGTTATGACTCAATGACAGTCATAGTTCAATTCTGTGATTCATGATCAGCATTTTAAATGAAATTATACAATGGAACAAAATTTAGAAGTTCCTCAGTGCAGGGGGTCAGTATTGTGACACAGCATATAAAATATCTGACTGTGTTGCCAGTATCCCATATAAGCGCTGGTTCATGTTCTGGCTGCTCCACTTCTGCTCTACCACCAAGATAATGACCTAGGAAAAGAAGTAAGATGGCAGAATAGGGTAAGGACAAGTTTAAACAGATGGAGAAACATTAGCCAGGGTGAAGCAGAGAGGGCAAATTCCAGCATGTAAGAGAGACCAGACCAATGGCAGAGGGGCACCTGGAGACTAATGGACACAAGAAAGCAACAGAGACAATGGTGTGGTGTAGCAGTGACCAGATGCCACAGCAGTACTCAGTAAGTGGTCACCTAAGCTTTACTAATGGCCAGAACTCCATCAGTAACCAGGTGGGAAGGGGAGTTCAGTGGGATCTCAGGAGGTAAACCCAAAGAATCACCTGTCCTGCTGGTTTATTTGATTTGACCAGGAGCAGGGGGAGAGCAGCAGATCCCAAACAGGCTGTATAGGAACAGGGTAGATTTCACAGCCCAGACCCCCAGGAGAGCTGAATCAGGCTCCATCTTGTGTAGGCAGGCAAAGGCTATGGGTCAAGACTGCACAAGCACTAAGCTGGGAGTGAACTCATTTCTGGCTTAGTCAGTAAAAACAATGTGGCATCCTATAGGTTCCACCCAAAGTAGGTCCAGCTGATCTCCACATTTAAAAGCCAGCAGATCAAGAACCCCACAAATGGTACATCAGTGTACAGTGTGGCAAAGGCAATGAGACTGCAGGGACAAATGAGCAAAAAAATTGTTGGCCCAGAATAATGTACCCAGCAAAGTGACTGTGTAGTAGAGACTGTAATGTCTAGATGTGAGAATATGGTGCACTGTGCATCGCTACTTCTGGCTCAAGGATGGACTCCCAGTGAAACTGTTGGATGTGTGTTGACAATGGAATGCTGGACTCTGGCATTGTCCATGCCAGCAATAATAGACTTATAACTGTTTATGAGGAACTATACTGTTGTAATGATACTGGGGAATTCAGTTGAGGGGTTGCTAGGAGGGGGTAGAGGAAATTCTAGGGTCTATGGGACTGCATCATAAGATGATAACAACAATAATAAATACATATATATAAAAACCTGGAAAACACATCAGAAGTTGGTTCAGTTACTTGAGCCCCTCTGACTTGTGTGGGATAATGCAAGGGAGCTGCTGGTTCTTGACTTCAGCCTGAGTAAGCAGTGGCTTTTGGAGTCATCTGACATCTGAGAAGTAATGGAAGAAGATGGAAGGAGAGAGAGAGGAAGATGGAAGCAGAGAGAGAGGAAGAGAGAGAGAGAATGAGAATTTTCTTTCGGCCTTTCTATTTTTTTTAATTCCCATCTACTGCAATATTGCCTATCAACAATGAAAGCTGATTTTCCCCAATATACACTTGAAAAGATCTGCACAAATACAACCAAAGATAACACACCCAGCTTTACCTCCTCTCTATGTGTGCCTTAATCCAGTCACATTAACACTTCAAATAAGTCATCTAACATACATGTGTTTTGATCAAGAAAGCGTAAGTCTTCAGCGAGGTGGCCACCTCTCCCACAATCACAGCAGATGTCTTTGAGAAGGTCATAGTTTCTGTCAATATGACCAGACTCACCACGGTAGGAACAGATGTCAGCTTGCATGGATGAAGTGCCCAGAATGGCCACAGGTGCTGATTGACTCAGATTTTTCCCCTGGGAATGCATTCCTCATTTCTTAGTTTTAATCAATTAATCAAACACATCATTGCCTGCTAAAATTCATAAAAAGTGAACCACAAAATATATACACATGCATGTGGGTATGTCTGTACAATTTTCATCTTACAATGTAGAAGTTCAGAATTAGAGTAAAGTATTCCCACCCCACCACCATAGTTCACAATGTTCAGTATAGTTATTGAGTGCCAGCAACAACTTAACTTTCTGGATATTTCAGTCTATTAGAGGATATTGAAATTATCCTTTTTTATCTTTGTATTTCACTTTGCTGCACAAGGAATAAAAAGCTCCTAGTTGCTATGGGAAAAGTAGCTCATCTGTATAGTTCATTTTTCATATCACCTCAGTGTATAAGAAAGTCACTAATTTGAACAATATGGAAAAAAGAAACCTAAGAAATAAGGTAAAAACGTCGTCAAGAAAGGGCAAAGTTTCTACTTATTCTCAGATAATTCATTAAAGTTGAAGAGAAATGAGAGACAAAACTATTAAGTAAGATATATTGGGTTATATTTACTTACACATATTTTATATACATATATATTTACATTTATACCATATACTTATACATATTTATTTATACCACTCCACAACTTATTTCCAAGTTCTTTAAAGCCACTTCCCATTGTCTTCAGTTGGAAATAGGATAGGATTATGAATTAGAAATGTTCCTCAGTGCCAGCCTCACTTAGACCCTGTCCCTTTCTCAGATACTATTCTGTTTCCTCTCTTTTCAAGCAAGATCACGGTTGTGATGACCTGTAGACAAGTCTGCATTTCTATTACTGTCTGTTAGACTGATTTTGTATTCCAAACAGATTAAATATTCTACCCATATTTCCTCTTTCAGGCACGATCTTTCCTTTAATAGCACCCTTCTGCCTTCTTGTTGAGAACCTGCTGAGATGCTCTTGTGCATAAAAAGCAGATGCCCCTAGTTTTCCTCTTAAAGCCATTTGCAAATTTAGCAAAGTAAATCTGACTTTCCTAAAGTAATTCAAAATGCTCACGGATAAGACAGAATACCACAACACAGGAAAAAAAGATACATACCAGGGTGTCTAAAGGAATGTTAAAATACAGCCTTTTCTTGGGATTGACAAACGTATCAATCATCTATTTTTATGAATACTTGATCATAAAATGTGCATAATAGTATCTGTATATTTCTACTTAATGAAAGATTGACATCCCCTATTGAAAGCATAGTTTAGTACAAACCTAACAAACTAAGTTGAGTAATACATTTTCAAATAAAATAAAAGGTTGGGAGTTGACAGATTTTTAATAATATGTAAATGGGGCAAATTCAAGAACAAATACAAAAAAGAGTAGATAAACATGAAGGTCTTCACTTGGTTGGTTTTTTGTTTGCTTACTTGTTTTGTTTAATGACCCACTTTGTAACTCATAGCTTAAATACTCAACTTATAATTTTAAATAAATGGAGCATTTTTCTAAGTTTATAGAGAAATACAATTATAAGACGGGTTTATATGTATATAAACAGTTTTGAAATCAATGTAATTTTTATAATGTACTTTTTAATTAACCTTTTGAAGATCACTAATATGTCATAAAATTGAAATAGAGAACTCCTGGATAAAAATTTTTATAATGGCATTGTTACCTGGAATTGTATGTTATCATAGAATTATCTTTAAAAATACAACCAAAAACAAACAGAGTAAGCCTACTCCATGTGGGTATCCCTCTGAATGTAGCCTCAAATGCTAACATCTAATTGCTATTTTGAACAATGAAACTAATTCTATTAAACAATACCACATTCTTAGGCTATAAGGAGACTCACAGAACAGACATTTAGAGGTCATCTCAACATGCCTGCTCCACTATTACATTTCAGAAATTGTCTCCACAAATGAACATACTTTATTTTGAAATTGTATTAGAAAAGTAAGCTTAATTAAAACAAACACTAACATATGTTCTCATTACTACTCCTGCAGAAGTAGCATCCTGAAATGCTTACTGAGCTTATGAATTTTCTGGATCAGGAATGCACAGGCCAGTATAAGCATGACAGGGAGCCTCCCTCTGGAAAGATGGTACCTGTGATGGCATATATAACTGGAGAATGAACTCATATGCAAATATCTATGTTTACATGTTTTAGAGTTATTTCCAGTTTTTAGCTGGAATATAAGTATGTTTTATTCCTGTGACCTAGCTTCACAGAATGGCAGGCTCAGAACTGCACACATCTGAATTGCCAGCTCAAAAATAGAAAGGTACATGACTCAAAAGGCAGGAAAGAACTTCCCTAACCTTTACTTTGCTCGCCTCTGATGTCAAATAGTGTCACACTTTTGTGTTTTATTACTTGGAGCAGTCACAAACGCGCCAGGCTGCAATTCAAGAAGATGTGTATAGACTCCAATGCTGGATGGAAAGAATACCAACTTGTGATAAGATTGTGGATCCCATAACAGCATGTAAGACCCCAGAGTGAAGCGCCAGGGAATTGCAATGTCAGGGCTGGGAGGAATTGGGTGCCAGCATATAGAAGGGAGGGAAACACAACATTGTGTTCCACAAGATTATAGTTTCAGAACGTGATCTAGCCAGATTGACATTTTGAATATTTCTAATATAATGTCCATCTTGTCTCTGAAGACAACAGAATCACGAATTACTGTGATCAGTTTGTAGTTCAGTTACTTATCATTTACTTTATGATCAACTAGAGAAACAAAGGAATGTCAAGGCTTCAACCATAAGGTAATAATCAGGAAAAGGAAATGCTGATCACCCTGGATTGAATCAGAGCCAGGACTCACACCAAGCATTCTGATATGAGACGCAGGTGTCACAGCCAGAGTCTGAACTGCTGGGCCAAACACAGCCATACACGTTACCTTCATTACCTTCTAACTTCATTTTCTATGAACTCTTTGAAATACAATTCTAAAAAGAAATTAATACTGGCTGTGATATTTGTCAGTCTGTGCCTTTTGTTTATTTGCTGTAGGGAATTCCTACTATTTCTTTAAATTTAAAATTTGGGAATAAACTTCATGAATATCTATTTTAGTAAGCCATAAATACTTACTGAAAGTACAATTGGGAATATTTTTTATGGATGAGCATTAAAGCCACTGGCCATTTATTGTTAATACTCACTGATTTGGTAGTCGGGACATTTGCTTATACTACACTTTGATTAAATAATATATGAATTATATTGATTAAATAGTAAGCATTTGATAATGATATTTAATGTTTGATAATTATAATAACTAATAATCAATAATTGCTTATGATTATTTGTTATAATTAATAATATTTAGTAATTAACATTAATTATTTGGTTAAATGTATGCATGCTGCACATGAAATTTATTAATTTGCTTACTATTTCACTAAATAATATACTAATACCACATATTTTATATATATATATATATAATAATTAGATATTGCAGGAAAAGGATAAAAATGTTGACTAGCAGTCATCTCTTCCAACATATGCAACTAGCAGAAACAGACCGAACGGTGTTCTTGGGACTTTACAGTGCTTCATATCAGCAGCATCTAGAGACCAATTACTGAACACTCTCTGCAGGGGTCTTGCCTCAGGGCTTTTTAATGAATGAGTAATAGATAAACTCCATGGTTTCCCACTGAGAGAGACTGAAGCAGCATCAGAAAGAAAGTCTATTCAAGTTGAACGAAAAATGAAATAATTAGAGATTTGAACTAAAGTCTTCTGTGTTTACATATGTAGTTGCTTGTAAGGTGGCAATTCAGTGACATAGTGAACGGGGAAAGCTAATTCCTTAGCTCTTATTTTCCCCGAAGCCTGGGAAAAATGTGAAAGTAGAATTAGAGTCTCAATTCACACCTATAATTGGTTTGAGAAATAATTTGTAATATTAACTAAATGTAAGGATTTTCCACATGATAAATATCTTAGAGATTCTTACAGATTGCCTATCTTAAACTGTTTATATTATGTATTATTTACCAGAGTTTCAAAGAGATTAATGAATTGTCCACAATTGATACTTAGATAATACATTAGATTCAGGTGTTTATTCTACATTCAAAAATTAAACTTCAGTTCCATTATGAAACTGAAAAGTTGTAGTAAAAGCAGAATTTACAGCAACCAAGGATAACTTGCTCTCAGAGTAGTCAGTTGATAACAGGCTCTTTCCTCACACCAACCCATGTACTCAGTAACCGGACCAGTGCATTTAATGGCCTGGATGCAGCTTCAGTGATGTGATGAAACCATCGTCATACTGGGATAAATTCTAAATGCAGAGTAAGCAATGAAATCAACAGCATATTTGAAACAGTTTCTGCCCTAAAAGGTAGTGTGGAAAAAAACTATGGGAAAATATAAGACCAGAGGAGGTTTGGATTACTTGTTTTATGACTGGAGATCATTACAAAGTTTGAAATGCTATTAGTGCAGAGCGAGCAGAGAAGACTAAGTTGAAGAAATTAAAACGACTGAAGCATGAGCAATAGAGCAGGATCTCCTATCTCAGAGCATGTAGAAGGGACTGGTTTTAAGCAACAAATACAGATATAACATTGGGTGGAAATATTGACTTTCTCTTTTCAGAGGGGATAGTTGGCTTTGTTTCGTCAATAAAAAATGGTGATATCATGGATTCAAAGAAGGATTACTAAAGGGGTTCATTGGATAATGGACTGAATGTGAAAAAACCAATGCCACAAGTTTGGAGTTAATAACCATGGAAAATAGGAGATTGCTACAGAAACAACATTAAAAACACACATTTAGCATAGGTTGATGTGTAATTTGTCTCCAGGATTTGGAGAAGGGGAAAGACACACACACACACACACACACACACACACACACACACACAGACACAGATTCCATCTTTTATTTCTTTTTCCAAAGGGCTGCAACAGCAGGTCTGAGCCAAAAGAAAAATCCATGCAGATTTCCCTTGTAGAAAGACCCAAAGCACTTGGATCATCTGATGCTCTCCCAAGCAGGTTAGCAGGGAGCAGAACAGGATGTGGATCAGCTAGTCGTGAACTGGTACTTAACACAAGATGCTAATTTCCCAGGTAGTAGCTTAACTCACTTGGCCACAATATTTCCCCTTCCAGCATTATAAAACTTGATATATTCTATACTAAATTTGAAAGGATGGTGTTTTCATGAGTATTTGTTGATTAAAGTTAGTTTCACAAAAGTTTCTTAGTGGTATATTACTTTTTAAGAACCCACATAAAGCCATGTTTCAAAATCACTTTTTTTCATAGCCTTGTAAAATGTGTACATTTATTCTAAAACTCTACTTTTCTAAACACACTTAAATTTTCACATCCTTCTTGCCTCCTCATTGTCAAGTGATCCATTATGTCACTGTATGGCTTTAGTATTTTAAAATATGCATCTTATATTGTTGTTTTGAAATATAGTTTCAAAGATGTGTTTAGAGGAACTATGTTCAACTTTTAGACATTTATCTAAAAGCCAATGATAGTTTTATTTTCAGATTTTCTAGAAAAAACCAATAAACATCAGAAAATTTTATATAACTAATGATTATCTAATTCCCTTTCTTTGGCTTAGAATCTAATAAAATTCCAAAACAATATCTGAGCAGAGTACTGAGTTATTGAAATTTGCATATATTATCAGGCTTCAAATATAAATTATATTTAACTCAAAAATAAATGCAAATGTAAACAATATAAATATACTAACACAAATATAAGTAGTGACTTGAGAATTTCTCTGAATTGTTATCATTAACAGAATCTAAAAAGGTTTAAAAAGTCAGTACCTTGGAAATTCAGCCAAGGAAAGTCACTGTTAGTTTTTATGTCAGAGAAAGATTGTGCCTCCAGCAGAGAAAGTGCTTTAACTTGAAAGGATGATTACATTGTATAACCATGCTTCCCTTTGTAAAGTTTACAGGCTTTCCTGGACTGATAACTCTGGATACCCAATATTTCCAGCAGATTCCTGATAGCAACGTTTAAGTGAGAAAAATGTGATAGGTGTGATAATGTGGCTAGAGATTATTCATGATCTTCACTGACCTGAAAGAAAACTTTCTGAAATAGGTCCATGACTCCTTCCCAGAGGGGACTTAGCAGCAAGTTTCACCAAATAAACAGTGGGTTTCGAAGTGCATTTTAATAAGTAATACTTTCTGTTTAGAAAGCTTAATGGAAGGCTTTGCCAGAAGTGCAATTATTAGATTAATTTTACCAAGTATATCAAGAATCTTAACAGCATTTTGTCAATGCATTTTCTTTTAAAATGCAGGCTGTTAGAGTTTTCTCACCACTGCTTTCTGATCTCAAACCACTAACAAATACTTTCCTTTACAATTTAATTAACTACTTGGATCCCCTCAAAATCTCTCCATTCTTTCAAAATTCTTCCCGGTTAGGATTTAAATCTGTTTGAATATTTTACTGTCAGTACCAAGATATGAAGGCACCTCAACATCATCATGAAAAACATGAGTTAAAGATAAATTTATATTTTGAAGAAGAATTTTTAAAATTCATGCAGTTTTTATATGTATATTTTCCAAAATTTTTTGAGATGACCTCATAGCATAAGTTAACAGTGAAATGCTCAAATTCTGTTTAGCTCTACAGAAAGAACCCTATTATTTGTATATCCAATGCAATAATCCTTGCACAATGCATTTGTTGCTGAAAATAAAATACATTTGATTACTTATTTTTGTCAGGTACTGCAAATGGAACATAAAATATATTGCTTTTTAAAGTTATATAATCCTAACATTCCTCACAAAGATATTGTTACCCTTGTATACAGAACTAAAAAAAAGAGTTATATAAATTTGCTGGAATATGCAAGATTATGTTTAACAGGATCAGGACACAAACCCAATTTGCTTCTTAAACTAAATGACAATTTCATTTGACAACATGATACTTAGATGATTAATCAACTTATTTCTCAGCACTCTTTCTAAACACCCTCATCCTCACCCAACAGTTCATACAGGGACCTACAAGTTAGCTAGTTGGGGAGTGCAAACAAGAGAATGAAAGGTTCAGGCATTGTGGTGTCCCTGGGATAGCCATGTACCATGCCAGTGTCTGTTTCAAGTGTTTGATGTTCCACTTCAATTCAAATTTCTGCTGTTGTGACTGAAGTTGACAAAGATGGCTCAAATGTTTGATTCTATGCCGCTCATGTGGCAGACCTTGATAGAGTGCTGATCACGTGGATTCTGCTTGTCCCAGACCTGGTTGTTGAGGGCATTTGGAAAGTGAGACTGTGGATTCTTTCTCTCTCCAACACACATGCACTCACTCTCTCTTTTTTCCTCTCTCTCTCTCTCACACACACATACACGTTTCTCTTTTCTCTTTCTTACACAGACACACACACACTCTATCTTCTCTCTCTTTATCTGTCTCTCTCTCTTTCTCCCTCTCTCTCACCATCCCTTCCTCTCAGTCTGTTTCAATTAGATAAAAATATATAAACATTAGATAGTTATGAGAACAAAGATATCAGCAAACTTCTCAAAAACCTCATAGTAAGACGGAGATCCAAAAACCAAGGAAATAGTAAAACATAGGCAAAAGGTAAGATAGCAATATGAGAAGTCTTTGGAATTGAAAGAAATGTAATACAATTAAAAATTCTAACTACCATTGATGAAGAGGGAGGCAGGGTGATTTCTATAAAGAATTTTTTATGTTGAGAGGTATTTTTCCAAATCCCCAATCTTTATCATTGAAGGGAGGAAGCATTACCGTATCTAGAACAGTCCTTGGTTCCAATTTATTAACAACAAATTTCTAACTCAAAGTTTGCAACAAATGCTGAAGTATGGCCAGCAGACTCCCTTGTGCGTTCTCCCTCCACTCCATCTTTTAGTCTTGTAATTCCCACTTCTTGCCACCTTATCCTCCAGTGCACTTGACCTCCTATGTGATTCTCTCAGGACTCTATGCGCTATTTAGTTCTACTGCTATCCATAAAAATAGAATATCAGATCATAAAAGTGAAGGCTAGAGAATAAGAAAATGCCTCTGCTTTTAAAACAATATGCAAACTAATCCTAAGGAAATTTGATTTAAATGCAGATCATGATTCTAAACTTGGACTTTAACGCTGCAGTTCAGATAGATTTTCATGTGATATCAAGGTTGCTGCTCTGCAAAACACATTTTCAAAATATTTCTTAGAATTTTACTAACATATAAATCATTTGTACCCATGTAGTTCCATTGTATAATGTCCATTAGAGTAGAAATATTTTTCTTCTATCAATTAATGCTTGTTTATGGTAAACTCATCAAAAATTTTTGTTCAAAGTCTTTTATCAAAGTTTTCAGTTGGAGTTTTAGACTTGGGGGAAATTTAAAACTCTACTTCCAATTCAAATTATGCAGTGAAAAATTCTTTCTCTTCCAGGTGGCCGTGCAGTAGTGCCTATGACTGTTGTTTTGGTTTTGGGGTTTTGGTGGTTTTGTTGTTGCATTGGTTTGGTTTGGTTTAACCTTCTGGGGACCTAAAAGATGTCACTTTGTTTATTTATTTTATTTATTTAAACTCAGGCATCAAGAGCAAACGTAAGATATAGGTCAGAATGAGGGAATTTTCCATTTGTCTTTCACTTTCCAAATGGCCTCAGCACCCAGGGCTGTGCCAAACTGGAGTAAGGAATCAAGAACTCTGTCCTGCTCTCTCAGGAGTGTCAGTGGCCCTGGCAGGGTGATCGATCAGGCATATCAGTAAGAAACTTGCTCATCCAGATCTCAAATAGGTACTCCACCAATACAGGCCATAACACTGACCCCATAAAAGAACTTTAAAAATTACATAAAAGCTAAAATATTACTGACCGTATTTTTAAATATATTTTAAAGTTGTGACAATGAATAAACATTTGAGTCAGTGGAAAATTTCTGTGGAGTTCTGCCTCTCAAAATACTTATATTTTTGCAGGATTTTTATTTCAAATATGAAAATTCAGATGTATAAGTGAAAAAGTTTTATAACCAAATATTTTCCAAATTCCATCTTTAACTATCAATATGTTCTCCGAACTAGAAACATTTACATAACATATGTATCACTTAGTATAGAGGTGTCATAATTTAGGGAAAAAAATGCATTTCTGAGAAATATTCTAAAAATCAACTTATACATGTTGGGTCTAAAAAATTCTCTAATACCTCTTTAACCTGTCATATCTGCCACCATCTTTCTTCCTTCATACACAGTGTGTGGCTTGGAGAGTCAGTATAGTTGTTAGGCTGCCATTCAGTATTTTTCCCTCATGATTTCAGGGTTATTCAAAAAAAATTTCTGGGCATATAAAGTTACCTTCTCAAAATTCTCTTTTATCTTTGAAGCTTGAGCGACTTCGGTAATTATTTTTAGATATTCTCTGATTAAAGTGTGTAAGAACACCAAAAAGGGGGTAATTACCATGTTTTAAGTTGTCACATTCCTGCTTTAACAAAGCCATGGCATAGGAAGGTAGTTTGATGAGAAAGTACTAGGAGACTCTTTGAAAATTCCCCTCCACCCCCAAGAGCTGATTATATTCACTTTCATAATGATGTGTTTTCATTTAGAGAAAGATCATGTTCCATCCTTGCTCTGACAATATCTATCCTAGTTCTAGTAAACCTGTTTGTCTTAAATTTGTGTGCTTGCACAAACATTTACATAGGTGATCATTTTAAATGCTTTTGCAGAAATTATATTCTACAGCAATATGCAAACATTTTTCTACAATTTCTTATTTTAGATATTTTTTAAGTTTGTGGGCTATAAAAAAATAGACCCAATTGTGGATGGAGACATTAAATGATCCTTCCAGTTTTTATTTTGATTCTCAAAGTATTTCTTTGCTTTAGGTCTCCCAAGCAACTACTCGTAAATGAATGTTAAGTGAAAAGCTAGAAAATAAATGAAGGTGAGAACTATATAATTACCTTATACAAAGTGATGTGGATTAATGGAAATATATTGAGTTACCTACATTTTTAGAGTTCAGTTCCATAATCAGCTCAATTCATTATAATTAGGTTTTCAAGGTTTTCTGCCTGAAAATGTTCAACCCATAATTTGTAGCTTTTTGTGAAAAAAATTCCTTTGTAAGTAAATCACTGTATTAAACATTGTGAAAGCTGTTTTGCTGCATATTTTTATAATATTTATGGTTGATTTCTAAAATGACACTGAGATGACATTCAAAATGTAATGCAAGTTTGCAAGAGTTAGTTTGGAAATGTGAAAACCTTACTTATTCTGGCAAAAATAGGCCTGGATGAAGCAGTTAAGGTTGGGCTATGCAGAACTTTACTTCTCCACTCCAACCCCCATGAGCATGTCCCACCAGGGCGCAGAACACCCACACGCCTTTGGCTTTCTCTATAAAACAACTGCAGATTTATTTATGTATGATGTGGCTAATAAAACAATTGATTAAAAGTGTATTTCCGCAGAATTTCTCTTGAAACTCTAACCCAAAAAGTGATGGTATTTGGATATGGGCCTCCGAATTAGAGGTTTTAAGGAAGGTATGTGAGTTACTTAAGTTTGGGCAGTGTCCAGCAACCCTGGTAGAGTGCCAGATTGAATCCTGGCTTCCCTGCTTCCAGTCCAACTCCCAGCTAAGGCACGTGGGAAAGCAGCAACTGATGACCCAGACACTTGTGTTCCTTTCACTCCCATGGGAGACCCATATGTCTCCTGGTTCCAGGATTTCCCAGCCTCTATTGTTGGGGACTGAACCAGTGATTGGAAAATCTCTTTCGTGCATGCTCCATCAAATAAATAAGAAACATGTGGGAGATGATCTTTCTACATATCATATGAGGACATAGCATAAAGATGATGTCTGCCAGCCAAAAAGAAGGTGCACAGCCTGAGGGACTGCAGATAATAATTCAAGTACTTACATCCTCACCGCCCCACAATCAGTGGTCTCTGAGCCTCTGAAGCCAGACACCATGATTACCACATCACACCCCATTGGGCAATCACAGAATTCCCTCTGCTAGTGTGCACGGTCCCATAGTCACAGCACGCAGGGAATGCACTCAACCTTGTGTGCCTCCTCCATCTACGAAGAGAAGCAGAATTCCTTTTTGGGGGCATAGATAGAAAGTAGTGTGTTCTCGCCTTAACTGTGATATGTGCATACCTTGCCTCCACTATGGCTTCATACCAGACCTGAAGTCAGTGTGATCCTCAAACTTCTATCTCAGGCAATGTCTCCAGTGACAATGGATGCTTCAGCCTGCTCCCACCTCACACTCAGAAGCCCCTGGCTGCAGAAGTCACCAGTGCTGTTGCTGCTTGCTGCTGTATGTTTGCACTGACCAATCTATTCCTTAGTGTCTCTCTGCTTTCTGTAGATTTTCCATTGCAAGCTATTTCCAGCTCTCCCCTGGGAATCGCTTCCTCCACTTTTTATTTCTCTTCTCAAAATCAGCATGTCTTTTCCCTACTTAGCCATCTTGGAACACTCTGTCTTAATTTTTACTTTCTTTCTTTTAAAGAAGTTTTATTCATTTTTATTAGAAAGGCAGTTTGTTTGTTTGTTTGTTTGGACAGGACAGGCAGAGAGAGACAGAAGGTCTACCATTGCTGGTTCACTCCCTATGTGGCCTCAATGGCAGACCAGAGCCAATAAGATGCTAGAAGCCAGGAACCTCTTCTAGGTCCCCTACAAGGGTGCAAGGTCCCAAGGCTTTAGGACATCCTCCACTGCTTTTCCAGGTCAAGCAGGGAGTTGAATGGAAAGTAAAGAATCCGGGACACTACTGACAGGCCAAGGATTATCCAACTGAGCTGTTGTTCTGGTCATGCATTGATTTTCAAATGATTAACAAGCATATGCTTCTTACCAGAAAGCAATTATCCCTGTTAAAAAATACTTACTTATGAGAATAATGTATGTGTACTATGTGTGAGTTGGCTACAAAGCATAATGCTCTACCTCTTTATAAATAGATCATATACATAACTAATTCCTTACAACTTCAACTTGTTTGTTAATAAAATTAATTCATTTAAATACATTTTTGAAAATCCAGTACTATTTTATGTTGCTCTATAGATTTAGAATTGTAAGTAATCCATTCCAGTCCTCCAATAATTTGCACAAATGTTCATTTCACTATTTGAATTATGATTTACTACACCATCAAGTGACTACATGGACATTTGTTAAAATCAGGCATTTCTTGTTTCATGTTCAAATCAAAGATGTGACCACCATCTCATATTTTTGATATTTCTTCACTCAAAGGATGATGGAAAAGACTAGAAGTGTGCCTTTAATGAATTAAACTTTGGAACAGAGCAAGCTGTCTATAGGGAAAGCACCATCCCTGTGGGTTAAACTCCATATACTAAGCAAGGAGCACTGTGACTTTCTGAAGATTAAGTTAGTGGAATAAGGAAAATCTATCTTTGGTAAAAACATAAAACACTATCATGCACTTAACAGCATATTCTAGAATAACTCAACAGCTCTGGGGTCAGTTAAATTATAAACTGAAACTCAGAAAGAGTTTGTCACTTCTGACCATACAGAGTGAGGAGAAGCTTGGTCTTCCTGCCTTCTTGGTCCAAACCTTTGATTAATCTTCTTTTTTTTTTTTTTTTAAAGATTTATTTTTATTACAAAGTCAGATATACAGAGAGGAGAAGAGACAGAGAGGAAGATCTTCCATCCGATGATTCACTCCCCAAGTGAGCCACAACAGGCCGGTGTGCGCCGATCCGAAGCCGGGAACCTGGAACCTCTTCCAGGTCTCCCACGCGGGTGCAGGGTCCCAAGGCTTTGGGCTGTCCTCTCCCGCTTTCCCAGGCCCCAAGCAGGGAGCTGGATGGGAAGTGGAGCTGCCGGGATTAGAACTGGCGCCCATATGGGATCCCGGGGCTTTCAAGGCGAGGACTTTAGCCGCTAGGCCATGCCGCCGGGCCCCTTTGATTAATCTTCTTAGAAGAATTCATGCAATGGGAAAGCTTGTGAATATTCATAACAGAGAACTAAATGTTACAGAAATGCTAGATAACCTTTACATACTCAAAATTATCACATTAACAAAGGGAATCACCGTCACAATAAGCTATCTAAATCCATAAGATGAATCTGGAAAATAAAAGTAGAAAGAAGGGCCAGTGTTGTGAGATAGCCGAGAAAGGTGTGCCACATTACACTAGCATCACATACGGGAATCAGCGCAAGTTCCCGCTACTCCACTTTCTTTTTTAATTCCACTTTTGAGCAACCTCTTCTCTAATGGCCTAAAAATCAGTGGATGACCAAAGTACTTGGCAACCTGCCACCCATGTGGGATACCAGAATGAAATTCTTGATTTCTAGGTTTGAACTGGCCCAGTTCTGGCCATTATGGTCATTTGGGCAGTGACCAGTAGATGAAAGCTCTCTCTTTCTGTCCAATCCCTCTGTAACTCTAATACTCAAGTAAATAAATAAATAAATAAATAAATAAATACTTTTTAAATAAAAAAGTTGAATGAATAGGACTCCAGTATCATATTGCTATAGTGTGGCATCAATGTAATATTCATGAGATTAGTTAGTCAGAAGTTGATAAAATTGTTCTGAAAGTCACTATTTATTAAAATTTTTGTTTCTTGATTGACCAGATTAACCACAGGAAAAATTAATTGTGTATTAACTTTAAAAAGAATATCTATGGAAACAAAATACAGAAGTAAATATTTAACAGGGACACAGTCCACAAACATATTGGTTAATGTAGGCAATCTGATTATAGCAAGCTAATCCATTTAGCTTATCATAATGGTTAAAGTTATTTACCCAATTTTGTTTCATCCTAACTTTGGTTTATTTTGTATTTTACAAGCACTCATTTTGCCATGAAATATTTCTACTTAAATAATTTTCCATTAACATTATAGTAAAAGACCATGATGCTTAATCATTGGTAAAAGATAAATGAAATACCACT
The DNA here is from genome assembly GCF_030435755.1 of Ochotona princeps. Classification (NCBI taxonomy): domain Eukaryota; kingdom Metazoa; phylum Chordata; class Mammalia; order Lagomorpha; family Ochotonidae; genus Ochotona; species Ochotona princeps. Next base: position 33,501,443 of record NC_080842.1, on the reverse strand, counting down.
CAGTATACTATAAAACACACTTATAAATGTAGCAAATAAAAAATAAGAATATACAAAGCCCTATCTTTTTTGTAGAGCGTCAAACTCCCTCTGCCTTTAAGTCAAACATGATAATGGGGGTGGGCAAAGAAGAGATTATGAAGGCTTGTGTTCAAATTTTGTGTGTACGTGTGCTTATGTGTTTAAAAGATACAGAGGAAGGACTTAAAATTGTATAACGCAAATGCTTTATAAAAAGCAGCTGGAGGGTGGGATTTGAAACCTCTTATACGTATGGAAGTTTGTGTAAAAATATTTAGGCTTCTAATTGACACTTCATCTAATTTTTGAGTGTGCGAAATAAATACACGCTCACATGCCATGGAGTTACATTCAACATAATACACAAGCAAACTTTACGGATGTTTTAAAAAAATAATATTCTGAACGGAAAACATAATATGCAAAAAGCAAATTAATTGTTAGAGGTTATAAAGAATCCATCAGAATAAAGGAGTGATGCCTGAGAAAATTCTATTGTTATAGAGGAGCACAGTTAAAAACAAAATTCATGAGCAGACACAAATTTTTTCAAGATACACTTTATTTTATTTTGTTTGATATATGTGATACCACCAACTTGATGCCTTAAATGCATATTGTACAAAAACCAAAGAAAAAAATAAAGTGGCATGATAAAGTTTCATTTAAAACATGCCAAGTTATAATTAAAACAAAGTAAAGAAAGTAAGATATTACCATTATAAAGCATTCTCATTATTCACTGGTACTGGCCTTAGTCCATAATATAGGCAATACGTACATTAACTTCCAAGTAGACCAATTTGTGTTCTTCTAACATATCTTGCGTATCAATACATTGTTCAACCAGTTCAGAATCCTAAAAGTTAAATCTTAATCACATATTCACTTAGAACAACGGTGCACTCTTCCTATTTGTGCACAACTTAGTTTTTGGATAGTTTTTGGATAGTTTCAGAGCAAGGTCTCTATCAAAGTTGGGCTTCTGCTTTCCCTGGGACACCCGGAAATGGGGCCTTGTTGGAAGACAGATGTTCTCTGGTCTTAAATCTGAGAAAAGACGTAATTTATTATAATAAGATTTAGACACTTTTATCTTAAGACACAGAGAAGGAACTTAGAAATTTTCTAAGCGTATGCATTAGGTAAAGGAAGTGGGGATGGGTGTGGCATCTTTTCCCTCATTTTCAAGAAGCAGATGGGCCTCTTACTTTTCATTTCTGTTCTCTTAAAGGTCAGCACCCAACAGCACAGTGCTCAAAAGCTTAAATGACAGGTTCAAGTAACAGCTCATATAGAAAGAGTTTATTCATCATCTGAGCCTTATACGTGTGTGCATTCAGGCAGAGAATACGGAGACTTTGGAATTAAGACATCCGTATGATTTGAATGATTCAATGTGAGCTTCTTTATTTTCATTTTTTTAAAAACATTTTTGTTAATGGACGGCTATAAATGTTCACCTGTGGAGTGTGCTGAGTACCAGGGTTCTGGGAATCGCAACAAGAATGAGATTTCTTTCTAGGTGATTATATCATTTTTAAACTGCACTTCAGGTTGTTTCAATAACTTATTTCTCATATGTCAAGTTTATGAGTCATTTGAAAAATAATTTTATTAACATGAAACTTGTTACAATATACAGATAGAAAACTGCTTTAATTTTTAATATAGTCTTCTCTAGATTATTATCCATAGTCAAAATTATAGTTCATTTCAGTGCAATTTCTAATTATTGCTTGCAGCCATTTAACAACAAATGTATTCAGTATTCAGTGAATAATATATTACCTTATTTATTTATTTATTTACTTGTTTGTTTGTATATATGAAAGATAGGGACAGACATATATTTTCCATTCATTGGAAGATCATTTCCCAAATGTTCCCAACAGTCATGTCTGTGCTAGCCAGGAGCCACACACAGTTGGAGTCCCCCACGTGAGAAGCTGGAGCCGGATATTTGCGCCATCACCTGCTTCTTTCCAGGGTATGCGTTATCAGGATGTTGGACTCAGAAACCAACATACAACTCCGACACAGGCAGTCCAAACTGGAATGCAAGTGTCCAAAAAGTGTCAATTGCTCTGTCAGATACCTGCTCCCAAGCTGATGTGTGTGTGTGTGTGTGTGTGTGTGTGTGTGTGTGTGCGCGCGCACGCTCTTGTTCATTCTCTCTTTTTAAAGTATTGTGGCCATAGCTTTTTCAGAAAAATCCTCACTACTTTTTAAAACTTCATTAAAACTCTTTGAATATAAAGAATTTTTACCATAGAAATTGCTATTCATTTTCCTCTTCAGAGAATGTATTACTGGAGCTTCTTGTTATTATTAAGTTCAAGATTAAACTCTTTCATAGGAAGAATATTATGGTGAAAGCATATTCAGAATTCTTACCCAAAAATTCAACTTGAATACTCTCATGTGTGTGGTAATGGTATAGAGCCACTTATTACTTCCTTTATTTTTAGCTATTTACTATTGAGTAGAAATATTTTTCAGATATTTTGTCTGCTTACATTCACAAACACACAATCACTTACCAACCAAAATAACAAAATTAAAATATATTTTTCTTTAAAGGGGGAGTTGTGTTTGAGTTGTGTTTTTCTCTTTAAATGGAGAGTTGTGTTACGAACTTTTAGACTCAAATCAGACTTCATTTTTCCATAGTTATAAAAAACTAAACATTGTGAAAGTTTAGAGGGAAAAGTCTCTTGCTTTATTTACAAAATGTAAATTTCTTCAAAATTCATATGATGGTAAGAGACATGTTTTCTAAAAAAAAATAGCTCTATAGATTATAATATTTGGAATACGGTAGTCTGGCCATGACATAGCCAGAGCATAAACAGGTTGCACATTTTGCAACTCAGTGATTACAATGAGAATACTAAACAGTGGAAGTTTCTGCTTTTCCTTACTGCGGCACTTCAGCCCTTCTCACACACACTCTGCAAATAGTGTCTCAGCATCAGTCTGACTGAAAAATTCTTCTATGATTTCAAATGAAACATTTTACCCTAAACAGAATTTGGGCATCTTGCACACATTTCAAACAGCTGTTATAATTTGCCACAGTTTTTAGCAACTCATCACAAAGGCAAATGCAAAAAAGCCAGACTCCAGGTGGAACCAACACAGACTCTTCTGCTATAGCTGCCAATCACAAAGCATGAGTAATGCAGGAATATACCCTTTGGATCAGCCAATTCTCAGAAGCATTAGTTTTCTTTAATATTGCAGCTTGATTCCAGGAATGGGTAAGACAAGAAGTAAGACATCTCATGTCACTTCAGGATAATATCATGTAATTTTCGAGTAATGAAGAATTCATAAGTGATCTGAAAGGAAAAGTTCATTTACATTCTCTCTGGAGAGTTTTTATCACTTTAAATGTGACCTTGTATAATTAAATATATTTCACATATCAAGAGAAATGGCAGCTAAGCAGACAATGAAATTCTTCATTTTAGTTTGGACTGAAATAAAGTAAAATTAAATTATATGAAAGTCAAATGTAATAGAAGATAAAAGGTCCCACTGAAATTCCTTCCATCTGATCTTATTCATTAACATTTTATAGGACAATCATATCATAAGCTATGTAACTTGATTTTAAAACTAGCATTCGGTTTCATTAATATCCTCCACAACAGGACTCAAGAGAGTCCTAGAGACTCATTCATGTGGCTTCACTTCAGATCAGTCAACTATACAATCAGACTTCACCTAGAGAATGCCTGCTTTTACAAACGTAAAAGACTTTTCAAATCTGCGTCACAGTTGAAATTTGGTGAAAAATACTTAAAGCAATAAAAATTATGCTTTACATATTTTAAAAGAAAATTCCTCAAGGAACACAAAATGGGTTATATCATAATTGCTTTTCATAATTAAAGTAGTTATTAAAAGGTGGAAAAGAGAATTCATCAGAATACTTGAAGACTTGCAGTCTCTCAATTTATTATCATCCTTTAACTATTTATATATCTTTTCCTACTTTTGGTATATCAGAAGTAGAAAATGTATTCTTGTTATAATCAATATACTTCTAAGAACAAATATCCTAGTTCAGTGATGATTTATGTGTCAATTTAAATAATGGTATATGTCACTTAAAATCTTTCTTAATTCATTATGTTGTCGAACTGTTTTAATTAGAACATAGGGCACATAGGCCATAAAGCACCTACACTGTTGCTCTGTGTGCAAGTAAACAAATTACTGCAAACAAAAACTACCTAAATTAAGAAAATAAACATTGCAAAATCCTGAATTCCTCTTCTGACTATAGCCAATAACCAAATACTCCCTCTTTAGGATAATGCCCATTCTGATGTTTGTGACAATACAATTTTGTATTTGTAATTTTTTTATCTGAAAACTCATTACTAAGGCTTCTGTTTTTTTAATTTATATATTATTGTTATTCTGCATTATGGTTCTGATTTCAAAGATCTGTTTCAATAGTTATTTTCATTGTTGTGAAATGTTCCATGATATGAATATTTCAGAATGAATTTATGCATTTTATTCTTTTGAAGTAACACCATTAAACCTGAGCACGACTTCATATTCAAGCCCGATTTGCATGGGAGAGAGTGAATAGATACTGCATTTGGAAGTACATGAATCTTCGGGAGCCATAGGGCAGCCATGGGAAGCAGAATTTTAAGATGCCCCTGAAATTTCTCGTCCCTCTGTTGTACGCATTCTGAGTCGTCTTGGGACTGTGAATGAGGACTTTGATTATTATGCCTTATCGTATAGTTGGCTTTAAGTTACGGAGAATACCTAGATGGGCTTTAGCTGATTACATATGCACTTTAAAAGCCAGGAGTGTTCTCTGACTTGTCACAGATGAAATCAGAGATTAAAAAAATAAATAGAAAACTAAAAGAAAGAGTAAGATGGTCAGAGGGAAAACTCAATCCCATTGCACATCTTGCTTGCCACCAGTAAGATTCTCATCAGAGGATCCTGCCATATCATTCCAGATGTCTGAGCTTCATATCTAAGCACAGTAATATAATCTAAATTTATTTATATGCTTGAAAGGCAGAGTAACAGAGAGCAAAGGAAAGACAAAGACAGAAAGAGATCTTCCATTCACTGGCTCACTCTCCAATGAGAGCAGGTTAAAGCTTGGGCCATGGTTGGGCCAGGTTAAAGCTTGGAGCTTAGTGTGTCATCCGGGTCTCCTATTCGGGTTGAGCATGCGCAAGCACTCAGGCCATTCTCCACTGCCTTCCCAGACACACTAGCAGGGAATTGGATCAGAACTGCAGCAGCCAGGGCTCAAACTGGTACCCATATGGGCTGATGTCAGTGCTGCAGGTAACTCACTGCACTGCAACACTGGCCTGGAACTGTATACGAATCCATTAATGTATGCCATAATTTGTTGCCAAGGTAATAATAAAAAATAACATATTAATAATTTTTAGGTTTCAAAAATTGTATCTTTCAATTTTTTAGACACATAGTATTGCCTCAATTTATTTTCTTCTTCCAGGACACACAGAATTTTATGGGACTATTAATTGTAGGAGATACAAGTTGCTTTCAGTCTGAGACCACTATAAGTAAACTCGCTTAAGTACATAAATAGTGTATTTATAGCCTATTTTCACTGTGAATTTGTTTATCTTTCCTCATGATAAGAGCACATCTTTAATTGCCATAGTTTTATAACTGCTGTTTTATAACTGCTGTTTGGTAAAGCATGTCATTTGTTGTTCCAGTTCTTGCAGTATTTTGGCTACCCAAATGCTTTAGGATTTGTTTGTCACATAGAATAAAACCTTAATGGAGAGAATTCACACACTTATTTAACAATGAATCTTGCAGTCAGTAAATGCAATATTGCCTATATTTATATCTTGGGTTTTTTTAATATCTCTTTCTTTCTTTTCTATGATTTATTTATTTTTATTACAAAATCAGATATACAGAGAGGAGGAGGGACAGAGAGGAAGATCTCCCATCCAATGATTCACTCCCCAAGTAACCACAATGGCTGGTGCCACGCCTATCTGAAGCCAGGAGCCAGGAACTTCCTCCAGCTCTCCCATGTGGGTGCAGGGTCCAAAGGCTTTGGGCCATGCTCGACTGCTTTCCCAGGCCACAAGCAGGGAGCTGGATAGGAAGTGGAGCTGCTGGAATTAGAACCGGCGCCCATATGGGATTCCAGCGCATTCAAGGTGAGCACTTTAGCCACTAGGCCACGGTGCTGGGCCCAATCTTAGTTTTTTCTTAAATTATTATTTTAAATTTGAATTGTGTATTGAGACCTTCCCTTCTTTGGCTAGATTTGATGGTATTATAAGTTAAATTAAAAAATTCTCCATAATTTGTCTCTGATATACTAACAATCGATTTTTATCTGCTGAGTATGTTTGGTATAATATACATAATGATTCTAATTGCTTAACTATTGGTTATTTCAGGTTTTTATGCTTACCTGTCTATACAGCTTAGGAAGAGTGAAAACAAGATTATAGTGGTTCCTTTCAAGTTTATGCAGTTTATTTATTTTTCTTCAACTATCAGCTTCTCCTAGAAACTCTAGTAGCTTGATGAACAGCAAGGTTAGTTAACGATCAGCTGTAGAGAATCACCGTGTGAACAATTAAGCACTCAGGAATTTATTATTTCTAGTAATAAAATGTAATCTCTCCCATATGAAATGAAAAGCAAATTTCCAATTTTAGCTTTCTTTTTGTTTCTATAAGAAAAGTAAAGTGTTCCACGTGTTTTAATCATAAATATTTTTTCTGAAAAGAGTCTTGACTGGTATTGTTGATTATTGGAATTTCCTCTCTATGATTGTTATAATTATACGTGCAAGATTTTTAATAGTTCTCTTTTTGAATTGTCATAATTGAGAAGGTGAGATTCCGAGATATTTAATAATGTCTTCAAGGTCACAGAGCATCCATTGAGTCGAAATCAAGTCCAGAGTCTTCCCATATGCCTATTATGGTATTTTTTGGTAAGATTTATTTATTTTTATTACGAAGTCAGATATACAGAGAAGAGGAGAGACAGAGAGGAAGATCTTCCGACCAATGATTTACTCCCCAAGTGACCGCAATGGCTGGTGCTGAGTCACTCTGAAGCCAGGAACCAGTAGCTCCCTCCAGGTCTGCCACACAGGGACAGGATCCCAAGGCTTTGGGCCATGCTCGACTGCTTTCCCAGGCCACAAGCAGGGAGCTGGATGGGAAGCAGGGCTGCCGGGATTAGAACTGGTGCCCATATGGGATCCTGGAACGTTCAAAGCAAGCACTTTAGCCACTAGGCTACCGCACTGGTCCCATTATGGTATTGTTTTAACCTCACACTTCAATTTTAAATATGCTAATATTAAAATACTATGTGCAGTTGTTAACAAGTATTGGATTAGTTGTTTAACATCTTTATTTCCCTTTGACTTTCAAGAGAAATTCTTTACCAAACTGCCTACCATCTTATGAGAGGGAACTGTCGCCAACATGAATGTTAAGCAGCGTTTTAATGTAACAATTTTATCCAGATCCTATCTATTAAACATGTGGGTTTTTATTTATAAGTTTCAAGGAAATTCTTTACCCCCTCACACTTTTTTTCTTTCAAATGCTTATCCTCCCACAGAACATAACTTCCTTCCATCCCCACTCCTTATCCATATGCACAACTAAGATTTTCATAAGCTGGCCTGACAAGTAAAAAATCACTTGGCTTTCCTTTACAGTAAAATGTCACCAGAAACCAGAGCCAATATGGCATTATGTTGACAATGATCGATTTTGGATAGATTCAGCAGAGGCAACATTTTACTTTAGTTATCTCATGAATGTTTTGATGGATGTCTTACCCTTCTTTTGTGATTGTATAATTATCTACAAAATAGCCACAAATTTGGATCACACCCTCGTAAGAACAGCATGCCAGCAAGTTAAGTAATTTCTTTGTATATGAGGTAAAAAAAAATCATAATAAGATCCTAACAAGGATACTTCTGCATCTGAAGCAAATTCTGCTGCTAATGCATCTCGTCCAACCCAAGGGAGAGCTTCTTCCTTCATCCCATGGAATGGTCATTGTGGTCAATGAACCCAGCAAACAGGGGAAAGGAACCCAACTTCTCATATACATCACTGTTACTGACCTGGTAAAGGCTGGTGACCAGAAAAGATATGTATGTATATCCTACAAGAATACTGTGAACTTTTGCTTAGCCAAGTGAATGCCATCATGTCACTAGTAATTACAAAAATTCTCTGTGAATTAGCCTTTGTACCTTCTCCTAAACAGCTTCTGCAATGTTCCTTTCGCTATTGCCTACACTGCTTTGCACATAACCAGATTCTATATTTCTATTAAGACACTGCTTGCCCCTACATGCTGTGATGTGTCAGTCAGGGCACATCAGATCAAGGTACTTGTAAATATTACTTAGTAAGTTATGATGCTCAGGCAAATCTAAAACAGAATTTCATGATGTTCTCCTATTTCAGTTATATGCTTCAGTGTATTTAAATTTGTTTCAGGCATTTAAAATGTTAAACATTGTAATTTCATTATGGTCTGCAAATTGGACTGTGAACCCATTGTAATATTTGACTTTTTATGTCCATCATCAACAGTTTAGCTTAGAATTCAATGTCAATAGATTTCCTTATGAACGGATTTTAAAAAATCCAAGCTACATCTCAGCTTAAGACCAACAACTTTTTTTCACTGTTATTATATGTGAGTTTAATCTCCAATGTTACTTTGAACCCAAAAGTGCACATAACAAATAATTAATGGTTAATATTCGGAACACTCAATAAGATATGAGAGTCAGGAGTGTGACCCACATTCACTAGACATAATTTAACTTTATAGTTAAAAATGAAAATAACAGTTTCTGATCCTTTAACTTCCAGATCAATATTTTGGAAAACTGAATTTAAACTTGCTATAATTTCCAGGCTTCATCTCTGGATTGCTGAGGCAAGGATGTGTACAAGTTAAAAGTTGACATTTTCTAAGACTATATTGAGCCATCTAGAAAAAACAGCCACTTCTTGACTTTTAAAATCTTTCTAAGAAATGAACAGTCACAGTTTAAAAACTTGAATAATTCTAAGATTTGAAAACAGCTTTTAAGTCTAAGATTTTCTGTTCTTAATAAAATCCATTTTTGTTTTGTAAGATGATTAAGCTGTTAATGAACATTTATAAACTCTTATCATAGTTTGTATACTAACTAGAAATGTGTACATGCATTATACTATTTAATCATTACCAAAATCCTACTTATAGATACCACTTTATTCTTACTTCTGATAGGAAAATCATACCTGCAAATTGTGTTTGCCCAACCATGTTTAAAATGCAAACAGTAGAAGTAGGATTTGAAATCACATTTAAATTTTCAAGTGCAATAATATTACATTTGAATGTTAATGTACATGACTGGAGTATTTAACTATCTTCTCTAGGCTAAGCATCATGTGAAATAGACAAAATTATATTTAAGAAGGTTGCAGCATTATTCTAAGGCAACTGCACTTAAAAAGTGAATGTCTTAAACATGCTTGATAACACATTACACTAGTTTAGATTTTGACTATTGGTAAGGTTTCCTATGTTAGTTGGTGTATACTGAATTACTATACTACCTTAAATAACGAAATTACTAGATAACATTCAGTAATATAAGGCCTATTGATTATATCAGAAGCTTTCTATTCTATATGATGCTTAATAATTTTAAAACAAATGAATTCTGTATGTGAGAGATAGCATATTTTGACATGGTTTTTCTTCTTGTAGAGTATACTCTCCAGTAAATAACTGGCTTCTAACATTACAGTTTCGTCAGAGATTCAAGTAATTTTCATTCCTCCATTCCATATGTATTGTGTAAGGGAGAAAATACAACAAAACGCTAAGAATAAGAGATATAGGGAAATTTCTTCTCTGCTCCTCCATTTCAGGCTTCCATTGGTTGAATTGGGACCTCAGAATAAAAGGACTGTAGGGTATCACAGACCCTGTGAGCTACAGAAACCGTTCCCCGCATGGATTACAGCCACTTCAGTATTTCTGTAGACTCAGTTACAAGGAATCTACACAAGCAATCAGATAAACTGTGTTCTCTTTTTTTTTAAGATTTATTTATTTATATTGGAAAGTCAGATACACAGAGAGGAGGAGAGAGACAGAGAGGAAGATTTTCCGTCCGATGATTCACTCCCTAAGAGACCACAACTGGCGCTGCACCAATCTGAAGCCAGGAACTTCCTCCAGGTCTCCCACGCAGGTGCAGGGTCCCAAGGTTTTGGGCTGTCCTCAACTACTTTACCAGATCACAAGCAGGGAGCTGGATGGGAAGCAGGGTTGCCGGGATTAGAACCGGCGCCCATATGGGATCCCGGGACGTTCAAGGTGAGCACTTAAGCCACTAGGCCACGGCACCAGACCCGTGTTCTCATCTTAATTCATCAAAATGATCAAGCACATCGAGGACTGACTATTGAACTAACTAATTGGAACTGAAGCACTGTTCCAGTTTGATAGATAGTGTTTAATTTAGGGAAAGCTGCAGCTCTGCTTATTCTTATGATAATGTCTCAAAATCTCAGCTACACAGATATGCTTCAGAGACCTAAGATCATGCGGTCTGCTAGATCATTGTGTCTGATCTGTACATCAAACTGGGCACTCTTTCTGTTTATTCAATTTTAGATGTCATCCTCATTTACTGTTGATAACGGACATAGTTGAAGTGAACTTGCAAAATTTCAGGTGTCCATCCACAGAAGACAAGGAAGAGGAAAGACTTATTTTAGGATGCCAGTATAGTACAGTTTGAAGTAATAATGCATCCCATTCAGGCAGTAAGGAGAGGCCCCTTTAAGCTCCTAGCTGGGAGGGGGTTGTAATGTAACTGTATAGGAATTTGGAAAGCTGCATCTGTGTTGATCCTAACAAGGGAACTTTGGACATGCAGCTGTTCATTTACAATGTGCCGTTCTGTCTGGTTTGGAATATATCAGGTGTGGCACATGCAAAGATTCCTGCTGAGACTATGAAAGTCCTGTGAGGCTTGTGGTTAATTATTTGCAACATTTGGCCTTAACAGAACCTGACAACTCTTACTATTCCTAATCCTTTCAATTTAAGTTTAGAATGCAGAATATTGTTTTGTACTTCTAGTCGTTGGAATTTTTACACTTGCTTCTACATTTGTATTGTTTCTCTCCTATGGAATTATTTTTATAAAGAGTAATAAGCAGGTATCATGATGACAATGTCTAGAAACAAGGCCATCTGAATAATTTGTCTTGCTCAATGCAAAATGAAAACACAGGACATTGCATTCAAACAGCAGAGAAAAAATTCACTGCTAAGGCACTTTTTAGAATTAAAATTAAAAAAATCCTTCCTTCTGACATCATTCCCCATATTATGGTTTTCTAATTTGCTGCTTATATCCCTCTAGTAATACTATCTAAACAAATACAGATGCTAAAAGCGATATGAGCCCGACCCCACATCTTGGCACTCACCAAACACTGTCCAACATATCCCCTTCTCACGTCCCTGCCAGCTGTTGACTATTTTTGGTAACTTGGACTGGGGTAGGATGCTTCTAAACTTTCCAGGGTTGACCGTTGGAAACCAGTGTAGATGAGCCAAGCTCAAGAACAGCTCTCTGCTTCAGGATGCACCCAATAGGTGGATACAAAATGGGCAAATGCTTTGTCCCTGCCAGGTTGCCCAAAAACAGTGGTGCTGCCTGTCCGGGGAAGTGGAGGTTACTGGTGTCAGACTTCACCCTGCGATGTCACAGGCTGCACACACTTTTCTTCACTCCTCTGCATGGCAGAGGACATAAGTGTTTTCTGAGCTGTGTATGAAGGGTGAGGCCAGGCAAGGCGCCAGGAATCTGGGAGGGAGAGAAGGGCAGATCCAGCTGTTGGAAACCTGCACATGAGAGACAGGAGCATCATAGCTGGTTTTACACAGTTATTCACTGTAGCAATAAGGGGTGACTGAAAGGTTATCATGGTACAATATGTAATAAAGCTAATTTCAAATGCATAAGAGTTAATAGTGAATTGATTCTTAATCTTCACTTTTGCTTATATTTTCCTCACATTAAATGGCATCATGTATATTCTGAGTTTGTGCAGCAGATTTTGCTAACATTTGGCTTTGTATGAAAGATGTATACATACATATATATGTATATGCTTTATGGTGGTAATGATAAACCACTTTCTGTATCTATTTTATGCATTTTGTTACTTAATTTTTCCTTAATTGTTTCAACTTATTTGTAAGTTTTTTCCAAGCTTGAAAATTTCCAAAGGATCCACATGTAAATGAAATCTTTAAATTCATTCTACTCAAGGGCCAAAATGTAATTATTTCAGTGAGTCTTAGGAAATAGACTTATGTTCCTAAAAAAATAAATAAATAAAAAAAGAAGAAGAGCAGTTGCTGAGTAGAGGGCAAGCAGCTGCCTGCCAGTGCATCTGAGAGGCGGCAGGTGATGGGCCACCCAGGCTGGCCTGGCTCAGCCCTGGATCTTGCAGTCACCAGGGAAATGAGGTTGGAATTCATTCTTTCTCTCTCTCTCTGCCTTTCAAATAAAATAAATATTTCCATGATTTGTTTACTATATTTGGTATCTTATTGTATTACAAGTAACACAGTAGATACTTAGCCATAGCAGCTAGGGTTATTTTTTAAACACATGACTCTAACAAAAAAGAAAGAAGAATGAATAAATGAGAGAGAGAAAGTTTGCATATTAAGCCATTCAAGCTAAACACAATCTTGAAAAAAAATTTTTTAAAAACGAATTGAATATCACTGGGAAAAAAATTTTGTAAACTTTTACAATTTAGTTAGTTAAAAGGCAGAGACAGAAACACAGAAAGGCAGAGAAAAAATGCAGAACAAGAAAAACAACTGTGAGCAACTGACACACTCTCCAAAATGTCCTTGATGCGAAGACTGTGTTAGGCCAGACATGGAAGCTGGGAATGCAATCCACTCTCCCACTTGGGTGGAAAGAATTCAACCACCTCACCATCTTCACTGCACCAGCAAGTTCCATTTTGGGGTCTAAACACTTTCTATTCCATCATGGAAATTATATTATTGGAAAGATTTCAAGATCCTGAGAGATTATATTTAACATACAGTCATGAGCATGTTCAAAATGGAATAACAACACATGCTATTTTCTACCACAGTGAGAATCATTCGGGATTCATTCAACCTTTCTCTTCTGGATCCAAAATTCTACAATTGTGCGCTAATCTTAGACTTAATATGGATCCCCTAGAAACTAGTCCCAGGACAATTTTAACTTGATCAGTACATGTGGGAAGTGTAGAAAATGCGAACAGAATTATGAGAGAAGTGATTTCGAGAAAGAAGGCTATTAACGCAAGGCGTATTTTTCAGTCAGCTATCACAGGGAAATGACTAGAGGCTTCCTTATGTAGAACCACAGAAACAGAATGAGAAAGCTGAGACTCTCGAACATCAAAAGCCAGCAAGCATGAGAGTACTTCAAAAATTTACTGGAAAAGCAGAATTAAAAGGTGAGAGATTTATTTGCTCTGAAGAGAAAGTAAAGTTTTTGAACTTGTGCCTGTTGCTGAAGGACTACACTATTGTATCAGTGTGGGGAAAACAGTGAGTGGGCAAAAGGGGGAGTGGGAAGGGGGTATCCCTGTGCCTATGGAAGAGTATCATGAAAACAAAATTTTTAAAGAATAAATCCCACATAATAAAAAAGAAAAACAGAATTAAAAGATAAATTTATATTGATACAAAAAAATTTGAAATGCGCACCTAGTCTTCTCTTAATTCCAAGTTTACATGAATGCTTTAATGTCCCTTGTATAAATAAATTTTAAAATTTGTTTACATCACTAGAAACTCTTTTTTAGTTTCTTTTTTTGTTTTTACCAAATATTTGAAGTACCCTTAGATTAACTGAGGCTTCTGAAGGGAAAAATTATCAAGTGTTGACACTTCAGTCCTGCCCACTTATAAGAATGATCTTGCATATTTCTAGAAAATCCATAGGCACAGATATGGAGATACACACGGTTAAAAATTCCCTGACTCAATCAGAACGCTAAGTTCTCAAAGATGTGTGTAGGCACTGGCAGAATCTGCTTCATCTTGACTTTCATCTTCAGTGTGAGAGCAGCAAATCTCACTAGAGGCATACTTAAAGGGTTTGAATCTATTTAGAAGAAGCAGTATGTCTTTACTTTCTATAAAAACTTTATATCTCTGCAATCGGCATTAACTGAAACTACCAAAATTTATTTACCCAACACATTTGAAGATAACTTATCCTGGAAACAATTATACAAATACAGGCTAATACTTAATATGTTAATTTAACAAATGAGGAGGGAAACTGAAAAACTATGAAGTTATTTGTGAAAAATCACATATGTAGCTAGTGTGTTTAAAACCCAAGTTTTACAGAACTAAATCTAATTAAGCCATCCAAGTTCAATTTGCATTTGTATCTGAAAAGAGATTCTAATTCTAAAGTTCAGTTTCACAATTCAATAAACTGATCAATTTATTCAGTTTCTTATATTAATTTTTTCATGCTGAAAAAAGGCTTATAGACTTGAAGCAATAGAAATAAATGCAAGATCATGTGATAGAGGAATACACAGAGATGTATTTATAAACGTGTGTTCTAATAAACTTAATAATGCATGCATTAGGTTTAAAATCCATCTTCAAACTATATGAAAGCACAGTTTATTCATTCTGGTAGCTTTACCCTTGAGAATTCATCTTTGTTATTGGCTTACAAAATCTGCAAAATAAATGGATAAGAATAGTCATTGCTTTAGATTCACACTTTGATTTTTACTATAAAATAATATTACCTGGAATGTTGATCTATTTTCTGCCAACTTTACTATGAATTCCTTTTAGATATGGCCAAAAATTGAACTGGTTCTCAAGAGATGATTGTTGTCTTATTAAAAAATAAGATTCTGAATAGACATAGCAGTAAAATAAATATGTAATTTCGGAAGTCTGTGCTTTAGAGAAATGCATGAAAATCCCTGTATCCCTGTCTATTCATTCATTTTTAAAATGTGTCATTTTTTAAAAAAGCATATATTTATATAAATGGTGAAAAGAAAAGAGAGAGAGAGTAAGAAAGAGAGAAAGAGAAGAAAGAAAAGAGAAGGGATGGAGAGAGGGAGGGAAGGAAGGAAGGGAGTGAGGAATGGAAGGAGGGAAAGAGAGAGAGAAAGAAAAGGGAAGGGAAGGGAAGGGAAGGGAAGGGAAGGGAAGGGAAGGGAAGGGAAGGGAAGGGAAGGGAAGGGAGAAAGGAAAAGTATCTTCTGTCCAGTGGTTAACTCTTCAAATTGTCATAGCAGTCAGGGCTGGGTCAGGTCAAAGCTAGCAGCTTGAAACTGCATACGCCTCTCTCTCATGTGTGGCAGGGACCTAAACACTTGGACTGCTTTTCCAGGCAGTTAATAGGGAACTGGATATGAAGTGAAACAGTCAGGACTTGAACCTGTGCTCATATGGGATGCCTCCAAAGTAGTTCATGGTTTAGCCTACTGTTCCACAATGCTAGCCCTTGAAATGTGTTTCTATATATAAATATAAATCACCACAGACGAAACTCAGAAGAGGTTTACAAGAAGATTTGATTAAGAAAAATTCATAGAGTACTTGAACTGCTTCAGTGTTGGAATATTCATGGCAAGCTGTTAAGAAGTGGTAGGATTCAGGTCAAATACTAAAATTGCTATATTTTACCAATCATTGACATTGCAATTCAGTATACAAGCAGAAGACTCTGTAATTGTCAAAGCTTTGGTTGTTATTATATGAGAATTGAAATTGAATATAAACATTACAGGAATACCTCAAACCCCTAAGGGAAATAAACTTATTTTGGCAACAACCTTTTTAAATTCATACCTAAGATGAATATTCAAAATGCTCAGCGAAAAAAAATGAGTATTTTGATAAAAATTGAGTAGATGTCAAAATTTTTCACAACAAAATAAGCTCATTTTAAAATGAGCTCATTTTTAATTACACTTTTCTACTTACTTCTCAAAGTACTGTCATGCGCATAGGAGAGTTCTGGAAAGGGAGAATAAAAACAGTCTGAATGTTGAGGGTATTGTGTCTTTGAGAATAATGAATATTAGATCACACGTATCCACTGGAACCAAAACAAGAGAAGACCTTGATGAGTATCTACAAGTGTTAAGGCACAGCAGTAAAGTATCACTAAGCAGTTTAGAGATACTTCACAGAACACCCCAGCAAAATGATGGGTAAAGAAATGACATCATAAACTAGTTTGTAACTGGAGAGGGCATAAACCAAGCCAACAGCTAAGACTACTAGAGGGATACAAAAAGATGAAATATCAAGGTCAGAAGAGCATCAACAGAGTTGAAGAGAAAGGAGCATATGTAAAAGATAGATATACTGAAACAGAAATGAGTAAGACTGCATCACTGGCTACATTCAGACATCAGAGTGAAGGTGAAGATTATAAGTCACAGTCGGTGGAAGAACATCATAACCAAAGTGAAGTCTCCTTAAAAGAATTTTTAAGTGGGAGTGAATTTCTTTTTTTTACAGAATAATTGATTTTATTGGTTTATGTGTGAGTTCCAAAAAGAATATTAGTGCTATAATTTTAAATAAATGAATTAGAATAAGTGCAAAGTATAGGCAGAAATGCTACATTTTACTACTAATCATGGAAGTCAAAGTAAATACCCAATCTGCAAACTTCCTGAATTATAAGGCTTCAAGGAGATTATTTTCAGGATATTTGCATAAATAACATAAAAATCAGACATCAAAAGTAGCTAGAGATACTGTTTTATGAACAAAACTGATCACCAAGCAGGTACAACTTATCTATGCACATGTTCTCAGAGTAAATAATATCCATTATTATCTATTATCTCACTAATATCAAGAGGAACTGATACCACTGCCTGTTGAATATATTTTATCCTAAATTTACTTGCTAATTGGGTTAGCTAATTGGCTTTTCCCAGAGGATAAATGAACTTTTCATGTCTTTATCAAAGGAGGTAGTTTTGGATTGAGGTGCCCATCAAAGTGAGGCTCCTACAGAGATTTGAAGCTACAGGTGCTACTTTCATTTGTGATTATATTTCAAAGAGTTGCATCCCAAGTCCTCAAAAAAAACATATCCCTGGGTCTTCAAGCTTGTCGGGTCTTAAAACTAATGAGATTTAGTTTATTTAGAAGCAGAGAAATAACTAACAATTTTTTAAAAGTAACTGTCCAAAGAAAAGAGAAGCAAGATGAAAGCAGCTGGCAAAAGTTCCCACCCTTATTTCCAAGAGAAATAATTAAATTTCCCATTTTTAAAACAATATATACCCTTATGTGATCTGTGTTGTCAATACCAAAAATATAGAAGTTATGTAAGGGTGGTCTGTCTGTCTGTCTGCTTCACCTTTCAGTGGTGAGCATGTTGAACACAAAGACTACATTGATTGGGTATTACTACTACTTTCCACTGAAGGAGTGTTATGCTGGTTCTAAAGTGCTAGTGCCTATGCATTTATTGGAGTCTCACAACAACCGTGTGAAATAGAAATGTCTATTTTTCTTTTCATATTTGTTCACAATGTTATCAAAAATAGAGAAGCAAAGATGTGCTCAGGATGTGGAATTCAACTCATGGAGACAGTTTCCTTTATTCAAATGAGCTGCTTCCACAATGGCCAGTTTCTCTAACATCTACAGAATCTGTTGTGCCACTCGGCTTACAATCAACAGGTGCTAGTATCAATTTCTTATTCAACAAAACTTTATGTGACAAGCTTCCTAGCACTAAATTTAGATCAAGTTCTATGTCTCCTTACATTTTTTTTTCTATCCTCTTTGGTTTTCCCAGTTACAAATATCAATTGTAACACAACGAACTCACTTCTTGCTATTGTGTACATTGATTGATCTCACCATTGGCTTTTGGGTTTCATACCTCCAATATGTGTTGCAGTTTTCAGGTGTTATCTTCATTCTATTATATTCTCTCTCTCCAAATTCTCACCCATTATAAATATAACAATCTATTCTATCTGCAATCTGGTAAAGGCTTCATTTCAGTTTGTTGTGTAGACTTGTATGATAGGAGCTGTGCCTGGAGAATAACTGAATGAATAGACCTGTTAAGTAAGCAAGGTCATTTTCAAAGGAGCAGCTGGCATTATTTTCTTCTCCACTGGAGCATATATATTATTTGTTTTTCTCTTAAATAGAGAATTGTGACAAACACAAACATTTTCCTTTTCAGGCCTTCTTGCAAAACTTTTTAGATGTTCTGATACTTGAAACACAGTAGGCAGACTTTTGCTTTCCTAACACACACACAGAACTTAGTGACACACCCAGGGTTTCAGTTCTTCCAGCATTACAGAATTGTATGTGTGAAGAAATACAGTCTCACTCACATATCCTTAGAGACCTGGGAAATCTAACTAGCCGTCTGTTTCATACTACTGAAGAGATTCTACGTTTATTGCATTCCTGAAGTTTTGATTTATGCTTGCTAAATCATGAATTTTATTTATGCAAAAAGCAGCCTACATTTTCCCCAATGTGTATATCAGTAAATGTATATTCACAGATAGATTGCAGATTTATGCATGCCTGTACATTCTACTATTAAGATATATGTGATATCTTAATCTTCAATACTTTACCACTCCAGTGCATAATTTTTAAAATCCTGCACATAGGTAACATGATTTATAACAGTTTTAGCTCTAAGAAATAAGTGCTTAATGGACAACACAGCCATTACTAAATGTGTAATTGGAAGAGTGAGCAAGGCACAAGTAAGTAATATGACATAGTTGCAACAGTTCAAAGTGCCCATGGCTAGCAAACTGCGCTATTTCCTCACTTTGTAATTTACCTTACTATTCATAAGAGCAGTGAAGGAAATGTGAAGATATGTGGGTAAGAGAAAGTAAATGAGATTTCAGTATTATTAACTATAGTGCTTGAAGATGGAAATGAAAATCTCACAGCCTCTCAATCCTCCAATACACCTTCCACTTGGCTACCAAATCTTCCTAAGTAACTACCACTATGACTTTATTACATTACAGCTCAAAAATCCCACATGGATTTCTATAGCACACATGCAGTGAGGCCCAGAAAAAGCACTAAGTGGAAAACATCCCAAACATTTTCTCATATCCATTCCGAGCACTTACAGCATTGCCTTTTCACTGTAACCATTCATCTTCACATTGATTTACTCAGTATACAGTCTGGAAGACTGGGTTTGCTCAAGTTCTACCACAGAAACAGCATACGGAGGACACATGATAAACAGGGTAGACAGATAAATGCAAAATTTAATGAATCAACATTTACATTTATTTTTTTGTAACCTTTGACAGGTTCATAATTAAATTTACGCCTTTTTATATATTTCAAGAGTATAGTTGTAGCCTATATATTGAATGGCAAAGTGCCAACTTCCCACAAGAAGTTAAACAAAAAAGGAAACAAAATATACATCTGATTTGGACACCAGTTAATGTCCCAGGTGCTCCACTTCCCATCCAGCCTCCTGATTTCCTCCCTCGGAAAGCAGTGGAGGATGGCCCAATGCCTTGGGATCCTACACCATGTGGGAGACCCAAGAGAAGCTCCTGGCTCCTGGCTTTGAATCTTCTAAGTTCTGAACATTATGGTCATTTGGGGAGTGAATCTAAAGATGGAAAACCTTTCTCACTGTTTCTCCTTCCCTTTGTAAATCTGCCTTTCCAATAAAAACAAATAAATATGTTAAATAATAAGCTTATTAAAATAGAAATAATGAAAAAAATAACTTATTAAGTACATGCAGTGTACCAAGATACCATTTTAAGCAAGTTTCAAAATATAAATCTGCATATGCTCATGAACACATACATCTATGCAAGGTCACATCACAGAGAAGCAGGAATGAATCCCCTGTGTCTAGTCAAGATAGGGAAGATTTTAACTGCGATAGAATTAATAAGGTCAGAGGCCAGTAACAAGGATATTAATTATTTTATTGTTCTAGAACTTTTTATTAAGATGCTACAATGTCCCCACAACTGAACTGGTTGAAGGGTTTTGATGTTGAGTACTGATAATAGTTCTGCCAGTTCAAGATCTCTGGGAATTGCACTGCCTGCAATTACTGTTTCATGCTTTCTAGGCCTACATGATAAGGCTGCCTAAGAAGTGCCTTTTAGAAGATTGTCTCACTTGCTCTCTCGTGCTCTCTTTCTCCAAGATTTGTTTTGCAAAACTGAGTTTCTTAGATCCATTTGTTCAAAAGACTGCCTTGATTCCTTTATTTAGTTTTTTTAATATTGAAACATGTGCAACATATGATAATCATTTTCAATGTGCAGTTCAATAACATCAAGTATATTCACACTGCTGTCCAACCATCCATCTTCAATTCTGCACCTGTTAAATAGTAACTTACCACTTTTCACCCCCTACCTCCCACAAATTATTATTCTACTTTCTGTGTCTAAGAATTTGACTACTCCAGAAATCAATTCGACCTTTTAAGGGAGTTAATGTCTAGTCAACACTTGTGTTTTCCTTGTTTTCCTTGTTTATGTTTTAGATTCAGTTATTTTAAATTGGCAGTAAGTATAAACCCTATTTCGAATGCTAGCCTGTGAGTGGATTCGTTCCTACAACGGCATCATGACAGCACTAATCAATAAGCCTTGAAAAGCAACATTTACGAGACTGAGATTCCAAGTCACATCTAGCAGATCCTGACCGAAGCCAGTGCACTCCTCATTATCCCAGGTTAAACACGCCTGTCCTTGGAGCACTACCTCTTTTGAGAGATTTTTCATCAACAATTTCAGCTTATGCTTCAAAGTCCTGATATATATGTTTTTTTTCAGCTTAGGCCACAGTTACAATGCAAAGAATAAATATCCAGGAATGGAAACATGTGGTAAATACTTGGCCAGTCACTAATTCATTCATTTATTTTTAATTCTCGAAATTCATTTCTTTTTTAAATTCTCATTTTCTTTTTTAAATTCTCATTCAAGTATACTCATTAAGTATCATCATGGAAAAAGTTTATGAGTGACCCAGAAACTTTCATATCACTTATCATGTTATCTAGAAGATAATCTCACTGATTTTCTGCATTTTTCTCTAGAAGTAATGATGTGATTGGATCTCTGTATAGCATTTTTTATTAAATTTAGCTCTAAAAACATTAAGTGTTAATGGCTGTGACCCTGAAGATTTTTCTTTCCTTCACTACATTGATAAAAATATAGCTTTTTTTCTATTTTTTTTTTTATTTTTGTAACTCGGGGAATGTATATTTCTGCTCTGGTCTTAGTGTTTAAGCCCGCTCCCCACTGTGCTAAGTCAACCTCCCCAGAAGCTAATCTGTCATTCTCAAGTGGCCTTGCTTCTGAAATTGGTTTGATCCTCCAGCAGGAAAGAGCTGCTGTGCCATGCAGGCTTTATGGGTTAACAGCCACTCCGGGTGGGGCTTCTCCTAATGCCTTAGAAAGGATGACTTTCTAAGTCGGCCCAGAAGACCAGAGGGAAAAATGCCTCAGTGTGTTAATCTGTTGTGGATATAAGAATCCCAAATAAAATTAATGTTAGAGAATAAGGAAAAGCTGCATAATCTGGTTTTTTTTTTGCTTGATGTTCATTTTAATGTGTCATTATGGACTTAAGTGCAAAAGAATTCTCTTACATGAACATTTAGCAATACATTCTGTAAAAATAAACATAGCATTCATTCTGCAAGTTCAAGTTCACCACTTCTGATGCCGTTTGGTAACTGAGAGAAGTTGCTGCACATTTACATAAAAAATGGCTGTTTATTTAAGAGGATGAAAGATAGGAGAATTATATTAGCAAGATTTTCATCAATGCACATTGTCAATGTTAACAAATGACTTTAACCTGAGGTCCCTGGTACATGGGACTTCATAATTTAATTTCATTATATAAACATTAGAGTAATCTCAAGTTTAAATTACATTTTATTTATAACTTCAGACTTCATTATCCTGGAAAACAAAATTTTAGCCTCTATAAATATGAACAAACACCAAAATCCAACGGCTGTTCTCATATTTATAGTATCCCTCCCTAAGTTCATATTTCCTGATGCTGAAAGCAAAATAGAAGAACAAAAAGAGCAAAACACATATACATCACATTTCTATTTGTCTAGTTTTATTTTTCAAGTATTTCCAAGAATTTATACCTCATAATGGTGCACTGCGAACAAGCAAATCTGAGATTTGTCCATCTTCTCGTAAACACATTTTTTTTTCAAAAATATGTTAAAAATAATTAGGCTCAAGGCAGGATAATTTTTAAAATGCTGTTTTACCACACAAAATTGTCATATATCTCCAAAGAAATAAATCTCTAGGTAACGTTAAACTTACTAGGTAGCTGATTTACTTTGTTATTGGTGCTGTATTTTAAAAATATTGATTGATCAATTGATTGACATTTGAAGTGCAGAAAATCAAGAAGGAAGGAAGAGACCAAAGAAAGAGAAATAGATCTTTTATCCACTAGTTTACTCCCCTAAATAATTGCAATGGCCAGAGCTGGACAAAGCAGGAGTCAGGAATGAACTCCTAAGTGAGTGGCAAGGAGACCCAGGCCCGGGAGCCATCATTATCGCCTTCTCCAGGGGCACTAGCAGGAAGCTGGATCCACAACAGAGTAACCAGATCTTGAACGAGCATTCTGACTCAGGATGGCAGTCTTGTAAGTGATAACCTGCTGCAATACAAGTCCTGTGATTTCTTTTTGAAACTAAGTTCACTGAAATATAATTTTCCCTTCCAGAGGTGGGGAATGTCTGGTAAAATTATTTGTTCTTTCCTGCCAAAGCAACTTACATAGGACTTGAAATTCAACAATTGTGGTAAAGGCTAATTTTCAAGTTAATAATTCTGTATTGCTCATGAACAATGTTACATATTAGCAGGTCCATGGCAGAAAAAAAAATCCCATCCCTGCATGAATTTTGACAAATGCACAAGTCACATAAATATCATCAAGATCAAGATTTAAAATATTTTCATAATCTATTCCATCTCTCAACCCTCAATCCTTGGCAGTAGTGACCTCATTTATGGTATTGTGCTATTATTGAATTGGGTATTGTGGTTGGTAGGTTGCAGAACATGCAAATAATCTGTAGGAGGTTATATAATTATTTTTGTTTGGATTTTCCAATTCTTACCGAAGTGTGTTATAATGTATTTGACCTTCCTAGCTTTAGTGTTTCCAAAATACTTGGTATCGCAGGAAATGATTCTCACAGCCTATTATTATTTCACTTGTGTTTCCTTTGACATGTCATCTGAATTTTGTACTTTGTTATTATCTGAGATGAAATTAATTTCTAAATGATGTGAAAAGTTTAAAACTATGTAGGTCATACAGCATCGAATTTTTTAAGAGAAGCTCTAGTCAGTGTACACAGTGAGGTGATTATATTTCTCTGTCCACTACAACCAAAGCAAAGAGAAATAAAATGTTGCTGTTCTTGTGCTTTTCCCCTCAAATATTCCTTGGAAATAATTCCCCCTAAAATGACTCCTTTGTTCTGAGTCATCAATTACATATATACCAATTTTATACTATACACACACATATGTAAATATATACACACATATATGTGTATATATTTATAAAATGTGATTTGGGTTATAAATGTATTAAAAAGGGAATAAAAAAGAATGCAACAATGTGAATACTCAAAGTGAAAGTGCTTGGAGGGAGGGAATTTGGGGAGGGGGTAAGGAAAATTTTAGAGCCTATGGAACTGTATCACAAAATTAAAAATAAAATAGGAGAAAAAAATGAAAGTGCTTTCATTCACCTCTAGTACGTCAATTCTACCCTTAGAAGATTCCAATTTAAGAATTAGTTATGTATCCTACCAGATTTGTCAGTTTTAAATAACATTTCTTCTTTTATTAACAATTTATTTATTTTTATTGAAAGGCAGATTTACAGAGAAAAGGAGATACTGAGAGAAAGATCTTCCATCTGCTGCTTCACTCTCCAAATGGCCTCTAAAGCCACAGCTGAGCCACTCCAAAACCAGGAGCTAAGAGCCTCTTCCACATGAATGCAGGGTCCCAAGGCTTTGGGCCATTCTCTACTGCTTTCCCAGGTCATAAGCAGGGAATTGGATAGAAGTGGAGCATCCAGGATTTGAACCTGTGCCTTGATGGAATGCTGGCACTTGCAGGCTGAGGATTATCCATTTGAGGCATTAGGCTGTCCAGTATATGAAAGCATGTTCAACCAAAGCAGGGTCAGGCCCTTTCCTTGGCAGTTAAAACTCTAATAGAGGACTGCATATCACGTGCAGGAATGCCTGTTTTCAATGACCTTTATGGCGTCTGACTCGAGTTTCCTGCCAAGGCAGGCCTTCGGAGGTGACAGTGATGCCTCATATAATTGGATTCCTGCGACCTTCATGAAAAGCCTGGATTCAGTTCCTGGCTCCCAGATTTGGTTCAGCTCCACCAGAATCCAGTACGCTTTTGAGGTTGAAACTGAAATGCAAACTTACTGTATTTTAGTATTGAATTATTTGCCACAGGAAATTTTAGCCATGATTCATATGTAATCATTGAGGAACATGAAAGTTAGCTATATTTTTTCTCCTTTATGGATATATGTACACTCTTCCAACTATGTAAATATTCTAGGGAATATTTTTTATTATTATTGAGACAATTGTCAACACGTTTGAGTTTGACAAGAACTTTCCAAATGCCCTCTAAATTCCATTAGTCAAATTCAAGAAATATAAGCCTAAGGATGTGATTATTTTGACTGCATTTTCATTTTTATCAATGTTTGTCAAATCTCATATTTGGTGATAGAATTGTTATTATTTCAGAGAATATAGTTTAAGTAGAGTACAACATGCTGCTGAACTGAGTGCATAAAGGCTTTCTACTCAGTGAATGTATACACTGTCACGGACAGAAAAAGGGACTGAGTGTTCTCAATCACACTTTCTGTACTGATAGTCTCAAGGAAAATGCTTTTATGCATCAAGAATATAAGAAAATTCAATTCACTCAGAATGTTAAAACGCAGTTCCAGAGTGGAAAAAGTTAAATCATACAAGCTGGTAAGTCAGAAATATAAAAAAAGAAATGAAAACTTAAATAAAGAAGTCTTGTAACCTCCATTAAATTATCTCACTATGTAAATGCTTTTTCCGAGGAGATAAATGATTACTGAATGAATCAGTTGTGCACCAGAATGAATTTTACTAATTTAGCCTAGCTACTTCCATTATGATATTCTAGTACAAATAAATTTCCATTGAATAATTTAGCTCCTAGGAAATCAGATGAAAGACAGACACATATCTTTTTAAATTTTTTTCTAGTGAACTCACAGGTTCTTTAATGAAATTCATCACTAACTCCCAGTTTCATCTTTCATGTATTTTCAACAAAATGTAATCTTTTGATATGAAGATATAAAAAATCTCTTTTTGCATCTGTAATTATGTCCTTTAGAGTTTGGGTTGCTAAATAATAAAACCCTATAGCCCAATACTACTTTTACTCAAAGAACAAAAGCTTTGAAATTGACAAAGAAAATACATGAAATATTATTGAATATCTTCTTCCTTAAAAACTGATGTGTTAAGCGTAATCACAAATATCATTTCTTAGTCTACATCCTTTTTTCCATCAGAGAGTTACAAAGCACAATCATGGAAAGAAAACATTAAAACTATTCTTTTTAAAGTCATCAACAACCTTTCTTTGTAGCTGGTGCGGTGGCAATTACAAAGGTAATGCACCTATGGCACTAGCATCCCATATGGGCATAGATTCATGTCCCAGCAGCTGCTCCACTTTCAATAAGGGTCCCTGTTAATATGCCTTGAAAAGTAGCAAAGGATGACCCAACTGCTTGGGCCATGCACCCACCATGTGAGACACCCAGAAGAAGCTCTTGTCTTCTAGCTTCAGAACAATTCAGCTCCTGTCATTGCAATCATTTGGAAGTGAATCAGTGAATGAAACCTTCAATCTTTCTCTGCCTCTCTGTAACTCTGCTTTCAAATAAATAAACATATCTTTAAAAAAATAAACAAAATCATAAAGTACCTTCCTTCATTAAAGTGTCACTATCTTTTTCAAAGATGAAAACAGTGCATTGCCAATTGTATTTCTTTACGCACCAATATATTTTTCTTTGGAGTAGTCCTCAATGAATGGACTGTAGTTCTCTTTTGAACAAATGATCTCTATTCTTTTGTAGCATTAACATTTATTGTTTGTGCATATAGAAATTTAAATCATATAAAATCTATACTATTTGACTTTTCATCTATAAAAAAATCAGTGATTCAAACAGTCTCATTTTGAATGTACATTATTAATTTGTTCCTTTGCTCTTTGGCCTGGGCCACAGGTACAAGCTCGGCTTCTTCTGATTGATTAGCGCAACCTTGCTTGACATTACAGCTCTTACCTTCAGGTTTTTGTGCAAAGTCAATCTGTGAGTCCCTCAGATCAAGTTTTCTAGATGAGAGCTCTTATTGACTATCTTCTTAGTTTAATCCAGCTAGTAATTATTCACCAAAGACCTTTAGAATGTTTACAAATTCAAATTGCTCTTTCACTGGATTAGCTCTATTTTTTTCCCAAGTACATAATCTTCCCCATTAAAATGAGAGATAAGGGGCTACACTAGAGAGCAATGGTGTGAGCTGTCGCCAGGTGACTGCCATGGCTTAGAGGTTCCCATTCATGTCCTTGCTACTCCATATCCATCGCAGGCCCCTGCTAATGTGCCTGGGGAAACAATTGAGGGTGGCACCAGCGCTTAGGCCCCAGCACCCACATGGGAGAGCTGGATGGAGTTCTGGGCTCCTGCCTTGGCTTGGAGCATTGGAGAGGATCTCTTTCTCTCTCCATGAATCTGCCTTTCAAGTAAATAAGAGTTAGATTTTCCTTAACAATGGAATTTACATTAAAATTATTTTGATGTATTTACTAACTGCACTCACAAAAATATACTACTTCTTACTGATACAACTTTTTGAATTAACAGTTATTTGAAAGAACTATAATGAGAGGGAAAAACAGAGACAAAGCACTTCATCTATCTGCTGCCTCACTCCCTGAATCGCCACAAAGAGCAGGCTGAAGCCAGGAGCCAGGAGCTTCTCCAGGTCTCTAACATGGGTGGCAGAGGCCCATGCACTTGGGCCGCCCTCTACTGATGTTTCTTAGGCCATTGCAAGGGATGTGAATAGAAGTGGAGAAGAAGGAAACAAGTCTGCATCCACATGGGTTACCAGCAACGCAGCTGCTGGCTTAACCTGGTATGTCACATCCAGCTGCAATTAACATAACTTTAGTGCTTACCATAAACCGGGATTGAGAGAGACCTGGGAGGGAAATAGTGGGTTCCCCCCTCTTGGGTTACTACTCCCACGGAAGGGCATGAAAACTAGGACGGGGGCTGGGGTGGCTAGACAGAGAGGCACTCAGCAACATCCATGAGGGCTAGATAGTTGAGCTGGTTAGATGGAACTAAGCTTTAATACCCATTGACAAGTATGAGAGCCAAATGGGATGTGGGACAGACTGGACTAGTCTGCTACACATACTGGCAAACCAGGGTAGGGGGCGGGCCTGGTGGGCGTTATTGTGGGTCGCTCCGACTAGGCTGCAGCTCCCACTGGTTGATGTGAGGGCCAAGTACGTGCTGGGCAGAACCAGGCTGGACTGCAACACCCATTGGTTCCAGTACAAGTCGGAATTGAAACCAGAACCAACCCAGCAATTGCAACCACCAGCTGATCGTGGAGATGGACTGTGCCGAGCCCTGTGCTTGCTAGAACATACAAGAATCTGGTCTGGGAATACTTCAACGTTTCTGTGGGGATCTCCCCAATCGAAATGCTGGACTCAGAACCATAGCCAAGAAAAGACAGAAGAAAGAACAAGTCAATCAGCCACCTCAGCTACTGGGTAAATGAAGACTCTAACAATTAGTGGATTCTTCAACGACCTCACCGAGCTGGGAGTGGCGAAAATGGCAGCGATTCATAACTGGTGAACTATTAAAACAACTTGAGCAAGGATCTCAGAGCATGCCCCACATCCGGGACTTGGGGAGGGTGGGAAACTGGGTGGGGCTTCTCCCTCAATATCCCCCTTTACCTCAGATACAAGAAGGAAACAATATGGACATAATAGTCTTACCCACTTACCTATAGTCCCTGAACCTTTTTTACCATAACTAACTATGTAAAGATTGTCAACAATATAAATAAAAAATAAAAAAAAATTTAGTGCTTACATTAACAAATCCTCCTGCTTGCATTATATATAGCTAAAAAGAATGTAACATGACAGACTGCACTGCATCTCTTATATTTATTTTCACTTATCTTATTATAGGATTTAGCAAGAAATCTTTGTGTGCTTAGTACTGCTTCCCAAAGGTCTAACCTGAGTTCTGACTCATTCCTTCTTTCAATCATCGATTCTGAAGAATCACACTTCTAAATTTATTACTTTTCTAATTTCAAACCTCTACTCTTTATTCTGACTGACCCATAGACTATGTTAATGCTAGATATCGTTTAAATCAGGCTTACCTCTTTGGTGTATTTCTCCTCAGAACTACAAAAAATTCTTCTAATCTCAATGAATTGCCTTGATGAATTGGTATGATAAATAGTGTGTGTTATGTGTATCTGTGTTTTCCAAGTTGACTGGTTTCTAAAAGCGCAGACAATAGAATACTTGACAGATATAAATCATACATGTCTTGAATTCTCAAATTAAAATGTTTTTAAAGCTCTTTCCAAATAGTGTAATTGGAGCATAAGCTACATAGAGTTGACAAATTAAAATGATTCATCTCAGAGAAATATCATGTGGTAATCAACATCTAGGAAAAGAGAGAATGGTAAATTTCAACAAGCCCAACTTCCTCCTCCCTTAAAGAAAGAATAACTTTCATTTCTCAAACTGCACACCAGGTTTAATGTCGTTAGTATATGTGTAATTGGAGTCACATGGTGTTCATTATTTTCTCCTATCTTTTACTCAGTCTGTCTTCACATAAATTCACTGTGTGAGCATACTACTGATAGAAACCTAAATATCTTTTAATTCTTGGCTATTACCAATAATAGTACCAGTATCATCATAATTCCTCTTTCTGTGCACATTTATTCATTTCTGCAATTGCTAAATTGTAGGATATACAAATATCCATTTTGTAGGAATGTCAATAACCTGATCAAAAATAGCTTTAGCAATTAATATTCTTGACCAGCACAGTTGGAAAATTCTACATGTTACAGACTATCACCAAAATGTGTTGTTGCCAGTTGTATACATTTGATTTGCTCTGACTGTATAGAGTAAATTGTAACCATTTGTATTGCTTTTATCATTAACCACAAATATGTTTAAACATTTTTTATACTTCCATTGACTACAGAAGGAACTCATAGGTTTTTAAGAAAATCTGTGAATTTAAATTATGTAATATTCTAGACTCAATAAAATTGTTTTAGATGTTCTAATATTTTAACTGTAGAAGTTAAAAGAATAATATGAATTTTATTTGGATCTGTATTCCTGATATATTGCTATTTTCAAGCACTGAGATTTTTAGCTAACTCTAACATGTTGCATGGATTACTCTAAGATTTTTACAAATATTAATGGATTTAAAACTCATCATAGTCCTATTAGTCAAGTATCATTATATGCCAATTCAACAAGTAGGGCAACCTACACAGAGACATAACTTACTTCTGGTGACACAGTAAGTTAAGTGATGCAGCCACAGTCATCACATTGTAAGGCATCTATACTTGTATTAAATAGCAGTAAGTAGGTGTAGGCATTTAGCCTAGTACTTAAAAAAAAATCTTATATTCTATTACAGGATAGTTGAATTCAGTTCCTTTGTTGAACTCAAAAGGCTGGCTTCCTTCTAACACAGACTCTGTGAAGCAACAGTAATTATGTGTGGAAGCTGGGTCCATAACACCCATGTGGGAACCTTTGATTAGGTCCCTAGCTACTGAATTTAGACCTGGCTCACCCATTGCCATTGTGGGTATTTGAGAAAAGACTTAGCAGGTGGGTGTTTCTATCTTTTTCCATGCCCATGTTTCTGTGTGTGTGTGTGTGTGTGTGTCTTTTTCTCTCTCTTTCTCGCTCTGCCTTTTAAATAAATAGAAAGTTTAGGGCAGCACAATAGCCTAGTGGTTAAATACTTGCCTTAATTGCACCAGGATCCCATGTGGGTGTCAGTTCCTGTCCTGGCTGTTCCATTTCCCATCCAGCTCCCTACTTGTGGCCTAGGAAAGCAGTAAAAGATGGCCCAAGGCATTGGGACTGTACGCCCATGAGCAAGATCCAGAGGAAGCTCCTGGCTCCTAGCTTTGGATTAGCTTAGCTCTGGTCATTTGGCTACTTGGGGACTGAATCAGCAGACAGAAGATCTTTCTCTCTGTATCTCTGTACATCTGATTTCCAATAAAAATAAATAAATCTATTAAAAAATAAATAGAAACCATAGATTTTAAAATATCAGAAAGTGCAGTGAAATAAAATACTGATGGATTTTTCAGAATAAAACAAAGCAAGTCTAAAACAATTTTAGAAGGTGAAAAGTAAAGATTTATAGTATATTTAGCATTCTCTAAATGTAAAAACAGATTTTTTTCTGTAATGCAAAAACAAAATACAACCAAAGTTGGTTATGATTTTAATGAAAGACTGTGAGATAAGCATATTTTTAAGGAAATTTATAACACTAAGACTGAGTAGCTCATTCTACAATAGTGCAATAACATTGAACTTTTGAAATGAGTAAAAAAATGTAGAAACTGTTAATGACTCTGAGTTGCATATATAGCTTGTGCTAATGACATTTCTGATTGTTAAGTGCTAACTTTATTGTGTACTATATATTATGTGTGTGAGTTTATGTTACTAAATAACTTTTAGTATCTACATTGCTTTGTTTTTGTGTATTTAAATTTGCAAACTCAACATTATGTTTGAATACTTTCTGGCATTTAATTATGTTCCTTCCCTGATTTTAAACTTCAGTGTGTTTTTATATGAAAGATTTTTCTATTTTGATCTTCCATTCAATTTCCTCATCTTAGTACCTATAATAACAATGTAGTATAAGAGGACACTTTTCTCTTCCCGTAAATATGAATGCCAAACATCTTTAGAAGATTTAAATATCTTCCTGAATACATATTTACTATCCTAGGCAAAGGATTATTGTTATTATGTGTTGTCAAATACTCATTCATGACAATCACTCTACATTCAAAGAGGGATTTTGATACTATGGAATAATATAAATAAATAAAATACGAAGGCATTAGAAAAGTAAGTATGTTTTCTCCTTTGACGTAACAGATGTATACCTAGCAGCCTAAGGTTACCTGAATTAATAAATAAACTTGCAAGGCATCCATGCACAACTAAATATCAGACAAATAACAAGTTTCAATACAAGCATGTTACAGATATTCAATGGAAAAACATACATTTTTGAAAAAGGAGTTGTGGACCCAGCAGGGTAGACTAGTGGCTAATGTCCTCCTCGCCTTGCACACTGCAGAATCCCATGTGGGCCCCAGTTCTAACCCCGGCAGTTCTAAGATTTGCTTCCCATCCAGTTCCCTGCTTGTGGCCTGGGAAAACAGTTGAGAATGGCCCAAAGCTTTGGGACCCTGCACTGGCATGGGAGACCCAGAAGAGGCTTTGGGCTTCTGGCTTCGGAACAGCTCAGCTCTGAATGTTGGCGGCCACTTGGGGAGTGAATCAATGGCCGGAAGATCTTCCTCTCTGTCCCTCCTCCTCTCTGTCTTGCCTCATCTCTGTATATATAACTTTCAAATAGAAATAAAATAAATCTCTTTGAAAATAAAAAGAAAAATGAGTTGTTTTACCTAAATTCAAATGTAGTTGGACAGAAATTCCACTGGTAACTGTATGCTCGAAAAGTGATGATGAGAAAAGCAGTGATGCATGAGCTCAGTTATTGCTCCAAAGCCCCTAAAAGGGGCTTTCATTACATGAGAGGACTTCAAAAAGTTAACAGAAAATACATATTATGAAACAAAAGTGTAAGGATTTAAATTGGTTTTTGCACTGATATAAAACCCTGTTATCTTATTACACCTGAGCAGGAACTGATTTAAAACACTAAGATAATATTCCACTTTGAAAAATATTCATAGCCTGAATATCTATACATACAATATCATGATGTGCTTAAATAGCAGAATGATGGAATTGTGACTGTTTTTGAAGGACTGTAATATTGTAATAAGGGGGGAAACATTTAGGGTATGGTAAATGGTAAGGATGGAAAGAAAAATTCCTAAGTCTATAAACTGTCATGAAAAATAAAAATTAAAAAAAAAAAACTGGACCCAAAACAAGCATCAAAGTTAGCGGAAAGTTTGGGCAGAAGAGCGATGAGATCATAGATACTTTATGAAAGGATTTGGGGGGACAATATCCCAGAGAAATTAACCTTTTATAAATAGATAGCTCGTTATAAAGGGGACAAACAGTATTAAAAATTAATCCCCAAACAGATCACCTACATGAAATCACAAGGAAAAAAATCACTTTCTATACCCTAATTAGGAGGAACAAAGATAAGTAGTAGAAATAATAGCCAACAGCAGTAATAGTTCAGCTGGTTCAGCTTAAGTAATTCTGAAAAAATTAAAGTGAGACAAATTTTGTGCTGAGTGGTTGCCAAAGCTGTCCCATCCAGATCAATAGTAGAATTTCAGTGGAAATTTTAAAACTCGTGGAATCAGGATCCGAAGGCATTTCTTTCAAGAATTGAAACAGGGACAGAAACAAGGTTTTATCAGTGTAATTCTGAAGACAATGTGTCATCAAATCCTTGGCTACAAAGAGGTAAAAATTGTCTAATCCAAGCAAAATAGACCTGTCAAGAGACAAGATTATGGCAATAGGCTTTTAAGATGTTCAAGGAAGTTTGCTTGTTGAATTTCTGCACACCCAAAGAATGATGTCATGTGTTTATTGTTAGAGCCTTTCGAATAACTTAGTCAAAACTTGAGCACAAAAAAGTCCAGGAGATTGTACCAGAAAATCCTCCGCCATACAATGCTTCTGGGAGAGATGCTTCTAGACTTTTCAAGGGAAATCATAAGATATTCACCTTCTGATCTTATTTACTCCCTCTAACATTTTATTGTCCCCTAGTAATAAAAATTCTGTCAATGGTGCCCCTTATTATTTATTTTATAATGTAGAAACAAAGGCTGTGATTATAGTCTCAAGGTCCTAGCACCCTCAGTTCTTTCAGGATTGCCTAAATATTTGATATATTTGCTTACAAAATTGTCTTGAATTTGATGAAACTTATGTTGAAAAAACAAGTTTATATTTTTTTTGTTGTTGTTGTTGTTGTTTTTATTATTATTATTTAACTTCATTAATTACATTGTATTATGTGACACAGTTACATAGATACTTGGGTTCTCCCACCCTTGCCCAAACCCTCCCACCATGGTGGATTCCTCCACCTTGTTGCATAACCACAGCTCAAGTTCAGTTGAGATTCCCCCATTGCAAGCATACACCAAACATAGAGTCCAGCATCTTATTGTCCAGTCAAGTTCAACGTCTTCTTAGGTATACCCTCTCTGGTCTGAAGACAGAGCTAGCAGAGTATTATCCCAGTCAATTGAAAGCTCCATCATACCATCAGTAAAAATTTACATCATTATGGAATTAATTGACATAGTAATGAGTAACCAACATGTTGAAAGTAAATACGAGTTCCCAGCCACCTTCTGTGAATCACAAAAGGTTAAATACCACATGTTTGCCTTAATTTAAGATGATATGATGTTATGTATAACATGTTATGTTTTGAATGTTATATGTTGTATATAAACTAAATTGAAGTATAGGTGAGGTGATCACAGAAGTTTATATTTTTATCTTAATTTTTTAATTTATTTTTCCACAAACTCTGAAGTTCACTCTTATGTGCATCATATATATACACATATACATATACATACACACACATAGAGAGACACACACATAGAGATACACACACATAGAGATACACACACATAGAGATACACACATAGAGATACACACACATAGAGATACACACACATAGAGATACACACACATATATGCACACACACCTGCAGGATTGGCAAGGATGGCCAGATTCAAATTTTAAAAGAGAAAGAAAAAGAAAAACATTGAAACATTGCAGCTAGCATTGTTCATAGCATCCGGAGTCCAGCTCCAGCTGAGTTTGGAACTCGTGAAACGTGCGTGAAGTAGGCATAGAGAGAAAAGAAATGGACCACTACAATTTCAGGATCATAACGGACAATGCAAGAAAGTTGTCCCTTTTATTTATACAGAAGCTGTCACAAACTCTAGCACAGACTTTTTACGTCATGGTCAAGTGGGTATATATATATATAATGATCATTTCATCTTTTCTTTAAAATATATATTTGTTCACATGTGTAGCTTTGCAATATTATATACTTTTGAGTATATAAAGATCTAAAAATCCCTTGAGATTGTATTAGTGGGAAAAGTTGTATTGCTTAATATGAATGCAAAGTCAAAGAGATGACCATTCAGACCAGAAGGTAGGGAAAAACCGTACAGAAGCATATGTGTACATAATTCACTGTAATAATTTTATTATTAAAATTTTCAAAAATCCAATGTTTCAAAGTAGATGAAATAGGCAATAATTTGGCCAAATTTATACATTGATGTCAATATATTTACTCAGCAATATTTTTAATATCAAGGTTATACATATAATAGGATTAGGATATAATAAAATTACTAAATGTAGAATAGGTATTTTTAAAAGATTTCTTTTGTTTTTACTTAAAAAGCTGAGATGTAGAGAGAAGATGGAGAGAGAGAGGGAGAGAAAAAGAGAAAAAGATGGGATGTTCCAACTGCTAGTTCAATCCCCATGTGACCTCAATAGCTGGAGCTTGGCCAGTATGGCACCAGAAGGCAGGCGCTTCTTCCGGGTCTCTCACATAGGTGCAGGGCCCAGAAGCTCAACCTACACTTCTCAGTTTTCTTAAGCCATAATCAGGGATTGGGATTAAAAGTGAAGTAACCCAATTGCGGCTATGTGGGATGCTGGCACTACAATCAAAGGCTTAGACTACTACGCCATAGTGCAGGCAACAACTAGGGAATGTAATCATTCTTATGGGAATCTTTACGGAAAACCTAACTTTTAATAATTAAAACAAGCACCTACATGGTGCTTAATATGCCAATTTCCCCATTCTCTCTCTAGTAAGGCTTTACTCCTTTTAGTCCAGAAAATAATTTTTTGAAATACTGTCATTAGCTGCAGTTTACAGATAAGAACAGGTAAGAGCATGAGGTTTAGGGGAAAAAATGAACACTTTCCCACAGCTAATGAGTGAAGGAGAGCTGAATGTAGCCAATCTGGCTCCTAAGTCAATACCAAAAAATTGTTCTTTTTGTTCTCTAAGTGGATACATTCTAATTCGCCTGTAGTACCACACAAGTTAAGGACTTCTACCATTTGTTAGTTTTATAAACCAACAGTTTTTTTTTTCTTTTGGCAATGATCACTATGTTGTAAGTAGTTGTTTTTTTTTACTTAAAAAAAAATCTTCCCTAGCGGCTAAAGTCCTCGCCTTGAAAGCCCCGGGATCCCATATGGGCGCCGGTTCTAATCCCGGCAGCCCTGCTTCCCATCCAGCTCCAGGCCTGTGGCCTGGGAAAGCAGTTGAGGACGGCCCAAAGCTTTGGGACCCTGCACCCGCATGGGAGACCCGGAAGAGGTTCCAGGTTCCCGGCTTTGGATCGGCGCGCACCGACCCGTTGTGGCTCACTTGGGGAGTGAATCATTGGATGGAAGATCTTCCTCTCTGTCTCTCCTCCTCTCTGTATATCTGGCTGTAATAAAAATGAATAAATCTTTTAAAAAAATAATCTTCCAATAACACCAGTCCAGTCCACCAACCAGTTTGGACCACCTTTCCCAGGCTGATCAGCCAGAAAACATTCCTGGAAGAAAAAAAGCTATCTATACCTTCCAATCTGTTAATATTGCAGTTTTTACAATCATTGGGACAATATCTTAAAATTCCACACTGCTTGCCATCCCAATTAAATCAAAATCCTTTCAGGTGAGACTCAGGCATCACTATTTTTAAATAGATCCCTGAGGAATTCAATGAACAAGAAACTTTGAGAGCCAGTGTATGAATGCATTTGTATTAATTTAAAAACTACCCACATACCTAACCTCAAATGCCCAATTATCAACAGGAATGATAGTAAGGAGGACAGGTGTGAAGGTGTTTGAATTGTAAAGAGATCCCCTAGCATTAGGTCAAACATACTGTAAGTTCTAAACTCTATCATTTCATAGCTATGCAACATTTTAAAAAAATCATCTTTTTATAAATCCCAGCTTCCTTTTCCAAAGAGTGAGTACAATTATCAACTCTCTAAATTTTTATAAGCCTTGAAAAGAACACTAATATGAAGTCAAAATGTTCTCTTTTTCAGACCCATAACTATAAAATAAGCGGTTGCTACCATTATCTGATGTGCTCAAGTTCCCAATAGCTGGAGCCTCTGAGAAAATACTTCCTGCCTCTCTCCTTGCCTTATCAGCCTGAGTTTTCAGGGTGAACTCTCAGGCATGCCGTATTAAAAATTTCCTTTATGCATTTGCCTTCTTGCCACCTTCTTTTGCCTTCTAGAAGCATCTTTGGCTGCCAATTAGTGATCTGTCACTCATTTGAAAACTGCTTTCTTCTGCTTGCAATCACTGTTATCACCCTCAGTTTGGCCTGTAGCTCAAATGCGAGACAAGCTTTACTGCTTAATTCATAATGTCACTGCAGAGAACTGGCTAACACATTGTCACACAAGAATTTACTGAAGTTTCCAGAATGACTAATGGCCTTACAAACACCGTTAACTGTTATTTATTATTATCCTCTGGTTCACTCCCCAAATGGTCCCAACAGCAAGGGCTAGGCCAGATCAAAGCCAGAAGCTTCTTGGTTTCCCACATGGGCAAGTGTTCAGTCTGGAAAAGTGCCAGTTCAGGTGAGGCTCTTGGAGCTCTGGGAGTGTCTGGGTTGTTGAACGTTATTGTCTTTTTAAGGGCATGCTGACCTTGTTAAGTTTTGTTTGCTTAAGATGTTATTGTTCTTAGAATTAATCAGTGACCACCCTGCTATTCTGGTAGTATAACAACTTCCTGTGTATCCACTTTAAAAGCACTGTTTTACATTCGTCTCAGCATGCTATCTTGTGAGGTAGTGGCCGCCCTACTCTATAATCAACTTTCATTTCCCTTGAAAGATCCATGATTCTGCATTCTGATTTACAACACCATAATTTATTAAAACGTACGATTTAAAGTTCTAGTTACCTCATTGATACATGAAGATATTGTGGACTGTCTCTTCAAACATTTTCTCTTGATTTAATATACCATATTGCCTCACCATTGAAATCTTCTACTTAATAGATGAGGTTGCTTGAGTCCTTATGAATGGGATTAATGCCATTGTAAGAGAGAGAATGTAGATGCCCTGGACCTTCTGCCATAGGACATCAATGCTGCAATATGCACCGTCCATAGAGCAGAGTCTTTAGATGCTTTAACACTCGAGAGCTGATGTGGATGTTTGGCATAAAAGCTAAGATTCAGATTGTAACGTCCATAGCTTTCGCAGAGAGCTTGTGCTCAAATCTGAGCAGTTGATGAATCCAGTAGCTGAGTCCCTGACAACTCCACGGGCGAGGCGGGTTGAGCTCCTGGTTTTTCAGCTGTTGGAGACATTCTGGGAATGAAACAATGACTAGGAGATCCATGTATATCTCTGTGTTTCTTCCTTTCAAATATATTTTTTAAGAAGTAGAAAGCCATTCATATTTGGCAAATAATAATACAGATAAGAAAGTCTTATAGATATGCTTGATTTCAGATTTCTTTAATATTTACAAATATTATAGTTTTGATTTCATGATACTTAAATTTCTTTGTGCTTAACTGTACGAAACATACTTTCATTTTTTGACTACTGAAGCACATTGTGCTTTATTTCATATTTTAAAGGATTCATTGTGCTCATTTTTAAAGAAAATTTCAGTTTCTTCCTCTATGGGTTTTGTTGGTAATTTGTATAATTAATAACAAATTAGGTAAGCATTCTCAAATTCTGAATGAAAATATGGTCACTATATTCCTAAGGTGATTTTTGTCCTGTATGTTGCCTAATTATGCTCAGAAAAGAAACTGTGGAGCTATAAATAGCTTGTAAATCACATATGTCAAGCTCATCTTAATGTCTTCATTGTAGAAAAAAATCTTTATATCTGACTATTTCAAAGGGGAGGAAAAATGACTGAAATTTAACTTTATTTTCTAAAGTTTTAGGCAAGGTATGCTTACTTTTCCTGACAGATATTAAAGCAAATTATAAATAAACCTAAGTTAGTATTTAAAAAATTGAAAAAATTGGAAGAAAGGAAGTGAAAGTTGAACACAGTAATATGTATAACGATCACTTTCAGTCTGGCTAACTCTGACATCTGGCAGTAAATCAACAAGTATAGATAGAAGAGCCAGCTTGAATAAACTCCCTTAAGGAAAAGAGCATGAGGCATTGGATGTTTCAGGCTGGTTATGTTCTTCCTCATATTGTTAGGGAGAGCACACAATAGGCAACTACACTAAATAATATTTTAAAGGTGCTTTAATTATTCATACATATATGAAAGGCCCTAAACTAAGTCATTTATAAATAAAATGTCTTGTTCACATTTCTGGAGGCTAGGGGCAAGTTCAAGGAACCTGCAGACCGTGTCCTCTAAGGGCTCACTCTGCTCCAGAGAGCACACACTATTGAATCCTCACATTGTGGAAGGGGCAAGGACGCTCTGTCCCTTGGGTCATCTTCCACTCCTTTCCAGCAGGGAGCTGGATGGGAGGTAGAGCAGTCAGGAGTTGAACCAACACTCTGATAGGAGATGTTGGCATGGCAAGGCAGTGGGTTAACATGCCGCACCACAACACCAATCCCAAATGAAATTATTTTCAGTTTCTGACCATATTCTAATAAAATAGAGGACGACACATGATTGTCCATTAAACTTATTATTTTAAAATACAACCATTTGGCAATATAAATGTTGCAGTGTGGAGGAGGTATCTATTCATTTCCTCTTCTCCCTTAATAACTGATTTAACTGGAAAAATAACCCTCTTCCCCATCCATGCTAACACTTTCTACGTGTGAATTTGGCCATCACTGTGAACATAATCTTATTTTCCCCACAATTTTCATTTTATCACTTTCACAGTTCTTGGTTTTTCCCTATGGCCTCACCTGCTCTGAATTCTCACACATTTAAAGGTGGCAGAGTACTATTGCCTGTAGCTCTGTATTTATTTTCGTCCCTTGGCATTAGCAGTTTGCTAAATAATCTTGCCCTAAAATTTCCTCTCCTTTCTTAAGCATTTTTACTAAGGTATCATTGGCATAAAAGCAACTGTGTACATTTAGCATACACAATTTAGTGAGTTTTTGACATATGTAGACAACCTTGTAAACTTCACCACAATCAAGGTAATAAATATGGCAATCATTTTTGAAAATTTTTAACTGTCATTTTGTGTTTTGCTTTGTTTTAGTCTTAATTTTTTGCTGGGATCGTTCATTTAACTTTGTTTTCATAGCTTTATTGAGAAATGTAGGAAAGTAAGTTAAAATCAACAAAACCAAATTATATATATTTAAAAGTATACATTATGATGACTTGAGGTATATATATTGCCACCATGATAAATTAATGCATAATATCTCTTCAGAGTAATCACTTTTATAAATCTGTGGTGAAAACACTTAAGATCCACTGTCTTACCAAGTTTCAAGGACATAGTGGAGCATTCTTAATTATAAATTACCATATGACCACTCGAAACTCATTCATCATGGAATTGAGTGTGCACTTCTTACTGATCATCTCCCACTTCTCTAGTCCTAGCTCTGCAAACAACCATTGTATTTTCTGCTTCTGCAACTCTCTTTTCAGATTCCAATATCAATGAGGTCATAAAGAGTTTGTATTCTGTGTCTGTCTTATTTCACTCTGCATAATGTCTTCCAGCTTTGTTCATGTTGTCACATATGGCAAAGTTTTCTTCTATTTAAAAGCTGAATAGTATTCTATCGTGTCTATATACATTTCTGTTTCCATTAGGCTGATTCAATACATGGCCATTATGAATAACGTTGCAATAAGTATCAGAGTGCAGCTATCTCCCCAGCCTACTGATTTCATTTCCTTGGTTTATAAACCAATGATGGGGTTGCTAGATGAAATTATAGTTTTATTTTTATTTGGTACAGGAGGAATTCATACTGTTTTCGGAGCCAAACCATTTTGCATGCCTTCTCACATAGTTCAATATTTCCCTTTTCTTCACATTCTTGCCAAAACATTTTGCCTTTATCATATTATCATCCTAAATAGTGTAAATGCATCTATTTGTGATTTATTTGATTTGTCTAATAATGATGAGCATTATTTTCATGTACCTGTTACGCGTTTGCTCAAGTTCCTTGATAAATATTTACTCAAGCCCAGGGTTGAAAAGATTAATTATTTTATTTGATGTGCAGTTGACAATGCATGCGTGGGAGAGAAAGCAAAAAAGAGAGAGAGAGACTTCAGTGATTTGCGCCTCTCATGGCCACAAAGGCCAAGTTGAGACCAATCCAAATCCAGGAGCCACAATTTCTCTCATATCTCCTACCTGGGAGCCATGCCCTGCTGCCTTGTCAGGCACTTTAGCAGGGAGCTGGATTGGAAACAAAGCTCTCAGGATTCAAACCAACTCATATATGCTACGCTGGCATTGTAGACAGCAGCTTAGCTCTCTGTGACACAACCCAGGACCTCAAATGCATTCATCCTAAGAGTTATTGGTAAAATCTTCCAGACTTTCCAAGTAGCACACACAAACTTTATTTTCTCTCTGAGTTTGCTGCCTATTATTTTTTCTCCTTGACTGACAGCTCTGGGTAAGACTTCAAACACCACAATACTGCAGTGAGCCAAGTCGAAAAAGTACCTATTTTCTAACTTGTTCCTGATCTTAAGGGAGAAGCTTTCAGGCTTTCCTCTCATCAAATATAACATTAGCTATGAGCTTTTAATAAAAGGCTTTAATATATTGTAAATTCCTCAGTGTCCTGCTTATTGGAGATGTTGATCCAGAAAGAATGTTTAAATTTGCAAAATATTTTTTTAATATTTTAGCTGATAATGTTTTTTATTTTAATTTATTTTATTTATTTAAACTGAACACATTTCATGCATTTTATGATATAGATTTAGGGGTAAAGTGATACCTCTATTTCTAACCTTCATTTTTGATAAATCATTTAATAACTGTAATGAAAGATGTCTTTATTTGAAAGGCAGAATTAGAGAGAGAGAGAGAGAGAGACAAAGACCTCCCATTGGCTGATTTGCTCCCCCAGATGGCTGTGATGGCCAGAGCAGGGCCACATGGAAACCAGGGGCATCTTCCAAGTCTCCCTGGCAGGTAGCAGCAGCCCAAGAATTTTGCCATCTTATGCTTTTGTCTCCCAGTCACATTAGCAGAGAGCTGGATGTGAAGCAGCCAGCTGAGACTTGAGCCAGCATTCATATACGATGTCAGCACTGTAGGCAGAATTTCAACACACTTCACCACAGTGTCAGACCTCTTGCACTAACTTTGTTTAGTTTTGGTGTCATTATAATTCCAGTCTCCTGTGTTTAGAATCCCTTCCTCCTTTCTACTTTTCTTTGAGAGAATATAAGAGTTGCCTTTAATTCTTGTATTGTTTGGTATAATTCAACAGTAAGCCACGCAGTCCTAGGGATTTCCTAGCTTTAAGGATTTTTTTTTATATTACTGATGGAGTTTCCTTGTTTACTGAAAAAAGTAAAGAACAAAAAGAAAGGAAGGAATAGGAAAGTGGCAGTGAGGAAGAATAACAGAGTACAGTTGGAGGTATCATTATGTTTTTAAAACTGCATATAAGAAATACACAAAATTTGTTTCTTTTATATAAATAACATTAAACAAAACACAATTTTCTATTTGTTCATATTTTTATATTAGTTGATTGCATGCCTTTTGAAAGCAAGGATGACTATACTTATTTTAAACAGTATTGACTTTCAGTCAAAAACTACTACAAGTAAAAAGGAAAACATATACTGTTAAAAGGCTCAATTATTCAGGCAGATGCAACAATTAAAATTAAAAAGGCACCCACATCAGAATGCATAAATATATAAAGCAAAAATGAATAGCAAAATCTCAAAGTAGAAGGTTTAAGTACTCCCCTTACAATAGTTGCTTCAGGATTCGGACAGAAAGTCAATAGAAAATCACCAGATATAAAAAATGTAAACACAACAGAGGAACTCATGAGAGACAGCAAAATGAGTACTTAAAAAGAAGTATATCATGGTAATGGCCCATAACAGAAAAGAAACAAATGTCAAATTAACAACCTAATTTTAAACAATAAGGAATTAGAAAAATAACAAATCAAACTCAAACATATCAGTAGGAGGCAAATAAAATAGATTGGCCCAGACATAAATGAAATAGACAAAGGATAAACAATTGGAAATATATAAGGAAACTAAAAGTCCTTTGATTTAAAAGATTAACCAAACTGACAAACCTTTATCTAGACTGAAAAAACAGAAACTTTATGTTAATAAAATAAAAAACAAAAGCGGAGATAATATAGCTGATAACACATAAATAAAATGGATCATAAAGTAATGCAAATAATTTCATACTGTTTTTCCTTGAATATATGCTTTTAAATTTTTTGTGTCTGAACACCAAAGAAGCATTTATGTCATACAAGTATTTTTTGAGAAGCACTTTCACCGCAAATTTTTTTCAGTGTCATTCCTTTTTTTGTTGTTTTTCTGTTCTGGCACAGACATCTCTGTTTTTTAAAAATTATTTATTCTTATTTGAAAAGCATGTTTAAAAGAAGGAGATGTGGAAAGAGAGAAGTCTTTCACCCATTGTTTCACTTCCCAAATGCCTGCAATGGCCAGGGCTGATCCACAGCCAGGAGCTTCCAAGTCTCCCATGTGGGTGCAGAGTCCCAAGTCCCTGGGCAAGCCTTTGCTACTTTCCCAGATCACAAGCAGAAAACTGAGTCAGAAGTGGAGCAGCTGGGACAGGAACCAGCACCCATACACCTTGCATTCACATGGAAGTGAAAGGAACAGAGTTGAGTACTTACATATATTCAGAGACAGTTGGACAGAGAACCCAGTAAATCTGGAAAGTTCATGTTCAGTCAGGAGCTCAATTACCTTTGGATCCAGTCTAAGTTTTCTGAAGAATTCTGTTCTGCAAATACAGGTCTGCAAAGAGCAAGATTGTTGGGACATAAACTCTTCCTTCTAGACTTTCTGGGTCTCGCAAAGTGATTAATAGCAGACCTAGGTCCTGAATATTCCCTGAATTCCTCCCAAGTCCTGAAACAAGCTATGATGGAATTTTTGCTCCAGAGCACCTAGAATCCTCTAAAAATGGAAATGGCATAATGTCACAAAACTGCACCATTGTCCCAGATCATAACCAGTACACATATTGCTATCTTCAGGTGGGTGGGCAGCAACTGTCTGATTATCCAGGCTTCATGGCAACAGCTTGTAGAGATATAAGTTGCTGTTGATTGGTCCACTATGGGTTCCAGATATTTAGCTGAAATTATTAGTTGGGGATCATATGAAGCCAGTATCTGTTTCATAAAATACTTAAACAGTGCTTTACCTGGTAACTAAAAATATGAATTCAGAAATCTTTATTTCACACCTGTAATGCACATTCAAATCCTTAACAGTCAGATACATTTTAGCATTTTTGGAAAGAGTCCTGCTTGCAGAAGCTTTCTTATTCAAGAGACTGGATCTGAAAGTATGGAGAGACAAAAGGCATTATCAGGACAGCTCAGTCATCAAAGTCTGAATGTCTTATTAATAGACATTCAGCTTCCGAGCCTGTCAATCTGATGAGGAGAGGGAAATAGTGAAGTGAGGGAGTGGCAGAGAGCAGTGGGTATGCAGGAAAGACATAATCAATAGTTCTGGTTCCAGAGAAAAATGAAGTGATTTTATTAATTAACACTCTTATAGGTTATTTCACATGGTGAAATAGTAACTCCCAGAAGTTTGATTGGAAAGATTTTTTTTTTTTTTTGAAGGAAGAGTCTGTAAAGATTATTTAAACTAAGATCACTTGGGGCCCTAATTCAACGTGGTTGCTGCTGTTGTAAGAAGAAAACTTTTGGAAAGTTCTACATAGAGGAAAGGTTGTTTGACAAGAGTGAGACAGCTATCAAGAGCAAAAGAGGAGGGTGGGGAGTCTCCGAAAAAACCAACCTCAGACTTCCCGGCCCCAGAATTTGGGGAAAACAAGCGTCTGTTGTTG
This sequence comes from Ochotona princeps, assembly GCF_030435755.1. Lineage (NCBI taxonomy): Eukaryota > Metazoa > Chordata > Mammalia > Lagomorpha > Ochotonidae > Ochotona > Ochotona princeps. The sequence continues at coordinate 33,456,704 of NC_080842.1, read as the reverse complement.
AAGTCCCTCAGTTTGGAGTCGTTTGTTTTGACAACTCTAGCAAAATTCATCCAGTACAAGAATAGAAAAACCCTATTATTTGGAAATAGGGAGGAAGAACAAGTGCAGATGACAGAGTGTTTCAGTGAAATATTGCTATGTGTATAGCTAGAATTGCAAAGTGAACTTAAAAATAGGCTCTCCAGGGATCTGGTGGCATTAATGACCACTGGGAAGGCACCCAAGCATGCAGTAGAAGAGCTATTCCTCTGCCTATGGGAGCCCAACCTCAGGATATGTCCTAAGATGGCCTAGATACTTCCATTGCAGTTTTTAAAATACCTTTCAATAGAAGGCAGGATGCTCTTGATAAGGTATGAGGAATCAAGAACAATATCTTCTTAGTATTTAAATCTCTTGGACTTAAAAGGTTGCCCTGAATTTAAGAAAATCAAAATAGTTGGAGAGAAAGGTAAAGCCACTATTGCTGGATTAAATACAATAAAAAAGCACAACCTTTCCTTATTCTAAGATTTTTTTTTATTTGAAAGTCAAATTTTACAGAAAGAGAAGGATAGAGAAGTTCTTTTCTCTCCTGATTCACTTCCCAAATGGCCACAACAGCCGGAACTAGGATGGTCAGATGCCAGGAGCCTGAAAAGCATCCATGGGTTTTCCACATGAGTTCAGGAGCCTAAGAACTTGGATCATCTTTTGCTGTTTTCCCAGCTATATTAGCAGGGAGCTGGATAGGAAATAGAGCAGCTGGGACTTGAATTGGTACCCACATGAAATACTGGCATAGTGTATCGAAGCTTAACCTACTATTCCAGAGCACTAGCCCCCAAAACTCTACTTCAAATAATTCAGAATAATGTAGAAAATTACATGGCAATTTTCTATGGCTTCTAATAAAACATTGCAGTTGTCAGAATCCACAAAGTAGTGTGTCAGGCATTTTATTAGGCCACAGACACCCATATGTTTGTCATTCCTGGATTTCTCACTGTGTTTTTGCCTTATGTCATGTACCCTGCAGGCATGCTGCCTAGTCTTTGTTGAATTTGTTTTTCTCTTATACTGTCAAATTTTCTGTGCAGTCTAATCTTGCTCTACAGAATACTGGTCCCATCTCCAGTCAGAATACACTCAGATCTCCCTGGATTGAAATAATGGTATGACAGTTATTGAGTATAAACTGCCAGCAAATCTTTGCCATCAAGTGCATTATGTCTGCTTTCCATACGCTCCTCTCTCCTCTGTAGTCTGTGCTCCCCATTCTGCGCGAGAGACCAGTTGCAGGTCTATCCACAGCCTAGCCTCCATGGAATTGTTTCTCCCCAGTCACTTCCAGGTGATGGCTTTTGGCTGTTATAATAATATAATTATAAGGTAGTAGTATAATTATTAGTATGTAATAATGAACATAGTATAATCATGACAAGCATACCACATGGCCAGCCTCTGTGCTAAGAACTTTCCATGGATTGTCATATTATTAGCCTCAGAAATTCTGTAAGGAAAAATTATGAATATCGTTTTACAACTGAGATTCAGAGCAGCTGTCTTTACTGACAGACACCCAGAAAATAGATGAATATCATATATTCAAGTCTCATCCAAATTACTCATCCTGCTATACATTCTCCTTACCCAGAAAATTTGCATTGTTTTTCTAAGTAAATAGTTCTGAGAAGGCTCCTTACTGTAGCTCCCCAAGACTTCCCCATTTCATTTTGAATTCTCTTCTCTCTGTGTAATCTAAGCCTATGTCATCTCTAACCCATTATTATGCTCTTAATGGCCTAGGATTTTCTGTGTTTCTTGTCTCCTATATATGTTGTTTCTGTTTTTTCCAGTGCTTCAATAGAAAAAAAAAAACCTCATTATTTTAAAACTTATCATACTTTACTAATGTATTGAATTTAATTATGTTACCAAAAGCATCCCTGGAGTCCAAGCATGATGTATTTTTGCTTTTTCTGTGATTATTATGTTCTGTTTCATTTAATCTTTTAAGTGTGATTGTGCTAATCCTGATAAAAGAACAAAATTCATTTTAATGGGCAAGTCCTTTTGACTTTTTTTAGCAAATATACCAGAATTGCTGAAGTTGACATATAAATAAATGTTTTTATTTTATCCCATAATATTATGCATAACACAGGGTGAAATTATTGTTATAATTATTAGAAGTGTTTACCCAGCTATACAATAAGTCAAATTTTACTGTCCTTTAAAAAATAATGCCTTTTATATCCAATTCACTAAGCATCAATAAAAAAGAATAAAAACAATTATAAATTGAATCTCCATGCAAATGTGGCCTTTCCCCTATTCTACATGAATACACATTTATGAAACTACTCTATTTTATTGTTCACAATATACAAGTGAAATAACCAAGAATAGCCATTTCCTAATTGTTTTACTAGTTTCAAAAGTCAAGATTCATTTTTCCCAAAGAAATTTCACAAAGGTCATTAAAGCCTAATTAGCATTTTGAGTTTGTACTTGTGAAGCAACTATACAGTGTCTCATTCTCACAAACAGGTCTTTGCAGAAACAGCTTCATACTTTTGCTGATTACAAAACAGTGCAATCACTAAATTTCTGATTCAGAAAGGACTTGTAGCAATGGTAGTGTCATCCCATTAACTTATTATAATAAAAAGTTAGCAGGTATGGTAATATGCAGATTACTTTAGCTAACTTTCCCTTTACACTTACTCTTGATCTATTCCCTTCCAGAGTACTGGCCTGATAAGGTTTCTTAGACAAAAGGGTACATAAGCCTTTGCAGAAATGCTGGAGTAGAGACCCTCAAATGATTAATCTATACTAATCAAAAACTAAAAAAGACCATGGTCCTCTATACATATAAAATAGTTAGGAGTATAGGATCCAGCGCCATAGCGTAGTGGCTCAAGCCCTCATCTTGCATGCATTGGGATCCCATATGGGTGCTGGTTCATGTCCTGACCAAGCTGCTTCCCATACAGCTCCCTGTTTGTGGCCTGGGAATTCAGTTGAGAATGGCCCAAGGCCTTGGGACCCCACAACCCAGGTGGGAGACCTGGAAGAAGCTCCTGGCTTTTGATCAGATCAGCTCTTGCCATTGTGGCCACTTGGGTAGTGAATCTGCAGATGGAAGCTCTTTCTGTCTCTTTTCCTCTCTGTATATCTGGCATCCCAACAAAAATAAATAAATCTTCAAAAAAATAGTCAAGAGTGTAAAACTATTCAGATAATTTACTATGATTCAACAGTGTGATATGATTTGAATTTCAAGATTTGTGCCAATAACACTGCATGTAAATGAGACAACATGGCAGCTGAGGTATTAACAGTCCAATTGACGTTTCTGAAATAGTTAAAACATGCCCTCTCAATGACAGTTTTCTCATCCTTCCCTAACATTAATAGCACATCCTATTGCCAATGTATGTGACTGAACATCTCTAACCAGATTTCATTCGTTCTGTAAAACACACACATTGACACACACAAAGCTTTCCCATTTTTAAATTTAAGAAATGTTTCTTTTATTGCAATTTGTTCTAGATTACACGACTTGCTGATCAGAGATTGTTAAAGAGTCTGAAACTGGTTGATTGGGAACAGGTTTGTGGGGTCAGTGCTGTGGTTCAACCACCTAATCTTCCACTTTCAGGGACTGGCATGCCACATGGTATGCCACGTTTATGTCCTGGATGCCCCACTTCCCATCCAACTCCCAGCTGATGTCCTGGAAAAGCAATGGAGGATGACCCAAACACTTGAGATCCTGTACCTGCATGTTGCGGCCATTTTGGGAATGAAACAGCAGATGGAAGATCTCTGTTTCTTTTTTAAAGATTTATTTATTTTTACTAGAAAGGCAGATTTACAGAGAGAAGGGGGACAAAAAAAGATCTTTTATCTGCTGTTTCTTTGTCTTTCCTCTAAAAAGAATAGAATTGGAGACTAGATATCTACCATTTTTCATTAATTAGGAAATTTAAAACTGAAAAATTAAGATTTTTTTTAAAGCAAAGGAAGATCTTTCAAAAAGAAGATCTTTTAAAAACCTGGAAAGATAACTGTGACTTTAAGAAGGAAAAAAGTTAATGAGCAGCAAACACAATAGAAAAGAACCTATAACAAAAAGAACAGAAACTTAGCTTAGATTAGAATTAACTTCAGGCTGATAGTTCCTCCCAGGAGATATTAAATAAAACTGAACAAAACTGAGATCACTCCCTCAGTGTACACACCTCCACTGAACTTTGCTTCAAATACTTGAGCTACTGTATTTCTATTTACACTAACTTACATTCAAAGTTTCTTTTTTTTTTTAAGATTTATTCCATTCCCACTGGAAAATCAGATATACAAAGAGGAGGAGAGACAGAGGAGGATCCTCCATCCGATGATTCACTTCCCAAGTGGTTACAACTGCCAGAGCTGCACTGATCCGAAGCTAGGAGCCCATAGGCTCCTCTGAGTTTCCTGTGGGAGTGCAGGGTCCCAAGGCCTTGGGCCATCCTTGACTGCTTTCCCAAGTCACAAGCAGAGCATTAGATGGGAAGTGGAGCTGCCGGGATTAAAACCGGCACCCATATGGGATTCCGGCAAGTGCAAGGCAAGGACCTTAGCTGCTAGGCCCTACATTTTTGTGCCAGACCCTACACTGATATTTTCATATGCTACAAATAATGCATGTTTTAAAGAGGGAAGTATACTTCAAAATTTCATCAGAAATGAATTTCAAAGTATTTGTTTTGTGCAAAAAAACCTTTAAATCCATATAACTTGAAATGCACATGACTGAATAGAGAGGTGCCTGCAGTCTCTAATGAACTGTACATCTAAAAGGCTTAGATTGTGTAAGTTATATACTTGAGGATTACTTACAGTAAGTATAGACTCAGACATGGGGAGGAAAATGTCATCCACGGGTTCATAGACTCACCAATATAACTCTTCATTCATTACCTGTTTATTATATGTCTTATACAGACATTTTTAATAACTATGGAAATATTTTAGAAGTCATATCTGAATTCAATGTATTATACACCTTTATTTTCAAGTTTTTATTCATTTTAATAATTCTCATTGTGGTGAGCATTGTTATAATAGTGATACTTGATCTTTATTAGTATATGTCAGACATTTCATAATCATAGTCAAAATTCCCACTATTGTCTAGAAACTTTAGCCAGCGAGAACATTCTTTATAGGAAATTTACATCCGCCAACAATAACCCTTTCAAATCATACAACTGAATCCTATTTACATAAATAGGGAAATCAATTCAGAGGAGTAGAGAAAATTGTTCTTGGTCACTTAACTTGCAATAGACAGATATTTGAAAACAAATTTTTTTTTCTGTGAAAAATATTATGGGCTTTCCACAAATTTCTGCTGTCTCTATTCCTTTGAGAGGATTCAACCCTGCTATGCAATCTGCAACTGTTTTAAAGTCATATAAAAACGTTTCCACTTACTATTCTACTTTTCCAGTATTTTGGCTGCAATATTGCCATTATTGTCAAATCTCGATTTGCTACTTTAATTTGATGGCTTTCCGAAATGGATTTCCAGCTGTGCCTTTCTGTATTACAGCTTTTTAAGTGGTCGCATGTCCGGCCACCCTACCTCTCAAAAATATTATTGTTTGAGAAACTGCTTCTGAAATCAATGACTCTGCACTTCAGATCATGTTGATTTATACCTTGTGATTTGTTAGATGCGTAGTGTTGATTAATCGCTTAATTGTGCTTAGGACTATAAAGTTGTTTTAGTACAATGTAATGTTGGTTTGAGGCTTTCAAAAAAATTACTAACATTGGTGGTCTCCATTTTTAGCATTGCATCCCAGTTTTTTTTTTCATTGTTTCAAAGTAGTTTCTTTTTCTAATATGTACAATGATTCATAAAATGTTGATGTGAATTGAAGCCATTAAACTTGTGTGTTGTGGTACTGGGAAACATATTACATTAGTTAAATTAAGCAAGACACGTCTTGGCCAAAGGATTGCATATTCTTTTGTAGGCTGGCCTACTTTGTAATGTGGATCTTAGCCACTCATGTGATCTGCTAGCAAGTAGATGTCATTATTGATTATGTAGTGGCATCAGTACAAGAAAATACAAGGCTTTCTGGGTCTGTGAGCTCTGGTAAACACTGCTTGTCTATTTTGTTTAGCATTCTTCAACTAATCTAGAAATGTGAATGTACAACTATGGTTCCTGGTTTAAAATGATAAACCAAATCAGATTGAAAAGAAATACTTTTCCTACCCACTAGAGTAGACTTTGGATAATTTATAGCTATATTTTATTCAGCATAACTCCTGAGGCTATTAATATAGCAATTCCTTTTGAAATTTTACTTATTTATTTTCATTTTATTTTGAGGATATGTTAAGAGAGAGAGAGATACCATTCACATGTGCACTTCCCAAATATTTGCAACACCTGGGACTGGCTAGGAGCCCAGAATTATGTATGGGTGTTCTGTGCTGGTGGCAGTTACCGAAGTACTTAGCCATCACCTGTTAACTCCCAGCACATGCACAGGAGGAAGCTGCATCGGAGAAGGGTAGCTGGAACTTCAGCTAGGCACTTCAATATTGGAGGCAGGTGTTGCAAGCAAGTACTTAGCTGCTGGTGCAAACATCCACCACAACAATAACAATTGCTATTTCTCATCATAATTTCAGAAACTAAAAAGAAACGAACCAGCAAAATGAAAGCAAAAACTAAAATAGAACACCATCACAAAAATTTCTGTTAGTGTACTTTATTCAGCATTATCTCTTTTTTAAGGAGTTATTTATGTAGTAGTATTGGAAAGGCAGATTTCACAGAGAGAAGAAACAGAAAAAAACAGAAAGAAAAGAAAAGGTCTTCCATCCACTGTTTCACTCCCCAAATGGCTCCCCAAATGGAGCTAAACAGATCTGAAGCCAAGAGTCAGAAGCCTCTTCCAACCTCACATGCAGAAAAAGGATCCAAGATTTTGGGCCATCCTTCACTGCCTTCACAGTCTACAAACAGGATGCTGAATCAGAAATGGAGCACCCAGGACATGAACCAGCAATATATAGGATGCCAACACGTGGAGTTGGAGGATTAATCTGTTGAGCCATTATGCTGGTCCTTCAACATTATCTTATAAATTTGTTTAACTACTTGTTATAAGTGATGGATGAGATAGTATTTAATCCACCTAGTTTTTTTTAAAGATTTATTTATTTTTATTGGAAAGGCAGATATACAGATAGGAAGAGACAGAGAGGAAGATCTTCCCTCCAATGGTTCACAACTCAAGTGGTTGCAATGCCCAGAGCTGAGCCAATCTGAAGCCAGGAGCCCAGACCCTCTCCCAGTTCTCCCACAGGGGTGCAGGGTCCCAAAGATTTGGGCCGTCCTCGACTGCTTTCCCAGGCCACAAACAGGGAGCTAGATGGGAAGTGGGGCCGCCAGGATTAGGACTGGTGCCCATATGGGATCTTCGAGCATGTAAGGTGAGAACTTTAGACGCTAGGCTACCACACTGGGCCCAATCCACCTAGTTTTTGACAAATATTCTAACAGAACATTCTCTTTAGCATCGAGTTATTGTTATTTCTATTTCTACCTCCTGAGACCTTTACATTGCTAATGCTAAGAAAGGTGAGTGGTGTTTAAGGAAGATTCCCATGAAGTCTGCTGACTGTTCTTTTCTCAAAGACTTGTATGTTTGGCTATGGACCTTTCTTTGTAAAATTGTTTTCTGCACCATTTCTGTTGATGTCAATGACATTTTCTATTATCCTGAAACTTTAAATGGATCAAGAGTCTAAACCTGTGACCTGACACCATCAAATTACTGGAGGAAAACATCAGAAACACTACAAGATGCTTCCATAGGAAAAGACTTATTAGAGAAAACTGCAGAAGTACAGGCAGTTAAAGCAAAATAAATAAATAAATAAATAAATAAATAAATAAATAAGTAAATAAATAAGATTATATCAAGCTAAGATGCTTCTGTAGTGTGAGAGGAAACAGTCAATAAAGTGAAGAAACAACTAACAGAATGGGGCAAACTATTCACAAATTATACAACATATAGAGGATTAATACATAGGATTTACAAAGAACTCCAGAATCTTAACAGCAACAAAACAAGCAACCCAGTTAAGAAACAGGCAAAGGGAGATGAACAGGTATTTTTTCAAATGATGAAATTCAAAGGGCTAAATGACACATGAAAAAATGCTCAAATTCTCTAGCAATCATGGAAGTACAGATGAAAACCACAAATGAAGTTCCACCTAATATCCTTAAGATTGGCCTACATAAAGAAATGAACAAACAATAATTGCTAGTGGAAAAGGCGTTCAAAGCAATTATTGGTGGGAATACGAACTAGTATAGCCACTGTGGAAGTCCAGTAGAGAGATTTTCCAGACAACTGAAAATGGATCTACATATGATCAAGCCATTCCACTCCTGGAAATATTCAAAGTGAAATGAAATCTGCATACAAGAAAAGTCCCTGCAACTTCATGTCTATAGCAGCACAATTCATAATAGCTAAGAGATGGAATAGTATTCAGCCATAAAAAATAATGAAATCTTATCATTTGCAAATAGACAAATTATCATTGTAAAATAGACACAGCTGGAAACCATTATGCTTAGTGAAATAAGCCAGGCCCAGAAAGACAAATATCATATGTTCTTTTGATGTGCAACAACTAATATGCAGAACACATATACACAAAACTATAACATTCACAAAGGAGATTAGCAAACTGGAAATAATGGATATACATATAATGTGTCTTTATTAATCTTTATATATGTTTAAAAAGAAATATGGCAGAGAAAAAAATGTTTCATTGTGTGGGGTCTCCCCTACAGATTCTTCTATTAACCCATTGCCAGAGGGAGTGGGCCTGCTGCCAGCCATCCAGCCTCCCAGCGCGGGACACAGACACGACAGGGATTCCATCTAAGCAGTTCCGATTTATCTGGGGAATAGAAATTCTTAGATAGGGTAGCCTCAGACCAGCAATCTGAGAGAATTCCAGGAGGAGAGAAACTAGGAGCCAGTTGTCCTCAGCATGACTGAGGAAGCTGCCTTCCACCTGCTAGTAGCAGGTGACAGAAATGACCCTGGCCAGTGTTTCTTTGGAACAACTTGACCCCCGCCGTGGTTCACGCCCAGATCTTTGCCCTTGCTGCCACCTTGTTCGCCACGTGTTAACACAGTGACCTTGACTGTTAGCTGCCACCTTGTTGAATCAGTGACCCCACTGCTAGTTGCCATCTTGTCCAATTAGTGACCCATTCGCCCCTGAGCCCCACATCACTGTAACTATATATGTTACAAAATATCCAGCAATAAATATGATAATGGGGGTGTATTTACAGTAAGCATACATATTCAATATATAATAAGTGATACAGATATATATATACTGAGGTACATAAATTATAAAATAAATCACATCCTTGTAATGTGGACAAAAAATATCTTCTAGACTCTTTATATGGTGTTTTTAGATAAAAATGTCCCCCAGAACATAACACATGAATTTTTCATTAATTAATTATTCCCACAAAAGGCCAAGTTCAGCTACAATTCATGGAATTTCATCTGTATAAACTGTTGATCTGGAAAAGGCATAGCTATCACAAATAATTTTCTATTCAAGACAAAAACTTCTCACTAGAAATATTCTTCTTTATCCTGGTTTCTTTAAAAATATTTATGATAGAACTAATAATACCATTCACTGTTTTTCATTATCCATTTGCAAATAAAATTGCCACATGCAGGTTCAATTTGATATTCTCATAATAACCTACTATTCTTCATGATTAGCATCTTATTCCTTTTCTTGAGGACATTAGTGTTTTAATTTCCGTTTTTGTAAGTATTCCTTTCATTTTATTTGAAACTGTCTCAAGTTCTTTTAATAAAACAATAGATGACGAAATCTTCAGATCCGATAAATGGTGGTATCGGCTAGACTACGTGTGCTTTTCTGATTCTAATGATCTTTTCCCCTGATCAGAAAGGATGAAAATCTAGGTTCATATCTATAAAAGCACATTTGATTTCTAGTTACTGTACACTCCACTGGGCAACTTATATAGGCTGCAATGTTCTCATTCACAAATTTAGTTTATAAAAATGAATGACTCTGGGGTCCTGTAGTGCTCACAAGTCACACGTGTCACAAATGTTTGGGTTTAAGGGACATTTGACCACGTACATCAACAAACAGAACAATGGAGTGACGTGTAGGCAGGAATGTCTGTGTGGTATGATGGCTTTTGACACTTATCAAACTCCATGCTTGTAAGTTGATTCTCTATGTTCTCTGAGTTGTAGCCTTATTATCTATTAAAAAAAAAGTGGGAATAAAACAAAATGTGACACTCTACAAAGAGCACTGAGAAGTATTCCTAATATATTCTAGGCTTAGTAAATGATGACTACTATGACTAGGGAAAAGCTTAATAAAGAAAATATGGTCTCAATAGATTTTGAGAAAACATTCATGCTGCACTCATGAAGGGTCACAGGAATGACTTCCTTTTTCTCTTTTTCTTCTTCTCTTATCTCTTTTTTCTTTTTCCTTTTAACTTAGAACCTGAAAGTGATTGGCTGTGAGTACAGGCTTAGAGAAAGTTTCCTGCCATGGAGATGCATACATGAGGGGTGGGATTTCACACAAAATCAGAGAAAACCAGGCAAATCAGAAGCCATGCCATCCCAGGCTGACAGACAACAGAGTTGGCTGTGCTATTCTGTTTTAATTTCCAGTCCCTGACAGGAAAGGGGATTAGAACTAGCAAACTCAATAGACCAAATTCCTACAATCTTGGTATCCTTAGGAGTTTCTCTACCCAGTTAGGTGATTTGGATAAGCTCATTCTCTTCTTCCAAAGCACACACTGTAGTGTTTCCATAGAACACGACATTGACTGATTTTCACTCTGAAAATGCGTTAAAATAGTTTTCTTAGAATTAATCAAAAGATCAGAAACTATACTGATAGCAACTCAATATCCAAACTGTGTGAAATAGTTTTTCAGTCCCTTCAATGTTTTTCTTTTTGTATACACAAAATAACTGTCTATGCTTTTACTACTTTGTTTATATTTTCAGAAAATTGGTCCACAAAAAATTGCTATATAATACATGAATAGTTTCTCTAAACTGAGTGTGCCAGAAATCTCATTCCTTTTATCAGCTCAGTTTTGTAATAGCTAATAGGTTTCTCTTATTTTCCACTGAACACTCTCTCAGATCATTATTGCTGGGTCTGTTAATTTTATTCTCTGCAGCAGCTTCTCCTGGTGACAGTTTGCACAGGCCCCTAAGGATCCCTCATTAGGTGATACATGTTGTGTCCTGTGTGCCTCAAAGGTAGGCACATGGGCTCAATCACGCTTTCACGCCTCACGATTCCAAATTCTTTTACCGTAAATACAAGCTCAGAAAAACGCCATAGTCAAGAGCAGTATACACAAACTACTTCCCCAACTTCCTGATCCTCATCATCATAATAATGTTGTGACTGATAGTTCCAGTCATGCATATTCACATCCTTCCATCACAGACAATACACGGTTTTTTTCAAGCCTGGGACAAGAGAAAGCAGTGTGGAGATAATGATGCCAATAATAGCAGTGTTTTGTAATTTTCTGGCATGGTGTATTTCCAAAGCTTGCTCATATACAATAACTATTTCAAGCACATGTTTTTGGAAAAGGTCAGTAGTGAAATTGCCAGAGGCAAAACTGGTGTTGGAAATTTACAGCCCTTATTAAACATTATGCACTAAAAAATATTATTTGATGTTATAGTTGATCTTGCTTTGACTTTTATAAGAAATCAGATATTTCTTATAAAATCTAGAATTAATTCTAATGGTGCAAGTAGTGCCTACTCATTTATGGAAGTAAGTATTTCAATGCTATGGTGAAATTATTAGCTCTTTAAATAAACAGATCTTTTATCCACTTTTTACTTGATATTTGCCAGGCTCATTTAGGCATGCAATATTTCTACTAAATATCATGAGAAAATACACACTTACACACAGAGAATACAATTTCATCATGCCACATTTTTTGCTTTCAAAATCAGTGCATAGTATGGTGTTAGAACAACCAATGTTAAGTTTAAAAGCAGGGATGATTATTTAACATTGCTCCTTGTTAATTATTGAATAAACATTTCTATAGTAGGGAAATAGCTCCAGGTATGGTCTCAAATCTATCTCTTCAGCACTTTTTCTAATAACACTTTTTAATACCACTTAATTGGTGCTTGTACAAGAAACATTTATATATTCATTTATTCAAAGCAAGAATAGGTTTATTAACCAATTTGATGGCCAGTTTTTCTCTGACAATCCATGCCTTTAAATAAAAACCCTCAATAATAAAATTTTGAGGGCCCAGTGCAGTACCCAGTGATTTAAGTCCTCTCCTTGCATGTGCCTGGATCCCATATGGACACTGGTCCTAATCCCGGTGGCCCCACTTCCCATCCAACTCCCTGCTTCTGGCTTGGGAAAGCAGTCAAGGACGGTCCAAAGCCTTGGGACACGGCACCCATGTGGGAGACCTGAAGAAGTCTCCTGGCTCCTGACTTCAGACCAGCACAGCTTCAGCCATCGTGGCCGCTTGGGGAGTGAATCAACGGACAGAAGATCTTCCTTTCTGCCTCTCCTCCTCTCTGTGTATCCGACTTTCCAATAAAAATAAAACAAATCTTTAAAAAAATAAAAATTTGAGCTGGAAGTATGACATTATGTTGTAAACCAATCTGTGTTTATATTCTCACCCACGCAGTGTAAAACCTGGTGAGTCCTTGTATTTTTGGTCATAGGGATAATCTATTAATGTCAAAGAAATTCAAATTCACTGTTTTAAGGGAAGGCAAGTGATGACTGAAGTTTTAAAACAATGTGACTAAAGTTATTTCCTTGAGTAGTAGCAAATTTTACGTAGACCCACGTTAACCATTCTTCGGTGAGGATGGTGATGAGTTGATTTACATTCAACTTCAGACAATCAACTGACTCCAGTGTTGACAGATTCTGTAAACACTAAACTAGCATTTTCCCAGAGATATTGATTATAAAATAGCATTTTCCTCAGTACAGATTGTTTTAACATCATCAAATGATGAACATCACAAGAGAGACAGGAATCTTTGTGTATACACTGATACTAAGAATTTCTGTGAAGATTTCCCATTTAGAGAAAGCCAGCACATTACAAGCACTTGCTTGTGCTAATTTTACAATCGTGCATCCAATATTTCTACATCATTTTTCTATACAAAAAAGTGTGCTAATTTTTTTTTCCTTCATTTCTGGTGATATAGCAAAACTGAACTTTCTTCCGGTACTTACTGGAAAAGAAGTACCATCCACATTCTGTACCTCTGGGTTATACAGTTATGGATGAAACATATTGTCGGTTTACATCTATGCACCCAAGGGACTAATATTTCCTAATTTTGTATCTATTCAACATGTATAGACTCCTGTGAAGATTATTCCCTAAACAATACAGGATAACAGCTGGAGCATTTTTATGTAACATAGTGTGTGTGTGTGTGTGTGTGTGTGTGTGTGTGTAGGCACTGCAGAATTTAAAGTATATGGTAGGACTGAATAAATCAAAATTCAAACAATATGTCATCTTATGTATGATTTTGATATCAAAATGGGCTCTGAAACATGACTCAAAGATACTGAGGGATGACTGATCAGCTCTCTGTGTTTTATTAATTTTGAACAACATTGTTGATACTGAAACTTAAAACTCCTACATCATTTGACTTGTTTTAACAGCCATTTGCTTCAAAGATGCTTACCAGTTTGGGTGGTCTATGCTATATTATGGATGACTGCAAAGGACCATTTCTCAAAAGTTACCATTTTGGGGCCTGGCACGGTAGCCTAGCCATTAAAGTCATCTTGCATGCACAGGGATCTTTGGGTGCTAGTTCATGTCCCAGCAATCCTTCTTCCCACCCAGCTCCCTGCTTGTGGCCTGGAAAAGCAGTTGAGGACGACCCAAAACCTTGAGACTCTGCACCAGCATGGGAGACACGGATGAGGCTCCTGGCTTCACGATTTCATAAAGAATCACTTGAAATGTCAGAACATTCTACAAATTATTGATTTGAAAGGTTAAAAAGCACAGTCTGTGAATTGTTAAAACGGAATCTTCACAAAATATGGTATGCCTTTGAAAGTTACTAGCAATATAATGTAAGGTATAGTAAAGTCATATATTGAATTTCATGAGCTATAAATCTATTGATTACAAATTTAAAGTAATTGTAACATGCACAAATTTCGAGATTAGGGAAAATAACATGAATAATGCCTATGTATACCCTTAGGGAAATATCTGTTCTGAGAAAATCCTATATATAACTTGTGTATTCCCCAATTCTCATGAGACAAGAATCCACAGTTTGGGGCCATGCTGTAAACTGTGAAGATGTTTGAAATGAAATAAAGCTCAAAGACTCTTGCTAGACAATTCTACAAAGAATAATGAAAGGGGCCGGATCACCATTACCGAGTCACATTGTAGTCTTCACCCAATGGATGATACGCCTGTCTGACGTGTCATTCTCTCCCCACCTTCCTTTGCCTTGTGGCTGCAGGGAATCTTTGTTCAGCCTAAATCTGTCATACTTCATGAAGTGATCATTCATTTTTCCCTTTAGAATGCAATCAAAACTCTTTACATTTGTTAACAATGCTTTCCACAGGACATCTCCCACTAATGTTTCTACTTCAATTTCACAGTGATCCTACAGGAACCCTACATACAATCATAAAAACTGTTTTCATTGCCTAAGTAGCTTGCTCTTCCCCTTAGCATCTGCTGTGAATGCTTCCCCCTCAGGTTCACAGTTTCATATTTATCTTGTCAGAATAATTTTTGGACACCTCTATTCAAGACCAAAGAAGCAAATTTGGATATGTGGAATGTATGAGATTGGATGTTGATGTGCATTTGCAACACACACACACACACACACACACACACACACACGTAAGCTACATTTTCCTTCAAACACTCTCAGCTCTTGCTCACTATGGCACGTATCTTTTAAAATTGTTATTACACAGTTTTTGCTGGCAGATCGTGAAATACCTGAAATATTCGTCCCAATTCACATATATGTGTGGTAGCTCCAGAATATTTAACTAAATGACATAATATGGAATTAGAGATTGGTCGTTTGGACTTGGTAGACAAAACAATACAAAATAATGAAAATGCTTCCAGGAGGAAAAATAAGTCTGTGAAGTTCCCTGGTCCACTGCAGCTCCAAATACATTCTTTATCCTATTCATCTTGCAAAAAGAGAAAATTGGTGTATACTCTAGTTCTTAAAAACCTCATATTATACCACACTCTTTTAATTATTTAATTTTTTAAAATAGAATGGACAGAGATGTATCTAAAATACCTCACAGCCCTAGTTAGTTATGGGTGCTAAGAGTGATTACTTGATATTTATAAGTTGCAAACTTCAAATGTCTTGGTTTGAGACATCTTAAAATGACCATCTTATAGATCCCTTTGGAAATAAATATTGTACATGGTTCTTATATGGAAATCATGAGTAAAAATTTCAGAATAATTGAGAAAATATAGATTCCCAAATATATTGTGATATAATTTCTGTTGATACCACCAAATAAACATTCTACAAGTGCTGTTTCAAACAATAAATCCATAATTATGTATAACCTACCTTGGAAAAACATTCACTATATACACACACATATATATACACTATATATATACACACACATATATATATATACACACACACACATACATAGAAAGCATGTGTGGAGAAAAATTGGTTTAAATACTTATTGAAATATAAATATGGAAAAGTTTGGTTATTTGGTTTGTAAGAATTACATATTGCATTTGATTACTTTTTAGAAAAAAAAATCAATGGCAGTTCTATTCAGGTAAACAAGGGACCAACCTTCTGTTTACTTTACATTTAAGTATGCAATGTATAATAATAATTAGGTCCTACTAACTTCCAAAGAAAATAGTTTATTCCCTTCTAATTCTAATGTCTATACAAACCAACATTATTTAGCAGTTCATAATTTCATAAAGTGGATACAACGTAGATATTTCTCTTGAATTTCTATCTGATTTTTATCAATATATAAAATCTGAGGAACTTAGTACTTCTGACTTAGTGCTTCTCTTTGAACTTGAGAGTATGACAAATTGAATTTGAAAATGTTTTATTGGCATACATGCACAATCACTTCTAAAGGAAAACTGAATGCACTGAGAATCTGTTGTTTATCAAGCATATCTTGGATACCTCACAAGAGCATAAAGAAGATGAAGAGCAAGACTAGGATCTGGGGTCCAGTGACGTTAAATCACTGAGCCAGTCACAGAAGGACCTGGTATCCCAGGCTGTGCTCCTACATTCCAGCATATCATAGAGATTACTAGAAATTCAAAGATCTATTCATGAGACTAAATACTGAAGCCTTAAAATCAAAAGCATATCACTCTTGATTCTGGTTGTTAGCAACACAAACTATTTTCCTGCCATCTTCTTGCTATTTTACTAAATAATTTTCAATCACATTAAATGAATTGGAATGGTAAAAAAATTGTTTACTGTCCTATTTTATTAACTCCGAATGCTTTTCTGCATGTTAGTGCATGGATAAATACTTTGCTCTCTGTTTTCTCTAAGTGTACTCTCTTTAGAAAATTTACTACTTCTGAGAATGAGCATAATGGACTTTCTTTAAACCTAGTGTAACTCTAAATAAAATGCCTACAGACTAATAGAGCAATCAAACCTTCCCAGCTAAGCCAAGTGTGAGTGAAGGACAGGAACTCAGAGGCCCATGACATCTGTCTTTCCTGTTACTTATTAATGCATCTTTGCACAGAACAGATATTTCTTTCAAAACTAATCTCAAATCCTGCTGCTTATTCTCTTCAACTTCAAATCACTCGCCTCTGTTCTGTGACATAACAGTTGTTTTATGGGGAAAACATTATGATCCAGTTGCCCATGAGCTGCTTTTTAATAAGGCAATAAAGCATCAATATTGGCTGACTTCCCAAAAAAGATTTTTAGGCAATCTTTTGGTAAAACACCAACATTAGCAGTTGGAGTAAGAACATACATGTGAATCTGAGGGGCCCTTAGAAAAAGAAGCCCCACTTTTATTTTCTCCAATATATTACTACTGACTTGTCTCTGGTCTATTCATTAAGCATTTGAGAAATGAGGCAGTATCTTAAACATACTCAAATCACACCTTTCGGAATCAACTGTTGATTCTTTCTGATGTTGGGGTCAGTATCCAGCTTGCCAGCAGTTCCTTCTGCAATCTTTGTCCATAAACAAACATCCCCCTCAATTTAACAAAGATGAAACTCTAGATGAACTCAGTTGAGACTGGACATATTATAATTTACTTTTCAATTTCACACCCAGAGATTCTGTAATAGAAGAATGTAGGCGGTTAAGTTTTCAGTCATACCAAATGGGTTTTTAATATTTAAAATCCATCTGTTTACTTACAAAGAGTAAATGCCTGGAAATGAGGCTTCTGAAATGCAAATGAAGAACTGCAAGACTTATTTCTGCTTGGCAGAATTCAACAGTTTTCTGACAAAGGGGAATAATAATAGCTCCTGTAGAATCCAATAATGCTATAAATGATGCTTGATTCAATAGTGCGTGATATGTGCATGGGGAATCTGTGGTCTCTTGTTTGCTACAACTGCATCATGAAATGCTTCATGAACTGCAGGGAATGGAGAAGGTTCAAATTAGTCTTGCACTTTGCCAGCTACCCCCGATCTCAGATGCCTTGGCTTATGGAGACAATTAGTTTCAGAAAATTTCATTTCCATCAACATTCTTGGAGTACTAAGGTAGAAATAGGTTTCTTCTGTAATTACTTTTTCCTTACTTAAATGTATCCTAATTTTTGTTTTTTAATTTTGGGAATTTAAAATTTATTTTAGAAAATATTTGTTTTTCACATTTTCATAAAGAATCACTTAAAATGTCAGAACATTCTGCAAATTATTGGTTTGAAAGGTTAAAAATCACCAGGTCTGTGAAATGTTAAAATGGAATCTTCATAAAACATGGCATGCCTTTCAAAGTTACTAGCAATAAAAATCAGGAAGTCATGTTATCATTTGGCAGTATTTTCAGAAGTGCATAAATATTACTACTACAAAAATTTTTATCTAAAATATGATTTTTGCCTACTTACTTGATCCAGACCATAAAAGGCTAACTCTCATCAATTAAACAATTCCCCTTTGGTCTTTCCAAAGTGATTATGTTATGTAGGATAATGCTACTTACAGTTCTTTTTAAAATTTCAAAATAGATAATGACTAAGAAGTTTATCAATTATGCCAGGCTCCAAACAGGTTTTCCTGACAGAAAACTCAATTTTTATGACAAGTGTTTTCTGACTGAAGTTGAAGCTTCTTCTGTTGTCTTACTCCATCATCTTCATCATGTATGTGCATATATATTCATATATAGATGTGTGTGTGTGTGTGTGTTTTAAACTGCTTGGCCTTGTAATCACAAAAGGCTTGTCACTCTTCCTTCATCACTGAGAGATGGTTGCAGGTCCTGCGGATGTCTAAGTGCAAGAGTGCTAGAAAATACAGTTGCCAGCTAGCCCAGTAATCCCTAGAAAAGTCTGGTGTTGCTTAACAAAGTACAAAATGCTTGCAGACCAGTTAGCCTTCCAAAAGAGTTCGAGGCTAGATTTCCACGTTGCACCACCCTCCACATACAAATCAGCTGAGGAATTTGTCCACTTTCTCATTCTTGGTCTGCCATCTGATCCACTAAAGTGGAATGCTGACAGGAACACCAAAGACTGTGAATTTCAGCAAACTCCATTATTATTCTTAGCAGTAAAATACAAGAACCATTTACTTCAAAATATTCTAATTGCCACCTGTGAGGTTGAAAAGTGGACTGAGAGAATGTGCCTAAACTTTGTATTCAATGATTGTTCCCACGTGGGTCACTGTTTTAAGCAAATAGACGAGAACTTGCTTCCAGTTGTGGAGAGAATAATAACCTCAGCATACTGGGACACATGACATACGGAGCAGATTACAACATAAGGCTTCTCACACGAATCCTTCATGTGGTACACAAACCTTATGATTATGGAGAATTTTATAAATACATTTTAAGTTACAATAGGATATTTCAAGGACAAAGTACTATTTTAAATTGTGAATTAGAAAAACAGACTCATTAAACAGATGAGATTGTAGACAGAAAAGTCCAGGAATACATAAAGGGCAGAATGGCAGACTTAAGACTTCATGGTCCTGAAAGATTTCCCTGCACTCCCTCCCCATTACCGGTTAACATAGCGTATTGAGGGTATAGTAGGTTTTACAGTTTTTCGATGTAGATCTTAAGTATTCTGACATTAATTGCTGGTTTATAGATTATATCACGTTATCTTATTGCATTGGATACAGGTTGTTAGAGATGGCACTAACATTACAATATACAGGTACTATCTTTCAAGCCAGTCTAGATTATCCCAAAATCTGCCAAGATCAACAAAATTCTATTTCAACACAACAACTGGCTAAATACTAAAATGAAATAGACACGAGACAGCTGAATGGTACCCTATAGCCATTTTAAGGTATATAGCAGCCGGTCCGGTCCTGTATATAAACTAAAATTGAGATGTCAATGAGCTAATCATAGGTTGTGGTTAGGACTTGCTTTTTTTTTTTTTTTTTTTTTAAACATACTGGTTACTCAAAACCATGTCAATTCCATAATATTGCAAATTGCTGTTGATGTTATATTGGGACTCTTAATTGACTGGGATGATATTCTACCAGCTCTAACTTCGGACCAAAAATGGTCTCCCCAAGAAACTGTTCAACCCATCTGGACAATAAGTAGCTGGACTCTATGCTTGGTATATGTTTGCAAGGAAAGAATCTTGACTGAATTTGAACTGTAATGCTGCATCAAGGTGGAGGAATCCACCAGGGGGGAGGGGAGGGGGAGAGGTGGGGGGATTCCCAGAGCCTATGAAACTGTCACGTAATAAAAATATATATAAAAAAATAAAAAAAATAAAAAAAGACTTCATGAAGAACTATACTACACATAATAATATTGGAAGAAATTAGTTTGGGGGAGGGTACTTAGGGGAGAAGGGAAACCCCAGAGCCTATAGAACTGTATCTTAAAATTTTTAAAATAAATATATACATACAAAGAGAAAAAGATATAAAAGCTCACAAATAGTTCAGGAAATTTTAAGCAATTCAGTTTGATTTACATTTGTCTATTTGTGAACAAATGAATTAAGGGAAGAATCTGGTAAGTCAATAATGGTGTGTATTTATCTTGAAAAGCGCACTTGCATTGCATTACCAAAGGCGTCAACAACCATACTAAGGAACTTGGTTTCCTTTTGAAGACTGCAGAATTGCGCAGCTTCCACAAGGCATGGGGAGACAGCATTGGGAATGGCCAGGTTTGCTTTTGATTCCTTTATACTTTGATCTCAAGCTTTATTGCTAACTCATCTTCCTGCAGTAACTTTGCTCTTACTCTCCAAAATAAACACCTTTTGTGACCCTTGGCTCTCTCATAAAGTACCAGTGCAGCCATTCTTTCTGTGTGAAGAATGCATCCAAGCCCATGACGTCACTCCAGGCTTCCTGTTGGCCCTACAAATTCCAGCATTTGCTGTCTGCTTTCAGTGTACATTGATTATGTTTTGTGTCTACTCTCTTTAATTTACTTAATTTCTGTGGTTTTAGCTTTAATTTTCTCCATATTTCCATAAAAATCAGGAAGCATGACCCATAAAATAGTGGAAGAATCAGTCTCTGCTGGGAGTTTTTCAACTCTAACCCAATCCATTATTTAATTTCTCTGTTTAATCTTCTATCAAATTAGAATTATTAAGTATCCATTACTAATAGTAACAAATCAGTTAAAACAAGTCAATATGTTGTTCCCAATGCCCTCCTGTCACTCTTCATCACAAAGAGAGGATGAGAGAAAGGGAGAAACACTCCAAGGAATTATGCTTTCCATTGTTGTTCATTCTGATATTGCTTTATGAACAATAAAAATGCATATAAATGGCTCATTTCTTGCATATTTTCTCCCATAAACATAAATGAATGATAAATTACTACAGAAGCACATTTTATTTTATGGCTAGGTTTTTACCTTGGGACTTAAAATATGAGCACTTTGAGTCTAATTCAATTCCACTTAACATGATACTCATTAAGTGCTTACCCCTGGGTTATGTGATAAATGACATTAAATTTTTAAAATAAAAGACAACCACCCCAATCTATATGGTGTTTATATTCTGAGAAGCAGAGCAATAGAAAATAATTTTCTGTTAGTGTTTGACCTTTAAGGTAGCCTAGTAGATCTCGCCACTTTCTCTACTTCAGTTATTAAAGACATCTTGAACACTATATGCAATACAATTTTGGTCTTTTACTGTTATTTATCATCCTGTATTATCCTCAAGGTTTTCAGTCACACCATGATCAAAACCTGTTCTCTAATGTAAAAGATGTAAAGACCTAATATCCTCCTTCAGGTGACAGACAATTTATTTGCTCTGAAAGCAATAGTTTCTTTAATGGAAATACTTTCATTTGCTGTCTGATAAGGTACAGTCAATATACAACTGAAATATTAAAATCATCAGCAATGCTGCCTAATTCCTTCTTATATAAACAGGGGCCACTCTGATCACTCCATTAATGCTCAAAATTAACTACTGATATTATATAATGCTGCTGAATGATGATATATTATTACAGTCTGAGTGAACTTTATCGTGTCTTCAGGTCTCCATAGGGCAGAAAGAGAGGTTCTGGGATCCCTTTTATAATAAAACTAATCCCATGAAGATTTTACTTTTGACATACCGTCAGAAGTTCCACCTTTGAACACTGATTTCTGCCAGGGTTTTACTTATATAGAGCCTAAGGAACTTTGAACCCATATGGGCGATGCAGTAGAAACTCTGGCTGCTGGCTTTGGATCAGCTCAGCTCCAGCCATTGTGGCTATCTGAACAGTGAACAAGCAGATGGAAGATCTCTCTCTCTTTTTCTCTCTTCACCATAAATCTGCTTTCCAATAAAAATAAACATTTAAAAAAGAGGGCCCGGCACAGCAGCCTAGCAGCTAAAGTCCTCACCTGCATGTCCCGGGATCCTACATGGGTGCCAGTTCTAATCCCAGCAGCCCCACATCCCATCCAGCTCCCTGCTTGTGGCCTGGGAAGGCAGTCGAGGATGGTCTAAAGCCTTGGGACCCTGCAACCGCGTGGGAGACCTGGAAGAAAATACTGGCTCCTGGCTTTGGATCTGTTCAGTTCCAGCCGTTGCAGCTGCTTCAGGAGTGAATCAGTGGACAGAAGGTCTTCCTCTCTGTCTTTCTTTCCTCTCTGTATATCTGACTTTCTAATAAAAACAAATAAATTTTGAAAAAAGAGAGAGAAACGCAAATATACTAGAGAATATTAAAAACTGTATGGCCAAAGCATGGGTGTTTGGCTTAGCCATTAACATGCCCATGCTCCACGAGCAAGCAATCCAGTTGGTGATACATCTCATATCAGAGTACCCAGGTTCACGTTCCAGCTCCATCCCTGGTTACAGCTTTCTTGTTTTGTAAATCCTGTGAGAAAGCATCATGATTCAAGGTCTTCAATCCCCGCCATTCACATGGGCGAGCTGGATCAGATTTTCTGCTTCAGACTTGGACTCGGCCCAGTCTGTCATCGCAGGCATTTGTGG
Organism: Ochotona princeps; assembly: GCF_030435755.1. Classification (NCBI taxonomy): domain Eukaryota; kingdom Metazoa; phylum Chordata; class Mammalia; order Lagomorpha; family Ochotonidae; genus Ochotona; species Ochotona princeps. Next base: position 33,433,811 of record NC_080842.1, on the reverse strand, counting down.
AGAATCTCTGACTCTTTTTAAAATTCTCTTTAAGAGGTCAGTGCTGTGGTGTATACGTTGAAGCTGCTACCTGTGGCATCACTGGCCCATGTGGGCCCTGATGGAACTGCCTGCTCCACTATGGTCGAGACTCCTGCTAATACACCAGGAAAAACAGTGGAGGTTGACCCCAGTGCTTGGGCTGCTACATCCACATAAGAGATCAGGTTGAAGCTCCAGGCTCCCGGCTGCGGACTTGCCCAGTTCAGGCTTTGCTGGTATTTGAAGAGTGAAAAGCAAATGAAAGATATCTGTCTTTTCCTTTCTCTCAATGTAACTCTGACTTTCAAATAAATGAGTAAAGCACTAAAAATGCACAAATAAAATTTCTCTGTAAACATTTAAAAAAGTGATTGTAAAAGAAAAGAAAGGGTGTGATCAAGACCAGGGGCTTCCCTCCACTGAACATTCTATCTTCCCATCCTGAGAGTGGTTTTCAACCAACAGTCACCAACAGTAGACAGATGTGCAGATTCAGATACTTGTTCAGCAGTTGGGAAAGAAATCCTTGGAGACTCATCAAATCTGAGGTTCCAAGTTTCATGCGATAGTAAGAGAAAACAACACTGCACCATGTTTTATTTATCAAATTTCATTTTAAAAGACTTCAGTTTTAAAAGTAGCTCAATTAAAGGCAGTATTATCTCACTTTCTTATTTGTCATACACTCTGCACACACACACATGCATACAGAACATATATACTTAGTTCTGGGAAAGGTAAATGAATGTACATAGACTATATGCCATTATTTGAACTTACATGTGTACATGTTTTAATTCTATTGAGAGGCTCAATACTAGGAGTCATTTACAAATCTATTGGAGAATTATGGATATTAATAATGAAAGGGCTTTAAATAAAAGTGGAAAGTAATAATTTGGGACAGAGGTCCTGATGCAACAAGTTAAACTTCTGCTTGGGATGTCCATGCCCAATGTCAGAGTGCCTGAGATTAGCTTCCAAATCCTCTGCCTTTGATCCAGTTTTCTGTCAATGTGTGTGACAGGCAGTAGACGATGGCTCAAGTACTTTGGTCTTGCCACCTATGTGAAAGACCTGGATGGAACTCTTGAGTCTGGGCTTCAGATCTAAGCCCTGGTTACTGCAGGCACTTGGGGGAGAGAAACTAAATGGAACATCTCTCCTTTTCTGTCTTCTGCACCTTCTCTTTTCATCCTCCCCCTCCCTCTCTTTGTAGCTGCCTGCTAATGAGCCTTGACATCCACCTGGAAGACTTCAACCAAGTTCCTAGCTGCTAGATTCCTTTTTGGTCCAGACCTCACTATTGTGGCCATTTGCAGTGTGACCCAACCAGTGAATGGAAAATATATCTCAGATCTCTCTCTCTGATATTTTCTCTCTCTCTCTCTCTCTCTCTCTCTCTTTCTCTCCTCCAACCTCCCCTCCACCCTACAAATGCATGCATACCTATATGCATTCTTTGCTCTTCAAAGGAAATCTTTATTTTCTCCTTTTGACGTTTGTTTGGAAAGGACATGGTTTTACACCATAAATTATTGGGAGAGAGGTGGTTTTTTATTTTATTTTATTTTTTAACCTATTCCTAGGCAAAGAACCATAATTAAATGAAGTGGTAAGAAACGCGTTTTTCTTTGTAAAGTGGAAGGGCATTTTCAATAAAGGTTATTAGAAAACAGAGCCTGCCTACCAATTGTTCTCTTACAACTATTCTTGTGCAGGCTTAAATCTATGTCTTCCCTGCATATACATAGCCCACTTAGTAGTTACAGAGAAGATGCTATTCTCCATATGAAATCAAATTAAGAAGATATTCATGTTCCTTCACAAATATTTTTAGATTTCAGATAATTAATGTAAGATTGTAAATCTTTTTGCCATCATATAAAACTGTTAGAAAATGTAAAATTATAATTACGTGGGGTCATTAAAAGGTGCTGTCAGATACCAAAAAAATCATTTGGTTGATCTAACTTGATAAAGAAATTTTAATGGCTATCTTGGTTACAAAAACCTAGGAGATCTTACTTGTCTATGTTTTGTTACTAGTAATCTAATCTAATTCCCACTAGTAATCTAAGTGCTAATTCAATTAGATGATGGTTCTGTGATTTAATCATATGGTTGTAGTTTCTTGAAAAATGAAAAACTATTTTACTGTTTTCATTATTTTTCTATTAAAATAAATATTTACTTGTGTATAGTTTTCGTCTACCTGAAAATCAGAATGACAAAAAGAGAAATACAGAGACAGAAAGACCTTTAGCCCACTGGCTAATTCTCTTTACTGCCATGCACAAGAGCTTAGTCTACTTTTTAATTTATTTATTTTATATGAAAGGCAGCACTACAGAGAGAGAAGCAGAGAGAGAATGACTTCAGTTGCTAGAACCACTCTAGGCCTAAGTCAGTATCCAGGAGCTTCATTTGGGTTACCCATATGGTGCAGGGGCCCAGGGACTTGGGCCATTTTTTACCGCCTTTAAAGATGCATTAGCAGGGAGCGGAGTAGGAAGTGGAACAGCTGGACACAACCCAGTACCCAAATAGAATGCAGGGACCATAGACCAGATCTTTACCTGCTAAGCCATGGGTCCAGCCTTCTGAAGCTTAATATTTTGCAAAATACTTAAAGAGCTCTCTAGGTAGGTTTCAGAGATTTTCCCCTGTACAGGTTGCTCTTTCTCCAGGGTTCTACTATTCAAATATCTGCTTCCTAAACCTTCTTGAACTTGATTTATCTCTGCTCAATTTAGAAAGTCATCCTGCTGTGTAGGGTCATCCTTTCCTGCAATGTGGTTATAAATGTGCCTCTAAGCAGAAAGCAAGAATGATAGTAGGACTCAGGACATTTTAATCATTTTTCAGAGATCACAGATCTAGCCTGTCAGTTTTTTGACTGTTGAACACTTTAATATGTGTATTGTTTCCTGTTTTCTTTTTTAATGTCAAGGAATCAAATCTAGCACTGGGTATTTTATGACAATTGTAAAGCCAATGTACATAAACATACAAATTACAACTATTTAATATTCTACATCATGTTATTTTTAACAAAAGAAATTTTAAAAGGCCAAAACTTTACATTGAGAAAAAAATATATAAATCTCTACCATGACATTAGAACAAGGTTAGAATTTTTAAAATTCACATGCCTTCATCTTCTTGCTTAATTTCTAGAATTTATCTAGTGTCAATTGTCACATCTCTAGAGAAAAAAAAAGTCTTGCCTTATTGAAAGAAAAAGAAATCATCTGTCTTTATTGTTGAAAGAAAAAGAGATCATCTTAACACATTATGTATTTAATCATCTGGTAATTTGAGTGAGAATGAAGAGACCCAGTATAAGGAATAGGACTACTTTAGAAATTAATAATTCTGTCTTGGTGATATCTTGGCTCAGACATTGCAAATTAGCACTTCTGGGACAAGAAGAGTTAAGGATCTTTTTCATGCGTACAGAACATACCTGCCAAGTGGTAAGTTTAAAGCAAACTTCATTTAAGAGAAATAATGAGAGCAGTAGGTTAAAGCAACACTTGGGATCCCACCATCCAAAACTGAAGTCAGCTGCATTTCAGCTATTCAGCTTCTTTCTTTTTTTTTAAATTAATTACGTTGCCTTACGTGACACAGTTTCATAGGCTCTGGGATTCCCCCATCCCCTCCTCGTGTCCTCCCCCCATGGTGGATTCCTCCACCTAGTTGCAGTATTACAATTCAAATTAAGTCAAGATTCTTTCCTTGCAAACATATACCAAGCTTAAGCAGCCTCCTAGTGACACCTCCTGAGAGTCAACAGATGATGCCTCAAGTGACTAGGCCACTGTCACTCACAAGGACGCCTTGGAATGAGATTCTGGCTCCTGGGTTAAGCCTGGTTCAGCACTGATTGTTGCAGATATTTGAGGAGTGAATCTGCAGCTGCCTGACTGACACATGGATCTGTCTCTCTCCCTGTCTCTGCCTCTTAAACACATGACATTTTTTCGTGTACAACAATACAATTTTAAAAGTAACTGAAAAAAATGTATGAACCAGAATTAGGCTACTGATTTTTTAAACATAAACCCAAAGCATAATCCATAAGGAGAGATAAAATAATAATAACACAATTAATATTTTAATGTTTTAAGGATAACACGTAAGAGTGAAAAACAAGCAACTGAGTCAATAATTCACAAATCTAATATTCAACAAAGAATATGTATTAAAAACCTGAGAAGAATCTAAGCAACCAAAAACAGTCCAATTAGAAAATAGACAAAAATCTTAAGCAGAACCTCCAATAAAAGGTATTATATAGATTGCAGATAGCTTTACAACATGATAAAATGTCCAATATTATTAGTCATCAGGAAAATTGAAAATTGAAGTCACTGCAATAACACTACAAATTTTTTAGAATAGCTTATATATATATATATATATATATATATAGAGAGAGAGAGAGAGAGAGAGAGAGAGAGATAGAGAGTCAGGTCTGAGTGGTAATTAAAATGTGGGGCAACTAGAAAGAAAGGTAAAACAATACAGCCATTATTGGGAGTGGTCTATCAATAACTTACAACATACACTTGCTATGGAACACAGATATTTATTCTAGAAGCGATCAAAACTTATGCTGACATAAAAATCTATATATGAATATTCATAGCAACTTTATCTGTGACAGCAAAGAAACTCAAATTAACCTAAAGATCTTTTAATAGATCATTAGATTAAACCATGAATACTACTCAGATCATGCTCAAGATTAAAATGGCACAAACTACTGAAGCAATAAGCAACTTAAAGGCTGTCAAAGACACAATGCTAAATGAAAAAAAGCCAGTATCAACTGCAATGTAAATACTGTGTGATTCCATTTATATGGTACTCTTGAAAAAAGAAAAAGTGAGCAAAATTATTAGTTACTAGCAATTAAAGATGGAAGAAAGAAATATATGAAGAAATACTTTGGGATTTCTTTGACATAATTTTGGTGGTAGATACACAGACCGTTTAAATCAAAGTTATACCTAGATTATACATAGAAAAAAATAGTTCAAGTAAATACTACTAAAATCAAAATAAATTCTATATGATAATTACTAGTACTATATCAACATCAAGTTCCTGATCTTGATTAAGGTATTCTAGGATTCTGTTAGGTATTGGTTGTTTTGGAAACTGGATATAGATACACTAGAAATTTACAATTTTAGTAATGTGAAATTAAAACCATTTCCACATACTTTTAAATGTAAATTTTCCATGATCCAAGAATTATGTCCAAGAGAAATAAGCACGTATATCCATGAAGGATTAATAGAAGCTTGATTTCTAAGAGCCAGAAATTTGAAACCAGGGGTTTAAGAGCTATCAACTTGATAAACAGATTATTATATATCTATTCAATGGACTAATCAAACAATAATAATCTGTAAATACAAGATGTAGCTTAAATGAATATAAAAATATTTTGTATTTTATAATCTTCATTTTGACCATAATTATATATGGGATTAATTCATTGTCTACAAATTATGTCCCAATAGAGTTAACAAAAACATATATGTAAATATGTGCATAAATATGCTTCTTTTGTACACATCATTGTACAAAATATAATTATTTTGTATATAAAATATATGTGTATGTACATGCTTGTATATATGTATATATTTCATACACAAATGATGTAAGGATGCACACACTAGACTTTCATTTGTTAACTGGGTTCAAGCAAACTTTTTTTACAAGACCCAATATCATATGTAAGGTCAACCAATGGAAGTAGCTGTCCAAATTTAAAAACATAGCTTCCTATAGATATGCTATTGACTGAGGGCATTTGCCCAAACTAGTAAAATACCACTGTTAAAACCAATTGTCTTCTTTTGAACAGTAATACAGTTTTAAGAAGAGCTGTGTAAAATAATTAATAAATACACAATAATAAAATTAAATTTTAAAACATTGGCAGAAAATTGCACTATAGAAACAGCAAAAAAATTTAAGTCATTTTCACAAAATTCTTATTTGATATTTATCAGATTTTATCTTCCTGTGCACAAGTTCTATCAGCTTTCCCCTGTCACTTTACTTTGGAAGCATATTTTTTATGTTTGTCTGATTTCTATGCACCAATCCTTTATTCCATCAAAGGCAAGCTAATCTCAGTGACACTGCTCATGATTCATCTCTTTCTAATTAGCACACTCGGAAAACGCCTGTCACAACAAACTAGGAACATGAATGAAGGTAAAATGCAGTCCTCAGATACTTTACGCCAACTACTTTTTTCTCTGTTCCATAGACATGGAAGACAATCCCTACTCAACAAAAACCTAGTAAACATCCCATTTTTTAAGCTATTGGCAGACATTGTGGATCACTAGGATAAGTCTTTATCATAACATTAATAAAAATCAAGCTACTGCCCTGTTGAGTGGTGAATTAGTAGTGTCAAGTTGTGTCAAAAAAGGTTTCATTTAAGGAGATGTACAGTAGCTGTGAAATGGAGACTAACATCCAGATGTGAAGATACAATGCAGTATGCGTTTCTACTGCCAGACAAAGATGGACTCACAACGAAACTGTTTACTATATCTTGACAATAGGATGCTGAACTCTGCCATTGTCCATGCCTGCAATGATGGACATGTGACTGTGTATGAAGAACTATATTTTAGTAATGATATAGAGGAACTAGGTGAGGGGGAGGGAATTGGGGAGGGGATAAGGGAAATGCCAGGAGTCTATGGAACTGTATCATATAATAATAATAATAGTAATAATAATAATAATAATAAAATGTAAAAAAAAAGAATCAGATGGCTCAGAGGGAAAGAGAGAGATAAAGAGGGAGGAAGGGGGAGGGAGGGGGAAGGGAAGCAAGAGGGAGAGAGCGGAGTAAGAGGGACAAGGAGAGAAGGGGAGAGGGACAGGGAGAGCAAAAGGAGGAAGGGAGAGGAGAATGAGGGGAGAGAGAGAGAGAGAGAGAGAAAGAGAGATGATTTTCCATTTTCCATTCATTGGCTCATTCCCTTTCTGGGCACAATGACTGAAGTGGAGAAAAGCTGAGGGCCAAGAGCCTGGACGCCATCCAGGTGTCCCAGGTGGAGAGGCAGGTGCTCAAGTAGCTGCACCATCCTCAGTGGGTTCCCAAGCACGTTATCAGAGAGCAGGATCAGAAGAGAAGCCAAGGTTTGACCTTACACGCATACAGGATGTTGGTGTCATTGGCAGTGGCTTAACCTGATGCACTACAACGCTTATTCCACGTTTGTGAAAGTTTTGTTATCTTGCAAAATGTACTACCCAATCTTAACCAGAAAATATTTTGAAACATTAAACGTTGATAGAATTTGCAGCAAAAATAAATAAATAGATAGATAAATGAATAAATTAAAAGAAAAGAAATTAGCAGGGTGGGCTTTGGGTTTAGGAGTTAAGACACTGCTTGTGATAACTTCATCTCATGTCAGAGTGCTTGGGTTTCCTTTCTGGTTGCACTCCAGATTCCAGCTTCCTGCTAATGTGCACCCTGGGAAGCAGCAGGTGGTGAGTCGGTCCTTGGCTCTTGCAATCCATATGGGAGCCCCAGATTGAGTTCCAGTTTCATGATTTGGGTCTGGCCCAGTCCTGGCTGTTTTGAGGTACTTGGAGAGTGAACTAGAGAGTATGTAAATTTCTGGCTATTTGGTTGTTTCCCTGGCTTTTAAATAATATTTTTTTAAGTGAGAAGAGCAAGTGAAAATCTCAGCCATCAGGGGTGGTTTGAAGGAACGAGTGGGTTGGAGGGGATGATATTCCACCAGCTGTACTTTCAGACCAGGGATGATCTCCCAATGAAACTGTTGGATTTATCTGGACAATAGGACACTGGACTCTATGCATGGTCCATGCCCGCAATGAAGGAACTATAGCTGGATATTAACTGTACTACTGCAACGATATGGAGGAATCAACATTGGGGGGAGGATTTGGGGGAATCCCAGAGCCTATCAAACTGTGTCATAAAACAAAATAAAAAAATAAACAAATACAAGATACTTTGGCTTTATTCTAGATGTCACAGAAAGCCACAGAAGGTAATTTGGAAGGGGAACATACAATATGATCTAATTTACATTTAAATAACATCACAGAAACATAGCAAAAAAGAAAAGGCTATGATTAAAATTTAGACAAAATTGTTTTTAGAATGCATAATTATTTTGCTATTCTTGTTGGGGCTGTCATATTTTAGAATAATTAAGAACTTACCAAACATGAGATAATATAGCCTCAGATTAGAAATAAATTTAATTTAGAATCCATTTTTACTCTTTGCTATTTTACTTTTCTTAGTAACTTTCTCTTTCACTTCAAGACTAGGACCAAGCCTAAGACCGTTTTCCTCCCACAGCAAATTTATTAGAGTTGTTCTCAATTCGTCAGGATTCTCTAAAGAAGTATAGCTGCGGCTACATGGAAGATATTCCTTCTCAACATTATACACTGACAAGATTTGAACTAAAAATGAGTTGTCATGTTGGACACAAACCTGTATGTTCCTGCTCCCCTTATAACTCTGTTGAATCATGTGCTCCCCTAGTATGTAATATCTTGTCTGACTTTCTCCACTTCTCCATCTTCATCCCCCTACCATACATCTGCAGTTTTCCTATTTAATCATGAAATGGCATATTATGTACAAGGAATAGCTTTGACAGAAGAAAATGGTATTTACTTTCAAAATATTCATCTTCTTAACAATTTATTTTATTTATTTGAAAAGAACAATTACAGTGAGGCAGGGAGTGGTTTGACAAGCTATAACACAATGCTGGTCCCTTTTTTGGATCTAAAGATAAGCTACAGCTCTGAGAAACCTAAGATGCAGCAGCAAAGCCAAACAGCTAATAGTTCAGATGTTCATCAACCAATTTGTATTTTCATCCTTTTCACTCTTTTTAGTTAATAATTATCATATAGAAAAGTTAATACCAAAAAGGGACATGGATTTTTTTAAATCAAAGTTTACAGAAAAATATTTTTCACAATATATACTTTATATATATATACATATATATGGATGTATATCTATCACTATGTTTTATTATATAAGTATCTTCAAATATTAGAAAAATGATTATATATATTTTTAAAAGATTTATATCATATACTTTCTAGGAAACATAGCCATTTTATTGTTGAATGTGTAAACAGGTGTAAAATCCTTCTTACTGTGTGTAACAGGAGACCTCTGCTAACTAGAGAGGCTAATCTTCCTAAAGATGAGGGAAGTGCTGGCAATACAGTAAACCAAATAAAGTAGGTGATGTGAATCAATTTGTGCCGTCCTTGACTTTCTGCTTCTATTAGAATTCTGAAAGATCATTAGCTACCATTGGGATATGCTTGATTAATGGGTTTGGTTAAACAAAAAGTGAGGTCACCCGTGGGCAGAAAGTTGAAACAAAAAAAGTGTATTCCAGAAGGAATGCACATGTTCCAAATTGCAAATGAGAAGTCCATTCCTTAGGCATGCTCTAATCAGTACCCCAGTGTGTCCTTACTAAGATGACCCCAGAAGAGACTGTGAGCCTCCCTAATCAGTGGCCTGTCAGCCACTGCACACAAAATGCTAGATTATTAGCACAGCTGATAAAATGATGTTACTCCAGGTAATGCAAAATCCCAAATGCATGCTGTTAATTAACCACTTTTTAAAAGTATAAGCCAGTATCGTACAGTAAAAAAGAGATCTTCTCTATAATGATAGAAGGTAAAATACACACTCCTGCTCTTTTTATATACTATGCTTCTGATTGGTGTATCATTTTATCAAAATTTAACCTAATTTTCTGGTCTTCAAAAACTGCGTTTTCACCTTTCTGGCATAATAGCTTTCCTCTCGATGCTTTTATAAAGGCAAAATTAGAACAACACTTAAAGAAAAAGGTTTGATTTTATTTGTCAAAATGAAATCACTGATTTTTGGTTTTTATCAACCTTTCATCTTACTCCCTTGAATATATCACCCTGCACAAAGGAAACTAATTTCACAAACTTAAGGTACTCTCTCTATTAAGTTCTCAAAGTGAAAGCAATTAACTCAATTCTATTTATTAGCCTGATTTTTATGGTTAGCTTTATGATGTGTGATAAAATGCTTATACCATAATTCTGGTCTAAAATTTTTGTGTGTCTAGTGATGGCTCTGAATTCCATGAGCCAGATTGAAAATGCAATCTATAGAAAAAATCAGTCTGATTTATAACTGTCTTTGCTGTGCTGTTTATCTCCTCACTCAGAGTCATTCTTGCAGGGCTTTTCATTAGACAGAAGGATCTAAAACAATCAGCTTCTCAGGAGCCATATGATGACTTAATTTAGTAAAATCTGACAATTATTGCTGTTTTAACACAACTACACATGTGCCTGAGTGTTGGAGATTAGCACTAGCTGAGTTCAGAGCTCAGGAAGGACGTGTGTGAAACCGGCAGGAAGGACCTCTAGGATGTAGTGCTCGTCGTGGACAACTCAGAACTGCTGCCCTCCTTATTTAAGCAGCAATCATCATACACCTCTGTACAAACATCCAATTGTTTCACTTTTACTTCCTGGTTAAAGGGATGATTACAAAAATAATTCTAGCCATCATTATAATCATTTTACTCCAAAGAAAACATTCTCAGCAAGCCATTACTCACTCAGACCTGTAGTCACTCACTGCGGCCAGGAGCTCCCCAGCTGACAGTACACACAGTTACATGGTGACAGGTGATTCAGTTATATACAAAATCTTCACTAAACTTAAACTAATAACCTTACCCCAGACACAGAAAAAAAATAACAATACTAGTAACGTGGAAACAAAAGTCTTACCCACCTTCTTGTAGCCCTTGACCCTTTGTGCCCTAATCAAGTATGTAAAGATTATCAAAATAAAATAGTTGCCAAAAAACCCCACGGAAATATAAAAATCTAAAAGAAAGCTCATAAGTGAAAGGAATTTATAAAGGCATGTGTCATAAATTCTTATTAAATCTTATAATCAATCATACAATAATTATCATTATTTTCACCTAGTACTGATCTAATTGGTTTTATTTGTTGTTGTTCTATTGTTAAAGGGCAGTGAGAAGAATCAGTGCAGCTTAGCTTTTCTGTGAATGAAGGGCCTTCACAAGAAACATCTTTTTATCTTTTTGAACTATTTTCTTTCTCTATATATAGGCGCTAATACAAGGTGTAAGTTTCAAACCATTTTTCTCTAGGGGTTCACAACATTTATCTCTCTTTTAGATGGTGCCCCATATACTTTTTGCTTTATATGGTGGGAAGTCAAAACGACTGCATCATTCCTTGAATTGTAGCAATTTGGTAAACAAACTCTTTGTACCTTCATAACCGCCACCAGTTTCTAAGATATTATCAAGTCATTTTTTTAAAAGATTTATTTTTTTATTGGAAATTCAGATATACAGAGAGGAAGAGAGACAGAGAGGAAGATCTTCTGTCGGTTTATGGCCACAAAGGCTGGAGCTTAGTTGATCCGAAAGCAGGAACCAGGAGTTTCTTCTGGGTCTTATACAAGGGTGTAGGGTCCAAAGGCTTTGGGCCATCCTCTGCTGCTTTCCTAGGCCACAGGCAGGGAGTTGGATGGGAAGCGGGGTCCCTTTTACCATAACACAAATGCAGATAAACAATGCCTCTAAGAGAATTTCCAATGGGTGAGGCAGCAATGAGATGATTAGAGAGACATTCCACGAGGCCTTGCCATGCAGCCAAAACTCCTCGTAACCTTGCCATCCTCCTTACACTCCTGCACAGTTTGTCCCAACAGCATGGCTCCCCACACATGACAGTCTTGCCCTTGGGTCTTTAAACAAATAAAGCAAAATTTGAAAATATGTAAAAAATACAGAGATGTTTAGACATCAAAACCAACTTCAAAATCAGTAATAATTGAATTTTTAGCTAAAAATGGGTTATGTCTTAAATATAAGAAGAGCTTTCTGCTACCATCCTCTGCCCACAATAGGTAATATCTATTTCTGGCCTTTTATAAACATTTGAAAATCTGGACATGAGCATCATAAAATAGACATAACAGATGTCATTTTAGAACTTGGCTCCACTCCCAAGTAATAAAATTGGCAAGAAATCTAGTATCAGTATCATCTTTTGGCAAATATTTGTTTCCATGCTGCTCTTGCAATTCTATTAGACAGTCTAGTAATAATGGATGGCTGGAAAGGTTTATATGCCAATTCAATGTGTTTCTTATTCCTATTTGTGTTTGCCAAAATTCAAATGTTTCATTTGAAGGTGACAGGAAAAGTTTATGTTATCCACATTCCCTGCACTATCCATGATATCCAGGGCAGCTCTCAATGCACCCCAAACAGAAGTGCTTGAAATCTAACTTCATGAAAAACAAGGACCATTTCCTTCAGTGGCTTCACCCTTATGAGTCTGTTTCATCTCTGCTTTTCAGGGAACTCACCCTGCCAGGAATTCCCTTTAACCTCAAGAAAAGCTGTTTTGCTCTCCAACTCTCTGAATATCAGTGAAGGGGCTTCTATACCCAGGTAAACAGCACCCAGGGCCCAGGACCCTTGGCTTATTAACAAAAAAGATGAAAAACTGCATTCCCTATGGCCAACACACAACCAAACATAGAGACACAATTTTTGGATTGGATTCCGAGAAAGAGAAAAGAAGGAAAAAGAAAGAAAAAAATGTGTTTTTAAGATGCCACTGAACTGTGTCTTGGGACCTAGTTTTGAGCTGGAGAGATTATTACCTACAAATCAATATAGCATTGTACTTTTCCATTACACCAATAAGAGGTAGTAAACATTAGAATTACATATCAAGGCTACTGCATTAAAAATTTTAAAACCAAGATTCTTATATTCATCCAGGATTAAAATAATGTATAAAAGGGCCCAGCATGACGACTCAATTGGTTAATCCTCCACTTGCAAGCCCTGGGATCCAATATGGATGCTGGTTCATGTCCTGGCTGCTCGGCTTCCCATCCAGCTGCCTGCTTGTGTCCTTGGAAAGCAGCAAGCAGCAGGGGAAGGCTCAAAGCCTTGCGACCCTGCACCTGCATGGGGAACCCAAAAGCCCTGGTTCCTGGCTTCAGATCAGCTCAGCTTTGGCTGTTGTAACAATTTGGGGAGTGAACCAGTGAATGGAAGATCTTTCTCTGTGTCTCTCCTCTCTGTAAATCTGCCTTTCCAATAAAAATGAACAAATCTTAAAATATAACTGCTAAAGCAAATGAAAGATTATAATATTCAGAATATAGAAAGTGTATCAGTCACGTATCTCTTCTAAAAGGTTGTGGACTCAGGTTTTGTGAAATTTTGTAAAAGTATGCATATTTTTGGTTAAATATCTTACTAATTTAGGAACACTATCCCAGAACAAAAGGTAAAGAGAATTTTAAAGATAATAAAAACTTTCAACAAACTCCGGACTTTCGAGAGAAAGGACATTTGGAGAGTAGTAGAGGTATTCTGAAGGCAGTCTCTTTTAGAGTATTGAAGAATCAGGATCAATCAGTTCTACTTAAAAATGATCATGACCAAACTGAGGAATAAACAGTATTTAACTTTCTTACAAACAACAGGTTTACAAAGAAATACTTAGTAAAATGCAAAAGAGAATATAACCAGAAGATGATGAAACAGAGAAACAGGGTAGAATCTGAGTATGAACAAAGGAAAAGGAAGAAAACAGTAATTTATTAAAACTAACCAACCAACAGAAAAGTAAAGGAAGTGCAGTGCTGAAAACAGTTAAGAATAAAATCTAAATACTACACCTAATGTAAATGTTCTGAAAGCTCTCTTTTAAGATGGATACCATCAGATGAGTTAGAATACAAATATGTACAGAATATAGAATATATATTTTTGCATATATTTCTGTATATAAATGTGTGTGTGTCTATTCTAGGCTGTGCAGGAAAAGAATGCATTATCTTTGGAGAATAAAACCCGTCCAGAAAGAGATTTACAAATGCTGGCATCAGTGCTGTGAGCTCACAGTCAGAAGGCTCCCATCTGCTTCCCCTCTTGTCCAATCAGCTTTCAGTTATCGGACAATTGGCAGACAATTAAGAACTACAGACATTCAAGGAAGGCTTCTCACAGGAAAAAGACTGAAGCAAAAACAATATAGTATTTGTATTTAAAATTGGAAGACTAAGACAAGAAAAAAATCATACACAAAACCAAAAGCCATCTCTAATATATTCAAGTGAGAGATAATAAAAGGTGTCACATGCATGATACAAGAACATGCCAGAAAACAGAAAACTAAAGGTTACCTTACATATGATAATCACTCTTACAATTATTTAATGCATTAGTACAAGTAAGCCAACACTAGAATTCAACTTGCAGAACTGTATCACAAAATAAATAAATTTTAAGAAGAAACGAAAAAAAAACCCAATTCCCTTTCTTGAAAAAAAAGATTTATTTACTTATTTGAAAGTCAGAGTGTGTGAAAGAAAGAGGAATGAATGGAGATCTATTTCCTGGTTCAATGTGCAAAAGGCTGCAATTGCCGAAGCTGGACCAGGTTGAAAGCAGAAGCCAGGAACTCCACCTTAGTGTCATTCCATGGTGGCAGAACTGAAGTGTCTGAGCCATCAATTTATGCTTCTTCGGCATATTAGCAGAGAGCTGGATCAAAATGGGGTAGCCAGGACTCAAGCCAATATTCTAACACAGAGTGTGATTCGGCACACCACACAACAGTGTCATCCCAGGATTGTTGAAACATATATTTCCATTCATTTTGTCATCAGCATTTTCTTTGTCTTTTGGTGCATACTTGTGCCAGCTACTTCTAACTTTTTTTGAAAGGGATAATGTGCACAAAAATGTAGATACATCCTGTCTCAAATATAAGAACTGTGCTAAAAGTAGTCATATGGAAAAGAGTAACTCAAACTGAATAATGTTGGAGAACTTTTAACATAACTATTAGTTCTGCCATCAGATTATTATTGAACATATTTAAACTTACTCTGATGCAATGAGAGCTTGTTTCTCAACCAAAACTTTCTGGTACAGTCTTCCATTTTTATTTTTCTCTTATATTCTTTTAACTATTATGTTTTCTATAATATATATATTAAATATCTAATATATGAAGCATCATGTTAAAAAGCCAAGGACAGAATAAACAAAGTCCTCTATTTCACAGAACTTCTATTGTATCAGTGCAAGTCAGCGATCAAACAAATCAACCAATGCAAACGGAGATGGGGCTGGTTGTTGTTGTATAGCCAGTGCTGCTGGATCCTGAGTTGCCCACATACCATAGCAGAGTGCTGGTTTGAGACCTAGATACTCTGTTGTTCTACTGTAGCTTCTTGTTATGTGCCTAGGAAGCAGAAGCTGACGGCCAGAGATCTTCAGTTCATGCCACTCAAAGAAATAACATTTTAGAAAGCACTTTCTAATGTGAGCATCTGAAATAAATTTGATAGTACGAAATGATTATTAAAGCCCCTTTAAACACAAAAACTATGTGACAGTCAAATCTTACTACCATTTTACTTAATTAAAATTTATAATGACATTTTAATCTGTGATAATATTATAAAGTTTAAAATTTAATAGTAACCAGTATTAAACGTCCAGCATTTGCACATTAAAGACTGCTAATTCATACTGTCGGTGCTGTGAGCGATTATCACACCAATTGAAAGATGGGTGGTGCTCCCCATTGGTGTGAATATAACAGAAGCCTGAGCAGTGGGGATGTCGATGCTATATTTACTATGACACCTTAGGACTTGTATTTTATGAATTCAGGATGAGAACACTGTTAAAAATGTATGCTTGTCACATTAGGGTGACCGTTTACAATTACATCCACAAGGACTATTATGAACAGTACTCTGTAAGACTTTCTTCACGGACCATATAGAACATGGTTTTTTGTACTTCAGTTTGGTGTTCAAGAACACTTACTGCTATTATGACATCCTCTTGAGTCACTACTTCCCTCACTGAAACCCAAAATAGCTATTTTTGTGCTTTTAAAAAAAACTAAAAATTGCTCACTTTCTCTTAATCCAGTTTACTTACTGTCAGTCTTATGCAGGTTTCAATACATCTAAAATGAGAAAGTCTAATTATTGAATTCTAAATGAACTCAACAAATCAAATTTTAAAAGCCTATAACTTGAAGCCTAAGAAAGAAACCCAAGTAAGACTGTAGTTTTCCAGTGATAATATCTAAGAAATATAAAATCCAAAGTCAAAGTCATATGGTGTATGGATATACATACATATTTTTTATCTTTACATAACACATCATCTCTGGGCATTATTTTCTTCCCATAAATCATAATTGTATCCACCAGTCCCTGTGGGACAGTATCATCAAACTGATAATGCACCTGCGTCTCTGCCAAACACACTGTCACAGAAGCTATAGAGAAGAAAAACTGCTTCTCAACACCTCTGTTCCTGAGCTTGTGAAACAGCTACTGTCTCCATGGTGATCTGTATTTAAGACAGCTATCTGATCTTCATTCCTTTTACTCTGTTTTCAGGCTTTCATAGATTGCCATTTTCAAAAGTATTTCATTTAATCAGTTTCCTTTTATTCCCAAAATCTCATTTCATTTAATAATATTAAAACAAGCCATTTATGTGAAACAACACACACACACACACACACACACACACACACACACACAAGTATATATATATATAAAAAACAGGAAAAATGTAGCTGGTACCTGAATAGAGTAATTATGCAAAACATCATTCACCAACAGAAAGATTTTTTTTTTAGAGAAATAGCAAGTACTGATTGCAGTAATAGAGAGATGCACTATACATAAACTTTATGAAAAATATAACTATCTCATACTAATATTGTGAATTAAACATAAATCAATGGAAAACTTAAAATTCTTTAGATACCTATCAAGTATTGATTGCAATAAAACATTTTTTAAGTTTTTTGAATGTGTAGTAATTTTTAGATGTTTGTGGATATGGCAAAATACTACATTTTCTGCTACACAATTATCAGCCTTATGTGTTCCTATGAATTAATAGCATTGATTCCTTACTCTATTTTCTTTCATGAAGGTTATATTCTAATGAACCTGCTAAGAAAAAGTTTTATCTATTCCACTGTTTTAATAATAATAAGGGAGGGCCTGGCGCGGTGGCCTAGCCGCTAAAGTCCTCGCCTTGAACGCGCCGGGTTCTAATCCTGGCGGCCCTGCTTGTGGGGGCCAGCTCCCTGCTTGTGGCCTGGGAAAGGAGTAGAGGATGAACCAAAGCCTCGGAACCCTGTGCCCATGTGGGAGACCTGGAAGAGGCTCCTGGCTCATGGCTTCAGATCAGCACAGCTCCAGCTGTTGCAATCACTTGGGGAGCGAATCATCAGACAGAGGATCTTCGTCTCTGTCTCCCTTCTCTCTGTGTATATCTGACTTTGCATAATAACATTAACAATAATAATAATAAGGGAAATTCCAGACTTTTTAAAAACTTAGCTGTAAATGTTGATTTTTAAATTCCTTATGAGGGCTCCAGAAGGATCGCTTCTTGTGAATGCACCTTGCAAATAATGTGTGTGTCTTCTTATGGAAAATATAAGTAATTCAAGAAGAAAATCGCCTGCCACAGATCACCACTGGATGTTGTGGGCTAAGGAGTTGATTAACTGCGCAGGTGTCCTTTCTTCTGTTTCGTCTCTTCCTCACCCATCCTCCCCTCAGGTCATCTTATGGTCCATCACCCACTTGTAACGGTGTTACTCCATGTGAAGCAACCTCCACTCACACGTACATGTATATTCAGTTCCACACTTTTTCAATAAACTTTCTTAACCACTTTTGCATCTTAAAATCAACAAATATATACTAAAATATTCTGAATGTATCAGTCAGATGAAACCAACATAGTTGGAGCCATAGTCCACAACTGACTTACCATAAATGTAAATCAATGTTTAAATGTTTTAATGTACATATGTATATATATGTATATATATATACATATATATATATATACATCTTACTTTTTAAATAATAAACTCATTTTACTTTGATGACGCTTACATAGCTGGGAAGTATGCATGCCCATGTGGACCACTGATTAGGGTGCAGAGGGTCAAGGAATGGGGCAAAGCAGATGAGACAACTGTTTCCAATCTCCTTTTTTCTTCCTATATCTGGGGAGAGGAGAGGAGAGGGCCACTTCCAGCAGTCCAACCGCATCAGTACCTGAGAATGGGAACAGCCACCAAATGTCACGCCAGGGTCCCCAATGTGGAACTGCTCAAGTGGTTTTAATAGTTCTGAAATGCTGCTGATTTCATTTTCCAAGGTTGAGGAAATCCTTCCCATATCCATTTGCTGACATGGTCCACATTGGAGTTTCTATTCACCCAAATACTCGCTGTTAAAGCTTGACCAGAAAAAAGAAAAAAAAAAAAAAAGCTTGACTGGGAGAGCTGTCCAATTTGTTTTACCCTCCATGGTACAAGACTGCCTCTGCAGGCCTCAGTGAATTGATTGTCATGTCTCCCATGACAATATGGGCATGCTGTCCACTGCACAGGCCTCAGCAGCCAAGGAGACCCAGTTCTGACATTTGCACTCCACAGGCAGACCACAGATCCTGTGATTTTCATCACTGTTCGGAGTTCTGAGTCACAGGAAGAGGGCCAAGTCAGGCTGGGCCAAGAATCCAGTGGCATTCATGAGATCTGCAATTAGGAGGTGACCTGATAGAGGAGCTTGAGGAATTCCTTTTCTCAGGATGTGGTTCCTGCAGGTGAGCACAAGAACCAAGGCTGGGAGCAAGCCCAGACCAAGCCAGTGCCTGCTGGCATACATGTGTCTTAGGTCTAGAGGAAGACCAGACTGGCCCAGTTCATAACCCTACTGGCAGGTGGGAGAACCAGAAAGGGCACAGGACAGGACAGGTTGAGCCACAACACCAGCCAGTTCACATTAGGGTCAGGACTGGGGGCTGGCTGGACTGTGCTAGGCTGCAGTTCCCATCAGCATGAGCGTGGGCAGGATAGAGATGTCAGTTGGGTTGAGCTAGGCTCCAACACCTATTGATGAGTGTGAGAGCTGAATGGGATGTGAGACATACTAGACCAATCTGCTGCACATGCTAGCATGAACAGGAACCAGAGCTGGGTGGGCCCAGTGGTGGTTATTGGGGATCACTCCTACTAGGCGGCTGTCCTGCTGGTGTGCATGACGGCTAAGTGTGTGATGGTTACAACATCCATTGGTTTGTGTATGAGATGGGGCTGGGACAGAATTGACCAGGTGACTGCAACCACCGCTGTGTTTCTAGGCTGATGTGGGAGATGGACTGAGCTGGCAAACACAGGAATCAGGTATGGGGTCACCTCTGGTGAGGTTTCTTTGGGGACTCCCTGACTGAATCACTGGACTCAAAAAATGTATCTTTCATATGAAAGAATTATGCAGCCATTATCATTCATGCTTTCTGGATATTGAATGACATGAAAAGGCTTGTGTCATTGTACATTAATTAGCTATGGGAATGTTCAGATTATGTTACCCTATGTTTGTTATTATAAGACACAATCACAAACGTTCACTTGGGCAACCTGAAAAGCTCCAATAGGACGGGAATGGAGTAGACGAACTAATAGGAATGAATTTCTTCAGATTCCAAGTGATGTTTTTTGTATACTTTTATAAGTACCAAAAAGCTATAATAAAAATTATCATATAGAACCTACCATAATTCAAACATTAATAGCCATGAGGCATAAACCTTCTTCACAGCATTTAGTCAGTTATGGTCATGATCTTACTTAATTTTTTAAATGCTTTTTTGCTATCATTTCTCTTTCTGCCTTGTAAAGTTTACAAAAATTGTTTATTTGAAATCATTAAAAGAATTAGAACACTATTTAGGTGATATAATCACTGCAGAAAAGCTTTATACAGCTCAGATGTATGGCATCAGTGTAAAATCTTACAAGAAAATCTATTTAAGAAACTATGAAGTTAATAGATTTCTAAATGCTCATAGAATCTTTAGACAGGAATAAAAAATGAGAGTTTCATCCATTTAATTTCTGAAACATTTTAAGATGTATGAACTGAAACTGATTTGAAAAATCAAACAGAATTGGCATATTTGCCTTTCATTAACATGAATGCAACTGCACCATTAGTCAAAAATATTAATCACATTGATTATCCTAAAGCCATTTTTAAGTTATTATTGAAAGCATAAGTATTCATTTTCCAGAGTATTCAATAAGACTGCCAGTCAAAAACAAAACAATAAATTCTGCAAACTGTGATGAAACAATAAAATCATTTAACATAATTGAATATTCCCCTGAACTGCCATAAAGATTAATCTCTGGGATAAATCAAGAAGAAACACTATTTACAGAGAGCCATAAGTCTTAAGTTCTACATCTAGTCCTATCATTAATATCAGTCCTTACATCCACTGGAAATACTATAATTGTGCCCTTAATTCTGCCTGTGTCGAACACCACAAGGATTCCCAAGTCACCCGAATTTCGCACACTCTAATCTTCCAAATGATCTTATACATTATTTGGGTCCCGCTCTCCTGCATCTGCAATTCCAATAATCTTTCATTATCTCTCTCAGAATCCATCATTAGCAAAATACACTGCATCCTAAAATGAGTCTCTCGATATTCCCTTCATTTTTGCTTCCATATAACATGAGTTTCCTTTTTGTTCATTTTTCTAATAGTTTCTAATAGTTTCTTCTACACTGCATATTACTGTGTGTTAGGTAATGCATATGTTTCTTAGCTTGATTTAGTCATTCCACAACACACACATTTGAAAATATTAATGCTGCATACCCTAAATGTATTAAACTTTTATTTACTAAATAAATAATATTTGAGTGTATTGTTGAATGAGAAAATGGATAACAAGCATGTACCTTTTTTTCTTAAATCTCAGTTCTGCAGTTAAAGATTATTTGTGCCATCAAAATTCCACTTTATAATTCCATGCATATTGCTTCAAAAACAATTAGTATATATATGAAACAATTAACTTCATTCAATATATACAATAGGTAATTTCAAGCTTAAAACAACCTTTTAGAAAATGTGCTAGGCAGGAATCCCATGACATAGAAGAAGGGAGGGATAATCAGCCAGACTGAAGTATATGAGGTCTTTGTCAACTGAAGGCTAGTGCTTCATGAAGACAAAATGTCTCAAAATGATCACGTAAATCCATAAACAAATTACTTTTATTGCAACTATGATTTAATTAATTACAGGGGCACATTTGATGCATTAATCAAGTTAAAACTGGCAACAGAACTTAACTGAATTTGGGATATTAGGAGATCTGGCTATTTTAAAAGTAAAGTTATTAAACAAAAAATACATACAGATTATGTAATTCATGTATTTCGGCTTGGAGAATTTTCACAAAGTGAATATGTATGTCACTCAAGTCAAGAATCAGAATATTACCAACACACCTAATGACTCCCTAAAATTCCTGACTAGTGAGTGATCTCTCAATCCCAACAATTCCCACTGATCTCATTTCCAATCTATAGATTAGTTTTGCCAGTGTTTGAATTTGGTATGAATGTAATTATACAGTGTGTACTTCTGAGCTACTGCGAAGCTGTGTTTCGTTCATTTTGCTTGATCTATACTCTTCCTTTATATTTTATACTCCTGGTAGATGTTTCATTTATTTCTACAATGTCATTAGATGATCATTTCTCTTGAAATGATCCTGAAGTAATATCTCTGGCCATGAACAATGCTTATTACCATTTGATTTCAAAAACTGCAACTCTAAAATTTCGTTCCCTCCTTCAATATGTGACAGTTTTAATTCTTTGTTGTCATCTTCCACATCTTTCAACTTAGTTATTCTGCAGTGTATGCAGAATAAAGCCTGCTGAGATTGCACAACTTTTCAGACATATACCAGATTTTTGCATATTCTCTTATAATGTGCCCATCTAATCCTTCAGACTTTGACATTTTGAATTCCTGATTTGTTATGATTATCTAGTAGAATGAATTTTTTTTATTTTCCTTGGAATTTATTAATCTTTAAATTCTCAGAGTCACAGGAAAGGTATGATTACTACAACAAAATTTTCATCAATTCTTATGTTACCATGATACTAATTTTAAAAAACATCAGATTCCATGTAGATTCAGCTGCAATTCTAATACTCCCTCGACCTTTTTCCTCTCCCTCCCTCCCTCTCTCTAATCCCTTCCTTCCTTCCTTCCTTCCTTCCTTCCTTCCTTCTTTCTTTTTACCTTCTTTCATTCATCTCAGGCTTCCTTCCTCCAACTTTTCTTTTTCCTTATTTTTGAGATAATCTTTTTTTGATAACTAACCTGCTTTAATATAACTGAAATCAAATGTGTAATGCTCCACTAACTAAAGTATTACACAAGTAAAAATTCATCCAAATGAAAACAAGTCCATTTCCCTCACAGTCAATTTTAAAATAATCACAGATCATTAAAACTATAGTAATATGGGCCCGGCACAGTAGCCTAGTGGGTAAAGTCCTTGCCTTGAATGCACAGGGATCTGATGTGGGCTCTGGTTCATATCCTGGCTGATCCACTTCCCTTCCAACTTACTGCTTATGGCCTGGGAAAGCAGTAGAGGAAGGCTTGACGCCTTGGGATCCTGCACCAGTGTGGGAAACCCTAAAGAAGCTCCTTGCTCCTGGCTCCTGGCTTCAGATAGGTTCAGCTTTGGCTGTTGCAGCCACTTGGGAAATGAACCAGTGGATGGAAGATCTTTCACTGTCTCTCTTTCTCTCTGTAAATCTGCTTTTCAATAAAAATAAGTAAATCTTTAAAAGTTGTAGCAATATTTAATGTGAAATTTTTAGTTTGACGAAGTTATAAAACCATATTTCACAAAGCTAAATGTTTGTTAATACACACAGGCATTTCTTTCTTTTTCTGAATTTGCTTTTTTAATTTTTTTAATTTATCTCTTATAAGTAAGATAGAACACATAGTATTTGTCATTCTGAATTCAGCTTACATCATTCAACATCATGCCCTCCAGTTACATTCATTTTGATGCAAACGGTGTTATTTCATTGTTCAGAATTTTTGTAATTTGATTAAAATGTCTTAAAGATCTTTTATTCTGATTGGTTCCCTATTACACACAGACTTTCTTTATTCTTTTTCATTCTTTCCTCTTTATTTTTGCCTGATTGGATTATAGATCGCAGATCTTTCTTTGACTCAGTCTTTCTGTTTGGCTGATGAATCAATTATATTTTTAATTTTACTAGTTGAAATTTTCATTGCTAAAGTTTCTATTTGTTCCCTCTTAATGATATATCTCCTTGGTGAATTTTTCATCATGTCACTCATTAATTTTCTCATTTCGTTAAGCTACCTGTATTCTCTTGAATAGTATTGATTTTCTCTATAATCATGGATATTACAGTTTACTTCACTAGAATTACATTAACCACTTCAAATAAAGTCATTTTGTTCCATAAGTTTTCTTCGTTCAGGATGTCAAGTATCAGAACAACTACTTTTTAGAATAAAATGATTTCTTAAAACTTCTTCCAATAAAGTGTGAAAAAATGTGTTGATTGCTTCTGTCAATCTTGTCATTTATCAGCATGGCAATATTTAGCCATTTAAATTACCATTTTTAGATTTGTGAAAAAGAAATTTCATCAACACATGTCTTAATGTTAGAAAATTATAAGAAACAATCATACTTCACATACATTTATTCAAATTAGTTCAAGGTAATTTGTCTCATTAGAAGTAAGAATGGCAATGACAATCAAATCTCTGAATGATCTGCTAATAGCACCATTATGTGTAAAGCTATGGTAGCACTGTGACCTCACTACAAATAATTCCCAGCTACAGCAAAGTCAAGAAGATTCAGCTCTTGTGTGATCACAGCACAGAGTATTCTCAGAAAAGTCTTGGGGACTTTGGGGGCAATTAATTTTCGTCAATTATGGTCATCCTTACTACCTACTACTCAGGTAGAAAATATAAAATGGACTTTACAAGAATAGAAAGCAGCAATTAGCTTTCTAAGATAAAACACACATACACACACAAAATAATCTTTAAATTTACAACATTTTCCCTGATATGTAATACAGAGGAAGTAGTCTGAAGAGTGAATTCCAATTAGAAAACAAGCAAATCCCAATTCTGATTACAAATTACTCATGAGTTCAATTGTTGTCTCATCATTATTATAAGTAATATAAGCCAGGAGTTTCTTCCTGGGCTCCCACATGGGTGCTGGGTCCCAAGGCTTTGGACTGTCCTCTAGTGCTTTCCTAAATTACAAGAAGGAAGCTGGAAAAGAAGTGGTTCAGCTGAGATATGAACCAGCACCCACATGGAATCCAAGCATTTACAAGACAAGGACTAACACTAGGCTACTGCACCAGGCCCTCATTTTAAATATTTTTTTAATTGTTGATGACACAGAAGTGTGTTTATAAAATAGACTGAGCAATAGTGGAGTTTGGGATCATGTCTAGGGACTGACTGACCTTTAACTAAGTAGCTGGGATGCTGAAATGAAACCAACTCTGAATTTCAGGAAAGTGATTAATAAAATGAGGTTTTATGATCTCTACGTGAAGTTTAGAAACCTTAGCTGATTGGCTACATGTCTTGTCATTTGTCTCTGAATATAGGGTTAAAACTGTTTTTCGTGGTTACTCAATAGTACAGACCAAAAATATTGTCCTAGGTGCACTGAAAATTCTTATTCTGAAATTACTATGTTGGATGCCATTTATATATGTTACATGATTTGTTTTGTACAAAATCCTGTGAAAATATGAGTCATTGAGGGTAGGCATTTGGCACAATTGTTAAGACACTGCTTGGGATACCCATATCACGTATCAGAGGGCCTTGGTTCAAGTTCCTGCTCGCTCCTGAATTCCAGGTTCCTGCTAATGCCTATCCTGGTATGAACAGGTGATGGATGCACCCATTGCCTGCCAGAGTGGAATTCATCTGAACCATAAGCCATAGATAGCCAGCAAAAGCTTTTGGCGTTGCCCTGCCAAGAAAACTGCAGGTAGGACCCAAAGTCAATAGATCCACAGCACGGTAGCTTTTAAGTTCATTATTTTGTATGATGTGCAAATGATCTTATAAATATCCAAGTGATATGTGGGAGAAAATTCTCCCCACTTCCAGCCAGAGCAACAGTCACTCAATGCATGGTAATAGTACGGGCTAATTTATCACCATGTGGGCATAACTGCAGGAACAGCCAGCCAAGAGAAATCTCTCCTAATGATACAACCCTTGTTGTCTTTGACTGATATTTCTGTTCTGGGCTCTCCTTTTCCAACTTCAACATGTCAGCTGGCAAAGATATGACCATGGAATGAATGATGCTCAACTCCTCGGAACAACACATTAATATAGTCACTGAAATGCTGTCTGTAATTGGGGATCGCCTTTACTTTATCTTAGCTCTGAAAATTAAATTTGCACTTGACAACTACACTTAGTTCATATGGCAGAAGGAGGTTAAAGTCATTACTTCAAGTTCTAATTTCAAGGAGGTTAAAGTCATCACTTCAAGTCCTAATTTCATGGCTGACAATTCTTAGAGTAATTTAATGTAGAGTGGTAAGGCATACCAAATTATTTTTTGTACTGTACCTAGATACAAAGTACATGCCTCCCCTCCGCCCCCAGATAAATAGAAGTTGCCTTGTATTCAAATTTGTACCAAGATTTTGTATTTGTCACATTCTCAATTTTTGCTTGTTTTGAGAAAAAAAAAAACACTACCCTGAAACAACTTCAACTACTGGCAGTTTGGAATGCTGAGATATACTATAAAAAATGCTTTTTAAAAATGAAGAAGGCAAAGAAATTTCACATATAGTCATTATCATTCTATGTTCAGTCCCTTGGATGCAAGTTTGAATTTAATTGTAATGAAAACAATGAAAGACAAGTTTTAAAGTCTTACACTAACTGATTCTCTTGCAGGAAAAGCAAAGAATTAAAGCGTCCAACTTTGACAAAGAAGGTCTATCCAGTGATACTAAATTGCATTTCCATGTGGAAATACAGGCAGTCTCAGACTTAAATATTCAATCACAAATTTTTTTGCTTGATTGTACAAAAGTGATACACATCAAGAGGAAAGCTTATTTCAGATTGTGGGTTTGGTCCCTTCATAGTCTAGTGAGACACAACGTGACTCTCTTGACAGAAGCAAGGTACAGCTCCCAGCAATCTTTGAAATTCTGAGAAAGAACAACTAGGTCTCTACAGTGTGCTGTGCTGCTAACCAGCGTATTCAATACCTCAAGGGGACTAAATGCATTTTTGAATTAGAATATTTTCAAGCTATGATAGATTTGTCAAAGTGAAGGAAGTCCCATTGTGAGATCAGCATTTATTCTCAGGAAGCATTTGTACTCAAGAAGTGCCTATTAGGGATGAAAAAGAAACTGAAGCCAATTATGTATATAAATAATTTGTTTCCTGAATAAACAAAAACATAATATTTATTCTCAAATATTATCCCACCTAAGAGTATTGTGCATGTTTGTGTAATGAATGAGTTGCATGTTAAAATTGATGTATGATAATTTAACACTTATCACTAACCATATTTTCTAGTTTACCAAAGGAATCCTTTATTTTACAAAGTAGGAAATTATATTATCAGAATGACTTTATATTTGAGTATATTTTATATTATTTTATATTCAATTAGCCTACAAGGAAATCTTCTTTTTTCTTGCTTTAATTGAGAGACATACAATCAAAAGAAAAGCTGGTACTTTGAGGTGGGAAAAGCATGGCTTTTTGCATTGCACAAGAAAAGTCACCACACATACAACACAGACAGCAAAATGGACAACACCAAAGGAGATTTTGTGTACATAGACATGCAACAGAGGATGCTAAATAACCCAACAGATGGTTAAGAACATTACAATCTATGCCAAGGCATGGATTTTTCATAAAGGAAGATAAATTATTGGATTTTCATTATTTTCCTCCTGCATGAACAATTTCTTTATACTCTCTTCATAAGTGCTCTCTCCTCTTATATAATTGATACTTCAGAAAGTCATAGCTCATATTTTCCTCCTTTAACTCCAGAATTTGGCTCCACAATTAATCAATACTTCTCAAAAAACTCCATTCAAATATAGAAAGGATTCCTATTTCCTAACCATAAGCTTTTTTGCTGTTCCACCATCCTTTCCTATTAATGCCAATGGGTTTTTATTATTTTTTTCATGATATGGTTCAAAAAATACAGGATTCCCCCATCTGCGGCCCATTACTTACAGTATTCCCCCCACCCCATATTATCACTATAGTATAGTCTTCCAACAACAGTCACAAGCCCAACATCCTGCTATCTAGTGTGTCAGGTCACTGTAGGTATAGACAATAGAAGATAGTGCAGTATTCTATGATCAAGGTGGATTTAACAGTTTAATTTGAAGTCCTCCTTTTGTTCAGGAGTAGAGATGCATACTGCAATGTATCTTCACTTCTTGGTATGCTAATCTCCATTATACAATTCATATATGAAAATATACATATATACATGTTTACCCATATATCTATTAATCTTGTATTTTGCATGAATGTTGCCTTATATCAGAGATAATATATAACATTTGTCCTTTGGGGATTGACTTATTTCCCTGAGCATAATGGTCTCTAGTTGGGATCCTTTTGTTGCAATTAGTAGAATTTCATTCTTTTTGATGGTTGAGTAGAGCAGATATACCAGTGTTTATTTTATTTTTTTATCCAAACCTCTTTCTATGTGTATCTGGGTCCTTTCCACATCTTGACCATTGTGGCTTGTGCTACTGCAAATGAAGTTTCCTAATTCTTTCTCCATATTAAGGAAGTTTTCATTTATTATTTCATTGAATACATTTTTAAACCCGGCTTCTCTTTCCAAACCTTCTGGAACTCCCATAATTCTTATATTTGGCCTTTTAATAGTGTCACTTAATTCTTGAATACTCCTTTCTAGCCTGATCCAGCTCTGCTTCCAGCTTTTTGATTGTTTCACTATTGTAGCAAGAAGTATCTTCTAATTCTGAGATTCTTTCTTCTGCCTCCTTCATTCTGTTATTAAGACTGTCCACTGAATTTTTAATTTGCTCTATTGTATCCTTCATTTCCAGTATGTCTGCTTGATTTTGTTTCAGTGTTGCTATTTGCTGTGTGACATACTCCTTAAATTACTTGAAATCCTCTGTGTGATTCTTGTTATTGATAAGAAGCTTTGTAATGAGTTTTCTGAATTCTGTACCCCCCATTTTCTTGATGTATTCCTCAGTTAAATCTGAGGTTTGCAAGGTCTTTTGTTCCTTTGCAGAGGAATCTTCAGTGATATCAATTGTGAGTCTGTCTTTTCTTTTGCTCTTGGTCATTGTACTCTGGTTAGTAGATTCCTTTTCCTTAGGGCAGGTTTCTAAGATGTGTCATCCACAGGCCTACAATTCAGTTTTACTTATTGCATCTGGTACCCGGTTTTGTGTTTGTAGTTGGTTGTGCCACTCCTTCCAGTGAGTTTCAGATCTGGGCTCTTGTGTTAGGCTTCAACCATGGTCTCTAAAGCCCTAGCTCCTGGCTCACAAAATATTTTTTTTAAGTGAAGGCTATAATGCCTTAATCTCTCATTATACAGCAATTGTGGTAGTATAATATAGGACAACAATAATTTTTTTCAGGCAGAAGCAAGTATTTTGAACTAAATCTTTATCTTCTCGCAAAAAATTAGCCCCCCCAAAAGAAAACTTCTAGAGATATGTTTCTTTTGCTGAAATCAACCCCAAGTTTGGTTCATGAGTTCTTGCCATAATGTCACGATGCCTCAGCTGCTCTATTTTATTTTCCTTTAAATACTATCTTCCTATTATACTGTTACTTATTTAGATCAAATATCATTGACACATTTTTTTCAACAAATATTGAATTACTCTCGGGCCATCCATTTTGAACTTTATAAATTCCTTTTTCTGACAATAAACGATTCTGAACTGCATGATGAACTCCCACAACTGTGAGCTGTCACTGCTGTATTTTCACTAATCAGCCAACCATCTCAAGCAGGGCTGTCATTTACTTAGGGAAAGATAACCAAACCCTTCAATAATATTGTTTCTAAAGGCAAGCAGCGATTAAAAAAAAAAAAACCCACAACAGTTTTCATCTTACTTATTTGGTCTGTGATAGAAAAGCCAAATTTACTTTGAATTACAGTAATAATAAAAACATTTACTATTTTACCATTGTAGACACTTTATACTATTAACCCTTTAATCCCCATGGCAATTCAATACAATAAATACCTCAATGTTAGCATTTTAAGGGAAAAAAATAAGATATTGAGAAATTAGGCACAGCTTGAATTCAGGCAGTATAATTTTAGGGGCCAGGGGTGATCAATACAGCTCTACAATGGGTATACTTATTACATATTTTATATTTTATCTGACATTGATAAAAGATTGATTTTTAAAATCTTAATTTATTTTTATCTAATACCAACAGAAACCTTTTATTTCAGTTAGCTTCAAACACCAAAGCAAGTTCTATCTATCCTGCTGAAGCCCTCCAATGGTTACTGTTGGTTTTGGTGGTAGTGGTTGTGATGGCAGTGGTGGTAGTAAAGATGGTGTGTGTCTCTTCTCATTCTTTGAAAACAATGACTTTTTCAAGACGTATTCATGTTTTGAAAGGCATACACACACCCCTCCCATCTGCTGAGTCACTCCCCAGAATGGCTGCAACAACCAGATTTGAGCCAGTCCAAAGCAGGGAGACAGCAATTTCAGCCTGATCTCCCAAATGTTCACTCATGGTCCCAATGTTCACTGCCTTCCCACACGCATCAGCAGGAATCTGAATCAGCAAAGGCAGCATCTGGAACTTGAACCAATACTTCAGTATGGGATGACAATGTTGCAAGCAGTAGCTAAACCCATTTTTCCACAGATACCAGTCCCTGACAATGATGCTTTAATAGCCATGTGTCTACTGTATGCTTGTTAATTTGTGATACATCCCCTCAGGGATCAAGTTCAAAGTCTGTTTATACTTTAAGCTATTCTTAACAGAATATTAAGGGCAAACACAGATTTAGTACTTTGCATCTACTTCATAATGTAATAGTTCCTTTCCCTCGCCCTTAATCCTAACATTCATCTTTAAGAGTTGCTGTTTATCCTCCTTCTGCAAATGAGGCTTAGAGTAGGAGAATAACTTGGAAGGCAAATCTGACACTAGTGAACTAAGCATCTTCTGTGCCACAAGACATGCTTCATTGGTTCCTTACGTGAGAAGATGATTTCAAAGGTTCTGTGTCACATTAACATGTCAGATAGTCTTCATTATCATTTTATAATTAAATCTCCTTGCAAACAACTTTGGCTCCTAAAACATATGATGGCCATTCCACGTATCAACGCATATTTTGTGAAAATGTTGACTTTAGCAAAGGAAAGAGGACTAGAAAGTAAGCATATTTTATTTGCCATTTTCACATAGGGTAGAGAATTTGTTCTCCAGTTTCATTAGTTACGTAATTGCATGCATTTCCTTTACTAAATAAGAGGGAAAATGTGAAAGGTAAAAAAGAAAGTATAACCATCACTCATTTTATTGTGGATTTGTTAAACATTAGTCAAAAACATATAGCAAATCATTCAATATTTAAAATACACTTGTGATTAATGTCAATTCATTGGCATTGATTCTATGGAAGTTGAGTAAATAACAGCCACTCCAGTGGTTCTGGTAATGCATGGGAACTAATTACAAAGTATATTTGTAAGTATCTTTTTGCTAAGCACAGCCAACCAATCTCCTCAGCATCACTCTTCACCCATGTATTCAAAGAATGTTCTCACTCTGTCTCTCTAAAAGGGTGATGAAAGGCACATATGATAAATCTTTCTAGTTCTTACAGGAAACGGAAGTAACCAATTAGATAGGAGTTTCTCAAGCAAGGCATTATTAAGGTCGACTCCGAGGACCTGGGAACTTCTTCGAATTTCGCTTTGAGGGACAGGGGAACATTTGGTACAGTGTTTAAGATATTGCTTGGCTCTTTGACTTTCCAGATCAGAGTTTCTGGATTTGAATCGGCTCTTCTTCCACTTCCAGTGTTCTTAATAATGCAGAGCCTGAGAAGCAGAAGGTGTTGACTCAAGATCCTGTCTTCCGCATAGGACAGGAATGTGAGGCAAGCAGACCTTGTCAGCTTGAGCAGACGTTCTTAGCACAGTGTAGTGAGGAAGGGAAACTATGCTTGCTAAACAGTCATTTCTTGTAAGAACAGTTATACCCGAAATACAAAAGGAATGACTTACATGAGATTTGTTTCTCTTCATATTGTATAATGAGCAAAAGAAAAAGAATTTGGTTTGAAATTATTTTACATTGAAAAAAAAAAAACTGTAATAGTGTCCCTTCATTAAAGAGAAAGGGGATGGCAGGAATGGTAGTACAGCAGGTTCAGATGCCTCTTAGGACACAGACATTCCATAGGTGTGTTTGCTTCACGTCCTGGGTATCCAAGTTTCCTGCTCGAGCATACCTTGAGGAGGCAGTAAACATATAAA
This sequence comes from Ochotona princeps, assembly GCF_030435755.1. Classification (NCBI taxonomy): domain Eukaryota; kingdom Metazoa; phylum Chordata; class Mammalia; order Lagomorpha; family Ochotonidae; genus Ochotona; species Ochotona princeps. The sequence continues at coordinate 33,402,109 of NC_080842.1, read as the reverse complement.
TCAATTCCACGGGTCCCTGCCACTGTGTGGGAGATCTTGGTAGAATTCTGAGTTCCTGGTTTCAATCTGGTTCTGCCTTGACTTATGACCATTTAGAGAGTAAACTAGTACATGATGATGTCTCTCTGTCCCCCCTCCTTTCTCTCCTTGTTTGCACTTCAAATAAACAAATAGCAATAAATAAATAAACTTGTAAAAGAAGAGTAAAACTGTGTAGCAGAAAGGAGTAACAATGTAAGTGTTGCAGTTTTACTGTGGACTTGTAAATCAAGTTCAAAAATACATGCTGACAGGCCACCAATCTCTGCTTGTACTAATAGTCTTTCTCTTTTCACTTCTTCAAGCTTTATGATACTTTCTTGAAATACACACATAAAACTTAGTCTTGATATCTGCTAGCCCTGTGCCACAGCATCCACGATTAGAGGCAGTAATTACACTGTGAGATAATCCGTCATGGGTGCTTTTATTTGTGACTCCTGATAATTAATGATGATTCAACAGCACAGCAGTTACACAGTCTAGAAGAAATTCATCTTCTAAAGGTCAGAGAAGGGTTGAAGCATGAAGTAAAATAAGCCCTTAGCTGTTGGTTATTTTTCACCAATCAATCTTTATGAGTTTTTCCCCCCCTTTGGAAAAGTGTACTGGAAGTGTTCAGATCTTCGCAAAGGCAACAGGCTTACTCTGAAAGCTTACCTCTTGATTTCTTTATCATCAGAATAAGATTTTTTTTAATTCATTGTAAGAAACTGTAATGGGAAATCTGTTTGTAACAGCAGTTAAGTCACTGTTTATGATACTTACATCTCATATCGAAGTGTTTGGGTTCAACTCAGAGCCATTCTAAATTCCTCCTTCCTGCTAATGTGCACACACTGAAAGACAGTGGATAATGGCTCAAGTTTAAGTCCTGAAAACCCAGCACCATCTATTACAGGAATTTCAGGAAAGAATCATCTGATGGAATCTCTCTCTCTGTGTGTGTCTCTTTCTCTCTGTCTCTCTCTCACCCTCTTCAAACATGTTGCATTTTGGAAAGGTAAAGTTGTGTTTCAGTGGGTCAGCGAAGATTACAAAGTTTGTATCAATTTAAACATAGTAAATCTGTAATTTCTGCAAATGATAAAAACAACTCCTCTCCCCCCTTCACTATCTATGACCTACAGCATAGAAACCAGTCTCTCATTCTCAGTGCCACATGTCTGGAACGCTCACCAGAGCATACCCCCGGTTTAATACCGGACCATGGCTTCAATTAGATCACAGAACTGGAGCCTAAATAGAAAGAGACATCTGTTTCATTCCCCCCAAGAGGCAACAGGCATCAACTTTACTGCCCTTACATGAGCATCAGCTTTTCTCTCCACAGCTGTCACCTGAGGAGTATCCCTCAACGAAGTCAAACTCCAAGCCAGAGGGAAAACTCTGTCCTCCATGAAGAAGTTCAGGTTGCCCTTGTGCTTAGTTTCAAGTGCTCTGCTCCTGCTGGCTGGCCTTTCCAATTCTAGCTAACAGTGACTGAGTTAAAGCAGCTGCTTGTCATTCATTTATTATACTGAGTATCTGTACTTTTCAAAGTCATGCGAAGGAAACAGACACAACTCCAAGTTACTTGTCTATTTATGGTCCCACTTATCAGTAAGTACACACTTTGCTCAAGTATATCATCAAGACAACCAATTTAAATGCTATAAATTATAACACAAAATTAAAAGGAGTTATAGATGATGAAATAAATATGAATATTACTAAGAGGAAAGGCTAATGAAGTTATCTTATTCCCTCAGCATCAGCTGTGATTGTTTAAAATAAACTCTAAGAGGACTAAGTGAACACAAACCACATATCAATGTTAAACTAACAAAGTAGCTTTGTTATGATTGTAACTTTGTTATGATTGTCGCTATTGTTGCTAGAGATTTAAATCAGTCTTGGCTGTATAAAGCATGAAGGTGCAGGTGCTATGGCACAGTGCATACAGTTGCTGTTTGGGATGTCTGCATCTCATATCAGCCTGCCTAAGATTCAGTTCTGACTCCTTTCCTTCATGTCCAGTTTCTTTCCATTATGAATGTGAAGACAACAAATGCTTGGAGAAACATTTGTTCCCCTGCAACCCATGTGGAAGATTCTAGACTCCTGGCTAAGCACCAATTATTGTATTTGTGGCATAAACTGGTGAACGGAACATCACTCTCTACCTGACTGCTTTTCTCTGGCACTCTACCTGTGAAATAAATAAATCGTTAAAAATAATGTTCAAAATAAGTGCAATGTTTAATTTTTTAGTATCAACTTGACTGAGCCATGATTTTGAGATATTTGGTCAGACATTGTCTTGGAGGTTTCAGGGAATTAACAAATTACAAATTAACATTATAATTATGAGACTTTGAACAAAAGAGATTGACTTACACAAAACAGATGAGCTTCATAACTGGGTGACAGCCTGAGACATGACTGACTCATCCTCACTGTCATCCCTAAGAGATAAAGAGATTCTGCCTGAAAATGGCCTTGAACTCAAACTGGCCAGCGTGCCAGTTGGCCAATCTCATTAGATTTTAAAGTCACCAGCCCTCCACAACAGCATAAGCAAAATCTCTAACATAAATCTGTTTTCTCTCTCTCTTCCCCTTCCTTCCTCTCTCCCTCCCTCCCTTTTGGTTTTACAATCCAGTGAGTAAGCAATAACCAAATGAAATCAGAAATACCAGGAGGTGGGAACCCAGCTGGATTTGTACACTTGGGATGAGAGTCACTCATACATTGTTGCCATCATTCCTAAATATCAAATATTTCCAGTTGTCTTCCAAGATAACTTTGTAGGATTGTATATTTTTCTATACCTGTGAAGTTAGATCTGGCCAAAGAACTTGGTTTAACCACTGAAGCATATTCAGGATGAACCTATATCATTTCAAGGTGAAATTCTTGAAAACTACAGTGTGATATAAATTTTTTTCATCTTCCATGGTTTGCCAACATATATTGTTCGTAATTTTTCAAGCAACAGGTAATCTAGAGCAGAAAGCCTGGTTTGCCTTGAATGAGCAATGAGCTTGAAAGAACATCTATACTAGTTTCCAAAACATGGGGGTAATTTGTCCTTTCCTCATGGATGCACTGCACCATTAGCTGGTTCACTCAGCTACTACCGACTGCATGCTGAGCAGCTGTCCAACACTGGTCTAGAATCTGGAGATTCTGTGCTTAATTAGCCAAACAGTGCCCAGCTGGATCTTCTCTTTGCCTGGGGAAAGATGAACAAGTAAACAACTACTAATAATACTAATTCCAGCACTAAGAGGGTTAAGAAGAGAAGGAAATGGAGCGGGGAGTCTGAACAAGATCATATGGGGCCCTCTCAGGAAAGGTGGTCAGACCATTTCCCCTCCCCAAGGAGCTAAGAGTTCCACCTACAACTGTTGAAGGAAAAGATTCAGACACTTGAATATCCATAGAGAGAATCTGGATGCACAAGGTTCTTGAGGTGGGAAGAGCTTGACACAACAGAAATGGGTGTAGGCCCTGTGAATGCAGCAGTGACCATAAAGGGGTGGAAAGGGTGTCAGGGAAAGCTGAAAAGGTCTGGGACCCCACAGCCCACAAGTTTCAGGAATGGTTAGAAGCTTTCATTTTATTCTAAACGAAGGCAACCAAGATGAACTTAACCACAGTGAGATCACTCAGGTACAAAAGGCAGCATAAACAAGATCCCTGTGGTGATAAGAAAGAGAACACATTCAAATACAAAGAAGGTCATGAGTCTGAAATTGTGGCATAGCACGTGAAACAGCTACCTGCAACATAGACATCCCACAAAGGCACCAGTTTGTGTCCTAATTGCTCTGCTGTTGATCCAGCTCCCTGCAAGGGCTGAGGAAAGCAGCTGAAGATGGTCCGATGGTTTAATCTCCTGCCATTGCAGTGGAAGAACCAGAAGAAGCTCCTGGCTCCTGACTTTGACATGGCTCAGCCCTGACCATTGCAAACATCTCAGTACTGAGTCAGCACATGGCAATCATTTGCTCTCTCCGTTATTCTTTCACAGAAATAAATCAATTTTAAACAACCAAAAAGATCAGTGTGATAGAAAATGTCACATATCAGAGAAGACCAACCATATGACAAACCTCCAAGGACAAATTGGACATTTTCAGTGATGGACATGAGTAACTGCCAGGGTCGCCCTTCTGTGACTTCTGACTCCCTCTCCTGTTCTCACACACTGTAAGTTTTCACCTTCCTTCAGGGAAATGATTTGAAAGCACTGCAATCAGAGGATAGGCTCAATTTCAACATCTCCCACTGATGTATCTCTTAGCTTTTGTACAATAGAGAATGGTAGTGATCTCCTCTTCAAGTCTGTGTGTGGCTTTTCTCCAACCAGCAATATAGGAGCTAAAACGTTGATTGATGTGTCCACCCACTGCCAACACACACCCACTTTCATGGTGCAAATGTAGAACAGAGACTAAATAATATAAAATTTAAGCACATTCTAATGTCTTAGAATAACAGACCTTCAACTGACATTTGTTGACAGTAATTTTGTAATTCTACCACGAATTTACTGTGATTCTAACGTCTGCGTGGGGGCTTCTATTCACAGGCGTGTGATATTCCTGGCTCCACAATATGAGATGTCTTTTTGGACATTACTGTCCTTGAATTTATTCTGAAATACATGTCGCAGAATATGCACATAGCTAGTCCATCCATAATTATTTTGGAGTCTCATACCATAAATGTCTCGTTTAGTCCCAGCTGGTGGAACACAGAATGCTACACTTTTCTCAAAAACTTAGTTGACTGCTTCAATTTCCACTTCCCCTTTCTAGAAATAGTTCCATTTTTCACTTGTGCTTTCTTGAACCCAACTCTCTTACCTTGTTTTGTCTGGATATAACTTTAATATATTGGACAGGCCAGTTTAGATGGGAGAGCCATTTTTATCCACTTGAAAAGCTTGGAGCAACAGACCTTTACAGAGCCATTGTTGTGAGTCAAAATTTCTCAGTCTGTGTCACAGCCATATCACTGATTTCTCACTTCTTATTAGAGTTTCACCTCAAAGAGCATCCCATCATCTGAGGAATTGATTCCATCGAACAAGCCCCCGAATATCGGATTGTCCTGATCTCTCTTTTACATGCAAGCTGATCAATTCTTTCTAAGGTCATTTTTGCTGCATTAGCACCTGATAAAGGGATAATCAAACTTAGTTTTTTATGTGATAAATTACTTGGCAAAGGGGCTGCAAACTATAACAAACCAAATACCAAATAAATGTGAAGTTAAAGAATTGTGCAAACAGAGAACATGCAACATAACCTATTGTGGATCAAAAGTATATATTTACTATCGGGCTCTGTACGTAATACATTTAACTAGTGTTGTCCTGTAGGTACAAGTATATGCTGTCCAGGTTATGTTAAGCTACCATTTCACCCAGTAATTCATCCTTGTAAAACATGAGCTAGTCTTATCCTAATTTCCAATCGCTTTCACTTCTAACTTCCTATGATTAATATAGCCAACTGTACATAGTTATTTCATAACAGCTTCCTTATTTTTCAGATTGGGGTCATGCTACAGGCCCTACTCATCAGTCACCCTGGAAACAGACTAGTGGAGACTTTTTGCCATCACAAACTTCCTCATTCATCATTGCAAGAAAAGGAGGAACTGGGAAGACTGTGCCCTGATACTTAATGCTTATTCTTTGAAATACCTCCTTTTATTTGCCAAATTAAGGCATATGATCACAGCTAACCTCCAGGAATAGTGACATACATTTCCCTTAGGAGCCTAGTAAAAATATTTATTTCCTGGATATACAAAAATATATGTTCTCGTGACATTACCTTTCATATCATCACATGGTTGGTATTCATATTTCCCTCTGTTCCAGAGGATAACTTCCCTATGGGCAAGGACCATGACTGTTTTTCTTATCAAATTAAATGTATTATGTTCAACTGTTTATTTCACGCATGAATGACTAGATTAATGTCATTATTTCTGTTGTATTTGAAACTTTATACCTTATGTTACCAATAATATCCTCATATTTTTCACAAATATTTGAAACTATATTTGTCCTATCAGTATAAAGAAATAAATAATAACTCCACCCTGTCAGCTATAAGGTTATATCAAGAATTTGAATGCAAGTCTTTTTTTTTTTACTTTTTTCCTTCTACATATACTGTATTTGTTTATTTTCACTTCAATAACCTAGAATCTTACACCCAGGTATTTGCTAACTTTATGAATCTTTTATTTTTGGATATCATTCTTAATATATTATACTTGCATTTACAAAATCAATCAATATTAGTAAGTGAAAAGTTCTGAAAAGCATGTATATGGGAGATCTTCAAAAAATCATACATAATGTGCATTATGAAAAATTGCATAGACTTCAAAATTTTTTCTCATCAAAATAAACTCACTTTTGAAATTTCATTCTCCATAAACCTTTACAGTTTATTTATAACCCACATGGTTCCTCCCTGTGTTCTTAAGCTCCATACACTGATTCACTGAGCGCCTGAAAGTAGTATTTCCTCACCTTTCAACTTCTTTTAGGGAAAAGCATTTGGTAATTGAATGCCACTTGGAAATATTTTTGTCCAATGTAAGTTTGCCCAAAACTTGCAATATATGATAAAACTTTTTTTTTTTGCTTTCATATGAATTATAGTTTGGATCTTGATGTGGAGCCACAGTCCACATATGCTGTGAAATTTGAGAAACCCAAGTCTAGTCTCAACAGTATTTCAGCTCCAGAAAAAAGTATGCAGTCGCTGCTTTTCAGTGATACCTGCACCCTGCACTAGTAGGCAGTCCTTGAGCACAGGGATGCAGTCTTGGATACGGGAGAGAGCTGATTATATCAACTGGATATTCTAGCTCCATGCCTCACTTCGTTTTCAAAGTTATTTCCATCAATTTAAGCATGTCATGATGGCAAGTCCAGTCATTGTGACTGGAATTCAAGCTGTGCTCCCCAATGCCACTGAATCCTCCTTCCTAGCCTCTCTTCACTGTGCCTAAACCTTACTTTCTCCAAAAATTCAAATAGAATATAAGGGATCCTAGGGGAATCTGTGTTTGATTATAATAATAGTTATTAGCAGAAACCATTGCACATGTCTGCTGGATCCATCGTCCATGTTAGGAACTCCCTGCCACAAATCTTCCATTTCACTGAATACTTGGAGATAAAAGAAACACTGAAATAAACCTTAGCCCAGCAACTGTAGTTGTTTTCTACTGCTACTACAACAATCACAAATTTAACAACTTAAAGTAACACTTTAACATCTTATCATTCTGTGGGTGAGGAGCCCCATGCACCATATTCTCTGTTTTGGGTTTCACAGGGTGATGGGAAGGCTGTGCTACTTGGTAAAGATGGACTCCTTCTGTTCTGGATGATAACCTCCCTGAGGGCAAGGAGACGGACTCCCCCTCAAGTTTATTGAGGTTGTTGGCAGAATTCAATACCAAATGGCTATGATTAAGGATCCTTGTTCTTGCTACTTGTTAGCAGAGCATTTATCTCAGTTTTCTGGCTGGGAGATAGCTTTCTCCAGCTTCAAAATCTGCAACATTGAGAGCTCCTCCATTCAGAATTCCTTCTACTCTTCCATCCGCCAAAACATTCCTCTTGCTGATTCTTCCTCTTTTAGCAGCTCCTATCATGACACTTCACCCAGAATAATCTTTCTACTTTTAGTAAATTGATTAATAATCCCAATTGCACTTTACACCTCAATTCATGCTTGAATCACCAAGGGACCAGGAATCTTCAGGAGAATCTTCGGAGTTCAACATTCTCACAAGACTCAAGAATGTGCAAATCTTTATCTGGTCCCACTGTCATTACCTACCCTCAAGTTTCCTGCTTTTCCCCTTGACATATTGCATATGTAAATACCATCACTTCTCGAGTAGAAACTTCCCTCCTTTCTCTCCTGGGCTGAATTATGCAGCTGAGAACCATCCATCGGGGCAGGTGAAGTGGTTAAGATCACGAGTTGTCAGGAAGCTCTATCCTAAATTACAAAATCTGATTTCGATACCTGGCTGTACACATGATTCCAGATTCCTGCCAAGACCAACTCGAGAGGCAACACGAATGACTAAAGCCATCGAGTTCCTGCTACCCATGTGATAGACTTGAATTGAGTTCCTACCTCCTGGTTTATACCTGTTCCAGTCTGGGTTGTTACAGTCATTGGAATCAGATGATGGGATTGGCTCTCTCCGCACCCACCCCCCGTCATAAATAAGTAAAATCGTTTTGAATAATATTTTAAAATGCCATTTATCCATATTTCCTGCATAAATACCAGTTGTTTCTAGAACGGAAATTCCTCAAAAATGTTCCTTTGTCTTCTTATGATAGACAGCCTTCCATATCGCACAGGATGTAACTATACATAATTTTCCCTATGTGTCTCAGGTCAATAAAATGGGACTTGGAGTGTTTGGGAGAGTAAAATTGTGAATTCCATCAACTATCTAAAAGCCACAAATATAAAATCAGGGAAAAATGCATTGATCTTGAGTATTAGTTTTGTTGACAAATTTTACAGTGCTAATACCCTCTATCAGGAATTTGAATTAAATAGAATTAAATGAACTCTGTTTAAAAAAAAAGGAATTGAAATGGACAGCTCAAAAGTATCAGTGGTAAATGTAACATAGTAAAGGCTATGTAAATCTTAAATTTTTAGCTAACCTCCGATGAGAAGACCAACAACACTGTTTTTGAGAACAGTGAAGAGAGAAGCCACATAATTTGAGAGTGTCATAACTGAGAGTCCTAGAATGAGAAAGATCAGGCAGTCAATTTGGGTTGAGGCCATGAAGTGGTTTCATTTAAAAGCCAAGAGCAAAATCACAGTCCTTTCATAATTGCTATAAGGAGACTTTGGGTACACTCACTCTCTAGCAGAGCCATGGTACCTAATGAAAAGAGAGCATTTCCCTCCTGCTATTTTATTCCTAATCCATAGCAGTGCTTCGAATTAGTTGCACAAATCTATTGGTCTCTCTTAGATATAAAAGCCTTTTTTTCTCTCTATTGATATTAGCGTAACCTCTCATCTAAAGGTACTGAAAAGCCCTCACTCAAAAGCTATGCTCTCCCTCACTTATGACCCCACTTTACCAGGATCATCGCATGATTCAAGGAGTCTTAAAAATTAGATGTGAGAAAAGGAGTAGCTGCATTTCCAACAAAAGAGGTTCTGAACAGCGCAATATTATAAAAGCTAAGTTCACAGTATCTGAGACAGCTGAAGATCATCCAACAATCTGCCAAAGTTGAAATTGAAAATTTCTGAAAACCTGAATTTGGTGGCATTAAAGTCTAAAACATTTTTGGGGAAAAAAACTCTCTTACTTTAAAGATTTAGTTCTATAATACAAATGTCAGAATATTGAAATACTTTGTGATGTTAACTTCAAAATTGTTCATTTGTAGTCATGTATTATATTGTATGAATTAACATCCAAAGATTCACCTAAATATAAATCCCATTTAATAGGTGTATTTTGTGAGATCAAGACTAGAAAGGGATATTGTTTCTGTCTTCCTTCTCTTTCACTGCTCATAGTCCAGTGAAAATGTTATTTTTACTCAATAGTGAAATTATTAAGAATAATAAATATTCCAAAATTTTCTGTTATTTAGGCTGCCCACCTTTGCATATGAAAATAAAGGCTGCCAAGTCTGATATTGCACTCAGTAAACCAAAACAACAGTATATTCTAATTCTCTGAGAATTTCTCAGCAAAAAATCAACCTTTTAGTAGGTATTTTTTAAAATACTTAAGTTTCCAAAAGTAATTTTAGAGAGCAAAATGTCCCAGTTTTCATAAAAAAAATGTAGGTGTGTTGAGTTTGGAGTTCTGAGAGCATTCCTGGTCAGGTCATGACTCTAGAACTTACTGATTTGTATGACTATGGACATGACTATGAAGGACTTTGAGTGGCTCACTGCAGTAGTGATCCATCAGGGTTTCAGAGGCTAGGTGTTGCTGACTTGGTGTGCCAGGTACAACAGATGCAGCTAGAAATCTTCCAGATGAGGCTTTGGGTTTGCACTTCAGCAATCATTCCTTTTCATTATGGCCAAGTTGTCATGGAATTATGGATAATTGGAGTTTAAAGTAATTTAATTGACCATGTAATTCAAATCCCATAATTTTATAGACTTAAAAAAATCAAGACTAAATTCCAGAGAGGTTCAATATAAAACCCAATAACAGTGAGAAAACAATATGTGCCTCAATTATTATTTTTATTCAAATAAACATTTTTACTGAGTTTTCATTAAGTATAAGTAACTGTGCCGCATACTAAATAGAGATAAGTATAAACAAAGAGTTATTTTGCTCTAAATGAATCCATCTCCAAATCTTTAGTATCTCAGTACTTAGTTCTTTATATGCTCTAAGTCCGGGAAGCACATACATTTGAAGAGCAGAAACAGCATCTTCAAACTGGACTCCCTAACAGCACTTAGAGTTTAAAATCTGTAGTTAGATACTTAGCATAGAGAAAAAGGAAAAATGAAAGAAATTTAAGTGTCGCCTGAAGCAATGTTTTTAAATAAGAAAGTATATATGATAGTTTGTGGCCCAGAAAAAAAGTACAATTTTCTTAGCCCAGAGAGTTCATTTTGAAACAAAATTATGTCATGCTCTGATGATTTTAAATTAAACTTTTACTACTTAGCCATGTGGAGTATTTGATTTTGAGAAGACTTTATAATCAAATAATTAACAAAAAATACAAAGACATTTTAAAAATGTGGAAAAGACAAAAGAGTCACAGCCAACTTTAACTTCTTTCCAATTGGAAGATTTTTTTCAAGTCTTTTTTAATTACATGCTTTTATTTATGAGAAGTAAAAACCTTTTATGAAGCAACATAAAATTTCCAAGGCAATAAAAACTTTCTTCTGTAAAAATGCAAAACTACAAGTGTATATTGCTGTACACTTTTATATACTGAGCCAAATGGGTACTGCCCTTGTGGGTATATGCACAGTCATGTCCTCAGGGACAAATTCCTGCCATATTTATGGCTTGAACAAGCTAAACAAGTGGTTTCCCCCTTGGTTCTTCTTTCTTATATAAAAGACCAAATATTCTCTTTAAAATAAGGCTGTATCTTTGTTATCCTAAGAGACATTGTTCTCCACATGTTTTGTAAAATTGATGGGCACTCTTCACTCGGGATGTCTGAGCTGCTTTCTTCATTTCGCTCCTTCACATATATTTCTTTTTTACATATAACTTCAGTCATTTTCTGATATCTCCTGAGTGATTTCTATCTGAGCAACTGCTTAAAGTTTAGTCATAAAGATGTGCTTGATTCAGAAAGAGGCTCTCAATGTAACCTTCGTTTAAATGGATAAGGCTATCAGAGAGCTCAAATGTTTCTGAGCTTAAGATATCACTGAGTATGCCAAATACAATGTTCTTGCTTTTAGAGCCAGACCTGTTCTTGTGCTTCTGCTTCAGATTTCAAGAAAAGGCATGAACTGTTAAGTATAATTTGGGAAAGCTTTGGTTAGGCTAATAGGAATCTACTTGTTATTTTCTTGCCATCAATCACCTATTCTGGGTAATTAAGTGCTACACCACTAAAAATGTTACCAACTGATTGTTCAGAAAAACAACTTTTTAAAAATGTTTGAAGTATACTGCTCTAAGAAACTAATCTGCTATCAAGGGAAAAAGCTTTGTATTCCTGTACAATGGGTGTCGAGCAGTCTTCATAAATCAGTTACTGCATTGGATCAAGCATACAATCTTTCAATACGTGAAAAATAGTGATTTTCTGGACTGCTAACATAGTTTAGTACTACATTTTTAATAGTATTTATTACTTCTCCTGCCACTTCTTTGAAGATATCAATCTGAGAAAAAGTTACAAGGGGAAAGGCAAAGAAATAACTTCAGCAACAGAGAACAGAATCAAGCTACTGTATCTCCATCTTTCCAATATGAACTTCATGACCTAGAGCATCCAATAGGAGATCATGGTTCTGACAGGAAGTGTTATGCACCAGTGAGCCTTAAGATCATGCCCAGAACTGATTACTCCAGAAAGAACAAAGAGTGAAACAAAGGGTATCTAAAACAAACTACTGAAAACAGAATGGGGAGGGTGTGGTTGTAGCAACCAGGATGGCAAGAATTTTTTCAGAGAGCAATGAATAGGATTTTGAGTCTTAGAAAAAAATCTCTGCAGCAGAATACATAAATTCTGATTGTAGAAACAGCCAAAGCAAATATTGTTAGAAGGAAAAGTTCAAAATTTTCTTGCAGAAGTGTTAAGCAGGAAACATGGAAAACAGAGTCATATGAAGTCAATTCCAACTGAATATGATGTTTATCTCTAGTTCAAGTAAAATTTTTTCAGTGTAACTAACCGTTCACATAGACATTTTTAAAGCCTATAATGCCAAACCCTTACTCAGAGTTGTCCCAAATGGTGTGGTTTTTATTGCGGATCACAAGGCCACTTGGCACTAACCATGATAGGTGATTGTCCAGAGTAGTCAAACTTCAAGCATTAGATCTAGAGTAGTCTGAGCTTTAGGGATAGTGAAGACCAATTTCCATAACTTCGTCCAACAAGTTTACTCTTCCCAGGTATTCCCCTCATTTGTGGCTATCCATGATGTTCATTGTTTATTTTCACCATCTATAAAATATTTCTGTACTCAAATATCCAAATATAGCTGGATTTTGGTAATTTTTATCTAATTATATTTTCCTATTTTAGCCATGTATTGTCTTTCTAATCATCATGCCATGGGCTAAATACTCTTCAATTAATTTATTTCTTAATGCCAAAACTCATAATGGAAATATTTTAAAGTCAAGTTCTGTGCTGAATCTTTATATATTTTAAGGGTTTCTATATTTTAACTGGTAATATTATATTAAATAAATCTATCCATATTTTACAAATGAAAATTCTGTAATATAGCAAAGCTACGCAACTAGCTAGTAACAGAGCCAGAATCTGAACTCACGCAATGTGGTTCCAAAAGCAGTAGCAAATTCAACTATTTGATTTTAGAAAGACTAATGGTAATAACAAAAGAATGGGAGAAGGAGGGAAATAAGAAATTTAAAAATTGAGGTGGAAAGAAAACTCCATTGCAAATTAAGAAATTGAAGTAACAGACTTGCTCATAACAGATTTGTTTGAAATACATTCTATAAACGTAAAGAAATCACAGTAGCTTCATTGTGTCTGTTTTCTTTTGCCATCAGTAGACTGTATTCTTGACCGTATGTGGTGTCCATGCTGTCTTCTACTTTGATAATTCTGTCGTCCTGCTTTTTTTTTTTTTAATTTCATGATACAGTTCCATCGGCTCAGGGAACTGACTTCATTTCATCTTCCCCATATGAGCAGATCACTTCTGAGACCTCAAACTCTATTACTTTAAAATCTCAAGTATTTAATAAAGTCAAAAAATGTTAAAACAGATAATTTATGTCTAATATGCATTAAAAGTATAAATTCACCATAGATTTCAAGGGTTGCAAAAAAGTAATCAGTTCAGAAAAGATTTTTTTTGACATGTAAGTACATTTAGCTACAAAATCATTATCAGTCAGGTTGTATTCTTTGCAAAAGAATTGAAAAACAGAATGAGAAAGAGCCCTGAGTAGATACACGCAAAGGAAGAATACATTTATTCAGAACTGGAGCTTGTTCTACCTCAACATATCTCTTCCAAGCGAAGAGACCCTTTCTCTAGGGTCTGCATGTAGGTTGGCCTTCTGCCAAGATAACTCACAAAGTGCAATGACAGGTATTCAATAGAATTAGTCAACTCTAGGCACATGGTAAAGTAAGAAAACCTCATAAAATTTGTTCTTTTTTAAGTCTTTGGGTTTCTTTATTGTATTCTTCCCTCTCCTTTTACTTTGTTTTGGAAATCAGATTTACTGTTTTGATAGATATTTTTCAAAAGAGGACCTATAACAGGTTTTATGTTACTTCATTAAGGTGAATTTCAAAAATGTGAAAAATATACAATATCATTTTCTTAAGGCAAATAATATTTAGTACATATAACATAAATACATACAGACTTAGAGTTTGGTTTGGTGTCTTGACTCAATGCATTTTTACACGCATACACACAATCTGAGTCACTCCTGTGGAACTATGCAGAAGGGCTATACATTCATTTTATTGGCATTGATCCTTACAAAATCTTTTTAATATATGATATTTCTGACCCATTTGGCAGATGATAAAAAATAAACTTAGAGAGAAGAAAATCCTCAAAAGAACAAAACAGGGATATGAAACTATGTCCTACACTCCTCTGTTTGCCTTTACACACACACACACAGACAAGAGCACACCTAAATGTCCTGGATCATACTGATCTGTGTCATATAAATTGCAGCCCTATTCGGCCACAGGCCTACAAACTTAGCAAAGATTTTTAGTCTTTTTTATATTTGATTTTTAATACAAAAATGGTTCATATTGTCATTGTAAATATTTAAAAGCTTCTATCACTGAAAGTATTTGCAACTAACATGATTATTTTAAAAATTGTCTGCTATACAAAAATTCTTTCAATTCCTCATATTCTGCCACTTCAAAAGGGATTTGTACTTGTTTTGTAAGGCACCCATTTAAAAAATTCTTAATGTTTTAGTAGAAAATACACATATCTTAATGTTTTTCAATTGGTTATTGTGACATTGTATATAACAAGTTCCAGCTAAATAAATTACAGTCAGAAATGAAAAGGAAGAATTTTTACAGTTTATACTATTCATGCAATATTTAGCTAACTGCTTAGCCAATGAAAAAGTAAACTGAATAGAAAAGCAGTTAGTGAAAAACTGGTCCAACCAAGTGGACTGAGTTATTTTTCATAATACCAGTTAACTGACAAAATTACTCTTTACTTCTTTTAGTAACAATCTATGCTGTACACATTCCATATACCATTCTTGGGACCCACAAAGGATCACTCAGTGTCAAAACAGCAGATTCACTCATCTACCCAGAAATACAAGTCATACAAACCAGCTTTCAACGTTGCACATCCATCCCATTCGGCTTCAAGAATGGTCAGAGAAAGATTAGTAACAAATTAAACCTATGAATATGGCATGATGTAAATTATGACTTTGCAAATACTGTTGAAGAGAGGGAGGAGAGACAGGAAGGGTGATGGCAGAGTGGAGCAAGGGAGGCTTGACCTCAGTACAGAATGCATAGAATTTGTTCTCTTAACATGAATAAAATTAAAAGATAGCTAGATAACTGTCCATTATTTGTAGAAATTTGCTATAAATTAATATATATTTATATCCTCCTAGTTATTAGCTATTTCAGTAGTTCACCACCATAATATTGAGTTCTAAAACTTTTCAGATGCATAAGGGAAAATATTTGGAAAATTTACTATAGAAAAAAAAGGAAAAAATGTGTAAGAAGGAACTGCTATTGATGTAATTTTTTAAAAAAAACTGGATAAAAAATACAACAGAAAGTCACTTAGTAACTCATAGTCATCGGCTTAAAATTTATCTCATTCTTGGCATTTGCTTGCTGTTTTAATGGGAAATGCTATTCGATTATACATGTCTTAATTACTAAAATTATAAACTGAGCCAACATAGCTAGCTCTCAGGGCAGATCTACAGAAAACTTAACCTCATTTCAGCCTGTTTATGCACACTATCTGTTCGCTCAAATTTAAAGTGATATCTATTACTGTGATATCCAGAAGCACAAAAAAAGATGAGCAGAAATTGACTGCTGCTGTAATCAAGATCTCAGTAGTGCTTTACAAAAATGGTTCAATGTCCTGAAGAAGAAACAATCTTCTCATTCAGTATTCTTCAGTGCTCTAAGACTAATTTATAGACTTCTCCTTCACATCTTCCAAATGCTGTCATATTTCAAAATTCTGGGCCAGATTTACTTCTGGTTTTGTGTCATCCATTAAATAAAAAGCAATACTTTGTTCGATGTAACTAGGAAACTTCAAAAAAAAAAAAAAAGAGAACCAACTGCTTTCATAGCAGGTTAGAGTCACAGAGAGGGGAATCTATTTCTGGCATCACATTTTTCTCCATGGCCTTGCCTCTAAGCCAATGAGAAATACAGGCAGTCAACAAGTAGTCTGTCTCCTCTGAGACTCCAGATGCTCCATGCCATCTGTCAGGGTTAGGTATTAAACACAACAATACTTTTGCTGAGGTTTCACCAAGGAGACTACTTCAGAGCAATCTAATTCAAACTGGATATTAGGCATTTGATTAAACAGTAAAAATAATTAGACCAGTATATCTAAAGAAAAAACTGAATTATTAATTCTCCAAAGACAAATCAGTCTTCCCCACGCATGGAACTTGGGAGAACTCGTCATGCTTTGTGCCTTCATGCATCCACTGACAAATCCCACCAACCTACCAGCCACTGCAGCCACACCATCAGCTTTGTCTCCTGTAAACACAGATGGACCGTCCTGAATTCAATCCTCTATTGCCTCTTTGTGCTCCAGTAGGTACCTGCAGCAATCAGCATCACCTACGAAGAACCTCAACACCCACCACCATCTCCATCATCACCGCCACCACCACATGTCCCTCAACAAACTAAACCAACCAAGTCCTCAGGTAATTCCATGCACAACAAAGTGGGAGAAGCTTTGCTCTGGTCTCCTCAAGAGCTTTATTCAACAGTATTATCTTTCCTCTCCAAGAGAATCTACACACAGAGATGAGGCTCTGGAACTCACTTATTAGATGCAAGTGAGGGAATGTAAGTTATGATAGTTTTGCTGAAACGGCATGTACAAGCAAAGTCATATGCAATAAATGAGAAAATTAGAGGTAACGAGTATAGAAAAGTTGATTAACTTTGTTAAAGCCTTTTGCATCAAAGCATTGAGTGAATGGAACACACTTAGGACACACAGCTTTGTGCTGTCTTTTCAATTTCTATGGTCCGTGGGAGTGAGGGTTTCCTTCCAAGACCATGCAATTTCAATGCACTTTAAATCGTCAACATTCTGTTTGTTTCTAGGCTTCATTTCTTTGGTTGAGATGTTGTACTTAGTGTTCTGTTTCAGATTCAGGCTCGCACGCATAATAAAAGCACAATAATATGACAATTCCTTCTAGGAGTTCCACATAGTCACATCCTAATTTGATTCTTTCAGCTCTGTGGTACAGGTCACTTCACAATGTTCATTTTCCAGATAAGGGAACAAGTTTCTGAGAACACTGATAAATGATCCAAGGTCATGAAGCTAGTTTAATATAAAATAAAATAAAATAAAAAATAAAATAAAATAAAATAAAGCAGGCAACAAAGTCACACAGAGCCTGTCAGAACAGAAGGTCACAGATATTTGCTGTTGGTCAATTATAATATTAATGATACTGAGCTCTTGAGAATTTGCACTGGCTTTAAATGTCCACTTGTAATCTTTATAGACCGCGATAGCACTTGCTTCCTGGGTGAGCACTTCCACATTAAGTGGGTGAGAGGGGAGTTAGCCTCTTTGATACTTCTCTGAAATTTTCCTTTCGTGATTCCTCGAATTTATGCATTTTAATGCTAAGATACATTTTGCACTGCATTTGGGAAAAGAGTTTAACACTTGGCAGATTGCGGTGAATTTGGGTTTCCATTTTCTCCTCTGGTCTGCATAAAAGCCCTTGAGAAAAACAATGAAGTGTGGGACAATCCCAGTTTCATAAATATTCAGTTCCTGGCTTCTCTAACGGCAGAAAATATGGACTTTTACAGCCAAAATGAAACTCGGTGTGCACCCTATCTTAACTATCCTGAAAATAATTTTTGATATTTGATATTCAGAGTGAATGAGAAATAAATTCCAAGGAATAGCTTACATTTAAATATCATTTTCTAGATTTTTTTTCTTTTTATTCACCAGACATTAAGAATTACTTATAACATTTTACAATTTGCTTAAAAATTAATGGGATCCTTGTAGTCTACCAAAGGGGAAAGACTCCATAAATAATGCATATATCAAGCTATCTGAGGAATGACTAATAAGTTTAGATTTGTGGTAAATTATTAACAACTCAGTAGCAGATGTGAGTCTGTTATTTTGTCTATGTTTGGAATGTTTCTGCTTTTATGAATTTGGCAGCAATTTTCTTAACACAACCCGAAGTGAGAAGGTATAGCAATAAGCCAGAGGTGTTTAGAAAAAGAAATATCTCTTAGAAATTCTTATTGAAATTATTGGGCTTAAGGTGAATGATGAGCTTCATTCTTGCTTGCACTACACAATATCCTAGAAATTTCACCTGCACTGTCCTCAAAGGGACCTTGAGCAGATCCCACCATGTTCCACCTGAGCAAGTACAACAGTTATTGGAGCTGACAGGAAAAACACTCGACTTCCTGTAAGAGGAGGAAATCTCCACCATTTATGTGACATGGGACCCAAAGAGCTGAGAGCTCACCTTCTGACCACCCCGAAGTCTCTAGCTTTAAAATATTCCACATGTAATGTTCACAGGGAACATTTTTCTTGTGATGTATTATGGTGAATAAAAATGCGCTTCTAGTTAGAAGGGATTTGAGCTGTTGGTCTGTGCCCAAGCCCTCTGGCACCATGGCTTCACAAGTGTGCCCAAGCACTCACCCTTATCAATGACTCTACCCAATGGATGACTGGCGTACCACTTGGATTTGCGTGGACTTTGTTCATATTAGGAGCATTCACATTTCTCTGGAGATCTCAAAGCTGATGTCTTTTGCATTTGATTTACATATTCCTCTGTCCCATGTGTCTTCCCATGGCAAAGCCTGTGCACACTTTGCAAAAGCATACATGCTTCTCTCTTTACAAGGATCAAACACACGCCACTCCTCTCATCCCATCTCCCTACTTGGAGGCATCGTAATGATATCCTGAAGGTCAGCTACAAGGAAGACTGTCTTTACAGCATGGGAATCAGTGTATATACAAAGCAGTGTTTTATTCCCCAGAATCAGTTTTTAAATATACCAGTGAACTCCTAGGTTCCATATACCTGCCTCTGCTACCTTGAACTCTCTGTTCCACTTACCTGATGTGATCTGGTGTCAGGATGCTGAAGGTAGATTTTTCAATTAATTAGATCAGAAACTAAACTACTTCTCTATTCTTTAAATTTTTGTTTCCAACAAACTTGAACAAGCCATTTAATTGTCTCCATATTAATAAAATGGAAAGTATGAAGGTTACTCTAATTACACCAGATATCGTCACAGGACTTAAACATAATGTGATCAGTGACAACGTTTTGAAAACTAAAATTTTAAATGTCAAATTGCTTTCTTCTTGTGGGACTTCAACATTTCTATACATTCTGTATCTCTTATTTTATAATCACAACTAAGTGCTGTGGGTAATCAGATGTTCTAAATTACTGCCACTGGTTAACAGCATTGACTCACCCATAAGTAATTCTTGTCTGTTTAGTTTTCATCACAATAACCACACTGGTAGCCACACACTTTCTTCATTCCTGGAATAGAGAGTAAAGAACATGAGCCCATCTCAAGAGAGGCACATATCATATTAAATTTACAAAAATTTTCTATGCCATTTTTAATAATAATGACAACTAGATGATAATTTGGATAACATTTTCAGCTAATATTCATGGTTTTAAAAACATAATAGAAATTATGCAGGGTACAGGAGGTTACACTACACCTTGTAACACTGGTATTCCATACCAGGGAGCAATTTCAAGTCCCAGCTGCTCCGCTTTCAACCCAGCTTCCTGTGAGTGCACCTGGGAAGATGTGGGTGATGATCCCAGTATTTGAATTCCTGGAGAGCAGGATAGCATTCCTGATGCCATGAGGCAACCCCGCCCAGTCCTGGCTCTTGCACCCCCTAGGCAGTGAACCAGAACATGAAGATCTCTTCCCCTCTCCCTGCCTCTCTTCCCCCTATCCTCACCTCCTACCACTAGACACACTGTGTTCCTCACCTTTTATTTTGCTTTCTATACTTCATAGACTGGGTTTACTTTCTAATTTGTTTTTCTTATTGATTCCTTTCAATTGCATACGATCTCAGAAAACCCTTTCCAGTCATGTTTTGTTTAAAGATTTATTTGTTTTTATTGGAAAGTCAGATTTACAGAGAAAAGAACAGGCAGGAACATGTTCCATCCACTGGTTTACAACCCAAGTAGCCGCAAAAACTGGAGCTGAGCTGATCCAAAGCCAGGACCAGGAGCTTCTTCTAGGTCTCCCATGCTGGCACAGGGTCCATAATACAAACTCTGAAGACTATTTTTTAAATTTATATCTTCTCTCTATACAAACCACTCTGAAAAATTCAGCCAACTGTCCTTAATTTTTTCTATCACACATTTACAAACTTTAAAGTAACGTTTTCTTTTTTCTTAACATGGCTTTAAATATTTCAACAAAAACTAATTTGTTTGCTAGAAGAGTTAGAGACTTCTTTTATCTTTCATTTTTAGGCTTTGAGGATTTTGTTTGACTGATAGCTTTGTTTTATTTTATTTTTATTTTGAGAGGCAATGAAAATGAGACAGGATGCAGAAAGTTGCCATCCACTTATTCGCTCCCCTAGAGCTCACAATGTCCAAGTTTGAACTGGGCCTTCAGCCTGAAGCCAGGAGCTCAATCCCAACTGATTTGCAATGACACAATTACTTGAAGTGTCATCACTGTTTCTCACATCCAGGTTCTGCAATCAAAGCCTGAAGCTGCTTTCCATCCTAGGAACTTCAACACAGAACACTCAAGTCCTAACCAGAATCTTAACTTTTAGATCAAATGCTGGTCCTTGTTTGTTAAAGCTTTTTCCCCCCCTATCTTTTTTTTTATACACAATAGATTAAGAGAGAAAAATTCACTTCATCAAATGTATTTAAGTTTTAATGAACAGGAAAAAAAAGTGAAAGTGACACTTCACGACTATTCTCATGGAAACTAGAAAGTATGAGTGAATCTTCTATCAGTTGTTTGTAACATCAGTTATTTAATAGTTCTGCTTTTCATTTGCTTCCTCCGGACTACACAACTGAAAAAAGAGAGCTGTGGTCATGTGATAGTTCAAAAACATCTGTGCCAGGATATTTGAAAAGCTAAGTGGTTATGACCTTTCTAATTGATATTATCATGGAAATTCAAATTTTCCAAAAACTAGTGTCTATAACAAACCATATTAAAAGGTAAAAAAAATGTATTTCCTCAATATTTTACAAATTGGAGGGTTTTTAAAAATTTCTTGGAAAATATCTATTATCAAAAGTTATGCATGAATTTCAAATTTTTTTGCACCAAAAGGAAGTCATCTTTTAATTCCACTTTCCACAAACTTTTCAAAGTAGCCTCATGTTGGTCTTTTGTGGGACTCTAACCATTGTACATATTCAGTTATACCATTTTACGTCTTTGCAGTTATTTTCTGATCCCTTGTATACTACATACTTAGAAAAGAATCTGGAATAAAGATTCTCAATCTCTTTGATCTCAAAATCTCATGTTAAAGAGCTTTTTTGTGTATGCGTTACATATGTCAGAATGTTTGAATGAGTATTTTGCAGAAACACACAAGCACACATCTTATTTGCTGTTGGTCACATATTATCCAGGCTTTGCAAACCACTATAACATGGAATGATCACAAGACAATGACAGGGCAAAGCAAACAACATTTTTTTTTTGTTATGTAAATAATTCTGACTTTTACACATCCTTGGCTGTCCTTTGAAAACTGCGCAAGTGACAGAACTCTCATTTGGTTCTGACACTAAGTTTCTAATGTTCCTCTGTCATCTGTTTTTCTTTCCAAAATATCCTCCAGGCCAGTTGGTTAATAAAACAGCTGATTCCACTTCGAAGTGTCTAGATTTGGATTTGGAGTCCCATCTGGATTCCAGCTTCCTGCTGATGCCCTCTGGGAGGTAGCAGATGATAGTTCAAGTGATTTGGTACCTGCTATCTACAAGGACTAATCAGGTCGAGTTCCTGGGTTTAGGCATTGGCCTGACCCCAAATATTGTGAGCATTTGAAAGCGAGCCCACAAATGTCAGATGTTGTCAGTGTGTCTCTCTGAATTCAAGCAAAATAAATAGCTAAAATATTTTAAAATATTCTCTTAATGTTATGTAAATAAATAAGTCACATTGCATCTTTTTTGGCTTATGACTATAAATTTTGTGGCAGGATCATATAAGACAGAGTCAACATGTTCATTGCAAGTTTGAATGTACAAAACTGGAAACAGAACATAGGTCATTTTATGCCTATCACATCATTCCCTCACCACAGCTATGTTTAATCCCTAAATAAAACCAACACACTGTTAAATCAAGTAGATCATAGGAAGCTCTGCTTTCATCTATTTACTTTGATCCTCCAAGTAAATAAAAAGGCTAAATAAAGAATGTCTTTCACTGGGAAGTCATCAAGTACGTTAGTTCAAAGTAAGACAGTTTTAAGAATATGACAGAGGCTTATATAACAGTGATAAAGTTTTAAGAAAAATCAAGGTCATTATTCTAAGCACAGGTAGACAATGAAAAGAAAGCCATGACTGTCAGATCATGAATACAGGGAAACGAAATCATAGTCCTTGGACAAAAGCCTATATTAAAAATGTAAAGGATTTAAGTGTCACAGAAGTTTGTTCACAAAGAGAAGTATTAAACAATGGGAAACAATGCTTATATGTTGAAAACTATAGAGAGTATCAGACAGTCATAAGTATTTTATATTATTACATTTTGCTTAGAAACACAAGTATCTAGACTTGTGAAATGACCCAAAACACCCAGCCTGTCTTACTGATTTTTCTGGGAAACAAACACGACTTACAGAGACCAAAAACAAGTTTGTACATTTATCCTTTGAATCAAACAGACAATGAGAGAAAAATAAGCAGATCTCACATTCATTGGATTACTTCCCAAATGCCTACAGCAGCTGTGCCTGAGTGGAAAGGGATCCAGGAACTTAATTTGGATCTCTCATATTGGTGGTAGGGACTCAATTACTTGAGCCATTCACCTGCTGCCTCCCAAGACCTGCACTGAGAGAAAGCCAGAATCAAGAGCAGAATTAGCACTGAAACCCAGGCACTCTCATATGAAATGAGCCAAGTGGCATTTTAAGAATTGCCACCCTTTTCTGACTACCAGTCTCTCAAAGTTTTTCAGGGACATAATTCTTGGCAGGCACCTGAATGAAAGCTCATTCATGACATTCCAGTCACTCTAAACAAATTACTTGCAAAAAGTCTCACAATCTCAGTGACTTGTAAATTATATAATCAATTATGTAAAATAGCTGTCCATTTCATTTGTTTTAAAGATTTATTTATTTTTATGGCAAAGTCAGATATACAGAGAGGAAGAGAGACAGAGAGGAAGAGCTTCTGTTTGATGATTCACTCCCCAAGTAGCCTCAACAGCTGGAGCTGAGCCAATCTGAAGCCAGGAGACAGGAACTTCTGCTGGGTCTCCCACGTGCAGGGTTCCAAGGTTTGGGCTATCCTCAACCGCTTTCCAAGGCTGCAAGCAGGGAGCTGGATGGGAAGTGGGGGTGCCAGGATTAGAAACGGTGCCCATATGGGATTCCAGCACATTCAAGGCAAAGACTTTAGCTGCTAGGCTACCATGCCAGGACCAGATGTCCATTTCTATGTGACAGTTAAAATTTCCTAATGCATTTAAGGGTGTTCTTAAATTTTGTCTTCCGATATGGGTCTATTATAGGGGGAATATCCACAAATAATAAGGAAGTGGAATTCAGCAACCAGCTCTTATCCCAAAGAAGCTTCTCATCATCATGAAAATAGTTTTTTTCTCCATATCATTGCTTTGATTGGTTAAAATGGAGCTGGTGAATTGAATACTGTAATAGATTGCAAGTATTGAGATTGTTAAAGTAGTCCTGATATCTTAAATAACAGATTGTTGTGGAGGTTTTTTAATGATACCAAGAAATTTCAATCAATAATTCATACATAAAGATGTATGAAGAGGGGCCAGCAGAGTGGTGTAGAAACACAATCCTCCACCTGTGGTGTAGGCACCCCATAAAGGCACTACTGTGAGTCTCTGCTGATCCACTGTCAATTCCCTAGGAAAGCCATGGAGAATAGCCCAAGACCTTGGGCCCTTGTACCTGTGTGGGAGGCCAGGAAGAAATCCCTGGCTCCCAGCTTCAGACCAGCCCAGCTCTGGCTGCTGTGACTGTTTGGGGAGTGACTCACTCTCTCTCTCTCTCTCTCTCTCTCTCTCTCTCTCTCTCTCTTTCTCCCTTTCTCTTTCTTAGTGTATGTGTGTGTGTGTGTGTGTGTGTGAAACTCTGACTTTCAAGTAAAATATATAAATCTTTTTTAAAAAATTCAGACTTTCAGACTAGATAAAATAGCAAGATCCAGAATCTATTAGCTATAAGAAATATAATTTTAAAGAAAGATTTATAGGGAATGGGAGAAATTCTGAGTACAAAAGAAATAAGCACTCTTTTTTAAAAAATTATCATTATTGACTTTAACTGTGATTATGAAGCCAACCTTCTGTAACTCTATCAAAAGGAAAGGAAAGTGAAAGGATTCAATATGACCTTACCGAATTTACTCTAATCAGAGTCAGTTTATGTCTGTCTAACCCGAGCGCTGACTCACAAGCACCATACGGCATAGCTCTTGATACAAATGTTTATATTAGTAAAAACAACATCAAAGAATTAAAGCATAAAATAAACAATCTATAGCTGGTTGATTTGACTAGACAGACTAAGAGGGGATTCATAATCCGTATTTATTCTCATGCACCAAATATTCCATTTTTTGGGTCTCCAGGGAAGAACTCAAGAGCTAGTGTGGATTACTTAGTAGTAAAAATAGAAACAAGGTCCGCTTGCTTTCCATAGTCAGATATCTAGAGAACAGTCAGCTATGCCTCCCCCACAAAAAAGAGATATTACATTCTTATTACATTGCTCCCTGCAAAAATCATCAGTAGTCACGATACCTAAGCACAGTGCTCGTGATTTCTGGAGCACAGCATTGCTTAGGCACACAAAGCAAATAAAACTGCTTCTACATAAAAGATGTATTTTAAATATCAATTTGAGGTCATATTGTCTCCTCCTTTGCTGGAGATAGTCTATGGAAAAAGAGGAACCTTATTTGATTTTATCAGACAATGCAACAATCTGCTATTCCCATCTGTTTCCCATAAGAAAAGAAAGTTGCATAGGTCTTAAAGAATATGACTCAAAACCTTTACCTAAGAAGCAGAAATTGAGAACTATGCCTTAAGAAAGTATTTTTAAGAGATACCATGGTGTATTTCTCACATGTTTCATCATATTTACCAGCAAATTTTCAAAGATGATTGAAGACACGCTTACTGATTCAGGTTGAATAAATTGGCTTTTCAGTTGTGTGGAGTTTTCCTTGGAGGAGTGCTATGTCGTTAGAGCAGTAGTTATGTTTGTGAGCCTAGGCAAACACATCAGATATTCAGATATCCATGATGCTCAGTCATTAATCTTGTAGATAATTAATTCAATGCAGAGAGTAATTGGCATAATAATTGGCAGTAAACAAACCATTGAAATTAATTCAGGATAACTTAAGGAGAGCTTGATTTCTACAAGGTTTGGAGTTTCTCACAGCATTCAAGAAAGAACAGAGTATCCAGGCCTTTTCAGGACAGGAACCAGATCAGATCTGTAACTTTCATAAATAGGAAACAGTGGGCAGTCTCTGTCTTTAGCTGATACTTTAAATTCCTGGAGAGGTGCATCTGTTGCTTAACAAAAACCATGCACGTGTAATTCATAGACAACAGAAAGTTCTTTTTTCAGTTTCTGCTAGCCAGGGAGTGTAGGAACAGGGCACCAGGAGATATGGTGTCTGTTGAGGGCCCATTTCCTAGATGGCTGGGTTTTCACTATAACCTCGATGCTGGAAGGAAAAGGGATCTGGCTGAGGTCTCCTTAGTAAGCACAATAATCCCATTTATGGGGGTTTCATCAGGCTGACCTCATTGCCTTCCACTTCCAAATGCTATCACCAAGGGGATTAAACATGTGAAGTCAACAGAAGTGCTCTTTACACCCTAGAATTATCAAAAAAATTGTTGACTTGAAAGCCTACGTCATAAAAGAATATTAAAGCTATTAAGCATTTCTCAGGCAATGTCTTGAAACTGAAGCCCACATTGTCCCCAAGAAGAGCTTCACTCCAAGATCCATTGTACGTTTCAGCAGATGTTACTTCAATTGTAGTAAGGACTAGAGCAGAAGTTACCATCATGCCAGACTTGAGAACACTATTCTCCACTTGTCCCACAGGGATAGTACCGGTATCACCAATTTTGCAAGCATCTAGTAGGGGCAGGCATAAACTCTAGACAGTGGGTCAAGCTGGTGGGGGAATGCAATCCAGGCCTGTAAGCAATGCGATTCCAATGGCATTGTCATATGAGCAGGTGATTTCCCATTTCTTGAACCATGGTATATTAGCACTTGGCTTCCACGTGTTAATGTTCCAGCCAGAAATTGGCATGTTAGGGTGGTATTTTGTAAGGTTTTATCTAACATTTTCTTTTTAAGCTTTTGGTGGGTTCGAATAGCACAGGATCCCCACATCTAACTCTGAACATACAATAACTTTCTAACTTCTGAAGAGCACAAAATGCATAGCATTGTTCTGGATAAACCTCATTCAATTTTTTCCTCTGTTCTCCTTCAAATTCTTCACCTCTTTACCATGCAAAACAGACCATCTTTTGTCACCTGAGATACCTTATAAGTCTTGTCTCCACCTTAAGTAGCTGTTCAAGCCATTTGTTCAGGGGTCAAAGAAAAAAAAAAATCCACTGGGCCCAGCATGATAGCTCAGTGGCTAAATCTTCGCCTTGTGTGTACCAGGATCTCATATGGGTGCTGGTTCATGTCCTGACTGCTCTACTTCCCATGGAGCTCCCTGCCTGTGGCCTGGGAAAGCTGTGGAAGATGGCTCAAATCCTTGCGACTCTACACTCACATGGGAGACTTAGAAGAAGCTCCTGGCTCCTGGTTTCAAATTGGCTCAAATTGGCTTCAAATTGTGGCCACATGGGAGTGAATCAGAGGACGGAAGATCTTTCTGTGTGCCCTTCTCTCTGTAAGCGGCCTTTAAAGGAAAATAATGCTAAGCTCTTCTGAAAGGTGTTTTGAGAGTCTCCTATCTTTTGCTGGCTTCTATTATTTGTATCCATTAATCCTTTATTTCCTGTTTTATGTACCGGGCATTTTTGTGCACACATAATCAAAAGAGGTCGTGGTCACCTGCATCTGGTGTGCAAGTGTCTTGCTACCTCTGTTCCACTCCCATGCAGTTTCAGGCCTACCAGGACCTGAGGATCATCTGCCCCTGTTCATCAGGCAGGGCATTGCAGTGTTCAGAGACATGACCATTGCCTAACAGGGGAAATGTGACAAAGAGTGAACGATATAAGGGAATCACAAAAGATGCCACACCACCGAATGCTTTTAGCCAGTAAAAAAGTCGACGGCACATGCCCCAGTTCAGACAACTGCCTCTCCAGAAAGGTCTTCATCCTTGCCAGTCTGACTTACCATGCTGTTCCTTTAATAAGCACACAACAAAGAGACCTGTTGGAGAAACAACGGAGGCTGAGCTGGTCAGGAGATAAAATAAGTGGTTCAGAGACTTCTGGCAGGTAAGCTCTGTTTTTGATGTGTTAATTCTCTGAAGTGCCTGGGCTGTCAGCAGCACAGCCCTCAGTCACACAGCCTGCACTGCCTGCCTCTGCTCAGGGCTGGCAAAGGCTTCCAACAAACTAGGGCCCTACCTGGTTATTAACAAACAACAATCCCAGTGATGACTTCGCCCAAAGGCAAAATAAAACCAGGATGATTATGACAATAATTGTTAAACACATTTAGACGATAGGAAAATTACAATAAGACTTGAGAATTCAACCAAGAAATCACAAAGGAACAGACAGATGGATTTAATAGACATAACTTAAGGGAACCTTTTTTTTTCTTGAAATGGATCAAAAATAATAATGGTTGTACCACAAGTGATAAGCCATATTATAAAATAATTGTTCATGGATAGAACTTTTGTATTAGAATAAACATGAAATACTAAGAGGTAAAGTGAAATACGGCAATCCAGAAAAGAAAATTTTACAAAATAACATGAGAAGCATTAAAAACTAACAATTTAAAAGTGTGAATTACTATTATAGATAATAACACATAAATTTAGTGATAATTAAATTTCTAATGTAATTCCTATTGTTGGCAGGATGTGAGGAAGAAAAAAGAAGAGGAATATTTTGGGAAAGCAATTTGACAAAACATAATGCCAATCTTAAAAACGTTTTCGAGTTTAGATTCACATATTTATAGTGAGAAAATCAGAGATGTGTTTAAAGAAAATGTAATGGTTGTCCTGAGAATTGTATGTGTAATAATAAAATGGTGCAACAACCATTGTCCAACACAAGAAGAAAATCAAATAGTTATGACATCTCTGATGGGATGTCACAGAGAT
Organism: Ochotona princeps; assembly: GCF_030435755.1. Lineage (NCBI taxonomy): Eukaryota > Metazoa > Chordata > Mammalia > Lagomorpha > Ochotonidae > Ochotona > Ochotona princeps. The sequence continues at coordinate 33,373,465 of NC_080842.1, read as the reverse complement.
ACTATAAATTATACTTTTCTTATCAAATGTCAATTGCAAAATTGCACTAAAAATACATAAAGAATATTTAGAGTGGAACACAAATTATTTTAGCTTGATCAGTTAAAATTATCTAATTATCTCCTTTTGTGTATTTCTTTTTTAATTCATTTTTAACAGATTCAGTGTTATCTGTAGATAAACTTCTATGAACATGATATGCCGTTCTTCCTGCCCTTTCTCCTTGCTTCCTGCCCTTCTTCCATCTCCCTTTCTTTGGATTTGATACTGTTTACGAAGTTTTATCTCCATTTATGGGGAAATTTTGTTTTGCTTTTGTGACTTGCTTCTAGGAATGGAATATTTTTAATTTGGAATTAGTGATCGCTTCTCGGCCTTTTGGCGAAGATCAAGTGTAATTTGGAATTAGTGATAAGAATTGGGACCTGATGCATAGTTTCTGCTGAAGTTATTAAATTGAACATTTTATTAACAAAAGATGCCCTTTAAATATCAGTTTTAGCCCATAGTCTATAAGAATACACAAAGTGTACACTTTTATTTCTCCTTAAAATCTCAATTATGATAACTATTTATTCAATAGTCATGAAGCTCAGCAGCCACATTTCAGCATAGCATATTAAGCTTCCTGCTTTAATGCCACTATCCCATGTGGGTGCTGGTTTGAGTCCCGGCTGCTCCTCCTGTGGTACAGTTCCATGCTAATGTACTTAGCAATGCAGTGTTTCAAGAAGAAAGTGATCAACTGTCATTTTGACAAGAGCTAAGCACGACCTTTAAGTGTAACAATCAATATTTTTCCAGATGAATATCTGTGTAGGTCTGTGATTTGTGGATGTTTGCGTGACTATGTAGTTGGAAGATTATAAACAAAACAAAAAAAAGCAGTTGAATATGTATTATCTGTACCATAAGAAAAGTGTGTTTTAGGTGACACAGAATAATTAAAGAATTTAAAGACAAATGAAGCATTGCTTGTTTTGCAAAACTAAATAGATTTGATAGTGACAGATGATCAATTTATTCTTCGTTAAAGCTGAATAACTATTCTGGTAGAAAAACACAGTATAATGAAAAAAGTAAATTTTCCAATAGTCTTTAAAATGATATGAAATCTGTTTATCCACCATTTCTTGACAAAATAGCCCCATTAGATGAAAATGACAAAATAAATTACTATTTGAAATTTACATTGCAAATGTCTGTATCTAATCCCATCTGTAATACAGTACTACTGTGGAGATTCTATGGGTTATAACATTTTTTTTAGATTTATTTTTATTACAAAGTCAGATATACAGAGAGGAGGAGAGACAGAGAGAAAGATCTTCCGTCCAATGATTCACTCCCCAAGTGAGCCGCAATGGGCCGGTGCGCGCCAATCTGATGCCGGGAACCAGGAACCTCTTCCGGGTCTCCCACACGAGTGCAGTGTCCCAATGCATTGGGCCGTCCTTGACTGCTTTCCCAGGCCACAAGCAGGGAGCTGGATGGGAAGTGGAGCTTCCGGGATTAGAACCAGCGCCCATATGGGATCCCGGGGCGTTCAAGGTGAGGACTTCCAGCCGCTAGGCCACGGCGCCGGGCCCGGGTTATAAAATTTTAAAACAGTCCCCAGTACACTGTCAGCACTGCAATAGTGCTACCTATAATCATTATCTGCTAAAAAGTCATGATGATCAAAACCAGAAAAGCAGCTACTGAGGTATGAATTAAGAACAAAGCTTTTGAAACAGGGCACACATGATGACTCAATTATGCCACTTGCCAGCACCAACACCTTGAGTACATTATACTAGAATATTTGAAAGAGTTCACAAAACATAAAATAAAATTGAAGAACAAGCTTACTTGGTATGAAAAAAATTACTGATGTTCATAAAAAGTTCTTTTTTCTTAATATGTACCCTCATTAGTTTTTCAAATGCAATTATAAAATGTTTGCATCTAATGGATTCTTTCTTCATTCCATTTGTCAGTAATTTTTGAAGTGCCATGGGATAACCTCTGACTATTTGCTTGTAATGATGACTATAAAATTTCTATTTGTTGAGGCTATGGGAATGTCTGCAGTGTGCATTATGCCAGTGTCTTGGGAAGTAACCAATGTTCCCGTCTTTATTTAGAATTTACATGCATATTTCTATTTTAACTTTTGTCCTATTTGTAATTCTATCCTCCAGATAACTCTATGGTAAATTTAATAAGTGTTATATTATCTGTTATTCATGGTTCTTCAGAGAAAACAGAACCAACTAGATGTACATTACAGAGTATATGAGACAGGTGGAATTTAAGGACTTGACTCATGACATTGTAGAGGTTGTAAAGTTCAGAGTCCACAGAGTAGGTCCACAGGTCAGAGCCCTTGACAAAAACCAATGTCTCAGGTCAGGCCCAAACCATGTCTTCTGGCAGAATTCCTCCTTGTGAAGATCATTATTTTCCCCCTTTAGACCTTCTCCTATTGGATGATGCCCACTAGCAGAAAAAGCCATTTTTCTTTATTTAGAGTTTGTTCCTCTGATTCACAAAGTGCCTCCTCAGAAACATCCAGAAAGATGTTTGGCAACTCTTACCTCTTCTTCATCATGAAGTAGTGTGAACACATGCCCACCGGTCACTGGTTGTCCTCTCATCAGAACGCAGGATGAATATGCCTATTCATCCCTTACCTGCCCAGGTCCTCCTAAAGAGGCCATCTGGGATGCCCTCCTCTCTCACCTGAGCTTCTCTAAGGCAACAGGTTTGACCTGCAGATTTCTTTCCAGTAGATTTGAGAGTAGAGAGCCATTCCAGAACAAAACTGAAGAACACTGACCATGTATGAAGTCATCCTTAACCTCTTCCCCTCCATCATATACCTTCCTTTATCTCCTCTCAACAAATTTGCTTAGATCAGGCTTCCATGCTTCAACTGTCTCTTCACTCAGCCCCACAAAAAGATAACTCCACTTGATATGCATGGTAGCATAAAAATGATACATCATCATTTTTACCTTTTACAGACAATTTGAGACCCAATAGTTAGAAATAAAAACTACCTTTTTTCATATAACTATCCTTTGCATATATCAGACCTTGTTTTCTGAAAGTCTAGGTCAAGGGGAACTACGTAGTTCCCTAAGTGTTCAATGCAGTGAAGCATTTGATGAGTGCTAGGGGTGTATATGTTACTAAAGGAATAGAGACAGAATTGTAGGGAATAAACAAGGACATTGATTCTCTCTCTCTTACACACACACACACACACACACACACACACACACACCCCTATTCTCTATTTCTCATCTATTACTTCTTAGGCAAAGAAATACAATCAACTTACTTTATCTACAAATAAGACTCATGACAACCATAATACTTGCCTAATTTGGGTAAAAAAGATTAAACACAAGCAGCCACATCTAAGCATGCAGGCCTAGAGACATGTAACTCCAGAGAGAGCGACTAACATGGATGAATGACCATGGGAGCTATACAATCTACTGAGCATCTTTAAACAAAACAATAAATACGATGCATTTGATGTATATATTATTTATAGTAATGTCTAAACAAATACACAGTTCATTTCTTTTTTTCCTTGCTTCAACAAATGATGTCCCATGGATACAAATGATAAACAAGCTAATAAAGGGTTTAAGTCAACATAGAAAAACATGAGCTTAGAAGCCTGAAATTTTATGTTGAAAAGATATAATAGATGTGTTAGTCATTCCAGCAAGAGGTAAAACTTTTCACGTATATTATTAAGTTACAGTCATTACAGAAAACTAGAAACTAAATTACACAATGGAGAAACACACGTTGAACACTGATACTATTTGGTGTCATGTTTTGCTTCATTATGCACTAATATCTGTTTTTAAACAGATTAAGAGCAGCAAGGCTTCAAGTGAAGAATAAGGGAAAGGAGAATGTATGTTAGTTCACACTGCAGTAGTTTTCCTTCTCCTCTGATTCTGTGGTCCCTCAAAGTTCACCCATGATGCTCTCCCCTTTCATTTTTACTCAGGGGAGTAGCATGGCCAGTGGTGGAAAATATCCATGGCGGAATCAGACAGGCAATCCAAAGAGGAATTCTGTTCTAGGCCCAGAGGCAAAGGGAAGATTCTGGAACAAAATCAGAATATTAACAAACTTGGAAAAGGATGCTGATGCTGTGTGGTCCACATCCCATTTCAGTTCCTGGGTTTGAATCTTGGGCCCACTCCCAATCTAACCTCTTACTTACACACACAGGAGGCATCAAGTAACCATTGAATTAATTCAGTTACTGTGTCCCTGCCACCCACTGGGCTCCTTGTTCCATCCAGGACTAGTCCCAAATGTTGTGGAATATTTCAAGGGCCAACTAGCACACAGAACCAGTCAATCTCTCTCTGTCTGTCTCTCTGTTTCTCTCTCTATTTCTTTCTCACCCTCCCTTCACACCTCTCTCCCTTTCCCACTCCTCTCCCTCTTCCTCGTTCCCTCTCTCCTTCACATAAATGAAACTTTCAGAAAAACTTAAACAAGATGACCTCAACAAACAACAGCTTATGCAACTCCATAAAGTGCAAAAATGTCAAACAGTATTAAATAACAACTTCCGGCTAGTCATCTGAATCACTACATTCTGAAATTCTTTTCAATCATTGTTCCAACCTAATAGCTTTTTAAATTTGCCAAAGAAGTAATAAAAGAAAAATTGTTCAAATGGAAAATAGGATGTGCAAAGTGAATAAAGAATTGGGAGATTCAGTTCAGGATAGAATCGAGCTTTCCTGAAAACAGTTCAGCCAATAGACCCATTCAAATTAATTTGGTTACAGTTCAGTAAATTACAGACAGACCCTTTCAATCAAAAGATCCCTTAAAGTTATTGGTTTGCATCTCAGTATTCTGGAAAGACAGGGTGAAGAAGGATGAAGTCAGCCAGTAGCAGTGAGCAAGTATAAAAGCTACACTACCCTATAACAGATTATGCTAAAGAGTTTGTAAGTTGTTATAGACATTGGGTTGATTTTTTTTTGTAGGTTGAAGGGAAACTATTGGAGTGTGTGTGTGTGTGTGTGCATATATATCTGGGGGGGAGCATGTGTCCGTAGAAAAATCAATGTTATATTCTGTGATCTTTAACTCTGTTTCTATTAAAATGAAAGAGACCAACACAAAGAAAGGTGATTCTGCAAATAGCAGAGATACTCTGCTAAGGATGAACGGACTTAAAGCCTGTGAAAGCATTTCAAGGAGCACAGCCTAGTTTGAAATACAAGGAAGTGATAATATCATACTCTTGTTATTACTGTGATTACTTATAAACAATCAGAAGAAAGGAAGCATGGGTTTTGCACTTAATGACCAGATAGCCAAGCACATATTTTTTTTTTCACATTTCAGTATATAACTAATGGAACTGTATTTAAAAAAACAGGCATTTTTAATTAATATTTATATTTAAATCCTAGGACTTGATTCATTTAAAACTTTCTGTAATATAAAAGATAACTAAATGGTCCTGTTTATAATTATTAGATACAAAGTAGACTCTGTAAATTCAAAAACTGATTGTTAAATGGGTACTGGGATCAAAATTCCCCATTAACTGACAATATTTGGTACTTTGTTTATATATATAGGCATTCATATATTATTAATGGTAACAGTAGAAAGACCACATGGAATTATAAAATGTTCTAGGCTAGTGGTTCACAAATTATAGCAGTTTTGACCTTTCCCACATCATGGACCACTGAGTAACCTCTGGAAATAATTTTAATGTCACAACTAACTAGGAGTCCCCTAGTTGCATCTAGTGGGTAGAGGCTTAAGAATGCACATCCCAGACAAGGCAACCCACATGAAATGGTGCATCTGAATTCAAATTTTCAGGTTTTAGGGAATCAAATAATCATTTTTTGATGAATATTACTTCTCTATTGCTGCCACAGATTCAAAAATTTTAAGGATAACAGCATCTTCTAAAAAGATGGTTTTCTACACAATTATGTCAACCAATGCAAAGTGCTTCAAGATTGGCAACTCACTGAAACACTCTCCAATTTGTATTAGGCTTAAAATACAATATCATAATGAGCAAACAGTCAGAACTCTCTCCTTTGAAATACAAGAGGAGCTACCCTTCTGGGTTAATTTTCCAGTAATTGCTTAATAATACATACATTGAAATTATAATTGAGTAGAGTTTAGAGGGGAAACTAGTAACTAAATTAGGCCTTTTTATTTTCATAAAATAGAGATATATTCAAGCATATGCCCTGAATCTCAGAACAAGGCATTAATATTCGAAATGCCGCAATAGTAAAAATAATACTTTAAAGTCAGAAGAAAAAAGTCATTCTTTGCCATGTCATTTTAGTTATGTGACTTGGAACCAGTTAAATTAATCCTTTGAGTCTTCATGTTCTCATTTGTAAAACAGAGAAATGAATAGTTTTCTAACTTTGTGGAGGTGTGAAATTGAAACAAAGTTCATAGTGTGCATTGGCACATTAAAAATGCTGCCTTTTCTTCTCTTTTATTGCTACCAGCATAATCTATGTAATCTATGATAATGGATAATTAAATGTGTTAGTAAAAAAAACTCTTTTTTTAAAACTCCAAAATAACATTGAAAATGCAAAAACTGTTTTCAAGTGAGTATTCTGTGTGTGTGAGTTTCAACCTGATTGAGAGCACAGTCAGCCATGTGGTAAGGGGGGACTGGCCCCTTCGGGATGGCCCTTTCAGCTGGTCAAGAACCACAAAATTCGTTTACCTTTCACTCTCAGTCAATCTCAATTGGAAAGCCAGCTCCCCTTATTCTGCCTTTCTTATACGAAGAAATCATAGGGATATATTCAACTTAACTCAAGCATAAATTCAACATGAATCAAACCAGTGTCTGAATCTCAGAAATGTATTATTTAATCCTTTTTAACTTCAAGATTAAGTTGGGGGTGGGGGCAGAGATCAATTTGTTAAGAAGTCAACTTGACACTATACTTTTCAAGGTGACTTTTCCTTCTTACAGAAAATTGTCTAGCGTGTCACGCTCTAAATGTTGCAGGTCATCACAGAAATGGCAGAAGGAACTATTAAATATTTCTCCTGTCTGCCTCTGTATTCAGAAGCTGTAAAACTGCATTCAATCATAGAAATGAATAAGACAGCTTGAAAATGGAAGGACCTGTCTAAATTGCTTTGTGAATTAAAAATGCCATGGCATAAATGCCACTTATTAGTCAATAATAATCCTTGAAGAGATTCTGACCCAATTTAGTCATGGATTTTCTTTTCAGCATATCTTTCTTTGACATCTGCTCCACAGTGATAACCCTTAGAAACCACCTATTTAGAAGAAAGAGTAAAGGCAGAAAGCAGGAACAAGAAAATCAAACAAAAGACTATCAGTGCCTATCAATCACCCTTTGAAGCAACATATCAGCTTGGAAACTGGCAGAATAGAAACTTTCTAATATATTAAAATTAAATTTTCTGCACAAATAGCAGAAACATTAACACAGTAAGTTTTTCAAGTTTCATACATTACAAAATTATCAGGTGATTTTAATCTTCAACTTTCCTCAAAATTATCCCTAAAGACCATCCTAGGTATCAATAGAGTAGGTAACAGCTATGTCAATTTTTGTATCTCTGTGAGCAGGCTGGACAGAATCATTAAGGCTTTACAATTTGAAGACACATCTAACAGTGGGTTGTCCTGCATTTTTTGTCAGTTCAAATGAATGCTCTGAGTAGATAAACACATTAAATGACTGTCATTAGATTCATCCAAATCAATACTTTATTTGGTCTTTTAGATGCAGGTGCAGCCAACAGCACTCACTCTACTTCTCGTTATCCCTAATCAGGCACTACATATGCAGTGCAGCAAAAGTGGTGGGGATAATGAAGTTGTATTAAGCATTTTTCCAAGACTGTGCTGCCAGCATCATTAGGGTTTTGCTAAATAGCAGAATTGTGTTGCCTAGTAACACAAATATTGCAATGGAGGTAGCAGAGGCTATTTTTCTTTTTTTGAAATCATGACTCCCTAATTCACTTTCAGTCCTGCAAGAGCAGATTTCTGATTAATGATGTGGCTCCTTTTTGACAATATGATCAGCTTATCTTTTATATGCCAGCAAGGTACAAACCAAACCTCATTTGTGTTAGAATCTGTGTCTTCTATGGATTTAATTCTCATATGGTTTTATCAGCTACAACTGAAAGCATCATTATTACAATAACATTGTCCAGGTTTAATTTTATAGAAACCTAATATAAATAGGGGCTGTGTTTTGGAAATGAAACTTGCATACTCTCTGAAATATTTCTGGAAGTCCTCTGTGACAAATAAGTGACAATGGTGTTGCAAGACAACACCTTGTCTTAGAGCAAACACTTGCCAAGTATAGAAATAGAATATTTTGTTTTAAAAAATCATTCAATTACATCCATTGACACAACAAAAACTAACTCTCAACTCTCAACACTTACAAAACTACTTGACTACTTCTCTCTCTCTCTCTCTCTCTCTCTCTCTCTCTCCCTTCTCTCTCTCCTTCCTCCTCTCAGCAACATTTTGCTACAAAAACATATGTGAGAAATACCCAGAAAAAAAAGATGTAATAAGATACCAGAAGCAATATAGAAAAAGTAGAAAAAGAGAGAATATATTTTAATATAAATAGTTATAATTTAGTGCTAAAACTGGCTATGGCCTGAGGTCATCTAAGGAAAAATGGAAATACCAATGTGCTATGAATAAATTTAATGCCAATTTGTGAGTACATATAAACATTTTCAAAGCTAAAAGGGAGGAGAAATTTAGCAGGATATGAATTACATTGCTATTGCTGCCATCAAAAATTATCGTACACTCAATGATTTAGAACAGCATCCTTTAGTGATTTAATGATTTAGCCTTTAGTCCTGAATGAGTGTAATATAGTCTTACTAGGCTCAACTCAGGCATTACAAAAGCTGCTATTTTTAGACTTTTGAGAATCCATTTCCTTGCCTTGGTAATGTATTGTGGTGACTACTTTCATTCCTGTCTCTCATTTGCCATCTTCGAAGCAAACAAAGTTGCATTCCTTGAACATTCTTTATTTGTGACTATCTTTATTTGTGACTATCTTTATTTGTGAGGTTTGGTTTGTACCTTGCTGGCATACAAAAGATAAGCTGGTCAAAAGGCTCATCCTATTTAAGAATCTTTACGATTTAGCCTATCCAAATAATCCAAGATCATTGTAACATCTTACATGATTTAAATCCAAACATGCAAATGACATAGATAACTGATGGAATAAAGGCACTTTTAGAATGTCATTATCCTATCTTTTCTAATACAATATAAATTTTAAAGATTTATTCATTTTTATTGGAAAGGCAATTTACAGAGAGAAGGACAAACAGAAGGATCTTCCATTCTCTGTTTCACCCCGCCCCACCCCCGACAAATGGCTGCAATGGCCAGAGCCAATCCTATCTGGAACCAGGAGATTCTTCTACATCTTCCATGCAGGTGCAGGGTCTCAAGGCTTTGGGCCATCCCCTACTGCTTTTGCAGACCACAAGCAGGGATCTGGAGGATAGTAGAACACCTGAGACACGAACTGGTGCTCATAAGAGATCCTGGCACTTGGAGGTAGAGGATCAGCCAATTGAGCCACTGCACTAGGTCCCAGAATAAATTAATTTTTAAAAGAGGACCTCCAATATCAGAACTGGGCTGGAATAGTGTCAACCATAATTTCTAGCCATGTAACATTTGAAAAATTTATATAACTTGATGAGTCTCTTTTTCTTCATGCAGTACCAGGAAATCCTGATGTGGAAACTAAAATGCTGTGTCCGACACATTTAGCTCAGAACTTACAAAGTCAAAAGTAATGTTTTTATCAATTTTTTAGAAAAAAACAGTAGGAAAAATGGGCCCAGTGCAGTAGCCTAGCAGCTAAAGTCCTTGCCTTGCACACATCAGGATACCATATGCATGCTGATTTTAATCCCAGCAGCCCTGCTTCCCATCCAGCTCCATACCTGTGGCCTGGGAAAGCAGTTGAGGATGTCCCAAAGCTTTGGGACCATGCACCCACGTGGGAGACTTGGAGGAAGCTCCTGGCTTTGGATTGGCTTAGCTCCAGCCATTGCAGCCACTTGGGGAGTGAATCAGTGGACGGAATATCTTTCCTCCCTGTCTCTCCTCCTCTCTGTATATCTGGCTTTCCAATAAAACTAAGTCTCTTAAACAAATCCAGTAGGAAAAATGAATTCGTTCTAGGACCTAAACTTACTCAGGGCTATTTTTTCTCGTCACAGCACTTAACTTGACAACAAGAAAGGATTTTTAGCACACTTTGAAGACTGGGTGGCCAATGTGTTGCACTGACTTCTTAAATATCCATTGCCTTAATCATATATTTTGGCAGATGCAGAGTAACAATCCATTATGTTCCAGTTCTTGTTACATAGCCAACATGTAATATTGATGACAGAAAATTCTTTCACTTTAGATATCAGTGGCAGGTTTAACAGTTTTTTTTTTTTTTTTTTTTTTTTGTGGAAAGTAAACAGTCTGACAAATTTTCTTCCCCAAAATATCCATTTCTTAAACTATAAAAGCACCTTGAACAGGGACAGATATTTTTTCAACAGAAATCTGGGTCTGGCAAAATGTCAGGACAAGCAAACATTTGAAACACTAAAGAGATAAATTGTGCCTTGGTTAAGATTATATGATACCATGTGAGAAAATGTACTATCCCTCTAAATGGGTGGATGTTACCCCTCCTAATCCCCAGCCCAGAACACTGTTAATCAAAGCTATGATATCAATCATTTTCAATGTTGTTTAGAAATTATTCTCAGTTTGAACAATCAACTTTCTCCATCCATATTATCACTCTTATTTCAAACCAACAGTTTATTTTCCACAATACCATCTGTAATTTTTTAAAGCACAAGCAACACAAAATCCAACCACCAGGGATCAGCATTGTGGTACACTACATCAAGCCCGCACATGCAACACCATCTTCCCACATCAGAGTGCCAGGAAGAGATCCAGCAGCTCTTCTGCTCATCCAGCTTTCTTCACATGCCTGGGAAGGCAGCAGATAATGGCCAGTTACATGGGAGACCAGGATGGAGTTCCTGGCTCCAAGTTTCAGACAGGTCCAGTGCTGGCGATTGTGAGCATCTGGAGGGTGAGTCAGGAATTGCAAGATCTAAGTCTTTTATGCTCACTCTATTGTACCTGAAGTTTTACAAATCTAGTTTTAGACATCCAAGTCTCCTTCAGCACACCAACAAAAACAGTCATAGTCCTAAATTAAACTCTAAATAAAATTTGCTTATCTAAATCCAACAGGATCTTATTCTCAACAAATCCTGAGGGTTTTCAGTATCAGTGTAGCTACTTTTCATCAAAGATTGCCAAGGTTACAAGCAAACAACAATAAGTTCCCCTCTGAGGTCAAAACCTGGGAGAGATTATATTCCCAGTTTAAAATAAATGCCATGTTGAAAGTGGGCAAAGATTAGGAACAGATGTAGGAAGATTAGCTATATGCTTATAGTTACTTGACAAATATTTAAAGAACTTTTATTCTTGTTTAAAGAGGTTTAATAGGGTTTATGAACAATAAATACCACTTTTCTCATCAGTGGAAAAATATTGAGTGATCCTAAGAGTTATTGTTAGTATAGTATAGGACACATAATATTCTAAATGTATTAAATTCATCACTGAATAAGAGAACAAAATGCTTATTCTGTTAGATCATAGCTATTAGTAGGAATGGTAGCAGTACCTATTTCATAGGATAGTTGTGAGTACTACACTAAAATACATATGAAATCTCTTATAGATCTACCTGAAATATTTATAAATTCATAATTATGATTACTATTGCTTTGTCATATCAGAATATTATATTCTATCAAGAATATATTATCAAAGGAAGTAGAAAATTGAATACTTAAATTCTTGATATCCACAGGTAAAAAAAAATGGAAGCTTATATAGTTCCAATCCAATGCATATTTACTGATAGTCTGTTACATACATGTGAATTCTTACAGATGTGATTCAGCTATGATAAAAACCAGAGTATTCAGAAGTCAACACAAAATATTTTCTATTTGTTAGAGCATATCCCTATGCTATCTGCTTCTGTGATTTTAGCCAACATGTCAAGCGATCAGATATCAGGTCATCTTGATCAATGATAACTTTTTAGCATTTCTGTCAACATCTGTTTGGTACAGTAATTTGTCAAATGAGATCAACTTTCAGTAATTAAATATTAATGATTCTATTAGAGTAAATTCCACTACATACAAATTAAAAACATGATAAATTGAAAAATTTCAAAGTATATATAAAGTGAAGTTAAAAGTATTTAAACAACAGTTCTTTTCTAATAGTAAAGTTTTCATCTCTCTGGTATAATTATGTGTCACTGCAATTTATGACTCTTCCTCCAAGTTTCACATGCCCCCATATATAAATCTGATTATTTCACTGTTTTAAGAAATAACTTGTGGTAATCGTTGAGTTCACTTTTCTAAATTAGTTTGCAAATGTTTATACAGTTGACAGCATACAGCTGCTGTCTATTCTAACCATGTCTTTTCAAGACTGCCAAGTCTCAAGGAAGACTAATTATTCAAACTAGAGAGTGATTTCTTTAAATATTAACAGAAAAAATGTTCACTCACTAATAAACACAGAGTTCAATTTACAACCATATTGCATGCTTTTACCTAATAAGTTAGCAAATCATTGTTTTATAATAATTTCCAGTTTTGTCATGAAAATAGTTACATTGGTATTCTATAATTGTGACATCAGTGTTAATTAGCCTTTAAAGAATAAATCTGTTAGTGTATCAAACATGATGAACTTTTTTCATATTTTTTGAACCAGTAACTCAATTTATTGGACAAAGACCATGGTCACAGCTCCAGTCAAGAGAGAAAATACCAATATCCTACAGTGTTTGATAAACTGTTACTTCCTAGGGAAAGTATACTAGATGCATTTTTAATTTACAACAGACTTACTAGAATATAGCATCTTATTTCAAGGAACATCTATATTTCTCCTAAGACACTGCATTTTGTAGTCAGGTTTGTAAGGTATAACAAGCTCTGATGTCTCAGAACTCATTGCTTCCTAAGAACCTAAATCTTACGATCATTCAAAACCTACTTGTTTTCAAGATACCAGCATAGTGTAGAAAGCAGGGAGAGAGAACAATGTTGCGGCATAGTTGGATAAGTCACCATAATACTGTCATTTCAGAGTGCTGGGTCAAATATTAGGTACCCTGCTTCCAGATTTAGCTGCCTATTAATTCTCCCGAGAAGATAACACATGGTCCATGTACTAGGGCAATGATCACCACATGGGATGCCCAGAAGGAACTCCAGGCTCCTGATTGTGGTCCAGCCCAGGCCTAGTCACTGTGATTATCTGGGAAGTAAACCAGTAAAATAAAGATCTCTCTGTCTCTCCCTCTCTTCCAAGGCTGTTTGCCTTTCAAATAAGTAAAAGAAATATAAGGAATAAAACAAAAAACAAAAAACAAAAAACAAAAAAACCACAAAGTTAGGCATCAGTTTCAGTTGGTTGGGTGGGGAAGGGGTTAATTCTTTTACTCTTTTAGCCTACTAAAGGAAAAATTTTAAATTGAACAGTTCGTAAAAAATTATCCCTATATCTAAATAAGAATTTTATAAAATTCAGGTAAATTTTCCAAAATAAATGTGTATATGTCATATTTGGAGGAAAAAAAACTTCACAAATTCAATGATAGCACTTGCAATCCAAAAATTAATTTTAGATCTATTATTTTAGCAAAAAAAAAACCTTCAGAAAGGAAAATACTGAATTCTTAAAGTTTTATTATATACTCAGAAGTTTCTTTCAATCCAGCTGAGAAGCACCAGAGGAGTCATAACTTAGAGTGTAGTTGTAGTTGAAAAAATAAACACTTTGGTATAATAAGCCTCCCCATGGAGAAAAGGTTGAAGACAAAAGGAGAAAGTCAGAAATAAGAAATAAATGCCTGTAAAATAAAGCAAGCAAGCAAGCAAGCAAGGCAGAGCGGTTCAACAAACAGGCCTTGAAACTATGTCTAGCATTTTAATTTTCACTGGGTCTCCATCTAAATTCTTGACAAAAATCAGTTCTTTACAGAGCCTTAAATAACTAAGATTGGGTCCAACATGATGGCTCAATAGCTAAATCCTCACCTTGTATGTGCCAGTATCCCATATGGGCACTGGTTTACGACTCCGCTGCTTCACTTCCCATCCAGCTCCCTGCTTGTGGCCTGGGAAAGCAGTGGAGGACGGCCCAAAGCCTTGGGACCCTGCATCCATGTGGGAGACCCAGAATCTCCTGGTTCCTGGCTTCTGATCAACTCAGTTCTGTCATTGTAGCCAATTGGGGAATAAATCAACAAATGAAAACTCTTTCTGCCTTTCCAGTAAAAAAATAATAATATAAAAATATTATTTCCAGTAAAAAATTATTAAGATTCATTAATCTTAATAATAATAATAATCCGGCAGGATCTAGCTCCACTTGTTTCTGGCCTTTGCTTTCTGCTCCTCAGATCCATCTCTGAGGAGATTCTCTTTGAATTTTGGCACTTGCTGTCGTCCACAAATATCTTCCCCTCACAGGATGAATGTCTTTACCTCCACAGAAGTCAATAACCAGTCAGTAAAACAAAAATCATGCTCAATATTTGAAGTGAAGGAAATAGCATAAGAAATTGGTAATACAAATATTGGAAATGTTAAGAAACAAGAAGCTCATTTTTCCCCTCTCCTTGGAGCTGATGAGAGTAAGAATAACAATAGTTTTTAGCTTCCACTCTTCTTCCACTCTTCCCAAAGCAGTGTCATGATCCCTTTTTAGCACCAAAAGGCACGTGCTTCCCTAAGTTTGAGCAACAGCTCCACAGGCCCCTTCAAACTCCTACGTTATGATAACCCTAAGTTTCTGTGGAAATTCTGTTAGAAATACCAAACAATAAGTAAGGAAAACTTCTGCCTTTTTCTGGTCGTCAGTAGTACTCTAATATATTTTGAAGGGGAAAAAAGCCTATGTGGAAGCCAACTGGAAAATAACATGTACATAAAACACAGTTTATAACATCTACCACTACATCAAAGAGTTTACTTGGATCTGAGTGATAATAGATCCACAACAATCCTAGTGCACCCTTCTGAGTTCTCAGAGGTGACTGCTACATATACGTGAGCTTACACATTACAGTCACAAGTGAATATACTCTCACTCTCTCCACAAGAACAGGAGCCAATCCCTAAGTTATCATAGCCATCTTTGATGTCTGTAAGCAATTGCTCCTGTAAATCACACAAAATGCCATCTGTATATAACATAACCTACATATTAAACTGAAATTTAGCTGACACATTCCTATGTAAAGCATAGAGGGAAATGAAGAAGATATGAAAAAAGAAATTAGCACATTCATACAATTCATATACAACAGTGAAAAGCCATAAGTAAATCATCTTTCAATTCCCTGATTTATTACACACATATTATAAGTCATGTAATTTTTCTTCTATCATTCATTATATATTTTTATTGCCCTAATGTTCAGCTGATTAGGACCCTTTAGCTAATATCATTATTCAAATTTTTATTCCTAAAAGGTAGGAATATTCAGTGAAATTTTTTTCTTGCAGTTCTAATTTTTCATTAAAATTGACATTGAACATTAACAACCATTTGAATCCCTTATATTATAATCATACTACTCTCTACGGTCAATATGTAGCAGCAACAAAATTTCTCTTGATAATTAGGATAACTTCAACAAGTAGATAGGCAGCCTTCTTTGCCTAATAGATCAATGATAAGAGAGACCAAGATGGCCATATGTAAACTGAACTTTTACTGAATGCAATCATCATTCTATCTTCCAAGGGGAAATGTCTCCTCCTTTGAATACCAAAAATTTCAAATTAACTAACCCCAACATTGTAGGGATACTAATAATGACAGAAGGTTATAATGAGAGAAGCAACTCCTACTAAAATCCCTCAATTTCAGGACCTAAGTTTACTGTTATGAAAAGACATTATACAAGATTTCCTGTAATACAGAACCTCAAATGTTCCGAGTGTTATCTTCCAAATCACAGCATAAATGAATCTGTAGTAAGACATTTTCCTATTCCATCAGGACAACTGATGGTTCTCCAACTTCCTGACCTTGGGGTACAGTTCAGACCAATTTCAATGGTATATATCTATCTATCCAACAGCTAGGTGGCCACCGTGCCTGTTTCACTAACCCTCTCTTGGTATTAATATCAAAATATCTTACAACACCAGCAATTAGTTTAGAAAAACAACATTTCTGACCACTCTATTATTTATTCTACTATCAAATTATTTTTTCAAACCAATACTTTGTTGCAGCTTCTCAAAATAAAATAAAAATAATAAAACAATGATAATAATACATCTTAGTACTATTGTTTAAGAAGCAAGTGTCTAACAAATCTGGAATTGCACTGTAATACAATGATATTTTTCATCATTCCTATTGCTTTTTAAATTTGACTAATAAACTTGTTTACATTTTGTATAAAGTGAGAAAAACAGATTCTACCATACCACTTTGAAGTGAATATCAAATGAGATACTGCAAAGTCCCAAGACCCAGTCCAGAACAACTCTTAGAACAATATCAATTAGTCTTCATTATTTATAGTTTTCCTTGTTATGATCTGTTCAGACTACTTACCAAAGTGTGAACATTAAAACCCTCCTGCCAATTTCATCAAACATTTAGATATTTTCAATAGTTACATGAATTTTTTACAGTATGCAAAAGTTACATGGCCTTTCCTCCTTTGTTCCTTTTTTAATTTAAAAAAATTTTTTTTCATGATACAGTTCCATAGGCTCAGGGATTTTCCTTTCTGTCCTCCCTATTTTCCAACCCCCTCACTGTTGTAGAATAGTATAAACCTTCAGCAACAGCCACTAGTCCATCATTCTGCTGTTTAAGCGTATCATGACATTGTAGGTCTAGACAATGGTAGAAAATCCAGCAGCCTATTGTTAAGATATATTTAACAGTTTCACTGGGAGTCCATCTTTTATATCTTTTATCTGGGAGTAGAGATGCCTACTAAAATATATCTTCACTTTTTGATATACTAGTCTCCATTATACAGTTCCTCTAGATGAATATATGTATTATATATTATATATATAAACATATATATGTTTAACTAGATAAATAGATAGATAATGTATTTTGCATGAAGGTTGTCTAATATCAGAAAGAACATATGATATTTGTTCTTTTGGGATTGGCTTATTTCACTGAACATAATCAGCTCTAATTCAGACCATTTTGTCACAAATGATTGGATTTCATTCTTTTTAATAGCTGAGTAGTATTCCATAAAGTGCATGCACCACAGTTTCTTTATCCATCCCTCCTTCAACAGGCATCTGGGTTGTTTCTATGTCTTAGCTGTTGTAGATTGTGCTCTGAAAATATAGGAATGCAGGTCACTTTCTCATATGCACATTCATTTCCTTTGGATATATTCCTAGAAGTGGGATAGCTGGGTCATACAGTAGATCAAATTTCACTTGTCTTAGTACTCTGCACGTTGACTTCCAAAGTGGCTGTACTAATCTACACTCACACCAACAATGAAGTAGGGTACCTTTCTCCGCACATTCATATCAGCAGATGTTGCTACTAGATTTAAGAACTCATTGGAATAGGTAAAAATCTCAATGTTATTTTTATATTTATTTCCCTGATAGCTAGAGAGCCCTAGAATTTTTCATTATGTCTATTAGCCATTT
The DNA here is from genome assembly GCF_030435755.1 of Ochotona princeps. Lineage (NCBI taxonomy): Eukaryota > Metazoa > Chordata > Mammalia > Lagomorpha > Ochotonidae > Ochotona > Ochotona princeps. Next base: position 33,355,582 of record NC_080842.1, on the reverse strand, counting down.
GAATGTGTTCTTTCAAAAAAAAAAAAAAACCCTGCTCATTTTCTTTGCCCATTTCTACAGATTATTTTTTTGTTTGTTTGTTTGTTTTTGCTGTCACTGAATTTTGGAAACTGTAAATTTTATACAATAGTCCCCTATCAGTCACATACTATGCAGATTTTCTCCCATTCCACTGACTGCTTCTCCACTTTGTTGATCTTTTCCTTTACGGTACAGAGCTTCTTAGTTTAATGTAGTCCCATTAGTTTATTTTGGTTTTGACTGTGCTTTTAGGAATTTTTCCAAGAAGGCTTTCCTAATTCCTATATCTTGCAGAGTGCTTCCTATGCCTTCCTCTAATAGTTTGATGGTTCCTGGGTCTAGGCTTAGGTCTTTAATCCATTTTCAGCTGATTTTTGAATAAGGCAAAAGGTGCAAGTCTTACTTGTTATTTCTACAGGCTGCTATCAACTGTCGTTACAGCATTTGTGGACATCAACCTTTTACACTGGTTTATATTCACTTCTCTTGTCAAAAATGAACTGCCTGTACGTGTGTGGGCTCCCTTCTGGGGTTTCTACTCTGTTCCATTGGTCTTCTTTGTTTCTGCACCAGTACCAATCTGTTTGTTCTGGTAGAATATTGTTGGGATTTTGATCACATTGAGTAAGTATATTACTTAAGTAATACATACATTTTGATGAGGTTGATCCTGCCAACCCAGGAAAATGGTAAATTTCTTTATCACATAAGCATTTCAGTGTTTTATAACTTTCCAAAGTTTTCATCTATATTAGCTTTTCTCTATAATTTTAATATTTTGTAATTTATCTGCTTTGTACATTTTAATTGCATGATTTTTTTTCATGAACACAAGATGAATTTTTCCATGTTTTGATAAAAATGCATTCATTTCTTTAACAGTGCAGAAAAAGGAAAGGCAGAGAAAGAAAAAAACAAAGATCTTACATCTGCTGATTCGTCCTTGAAATGTCTGTAACAGCTAGATCTGGACCGGTTGAAAACTGAATTCAGCAACTGCATCCTGGTCTCCCAGAGAATTGGCTGGGGCCTGGGTGTTTGGAAAATATTCAGATATTTTCCCACTTTCCCTGGCATATTAGCAGCATGATAGAGTAAAAGCAGAGTAACTGAGACTGGAATAATGCTCTAACATGGGATTGAAAAACAGCAACTAAACCCAGTGAGCCAGAATATTGGTTATAAGATGCATTTTTTTTGAAAATGTTTAATCCAAATAACTAATTAATAGTATCTATCATTATTTTCTGCCGGCAATGCCCACATCACCATGTACCCTGAGCTGAGCGGATGCACTAGGGTTAAAAAAAAAATCTCACACACACACACACACACACACACACTGGGTCATTCACGTAAGAATGCCATTTATTGAAACTTCAGGCCATTCTAATATACCCTGTCTAGTTCCTCCTGGGGAATATTCTCACGCTCTTTGATCACTGCATGTCTCCCATGTATCAGGAAACTTGTGGTTAGGTCAACATGAACCCACCAGTCATGCGGGTTGGCCCGCAGCTTCTCAAACTTTCTCAAACGCAACCAATAAGAGAAAAAGCAAGATTCATGCAGCAGGCATACCTGGTGAGGTTAACCCTTGGGGGGCCAGGCCCTGCAATTTTCCTTTGTGATTCCCTATTATTTCATGCTTATGGTTCAAGCATATCTCCATATCTCTAGGTAATATCCTTATATTTACCTCAATCTTAAGAGTACTTATTATGTAATTAGTAGCTGTAATATAGAAACCACGGAAAGTTTAGCTTGTTGAATTATTTGTAGAAGATACATTTTTCAAGGGATGGAATGTTATTTGTGGTTCCCAAATGAGTTTTTCAGTCTAATCAAAAATTGTTTATTTATTCTGAAATAATCCAACTTTCCCTGTATTCAGTGAGATGTGCAAATAAACCTAGAGCAGGCATTCTGCTGGCCACCTTAAATGTCATCATTATCACCTAGCCTGGTTGCCATGACATAAGGAGCCACACCATATCAATACCTCCTATGAGCCAGTTCCCACACTGACATTTTCATCAAGACTGAATTCCAATACTGAAACACTAAATACATCAGGATAGTTTATTTGCCCATTCTCTTTTGCAAACATACATCTTCTCCTTTTGTGCTTCTTTACTTATTGCCATTTTAATATAATTGATTTGTTTTCTTTACACACATTGAAAATGACCGTAGGGCCAGGTACAGCAGTCTAGTGGCTAAAGTCCTTGCCTTGCCTGCATTAGGATACCATATTGCTGCCTGTTTGTATCCTGTCAGCCCCACTTCCCATCCAGCTCCCTGTTTGTGACCTGGGAAAGTAATCAAGCAGGGCCCAAGGCCTTGGGACCCTGCACTCACTGTGGAGACCTGGAAGAAGCTCCTGGCTTGGGATTGGCTCAGCTCTGACCATTGTGGCCACTTATTGAGTGAATAAGCGGTTGGAAGATCTTCCTGTCACTCCTCCTCGCTGTATATATGACTATCCAATAAAAATAAATAAAATCTTTTTTTAAAAAAGAAAATAACAGTAGATATTTTAGTTTTCTTAAAAGTTTAATGTTTTTTAGAAAACTTTAGAGGAGAAGAAAAATATTTTAGTTACCCATATTTGGCTCTTTTCTCTGTTCTTCCTTCTTTTATGATTCAAGATATCTTCTCCTATCTTTTCCTTTCTGGTAAAAGAAGATTCTTTAGTCATTCCTGCGGGGCAAGTTTAGTAGCAATAAATTGTCTCACTTGACTCTGAAATTTCAGTGTTATCTAAGCAGCCCAGTTTCTAAAATATACTTCCCAAAAAAGGAGTCCTCTTACAATAATTAACCTTTTTTAAAAAATTGCAAACAACCTTGAAGTGCTGCTGTCGGAATTGGTGGCTTATAATGCCAGAACTTAAACTGTCCAATTCTTTAGAAGCCTCCTACATAATGAATTTGTTAAGAAACAAATTGGCCACTAGAGTTATCATGGAACCTGATTTTATAATAAGGCTTTACTATTTAACCATGTGTGACAAAAATTAAGTTGCACAGACCTCCACTAACAATGAAACAAAAGGTTGAGAAAGTATTACTTTCAAGTGGTTGTTGAGACTCAGTCTTTCAAATATTATTGGAATCCTAAAATAAGCTGTAATATTTTAGTGTGTTTAGTAAAAAGACCAAGGAGATATGAAGATCAGAGTTAAATTTTTATGTTGAAGTAATGGATAAGTGTGCCCATAAGTAGGACAAAAGGGAAAATTTTGTCATATCCTAATATGGCAAATGTTGATCCTAAAAAATCCCAACAACGATTTCTCAAAATTTTCTCTGTCGAGGTACAAGGTTCAGAAAAGACAAAATGAATCCACAGCTAGACTTTCTTATACTCTGTGTATCTAGCCCAAGGTAGCAAAAAAAAAAAAAAAGTCAAATAATTTAAGCAAGAGATGCCTTATATGTCACACCCTCATTTGCAGACTTCACAGCACATTTTATGCCCAGTTGTCAGCCACTGGTCGCTCAGCGAAACAAAATGGCCATTCCATTTGCTCCACTGTCTGTGGATTCTACTCTTTTATGAATGACTGCAAAAAGAAGCAAGGACAGGCAGTAGTAACAGCGCCTCCAGTCTACCAATGCCTATTGACATTCCTAACAACTGTCTCCTCAGCTCCGTAAATTATTCTACGTGAGTTTCACTGGGAAGGTACAAAGTCACACGTGCTTGTACTTTTCATGACCCTGCAAGAACTCTTTCATTAAAAAATCAAGGTTGAAAACTAGCATTATTAGATAAATGGGCTGTGTAGTAGCCCTCAGAGGAATAAGTAATTACGCTAAGTAAACCATATCAACTCAATTTTAGAAAAAATAAAAGCCCACAGTAGCTCTTGCCAAAACTCTGCAAGTGAGAACTTGCCAAAAATTCTATTGCAGATGCTGTAAATAATACATTAGGTTTTTTCTTTTTTGGTAAGCAAGTATGATCACTGTTTGCTTAGAAAACTAATAAGAATGTACATATTAATCATTCTTTGTCTTGAGAAAATAATCCTCAGCAGCCAGAAATCTGAAGAAGTGTGGGCTTTGTCAATAAAACTAAATGCTATAAAATTAATATAAAAATGAAAATCAGTAAGGAAAAGTATTCATCATGTCAAACACAGAGGTAGCATTTTGGTAAACTTCATTTTATTTCTCAAAACATTATACATTCATTTTTAAACTACAAATTTACTTAATATTTAAAAGTAAACATTAACCCACAAAAACACATGAGCCCACAATTTTTATTTTTAATGACTTAACGTTATGTCCATTTCTCAAGTGAAATATAATTTACTTAGTTGTTTATTTTTTATTTATATTTTTAAATTGTTTTAAATGTTTAATATGTTAATTCACATATATAATTTCTCCCATATATTGAGTGATGTGCTTCAGAAATATTCCCAAATTACTACATTCAATATTATACACATATTTAAAAATTGTTCAAGTTTATGGGATATTTTTAAAATTATTTTTCTGGTTAATACTGTGTTCATGGTCATTTTTGTTTGAATTCCAAAAATCCATTAAGGTGACAGCCATTTGGTAGCATTGGTTAAGCTGCAGCCATGCCAGCATCCCACACATCCCTCTGGGCCCAGGTGCTCCACTTGCATTCAACTCCTGGCTAATGTGCTGGGGAAAACAGTGTAAGATGGCCTGAGTGCCTGGCCTCCAGCCACCCACATGGGAGGCTTGACTGCAGTTCCAGGCTCCTGGCTGCAGCCTGGCTGTTGCACCCATTCAGTGAATGGGAGATATTCTCTCTCTCTCTCTCTCTCTCTCTCTCTCTCTCTCTTTCTCTCTGGGCGTGTGTGTGTGTGTGTGTGTGTGTGTGTGTGTGTGTTCGTGTGTTAAACCCTGTCTTTCAAATAAATAAACAATAAGATGCTGGACTCTATGTTTGGTATACGCTTGCAATGGGGGAATCTCAACTGAACTTGAGCTGTGGTTATGCAACAAGGTGGAGGAATCCACCATGGTGGGAAGGTTTGGGGAGGGGTGGGGAGAACCCAAGTACCTATGAAACTGTGTCACATAATATAATGTAATTAATGAATTAAAAATAATAAATAATTTAAAAAATAAATAAATAAACAAAATAAACTTTAAAAATAAATGAAATTCCATGAGCAAAGAAAATAAATAAAAGTATAGACAATTATAATTTCACTTGAGAAGATATTAGGTTTCTAACTTTAAAGATTATTGCTATGTTTATCCATTTATTTTTCAAAACAGCTCCTGAGGTATCACCACAACTTAAAACACACTCAAAAAAATAATTAAGCTGTGCCTGATACAAGGGCTCTCAATAGGCTAATCCTCTCTTTGCAAGTGCCAGGATCCCACACGGACCCTGTTCAGGTCCCAGATGCTCCGTTTCCCACTCATCTCCCTGCTTGTGGCCTGGGAAAGCAGTGGAGGATGGCACAAAGCCTTGGGACCCTGCACACGCATGTGAAACATGGATTAAACTCCTGGCTGCTGACTTCAGATAGACTCAGCTCCAGCTGTTGTGGTCATTTGAGTAGTGAACCAGTGGATGGAAATGCTTTCTCTCAGTCTCTCCTTCTCTTTGTAAATTTAACTTTTGAACTAATAATAATAATAATAATAAGTATTAAGGAAAATAAATAATTGGGACTCTCAGAATTCAACAAAATAGTATAATTTTTAAAAATAAGTGTCTGAACCAGTTTGCTAGTCAATTTAGTATTGAGAGAAGGTAAACAAAAATAGTCCCGCATTTACTTTTAACATATTGGTTACTCATTACTATGTCAATTAATTCCATAATGATGTAAATTTTTGCTGATGGTATGTTGGAGCTTTCAATTGACTGGGATGATACTCTGCTGGCTCTGTCATCAGACCAGAGAGGGTATACCTAAGAAGCCGTTGAACTTGACGGAACAATAAGATGCTGGACTCTATGTTTGGTATACGCTTGCAATGGGGAAATCTCAACTGAACTTGAGCTGTGGTTATGCAACAAGGTGGAGGAATCCACCATGGTGGGAGGGTTTGGGGAGGGGTGGGGAGAACCCAAGTATCTATGTAACTGTGTCACATAATACAATGTAATTACTGAAGTTAAATAATAAATAATTAAAAAAAATAGTCCAAATTTTGTTTGAAGTAAAATTCTTTTGCAAAAGAATATTTTGGAATGGCATGTTGGTGTAGTTCATCTCTTGGCTGCTCCACTTCCAATCCAGCTCCCTGCAAGGCCTATGAAAACACAACAGAAAATGGCTCAAATATCTGGATCCCTGGCACCCATATGGGAGACCATATGAAGCTCTTAGACATTGTATGATGCTCTTGGCTTCTTGTCTTCAGCCTTGTCCAGTGCTGGCCATTACAGCCATCTGGGAAATGCACCAGAAGATATAACACCTCTTTCTTTCCATCTCTCCCTCTCATTCTATAATGCTTCCAATAAATAAGTGAATCTTTAAAATATATGTGTGTGTGTGTATATATATATGTGTGTGTGTGTATGAATTATATTTGTTGATCAGGAAAAAAAGGCCTGTGAAGATTTAAAAATAGCTTTTTACTATGATGATGCCAAGGGGAATGAGAAGACAGGGAACCATACACAGAGCAAAAAGGAGAGAACAAAAACTTATTGACTGAAGCAGGAAAGATTATTATCATGTGAGCACATTCAAGTTTAATAACAAAAAAATGCTTTTCAGGTAAGTTTTAGACAAAGTCATAGTCCTCTAAAATTAAAATTTTAGGGGTCAATCAATTATTTCAGAATTTTTGGTAAAGCTTCTTATAGTCAAGCTCTTCATATTCAGATATTTTAGCTCTGAAATTAATTATCAACAATGGTGGATCTTCCTTTTTACATTTTTCATTTTTAAATTTTCAGTTTATTTGAGATGCAGCAAGAACAGAGAAAGATCTCCTATTCACTGGTTCACTCCCCAAAATTCCACAACAGGTTGGGCTGGGCTGAAGCCAGAAGCCCAGAACTTCCTCTAGTAGGAAGCTAAAATCAGAAGCAGAGCTGGGGCTCACACACAAACATTCAAGCATGGATTATGGGCACTCCAAAACTGAGACTTATCAGCTCTGCCGAATGTTTACTACTCTACTAATTGAAACTAGTATATATGCATATGAGAGAGAGAAAAAGAGAGAGAAATACAAAACAGATTTTTTTTTCTTGGCGTCCTCCCAAATACTTATACATTATTAATTATGGAACATATGTCCTATCTAAACACTTAAATAGAAAATTAAGATACACTTTTCTAGAATAAATGGTCTTGAAGATTGTTCCATTTGGAATTCTTTAGCAATTCTAGCTAACTGTGTCAGTATCCAAAACAAAACTCCAAGGATTCCTATTCTTTAAAAAATTGAAAAAAACTAAAGTCTTCTGCAATATGGGAAAGAGACTAACGAGGAAGATGGCTTGTTTTTTTTTTTTTTTAAAATTCCTATCCTCCTCTGTATAATATACCTTGTGGCATTACAGAACACAGAAAATAACAATTGTCCATCAACACTTTATAAAGAACCACAATTCATGATAGCTAGACTTGTACTGGGCCCGACTGTCCTAACTTACCTACAAATGCTATTTTAATTACACAAAGTTAACTGTGAGTTATTCTGTATTGCCCATCTTCACATTCTAATAAATCATTTTAGAATGTTACTGATGTGGTATGCATTCACCCAGAAAATAAGGCATCAGTTGAGATGTCCCACATTGGAAAAACTGGATTCAATGCCCACCAGCAACTGTTAACTCCAGCTTCTAGTTAATGTGTACTCAGAGGCAGCAGGGATGCCTCGGGCAATTGGTTCTCTACCATTTACCCAGGAGATCTGAAGTGAGTTCTGGCTCCAGGCTCTGGTCTCTGGCCACAGTGGGCATTCATGAGCCAGCACATGGAATGGGATCGGTCTCTGTCTCTTTGCTTTTCAAATTTTAAAAAAAGTATATGTAGGATGTCTTCAAGGAATTTTAGGATTTAGTGTGAAACCACAAAGTATGAGATATATAAAAGATTATTTTACCAAATCCTTCAATTAAGCTTCTACACTGAAAAATAAAAATTAAAACAAAGTTCAGTTGCTAAATGCCATTCAATCCAAGTTTCCTGAGAAAGAAAAGTAAGAATGGTGGCACATCACATGGAATGGGATCTCTACTGATCTCACAAGTTGAATCTCTCATGAACAATTTATTTTCCAAGTATAATGTGACTTATTGGTGCACAAAGATGTGTGTATGTATATATGTATCTATGTATCTTTGAATTCCAAATAGTTACTAGTTCAAAAATCAGTGCAACATATAAATGCATTTTATATTTTCAATCTAATTTAGAAGACTTCTGGAAACTGTACCACAGCTTATGTAAACTAAGCTAAATAAAATTTGGTACGCTTCAACCTTTACTGTACATGCTTCAAATTCTGTGTTTTTCTTTGATGCATTTTTCATGTACTTGCATTAATTATATTCATTACATTTTCCTCATTATCTTCATTTTGCAAAATATAAGACATTAGTGATGTTAGTTTATTTTTCAGATTGTGACATACAGGACATTTTTAAATCTGTCTTCAATTGAATATAAATGACAAAGTTGTGAGATGATAATTTCGAAATTCTACATGACCATTTATGTTACTTGTAATGGTGATTAAGCTCTACATTCATTGACAAAACCAATGAGGTAACAAAATCAGAGTTACCACTCAGAATCCTGGTGGCTCAGTGATACATGTGCTCAGTTACCGCAGCCACCTACTTCCAGAGTTTATGAGTTATGGAAAGGACAGCAGACCGCTTCAGCAAACCGAGGTGCAGTCAATAACGAAGGGCCATGATCTGCTCTAAGTGCTAACAATTTTCAGTTGCTAAAACCGCAACTATGAAACTAAAAAGTAGTTAAACAAATTTATTCAAATCATTGGTGGGGTGTCCACTGCAGGTATAAAAAAAAAAAAAAACACAATGGGTTTAACAGTTGCTACCAAAGTCTCTTTTACGCAGTGTTAGAAAACTCAACTATGAGGCTATATGATTATTAAGGAATCAATGCCTCCTTTAGAAGAAAGATGTTCGTTCACTGTTTCCACAAACTAAAAACAAAGAGGTTTGAATTCTCTTTTTCCACCTTTTGCATTACAGCTCATATGCAAAATATTGAGGCAAAACCTTTCTCATCTGGATATAATCTAAAATACGGTGCCAAACTGATTAATTTTGGAACTAAGATGGCTTTTTAAGGTATTCTTAACAGACAGGACTTTGCTTTATTGATGTTTTACTGGTAAAAAAATCTTTTTTCAAAATTTTTTTATTTCATCATATTTCTTCATTAATTATTCAGTCTGTTACCCATAACCATAAATCGATTCATGATTACTTCTACTGGTTATAAATCTGCTGTGTATCAGGCCTTCGCACATTATTTACTCAATGTAATGTTTCGTGCATTGTCTTGAAAGCTATTTTTCTTATTTAAAAAGAAGAATAAATTTATCGTTTTCCTTGACTTGAAGTAGGGCATGTTTTCTCCACCACAATAGACAATTCATGCCCTTCTTTTTATTAGTCCTTATCCTAGTCTTTGGTATTTTAAAGCTATGTTTATTTATTTAAAAGAATTACAAGAGATAGTCATGGAGATCGTCCATCAACTTGTTCACTCCCCAGATAGCCACAGCGGCCAGAGCTGAGCCAGGCCAAAGCCAGGAACCAGGAGTTTCATCCATGTTTCCCAGATAGGTGGCAGGGGTCCCAGCACTGGAACCATCTCTTGTTGCTTTCCTAAGTGCATCAGTAAGAAGTTGAATCAGAAATGGAGCAGCTGGGACACAACCCAAGCTGGATGGAGCCATTCTGCAAACAGTGGCTCAACCCTCTCTATCACAGTCCTGGACCAACAATCTAATTTTAATTAATAAAATAATATTCAGCTCAACCTCTAAGCTCTATACATCTATGAAATGGAAACATCGATTGACTGCAGCATCATGTTTGAGCAAACTCCATGCAAATCATGACTTCCATGTACTAATTAGAAAACATCAAGTAATCTGGCACATAGAATTGAAAATCATCCCATAAATATTAATCCTGATGATATTTCCTACACAAATAACAGAACGCAAATGTTATCTGCCTCCTCATACTGAAACTAAATTTTGAGACTATACATCCTTATGTATCTTTTTCTGTTTAGCTTATCTTTGAGAACAGTTGTAAGCATTTTATTGCACTTATATAGAGGGTCTTGGGGATTAACAAGTAAACATTCCAAGGTTAAAAAGTATCACAAACATTTTATGTGTTTCTGGACATTTTTATAGTTATATGTGTCCTCACAAACATTATAAACATAAACATATACATATCCATGAAAAGATTGATCACTGCATACATGCGCTACATTTACATAATGATGCTACATGAACTTACTAGTATACAATTTGCTTGGTTCATTAAGCATCATAATTCCTGATGTCAGACTGCTTGTTAACTATTTCTTCTCCTTTTCTAGTTTGCCCACTATTAGCTATCTTTCAAGTTGATTCAAATTATGGAATTTTCTTCCTGTAATACTCTGATTTCATCTGATGAGATTTAAACACTGATGGATTATAATATGGAATGCTCAAAAGGCCACAATTCGCTCTGTGAGCATAAGGTAAACCAGGCTGAGTGAAAATTACCCTTCAGAGAGTCACTCGAAATAACTTGATGAAAGTAGTGTCAATCTATGATTTCCTTCAAATAGTTTGAGGATTTCACCATCAGAAAAACAGACTGTCCCCATAAAGAAGATAAATACTACTCTGATAATATGGGGGAAGGTGGCAGGAGAGAAAACCAAGGAGGGTAGAATCCCTAGACCTACAAAATCATATCATGGAAAATAGCATAATAAAACAAAAAAAGACACGAGAGGAATGCCACATTTTAACATTACCACTTGCTAAAATTTAAAACAAAAGAGACCTTCCAAGTCTGTGATTTGTTGTCTGTGACATAACTGCTGCTAAAAAAAAAAAAAAAAAAAAAAAAACAGACAAAAAGAAAAAAAAGAAGAAAAAGAATGATCCTCCCATTCCCTGGGGAGCTCATTAGTCAGTCACCGTTTAGCAGACACAGACTTCTGCATACTCAGGGACACTCGGGAGAACCTTGGAGAAGGAGGGAAAAGAACTATTACAGCTGAGTCTTACCAACTAAATAGAGTAAACACGTTCATATGCCATGAACTTTAAAAATAAAATAAAACTAGAGAGTCAGAGAAAATGTACCAGCAAAATTTACATTTATCAGTTATCAAGGGAGTGTAACCTAAAAAAAATACAGAGCTTGGGATCTAGATATTCAGCTAGGACTGAAATTTTCTTTATTAAAATGTCCTTGTTTTAAATTCGTTTTCCTCACTGATGATAAAAATCAAACTTAAAATCATTTAGCTTTTTAATTCTTTCAGACACTTGGATTCCCTGAATAAGACAGCAAGATTGAAATGAAGAAACTAGTATGAAAACATTACAGTGTAATATATTTTACAAATTCCCATTTCTCCATTAAGGGTTTCTTAAAATAGTTAAAGCATAGCAAGCAGACAAATATCTTGAAAGCATATTTAAAAATTTTCACATTCACCATTTTTCAAATGCCTTAAGTGAAAGAATTATCTGTTGAGCTCATTTAGCATTGAACATTGGTATTTGACAAATGCTTTTAATCAGAATGGTGATCCCGCCAAACTACTAGAATCAAGTACTGGCAGCTTTTCTATAAGCAACTTAGTTTCTGTACAAAACATAGTTGCACAAACTCTTTCATATAACCCTAAGATAAAAATGAGGACCTTGGAGTTGTGATCAGTATTTCAATATTTTAAGATATAAATCCATGCTAACAAAAACTCAGAAGGAAAAGGAAATATCTAACAAGTCAAGTACACAAAATGCTACTAATAATTGAAGAAAAACATTTTCAAGAAAGCTGGGTTTTTTTGCCATGTAAAAATGAGGGGAAACATGTATAGCTTAAGGTTAGAGACTCAATTGTTAGTACTGGTTTAAAAATCATTTGGGGAATATATTTTAAAGTTGGGAAATGCTTCTTCTCTGTTTTTCATTCACTTAGTAATTTCTCAATACCAGAAATTTATATGACAGAAAAATAGGCGAAGGCCAGACACATAACAATATTCAGATAGATAACAACATTCATTGCATGATTCTTTTACTAATAAAAGATTTGTATTACAAGCACAAAATTGGTGTGGAACCTCAAAAGACCTTAAATAACCAAAGCAATCCTGAGCAAGAGGAACAACCTGGAGGCACTGCAAAATCTGACTCCAATTGCTGCTACAAAGCTATAGTAGCCAAAGCACAGTGACACTGCCATAAAAACAAACAGGGGCACACAGGGTGACACTGCCAGTGAAATCACTGCAGAACATCTCTGACGGTTCCTAGAGTTTGGCTACTCCACTTCCAATCCAGCATCCTGCTGATGCATCCTAGAATACAGCAAATGGCAGCTCAAACATTTGGGACCTTTCCACCATTACAGGATAACTGGAAGGAAAATCGCACTCTTGCATTCATCCTGGCCCAGCCTTGCATGTTGCAGGCTTTGGGATAAGGAACCAGTGCTCCAAGATGCCCTCACACACACACACACACACACACACACACACACAGCCATACAACAAATAGACAGTCCAAAACAAATTCATATGCTTATGCTATCTTATTTTTTAAGTAAAAGGCAGTAACTCTACAAACGAGAGAAAGAATAAATCTCAAAATCAATCCAAAATGGATTAAAAATATAAATGTAAGACTTAAAATTTTGAAGCTAATAGAGTAAAAGTAGTGGTTACCAGATCCTGGGAAGGATGCAGAAGAGGAGGAATAGAGAGAATGGATCAATGGGAATAGTACTACAGCTGGGTGGGAGGGGTAACATCGAAGGTTCTATAGCATGGTGCGGTAACCATGGTTGATAGTAAGTAACTGAGTATTCAAAATAACTAATAGAGAAGATGTTCAATGTTCCCAACACAAAGAAAGGATATGTCTGAGGTGATAGATACTGAAATTGCTTTTATCTGATTGCTACAAAGTATAAACATGTATTTAAAATGTTCCACCTTATACCCATGAATTTATAAATTACTAGGTGCCAATTAAGTCATGTTTTAAGAAACAAACACAAAAATTAGATAAATATGATGTAGTTTATACAATGAGTCAGTTATACTTTCAAGGATAATCAAAGTTGATAAATGCTCAACTACTTGTTCAATAAACTTATTACTACATTAGATTCTCAGGGTCACAGTAAACATATGACAATTACTATGACATAATTCTTAATTCTCATTTCAAGGTGATATTAGCACAAAGAGAACAGATTCAATGTAGTTCCAACATACAATTTTAATAACATGATACTTCTATCCTCCCTCTACCTCTTTTATTCTCCCTTCTCCACTCCCTTCCTCTGCGCTTCTCTATCTAGTTCATACTCCTCTTCCCGGTCCTTCTTGCTTGCTTGCTTTGTGTATGCTTGCTTTTTAGTTTTGGAGATAACATTTTTAGTTTACATTATGCTCAAATGCCTAATACTCCAGTAAATAAAGTGTTCAACAAGTAACAATATTGTAATTAGGCAGGAGTACAGACATTAGTTATAAGCAATTATCAAATGAAAAGATGACTATTTCAATTATATATAGTAAATTTTCAAAGATTTATTTACTTATTTGAAAGAGTTACAGAGAAAGAGGGAAAAACAAAGATCCTCCATCCACTGGTATGCTCCTCAAATGGCTTGTTGCAGCAGCCAGGGTTGATCCAGGCAGAATCCAGGAGCCAGACAGCCCATGCAGGTTTCCCACTTGGGTTCAGGGACCGAAGCACTTAGGCTTTCTCCTCGACTTCCCTCCTAAATGCATCCGCACAGATCTGGATCAGCAGTGGATCAGCAGACCAGAGCCAGCACCCAATGGGATGCTGGTACTGCAGGTGGAAGCTGAAGGAACTCTGCCACAGCCCTAACTCCAATGTATATAATAAATTTAAAATAGCCACAGCTCATTAAAATGTAGAATTATATCACTTTTGTAAAGATTTCCTTATTTTTATTAGAAAATCAAATTAACAGAGAAGAAGAGAGACAGAGGAAAAGATCTTCCATCAGCTGGTTCACTCCCCAATTGGCTACAATGGCCAGTGCTGTGCTAATGTGAAAACAGGAGCCAGGAGTTTGTTCCAGGTCTCCCATGTGGATGCAGACTCCAAAGGTATTAAGCCCCAAGCAGGGATCTGGAAGGGAAGTGGAGCAGCCAGGACATGAACTGGTGCCCAGGTGGAATCCCAAAACATGCAAGGTGAGAACTTTAGCTACTAGGCTACTGCTCCGGGTCCAGTATATCACTCTTAACAATTGACTTGGCAAAAATACAAAAAAAAATTTGATGTAACTGTAATTGAAAAACCAGATTTCGGCATTTTTGTTGTTTTTAATTTCTTGTTTATTTTTTACTTTTAGCTCTTATATACAAAGGAGAACATTTGTGATATTCGTCTTCCTGTATGTGACTTATTTCATTCAACATGAAGTTGCATCAGTATTGATGTAGAGTAGAATTTTACTATTTTCATAACTGAATATTTCATGTATATAGTCCTATATCACATTTTCTTTATCCTTCCTTCTGAGGATGAATACCCCAGTTGATTCCAAATTTTTTCTATTGTGGACAGTGCTGCTACACACACAATAATGCAGTTATCTCTTTGATACAATCTTTGGGGCATTAACCCAGTAATGGGATTGATAGATCATGTGAAAAAGAAATCTCCATAACATTTTCCCTGGCAGCTGCAGTAACTGGCACTCCCACAGTGTGTAAGAGTTCTCCTTTCTCCATATCCTGGCTGTCTTTGGATAACATCTATTCTGGTCAGGGATGATTGTGGATAATTGTGGTTTGGGTTTGCATGTCCTTGATGGCTAGCAATGTTGAATATTTTGTTGTTAGTTGTCTATTTGTACTTCTTCCTTTAAGAATTGTCTATTGAGGTTCTTCGTCAAATTCTTTTTTTTTTATTACATTGCGTTACATGACACAGTTTCATAGGCTCTGGGATTCCCCCAGCCCCTCTCCATACCCTCCACCCATGGTGGATTCCTCCACCTTGTGGCAGTATTACAGTTCAAATTAAGTCAAGATTCTTTCTTTGCAAATATATACCAAGCATCGAGGCTAGCATCTTATAGGCCAGATAAATTTGATGGTTTCTTGGGGAGACCATCTCTGGTCTGAAGGCTGAGCTGGCAGAATATCATCCCGATCAATTAGAAGCCCCAACACAACATCAACAATTTACAACATTATGGAATTAATTGACATGGTATTGAGTAACCAATATGTTAAAAAAAAAATGAAAGTTCTTAACCACATCCTGTGGCTACTTCATTGACCCTTCAATTTTAGTTTATACACAGAGCTGGCTTCTATCCACCTTAAAATGGCTATAGGGTACTATTCAGCTGTCTTGTGTCTGTTTTCATTTTAGTATTTAGCAGTTTATAGTGTTGAAGCATAATTTTGCTGAACTTGGTAGATTTTAGGATAGTCTAAACTGGCTTATAAATCTAACAAGGCATTTGTCAACAGTTGAGGTGTAGAACAGTTTTAGGAGGGGTGTACAGAGAAATCTTCAATCCCCTAATGAGGAGAAACTAATCTTTGTGTCCTATCTAGTAAGCTATATGTGGATCCACGCTGATTGTCTCCTGTCTGGTTCTAAGCTTTCCTTGTTCTATCTATTCTAATTATTTTTGCTTGCTTGAGGGAGGGCGCGGGGGGTATGGAGCGACCCTGATGGTCATTGCAAGAGAGGGTGGGGGTCCAAAGTTGGAACTAAGTAGGGACTAGAGAAAGCTCCTCTCCCTAGTCCCGAAGGAAGTTTACTGTTCTTCTGTTTCTGCAGACCACTCAGGGTTCCTGGCTGTTGTTCTGGTGACCTTGGGTCCTGCGAGGAAGGATTTGGGTTTCTTCCATCCCATGTGGTAGATCCAAATGGGGCTGAGTGACCCTGGAGTTCTTGGCCTCCGAAGGCACTCTAATTCCCCATGGTCTCCTTGCTTCACCAAATTCTTAATTGGAATGATTAGGCTTATTTTGATGGTTGTCTTTTTTTTTTTTGAGTTGCTGATAAATTCTGGATATTAATGCTTTGTCAGATAGGTAGCTTGAAAATAACTTTGTCTGTTCTGTTGATGTTTCTTCCTGTACCGATTCTTCCCTTTGCTGTTCAGAAGCTTCTGAGTTTCACGTACTCCATTTGTCTACTTTTACTTTTGCTTACTGTGTTTCCATGATTTTATCCAAGAAATCATAACCTATGACAATATCTTGAAGTATTTACCTCGGATTTTCTTCCAGGAACGTCACGGTCTCAGGTCTTAGATTTAGGTCTAGAGTTGATTGTATTATGATGAGACGTAGGATATATGTTCTTACATAGACTGATTGATTCATTCATTCTGTTTTGCCAGAATCATTTATTGAAGAGAGTATCCTTTCTCTAACTAATGATCTGCCATTTTTTTTTCAAAAATCATTTGACTAAGTATACAAACTAATTTCTAAATTCTCTATTTTTTTTCCATTGATCAATGGCATAATCTTATGCCAGCACCACGGTGTTTTAATTACTATATCTTTATATTATGTATACAAGTTAGGTAATATGATGCCTCTGGTTTGATTTTTTTCCTTCACTTTGATAATTTAGACTCAGCTGCATACAATGTCTAAGATTTCTTTCATAATTCTGTAAGTAATGTTGCTGGCACTTTGATAATGACTGCATGGAAACTGTAAATTGCTTTAGGTCGTTTAGACATTTGCAACAATACTAATTCTTCCAATCCATGAGGAAGGAATATCGTGTGTGTGGTGTGTGTGTGTGTGTTTGTGTGTCTGAGAGTTTATCGGTATTTAGTAATTATCATCGTACAAATCTTACACCTTTTTGATTAAATTTTCACTAAATGTTTTAGTTTTGGCAGCTATTATGAATGTTACTAAGTTCTTTACTTCTGTTTCAAAAGATATTATTTTTTTGTAACATGAACTTTACTAATATATGATTTACCAGTTCTAACAGCTTTTCAGTGTAGTTTCAATTTTCCCATGTGCAACATCATGTCATATTTTGACTTTGTCCTTTCCAATGTTGAGATCTTCCCCAACATTCATGCCCTCTGTTTCCTTCTAGCTAATACATACAGTTACTAAACTGACTAATAGTGCAGAAAGCAGACATTTTTGTCTTGTTCTACAATGGGGGAGAAATATTTTCAGTTTCCCCAATCAGAAAATAGTGGCTGGTGGTTTGGAATTTATAGCCTTTATTATTTGAGGGAGCCACAGTATGGGGCTTTCTTCATTACGGGATGTTGAATCATATCAATTGTCTTCTCTGCATGTACTGAAGACCACATAGTTTTGGTTCTGCATTCTTTGGATGTGATTTACTGATTGATTATTGATTTTTTTATTGATTTATGAATGCTGAGCCACCCCTACAATGATAAGAGAAATCCCACTTGTTTGTGATGTAAATCTTTCTTCTGTAGTTTTAGATTCTTTTTGCTAATATTTTGTTGAGAATACTTGTTCCTATATATATAACATGTAGTTTCATATGTGTGTGTGCTGTATCTTTATTGGATTTTGGCATGAAAAAAGCTTGTTGGATTTCTAATATAAAAAAGTATGCAAAGATAGTTTGTCCTACATAGAATACTAAGGCTTAAGTCAACACGATCTATGTAATTAGCTTGAAACAAGTTCACTCTCTGAGGAAGAATTATTGAGAATTTTAGGAAGGACTGTGTGAAGACAGTTTTTGTTGACTCAGGAACATATATTTGAGAAAAAGATAGTCCTCAGGGAACAAGTCACCATTCTCTGGAACAGTAGCATAATAGCAATCCAGGAATGAGTTACTTCCGTCATTCCCTTGAGTACTGATTTGTGGAAACAGCATCTGGGCTTTCTACAGTATATTATAGAAAGCCAACTCCAATTCAGAAGCATATGCTAATGGGGCAATTAAAAGGAAAACAAAATTAGCAATATGGACAGAGAGAAATTCATTTTTATTTCATAGATTGCAAACTATCAGCTAGATTGACCTTAAAAACTAATATTTCCAAAATTTAGAATGACCAACATAAATATTTCTGTAACTTGAAGTTTTAGGTTGATTTTAGAAAATAAAAATTTAGTTCTATATTTGAACTGGCCACCCTCATGCTAATGGATGGCATTTCTTGGAGGAAAAATATTGTATGAATCAAAACAACTTATAACCCATACAAGTCCTTATTTAATCAGTAGTTCTCAAGTAATTGACATGTTATTCATTATCAGTGAAAAATACTAACAGGGAACACAGTACCAGGTATTTTGTCAATTATTATTAAATAGATGTCCGTACAATGGAGAAGTCCAGTCATTTCTTTGTATTTGTTCATGCTTGTCCTATTGTTAGCTCATAATTTAAACTCTGCTCACAGCATGAAATACTACTAGCACTAGAAAAATAGGTGGAGTGACAAACTTTGTATGTCTGCCAGGGCTTTGGAAACAGATAGATATTGGTAGTTACTCTTACTATTATCTGATGACCCACTATCTAGTGGTGTTCACCTTACCTGTTCAGTTTTCTCACACAACTCAGCTGGGAGCAGAAGATGTTTTCAGACATCCCTCCATACTCATGCAAAAGATGTCAAGCCAAGAGGTTGAGAATAACTTTCAAACTCAGACTTTCCTGGCACGTATGTCTGTTAAAAAAATAATAATATTTTTTTTAAAATAATAACTGCTGTGCAGAAGAGAGAAAAACATCACATTTCAAGTGCATAGTTCAAAGTTTTGGCTCAATAATAATATCAGAGAAAAAGAAAAACTAATCTGGGAGATAAAGACTTTCTGGGTGCTGTCAACAAACAGCACTGAGGAACACAGAGAGGGAAGAAGCAGCGACGCTCATTCCAAGGCGGAGCAGATGGATGGCAAAGCCTTTTTATAAGAAGAGGACAACAATTTCTCCTTCAGCTTCTCTCGCCTCTGCTGTTCAAAGCTCTGTTACTTACACAGCTCATTAAACCTTTCTTAAACACATTTTTCAGTTCTTGAGTTTATTTTAAAACACACAGTTGTTGCAAGGGAATTTTCAGGTTCTAAGCAAAAAAGAAGTGCTAATTTCCACGTAAAATGTTCAGGGATTCTATAGACAATTTCTCACACCGTACAAACAGTGTTGTTCTTCCTTAAAGTATTCCGGACCCTGTGTGTCAATGTTGCAAAAAGCTCCTTTCCTTCTGTGGCTCCTTGAAAAAAAAAATGCAGTTTACACTGAATTAGCTTAATTCATTTTACCTCCTGTGTGAATATTTTCAATAATTCAAACCAAAGTGAAAACGAAAGGAGACTTAAAGGAAGAACTTCAACTAAATAAGACAATGTTCATGTAAACATCCAGATAATGCAACATGCCTTTAAAATCCCAAATTCCAATTATAATTAAACAGAAAAATGAAAGGCAGAGTAAATATCATTCTTGATACATAAAGCCTACAAGGCAGGGTAACCTTCAGCTGTCCTTTGAACATCTATGATTATAATGCCTCAAGAAAATATTTTTAATGCAATTGTTGCCAGTCTAGAGTAACAATTTGGCTGTCAAGAAAAGGATAAATGCATTCCATCTGAGGATCAGGTTACAGCTCACAGACTCCACTAAGAAGAGAAAAGTGCCAGGAAATTATTGAGGAGTCAACCTGCATTTTCAAAGTCCATAAATAATGCAGGAAGAGAGTATATTTGGAGAAGGGATTTATCGGCCATAGCTTCATCCATATGCAGTGGTGGAAATGTCATTCTGACTATTTTGCTGGTGGGGTATTTGTATTCTCCTGAATGATTTACATACTGATGAGGCTGGAAGCACCCAGAACCACTCCAAAGCATTACTTTTCCAACACCATGCAGCTTGCACCTATGTTCTTGAAAAACAGTTAATAAATCAGAGCTAAAGGAGCTTGAATAAAGAGGTAGAGCATATCAATTCTGTCTACAAAGGATGAAACTGGGCTTTCAACTTGTATTATTTGTGTCAGATCAGAAATAACCAAAATGCTGTGACTTACTACTTCAGTGAATGTAATGGGCCTGCATTTACAAGACGATTCAGTATGAACTGGTAGAAAAATAAGTGGAAATTTATCACTGGAGAAGTATATCCACACAGAGCACCTTGGTAATTCTGTTGAAACACCAAGGTGCACAAAAAAAACTCATGCTTCGCAAAAATGAAACTCCATTTTGACAACATCCATTCAAAAGTCTCTCCTAAACTGTCGAAATTTACTCACATTAGTCATGTTTTCCTTTTTTTTTTTTTTTGCCATGAGACAGATGCTAAATGCAGTAGAAAGGAAAATTTCTCTTCTATACTTAAAATAATCGAGTCAATCCTATTATCTCACTGATTTATTCAATAAACAAGAGTATTTAATAAGTATAAAGCCCAATGCTATCGTTGGTGGACAATGAAAATGACAGAGACATGCAGTCACTCTTCAAGTCACTTACAATCAATGATGGTAAAGAGGCAAACACAAATTAGAATAAACACAGTCGAAAAAGTACAAGACCTCAGGAGCTCAGAAAAGAGAAACTTTTCGTTGGCCTTTCAATTTTTTAATTAGCAAAAGAATTTTATTTATCATGTGCTCAGTTGGTTTTTGCTGGAGTCCAGCTCCAGCCTGGGTTTCGGAACTCGGGAAGGGTGTGTGGATGAGGCGCAGAAAGAAAGAGACGGACCACTAGGATTCCATGATGATAGTGGACCATGCAATAAAGCCGTCCGCTTTATTTATACAGTCAGTCAAACTCTGGCTCAGACTTTTTACGTCATGATCAAATGGGTGTTGCTAAAGATAATTCTGCCATTTGTCTCACCTAAGGAAAGCTCAACCAGTAACATATACCTCTTGAATCAGATAAGGGAGGAATGTGTCCGGAGGCAGGACCCAAAAGATCAAAAAGAGAAAGAATGGGTTTCCCCTATGCCTGGGAAGTTAGCACCCTTGATTAGCATATCGTGAATGGGAGAGGAAAGGCTGTAACCCCACCACCTGAGGACAGAACACCTTTGATTAACATAGCAATGGTGGCAGCCATAGCAGTAGTAGGTAAAAACCTTTATGCTAGAAGCAAATATCAGTAACATCAACTTCCAAGCTCGCACAGATACCATACATCAACTGTTAACTCCGCAGGGGTAGACAGTGCCTAGGCAGATCACTGAAAACTCAGTGGGGAAGTCCGGTGTCCGGCAATGGAAAGCGGGCCGCATTCAGATGATCAAAACAACGTCCCGCCGGAGCCCTGCTCGGCGGGGAGTTCCTTCGCGGCCCTGCCTGCAATGGAAGCAATGTTTCTCACACCTTCCTGTTTCCCTACATCCATCACACGGACCCCGGCAGGTTTTTATTTTTTTTCCAGATTCTTTTTTTTTATTGATTGCATTGCATTATGTGACACTGTCTCATAGGCTCTGGGATTCCCCCAACCCCTCCCCGTACCCTCCCCCCATGGCAGATTCCTCTACCTTGTTGCAGTATTACAGTTCAAATTCAGTCAAGATTCTTTCATTGCAAGCATAGAGTTCAGCATCTTATTGTCCAGATAAATTCAATGGCTTCTTGGGGAAACCATCTCTGGTATGAAAGCAGAGTTGGTAGAATATCATCCTGATCAATTAAAAGCCACAACGTAACATCAACAGCTTAGTTGTATTTTTACTAAACATACCTCTTGTTTGCTATCATAAAGATGCAGAAGACAGTTTCCATACATGAAGTCCATGACTTTTTCATCATAAGTTAATTAAAACTAGTGATCTCACTCTAATTATCAACATGCAAGGTTCTTTTGGCACTAAATACAATCACCCGTACTACTAAGTATAAGACTTTGACCTTGCTACAGGCAATTATTTACTAATAAAGTCCATCCCAGCAGGATGAGGTTAAAATGACTGAAGGTAGACACAAGAGATAGAACACTATTTTGCTGACCTTGCTGTATTTTTTTTCCAAAAATTCTGCAAAACTGGGCCCAGTGCAATAACATAGTGGTTAAAGTCCTCCTCTTGAACGCGCCAGGATCCCATACGGGTGCCGGTTCGTATCCCGGCAGCCCTGCTTCCCATCTAGCTCCCTGCCTGTGGCCTGGGATAGCAGTTGAGGATGGCCCAAAGCCTTGGGACCCTGTACCCGTGTGGGAAATCCGGAAGAAGCTCCTGGCTCCTTGCTTCGGATTGGCTCAGTTCCAGCCGTTGCGGCCGCTTGGGGAGTGAACCATCGGATGGAAGATCTTCCTCTCTGTCTCTCCTCCTCTCTGTATATCTGCCTTTCCAATAAAAATAAATAAATCTTTAAAAAAAAGAAAATTCTGCAAAGTTTAGCTGTAATTGCAAACCAAAAGGAGGTAGAGGGAGGAATCCCTATACCTACAAAATAGTATCATGGGAAATAATAGAAATATTTTTTAAAATAAAAGAAAAAAAGGAGAACCCTCATATATTCATAGGAAGAAGGAGATTTTTTAAAATTATTTATTATGTTGCATTATGTGACATAGTTTCAAAGGCTCTGGGATTCCCCCAGCCCCTCTCCATACCCTCTACCCATGGTAGATTCCTTCACCTTGTGGCAGTATTACAGTTCAAATTAAGTCGAGATTCTTTCATTGCAAATATATAACAAGCATCGAGTCCAACATCTTATTGGCCAGATAAATTCAACAGTTTCTTGGGGAGACCATCTCTGGTCTGAAGGCTGAGCTGGCAGAATATCATCTCGATCAATTAGAAGCCCCAGCACAACATCACCAACAATTTACAACATTATGGAATTAATTGACATGGTATTGAGTAACCAATATGTTAAAAAAAAATGAAAGTTCTTAACCACATCCTGTGGCTACTTCATTGACCCTTCAATTTTTGTTTGTACACAGAGCTGGCTTCTATCCACCTTAAAATGGCTATAGGGTACTATTCAGCTGTCTTGTGTCTGTTTTCATTTTAGTATTTAGCAGTTTATAGTGTTGAAGCATAATTTTGCTGAACTTGGTAGATTTTAGGATAGTCTAAACTGGCTTATAAATCTAACAAGGCATTTGTCAACAGCTGAGGTGTAGAACAGTTTTAGGAGGGGTGTACAGAGAAATCTTCAATCCCCTAATGAGGAGTAACTAATCTTTGTGTCCTATCTAGTAAGCTATATGTGGATCCACGCTGATTGTTTCCTGTCTGGTTCTAAGCTTTCCTTGTATTTCTCTGACTATCTATTCTATTTTTGGGGGGGGGTGCGCGGGGGTATGCAGCGACCCTGATGGTCATTGCAAGAGAGGGTGGGGGTCCAAAGTTGGAACTAAGTAGGGACTAGAGAAAGCTCCTCTCCCTAGTCCCGAAGGAAGTTTACTGTTCTTCTGTTTCTGCAGATCACTCAGGGTTCCTGGCTGTTGTTCCGGTGACCTTGGGTCCTGCGAGGAAGGATTTGGGTTTCTTCCATCCCATGTGGTAGATCCAAATGGGGCTGAGTGACCTCAGAGTTCTTGGCCTCCAAAGTCACTCCAAAGGAAGAGGGAGTTTTGAAAATCCAGATATACACATCTCCAAAGGAAACTAAAATGGCCTGAAAGGTTTGCTGATTCCAGTAACTGTGCACAGTTTGTTTCCAAACATTTTAATTATCTTCAACCATGACATAATCAACTCTACTCACCCTAGTTAGCAAACTTGTCTGAAACATTCTGGTGGAAACAACAAATGGCAGTAGTGATTTTAATTGAGAAGCTCAGAAATTTGAAACTGAAGTGACAGACTTTTATATAGGCCATAAGACATCAACACTGTGGAACATTCCAATAATTTTAGCTTAACCCTGTTGTTACCTCAAATTATTGCTTCTCTCCTAAACTGATGAAATGCTGCCTTGAGCTGTTACCCTGAGCTCCCCTCACAGAGTACTAATTCCCAAAAATAAATTCCAGAATGCTCCAAAATCTGAGGCCATGTGCTGCCACACCACGAAACTGCTCCAGGCACAAAATTATTAAAAGTACTTTATAAATTTGCCTGTATAGATATATATATATACACACATATATATATACACATATATATGAATTCAACAGATGAATTTCATTTTCAGACTGGATGTTTGTTAAAAAGCACATTTCCAAGCTCCTCTCAGACATACATTATATAAGCATCTACATATTGAAGTTAGGAGTTCCTTCAACGAATCATTAATACAGTAAAGTTTAATCATCATTATTCTCAAGAGATATGGAGAATTTTAGTACTTTTTGGCAAAAAAAAAAGAAAATCACTTTTTATTTAAGTGGGATCAGAAAAGTCAATGCCATTTAGGCATCACTGTGGACTATTTTTATAACTACCTTGAAAGAACACTAACTTTCCCAATTCCTTCAGAGCTAAATCTATCCTAGGTGTCCATCCAGTCATGTGACTTTATGCCTTTTTGGGTGGTAAGTTGTATTCTTTTTAATAACTACATGAAAGTATTTCTAGGATAACCGAAAGCAAACATTCATTAAAAAATTCTATGATATACATGTTTTTACAACTCAAGAAACAATGATATGATGTTGAAACCAAGTAGCAAAACATCAGATACAAGTTCTTCCATATCAGGACGATCCTATCTATTTTAGTTTCTTTGTATTTGCATGTGCATTTTGAAGTGAGCTAACGTTCTGCACAGTGGAGTGAATAATGGCCCTCAAAGATATATAGAGCCTAACTTCTGAAGCCTGGGAATATTACTTTTACAGAAAGAGAACATTGTGGGTGTGATTAAGTTAGGAATGCTGAAAGAGGATGTTATTATGGATTATTCAAGCAAGCCTTAAGCATAATCACAAGCGTTCTGATAAAGTCAAGTCATGGTGAGACTGACCACAGAAGAGAAAAAGGCTATGTCACAATTAGAATAATATAGCCACAAGCCAAGGAATTCTGGGAGCTATCAAAACAAGAAAGGGAAATTTCCCTCAGCACCCCCAGAAAGAACCGAATCTGCCAGCAGCTGGATTTTTAGTACCAGTAGGTTAATTGTGGATCTCTGACCTCCAGAACTCTGAATTATGTAACTGTAAGGCCATTAAAACGTACCTTCATTTGCTACAGCAATAGGAAATTAACACAATTGTTTAAAAGCTTTTTAAATTTTTTAAACATTGATTTTTTTATTTTTTAATTTTCTATTTTTTAAAGCTTAGTGGTGTTTTAATTAAGACTGTTAAGGTTATAGACTAATTGAGAGGTAATTTGTGATTACTAATATGTTTACAAACTCCCAATCCATGAAAATGGTATAGCACTCTAAGTCATCTTTAGTTTTTCTGGGCAATGTTTCATAATTCTAAATGTACTGATCATGTATATTTTTATTCATTTTATGCCTAACAATTCACTGTCTGGATACTATTATAAATAAAATTTCATTGTCTCATTTTCCAATCTTTCTATTTTGCCAATACAAATACAATTGATTTCTTACACTGAGTTTGTATCCTGAAATTCCAATCACTTTCAATAAAGATCAAAGGAAAATTTTAAAAATGAGTGCTAAAATATTGCAAGCAATATACCACCTATATAACCAGAAAATCACAAATATCTCCAGTTCCCTGAAAATTGTACATCAACCCATCTGAAATCTTCTATGTCCATTTGTAAGGAAGGTCTCTTGAAACAGAAGGTGAACAACTTGTCAGCAACTCTGCAAGGGGAACAATGAGATTGGCTAAGCCTGCTGTGGCAGTCCCAGTTCAGGAAAGCTCGGGTGATTACATTTCAAGAGCAGCATAAGTGATTTGAAATGTTCAAAACCGAGTTTGTTCCTCAGAAATAAGGTACACTTTCACTAATCACCACTAACTCACAGCTGTCAATTAACCTTGCATCGCAGGTTCTGTCCTAGGAAATGCTTTGTGGATTTTTTTTTCTTTTTTTTTTAATTCATTAATTACATTGTATTATGTAACACAGTTTCATAGGTACTTGGATTCTCCCCACCCCTCCCCAAACCCTCCCACCATGGTGGATTCCTCCACCTTGTTGCATAACCAAGTTCAAGTTCAGTTGAGATTCCTCCATTGCAAGCGTATACCAAACATAGAATCCATCATCTTATTGTCCAGTCAAGTTCAACGGCTTCTTAGGTATACCCTCTCTGGTCTGAAGACAGAGCCAGCAGAGTATCATCCCGATCAATTAAAAACTCCAACATACCATCAGCACAAATTTACATCATTATGGAATTAATTGACATAGTAATGAGTAACCAATATGGTAAAAGTAAATGCGAGTTCTTAACCACCTTCTGTGACCATCTCATTGAGATTTCCATTTTAGTTTATAAAGGTACCACCTAACACCAGTAAGACTGGCCCACATGAATAAAAGCACCAACAACACTTGTTGGCGAGGTTGTGGGGAAAAGGGAACCCTACTCCACTGCTGCTGGGGCTGCAGGCTGGTACAGCCTCTATGGAAATCAGTATGGAAAACATTCAAACAACTCAAATTCAACATACCGTATGATCCGGCAATAGCACACCCAGGAATATATCCAGAACACTTGTTTTATGAGAAACCAACATGCACTCCTATGTTCATAGCAGCACAATCAGTAATTGCAAAAACATGGAAGCAGCCAAAATGCCCATCAGTAGACGATTGGATAAGAAAGCTATGGTTCATCTACTCCGTGGAATACTACTCAACGATTAAAAAAAACAAAATGCAGTTCTTTGTGGCCAAATGGGCCCAACTGGAAACCATAATGCTAAGGGAAATGAGCCAATCCCAAAAGGTTAAATACCACATGTTTGCCTTAATTTAAGATGACACGATGTTATGTATAACATGTTATGTGAGGTTTGTTATATGTTGTGGATTTTTTTTTCTAATTCATGCATAACAAGCTCTTTTAAAAGTCACTGTGTTTCATCATGGTAAATTTTTCTCTGAAATCACAATAATGGTAAGTACTGCTCTCTTTCCTCATAAGCACACACTTTTCCTCAATTTCCCAGTTGGAAAACTGCTTTTTTCTCTTCCTCCTATATTATACTCTTTCCGGTGACAATTAAATGTATGAACCGGTGTGAAGGCTAATCGTACACTAGGAAAATTGAGATAAGCATACCCATTCCAACATTTTACAGGAGACTTCTGACAACAAATTTCTTTTTTCCTTCCGGGGTGGTAGAAAGAAAAAGAATAGTGAAAGGAAAAAGGAGGTATTTAAAAGGTAGTGCAGTCTTACTCTAAATGTCTATGCTTACAACATAAAGACTGGCTCTCCTTTTTATGAACACCTGTTGAATTGATGACATTTGTTATGGCAAGAAGACAGTGGAGTGGAGTCTTCTTAATACTTCCCTGAGAGCTCCATAAGTGCATAGCTAAAACATCGTAAGAGGTTTCCCAGCAGAGCTCCAGAGGAGAGAGAGAGCAAAACTCAATAGAAATACTTCCCATTAAATTCTTGCCAGAGCTGTTGGTAGCACCACTTTCAGTCCTCATCTGAGTTCTTTGGGAGACTTAATCTTCCTTTGTCTCAAAAGGAAATTCAAGACTTAATGTAGGCCTGTAAGTAACTGTTGGTACATATGCATACCTATGTGTGTAACATTATTTTTGCCCTGCTGATATATCTCATGGGGGATTACAAAAGCAAAAGCAAAAGCATATGCCTTAAATTTTTATGAATGATGGAAACGGGCCAAAATTGGGGTGTAGATTTAAAACAGGGTTAAGATTATGGTCAAGTGAGTGGGCTTTTCGAGGGTTGTTATTTCCCCTGGATGCTAGGCACTAAGTTTCACTAAGGAACACGGACATTGGCAAATCCTACAGACCCAGGTCTGAGACAGAACAAATTGTAGATTCCAAACAGGATTTAAAATATTTATTGTACATAGCTTTTCAAATAAATGTCAAAATATACAAATAATTCATAGCCATGAACCAAATTTCATACAATACAAAATTTTATAGGCACCAAATGTTTCTCCTAGGGTCTCCCAATTGCTCAGTTTCTCTATAATACTAATTACTGTTGTCAGTTTCTCCTGTTCCTCTGAGATTAAAAGCCTTTAGAAAGATAAATCATTCAAGGCATCTAATGCCCATTTGTGGTTACATGGGATATCTAGCATACATGCTTCATGGCATTTTCTGTTAACTATATCGATCGATGTAACTCCTTCGTAAGAGACAGTTCACCACATCTGTCTTTCCAAAAGTGACAGGAAAGGGTAACATGTCAAGCCATCAATATGATGTAAAACTAATTACTTAGAAACTATTCAAAATATATTCATCTGGGTGTCACACTTGTTTTATTTCTATTTAGATAGACATGATATTTCTATTTAGATAGACATAATATTTATTAACTTCTCATTTTAATCGTGTTTTATTTTTATCTAAATATTAATTAGCTGGCTCACACCTTGTTGCAATTCTGTTTTTATTCCTTCTTCAGAAGCCTTACTTCAGGGCCTAGCATGGTAGTCTAGTGGCTAAAGTCATCCCCCTGTATGTGCCATATGGGTTCCAGTTCATGTCCCGTCTGTGTGGGAGACCCAGAAGCTCCTGGCTTCAGATCAGCGCAACTCTGGCCATTGCCCCTGCTTGGGGAGGAAATGAACCTGATGGAACATCTTTTTATCTCTCCTCTCCATAAACTTGACTTTCCAATTAAAAAAAAAAGTCTTGCTTCATCATTTTATTTTGACATTAAAATAGCTCGTTCTTTTCATTTCACTTAATTATTGGCAGATCTCAAGCAATTTCCGCTTGCTTTTAACAACTGGCTATAGCTGCTAGGTGATTGCTATAAAGTAGTAAAGGGATACTTCCCTACCTTACGGACTTTCAGTGCAGCTCTGTTTTCACTTGCTAAACTGCCCACCAATCTCCTCACTGACGGAGATAAAATTTATTTTTCTCCATTTGATGTCCCCAAGACTCTCCTTACCTGTCTTCCCCCCATGACATAGCAAATTTTTTAAAGGTATGACTGTTGATCATTAGCTGTCCTTGGGGCATACAGTTGTATTGCAGGAAGAAATCATTGGCCTTCAGTATTACAACTCTGATACACAAAGAGTAAGGAGCTGATGTAGTCACTGCGCCCAGAAGTCTTGGTGTTCACATCAAGCCCAGCCCTTTGTCATACTTAGAGGGACTTCAAAACGCACCCAACCTGTAACTTTCCACTCTTAAAGGCAAGACAGTGAGCTATTGAAAAACAAAAAGAAGAAGGTTCTGGGATTTACATGTCATCTTTCTGTGAATGGATATTGCAATTATTTATGTTTTTGCCATGGATAAAATTTTTAGAGCTAAGAAAATATATTTTTCAGTGACAACATTTTTTAAAGATTCATTTACTTATTTGAATCCAGAGTTGCAGAGAGAAAGAGAGACAGAGAGAAAGAGAGATAGAGAGATCTTACATTCACTCGTGCACTCCCCAACTGGCCTCAATGGCAGGAGCTGGGCAGTCTCCCAGTAACAATATTTTTGGAAAATTTAAGCCAATAAATTGCAAAGCAATGAAATCAACCAAATATTCTAATTATGTTCATTTCTAACAGATTTAACTAGTAATTTTAAAATGCTAAACGTAAAACTTTAATTTTAATATTGTATAAAAATTACTCCATAGTGCAGATGGTTTTTAGTGTGTAGTTAGGCACTAGGTGTCTGGGATGTCCACATCCCATGTCAGAGTGACTGGACATGAATCCCAGCTTACCTTCTAATCCAGTTTCTTCTTCATGTGTGTCTTAGAAGCAGCAGGTATAGCTCAAGTACTTGGTTGCCTACTACCACATAGGAAATCTACCTCACCTTGATTCCAGGCCGGTGCTTCTACCTGGCCCAGCCCGGTTGCTATGGGCAATTAAAGTGACTCAGCATCTGGTACTATAGCAGAGGAAGGATGGCAGAACAAATTGGTTAACTACCCCAGAGAAGCTTGACAGAAAATGGAAGAATGGAGACTACGGGGTGGACTATGCCAGCCAACAGACCTTGGAAGGATCTCCTTATCCTTGGATCTGTGAGATCGACAGCATTTCAGAACTACCAAAACCACTTGAACAGAACCATCAGAACATCCTCCGCATTGGAGACACTGGGATGAAACTGGATGGCCGTTCCCCATCCCTAGCTACTGAGGCAGTTGGGAGGCTGGGTATGGCTTCTCCCCACTTTCCCCTGAAAAGGAAAAAGATAAGGAAGGTGTAGAAATGGTGGTCTCGCCCACTTTCCCCTAATCTCCATCCTTCCCTCCCTAACCAACTGCGGTAAACATAATCAAAAATAAATTTGTTTTTTAAAAAAAAATGTTCTGCACTTTAAATGTCGACAAATATCTTGTTAGAGTTACAAGCCAGTCTAGATTATCCTAAAATCTGCCAAGATCAGCAAAATTATACTTCAACACAACAAATGGCAGCCGGTCCTGTATATAAACTAAAATTGAAATGTCAATGAGCTAATCATAGGTTGTGGTTAGGACTTGCTTTTTTTTTTTTTTTTAACATACTGGTTACTCAAAACCATGTCAATTCCATAATATTGCAAATTGCTGTTGATGTTATATTGGGACTCTCAATTGACTGGGATGATATTCTACCAGCTCTAACTTCAGACCAGAAATGGTCTCCCCAAGAAACTGTTCAACCCATCTGGACAATAAGTAGCTGGACTCTATGCTTGGTATATGTTTGCAAGGAAAGAATCTTGACTGAATTTGAACTGTAATACTGCATCAAAGTGGAGGAATCCACCAGGGGCGAGGGGAGGGAGAGGGGTGGGGAGATTCCCAGAGCCTATGAAACTGTCACATAATGCAAAATAATTAATAAAAAAAAAGATTGAATGATAAAAAAAAGTGAGTCAGCAAATGTAGGATCTCTTTCAGTCTCTCTCTCTCTCTCTCATGTTCTCCTCTCTGCCTTACATTTCAATACAAATGAATACTTTTTAAAATATCTTCAGTGTATTTAAACCTTATACAGGTTACAATTGATCAGAAAAATATCAAAAAGTAATTAAAGTTGTTTGCCCTAGAAACAAAAATCTAAAGTTTCTAACTTATTAGTTCGTTTCAGTAAACGGTAATGACGATAAGCCTAAAAACATATTGAAAGCAATTCTGGAAAAGAAAGTGACAACCCCGAAGAATGAAAGTCATTATTCATTTAAAAAGAGAAGATTCTGACGTTCAAGATTTAGTGTCTGTTTCTTCAATGCTCCACTACCCAGAAACCTGTATTACTTTAAAAAAAAAATGCAAGGATGAACTTGAACCTTCCTTCCATGACAACCCTTAAAATTATTGTTTGATTAACAGCTGATGCTGTCATAAGGTGATGCTTAATTATGCACCGGTGTTTTACTCATTATGTAGTGAAGTAATGGCCTGGCACATTAGTTTGATGACAGAAAAATGAATGCTTTAGAATAAGATATATGAGTATGTCTCCTACATTTCCTTTCCTCCTTTCCCAAGTGAGTTCAATACATGCTTGGTTTAGCTCTACCACAGGAGAGGTGGAGTGAGAAATTCCTTCCAAACCTTCTACTGCAGCAGCAAACCATTTACTGCTACAAATGACCACTCCAAAGATTGAATTAGCTTTCAGAAAATCGTTCTCCTTTATCACAATTGCTGTCAGTAAATGTTAGTAATTGTAGCTTTTTACAGATGGGCTTTCAACAGCTTTAACCCATTGTAACTATGAGTCGGTCTATTGTAACCATTCAAAAAAGAAAAAAATGCACTTTGTCTTTTAATGCTGCTGGCAACAGGGAATTGTGGAATTTTCTTTGCAGTGACTGTCTAGCTTCATAGTAATGAAAAAGCAAGATTTGAATGGAAACTTAAGGAGTCCAGAGATCCTAGACAGCACACACTGCCAGCCAGATTCTTGCCCAACTTCCTTGGAAACCCTGAACCTCCTGGGACTCCTCTACAGCCATGTCAGCCAAGCCCTCCCTCCATCACAAGGCACTGGCAGTGCCGTGTACCCCCATCCTTGGGAGAGCTCAGATGTCACAGATATCAAAAGATGAAGGGATTCAGTTAAATGAAGTATAGCGGCCTTTAAAATATATAATGATTAGCTGCAGAGATGATCCATTAACCAAATATGAAGGCATTTTCAACATGTTTATGCATCATGTGTTAAAACTATATGTTAAATTTAAGAGAATTTTGCATAAGAATTAACTTGGTTTTCAGGTCTATTTTTCCACAAACTTTTGGAAGCACCTTTGTACTGTACTACTCCTGCTGTGGATGTCTACAAATTCAATGAAATGTTTGCTGCCCCAGAAAACTCACATTCTAGGTGGGAAGCAGGCAAACTGTGTAAGCGTGTGTAAGCGTGTGTGTGTACATGCAAGTGCACACATCTGTGTATGTGTGTGGGATAAAGAGGGGTGGTGATAAGAGTTTTAGAGAAAAATGTAACAATGCAAGGTAAAAAACAATGTACACTATACTAAGGCAAAGGAAAAATGTGGATGAGTTGGGCAGGGAAGGTATCCCTAATTTCACGGGATAATTTCTGAAGCCCAATCTCTGAGCGGGGGGGAAGTTAGAGGAGGAGGTCACGAGAAACACTGGGTCGGAGGAGCATGATTGGCTCCTCCAGTGTGTGCAGCTGATAACATAGACGGAAGCAACTCGGCTTTGTGCTACTGGAAGACACTGAAATTACCCAATTTTGTTCCCTGAAGCCTGGAAGTGCAGCCTTGCCCCTAGATTTTTCTATTACTGTTAGAATCTTTTACCGTCACAAACAGCCGTAACTTAAACCTCCACACTGAAGTTGAAATTCATATTTAGAAATACACATTCTATTGAAGTATACATTGGTATACCGTATGTGAAATAAAATGTGGCTGGGTTGGGAATGTGAGAAGGTGGGGACAGGAGATTTACTTCTCTGTAAAACAGTTATTCTAGCTCTATTTAATTATTAATTTACGTTTTCTACATGCAAACAGAATTTACAATCCCAATCTAGATTTAGCCATTGTGTATGATAAATACAGTGCACCAATATGTGGTTCATTCTATCTCAGACTTAAATCACATGCCTCTAGATTACATGGAATATATTTTATTACTGTGCCTTCCTATAACACTTTTGGCAGGTGGGATAAATGTTTCTGCATGGCATGATAAATATTACTGGGCCACCTATCCTTTGGTATGTGTTTGAATATGGTAGGCAGTTTGTTAAAACTATGTAAATGACTCACAATACAGAAAGGAACTCTCTATTAAGTAAGTAATGTCTACATACTAACAGTCAATCCTGCAGTCAGAATGCAGTGAGATGAATATATCAATAGTCAATGCCACTTCCTGTTAGAAGAAATCTATACAGATTCTAATTTCTATTCATGGACTGCAATTTTCTGAGCTCTTCTACTACATAATTACAAAATGCCTTTATGTGTAGTATTGTATGACAACAAAACACAGTACAATGGAAAGCAATGAACAGTTCTGTTGTTGCCACATCCAGGGCACAAATGGAAGTCACCATGGTATACGTGGGTTTTCAAAGCTCCAGCTGAATTCACTAGGATACATACTACCTGTGTGGAAATTATCACTCAAAGGTTATAACTATGGATTATCACAATCAGATAAACAGATACACATAAAGCAAGTATTCTACTGCGAGACAATATTCACTTTCTACTCAGGAAGTTCCTACCTACTTTCAAATTATGTCTAGTTTTTTCTGTTTCCATTTCAAATCTTAAATAAGACTTTAAGCTAGAAATCAAGGGGGAGGATAAGGAAAGGGAGTTTCTTATGAATTTATTATCTACCTACAATGAATTAGATACATTATATTTTTTTCTGTTGAGTCTTTCAACAACTCCTTGAATTATGTATTATGCTCACAATGGAATAACAGTTTAACTTTACCATAATAGGTTTACTATTCCTTGATTTATGTGTTAGGAAATGGAGACCTTTACTTTCCAGGTAAAACAGGGAATGCAGAAAAAGCATACAGTGGCTGTGTTTGTGATAAACTCTCAGTCATTTTTAGCTGCTATTAACTCTCCAAATCACGGTTTTTTTTTTTTTTATTGCAAAGTCAGATATACAGAGAGAAGGAGAGTCAGAGAGGAAGATCTTCCGTCCGATGGTTCACCCCTCAAGTGATTACAACGGCCGGTGCTGCACTGATCCAAAGCCAGGAGCCAGAAACTTCCTCCAGGTCTCCCACACAGGTGCAGGGACCCAAGGCTTTGGGCCGTCCTCAACTGCATTCCCAAGCCACAAGCAGGGAGCTGGATGGGAAGTGGAGCTGTCGGGATTAGAACCGGCACCCAAATGGGATCCCAGCGCGCTCGAGACGAAGACTTTAGCCATTAGGCCACGCCATCGGGCCCCCAAATCATGCTTTTAATTTCTTATCTTTTGAGTGATGAAAAGTAAGAAGTACAGATACAACAGCTCATATATTATTTGCATATAATTCATACATTCTTGTAAGGACTGTACACTCTATTCTCCGACATTGCAAGAAGGAGAATTTTTTATCTTTATATCTCATTGAATTGAGATTCCTTTATTTTTTCTTTCATTCATACCCATTCCACCATACTAAAAATATATACCAAAAATATACGATGTGTAAAAGGAAGATTAGAAACTCAAAATAAGAAAGATAGCATAGCAAAAAATAGTCATGAATCGATTAGACTACCAATAGTGGTTCACATTTTGAATCAGTCATCTAGTAAAAGCCAAAAGTCACAGAAGAAATGATCACAAATGCATGGAGCACAACTGAATTTGCAGGTGCTACAGCAATGAGTAATCTGTAAAACTCTTCTTCCCTTGCAGTTTTCACATTTCTCTGTAGTATGTTGATATTTCTTTCCTGGATACTCAACTTCCCAACACCCTAAAAATGGTCCTTGGTTAAATATGTTTTTCTCAGATTAATTTGTCAAATTCCTGAAATGATGTACAGAGAAAATTAGACTGCTGAAAACAGATGGTCTAACAAAAATGCCTGAATAATGAATGTTAACTGAGCCCTAACAAGCAAGTTCTGTTTCACCCTATTTAGCTAGCCAATGCAGCACAACATCGGACACCTGTCCTTTAAGCTACAGGATCAGAAAAAAAAATACCAGGCTTCTGGCAACAGCTGCTGATATTCCTATTTGGGGCACATGTTAACTAATCTCTGCAGTTACTACAGAGTGCCTCTTTCATTAAAGAAATGAAAATTTCAGGAATTCCCAGATTTCTGAATTCAAAACATAATTGTTCTTTGACTTGTTATTTTAAAAATGACTCTATTCAATTTTTGGTGCTGTGAAGCTACTTAAAACAACATACTTTGATTACTTTATAGTTCCATAGACCAGCAACTGCAGGTCAGCTCAATTGGATCCACAACAGCCAGGTCCAGCCCATGCTGAAGATAGGAGATAGTGAGTCCAGCACGATAGCTCAATGGCTACATCCTCTACTTACGAGCACTGGGATCCCACACGGGTGCCAGTTCGTGTCTCGGCTGCTCAACTTCCCATCCAGCTTCCTGCTTGTGGCCTTGCAAGGCAGTGGAACATGGCTCAAGAAACTTTGGGACCCTGCACCTGTTTGGGAGACCCAGAAGGGTTTCCTGGCTCCTAGCTTCAGATCAGCTCAGCTCGGGCCATTTCAGCCACTTGAGAAGTGAACCAGCAGATGGAAGATCTTTTTCTCTGTCTCTCCTCTCTGTAACTCTGTCATTCCAATAAAAGTAAAATAATAATTTAAAAAAGACAGGAAGCAGTTACTGCAACCTGTTCTCTCACATGGGTGGCAGGGCCGAAGGACTTGGACCACTGTCTTCAAGACACAGTAATGGGAAATCAGATCAGAAACAGCAAACATGAGTCAAACTGGAACTCTGATATGAGGCAGCAGTGTCACAATCAGAAGCTTGACCCACTGCACCATAGCACAGACCACTATCTTGTGGAAACTTTATAATTAATAAAGAACGCAGGATGTTATTTCACATAACTCTTTTTAGCCTATCAAAGCAGTGATTCTCAATAAGACCAAAAGGGCTGTCAGAAATTTTTCCACACCACGCATGCCAGTGAATAACACTGGGTCAGTTTTCTATTGCTTCTAGAATGAATTATCATAAACTTAGTGACTTAAAATAATTTAGCAAAGTTCCAAAATGAATAGATGAAGCTATATTCCTTCCAAGATCCTAGGGCTACATCAGTTTTTGTGGCTTTTTTAGCCTGTTCTAAGAGCCATTTAGAATGTATGAAGGAAGGTATCACCATTGAGTATTCAATATACCACCACATTCTGCCTCATTGATCCCCATGGAGAATCACTGCAACAGAAAGCATAATTTTTAATTCACAATTTAGATGAAATGCCTGTTTGCAAATTACACAAAGTAGTCTTTGTTATGGAAAGCTTCCACAAACTTGACTGGGTTGATACCTCTATCTACCAAGTACCTATGATCCTCACTTTTCTTCTGAACCCAAGAAAAAACAATCAGAGACCATCATAAAATGGAATCTATAGCGTCAAAGACAGCAGTGTAGTAATTAGGTGGAGTATGAAGTGACCCAGCAGCAAACACGAGAGGAAGTAAAATTAAATTTTAATAAGATGAGCTTAAACCCACTAATGAGGAATGCTATTCGTTTCACGGCTACTGAGAGCCCCTGTGTGGCAGCCAGCTTTCAGATGCCCAGGATACAACACGAAAGAAAGGCAAAGTTCCTGTTCACGTGAGGCTTAGACCACAGGAGAGAGAGAAAAAAAACTACAAATGACCATGGAAAATATGTATGATGGTCAGTGAAGTTGATTTAAAAAATAAATAAATAATAGTTAGGGAACAGGGAGCCATGAAGGAAAGGCACGCCTTTTCAAAGCTTAATTCATGTGGGTGCCACACAGAAAGAATTCCCTAAGAAGGTCTCCAAAGTGAACTGCATCATGAAATCTTATGCAGAGAGCATTAATCATCACTGATCACTGTTTGGGTAAGGCATGCCTTCTACTCCCCAGAGCTTATGTTTTCTGTATGTGGGTTTTTGTTGCTGTTTCTTAGCTTTTATATTTCCTTTCCAGCTGAGAAAACTTCAGGTGCTCATAAATTAGTTCCAAACCATTAAGATTAAAAGGTGATCAATGATCTTGCTCCTGAAGAATGTCACAATCATTTAAGGGCAACCTCACTCCCACCAATGACTAGTTAATGGTGTCATAGATGAATGGAAAGGAGATAGTATGTGCCTTGAATTTTCTGTAACAAAAAAGCCAATGACTCTAAAATAAGGTAAACCTGAGACACTAATGAAAAAAAAAAAATCCTACCTAAACTCTGTTCTCTCTAATCAACTGGCTGTCTGCCAGCCACAGAGCTGAGCTGCATTAACAAACTTCAGCAAACATCAGTGCCTTACAGATAGGAAGTGCAAACGATTGTGCAAATCTGAGTATTTCCCCCATTGGCTGTACCTACAGCACTCTGTGAAGAGTGCTGTAAATTGTTAGCTTTGATCAAGTATCAAGGGGGTTTAAAACTGTCATTGTTCACTTTATGGTCTAGTGGATGCAACATTTTTCTTCTTTCATATTTTAGGAAAAGTTAATTTGCTGAGTTATCATGTCATATAAGAGGAAAGAGTTATTGGCTTAAATTTTTTAACACCCTTTAAGATAAGGCCTAGCGTGGTAGCCTAGTAGTAGTTAAAGTCACTACCTTGCACGCACCAGGATCAGACACAGGCATCAATTCGTAGCCTGGCTACTCCACTTCCCTTTCAGCTTCCTGTTTGCAGCCTGGGAAAGTAGCCAAGCTCGGCCCAAAGCCTTGGGACCCAGCACCCATGTAGGAGACCTGGAAGATACTCCTGACTCCTGGCTTCAGATCAGCTCAGATCCAGCTATTGTGGCCACTTGGAGAATGAACTAGCAGATGGAATATCTTTCTCTCTGTAAATCTGCCTTTCCAAATAAAGTAAACCAAAATAGATAAATAAATCTTTAAAATAAGAAATATTGCCCTCTCAAGTATGTAAACAATATTTTTTAAAAAGTAAAAAAAAAAATTTTTTTAGAAATAAGAAATTTTGGACTGAGGTTACATTGTTCCTGCTTTGCATTTCTTGTTGGTTTCTTCTGATCTGCTCAGCCCAAACTAAAAACCTCCTCAATCTACACATACATATTTTTTGCCCTGAAAACACCAACTCTCTAGTTAGGCTCCTACTTTCAATGACTCATTCACAAACAAACTCCAAGCAGACCAAATATCTTCCATGAGAAAATTTAAATCTACAACTTTATTGCAAGAGAGTAAATGAAAAATGACAAAAGCCCAAAACTTTACTGAAGTATTTTCTCTTTTCATATTGGCTGAATCCACACACACAAAGAGACCAAGCCACTTCAGTTTCTGCAGATTGTCAAAGAGGGAACTAGGTTCAAACTGAACTGTATCCCTGAAAACTTTCATTTCCATCTGTTTTGACCAGTTTGAATGTGTAATCTCCACCTCCCTCCACAAGCACCTTCTATTTTAGACTGCTAACACTGCCCACCCCGTCATTTCTCCTCACCTTCTTGTGCAGGAAAAACAAAACAACTGAACAAAACAGGGTATGGGGCGGGACAGAGGGGGTGGGGGCTGAGCAAGATTCAATCCAGCGTTGCCTAGCTGCTCTGCTAAGTAGCAGTCAGTGAGGGTGTAGTGGGTGGTGGAAAGTACAGATCTGAAGACATACAATGGCATTCAAAATACAATCACATTAGTTTGAAATTTGTGGTCATTTACAGAAACTAAAAATACTGCAATGAACTGATTCTCTTTTTCTTGTTGTCATAATGCCACTGCCAAATAGATCAGCAAATTTAATGAAAGTAAGTGCTACACCCTGGAAGATATTTTACAGTCGGGAGACAATCTTAGTTGTCAAAACTCAGGAGTGCTGCTGTGTTTCTAATAAATAATATATCCTGGTGATACAAATATTCCTGAACCTCCAGAACAAATTCTTAATGGGTCAAAATTCCTAAGGCTTTGAAAATCCCAAAAAGATGAGAATTGTATGTTGTGCATGAAACCAAAATTCCCAGTTTGCGTCTCTACTTCACAAGAAGTCGTAAGATGCTCAATAGACTGCAAGGAGTCATCAGTCCATGGAGACGAATAAGAAGAGGAACTCAGGGAGGAGTGTCTGGGGAAACACCAGCTTTAGCAAAAGAGGGGCAGAAGAGGAACTAATCATGGCCTCATCACAACACCAAGTTTCAGAATGAATTGTAAAGCTCAGTGACACAAAGGAGGCAAAATGCATTGGCACTGATCTTCCTGACAGCTCAAATGCAAATCACACTGAATTAAGATTATTCTGGGCCCAGCAGGGTAGCTTAGCGACTAAAGTCCTCAACTTGCACACACCAGGATCCCATATAGGTGCTGCTTCTAATCCCAGCTGCCCTGCTTCCCATTCAGCTTTTTGCGTGTAGCTTGGAAAAGTAGTAGAGGATGGCCCAGAGCCCTGGGACCCTGTATCCGTGTGGGAGATCCAGAAGAGACTCCAGACTCCTGGCTTCGACTCAGCACAGCTCTGGCCATTGCCTCCGTGTCAGGAGTGAATCAGAGGATGGAAGATCTTCCTCTCTGTCTCTCCTCCCCTCTGTACTTTCCAATAAAAATAAAATAAAATCTTAAAAAAAAAAAGATTCTTCTTTCAGCTTGGGCCCAAAATAGTAGCTAAGAAGCTCCAGCAGAGACACCAACGTGGAAAACTGTTCACAAATCAAGTCACCTTTACAAGAACTCTGAAGTCCAGACAAGGGACCCCAGTAGCTTATTTTTTCATATTCATTTTTTAAAAAAAGGAACATTGAAGTAAGAAAAACCAAATTGTCTGTGTCATCCAATGGAATGCTGTGTGGAGATACACCCCAACTTAAGAGCAAAAGTGAACTGAACCCCAACACTAGGCCAACTGGTGGGAAAAATAATCCAGTTGGGCTGAGCAGTCCTGCCACGGCTCCCATAGCCAGGTGGCCTTCGTCATCCTTTCCCTTGAACATCTACCAGCAAGTGAAACTTCAGTTGTAAGAAAAGGCCAGAAGAGAGATCTTAAGACCATTCCTCAGAGTTTCGCACCATGCTTTGTAGCTCAAATCCAAACCTAAGGGACCAAGTTCTGACACCTTACCAGAGGTCTCTAGTATCAGGCCTGTGCTCACAGACTGAGCCTCTGGACCTCTCTGGCACCTCGTGCTCTGGAGTCAGCACTTGAGGGATGGTAGATCTGACAAAGGGTTTTTTATAAAAGGTCTTCCTGACTGCAGAGACCAGGTATGACCAGCCTAGAGTCTGGGTTGCTTAGTGGTTGCCTTTACTCTTCCAGCTTTGGTCAGATAGCAAGAGTCCATGGAACTGTCTTGGGATTCAGTGATGGACTGAAGAAGCCCATGGCTGGGCATGTCCTAGAGGATTTCATCACGATACAAGTGTTTCCAGTCCCTGGAGTAAATTTGTCCCTTGTCAGACAGACTTCTTTTACCATGTATGCCAACATCGCATAGGGCCTGATGACTACGAAACACAGGCGAGACTCATATAGGGTCCGCCAGTGGATGCCTCTATCCTCTCTCCTACATCTTTTAACAGATATCAAGGAATCATAGGACTGTTCTCAGATGAGGTGGGCAAAGTGATACAACTGAGCACTAAGCGAATAAGAAACGCTCATATCCCCAGGCCAGTCCCTGCAGAATCTCTGAACCTGCTTCAGTACCCAGCAGCATGCTGTGGTCCTGATGGTAGTACTCACGAACCTCCCCATTTTAGGCAATTCCCAGGTTCATACTGA
The DNA here is from genome assembly GCF_030435755.1 of Ochotona princeps. Lineage (NCBI taxonomy): Eukaryota > Metazoa > Chordata > Mammalia > Lagomorpha > Ochotonidae > Ochotona > Ochotona princeps. Next base: position 33,314,375 of record NC_080842.1, on the reverse strand, counting down.
TCAATTCATCAATTTCAGATATGGGACCAATTTGAGTTTGGAAACTCTTGCAAGATTGAATTTATAAAAACATACAGAGCTAGGGAAAACCACCACTTAGGGTGCTATCCTGTGTTGAAATAGAAATATCCATAGGCTCAGAGAAAATCATCTGTTTACAATCTCTAGAAGTATAACAACAAATGGAATCAGATTACAATAACCAGGCCTCCAATGTGGACACAACATTTTACAACAACAGAGTCAAAGATTTCAGGATAATCGTGACTCCACCTGAAGAACAAAATAAAGTGCCGGAAACTAAATACCTTAGAACTGGAATTTCCAGCTTTTGAGATGGAGATTTGAAAGCAGCTACTGTAAAGGAAACAAACAACATTCCAAATTATGAAGAAAAGTGTATAATAGTCTACCTGTGAGATCTGATAGAGATAGAAGTAATTAAGCAAAATCAACCAGAAATTTGTCAACTGAAAGACACATGAATGATGTTAAAGATGTGAAGGAAGATATCAATAGCAGAGTGGATCAAACAGAAAAATCAGTAAGCTTAATGACACGCTATATGAATATACACAGGTTGGAGTAGCAGAAAGCAAGAAGAATCAAGAACAAAGAAATCTTATGGGAAATATCTAACATGAAGAGAAGAGCAAATATTAAAGCTCCCAGTGCTGGAGGAGACACAGAAAGGCCAAATATTACCAGTTCATGTACACCTGAAGACATCTGAGAGTCAAGTTCTCCAAGATTAAAGATAGAGAAAATTCTCAAAACTGCCAGACAACAAGAAAAGCAAATGACAGATAATGGGACCCAATTCAGCTGCATACAAACTTCTTAGCAGAAACCTTACAGATCAGAAGACAGTGGGCAAGACTTTCTTAGTGCTAAAGGAAAACATTGCCATCCTATAGTACCTCATGCAGCAAAGCTATAATTTAGATATAAAGCTATAATTTAGATAAAGACATTCACTGACAAACAGAAGCTACAATAATTTATCACCACCAGATCTATAACAAAAAATTCTACAAGTTCTTCAAGCTTAGAGAAGGTGGCAATAATAAGTAAAAAGAAACTATCAGAAGATAGAAAGCTCACTGATAGTATGGTACAATATGATAAAATATATGATACTGCAAGTATATCATATAGACCATTTTCATTTTTTTATAGTAAAGACAAGAAAATTAAAGTCACCACATCACAATGATATTCTTTTTCCAATCTTTTACCCATCATTACAATTTGTTAATTGTCATCATTTCAAGACAGCTTGTTGGGCCTGGCACAATGGCTCAATGGCTAAATTCTCTACCTTGAAAGCGCCAGGATCCCATATGGGCTGGTTTTATGTCCCAGCTGGTCCACTTCCCATCCAACTCCCTGTTTGTGGCCTGGGAAAGTAATGAAGGAGCATGGCCCAAAGCCTTGGAACCCTGCACCTGCATGGGAGACCTGGAAGAAGCTTCTGGTCCTGGCTTCAGATTGGCTCAGCTCCAGCTACTATTGCCACTCGAGAAGTGAATCAGCAGATGGAAGATCTTTCTCTGTCTCTCCAACTCTCTGTGAACGCAATCTGCCTTTCCAATAAAAACAAAAATAATTTTTTAAAAAGATAGCTTCTTATGGAGAAAAAAATTTTTTTGTAAACCAAGGGAAAAGCAAGAGGCTGTAAAATACTTACCAAAAAATAGTAAACAAGAAATAAAGGTACACAGCTATAGGAAATCACTTAATTACAAATGAACTCTGCACAAATTTAAATGAATAGAAATCATCTTGAGTATTTTTACGGTTATAACGCAATAAAACCATAAATCAATAATAAGAGAATGTTGAAAACTACAGAAACATGGAAATTCAACAGCTCACTCCTGAACAATGTGTGGATCAAGAAAAACTTTAAAACTTCTAGAAACTAATGAAAATGAAAACACAAAATATAAACCAACATAAATAAAGGATATAGCAAAAAACAGAACTGAGCCAGCAATTGCAATAACCAGCATAGGCATAAGCTGATTGGGGCGACACACTGTGCTGGACCCTGTACTGGCAAGCACACACAAGAATCAGGTCTGGGATCACTTCAGGCAAAGTTTCTTTGGGGATCCCTCCAACCAAACTGCTGATCTCAGAGCCCCAACTACGAACAGACTATGTCAGCCAGTGGATCCAGAAGAGATTTCATCGTGATCGGAATGGCAAGAATGGCAGCAATTCAGAGCTGTTGAACCATCAAAACTGCATGAGCAGGACCCTCAGATCATGCCCCACATCGGGGACCTGGGATGGGTGGGAGGCTGGGTGGGGCTTCTTTCTTTGTTTCTCCCCTGACCCCAGATACAGGGAAAAGATGATGATATTAGTGTGGAAATAATGGTCTTACCCACTTTCCTGTAGCCCTTTACCTTTTGTACTCTAATCAACTATGTATGATTATAAAAATAAATAAATAAGTAAATAAATACATAGAAGGAAGTTTAGAAATAAATATCTGTAGGGCCCGGTGGCGTGGCCTAGCAGCTAAGGTCCTCGTCTTGAATGTGCCAGGATCCCATATGGTCGCTGGTTCTAATCCCAGCAGCTCCACTTCCTCTCTATCTCTCCTCCTCTCTGTATATCTGACTTTGTAATAAAAATTAAAAAATAAATAAAAAATAAAGAAATAAATATCTGCCTTGAAGGAAAAAGCACAGTTCACCAAACAACTTCTCGCTGAACCTTATAAGAAATTTGAAAAAAAAAAGCAAATGAAATTCACAACATTAGAAGGAAATAAATAATAAAAATCAGAGCATAAACAAATGAGGTAGATTTCTTTTAAAAAATATCATTCAAATACTGATCGAATTCTTTGAATAGAACAAAATTGATAAATCTTTACCAAACTAACCAAGAAAAAAGAAAAAGAGGATTCAAATAAATTGGATGTGAAAAAGGAGATATTACTGCTGACATTAGAGAAATACATAGGATTATCAAAGATCTCTATGAGCAATTGGGTCCAAAATTTTGAGAATCTAGAAAAAAAGTAAAAAAGTTTTAGTCATGTATGATTTATTGATTTTTTCTTTCCTCTCAAGGAACTGGAAAAACTAGAGCAAATCAAAATCAAACTTATCAGAAGGAAAGAAATAATAAAATAGCACACATACATGATACATTTTTAAAAATACAAAAATATCAATGCAGGGTCGACACAATGGCTCAACTGTATAATCCTCTGCTATAGGCACCAACATCACACATGGGTGTCAATCCATGGTAAGCTCTTCCATTTCCCATCCAGCTCCTTCCTTAAGACTGGGAAAGTAGCAGAGTATGGCTCAAAACCCCGATTCACATAAGAAACACAGAGGAAGATCCTGTTTCCTGACTTCAGATGGCTCAACTCCAGCCATTGGGCATTTGGGGAGTGAACCAGTAGAGGGAATGTATCTTTATCTCTCATTTTGTGTATGTATCTGCCTTTTAAATAGAAATAAATAAATCTTTTAAAATTATCAGTAAAATAATGAGCTGGTTCTTGGAAAAGACAAACAAAGTTGACAAAAGGATCCAAGAGACAGATACAGTACAAAGGGGAAGGGCTTTAAATACATAGACTCAGAGATGAAAATATATGTATTACATCTGACAACAGAAAAATGCAAAGGATTGTTACAGATGAATATGAACAATCATATGGTAACAAATAAGTTAAGCTTGAAGAAACTGATACTTTCTTGGGAACCTTACATACCCTGCAGAGTGAATCTTGAGGAAATAGAACAACTAAACAGACCAACAACAAGCAGTGAGACTGGATTAGTAATAAAAATTTCTCAATGAAAAAAAAAATCCAGAACCTCAAAGTCTTCAGTGCTGAATTCTCTCAAATATTTAAAGAATTAACACCAATCCTTCAATTACTTAAAAAAAAAGAGAGAAACAAAATCATTCTATGAAACAAGCATTTCCTTGACTTCAACACCAAACAAGATACAGCAAAAAGAGAACACTACAGAACAGTGTGCCTGATGAATAAACAAAAATACAAGTAAATAAAATCCAACAGCACAATGAAAAAAGATTGTTCATTGTGATCCAGTGGGATTCATCTAAGCATTGCAGTTCAACACACATACACAAAGCACTAAGAGCAGTAAATCCCATCACCAGAGTGAAGGACGAAAATCATACGCTTTCTCAACAGATGCAGAAAAAGCATCTGATAAAATTCAGCATCACTACCTTTACCTCAGCATAATAAAGACCATACTGAACAGGCCAATAACTAGTGACATTTTAAACAGAGAAAACCTGAAAGCTGTCGAAGATGGTTCAAAATATGGATGCTCCTTTTTTACCACCTTTATTCCACATGGTGCTTTGTGTCTTTGCCAGCATAATTACGCATTCCCTTTTATGGCCAATATTTTTCTGTCAACTAGTTTATTCCCCAATGGCCACAGAAAACAGGTATACACCAGGCAGAAGCCAGGAGAGTGGACGCTCCTGGTAAGAAAAAAAAAAAATGGAGTACTAGGGCTATGAGTAGGATTTATTTTCCAATATATACTTCTGCATTAAATATTTTACCTGTACCTGCATTACTAAACTCACAAAATATAACTATGAAAGTGAAAAATATATAAACTATAGTCACTAAGAGAAAGGCAGTAGAACAGACATGACAACTTGTTTTACTATGTGTATTTTCATCGAATTCTCCTAACTGTATAATTTAGAATGTTTTGTTTTGTTTGGCTTGCAAGAGGCTACCCCAAATGTTGTCATTTGGATGATCAGTCACTTGTTAATTATCTATTTTGTGTGGTTAGGAACCATCACTGTTTACTTCTTCTCATCTCATTCCCAGCATTATATCTTCCTTCCATTGTCTTTATCTCCATAAACCCCATTCTTTTCATTCAAATTCCAACACTCTCCATTTCAGCATATACGCATCATCTGCTCCAGTCGTCTAAGACAAAGGATCTCTATTTGAAGGTGTAGCTACCCAAGTGAAAATCTACCACACCCTGCTGAGGTTTTAAGCTACAAACTCTGAGGCTGTGCCCAGTATTTCCCAATATTTACTGTATGTCTGCTGTTGCCACACTTGTATTATATTTTCACAGATTATTTCCAGTATTTCAGTATCAATGTTAATAACTGCCAATATTTAGTATTCTTAACTCACCTACTAACTTTTATTTTGTATGTGTTAATTCATATGTTAATGGAACTGGTTGAAGGTTAGCATCAGACTCAAAAACAGGGATTTGGTCTAACATAGACTGAGACGCAAGGAAAATGTCAAAGTTTAAAAAAAAAAAGTTAGGGGCCCGGCGCAGTGGCCTAGCGGCTAAAGTCCTCGCCTTGAACGCCCCGGGATCCCATATGGGCGCCGGTTCTGGTCCCAGCAGCGCCACTTCCCATCCAGCTCCCTGCTTGTGGCCTGGGAAAGCAGTTGAGGACGGCCCAAGGCTTTGGGTTCCTGCATCCGTGTGGGAGACCCGGAAGAGGTTCCAGGTTCCCGGCTTCAGATCGGCGCGCACCGGCCGGTTGCAGCTCACTTGGGGAGTGAATCATCGGACAGGAGATCTTCCTCTCTGTCTCTCCTCCTCTCTGCATATCTGGCTGTAATAAAATGAATAAATCTTTAAAAAAAAAAAAAAGCAAGTCTCCTCTGCCCACAGTGTAGAAAAATCAACGCCACATCTGCCTCCATTAGCAGCACGGAGAGTGATTGCAGTCCCTGCCATAGGTGAACTTTGTCAAGAGTGAAAATAGTCCTGGGACCAGGGTAGACACATCATTAGCAAGGAAATACACATCTCTGCTGCTGCTCCAGGAGATGCAGCCATTTAAATGAAGATAAAGAGGGGCAAACAAAAGAATTACTGGAGAAAATATGTTGCTGGACTATCAGTGCAGGAGACATAATGCTGCCCTTTATCATGACTTGTCATGCCAGTGACAGACTATAAAACTCCCACTGCTCCACGATTCTGTACTTGTCACTTTCTGAGCCAACTTTTCCTTGGCAGATGCTTGGCATATTTTAGACATTTGATTTATTGCCTCATTTAATCAAAACTGTGCAGGAAACAATAATCTTTTTTGGTAAATTACAAATTAGGCACCTTTCACTTATTCTCAGTGACAGAAATGATATACACATATATGTATGTGTGCATGTGTGTGTATGCTAACATTATTTGTCACCTGGTAGGAGATTTAAATAATGACTTCTATTCCTTCTGCCTGCTCGAGACAGAAAAATATATGCAATACTGAAAGCTATAAATGTAGTCATCCTGCATCTGTGTTTTTCAACGTTTATTGTCACAGAAAACAAAGGCCTGAGCAGATTCCAGTACTAATAAATGGCCCTGCTGTGGAGGTTATTGGCAATTTAAAGGCCATATCACTTCATTTTGCTTCCCATTTTGCAAACACATTTGAAACTCTTTGGGGATGTTTTTCTAAAATTGGGGGGATATCTGGCTTGACAGTAACAGGAAGTCACGTAGCCAGCACATAAGCAAAATTTCCTGGAAATTGTATTATGTGTTTAAAATGACTCCTTGGACATTGATTAAGTTAAAATGAAGCGCATGGAGCTGATGCTGGGTTATTGTCATACCTAGGGAGAAAAATCGCTTGCTAGAATTTAGTAGTAAATAGGCAATTCATTTTGACATAACAAGAAAAGTGATGTTAACAGCCAGAGGTCACACAAAGCCGAGATGGAAAGACTTATTAGATCATTTTCTACATTCCCTGGAGAAGAGGCCAAATTATATTTCATAGTGCTTTGCCTAGTTTAGTTTTCAATTACTCAAGCAAGGGGCTTTCACCACTTTAGACGTTTTCCAGGACCTGTATCGTTTCTCATGTTTCCAGACTTCCTGGATGTATTGGCAAAGACTACACCTCAGTCAGAATGAACCCTGCAGGCGATTGCAAAATTAGACCCGTGTGCCTCAGAACTCATTTTCTCTTCTCTTTCAATGAACTTCAAATCCCTTCTTAGGTACAAACTGCCTTTGTCCCTTCCTACTCTACCTCCATGTTCAGTTTCCTCAACACATGGCTTTTACTCTGAGTCTGAATACGAGTTATATCTTGCCAAAAGAGTCTTCCGAAGCAAAATTTCTATTTCCAAAGATTGATGTTCATGATCTAGGGCAATACTATTCCTACAGAAATCCTAAAAACATCCATGAAGAAAAGGGATGAGCAAGGTAGAGTGGATGAAGTAGAGACCACAAGCCTAGGTAACTCAGGCCGTAAAATGGAGTACAGGAAAGGAATAGAAGCAGGAGAAAAGTGTGGGCCAAAGAAGACCTTTCTTAAGAAAGAAATGTTACAACATTTTTTTGTATAAATATGGAGCTACATATAGAAGAATCTAATGTGAGGTGAAAAGAAGCGAGACACCCAGAGGAGTCACATTCATAAGCAGATGAGGAGGAATGAGATTTAGGACACAATCAAAAAGGAAAGTATGTCCAAAAGTATGTCATTCATTATTTCAAAAGATAAAATGAGAGAGCACATGAGAAGATGTGCTAATAGACTGGAAATTTGTGAATAACTGTGACTACAATTCTTTCAGTCAAGAATGGAATGGGTTTTGTGTCTCTTAAACTCCTTTCAGCCACTCCAATTCCTTGGACTTCTAGGTAAATCTACATAGGCTCATACTCTATAGTGCTAATTGGGTTTTTGCTCTTGGAAAAAATCACCTGAGGAAAATTTACAAATTCAAATAAATTATTTACAGAAATATTAACTGTATATGATTCACAGTAGTAGTGTTATAATCATGTTAACCACCTACATCTCTAACAATTAAAAATATGCCATTCAAAATAGTGTTAAGACATGGTAACTTGGAGGTTTTCAATGTAAGTTTAAAAGAAAATTCTAAATTCAAGCATGCAAAAAAGAAGTAAAGTATTAGTAATGATTGCCTTTTGGTAGTAAAACTCTTAGTGAATTTTTATCCTTCTTAAAGAAACAGGTTGACCTCCTATATGGTCCAAGTTTTCCACATTAAATGATGATTAACACAAGAGCTTAATTCCGGGTAACATATTCCTTTCTAGTTAAAAGATTCCTGAGATAAACATTTGAATTCTAGTTTGTTTTATTTGTGACACCTAACTTATTACATTAATTGAGAATTTATAGTTCAGATACTTAGGCAAATTTCTGAAACTTTCTGATCCTCATTTTTATCATTTGTAAAAACAAAAAAGATATATTTTTCTTGCATGTAAAATGAGGAGTAAATAATCTCATGCGCAGAAACATCCTAGAATATTCTGGAAATATTGTAAGCACCTAATTAATTTAGATATATTTATTATTGTAGCAGTATATTAATGTTTCAAAGATTCCTAGATATGCTGCTGGTTCTTTACATCAAAGAATCTGAGTTCTATTTTGATCTTCTTGATGTTTTTTCATAAATTTTGTAAAGCAAGACAATATCTTCCATTGCCAATTTTCATTTCATTCTTTGGTAGTATTTCAAGAAATGGAGCAATTCCTTGAAAGGACTTATCTTAGCGGAACCATTTTCTTTGATAAAGCAGATATCCATTCTGGCATGCTTTCTTCGATATTGCACTACAACAACATCAGGCTAGCATTTGAGAGTAGGAATTTCAGTAGCCTAGGGGACAGGACCGATTTCCAGATATTTAATTAGTTCTGGTCTCATCTAAATTGAAATTCTGACATAACATTTTTCTCACACAAACTATTTACAGGGACTCCTTCCAATTTGTCTTTATTTATTGGGAAGTCAAGCTAACCTGCAGAGGTCTGAATGGCTGGGCAGTTACTGGTGACATTATTCCATCACTACACACATGTTCATTTCAGATAATAGCCCCTATAACTTTGCTACATAACATTCCCACCCAGTAATTTAAATGGATTCCTTTGAGGAAACTGGAGATCAAATGAAATACCCTTCAGTGTGCATGAATCTGATCTCCTTCAACTGGCAGGAGGTGCAGAATGCAGTGCTTCAGGAAGGGCAGAGATTTTATTGCTGCTGTTCAAAATCAGTGTTGCTATTGGCATTTCAGGGCTGTGGTTTTCCCTTCTGTCCCACCCGCATTTTATACTTAGTTACTGACTACAGGTCAATTTCTCTCTTTTCCAAACATCCTGCTTTTGGGTTTTTTAAATCACATTAAATTTTCTAAAAATTGCCCTAAATGAAGGTGTCAATCCCAGGATTTCTGAGGTGGATTCTGTGCTGCTGCATGATTTGAATTCTGTAGCACGGGTTTAGCAAGAACCTGTCACTTTATCTTATAAAAAACAAATTGCAGAAAGCCATAAATTATTTTATGAAAAAAAAATTATTCTTAGTGTCAATGTTTATAGATGGTCATTAAATAGAAGCAGTTCACAAAAAGCTTCTTATCCAAGCTATGAATGTGTGTGTGTAGCTGCAGTTATATAAACAATTAACAGTTACATGATTGTTACAAAATGAAAACAGTTTAATAATCACATGTTGGTTTGAAACAGATTGTAAGATGTTGAAGTAACTGGAGGCTTATGAAATTTATGAATGGGATTTTACTTTTATGAACATTAAAGGGTAAAAGCATAGATACATTAGTTCTTATGTTTCCTTTGTCAATTTTGTTTAAAATGTGCACTTTTTTAAAATCTATTTATTTATTTATTTATTTGTTTATGTATTTATTTTGGAAAGGCAGGTTCTTAGAAGTAAAGAGAGATAGAAAGATCTTCCATCTGCTGGTTCCCTCCTCGAATGGCTGCAACAACCAATCTGAGCCAATCTGAAGCCAGAAGCCAGGAGCTTCCTCCAGGTTTTCTGCACATGTGCAGGATCCTAAGGTGTTGGGCCATGCTATACTTCTTTCCTAGGCCACAGGCAGGAAGCTGAATGAGAAGTGGAGCAGATGGAACACAAACCAGTACCCATATAAGATACTGCTGCTTGCAAGGCAGAGAATTAACAAGTCGAGTCTTTGTGCCAGGCCCTAAAATATGCACTTTTGACAGAGTTTAAAATTAAGGAAACTACTAAAAGATAAAGAATGATTTTCTTTAGAACAGAAAGAAGATATTTAAAAGATACATTTATAGAGTGCTGGTTAAGTGCAAAGTGTCATTAAGTTCTCTACTGTAATTGACAATGAAGAGAAAGAATGAAGAAAAGTCTTAAAGCGCAGTAGATACAATGTACAGACCACAAAACTAACATGGGAGGAATTGAACCAAGAAAGACAGAAAATGGCATAGAAATATGTATATTAAATGTCATGGACTCTACCATCCAATGCAGTAAACTCTAAATACTGAGGGTAGGATTTTTCAAATAAAATTCTACAGTCAGGAAAACAAAACTCACCCTAGGGGCTTTTCATTTTAATCATCTTATTCATGGAACTTTCACATTGCTGTTATTTTGCCTAAATATTTTCAAGGTCAAATAGCATACTACTCAACCACAGCTATTTCCTACTGCTGACTGTAAGGTATTTACACTGGGGCATTTGGACAGGGTTCTCAGGTACCTGGCACAAACGCAATTTCTGAACTACACGACCCACAGTTTGTAATTTATACAAAAATTTTAAGTCAAGAAAAATATTGATTTTAAGAACAGGGGATGTGTCCAGTGAATGAAAATGGTTAGCTTAAAAGATCAGCAACAGTATTTGCCAGAAAAATTAAGTTTTAACCATTTTTGCATCACATCTTTTTATTTTTTTTTTTTTTGAGGTAAAATTACAGCATCAGAACAAATAGCATGAATAAGGTAATTTAGAATTAAAGTTGATTTTCTATTTCCTGAACTAGGGAAATACAAAGTTCTCATTCTAAGTTCACTGAAATAGAACAATTACAAACTCCACTTAATACTCAAATTACTTCACTTTTATTCATTCACTGAAGACCTTTAATTAAAACTTCTTCTGAAAAGCATAAAATACTTAGAAGATATTTAATTTAAACATTATTTCAGAAGCATTTGAGACAGCAGACAAAATCACTTCTTAAGCTGTTCTCAAGATAATACTGTGGAAAAGGTAGGAGGAATTCAAATGTTTCCATTATAACTAAGAATCATTACCTCCTTAAAACTAGATTAATGCAATATGAATCAAATTATAATAAATAAACATAAATAAATGTCATTTCATAGATGACATATTTTGTATAGGCAGCTTTCAAACAACACCCAAAAGCCAAAAGCATTGTGTGTAAACTGTCCTCTTGTAAAATCCACTTTATTTTTTTGCCAGGTTTATCGCTCTCTTCTATAGATTCAACAGACATAGAGATGACAAAAAACCACTGATAATCTCTCTTTCTCTTCTCCTCTTATATAGGTATAGTTGATATTTTCATGGAAACAGAATTAAAGCATGTTTATCTGGATAGAGGAAAAATCTTTGAAAGCTATGCATTTTTATAGTATGCATGAACTTTTTGTTGAACATTTTAAGTACTCCTGTATGCATGGATTTCCAGATTTTTTGCATCAGATATACTCACCTTTTAATTCCTTGCTGCATGTACTTTTTGGAAAAACCCTAATGCACTGTGCTTCCTGAAATAGTTCTTTCAACTGCGATGGCACCTATAACACTATAGTTTACATTTTCTGGGTCTTTGTTCATGTAATATTATACAAATAACCAAGAATATATGAGAATTTCACATACTCTACAATTATGTGCAGTTGTAAACTCTAGAAAGAGCCTTCAAACAAGTAATACAAGCCATTGTATCCAAAGCTATTTATGACTCCACAGGGGACCAAGCTCTGGATGAATAAATATGTACTGAGGTCCAGATTCAGAATAACCATGCTTCTCCAAAAATGTAAGCCATTTAAAACTTATGAAAATGTATAATTCAATTGTCCTGAAAGCAGATAATCAGAGAAGAGGCAGAAGGATGTTTATAAAGGAGAGAGACTGAGAAGCTGAATAAGAACTAATGAAAGGGTAGCTAATGAATCAGTAGCTAAATCCTTACCTTGCAAGTAGTGGGATCTCACATGGGCACTCATTTGTCATATTTGCTCCACTTCCCATCCAGCTCCCTGCCATTTCCTGGGAAAGCAAAGTAGCATGGCCCAAAGCCTTGGAATCCTGCACCTTCGTGGGAGATCTGGAAGAAGCTCCTGGCTCCTCGTTTCAGATTGGCTCAACTCTGGCTGTTATGGCCACAGATGTTTCTCTCTGTCTCTCCTTCTCTCTGTAAATCTGCCTTTCTGTCAGCTTCAGAGAAGAGAAGAGGGGAGGGGAGGGAAGAGAGGGGAGGGGAGGACAGGAGAGGGGAGGGGAGGGGACGGGAAGACAGGAGAGAGGAGGGGAGGGCAGGGGAGGACAGGAGAGAGGAGAGGAGAAGAGAGGAGAGGAGAGAAAAAGAGAGAAGAGGGGAGGGGAAAAAGGGGAAGAGAAAGAATGAAAAAAAGAAAAAAAGAGAGAGAGGGGGAGGGAGGAAGGATAGAAGGGAAGAAGAAAAGAAATAATGAGAGATAAAGGAATCTGTTGATATTCTGCTGACTTGCCAGAATACCACAACCTCAAGTGCATCTTATCCCAATATTCAGTGTGAAAATGTAGGTTTCTAAAAGCTGAACAAGAAAAGTATCAGAATTTTTCAGCTGGCATGAGAACAGAGATACTTTTAGTTGCCAAATAGATTTAACTGGAGGAGAAATGAGCAATGGAGTGGAGCTCAGCTGATTCAGGGCCAGGATATAGCAAAGAACTTATCAAGTGTAAAGGTCACAATCTCTGGATCCTCTTGATTTCTCTCAGTTGCCAGTCTGAAGAATTGCAAACAGCCATGGGTTATTTCAGAACTGTTTGTCAATCGTATTTCCTCCTTTTAGTGAAGATCTTTGAAGGATCTGAGATTTTATCCTACTTAAACAGTCTGCAATAGTTTAATGGATGAATGAAGAAGGCATGGAGTTCCTGGGTAAGACACATAAATCCCCAGGTTACAGCAGGGTGACGGAATTGTGCCTACATGGATTCCTACACATGTAATTGGTTCTGTTACAGAACAGGAATATTGCTGTTAAGCAATTCAAATATTCTCTAAAGGGCAAGACCATGTCAACTTACTGCTCAGGAGGGAGGTTTTTGTCCCAGTGACCCCATTTCCCATCCAGCTCCCTGAGTGTGGCCTGGGAAAGCAGTCCAGGACAGCCCATAACCTTGGGACCCGGCACCCTTGTGGCAGACCCGGAAAGAAGTTCCTGGCTTCTCACTGGCTCAGCTCCAGCCGTCGCAGCTGTTTGGACAGTGAATCAGAGAATGGAAGATCTTCTCTGTCTCTCCTCCTCTCTGTGTATTTGCCTTTCCAATAAAAATAAATAAATCTTTTTTAAAAAATCAACTATTTGTCTTCATGCATTTTCCATGGCTATGATTTTGCTGTTGCATTGCTTACATGTAATTTCACATACTCTTCTATTCCTTTATTTCCTATAAACTTAAAGGCAAGGTCAAACAACTCTTTGATGCTTTTGACAATATTTCATAGGCGGTGAAGTACTTTTTAAATTTGTTTATTTCCATCAGATGGCCAATAATGGGTGATTGTTGCTCTTTTTCTAGTGTTGGCAGTCCACGGTTATTTTGTCGTTTAGTTCATTAGGAGCTGAAAAATGTTGAAATTCTGACCTTATATTTTCTTCCTTTTAAGAGCTAAAATATATTTTGTCTACTTACTTAAGTTTAGTTTCCTCAACTCTTTTCCAAATGAGGAAACATGCCTTGATATTAGAAGCACAGAAAACAGGAAAACTTGAGGTGGCTGAAATCATAATAGATGTTTTTGAATATGGTTTCATCAATTCTATTACTTTCTTGGCTGGAATTTTTGCATTCTAGAGATAAATATGACGTGTCTATATTCAGATACTATCAAAAGAGAGAGAATTAGAGTGGTCAACTAGAATAAAAAGACAGTGAATTTTTTGGTGATTCAATTAAAACAAAATCTGTGTTTTCCCTGTATGAAATATACCTTTGGAAATTTCTACAGTCTGTATGTAAATATAGAGTTATTCTGAGTCTTTATATTTCAGGTCAAAGCATACATACACTTATATGCAATGTCCAAGTACAAAGATAGATGATAGATAGATAGATAGATAGATAGATCAAATTTCCAGGAGGATTAAGAAGTGTAATAACTGGGTCCAGCATGATGCCCCAGTGGCTAAATCCTCACCGTCCACGTCCATATGGGTGCCAGTTTGGGTCCCAGCCATTCCATTCCCCCTTCAGCTCCCTGCTTGTGGCCTGGGAAGGCAGAAGAGGACGGCCCAAGGCTTGAGATCCTACACCTACAAGGGAGACTTGGAGGAAGCTCCTGGCTTCTGGCTTCAGATCGGCTCAGCTCCAGCCACTGTAGTCACTTGAGAAATGAACCAGCGCATAGAACATCCTCTGTCTCTCCTCTTTTTATAAATCTGGCTTGCCAATAAAAAAGAAATCTTAAAAAATAAAAGAAATGTAATAACAAATTCTCTAGTTATAAAGTACTTTTTATCAATAATTGCAAATTACTCAGAATGCTTATAGTTTCACCTAGTATCACATTCTTGTTGTGTCAAGATTCACCAAGAAAGTTTAATATTTATCTGTGTATTTATAGGCAATTACTTTTCAGAGCCCAAAAGTAGGCATAATAATTAGCACATACCTTGCATGAACTCAAGGTTATATTTGACTGGAGTCTTCCTACACCAAAATATAAACATCAAAGGAATTTCGTCTCCATAAGGTGTGCACTTAAATATATATAACCAACTTAATTGTGTCTCCTGGACTCTCCTGGTCTTTCCTTAAAATATAAACTATGAGATTTAAAGGAGAAGAAAAGAACAAGATAACAAGTCAGCAGGCCTCAGTACCAGCTGTTTTCTTGGCCTTTGGCAAATTCTCCACTTAGCCATATTCTATCACACGGATGGTCACTCATAAGCCCTCTCAGGAATAATTATTCAACAGCAGAACAAAAGGATTTCTTAACTCAGTTGCTATATTTTTTTAAGATTTACTTTATTTTTGTTGGAAAGGCAGATATACAAAGAGGAGGAGAGACAGAGAAGAAGATCTTACATCTGGCGATTCACTCCCCCAAGTGGCTACAATGGTCGGAGCTGCGCCGATCCAAAACCAGGAGCCAGGAAATTCTTTTGGGTCTCCCACACAGGTGTAGGGTCCCAAGGCTTTGGGCCGTCCTCGACTGCTTTCCCAGGCCACAAGCAGGGAGCTGGATGGGAAGTAGGGCCGCCAGGATTAGAACCAGTGTGTATATGGGATCCTGGCACATGCATGGTGAGGACTTTAGCCACTAGGCTACCATATCACGTCCTCAGTTACTATACTTTCCTGATATAATAGTCATAACTTATTGAAAAGATGTGAATCTTTGATGAATTCACATTGCTTCAAAGTCATTATTTGGATGTCAATGACAGTATTGCAATGAGCTGTTGGAAATTAGACAAATGCTGTGGCGACCAAAGAAAATATCCTGGAGCTTGCTAGCTTAGTAACATGTGCTAGCTTAGTTTTTATTTGATTCCTTTTCCAAATGCTAAATACAATGTAAGATGATACAGAGATTCCAACCATTAGGATGTATTTAGAGTATTTTAAAGGACTCTATGTACTTGGGAAGTGAAGCCTAAAATGGAAACTCATAAAGGATAGTACTAGAAGGATTATGAAAGATCAATCAGTCACATCCCTTTTCCTTTTAACTGAGAAAAATTCATGGAATGGCATAAACTGATTTATTCAAAGTCCTTTGGCCAGTTAGTAGCAGAACTAGAATTAATGTCTTTGACTCTTAAAAAAAAGATTTATTTTATTTTTATTGTAAAGTCAAATATACAGAGGGGAGACAAAGAGGAAGATCTTCTGTTCACTAATTCACTCCTCAAGTGGCTGCAACGGCCAGAGCTTCACCGATCCAAAGTCAGGAGCCAGGACCCTTTTTTGGGTCCCAAGGCTTTGGGCCGTCCTTGACTGCTTTCCCAGACCACAAGCAAGGAGCAGCATGGGAAGCAGGGCTGCCAGAATTAGAACGAGTGCATATATGGGATCCCATTGCATGCAAGGTGAGGACTTTAGCTGCTAGGCTACTCCACCAGGCTCAATGTATTTGACTCTTATGACTATACAACTCAAAGAAGGTTGATGTATTTAATTTAGTTGCTATCCTTCATACTAAATTACTACTGAACAGTGTACAGATTTATGAAACATAAATATAGTCTCTAAAAAGGAATGAAATACTTTCTAGAAAACTGATAACTTAGTACCCACGGTAGTTGTGTCACACCCAAATTTCATGAGTACAGCTTTTAATCTCATTGTATAAGAGGGATGTAACAAACCCTAGTAAACACTGGAGCGTTTTGGAAATTATGTTCAATCTTCCAGGTCACTGGCACACTGTTCAATGATTTTTAACACTTATCTATCTTCTAGCAGAACAGGATACTTGACCAAACTTTCAGTGACTGTACAAATTTCTCACAATCACAAGAGAACTGCCTGTTTTTAGGAAAGAGTATAGTTTTCTTTGTATTATTTGAATGAGGTCAGAAGTGATCTTCAAAGACGTTACATTTGGATTAAAATAACATAAAACCATTTCAAATCATGTCAATATCTTAAGTAAATCTAAAAACTGCTCATACAAAAGAAAGGCAAAATGTTTTTAGTTTATGACAATCTTTCTACCAAATCCACTGACTCCCCTTTATTAGTGCTTAATTTTCTGATTAGGCTGATGACACCTGCCTTCATTGTGACTTGTGAGTAATCAGATTTTACAACTGAACTGCTAAGAAAGAAGGTATCCCAAAGGAAGTCAACCAGATCATTAATGAAGGCAAAGCAAGCTAATTATCACCACAAAGTTCAAATGAAAGAATTGATCTAAATATCTAGCAGACTCTATTTGGGCCAAACCCCTTGTGCTTAGTGAATTAGCACCATATAGTCATCATAGTATATTAAAAGGAACTTTTGTGTAACAAAAATAAACTGCATCGAAAATATGTGTAGAGGGAAAATACATTCCAGAGAATTCAATATAAAACAAAGAACATGAAAGTCTAAATGCAAAGTTGAGGCAACCAGTCTCGGGTGAACAGCAGTCCTTTGATTCTTACTCTGGAACTCCTGAAATGTGAGAGGGTACTACAGCAACTTCCTTTTCTGCAGCTGTGGAAAATTGTTTCTGCTCTCCTCCAGAAGAGGCGCCTCCAACCTTGGGGGACTAGGAAGAAAAGAAGTAACTACATCTTGAATAGCTTAGTTTTACATTTGACAAGAGAACTAAGAGGCTTAAGGAAAGACAGAGAAATGAACTATTTTGGTGGACTTAAAATATATCCATGATCTATTTTAATTCCAGGTAGCATTGTCAAAACATTTTATTCAGTGATATGATCTCTTCTGTTATCCAGCAACTGATACCCAAATAAACTAAGAGAATGCCACTTGATTGTAATTTAGTGTTACAAAAATATTTCAATGCTTGAATACACTACAGTAATGAGATCCCAATTTTTTTCTAAACGCTTAATACTATAGGGAATCCTAACAGAACATGGGACTTCCAAGGCTCCAAAATATACAACATAATTATGTTGATTACATATCACTTAGCTGTTGTCTTTATTTTGGAACTGTATCACTTATTTCTGCTTTATCTCCTTTGGAAGATGGTCAAACTTCAGCCTTACTCACAGGATAACCTGCATTATACACTTGTTTGGAATTCTGCTTTGCAGCTGGTACAGAAGGTAGAGGTGATATTAGGGAAGGGGAGGAACAAGAGGCAGGTTTCCATACGACAAGTTTGAGAATAAAGAGAAAAAAATCTGGAATTAAATTACTCCATTGTTTAAGATAATCTGTGATCCCGCTTATATAAATGCATATGTTCATTTTGTCAAAATCATTTTCCTTAAATTGTCAATTGATATAATATGAATTATCCACATCTCAACAAGACCCAGAATATTTTATAGTATTTTGTCTTTTATATTAACACCCAGGCATTTTTTTTCAGATGGAAAATCCGTTTGTCCTTATCAATAAGAGGAACTTATTGAAGTCTCTGGTTATTGGCATGATATATCTCTATTTTATCATGTCTCCAACTAGAACCTCATTTGTAGCCTGACTGCTCACCACCATCCAGGAGGCAAAAAACAGTCCTCTGAGTCCCTCATATTTTATAGGTAATGAAGTTCAGGCTTATACAGGGACCTCCTTCCCAGGTCTACTCTGACTCCAACTTCTAGAACCTTTGGTTTTCGTAGTCTGATCTCAATGCTCCTAGGAATTACAAGAACAGGTTGAAGGGGAACATATTGTGAGCTAAATAATCTCTCAGAAGATCCACCTACCTTTCTTTATAATAAAAATTAAAAGGTTAAATACTGTTTTAGTTGGTCCATCTTGGAAATATAGGTACAGAGCAGTCAAAAGATGAAATTTAAAAAATTTAAAACTAATGATAATGATAGGAATAAATCAATGCATAACAGACAAGTTTCAATACAGAGTAATTCTGAACCTGTGAAATTGGATAGCAGGAATGAGGAGATCATAAATTCTACATGAACCCCTGTCACTACAGATCATAAGAGACTCGATAAAAATATAGTCTTTGATTACAGACATGCAGAGAACTTTTAAAAAGTGAAAAATGCAGAGCATACTCCATTCCAATGAATATGAGGCTATGTTTACCAAAACCTCCTCCAGAAAATAGCCTCCTAATATCCTAGACAAGGGATAAAAGGGAGAGAATGTAAAACATCCAAACGCATTTCCCACAAAAAGCCATCAACTGCACTTATTTGAATACCAAGAGATTTGTATGTTTTATTACTACCAATAGGAAATATTTTATTCTGTACATACATTATCTTGTTTCATTTGGCTTCCATTGTCTTTAATTGAAAGAAGGAAAAAAAATCCCAAATTTAAATAGGTAAGAAATATTTCCAAATTTTAAATGGCAATTTTCAAAGGCTGTACTAATACAGTATGTCATCTAACCTCCAGCCTGATACATACTTTAACAAGTCATATATCTTTCACTTAAAATCAGAAGCCAAATGATGGACTTGTTTACAATTTGCTTCTGTTAATGCAGAGATGGGGAAAGTTTGGGAATCTGGTTCTTGTCTGACAGACACTTTTCTGTATTGTTTTACATGCACTATTTTCAACATAGAGGATATGAGCTAAAATCTTGTTATAAAGAGCCCTTTTATTGCGAAGAGCGCATATGCAGAATGTTTACTTAATTTTGTACACTAGGAATCAGAGGGCCAATGACCACCCTGCCCAGCACTGGTCAGAATTAAACACATGGCAGCTGGCCAACTACAACAGCTTGAATAAGATTTGATGCAGCAGTGTCTATTACTGTGTTCAGATTCAGGATGATAGTTTCAGTTTGTGAAGCTTTCTGGAAAACATTTTAAAAATCTAAGCATAAAGTCTTACCAGTATCTCCCTTTTAGGTGAGAAAAGAAGCAGAGACTTTAAAACTGTTAATGGTAGGACACATCATTCACACACTCTTTGCAAAGACATCCATGAATGATGACTAATGTTTCATGTTCTTTCTGTGCATTCTCTACTTTATCCCTAGATCACTTGAAAGATAAGCTAGAAGAATACATGGCCCGATTTTCCAAAGTCAGGATTGTTCGCACCAAGAAAAGAGAAGGACTCATTCGGACCCGACTCTTGGGGGCATCAATGGCAAGAGGAGAAGTCCTGACGTTCTTGGACTCCCACTGCGAGGTCAACGTGAACTGGCTGCCCCCACTCCTAAGTGAGTATACACCAGCAAAGCAACATGCCTGGAGACAGGGAGCTGGGAGAACTTTGGGCCTCACAGTGGGTGTGGCTTGTTTTAGTTTAGTTTGCAATCAACAAGAGCTAGAGACCCCTTCTAAAATTTTTACATTGAATTCTGCCTTAACCACCACTGACCATAAACAGGTCACTAGAAAGTTACATTAAAATTGATATTTTTTTACCATATCAGCTACAATCTTAATTGAGGTTTTAAAAGGATTCATCTCTTAGATGTCCTCTTTTATTGTAGTTACAATCACTGAGTAAACATTAAAAAGAAAAGGTAGCTCAAAATGTTTTTATTATCATCCTGTATCTATAAAAAAGATTAAAATACATACACCTTAAAAATATTATAGAATTGTTATGTAAGGAAGAAAGAAAGTTATTTAGCTCCAGAATGCAGGTGAAGTATAGCACTTTTACATTGTCCAGGAAAGTAAGTATTATTGCTTTTTTATTCTTTCTGCTTTACTTGTATATATCTGAAAATATAATAACTCCCATACTACACAGAGGCCCTCAAATGCCACAAACTGCTGTCCAGTTAATATGTCTTTAATGCTAACAGAGAATGAATAAGGGAAGGGAATGAAGAAAATTAAGTTACACTACACTTGAACTGCCACAAACAAGAAAGCAACTCTAGCTGGAAAGTATACATGTGGCTCAATTCAAGATTCTTCATTTTTGTTTTAAGTCAGATGCATTAGTCAAGTTCAGTTGCAGATAAGAGAGAAATTGCAAGCTGAACAAGTTTTCTTTTAATAAAATACACATGATGTATACACACTGTACTTCTTCCTATTCTTCCATATATTGGTGAATCAACTTTTACTGTCAATACATTCCTGGCCTTAGAACTAAAGCCTTTAACAACCTGCCTCCACAATAGGTGTCTCAAATGCAATGATTTCCTATTGATCACTGTGCAGGATTTCAGTTCAAACCAGGCAAGTTCCATTAGTAAAAAGGGAGGGGAGGGGAAAGCACTTGAAAAATGTATAAGATTTAGAACAGAAAACAATGAGCAACAATCCGACCAAATCACCCAATCCACACACTTAACCCTACACAGACACTCAGTTGCCCTAATCAACAGAAGTCTGTAAGTATTCCTACAAACAGAGACTCCTCCGAGCTTTTAATTAAAAGTACCTTGTGCAAGGACAGAGCAATTTAGAGCTTCATCAGCAACACTGAAATTCCCTCAAACTCAATCTGACCTATATGGTGTTGAATATTCAAAGAAGTCAGCAAAAGGACTAATTTATTTATTAGCCAAGAAAAAAAAAAATCCCTGAACATCAATTTTCAAGTCTCTGCTGACTATGACTTGCAAAAAAAGAAAAAGATGATGATGAAGAATAAAGACAGGAGAGAAAACAGGAAAGAGAAGAAGAAAAAAATCATGCTCCATTTTTTTCTCATTAAAGAATTTCATTTCCTGGAGACCTGATGGATAAGAAGTAACGCAAGCTTCAGATCACTATCTGTTCTATTTTCCTCTATCAGCGTCTTGACACAGCATCCAAAATGGAAAAAAAAAAAAAAAGGCGGAGCCAGTTTCCTGATTTGTTTTTCACCTAGGGATTATACCTGAATGTCAATTTCCCATTAGGAGTCTGTTTGAGCCTTGGAAATTGAAACATAGGCAAAAGCCTTGGATGAAAATTTAGTCATTCTGCTTTTACCCTAACCTAGCACAAATGGACGAGAGCTAAAGGGGAATTTGAAGAAAAAGCTGACAACTAATTTAACAGGCTCATTCTTTTTGCATCACCTTGGGATTCCTTGTTGGTCAAAGAACTTGGAAATCAACCTGGTTCTGAAGTTGATTGAAGATAGTCATTGAAACCTTAATGCTAAAGTACCTGCAGAAGTGATCAAAGTATTCAAGTCTTTTCTGTCAGACTCATTTCTGGGGAGACACCATCTAGTTGAAGGTGAAAGGCAGTTGTAAGGCTTGCTCAGGTGAAAACAGAGCCCTTGGTGCAGATGAACTGGAAAACAGTGTTGTGACTTCCTGATTCTACCCAGTAGCTGAAATCAGATAAAGCAACCGGCAGGCTCGCTGAGATTTATTTGGCCCGGGCTGTCAAAAATCGCCAACTTTTCTAGATGTTAGCATTGTGCACTCCTCCCGTTCTGTTTTGTTTCTATTTCATATATCACTTCCTGAAACATCACATAATTTAATTATTTATTATGTTTGTTGTCATGGTAGCATTTCTGAAGTTAGGAGTTCTTAGGGTATTATTTACTACTGCATTCTTACAATCTAGAAACGTGGCTCACACAATAATTTCTGCTGAATAAGTAACTGTTGGGATGTGAAAGAAAATGAAGGAGTGAATTAAGAGGTGTGCAGACATAGAGGAGAGGGCTTTACAAGATTCTATAGTTTCTACAAAGTCATATAACTCCTGCCCCACACTTAGGAGGAGTAGCATATGGAAATCACCAAACCACATAACGTTTCTAAGTGATCTCCTTCATTCTTTCGTTTAATGACACACCACATCCGAAGACTTTTCAAATAACAAGAGAACAGATGATCACATCTGAACATTCTGTCGGACAATGTTAGTTATAATAATGTTGGTTAAATGTCCATTCTTGTAAAAAAAAAAGATACTTCACACTTAACTTTTCTAGGTAGGCATGCAAATTGTCAGTTCCCCATGCTGGCTGTTAATGCCATTGTTCTGACAATATTAGGAAAGAAAGATATCAGAAGCAAAGAAAATAAAACCATCTCTGTAAATCTGTAAACCTGAAAGCCCATGTAAACCTGAAAGCCCTAATTTTGGAACCGGATTTTAAACAGAGGTTGACCCTCTTTATTGCACTGAAAAGTTGACTGACATTGGCAAGTTCACAACATGTCTGACCTCGGGTTCCTAATGCCTAAAATGGGAAGTGCAATTACATGCAGCCTTAAATGATTTCTAGGAGTGTTAGTAATAACATGGTATAAATCACTTAATATCGGTCAACAACATAATATTACAAGAGTAACAGTAGTGTCATACCACTTATATTTTTATGCAATGAAAGAAGTTAAACATGTATGGCTTGATTAGTCTTCACTCTACTGATGACTTAAAATAACAGTAAAATAGGGATTGGCAAAAGCTCTGGCAAACCTAAGAGCAAAGAACTGTATATACATGAGCTGTCAGCATTTAGGGGGTAACAGTCATCATGACTGTCATAAGATTAGATGCTACTAAAATCATAAAGTTAAATATTTACATTTTGGAACCTCCAGAAAGCAGCCCAGTATTTTCTCAGCAGGCTATGGCTCTATGCTTGAAGGAACACAAATGCTGTTTATATTCTCTGCATGTTAGATGCATGATAAAATGACAGATTGGGGACAGGTCAAAGCCAAAATGTGACAGAGGTACAGCTAAATGGACTTCTGCAAGTCTCTCTGGGACATAAGTTTCTTAAAGGAAAATACAACATCTCTAATTGTACCTAATCACTGTCCCATCATGTTAAGGCTGGTATTCAAACAGAAGTTCCTGCAAAGTGTTCTAATGAATCCAGGCTGCAAGCTTTCACATGAGTAAGTTTCTGTAGGCTTCTTTGCTACAAAATGATGGATGACTCAGGCAGGCATGTCATTTCCTATTTTGTGCTTTCATTTTTCAGACCAAATTGCACTAAACCACAAAACCATCGTGTGTCCCATGATCGATGTCATTGACCACAATCACTTTGGGTATGAGGCACAAGCTGGGGATGCCATGCGAGGAGCCTTCGACTGGGAAATGTACTACAAAAGAATCCCCATCCCTCCAGAGCTCCAGAGGGCAGATCCCAGCGACCCTTTTGAGTGAGTAGCAGCTGAGGGAGGGGCCAAGGGAGAGAGGGCAGATAATTCATTCCAGGCGGGTCAGACCTGGGACCCATAAGGACAGTTACTTCTAATAAAATTGAAAAAAAAAAAAAAAAACAGGCAGCAGTAATATGCAAAACACTAAGGCAAGGTCAGACCTACAAGCTGTAAAAAATTACAAGCTTCACTGAATACTAGCTCAACCCTTCTCCAGCTTTGCTCTAAGCAAGAAAGTGGCAGATAGAATAACCAGGAAAATCCACATAAATAACAGAAAATGCATGGGGAAAGAATGCATGCTCTCATTTTAGAATTTTTCTTAATTTTAGTACTCTCTATTCTTTTTACTCAAAGACTATTAAAATATTTCATTTTTCCTTTTTGGTGGGATTGATACAAAACCTGAAACAATCTCTAAGCCTACATGCTTCTTGTTGGGAATTGTCTGCTTATTAAATAAGTCAGTGACTCTGAGATGCACTCGTAACTTAAAATTTAAGATTAGGGAATTAAATCAAAGAGATAAATGATATATCTACAGAAATAACCTTCCATAGCCCTGCCCCTAAACTAAATACCGTATAAATAGTTTATAATAGTAATCTATTGATGAAGTCCCATAAAATTAGGTCCTTTTCTACAATGTGGCCGTAAGAGTTGTGAAGTTTAAGAAAGACAGAAGAAATATGACTTGGTTTAACATTCAGGACAATTAAGAGCAAATGATAAACTTTGGCAGCCAGGCATTTCCTGAGTCATACCTTCATATTGATTCTTCATATTTTGATCTATTAAGATGCCCTTTGATCTCATTAAAACTATTAGAATTTTAAAACTATTATATATATTTCTGACTACAAGGAAAATTTCTGTGGTCAAGGTTTTTCACAAGCATCCGATAAAATGTCAGAGAGGTCCATTCCCTAAAACTGAGCCCTTGGTTAGATATCCAGACCTTCAGGTGTCTGGGCTGCTAGAAGCTTCTCAAACTACTGCAGAGCCTTTGAATAGAAATAATGAAGAACCTCATTACTCTCTGCAAATATGTAAGCCAAAATGCCATGAATATTCTAATCTGCCAGGAAAATGATCTTGGTAAGTAGTATGCACTTGAAGCAGACCAGCTGAGAGACGCTCGTTGGACGTCTCTCATGGCAAACATAGCAAGCCTTGGCAAAGGTAAGGTGAGACAAAGCTTGAATG
This sequence comes from Ochotona princeps, assembly GCF_030435755.1. NCBI lineage: Eukaryota > Metazoa > Chordata > Mammalia > Lagomorpha > Ochotonidae > Ochotona > Ochotona princeps. The sequence continues at coordinate 33,289,382 of NC_080842.1, read as the reverse complement.
TGGAAGCTAATATCTATGTCAGTTAGCTTGATTTAGTTATTCCACAATGCGGTTTATTCCAGCACTTACTTTGAGTTATGCATTCTAAATATATAAATTTTACATCATAAGAGGAGAAAAAATAGAGGGGGGGGAGGAAGCCAATAAACGGCCCTGAACACAGTATAACTGTTATTTGACAGTGACTGAAAACTAAATAGCGATGGTTCACATTTGCAGGGCTGGAATTCATCAATGAAACATTCACAAATACTGGACTAGTGACTGATTAAAATGACCTTTTACTTTGCTTCACTGTGACAGCGGAGTGGAGCTTCTGCTTTCTAAATCAGTGAGATCAAAATGCTACCAAAGGAATCTCCAACGGTAAAAATTATAAAGTGTCTTCCTATGCCTGAGTCAATCATGTAAATTTTGTCATGCAGACCCTGGCTGTGGCTACCGCAATATCAAGCACCCTGCTTAATTGCAGAACTGGCAGAACTGGTAACTTTCAGAATTAGATTACCTCTTGTTCCTGTCACCTACTTAGGCGATTGCCTAAAGTTGTATTCCTCTATTAAATGTGACTGTCTTTCTGCTTTAAGGCCCTTTGATTCCTAGAAATGTGGCTACTTTAGCTTTTTGTAACAATGATAACTTCAAGGAGGTATCCTCTTCGATCTTAAAAGCTTCATTTGCCTTCCTTATAATAAAATAGTTATCCAAGCAGCTATGAACAGTGTATGAGTATAAAGCAAGTCTATTATCACACCAGGCACCTGAAATTACTCGCAAATATAACTGCTCTGGGTTAAAACGTGCTCCTCTAGATTTAAAGCATCAAGATACATAGAACAAATACAGTCTGTCTATATATCTTTCTCACAGGCTTTCATGTTTTAAAAGACTGCTGTCAGGAAATGCAGTTTTCTGTGGGAAGAAGGGGCAAGGGGTTAGAAAGACTGCAAGGAAAATAAGGAGATGTTTAAATGTAATGCAAGCTTCAAAAGCTTTTCTGTATCACATATGCAAAAACTTATATTTCTGTGGCAAGTTTATCAAATGTTTCAAAGTGACAAGATCTGGATTCCGTTATTAATTTTGCCATTAAGTTTTCAGTGGCTGTGATCCACAGCAGTTTTTCAGTTGAAAATCCTCTGAAATTCCATGCACAGTATTTAATTATTATTGCACTGAACTGAATTGAGTAAAAAAAATTTCAGGATATTATGTGAACCCATGTTATTTGCCAAATTACAACGCATGTTATGATCCTACAGTGGTCTAAATTGTATTTCTTATTATAGTTTATAAGATCAAAAGAGTTTAAAGTCTATCAACTTCCAAATCTCAGAATAAAGGCACTGCATAATCTGACCAGAAAAGGAAAACTCATTAATAACTTGAAAACTAAGAAAGTATTTACTATTATTCTCAACCTACTTATTAGACAAAGTGTTATTAGAATATGAGATGAAATGCAATAAATGTGACTAGAATTGTTACATGGCAGTCATTGTGATTGCATTCAATTGGATATTTATGAGGAATATTTTCCCCTTTTCTGGTGGCTTCTATCATGTAGTAATACTCTAAGGAAATCCTTGACATCCTTGACTATTAGAAGGTTGCCACATTCCTGGTTCACTTTGAAAACAGAGCACCCAGAAATATTAGCCTGTTCTGTGCTAAAAAAATCTGCTTCCTGAGCCTGGGTAACAAATGGGAATATGTTTGTTCTCTGATTGCAGACTTAATTCTTTAACCTTAGCTCAGTATCTAAAAGTTGACAAGGGACCAGAACAATTTGTCTCGCCCAACTTCTTTTCAATGCAAGTAACCTCTACATGACACCCTGGACCACTGACCAGCCACTGTATAAACTCACTACCCAGTGCATTTGCTACTTGAAAAGACAACCAATCCATGCATTAGACTTATTGACAATAATCTTTTTCCTTGTTTTGAGAAAATTCTACCTTTCTGATCTCAAATTATCCTGGCTGTGTACCAAGAATATCTACTTCTTTCTGAATTGGAAAGCTGTTAAAAAAAAACTTTGGAAACACCTGCCATACAATCCCTTCGGGTGAAAAAGATTTTTTTTTTCTTTTCCAAATTAAGTACTTTCAGTTCGATCTCCATGTTTTCTGTGTCCTTCAGAACTCTGTTAAAGTTCTTGCTCATTGATATTAACTGTTCAATATATGTAAATTCACCCAGTTACAACGATCTCACATATTTTTCTCCTGCCTGTTCAGAAGGGTAGCATAATAATCAATTCAATAGACAAATCCTCAGGGACTGATAAATGACTCTAACAACCATACCACAGAGTTAATTTGTAGAGAAATTTTCACTGGTTCCTAGAGTTCCTGCTTTCTCCCAAGTATTCACAATCATTTCAACCATTCAATTAGACATGTCTGCAGTACTTTTCAGAATCCACCTCTACCATTGTTTAATTATTTCAAAAAACTTGGATTTCAATCATGGTATAGGAGGAGCCTTATATACAACCAATAGTGAGAGCTGATATTATTCATGTCCATAAATATAAATATATACACACATACAAATGTCCAATTTTTTAAAATAAATATATCTGCACTGGGAAAAATCTTGCACAACCTATAAATCTATTATCTCAGAGGCCCGTTTGACCATTGACACATTCCTTTGAATTCACTGACTGCTTATTCAAGGCAGTATTTAGCCTAGAAGAACACCAAATGCTCAAAAAGCAATGGCTGTGACCTGTTGCCACATACTTCAAGGTTGGCACTTCAAAGATGGAAACTCCCTTGGGGGCTTAAGGTCAGCCTGTGGAATCCCTAACACCTGGTTCTGTAGTCCAGAAGCCTAAAGCACAGCCTGTGTTAGACTGGATGAAATTCTAACTTTCTGTCACAGAGGTCACAGCACTGCTGCAGGAAAATAAAATGGAAATTTACTTCCAGCATTCCTTTATTCTTCCATGGGAGAGAAGGCAAAACTTTCCAACTCCCTTATATGACAATGAGAAAGTATTATGTAAAAGTTAGTTTCCTAAGCAAAAAAAACATACTTTGTTAACCCTAAACTTAGAATCTGAAAAAAAAAATCTAAACAATCAAAAATTTATCAAACTGGAACAAACATTAGATACAATCCAATTGCTCATATTTTTAAAGGAAATCTAGGCTCTAGAACCTAAGTGATGTACCCAATGTCACAACTAATACCTCCAGTAGCAACTAGCAGGATTTGGGGTTGCTGACTCACCACTCCTGCTATTCTGTCACATCATGGTTGTATGCAGAATCAGTTGTTTGGTGTCTATTGCTATGCATGAGGCAGTTAAGCTAGGAAATTTACGCGTGTGTCTAATCCACTTAACCTTTTTTCAAGTCTACAAAATATGTAAAGTTGTCTGGACTTTTCACGAATGAGGTGATTCGGGTTCATAGAGGTTAAGCAGTTTTACAAAGGTCATCCAGGAGGTTTTGTTTTGTTTTGTTTTGCTTTGTTTCACAAAAATAAAATGATTTTAAGAGTCATTCTGGGACTTCCTCTTATAAATAGATTGTGCCCAGTGGAGATCCTGAGGGGTGTGACCAAAGCTAACCTTCTGTTCACAGGGTCATGGACCCAGGCTTGGGTTAAGAAACCTGTAGGAAAAGAAATTAGTTTACTTGAGGAGCATAGAAGCTTCATTTTACTAATGTAGAGAAATAAAAATAGATTGAAGATTAATGGACTTCAATGCTTACGGTGAATCACTATCCTTTGTCAGCTCTCTGTTGATTATATTAATTTACTTTAAAATTTTTCTACAACATACTTGAGCAATATTCAATGAAGGTACCTGGGCTTACCCAGCTTGAAAACTTTTTACTCAAAAGCTCACCAGTGTGGGTTTTTCTATATCCTAAATTTAGTCAAAACCAAGGACAGCACGAAATTAACTCCATATTAGAAAAAAGATTTGTTGAACAAGAATTTTAATGGAGAACAAAAAGAGGATATTAGGATTCTTCTTCACTTTACCACTGAGTTGAATTACATTCTGCTCATTTTCCCATTTCCCTGTGCACTTTTGGCCACCTCCAAAGCCTGAGGTTTTATTTTAGTAGAATAAGAAAAATCTGCTAAGTGGGCCTGGTGCAGTGGCCTAGCAGCTAAAGTCCTCACCTTGAATGCGCCAGGATTCCATATGGGCACTGGTTCTAATCCCAGCAGCCCCACTTCCCATGCAGCTCCCTGCTTGTGGCCTGGGAAAGCAGTCGAGGACGGCCCAAAGCCTTGGGACCCTGCACCTGCGTGGAGACCTGGAACAGGCTCCTGGCTCCTGTCTTTGGATCAGCTCAGCTCCGGCCATTGTGGCCACTTGGGGGAGTGAATCATCGGATGGAAGATCTTTCTTTCTGTCTCTCTTCCTCTCTGTATATCTGACTTTCCAATAAAAATAATAATAATAAATCTTTAGAAAACCAGAAATCTGCTGTGGAGCTGTCATCTACCTTAGGCTTGCTGAACATTACAGTTAGTGTTGCATGAAGCTCATGATTTTAGAGGGAACTAAAATTATATTTGTGCAAAAAATTTTAAGAAGACCTAAAATAAGGGAAGAAAAGAGGATTGAAGGAGGGAGACACAAAAGAAAGGAACTGTACCTATGAAATACATGAAATCTGTCCTTTTTATATTAATACATTTTTTAAAAAAGATGACAGAATTTTGGTCTTTCCCTGTTTCTCATACCAAGTCAATATTCTGAGAATTTTGCATGATCTTCAAGCAATTACTTCCATCGTTGGCCTTTTTTTTTCCTTAAAAATATCAAATTGGTGATTTTAAATGTTAAAGCACTTGCTTCCTCAGCCTTGTGATTCTCCATGATTGAGGTTTTGAAAACACAGTCCCAACGTTTTAAGGCTATTGGAACGTGCTTTTATCCAACTAGTCTACAGAGAAGCTTCCAGAAAGTAGCACTGTCTGTAACTAACCACGAGCCTTACCTGAACTTCAGGGTATCCCAGAAGCCCCTCAGTTACTGTAATGAAACAATCTATCTCATTAAGCCTATACAAAAAGCAAACTAACCTTTGTCAAATAGTTCACACTATACCCAACATTCAACTACATTATCTGTTTGATCCTTGTAATAATTCTTTGGGCATTTAAGATAGCTCCTGTTCTTCTTCCAATAGTACCAATAAAAAGCAAAAACAAAACACATTAAGTTACCACCACCAGTAAGAGACTAAATCAGGATTCAAATCAATGTTTTCCAGCAGATTTCACATGTTAGATTTAATCATTAATGTCATAGGACTGAAATCAATACCTGTTTCATTCATTCAGACTTTAAATCCAAGGAATAGTCAATATTTATTTTTCTTCTTTGTAAAGAATCATAGGTACACATTAGATGAAGGAGTTTTGTCAATTAATGCTTCATAGTGAGTCATAACATGAGCAGCGAGAAAACAGATCGCCTCATTTCTCGTACTGTGTTCTTATCATTAGACCAAACTAGAGCTGATAGGTTGGAAGTGTCAGCTTTCAGTTACTTACTAATGAAGGGAAATGTCAACAACACCAGCTTCTACTCTGTTTATAGCAAGATCTAATTCAATATTTGACAACTGAAAAAAGACAAAATGTTTAGGGAAAAATATTGTTAGATTCTAAATGGTGTCCTAATCTACAGAAGGTGAGAAAAAGGAGCACAAATGGCTCGAGGGTCTGAAATCTAGTCAAAATAGTGAAGAAAATCAATCTCTCCTGAAAGTCCACTAAAGATTTCGGTTTGTTTGTTTAATGTAAAACAAAATGCTTTCGGGCCCAGTGCAGTAGCCTAGTGGCTAAAGTCCTCACCTTGCATGAGGCAGGATCCCACGTGGGTGCCAGTTCCAATCCCGGCTGCCCTGCTTCCTATCTAGCTCCCTTCTTGTGTCCTGGGAAAGCAGTCGAGGACGGCCCAAAGCCTTGGGACCCTGCACCCACATGGGAGACTCAAAAGAGGCTCCGGGCTTCTGGCTATGGATCGGCTCAGCTCCAATATTTGTGGCTGCTTGGGGAGTGAATCAACGGATGGAAAAATCTTCCTATCTCTTGTCCTCTCTGTATATCAGAATTCCCAATAAAAACTAAAATAAATCTTTAAAAAATGCTGTCACAGAAGCAAAGATAATTCAAAGCAAAACCTAATTGTCCATCTCTTCCTATGGAGATCCCTCTCCCCATTTCTTGGCTCTAAAGGCTCCTTGGCCACCCTGGCCCCCCAAGATGCTGGGGAACCGTATCTGATAAACAGGTTTTCACTAAAGAGATTACAGCAATCTCTTTTCCACTGTCAGGATCTACTGCCCAGAAATGACTAATTCCTCTTTCACCAATGGGATGGACTCTGCCTCACACAATTATCTCCATTACTGCTGTCTTCCATTAGCACCGAGAATAATATTAACAGAATTAATTCCAAACTTAGCAGTCATCACAGTTATCTCACTGTTGCCTCTATGCTCTTCTTATTTTGTCCTGAATCTTTTATTGGAATAATTGCAAAAATCCTTAGTTCCTAGGCTAGTTTTGGCTTTGGGACCTCTTTCTCTTCTGCTTATGTGTTTGGAAATTTCAATCTCTTTTTTCTGTTACCACTCTCTTAGGGGTCACTGCCTAATAGGAGGCTGGAATGTGTTACTCCGTACTCAAAGAAGGTGGCCTCTATTTGTCCATCCTCAAGTTCCTAGCCCTGTATACCAATTACTCAGGACCTTGACCTCATTAGAACTCTGCAACACTAGACTTGTCTCTACCCAACTTTGCTGTGCCTGTTGTTCTAATTATCCCTCATCAATTTCTTCACAATCATTTCCTCTTTGCATTCTGATTTTTATTGTTGTCTTGCTTTACTGCTGCCAGGTTAGTTAGGCTCCATAGTTAAGCTACAGCCTGAATTCTTCATCCCAAGCATGCTTGCTCAAGATCAACCAATCACCTCCAAATCCCTTTCCAATCGTTAACCAAACTATACCCCTAAAATTTAGTAATTACCTCACAGCTTGGATTGGTGGCTATTTCTTATTATCTATACACCAATTCTTCCAGCCATTTCCAAACTGATATCTTAATCCATCTCATGTGTGAGGACTATTGGCTCTGTTCCTTTCCTCCTTGAACCAACATTCCCATCATATCTGTGCTGTTACAGGGGTTCCGTGCTGTGGATGTTCCCTGCTATGTCCATAGCTCTGCCACCTCACTCCCAGAAGACCTGCAGGAACCCAGGAACATTATGTTCACAGCCCTCTTCAGGGCTATTCCGCAGTTTCTTGTTGCATGACATTATATCAGAGCATGGAAGACTTTAGCAGAACTGTCATCCATTCAAACAAATTTCACCTGCACTCACAGCAATCAGAACTGTATATCCCAGGCCTGCATATACTTAACTCTAATTTCTCATTTGATGTTTCCATGCTAAAACATCTGTGCAAATTCCGCTATCTCTGTTACTTCCCCTCTCATTTCAACAGTCTTATTTTTCATCTTGAAGAGCAATCAGTCTTTGACCTTGCCAGTTAAAAGTTTGACCACCCCTCTACTGCTGGAAGGATTTGTATCCAGACCCCATTGATACCGAGGTGCTTGATGTGCCCAAGTCCATTACAAAAATGAGCCTTACTGGCACAGAATCTATGTACATCATCCCATGTACATCACATCATCTCTAGATTACTGATGATACCTCAATCCATGTAAACGCTTTGCAAATGGCTTGTTAGATGGCATTGTTTAGAGAATACTGACAAGAAAAACAGCCTGTACATGTTCATTATCAACACAATTACCACTTCCAGATATTTTTAAATCTGCACTTGATTGAATCAAAGATACAGAATGGGTATGTATTATTTTTTCTAATCCAAAACTTAGCTTCTAGTAGGTAGATTCTCAGTTAATTCTGAATTCAAATTCAATAAAATCTAGAATCGAATTCTATGTTGGAATTGCTTTTTCTTTTCAAATTCCTTTGCTCAAATTTCTTCTGTTCCCTTCATCTCACAAGCTGGTATCTTGATACCAGGCAAAGTCATGATCATGGAAGCAATCATCTAAAGCTTTACCTTTCTCAGCTGTCTTCATATAGAATCAAGTTAAATCCAGCAACTTTTTAAGAGTTACTCATTTATTTCAAAGGCAGAGTTATAGAGAATGAGGGAGAGAGAGAGTGTGTGTGTGTGAGAGAGAGAGAGAGAATCTTCCCTCTGGCGGGCTGGCTCACTCTCTAAATGGTCACAATGCTCAAGGCAGAACTAGGCCAAAGCAGAGCCAGAAATTTCATCCAGGTATCCCAGGTGGGTGGCAGCAGTTCAGGACTTGGACTGAAAAGCAGGGAGCTGGATTGAAAGCAGATTAGGTGGAACTTAAACTTTCACTTTTATATGGGATACCATCAGTACAGGTAACAGCTTAATTCACTGCTCCAGAGTGCAATACTCAGATTTTTAGAAAGTTGTACTCAGTGGATTCCTTACTCCAATATCCACAATTGTCATGTCTCTGTAAGTTTTCTGGATGTGGTGTGGTCACCCTATCTCTATCTCTACACAGGTTCTAAGTTCTTGCCAAGTACTTGTCCAAGAGTATAAAAGGTGATGCTCTGGCCAAGCTCTGCCTTTGGTTGATTCAAATAAAAATGGATTTATTCACCCTGAATCTTGATTACTCCCGTCTGTCCCTCTAGCTTTCAATCCTTTTCTATCACCTGCTTGCTCCCTTATTCCAGATACACACGTACAGGCTATGGGTACCTAGGAAGCTCTATCTTATGTCCCAGTTTGCTTAATAACACAATGTCATTCATTTCGTGCTAGCTACTTTGTGATGACATAAAGCACAAAGCTTAAGGGCAGACTCAAGACGTGAATCTTTTAAGATTTATTTATCATATTTAATGGAGAGGCAGGTTTTACAGAGAAAAAGGGAGTCAGAAAGGAAAAGATCAGCCCAGTAGTTCATTTCCCAAGTGGCTGCAATGGTTGGAGCTAAAGTGATCCAAACCAGGAGCCAGGAGCCTCTTCCAAGTCTCCCATGCTGGTACAGGGTCCCAGGGCTTTGGATCATCCTCCACTGTCTTTCTAAGCCACAACAGGGAATTGGGTGGGAAGTAGGGAGACCAGCATAGGAACTGGTGCCCATGTGGGCTCCCAGCACTTGCAAGGCAAGGATTTATCCACTGAGCAATCACACTGGACCCAAGACATGGATTATTGACAGGAAATTCAGATAATTCCTTTTTGTTCTAGAATTCTAATACTAATCTGAGCCCTTAATCTCCAAATCATAATTCCACCTATAAGCTCTCATAAAAGCTGGTTTAAAGTCTTGCAAATTTGATTTTCAGGAATAAACAAAGCTTTTTTTCCTTCTTGCTGTTGCTTTGGTGAATGAGAGTCCTGTTCCTTCTATGCTATGATATTCAGAAAGTCAAGTTGAAAGATGACTTTCCTATTCACAGAGGGACACCGCTTTCCTCTGAAGTAACAAAAGCCTAAACTTCAATGGACAGAAAGCCAAATGCAACAAGAATTACAAAGAACAAAACTTGTCAGTGATAATTTTTTCAAAAGTATTATATCCCCACACAGCTATTTCTTCTCAATGCATTCTTGAAGTTACAGGTCATGTAATAAAACTTAAGTAGCCCTCTACTTGTACATTGGACATTCAGACTAGAAAGGAAAGATGGTTCTGTTTATGAATAAAATACACTGAACACTCCAACCCACCCACCCACCCCCGCAAACTCTCTAATTTTGTCAAATGTCTTCGAGTTTCCATATAAAATATTGGAAGAGTAGCTTGCTTGTTAACCCATGCCGTCCACTTACTAGAAGCTACAGTCGGCTCCCTCATGAGGAAACAACCACTTCCAGTAAGATATCCCAAACCAATTATCCACAAGTAGAGTATTGTAAATCAATCAAAGTCTTCATTAAAATTATGATCTGATCACCTTAAGTTGTTAAGTCAGTATAAGTAAGAAAAGAATAAAGAGCATTGGATCAACTCTCTTGGCAAGCACAACAGAAAAAAGAAGGCAAATCCTTTATTTGAAGGTAAATGAGGACGCAAGGGTTAGAATTCACAGCACAAAGATTCTCTTTGCCTTTAGAAACTAAACATAGGCACAGACATTTGGCACAGCAGTTAACACAACTTGAGACATTCCCATCCATATCAGCAAGCCTGATTTGAGTCACTATGTCCACCGCAGATTCTGCCTTCCTGCTAATGCACGCCCTGAAAGGCAGAGATGATGGCCCAAGCACCACACGGAGACCTAAGCTGTGCTCTGGGCTCTCAGCTTCTTCCTAGCCTAGCCCTGGACTTTCGCAAGTATCTGAGAAATACAACAGCAGCTGGGAGAGCTCTGTCTTTCTGCCTTTCAAACAAGTAACATGAACATGTATATACCAAAGAAGTCCAAACGCATATTTGAAAAAGTAAAAGGGAATAATATAAATTCTGAGTATTTGTTAATGTAACTGAACATTTTGCTACTTACTCATTGTCTTTTCAGGGAATAAAAAGTAATAGATACATCCTGTAAATTATAGATTTCTGACTTGCTGATAGGAATCTTTGCTTCTTAGCAACTAAAATTTTAACAAGGCACATTCTGAAAACTGCTTCTTTGTTTCTCAAACATAAAATTCCTCTTGATCTAATGACTACATTCTTCCAATTTTATGTGAGAAAATCCCTAACAGTTTTATCTAATTAAACAAAATCTGAGAAGAAAATTAATTCTGCATGTAATGCTGAGTCTAAGAAATAAGCTTTAATTCTAGAAGACCGAAAAAACTCTTTGATAGCCAATGCTCCTATAAAACACCTATGTCTAGAATCTACACGTATCCAAATAAACTACACAGAAAGGGCACTTTTTTCAAATGATGTCACATTATAGCCCTGATAACTGTATCGTAATTAAATTTAAAAATATATCAATACAAGTACATATATTAAAATAGCTTAAGATGTCAGGCATAAAGAAATCCTTAAACACCTAACAACCAAGACTAAACTTTCCTAATACACAACATCACCAGCAGTAAAAAGATGATTATCATCTAATCATTAGAGAGATCCTATTTTTAATTTAGAATTGTGGTAGAAACATAACTCAGAACGGGCCTCCTATTACTTGAAGATTGAAATAATACTAAAATACTCAGTAGGCAGCTCATGCTTATGTTATACTGCCATCTGCTGGAACAAAGGTAAATCATTTTAAAAGAAAGCACTGACATGAGGTCAAGATCCTTGTTTTTGCAAATGAGGTCTTGACTCTTAAATTAAAAGTAATGCACGCTGAAAATAGAAATGAAAAACATAGAGACTGAATGAACTTGCAGGATGATAAAATAAATCATGACTGTAAATTCACCAAGAACCCCCACTGTGGCATTATCTAAAGGTATGGACTAAATCTTTATCTAACAGCGATCTCTTGAAGAGGGTCCCTGTTGCTCTCCGTTACAACAGGACGCAGAGGCAGAAAAAAACACAGATCTGAGGATCACCAAGGGTCGTTTGGGGACATACATGGAAAGTAATGGCTGGCTTGTGAAGTGGATGTGAATGGAAGCCTGATATAGAATCAAAAGCCTTTGTTTACCTACCAAGTAAACAATGGACACCAGCCATGAAGCTGTGAAGGCTGAAGTTTATGTACAATCCTATAGAATCTGAGCACAGCAATGAGCATAGCTTGTGTCTTCTCTTTCGGTCTGCGAGGTGATACAGACAGAAACACAAGGAATCATAACCAATAGATCCATCCAAATATGTAGCTGATACTGGCACAAGCTGCTGGAAATGAATCTACCAAAAGTAACTGGGCCAGAGAATACTGCAAGAGGAAGAGTCTCAGAAAGAAGAGATGAGTACCACAGTTGTGAGAATGAAGAGGCCAGAGTTCGCTCTCTGTGACAATGTTCGGGCACAACAGGAAAACCCAAAGTCTGCAACTGGGAAGAAGTCCTTCATCAAAACCCAATCTTCTAGCACCCTCATTTCAGACTTCAGCCAGAAATACGAAATAAGCCAGCCAGTGTATAAATTGTTGTCAGAGCAGCCAGCATAAAGACCACCGTGAACCTTGTACTTGGCCGAGAATAGAGTCAGTGTGGGCAGTTGGTGCGGCAAGAGAACCACGTAGGCACTCACTAGACTTCTGATGTTGGGGAATTTATTTGTCTGCGTCTTGGATTTTGTAGTAAGACACAAGTAAGTGGGAAACCTGAGGTTCACTTCTAGGTCTGTCTGACTCTACTTTCTCCCCAAACATGGTGGCTCCCAACACACAACTATTGGTCTATAATGTAAAATCAATATAATTAAAATACGCTTTCTTCCAGAGAGCAATGCGTGGTGATTATGAAGAACTGATAACTTATAAACAAAGTTGATCAAGGATGCTAAACAGAGTTTAATTACATGTGGCTCTATCAATTAGCATTCAATGTTGTACCAGCATGCAAAATAACACAACTTGGACCTAATGCTTTAGGAGCGTCTACGTTTCTCCTAGTTTAACATATTTTGTTAACTTCAGCACAGACTCCGGTTTAATGGTCTGTGTCTGATAAAATAGACATTCCAACCACGCAATTGCTAAGCTACCCAGCTGTGTGATTGTGCAGGTGCGTATTTACTCTCCAGAGCTACCGATTTGCAGAGTGGAACGGATTCAGAGTTAGTCCGTGGGACGTTGACTGCTTCTGTTTTCATTAATTCATACTCAGCCTAAGTGGCAGGGGAACACTGGGCCTATGCAATCTAGTAGCAAGAGAGATGAGAGCCTTGCTTCTGAAACAGCTGAACCTGAGTCTTGAACCTCAACCAGAGACACACTTCTGTCTCATCTCTGCTTCTCCTGAGTGGCTTCCTCTGTCCTAGCCATGTATTTCTACTAGATAGGAGAGAATGATCGCAAGTGGTGCTGTCTCACTAACTTACAGACCTCTGAGATCAGAAAGAAAAACTGTGTGCTCCATGAGACCCTTCTAGGAAAAAGAAAATCAAAGAAGGACCTTCCGTGTCCCAGACTGGCTGCTCCTGCCTCCGTCACTGCTGGCCAGGGCAGGGAAAGGAACTGTGATCAACAGTTTCATTGAGCAACCATATTATGAGTGTGTGTGTGTGTGTGTGTGTGTGCACATGTATGTGTGTGTGAATGTTTATAGGGGCTGTCAGAATAATAAATATCCATTGCACCCATATTCCAGTTTTCAGTAAGTCAAAAATTTTAAGTTAAAGTGCCCAATATTTTCTCTTCTCAATAATTCTGAAGACCTTGTGTTGACAGTTTGTAGAAAACTGTAATTTAAGGGAGAAATTACAACCATTTGTCATGCTGAAAATATTGCTGTCAGTGGATACCAGAAAGCATTTAGCAGGGAAACCAAAGAAGGCATCTTTTCTCATCACCCGATAGTATTCTAGAAAGGGTCGGAGATACAGGGGGATGCAGCCCGTCTTCAAGACTCCACTTGGCTGCAGCAGCCTTCTGCCTCCTTGTTTGCTTTCTGTCTCTGATCTTTGCAGATTGTTCTTTCTCTCTCATGTGAGCTCCACAGGACGGGAAACAAGGATGCATTTGACTAGGTGCCAGTCATTTGTTTCTAGTGTGGTTTTCATCCCCTTGAAGAACGCTGCCAGGCCAAACTCTTGTAAGAATCCCATTCTTCAGCAATAGAGTGGCAAACAGGTCTTTGCCTGACAGATTTATCATTAAAACTTCAGAACAAGACAGTGGATTAAAAACAAACCTTCATTTTTCTATAGAAATATACTAAGTATCCACGATAGCGGGGAGGAGTCTCCTCCTCCAGCCGTAGTTCAAGAGCAAAGATTCCAAAATAATCCTTTGTGTGGAATAGGGAAGAAGATTTATGAGAAGGTAGCCTCAGGCTCTAAACTTCTTCCAGTTTATGGAAAAGTGTAGATTCCTCTAGGTCATGTTGGTGTTGCCGGCTACAAGATACTGAGCGCTTCACTGGCCCAGGATTGTAGAAAGTATGAAGCCAGTGTCTGCCTCTGGGGCAGGATTCAAAAGGCAGGCATAGGGACGCAGTTACCCATGACACAGTGACATTGCCTGTGGCTTTTGCTACTTATGTCATCTGACGAGACAAAGATGCGGAGGCTTCCCACAGTTCAAGTGGATAGAGGATTATCTTGTGATATCTTTCAGAGATTTTGTCCAACAGAACATATTGATAGGGAAAAGAAAATGATGGCTTTGCTTCTAAGGCAGGAATTGAGGAAGGTGAAACCAAGAGAATAGCCAACCCAAGATGGCATCAATCACGTCAAGATGTTCTCCAACAAAAGCACCCCAAGGGAAAGGCAGCATCTAGTCACCTATCAATGACATAAGAAACCCAACCGCCAAAGGAAAGCTACAAGGGAGCACCAGTGAAATAAAACGACCAGCAGTCCTTTTGCCCTGACACTTCTAGCTCCAACCTCATGGAGCCAAAAAGCCTAGAGAGAAGGCAAACCAAGGAAACTGGAAGGACCGTACTCTATCTCACTCATGACTTTTTCCAGAGCCATCACTGATTCTGTGTTGAAGGAGAGGGAGGAAAATGTTTCCAATTTAGCAAAAATAAATATTTTGATTCTGACAGAATTTTAGTGCATAAGAAGAAACTCTTCATCTGGCTGAATTCACCAGTATTTAAAGGTCTAGAACCTGTTCAAGGCATCAGCGGGGAAATAGGAAAGGATAACCTGACAGATAGCACGTGAGAGCAGTGATGGAAGAGAAATGAAGCAGTTTTGTGCCTGCATCCTATCTTTCCAGACCAATCAATAAGTCAATTCTGATGCATTCTCATCATTCATTGCATAGAGAGAGGGTTTTCTCTTGGTAAAAGAATTTAAAGGGAAAGAAAACCAAACATCTACTTCTCATAGCCTGATGCTAATATACTATAAATGGGGATTGCTGGCACTTGGTTTTGCTGTTGGAGGATTAGAAGACTTTGAAATGGTTGAAGAGAAAGCAGAGCCATTCAAGATGCTGACAGTATGAGTGGAATCATGGAGACAGCCATGCCGACAGCTCTAGGGCAAGAACAAGGCCCCAGTTTGGAAAAAGAATTGACATTATGGGGAGTGACTGTCAGTGTTAAAACCAAAAATACAATGTACGGCCCACAAATGGCACAATTGAAATCAAATCTTGAAAGTTTGCATTATGTTCTTTAAATAGAGTGTTTCTGAGCTGCAGACTTTGGGATCCTATGAGCTTTTTAGGAAAATAACTCTAACAACATAGTATACTGTCGAGCATAATTGGACTAGAAACAGAATGCCCTTAGCTTGGCCAAGAAGTGGATATGGGGCTGGCATTGTGATACAGTGCATTAAAGGCCCACTTGCAATGCCTGTCAGTCCAGTTGGAGTGCTACCTGTTGTGCTTCTGCTCCAGCTCCCTGCTATTTCACACGGCAAAACAACAGCATATGGTCCAAGTGAATGGGGTCCCTGCCACCCATATGGAAGACCCGCATGGAGTTCCTGGCTCCTGGCTTTGGCCTGCCCCAGCACAAGCTGTTCAGGCCTCTTGAGGAGTGAACCAGTGGAATGCTTTCTCTTTCTGCCTATCTCTGTAATTCTACCTTTCACATGAATACAATAAATCCTGTTTTTAAAAAGAGAATATGATATGAACAGTATGACAAATTGTGACTGTGGGCTAGAAATGGAAAAAGTAAGACCAAAGAGGGAAGTAAAAAGTCAGACAGGACTGATCTCCCCTCTTCTACACTGGCTTATCTCTAAAGTGTCTGATTGTTGTGCTGAAAATAGGACCTTCGGGATTTCCTCCAAGATCACCTTGTTTCCTAGGAAATCCTACAGTCCCCAAAGTTGGATTTTGTGCAATAGACTCCCCCAAAGCTCAGCCTAGAAATCACAGAAGGTATGCTCTGCTCAACAGGCTTCTACAAACCTCAGCTGGATTAATGAGGAGTCAGCATTCGTCTGATGATGAGGTCTTCGCTACTGAAGCCACTGATAGATCAGGGGCAGTGGCATCCCTTCGGTGGTCTGGCAGGGCTAACAACAGAACAACTCTGTCTCCTCCCCAGGCCTCCAAAGGAACTGAGAGCTGTGCCTATTCCAGTTCTCAGCAAGCAGGCGGCAGGAGACAGCCACAGCCCCTCATTCTGCCCTACTTCATTCAGCACAGCCTGGCCTTACTTCTGCAATGACAGGCAGAAAAGAAAAGTAGTTGAAATGAATGTCACTTCAATAAGTTTTCCCACCTGGAAAAATTCTTGTGCCCACCACAGTCAGGCAGGATCATGATCTCACAAGCTGTCAGCTTTCATTTTCCTTGTTCACACCCAGTTAAACGCCTCCATGGAAGCCTGTATGTGAACTAAGGAAGTTTCATGCATATTCTTTAGAACTAATACTTTGTGCAGTGCAGTTCTCCAAAGGACGCATTTTATCAGTCTGTTTGGGGAATGACTGTCAGTTACCCTTGCAATTGCCTCCTCTGAGCTTTGGCAGTTGGGTCAAACTGGATACAGAAACCCAAACATCTCGAAAAGGAGAAAAATTGATTTAAATAAATGTAATTTCTAAATAAATTATGCTTTTACCTAATTGAAGAGCCATTATCAATTAGTCAAATTCAACTTTAATCAGACAGGAATGATTGAGGAACTCTATATTTAGAAGGACACCGTTGGCATTGTAAAACCTACATGTTTTATACCATTAGCCTTGGATATCTTTTACCAGGTAACTGAGGTGTGAGTTTCAATTCCCAGTACCAAACCAAGAATAAAATTATTTTAATTATGGTCAACTGGGTAAGGAATACTGACAGTCTAATTGCTAAACCATAATTCTGTATTCTGTCCCTGGGAGACATACACCTGAGCCAACTGCTTCACTCATTCATAAGGCATTTCCCTGTGTATCAATTAGCAAATCATGTGTCTTGATTACTTTACTCAAGGAGAGTTACCCCTGTGAAAAAGAATTTTACCAATCATCAAAGTACAGGGGAAAAAATCCTCTGGCCTATTATATGTTGATTTTCATAAAAAGCATGTAACAGATTAGGATGGCTCTCAGCTCTCTGTGTCCCATAATCAATAAAATGATTTTAAAGACCATGTTTTCAGTTTAGGATTGGATTTTCTTCATCTTTATATCCCCATGGTACCAAACTCAATATCTTTAGTAAATAGCCATTGACACTTTCATTCCCATAGATCATTTGTAATTTTGATAATCTATAGTTACTATTGTGTTTTTACTATTTTATCCAAAAATATTCAAAGTAAAAAAAAAAGATAAAATTAGAGTAAAAGCCAGTGAATGACCATAACAGTAAGAGTCTATATATGGAAATGAAAAAAATAAATCTTTTAACAGGTCTCTATACATGGAGAAGACATTCTGTAAATATTTGTTGGTAAATGAACAAAAATTAGAATAAAAGGGGAGTCTACATTTTGATCTTGATGCCTAAGACTTTACCTCTACGGTCAATAAAAAGCACATTCACGCAACATGAATTTTAGCTTTTCCTATTTTAATATACCTCGCTTTAATAGAGACAATTCTACACCAAAAGAAGAAGAAGAATCTGGATTAGTAACAGCCAGAAAAATATAACCGAGACAGCACAGTCCCCGAATAATCAATCCTAGATGATTGGACCTCCATGGGACTTAATCACAGCAACAAGAAACACTGAAGCTTTCATCCCCCATAATCATGGCCTCTGTCAATACTCTCCTAATATTGTAGTTTCCAATAGATTCCAAGGGCCATTATTGACACCAGAATTGAGCACGGGGCTCATGAATCTCAGAGCATTTGCGTTGTGTTAATGTTGCTGTATATGCTGTGGAAAGACATGATTCCAGAAGAGGAACTCAGTCTAGTGGACATTTCTCAATATTGGCACAACCTGGAAACACAATCCCCAGTTTTGGAAATCTCACAATGGGAACCCGAGATATAGTGAAGGATAAGCCCTAAGTTCTGAATCCTTCTCTCCTGCCTGCTCACCTCTCATGGTAGACTTGTGATGCAGTGGAGAGTAATCAACGCTTCTAAATTGTGCAAGAATTGGTCACAGGCCTGGAGACAAAGCTTATTTACAGTGGCAGAAGCATTTGTGGGTGGTTTCAGGAGCCCAGCAAGGTGGCAGCAAGTGTCACTGAACAGAGGTCAGCAGATCAATGAACCGCAGAGATGTGCATGGTTGACTGTCCAACACAATCTTGGCCATGACTTTAGTCTCTGCTTTTCCACTTGTTTCCTATACCTGGACAATTCTGTGAGCCGCCTCTGGCTCTTTTAACAAACGTGTTGTTTAAATTATATAGGTTTCTTTTTGTTTCCCAGCAAAAACCTTGATTTGTAAGGAGGAGAAAATGTCATTTTAAACATCTAATTTTCTAGGAAATGAAATGAGGCAGATTTGCTAATAAAAATTAGACTCAATAACTTAGAAACTGCTTGTTTGCTCTCATATCTCACTATTCCTTAGCTGTAATGATTTTTTTTCTGGTGTATATAAACAAGTAACCTAATTACCAAAAACCATACTAGACATCTTATTTACCCTTTGAGAAATAATTTTCTTCTATAATCATAATAAATGAAATCATTAAATTTAGGATTTAGAGAAATTTACAGGTAATTAGGTTAACCCATCACCAGAGGGAATAAATCAATGCATCCTCTA
This sequence comes from Ochotona princeps, assembly GCF_030435755.1. Lineage (NCBI taxonomy): Eukaryota > Metazoa > Chordata > Mammalia > Lagomorpha > Ochotonidae > Ochotona > Ochotona princeps. The sequence continues at coordinate 33,270,613 of NC_080842.1, read as the reverse complement.
CTTAGATTAGCCAGCTAGAGAATCTGCCAATAAAGGGAGCAAAGCTTAACTAAGTTACATTCTGTTTCATTTATATGCTTTAAAAGGATCGACTTTGTCTTTAAATTTAGAAGTAGCTATTGAAGACTTTTGCACAGAAAGTTCACAATAAAAAGAATTCTACAGCCATAAATCTTTATTTTCCTTGGGTAAAAGTGCACACTTTGAGAGAGATCCAGGGCTTTAGACATGATCTGAGACCCAACACGATGTCTAACTGTCACTGAAGGATGCCAGAGGGATCAAACCTGGTGTTCCACTGAGGATGCAAAGACTAAAGGAGGCTTTAGACACTCTGAAGCTGCTAAGCTAATTCTCAGACACTATCAAGGTTATGTAACACTGGAGAGAGTAAAAAATCCTTAGATGTTAACACCTGTAGTGTCTGAATATCATAGCGGCCTTGAGTTAGAAGCTTGACTAATTTAAGTAAAAATTCTCTCGCACTCTTAATGAATGAACCATGAGTCACTATAAACCCAAAGCAACAGAGAGGTATAAAGACAGTGAAGTGTGTATCTGTATGAAAGTGTTTCTCTAATATCTGAGACAATACCACCGTCTGAGAGACCTTCATCATTGCTAAAGGTCTTTCAGATGCATAGAGCTGGTATCTCTTCAAATCCTACAGGAAATGAATTAGGTAAAACTTTTGGCAGCCCTATTTAGCCCTGAAAATAGAATACCTCTTTCAAAACATCAAATTACCTTTGAGGCAAAGAGAGTTTTGTATAAATATCACAAAATTTAAAACTTCTAACCAGAAAAAAATTATCCCTTCCTCTTTTTTTCAAAACAGAAGGGATGATATCCTGATGTGTTTCATAAGATCCTTCTGGGCAAGATCTGGAAAACAAAGCTTCTTTTGATGTGAACATTTGCAATTTTTTCAGAAGATTTTAAACAAAACACGCATAATATTGATAGTCAAATTTCTAAAGTCTGGATTTCCTGCCCTGCATGGGTAAGAGACCACCTCAGGTTTCACAATCAAAAGCAAAGCCTGAATACATTTTCAAATATATTAATATTCTTAGCACTAAAAGTAGATTCTCCATAAGGGAACTACACTCAAAAAAAACTGCAAAATAAATTTAAAAGCACCATAGCAAAGATCCCTGTTTCTTTGATGCACTCCTTTTGAAGATATGAAAGTATAACTTTTGATATGTATTTTATCCCCAAATTTTAGTGATTAGAATTATGGGTAATTTCAAGGTACTTCCTGATTCCTCATCAGCTGATCATTAAACAGACTGTATCTACACACTGAGCTCAAATATTCCAAGTTAGTTTAAATCCAGAAATTGGATCCTTTAAAGATTGATTTTATTTATTTGAAAGGCACAGTTGCAGAGAGAGGGAGAGACAGAGATACTTTCATTGGTCCACTCCCTAAATGGTAACAATGGCCAGGACAGGCTAGCATAAAGCCAAGAGCCGAAGTTTGGTCTAGGTCTCCCATGTGGAAGTAGGAACCTAGCACTTGGGCCATCTTTTCCCAGGTGCTTTAGCAGGGGGCTGGACTGGAAGTAAAGCAACCAGGATTTGAACTGGTATCCATATGGGATGCCAGCATCATGTCAGCATGTTACACAACAGGTTTACTAGCTGTACTACACCGTGGCTGGTTTTAAGCCCTTATTCCTCCTCTCTTCTGTTTGCTCATTACCACATAGTAAACTCCATAAAAGATGCACAGATCTGCATCATTCCCTTCCACAATTTTAAGTCCTTCACCCTGCTAGCCTCATTTGTTTCTACAGCAACATTTCTTGAGCAGCTACCATGTGGTTGGCACTGTTTTAAGTACTTGCAATGCAAAGCTGTAGAGAAGTGCAACACTGCCCTCTAGCAACTAGAGCCCATCACACAGAAGTATAGGACACAGAGGCATGGGTATTTTGAAACAGCACAAAGAACACTGGCTCCGAGCCTGACAATCAAATTCCTATTTGAGAGTCATGAGTTTCTCAGATGCCTCTTCAAAGAAGGATTTACTGCCCCATATGCTGTGAATGGATATCCAAAAGCTGCCCACCCTTCAGGAACAACTCACATCTTTGCTGAAGATGTGCCTTTACTGGGGTACCCACATGCAGAGGCTGGTTAAAGGCCTGATCACTCATGCCCAAGGTAAAACTCCCTGTGGGGTCAGTGGCATACATGCAACTCTGTTCTCTCTGTCATTCCCGCCATGCACACCACCACCACATACATCAGCACAGATTTCTAGCAGACTTTCTAATAGCAGTCATGTCAGACCTGCATTCTGGAGAACTCAACAGGCAGCATTTCTTGAAAAACAAAACAAAAAATGTTTTCAAGTGAACTATACCCCTGTTTTTATTATGTGAAAATGAAACCCTCTGGAAGATTCTACCAGAGGTTACCTCACTAAGTGGTAAAATCATGTTGATGATAATGACAAAGATGATGATAGCAAAAACAGAGAGGATTTACCTTGTGCTAGGCACTGTCTCAAGGGGTCTTTATGCATTGGCTCATTTAATCCATACAATCAGTCTATAAATGTTTACTGTCATTAATCTTTCAACTAACAAGTAAAGGCAATGACAAGGCAGTCAAATAGCTAGCTCAAGGTCACAGGGAAATGCATAGCTACTGGAAACAGAAATGTATTGTCTCCTAACCACTGTCTTACACAATTTCTCTTGTGTAATAAATTTCATAACATCATTAGTAATACAATTGAATCACACACTTCAAAGTTCTTTTTTTAAAAAGATTTATTTATTTTTATTGGAAAGTCAGATATACAGAGAGGAGGAGAGACAGAGAGGAAGATCTTCCCCCCGATGATTCACTCCCCAAGTGACCACAACAGCCAGTGCTGCACCGATCCAAAGCCAGGAGCCAGGAACTTCCTCCAGGTCTCCCATGTAGGTGCAGGGTCCCAAGGCTTTGGGCCGTCTTGACTGCTTTCCCAGGCCACAAGCAGGGAGCTGGATGGAAAGTGGAGCTGCCGGGATTAGAACCGGAACCTATATGGAATCCTGGTGCATTCAAGGTGAGGACTTTGGCCGCTAGGCCACCACGCTGGGCCCTAAAAGTTCTTTTAAATAATAATAATAGCTACCATTCATTGAGTCTTTGTCCCAGGCCAGCTCTATTGTAAGTCACTTACAGCTTCACTCATTTGACATGGTCACCAAGTGAGGTAGGCCAACCTCCATTATCCCCATGTTACCAATAAGAAAACATGTTCAAAAGATCATGTCACTTACTCAAAATCAGAGTTCACAGGTAGCAAAGACGTTCTCAAGTTTGGTATTTCTGGCTCTAAACAAATTGCCTCTAAGATTACTTACCTTGTCTAAACTATGTTCACGCTCTGAACTATGATCTACGATAAGTAATTTAAGTTAAGGAGTCACCATTTTTAATATTTTTAGGCTTTTCATCTGCTTGAAGGACAGAACAACAGAAAGACAGACAGGGAGAGATCTCCCATCCTTGGTTCAGTCCCCCATATGCCCACAACAACAAAACCTGGCCTGTGCCAAATGCAAGAGTGAGGAACCCCATTTAATCTACCACATGGTTGCAATTGCCCGAGTGCTTGCACCACCCTCTGCTGCCTCCCAGAATGCATTAGCGGAGGTTCGATCAGAAACAGACACCAGAACTCCTTCCCACGCAGTCCTACACGAGATGCAGGCGTCCGAAGCCATGGCTTAATGTGCTGTGCCACAAGGCCCACCCCATCATTTATAACTGTGTCATATTAGGCATCATAGAACTGTGGGAAACAGCATTTGATCCCTCTGACCATTAGCACAATTACAGTATTATCTAGAACTTTCTTTAGTTGATCTACATTAGTTGAATAAGATTATTCTCCAAGTTTTGTATCTTCCTGAGTACTTACCAAAGATTTTATTCAAAAACACAAGATATTCTTCAGGTTTTTAAAAAAGATTTATTTTATTTTACTTGAAAATCAGAGTCACAAAGAAATAGAGGGAGAGTGAAAAGGCAGAGATCCTCCACCTACTCAATCACTCCCCAAAGGGCTGCAATGGCCAGAGCTGGATTGCTTGCTGCTTCTGGGTCCTTGGCATGGGTGCAAGGGCCCTAGGACTTGGGCCATTCTCTGACATTTTTCCAGGTCATTAGCAGAAAACTGGATCAGAATTGGAGCAGCTAGGACTTGAAGCTGTATTCAAATGGGATGCCAGCACCACAGGCTGAGGATTAACCTGAAAGCTACCACCCCACCCAATAGTCTTCAGTTTAAGCCCAAATGTATTGCCTTACTTGATATACTTTCAATGCTCTAATGCAAGCTCGAATTTACTGTACTCAGCAGTATGCTGCCATAATTTTCTCTTTGAAGATAAATTTAATTCAGAGACCACTGAGGCCTGTGTCCAGTGAATAATTGATTAAATTCATCAAATTGAAGCCATTTCTGTGGCTAAGGCATGGATAAGGGACAAGGGGCAGGCCCCATAGTAACGGGGTTTTTCTTACGTCATTTTGTTCCTGGTGGCAGAATTACATGAATTTGTCACTTTGGGAAACAGAGGGTTATAAATTCCTTCTGACCAAAAAACGACCCCTGAACTGTTTCGCTACAACCAAAGTGAGTTGGGAGGAAATGGCTCTAACACAGAGAGCACAATGCCAGCATTTTGGAAACAGAAACAAATGGACAGAGAATAATGGTTTCTGCGAGCCTTTCTCCTTGACTGAGGAAACGCATTCACTCTCTGTCTGGATTATTTGCTGCCTGACAATCGCTCCCAGCAGTGAAAGGCAGCTCACCCTCTGGGAATGGGTTCAAATATAAGTGACTGAGAGCCTTGTCAAAGGGCCACTGTAGCTGACACCGCCTCCCTCCACCTCCGCCCCTCAAGGGCACTTCATTTTCACTTTATTACTTTTTTTTCCCTCCAAGGGCAGATTAAAGTCCAAGGGAAAAAAAAAGCACCATTATAAATGGAGGTTCCTGATTAGAGGCCAAAATGTCTGCCCCGTATCACCTCCCACTTCCTGCTCTTCTACTCTGCCTCATTCCAGTGTTATCCTTCACAATTGCAGAATCCCAACCCACTGTTTTGATATTTGAAAGTGCCTGGGGTAATGGTTCCTGCAAGCCCTCACATGAACAACCCCTAATGAACAAGCACAAGCCCTGGAGAGTGTTGCCTCACTGCCTATTTAGTCCGCTTTCAGCCTGACAGCTGACAGCTTCCCATTTGGATGAAAAGAAAGGGCATGACTTTTGAGAGCCCTAAGTGGTTTACTGTACTTTTCCTTTCTAGTGAAAGGCAAGCTTGCTCATCCAACACTCTCTTCCTTGATCTGGTCTTGTGAAAATTGCAGTCATTTGGCTTTCTCAAGGAGAGTTAAAACAAAGAAACCACAATGAGAGGAGCCTTGCTTTTGAAAAACTCCAAAGTAATAAAAATAGTGGAAGGCATTGCAAAAGAAATGACAGACTCTCCTTGAAGTAACCCTTCACCAGGCAATTCAACGGTCATTTAAAAATAAAGACTGGCAGCCTGAATTTGGAAGAGGCAAAAGACAGAAAAGACCTAAATTCTACAAAACAGGATCCTGGATTATGCTGGGCACGCTGAGCCACAGACGACATGAATTTCTCTGTGTGAAGAGGCCCATGTTCCATACTGGAGAATGATGGGAAAGATGGTGGCTCAACTAGCACTGCAACAGCTGATCTTCAAATGCCCTGGATCATGCTCACCTGTTAGAATGTCACCACAATCCTGGGAAGTTGGGTGGCAATTGTTACCATCTCCATTGCACAGAAGAAAAAGTACTGATACTTATAATCTTTTGGTTATTATTCAAATACCACAATGAGAGCAGTAGACCTAGAATTCAAACTCGCAATTCTCTTCCAATAGCTAATGTGTTTTTAACTCCTGCTTTGTCTTAAATGGCATATCAAATTTTTTTTTCAAATAGTAAATTGAATTTATTTTAATTTATGTTTAACATCCAAGAAGCAAAAACCTATTTGTTCCTCAATGACTTTTTTGGTGATATGAGAATATTATTAACCTTGGGCCCGGCAGCGTGGCCTAGCAGCTAAAGTCCTGCCTTGAACGCACCGGGATCCCATATGGGCGCCGGTTCTAATCCCGGCAGCTCCACTTCCCATCCAGCTCCCTGCTTGTGGCCTGGGAAAGCAGTTGAGGATGGCCCACATATCAAATTCTTAATTTCTCTTTCACCATCCTAAATTTGCTTCATTAAAGAGTCTGAAATGAGGTATCATTTCTTTGGTAGGCAAAATAGTGACTATATGGGCATCTATGTATGGGAAGTGACATTTCTTAAAATGAGAAGTTGATTTACCAAACACCATTTTAATTTTTTTAAGATTTTATTTTATTTTTATTGGGAAGTCTGATATTCAGAGAGGAGGAGAGACAGAGAGGAAGATCTTCCATTCAATGGTTCACGCCCCACATGGCCACAATAGCCAGAGCTGAGCCAGTCCAAAGCCAGGAGCCCAGATCCTCTTCCAGGTCTGCCACGCAAGTGCAAGGTCTCAAGGCTTTGGGCCATCCTCGACCGCTTTCCCAGGCCACAAGCAGGGAGTGGATGGGAAGCAGGGATGTTGGGATTACAACCGGCACCAATACGGGATCCCACTGTGTGCCAGGTGAGGACTTTAGCCAGTAGGCTACCATGCCAGGTCCTAAACACTATTTAAATTTAAAAAATGCCACATGTGTTAGTGTTCTCATTCTGGCTGCTACAGGTCAGTCATACAAGCTCTTTATTGCCAGGTCATAATTCAATTCACCAGAGACTTATTAACCTCTGGGAAAAGTTAGAAGTTTTGTATAAAAGCAAAACGAAACACTCATGTCCTTACTTATAGAAATTAAAATTTGAGGCAAAGATACAATAACTATCTTATTCACATGCACATAATAATCAATGGGTTCTTTAAAAAACAAATAATTTCCTGAGCCTCATCTGTCATTAGTTCAAGAGCTCAGGTAAACTCCAGGAACATACTATTCTGTGCACTCCTCTAATGTCAAAGCCTCCAAACCACACTTGGAAACACAATATACTGGAAGTGGGCTTCCAGGTAACAGTTGCAATTTGGAATTTGCTAAATGCAATAGCATTGGGTTTAAATAAGTGTATTAAACAACAATATAGAATTAAGTTCTACTGTTAACAATCACTAAGCCTGGGAATTATTTAGTGAATAATGATCTGACTTTTGGTTTAATGTCTCATCACTGCCTCAGACTATTTGTAGCTACAATAAAATTTCATTAGAGATATGTTAAGATGTCCAAAATGAACTTCTAAACTACTTTTAAATGATTTATCCCCCAATGAGCTTTATTTTTAATAATTAGCAAAGCATCATTTGGTTTTCATTAATGTTCAGTACAAGTGAGGTAGGCAAGTTGAAATATTACCAACAGGAATGTTAATTTCTATATCTAAAGCACTCTAAAAAGTAACTTGAAAACTTTCACCATGAGTTTTCAGAATAGTTCCTCTCTGTGGTTCAGACGTATTTTTTATCCTAATAAAAAAGATCACAAAACTTCATATACAAGCATATATATAAAAGTAAAATTTTGGCTATACTCTAAATGTCCACAATAGATGAACAAGAGAATTTATATATTCTTATTAAGTGCATAATAATTCATTCAGCTATACATATTCAAAAGTATGAGGGTCTTCAAAAAGTTTTCAAAAACTGCTCATTATCTTTAAATTCCATTTTCCATGAAATTTTTCCTAGTATCAAATATCCCACTCAACTCAGTGCTAGCTCTTATTTCCAATGCAGAAGAAACCGTTATCCAGGGAGCAAGAACTTATGTTCCTGTTGCTCTATTTGCAATACTGTATGTGTACATTTTGCTAAAGGAAAAAAATATCATAGTCAGTGTGTCCCCAGACCAACTACTAGAAGTCAATTCAACATGAATTTTGAAACTTTATCAGGAGCATAAACTGTAGAAAATATAGTGGCAATATTTTATCATGAAATTTAAAGTATTATAGTTATTATATGGAAAAAATATATTTTAAATTCTAAACTACTGAACTATAAGCTCTTCTCTATGTATTCAGAGAGAACACAGCCTTTTGAATAATGTCCAGAATAAATGCTCAGAGTTTAAAATCTACAAATTAACACAGCTTTACCTCTCAAATAATATTCAGCAGCAATAAATTACATTTTCTTATAGCATGCAAAAGAAAAATGAGACACCCTCTCCACCTTGTTCATGAGTCAGGTTTCTAAGAACCATATACTGAAAATTCCTCCACAATTTAAGTCACAGTCACCTTTTGCTCATTGACATAGGAGGGTGATAAAATAGGAACTGTGTTTTCTTCTGCATACAGTTTTAAGCAGGTACTTGACCTGTAGCCATCATGGACCAAACCTGCTTTGAGGGGTTTGTAATTTCAGGGCTGAACATGATGCTGCATTTCCCTTGAGAAATTTATTTGTGATAAATCCATCAAGCTTATGCGTGTCCTACCACGTGGTCTCATGTATGTAACAGGGAACTTTAAAAAGCTCATATAAAAGAAAAAATTTTAAATAACTAGTTTTTCTGTGCAAAATATTTTTTGACCCTTTCAAAGACATACACAGAGCAAGGTGTAGGGGGAGGTGTATGGTACGCCCATGTCGTCACCTGGAGGTACCTCTCCACAAGGCACCTCCACATACTCAGCAAAACAGAAGGTTTCCAAATCCTGTAATTCATCTGCTTGGATGGAGGCTTAATCACATCAACATAATTAGTGGCATTCCAACCACTATTTCCTCTCTTGAGATATGGGTATAGGGCTGAACGTTTCAAGCTTCTAATCATGGACTGATTTTTCTAATGGCCATGCAACAGCCCACTCAGAGTTGTCCCACTAAAACAAAAGATGTTACTATCACTCAGGAAATCGCAAAGGCTTCTGGAGACCTGTGCTAGGGACGTGGACCAAAGACCAAATATTAGAACATAAAATCTCATTCTCTTAGCATCTCTAAGAATGGAGCTGCATTTCAGAAAATGGGGACAGAAATTTCACATTGAAGCATGTCCTCTGTTTCTTTGGATTCTATACCAACGGCTTGAGTCAACTCGAGATTAAAAATACTAAGCAGAAAAAAAAAATGGATCTGTCTTGACTACACACAGACTTTTTGTTCCATAAACAATATATTAAATAATTATTTACATACAATTTACCTTGTAATATATTATAAGTCAATTATAGATTATTTAAAATATATAGGAATGGATGCACAGGTTAGATTCAAATTCTACACCATTTTATATAAGGAATTTGGTTATCTGTGATTTTTGGCAGGCACAGGCGGTCCTGAAACCGATATCCTATAGATTCTGAGACAGTAACATATGACCTAGTGTCACAATTATTCACAAATTGAGACATATATTCAGTTAACCAACTAAAATCAAATATCTCTCAAATCAGAATCACCAACTTATAGTAATTTGGACTGGCAAGGTCACAGGACATCCTATCTCTGCAGCAGTGAAATGGTTGAGAATGCACAGATGAAAGGAAGCCACACGCTAACTTTGTCAGAGGACCAGTGTCAAGTTGACACTGAGGCCCAGTTTAGTGCTCAGAGGAGCAAAGAGCTTCTATTGGATTCATCCCCACAATGATATCCAAAGCAACCTATCTTTTCAGGTATTGAAGATAGTTGATTTGTTGCAAGATGAAATCTAAGTAACTCCAAGATAAAAGATCAGATCCTATTCAGATGGCAGGATTCTGGGTGCACTGCCTGATTATAACAGGACAGCAGCCAGCTCTAATGAGGCAAAGAGGAGTTAAACTGTTTATACAGAAATGTCAATAAAACATAGATTACACTCGATCAGAGCAATCTTCAGATTCAGTATCCATTCTATTCCAGTCTCTGGTTGGTTTGGCAGTTTTAGGATTTTCCACAAAGGAAGGGTGTGGGCTTTATCTTCTGATTGGGAACTTAATTTTGAAGTTACATTACAGAGCATATTAGTTTAAGTAACTCTAGTGGCTTCTATAGTTAACTCTGAAACCCCAGGATTCTGACATATTTGAAACAGTTTTCGCTCTAATTCCAATCAAGTGTCTGCAGGTACAAAACCTCAGGCTCCCTCCGTCATGAAATTCTACTACTCTATGGTCTCAGAGCTTTCACTTTTGGTCACAAGGTTATCTGGTGCGTCCCACAGAAAAGTTACAGGCCAAGGCCTGGAAGCACATCACTTTTGCCCACATTACATTGACTAGAATTCAGTTATAAGAGCAGAATTACACATGAGGGGCAGGAGGGATCTGAGTATCACTTTCTAGCAATAATTCTACAAAATAAAAAAGGAATGTGAGTATCCAAAAGGAAAACCAAGAATGCTGTCTCTACAGGTCTGTGTTTATCAAATGCACATGTTTATTTGGAACAGGGAAGATATGACAATGAGAAAGTAATGGACCACAGATACAGTAAACAAAAATAAGGAAAATTGAAGAACATTTATATATTTGCATATATGAGACTAATATAGATTTTTGGGTTAATCATTCATGAGCACATTGCTGTTGCAATCTATTTATATGAATTCATACCATAGCATTGAGAGAAAAGCCAGACTAAAGAAGGGAATAATGGGGGACTGGTACAGTAGCCTAGTGGCTAGTCCTCACTTTGCTGCGATCCCACATGGGCCCTGGTTCGTGTCGCGGTGGCCCCATTTCCCATCCAGCTCCCTACTTGTGGCCTGGGAGAACAGTAGAGGACAACCCAAAGCCTTAAGACCCTGCACCTGCATTGGAGACCTAAAAGAGGCTCCTGACTCTTGGCTTTGGATCAGCTCAGTTCTGGCCATTGCGGCCACTAGAGGAGTAAATCAGTGGATGAGAGATTTTCTTTCGTGTCTCTCCTCCTCTCTGCATATCTGACTTCCAGTAAAAATAAATAAATCTTTAAAAAAAAAAGAAAGAATAGGGAATAACGGTTACAAAAAATACTTAATTCCAGTTGAGCGTATCTCAGCGCTATGTTATAAAAAGCAATGCTTTAAAATAGTAAAGGCAAAACCACATAAAGAACATTCTAGGGAAAGGAGAAAGTTAGCACTTACTGAGTTTTTACATTGACTTGATGCTTATTAGTTATCTACTGCTACGCAATAAAATAGGTCCAAACTTACCAATATAAAACAAAATTTTATTATCTCACAGTCTCTAGGGACCAGGAATGCAAGTACACTTAACTGGATCCCCCACACAGAATTTCTGAAGACTAAATAAAGGGCACAGGCCAGGATTTCAGTTTTGTCTAAGACTTACGCAGTAAAGTACCCACTTTTGTGCTTACCTACATGGTTAGACTTTAGCTTCATGCCATTGTAGGATTATGAGCTTTAGTTTTATCTGGATGTTAGCCATACGAGTTCTTGCCATGAAGAACTCCCCCACATAACAATTTGTTTCCCAAAGACCAGCAAGAGAACAGAAACTGCAGCCAGATGTGTGTTAACATTCTCTCTGTATGTCATGTTCATCCTGCCACCACTGCTGTATTATCTCAGAAACAGCTGGCTGGTCCCACAGCCATCTTACTGTCACAGTGTTGAGCAAGATGTTTATGATGATCTAATTTTACATTTGGAAGCTTTCACTCTCCCCTTCTTCATCGACCCACTCAGGTAATTACCCAGTAGTAGGACCTCGCAAGGTGACTAACCAGCTCATCACATTAACTGGATTGTACTAATAGTTTATGATGTTCTGCCACTTAGGTAACATATTTGTATTGTTGAATAGGCATTATGAGACAGAATATACGCCACGATTTATATTCCTCATATAATTTTTATGCTTTTGCTTTATGGAAATCTGCTTTCCAAAGCAGCCCCTGCCAAATATCCACCATAGCATCAGCAAAGTAATTTAAACTCTTCATAAAGCAAGGAAAGACGATTCAGTGACCTCTCATATCTTCTCCAGCTCTACATTTTCATGTTTTTGCTTTATTCTGTACAATGCAGCTGCCAAATTACTCTCTGGGCATCTAAGAAGTGGTATAACCTGGCCCAAAGTTTCTTTTATATATCCATATTTCCATATATATCATACTGTCAAATGCAGTATACACACTCCTTCCAGAATTCTTTGCTTCTCCTTCCTTACATTCCCTAGTCCTATCTTTCTTCAAGTCAAGGGAAGGTCTTCCCAGATCCGTAGCATTTTCTCATCCCCTACTCTAAATTCCTAACCTAATCATTTTCCCACTCAATTGGTCTTTGTGCTAAGTCTCCTGTATTTAAGTACTTTTTGTTTATTTGAAAGGCAGAGTTACAGTGAGGAGAGACTGGGAATGAGAGGGAAGAGAGAGATCTTCCATCCACCAGTTCACTCACCAAATGGCCACAACGACTGGAGCTGGGTTGGGCTGATTCAAAGCCAGGAGTTTCTTTTAGAACTCCTAAGTGAATGCAGGCGCCCGAGGAGTTAGCCACTCTCTGCTCCTTACCCAGGCCATAAGCAGGTAACTGTATTGGAAGTGGAGCAGCTAGAGGTAGAACCCTCACCCGTAAAGCTTATTGGCGCCACAGGTAAAGGCTTAGCCTCATACACCACAGCACCTGCCCCCTAATTTAAAGTTATTTTAACATAGAAACTGTCTCTTGCATCATTGTATCTCATGCAAGAATATAACTGTAATAGTGTAAAGTTTCAAAATCTTCATTATGTAAATATAGCTAAAGAATTTAACTGGATGGCAAATTTCAGCCAAAATTTGGGTCAGAGGGGAAGATCCAGTTAGCTTTATGTGTCTTTAAACTAGCATTCGTTATTATATAATGCTGCATAATCTCCAAAGACTGCTTCAACATTCTAACATCATTGTATCAGATCCCCTCAAACTTTTCCATCCCCTAAGATAATCCTTTCAGCTTAGGATTCCACATCCACAAATAAAAGTCTCCATAGTCTTCATGATGAATCTAAATGCATTCTTCTACTGCAAAAATTTCTCTGAACTTGTTAACTGGAATTAATTTATTTCTTCTCATTGTTGTTTACTTAGTTTCTTTATCCACCTCTTTTATTGCAGTTATTGTACCTAAGTTGCCACAATGAAATTACAAAAGTCTTAACTGGAGCTACCTCTACCAATTTTTTCTTTTGTCTCTCAAAATATCAGAACAAACAATGAATATTAGATGGTAAAAATAACTGTTCATCTTCTGTTACTACCACTTACTGGTTCACCTTCTATTACTACTATAAAATAGCTGGAGTGGGCTAACTTATAAGGAAAGAGGCTTATTTCACCCAGTTTACAAGCTAAAATTGCAGAACCACTTAATCCCCTTGGTTCAGCCTCCAGTGAAGGCTTAATACCAGTATAGCAAAACATAGGCTAGAGTAAGGAATCTTATCTGCAAACAGGAAGACAGAGAGAGAGAGAGAGAGAGAGAGAGAGAGAGAGGAACTTAACAGTCTTTCAAGAACACTCATCCCTCTCAAGTCTCCAAGGACCTCCTACATGTCCTAGCATTGTCACACAGAGGACCAGGCTCCCAAAGCAAAGAGGACATAATTGTACAACTGGGAAGTCAGGTGGAAAAAAAAGACAGCAAATACTCAGGAAAACATTTTTTTTTCTAAAATATGACTAACATAGCACTGTTTCACTTAAGATTGTCTAAGTGGTAAAGATACACATCTTTTATTTCTAATATTTTGAATTTATTTATTCTGTATCATAATTATATATCATATATATATATAAAATCTCAGGGATTCTCAGGCATATTTTTGTACTGGATAAAACTCAAGTAAGTTAAAAAAATTAATGCTAAAAGATTCAAATAAGACAGGGTATAATAAAAATTGTAAAAACATTACTAAGTGATTGCAGCTTGAGAAACAATGGCTAATTGCCTATTCAAACTGCAGTCAGATCTCACCGGAACTTCTGATTCCTCATTTCTACCAGCCGATGTTAGATCGCTTCTTGAGCATCTCTGACTGAAAGTCATGTATTTCTTCCACAGATTTTTTTCCTTCCTCGATAAAGGATGCTCATTTTTAAAAAGAATGCATTATATCACTGGTAACATTAATAACACTTCCTCCAATCTCTGAATTTTCCAAACACCTACTGTCTCGTTTTTGCACAGCTTTGATTCCTCAAGGCCACTAGATCTTGCTGTGCTCTGAGGCATGAGTGATTAAGCTTTTATGTTATTGCTAAAGTGCCTCTCTTCTGTAGGGAGGCCTGGCTGATTTGCCGCAAAACTTTCCATGTCTATAGTGCAATTATGATGCATCAGCTTGTTTTCAGTCTCTGTATCTGATGGGCTGGGTTCAGACAAGCATTTTCTTCCCAGTGAGCCAGCAGGAAGCTTTATCCTGCACTGTTTCTCAAGGACAGTTGACATCTGTCTCCAAGGGCTGTGATTTCTAAAAAAACAACTACATACTGTACTTTACTTCACTTACAGAAAACTGCTTCATCAGTTGCATTGTTATCCTCACTTACTGTCAATTTCTAATCAACATATTTGGTCCTTCCTACTGATTCTTGAATCAATGTCTGCATATTACGCATTTTCTGACAGCCTGATGATTTCAGACACCATCTTTGTGCAATAAGTGATTATGCCAACTCACATATGCAATCAGGTTCAGTTCCAAAGCACAGTTTGACAAAATGGACTATAAAAATGGTGAGAGTGAAGTGGACTAATTAGTTTTGTATAAACTTTCACAATGAGCATACACTGCCACAAACTTCCAAATCATTTTATATTATACATGTACTTATGTTCTGACCTTTTAAATTGCTCTCTTTTTTCCTTCTACATCCATCCTCTTAAGGTGCTATAGTACACATACTACTTGGGATGCCTGTATCCCATACCAAAATCTCTGAGCTTAGATTTCAACTCTGCCCCCAACCCAGATTCATGCTAATGTGAACCCCGGAAGACAACAGATGATGTCTCATGCGGTTGGGTCCTTGCCACTCACGTGGGAGACCTGTATTAAATTCTGAGTTTCCAGAACTTGTGAAATGAACCAGTAAGGTGGAAAGGCTCTTTCTCTGTGTTTGTCTCTCTTACATGAAATACATAACTTCAAAAAACTGATAAGAAAAGACATTAGAAATTCTTGAAAATGTCCCAAGTTAGGAACACAATTAACAAGGAAGGGCTCTAGCTATTTTTTTGTGCTTCATTTCCTAGAAAAGGAAAATAATCTTTGCCTTGTAGACTGACAAAGCATGAAGATCCACTGACTGATTTCTACTCCTCTGGATATCAACTTCCAATTAAAATCAGGCAGAATAAGAGGATATTAAAGTGACCAACCACATCAGCTTTGCGATCTTTTACTCTTTGTGTTAAAGCGGATTTTAGTGTTTTTAGGTTTGGGGTTTTGTTGCTTTGTTTTCTTGTTTTCTTTTGTTTGTTAAGCTTATTTTTTCAGAAATGACTTTCACAGCTTTTACATGAAAATGTCAGTGTGTTGTTGGTACAGGAAGAGGAAACCTAATTTCATTATAGTCAAGTGTCTGACTTCCCACTGCCCTCCATCATAGTGTAACATGGTATATTATAGGGCTTTAATAAAGAGGAAGGATGTGGATTGCAGCATATTTTAGTAGAAACCAAATTACTTTGGGCCACACATCTGCCTCTTCAGTTCATCCTATTTGCCACCGTTTCACAACCTAATTACAGGATTTTCTGGAAATTGCTGTCCAGTGGTAACTGGATGACCTGCTTTATGTACCAGAGACAGGCAGTTCCATTGGTTTCAGTCTTCATTGCTGTCACCATGTAATTACATTGGACTTCCATGTTAATCCCCATAGGCAGGCAGTAAATGATATATTATAATTACTTTTTATTCCCTTTGCCCATGAAGCCTGGATTAGGGCAGTGCGCATCAAATGAAGAGAAGAGAATGCCTGCCTCTAAGAGTATTACTGATGAAGCGCTCAAAGTGAAACAGTCTATCTCTTCCCCAGCTATTCCCCTGAACACAGGCTGTACCATTAGCCACAAGTCTCATTCACTTAGCACAGTGCAACAACCCTGTCTGTTTAATTTAGGATCATTATGAGACACATTGGATAGCTCTTGGAGAAAAGATCCATCATATTAATGTACAAATGCAAGACATTAGAATTTGAAAGGAATTATCTGAACAAAAGAAATAGGTGAGCAAAGCTTAAAAAAAAGCATTGTCAAACTATCATAAATAAATAAAGTTTGTTGTTGCTTCTCAGAAAACTGCATTGAGATTATTTAATTGAGATACCATACTAAGTTTTTCTTTTTCTTTCAAATTTATGTTTATTCTAAGGAAAGATTTACAAAGAGAAAGAGAGACAGAAAGATTTTCCATGAGCAGTTTCACTCCCCAGGTGTCTGCAACGGCAGAAACTAAACCAATCTGAAACCAGGATTCAGGAGCTCCCTCCTGGTTTCCCACTTGGGTACAGTGCCCCAAGGCTTTGGGCCACCCTCCTCTGATTTCCCAAGCCATAAGCAGGGAGATGAACTGGAAATGGAGCAGCCACCCATCTGCATCCATACGGGATGCCGGCTTTTGAAGGTGAAGGATTAACCGCTTTTGCCAACACACCAGCTCCTAAATTTTTCAAAAGGTCCATAAACTTAAGGCTATAATTTCCTTGGCTTTTAGAAAGGGCTTAAAATCCCAATGATTCCTTAATGAATAGATAAAAGCAATTCTCTGGATTTAAATTTTACTTCTGAGCTTGTTTAAAAGTAGAAAAAATAATCTCCAATAAAGTGAATCTTGACTTTGAGGAAGGAAAGAGCTTCTCACTGTGTTTCATTTGCCCTGAGTAGGAGTGAGTTCAGCATAACCGGAGAGTAATTGCAAGTGACCCTTTGTCCCTAATTACTCTGCAGGCAATCCTTTGTAAATATATTTTTTTTAAATAGAGTGCACTTAATTTCTACTTCTCTCCAGAAGGGTTTTAAGCCAGGGCAGAGTTTATGTCCTTGAGAAACATCTTTTGAATTTAACTTTATGGAAATTATTTAATAGCATTCTTTTAATAATTCGTGAAAGAGTATAATAAAAAGGGGTTGATATTTCCTTTACCCAGTTGGCTCTTCTTATAGAAGAAACAAAAATTCTCAATTTGCTGTTTTCAGTGCACACTACCTTTGACATTAAACTCAGAGCTGAGGCACAGGAATTATAAAATAGGCAATATATTTGTCCTCACATAGTTCATGCTCCAGTGAGGAATCCATCCAGAGAAAGAAATGGAATCTGCTCAAAATATAAGTGCTATAGGTGAATCTAAAACAAGGTAAGAGAATAAGGGTACAAGTGGAACGACTGGAGAATTCTTTTCAGTAACATGGTTGGGGAGGCCTCTGTTCTACAATATTGCTTGAACAGAAACCTAACATCAAGGACAAGCCATACAACTAATAATGTGCAAACCAAGTCCAGAGAAACCTTTGTCTGGAGTAGATATGAAGACAATTGTGGCTGAAGAAAAGTAAAGGAGAACATGGAGGGCACAGCATATAGAATCAGAATGAGCTGGAAGCCAAGGCATAAAGAACCTTACGGCTCATGGTGAAAGTTGAGGTCTTTCTGTGTGAAAGATGAGAAGCCTGCAGAGGATTTGATCAGAAAACTGAGGTGGCCTGACTTATGTTCCAGGAGGTCTTCTGGCTGTCATATGGGTAATAAATTGCAGGGGCAAAGAACAACTTGGGAACATCATAAACTAATCAAGAAACGACGAGGGCTCAGGCTGGGTACTCTTTAAAAATTCCTGGTATAACCAACCCCTTAACAAAATTATGTATTCAAGCATAGACTCTTGTGTTGATACTCAACTATGTTGAATGGTTGGTTGAAGACTATTCATGTTGTGCCGATGAAACACTACATTCATATGACTGGTTGTTGTTAAAAGAAAAGCTTGGGCACATTAAAGCTTTTTAGTGTTTAGTTGATTAGACAGCAATTCATAAATCTGTTCTACAATGTAGGTAGCTTGGGGCTATGAGAAAAGGAAGTGACGGGAAATCTTTTATAAAGTGAGTAGGAGGGAAAATACAAATAATAATAAATTTTAAAATGTATTGATTACAATGGAGCAGTAGTCTTATTTGGATTATTTCAGTTCAAAGTCCTTAGTTAGAGGTTAGTTGGCTGTTTCTGATTAGTAATGTAAAAGTTTCATGTTATCCTTTATGCTGAATTAGGGTTCATTTTACTTATGTAAGACCCTAGCTCACTGGAGCAGCCTAAGCCTAATGAACCAACATCCTTATAGGATGCCCATATTCCCAGCTGCTCTACTTTCAATAGAGCTCCCTGATAACTGCCTGGGAAAAGCAGCAGAGGATAGCTCAAGTGCTAGGGCTCTGCCACCTACATGGCACACTGGATGGAGCTCCTGATTCCTGTTTGGCCTGGACCAACACTGACAGTTGTGAAATCTGGAGAGTGAGCCTGCAGAAGGAAGATACCTCTTTTTATGTCTCTCCTCCTTTCTATGTAATTCTTTATTTTATTTTTATTACAAAGCTAGATATACAGAGAGGAGGAGAGAAAGAGAGGAAGATCTTCTGTCTGATGATTCACTCCCCAAGTGAGCCACAATGGCCGATGCTGCGCTGATCCAAAGTCAGGAGCCAGGAACTTCCTCCAGGTCTCCCACGCAGGTGCATGGTCCCAAGGCTTTGGGCCATCCTCAACTGCTTTCCCAGGCCACAAGCAGGGAACTGGATGGGAAGTGGAGCTACCGGGATTAGAACCGGCGCCCATATGGGATCCCAGTGTATGCAAGGCGAGGACTTTAGCCGCTAGGCCACAACACCGAGCCCTCTATGTAATTTTGATTTTCCAATAAATAAATAAATAAATAAATCTCTTAAAAGAATGAAAAGTTTAAAAAAAAAGAAGAAGAAGAAATTACAAAGAAAATGTTGGGTACATATCAATGTAACCTACTCATAAATTATTCCTGAAGTGAACAGCATAAGTATGAACAAAATACATTTCACAATCAGCTCATTCGTGGCAGGTGTTGTTATACTGGGTGGAGGTAACTGTAGTAGTGTGGTATGAAGTCCCTGTAGTTTATTTGCTCCCACAATAGTAAACACAACAACAATGTAGCTTGAATAATAATTTCTCCCTGTGCCACGCCTCACAGTTACCCAACAGTGTAAGACCCTAGAGACTGCAGTACTCTTACCTAGCTTACTACAATTTTTAGTTTGTCTTTATCCAAGGTAGGTCTACTTATAATAAAAAAAATTACTTTCGCAACTGAGTCCCACATGAATTATGCTGAGCTACTGAGGTGATCTAATTGTAAAAGTTATTGAGAGAGCAGAGACAGAACTATGTAGCTTTTTCTTGACTGCTGCTATTTTAAATCATACATTTCTCTAGCAGGAGAAAGAAAATCCATACAGGTTTTAATTAAAGTTTTTCTATTTAAAAAGTTGAAGGTATATGTAAGGAAAGAAATAAAAAGCTGTGAAATCTACTTAATAGAATGACATCCTTAAAGTTTGTTTAACATAGCAAGATTATACTGAAATTTGAGACAAAAAAATCACAAAATAAAAAAAATATATGACACTAATCCAAATTATCTGATATCATCTGCACTGAAAGAATCCTGGGTTCTTAGTCTTCAAACAGCTGTCAGATTCTGGGAGCAATATTACATAATCTAATTAAGCAAGATGTTCCCACAGTGAAGTGTGCTTAAGCCTTGCCCCCTTTCAGTGGCGTATCCAAGGATAAAGGCTCTGGAAACAGACTAGACTCCACAATTGACTATAAAATCACTCTAGGTTTTGTGTTCTTTCTGTGTTGTTTTGAGAACTAAATTTTAAAACATATAAGGCAGTAAGAATAGTACCTGGTTCATAATTATTATATAAACTTTTCCTATAATTTTTGCAATTAAAATATGATGAATGAATACAGTACTAGCAAAAATGGCAATGCACATTGGCTATCATTTAGAAAGATACACTTTGAAATAGGACGAGTTTAAATATACAGTTATTCTGTTCTTTATTGCACCACACAGCTCTTTAAAATGTATAGGACCTATACTGCCAACAACAAAATGTTAATGAACTGCACCATATGACACTAAGTAAAATGGCACTCATATTTTAATTTTTCAAGTCTAGCACAAAAAAAAAATGATAATGTCAGGAAGTAGCATCTAATTTCTTCCAAATACATTCTGACACAAAGCTGATGCAAAACACAATTGGACTACACTGATCATTTCACAATGAAAAAGTATGTTTATTGAGGTTAAATTTTCCCAGCACTTCACCTTGTAAAGAGAGAGGAAATAAATACCTCAACCTCTGTAACTCAGAATACCTGAGTAATCTTGGTTTCAAAAGAAAATGACATGTGAAGGTGTATCATGTCTGTGTTGCAATGTAATCTATAGAGGAATGCTGTGCAATCAAGAAAAATTAACCAATATTGCATAAAAACAAACTCTATTATACCATAGAATTATAAATAAGCTTTTATTAAATAATATTTATAATTTAAAAATATGTAACTATTGCCTACAATTGTGATTAAAAAGTAGCAATTAAAATTAAGTCATTAATAGGGCACATAGATCACTAATATCATAACACTTCATGTACGACTTTTTCACTCTTTCTTAGCTATAGTCACTGATTTGGAAATAATCTTTTCCTGATGATTTTTTAAAGATTTATTTATTTTTATTGGAAAGGCAGATTGGCAAAGAGAAGGAAAGACAGAAAAAGACCCCCCATCTCACTGGCTCACTCCCCAAATGGCTGCAATGGCAGGAGCTGAGACAGAAGTCAGGAACTTCTTCTGGGTCTCCCACCTAGATGCAGGGTCTCAAGGACTTGAGCCATTCTCCAATACTGCCCCAAGTATTAAGCAGGGAGCTGGATCGGAGTAGAGTAGCCAGGACTCCGACCAATGCTTATACGGAATGCTGGCCCAGCATACGGAAGTTGTAGCCTGTTGTGTCACCATACCAGCCCCTTTCCTGAGAATTTTAATTGATTTTGCTTTATAAATACTGTGTTTAATTGGATATAGAATCTCATATGGCCCCTTCATATATAAATATCATTTTACTCCATCAGCAACCTTAAAAAAAAGCTGTTTGTGATTCAAAGTATCACATTTAGCTTGCCGAAGAGAAACGTACAGGTATTTTCATTAGTCTTACCAAGTGGAGATTATTTTCTTTAGAATGATCAGTCTTTGAAACTAACTTTTGTAAACCCCATCCAGCAGACAAAATATTCCGGAATCCACTAGAATGCACTGAGAAACTTGAGGAGAAACTGATGAGAAATACATTTTCTTTTTCATCTTTATTCTATGCCTGCACTTGGGCAAGCTTCACTATTTGCTAGTATTGTCCAGTTAACCTTCCATTCCTATATTCTGTCACCTGGGCCCGTTGCCAGGCATCTACCCAGCAGATTTGGACTTTCTAGATAGTTCTACCTATTATCCACGGATGTTAAGTACATGAACAAGACTGCCAGTATTAATATATCACTTTGGTTCAAATTAAAGAAAGAGGTAAAACAGATTACATGGAATGGTGAGCCTCATAGCATGCCAACTCACTTTAAACTCTTGAACCTCTGTTCCTACCAACAAGCTCTCCTTCCTGACACAAACAGCCTCTCACGTATTTTGTTCTCATACCTTTCTCCCTTTTGTCAGCTCTTTACCCCCTCTTCCTAAAAATGCACAATAACTCTACCAGACCTTCCTATCAATGTCTTGTCTTAGCTCATCTAAGAAACACCATGGTTCCATTTTGTTTATAACACATAAGCGGCTTCCTTTCAAAATGCCACGTTCTCTCTACTTCAATTTATTTATTATTCTGAGCTACATAAGGTACAATTGGAAAAATGCTGACCAATAACCAAATCCTTTAAAGAAGGTCAACTTTATTAGAAAACTTAGAGCTGGAGTTGGTGTTGTGGCATAGTAAGCTAAATCTCCTCTTTGGGCACCAGCATCCCATGGGAGTGCCCATTTTTATTTCAGCTGCTCTACTTCCAATTTAACTTCCTGTTTAAGGTGTGGGAAAGCATCAGAGGATGGCCAAGTCCTTGGAACCCTGCATCCTTGTGGGAGACCTGGAAGACGCTTCTGGCTCTTGATTCAGATCAGCTCAGCCATGGCCATTGTAGCCATTAAAATAGGAAGTGAACCAGTAGATGAAAGAGCTTTCCATCTCTTCCTCTCTCTGTAACTCTACCTTTCAAATAAAAGGAATAAAATAAACCTTTCAAAAAAAAGAGAAACAAATATCAAAGCTGCAAGTAATATTAAAGAACATCAAAATTATTAGATCAGGTTTATGGAATATTTATTTCCTTTCTCCCTTTACATATTCTTTGATGTTCTATTTCTATTTTAATTGTATTTGTTCATTTCCCCCTTATTAAAAGTATTTCTGGAACTTCGCCTAGCAGCAAAGACACTCTGGTCCTACATCAGAGTACCTGGGTTCAGTTCTGAACCACAGCTTTTGATTTCAGCTTCCTACTACAGCAAAACACAGGTGTCACAAGAAAATATCATTCTGCCACCTGCATGGGGGACCTGTATTGGGTCCTCAGCTTTCGACTTGAGCCTCTGTCTCAACAGCTATAGGCATTTAAGAATGAATCAAAAGAAGCGCCACCTGTTTCATTCTCTGTGTATGTTATGTCTGAAAAATAAATGTTAAGATACAGATTTTAAATTATTTTAGAAAGCAGTATCAACGTAAGTCAAATAAAACTCTTAAAGACAAATTATCAATGGGAAAATATGTATTTTGTGTCAGTGTTGTAATTAGAATTTCATTATTGGAACTCCTTGCCCAAAAGGTTTGGAATTTGCTTATATCCTAGAAAAAAAAATAACACAGTTGAAAAACTATTAACCTCTGATAACCTTTACAACATTTTCTCAGGTTTTCCAGATGCTGCCAAGGGAACATTTCCAGATAGAGCAGAAAATTCATTATACTTGAATGTTTCAAATATCTGTATCAAGGACAAGGACAAAAGTGCTGTCATAGAGAAAGAGTTGGTACACTAGGGCACAATAACTCCAATTTTTCTTCATCTGGGTCTGGCGACCCATTCCATAAAAATGTCAACACTGCACTATTTGATCCAGATGAACTGGGGTTATGACACCAAGATAAACGCTACTTGCTCAGAAGCTCCCCATGCAGCGCTGCAAGCCTGCATTTCTGATAACATGCAGAATCTCTCTCAATGCAGCTACATGTGACTTCTGGTTTTAGAATGTTCTTGAATGACATTTTTAGAATTTTTGATTAACCCTTTCTCCCAAAAGTGAAAACTCCAAATACATAGGAATACCAAGCAATGTATTAATGAAATATGTGTTAGGAGTCAGATATTATTACCTTCGATCAGGAAGCTAAAGCAGCAACTATAATTTTGACACCTTTAGGTATCAAATTAGCTTTGTCCTACTTTCATGTGTACTCAGGAATACACTCACTTCCCAAGCGGCCACAACGGCCAGAGCAGAGTCTATACAAATTAAGGAACCAGGAACTTCTTCCCGGTTTTCCATGTGCGTGCAGGGTCCCAAGGCTTTAGGCCATCCGCCACTGCTTCCCCAGGCCACAAGCAGGGAACTGGGTGGGAAGTGGACCAGCCGGATCATGAACTGGCACTCATATAGGATTCCGGCACATACAAGGTGAGGACTTTAGCCACTAGGCTACCATGCCAGGCCTTTCATTAGCTTTTCAATGGCATGTCTGAGTTTGGCTATACAAAACAAAGAGAGAGGAGTAGGGAGGAGAAAACACTAGGCTTTGGGGGCACACTCTAGTTTCAAGTTCACACAGCCATATTAAGAAAATCACTTAAATTTTCTGCAACTTGAATGTTTTCACCTGTCACATGGTAATGACAGCTATATACCTAACTCACAGTAAATGGTAAAGATAAACTGAGATAAATTATGGGAAATCCGCATACAATTAGGTTTTGAGCTATGGTCACTATCATTGCCATATCCTAATAAAGTCCAAATTCCTTAATGTCACACAGAGATGTTCCTCCTAGGCAGCCTTTATTCATCTTTGACCTCATCTCTTACTAGACACCTATAATTTTGCTGCTCTGTCTGAAATATCCTGCCATGGGTCCCTCTTTTCTTGACTAATTCCTACTCATCTTTCAAGGCTTTCCTAGCTATTTCTTTCTCTGAACCCATATTCCTGATGACACTCCCATCTATATTATGGGCTTGTACTTTGAACTTAATAGTGATTCCAACCACATCAGTTCATTTTTTTTTAAGATTTTTTTTTATTATTATTGGAAAGCCGGATATACAGAGAGGAGGAGAGACAGAGAGGAAGATCTTCCATCCAATGGTTCACTACCCAAGTGACCCCAATGGCTGGAGCTGAGCCAATCCGATGCCGGGACCAGGAACCTCTTCCAGGTCTCCCATGCAGGTGCAGGGTCCCAAAGCTTTGGGCCATCCTCAACTGCTTTCCCAGGCCACAAGCAGGGAGCTGGATGGGAAGTGGAGCTGCCGGGATTAGAACCGGCGCCCATATGGGATCCCGGGGCTTTCAAGGCGAGGTCTTTAGCCGCTAGGCCACGCCGCCGGGCCCCACATCAGTTCATTTTGTGACAGTCCTATTCCAAATGAGAATATACTGGTGTCTGAGAATATACAGCAGGTGGTCAGAACATATAAGCTACGGCAAGAAAACAAATGCTATGAGAGTGGTGTACATGTTTCATGGCATAACATAAAATGGGCCTTTCATTTGGCCTTGATGGATCTCAGATAACTATTTGTAGGGAATAGAATTTCAAGAATTTTTTAAATATACTAAATTTGACATTCATCAATTCACTGTCCTTATCGAGATGCTGCTAAGAATACAAGGTGTGATTAATAACCACCCTGAGCAATAGGCATAGACTAGGAGCCTCCAGCACAAAAGGGTATGCTGTCACCCCACTTCACTGAGAAGAATGGGTCTGGCTCCTGTGTTATAGATTATAACTACTTCCATGCTCTGATAACAGCACATGCTTAGTCTTTTCTGGGTCTAGAGTTTATGGATTTTGGAGGACAGAGTTAAGTACCTGCAGACAGTGTACCTCATAGAGCTCATGGGTCTCCAAACACAGAGAAATGCCTATCTTATTCATGAAGCCATCAGGGTCATGGTGGCAGTGAGCAAACTAACAAAAGGAAAGTGAGCTTCCCAAAGAGCAACAGAGTGAAAAATTCTTTTAATGGTCTCGTTGATTCATCTATGTAACTCTTGACCTCCATTGCCTATAGAGTGTGATGAGGGCAGAGAGAAAGGCACACAGTCTTCTGGGATCCTCACCTCCTTCATGACCAAGGCTGAGAGCAAAGCTGTAATTCCCTCAGAAGAAACCGAGCTTCATCACACAGCCAGGCTTCCTTATCTCTGCAGTGCAGGTAGATATATCAGTAACCCATGACATTCAGCAAAACGAATGGCTTTCTTTTTCAGCTCTTGAGAATATTATGACCACACATGGAGGAAATCATACCCTTAAAATATTGTTATCTGAAGCATACAGTAGGAATAACAGCAGAGTAATAGTATCTGAAATACACAGGTAAGGATAACCAGTACTTAATAGGAATTGATATAGGGACAGAATCAGGGGAAACCCCGAATTTTTCCTGCATTGAGTGCCGCAGAGAGGTGCTGAGTAGTGTCCCATTATAAACACTAGGAAAGCATACTTTGAGCTGTTGTTTTTTTCTTTGTATTATCAGAACACAGCAGTGCATAGAATCAGAAATTGGCAGTTTTCTATTCTATGTATAGCCCAAACTGATTATTTAGGAGCCAGTGGTGACCTGATGACTGCAATTTACAATCACTGAAGGGTTGTATAGACTGATAAATGATTAACATCCAGGACAGTCTACGGCAGCATATGTACTAGTCAAAGGATCTTAGAGCCAATAATCACTGCCCTTGCCCCAAGCCCAGCCTCAGTGAAGAACGTGTTTCAAAGCAGACCAAAGCACTGGGAAGATCCTTTTCACACGTCATCTTCTCAGCATCATCATGAGCAACGAAGAGGAAAGATTATAATATTTAGAGAGGTGGAAAGGGATATAAATATTTGGCATAAAATGTTCTAAGAAGAATCTAAGCAATCAACATGTTAATTTTATGCCTTTTTAGAATAGAGAAAGCTGCTTTTAAAATACATGCCACTTCAGAGTAATGTATCAGTGGATCTTGGGAGCATCTTAAATACCAAGAATTAATCAGGCAAATAAAAATGTAAGTTTATCTCACTCTTCTTTAATGAGATATAAAAGGAGCACACAGCTGGGAACAGGCCAGGCTGCATAGATTCTAGCTGAGGCATCTGCAACTGGGCTTTCACAGGACCCAGTTCCTTTAGAAAGACAACACTTTGTATTTCATCACCTGTCTAGGCACCAAACAAACTCATATATACAAGGCGTGACCACCGAGGAATATTACCAAACTCCAAAATACCAGGAATATTTTTTCTTTCTTTTTTTTAATCATGGAACCTGAAGACAGTGAACAAGGCAATTGCGTGATACAATTAGTCCTTTGTCATGTTTCTCTGGGCATCAAGTCTGAACACTCCATAACTGATCAAGCTGACATGCTACATGGCAACCTGATAATCCGGAGTTATACCTCATCTACTCCACTAACTGCCAACAGTAAATGCTAGACTTGTTTCCAACTAGTAATCAATGACTTTTTTGCATATCTGATGTTATGCTGTGTTGGAAGGCATTCAACTCTTAAAAGCAAATGTGGAAAAGAAAATTGTTTTCAATTAAGATAAGAGAATTTTAGTGCAAATATTTTTTCTGGTCACTAATAAGCTTAAAATAAAAAATTTTTCAGGAGATAAATTTAAACTGGTGAATAATATAAGCCAATGCTTTATAATATAAATCCCTAGAGTAAACAAACAGTAAAGATGTTGATTTAGGTGAAACTTTCTGAAAAGCAGAACATGAGACAGGGATTTTGAGGAATTAGATATCTTGAGATATTGTGCTTGAGGAAAGATGTAAAAGGGAAAAGGAGAGAAAGGGAAAAAAAGAAATGGAGCCAGGAAGAGTACAGAGGCAGACCCAGGAGGGTCTGGAAAACAAATCGCATGCAGAGCTGACCTCCATGAGAAAGCTGGACTGCATTTGTTGTCTCTGTGTGGGGGTCAGGGGCCACACCTTAGGATAGCACAGGAAAGGAGTGTGAGCCCCCAGACTTCTCTGGATAAGCCAGCTGCCCTCAGACAAAGACAGTTATACAAAAGTTGGGACAGACATAGGAGCAGGGTTGGGAAGAAGGGGGGAAGATGTTGCAGGAGGAGAAAGGGATCTGAGTGGAATACCAGAAAAGTCTAGAAACAAAATCATGTGACTGTTTCAGTATACTTCTAAAGATCAGTGCACTAACTTGGAAGTGCAGTCAGCTCTCCATTTCTCTATATTCTGTTGCCATGGATCTATACAACCACAAATTGAAAGCACTCTAAAAAAATTATGTCTACTAAATTTACACAAATCTTTTTTCTTGTCATCAACCTTAAATAATATGCACATATCTAAATTGTATTAAGTATCATTTACTAAATTATATTATGTGTATTTAGTAAGCTACAGATAATTGAAAGTATACAAGAGAATATGGGTAAGCTATAGGGATTTTAGTATTTGTAAAGATCCTAGAATAGCCAATTCCCCACAGATATTAAGGTAAGACTGTACCTACTTCATACAATATTCAACATTTCTATTTGCTACGAAAATCCCAAATTTAAAAGAATATGTTATTAATCAGCACAACAGCTGAACAAGTTAACCCTCCATCCTGTGGTGCCAGCATTTCATATGAATGCCAGTTAGTGTCACAGACGCTCCACTTCGGATCCAGCTCTCCTCTCAAAGCCTAGGAAAGCAGTGGATGAAGCCACCTCGGGAGCCTGCCATGATTAGCTTTTAATTTGCAACACACCTTTCAGTATGCTGTGAATTTAGTGCTTCCTGGATGCATGAAACAGAGTGGAGTGTAGTAACATGAAATGGAATAGACTCAGACTTGCTTAAATGAATTGGAGCTATTGAAACATCTAAAGTCAGGCATTGATCGTAAAAAAGGAAAAAAAGCATGTTAAATTTAACTCCACTGAGCTAAAGAATTACATTTTAGTTGAATATGGACCAGCCTCGATATACATGTACAATGCTTTTAATTATTCTGTTAGATATTTTAAGTTTTTGACTAGACCAAAACATAAAAGATAACATTTTAATGAACTAATAAAAGTAATAACATCACATCACTAGCACGTAAAACAAACCACACTCCCATCCCACCCAACTTAAGGGCATGATTGGGGTGATGCTCCAAGATAGGACCTAAGATTGGGAAGAAGGAAGCACTACTACTAGGGCCTGATGGTGAGTGATGAGTCAGAAAAGGTATACCTAGTTTTGAAAACTAGCCATTTCATTCCTTTAACTGAAAAAAGGTTGTCTATAAAGTGTATCGCCCACAAAAACAGAAATACAAAGTTTGGCATGCTCAAACTTCACCTTGTGAGTTATAGGGAAAGGGGTGATTTTACATGGGCTAGTTCTCTGGCTATGGCAAGTGTTGCCTAGCCTCATTTCCCTATAAACTGTTAACAGAATGACAATAGTCAAGGTTGCTATGGAGCCTATTAGGAGCCAGGCAGAAATCTTGGTCCTTGGCATAAATGAGCATTCTGACAAAATGGATATTACATATTGTTATTAATCCCATTTTACCAATAAAGAGACTCAATCAAGGAAAAGAAGTAATTTTTACCAAATGAAGGTTGTGGAGACTGGGGCCCTCAGAGACTGATTCTTGCATTTATACTTGATGTGTTTCTCTGTGCTCAGTTCCCACTTTTTACTTCCAACACTTCCAGTGTGGGCTAACCTGCAATTATGTGTGAGTAAAGACCCTATAATGTTTATCTGTTAATGTGCCAACCAATATTCTTTTTACCAGTTCCTGATAGTCACACCCCGCTTCCTCTGTGGGAACAAATCCTTCCTCGATTCTCATTCTGTTTTGTTCCTGTGACTCTACCCTACTTTAGAACCTGAACTAATCAAGGATTTATTCAAAGTGTGTTAGTCATCCCCTAGACTCTGGAAAGACTCACATCCAAACAGGCAGACCACTCACTAAGCCAACCGTATCATTTTTCATTTCTTCTTTCATTTCCTAATTCCTGTCTCTTTCCCCAGTCCACACACCCTGGTATTTTCTGTTAAGGATAAATGTCTGGCTGATCTTTCCTGTCATCCTCCTCATCCTCAGATGTCTGAGACAGACAAAAGTCCCAGTGCTCGTACCCTTACTTCTGTCACCAGAATACAAGCGTAAAAACTCAAGCAATTAGAGACTGCCTCTCCTATGTGAAACAGTTTCTATATCGTGCCTTTACTGCTGTAACTGTACATATTTTTCTTACAGGTAGATTTAAAACATTACAGTCTTTTTTCATTCTAGCAGAACAAAGAATCCATTTCTTCTGTATTTTACAGCATCAAACCATTTCAAGTAATATTCTTTCACTTTGGCCCTGGGCCTGTGTGAATTTCGCTTTTTGGTTCCTTTTATGAGGAATGGTTTTATAGATTTGATATAAAATGAAAAGCTTTATTCCTGAAAAACCTTAGCTGCAACAGGAAAAATCACAGGACAACATGAGCTGCAGAACAAAGCAGATCTTGCTGTCAATTTGGAGATCTCTAAACAGCTCAGACAAGCCAATGACAAAGCAAGCTGTTTTACTAATGATAAATCTTCAGCCTGGTCACAGGCATATGGGTCAATTCATTTCAGGGCTATTGGAAAAGTGAGCATAAAATTAAACAAAGAAGGGCCCGGCATGGTAGTCTAGTGGCTAAAGTCCTCCCCTTACACACCCAGGATCCTATATGAACACTGGTTTATATCCCAGCTACCCCACTTCCCATCCAGCTCCCTGCTTGTGGCCTGGGAAAACAGTAGAGGATGGCCCAAAGCCTTGGGACTCTGCACCTGTGTGGGAGACCCAGAAGAAGCTCCTGCCTTCGGATTGGCTCAAGTACCAACTGTTGTAGCTACTTGGGGAGTGAATCAGTGGATGGAAGATTTTTCTTGCTGTCTGTCCCCTCTGTAGATTTCTGACTTTCCAATAAAAATAAATAAATATTTTTAATTAAACAAAGAAAAAAATATCTACTCTGAAAACGTCATGGGATAAATTCCATGGAAACATGTGGTATTTTATCATCCCAAAACAAACCAAAAAAACAAATTACAAATCTATTACCTCAATTAAAAAATAAAACTTTAAAGATGAAATTTCATTACAAAAAAAATCACCCAAACTATCTATGAGGAGAGCTGAGTTGGTATTTTTATATATCAGTATTAAGTTTGGGATATTCTTAAAAATAATTTCCAAACATATATTGTCCTGGCCCAGAAACATGGCTCACAGAAATCAGAGACTACAACTAAAATTACAAAAAAAAGGGGGGGATGAGATGTTAGGACGAGAGGTTTCCCCTCTCGCTATGGAGTTTTCCAGAAATGCTTTAATTCTTTCTGGTGCCAGACCAAGGACACACCCAGGATTTCCTGGATGGATGTGCCCTGAATGACAAATCTGTGCATTCTCTCATACTTTAGTTTTCCAAGCAAGCAATGTATCTGACAGGAAAGCTCTCTAGACATGATGATACTGAGGCACTTTTCCTTCTTAGTTTTTCATATTTTATGAGAAAGGGAGATGTTGTGAGCATCAGCCTTCCAAGTCATGCTATAGACAGTGAAAACAGTAAGATTGGTATTCTCTGACACCAATGTTTCTCAGTTTGTGTACTGTGTGCTTCTGTGTATGTGTGCGTGTGTGTGTACGTACTATATTTCTTTAAAACTTGGGAAGGAATGCTCAAAATCACCCATGAAAGCAAATGACACAATATTCAACCAGGAGCAACTAGTATATTTCAGTATTTTCTAAACAAAAGGAAATAAAGATTCTGTGATTTATTTCCAGCATAATAACCCTGATTTTTGTCAATAGTGGTCACAGAGATTTAAGTAGAGTTTGATTACATGGACCCTCCATGGTAATTTACAGAGCAGAAAATGGAAACAATCATGTGATTATGGTGAAAAAAAATCTAAATTTTTTTCTGCAACTATTTTTAGGATAAGAATAAAAATAAAAATGAAATCACATTTGTGATTTTGATGGATTTTGACTGAGTTTCCCTTCAGTTAGTTCAAATTAATGAATGATTTTTCTAGTTATCTTCTACTTATCACAATTATTTTAAACATTATCCTTTTTCAACAGATTTCTGAATTAAAATCCTTGAATCCTGATGCAGAAAAACCTCAAATGAGCTTCAACACTATAAACTGCTGAATGCTAAAATGAAAATAGTTACAACACAGCTGAATAGTACCCTATAGCCATTTTAAGGTGGATAGCAGTCGGTTCTGCGTATAAATTAAAATTGAAATGTCAATGAAGTAGTCACAGGATGTGGTTAAGAACTTCCAGTTTTTAACATATCTGTTACTCAATACAATGTCAATTAATTCCATAATGTTGTAAATTGATGTTGATGTTATGTTGTGGCTTTTAATTGATCGGGATGATATTCTGCCAGCTCTGCTTTCATACCAGAGATGGTTTCCCCAAGAAACCGTTGAATTTATCTGGACAATAAGATGCTGGACTCTATGCTTGCAATGAAAGAATCTTGACTGAATTTGAACTGTAATACTGCAACAAGATGGAGGAATCCACCATTGGGGGAGGGTATGGGGAGGGGTTGGGGGAATCCCAGAGCCTATGAGACAGTGTCATATAATGCAATGTAATCAATAAAAAATAATAAAAAAATAAATAAATTTTTTTAAAAACCTCAAATAAAGAAAAATGCGGAAATGTCCATCCAAACAACCGATCCTTAAAAAAAGAACAAATAGTCTAGCCTCAAGAGATTATCCCATAAACTAAATAATTATAAGAAAAACTGTCAGAATTACTTTCACCAATTTATTTTCACGGTCAGAGTCAAATCAGAAAAGAAGTATCACTTCTTGATAGGTAGATCTTATTCTTGAATAAAAACTGAAATATTTTGTTTCATTTTTTGTGTTTATGTTAAAATCAGACTTTCTCTTTGATTCAACAACTTCAGTACTTGCACACTCTTCCCCGCCCCTCCAACCCTTCCCATTTCTCTTATCCATATCAATCGTAGAACCAATTCCACCTCTCAAATCTCTGTCCCATCCATGGTGGTTTCCATAACACTAACACAAGCATTCATCTCTTCTCATGGCTGCCTCCTCCTCCTAACGGAGCTCTCTGCTCTGAGGTTGTTAAGCCTAGACTCCTTCCTCAGGTGAAACATCTATGAAACACAAAAATCTGAACAAGCGCCCAGCCAATCAGTGACTAAATCCTCACTTTGCACATGCTATGATCCCATATGGATGCCTGTTTGTGTATCCTCTGTTCCACTTCCTACCAAGCTCCCCACTTGTGGCCTGGAAAAGTGGTAACGGATAATTCAAAGCCTTGGGACCCTGAATTCGCGTGGTAGACCTAGAAAAAGCTCCTGGATCCTGGCTTCAGACTGACTCAGCTCCGCCTTTGCGGCCACTTGGGGGAGTGAACCAGGGGACAGAAGATATTTATCTCTGTATCTGCTTCTCTCTCTGTAAATCTGCTTTTCCAATAAAAACAGACAAATCTTTTTTTTTAAATCTGGAAAAAAATCTGCTTTGAATTATTCAGTGATATCAAGTCTAAGATAACATTGTCTAAGACTGAAATTTGTAAAACTTCCTGATTTGGTCTTGAACTTCACATAAAACTTTGTGTGAACATGCATTTTTGCAGTTCCATGATCAGTCTCGGTGAAGCAAAAAAGAATAAGAAAGTTCCAGCCCTGCACGGTACCCTAGTGGCTAGAGTTTTCCTTTGTATGCGTTGGGATCCCATATGAGTGCCGGTTCATGTCCCAGCTGCCCCACTTTCTATCCAGCTTCCTGCTTGTGGCCTGGGAAAATCTTGGGACTCTGTACCTGCGTAGCAAACCCAGTGGAAATCTCCTGGCTCCTGGCTCCTGGCTCCTGGCTGTCGATCAACTATGCTCTGATTGTTACTGCCACTTGAGGAGTGAACCAGCTTCCTCTCTGTCTCTCCTTCTCTCTATGGGTCTGACTTTCCAATAAAAACAAATCTTAAAAAAAAAAAGGAGAAGAGTAAGAAAGCTTAGTTCCAAACACATCTAATTCATCCCCCTTAATATTTTAATATTGACCCTCACATTCTGGTATGCCTCACCTTGTAGCTTCAATGGAGTCCAAGTTCTCATGTGGTAACCAAGAGCTCCATGATTAAGCATTCTGACAAACCAGACAAAGGTGGCATATTTCTTTATAAACCACCCTGTAAATCTCAGGGTGCTACTTTGCCGTACTCTATAGTACAGAGCAGCCAGAACCCACCCAAACTCAATAGGAGAAACACAAACTCCAGTTCTCAAAAGAGGAGGCTATCAGGACAGGTGAACATGAAAAACCATACTACAATGTAAGGAAGAATGAGAAAATTAATACACTTGTGCTTTTACTTTCCGAACCACATGCGGATAGCCAGATTCCTTCGTGGACAGCTTCAATCTGGTAGGGTAAATAAAATTATGTTTATTTAGTTTTTTTAAGATAAACTATACCAGTATGTTTCAAACAGTTCATGGAAGACAGAATTAAAACTACTTTTAATTCAAAAAGTTC
Source organism: Ochotona princeps (assembly GCF_030435755.1). Classification (NCBI taxonomy): domain Eukaryota; kingdom Metazoa; phylum Chordata; class Mammalia; order Lagomorpha; family Ochotonidae; genus Ochotona; species Ochotona princeps. Next base: position 33,236,580 of record NC_080842.1, on the reverse strand, counting down.
TGAATCCATACATATAGTTGCAGGTTTCTTGCATAATGACCCTTCCTCTGACCCAGTTTTCTTTTGCTCTGTTTTGTTTTTAAGAAATTAAGCAGGGTGTAAATGTACAAATAGATTCATTAGAAATCAAAGGCTTTGTAACAGGTATTAAAAAATGGTGCCACACTCAATGAACTTTATCATGACATAGAATGCTTGAAAATGAGACAAAAATTGTCTGAGTTTCAATAAGTGCTGAGGAGTAAAAGCATATTTTGCATTCCTTCCTAAGATGAAGGGGTAATGCTTTCTTGTGAAGAAACTGTGAAATGTTTATTAAATAAATGAAGCATAAAACAAGCTTTCCTGCAGTTTCATCCATGCTTGGATTTTAATAACCAGCATTTATCCTGTGAATGAAAAGTTATATTTGTAACCAGAAAGAAAGACTCCCTACCCTGCACTGGGGATTTTTAGCTTCTGAATAGTCTCCAATTACTGATGAATAAGTGACTTACTCTGCCATTTCAAATCGTTACTGTGCTCCTTTTGATGCTGGTGTTGGTGGGAGTGATGATAGCCTGGGCTAGGGAGGAGGAGAGTGATACAGGCAAGCCTCTTCCAGTGCTGGTTGGAGAGTGTAAGAAAATGTGACACCTCGGAGGCAAGAATAAAGACAAGGGGCTGGCATGTGAACTAGGGCAACACCTGCAATACCAGTACCCTGTACGGACGCCAGGTTATTTTCCTGCTGCTCCACTTTCAATTCAGCCCTCTGCTATTGACCTTGGAAAAGCAACATAAGATAGTCCAGGTGTGCCCTGTTGCCCAAATGAGACCCAGATGCAGACCTTGGCTTCTGACTTTGACCTGGCCCAGAGCTGCCCACTGCAGCCCTCCAGGACATGAACTAGTGGATGAAAGCTTACTTTCTCTCTCTCTTTCTCTCTCTCTCTCTCTCTCTCTCTCTCTCTCTCTCTCTCTCTCTCTCTCTCTCTCTCTCTCTCTCTCCCTCCCTCCCTCCCTCCCTCTCCCTCCCTCCCTCCTCTCTTTCAAAATAAACAAATATATTTTTTAAACGATTAGAGATAAGATACAGACCTAAGACCAACAAGTGTGCACTCACCAACACTGTTTAAGGGTCTGAGAGATCCGTCCCTATTCCAGTACTGATTTTAGAAAGGGATGAAGGTCATGGTAAAACACTAGAAGATTTTGCAGCCCCCCCATTACATAATGTTTTGAATTCTGATCTGTATTTAATGTAAGAGATGCAAGGTGCGCTTGTGAAGCCTAAACTGAAAACAGGAGATTGATTATACTGGTGGGCTAGCGAAATGATCTGGGCATCTCTTACGGATATCAATGGTATTGAATGGGAAGGTTTTTTACAGTTAAACAAGAATGGGAAAGTTCAGGAAACAGAGAGGAGCAAAAAGACAGTAAGGAGAATCTCAACATGATGGATTGACATCTGGACCTTGTATGGCTTGAGGGACTAAATGTCACCCCTTTGGAAGGTAAGATTACATTTTCAGAAGCAAAAAAAAAAAAAAAAAAAAAAAAAAAAAGAGTTGTGTTGTTAAGAAACCATGGATCTGAGCCTGAACACTAGGACTCGGAACTGACGCACAGAACAGGAATCAGTTTCCTGGGCAACATTCTGCAGGAAACCACACTCCAGGGAATGGCAAACAGAGCGGCTTTCTCAGAGAGGGGTTAGCGACAGTACGTAACTTCAGGGACTGGAATATTTTAGATGTTTCTGAGAGCAAAGTGAACATCTTTGCGCATTTCCAGGAACCTAGAAAATCCTACATTATTATGCAGATCAAGTCATAGGCTGTAAACTAAATATTAAAGCTAATTTGATACCATTTATCCCCTTAGGCAGAGAGAGTTGCACGTTTTAACTTGCATAAGGAAAGAATCTATCATTTCAATAACCACTCTGGACATTATCCTGATATATAACCTGAGGCCATGATTAAAATTTGTGGTCACTTAGAAATAAATAAACCTTTAAAAAAAAGAAGAAAAGTTATCATATTAATACTTTGTGTATTCCCATAAAACTTCAAAGACATTTTATCAAGAGAGACCAGTTAATATTCTGCCATTTGGGGGCGTAAGTATGGACTGGATGACCCCAGTATGTGGATTAGCACGATTACTAAGAAATAAAGCACTGGTCACACATCTGACACCATCTCACTGTAGGAGGAGAGGTACTTCAGAACAAACACATCCAGTCTCCATTCATATTAACTCTTCCATTTGTCCACACATGAATACACACACACACTCTTTAAGTCACAAAAAAAAAAACTTACATAAAGTATCTTGATCAAATAATAAAATCAAAAAGTATTTAGTACAATGTATCCATTCTCACTCTTGATGTAATCTTTTGACATCCCCAAATTTTTGGTTTCATGTCACATTAAGATCATTATCAACCACTATAGATATGGAGGCAGCAGCCTTCCAAGCAACTTCAGAATCAACAATTTAATTGAGACATCAAACCAAGGCTATCACACCATATTTATTACTCTAGCTTGCTTTAATGCCCTATGTAATTTGTACTGACATACGTGACATTTCTCCTTCCATCAACTCTTTATATCCTTTCATAGGGAAGTCTATTACTCTAAAACTAAAAGCAGCAGCAAACATATTCAATTTTGCAAAAGCTTTTAAACCATAGTACAGTAATACATGTGTTTAGGGGTGTGATGAAAACAAAATTATAAATCATGGTGCAAAACTGTGAAAATATGTGCAGTGATTTACAATTGTTTTCCTCTTGATTTTATCCAAAGAACTAAGAAGTCCTGAGTCTGCCAGCTGCTTTTGGATAACTGATTGGCCTTGTTCCTTTTTGAATAAGTCTTCTCTAAGTGCTTATATTTACATTTGTAGTTCTACATAATCAGAAAGTTTTTCTCATCTATTTCAGGAGAGGCTTCACTCATTTTGAGCAGCTCCTAACTTCAGTTAGTTACACATCTGTAATACACGTTAGGATGCAAGTGGAGATAATTTTGTAAAAAAAAAAAAAAAAAAAAAAACCTAAAATAAATAAGCCTGCATCAAATGTACCTTAAAAATTAATAAACCTACCAAAATCCTCTTTCCTTCAAGGATTATTACCATTCACTAGTAGCATAATGGAATTTTTAATATATTTTCCTCTGATAGTTTCAACCTCAAAATGAGTTGCTATCTGCAACCTAGGGTTATGTAGCAAACCCTCTCAGAATTCTATAGCTTAAAACACCAGTTCAAAATTCTGGTTGTCGGGCCCGGCACCGTGGCCTAGCAGCTAAAGTCCTCGCCTTGAACGCACCGGAATCTCATATGGGCGCTGGTTCTAATCTCGGCAGCCCTGTTTCCCATCCAGCTCCCTGCTTGTGGCCTGGGAAAGCTGTTGAGGATGGCCCAAAGTTTTGGGACCCTGCACCCATGTAGGCAACCCGAAACAAGTTCCTGGTCCCCGGCTTCAGATCGGCACAGCACCGGCCATTGCGGTCACTTGGGGAGTGAATCATTGGACAGAAGATCTTTCTCTCTGTCTCTCCTCCTCCTCTCTGTATATCTGACTTTGTAATAAAAATAAATAAATCTTAAAAAAAAATTCTGGTGGTCAAAAATAGACAAAGGACAACTCAGTAAGTGTCCTGCTGGTCTCTCTTATGTCAAATGACTACCTCATCTTATTTTGACTGAGAGTTTCCCAGGTTTGCCCTAAAATTCCAGCATCCCAGGAGATTTACCAGTCTCAAGCAAACCAGAAAGGTTGGTCACCTTCTGCATGCCATCAGGTGACTAGTCATCCCATGACTTAATCACAGTTGGATGAATTAAGATATCCACACTTGGTCACCTGGTAGTTCAGACTGGTTTCTACTAGGCCACGTGTCTATGGCCAACTCAGCTAAATGTCTACACAACTTCTACAACACTAAGAAAGGGCATTAAGTCCTGTGATGCACTCCACCTGTATGTTTGTTGATGTCTAAACCAAATCACCCAGCCAAATAAGCCAACATGAAAATCTACCACACAAGAACATGGATACAGCAAACCATAATTCACTGGAACCATGAGTGCCATTACTTAACATAATGTCACATTTCATTTAATATTCAAATGTAGCATAGCTGAAATTCCCATCTTATCAATAGTGTTATTTCAGAATTCATCTTCTATTTAGTAAATAAAAAATAATAACTCATCACAAGGCTACTGTCTAAATAATATTGTTTTTCAGAAAAAAAAAGTGAAATATCTGTTGATATTCTTGCCACTGCCACCACTAATTTGCAATGAGGTTGGAAAGGAGGGGGTGGAACTAGAGGAAGAGGAAGTGTATTGTGCCGAGTCATAAACCAGCTATGTACCCAGTAACACGTTGTTAGAATGCACATGGCAGAGAACAAGGTAACACTTAGCCAGTTCTGCTAGTTCTAGATACAAGCCTGAACTCCAAGTTCAGCTTCTCACGTACACGGTTCTTTCTGTTTCATGTTACCCAGGCCATTTCTGCCATATGCATCCATAGGCCCAAGGTAGGAGGCAGTACAACTTCTGACTGGAAACATATGTTCCCTCTTTCTCCCAGTCTTGGGGTTATTTCAGTCGTTTTCTCTACGTGACCACTCCTTTCATAGTGAAAAAATAAATTATGCAAAAATTGTAAATTTTAAAACAAAGTATAAAAATAAATGTATTAGTAGTCATTTAGCCATAACCACTTTTTAAAACTCTAATTTGTTATGATTTAATACTTAAAAGGACAAAATCGGCTTTAAATTATATTTTCCTCTGAAATACCACTTGTTCAAATTGGATTGTTGTTCAAAATAATTACACTGGGGGGAACATTCAGCATGCTGATCGGATAGGATGGATTTTAGGCTCATAGCTCCAGCCCTGGCTACTGTAAGCTTTGGGAAATAGATGAGTACCTAGGATCTTTCACACACTCTTTCGCTCTTTCTGCCTCTCTCTAGCTCTATGCCACTCAAAAAATAAATCTTAATAAAGAAAATAGGGGCATATATTTGGCTTTACACATAATCACTTAAGCACGAGCATCCCATATGAGAGCACCTGGTTTAAGTACCAGTTACTCCAACTTCCTGTTAATACTGGAAGGCAGTGGATGACGACAGCTCAACCTCCTGGGTTCCTTTTTGGAAGGCCACATGAAAGGCCCGGATTGAGTTTTAGTTTCCTGGCTTCAGCCTGGCACAGCAATGGCTGTTGTGCTGTTGCAGGCTTTGGAAAACAAATCAACATGTAGATTATATCTCTCCCCACTCTCCAACTCTTTTACTCACTTTCTCTCCCTCAAAAAATACACTGAAAATAAATAAAATTCAAAAAGAATGGAAAAAAAACTGTTCTGGTTAAGGCAATTAAAAATTTCTGGTTACATAATGAAAAACCATGTGTCCTATCTTAATGTTAATTGACTTGGATTTCCTGAATCCTGAGGGAAATTGTGCCATTCCATTTCTGTTCAGATCACATAGCAACCCACATGTTTTAGCATTCTCATTGTGGTCACTAAAATGAATGGAAATTGAGAGCCAGATTATTTTTGCTGTGACCAAATTGATTATTTCTTTTATAAAAGTTACTATTCCTGAGTTTGGATCATTAAATTTTAAAATAAATTTTATGTACATTTACCTTTGACTCTGATATAATGATTTTTGTTATTCTGACCCCTAAGCTACACAATATGCATAAAAATTGAAGTAACAGTCTTAGGCTAAAAACATAGAAGGAAGACAAAAATATCCTGCAGAAAGTATTCATATAAGGGAGAATACAGAGTTAATACAGTGTTAAGTAGAGACTATTGGAAAGATCAGCAGCTCCTTACAAAGCTGTGGGAATCAAAGGATGAAACTCCAAGCATGAAGCACCACACAGTGGTTTGGAAAAGAAAACCAAGTATACACTTTAAAAAAATGCATCTGCAAATGAGAACATAAAGTGTTTTCACTGATATCAAATAAAAATGTGTTTGGTACACTTCTACACTGAGGCCTTATTAATTTAAGATTCCGCAAAATTTAAATGATAAAAAGAGCTATAGGAAAGAAACTGGTCTACCAAACGCAGAAGGGAAGCTGGATTTGCTACCTAGTCCAATAAGCTTAATATAAAATAAGAAAATAATGAAGTATTGAGAAAAGTCACATATTTCTATGATGTGAAGAATAAGGAATCATCCATGGGAACATGTTGCTTCATGGTAAGATTATTTTTAAATATATGAAATTTTGCTTTGCAGTCATATTAATTTTAAAAGACAGGATAAATGTTTTTCATAGCAAAACAAAAAGCCTGATTGTGATATTATCAGCAATATTTCTACAACCCATTAATATGTTAAAAGTTTAACTGACATGGAGCTCCATTACAACTATCAGTAGTACAGTAACATTACCAAGGGAACAATAACAGCAAATGTGTGTTTAAAAAACAAAAGAATACCATATACAAACGAAAGATTGTGTGATATAAGAGGAATAGAGAGAATTTAAAGACATTAGCATTCATTTAAAATGAAAAACAAGGAACAGAAGAGCATGCTGAAATAATCAGCTGTTCTTCATTTCTTCTGAGGAAAACAATGATACATCAAAACTGTTTATCCTGTGAAACACATTCATTTTCACTTCAGCACACAATAGTTGATTACTCTTCCTGTGATACGTTAAGAACTTCAATCAACAAACTCATTTCACAACAAAATCATATTTGAATATTTTTGAAAGATAACCACTGATACAAAAATATTAGCAACATAACTGAGGATTGACAATATTTACAAAGAAGAAAGGTATTATAACAAAGTACAAGAGGTAGAGGAGAAAAACAGAAGCATACAATGAATAGCTTTTAAGAAGATACATGCAGAGGTATAAACCATTGGCAGGATTTTCCTAAATATAATTACAAAATATACTCTGTTAATCAAAGCGTGCAGAACAAAGAGGAACAGAAATAATAGATGAAACAAACAGAAAATAAAGAAGATGACATATTTAAACCTCATCACATGAATAATCATATTAAAAGTGATCCACCTAACCCAGTTAAACAGCAACATGTAGGTAATATGTTGCCCACATGATGACCACTTTAGGTGTAAAGGCACAAATGTTTTAAAAAGGAGGGAGCAAGTATCACACTTAGCAGCTGGGATGGCTTCATGCCACATCAGAGTGCCATAACTCAACCCTTAGACCAGTTGCTGACCCCAGCTTCCCACCAGTGTAGACCCAGACTGAGTTCCAAGTTTCTGGCTTTGGACTGGCCCAACCCTGTCTGCTGCGAGCACTTGAGGAGTAAACCACCAGATGAGACATCTCTCTTTCTCTGCCTTTCTAATGAAAGTAAAATTTAAAGTCTTAAAAATTCATAGAAAATATGAACACAAAAACCAATCTTTGATTTTTACCAGTCACACCAATTGAGACAGGAGGTGCTGGCTTATTTGAGGCTTGGTAGAAACTTCAATAAAGTAAGAGATCCACTTGAATTTGTATTATGTCTCAAATTAACCTAAAACATGCTTCGTGGATTTTTAGTAAAATCATTAAGATTATCAGAAAGATTGAAATTCTTCTATGTGTATCAAAAGGGATACAGCAGGAGGACATCATTGCTGAGTGACACAAGTTAGACACAAAAATGTAAGAACTGAATGTTCTCCCTTATATGTGGGAGCTAAAATTAAAAAAGAAAATACAAAATGTAAATATAGCTTTGTCAAACTTTGTTTTGTATCTTTGTCAAATCAACAGTTGAGTGATACACTATCAGAGTTTTAATGATCTTTGACTACTTTAAAATTTACTGTATATGAAAGACATCTTTTTATTAGATTATTATTTTTAGCCCTTTCCTAAATTCCCACTGAACTATGATCTTTTTACTTTTTACCTGTTGAGTTCTTCATTTACTGGAGCATTAAGTCTTTGACTATAATTACAACAAAAAACACATTTTTTCAAAGGAAGAAGAAAGGGAAGAAGGAATACAGGAAAGGACAGAATAGAAAAAGGAATAAAGGAAAGAAAAAAGGAAACAAAGGGGGAGAGAGGAAGCATCCTATGTTCTTGTATTTATGAACGTCACTGAATCTGTTCTTTATGTTAATATCACACTAACACGAGAATTGTTTTGTAGAAAGTACCATGCATTTCCTGTGCCCTTGAGAACCTAATGTGTTAATGAATTTCTTAAAACTGGTTTTAAAAAGTCACAATTTTTAAAAATTAAAAAAGGGAGCAAGATTAGTATGTTTCCAAATTATTTGTGATTTTAACAATCAACTTATGACTTTCTCTTGCCCAGTATCTATGTCACGATGCCTGTGATAATTCCAATTTTGACATTCGTTCTGCACAGAATAAATTTTAATGTGCTTTGGTCTCATATTTTATGCAATCAAATGAGAATATGTCGATTTCACTTGGGATCTTTCTCCTTTGGGTTCAGACTGAATAGAACTGAGAATTTCTGGTAACTTTAAAGAAAGCCCCACAGAAGCAAAGGTGCATGGTGGTGATATGTTCATTGGGGAACTGTACCAAGTAGTGCTGGGGGCTTCCAGCTCCAGCTGTGATTCTACTCTGTAATGCTGTGGGTGGGAAAGGGGGAAAGAGCACGTGGCTGAAGTGAGTAATAAAGGAAGGCACAATGGATTTTTATTTCTTACAAAATAAAAAGTCATATGAGTCTCTTTGCTATGATCTGAATCCTGTTCACTTTCCGAGCAGGAAAAAATAAATCCCTCTTCTAGCATTCTTGTGATCTTTCCATCTATACAGAGTCCAAGCCTTCAAAAAATATTTCAAAACTTAAATGATTAGACCTTGTAACGTCTTTTTTAAAAATCACTAATTTATTTAAAACTTTCATTACAGAGAATACAGGGGAGACAGAGAGATTTTCCATCTGCTAATCCATGCCTAAACAGCCACAATAACCAGGACTAGACCAGGCTGAAACTAGCAGACAGGTGCTTCATCCAGGTGTCCCACATGGGTGGCAGGGGTCCAAGCACTGGGGCCATCCTTCTCTGCTTTCCAGGCCATTAGCAAGGAGTTGGATCACAAGCCAAGCCAATACAGGAACCAGAGTTCCTATATGGTTTTGCCTGCTGTAGCACAGTGCCAGTCCCAGATCCAGTAGCATCTTTGCACAGAACTTTCTGAAGCAGGGGCAGATGCAGTAGCATCTTAGCACATAACTCTGAAGCAGGGGCCTGGAAGTTCATCCTGGCCTCCTAAGTGGATGACAATGGCCTCAGTATATGATTCAGCTGCATCCCAGGCACATTATCAGGAAGCTGATTAGAAAACAAAACAGAGGGCCTGGCACAATAACCTAGGGGCAAAATCCTCCCCTTGCATCTGCCAGGATCCAATAAGTGTGCAGGTCCATGTCCCAGCTGCTCCACTTACCATCCATCTCTCTGCTTGTGGCCAAGGAAAGCAGTCGAGGACTGTCCAAAGCCTTGGGACCCTGCACCCACGTGGGAGATTCAGAGGAAGTTCCTGGCTCTAGGCATTTAGATAGGCTCAGCTCCAGCCATTGTACACACTTGTGGAGTAAACCAGTAGACAGATGGAAGATTTTTCTGTCTGTATCTCCTTCTCTCTGTATATCTGCCTTTTCAGTAAAATCTTATTTTTAGAAAATGAAAGAAGAAAACAGAAATGACTTAAGCCAGTGCTTCAATTTGTGATTAATGCATTGCAAGATTGCAAGATGTGCTTTAATCTTTTCACTTTTTTTTCTTTAACAAAATGAGAAGGTTTTCCACCTACTGGTTCATTCCCAACAGTCAGCATTTTGGATCAGAAAAATCAGGAGCTTCCTCCTTCTGTCCCACATGAGTACAGGAGCCCATGCACTTGGGCCATCCTCCACTGCTTTTCCTGTATCATTAACAGGAGGCTGAAGCAAAAGGGGTACGCCTCAGATACTCATGTGGGATGCCAATGTCCCACGTGGCAACTTTACCCACTACAACACAAAGCTGGCCCCAGCCTATTTCTTTAAAACCTAAATAGGAATGGTATTTATCAAGGTAATTATAGCCTGGAACATAGTGAGCACTCCCCCCAAAAAAACCAAGAGTTACTGTTGAACTGTAAAACCCTTAGAGCAAAATTCACTCAAGAACTACAAAAATTATTGTTGAGGCACAGTGGGTAAAACTGGGCACCAGTTCATGTCCAGCTGTTCCATTTCCAATCCAGGTTGCTACTAATGTCTTGGAAAAAAGCAGCAGTAAGACGGCCCAATTGCTTGCACTCCTGCCACACTAATAGGAGACCTGGCTGAAGCTTCTGGCTTCTGCCTGGTCCAGCTCTGGAGTGAAACAGTAGATAGAAGCTCTCTGTGTATATGCCTGCCTCTCTCTCTCTCTCTCTCTCTTTCTCTCTCTCTTTCTCTGTGTAGCTGAGATTTTCAACTTAAAATTATACCGAGCAGCATGACTACAATGCATCCTAACAGAAGCAATATCTGAAAATTATACTTAAGCAAGTGAACACTTTTAGAACAGCAGAGAAGTCCTAGAAATGAATAATATAAGGGGAGAAGACCTAGTTTAAGTTCCAGAATTGGCATATTCCATAACTGGCTGGTTATTTTATTCTGACTGACCATTTTACGGCATGTAAATTGAACATGTCCTATATACTCGGTGAATGTACACTGAGAATACAATCAAAAATGTTGTCTACAACAAAGTTTTCAATACTTTGATAATAAATTGAGGAATTAGCCATAAAATTGAATGATATTTCTAAATTCATTAAGTACTAACCCTCATGATTTTTCTCTAATGAGAAACAGACAAAGTAAATATGGCTCTTCAGGGCATTTGTTGTATCAGAACCTGAACTGCAAAGTTCAGCATTCATGGGATTCCTCCACTACTCCCACTCCAGCTCCACATTAGTAAGGGACTCAATGAGAACCCCATGTCTACTTAAAGAGATTCAGTGCCACAAAGCTTTGAACAGTTGACTGCTAAAATAAATATTGAGGCTTGATATATTTTTTCCAAGAAAAATACCATTGGTTTTCATGTTCTTAGTCCATTAAAGATTATCTGGTTTGTTTCACAGGTCTCCTGTTATGGCTGGAGGTCTCTTTGCTGTGGATCGAAAATGGTTTTGGGAGTTAGGCGGCTATGATCCAGGCTTAGAAATCTGGGGAGGAGAACAATATGAAATTTCCTTTAAGGTAAGCCACAAACATCTGCTGCTCACTGTGCCTGCATAATTTGACGATTCTAATAGAATATCATCATTGTGCACTGTGATATATGTTGTGAAATGGATTAACATCAGTAGATATGTCACCTTCCCAAGTGAGCATGGATGAGGCGAGCTACTCCACTTCCTTCTGATGTTCCAAAGAGATACATTTTCACCGAAAGTAAACTTCCATCTGCAAATAGGAAGCTTGGTGTGCCAACAGGCTTCTTGCTCCCCTGACATATACCTTCCTTGTGGAGCACTTACAACATGGAAGAAGTAAGAGGCATTAGGATGAAGCAAATCAAGCTGTGGTAGTTTTCCCCCTCTTTTGTTCTAGCAAGAGCAGTTCAGATTTTAATAATCATTCAAAATTCCAAAGAGAAGTAAACAAAAATAAATGAAAAGTTGAAACCTCTCCATGTAACTCTCAAATTCTTGAGTTTCTGATTTATTTTATTTGAAATTACTCAGCTATTTCCTTGCTTTGACCAGACATTTTAAATAAAATTATATAATTCATTGCATACACACAGAAAAACACACACATGTTTATAAGAGAGTATCAAATTCCATGATTTATGGGTGAAAAAATTACCATCACATACAAAGAATTGTTATGTAGAGCACAATGAATTGAAGAAACTATATAACTCCAGTTCTCTGAGATTTTTAAAGTAGTCTTTTAAACAGGAAACAATTCATTTTTCCTCTTAATCATTATTTATACAGAAGCATAGAATAATTCTTGCAAGAGTTATTATACAGAAAAATCTTAAGTCAGCTTTTGTTAATTACTTCCATTATAAAATCAAACCATTTCTTTCTGAAGGAAAAAAAGTATATCTTAAATGTAATAAAAGTCATATAACCAGACTTCCACTTTTTCTAAATTTATTTGAGAGATGCAGAAAGGGAGAGAGTCGGGGGGGGGGAGTAGGAAGAGGGAGAAGGAGGGGAGAGAGAGAGGAAAATAGAGAGAGAGAGAGAGAAGGGGGTGGGAATCTTTCACCTCCTAGCTCATTCCCCAAATGCCCACAACAGACAGGGCTGGGCAAGTCAAAGCTGAGAGTATAGAACTCCATCTGGATCCCTCCTGTGAGTGGCAGGAACTTGGATTAACAGGAACTTGGATCAGAAGCAGAGATGGGACTGCAGCACACACTGTCCAATATGGACACTATCATTCAAGCACATCTGACTTCACATCTCACATGTTTTTTTAAAACATTTTTCTAGAGGCATTATTTAAAGCTTTGAATTTATCAATGTCTTTTGGATTCTCCTGTTACACCACTAGTTGTATACCTGTTATGATGCATATAATAAAAGATGATATTAACCATAGTTATTGTTTTAGAAATAGAATCTACATCACTCAGTGATGTACAGAGGCTGCACAAGACATTTCATGTGCACTACTCATTTTCAAATCCAAATTCTAAAATGTGAGTATCTTCATTCTATTTTAAAAATGAGCAGACTTTTAAGATTTTTATGTTAAGGGTTTTTTTTTTTTAAGTTTTAAAGGTGAAGTAAATCACCTGTTGTCACTTGCGGATTAACAGGCTCCATTTTTGTTTAATTATACACACTGCAAAAACAAAATAGGCTTACATTCAAGTCACCTATCAACACCATTCTCAGGTTTCCTGTTACCATTTTAATCTTGACCTAATGGCTTCTCTCATTGAACAACAGGGAACATTTTCATTATAGTGTAATAGCGCAGTAGAAAACAGCCGATCCTGGCAAAATGATACTAATTATCTAATACTGCCTAAATATCAGTTGCGTGCATAGCCTATAATGCTTTGAACTGGATAGATAGAATACTGCATTTGGTACCAGCATTTTTAAAAATGGCATCGCTGAAGAATCAAGTAGCAGAATAGGGTAAGGAAACATTTAAACAGATGGAGAAATATTAGCCATTGTGAAGAAGAGAGGGCAACATTCCAGGAAATAGGAGAGGACAGAACAACAGCAGAGAGGTACCCAGGGACTGACAGACACAGGAAAACAGCAAAAACAATGGTGTGGTGTTGCAGTGACTGATACGCCAACAGCTTTCAGCAAGCTGTGATATGAACTCCACCCGCATCCAGAACTATACCAGCAACAAGGTGGGAAGGGACGTTTATTGGGAGCTCAGGAGGTGAACCCAAAGAACTGCTCATCCTGCTGGCTTGTTTGATTTGACCAGGAGAAGAGACAGAGCAGCAGGTCCCACATGGCTGGTGCAGGAACAGGGTAGATTTCCCAGCCCAGTCTGCCTCCTAGAGCCAAAATATGCACCATTTTGTTTAAGGAGGCAAGGGCTATGGGGCAGGACTATGCATGCACTGGGCTGGGAGTGAACTTATTTCTGGCTCAGCGAACTGCAACAACATGGCATCTTGGGTTCCACCCAAGACAGGTCCAGGTAGCCCTGAGAAGTGAAAGCCAGCAGATTAAGAAATCTAGCAGTGTTGCATCAGGCACCATTTTGTACACTGTGGCAAGGGTTTTGAGACTGTGGGGACAGTGCTGAGCTGTGCATACACTTAGCTGGGAATGAACTCACTGAGCTCAGTGCATTGCACTGGTTCCACAGGAAAATAATACCAACTTTGGCATCATATGGGTCAAAATAGGTCCATGTGGCCCTCAGACCTAACGGCCAACAGGTTCCAGCAAGATCACCACCAACAAAAACTTGGCTATATAGGACACCTGGTGTCTCCCTAATCCTGGGACCTACTCCAACCAGAAACAAGAGAAAGGTTGTACAGACAACAGTGCAGCCTCAGCACAATGTCACAGGAGGTGCAGACTGGTGAGCTAAGAGCTGGGGCCTTGGAGACCACAGTGCAAATCCAACATAAGAACCTAGACCTGGAACCCACTGGAGGGAGTGGCACAAGTGACTGCAAACAGAGTTGTGTACCAACTACAATAAGTAAAATCAAACTGTAGACCTGTGGGTGACACAGCTTACAAACCTGCCTGAAAGAGAAGAATCTGATAACCAGAAGTACAATGACCAAGAACAAAAGAGACAGAAGTACAATGAATATTACTGAAGACTCCCCTGCAAAAGAGCAAAACTCTTGGCCAACCTCAGAGTTAACTGAGGAAGACATCAAGAAAATGAGGGACACAGAATTCAAAGTACTTGTTATAAAACTTCTTATCAACAACGAGAAGCACATAAAGCAGGCATTCAAGGAATTCAAGGAATATGTCACACTAGAAATGAATCAAATGAAAGCTGATATACCAGAAATGAAGAACACAGTGGAACAAATGAAAAGTACAGTGGAGAGTCTCCAAAATAGAATGAAGGAGGCAGAAAAAAGAATCTCAAAATTAGAAAATAATTCCTGTCACCAGGGGGAAACAAACAAAAAGCTGGAAGCAGAGCTGGATCAGGCCAAAAGAAGTATTCAAGAATTGAAAGACACTATTAAAAGGCCAAATTTATGGGAGTCCCAGAAAGTACAAAAAAAAGTTGAGTTTACAAATGTGTTTAATGAAATAACAGGGAAAATTTCCTTAATCTAGAGAAAGAATTGGGAAACATCCAGGAGGGGCATAGAACTCCCAACAGGGTTGATCAAAAGCGATCTTCATCAAGACACGTGATAAACTCTCTTCAGTCGAACATAAGGAAAAGATCCTTAAATGTACACGTGAAAAAAATCAACTAACATATTAAGGAATGCCAACTAAACTCACAACAGACCTTTCACAGGAAACTCTACAGGCCAGAAAAGAATGGAGCGACATATTCCAGCATCTAAAAGCAAAAAATTGTTGGCCCAGGATAAAGTACGCAGCAAAGCTTTCCTTTGTCTTTGAAAATGAAATACAATTCTTCCACAGTAAAGAAAAGTTTAAAAAAAAATGCCTCTTCCAAACCTGCTCTACTTAGAGATACTCAAAGATGTTCTCTTGACAGAGAAAAGGAATAGTGCCCACCAAAACCAAAGGCAAATGTGAAGAACATCCCAGTAAAAATAACAGAAGACTAAATCAATGAACAACCCATTCCTAAAATGACAGAACCAAATTATCACCCATACATATTAACCCTGAATGTAAATGGTTTAAACTCATCAATCAAACATCATAGATTAGTAGACTGGATTAAAAAGCAAAACCCATCTATTTGTTGTCTACAGGAGACACATTTCACCAACAAAGATCAGCGGAAACTATATCGCATGGGTTTTGATGTTTTCTGGTAGTTTCATCTCTTGAAAACACTTTCTTCTGATTACATTCTTCAGTGACTCATAGATCATATAGAAGCATCATTTTCTTTAACAAAGTTCTTGGTTTTCTTTTTCATTTCTTCAGCTACATGTTAGTCATTTAATAGCATGTTATTTAACTTCATGGTGTTGTAAATTTCTTTTTTTTTCCTCCTGTTTTCGATTGTTTTGTGGCTTTTCATTTAAGGGGATGTATAGTAACTGTGTAATGGAAACTATCATATCCAGATGTGAGGATACAATGCAGTATGCATCTCTACTTCTAGATAAAGATGGATTTCCAATGAAACTATTTACTATATCTTGACAATAGGATGCTGGCCTCTCTGTCATTGTCCATGCCCGCAATGATGGACATGTGACTGTGTATAAAGAGCTATACTTTAGTAATTATATAGGGGAACTCAGTGAGAGGACATGGATTTGAGGAGGGGATAAGGGAAATCCCAGTGCCTATGGAACTGTATCATATAATGATAATAATAAAAAGAAGTAAATTTTTTTTAAATGACATTGCTGAACCCAGTATTGTGGGGTAATGGGGGCGGAGGAAAACAGCCACCTACAATGCCAGCAGCCTACATGGGTTTCAGTTTGTGTCATGGCTGTTCTACTTCTTATCCAGCTCCCTTCTAATGGCCTAGGAAAAACAGCAGAGGATGGCTAAAATCTTTGGCCCCTGCTTCCCTTGTGGGAGTCCCAGCTGAAGCCCAGCTCCTGGCTTCAACCTGGCTCAGTCCTGGATGTTTCAGACTAGTGGGAAATAAAGCAGCAGCCGAAATATCTCTCTGTCTTTACTTCTCTTTCTCCATAACTCTCAGTTTCAAATAAATAAGTTTTTTTAAACGGCATTGCTCTATTTGTAATACCACCTTTTTTTTCTTAAGTTGTCCCAGTTCATGAATCCATTAAATTTCAAATGATACAAATAAAAAATGTTTTAAGCGAAGAGTTATCTGACTTTGAATAATCAATCGAATAATACATAAAATGGCTTCTAAAATTCTGGAGAGTTGGCAGAATATCTATTTGCATTCTGAATCACAATGGTGTTTTTTAGGGAGACATAAAGTTGCATCTTTCACATCTCTGTCACTTGTAGCTATCACATCTCTTCTGGGTGACCTGAAATTTTATTACCCCAATCCTACTTTTCAGTTTTCAGTCATTCTGAAGGATGTAATTGGAATTGCAGCCCTGCCGCCTTTGTCTAGAAACCATGGCAACAGTGCTGGAAGTTCAGGACTAAATTGCCCCAGGTTGTTTGGTTGGAATGACAGATTCTTTGGTGACAGCTATGTCTTAACAGGGTCTCATTTTAGATACATTCCTCCTTTCTTCTCACTACTGTTTGCTGACCTTGGAGTTCCAATCCCTCCCTATTAGTATTTGTACCACGAGGAAGGCAAACTTAAACAGACTTTGGTAGAATTTACATTTCTCGTATGAAATGAATCAGAGTTGTACACAAATAGCACTGTTAAAGGATAATTTTAAAACAAAAGAGAAAAATGTCTGCAGTTTTAGACAAATACTATGAACTGTGATTATTGTTACTGTATGAAGCACTGTACATATACACTGGCCAGCATTTAAGGTTTGGAAAGTATGGATGGGTAATTGAGAGCTCACTAATCTATTTCACATGATAAACTAGAAATTCTTTTAAGTCTAACACATAAATGCTCTAATTCGGAAGGTTTTATGAATAGTCTTTTTTCAGGCATCTTTGCTTGGTATTTGCTCTTGAAAAAATCATTTCACTAAATTTTTGACAATATCCACTCATAGAATGAAAACATTTCCAGAGAGCTCTTTTGTATGAAAGACTGAACATGTGGTCAGTGGTGCTCTCTAGAACTTGTACGAGAGTTTGGTAGAGTGGCAGGGTACAAAATTAATGAACAAAAATCAACAGCCATAGTGTATGCGAACAGCCCCAAGATGGAAAAAGACTTAACCAGCAAGATACCATTCAAAATAACAGAGAAAAGTATGAAATATCTGGGAATAAATCCAACCAAAAATGTAGAAGACTTATTTGAAGAAAACTACAAACTGCTTAAAAAAGAAATTGAACAAGACCTCAAAAGATGGAGTAACATCCCATGCTCCTGGATAGGTAAAATCAATATCATTAAAATGTCTATACTGCCAAAAGCAATATATACATTCAACGCAATCCCAATCAAATTGCCCAAAACATTCTTCATGGAACTGGAAACAATGATCCAAAGGTTCATCTGGAAGCACAAAAAACCACGGATAGCTAGAACTATCCTGAAGAACAGGAAGTTAGCAGGGGGAATCACAGTTCCAGACCTCTGGACATACTATAGGGCAGTGGTTATCAAAACAGCGTGGTACTGGCACAAAGATAGAGAGGAAGATCAATGGAGCAGAATAGAAACGCCAGAAGGAAACCCATACAGATACAGCCAAATAATCTTTGACAAAAAGACAAACGACAACCCAGGCAAATGGGAAGGTCTGTTCAATAAATGCTGTTGGGACAACTGGTTGATAGCCTGCAGAAACAAAAAAATAGATCCACATCTCTCACCATACACTAAGATCAGATCTAAATGGATAACAGATCTAAACCTACATCCAGAAACCTTCAAACTTTTGGAAGAAAATGTTGGAAACACACTGGAACACTTAGGGGTAGGCCCTCACTTCCTAAAAAAGACTCCAGATGCAGTAGAAATCAAGACCAAAATAAACAATTGGGACCTCATCAAACTAAGAAGCTTCTGTACAGCTAGAGAAACAATCAACAAAGTAAAAAGGCAACCCACAGAATGGGAGAAGATCTTCGCACACGACATAGGTGATAGAGGGCTAATATCCAGAATATACAAAGAGCTACAAAACAACCAAAATGTCAAAACAAGCAACCCACTCAAGAAATGGGCACGGGAAATGGGCAGACACTTCACAAAGGAACAAACCCAAATGGCAAATAAACATATGAAAAAATGCTCAAGTTCCCTGGCAATAAGGGAAATCCAAATTAAAACATCAATGAGTTCAAATTCAACCAAGATTCTTTCATTGCAAACATATACCAAGCATAGAGTCCAGCTACTTATTGTCCAGATTGGTTGAACAGTTTCTTGGGGAGACCTTTTCTGGTCTGAAGTTTGAGCTGGCAGAATATCATCACAGTCAATTAAGAGTCCCAGTATAACATCAACAGCAATTTGCAATGTTATGGAGTTGACATGGTTTTGAGTAACCAGTGTATTAAAAAGAAAAAAAATTAAAAAAAATAAAAAATAAAAAATAAAAAAAAAAGGAAAACAAGTCCTAGCCACAACCTATGATTAGCTCATTGACATTTCAATTTAGTTCATATACAGGACCGGCTGCTCTATACCTTAAAATGGCCATAAGGCACCATTCAGCTGTTTCGTGTCCATTTCATCTTAGTATTTAGCCAGTTGTTGTGTTGAAGTAAAATTTTGCTGATCTTGGCAGATTTTAGGATAATCCAGACTGGCTTGTAATTCTAACAAGATATATGTCAACATTTTAGGTGCAGAACATTTTTTTTTGGGGGGGGGGGTGTGCAGCAAAATCCTCAACACCATGGTGAGGAGTAAAACTAATCTTTGTGACCCACCCAGCGAGGCATGAGCCAATCCATGCCAGCTCTTTCCTGTCAGATTTCAAGTTCTACTTGGAATCCACCGGGGGGAGGGGAGGGGGAGGGAGGGGGGATACCCAGAGCCTATGAAACTGTCACATAATGCAAAATAATTAACAATAAAAAAAAAAAAAAAATATGTAGCACTTCTACAAAAACCCCTTCTTCCTTTTCCATGTGAATGTGGAGGGCATTAGAGGCAATGTTTAGGAGTTTGCTAATGCCTTAATAGCTCTACCATTTACTAGCACAGCTCATGACTTTGGGCAAGTTGTTTAATCTCATTCAGCCCCAAATTTTCTCATTTCTAAAATGAAGATAATCATACCACCAATTTCATAGGGGTGATATGAACAAATTAGTTCATGTATTGTTATAAAATATGTGCCAGAAGAGAAAAAAAAAAAAAAACATCAATGAGGTACCACCTAACGCCAGTAAGACTGGCCCACATGAATAAAAGCACCAACGACACTTGTTGGCGAGGTTGCGGGGAAAAGGGAACCCTACTCCACTGCTGGTGGGGCTGCAGGCTGGTACAGCCTCTATGGAAATCAGTATGGAGAATATTCAAACAACTCAAATTCAACATACCGTATGATCCAGCAATAGCACTCCTAGGAATATATCCAGAACACTTGTTCTATGAGAAACCAACATGCACTCCTATGTTCATAGCAGCACAATCAGTAATTGCAAAAACATGGAAACAACCAAAATGCCCATCAAAAGAGGATTGGATAAGAAAGCTATGGTTCATCTACTCCATGGAATACTACTCAGCTATTAAAAAAAACAAAATGCAGTTCTTTGTGGCCAAATGGGCCAAACTGGAAACCATAATGCTAAGGGAAATGAGCCAATCCCAAAAGGTTAAATACCACATGTTTGCCTTAATTTAAGATGATATGATGTTATGTATAACATGTTATGTTTTGAATGTTATATGTTGTGTATAAACTAAAATTGAAGTATAGGTGAGGTGGTCACAGAAGGTGGCTGGGAACCCGCATTTACTTTTAACATATTGGTTACTCATTACTATGTCAATTAATTCCATAATGATGTAAATTTTTGCTGATGGTATGTTGGAGCTTTCAATTGACTGGGATGATACTCTGCTGGCTCTGTCATCAGACCAGAGAGGGTATACCTAAGAAGCCGTTGAACTTGACGGGACAATAAGATGCTGGACTCTATGTTTGGTATATGCTTGCAATGGGGAAATCTCAACTGAACTTGAGCTGTGGTTATGCAACAAGGTGGAGGAATCCACCATGGTGGGAGGGTTTGGGGAGGGGTGGGGAGAACCCAAGTATCTATGTAACTGTGTCACATCATACAATGTAATTACTGAAGTTAAATAATAAATAACTAAAAAAAAAATACTCTTTATAAATATCTTTCCTTCCTTCTTCTAGAAGTTCTGAGTAGAATGGGTAAATTTCATGCCATAACACGAATCCAATGCAGAATAATTTTCAGGACTCAACTGATTAAAAGAGTCCTCCAGAGAAATAATCTGTCAGCAAGATTCTTCAAGAAAAAAGTTGACCCTTGCATAGGACCAGAAATAGCCAGTTTTCTTTACAATGTTGCTAGCTTAGCCAGATGCTAGGGAGAAGAAAACAACATTTTTTAAAATTTATTTATTTATATTGGAAAAGCATATATACAGAGGAGGAGAGACAGAGAGGAAGATCTTCCGTCCAATGGTTCACTACCCAAGTGACCCCAACGGCTGGAGCTGAGCCAATCTGAAGCCAGGAGCTCTTCCGCATCTCCCACACGAGTGCAGGGTCTCAAGGTTTTGGGCCGTTCTCAACTGCTTTCCCAGGCCACAAGCAGGGAGCTGGATGGGAAGCAGGGCCGCCAGGATTAGAACCGGCACTGATATGGGATCCTGGCACGTGCAAGGCAAGGACTTTAACCACTACACTATCGTGCCAGGCCCAACTTTTTTTTTAATTCATACAGTATTTATTCAGCATCAATTCCATGTGTACTAAGTACTTTCCAAGGGTTCTGTCATCTCAGAATTGCTTTCATAAATAATCTGTATCAATGAGAATTGGATTTGGCCATTCAGGAGTAATTTTTATTCTTTTTGAATTATTATTTTATGATACAGTTTCATAGGCTCTGGGATCTCCCCTCCCGCTCTCTATGTAGCCCCGACTACCACCATTAATCTCCTCTTTAGTATTACAATGGGTAGTCCTTCACGGAAAGTCGTATCCTATCATTCTGCTAAAGTGTTTTCTGACATTGTAGGCACGGACAATGGCAGAGAGTCCAGCATCCTACTGTCAGGATATATTCAACAGTGTCACTGGGAGTCCATCCTTGATCGGGATGCAGAGATGCATACTGCAATTTGGGAGACATCAACATTCAACCAATTTATTGAGCACCTGATTTATTCCAGGCATTATTCCAAGCACTTAATATGGAGTTGCACCTGAAAACAAAGAGGAGCCCAAGGTAGACTGCACAGTGTGGCGTCAGAGAAGATAACTCACATCCTTAAATACTGTCTTCAGTTTCAGTCCTAAAAATTAAATGAATCAAACCAAGTTTATGTGTATCCAAAGTGTATTTTCATAATTATTCTTCAAAGAGAAATGTCCAAAAGTGAGGCATTTCAGTATATCAGACTTCTGGTTGCAGAAAACTCCTCTCAAAAAATAATAAACCCTAACTGGACACCTATGAGAAATTTAGAAGACATTTGAGGGACTTCATTAGGTGAATCCTCTGGCATGAGGCATCAGGTTTGGATCCAGGAGAAAAAAGTATTAAATGTGGTTTGGGCTGCCCTATTGCATCCCCAGGAACAAATCAACCTGGCCTAGTCTGATCCAATATTTCTTGAGCCATCTGTAGTACAGCAAGAGCTCTTGATCAACAGCCTTGGCTGTGCAGAAATGCTCACAGCTCCAGGGGAGACAGGTGTGAGTGCCACATGTCCAGGGATGAATCTAGCAAAACTGGGAGCCCACAGCCTATGTCAAAATCACTCATACAGCCACCCTTGTTATGCTTCCTATGTGATGAATTTCAGATCTAGACACCCCAAGAACTGAACTTATCTCTCACAATGATTTAGCCCCTATCAGTTATGAATATTCATTCAACAGATATTTGCTACTGACTAGACTGTCTCTTGAGATTCAAAGGCAAGTATAGCAATGTTCTCTTCCTCAGGAGGATCTTTCTCCCCAGTAGCAGCCTGGACAACAAATTTGCCATAATTCCTCATCTTTAGGAGTGTTTGGGTACATTTTATTTACAAAGTTTCTGCAGCAGTTCAAGGCATCTTATATTAGCCATTTTCCTAGCCTCTGTCTTTATTCTTTGCCCCCTTTTAAAACTATTTGTTTCATTCATGTTCTCTGACTTGTCTTATATTCCTCTCTTAAAAGTTCACAGTTGCTTCCACCGTTATCAGTAATCAAATCAACGTCTTAAATCACAAAGCATGAAACTTCCCTTCAATTATCTACCACATTTCACTCAGTCTAGCCCGCACACCACCTTTACCAGAGTTATTCTTTCCTTCTCTGAAAAGATGAAAACTTACACTTCCATTTCCACTCTAGCTTATTGCACTTTAATGAATCAGTCAGACTTGATTATGTTTCAGAGAAGTTTGCTTTTCTCTCTACAAGTGTTAACCAGCACCCTTCACTGTGAGTCCGCATGCCATACAGACTCAATCCTAAAGGAAAAGGCAAAGTAAGCCCAGAAGAAACTCTTGAACAAAGTATAATTTAGATGACAATTTTACACATAAAACATAAGCCCCAATTAAACAGGAAAGCATTAAAATATATTAATAGTTTATTCTAAAAGTAAATATTTTTATTCTCCAATATTCTTTATATAAGGGAGACCAAAGCTTTTTTGCT
Source organism: Ochotona princeps (assembly GCF_030435755.1). Taxonomy (NCBI): domain Eukaryota; kingdom Metazoa; phylum Chordata; class Mammalia; order Lagomorpha; family Ochotonidae; genus Ochotona; species Ochotona princeps. The sequence goes on along the minus strand of NC_080842.1, from coordinate 33,213,473 downwards.
TTTGCATTGAGATCCACTAATGGAAGTGAAACTATAGGTACATAAACAGCACTTACATTTAATTTTTTATGATTTCTGAACTCAAAGTCATGTGGCAGTGATCTTAAGGCAGCAACAGGTACCCTCCTTCACTGCTGGGGAGAAAGGTACCCTCCTTCACTGCTGGTGGGAATGCAGGCTAGTACAACCAATATGGAAATCAGTATAAAGAGTGCTTAGAGAATTGCAAATAAACCTGCTATACGATCCAGATTTCCTGCTCCTAGGAATATGCCCAAAAGAAATTAAAACTACATGTGAGAAGGGGATCTGTAATCTTATATTTACAACAGCACAATCTACAATAGCAAAGACATGGAAACAACTCTGATGCCAATCCAAAGAGGAGTGGCTAAAGAAACTTTCGTACATATACTCCATGGAAAATTATTCAGCCATTAAAAAGAATGGAATTATACAATTTGCAACTACATGGTCCCAAACTAGAGACCATTATACTCAGTGAAATAAGTCAATCACAAAAAGAGAAATACTATATGTTTTCTCTAATATAAGGAATCCATCACGCAAATTGGAATGTATAGTGGTAGAGTAATGAAGTCTACCATATCCAGAAGTGAAGACACAATGCAACATACATCTCTGCTTCCAAACAAAAGCTGAACTCCCAATGAAAGTATTGGATATATCTAGATAATGGGATGATGGACTGTCTGACATTGTACCAGTATTGTCAGGGCACACTTAAATAGCAAACTGATGGAACTGTAATTCCTTATGAAGAGTGTGACACTATGGGAAAAATCAATTGGGGAGAGCAGAATATGGAGGGGGGGAATCCCAGACTATACAGAATTGCATGATAGATTTAAAAAAAATGTTTGATCCAATTTCTTAGTTACCACAGCCACATCCAATTTGACAACTCATTCCTCTAAACTCTTCAAATTAGTTTTGACAAGAACAACAATCATTTCCCTTTTAATAACTATGTTTAATCACTTTAAGTAATATTTAATTCAATCACATAACTACAATGGAAACAAGCATAACCACATTTGGAAAGAAAGGCACTGCTTCTGAGGCAAATGTGTAATTTAGAGAGCTGGATCCTAGAGAGAACAGGTGTATTCAATGTAGCCTATTTTCAACATAGATTCACTATAACGTGAACAACATTCAAGGTGTTTGTACAAGGAAATAAGGGTGGAGGTTGATGCATTTTATTTGTAAAAGATTTAGCCCTTCTTTTCAAAACTTCTAACACAGTGACAGACAGGGAACCTCACGTAACCCAGGGACAGGGACACAGTATCTTTGCATGAGTTAGTTTTCCACCTTGCTCACTTTCAGTCTAGGAAAAGGTTCTGCCTTCTGGTCCTCAACCCTACCCATGTCCCGTCTGCCCTGACACACCCCCAGAGTGCTTACAGGTGCCCAGGAGTACTGAATGGTAGGTGTGCGTCTCTGACAAGTCTCAGGCAGTCAGCCTCTAAAATGCTCCATCCCTAATCTCCTTCCTGCACCTTGTTTCTCCAGGTCAGCTTCCTCTCCTGTCTGTTGGCTGTCACGTCTTTTCTCATCACCCACGTTCAGTTTTATATCATTTCTCTTACATGAGAAAAAACAGTCCTAAAAAAACCTCTAGAGTTTCTTTGGATCATTGTATTGACTTTGATGTGATAAAAGAAGATGGAGTAAAGCAGAATGGAAAACCCACAGAGCAAAGCGAGATTAATACTTCCAGTTATATTCCAGTCACACACAAATATATATTCAAAGGTTAAAGTGACCAAAATATGTCTGAGATTTATAGTAGACAGCATCTTATTTATTTTTAACATTTTATATAAATAATACAACCATATATATTTGGGGATAGAGTGAGACATTTCAATTTATGTATAACAATGTAATGACCAGATCAGAGGAACTGATATAGGCATTACCTTGGACAATTATTGTTTATTTGTGCTGGAAATATTTAAAATCATCTCTACTAAGTTTTTTTGAAATATATAATTTGAATCATTATCAACCATACTTAAGATTAATTTATGCTGTGCCCATTTATTATTTCAAAACTCTTTGCATTAATCTTCCTGCATCCCCAGGTTACAGCCATTCTATAATTCCAATGGGGATAGTAACTGTTATTTTGTCCTTTAACAGAAAAGCAATGAGTTAGTACTTAAAGGTCACTGGATTTAATTTCTTACCCCATTCACTCCTAATTCAAAGTTTAAAAATTCTGTTTAATAATTTTGAAGATAGGCCATTACATAGTTAATATCAAAGCAAGAACCAGAAATTGAATTTGCTGTCTCAAAACCATTAACCTAATTTCTCTTAGTGAGAAAAAAGAAGACTACACAGTGGTAGAAAAAATGATACTGTCACTTTCTAAAACTACTTTTAAAAAGAAGTATATGTCTTCCTGTCTAGCATTTATTAAATACAAGGCATGACAATTCCTGTTATGATTTAATGCAATGTTCAATTTTTATTATTTTCTAAATGCAATGATTATTCAATAGGACTACACATGCATACCTACTAACCACTAAGAGTGTTCATTTAATTCTTAAATCAAACAAGGCAACAGCTACAGCATTGGATTTTTTAATAAAAACTTTACAGTTTAAAAAGATTATGAAGTTTAATCTCATTTCAGAGCTTCCAAAGGATAAACATGGATTCTATGCATTTATACATAACAAAAACAAATTCAGTAATGCCACAAAATTGATTCAAATCTAAGGTTTCCCTACATGAAGCCTAAGTCATCAAAAAAATTAAGTATATTTATCATTCACTAGTTGGGTGCTGTGGACTGAACAAAATTTAGCTCACTAAACTCAGGTAGATGTTTAAATTCTGAAGTTTTAGGTTAACAATTAATGGATTCTTATCAATCATTGATGAATTAGAATTGTGACAGGTGGGAGGTGGAGCCAATTGTGTGATCTATCTGTGAGAGAGTAGTGTATGTCAATTAAGGCTGGCTTAACTTCTCTCACTGCTTCCTACTGAACCATATGATTGTTCCTCCACAAATGCCATCACCAGCCTTCACCAGATACCAGACAGCTGGGCCAACATAATCCTGAACTGTGAGCCTCAACAATGTAAGCTAAGATAGATCTTTTTCTCACAAGATGTTCCTCAAATACCACCCACTCCTCCCGCCCCCCAAAAAAAGACAGAAATCTTCCTTGTTCATGGATTGGAAAAATCAATAATACCAAAATGTCTGTACTACTCAAAGCAATTTACACATTCAGATTCAATACAATCCCTATAAAAGTTCCAGGGACATTCTTGTTAGAACTAGAAAAAAAAAACCCAAAATTTACATTTAAAAGACCTAAAATAGCCAAAGCAATTTAAAACAGTAAAAACCAACCTGGAGGTATCACAAAAACAGTTTTCAAGACATTACACAGGGCTATTGTAATCAAAACATCAAGGTCCAGAATAAAAATAAACATGTAGACCAATGAAACATGATAGGAATCCCAGAAATAAATCCATACATCTACAACCCACTTTTAAAAAATATATATGCTGAATAAATTCCTGGAGAAAAAAAAAACTGACTCTTCAACAAATTTTGCTGGAAAAACTAGATTTCCAAGTTTGCAGCAATATCCCCATCTTTATATTTATTATACAAGTCAACTCAAAATGGACTAAGCTTCTGAGGTTAGACCTGGAACTGTCAAAACACTAGGGGGGAAACAGAAGAGAAACACCACTGCAAGACATTGTCCTAGACAAAGACTTTTTGGATAAAATCCCTGAAGCACAGGCAATAAAACCAATCATTCAAATGAGAGTATTCCTGTACGGCAGAGTGAACGACGTGAGGAGACAACTGACAAACTGAGAGAAAGTATTTGTAAACTCCGCATCTGATGAAGAATTAATACCCAGAATAGGTAACAAGCTCGGAAACTCGAACAACAAAAAAACAAACAATCCAGTTAAGAAATGGACAGAGTATAAATAGGCTCTTTCAATGGAAGAAATATAAATGATCAATGGACACATCAAACAATGCATAGGCTCACTGAACACCAGTCAAATGCAAATAAAAACTACAGTTAGGTATCATCATGCTCCAGTTAGAGTGGCATTAGCCCTAAATCAACATAAAAAATAGCGGTGAGACTGTGAAGAAAATACATTATTGAGAGGAATGCAAATTACTATCATCATTATGTAAAATAGCATGTCAATTCTTAGAAAAACTAAAAATGTATCTATCACATGACCAAGCTATCCCACTTAAAGTGAAATTAGCATATGAAATCAATACAAGCACTCCCATGTTTATAGCAGCCCAATGCAGAGATATGTGCTCAACCTACACGTCCATCAGCTCATTATTAGATAAAGGAAATGTGGCCTATAAATATGATGGAATATTCCTCAGTCATAAAGAAATGAAATCTTGACGCCCGCAAAAATTGGATGGGACTGGGGGTCAGAGAGCAAAGTGAAATACATCAGATCAGAAAGACAAACATATTTTCTCTATTTGAAGAATTTAATAAACAGTATAAAAATGTGTGGATGTCATAATATTTGGTATAGAGCTATAAATTTGCTTCACCAAATTATACCATGTGCATGACAAGACACCCTTTACTCCCTACTTCATGATCATTGTTGTATATCTCACATATTTTCTGATTTTTACCATTCCTATGATCAAGTCAAGAAACTCCTCTCAGTTATTTTACCTAAAATAACATAAAGCTAACTAACATGGATTTCATACAAGTACAATACATTTTCAGTTTAGGAAAATAATATTCTGTTAGCAATGAGCTGGAGGAAAAAAAAAGAACTAGAAATTTTTAAATCTAACTATATACTTACAACTAGCAGATATCCCCAACTACATCATATGAAAAAGGATATCAGAGAGAATAAAAATAAATTCAATGACAAAACAGAGAGCTGCTACTCTCATAAGTGGTAAGCAAATGCCAGTGTTCCAAAGTGCCTGGCACACTGTCTGCCTTGTTTGGCAATAGCGCAAGGTGCAATCACTGATGGCCAAGAGCACCCCTGATTGAGTCTGCCATGAAGGAGTTACAGTAGTAAGTAGGACCTTGATGAAGTTCTGAAAAGTTGTGACACCGACCAGGCACTTGTGCAGGAACTGGTCTGCCAGTGAGGACGAATGGAGGAAAGAGATTGGATGCCTGAGCAGCTCTTGCTACAGCTAAATCCTTCTGGATGCAAACAAGTAACAGCAAAACTAATTCATCCACACACAAATTTAAATAAATGCCTCCAAATCCAGAGTATAATCCTGACTTCTCTTTTATGCAAATCCCATATAAGAAATTAGTAGGAAGAATTTAAACATTCACAAAGATGAATTACGTTTAAGGAAAAATAATATATAAAAATACTGTAAGTAAAAATAAATGGATAACTGGGAGAGGGTACAGGAGTAAAGGCACCAAAATAATGTCACATTGCTGTTAAATTTTTTGAATAGGTCAATTAAGCAGCAGGTTATTTCAAGCAATAACTAATAATTAATGACATTTATGAGATTTGGAAAATACCAAAAGACAACAGCATCGCAAAAGAAATGGCAGCAGTCAGGATATAATGAGGGGGGAAAGAACTAATTAAAACCATCACCAGCAAATGAATAGCATGGGACAACTACCTATCTGGGGGAGGAGAGAAGATGCAAATGAGTACCACACGCTGTACAGAAATAGTTCCCAAAAAGATAAGCCATTTTAAACACAGAAGCACATGAAGAACTTTGATAGCTACAAAAACTTATAGAAAAACACAATAAAGAAAGCTTCCTAAGCGTGACTGTTTAAAAACTAGAAGTAATCAAAGATTAGTAATCAAAGATTGTTCATTCACCTAGAAATTTCTGTACAAAAATAAAGACAAAAGTCAAATGGCACTTTGAGAAAGATTATTTGCAACTAGTTCCATAAAGATATTCTACAGTAAGTTCAAACCACTTTGAAAATTGGGCAAAATATTGGGACAGTTCACAGAAAAATAAATATAAATGATTCTTAGCCATGAAAAATATTTATCCTCAATTTTAGAATTATGATAATAATTTTCACCTCTTGGATTGGAAATAATCAACCTAACGACATGTTGGCGAAGAGATACCTTTTAACGTAGTCACAGTACAGAAAAATTAAACACTTTTTGGAGAAAGATAATATTCCTCAAAATGTACAATATGCATTAGCACTGAATGGACTGTTTCTATTGATGTAATCCAAAGATAAATTCACAAATGTGTGAAATGCTACATATACAAGATGTTTAGTGCAATATAGTTTTTTATTGATTAAAAGTAGAAAATATAATATGTATCACTAGTGGAATTCCCTCTAAAAAGAATGTAATATCTTTTTTTTACTACCATGAAAAAATACCCAAACCTATTAGTGGGTGAAAAGAATGAAGCACAGAATATATACATGCAAAATAAACTAGGGAGAAGCTAAATATGATTTATACAATAGTCATCGACATTCTCACGCATCCAGCATGTACAAGAGGTTTTCAAAAAGACCAAGGAAATGCATTTTATGGAAAAATTCTGTATTTCAATTTTGAAAATTTATCTATTTCCATTTTCTTCAAAAGGCAGACAGAGAGAAACAAGCAGAAACACACACACAAAGTTCTTACATCCACTGGTTCACACCCCAAATTCCCAGAGCTAGAACAAGCCCAGCCAGGAGGCTGGAGCTCAATCCAGGTCCCCCATGTAGGTAAGAGGAACCTAAGTACATAAACCACCACCGGCTAGCTCCCAGGATGCATGACAGTGGCAGACAGAAATCAGAAGTAGACCTAGAACTCAAAGCCACACATTCCAACTTGGGATTCAGGCATCTATCTGCTATGCCAAACACCCACTCCTGATTTCAAACCTTCTGTTTGCATCAAAGAAACTTATCATTTAATTCCACTTTTCCACATCTTTTCTGTAGTATTTTGGTGCAAGACACTGAGACCATATAAGTCAACTGGAGGGACACAGGTCTCCAGCTCATGGAATTTAGTATGAGGAATAAACTGTCATTTTTACACTGATAAATGCTCAAAGGAAATCAGCAAACTTTATAAAGCACGAACCCTAGTTAGAGAACACTTACATTTCACTAATACAATGTTTCTTACATGTCTGCATCTGTATGAAAAGCAAAAAGGGTGACATGAGCTAGGTTCTTCCCCCTCTCCACCCCTACCCCATTTCTACCATATTAAGCTCAATGACTGATCTGATACACACATGTGGTCTCTCTTAGCCCCGAGAGATCCCAGACTTTTAACATCCTCTTAATGAAGAGGTTTTTGACTAGGGGGTCATTAAATGCCTTTTTTTAAAGATTTATTTATTTATTTATTTATTTATTTATTTATATTTGAAAGGCAAATTTATAGAGAAAAGGGCAAAAAGATCTTCCATCACTAGTTTATTCCCCAAATGGCCACAGTGGCCAGAGTTGAGATGATTGGAAGCCAGGAACCAGGATCTTATTCTGGGTCTCCCATACGGGTGCAGGAGCCCAAGGACTTGGGGCCATCCTCTGCTACATTCCCAAGCCGGAAGCAGGGAGCTGAATCAGAAGTAGAGCAGCCGGGACACGAATTGGCATCCTTGCAGGATGCCAGTGATGCAGGCAGAAGATCAATGTGCTATGGCACCAAGCCAGCCCTTACAAAATGCATTTCAAACATACCTGAATCTTGAATAAATAAGATCTTAGCATTGACTGTTACTATGTTACAGAAATATCAGAGTTGTCTAAATACAAATTCTAGTAACAAATCTAGAGATGAATCCAAAAGTGGTCAAACCCTGAGCACTGAGAATTGGCCTGTGTGTTCTGCCTCACGTTCTCCCGTCCACACGTCTGGACACCGGGGTGGTTCCTGTTCCTCAGCCCTCACTCCACCTGCAGTCCCTCTCATGCCACCATCACCATGGAGCTGTTCACAGGACGCGTACCTGTGTTATACAACCTACAACTCCTAAGACAAGACACGTAGGCCTTCCAAAGAAGGGCAGTGTTTCTGGGTCCATTTCCCACGCTGGTCTCTCTGCTCCAGTCCCTACATTTCCTACCTCCTCAGGTTTCTCTGTTTCCAAGTCCAGCCTCTAGCACACTGGCAAAGGACCCACAGTTTTAATTAACAAGCTTTTGCCACTTTCTGCACAGTCAATTAAAAACACAAAAAGCTTCAGAGTGTTTAACTTACATGCCCAAGTTTATTTGCCTCCCTGGAAAGGCAAAAGCCATCTCATTTCAGGAATGTATTTTTCCCTTAAGCCATCTCGGTAGAAAAAAAACTATCATAGTGGTGCTTTGTACCAATGGTTTTGTTGGAAATAAATTCAGTCTTATAATATGTGCTCATTAGAAATCTTTTGTATGTCAAGGGTGATTCTAAAATGTTTGATGTACCTTCTCATTGCTTTGATGAGACAGCTATATGAGAGGCTACTCATTATTTCTGAGCTTATAAGGAAACCAAAGTATAGTTGCATTTTGTATCTAAGATGTGACAAAAGCCTTTTTAATTGCACAACATACACCTCCAGATTCACAATACTGACAACTATTCCAATGGGTGTTTTTTTCCCTGTAATATTTAGCCTTGGTGACATAAAATATCCATTTTAATTCAACATACTCAGAATTGATGTTCCAAAGAAAATATTAAAATTACTCTAAACACATTGAGAAACTCAAAAATAAACAGAAACAGCTGCTGAATGTCTCACAAGTCACTCTGAGATTCATTTCAATTACCCGACAAAAGGTACCTTAGGTGTAACAGAGCATTTTCAAGTTAAATTTTATGTATATTAGATACAAGCCTACTGGCAAGTATGAACTCTTTCCAATTGTTACTTCTTTTATTTCAGATGACGTTTTCCTAATTCCCTCTTTAATTTTAACTTTTATAGCTAGTTGTAAAGTGAGCAAAATATAACAACTTATACAGCCTTCAGTACCTATGTTAAGGTAAATCTGATTTCCTCTAGAAATATCTTTATTCTTGAAAATTTTTTCAACGGCTATCTTTTTCTGCTGCCATTTTTCCCTAGCAAGAGAAAGCAAATGTAATCACTCTAATGCTTTTAGTGTATAGATCTTGAGTCAGCCTGCCCTTCACATCATCAAGAATTATTTGGTTAAAGTTACGAAATATTATCCATTCAACTCGCAAGCCCTTCACGCAAATCGCAATGGCATTATTGCAGTGAAGCTCTGGGATGCATACATACACTAACTTCAGAGGCACGGGGTTGGATTTTTGTACTCCACATCAAAGTCAGCAACATTAATTGACCCAAAATTCCCTCTTCTCTGAAGTGTGAGCGTGGTGGAGAAGAATACAGTCCTTATCTCTCCTAATACGTGCGTTCCCAGACTTTCATGTTATCCGTTGCCGTAACCCCTTGCAGAGGTCAACATGTGGATGGTACACACCAAGTATCATCTACAGCCCCCAACATACCAAAAAATGTATCAAATGCAAGTCACTCACCAGGTGGGCAATGTCATTTCACCATTATTAAGTACCTATTATGTGCCACCTAACAACGCTGTGTATATTAATTGGTTTTTACAACCAGCTTATGAAATAGACCCATCACCCTAGCTTTGCAGGAAATGAAACTGAGGGTCAGCAAAGCGTGCTAACCTACCTTTTCAGTTCAAACTTGTCCACCATGACATGTCATGAAAGTACCTCAACTTCTCAGCAGAAAACTAATGCCACTATGAAGCTTTAGGGTGTTCCTATTTCATACTTCAGTAAAATATCTACATATTGAATATGGCTAGAAATTAACAAGTAAATAAAGTCTTTAAAATGGTCTTTTAAATCAAATAAGCCCTTGGCTTCTATCAGGCATTGCCGCAACGACAGTCATCTGAGTAGCTTTGGATGGAACTGCTTATTTCAAGGTGCACCATGGATGCTCTGAGATCCTGAAAAGTTTGTCAGATTCCAACTCATCTTAGAAGAAAAGCAGGTACTGGAGAGGGAACTCACATTAACAAATGGAAAAGCATAGCAATGGGTAAGTGTCTTGAGACTTCAGGGCCTCAAGCAATGATCCTCCCTTGGACTTCTCTCTCCCCTTTCTGATACCACTGCCTCCCACCAACTTACCTCCTTGCCCTTCAGACCTGGTCACTGAAAACTACTCAGCTTTCATTTTCACTAGAGGGAGGTCTTAGGTGATGAAATCTCCTTAGACAGTAGACTAATTGGCAGCCCAACAAAGAAGAATCAGGTAATTGGATATGTCCATAAAAGAAGAAACTATTTGAAGAAATTGTACTTATTTTTAGTCGATGTTGAATCCAGAAAACGTAAGGAACAGACTCAAAATCTGCGGGCATCTGAGACTGCAATGAAAAGCACATACTTTACAACTAATGTGTCTTTGAAACTGCAGAATTATGAACTAGGGGAAATGAAGGATTATGTAATCAGCCATTATTTTACCCAAAAAAGCACTCTTAACAAGTTCAAACCCATGTTTTCTTCCCAGCTGTTTGTAAATCCCATTCCCTATCCTCACCATTGGTGTTAAGATTGCTGTTACTGAATACATAAGCTCCATGTCTTAAAAACACTGCCGTGTTACCCCTCTGAATCACCACACAGACCCTCAGAAACTCCCTAAAGGAAAGACTGTATGGACATGATTTTTTGATATTAATATAACAAAGTATTTCTTTGAAAAAAAATGAAACAGCTAGCTCAATAGAGAGTTTCCTCCAGGGACCAAAACCAACAACATTCTCATTAGATCTGTAGATACATATCCCAATTTCTGCTTTGATTGTGTTCTGATCAACAGGAAGAAAAACAAGGTCAGGAAAAGCCATTAAGTAGGCTGTTCTTTTTTTTCAACCCATCTCAAAGGATAACCTCAAAACCTAGGGTTCTAAGAATAAAGCAAAGCGATGGTATGTGGAGGTGTGCTTTCCCATATAGCTACTCTTTTTAGATAAAGTTAGGTCAAAATGTGCCATTTTATTACATTAAGCCAGGAAAGTAGTTGAATAGCAGGCATGGATCTTTTCAATATCAATCCAAAAATAGATACTAAGTGGTTTATAATCAAGTCTTAAGAACTTCTTCACCTTTAACCTGTCCACGTCATACCATACAATTAGAAAGCTATTTTCCAGTCCCAAAAACTTAATTACTTATCTATGTAGAGTGTGCTGTGCTTTTAACACCAATTACATCTTTATTCTTTAGTAAATTGCTTGTTAATGAAAATAACTCAGTAGCTTATTGCTTTGAAATGTGTTTTTTAATTTATTAGAGAATGCAGCTGCTGTTTTTAATGGAAACTATAGACTGGACTATCATTACGTAATGCAATTGTCTGGAAATAACCTTTATACTTATAAACCAATAATTGACTTCATTTACCTTAAGTTCATTCAACAAATATTTATAGAGCACCACCATGTGTCTGGCACTGCTCTGAATGCTTATATCACTGGATGAAAAATACAAAAGCATTCATTCCCCTGCCACAATAAAAATATGAGGTGTCTACTGAGTTAGAAGAGGGTAAGTGGGGCCCAGCACCAATAGCCAAGTGGCTAAATCCTTGCCTTGCATCTGCCAGAATCCCATGTGAATGCTGGTTCATTTCCAGGCTGTTTTGCTTTCCATCCAGCTCCCTGCTTGTGGCCTAGAAAAGCAGTCGAGGATGGCCCAAAGCCTTGGGACCCTGCACCCACTAGGGAGACCCAAAAGAAGTTCCTGGCTTCTGATCGTCTCTGCACTGGCAGTTCCAGCAACTTGGGTAGTGAACCAGTGGGCAAAAGATTTTTTTGAAACTCCTTCAGTAAAAATAAAATTAATCTTGAAAGAAAGAAAGAAAGAAAGAAAGAAAGAAAGAAAGAAAGAAAGAAAGAAAGAAAGAAAGAAAGAAAGAAAGAAAGAGAAAGAAAGAAAGAAAGAAAGAAAGAAAGAAAGAAAGAAAGAAAGAAAGAAAGAAAGAAAGAAAGAAAGAAAGAAGGAAGGAAAGAAAGAAAGAAAGAAAGAGAGAAAGAAAGAAAGAAAGAAAGAAAGTTCGTTCTAGGAGAACAGAACTAGAAAGGGGTGATAAGTACTGAGCATGCAAGAATGCAAGAGGTGAGTTTGACCTGGGGGACACACCTCCCGGCAGCGTGGTGGCTTCTGGAGCCATCTGAGGCAGGTCAAACTCAATGCTTAGGGCCATAGTTCCAGCCACCACTGCCAACTGGTGGGCAAATCCTGGACTTGGCTGTGCCCAAGTTTTCTCCCTTCATAGTATAATTACTATGAAGGGATGTTGGCAGCTTGGGTCCCTGGCTCCGCCCACCATTGCCAGGATGGGCCCAAGTGAGTTCAACCTAGGGGCTTGGGTGGACAGACCTCCCAGCTGTGTGACAGGTGCTGGGGGGACCTGAGTCAGGTCGGGATCAATGCTTGGAACCCTAGGCCTAGTCATTGCTGCCAAACAGAAGGCAAATGCTGGCCTTGCCTAGGCGCAAGAGATTTCACTGGCTGCCCAGTGGCAAGCTCTGGAGTATTGGGGATGTGGAATTACTGCCCAGGGACATCCTGGATAAGGTCACTGTACATGTATATGAGAAATGAATCCTGAGGGACTCCCAATGACAGGATCACTGTACTTGCAGGTAAGCAAGGGAACTGAGACCTGGTGGTTTGGAGGGGAGTGACTGGAAGATCTGTATGGGTCAGACTGATACACCAGCCCACATGGGAGTCCTGAGTAGGACTTGTTAATGTAGAACATTGCTGACCACCACATGCCAATCCATGTAAAAGCTAGGGCTGGGGGCCTGTTTAGCAGGGATAGATCCCAGTACCTGACTGAATGTCAGAACAGGAGATGGGTCATATTAGGCTGAGCCTCGACACTAACGAAAACGCGAGAGAACCAGGTCCGGGGGCAGATTCTGTGGGGGGGATATGTGGGTCAAAACCTGTTGAAATATAAGTCCCACTGGTTAGCTCAAGAGTTGAGGTGGTGATGGGCTGAGCTAGGTGTGACCTTGGAACCTGCCACACTCATGGGTACAGGAACCAAGACTAGTCTGGGCAGATCCAAGCTGCAGCACCTGCATGTGCATCCTAAAACAGGGTGTGTGGCAGGCTGGACCACAATATTCACAGCTCATACAAGGTTAAGATGGAAGGGCAGACTGTGCCAGGCAAGGGCCTAGCACCTGCTGGCATGCATGAGATCTGGGTCTGGGAGTAGACCAAGTAGGGGAACATGGGAAACTCCCCTAGTGAGTCATAGCTCCCACTGATGAGCACATGCTGCAGGTTTGAGGGTCGGACAAGCTGGGCAATGTAGCTCCAACTGTTGGCAAATGTGTAGGTTGGTTTTGGAAGGGGAAGGACTGGGAAGGGCCAAGCAAACCTTAGCTCACCAACATGTGCAGAAACCAGGCTGAAGTACATGTAATGCTGGGCTAGACTGTCACACCTACTGGTCTGTATGAGCCAGGGATGGGAGCAGACTGAGCAGGGACAGGTTCCAGCACCCACCAGTAAAAGTTGGGACTGGAAGCAGGCTGGGTCAGGCCAGGCTATAGCATCTAAAAGCAAAGGCCAAGACAGGTAAAGGACTATGCCAAGCTGGGTCAGATCAACCACTGGCATGCACAAGATCTGTGGCTAGGAACAGGCCTAGTTAGGAAGCAGAGGGGACACCCTGGATGGGTTGTTGTTCCCACTGGTGAGTGCAAAGGCCAGAGTAGGGGTTGCTATCTGGTCTGGGCAGGGTTGTAGTTTGCCTCAGCACAAGTGTGGGCTGGGTCTGGGGTGCGCCAGACTGGCCTAGACTCCAGCACCCACTGGTGCTCGTGAGAATCAAGGTAGGTGTAGGATGGACTAGGCTAGGTCTCTGCCCCTGGTGAGCCACGTGTGAATTGTGTCTGGGTGTGGATCAGGCTTGGCTGGGCTGTAATACCCAACAGTAAAAACCGGAATGGGTGAAGGCCAGTCAGGAAAGGCCATTGTTCCTGCTAGGACAGGAAGGGACTAAGTAGGGCTGACGCATGGACCCATCGATGGGTGTGAGATCTGGCATTAGGAGAGGTTCGGATGGAGGAGCTTGGGTAACTCCTCTGTCAGGATACACTCCCTGCAGGTGAGCGCAAGAACCATAATAGACCAGAACAGTCCAGGAAATGGTACCCACCCACATACATTCTGCAGAGATCTGGTGGCGGCAGGGGGCGAGGGTTGAGTCATATCACCCGCTGGGAATCTGAGCACCAGAATGGAGTGTGGGTCAGGCCAGGTTGTGCTGTAACACAAGCCAATTCACATGAGGGCCAGGACTGGGATCCAGATGGGTTGGGCTAGGCTATAGCCCCCACCAGTGTAAGCTGCCATTGGTGGTGGGCCAGGCCATAACAGGCTACAGCACCCACTGGCAAATGCCAAGGTGAGGCGGGCCATGTCAACCTGGGCCGCAGCACCCAACAAACATACGTGAGACCCAGGGTGAAGGAGTGGTGAAGCTTGTAGGGGAACTGTGGGCGGCCTCCCTGCTGGACCACCACTCCCACTAGAGAGCATGAGTTGGGATGGGGGCAGACCAGGCCAGGCAGGGCTATAACACCTGGTGACCTCTTGTAAGCTGGATCAGGGAAAAGCCAAGTTGGGTTGCCTGTTCCTTCTTCTGGTGCATGCATGAGCCAGAGTAGCTGTGGCTTGGCTGGGCTTTACCACAGCATCAGCAGGCAGAGGCTGGCACGGAAGGCAAATTCTGTCAAGTTAACTGCAAAACCACCTGGAGAGTGCAAGATCGGGCGGGAGGGTCGGGGGCGGAATTATTGCAGGCTGCTCCAACAAGGCTGAAGCTCCAACTGGTGTACATGAAGGCTGAGTGTAGGGTCAGGCTGGACTGTAACACCCATTGCTTTGTGTAGAAGACAGGGCTGGAGGCAGAACTGACCCAATAATTGTAACCAACAGCATGTGTATAAGCTGATTGAGGTGAGGGACTATACCGGATCCTGTACTGGTAAGCAAACACAAGAATCAGGTCTGGGATCACCTTAGCCTGAATACTTACAAAATCTATTTTGGGGGAATCTGATTTATTTGAAAGAGAATGACAGAGAATGAGAGAGACAGAGACTTTCTATACTCATTACTCCCTAGATGGCCACAATGGCCACAGATGGACCAGGCCAAACCAGGAGCTTCTTCTGGGTCTCCCACATATTGGTAAGGGCACAAACACTTAAGTCATCTTCTGCTGCTTTTCCCAGGCCATTACAGGGAGCTGTATAGAAAGCAGAGCATCTGGGGCCCAGCACCAAAGCCTAGCAGCTAAATTCCTCACCTTGCGTGCACCAGGATCCAATGTGCACACCAATTCCTGTCCTGGCTGCTCCACTTCCTATATAGCTCCATACTTATGGCCTGAGAGAGCAGTAGAGGATGGCCCAAAGCCTTAGGCCTCTGTACCCATGTGGAAAGAGGCTATTGGCTCCTGGCTTCTAATCAGCTCAGATCCAGCCATTGCGTCTACTTGGGGAGTGAATCTGTGGTTTGAAGATCTTTCTTTTTGCCTCCTTTTCTCTGTAAATCTGGCTTTCCAGTAAAAATAAATAAATCTTTAAAAAAATATATTAAGTGAAACAGCTGGGACAACAAGTAGGCATTCTACAAGATGCTGGTATCACAGCCAACAGTCTTGCCTGCTATGCAACAATGCTAGCCCAATCACAATTTTCACATAGCATAATATGCTTCATGTTATACATGAAAATAATATTCCCTTGTATCCTAACAATAGATTTCTTACTGAAAATAATTTTAAAATCCATGTGATCAGCATAATTGCATGACTCCATTCAATTTAGCACTCTGTATTGTCTAAATTCCAGTCTGTGGCTGATATTGAAAAGTAGTTCAAAAATAAGGCAAACATTTAAGTACTTAGCCAGTTTGAACTATACTATGGAGAAAAATACTGTGTTCATTCATGAGCAAACTAACATTTCTTTAAAATATTTATGTTGTCAAGGCAGATTTCTCCAAGAACTAGATACTTAAGTATGGTATGCTCTAATTTTTTTAGACTGTCATTACATCAGACTTCCAGAAAATGTCTTTTAACAATATAAACCACATGTTTCAGAACAAACACAGATTTGATAAATGGCACAACAGTTCTACTTCCCTAATGATCCATGCTCCCACATTGTTTCTCCAACATATCTCTCCACCATGTCAGAATGTGGGTGTATCTATGAAAATTGGTATCATTGTTGGGAAGTCTGAAAGAAATAACAAGGTGTATGGTGCTACTAGTGGTGTGAAAGCAAAATAACTCCCAGACTGGGGCAATCAGAGCGGTGTACTCATGACAAAAGGCAAGGTGGCTCTGAGGGATATCAAGCAATGCCAAACTGAAAAAGCAGTAGGGACCTCCACATCAGCAGAAGCCAAAGTATAACTAAAACACAAGCTACTCAACAAACCTTCCATGAGTATCTACTACACACTAAAGCCTCCGATAGTAGGTATAGATAGAATAATGAATAAATAAGTCATGAGGGAGGTAAACATTAAACGAATCATACAGGAACACACAAAATGAATCACCTGATACAAAGGAAGTGGAACTGTAGTTTAACAGTATGGCAAAACATTGATACCTATCATGAGCTAGAAGCTGTTGACCCAATCCTACACATGATTTAGCCTAAACCTTTAAAAATGTGGTAGTCTCAGGGAATTACATTTCTTCCAAGATACCTTACAATTACAAAAATGAGTAACCCAATGGACAGGTAAAAGCTTTGCTGGTTTTTATCACCTAGCTTTAGTCATTTATATTGTCACCCTACTGACCTAAGAATTCACAAGCCTGACACCAGCTTTGTGGCACCACGGATTCATCCCACCACCTGCAATGCTGACATCCCACACTGAGTGCCAGTCTGACCAATGGCTACTATACTGCAGATCCACCTCCTGCTAATGTGCCTGAGAAAGCAGCAGAAGATGGTCCAAGTAATTGATTCACTGTCACCTATGTGAAAGATCCAGATGGAGTTTAAGGCTCCTGACTTTGGCCTTACTAGTTCTGGCCATTACAGCCATTTTGGAAATGAACTAGCATATAAAGGTTTAGGTCTCTACCGCCCAGCCCACCCTCCATAACTCTGCCTTTCAAATGACTAACCTTTAAAAAAAGTAGAAAAATTCACAAGTCCACCCACATTTGGAAGAGAGGAATCCTAGACCAATATATTTCATAGAGAGAAAGGGGATAATTTTGATCCATAACTGGTGGGAAATGGGCATTTGGTAATGGCATTCTTGCTGGTAGAATACCAAGGTAGCACAGAGCATCACATGGCAAAAGAAAGCATAGTCAGGAAAAGAATCACATGGCTAGCAAGGGAGCAAAGAGTAAGTGGACGTGGCTCAGGCTTCTATAACCAAAATGCTCGAGAAAAAGCTTCTGAAAGCATCCCACCAGCAACCTAAGACTTTCCAACTAGACTTCCTTCCTAAACACCATAACGTGATTAAGTTTCCTTCCTCTTAGTACTACCAACTTATGACTTCGGGGATTTAATCATCTGGCTGGGTTCAGGAGCAAAACAATCATGGCAGGTACCAAGGTCATATTGCAAAAGAAGAAGTACAATGAAACACATTGTGATGCCTCATTTGGGGAAATATCATTTCCTACATACGTGATCTTAGACTACTGAATTTCAATATTTGAAAGTTATTTGTATTATATAGAACAAGAGTAAGCAAATCATGATCTGCTGCTTGTTTTTGTAAACAAAACTGTATTGAAATACAGCCACATCTACTAATTGAAAGAGTCATGGGTAAGGAAAAAAAAGAGCCATAGAGATCTACTCAAAGGTAAAAATATTTACAGGATGGCCTTTTATAAAGTTTTCTGACTTATAGGCAGAATGTTAATTAAACACACAAACACTCAAATTAGACAACCTGATTTCAAATCTCAGTTTTGGAGGTAGCCAGTTATTGTGGTTTTAAGCAAGCTACTTAATCTAAATTGGCATTTTCTGACCTATTTTATATAAAGTCTGTCATTAAGTCAATAGTGTTAAATGAAACAATGCATGAAAAACCACTCAAAAATCTTGATTCTTGTTATTAGAAGAAGTATCTCAAAAATATCAGCAAGGTCCATTTATGTTCTGTGCTTGTCTTTAAAGAGTCATACACTGCAGATTTCAACATGTCTGCTAGTACAGGAAGCTTTATCTTTAATCATTCTATTTGAAATTTCTTCTTTCCAGTTGCTTTAAATGTGTCCCTTAGGGATCTATGCTATCAAACCTTATACTATCTCCTTGAGGCTACATAAAACATCTCTTCCAAATGCTAGGTTCTTCTAATATTTGAAAGAATTTGCCTGAATTTTATCTTATCAAGAATATACATCTTCAATCCTTTCCTTTGCTTCTCTTAAGACACAATTTGTGTCCTTTTCCCCACTTTCGTATTTTCCTTTAGAAAGGAATATAATACTTTTATTCAGACTTGTAAAAGACCTCAGGATCACAGAAAGGCTTAGGCTCTTGTTCCCTAAAATCTCTGTATTATTCTAGTCACTTCTGCTTCTCAGTCTTTTCCACCCCTCTTGTTCTGGGAGTTGGTTTTAGATTCTGAGACAAGTCTTCCCATTTACCCACCTAAACACTTCATCTTATATATCTTCAGCTTACAGAGATCTTTCCAAATTTGACTGAAGTTGTCATTGCCCATCAATGATATCAGAAAATATGATATCTTTCTGATATCTTTATCTAGACTTTAATAAACATCTCAAGAAGTTAAAATTAATGCAGTGAATAGGCCTGAACCCAATTAAGGCAATCAGTATTATTTTAATAATTGCATTGCTACCTTCTTTGTCTTTGGTTGACTTTAATAATTATCTAATTCATCAGTCTCATTTCAAGTATCATTTCTCTTAGTAACAGAAGCTAGAAGCAAATGCTAATGAAAATATAAAACATTTTTCTTTCCATATTACACTCAAAAATTATGAATCCCTGAGGCTGGCACCTTGCAGCACCAGCATATGGGCACTGGTTCATGTTCCAGCTGCTCCACTTCCAATTCAGCTCCCTGCTATGGCCTGAGAAACCAGCAAAGGTCAGCCCAAAGCCTCAAGACCCAAAACCTAAGTGGGAGACCTAAAAGAAGCTCGTGGATCCTGACTTCAGATTAGTTCCAGTTGTTGTGGCCATTTGGGGAAATTAACAAGCAGATGAAAAATCTTTTTCTTTGTGTCTCTCCTTCTTTCTGTAAATCAGCCTTTCCAGTACAAACTTTTAAATCTTTTTTAAAAATATCCATCTATATTATTCAATGGTCTCCAGATAAACAAAACCAACTAGACTGATTTGTTCTAAGGAACTTATTCACATGGTTATGGAGGCTGGTAAGTCCAAGGCTGGCAAGCTGGGGATCCAAAGAAGAGTTGTGATTCAAGTTCAAGTATATTCTACTGTTTTAGTATCTTCAACTGATTAAATGAGATCCATTCACATTGAGGAGTGTGAATGAAACAGTTTACTCTAAGTTCACTTAAATATTAATGTAAATCTAAAAAATTCCTTCATGAAAATATCTAGAATAACAAAGAATGACACATCTGGGAAACACAGTTCAAACAAGCTGACACATAAAAGTCATCATGATAGTGGCTCTAATACCTTTAGATATTTTTTTTCTTGCAATGAAAGTAGCTAAAAATATAAGTACCAAAAATTCAGGTTTGATAATTGGCCTTTTTATAGCACATAGTCTGTTACAAAAAAACCACAATTAAGTTTGTGTCTGTCTGAGTGGGTAAATGGCAAAATATACCAATTTATTTTGTTTTCTAAGTACACCATCTTAACACATAAACTAAAGTTTAACTTTTCTAAATCCATAGAAGATTAATAGTGGGAAGAAATGAGACCAACTAGGATTTGTGAGGTACACCTTGGACCAGGTATTTGGCTCAGCAATTAGTTTGCCACTAAGATGTCTATAACCCATATCAGAATTCCCAGGACCAAGTCATGCCATCACTTTCAATCCAGCTTTCTGCTAATTCACATCCTGAAAGGCAGCAGATGATGGCTCAAGGATCTGGGGCCTTTCACGCACATGGAAGACCAGGATTGTATTTCTGCCTCCTTGTTTCAGCCTAGCCCAACCAGCAGATGAAAAATTTCTCTATGTCCAAATAAAATGAAGATAAATAGATATTTTTAAATAAAGTTTTTTAGTATTGTTATAAGGTGCAGAATCTAGATGTAACAACGAATTCATTTCTGCTCCTGAACCCACTCACCTCTTCTGAAATATTACTTTCATATTTTCAATGTTTGCAATATTTTAAATTAGTTATTTCTTCAAATGATTTCACAAGATTATTGAAACAAATACCTATTTAAATAATAAGCTTTCAAAGCACTAAATGCTAGCTCAGCACAATATCTGTGATGGAACTCTCCTAGATTTAAAAAAAAGCCTGTGTTGTCTATGGAAAATACATTTTACTGAACTACTGTCTTGATACTGTTTGAATAATTCTAAGTCTCTTATGTGATTTTGTTTCCAGATTAGGCATTTATAATGAATAGAAGTTACTGATTTAGAAGTTTTAACAGACTTTAAGACTTATTTAATGAACCCTACTTTTAGGTCCTTTTGTGTGTGTATGTGAAGCTTACAGATTCTTTTGTTATACTTTCCACTGTTTAGGTCTGGATGTGTGGAGGAGAAATGTTTGATGTTCCATGTTCTAGAGTTGGTCATATCTACAGGAAGTATGTACCTTACAAAGTTCCATCTGGGACCAGCCTGGCAAGAGTGAGTAACTGGGGATGAAAACAGGATAGATTTGACAGGATTTTCTATGGAGAGAGTACCTGGTCTCCCTCATGGTATAATTTAAGCACAGGAGGACAGTAATGCTTTAGTGTATAGGGAGTTTTGACTTTTCTAATTTTTTTTAAATTATTTATTATTTAACTTCAGTAATTACATTGTATTATGTGACACAGTTACATAGATACTTAAGAAAGCACTAACTAGTATGCTAACTCTTGGTATTATTGTAAAACATTTAACATAGCAGACATCTTCAAAAGTTCACAGAAAATGTGTATCACAAGAAAGCTGTGTGGGCTTTTAAAATCTTTTCATTCTAAAATAAACTTGTGTTTCAATTCCATTTTTCCCATAAATTTGTAAGAGTGCCCTTGAATATGTTTATTGATATTCTTTATCTTGTAGGTAAAAATGGATGATTTAGCAAATGTCTTGTTCATACATACACACATGAAAGACACCAGCACAGTAGGAGTTTGAGGATGAACTACAGGTCTATAGAATGAATCTCAATTATTTTCTCCATATGGAGTATAATAGAACAGTTAACAGACAGAAGGAAAAGGGGGTAAATGGGTGATAGAGAAGGTGGATGTCCAAAAACTGCCTTCTCATTTGCAACTAAGCCCAGTTTTGCATTAAATTCTATTTCATCCCCAAAATTATAAAACCTACCAAATCTTTTTTTTTAAGTTTTATATACAAAATGCAAGGATTCCTTTCTCTACGGCCTTTTACAAAATTCCCATGCAAGTTTGTGAGGACATAGTTGCAATGCTTTCTCCCCCACAATCCTGACAGTTGCTCTATTTTCTTCTTCACGGCTGAGCTCTTCATCTCCAGCATAATATGCATCTGCTACTTTCCCAATGCCAAATCCAGAAAATGTCTTTTACCACATCCATTGTACAATGCTCTCTATAGGGATTTATTTCTGAATTGTTCATTTTGGCATTTTTTTCTCAATGGACAACTTATAACAATTTGAGGCTTTTATACAAAGCTCCATAAGCTCATATCACAAACTAACTTTTGTAATAAACAAATAAACAAGCATACTGGAGCATCAGGACTCATTACAGCATTCACACTTCAAAGGCTAAGACTGTGTTTGTTTTATTGGCCACTGTGCTAATCAAGAAAACACTATGGGCTTAAGATGTGTTGTAAGATTTATTTGCTTTACTTTAAAGAGCTAGAGAGAGAGAGAGAGAGAGAGAGAAATATTCCATCTAGTTGCTCATTCCCCAAAAGGCTGCAATGGCCAGAGCTGGGACAGTCTGAAGCTGGCAGCCAGGAGCTTCCTTCGGGTCTTCCACATGAATGTAGGGGCCCAAGACTCAGGCCATCTTCAGCTGCTTTCCCAGGCTATTATCAGGCAACTGGTTTGTGAGTAAAGCAGCTGGGACTCAAACTAGTGCCTATTTGGGATGCCAAAGCCATACACGAAGGATAGTGCACTGGCCCCAAACTTAAACATTTTAATGAAGTAAAACATAGGCTTAATTAATGGTGAAATATTTAGAGAGGAAGTTGTTCCTCTTTAGTTCATGATTATTGCCACCAGGCAGTATCACCAGTTTTCTTTAGTCACATCCATAATCTTATTTATGGCAGTTACAGTTCAGAATAATCAACTTGCATTATATACACCTTGAAGAAAAATAGTCCAGTTTTTCCTTCTTCCACCTAAAATGAGTTAGACAAAAACAACATACTCCCCTAAAAAACTATAGAAATACACCATTTGAGGAAAAGAGAAACACTTACAAAATCATAAATTAGGGCCCGGCGGCGTGGTCTAGCGGCTAAAGTCCTCGCCTTGAAAGCCCCGGGATCCCATATGGGCGCCGGTTCTAATCCCGGCAGCTCCACTTCCCATCCAGCTCCCTGCTTGTGGCCTGGGAAAGCAGGAGAGGACTGCCCAATGCTTTGGGACCCTGCACCCGCGTGGGAGACCTGGAAGAGGTTCCTGGTCCCGGCATCGGTTTGGCGCGTACCGGCCCGTTGCGGCTCACTTGGGGAGTGAAACATCGGATGGAAGATCTTTCTCTCTGTCTCTCCTCCTCTCTGTATATCCGGCTTTTCAGTAATAATAAAATCTTTAAAAAAAAAAAATCATAAATTAATTAAAGAGCAGTGTTTTGGGTAAGGAAATATGGGCATTTTTAAGGTTTATTTATTCTTATTAGAAAGGCAGATTTACAGACAGAAAGCAAGATAGAGAGAAAGATCTTCAGTCTGCTAGTTCACTCCCCAAGTGGCTGCAATGGCCAGAGTTGAGCCAATCTGAAGTCAGGAGCTAAGAGACAAAAGTGTCTTCCACGTCTCCCACACAGGTACAGTGTCCCAAGGCTCTAGGCCATCCTCTACTGCTTTCCTAGGCCACAAGCAGGGAGTTGGATGGGAAGTGGAGCAGCCTTTACATGACCCTGTGCCCATATGGGACCCCAGCAGATGCAACGCAAGGATTTAGCCACTGAGCCATTACACCAAGCCTGAAACATGGGTTAGCTTAGTCGTAAGACCTATTATATCAGAACTGGAAAATAAGAATTTATAGAAAAGTTAGTGATTGAACAATTGGGCACACACATCACAAATGAATCCTGTGGATATAAATCTTAGTGGTTTAAACCATCCTAAAGATAATGCTGTTCTATGATTTATCCATTTTCATTCACGCATAGGCTTCCAGTTTATCCCCCAAAATGATTCATTTCATTTGCAAGATGGATGATTTGTGTGGTTGTTTTATACTCAAAAATAAAATGTAAAAACTGGAGGCGGGACCAGATGAGTTGTGCTGATCCAAAAACGATCATTTTCAAAAAATAAAACTGTCCATATATTTTTAGGAAAGAAATTTAGTATTTTTCAAGAACTGTCAAATATAGGGAAACTGTGACAAACACATAAAACTTCCAGGAAAAAGTAAGTATCCAAAAAAAAGTCCATAATTCTGAATTTTAATCTTTTCTACTTAAATTTTACTTGAGAGCTCATTTTTATTTTTTCTAAGCTGTTGGAGCAATCAGAAAGTCATAAATATTGAAGCTCAACTGCCAGTCTAAGAACATTTTATGATTTTAAGTTTAAAAAGTACATTAAAATGAGAAACAATCCTGATATTTTGAGGAAGAATCTTAAGTACCTTGCAACACTATGAATTACTATTAAATCTTCAGAAATCAGAAGAGTTTGTAAAGATGCTTAAAATGCAGGGCCACATCTACTCAATCGACATTTAAATCTTCCCAGCTTCATTTGCAAGCGGACAAGAAGCTGGAGACATGACCCTGAAGGCTTATTTTCTTTAAAAAACTGGTTTATTTCTTTTAAAATATTTACCTTTCATTTATGTGCCTGGGTTAAATGATGATCCCAGCAAACCTTCAAAACACATGAACACAGACACAGAGTCATATTTGTCAATAGTCTATGTATTCTAAGCATCATATAGAAATAAATTCAAATAATTAGGTTTTCAATGCTTTCTAGTTACCTAGTGCTACACTCTGGTTGGAACAGACAAGATAAACATAAATGAGGAGTGGCCGTTTGGCTCTGTTAAAAACGCCTCTCAGGACGCCTGCATCACACACTGCAGTGCCTGATTCCTGTCCAGACTGGGCTCACAGTTACCAGCTTCCTGCCAGTGTGCACCTGGGAAGGCAGCAGGTGAAGATTGAAGTACTTGGGTCCCTCCCATCCTTGTGGAAGACTTAGCTGGAGTCCTAGGCTCCTGGTTTTGACCTGGTCTAATCTGACTGCTGCATGTGGTTTGGGAGCAAAGCAATGGATGAATTTGCTCTCTATGTCTGGCTCTTTCTCTCGTTTAATTATGGAGAGTGAAACAAAGAGAATCAATATTTAAATATATACATATATTAAATCATTAGAAGCCAAGACAACGCGGAGTTGTTCAAATGTATAGAGGAAAGAGGAGAAGAAGAGAAGGTGGCATCACAGCTATGACCTTCTCCAGTCCTCTCTGGAATTGGAAGAGGACCTCCGAGCATATGTCAATTAAAGCAACAAGTTTCATAGAACACTGGTTCCCAAACTCAGGATCAGTGACCAGAGTCGATTTCTTGGCATTGTTTTTTAAATCTAACTTCACTGAATTTAGAAAAACGAGTATCACAGTAATTTTTTTCTATTAACATAATCCCTTTTCTGCAATAATTATAAGCTTTTTTCCCTCCAATTATGATAAAATACAATTTTTTGGTAAATGCCTTTATTTGTTCAAAACAAAAATGATCATACCTGTATCATTTTCCACAAAATGCAAAACATCTGAATGCACTGTCTTACGATTCAGCATTATCTAGGAATCAGAATACTAACTTCTCATCAGCTCAGTTGGGTATTTTTACTGGATCAGCTCAGGGTCTAATATTAGAATACTGGAGCACAGTTGGAGTATCTTTTCAGCAGGGACAAACAGTAGGGGTGTCATTTTCACTAGGGAAAAACAGCAAGTCCCTGAGGAAAGGAATATTCATTCCCAGGTGTTGGAACACTAGAAAACCTCCATAGCAATCTTCCTTTCTTTGGCCTGGCAGGGATAGTATTCATCACAGAAGGGACACAGGATGGTGCTGTGCATAGCCCTTGATTGCCCCCAGAGCTAACAGAAGAATTTCAGAGAAAACCCCACATTCCAACAGACGTTATGTGAGGGGAGTTCTATGCTGAAAGAGCAATAGTTGCTGGCCTTTTGGGGGAAATTCAAAGACTTCTTTGAGAATGTCAATGTGTTGGAGACCATCAAAGCCACAAGACCTGAGCCATGTGGATCTAATAGCAAAAACATATCAGGGAAGTGGGAGAGCAGAGCAATTACTCCATAACTAAACATAGCAGCTGACACAAAACCATTGAGCCCTAGTCCTCCCGAGAGCTGGCCAAACCTGGGCATTTCCCAAGCAGGGTCCTGATGACCTTGGAGGGCGGCTCTGCAGATGTGTGGGGATGCCCTGGAAGTGCACACAGCTGCCTTCTGAGCAGCAGACAAGGTTACAACTGACCTTCACCCTTCAGAGAATGCAAATCAGGGGACTGCACATTTCTGTTTCACCTCTGGCACAGTAGCAATAATTTTCTTGTTGCAAAATTTCATCTTGTGTTTTATGGAAACCAATCAAGGAGCCAGAAGAATTTAGATTTTTACAACTTTCAGGATAATGGCAACAACCAAGGATGTAAAATCTCATAAAAATCAAATTGTACAGGATGTTTCACGGTTCCTGCAAACGTTAATTCACAGTAAAAAGGGTGGATGTTGACTGGTTAGTGAGTAAAGACGCATCTGTGAGCCAAAGTCAGCCTTCCTTCCCAAGTTATGCTCTTAATCATCCTGCCTCTTAACATAGGTTGAAATAAAGAGGATCAGCTGGGGCCTCTACAGTAGGTGTGCCAGGAGGATTAAAGCACCAAGTAGGGATAAATAGGCACAGAGAAGTATGAAAGACCATGTTTGAGATCCATGGAATTGAATCATGAATGTGCACTGGAGGCAGATCCTGGAGTAACCTCTATGCAGACTATCAGTGTGGCCTTTTTCTAACAGACCAAGGGAAGAAATTTATAACCTTGGAACAGGAAATTTCAGGATAAAAAAAAATTTCAGGATAAAAAATTTCAGAGGCACAATGGAAAGACAAAACTAGACAGTAACATTTTGAATATAGGAAGTATTGGTAAAGAAAATATCATGCAAGATATTTATTAGCTTACCATCCTGGACAAGCAGGGTGAGGGTTAAACATGACTGCGAGGTTTCCATCTTGGCATCTAATTAAAAAAAAACTGTCTCAATATAAAGCTAGAAAAACAAGAAAGAGGTAGAGAGAAGATGCTGAGGTTGCTTTTAGATAATCTGGATTCTAAGAGGTAGCTTACACGTGTGTTCAGGGGCATCCAGATCTAAGGAGACATACATATTCTTTCCATACAGAATTCCCAGAGTCCACAAAAACTTTCCACATTTTCCTTAATGAAAAAAGTATCTATTGTACCAGATTCTGTGCTAGGGCTTAAAAAGTTAAAGGACAAATAAACAGAACACAAATCTTAATTTCTTTCATCTGATGGCTTCAGTTATGACTATAGTGTCTACATTGCTCACAATCTATATGCAACTGTCAGAGTATTATGGATTTGAGAGAAGAAATAGTGAAAATAAACTCATTACAGAATGAAATGCATACCTTATACATATCCCTGAGCTTTTGATGGTTATGTCCTGGTAAACTGATCATATACCAAAAATATCCTAAGTTGAAGATGTATTTAATGCCCCTAACCTACTGACCATCACAGCATAGCAGTATCTCTCCGAGCTACTGTCTGACTAGGACCTGCAACTCAACAGCACCATCCAACATGGTGAGAGAGGAAGGAGTCCACTGCATACTGGTAGCTCAGGAGGGATCAAAATTCAAACTATGGTTTCTGTTGAATCCATATTGGTTTCTCACCATAATAGAGTCAAAAATTGCACGTAAAACCATTGTTTATCATTGGTTTTGCACAGAATAGCATGTTAAAAGTGATATTACTAGAGAAAATGTAATAAACAGCAGATAGCACTATTTATATACAATGTTTTATGCGTTAACAAATTATGTTTAGTGATCCTATAGACTACATTAATCTATATACAAGCTACTTTTTTTACTTTAAATATTTACTTAGGATTTTTTAGCTAAATGTAATGACCTTCAGAGATTTTGTATGATTATTATCTCATGAGCACCAGGACTAAATGCTGATGTCTGAAGGAAAATTAGTTATTTTGCCTCTGTCAGTTGTAGGTAGACTTCCCAAGATGCCATTCTTTCAGTGCTGTCTCCCTGGTGACATCTAGCTCCACTAACTTCATACAGCTTCTCAGATTCTTAAAATTAATGGAGATGCAAGAGGTGTAGAAGAGGAGGAGACAAAGGAGGAGAAGGGCTACCGAGCCAGGCCACACAAGTCCATTGGTGAACACCTCTTTGTTGACCATGTGTCAGTTATCCCTGTCTACGAAGAGCACAGTAACTGCCATATGCAGTTCCCCCTCGTTTATGTCAGAAAATATATCAGTTGAAAAAAGGCATTAACCAGACTGAAATGACTAGTTTGATATCTAAAAATAAAATCACCAACAGGGCTATAAAGGATTGTAATGAATGGGAAATCTACACTCCTAAAAATTGACTTTTCTGTCCTGAAGACTGTGAATCAGTTTGTCCTCATAAAGCTGCCCAGCAAATAAGAGCTGTAACATGACAACCCTGGACATCAATAGCAACCAGCCTGTTTTTCTACTGCTGTTAAACCACAGAGCCAGATGCTTTGTTTGAAGCTATCATTGAGTTCAGGAACATAGTAGTTTGTAAAAGGATTTCTTCCAAGAAGCAGAAAATGATGAATTCTTCCCCAAAAAACTCAGCCTGCATAAACAGCTAAAGCTTCTGTTGTAAAACAATCCATCCAAAAACAACAGCCATCTCTAATTCCTCCCGACAATAAAACCCAAAGGGCAGTAAGGCTGTCCAATGACTGTGGCAAAAACTAGACGATTCACATGCTGCAATCCTGTGTTTGCTTCATTCCGCTCTTGATCATATTTTTAAACTACATTACCATCTATTCAGATGCAACTTTTGATTTAAGAGCGCTTGGCATCTTCTACCAGTATTATTTCCTCATTCACTATGATATCCTTCCTGAAAATCAGTCATGAATTTATTATGTGATAATAATGATTCAATAAATCATGAAGTGCTGGAGGTGGAACTGACCAGGAAGCTGCATTCACCAGTATGTACATCGTCTGGCACAGGTGACAGACTGAACCTGATCCTTCATTGACTGGCTCACACAAGAATCAAATCTGAGGTCACACCAGCTGAGGTTTCTTGAGGGGCTGCCCAACTAGATGGCTAGACTAAAACCCTGGCCGTGGGGAAAAAAATCACAATATATGTGGTCCAACCTTGGTGTGCATGTGTCAGGACTGGGCCACCTCAGTTGCTGCCTGAATGCAGCTGCCTGGTCAGTTCCACCTCCAGTGCCATCTCTCATGCAAATTGATGAGTGCTACAGCCTAGTCTGGTCCATTCTGCATCCCATCTGGATGCACACCCATTAGTGCTGCAGAAGGCTCAGTCCAACACTCCCCCAGGCCCACCCCACATGTACTCCAATGGATGCTGGTGCCTTGCCCAGCCCAGTTCACCACCAGCCACGGCTCCTGTGCTCATCACAGGAACTGCAATCTAACAAGGGAGTTCTTTCTAGAAGTGTGGCCAGCCCCAGTTCCAGCTCTCATGCTTACCAGAGGAAGAGGCAATCTAGAAAGGGAGTCCACACAGTTCCCCTACTAATCCTGCTCTTAGCCTTGGGTCTTCTGCATTCCAGTAGATGCTACAATCTCATCCTGACAGGGCCTGCCTCCAGTCGTGGCATTTGCCAGCAGGTGCTACAGCCTGGCTAGCCTGGCCCGCTCCCAGTTCCAGTTCCAGCCTGGCATACAGATAGAGTTCCAATTAGAACTACGAGTTCCAGCTCTCATCAGCAGGTACAGCAGCCTAGTTCAGCCTGGCCCAACCCAGCCCTCCTGTGAGGTGGCAGGTATTGTGATCCAACTCTACCTGGCCTGCATCCCATTATGGGTCTTGGCCATGCCAGTGTGTGCAGGAAATTGGTCCAGCTCCAGTCATCCCCAGATACGACTCACATACATGTTGAAGGGTGTTACAGCACAGCCTGGCCTGGCCTGGTCTGCCCCCAGCTCCTGGTCTTGCACTCACCAGGAGGAGCTACAATCTAGCAGAGGAGTTCCCCTGAGTTTCCCTACTAAGCTTGCTCCAAGCCCTGGATCTCACATGTGCCAGTGGGTGCTGCAGCCCAGCATGATGTGGCCAGCCCAACTTGCCTAGGTTCTGTGGCCTAGCCCAACTTGCTCAAACCCATTCTGGCTCTTACCAATGGGCGCTTCAGCCTAGCCCAGATTGTCCCATACCCATTCTGGCTCTCACAAGTGACAGCAAGTATTGCAGCCTAGCCTAGTCTGGCCTGCCCCTAAACCCAGCCCCCACACACCCACAGTCACCCTCAGCCCCAGCTCCCCACTGGAAGCTTTAGCTTAACAATGGAGTTCCCAGAGTTCTCCTACAAGCCCATTTCCAACCACAGATCTTGTATGTGCTGACAGGTACTTCAACCTATCCTGGCATGGTCCACCCACAGTCTAAGCTCTTGCTGGCAAGTATTGCAGCCTAGCCCAGCTAGGCATAGCGCACATCCTGTCCTGACTCTCCAGTGGGTGCTATGATCTACCTCACTCCAGCCTGTCTCTAGACCCAGACCACACAAAGGGTGATGAATATTGCAGCCTGGTTTGGTCTGGCCTAGTCTACTACCCACCCTAGCAACTGTACTCGCTAATGGGATCTGTGGCCTAGCAGGGGAGTTCCCAAGTTCCCCTGCCAGGCACCAGATTTCACACATGCCAGCAGTACCATGACCCTGCATGACATGGTATGCCCCCAATCCAGCCTTGGTATGCACCACCAGATGCTGTAGCTTGAATCAGCCTAGCCTCCTCCTATGACTGTCAAGTAGGTTCCTATCAGGTGAGTTCTCCAGCCTGGCTTGGCTGGTCACCACGTCCAGCTCTTCATATAAACCAGCAGGTGGTACAGTCCACAGAGGCGCAAGCCCACCAGTCCCCTATAGGATCTGTCCCTGCCCCCAGATTCAGTTTTGTCACATTCTGATAGGTGTTACAGCCCAGCCTGATGTGGTCTAACCCTGCTTTGACACACGGGCAGTTGCTGTGGCTTAGCCCAGCCAGGCATACTCACACAGCCCCAGCTTTTAGGTATGCTTGTAGGTGGCAGGTGATGCAATTTAGCCCAGCCCAGGTCTCCCATGTGGACAGGTACCTGGCTTGACTCAGACATGCCCTTCAGTTCACCCTCTCCAAAGCTCTCTAAACTTCCTAATCTATCTGCAAATGAAGTAGCCGGGTCCATGGAAGCCCCCCAAAGTCATTTCTGACCTGTCAAACATGCCCTTAGTCATTCCCACTGCAATACACCCCTAGACTCCCTTCCCCAGGCAATCTGCAGTACATGCCCCCCACCTGGGGGCTAGGGCAGCATATCCCCATCCAGCTTACCCTATATATCTTCTAAAACAGAAAAGTAGAATAGGGTAGTCAACCATGCTGGCACAGTGGTATAGTTAAAACAAGTTTGGCATGAACTAGGCCCAGGCTGCCTGCCAGCCTTGGCTGCTTTTCTGCCTGCAGTGTAACACTTGCCTAGGAACAAGGCAACCTAGACATCTGCCTACAGCTAGAGACACTTTAGCAGTTTATATTGTTATTTAGCATTATATAGTTTTCTTTGTTCAAAGCACTTGAGAAACAAAACTACATGGTGAGTTCTATTTGTGTTCTAGGGGGAAATTCTAATTGCGTTTTTTATCATTTTGTCCATTAAAACTGATCATTATCCTGCATCCATAACTCCACTGGGGCCTCAGAAAGAAAGCTTGCTTAGATAAAATAGGTCCCTGCTGCTACAAAATTAAGAAACTGAAATTTAAGCAAATTAAAATATTTCAAGATGCCATAGTCTCAATAACCAAAACTGCAACACTTCTAAGAAATAACAGGTGCTTTATAACTCTGCTTTCCAAGTGCCCAGTTGGATGGTGAAGCCACAGGAGCTATGGGTAGGAGGAACTCATTTTGTGGAATAAGCTGCTTCCCCTGAGATGTGTGAATACACGGTGATACTGTGCTTGAGGACCCTGCTATTTCATTTCCATTCTAATTACCCTTGTTTCTCATTGTTTACTGATCAGTGGCAAGAATTCCACTCCCAACTGAAATTCCAGCCCAAGTTCACCTCTTGGTTTTATGATGGTTGAGGTAGAAAAGTATTTCCATTTGATGTTGTATAAACTGAGTAATGGTAGAAAACCAAAGGCAGCATGTTTTTATTTTTAAAGATTTGTTTATTTGGAAGGAAGAGTTGCAAAGAGAGAGAAGGAGAGATATGGATGGAGAGAGAGAGAGAGAGAGAGAGATCTTGGATCAATTGGTCCAATCCCCAAATGGCTACAGGGACGAGGGCTGTCCCAGGATGAATCAAAGAGCCAGGAGGTCCACCTGGATGTCACCTGTAGACAGTAGGAGGCCAAGCACATGGGCTATCTTCTGCTGCTTTCCCAGACCATTAAAAAAAAGCTAGATCAAAAACAGAAAAACTGGGGCACGAGGGAGTACACATATGGGATGCCTCTGCTGCAGGCGGTGCCTTTACCTACTGTGCCAAACTCCAATCCCAAAATGATAGTTTTTTCCCCAACATATCATACCAAAAAATTAGATGTTTAGACATTAAAGGCAAATAAATTTTGCATCTTGGGCCCAGCGGCGTGGCCTAACAGCTAGAGTCCTTGCCTTGCACACTCTAGTATCCCATGTGGGCACCAGTTCTAATCCTGGCAACCCTGCTTCCCATCCAGCTCTCTGCTTGTGGCCTCAGAAAGCAGTGGAGAACGGCCTAAAGCCTTGGAATTCTGAACCTGTGTGGGAGACCCGGAAGAGTCTCCGTACTCCTGGCTTCGGATTGGCGCAGCACCGGTCGTTGCAGTCACTTGGGGAGTGAATCATCGGACAGAAGCTCTTTCTCTCTGTCTCTCCTCCTCTCTGTATATCTGACTTTCCAAAAAATACATATATATATATATATTTCTTAAACTGCATCTTGCACCACATACAAAATGATGAATTAAAAATATGTTGCATACCTAAAAATACAATTTAAATGTTTCTAGAAAAGAACATGAGGAAATAATTTTTTCAGGTAAGGCAAAAATGAATCAGATAATGTAGGATCTATCCCTATAAGAAAAAATTTGATGGACTTCATTGAAATCAAGACTACCTGCTCTCCAAAGATACCATTAACAACACAACAAAACAAAATGCAAGTGCTTGAAAAAATTTTTGGAGAGTATATTTCTAATAAATGATTTGTAAATCAAATAAATAATTCCTAAAATTCAACAATATAAGGAAGCAATCTTTAAAATGGGC
Source organism: Ochotona princeps (assembly GCF_030435755.1). NCBI lineage: Eukaryota > Metazoa > Chordata > Mammalia > Lagomorpha > Ochotonidae > Ochotona > Ochotona princeps. Next base: position 33,180,385 of record NC_080842.1, on the reverse strand, counting down.
CAAAAATTTTTAACAGATACTTCACCAAAGAGAATAAATACAAATGGCAAAGAAGTACAGTACATTAAAAGACGTATGACATTACTAGTCTTCAGGGAAATGTAAAGAACATAACCACTTTGGAAAATAACGTAGTAATTTCTTTAAAAGTTGGATATATACCTACTATGTCCATTCTACTTCAAGATATGTTCTCAAGAGGAATAAAACAAATATATAGACCAAGACTTAGGAAGATTGTTCATAGCAGTTTTATTTGTAATCGGCCCAAAATGCAAACAATCCACTTGCCCTACAACAGGTAGATAAATAAAATGTATATTCATAGAATTAAATACAAAAAAGTGGATGCATGTTACTACACTAACTTAGATGCAAGAGCTCCATGTCCTGGGTTCAGCCTAGCCAACCCCTGGCAACTATAGGAATTTGGGGAGTGAATTAGTGGATGAAAACTCTCTCATTATTTCTCATTGTCTCTTTCTTCTCTCTCTCTCTCCCCCTTGTCTCTTTCCCTTTGAAATAAATAAATCTTTTATAGAAAAAAAGCCAGACACAAACACCAATGTATGATATGATATTATTCTAGAAAATACAAATTATACTGTACCAACAAAAAGTGTTGTCACCGGTCGGAATGAAGACAGGCAAGGAATTTCAAAGAGGAATGAGGGAAAGTTTGGAGGTCATGGATATGTTCATGTCTTAATTGCAGTGATAACTTCATTAACATATACGAATGTGTTAAGTGCACCAAATTGTACACTTCTAACTGCGCAGATGATGTGAGCATTCGGGCTAGCAGTTAAGATGCCTGTTCCCGTATCAGAGTACCTGGATGTGACACCCACATACAGCTTCTGACTCCAGCTTTCTGAAAACAAGCAGGCATCAGATGACGGCACAAGTACTTGGATCCTTGGCACAATATGTGGGGCTCCTAGATTGAGGTCCTTGCTCCTGGCTCCTGGCTTCTGCCTGAACCAACCCTACTGGCATTTAGAGAGTGAACTGGGGATTAGAATAATGTTCCCTCTAACTCTCAAATAAGTGAATTTTTCTTCTTTAGTAATATTCTTAAATTAGGAACACAAGCCTTTTTGATGATATGTTGCTAAATATTTTGGAAGGTGAGTTGTTTTTGCTTGTTCACCCTATTTCTAAAGGCTGCATTAGATGCTGCAGTAATTACACCATCAACATAAAAAATAATAGATTAGGGGTAGAGATATAAAAACAAAAAAAAAATCTGACCCTTGCTCAAGACAGTCAGAAGCAGGTAACAACCTGCAAACAGCTCCCACAGCCTTGAGGAGTGGAGAGAAGGAAACTGCCTGTCCGAGAAAGTCTCATTTGTAGAGCTGGATTAGCCTCCTCTCCCTAGGAATAAGTTCCTTATGCAGAAGGTTTCCCACCGACTTCAAAGAAGTCCATAGATCAGAGAGAAGAGATTCTATTTTGAGCTGTTTTGAGCTATTTTGAGCTGTACCCTGATGACATTATCATATTATCAATGATAAGAGAGCTTGAGGTGGGGCCACTGAGCCGAAAGCATCAAAGAGGAGACAAGAAATGCATTCAAATCAAAGCAGAATTTTTACTGTCACAGGATAGTGCTGCAATTCCTTTCTGTAGGAGTAACTGTGACAAATAAGAAACGGTTGCTGTTTGAGATTGCCTTTGCTAGCTAACACCAGTGTGTTGGAGAACAACACTAAAAAATATATATTGCCCAAAGAAGAAAAAGAAATCTATTACTCACGCTACCATAATACCACAGCTTAATATTGACACCAATGCAGCATGTGGATTGAGGTCACATCAGTGCACATGTAATAATCACGCACTGTACAATGAAACAAAAGCATGCCTCTGAAGTGGGGTGGCCCAAATAACACAAAGGAAAAACAAAAATACTCTAAAAAATTGAACCAAGGTTTAATTTTTTAAATAAAAGAACAAGAGGTTCTAAAATGTGAATGGCAAAAAATAATAATCAGTGGATAGAAAGTTTATTCAGTTCCATGAACTAGCAGAAAAAAAAAATTGAACTGTCTCTTTTCCTCATGTCACACAGTAAAGATGAACAGTTAGAGGTGGAAATTTGTTCTTACAGAGGGAGCCACAGATGCAAATTATCGTCCCTGATAAAACATCAATTCAAAGACCTGATGAACATTAGAATTCAGCAAGATTTAGTATTACAGAGTGAGAAACTCAGGCAAACTTGAATTCTAAAGCCCTCTAACATAGGGCTAGATTGCTAAGTGCATTAATAAGGATTTGGGTGACAAAGAAAAGGAGAGGTTTATTCCAGCTTATGTTGAATATAGAAATATGTAGTGATACGCAGAGAACCACCAAAGGACTTACAAAAAGTGCCCAGAGTAACATATAGTTTCTGTTTCACTTAATCATTGACAAAATATGAAGGTTTGCAACATTTAAAAAGAGAAAATCTTCATTTGCTGTCTACATAAAAAAAAACGTTGTTTTTTCACTCCTTAGCTATCGTTTTCTAAAACTGCGACCCAACTTTCGTACTGGCTGCATGCACAGCAGGTGTGTCTGAACGGGACAGTGCTCTCTCCCACATCCTCCCTTGGCCAGACAAAGTTGGGCCTGAATTAAATCCAGCTCCCATAAAGACACAGAAGGACTTGCCCTGCTTATTTGCAGACTAAAGTTAAACCATAACGGGTGCAGTGCAGGTAACCATGCTGAGCCCTCACCTCCACTTACCAATTAGCAATGCTGTTTCCCTGAGCTCCGTGACTGGCTCCCTGCTTGCTTCGCATATAGAGGACCAGCGGGATCCCACCTGTAAGAAACCAAAAACAATGGGGTTATGTGTTTCTATTATATCAGCTGTGTGTTATCCCAGACTCTGCAGTGAATTACTTAAAACTTTGCTGGAATAATTCTTACAGAAGCAAAGCATGCACTATTTATTGGCAATAGCATTATTTGCAGATTCTGCACAAATAATGCATGAATTTTTAAAAGCATTCATGGAATACATGTTATATGTAATTTACATGTATAAGGAATAGGATGTTCAGGTTTGAATTTCAGATATATAGTATATGATTTTTTTAGTGTCAGTGTGATTCAAGCACTATTAATAATTGCAAGTATTGGTGTCAGCACTGTGATGCAGCAGTTTAAGCCTCTACCTGTGGTGCCACTATCCCATCTGGGCACTAGGTTGAGTCTCGTCTGCTGTATTTCCTAGGCAACGCTTTGTTTGTGGCCTGGGAAAGCAACAGAGGATGAACCGAGTCCTTGAGACTGTACATCCACGTGGGAGACCTGGCAAAGGCTCCTGGGTTCTGGCTTTGGACTGGCACAGCTCTGGCTGTTGAGACCACTTACAGAGTGAATCAGCAGATGGAGGATCTCTCTTTCTCCCCATCTCTGTCTCTCCTTCTCTCTGTAAAATCTGCCTTTCTAATAAAAATTTTGGCTTTAAGTAACCCTTTTAGCAGCCCTGTTTCCACACACAGGCCTCGTGACTCCCACCATGCACTCACCTGGGGCACAGGGCAACAGGATGCAGCGTTGGGCAGCTCTTCACACTGAAAAACACAAGGAGATGAGAGGAGCTTAAGAGGGAGCCTCCAGCATGTCTTAGCCCTCAGCCAGCAGTGATTTCACACTAAGCCCCAGGAGGAAGGATCTTAGGTCCATCCTGCCCAAGCAGCTGCTTGAGTCTGGGGACTGTGTACCAGCTAAGAGGCCTCCAGGTTTCCTGTTCTCAGGGACCTTTCCCTAGACAAGCACACGGAGTCACCAGAGTCCTCTTGCAGCACTGTCAGTAGGCTGGGCCTCAAGTAAGTGTATCGCTATTCCATGTCCTGAAGTAGGTGAACTTATAGTACAATCTATGGAACATCAATGAGATAATTTATTGCAATTGCTTGCAATACTTCTCAATGCTGTTTCTAATGTTTTCCCAAAAGCTAAGTACTCAGGCTAACCGTGAAAAAGTAACATTAAGTACAGTTGCAGACTAATGAGTTCAGTGACTATTTGCCCAACAATATGGATGGTTTGAGCATTAAAGACTATTTCTTGATATAACAGCGGATGCTTCACAACGTTCCTTTCTTGCTGCAGAATAGATAGATCATCTATAAGCAAAGATACTATCAGGCATATTAAAGAATAGTCAGGAAGTTTATTCATGTTTCAGTGTTACATATTCTTATCTAGAGACAAACTAGCTTTTGTTGTTTTTGCAATTGTTGCGCTCTTTTTTCTTTTACCATTGCCTGAAAAATTATCCTCCTTTTAAAAAGCGATCGATAATTTGACATTATCCTTAGAGTCTGTCCATGATTCTGTTGCTTTCTTTGGAGTATTTGAGCAATCAACAAATTGAAAGTCCAGCTTAAAGTCTGGAGCCATCAAGATAGATATCTTCTAGACAAGAGAAGTTATTTCTGCTACCAGTTAGCACTACAGAGCTTGAAGGGTTAGCAGATAACATCTATTCTCCATTAAAGCTCCTCTCAAAGGCCACAGGAACCAAGTCCAACACACGGACTCTCCAATTTCCAATCCTGTCTATTTAGATCCTACTCCAACCAGCTTTACTATTCATGGTACCTATCGTATGCTCGGTATGATTCTCAGTGCCTTACAGACGTTACTCTACTTACATTTTCTGGCAACCACTTCCATGATGTAGGTGCTTATTTCTGTTGCCATTTTTCAATGAAGGAATCTGACAGCCATTATCGATAAGTACCTTGTTCAATCCTCAGACTAACAAAGACTGGACCTACCATGAACTGTGTAAACTCCTACCCCTAAGACTGTTTCCCTGTCATCAACCTTGCACTTTTTTCACCCCAAGGAAACATGGGAGCAGAAGACTGGCTGGCTACTTTGCGTTTCCCTTAGCCTCAAATTGTCTATAAATTTCACTTAGTGCTTCCCTTAGCCCCAAATTATCCATAAATTACAAGTTCTTCTTGGCATCTATGTTGCACATATAAACCATCAGAGAACAAGCCTTTTAATTAATAATGTCAAGTTCTCCATCACTGAGATAGCAGAATAACAACTTGTTTATCTTCCTTCTTTCCAAAATCCCTGTTTCTTGAAAAAGTATTTGCAAATTTCTTGACAAAGAGGAACTTGATTCTCTCCAGTTTGAGCTCTTTTAACTCCACTTAAAAATAATTTTTAAAATAATGATTGTGAAATAACAAGAGGAGTGAGAAAGCTGACAGAACTGTGAGCTAAATCATTACTGGCTCTGATTAATTAATTACGAAATTAGCAATTGAACCCCATGCCAGGGCAGAATGTGTGCAAAGCTGCAGGCGAAGCATATCACACTCTTTGCAATTACAGAAATTCCGTTAACAAGCCACCAGTCAGAGTTACTGGAGGTTGTCTGCTTTCTTGTAGTTTTCTTTTCTCGATTTTCTGGTGCAACTAAAACCACTCTTTGAGTGCATAAGTCAATAAATGATTATTTTTTCCTAATGCACAGAACCTGAAGCGAGTGGCTGAGACCTGGATGGATGAATTTGCCGAGTACATTTACCAGCGGCGGCCTGAATACAGACACCTCTCCACGGGAGACATCTCTGCACAGAAGGAGTTGCGCAAACAGCTCAAGTGCAAGGACTTCAAATGGTTCATGGCTGCAGTGGCCTGGGACGTGCCTAAGTATTACCCTCCAGTGGAGCCCCCACCTGCTGCCTGGGGGGAGGTGAGGAAAGGTTGCATGAAAGGTGACATAAGAGGGTCTCCATTTCCTCCTCTAGAAATTACTAGAGCTGAAGGTTTGGCTCTCAGTGTTGGTGACCTGACCCAAAACTGCTGACCACTGTTGACACCCCAAATAGAAAATTTTTAAGACACTTGGAAGAATATTTTCATTTACAATTAGTAACATGATCACAGGAGCCTATATCTGTCAAGGTATTCTATAAATAAGGACGACTTGATATCCTGTATAAAATGTCTTGCTGTCTTCTATACTCAGCTTTGTTGCTATTTGCAAATCGATATGCAAGATGATGGAAGGGTTTGGCTGCTTTCCAAATCAGAGCATGCTATGCAGAATCATGAAGAAATGCATTTCCATAATGCAGAGAACTGTGGGATGTCAGAAGCTACATTGGTTCCTTAAATAAGTACTAACCTTTCCACCTCTGAGTGCTTCTATTTGATTTCACTTCATAACCTAAAATGAAAACAGCTGAATAGCCCCAGATCCCTAATTTAAAATATCTAACTTTTGGCATAAAAAAGAACTATTGCACAGAGTTCAGATCTATCCAATGCTGTTGCTATGGCCTTTTCCCTATAGGAAAAAAAAAAAAGTGTGCTAGAACAATGACTAGAATTGGACAGGGTAGATTTATCCCAGCAATTTAGCCTGCCTTTTAGCAGAGGATGTCAGCAGAAAGTGCAGTCTGGGATGGATGTAAGCACCATTCCAGCTCTCCAGCATTTCAGAAGCCAAAAGCGGGCTTTGGTCATTGTGGAGATATGGTAGTTGGGGTGATAGTGGGGATGGGACAGTGGTGGGTACATTTGCCAAGCCAGTACTATATGTGGCTGTGTGGCACTATGGAAACAAAGGTTGCTTCAGGGCATGGTGGGAGAAGCCAGAGGAACCAGAGAGCATTTGGGGGTAAGCAGTTCTTATTCCTGTAGAGAAATGTGCTCAACAAGTCATGGAAGCATTATGTGCTTTGTTGAGAAACTCCAAGACTATGCCTTTCCCTTCCTGTCCCTGGGACAGCTCAGTCAATGGGCAGGCCCTCGCTAGATACTCCACCTCCCCATGCTTTTTATATGTGAGTGTGATCCTGACATTTGCTTAAAGTGCTTAGTAATTTGGTCTCATTCTTTGCATGTTAAACATCCCATGAAAATTTTGTTGGCTTATGAGCAGCACTAGTCTGCCTGCATCTGTTTCAACTATCTACCATGGGCTTAATTTACAACAGTGGAAATTATTTTATCTTCTAATTGTTAAACTTTATTTCTTTGCAAGGCAGACAACCAGAGAGAGACAGAGAGATTTCTTCTGTCCACAGGTTCACTCCCCTAATGTCCACAACTGCCAGGGCTGGGCTGAGACAAAGCCAGGAGACCAGCACCCAGTCCATGTCTCCCACATGGATGGCAGGCACTCAACTACTTGAATTATCACCTGCTGTCACCTGGGCTGCACAGTAGCAGGAAGCTGACATTCAAATCAAAGATGGGATTCAAATGCAGCCATTCCAAGATGGGATATAGACTGCCAAAGGATGTAGTGAAAACCAAGTTCTTAATAGGCTCTAAAATTACTAGAAATGCAAAATATGGATGTAGGGGCCAAATTAATCCCAAGAGATTCTTTCAAATGTTCACACTTGTGTAACTTTTTTTTCTTATTCAAAATAATTTTTAAAAAAACATTTTGGGCCTAGCGCAGTAACTTAGTGGCTAAAGTCCTCACCTTGAATGCACTGGGATCCCATATGAGCACTGTAAGGAGTTATTCCAATATCCTTCCCTGGACCCGGCGCCATTCCTTCTTCCTCACAGCTCACGAAATTCGCGCCGGCCTAGCCATTCACCAAACAGATGTAACCTGGCATTCCACCTGAGAATCCCACCCCAATCTTCCAGTCCCTTCCCCAACTCCGCCCACTTGCCAATCATCCCTAGGCATTCACCTGCAGGCACCAATCCCCTGGGGGCCTGGCCTCAATCCCTCCCAATCCTTACCCCCTACACCTGGCAGACAAAAAGGCCGCCCCAGGTGCGGCTCGCTCTGTCTCTCCCTCTCTCTTCTCTCCTCTCTCTTGTTCTTCTTTGCTCTCCCCTCTTCCTCTGGCCTCCTTTTCCCCCTCCCCTCCACCCCGTTCCTGCCCCGCTGGAATAAACCTCCTAAGATACCTCGTTGGGTCTGGTGATTTCAGCTCACGGTAAAAAACCAGGTTGCGGGAATTAGCTGCGCGTAATAATGTCGTAACATCCTATGAACTAGAACTCTCCAATCTTTTTAAATAACTAACAAGCACCTGTTCGTGTCCCAACTGCTCCACTTTCCATTCAGCTCCCTCTTTGTGGGAAAGCAGTAGAGGACGGCCCAAAGCCTTGAGACTTCGCACCAATGTAGGAGACCCAGAAGAAGCTCAGTTCTAGTCATTGAGGACAGTTGGGCAATGAACCAGCAAATGGGAGATCTTCATCTGTCCTTCTCTCTCTGTTAATCCAGCTTTCCAATAAAGAAAACAAATACTTAAAAAAATACATTTTGTTTATTTTTAAATAATTTAGAACCACATAACTTTTAGAAAGTAATAGCACAATGATGTAGCACACTTATCCTCCACCTGTGATGCCAGCATTCCATTTGGGCGCTGGTTTGTGTCCCAGTTGCTCCACTTCCAATCTAGCTCCCTGCATATGACCTGGGAGCGCAGAGAAGGATGGCCCAAGTCTTTGGCTCAGCTGTGGCCATTATGAGCATTCAGGGAGTGAACAATCATGGGGGGCCTCTCTCTCTGTCTCTCAATCTCTCTCTGTAATATCTGCCTTTCAAATAAAAATAAATCTTTATAAAAAAGGAAAGATAGCAATAGAAAGTTCATGTGTATACACACGCTTACATATATCTCTATTGATCTTGTATTCTGCATGAAGGTTACGGTACATCAGAGAGAACATACGATATTTGTCCTTTTTGGACTTATTTTACTGAGCATAATGATCTCTAGTGAGGACTATTTTGTTACAAATGGTAGAATTTTATTCTTTTTAATGGCTGAGTGGTACTCTGTGGAGTAGATATACCACAGTTTCCTTATCCACTGCTCTTTTGTTCGGCAGCTGGGTTGTGTCCATGTCTTTGCTATTGTAGATGTGCTGCTGCAAATTTAGGATTACAGATCACTTTCTCATATGCAAATTTCATTTCCTTTGGATATATTCCTATGAACAAGATAGCTGAATCACAGCAGATCAATTTTCAGTTCTCTTAGCACTCTCCATACTAACTTCCATTAGTGGTTTATCTAGAGGATCTGTATAATGGAGGCTAGTACACCATGAGGTGGAGAAACATTATAGTATGCAACAACACTTCTGACTTAAATGATGACTCCCAATGAAACTGTTAAATATATCTCAACATGAGAATGCTGGCCTTTATACCATTCTCTATCCCTACCATGTCAGGATACATTTTAAATACCAGAATGATGGGCTTGTGACTGTTGATGAGGGACTAAACTATCGGTACAACAAAAGGGGAAACAGTGGGGAGAGGGGATGGGGAAGGATGGAAGGGGAAATCCCTGCACCTAAGAAACTGTATCATGAAAAATAAGTATAACAAATGAAGGAAGAAAGATCATTCATACATATCATTCATCTGTCCTCTCCTAATTTTAACATTTTATATGTACCATATTAACTGTGATATATTTATTAAACCATACACTCCAAGTAGATACAATACTGTTAACTAAGCCACACACTTTATTCAGTGCTTTCACTAGCATTCCTTTCCTGTCTCAAGATCTGATCCAGTAGGGAGAGAGATTTATAATTTCCTATAAACTTTAATTGTTAGAATGGGCAAAGCTCCTAAAAAAATTTTAATAGGTAGATTGCAGTTACAGTAAAAATGTAAGAAGGGAAATACAGACTCGATGGGTCTTTTAAAGCAGTTACAGGAAGGAACCACAAACCAGTAGCAAAGTAAACACAAGAATCCTTTATGGGAGAGCTGTGCCAGAGAGCGAGGCAACTTGTCGTTTTACATGCTTGTACTTGGAAGGGTTTCCACTTGCGTCTCTGTGCCTGCCTGACTCTGGGTAAACAATGAAGTGCTTAGGCCAATTTTGGCTTTGGTCATTGGAACTAAGCTTCTAAAGGATATGCTACGGACCATAAACAGGCTATAAACTGCTTCTCATTTAGATGACAAATTTAGCTGGACTAAGGCACCTGTCTCCTAATTCATCTCTGTGATGTCACTCCTTACCCCAACTTTGGTTCATACTTAACACAAATGGTAAATCAGGTCATTCCTCCACATAACACCTTGACAATGGCCCACCTTCTCTCTCTAGGTGGAAATCAAAACCTTTACCTATGAGATTCAATATTATCTCATGCATATTGCACCTCCACTGGGCTAATCCCTTAAACCACTCACCCCTTGGCTTACTATTCTCCTGGCACTCTGTCCTTGTTGTTATTCCTCAAACAGATCAGGTACATTCCTGTTTCAGGGCTTTTGGCAATTGTTTTTCCAACCACTTAGAATCCTCCAGTCCCAGAAATCCTGTAATTCCTTCCTTTACTTCTTTCATGTCCTCAAACAAAAGAATCGTATCAGTAAGACCTATCCTGAGTATCTTATCTAACATTGCAGCAATCGACACACACATGCACGTGCTTATTTATACATTCCCTATCTCCATTTCTTCTTCTATTTTTCCAATCAACATCCATCACTATATTGTAAGCTGTGATTTATTTATTCATCATGTTGTGTTACCTCTACTCTTTAATTCCAAGAGATAATGTCTTGCATAAAGTAGGTGCTCAGGGCATTTTTTTAGTAAATGAGAAATTAATAAATAGACAATCTTGACTTCCTGTTATCCCATTCACCATGCACTGTTCTTTGCACCTGACTATCTTCGACACCTCTACAGGACATGCTGAGTTCTCACCATCTCTGATGAAGGAGTGGAATCCCTGGACCACTCCTGCCTTGGTCACACAAAGACCACCTCTTTGGCAAGTTTCACTAGGAGAATGTTTGAATAATGGCTATTAGGTCATGACTGTAATGGACATATGATCCTTATTACAAACAACATACAAAATACACCGTCTGACTTTCTAAAAGGAAACAGGAAAAACTCTAAAAGTAAAAACTCTGTTCCAGCAACTTCTAACTTCTCACTGCCAATTTCCTACTGAGGAGATTTGTCACACCTGATACACAAATACTCTCCAGCAGTCATTTCATCCTCAGAAGACAAGAGTAGTGGGTGTAGTGGGAAGCAAACAGGGCCCTAGGAGAATAAACAGGACTTTGAGCCATGTCATAAGACAAACATCCTTTAGTGTTATTCAGATGGGTGCAATAAGCTTACCACCTATGCTATGTTGAATAGGACAGAAACTGTTTTAAAGTGGAAAACTATTATTAAACCATTCACATACAGAATGTCTCTTCTGTCAGTTGCTAAATGAAAAAAAAATTGAATTCCCTATTATTTTTCCTTTCTTTCCCCTTCCCTTCCTTAGGATTCATAAATTTGCTAGAGTCATTTATAGCACTCCTTTGTAGTCTGAGATCAGTTCTGCAGAATTCTAAACACCATGTGTAAGAGGGAATAAACTATGTAAAATAGACTAACATGCCTTCGCTTCCAGTACCATGAATTCTTTTAAGAGGTGTCTGCTAACTGCCCTCAATGTGCCAATCTTGGCACATCCATTTGTCATCTTGCAATTGTACAGAACTTTTTTTTTAATCTTTAGTTTAAAAATTCATCTCAATGCAGAACTTGTTCAGCTGGTTATTTAAATTCCTTCCTCGAAATTAATGTCACCCTGGATTGTGGAACATTCAAAAAGACAGGCACTCTGAATAATTCCGATTCTTCTCTGCATCAAGCTGCTGCTCTTGCCTGCTTTCAACCTGCTTGCTTCCTCCTTCCTCTAGTATTCTCACAGTGCACAGGCTTTTCAAAGCTCTCCATATTAGCTTACATGAAAGGAAGTTCAACACTAGGAGGTGCGTTACCTCAAAGACCATCTGCAGATGTGACGTTATGTCTTTCAAACAAATTAATGGTGAGTACTGTTGATGTCTGCTGCAGAGGTAAAAGCTGCAGCTTTTTAGACAATGAGTAAGGTTCTGATTTCACAGTCCCTCTGGAAAGCCAAGGCCGACTCTCCTTTATTCCCCTACAACCTAATCTCACAACTAAAAAGGGCTTCAAAGTGAGATTGTCCTGATACTCCCCTGGCAACTTTGCAGGAAGCCATTTCTATCATTTAAATGCTTTATATCATCAGACCAGATCTTTAAGTTATGCAGTCATTAGGGATGATTTGTCATCCCAAGAGTATTTAATTTGACTTGGTCCCATTAGTTACCAGAGGCAACATCAGCACACTGCGCAAATTTAGCCCCTCTGAAACTCAACAAGGAGAATAGGAAAAATTGGGAAAACATTAAAATGGCATTACACTCTTAATTTTGACTAAATATTGTCTGAATTCTCAACATCGGAGTAAAGGTTCTGAAGGCTAACTTAAAGTATTTTGCAATAAACCTAACTTCAGTTCCCTTTCCACAGTTAGGTGTCTCAGCGTCCTAGCCCAGGCAGTTTAACTCAAGTCTAAGGAAGTAGAGAAGCTTCAGAGCTCTGTGTAGCAAACAAAATACTTCTTTATAATGATTTAGTTCTTCCTCAAACTTGTATTTGATACATATTTATACACAAATAATATGACCCTTTTGAGTTCATGTGACAGAAGCAAGTAAAAATACAATGTATGCTAACCTAATTGCTTCGAATGAATTTTCATTGAAAATCAGCACCTTTTCTAATGCCAGAAACAACACTAACTTAACGGAATTTGGGGATCATTCAATCTTCAGAGCAGGACTTCAAATCCGTCAACTCAGAGGACTAGCATTACATGGAAAAGTCCAACATAACTTCCCATGAATGTAGAAATGCCTTCTACCTGTTATTATCCTACCTATTATTTAGCAATGTGACCTGCTGCTTTTTGTAATTGGGGAGAGCCTCACTAGTGACAATTACCTTCAACTTGCTTTAAAATTCCAGTGACCCTCCACAGGAAACTGGAGGATAAAATAAGCACAATAAGAAATGAGAAAGGCTCCGAGGGTTCTGAATTAAAATTTCTAAAAAACATGCAGTCCATTTTACATTATCTAGACTGATGCCAACATGCATTAATGGGCTTGGGTGGGGTTTGGTTTTAAACACTGTAGCAAGTAATCATTGAAAAAGAACAGCCAGTGTGCTTATGGGTGTCCTTGTAAAATACCAAGCCAAATGTCCTGAGCTGGCCCTACTCCAAGCCCTGAGAAGTACACTGACGACACTGATATAAGGAGTCCTCCTTAGAGGTCATCAGTCAGTCAGATCTTGTAAGCAAGTTAAAACATAGCTCTTTGTGTCCAAATTTGGAAAGGGGGAAAACAAACACTCCTGTGTTCCCCTTCACTCTTTCCCCACGTCTCATTTTCTCACTAGCATCTCTCTATATGTCTTGATCCACTAAAGTGAATTTCTTCCTATTGACTTTTAAGGTACGTATATCTTAATGAATATATATCTTGTGTGTGTGTGTGTGTGTGTGTGTGTGTGTGTGTGTACATATATACACCTTTACTGGCTGGCTTCTCTTTCCTAAATTCTGCCTGTATCTAAATCAATAGCCTAGCAGTATTTGGTTTAGCCAGTTCTTGTCATTTCAGGGTGACATGTGTACCTCTTTCTCTTAAGCCTTTCTTATCCACCTGTTAGTTGGTCTGTGTCTGGAAGAAGATGGCCTGTTATTTAGGACAAATTTAAAAAGTAACAGATAACCTCTTGAGGAGTCTAGCTTTATGGATCCAACTTCAGAGCAGAAAGGACAAATCTGTTCTTCCCAGTGCTGTTTGAGACAGCTGCTCAGCGCCAAGCACATACAAACCCTTTGTCTACATTCTTTTCTTTTCATTAGTTGTTACAGTTTACTTTCTTAAACTCAAAACTGCATAAAACTAGGTAGCAAATTGTTTTGCTCTGCAGTGCAACATGCAGATACTGCCACAGTATCTTAAAAATCTTGAAAGACAAAATTAAGGAATGATGCCAGGAATAAAAACCTACATTTTCTATAATATTCTTACTTAAATATGTGTCAGAATTTAGGATCACAAAATGTAGTGTACCTTAAACAGCAGGCAAGAGCAGATCAGATCCTGGATGGCACCAAAAGAGAAGAGTTATTAGTAGAAAGAAAAAGCGTAGGACTGATGTCATGTCTACAAGGAGAGGACCCAGAAACCAATATATATTCACCATCAAAAGAAAAAGATCTTCTATAGAACAAAATGAAAAGTAATCAAGTCTAAATGTTATCAGTGAGATTCAAAGACTTCTTCAGTTTCCTGGCTGAGAACCTCTGCAGAGACCTTAGGAAAGCATCAACAGGCAGTGGGACTGTAAAACACCTTGAACCAGCCCTGGCCCCCCAGTGTCTCAAAATATGCAACAGGACATTTCCCTTCCTACCAACTGGAAAAAAAAAAAGTCTACTGTGAGTTGGCTTCAAAATGAAACACTGGGGATCCTTAGGCAACAAACGTTTCCAATACCTGCAAAGGAGTTGTGTGAGACTTAAGAGAGCTCAAAACACACATGTTTCAATGGTAACAATGCTGCTTTGAAGGATGCTAAGAACACCAGACAACATCAAACTAGAGTTAGGAGGGTCTTGGGAATCAGCTGGAGACCGGAGACAGGTGTCATTTTTAAAATGGCATTTCACAGTAACACAGAGAGCCTCGCAGAGGAGCCTTCCTCCAACAGTTCAAGAACACTGATTTATATAGAGAAAACAGAAACAGTTTAAAATGAAACCCCATAGAGGTACAATAAAGGCTTTTTTAATGGAAAGTCAGATTTTACAGAGTGGAGAGAGACACAAAGATTATCTATTTGCTAGTTTCATTCCCCAAGCGGCTGCAATGGCTGCAGCTGAGTTGATCTTAAGACAGGAGCCAGGAGCCTCCTCTGAGTCTTCCAGGCGGGTGCAGGATCCCATAATTTTGGGCCATCCTTGACTGCTTTCCCAGGCCACAAGCAAGCAGCTGAATGGGAAGTGGAGCAGCTGAGACCTGAATCAGCACCCATATGAGATCCCCACAGATGCAAGGTGACGGCTGTAACCACTAGGCTACTGCGCAGGGCCCCCAAGCTTCAAGATTTTTAAAATGAAGCAAATATAGGCCCAACAGCTAATTTTAAAAAAAAATACTATAAGTGTGGCCATCAAGAAAATAAAACCTGCAAGTTAAGATTTCAGAATGAGCTGAAGGAGTCAAAAATAACCAAAGCATTAATGACACATGCAAATTAGAACAACCCAGAAATAAAATGCTAGAATGAAATGAGACATGACTTCACAAAAATAAAGAGAACTAAGAAAACTTGAGGATGAACTACAAAGAAAAAATATTTTGTATATGAAGCCTGGTTTAGATCCAAAGAGCAAAGAATGTGGTGGGACGCACAAGAAATGAAACCGAGCACAGCGGGAAGCAGAGTAAAAACAACAGAGCAGAAATTAAAAAATGAGGAAAAGTCAGCAAAATGTTTGGAATAACCAAGTCGATTCAACAAACTTCTCAATGAAAGGCCCTCAAAAATGAGCAACAATGCAGGCATAAAACTATAACTGCAGAAAACCTACTCAAAATAAAAGGCCTGCAAGTACATATTAAAAGAACCAGGTCTAGGGAATTCAACTATCTTAAAATGAAGAAAAAACATTTGTGCATCCAAGAAAGAAATATAAATCAGACACTTTACCCCAAGCAGACAATAGAGCAGCCTTGTGTAGGTGTTCTGGGAAAGAAATTTGGAACCCAAAATTTCATACCCAACCAAGTTGAACACTGTCAGATATGAACATTCACTAACTTAGGGGCTAGTTTAACTAATAATCTTCCTAGGTAACTGCTATATAATGAGAATCATAAAGCCAAAAGCTATATGAACAAGTCTAGTGAGGCCTGGAGCAATAGCCTAGTGGTAGAGCCCTCGCCCTGCATGCACCAGGCGTCATATGGACGCTGGTTCATGTCCTGGCTGCTCTACTTCCCATCCAGCTTCCTGCCTGTGGCCTAGAAAAGCAGTCAAAGGTGGCTCTCAGCCTTTGGACCCTGTGTCTGCATGGAGATCCGGAAAAGCTTCCAGGTTCCTGGTTCCTGTCTTTGCATCAGCTTTGCACTGCAGCCACTTGGGAAGTGAATCAGCAGACGGAAGATCTTTCTCTGTGTATCTCCTTCTCTCTGTAGATCTGCCTTTCCAATAAAAAAATAAATAAATTCTAAAAAAAAAAAAGAAAGAAAAAGAGCCTGGCACAAGGTCTGAAAAAATTTGCCTGATAATTAAAATATACAGGGCCTAGCACGGTAGCCTAGCAGCTTAAGTTCTTGCCTTGCATGACCCAGGATCCCATATGAGCACCAGTTCATATCCTTGCTGCTCTGCTTCCCATCCAGCTCCCTGCTTGTGGCCTGAGAAAGCAATAGAGGATGGCCCAAGGCACCCACGTAAGATTCTGACTCCTGGCTTCAGATCAGCTCAGCTTTAACCACTGCGGCTACTTGGGGAGTGAACCAGCAGATGGAAGATCTTTCTCGCTGTCTCTCCTCTTTATAAACCTGACTTTCCAATAAATCTTCAAACAAAAATAAAATGTACAGATTGAATATGATTTTACAATGTAGAACTAATACATAGAACAAATAAGAAACTAAGCAGAAGGCAAAATAAGTCTGCTGATGGTGCCATAAGCATGAGCTAATAGTAAAAGAGTATCACGTATGTCCAAACATTGGGAGAAGGAAGAAAACAGTATTGCCTAGAGAAAAGTAGAGTTAGGCATTACCTTAAAAAGTGGGGACTTCAGATATTACATAAAATAATCATGTAGAGTAGCCAGTAGGAAAAAAAAAACATACTAAATACCAAAAATTACAAAGAAAAAATAAAACTAATTCATGGTGACAATTCTTGTAAACAGTCAGTCAAAGCTAAGATCAAGCATGTAAACAGACGTACTGGTAGAAAAATCTCAAACCAGTTCACAAAAGCAAAGCTAACTCTTGTTATACAGAATATATACTAAAATTAAAATTAGAAAAAAAACCTGAAAATTACAGAGTAAGTATATCTAGAAAATTCAAATAAAAAAAACAGGATTTGGAATCTTGATATGCAACACAGTAAAACACAAGGCAAGGGGAAGAAAAAGTAGGGACAGATGATCTGATAAAGTGAGTTAAGCCAACACCAGCAATGCTGACATTGCATACAGGTACTGATTTGAATACTGGCTCCTCAACTTCCAATCCAGTTCGCTCTTAATGTGTCTAGAAAAGCAGCAAAAGATGATCCAAAAGCTTGGGCCCCAAACTCCTGGCTCCCAGCTTTGGATTGGCTCAGCTCTAGCTGTTGTGGCCATCTGGGGAGTGAATCAGTAGATAAAAGTGTCTGACCTAGAAGTAACAAGTGCCAGGGTCCACCTTACAGAGTTGACAGAAGTCCAGGTTATCGTGCAGAGCCAAAAAAAAAAAAAAAAAAAAAAAAAAAAATGCTTGTACAAAGGGATTGCAACTCATTTCTTAGATCTCGTTGGAGGATGGTATCATAATTAACACCTCCTTCTAGGGGCCAAGTCGCTCCATCCTTCAGTTCGTGTCCTAGCCATGCCCTGTTGCAGTAAAAGAAGAGGTATTTTTCCTTGAAGTTTTGAGAGTCTGAGGAATCCTGTAGCTGAGAATGCACTTCAAAGTGGGTGCATACAGAAAGAATGGCTTATGGCTCATCATAAAAAAAAAAACAAAAAACAAAGGCACCCATGCACTTCTGCCTCTGCTTCCTGAAGCATCCCTGGAGTTCCTGAGCTGTGGGAACACATGCTGTGTCCTGGAGCCCACAATTGCAAGAATTTAGAGAGCAGGGCCAGAAACCCCTACCTACACCCCACTTCTTCCCCTGCGTCCCTGGGACCCCTACTCCTGGGTGACCTGGCCCTCATGAGCAAGGAGGGTTAAGTACGTAATAATAGCCACCCTTACCTGGAGGGGCCTAACTCTTCTGTATGAATCTCATCTTTTGATTCGTATTTTGCCCTGACAATGTTTAGCTATTTAATATTCAGTTTGCCTGTACCTTGGTCAGTCCCCATTTAAAGAATCCAGCCTGCTCCCAAGTGAGTCTGATGGCTTGAACAGGACAAAAGTGTCATTCAACCCTCTTTTTTTCCCTTTTCAGCCAATCACAGCTGTGCAGCCAGAAAGAGGCGCACAAACACCTGGCTATCTTCGTAGCTATATCGGAGTTAATCATTAAGGTCAAAACAATGAGTTCATTTTGTGGTGTTAAGAAATAAGCCTACCTTGGGGAAGTTAAGCAAGCAAAGTCATTTAAAATCCCAAGACATAAAAGTCACTTAACTGCTACCTACCATAAGCTGATGTCTCGGGCATGACTGCTCAAAATCACATCCGCCTCTGTCTGCAGGGCTGCTCAGCCACGTGCTGAGCCATCTGTGGAGCCATGGGGGATCACAATTCACCTTCAGAGAATGCCAGTTTTACTTCAGGTTTAGTAGGCAAATAACATCCTGTAAAATAACACCAATTCAAAATGAATATGTTGTAGAATAAAAGGCATGGGCATGCTGTATTACTGTTTTTAAAATCAAAAGAGGGCAATAAGAGCGTGTGCTTCAGTTTGAGATTGCCAACTCCCCAGACACATATTCACTCTCTCAGTTGTCAGCCCGGACCACATGGGAAGGTTTGAGAGACACTAGCCTCAGGAAACACTTGGAACAGAATTTCCTCCTTGTTTTCTTTTCTTTTTAAATGTTTGGTTCTTTTACTTCAAAGTTAGAATTACAGGGAGAGAGATGGAGAAAGAGATGTTTCACTTGCTGATTTCACCCCGCAAACAGTTGCAACCTTCAGAACTGGGCTGATGTGAAGCTGGGAGCCAGGAGTTTCTTTCAGGTCTCCCACGTGGGTGCAGGGTCCCAAGGACTTGCGCTCTCCTCCACTGCTCTCTCGGGCCATTAGCAGGCAGCTGGATGGGAAGTAGAGCTGCCCGGACGGGAACCAGCACACATAGGAGATGCCAGCACCGCAGCTGGAGGATCAAGCGGTTATGTCCCCAGGCCGGCCCCTGAATCTCCTCTCCGAAGACTTAGAGACTGTTTTAGCGCCTATCATGATCAGATCTCAAGAGATTAACTTCCCCCAGCTAAAATGCACAAAAGGCTGCAATCATTACCAAGATACCCAGTGGTCACTGACGGTAAAAGCTGTAATTGTCACAAAATCCAGAAATACACATGAGGATACAGCCAGCTCAGTTGATGTCAGACGCAGCAATACAGACATCAGTTGTTTGTTGGAAATAGGTTTATTGCTTTTTGCATGATCACTGTCAGTGGGAACAGGAAAACATGAGATCCATATCATTAGCACATTTTCCCCAATGTCTGCTGATATGTAGGAATCAGTCACTTAATGAATCTAGGATCAGAAAAAAAGTTGAAGTCTAATAGGATTAGAGATGGTGATAGGTTTGGTTTGCCAAAAAGAACATCGCTTAGCAGTCTGCTGCCTATAACCATTCTAATGAGAGCTCTGCCATTAAGGATATGTGCGCTGAACAGCTCTTCATCAACCCATTCTTCTTTTCTAAGCCAAGCTGATGACTAGGTTATCATGGTGTTTTCCTGTGCATGCTGCCTTCTTTGGTTGACTTTATGTAACTACTGCATGTTTTCATTCATCATGTTCACTCAGCAAGTATTAGTAGACCAACAACCCTACTAGGCACAAAGGTTGAGTGGTGATCGTTTCAATGTTTTCTCTCTTGTAGTGTAAGAACTAGTGAGCTCTAATGAAGGCAAGTTGCCTTCATCATTTTGATGGGCAGCCACTTCACTCACTGGACAATGATATCCTAGCCATCAGAGGAGCCCTAATCACCACTTGCTGACCACAGCTGGGCTATCTGTCCCTGCAATACCACTCAATTGTCTTTGCCACGCCCCTGTGTCTGCGAGTCTCCAGGTGCCCCTCTGCCATTGGCCTGTCCTCTCCTAATCTCCTGGAATCTTCCCTTTCGGCTTCACCCTAGCTAATGACTGTCAGTTTAAGCCTGCCCTCACCCTATACTGTCATCTTGCTGGATCCCTTAATAACTTTCTGAGAATTCCAAAATTCTTATCCTGTCACACAAGATAGTGCCCTGGGGTGAAATTTCCAATGGCATTGGTTTGAAAGAACTACATTTACTTTTTTTTATAAGAAATATCTATTAGATTTCCCTATAAGCTCTGCATGAATTTCTTTTGCTCCAATAAACAATGCTGCCAGGGTCAATGTGACTGACAATTTTAAGGCAAAAGCCCTCACTAGAGAATGAAAAGTCTCCAGAATTTGATACCATCCTTGCCAGGGTTAAAGGACCACAGCTTTTCAGAATCAGCCTTATAATTTTGATTGCAGATCTTCATTCATTAATGGTCCTAAATATCACACAACAGCTTAACATTTGATAAAACAAAATTTTTAAAACGGCCTGCACTTCAACCACCTGACCTGACTAGTAAGAGTTACTTTGTCTAGACACTGTGCTGTGTGGGTAGTCTTCCACATACAAAAGTTGTTTTATCTTCAGAGCCTGTGGCTATTGCCCTTGGCTTTGAGGATAATGTTGGAAGTAGTTTTTCATGATTATACCGGAGCTTAAGCCAATCTTAGCTTTATTGGCAATCTTTATATGAATCCAAGCATTGAGAGAAGTGTTTGTACTCATCATATGGCACTGCAGGGAAAAAAACTGACAGGAATATGTAATGGTGAAACTTTCATTAAAAGAACAGGTGCTTGCCCAACATGGTGTAGCTCAGTCTGAGCTGGGGGGCTTCCAGACATTTTCTGAGTGATGGGCTCAAACATTTTCAGTTTGCCAGGTAGTTCCTTTGAGATTTGTTCCACAATCTTGAGGCAAAAGGTGTCGACGTGGCCTCTGTAGTGCAAAAGCCAGCCTCTCCTGCAGCTTCTGTTTGCTTTCAAAACAGCATTCCATCCTGCTGACACAGGATCAGTTAGTGTTCTTCATGGCATAGAGATGTGCTTCTCTTACAGATCCTTCTCCGCAGAACACAAGAGTCATATTAATTCCTGACTTAAACTGCCTTTCCTGGCTTCAGGCATCCTTTTGACAACCATTTCTATAGATATTCTTGAACTCTTGCTGTACAATTTTCCATCAGATCTCATTTTCCCATTTCCTGTGCACTGTGAATTTGCTTATCTGTATTTTGTAAGTTTCAGGGAGGAATAAAGGTATTAAATGATTCTGTTCACCTCTGAAAGTAATAGTATTCTTTCATTACAAAATCTTGCTTTTCATGTTTCCAACATGCAAGGTGTTTTACCTCATAATACGGGTGTGTACGATATACTAAAACATGAATAACTGTCACCCGAGCTTTCAAAACCCCTGCTCAGCCAAGCCGGCTGTTGGTCACTTGCACTCTAGACCGTGCTTCTGTTCCCACATGAAAGAACATGGAATGAAACACTTCTTTATATGACTTGTAAGT
Organism: Ochotona princeps; assembly: GCF_030435755.1. NCBI lineage: Eukaryota > Metazoa > Chordata > Mammalia > Lagomorpha > Ochotonidae > Ochotona > Ochotona princeps. The sequence goes on along the minus strand of NC_080842.1, from coordinate 33,158,950 downwards.
TCCAACAATAATTTAGATGAAAATTTCAAACTGAAAAGAAACAATTCATGGTCTGAGAGATCAAGTGTTTATGGGTTCAAAACACTCAAAATGTTTCATATTATCTGCTTGACAAAGGGGAGTATAAACTGATCAAGATTTCTGACCTTCAAGGCCAAGAGGAGAGGGCAGGAATAAGCTTAATACTGGAGAAGCAGCAAGGACAGTGGGGTACACCTGGCTGTTGGACACAAAAGAAGTTACTTTCCAGTGAATTGCATCTTGCAAAGATAAAAAGTTACCACTATTCTGACATTTCCTTTTGCTTTCAAAAAATGGATTTTTTTTTTAAGAATCTCATGGTCTCATGCAAAACTAAAGAAACAATTTCTCCTCTTAATCATAAATCATATGCCTTCTTTCATATCACCACAGCTTCCCGCAGAGGGGCAGCAACCTGAGTAACCAAACTTCCACTCTGACCTGGAACTCAGTGACTTGACTCCATCCCTAGAAAATTCACTAGTATTAACAACTTAGCTTCCGCACTTCTTTCTAGGTTCACTTCTTTCATAAACCTACTGAATGGCCTATTTTCATCTCCGCATATTCCCTTGAACTTGCTATGATTTGAATATGATTTTCCCTCACCAAACATCACATTGATGTGTGGTCCCCAATGTGGCAGCGCTGGGAGCTGGGACCTGAGGAAGGTATCAAGTCTTGGCAGTAGGACATTCATCACAGCTGGAGTGGTGCTTTTTCTCTTAAGAGTAATTTGGCTATAAAAGCATCTGGCTCCCTTTGCTTTTCTTTTGCTTCTCTTTTGCATGCATTGGCTTAAACTTTTATTTTTCACCATGAGTTGAGACAGCAGAAGGCCCTCACAGAAAAACCACACAACCTCAGCATCATGCTATTGGACTGCCCAGGCTTCAGACCCACAAGCAAAACCTCTGCTCTTCATAAATTACCTGATCTTGCATATTCGATTACTACAACAGAAAATGGACTAAGACAGAGCTCAACAAAGACCTTGCCATTAATCTCCCCATCAAAATGGCACAAAGGTCACAGATGTGGGCATCTGAGACATGGGTGCAGACCCTGCCTGTCATCTGTTGGTTGTGCAATCTTGGACAAACCACTTAACTTGTTCAGACCTCAATTGCAAATGTCAGTGAATATACAGCCTGGTGATGGCACAGGTTAGGAAATGAGATGAAAATTACAAAACATCTAGTTCAAGATGACGTTGCTACTCTTATTCTTTCCCTTCTGTCAGATAATAATTGCTTATCTTAACCACAAAAAGAAATAGCTCACCTAGGGTCCGGTGTGATAGCGTAGCAGTTGAAGTACTCGCCTTGAGTGCACCAGGATCCCATATGGGCGCTGGTTCTAATCCTGGCAGCCCCACTTCCCATCCAGCTCCCTGCCTGTGGCCTGGCAATGTAGTTGAGGACAGTTCAAAGCTTTTGGACCCTACACCCGCATGTGAGACCTGGAGGAAGCTCCTGGCTTCTGGCTTCTGGCTTCAGATAGGCTTAGCTCCGGCTCTTGTGGCCACTTGGGGAGTGAACCATCAGACGGAGAATCTTCCTCTCTGTCTCTCCTCCTCTTTGTATATCTGCCTTTCCAATAAAAATAAATAAATCTTTTTAAAAGAAAAAGAAATAGCTCACTTATACAAACTTTCCTTTTCATGTATTTGTGAAAATGAAATTGTTTTTGGCAAATGACTTAATTTTAAAGTACACATGTTTCACAAGAAATGTTCACAATAGTTAAAGTGAGAGGACATAGTTTTAGAAAAACAACTCTTTGGAGCAGAACACGTATTAAATCTGGAGAGCCTCTGGTGATATTTCTGCTGTGGGTTCAACTTCCTCTTATACGATCTAAGCCAGTTCCTCTGAAATGAATAGTTCTAGTAAGTCCCAGGGCAAGGGAGAGATGCCAAAGCAATTACATTTATAGTAAATTCAGAAGAGGGAAATGTGCACAAGATAGGAAGGAAATCTCTGTGGGCATAATTTTGAGGAAAAGCACTAGTTGGTCTCTGCCAGAGTCATGGAATGCTACCAGCCATGGAGCAATTAGAGACAGAATGGATCTGTGAGCAAAAACAGTGTGACAGCCCCAAAGTCAAGCCTTGCGGAGCAGAAACTCCTGTGTGGATAACGGAAGTGCTTCGAATGCTTCGCATTTATACACTGCTCTTAAGTTCCAAGAAGTGCTCCACAATTTATGTATCTGAATCTCAAATGGATTATGGCAGACGCTACAAATATTCAGTCATCCCGAAACAAACCAGAGGATCGGCAGCGGGACCACACCCCTCGCCACCTCACAGACGTCAATTTGCAAAGATGCTTAAGTCTCCCATACAAAATGGGATGAAATATGCATATATCTTAGACACATCCTCCCGTCCACTTTAAATCTTTCTTACATTACTTTTAAAATATAATAGAAATAAATAGGCATTGCATTGCTTTGTTTAGAGAATAACAGCAAGAGTAAAATATTTGTAAGTACTTCGGAGAAGCAAAATTCTTTTGTTTTTAAAGATTTATTTATTTTTATTGGAAAGTCAGATATACAGAGAGGAGGAGACAGGAAGAACTCTGTCTGATGATTCACTCCCCGAGCGACTGCAACGGCCAGAGCTGTGCCAATCCGAAGCCAGGAGCCAAGAGCCTCCTCCAATCCCAAAGCTTTGGGCCATCCTCAATTGTTTTCCCAAGCCACAGGCAGGGAGCTGGATGGGAAGTGGGGTTGCCGGGATTAGAACCGGTGCTCATATGGGGAAGGAATTTAGCCACTAGGATATCGCACTGGGCCCACAAAATTCTTCTTTTATGATTTATTTATTTACTTAGAAAGTCAGAGTTACAGAGAGATTGGAAGAGACAATGAGAGACCTTCCATCCCCTGCTGCTCTCCCCAGATGGCCACAATTGCTGGGGAGAGGACAGGCCAAAGGCAGGAATCAAGAGATTTTTCTGGGATCCCATGTGAGTGGCAGGAGCCTGGATACTTGGGCCAGCTGCTGCTGCTTTTCACAGGCCATTCACAGGGAGCTGGACTGAGACCAGGACATGAAGCAGAACCCACAGGAGGTACCGGTGCCACAGGCAGTGGCTTTAGCCCGTACACTAGTGCCAGCCCATGAATCTTTTTTTCTTGCCAACTGGTTTTTAAGCTGAGGTTGAATTCAAAAACACAGAACTTAAGAATCAACTCTAATTCTATCCTAATCTCCCAGTGATTTCATGGGCCTCATTTTTGCACAAACAGATCAACTGGATATCTCACGGTTCATTTTTAAAGATAGACATATTTTTTTTAACAATTAATTTTTAGTCACGAGATAGAAAGAGATCAAGACAAACAGCTCTCATTCACTGGTTCGGTGTTGGGCAGGCGGAAGTTGGGAGCCAAGAACTCAGTACATGTTCACGTACCCATGGCAGAAACCCAACCATGAGAGGCGTCACTCTCTACTGCCCAGGGTCTCCACTGACAGAGAACGGAAATGGAAAGCCAGAGCTGGAAACCGAATGCACGCACTTTGGTAAAGAGGCAAGCATGGTAACTGGATCGTAACCACCAAGCCAAACATCTGCCCCTCTTGTTTCTTTTAAATTCTGTTGTTTTCTCCTGCCTCACTATTAGCTTCTTGGAAAGCAAGCTTCCATTTGTGAACTCTTTAACCTCTGAGGTTTCCTCAGTCCACTTGTAATTTTCTGCCTGCCCTGCATAAATCATCCTTTGTTTATTTATCAGAGGCTTCCTAATTACCAGATCCATCAGCCTAATCCCTGCCCGCCCCCTAGTCGATCACTCCATAGAATTTGGAATGGTTGTGCCTTCCATAAGCTTTTTGAACTGTCTACCCTGTCTTCTTTCTGATTCTCCCATATTTCTCTTTCTTTTTTCCTAGGGACTCTCTTTGCCCACTACCAAAGAAAGGCATTGCCCAAAGTTCTATCCATATCTTCTCACTTTGCTTCACATTCTTTGCTATGGTGAGGTCATATAATACTGTAATTTCAATTATTGCTTATACATGACTGCATAAGTTAGAGTTCAGTCAATAGACAAATTATATCAGTAATTTGAACATTGAATTTTTTTTACATTTTATGAAATTAGCACATGAGAGAATTATCTGTACACCATGTTTATAGCAGTTCAATTCACAATAACTAAGGTATGTAATCAACCCAGATGTTCATCAGCTGATGCCTGAATAAAGAAAATGCATTAGGTCCATCTCAATAGCCTAATGGTAAAGTCCTCTCCTTGCACTTCCCATGCAGCTCCCTGCTTGTGGCCTAGGAAAGCAGTAAAGGATGGCCCAAAGCCTTGACCTGTAAGGCAGAGTGATATGAAACAGAATCCTTCAACTCTTCCTTTTCCAAGGTTGAGATGCAGACCCGCTTTGATATGCACGAAGTCACAGATGTATGCCCTGGTGGCAATAAAGAAATCTACAGATCGAAGAGCTTCTGTTAGCAGTGAGTTTGCTTGAGGTGTCACCATACAATCAGGCCCAAGCAGCTGCTCGGTGGAAAGCTCTCTTCCTATGTGTAAAGAGGACACTGAGAGGGTATTCTTCCCTGAGAAGCAGTTTGTAAGGGCTTTTACAGCAGAGGCAAGGAAGAGAGTCCAGGATGTGGAACAATGTGGAAGAGGATTCCGGCTCACGCAACTTCATGCACTGTGGTGCTCAAAAATTTCAATCCAACTGGTCTCTCGCAGCTTTCTCTGGGGTAACCCGGTCCTCTCCAAGCATGACGATGAAATACCACCCTCCTTGAGTGTCCTCTAAACTGAGCTCTAGGAAGTAAACTGTTTCTGATTTCACACTCCGCGTTCCCTCTTAACTGATAGTCCTGGTTACAGCGCCACAGCAGTAAGGGCTATTCTCCATTTTATCTACATGATAATCTGCAGGGAATCACATCTAAAAACAGCACACATACATCAAAGTGGAAAGATGCTTCCTCCTTCTCTGAACTCCCAATGTCCATCTAGTACCCTGTTTTGGCAAAGCCTACAATGTATACACTGACAAAGGAACAATGCCTACGGGGTTCATCTTGACGATCTCCAAGTAAGGCAAAGGGTTTAAAGTTGAAAGTTCATATGGTCAAAACTGATACAGGGAATAACTTCCAAATATGAATTTGTTACCAGACCTCTCTTCCAAATTCCAGGCTTCTTATGTGTGACCCAGAGAGGGAGGTAGAGTGAGAACTTCCATCAGCTGGCTCATTTCCTAAGTGGCTACATAGCTAGAACTCTGTCAGGCAAAATCCAGAAGCCCAGAAATCGACCCAGGTCTCCCACATTGGTGTCAGAGTCCCAGACATGCGGTTCATTAGCCACTGTTTGCCCAGGTGCATTAGCAGGGGACTGCTTCAGAAGTGGAGCAGGGACCAGTGTTACAGTATAGTGGGTTAAGCCACCTCCCATGATGCTGGCAGTCCATATGGGTGCCAGTTAGAGTCCCAGATGTTCAACTTTCTATCTAGCTCCCTGAGAGTGGACCTGGAAAAGCAGCTGAAGACGGTGCACTTGGTTGAACCTCCACACCCATGTGGGACCTAGACGAAGCTTCGGGTTCCTGGCTTGGCCTGGCCCCAGCCCTGGCTATTACAGCCATCGGGGGAGTGAACAACCAGTTTATAGAAGATTCTCTCTCTCTCTCACCTTCTCTCTCTCTCTCTCTCTCTCTCTCTCTCTCTCTCTCTTTTTCCCCTCTCTCTAAATCTGCCTCTCAAATAAAATAAATAACTCTTTTTTAAAAAAATCATGGCCAAAATACTGAAGTCTCATTCATGTATTCTCTAATGTCCTCACCAGAACGAAGTAAAGCAAAGGAAGCAGTTGAGTTTCAGGATCTAGCATAGGACCTAAGATGGAGCGCATGCCTCATAAATAGTTGTTGAATATAACAAGAAAACAAAAAGTAGAGGAACAAAACAGACATCTTGGGATATGATTGTCTTCTTTAGCCCTTGTTTATACTCCTGTGGAACTATAGTGTTTCTACTTTTTACTTGTTGAATACATTTTTTGTTAGTGGTACATTAAGCCTGTGATTTTAGAGTGGTCTGAAATTGCATTTTTGCAAAATTTTTCTTAAAAAGAGGAAGGTGTGGTTGCAGGCAGGCAGGCAGGAAAGACAGTGAGGGACATATGGCTATCCTCTTAGAATTATACCTATGAAATACATGAAATTTATTCTCAATAAAAATTTTTAAAAGTTGTCAAATGGGCTATGAACATACTACCTTACACTTAAAAGGTTCCAAGAGTCTCAGGAAGAATTTGCAAGCCAAGCTGTTGGATTTCTTGAGATAAGTTAGCATTTCTCTAATGGCCAACTGAATTACCTATCCCGCACCCACTAGCTGCTTGGGCACCTGGATCAACTCCCCTCCCCTTGTCAAAGAATATGGTGTTGAGGTGCAGGTGACAATGTTAAGGCTGAGCCTGCTTTCTCTTACACACCTAGAGAAACCTTTACTTTCTATTAGACCTTTTCCTAATTCTTGGCCAAGAAAGTGTCTCTAATTCTGGCATAAATACGTGACAATTTCCTTTTCTTTCTTTTGCTCTTCCCATTCATAGTCAAGCATGCCCTTATTTTCTAATCACACTCAGCACATCTTACCAATCTTTGCCTTTAGTGACATCAAACACTGGAGCTTGCCATCAAGGCAATAAAGTTAGTAAATCACCTATTTTGCAGTTAATATTCCATGTCCTAAGCTTGCTGCAAGTATATCTGTATAAACAAGTTTACCGGGCCCGGCGGCGTGGCCTAGCAGCTAAAGCCCTCGCCTTGAAAGCCCCGGGATCCCATATGGGCGCCGGTTCTAATCCCGGCAGCTCCACTTCCCATCCAGCTCCCTGCTTGTGGCCTGGGAAAGCAGTCGAGGACGGCCCAATGCATTGGGACCCTGCACCTGCGTGGGAGACCGGAAGAGGTTCCAGGTTCCCGGCTTCGGATCGGCGCGCATTGGCCCATTGCGGCTCACTTGGGGAGTGAATCATCGGACGGAAGATTTTCCTCTCTGTCTCTCCTCCTCTGTGTATATCTGGCTGTAATTAAATGAATAAATCTTTAAAAAAAAAAAAAACAAGCTTACCTTCAACCACATGTAAAGAGCTCATGTTGAAAAAACATAAATCATTTGTAATTTTTTTTCTCATGGCTATTTAAGTTCAAGTAAAAAAAAGTAGGATCAGTTTTATTGAAATTTTATTTACCTGTTTATTTTGAGGTAGATGTGTTTGTGAGCAAAAGGAAACAATATAAAGATGTGCTGGCAAAATGGGGATAAAAAATAAAAGGCAGAGAAGCAGTTGCGAATGGCCCAGCATTAATCACGTATCTGGCTGCCTACCTTTACTGTGCTGTTACTTCAGCACTTCCTCTGTGGCACAACTTTTCGCAAATTTATACAGATGTAGACAATTAGGCCTTTGAAACCTGAAATTTGGTTTCCAACACAGTTTATTCCTTTGTCAACATAGACACCATCTGAGTGGGAATTTTAAAAGCTAATGAATTTGGAAAATGGTAACCTCCCATCCCTGCCAGAGCCTTTTTGAGCTCCTAAAGTTTAAAAACAAAATGAACTCTGACGGGCTCTGGTGTGTATCCACAGCCTCCTTTGCCAAGGGCAAGGTCCCTCCAGGGAGGGGGGTCAAATGTCCCCCTCTGTGGCCAACTCGCCTGGAACCTGCAAGCACCTGCCTTTGTTCCTCTCCCCAGACACAGTTCAGAGCTCCTGGGCTCGAGTAGAGGGGATAATACTGCCCTGCAGATGTCTTCAGTATAAACTGACACCGGTTCTGTAAGAACAGTGTGTCTGGGAGGTAAATGGCTCAGAAATGAAGAGCGAAGCCTGCCCAGAGTTCTGTCGGGCACTCGCAGGCTGCAGACAGCTTTAGAAAACCAGCACACTGCACTCAGATAAGGAGATCAAACAGAAGCTTTATAGTGTGTGCCTGGTGAAGACAGTGATAGTAAAATCTAACTCTGACCTTCTGGGTTTCTGTTTCACCAGAGCAATGCCATCACACATCAAGAAATTGATTTTATAGGAGGCATATTTTAAGCTTGACTCTCCAGATTCCAGAGGAAAGTTCCTCACTCATGGTTGTTTTAGGGTAGGCAGAAAAAAGGTAAGGCAGAGAGTGAAATAGATATATTTCCAAGAAACAGTTTGACTTCCTGTATTTTCTAATCTCATGCTTCTAAGAGTAGGGATGCATTTAGTTTAAAAGGGATGGGAGGTAAGCACATTCCCAATGCAGCGTTCAAATCTGGAGTTGATGAGTTCAAAATATAAATACCAAAGTGTTGTAGACGTATCATTGTTCTTGGAAAAAGCATCCATAGCTTTCCCTGGGTTATCAGAGGTCCATAAGCCAATTCAGGCTGCGAACCGCTGCCCTCTATCTTCAACATTTCAACCAAATAGTTAAACAACAACAACAACAACAACAATACAAACTGTTGCCAAATTCCCTGGATAAGTAAACTGGTTATTACCCTCCCAAATGACATTGTGTCAATCTTTTCTCCTGGAAGAGATGAAATATGAAAAAGTTCCCTCTACCGCCCCATCCTAATCCCAGCATCTTCTACTCCCTTTATTGTATCTAAAACCCTCTGTAACAGCATCCTGTCTGCTTCACTTCGCCTCCCCAGCAGGAAAAGGTCAAGCTGGAGCTTTCATCTCCAGAAAGACTCCTCACTCCATCTCATCATCGAAGGCAAAAGTACATTGACTAGAATTACCAGTTGAGCCCATTCTGCTTTTATTTCCATTCTCGGTGGTTCGTTTTTCTTTCTTTCTTTTTTTTTTTTTTTTGAAAAATACATTTGTTTGTTTTTAAAGTCAAAGTTACAGAGCCAGGGGAGACAGAACGAGATCTTCCATATACTGGTTCACTCCTAAGATGGCCATAACAGCCACATCTGCCCTAGGCCTGAGCCAGGAGCCAGGAGCTTCACCTGGGTCTCTCCTAGGGATGACAAAGTCTCAAACACTTGAGTCACTTTCTGCTGCTTTTCCTGGGTCATTAGCAGAGAGGTAGATTGGAAATAGAGTGGCTGGGACACATATTGGTATCTATATGGGACGGGGGCATCTCAGGCTGTGGCTTTTCCTGCTAGGCAACAAGGTGAGGCCCTGCTTTCATTCTTTTTTTTTTTATGATTTATTTATTTTTATTGCAAAGTCAGATATGCAGACAAGATGAGAGATAGAGAGGAAGATCTTCCATCTGATGATTCACTCCCCAAGTGACCGCAACAACTGGTGCTGCACTGATCTGAAGCCAGGAACCCAGATTCTCTTCTGGTCTCCCACATGGGTACAGGACCCCAAGGCCTTGGGCCGTCCTCAACTGCTTTCCCAGGCCACAAGCAGGGAGCTGAATGGGAAGTGGAGCTGCTGGGACTAGAACCAGTGCCCATATGGGAACTCTGGGGCGTTCAAGGCGAGGACTTTAGCTGCTAGGCCACAGTGCCAGGCCCCCTGCTTTCATTCTTAAAAATACCTAAAGGGATTATTGTAACACAGCACTACATAAAGCCATAAAACGGACTGAGACAATCAAGTTTGTCTATGTACATGCACCTGAGTGCCAAACTACAAGCAATATCCTGATTCGTAGCTTCAACCTGGCCCAGCCTCGGCTGAGGTGGCCACTGCGGAGTGAGCAAGATGATGGAAGATCTCTCTCTATCTTTACCCCTCTCTCTCTGCATTTTAAATAAATGAAATAAATCCTCAAATAAAAACAAAACAAAACAAAAAGACGCCGCTATATTACCCAATCTGCATCAGAACTGTCAGGAGCTAACAACACAAAAACAAAAGGTGGTGGGTGGCAGGCTCAACATTCCTTCTTTCTTCACAGATTCGAAATGTGGCAGCAAACCTTTGCGTGGACAGTAAGCATGGAGCCACTGGGACAGAGCTGAGGCTGGACGTCTGTGTCAAGGATGGTTCTGAAAGGACCTGGTCCCATGAGCAGGTATGTCCTCCCCTGCAAGTCACGGCCACCAGGCAAGAAGAGGCTAAGACAAAGTGGAAAGAAGCAGTGGAAACAAGCAGGGGGCATGGGGACCTAGCCGGAGACGGTCAGACTGTCATCAACCAACCTTGTGTAAGTGAGTCACTTCACTTTCCTGTTACTCTTCTGGAAGTAATGGCAGTAATCCAGACACTCTGTCTAAATATATGCAGTTTAAATACTAGAAAGGAGATGGATATGGTGATTGTGGCCGTTGTCTTTCTTGGAGAGTTTTCAATACAAGAAAAACCTTTAAGGAACTCTTCCAAACCAACGCCACGGGCTTCAGGAAAGACTCCATTGTTCTGTGGGGCAAGGACCTCACTTACACTTGTCCTTCCCCTCTGGCAGTGTATGGGAAAGGATGCTTTAGGGGGACTTCTCATGGTGGCAGGGTTTAACATTCTGCGTGAAGGATCACTTTGAAATAACAACACGCAGTCTGGATTTCATAGGAGACTCTGTTGCTTCTCACTGGAAAACATTTCAGCACAACTTAGCTCCAGTGAGGTATGACTCAATTTCTTTGTAAAACTTGAAGGGCCTGCCAAGGACCTTTAACTACACTGTTTTACCTACAAAAGAGAAAAAACGCGGTGGGCAGAATTTTGTTCTTCCCCCCCGACTCCGCCCCTTTTAGTGTTTTTGAAAAACATAAAATACTCCAGTAAGAAACTAGAAAATATCATACAGGATATTTTTTGCAGTATCAGCAGCTACTGCTATCTTTTAAATACAAATGTTGCTAGAGTTAAAGTTGCTTCTCTCCCTACCCACCCCACCCCTACCTTCTGCCAAAGGATTGATTCCAAGTTCAGGATACTATGCCTCATTTGTGCTTTCAATTCCCCAGAACCGTAACACCGTCCTCACAAAACCAAAAATGGAAACCAGCACAGCCCACTCAGTCATTGCTGCCTTCCTTCTCAGAGGTCTACCTTGTCATTAGTCTAGAGAGTATCCCCATGTCCAGCCAAGGACATCAGAAAGCTGTTCAGCTTCACCAGGATCCGTTATGTTGGTGCTTGTCTCTTGCTGTCCACTGCCCGTTTCTGACCCCCCCCCCCCATGGCCCTGTATTACGACACAGAGAAGTTTGATGCCAGTAAAACAACACTAGACAAAGTGTGCAATACAATCCAGCTCAAATTCATTCAGTCAACACTGATGATCCGCCCACCTCACAGCTGTATGGTATTCTGGAAGGATCCCAGGCCTTGTAATCAAGCCAAACTAGATCTCAGTTTACACCCAAGTGGTCTTGTGAAATTGTTCAAAATTTCTATGCCATGTTTCTCCATCATTTTTTTAAAAAAGATTTATTTCTGTATTTGAAAATCAGAGTGACAGAGCTAGGACACGAGACCAAGACAGGAAGACAGACACACAGAGATAAAGAGAAGAAGGAGAGAAACAGGTTGTTCCATCCCGATTCACTCCCCAGATGGTTGCAATGGCCAGAGCTAGTCCAGAATGAAGCCTGGAGTGTCACTTGTGTCTTCCACTTGAGTAGCAGGGGCACACACACTCGGGCCACCTTCCTCTGCATTTTCCCAGCCCATTAGCAGAGCGCTAGATCACAGTGCAACAACCAGGACATGAACTTGTGCCCACATGAGATGCCAGTGTCACAGGTGGTGGCTTTACCCATTATGCCACAATGCCAGCCTGGGTTCTTCCATCTTTAAATAAGAACAAAACCCAGTCACTGACAAAGTTGTTATGAGAATAAATAACAGTGTCTCTCACATGGAGTAGGTGCAGAATAAATAGACTTTCTCTTCTGCCTTTTTAAACACACCCACAAATATCACTAGATAATGATAACAAATTAGAAGTTTCTCTTGGGCCCAAGGGAGCTGTGACTTGGATTACATTTATCCATTCCTAACAACAACAACAATAAAACTCACTAAGTACTACTTGTCTTTCACTCACTATATCCTACGGTATTGCACAGCTACCAGATGGACCCAGATATGTTTTAAAAGGACCTGAGGATTCAGGATTTACTGATAGGAATCGAATCTGAACTTGCATTCTTCTTCCTCAATCTCCTTCAGTTATCCCCACAGGGATGACACTATGGGTCTGCAGAACAGTAGGACTGGACTGTCACCTCCAACAAGCAATTCTGACTTTGCCTGAGAGCAAAAGAGAAGGCTAAAGAGCTCTGTCAGCGTGACTGACGTTTGGAGTATAAAGATACATTTTATCGAAAGGAGCAAGCCACAAGGAAAACCTAAATTCTCTCAACCACTTCTGTTCAGCCTGACCAGGAAATAAATACATCCAGCTAGCTGGCGGCCATGAAGGATGTATGCCTGAATGGCTACATCAGATCTTGTATTTCTATCTATCCAGTGATATTTTACAATCAATTTTGCTCATGTCCGCAGACTTTATTTGACATCCGAAAATGAATAGAGACAGCAACTACTATATTACATGTATTTTAAAAAGTGTTGCTTCTCTTATCCCACCTAGACCAAATTGCTAAAATCTACAGCATGTAATTTAAGAAATGGCCGCCAGAGAGCAGCACTAGACAAGCAGACAACACTTCATCGGTGGAGGAAAAAAAGACCAGCTAATGGAGCTCTTTAAAGATTTCCAGTCTCTGGAGATTCCAGAAATAGAACTACAGGAGGGTTTAATCTTGACAAGCGGGGAAAAGATGATTTGTGTATGAAATGTTTATCACCATATATTGACTTGGAGGTTAAAATATCACAGGCGGCTTCATTTTCCGGTAATTAACTGTAAGCTGTGTTCAATGTCATTCAATGAGCTGTAAGAATTAGGATTCACCCATCTACATTTAGATTAAAATCCCTGGATCAGAAAATAAATATATCAGCATATGAAAATTGGATATTTTCTTCTTAGTTTAAAAGTGTTCAAAGAACACAAAGGAAATACTTCTTAAGAGTTCAAATGCTATATTTTTCTCCCTTTACAAAATGGCAAAAATAAAACACAAATGAAACTGCTATATGGGAGACAGAGAGGAATACACTGAATCACCTTTATAAGAAAACTCCTTTTGTTGCAGAACACAAGTGATGACTAATCCCGCTCCTGTGAAGGAAGCAAATCCATGATTCATTTTTCCAGGGTGATCTGTTCAGCTGCTTGGTATCACTGTAGCATTGTGTCTGCTCTCAGTTTCCGTTAGGGACCATGAAAGAAAAATAAAAATAGATCCAAACAAGACTATAAGGTCTGGAAAGAATAATTCCCAGTTCCCTTTATGAGTCCAAGAGGGAGGAGGAGGAACTCTCCTTGGCCTCGTTTGACTGTTCTCAGTGTGCTGGCCTAGCACTGGCCAGGAGGCCTGTGCTGAGGGGGCAGACCAGTGCTCCTCGCCGAGACCTAGCCTGCACACACAGTTAGCGCACGTATCCAAGAGACAGACTCCTTTCATTTGCGACAAGCCGCCCCAGTTTCAGGCTGGAGCATAAGGACCACTACACGCTGCAAGGAGAGACAGGTCATCACATCTCACGGGCGACCTGCTGAATAATTATGAGACCTAATAAAGAAGTAGAACACAGCTAACCACGGAGGACAAAGTGTATTTCAATCATCTCATCATGTCACAAGAACAAGACAGTGAGGGCTAGGCGTACGATACAATACAGGCGAATTTACACGTGCCCCTAACGTGAAAGCAATGACATAAACTTATCTTCCAAAGTTTATATTTTAAAGTGTTGCTGAAAAATAAGAACATGAAGAAATGAACAATAATTTACTTTTAAACTGAGAAAACAAAGGCTGAAAGAAAAAAAAAAACCTCAAAGGTATTTTTTTGTAATAGAAACCCAAAGAAAATCTAAATACTCTTGTCAGGAAAAACAGCCCAAGAGAAGGAGGCAAACTATAAATGTCAAAATAATATTTCCCAAAACAACAATCGACATAATGTGATAAGGCCTGCTTGTTTTTACTTGAAAAGGTTGCTCACATGCCTGATGAATGAAACACTCAATGTTTGGTTTGACGTGGCCACTCGCCAACGGTAATAAAAAGCATGTCGGAAATGTAAAAGAAAAGTTTAACTAATAGCAGATCAAAAAATAAAGCAATTATTAGGGATATAATCACCAAGTAAGAAGAGCGGGATGGAGGGAAGGAGAAAGAGCAACAGGAAGAATGCACAAAACACTGAACACTGCACCGCACCGCAGGCTTCCAAGTGTGATAACACACACGCACGATTAGAACAAGTGTAGAAACAAGACTCAAATTTCGCCTGAGATACAATTATGACAACAGATGACTAAGTCTATCTGAGGAAAACATTCGCCCGTGTTTGCTATAATGCAGGTGTTCTGAAGCGAACTGTCCAGCCGATAAAAATCAGGAAAGCCCATCTTAAAGAAGTCTGGCCCTTAAAGTAAGGCAGCGACAAGCCATTTACTGTCTGTAAGCCCGATTTCCGCTCCCATGCACCACTAAGGACTATGCAAGGTAGTGGTTACAGTCCTTTCCAGCAGTAGCCTTCTGAGTACACAGAAATCAAGCACAGAGACAGGGAGATGGAAAAACCAACCACAGCCTTTATTCCGCATTGTGCAATGTATAATGGAATTGTGATGTTTAAATAAAATAAATATTTAATCAAGGAGCTGGTACTGTGGCATAATGGGTGAAGCTGCCAACAGGATCCTACATAGACCCCAATTCTAGGCCCAGCTGTCTCATTTCCAACTGAACTCCCTGGTCATGCAAGTGAGAAAGCAGTAGAAGATGGCCCAGGAACTTAGGCCCTTGCCAACCACATCGGTGACTTGGATGGAGGTCTAGACTCCTGGCTTCTGCCTGGTACAGCCACAGCTGTTGTGGCCATGTGGCAAATGAATCAACAGATGGAAGGTCTCACTCTCTATCTCTCTTCCTCAACTCTGCCTTTCAAATAAACAAATAAGTAAAACAGAAAAATATTTAATCAAGATTAATTTCAGGTTTTTGAACCAGGAAATTTCTAGGGTAGAATGATTCCAAAACCATCAAAGTTTACAGTTCAGAACATGATGACCAAGTGTGTTATCAAGGATATTATTGAGGTTGGACACAAACAACATCTAAAAAAGACTAACTAAAAAAGACTACTTCATCCATATTCACACTTAACTTATGCTCTGTTAATAGCATAAGTGAACGTTTCATTTATTCAGTAGATATTTTATTGAGCATCAATTATATACCATGAATTATCGGGTACTGGAAACTTAGATAAAAAATGCAACCCCTGCCATCAAGGATCTCACTGTCTAGCAAGGAGTACAGAAACACAAAGAGACAATCAAGGTGAAATAAAGTGAGGAATAAAAATGGACAGAAGCTCAAGAAGACAGGCTTCTGGGATGAGTGGGCCGGAAGTAAATCTTAAGGCTGGTGAACATTAATTCAGTTGACTGGCAGATGTTGGCCTTCCATCAAGTGGGTCTTCCACTAGCAATGTTATAGAAGGGAAAATGCCTTCATTGTGCAAGAACTGCAAACACTTTTCAGTGTTTCTGGAGCATAATTTTTTAAGAAGCTGAAAAAGAACAGTATATTTTGTGTTACTATGATGATAGTAAAGAAGATAGAAAAGGTAGAAAGAAAAAAGGTTTATTACTTTACTGTTCTGAAAATTCAAGGGCCTTCATCTGGTAATGACCTTCTTACTGGCAAAGTCCTTAGGTGGCACATGGCGTTACAATCCCATAGCAAGAGACAGGGAATCCATATGCCGTGTGTGTGTGTGTGTGTGTATGTGTGTGTGTGTGAAGCTCTCTCCCTCTTAGAAATCCAGTAGTATTCAATCACAGAGCTTTCTGCTAACCAGCTTTTCTAATCCCAATTCCCTTCAAAACCACCACCTCTAAAACCCATAGTAAGATTACGATGGGGATTAAATATCAACATGAGCCCCTAAACTCTCCAAATCATTGCCCACAAAGATCAGGCCATGGAAAATTTGTCATCTATTGAAGAATTTCACGTACTTCTTTAAACGTTATTTGAAATGTCATGGGATTTTAGGCTGAGAAGGAGCATGGCCAAATAGGGATTTCAAACACCCTCCTCTGGAGGCCGAGAAGGGCAAGTGTCAAAGAACCAAAACAGGAAGATGAAAACATTTTAAAGGTCAGAAGAACCTGTCTGTCACAGGTTCTGAAAAGAGAGCAATCAAGATCAGAAACAGCTGAAGAGATACTTCCTTGAGAAGTAGTTCTGTGCAGGATTTAAATGTGTCTAATGAAACATATTTTGCCAAACTCAGGACAGACATTTGACCGAGTGGCTAAAATGTGTTAGGATGCCTGTGTCAGGCTGGTGCCTAGATCTGACTCCAGCAACCTGCTAATGCAGCTCCCAGAAGGCTGAAGGAACAGAGCTTCTGCCACCCGTATGGAAAGCCTGGGACCAGCTCTTGTTCCCAGCCCCTACCCAGCCCAGCCCCAGCAGAGACATGTGGGGATGAAGTCTATCAATGGACCTAGGTAGCATCCATCTGCTTTCTCTAAAATAATTATTTCTTTAAAAGTTCTATGGAAAGAGACTGCACAATTCCTCTTCATGAATCCATTCAAATACCTAACCTAAAACCCCTTGTCTTCCTATTTCAATCATTCTCTTTCATTCTGTCTTCCAGGGAGAGACAGGATGCAGCCATTTGCCAATACACAGACAATTGTTTTTCCCGTATTTGATTGACTTTTTCATCTTCACCAGACCACTTAGCCCAGTTTTTTGCCATTTTCCTGAGTTTCCTCACCATGTTGTTGTTTCGGTTAGCCATCATTTTATTTCCTAAGTAGGACTTAAACATTGAAATATGCGGAAGTGCATTATCTACAGTGCGGCCCCATATTGTGCTTGCTTTTCTATCGCCAGAGATTCCCTGACAGCTTTTCTTAATTTTGCAGTTCACAGCTTAGCTTCACACAGCTGGCCTGCCTGAAATCCTACTGTAGGAATTATATAGCCTCACTGAAATTTTAGAATTAGAAGAACTCCTAAGGATCATCTCGTCTATTTTTCTATGTACTTAGAGCTTTCTCCTACTATACCTTCAGTTGCTGCCCAGCTCAAATAACTCAAGAAAATGTCCTTTGTTGATTTAACACACTGTAAATTCGATTAACTGCATCATAAGTAAAAATTTTATTTTTCAAAATTTGCTTGTCTGAGAGACAAAGATTTATGTATTTATTTGAAAAGCATCATTACAGGGGGCTGGGGAAAAGTAAGAGGTACCTTCCTTCTGTTGGTTCATTCTCAAATAGCCACAATGGCCATTTAAAACTCCATCTAGGGCTCCCAAGTGGGTGGCAGGGCACCGAGCACCAGGATCGTCTTCTGCTGTTATCCCGGCCATTAGCAGGCCGTTGGATCAGCAGTGGAGCAACTGGGACTGCAACTGACAAGCACACGTGGTGTTGGCGTCGTAGGCAGCAGCTTCATCCACTGAGTCACAATGCCAATCCTTCATAGGCAGCATTTTTGACATAAGGGAATAAAGCATATAGTATAGGACAGACTAGGATAAAGAGAGGTTGAATGGAATATGAATTCCTTGGACACAGTAAGATAAGAATCATTTCATGAAAATTCTGTTGTAGGGTAGAAGCAGATCAGTGGAGGTGCACTATAAAACCGTATTTCTCATTGTGACTTGCAACTTCCTACCTTGCCCTGTAGAATTATTCTTACAAGTTGCGGTAATTGTTCTGCCTGTTCTTTTCTTCATTAAGTTTATCTTTCCTTTAATTTAGATTTTTCCTTGTGCTTACATCAGTTCAGCTCAACTCTATTCATGGTTTTTTTTTTCAGTGTAATGCTTGTTTAAGCTAAGTGTACAGCATTTAAGCCAGTAACATGTGAGTAGATGAGACTGGGCAGATTCTAGATGATCTGCCCCTAAACTAACATTGTATCTAAATAAAGAATACAAAGGCTTTATTAAGACGTTCCTCAGTTCTCTCTCTTCCACCTCCCATTTTCCCCCCACTCACTCTCCTTTTCCTCTTTCTACCCTTCTCTCTCTCTCTCTTCCTTTGAACTCACCTTCTGTCATTTCCTTTCCCACACCAAACCTAACAGGAAACTCCTTCTTGTTTGCACATCTTATCATCCTGGACCAAAGGTCTGGCTACAGCACTTTATGATATGTGTCTTTTTCTATACTGTTTTTTAATGCTAAGATGTGGTTGTTCTTGTATTTCACAAAGCAGGAGTCCTAAGTTACTGAGAAACGCACCTTCTCCCTGCTCTCCCAATCCAACTCACTGCTGCTTCTCTGCTATTGTTTGCCAGCTCTTCACCTTTGGATGGAGAGAAGATATTCGACCTGGTGAGCCAATGCACACGCGGAAATTCTGCTTCGATGCCATCTCCCATAGCAGCCCAGTCACTCTCTACGATTGCCATGGCATGAAGGGGAACCAGCTCTGGGGATATCGGAAGGTAGGTGTCACTTCAGTGTGGTCATGCTCCAATTGCCATGGCTTAACTTTTTCTTAAAAGTCAGTTTTGATTGCAAATGTTACTTGGACATACATACACATCCTTTATAGGCGCATTTGGAGACCACCGCAAAGATGCAGCAAACTCCAGCATTTTGGAACAGCAAGTTAAGCTTCTGCCTAAGACACCACAGTCGGTATCACACGTGAGCCCTGGATGTTGCGGTCAGTTGGGGAGTGAATCAGAAGATGGAAGGTCTCTGTCTCTCCATCTCACTGTGTAACCCTGCCTTTCAAACAAATAAGTTTGTATTAGAAAAAAAAAAGAGAATCAGATTCAAAACATACAGAGATGAACGCATCTATTCCTTTATACAATGCCTGAAGCTCACTAGATTAGGTTATCTCTGCTAAGACAATTAAGTTTATCAAGGATATCAACGGAGACTTTATTGAGACAATCTTTAATCGTGAAGAATTATAAAGTTAATGCATAAGTTCAAAGGCAAATATAAAACTAGGTTTTATTAAGTCGGTAAAACAAAGAACAATTATTGTTTTCAAGCGTTTTCATTCAATTTCCTTTGATAGCTTTTTAGAATACTGTACAAGATTGCTTGTCAAAGAACTGATTTCTAAAACAGAATTTGACTGTCAATTAGCAACTGCCCTTTGAGCTCCATGCTGCCCCCTCTCAAACTCCTCCTGAGACTGCACTCCCCAGGATAAGCCAGCCCTATCTCAAGCTATAAGGAAAATATAACACCACTTCCTTCTTGAATGTGGCTCTCCTAAGCCTAAAGTCCAGTCAGCGTTCCCTGAAATGACTAAAAGTTGAGGGAAAGAAGCTGTGGAAGGTAAGCTTGGGGTGTGGAACTGGGATGTGATGCTTATTCCCTTAATTAACAAGCACTCTGGTGTCCGACTCTGGGATGTGGGCCCCTAAGATCGCACTCACTCCAAAGCAGGTGCGTGTGTGCAAGGATCTTCAGCCTCCCACCTCCATTACCCCAACAGCCAACAAACCATGGCGATCTGTCCAGAAAAAGCACAGAACTTTAGCTGTTAGGGTTTCCTGTACAACAACTGAAAACCAGAAGAACTCATTAGTTGGTGTCAGATACAATATGGGGCTGGGGGAGAGCCAATGAAGTTGGAATTCTCACTGTTGTGTGTGTGTGTGTGTGTGTGTGTGTGTGAAATAGAAAATCAGTGGTCAATCTTGTCAGATCCTTTCTTTATACAATACAATATTGTCTTGTGTACTGCAACAAAACAGAATATTTTAAACAGTTCTACTCTGACCTTTAAGAAGTTAGTTTCTCTACACATCAACTCAATGCCTGAAATGCTGGTGGTCTCTAATGGAAAGAACATTTTTCATTATTTTATGCTTAGATCATGAGAGAAGACCACTCAGTAACATGCAATTATGTCAAGAAAATGTAGTTGCTTTTATTAGGGAGCATACAAAAGCTTATAGAGGGGTAAAGTCAGCTAACACATGTGCACTCAGAGTTCCCAGGGAGGAAGCTTGGTGGGTCGCAGGGACTTCAGGAAGTAACTCTTAAGACCTTCAACACTATGAACCCTTCAGGTTCCCAGGGGATGAGTGAAAGGGAACTCCTGGATGCCAGTGTGCCATGTCTCTGTCCTGAGATCTTAGTGGCATTTGCTCTCACACTGATTAGCAAAAGGATACACTGGATGTGCATTTATATAGCAAAGTGAGGCACTAGTACCTAATCAGGAACATGTCAAAGGCTCAAGATGGAAAATTTCTGGAACAGCTTAGCACAAGCAATGACTCAGACCTATTTTTGAATAGCCTTCTTGTTTAATCGAAGGTCATGCCCTAGGTAAAAAGAAGGAGGGAGAGAAAGAAAGAAAGCACAAAGAGAGATTCTCTCTGGGCACTACCCTGTCTATCTAGATGAAGTACTTGGCCCTGTGGGTTTCCAGAAAAGTTTAGCAATGTTCTCAGTTTTCTTTGGCCCTGTGGCTCTCTATTATAGAGTCCTCATGAGTCAGCCCAGATTCCTAAGGCAACAAGCTCTCAAACTGCTAAGGAGGCACTGTGTTGGTGGTTCACACCCACCGGGATGCTACAATTAATAATTTGCGCAAACAGAAACAGATGCTAACAGGTTTGTGGCTGAGCCACCTTTCAAATTCGGATGAACCTGGATTTAAAATCTTTCTTTCTTTGGACATATTTGTAGAAATAAGATCTCACTCCTTCCTACAAGAGTCTCAATGCCTATTGGAATGAGGACAAGTGACACTAGCCAACCAAAATTCATGGAAACTTCTTGGAGAAAAAAAAATGATGGCCAGAATCTGCCACCTTGATTGACTGGGTGGAGGTTGTTGGCAAGCCCCACTTTCGGGTCCATTCGCAGCTATCAGTTTTCAGAGTGTTTCGCCATCACAAAAGCAGAAGGGCATTCACATGCTATGGTTTGGTAACTACCTTCAGATGTGTAGCTGAAGCCCACAAAGTTGGGTATCTGGGAAGGGAAAGCCCTGTTCTTAGCTGTTTTCACCACCAGGGGGACCCCTGTTACCAGAACCGTGAGTCTTGGATGCAATCTAAGTTAAAAAAAAAAAAGTGGTCACTCACCATCTGAAATAAGAAACTGCCTTTCCGAGCTTTAAACCATCACACTTAATTGGAGTTTAATTAGGACATGTCACTTTCTCCCCTAGACAACATTGTTAAAACCCATCACCTCTGTTAGTTCTACAGTCCTACCTTGGCGGCTGCCTTCGCTTGCAACCCCTAGGTAATCGCAGTGGTTTCCCAAAGGAAAGACAATCTCCTAAGTCATGTTTGGAAGCTTTATACCACATTCTAAACTACAATAAACGCAATTCTAAGAAACACATATCTGTAATGGAACATCTTAGCTGCTTGCTTCATGTATCACAATCTATTTAGAAGACCATTTTTCCTACTGCACTTTTTGTTGTTAGCTGAGACCTTACAGACAACGCCTACTGCTGACTCATCAAGCTTTTCACCATCTGACTAATAATCGTAACCACATAGAAATTAAGTGGAGGTCAATTAATTTAGTCTAATAAGAGGTATATGCAAACCACATCCAAACTCCACAACCACCATCACTCTTAAGGTAAAAAGCTGATGTGTTTTTCAAGATACTGCAAATAAAATATGATGTTGGCTATTGTCTCTCCTTTTTCAACCTGGTGCAGGATATCTTTGTCAGTATAATTGGGAAAGATGACAAATTTAAAGGTGTAAGAAGTTAGGAAGGAAGAAATAAAAGTTTACATCTTTGCAAAAAACATGGCTAAACTATTAAAAATTAATTTGTAAACTAAGCACAAACCCAAGAAGAAGGTCAGTTGTCTCTGTACAAACAACAGAATGTAGAAAATGAAATCAAAGAGTGTTTAATGTGGTCCTGGTGAAAAGCATTTAATAACTAGGAATAATCCTCACAAAACACATTTAAGACCTATGAATGAAACACCAGTAAGAGCATTTTTTTAATATATAGAGGGAATCAGAGTGTATGTTTGGTGTCTGCTTGGATGCCCTTATCCCATATAAGAGTGCCTGGGTTTGAGCTCCTGTTCCAATGTCACTTTCCAATTCCACTTTCCTTCTAATGTATACCTGGAGGGCAGCAAGTAATAGCTACATTACTTTGATCTTTTCCTCCTAGGTAGGAGACTCAACTTGAGTTCCAGGCTTCAGCCTCCAGCCAGGCTTGGCCATAGCTGGTTGTGGTTCAGGAGTAAATAACCAGATTGAAAATTTTCTCTCTCTCAATCTCTCTCTCTCTCTCTCTCTCTCTCTCTCTCTCTCTCTCTGCCATCCAACCCCCCCCCCCTTCAAATACATAATACCTTAAAAAGAGAGAGAGAGAGGAATCTATCATGTTTGAAGAATATAATACTATTGTGAAGATGTCCATTTTCAAACTGACATATACTCATT
This sequence comes from Ochotona princeps, assembly GCF_030435755.1. Lineage (NCBI taxonomy): Eukaryota > Metazoa > Chordata > Mammalia > Lagomorpha > Ochotonidae > Ochotona > Ochotona princeps. The sequence continues at coordinate 33,136,426 of NC_080842.1, read as the reverse complement.
TAATAGAAAACCAAACAAACCTCAATAGTTTTATTTTGCAAACTAATTAAACTGCTTCTAAACATTTTATGGAAATTAACAGGTCAAAAATAGCTAGGAAAATTGTGAGGAAATGTAGTATTAGATGCCATAAAATTACTAGATATCACAACATTATCAAAGTCCATTTATATAAGGATAGATCAGTTAAGGCTCTACAGAGACCTGAGTTCTGATACTTTCTGAAGGTTCCCAAGCTGTTCCAATAGGAAGCCGGATTGGTAACCACTTCCTATCTCAAGTTTCCACCTACTGAGCATACTCCAACCTTCTGGTCTAGTAGGGATTTTCCCTTCTACTTGGACTCCCATTCAAATTCATTTCCTTCTTTGTACCTGTAACTTGTATTATTCCTGAGTAGTCTGTCTTTCTATAACTACCAGAAAGCAGGAACTTCTCAGAAAGAAATTCTACATGGCCTATCTAGTATTTAATATGTTAAGTTACAGGACAAATATTTACTGACACAAGGAAACAATGATATGAATTGTTCCTTTGTAATCTCCAAACTGTATTGAGCAAAATGTGTATTTCCTTGTCTCAAGATCATACGCATAGGCCAGGCATTTGACCTAGCAGTTGAAGATGCTTGGCCAGGGTGTCTGTGTCTTATATCAAAGTACCTGGGTTCGACTTTTAGCTCTACACCCAGTTCCAGCTCCCTGCTAATGCACATGTTAGGACAGAAGAGTTGAGTTCCTGCCACCCAGCGGGGAAGCCTGGAATGGGTTTCCAGTTCCTACCTGACCAAGCCCTGGCCATTGTAGACATTTAGAGAAGGTCTGGAGATAGGAGATCTCTCTCTCTCTCTCTCTCTATCTCTCAATCTTTCTCTCTCTCCCCTCCTCCCCCGACCCTTGTTGTTACTCCCCCCCTCTCTTTTTAAAGAAAAAGCATACATGCAGCCTCCCAAAAGCCTAAAAGAAAAAGATTTTAAATTACTTTTTTCAGTTGCTCTCTGGAGCATTTGTACTTGCACCAAAAAAAAAAAAAATACCTTTAATAATAGCATTAAGCAGGAAAAGCAGATATGAAGGTTCCTGCCAGTCCAAATTGGTAACAAGGTAACAATCCTACTAATTTCAAAAGTGAGGGGGTGAAATTCTTGCAATGGGTTTGCATTTGACTATTTATTATAACCTATAGTATTTGTCCATGCTCTGTCCTCTCAGTTCATAAGATCGTGCCCGTCTACAAAGATGCCAGATGAAAGGCCATAAGGCTATTTTGAAGCATTCTAATTCGTATTCATTTAGGGCCAAAACCAAGGAAAATCTACATAAGGATGTACTAAATGTACTAAAAATGAATGTAACTCCTTTAGTTCAAAGTCCTTACAAGCCCCTGGACCTGTGATTGTATTGGAGCAGGTCATGTTCTCCCAACACAGCCCATGCATTCCTGGACAGCCCCAACTGCCCAAAGGCACTCCTTAGTCATTGGTAACAAGCAGATAAAATGTAACCCACTTACTCAAAACAGATCCCAAACACTTGAACAATACTTAGTTAATCTTTAATTTTTACTTCCAATTAAAAAGCCCGATTTCCTGCCACTGGTCTTCATAAGATTTAATTTGGACCTACCTCAGTTTCCTGGATATTGACTGCTAATGTACTGCAGACAGCACTGAGAGTGGCATGATGCCCAGAACACAGTATTCTAGGTATTTAACCAAGGATGAGCTTCTTATGAATGATGATTCTCAATGTCAATTTAGCCTGAGTGATAGGTTTTCTGTCTTACCATTACATGCTTGTCTTAAAGAACTTTCTATGTGTTTTCTTAAATTATTCAGCTATTTTCCTAGACATCTCTCTACACTCTTGTACCTCTCTGAGAGGCTCTGATTTTGAAGGGCATGAGATTTGAGTCATTAGCTCCATTGTGAAACACTGGAAAACTTCCTTAGTGCATATTTCTATTTCTTCCTCTATAAAAGGGGATGACAATGATAGCCACCTAAGAGGCTTGTGGTGGTGACTAAATGAAACTTCAATAAACAAACATGTGGCACACAAGAAATAAATGTTAGCTCTTCTTAATCCACATGTTTACCAAGCAATCTTCCAATTGGAACTTTCTAAACTGACAGATACACAGGAAATGATAGACTAACTCTTTGCATTTCAATTAATTTCTGTTCTATTTTAGCTAACTATAGCTAAATATTATAATATGCATTTCATGAAAGTAGGTACTTTTCTATTGTTCAGTATCTTGAGCATGTAGAACACTGGGTGGCACATAGGTGTTTAGTTAGTGTTTGTTGAATGAATGAATAACTCGTTTAGCTTCCTGTTTGTTCACAACCCACTATCTTCTCAGATTTGGTTGGGGAAAAAAACTAAAAGCTTAGTGGAAATACTTAGTTCCATCTAACATACAGATACACACTCGATAAATAGAAGCTATTATATTCACTTGAGTCCTGGCAAGTTCACAGAGAAGTGATAACGAGATATGGACAGACAGAAACAAGATATAGAACAAATGAGTTTTCTCTACTTATGGAAACTTTAGCTTAGAGGGGAAACAAATACTAAGAGTGTACAGTGTAAGGCACAAACATTAAACAGCACTACCCAGGTCAAAAGGACAGGAAAGGTTTTTCTGACAAACATTTAAATGGAGACTTAAAAGTTAAGTAGAAATTAAATAAGTAAAAAAGATGATGAAGATCCAAACATACATATCAATTTGTGTAAAAATCCTGAACAGGGTAGTCTCTTTTGTTGATAGGGTGTTTCCCCTTCTCAAAAAAAAAAAAAAATAATAAATAAATAAAAAAACAAGCAAACAAAAAAACCAGACAGAAATCAATGTGAATGCATGAGTGTAAGGGCAAACAACGTGCTATTCTACAGAGAATGGCGGAGCCATAAAGGACCTCGCAGGCCAAGCTAAGAATTTAGCTAAGGGCGTGGGAGTCATTAAGTGGCTGAAGAGCAGGTATCTAACACATTTGAATAGATTTTTTTAATGATTATGGCTGCTCTGAGAAGATTTGTACTTACATTATGCATGTCACTTACAATCCAGAATAGCTGGTGAGAGGAGCAGAGGGTTTGAAGATGTGCGATGCCCATAGCTGTTCCAGCATCTACACCCCGGGGTTTGGTTAGGTTACTAAGAAACACTTTTTCTCAGATTAGCCAAATTAGTGACAGATGCAGAAAGACCAATTTTCTCCTCCTGTGAGGAATTCTACCTGCCAGAGGAAAATGCAAAAGGACAAGTAATGACACCGCTGTGTCTCTTTTTATGCCTCTCAAGATATTCTTGGTACTTCTGCAGATGCCAACCGTAAAAACAGGCAGAAAAAAAGCCACCCAATTTGTCTTTCTTCCAAAGAGCTCCAAGAACAGCCAGTCATCAACCTTGTACTTTCTCCACAACTCATCCCACTCTCCTTCCTACACTGCACTGATTTTATAGGTAGAAAACCTGAATTGCCATCAAAGTAAGTGATCACCAAAGATTGTCACAGACAAACCTAGGGTTAACACAAGATGTGATTCCCTCATTTAGACACAAAAGGCATTGGACATGAAGGAGTTCTCTTTCAAAAGTGTGTCCTCTTTCAATATACTTTAACATTACTTTTTTTGACTTAGAAATGAACACAAAGGAGTAGTTCAATTCTCCCCAGTTACAAAGATGGCTAGCCTAAGTTCCAGTCTATATCCAGCTGCCTACTATGCATATAAACCTGAAGAGCCAATAAACACATCCAACTCAATATACTTGCTACACAAATCATTATCATTCTAATCTCAGTTCTGTTTTCTGCTTTCTGCATCTCTTACCTCAATACTACTTTGCTACCAGTCACCTCTTCCGCGTTACCACCCACACACTCCTTTAGTGAGAACATCCTATGCATTTAGCTTCTCAAATATCTCTCATTTCATCGCCTGGGTCTCTCCCAGCTCCTCCTTACTGTTTTTGCTTTTGTGTCCACTGAAATCTGAATTGCTTCAGTAGCCTCCAACTGTTCCTGTGTCTCCATACGGCTACCGTGTCCTCCTCTCTGCCATCCTACATATAGATCTTGTGACTCTTGTTTGAAATCCTTCAATAACCATTCCCAATGATTATGTGAAAAATCAAACTCAGTATTGTACCCCCAGATTCCTCATGCGATGGCCTTTGGATATCATCACCTAAAACCATCCACCGTGTTCTCTGTGCTCCGGCCATCATCAAATGGCTTGCTAGTCTGACTTGGCCTCCATCACACCCTACACCATCTCCTCTTCTCCTCCCTCACTTCCTCACTATTCCTTCCATGTGAGGGGAAGCTTTTTTTTTTTCTGCCAAGGGTTAACTGGATATGTATAACATCATTCAAGGGCCATTCAAAATTACCAGCTTAAAAATCAGCCTGCTATAGATTTATTGAATTTTGAGTCCCACCTGTGACTGCCGGAAGAAATGATTTTGCAGGCCTTGAAGAGCCCACAGACAGAGATTCCCCAGCCTGCATCAGGACACATGCCTTTGTAGTGCCTTTGCTTCCTTCTGTCTGGGACCATTTCACACAGCTATGTGAATAATCACTTGTCCTTCAAGACTGGCCAAATGTCACCTTCTCAATGAGATTTGCACTGACCACTCCTGTTAAGACTTATGCACACTGATTTCACCTCTGCCATTCCAGATCCTCAAGACTTCCTTGATTTTGATATTACCTTTGAACACTCTATGTATTTTTATCATCACTGTTTACTGCCTGTGGCCCACTGCTTTACTCTTATATCTACCTCTAGAATGTAACTTATGGGAGAAGGATTTGAGTCTCGTTAAGTTAAATTATATATTCCAAACATCTAAAACACTGCTTGGGAAATAGTAGGTGTTCAATTAATTTTTTGTTGAATAAATTTAATTTAAAATGCTTATACTTTGGGCCCGGCGCCGTGGCCTAGTGACTAAAGTCCTCACCTTGAACGCACCGGGATCCCATATGGGCGCCGGTTTTAATCCCGGCAGCCCTGCTTCCCATCCAGCTCCCTGCTTGTGGCCTGGGAAAGCGGTCGAGGAAGGCTCAAAGCCTTGGTACTCTGCACCCATGTAGGCAACGGAACAGGTTCCTGGTTCCCGGCTTCAGATCAGCACAGCACCAGCTGTTGCAGTCACTTGGGGAGTAAATCATCGGACGGAAGATCTTCCTCTGTCTCTCCTCCTCTGTGTATATCTGACTTTGTAATAAAATAAATAAATAAATAAATAAATCTTTTTAAAAAATGCTTATACTTTTACTCACATTTTTCCTACTTCTGAAATAAATTGAATTCATCCTATTCACCCCCATCTCAGTCCCAGTGATACTACTTTCTTACTCTAAAAAGCTTAAAGTTTACCTACTTTCCCAATTTTATTTATTTTATTTGGGAGACAGAGAGAGAGAGAGAGTTGCTATCTGCTGGTTCACTTCCAAATACCATTAATGCCCTATACTGGATCAAGCCAAAGCCAGGAGGTTAGAATTCAATATAGGTCTCCCATTGAAACAGAAGGGACCCAACCACTTCGGCCCCTACCTGCTGCCTCCAGAGTCCATATTTTAACAAGCTAGAATTGAGAGTACAGCCAAGATTTTACCCCAGGCTCTCTACCATCAGATGCTGGCATCTCAGCCAACATCCAGACTGCTGTGCCAAATACCAACCCCTCTTATTTATCGGTTGATCTCTATTTATTGGGTTGGAGATTCATCTTTTTTCCCTCTCCTAATGCATACCAAAAAATTAAAGACACTGAATAACTATTTGCTGAACTCAACTGATCTTAATGTTGAGTCCTAGGTAAAGACACACACACACAGACCAGATATAAATTCTGACCACAGCTATACAGAAGTGTTAATTTTGGAATCATAGATTACCTTTAACCCATAAATCCTTTGGCTTAAAACAGGAGATCCTGCCACATTAATTTGAATAACTAGTTGGTACAGAGGTTAACTTTTTGAAAATTCTATTTTTCCAGGATTACAGAAAACACGTTGGTGTTGAATAGCTATTTCCAAGACAAATGGTTATCACAGTCTAGGTTTATAACTGGGGTTGTTCCTGACTAAAAATAAATGGGAGAGGTGGGTATTTTGGTGCATTAGTAGAGATGGCTACTTGGGACACGCACATTCTACCTCAGAGTGATTGAACTCGCATCTCAGCTTCACTTCTGACTCCAGCTTACTGCTAATGTACCCTGACGGTGGCAGGTGATGAACCAAGCATTTGTTTGTTTTCCATTGCCCAAGTAGAAGATCTGAGTTCCCAGTTCCAATCTTCCAGCTGGTCCAGACCCATTATTACAGACATTTGGAGTTTTAACCAGTAGATAGATTCTCTCTCTCTCTCTCTCTCTCTCTGTTGCCCTTCCTCTCCTCTTAGAATTAAAGAAAAGCAATTTTAATAAAGTTAATTAGTATAATCACTATTATTTATTCACTTATATGCAGGACATTATGCCAATGATTTGACACATGAATTCATTTTACCCTCACAACAAACTTGTAAGGCATAGTATTATCTAAATTTTTACGGATACATTGAAGATCATAAAATTAAAGAATTTGCTCAGTGTCACACAGAAAGCAAGTGACATGGTATGATCCAAATCCTCTGGAGTCACAAACTCTAATTTTTTCCCCTAGTCTTAAATTTCCTTCTTCCCACTGTGCGGCAGTTTTATTCTCAGAATTATAATCCCATACATTATGAACTCACATACTTATTTGCATCTTTGGTGTTTAGTCTGACTTTGAGTATAGTCTAGAACATTTTCCATAACTTGCTTGTTCTTCTGAAGTTTGATCCCTACAAAAGCATAAAGACTAATAAAATGTGGTACCAACCTACAAGTAACCTAAGTGTCACATTGGTGCCAACCAAGCCCACAGGTCTGTTTTGAAGATGTCTCCCTTCCAATGAGCTACCTTTTCCATGGGGACTGGTTGTCCAGGAACCAACATGATTATCATGGGTAGCTTGGTTATCTTGAATCTCAACTGTTGCATTTCCTGTTCAAGATTTTCCAATTTTTTCATGACAAAAAAAAATCCACGGGAGTAGGCATCCAGGGACTGGGGGAGCAATGAAACGAGATGTGCTGCTGTGTTACTGAGCAAGCAGGGCACCAGCTGTGTTCTCCTTCGGGGCCAAACAAACAAAAACTAAGCGGAAGCAGGGAAAGGTCATGTGCTGTCCTCCTGGAAGGATTATTGTGGAAGACCAGCTCTCACTCATCGGTCTGTTCTAGACCTCTGTTCTGCTAGTATCCCTTGCTGTCATGGCCAATGAGACTAAGGGCAGAGGAGCAGGGGGCTGTCGGGGAACAAGAAATTGACTTATTTCTAGCCAGGAAAATCATCAGTTAAGACAGTTATCAAAAGCTTGGCTGAGAATAAACATCAAGATGACAATTACAAAGCCTGCAAGGTCACAAGTGAAAAATGGATGGTCTGGTCAAGCCTGAACTCCAGGACCTCCTGCGTACTCCTGAGATGCGGGTGAGCTGAGCTCTGTCTATGATCAGGAAACAGTTGATCTGCTTGAGACAGTGGACTCTCTCTGCTTTGACACCCTGTCATTTGTCTCCATCACCAGTGAACTCTGTAATAAAGCATTCTTTCAGCTTTACAGCTGGGAGAGACCTCAGCAATTTACCCACTTGTTCATCTTACTGATGAAGCTCCTCAGGCTTGGATAGGCAATGGGAATTCAAATTTTCTCAACTTTCGTGAGAACATGAAGTACAAGTTCAGACAGCATATTCTGGATTGTTCAGGATAGTGCCAAATTTATACATCCAGCTTCATTGCACCCATGAATACACCTGTATTTGTCAGAACATGTGCTCCAAAAAAAAAAAAAAAAAAACAAGTCCTAGCCACAACCTATGATTAGTTCATTGACATTTCAATTTTAATTTATATATGGGACCGGCTGCTATATACCTTAAAATAGCTATAAGGTACCATTCAGCTGTCTCGTGTCTATTTCATTTGAGTATTTAGCCATTTATTGTGTTGAAGTATAATTTTGCTGATCTTGGAAGATTTTAGGATAATCTAGACTGGCTTGTAACTCTAACAAGATATTTGTCGACATTTAAGGTGCAGAACACATTTTTTTTTGTTTTTGTTTTTTTTGGGGGGGTGTGCAGGAAAATCCTCAGCACCACGGTGAGGAGTAACTAATCTTTGTGTCCCACCCAGCGAGGCATGACTGGTTACTCAAAACCATGTCAATTCCATAATATTGCAAATTGCTGTTGATGTTATATTGGGACTCTCAATTGACTGGGATGATATTCTACCAGCTCTAACTTCGGACCAGAAATGGTCTCCCCAAGAAACTGTTCAGCCCATCTGGACAATAAGTAGCTGGACTATATGCTTGGTATATGTTTGCAAGGAAAGAATCTTGATTGAATTTGAACTGTAATACTGCATCAAGGTGGAGGAATCCACCAGGGGGGAGGGGAGGGAAGAGGGAGGGGTGGGGGTATTCCCAGAGCCTATGAAACTGTCACATAATGCAAAATAATTAATAATAAAAAAAAAGAACATGTGCTCCAACATGGGATTAGAAAAGCTAGGATCACCTAATGGCCAGAAAATGACATTCAGAAAATAAAATATTCAGAAAATCTGGTTTGGCTTTTACACCCACTTTAAAGCACACAAGATGGTGAAGGAAACGAGAATAGAAATAGTCAAGACTCTTCTTTTCTCATTGATTAACATTTATTTTGAGGGAGAACTGGGCATATTTCAGGGCCTCTCTTGAACTACTGGTAAAGGTAACGGCTAGAGGAAATTGCTGTTAGTGAAGAGGGGAAAAGAGGTACTTGGAAGAGGTACTTGGAACAAAATGAATTAGAATCAGATCCCATACACTTTGCAAGAGTAAAGCAAAGAATTGATATGGAACTAGACTGGTGAAAGTCAGGAGTGAGAAATGAATGGCACAGGGAGAAAAGCAAGACAGTGAAAATGATGGTTGCCCACAGGGCTATGATGCCTATGTGGGGCGTAGGCAATTTATGGCAGCAACCACCTAGGACTAACGTAGGATGTGGGGGTGGTGAGCTGTTGAGCTCACTCGCCTTCCCCTGGAACTCTGCTACCTGTGTCCCTAAGTACAAGAGGGTTTCTTGGAGCCTTCACAGTTAGTCAAGAATAGAATGAGTGAAGCAGAAGATTAATAAAATGCTAAAGAGGCCTCAGTATCCTTCTTTAAGGAAAGTAAAATACACAGTATACTTAGGAAACTTTCCACTAGGGAGAACAGAAGGGAATAGCACATCCTTGTTTTAAGCATACCTCTTTGTTTCCACTGAAAATAGAACCATGCAAGCTAAATGGTAGGCAAGTTGCCCTTTCTCCTTCCTCACCCCTCCTTCCTTTATGCAGCTCCAAACTATGCAAACATCCGGATCCTAAAAGGATTTTAAATATTGGTTGATAGTGTCTTAAAATCCAGGATCAAACCAGAAATGTTTACAAAGGGTGCCTGATGTACTTCTAATAGCAAAACCATTTTAAGTTTAGACTTCCTCAATTAAAGGATAATAACCAGAACCTCTAAATATTTTGTCAGCAAAATAAAGATTATTGAGTTTTAAAATTTCAGTAGTGACTTGAGGCAATTGTTTTTTAGCCTAAGTAGCATAGAGAAAAAAGTTGGAGAGTAGTTAAGGAAAGATCATTTTCTTTAGCATTACCTTATTTTTTCTTCTTTGTACAAGAATAAGGTGTGTGTGTGTGTGTGTGTGTGTGTTAATAGAGCCTGTTCAAATAATAAGCTTGTTCACTACTTATACTGAGTGCCCTATAAGCACCTTTCACTCACTGAGATGTTAACTGTAGTAGGAACTTGTCACCATTGCTTAAAAAAAAATTCCTGCTTCTGCCATTTCACAGGAAGCAGAGAGAACTGCATCACCAGGACACCTACAACATCAATCAGTAAGGGCTGAGAGGGGACTGAAGTTCAAGAGCTAGCAAATCTCGGTTTGTCCTTTCAGCTGTTGTCGGTGGGCACTTGCCCTTTCTAATTTCACTTTCTAAAGAGGGCAAAGAGCACCTAGTCCTTTGAGTCCCTCCTTTTTGCATTTTCTTTCTTCCTTTCTTCCTTTCCTTTTGTAGTTCTGATTCCCACTACAGATTCTACATCAGTTATGAAAATCATGAGTCTCCTGGTCATCTGAGAATGTGTATGTGTGATTATTGTTTACTATGGTCTAACTGAAATTACATGTATCTCCCTGAACAGCTGCTTGTTAGCTGCTTGACAAGTAACCACACATACAGGCCTTCAAAATCCAAGCCTGTAGCACAGCAAGCATCACAGAGCAGGAAGTGAATGGGTGGCTGGTTTCAAACTGATTGAATACATAATTGAATCATGTTTTTCTCTGACTGAACCTGTTTGAAGGTTGTAATTATTAGTCAGTTTTCATCACTACATTGACATACCTGAAGCAGCATAGCTTCTAAAGAAAAGGGTTCATTGCTGTGGAAGTCCCCAGTCTGAGACCAGTGGTGTGTCCCCAGTGGTGTGTCCCCAGTGGTGCGTCCTTGGGTGGCAGGGCTCTTGCTGGCAGAGCTCTGAAGCAGTCCAAGGCATCACACGATAACTGAGGAAACACGTGTCTGTCTCTATCCTACAAAGTTACCAGGATTCCATCATAGGGACTCCTCCCCAGTGACTGAATCCAAGCTAGACACCTCTTAAGGCTTTCCTTCCTCACATCCTAACTGGGTTTTCTATCCTATTAGCATTATTAATGAGATACTATGGGTTTTTTTTCATTTCTGCATGAGTTCAGGAACAGGACATTCAACCCATTGGCCTTTACATGGCACCAGCAGATCCTAGGAAACTGTTCCACGCTGGCAAACTCAATCTGCCATTGTTTAGTTACACAGCTTGTCTCCTTCTACTGAAATACAAGCAGAAATAGTTTTTTTCTTCTGCCTATTCTGTGAACTATGTTAGTCTTTTCTTTGTGATCCCTCCAGGACAAAACATTGTTCCATCCAGTGAGCAACAGCTGTGTGGACTGCAACCCTGCAGAGAGGAAGATTTTCATGGCCAGATGTGACCCTTTATCCGAGACTCAGCAGTGGGTTTTCGAACACGTTAATATGACTGTTTTAGAAAAATATAGCTACCACGCCAGCTCCTAGAAGAAAAGAAGGAAGAAAGAGTGATTACCTACAGATTGCAAACTTGTTTCTAGCCAGTAACTGGGTCGAAGGAGTCAGGAATAACATTTCCTAGATCCAGGAAGCCTGGCTTAAAGATCTGTACATGCCACGTCAAAGTAGGTTGTCCTGAAGAACTTCCTGCATCTGAAGAACTTGGCTAAGAACCTCACCAGCTGCTTCTGAGAACTCGAGACTAGCAGTTCCCTTGCTGGCCAAGGGCAGATTATTTAGGGACTTTTCAAAACTGCTGAGTTAATAAATCCTAGCATTTCTCAGGTCAAATCCTGCAGTAGTGAGTAGCTATGAATGGATACTATTAACTGGGTGGGAGGGGGGTGGAAATAGAGTGCATGACTGCTCTGACAAGCCAAGGATACCACAGGTTTAGAACTAGCCACACCGGAGGAGTGAGCTGGACTCCATGGTGCCATTCTCTGACTTAAGAATGGGTTAAGCAGGTTTAACCCTTAAAAGTGCTGCAGATGATTTTAGAGTGCTCATACCATTCTGTTTCCTTTGTTCTGTTTTTAAACAAGAATGGGATATTTAAGGTAAGACTCAATTCACAAAGCAAACTGGATTTCCATTGCTCCCCTGCTTTTGCTGACATTTGCCATTTTCCTTTTAGAGCGGGGGGAATTCATTGTTCATAAATGTTCATGCTTCATAAATCAACTGATGTTCTAATTCAGTGCTCTTGTAAGAACCTAGTTTAAAACAGAAACGAAATCTATGCTACCAGGTTACTCCAAAGAAAGATTTCACAGAAGCCACAAAACCATTTAAGATTTAGGAGAGGGATTTCTCTAGGAAATCTCTTTTTACTTTTCTATTATTTTTAGAATTTTAAAATTACAATGTTTGTCCTGTCATACTTTTTATTAAAGAAGGAGATGGAGTGACGTTGACGTAACTTGTTTAGGAGACTCTTAAACCTGAATAAATCTACACTCCACATGATGTGTGAGAATGGCTTGGTTCACTTCATTTCTGTTTTCATCAGTGCTGGGAATTTAGGCATTGTTTTGTTTGTCTGTGCTTTTGTTAGGTTGATTTTCTTTACTATAGTGTTGATATTATTGATGTTTTATTTGGAAGCCCATGAAAAGGAATTACCACGAATAAAGTGCTTCTGACGCAATTTTCTATTAATGGAGCAATATTTCAGGGTTGAAGAAAGGAATGATTTGAAAACTGAATAGAATATTGCACCCTTAAAAGAACTTTGCACTTTTCAATAGTAATGGGTTGGAGGAAGAATACTCAGGCATCAAAATGAGTACCTACAGGCAAGAATCACGCTCACGACACTGTTCTCAAGCTTTTTTTCAGGTATAAATATGTTTTTACTTTGCTTTTTTAAAAATTGCTTTTCCTATTAATACAATTTTATATATTGTCTTTGCTATAGAACATTTAATTATAGAGTTGGGAAGACCCTTTAAAACAAATCATGTTCGTTTTTCAGGTCAGTAACAGAAGCCCACGGGACCAAACTCCTGGCATGGCTAATGGCTCTTCTGACTGCCCCTTCTGAGTTCTCCTCCTGTACTGTGTGTCCTCATGCTGCCATCCAAAGTGGCTCCAGTTATTACTCTGATTTAGCTTGAAATTTCATTTGTTTGATGACAATGCCATGCTTCTTCAAGACTTCCCACAAAAGTAGCATTCATGTGCAAACCACAATATAGAAAGCCTCTTCTTGCAGATGTTCGTGGTTGTGTTCTCTCCTTAAGATCTGATCAAAATGTCTGATTAAACAGCCCAGCTAATAGTTGGAGAAGAATTATTTTATTATCTTTGCGGATTTTTCAACCATTCTTCTGAAGGCCTGTTGTTTAAAAAAAATTGCTGTCCTTGAGACATTTTATATAGGTCAAGAGATCTTGAAGCATTCAAGGTGCGTCATGAAGAAAATCAATAGTGAGAAATTAACCTGCACTGAACAATTCCAGAGAGTGAACGAAGATCTATCTCAAGTATTCAGACAGCAAGCTGGCTGCAAAATTAAATGTGCCTATAAAAACTCGCATTACGTCATCAATCAATCTACTGCTGTTTAGTCCCATCAGAGACAATCTGTGAGTCCTATATCCTGGAAAGCCCAGCTCTGCAGTAATTTCATCGCATGCTACAAATATGGGAAGCTAACAAAATGTGGTTGGTTCTGACCTTTGGAAAAACCTGAACATTAGATACTCTCAGCTGGGACACACATAGATCAATCAACATTGGTATCCAGATGTTTGAGTTAAAGAATGTAATATAAGAAATTAAAATTTTAAAATTAGTTCAGAGAAACTTGTGACATCAAAGAAAGCAATTTAAGGCATCACCTCTAGTATCACTGAAGATGGAGACTATGTAGTTGAAATACCACTACTACTAATCTGAAAAACATAAAACTGCATCTATGTTCACAATTTCATTTGGTAAAGTCCTTAGAACATTCTTTTTCCATAAAAACAACATGATTTGACAATTGAACCACAGCATACTGTCCTACCCTTTAATCAGTATAAAAGAACAAATATCTTCAGTTAATTTGGCCATGGAAATCACAATATCTCCATAATAAGAAAAAAAACTTTTGCCAGAAGTTAGAAAATACTTTTAAAAACATTTTATGTATTTAGAAAGGAAAAATGGTGGTGTATAAAACAATTATGAACCAATTTGGAATTTATACTGTTTCTAAGGCTTAAGTAACAACATAATCAAAAGTAGCGGCAATGCAGTGATCTTCACGTCTACTGTTATTTACTTAAAATATTAATATGGTCACATGACTGTTTTTTTTACCATACTGGTTTTTTTTAATAAAGATTTATTTATTTGTTTTTATGGGAAAGGCCGATAGAAAGAAGGAGAAACAGAGAGAAAAATCTTCCATCTGCTAGTTCATTCTCCATGAGGCCACAACAGCTGGAGCTGAGCTAATCCAAAGCCAGAAGTCAGGAGCCAGGAACTTCCTCCAGCCTCCCACATGGGTGCAGGGTTCCAAGGCTTTGGCGCCATCCTCAACTGCTTTTCCAGACCACAAGCAGGGAGCTATATGGGAAGTGGAACAGCAAGGATACGAACCAGCGTTCATATAGGATCCCAGCAGATGCAAGGCACTTTCTCTCTCTCCTTCTTTCTGTAAATCTGACTTTCCAATAAAAATAAATAAATCTTAAAAAGAAAGAACCTAGAATCATCCTCATAATGTGACTCATGTAAACACTGGCATATTCCTAGGAGTCTATTCCTTGAAATCTCTTTAGCCTTCTTATCCTAGCAGGCATAAAAGGCTATAATGCGCTTACATCAGCAGGTGTTGGAGATATGCTGAAAACAAGACATTGTATGTAAATCATTAGAAGGAACACCTCAAAAGGAAAATCTTATAAGTGATTCCCTGCGATTTGGGGAGTAAATATAAATGATGAGAAGCAAATCATTTCTCTGGACGTTGGGTGCACAGAACCCTCTCCATCATTTCATTGGCAAGTTCTGCCCCTGCCATCATTACTCTCAGATGACACCACAACTGTAATTACTCTCCTGTGTGAAACTGTGGCTGAGGACACTGAAGCGTAACAAGTGGAGAGTCCTTCTCATGCTGTCAGCATTGGAAGATTGGTCTTTGATTTATGTCTATGTGTGCAGAACTGGGAGCTGTTTGCAACTCTATTTGGTAGACCTGACATTGGCCCAAAGCTTTTATTTGCAGTCACTCATCTCTACACTTGGGACTGATGTGTCTGGTCCTGTACCCTCTCAGCACACAACAGCTCAAGCACATGTTTGATACTTGACTTCAGAGAAATATTGCTTCTGTCCCTGCTGCCTGAAGTTGCCTCCTTCGGCTCACTGCCAGGCAGCTTCCTGGGGTTTCCACAGTGCCATACACATCTGCTCAGACACCCCATGTCTGCTCAGTCCTTACAGAGTGGTACCGCTGACCTCCGCATGAAACGGCTGTTACTCTTGGGAATCTTACTGTGAATGATCCCATTCTGACATGACTCACGTAGGCACACAGCGACAGTGTTCATGCTAAGTTGTGTAGGTTAGGGCTTATCAGGTTCTGCTGATCTGTTGCCCTGTGTCATTACTACTACTGCCACCCTTTACTCTTAAAAGTGTCCCAGTTCAGCTAGCATAATATATTGTTTCCCTATTTATTAACCTCATGCTTGTTCATTTTATAATTCCTCTTGAGAAAGCTAAAACATCTTTTGCTTATTAAGGCCTAGAGTCGAAAAGAAATCACCCAGCCTCATCCATGCCCTTCAAATAGCACTAGATGAAAACTATAGTGCTTGTGACTCTCTGCTCCTTTCACACAGTTCTTTACAACTTCCCTAATGGAAGCTCTATGAAAAGTTCTAATATATTGGCCAGTGCAGTGGCATGGCCATTCATCCTCTGCCTGCCGCACCAACATCTTTTATGGGTACTGGTGCCAAGTTTGTAGCTGCTCCATCTCTAATCCAGACCCTTGCTTATTGCTTGGGAAAGTAGCAGATGGTGGCTCAAGTCCTTGGGCTGCTAGACCTACATGAGACACCCAGAAGAAGTTACCAGTTCCTGGCTTTGGATCAGTTCAGCTGTGGCAATTGCAACAATTCAGGGAATGAAGCAATAGATGAAACATCTTTTTCTCTCTCTCTCTCTCTCTCTCTCTCTCTCTCTCTCTCTCTCTCTCTCTGTGTAGATCTGACTTTCAAGTTAAATAAATAAACCTTTTTTTTAAAAAAAGAGCTCTTATATGCAGCTAAAACATTTTGCTACATAAAGATAATTCTAATTTAAAATGTTCGTTATTTTAAATATTTATTTGGAATTAACTAAGTCATCTTATATTTTCCCAAAGCAAAAATCAATCCTAATATGGACTATCACTCATACTATTAATTTTTGAAATGATTATAACATAGATCATACAAACACACATACACATGCATCTTATTCACATCATTGCTTTTGCTTTTAAAGTAATATTCTATTTATTATTTCACTCTTTTCCCATAACCACGTTTGTTATGGGTAATACTACTGTGTTTATAAAGAAACGAACTAACCTGGAGTCAGTGGTTGAGTTCATAGAGCAGGTGAACAGGACATGCCGAGAGCAGGCCTACTCCCCCTGAGATCTTCTGTTCCTCCTATGTGCCATGATACTTCATACTGCACTGTAGGGTTATTCACCAACAACAAAACCAACTCAGATATCCTGAGTTACTCTTCCTTGCAACTTAGGTTTTTAGCTCCTTAATTATGCCTGATTTCTGTATTTATATGTATTTTTGGTCAGTGACCCACAATCTTACTAAAATAAAGGCACGAAACAGAATCCAGGGTTAGCCCCTCTTAACAAGACTTGCAAGGAACTTTTAAGAAAAGAAGTTATTAAGTAAAGACTTGGAAGCCCCTCACCTCCTAATCATAGTGGGGCTTAGGACTTCACATGCTTATTTGGGGGAGGGAAACACAAACATTTACAGCATAGCACCAGGTCTTACCCCAACACTACTATCAGTATATCCAGATAAGGCTGTGGATACAGTGTTCTTCAGTCAGAGATAAGGGACTGGCATTGTGGTGTAGGAGGTCAAGCCATTACCTGTAATGTCAGTATCACATATGGGTGATGGTTCTAGTTCCAGCTGCTACACTTCTGATCCAGCTCAGTGCTAACACACCTGGGATAGTGGTGAAAGACCACCCAGCTCCTGCTGCCTATGTGGGTGACCTGGAGGGAGTTCCAGGATTCTGGTTTCTATGTGGCCTGGCCCCCGCTGTTTGGGATCATTTGGGGAGTGAACCAGCTGATGCAGCATCTGTATTTCCCTTCCTCTCTTTCTACAACTCTGCCTTTCAAACAAATTAGCCTTTTTAAAAACATAAAGACATAACAAATGGCCTCAGCACTTAATTTCTTACAGTTATAAAGTCAAGTAAATTTCATGACAGTGATGTCCTGCTCACATATAATAGACTACAGATACCAGGAAGATACCAGAGTTGGCCACAGTCCATATCTAAACTTGAGAGAAACACATCTAAGTGTATTTTATTCTGAAAACTCCCTAGCTTTCACAGGGCCAGTGGTTATTAAACTTCCCACACCTAGAAGAATGATTAAACACATTATTTGATCACATTTCTTTGATTTTCTGACTCATTTGTTCTGGAATAGGGAAACAGCTTATATTTCCAACAAGTTTGTAAATGATGCCAATGTTAAAGATCTGGACTTTACACTTCCTAAAAAGTTATTCCTTCATTTTTCTTGAAAGTAAGATAGAGATATTTCATCCATTGGTTTGCTTTCAAATTCCTGCGACACCTGGGCTAGACCAGGACTAAAATCATACAGGAGCCCAGAATGCCTTCCCGTGTGTGCCACTGGCCAGCAGCGACACTAAAACGACAAGGCACGCTCACTGCCAAAAGCATATACAATATTATGGTGTCATAGTTGATATGACTTTAATCACTAACATTCCTCAATGAAAGTATAATGAATAAGTCAAAAACCCTACTGTAAGTGCTTGGTGTAGGGCATCACATTAATAATTATATTATTATTGTCATTTCCTCTGAACTCCATAATATTATATAATAGTACTGAAAATCAAAAGAAGGCATAGGTTGGTTAATAATTTAATCCATATTTTTTTTAATATATCTGTTTTTCTACTTTAGACAATGCTTTTTCTCAACCTTTTCTCTTTGGGTGGAGGGGATAAGAAATGTTCAAATATTTGGACAAGCTCGTTCCAACGGCTGGTGTTGCTATGACTCAGCCATGGTTCCTCCATCTCCAGAAGTGATCTAAGGTAAGTTAAATATCTTCTAAACAAAACAATAAGTCACCATGTTCAACTCAGTTCAGTAGCTTCACTAGAAACAGCTACAGAAGCTGAAGAACAACTTAGAATTCCTGACAGGTTGGAGCTGATTCCCTAAAATTTTAACTTTCTTTCTACTGAAAACAAAAACTATGATTTTTTTTTTTCAAGTTATTCCTATCTTGTCCCTAGTTTTCAGAAACAAAAGTGATTTTTTTTTTCTTCTCTGCTTACTTAAACTTTAATCTCTGAAAGCACATAAACTAAATCCTCAATATTTTTTTAAATATTTTGTTACTTTCGTGTGCAACTAAGGACACATGAATGAGAATGTGTTGGGGAAGAGACATTTTATTATACTGATGCTTCATATTCACATTTCTATCATCCAAAAATTTCTTGTTATGGAATTTGCAGTGTGCTTTGCACCAATAATTCCAACTACATGTATTCAGATATTCTGATTTAGGGGGAAAAAAGTGAAGCAGATGCAATATCTAGAGTGTTCATTACAAATAAAAAAAATTAATGTCATGATCAGGAGTTTCATGTCATGATTAGGAGTCTTGCTGAAGATAGCAAGACTCTCCCCAAAATATATATATATTTCTTTTTAATTGAGTTCTTATCCAACATTCTCACCCTGGTTAGGAATGGGCTAATGGGTGGGATTGAGAGACAGGAAAAAAAGAAACAGTCCTGCTTTACTTTTCTTAAGACAATTTCTTTTAAAGTCCTAAAAGAAGCCAGCAGGGAAGTGTCAAAGTGACTGAGATGTCGAAGAAATCTCACAAAAGAAATGCTGCACTTGAAGGAAGAAGTCGCATATCATTAATGTCTGCCTGCCAGCCAGCGGTGAGGGTCAGGTGACATACATTCTCCAGAAGAGCTTTCAGTGGGAAAGCAAGGATTTACAAAGAACGGGAGCTCTGACGTGTATTAAATAACTGTGCACAACGAGTCACTCAAATGTTTTAAATGAAACAATATCAGGAGTAATGGATAATAAATGTCTCGGCTAGAAAAAGATGGAGTTGAGGTGGGTTTTGGGGGAGTTGTTTTGTTTTGTTTTAATGATGAAAGGCAAGACCTAACGGGAGGAGAGCAGATGACCTAGTTTCTTCGTTTCTCAGACATCAGCGGGATTCCAGAACAAGCCCTGTAAGGTCGAGGAAGTGATGCTTTCAAACGCCCCTGGAGAAAGGCTGTGGAAAAAACAAGCGGTTATTTCGGAGGCAGCTTCCACAGATGTGAGTGAGCGTCGCTGCATTTGAGCATAGCCACGCACCTCTGTCGGGGTGCCAGGCTCCTTGAGAAATATTTTTTCTCCGCTCACTCCTTCTTAAATTCTCCTGGACTTCTATCAGCCGGGAGCGAATCTCCTCAAGAAAGCTACATCAGAAGAGATGCCTTTGGTGACTTTGGGTCATCAGAGGCTCTTCTCCCTGGGGTGAAGAGAAACATCAGAGCCGCGGGAGTCCTCTCTGCCCTCCACACCCTGCATCGTCTCTTCCTGAACAAACATAAACTGTCTTAGGTCTGCAGGTTGGCCCTGCTCTCTGGGAATTCCATACTCTCTCCACACTGGAATCAATAAACGTTTGTTTAGTGCAAGCAAGAGTGAGGCTTCACACTAGATCAGAAAATATAAACAGCTAGGGGGAAACCAACTGGCTAGTCAAGAAACACCTGCTGCAGCCCTTCTCTCCCGGATGAAAACGGGCAATTAGTTTATGCCTCTAAACTGTCTCTCGACATTACGATAAGGATGCGATATGGTGATTGCTTTGCAGCTTGCAAAGCAAAATGTAAGGGAAACAATGTTAGAGGATCCCTGTCTTCTGGCAGCTTAGTAGCTTGATTGTTAGCAAAGAGTAACCATACACTTAGACAAACCAGATAACATTTAGGAATGCAATTATAGTGTAAGCATTTGGCACAATAGTCAAGCTGTTGCTTGGGATGCCCACATTTCCACATCACAGTGCCTGAGGCGGAGTTCTGGTTCTAGTCCTTGCTCCAGCCTCCTGCCAGTGTGCACCCTGAAAAGCAGCAGGCAATAGCTCAAGCATTCCCATCCCTGCCACCTACATGGGAGACCTGGATTGAGTTCCTGGCTGCTGGCTTTGGACCGACCCAGCCTCTGTCTGCTCTGTCCATTCATGTGTCTCTCTCTGCTTCCAAATACACGCAATTTTTATTAAAAAAAATTAAATGCTAATGATTATGGAGGAAAAATAGATGAAAACCAGAACAAGGAAAACCAGGGCATGTGGTCATCTTCTTTTTAAGGATGTTGAATGAAAGCTTCATAGAGAAGATGAAATATTAAAGTAGAATCCGCAGAGACACAATTTAGGGGTCTACTAAATAGATTTGGTTTTCAGTATTGACCTCCTATTGTAAGTCCTTTGAAATCATGAAGACTATATGGTTTCATATTGCCATTTTAAATGTGCACATGAAGCTTTGTCCTCAATAATTCTCAGGTGGACCTGTGGCATGGAGGTTAATTCACTGCTTGGGACACATCCAGTACGACAGTGCCAGGTTCAAGTCCATGCTTTTCCTATCAGTGTGCACCCTGGAGGCAACAAGAGATGACTCTAGTACTTAGGTCCCTGCCCCCCGTGTTGGAGACTCAGATCAAATTCTGGGTTTCTGGCTGCAGCCTGGCTTAGTCCTGGTGGTTGTTCAGTGTATTTGTGAAGTGAACTCATGGATGAAAATCTCTCTCCCCCTCATGAATTTTTTGAAAAAAAAAATTTAATTACAAAATAGAATTGTTTGTGTGCTATTATGACTATATTTAGGTCTTTCAGTGCTTGGAAATATCTCTACAACCTCTATTTATCAAGTCCAAGAATAAAAATAACATCATTGTAACCAGTTTAATCTAAAGTACATAAACATAAAACTCACAAAAAAAGGTGCTTTAGAAGGAAATATAGGGGCTGGCAATGTAGTAGTGGGTTAAACCACCATCTGTAAGACCACCATCCCATGTGAGTGCCAATTCAAGTTCTGGCTGTGCGATTGCCCACCCAGTAGCTTTCTAATCTATCTGAAAAATCAGCATTAGGTGACCCAAGTATTTGGGCTCCTGCTCCCAACTGGGAGACCTGGATGAAGCTTCTGACTCCAGGTTTCAGTCTGGCCCAACTCTAGACTTTGTGGTCACCATGGAATGAACCAGCAGATGAAAGATCTGGCTTGCATTCTTCTCTCTCTCTTTCGCTCTTGCTCTCACTCTCTTTCTCTCTAACTTTGCTTTTCTAATAAAAACAAAACAAAAAAATAAATCACTCCTCAGATGGCCACAATGGCCACGATGGCCAGGGCTGGGCCAGGCTGAAGCCAGGATTCAGGAGCTCCTTCCCATCTCTTACACGGATGGCAGGGACCCAAACACTTGGGTCACCTTCTGCTGCTTTTTCCAGATCATTAGAAAGGAACTGGATCAGAAGTAGAACAGCCAGAATACAGCATCCATATAGTGCTACTGGCAGCAGCTTTACAAGCTACTCTACAACACCAACTCATAAAACTAAATCTTTTTTTTTTAAAGGAGGAAATATAGGCCCCAGCGTGGTAGCCTAGTGGCTAAAGTCCTCGCCTTGAAAGCACCACGATCCCATATGGGAGCCAATTTTAATCCCGGCAGCCCCACTTCCCATCCAGCTCCCTGCCTGTGGCCTGGGAAAGCAGTAGAGGACAGCCCAAAGCCTTGGGAACCTGCACCCGCGTGGGAGACTCAGAAAATGCTCCTGACTCCTGGCTTCAGACCGGTGCAGCTCTGGCTGTTGTGGCCATTTGAGGAGTAAATCATCAGATGGAAGATCTTTCTCTCTATCTCTCCTCTCTGTGTATCTGACTTTCTAATAAAAATTAAAAATAAATCATTTTTTAATAAAGGAAGAAAGATAGTGATCCACTCTGTTTGAAATACACCTATATTCACTTAATTAAAAAGTGAAAGGAAAGTACACTTTATAAAATAATTAAATTATTAAATAACTCCCATTATGGAAAACTATTATTTTGAAATTCTCTTTCTGTATGTTGCCAACAAAATTGTCTCACATAATGATGAGGAGTTTGGAGGAAGACCACTTTCAAGGACTTCAGCAAGGAAACAAAATAGAGAAAGACATTATGCTTTTATTGCTAATTTACTTCCTTGGCTTTGCACTACACCAAGGATAATTCCTCTATCAAAGGGTGGTAATAATACCTGATAAAATTAACCTGATAAATGTTCCTCATCTTCAGGATGTGTAATGAGCTGTGTTTGTTCACTTTTATTGCATCCTGAGACAAATGAAATTGCTATAAAATGAAGCTATTTGCTATAAGAGTTTGTGCCTGACAAGCCATATTGCAATCTTAACAAAAATTACAAGATAATTAACTATTTGGTTTATAAACAGAAAGAACAAAACAAAAACTCAAGGTTGTGTTTACTTAGTGCTAAAGATGTCTCATGTTAAAGTGCCTGAGTTCAATTCCTGGCTCTGGCTCCTGGATCCAGCGTCCCCTAATGAAGATCCTGGGAGACAGTACTAATAGCTCAAGTACTTGTGTTTCTGTCTATACGGAGGGTACGTGAATGGAGTTCCCAGATCCTGGTTCTGTCCAACCCCATGTTAAGCTACTGTGAGTATTTAGGAAGTGAATCAAAGTGTGGATTTGGTCTAGCTCTTTCCAGGTCTGTTTTACTCTCTCTGCCTCTCTCCCTCTCAAAAAATAATGATAATATTAATAATATGGAAGGCTCCAAAGTGTTATTCAAACAATAGATAGATATATAGAGACAGAAATCAGTGAAATAATTCTCTCTATATATATATAGCATACATATATATCCTATACACACATGTATATGTGTGTGTATATGTACATACATACATATGTATATATGTGTGTGTATATATACATACATGCATAGGATGGGTGGTGAGAATAATACCTCCTTCCTAACACTACTTTCAGTATTTCCCATAACTCAATCTTGAAAATTCAAAGCAAAGAGAAAGAGAAAAAAAAGAGAGTGAACAAGAGAGAATGAGACTAAGAAAGGATAAAGCTAATATAAATGAAAACTCATCTTATAAACCACAAGGAACACATTTCACCCAGATGTTTTGAATAGTGTGATACACTATCTTTAAAAAAGAAAAGATTTACTTGTATTTATAGGAAAGGTAGTTCCACATAGAGAAAGCGAGCAGAAAGACCTTCCACCTTCTGGTTCACTCCCCAAATGGCTGCAATGGCTGGAGCTGAGTAGATCCAAAGCCAGAAGCCTAGAGCTTCCTTCAGATCTCCCATGAGGTGCAGGGCCCTAAGGCTTTGGTCTGTCCTTGACTGCTTTTCCAAGCCACAGGCAGGGAGCTGGATGAGAAGTGGAACAGCCAGGATACAGCACCCATACAAGATGCCATTGCTTGGAGGTGGAGGATTAGCCAGTTAAGCCAACATACTTGCCCCAATACATCGTTTCTAATTGCAGATCCAAGAGACAAAATTAAGACTCAAGCAAAATATATTCCATTTGATAGTGTTCAAGGGGGGAAAAATGGCTCCAATAAAAGCACAGATCCTTGACTGTTTGGAACCTCTCATGACTTTAGACTACCTTAACTCGCCCATGTGGATTTCCCATAGGAAGAAACAGAATATTATCTGCCTCCTTCTCAGCTCATGCTGGTGTCTACCCTACTCTAAGTATGTACAATGATGGTATTCGCCAGATGTTATCAGTAGTTAGAGAAAGGAATCAGAGAAAAATAAAACAAGACCCAACACAAGCTAAGAACACCAATTTGTGGCATTTCTAGTGATGGACATGGCAAACACCAACAAGTTATAATGTGTCACTGAAGGGATGTTCATGCTAACCACTTGCACCTCAGTAAAGATGAAGAGGGATCCACTTGTGCGGTATTTTAGGATCCTTTGTTCTTAATGGATGAGCATGAATTGTGCCAAGGAAGCCTAGGATACCAGAAACAGAGAGAGGAGAAAACAGGGAAATTGTGTAAGTATGTTTATCCAGGAACCTCACATTTATCCATAGGTAAGCTGTGATTTCAAAGGTTTTCAGGTAGTGACACTGATTTCTAAAACTATTTATGCAACAATGAATGCCTGAACCAGTCTAAGGCAAGCATGAGGCTATAACACAATGGTAAAAGGCTCCCAAGTAATAGAAGACTTGCTGACTGCTCTCAACCTATAAACTTCACATCCATTTGCCTATTCTTCTGCATTATGTAAATAAATAAGCAAAAGCAATGTGTTTCTGATGGTGATCTGCTGTGAATTAACAATTTCTGACTTCTTCAAGGCACATGGCATTTGACTACACGCATTCCAAATCCCCACAAAAAAAAGCAAGATTCACTATCCATATAGAAAAGAAAAGTTTTGGTTTTGTTCCCAGTTCCTAAGGTCACAACTCTAATTTTATAGAAATTAAGCTTTGTGGGCCCAGAATGCTAGCTCAGTGGCTAAATTCTCACCTTGCACATGCTGGATCCCATATGGGTGCCGGTTTGCTTCATGGAAGCTCCACTTCACAACCAGCTCCCTGCTTATATCCTGGAAAAGCAGTAGAGAATGGCCCAAGCCTTGGACGACCTGGAAGAAGTTCCTGGCTCCCAGCTTTGGATCAGCTCAGGCTCGGCCACTGCAGCCACTTGGGGAGTGAACCAGCAGACTAAAGATCTTTCTCTCTGTATCTCCTCTCTGTAAATCTGACTTTCCAATAATAAATAAGTCTACGGCCATAACACCCTGAACGCGCCTGATCTCGTCCAATAATAAGTAAATAGATATTTTAAAGAATAAGTGTTGCTCCCAATTAATGCATTAACATAGCCATATAAAAATGACGATTTCCATAATTAAGGGTTTATAGTCCTGAATAACACTCTATTGCAATGTTCTTTACAAATAATTTTTAAAACCTTCAGAATGATAATTAGTTTTTAAAACAGGTATCCATGTTAAGCTATAAGAATTTTTTTAAGCTAATAAGAATTTAATCTGGGGGCCAACATTGTAGCATAGCTGATAAAGCTGCCACCCACGAGTCCAGTATCCCACACGAATGTTGGTCCATGCCCTGGCTGCTCCACTTCTGATCCATCTATCTAATGGCCGTGGAAAAGCAGCAGAGGATGACTCAAGTGTTTGGGACCCTACTAGCCACTTAGGAGGTTCAGCTCACTCCTGACTCCTGGCTTTAGGTTGGCCCACAGACCTAACCCTTGTGGCCATTTGGAGTGAATCAAAGGATGCAAGATTTCTCTCTTTTCCTGCCTCTTCATGTAACTCTGACCCAAATAAATAAATATTTTTTTAAAAATTAGAGGCTGTTATGGTGGCTCAACAAGCTAATCTGTCTGTAAGAACTGATATCCAATATCGGTGCTGGTTTGTTTCCTGGCTGCTCTACTTCTAATCTAGCTTCCTGCTTGTGGACTAAGGAAACAATTTAGAATGGTTCAAGTCCTTGGGCTCCTGCACCCATGTCTGAGATCAGGAAGAAGCTCCTGGCTACTAGCTTTGGATCATTCCAGCTCCAGTTGTTGTGGCAATCTGGGGAGTGAACCAGCAAATGCAGGATCTCTCTCTCTCTCTCTCTCTCTCTCTCCCTCTTCCTCTCCCTCTCCCTCTCCTTCTCTCTGCAAATCTGTCTTTTAAATAAACATAAATGCCAGAGCAGTTGTTTTCAATGGTAGCTGAAAATCACTTGGGTGCTGAAGTTTTCTTTGGATGTGGAGTTCTTAGTGCATTTATTTAAAGAAAAAAAAAGGAAGAAAAACTTAACCTGTAGGTCAGTTCCATAGCATAGTAGACAAAGACTCCTCCTGCAACACCAGTTTTCTGTATTTTCATGTCCTGGCTTCTATACGTCCACTACTGCCCCCTGATTATAGCCTAGGAAAGCAACAGAGGATGGCTCAAGTCCTTGGGATCCTGCACCCATGTGGGAGGCCTAGAGGAAGCTCCTGGTTTCTGATTTCAGATTGGCTCATCTCTAGTCATTGTGGCCACTTGGGAAGTAAATCGACAGATGGAAGATCTCTCTGTAACTTTGCTTTTCAACTAAAAATAAAATAAATCTTTTTAAAACTTAATTTTGGCCTAGCACGTTGGCTCAGTGGGTAAAATCCTTGCAAGTACTGGGATCCCATATGGGTGCCAGTTCGTGTCCTGGATATTCCACTTCCCATCCAGCTCCCTGCTTATGGCCTCCTGGGAGAGCAGTACAGGATGGATAGCCCAAGTCCATGGGATCCTGCACTTGCGTGGGAGACCTGGAAGAAGCTCCTGGATCTTGGATTCAGACTGACTCAGCTCTAGCTCTTGTGGTCATTTGAGGAGTTAATTGTAGATGGAAGATCTTTTCTCTGTCTCTTCTTCTCTGTGTAGATCTGCCTTTCCAATAAAAATAAATAAGTATTTTTTTAAAAGAATCTAATATAGAGAAATGAAACATACTTCTCCTTGCTTTGAGGATTGGGACAAGAATAATCACTGGCAGTATTTGAGCAAAACAACACTGTCTATTCACTATTAAAATATGACTGGCAATCTATTAATTCTAGAAGATACTGATTCTTCATTCATCAGCTGTTGAGTAACTAAGTGATAACACTAATCAGATACACGGAGGGGAAAAAAATGGAAAAACTTTCACCTACAAAACAATTTATATAATCATATTCACTGATAAGCTATTCAAATACTCTGTAAACCTTGCCAGAGGGCTGATAATCTGCTACTGAATCATACAACTACAGCCAGATATAATGCTTAAAGAGGAAAGCCATTCTTCACAGTAATCTTACTCTCATTTACTGCTTTGTTTAACTGTCCTTTAAAAACAATGCATTTATTTGTGAGGCATGAGACAAAAAGAGACTGAGATCATCAATACACTAATTCACTCATCCAATGTTTGCAATAGCAAGGGCTCAGCCAGGTCAACGTCAGGAGCTTAAAACTCAATCTGAGTTTCCTACACGGATGGGACAAACTAAAATGCTTTGAACCATAACCTGTTGCCTTGCAGGAAGTGCATTAGGAGGAAGCAGGACTCAAATCCAGGTGCCTAACATAGGATACATAACAAGTACCACTACACCAAGCATCTGTGCCTTTTACTGTTTTTGATAGAAGACTGGAAATTACGTAAAGAGTAATATCAAAAGAAAACAATAATCCTGGTACTCTTTAAGTCATTAACTTTCACAAAATAAAACTAATTATCTCCATTACAGGAAGAAAACAAGAAATCCTTGGGAGCAGAGAAACCTATTCTTCTTCCTTTTCCTAAATATTCCCTTCCAGTACAATCAGCTGAAAAAAGAACAATTTTACTCTTAAATTTCTTACCGAGGAGCACGGCCAAGGTAGCAGTTCTCTACTCTGTGCTGGGTCTACCCATATATTTGGAACAATGATTAGGTATGCCATACCTACTTTCTAAATAGCATGTAACACTTCAAAATTTTATGTTTTATTGAGTCAAAGGGAATTTTAAACCTTTCTTAAAATAGTATATGACTTCAAATGACATGAGAAGTTGTTATAATTATGGATAATCCTGAGATTATAACCCTGATTTTGACTACAGGAAAATATTAGCCTTGTGAAAACCATATGTCTAGGTCTATTCTATGTTGGTATATAAAATGACCTAGGCCAGGTAACTTCTTTGAAGATTCATTCATTTGAAAGACAAAGTGACAGAGAGGGAGAGAGAGAGAGATTCCAATACATGAAACTTTGGGAAACAATCTATTTGGAAATGAAAGCACCACCCATTGTTGGCAAAAGCCTGGGAATATATGCTTCAGGGAGTTTGAGGTGTGCTTAGTCACCTGCCTCTCCCTCCTTTTCCTGAGTATCCCTTAGCTCTAACGGTGGAGAAGAGACACAGAGCTAAAGATCAATGTTTTCAGTCCCAGGGAAAGTCCTGAGAAAGCAGCTTGTAGCCCAAGCAAAATGCAAGACATTCATTTCCTTTTAGTATGGTGGTAAAAACAAACATTTTGAGAAAGTTGAACTCAAAGTCTTAATTATCAACTATTAGCTAATTAGGAAGCAATTCATCTACCAACACTAAGTAGGCTTCCATTTTTCATTCACTGGCATCAGATGTCTCCTAAAAGAGATGAATGAATCAGTTCACTGATATTATTCAATCTGGGAGGAAATGTGACAGCTGTACCAGCCATTGGAAAGGAAAACTATTATCCCAATTGCCAGTGTTAACCAATCTAGTAAGTAAATACTCTAGGCCTAATCTTTATAGGCAGTTAAATTCTGCAGTGTTTGATTAATATTCCTGTGTGCCTGTGTTAAAGCAAAACAAAGGACACTGTTAAAACAAGGCAGCCACAAATGAACACAGACTCCAGAGGCGACTGGAATTGCAGGATCACAAACACTATTATGAAAGACTGAAGATTATGAAGAGAAGCATAAGCTGCGGCAGACACATTTAAAACATTACATGATCGGGTCCAGCAGCATGGCCTAGTGGCTAAAGTCCTCGCCTTGAACGCCCCGGGATCCCATATGGGCGCCGGTTCTAATCCCGGCAGCTCCACTTCCCATCCAGCTCCCTGCTTGTGGCCTGGGAAAGCAGTCGAGGACGGCCCAATGCATTGGGACACTGCACCCGCGTGGGAGACCCGGAAGAGGTTTCAGGTTCCCGGCTTCCGATCAGAGCACACCGGCCCGTTGCGGCTCACTTGGGGAGTGAAACATCGGATGGAAGATCTTCCTCTCTGTCTCTCCTCCTCTGTGTATATCTGGCTGTAATAAAATGAATAAATCTTTAAAAAAAACATTACATGATCAAGTTTAAGATAAGAGACGTTGTCTGAAATTAAATAAATAATTATAAATTGTAATCATTTAGGATTCACAACCTAAGACAAAAAATATAAACTTCATCCAAGCATTGCATCAAAGCCTTGCAATTAGGTTTCTGTCATCAGAGGCAAGCCTTGTATAAAACTAATTTTTTCCCAAGAAGATATTAATCCCTACAATAGTAGAGTTTGCCGAGTTAGAACTCAGAACTTTAACAAACACACACACACACACACACACACACACGACCTCTTTCTTCAATCAACTGCACAATCCTTACCAGAAATAGGAAAAATCTATATGCTAATTATTTTTCCAATTGAACCAAAGCTGAAGGAAGTTAAGGGGAGAAGACAAATATGACTCAGAAGGTAATGGGACTGACATGTGGAAAAAAACAATCCATGATTCTAAAATTCTCCTGGCTGCTGAGTAGCAGCTAAGAGGAGACATGATTGTCATTGGAAAGCACAGAGTAAGCAGTCATTCCTGAGCTGAATGGAAGGAATAAATCGTGAGGCATCATTAAATAAATTAAATAATTCTATTAATAATGTGAAGGACAGACACGATTTCATTAAATATCTGTTTTGACAAGAGCTGCCAGACAGTGAATCAGATTCCCAGGAATGACTGAGAGCTTCCGTAGGCTCAGAGGCTCGGCTTCACCATGAGCTGAATTTGCATTGTTTCTTGCCCTTCAAAATGGAAAAGACCATCCTAAAAGAGTTAAGACAATATTTGGGGGGAACAATTATTGTCTCAAGTTTCTCCCAGAAAAGGAAGAATCTCTGGTGGCAATCAGTTCAGCAAGCTCATCTTAGAGGCTGCACAGAAGCAAGCAAGTTGCATGGGAAAGCGGCAGCTCC
The DNA here is from genome assembly GCF_030435755.1 of Ochotona princeps. Lineage (NCBI taxonomy): Eukaryota > Metazoa > Chordata > Mammalia > Lagomorpha > Ochotonidae > Ochotona > Ochotona princeps. Next base: position 33,106,553 of record NC_080842.1, on the reverse strand, counting down.
CTAACAAGTAGAGAAGTAGTAGGAAACACCTCTCTGCCTAGACTCTTCAGAAAAAATCACTCTAGAACAGTAACTAGCAACCAACTTATGTGAGAATTCTACATATCCTAGCTAACACTGTAAGTAAATCTTCAGTAAACCATTCACGAAGACCACCTGTCTCTGGATGCTCAGGAACATGTAAAGATCAGCAAACGAGTATGACCCCACTGTCGTTCCCTGATTCACTGTAAAATCAGTTCTTGGTTAGAAGCCAAACTGTATTAGATGCTGTGTATAAGGCCGTCAGTAAACCATGATGGTCAGAAAACAGATCATTAGTAAAACCATGATCTATTTGCGTGTGTAAATTCTTATATTATGTCATTCTCCTTTCCAGAAGTAACTGACAGCACATAGATGCTTCTCCCAGGAGCTCGCTCAGGATCAGTTCAAGGGATACAAAGGCCCTTGGCTCCACTGCTTGTTAATACCAGGCTCAAGCTTCAGGACATCAAGTCAAGTTGAAAACATTTCTTCCTCTTTAAAATAGTTGTAGAGAAACCCAGTGAAGCAATGTCTGTTTTCTTAACTGTAAAATGTCTTAGAATTTCAGGCCCAGCACAGTAGCCCAGCAGCTAAACTCCTCGCCTTGCATGCGTCGGGATCCCAAATGGGCCCCAGTTCTAATTCTGGCAGCCCCACTTCCCATCCAGCCCCCTGCTTGTTGCCTGGGCCCAAAACCTTGGGACTCTGCACCCATTGGGAGACTTGGAAGAGGCTCCTGGCTCCTGGCTTCGGATTGGCTCAGTCCGAGACATTGCGGCTGCTTGGGGAGTGAATCAACGGATGAAAGATCTTCTCTGTCTCTCCTCCACTCTGTATATCTGACTTTGCAATAAAAATAAATCTTTTTTAAACAAGTCTTAGAATGTCATGAGAATGAAATGAAATAAATACTAGGAGCACATAATTCAGAATCTAACACACAATAAATATTCCAAATTTCAAATCATTATTGTTGCCAAAATGCGTTCATAGGTAAGGGAAAAAGTTTTTGGGTAAGAAGGTACAGTCAAACATTGGTCCTCTTGAATACAAGCAAATAATGAATCATGGTAGCAACAAATACACTGAGTATCCTATTATCATTGCAATTATGCATTTTAAATCCAGTTAATAACTACACATGCACTCACTCTGCAAATGACTTAAAGTCTGCATCCACAGAGGCCATCTGGTGGTCAGAGCTGTGGAGGCTGGCCTGGTGCTGGAGTGAGCCCAAACCCAGGACTGTGGGAGCTCTGGAGTGGACCTGGGCACCGAGTCTCCCAGGCAGACATGAAGCCTGGGACAATGAGCCTAGAGGCTCATCTCACAGGTGCCAGAATAGAGCCAAGATCTGTGGGGTCTCCTGGTGCTGGCATTTACTGGGTGACCTCAGTATCAGGGTCGGAGAGATGTGCGTGAACATTTCCCTCTCCTTCCGCTGCACACAGTGTATCTCTCTACAGGCTGCACTGAGTTGGGTTAAAAGCTAAGGTGAGGGCTCAGCAGCGTGGCCTAGTGGCTAAGGTCCTCGCCTTGATCCGATGTGGCCACTGGTTCTAATCCCGGCAGCTCCACTTCCTCTCTGTCTCTCCTCCTCTCAGTATATCTGATTTTGTAATAAAAATAAAATAAATCTTTAAAAAAAAAAAAAGCTGAGGTGACTCAAGCAATGTAAAATGCCCTGTTTTTCTCAATGTATCATTTCTTATTTTGTGCTGTATCCAAGTGCTGTAATCTCTCACCTAATTTTCTGAGCTACTGTGAAGATATTTTCATGGATACACAGTTGCTGAAGTTGATATTTCTCTGACTGAACAAATGTTGCAAAGTCCAATTTCTGTCATTTTGCTGATATCTAATTAAAAAAAAGAATCTTAGCATTTCTGTATACAAATGGTTTCTGGGGAAAATTTCTCTATAGAAAAATTCACTTGTCTGATGGTTTACCAGGATTCTAGCTTGTCTCACAAATCACTACCCCTTTTTCAATTATATTTATTTAGCAAAGCCAAACTAGGTTGAGCAAGGAAGTCATGAAAAATCACAGAACATCATCTTCAAGGCTCAGATTGCAGTTTCTCTGTGAAGCCTCTACTTCCGGGCCATGATGTCAAGCTGTCTAAACCCTAGACCTTCTCCACCAGACCGATTCTCCCCAGACACTAACGTAATTACCAGAGGGAAAACAAGCCCAGGAGACATCTGGAGAAACTCAGAAACCTGAAGGCGAGAGACTGCTTGCTACACCTCCTCCTACACGATGCGTTCTGCACTGGGGTTTCAGAGTGTCTCTTACACCAAGAGTGTTACTTAATCATAATTTCCCCTTCAACGATTCAATTTTAAAATAACTGAATATTTAATTAACTCCCCAGAGAGATTTAAAATATGCAGTTTCTGAACTGATTAATGAGTAAAACTTTTACAGTTTTTCCTCTGACTCTAACCTCATTAAAGTCAAATGAAATGCCCTCAAATGCCTATGGTTACACAATCTAAAGGGTATTTGAAGGTTAGAATTGAATATTAATCATGTGCATAGGACCAAAGACTGCTGGACAGTCTCTATTCTGTTTTCAAACTGAGCTGTCCCTGAAATTCAAGGACAGGAAATTAATCATAATCTATAATTCTGTGAATATGTACAATTATGCATTTGTTAACAGGTAGCTTGTAGTAAAATTCAAAAGCTACATGGTGATATTTTTAATGGATTGTCTCTTAATTTCACATGATAAATTAAGGTTTCTACAGCATAAAAACAAAAACAACATCCTAGTTCCCACCTTGCTGTAGGTAAGCAATTAGACAATTCCTGGGTCAATACGCTGGCTAAAATCATGGGTCACTGAAGGCTGATTACCTATCAAACCAGAATGACAAAAAAAATAGGGCACTTCAGGAAAAACTTAAAAATATTTCCTGTATTGGGCCTGGCACAGTAGCGTAGTAGCTAAAATCCTCATTTTGCAACCGCCGGTACCCCGTATGGGCACTGGTTCTTGTCCTAACCACTCCACTTCCCATCTAGCTCCCTGCTTGTGGCCTGGGAATACAATAGAGGATGGCTCAAAGTCTCTCTCTGTATCTGTATCTCCTTCTCTCTGCAAAATCTGCCTTTCTAATAAAAAAATAAACAAATCTTTTTAAAAAAGGAATATTTCCTGTATCAAAAGGTGACATAACATCCACCAAACAAATTAGGTTCTTCTAGTTGCAAGACTTTATAAAAAAAAAAAAAACCTTCTACTTTAAGACATATTCATGGCGATGGGAACAGTAATGTAAGTAGAAAAGTGGGGAGATGATTAAGCAGTAAAGTAACTGAAATAGCCTTCACTTCCCATACTGTGAACAAAGTAGGACTGAGACAAGTCACGTGCTCAGGAAGAAACCCCAGCCAATGGATCATTTGGAGAGTTTCAACAACTAAGTGATCAGGCAAGTTTTCAAACTTAGACATTATTTACATAGCTAACAATAATCTTAAATATTATCATTTTCATGCAAATGTCTGCATATGCATATTCCTAATATTGAACTTAACTGTTCCATGACAGCTCACAATCTGTGATTATACATACAGTGAGTATCCCAAATTTACTCGTGTTCAAAACTTGTTTAACCTAAACTGTAACCACCAAGAAAGACTTGTTTTGTTTGAAGAATTTTCTGGAAGAAAACCAAAATTAATTTGGCCCAGCATTTTTCAGGATCTTTGTGGTTGAAGGGATTGTCACCCAGTCAGCCAGTGTAGTCTACACAGAAGGCGGTTCCACCAGCCAAGCAGATCAGTGAGGAAATTCATTACCTAACACAGATGAAAGCAGCATAAACAAAAGAAAAAGAGAAGGAATGTCTGAGAGGGAATCCAAGCTACCATAAGCATAACAGAAACAAGCACGCCAAATTCAGGGGATGAAAGTATAGATTTCTTTACGGCAAAATTTAAACTAACCAAAGGGTATTTTTTTTTAAGATTTCTTTTATTTTTATTGTAAAGTCAGATATACAGAGAGGAGGAGAGACAGAGAAAAAGACCCTCCGTCCTTTGATTAACTCCCCAAGCAGCTGAGCCAATTCGAAGCCAGCAGCCAGGAGTCTCTTCCAGGTTTCCCACACGGGTGCAGGGTCTCAAGGGTTTCAGCAGCCTCTGAGTGTTCTCTCAAGACACAAGCACAGAGCTGGATGGGAATCGGGGCTTCTGGGATTAGAACCAGCACTCATATGGGATCCTGGCACATACAAGGCAAGGACTTTAGCTACCAGGCTACCGTGCCAGGGCCAAAGGGTATTTTTTAAATGTAAGAAATAGGTTTAGGGGCTGGATTAATACAACAAGGTACAAGGCTGGACTGAATGATGTAAAAATTCATTAAATAAACTGTCAGAGTATACTGAGAGGTATTAATACATGGAATGAATATGCAGCAAAACTACTGAATCATTTTGTTTACTCCCAAAAGGCCACTTCAGAATTCAAGGTCAAACAAAGTTGCATAAATCTTCTCTACAGTATATGGAATCACCAGACTGGAGGCAGCTTTTTCAGAAATCCTGTGGTTATGCATAAGGCAGCCATGTTTTTCAGGGCTGACCAGCTGAGTGGGCATTTGTCATGCTGACAGCAGAAAGAGGACAGGATCCATAGAAAGAACATGAAGAGCACCAAATCAGACCACGTGGCAAGAGCCATGTCCTGCTGTGAAGCAATAGCAGCACCTGGGATAAAATGCATCATTGTGAATGGCAGAATATGTTACAAAAAGAGCGGGGGCGGGGGGTGTGTGGGCTGTGGGAGACACTGAACAAGTTTCACAATGATCATAACCACTATGCCCAGGTCTTATGGATTCTGAATATGAGTGCCAGTTTGTGTCTGCTCCCCTTCCCATCCAGCTCCCTGCTTGTGGCCTGGGAAAGCAGTCGAGGACGGCCCAAAGCCTTGGGACCCTGCACCCACAAAAGAGACCCAGAAGAAGGTCCTGGCTATGAATCCACTCAGCTCCAGCCTTTGTGGCTACTTGGGGAGTGAACAGCTGATGGAGGATCTTTCTCTCTGTGTCTCCATTTCTCTGTAAATCTGTCTTTTCAAGAAAAGTAAATCTTTAAAAAAAATGAACGGATTTTGAAAAGGACTGCATGAAACAGAGAATGGATTTACATGTACACAAATTGTTGAGTACTCTCACCATACGCTCCTGTAACACATCAGACACAGAAGGGGAATCAAAGACCAAAGGCACCCTTCAACAATCACGTTTTATAGCAGCAGGCTCAAAGAAATTATCGCTACTCAGTAGAATTTTCTGTTTAGGTGTTCTGGATTGTAGGATTTCTCAGGTTGTGCATCTTTAGACAGATGAACAAAAAGTTTTGTCTACCATTTCATTCACTCTCTTCTTTGCTTTTTCATTCAATCAATATGTATTGAGAACCTAGCAGAAGCCAACACTGCACACCTTTAGAAGTGCACAAATGAGCCTTACATTCTGGTAGAGAAGTGAGGTGGTATTAAACGGTATCATGGCTTTATAACCAAACATGGGAAATTACTCTGATATTAAGCAATTGGACATATAGGAATACACAGTGGACTTCGTCAGCCCTTTTAGGCACAGGGAAGGTTTTCGTCAGTAAATGACAATGCACCTGCACTCCAAAGGATGATTGAAGTGTCTTTAGGAATTGTCAGTTTGGCATGATTCCTTCTCTCTATGATAGGCCTTCCTGTTTCTTTTTTCTTCTGAATATATAATATGATAGATGTATCAAAGCAGCAAGAGAGAACCTGAAAAAGTTTTATCGTTCCCTTACACTCTCTTAAATAAAAAATTATATTATCAGTGCTTACAGTTTTCTATATGACGATGAGATTCTGCCAACATCTTTAGCATGCTGAATATTGCAACAAATGCCTGCACTTCTGCATTGCTCCTGGGCTACATACAAAGGGAGAGATGGGAAAAGTATTTTGATTTTTTTTATTATCTTCCCTAAAGGCTTAAATTGCCAGACTTCAGTGATTATGAATCTTTATTCTTTTAGTTCATCCAGGATTCCAAGGAACAGATTCATATCAAAAAGTAAACAAGTATAATCTCTAGGTAGATAAGGCTTTGGGCATAACATTCTACAAATATTACACTTTTTTCCTAGGGAAGAAAAGCACATATCTTGGTATAGCGTGCTAAAGAACAACAGACAATGAACACAATTCTAGTTTTATCTGTTTCCTATAAGAATAAAGCAGTTTTCATAGTAAAGAATGAAGGCCCTTATACTCTAAGACAGGTTATTCTAAGAGATTCCCATGAACATGAGATATTAGTGAAGGAAGCTAAAATGAGAAGTGGAGAATATTCACGGAATGGGAAATACATGTGCAAATACCTTGGGAGAGGAGAGGATTTTTATTCAAATAAGGAGCTGAAGAAAGGTAATAAGCAGAAACATAAGAGGACCAATGGTAGGTAAGGCCAGAGAAATGCTGATTATATAGGGTCTTAAAGACTGTGTAAATAATTTTTCATTATCTTCCTTTAAATAGTGGGTAACTATTGAAGGAGATTTGAGCAGAAAATAATAGCAAAAGTCATGCACTTTTTTTAAGATCGCAGTTTCTTTTTATTTCAGTGTTCCGAGAAGGTGCTGGTCCTGCTTCCCACCAAGTGTCTTTCTGGGCTGGAACTGACATTTCCCCTTGTGTATGTGGACACTCCTCCCTCCGTGCAGTAGTGCAGTGAATGCTGCCAGAGGGCACAGTGGGCAGGTCTCCCTGGACGATACTAAGGGACACAAAGGCAGTGAAGGAGCCAAAAACCGCAAAACCACAACCGAGGGACGAGAGCACTTCCTGTCGCCTTACTTGCCATAAAGAAAAGCAGTAATTTTAAAGGCATTTTGAGGTGTCTCTGGGGATCTTTTTATTTGACAGATAATTTATGGGAGGAGGCAAAAAAGGGGGTCAATTCTTTTCTAATAAAGGCCCTCTGACACTACAAATTATTAAACATAAAAAAGAATAAGGATTACATCTTCTGCAAGGAAGAGAAAAATACACACAGGAAAATTGTTAAAAACTATAATACCGGGCCCGGCGGCGTGGCCTAGCGGCTAAAGTCCTCGCCTTGAAAGCCCCGGGATCCCATATGGGCGCCGGTTCTAATCCCGGCAGCTCCACTTCCCATCCAGCTCCCTGCTTGTGGCCTGGGAAAGCAGTCGAGGACGGCCCAATGCATTGGGACCCTGCACCCGCGTGGGAGACCCGGAAGAGGTTTCAGGTTCCCGGCTTCGGATCAGCGCGCATGGGCCCATTGCAGCTCACTTGGGGAGTGAAACATCGGATGGAAGATCTTCCTCTCTGTCTCTCCTCCTCTGTGTATATCTGGCTGTAATAAAATGAATAAATCTTTAAAAAAAAACTATAATACCTTTGGTAATAATTAAAGGGGAAGATAATGACAGTTTGAGCTTAGAATGGTGTCTGTAGAGAAGAAAAAAGAGACAGTTCTTAACTGATAAAAAAAAAAACATGAAGTAAAAATAATAAAAAAAAAAAAAGAAAAGAAGATAAGCAAAGAAAAGATGCATGTGAAAGTAGGGAAAGAAGTTGGATCCAGGGTCTGGCATGACGGCTCAGTGGCTAAATCCTCAACTTGTATGCTCTGAGATCCCATATGGGAATGCTGGTTCCTGTCCCAGAAGCTCCACCTCCCATCCAGCTCCCTGCTTGTGGCCTGGGAAAGCGGTAGAGGATGGCTCAAAGCCCAGGATCCCTGCATCTGCGTGAGAGATGTGGAAGCTCTCTAGCTCCTGGCTTCAGATCAACACAGCTCCCGTAGTTGCGGCCACTTAAGGAGTGAAACAGTGGATGAAAGTTCTTTTGCTTTGTCTCCCTCAGTGTAAATCTGTCTTTTCAATAAAAATAAATAAATCTTTAAAGAAAAAAACAAAAAACAAAAAAAAAAAAACAAAAACAAAACTGTGTACTCATAAATCAGATTGTAGACATTAAAAAGCATAAAGGTGTAGGGCCCAGTGCAAAAGCCTAGTGGCTAAATTATCATCTTGCATGTGCCAGGATCCCATAGGGGTGCTGGTTCATTCCCAGCAGCTCCACTTCCTATCCAGCTCCCTGCTTGTGGTCTGGGAAGGCAATAGAGGATGGCCCAAAGCCTTGGGACCCTGTACTCATGTGGGTGACCCAGAAAAAGTACCTGGCTTCTGGTTTCAGATCAGCTCAGCTCCATTGCAACCAACTGGGGAGAGAACCAGCAAATGAAAGATTTTTCTGTCTCTCTCTCTCTCTCTCTCTCTCTCTCTCTCTCTCTCTCTATATATATATATATATATATATACCTTTCCAATAAGATAAATAAATATTTCATTTAAAAAAGCATGGAGGTGTTACAGATGAATTTTTAGTTTTGAGCTTCTTTGCATCAATTAATGGATGTTAATAGCATTCATCAAGAGAGGAAAACGCTTCTATCAGTGATGGGTTAGTGGTAGCTGTGGAACACAAGATGTGTTTAGGTGTTTAGGTGACTTAATACTGGTAACTTACGTAAACTTGAATAAGAGTCAAATCTATTTTCTGCTTTCATAAAATAGTATGCTTATCACTTCTCTCATGCTAATGGGATTTTTAAAACACTGTAATGCAGACTACTATCAATTCTTTTAGTTTCTAGGTGGTTCCCAGCAGATATTGTAACAGAACAAGTTATTCAGAACTATGCACTAATAAAGGACTAATCATGATAAAAAAAAAAAAGAATTATTGGATCTCCCCAGCTGTAGGCAACCACCTAGGTTACATTGTACCAAGGCAAGTGTTGCACTACTGGGAGAAAAGTAGCTAATAGCTAGCAGGCATCTTGGGCCTGATTAATGTCAAATTTGTGTTAATTATACCAATGTGCCAGCATAGTTGCCTTTTCTACTTTTTTTTTAAGATATGTGGGAGGGGGCAGATACCAGCATGCCAGCACACAGGGTCTGGAGACCCACGAATGAGTGGGCATGGGCCCTGGGTAGGCAGGCAAGGCCTCAGGCTGGCACAGCACACTGCCAGAAAACTGGACTTGGTTTTCTGCCAAGTCCCATCTGTGGGCATGGGGGTTGTGGATTACTCAGGGAAGTGGGTCTGCAGATATGTGGGAGAAAGGACTGCTGAGGGAGACTGTAAAGGTGAAAAGTGACTTATGCTGAACTTTCACCTACCTGGTTACTACGCTTACAGGTACACGAAGAAGCTGAGACAGGGTGATTTAGAAGAGGGAAACTAAAGAACCTTTTGGGGCCAACCCAACACACATGCCCACACAGGAGTCCTGATCAGGGATTGTGGTTATCAATCACTGCCTCCAAGAACACACAAAAGCCATAGCTGGGGGGCCTGCCTGGTGGGACTTGACCATGTACCCACCAGTGAGTGTTGGGGCAGGGAATGGCCATGACACTAACAAGTTCACAAGAAAACTGGGTCTTGGAGCAAATTCTGTTGGGGGGATCATGGGCTCACTCCTCTGGGACTGCCATACCAGCTGGTTTGCTCAAGGGCTGGGTAGTGATGCGCTGAGCTAGATATGACCATGGAACTCAGCAACACTCATGGACACTGGGGATGGGAACAGGCCAGTCTGGTTCAGACTGTAGCATCTGCAGCCATACCCAAGAATTGAGTGTGGGTTGGTTCAGGCTACAACACACACCAGTACACATAAAGGCCAACACTGGGGGACAGACTTCCAGGTAAAAAACCTAGCACTTGCTGGCACGTGTCAGATCTGGGTATGGGAGTGAGCCTGGTGGGAAATCCTGAGGGGAATTCTACTGATGGGCCATCACTCTCACTGGTTAGCACGAGTCAGGGGTAGGTGTTGATCAAGCTAGAGAGGGCTGTTCCACCTTTTGGCAAATGTGTGGGTTGTTTCTTTAGGGGGTAGATTGGGCAGAGTCAGGCCAAACCATAGCACACTGGCAATGTGCAGCAGCCAGGATGGGCCACACTAAGATAGACTAAGCTATCATGCCTACTGGTTTACATGAAAGCCAAAGATGGTGGCAGGTTGGGCAGGGCTAGGTTGCAGCACTCACCAGTAAGAGTTGGGACTGGGAGTGGGCCAGACCAGGCAAGGCTGCAGCATCTGATGGCAAAGGCCAAGTTGGGTGATGGGTTATGCCGAACTGACTGAGAGCAGCCACTGGCAAGTGCAAGATCTGTGACTTGGAGTGAGCTTGGTTGTGGAGCTGAGGGAATGTTCCAGAAGTTCCCAATATGCAGTTCCCAATATGAGTGCAAGGACTGGAATGGGGGCTGTGAACTGGGCTGGACGTGGCTGCAGCATTCCTCAGCATGGCTGTGGACTGGGTCTGGGATGTGCCAGACTGGGCTAGGCTTCAGCACCCAATGGTGTTTGCAAGAACCAGGGTAGGTTTAAGACAGTCTGGGTCTCTGCACTCACTGAACAATGCGAGAGCTAGGTCCAGCAATGGACCAGGTGTGCCTGGGCTGTAGCACCCCAAAAATAAGAACCAGAATGGGTGTGGCCTTGTTGGGCAAGGCCATTGTACCTTAGATGACAGGAGGTGGGCCAAGTCAGATCGGGCCAAGAACCCACCATGTGAATGAGATCTGGAATTTGGAGGTGACCTGATAGAGGAGCTTGGGGAACTCCTCTGTCAGGATGTAACCCCTGCAGAGAGCACAAGAACCAAGGCTAGAAGCAGCCCAAATCAACTCAACTTACAGTACCAGCTATTATACATATTGGTCAGGTCTGAGGGAAGGCCAGGCTGGGCCAGTTCATAACAACCACTGATGAAAACCAGGATGGGTGCAGGACAGGCGAGGTTGGGCCACAACACCAGCTAGTGCACATCGGGGAGGGACTGGGAGCTGGTTGGGCTGTAGCACTCACCAGCATGAGCTGTAACTGGGGGTAGACTGGGCCAAGCCAGACATTAGCAACAGCAGTGAATGCCAAGGTGAAACAAGCCATGCCAGTCTGGGCCATAGCTCCCACCGATACATGTAAAACCCAAGATGGGGGCCGAGTACAGCAAGGGAGTTGCAGGGGCTCCCCTGCTAGGTCACCTCTCATGCTGGTAAGCATGAGAGCTGGGACTTGGGCAGACCAGGATGGGCAGGGCTACACCTGTTGGGTTGCCTGTGAACTGGGTTAAGGAGAAAGCCAGGCTGGGCTAACCAACTGTATCCACTGGTGCATGCATGAGCCTGAGTAAGTGCAGGCTGGTTGGGTTTACTGCAGCATCAGCTGACAAGTGCTGAAACTAGGGGCAAGTCCTGTCAGACTAGGCCATGGAACAATCTGCAAAGTGCAAGATCTGGGGCTGGGAGTGCACCCATTAGGGAAACTGTGGGCACCTCTCTGATGGGCTGCAACTCCCACTGGTGAGCATGAGAAGTAAGGCCTGACTACATAGGTGGTGGCACCCACTGGCAAGAATGTGGGATGGATAGTGGGCTTGGTTGGGTTGAGCTAACTCCAACACCAATTGATGTGTACGAGAGCTGAATGGAAATGTGAGACAGACTGGACCAGTCTGCTGCACATGCCAGCAAGCACAGGAACCAGGGCTGGGGTGGGCCTGATGGAGGTTACTGGGAGTTGCTCTAACTAGACTCCTGTTCCCTCTGGTGTACATGTGGACCTAGTGTGTGGTAGATAGGGTTAGACTGGCATGCAGCATCTATTGGTTTGCATATGAAATGGGGCTGTGGACACAACTGACCAGGGGACTGCAACCACTAGTGTGAGTACGCTGATGTGGGTGATGGACTGAACTGGACACCACATTAGCTGGCACAGACAGGAATAAGGTTGGGGTCAGTTCTGGAGAGGTTTCTTTGGGGACCTCCCCCCAACTGGATCACTGGGCTCGGAACTCCAACCACAGTGAAAATCACAGGATATGTGGTCTGACCATGGAGTGCATGTGTCAGTACTGGTTCCTCATGGTTGCTGAGGACTGTGCAGTAGATGGCATGCATGTGTGCAGTAGATAACAATCAGTTCATTAACACCTGAAAAAGATATCTAGTACCATAGACAGCAGAACAAATTGGGCAGCTCACCCAGATAAGTATCTGGGTGAATCAAGATCCTAAGGTGGACTATGTCAGCCAATGGACCTTGGAAGGATTTCCTAAACCGTGGAGCAATGAAATCAACAGCATCTCAGACCTATCAAAACCGCTTAAGCAGTATCCTCAGAACATGCTCCACATCAGCGACCCAGGATGACATCAGGTGGCCTTGCCCATTCCTGGGTACTAATGTCTTGTGTTACTGGGAGCAGCCCTCTCCTATTCTGTCTCCACTTTTCCCAGATACCAGAGGAAAAGAGGAGATTGGAGGCAGTTGTCTCACTCACCTTCCCCATTCCTAAATCCTCCCCAATGTAAGTGGTGGTCCACATGGGCATGCATCCCTCTTAACAAGATAAATAAATTTATTATTAAAAAATATTGGATCTGACTTACTTTGGAGATGTCCAAATGAAATGAAATAAGCATATGAGAAAGTTGCCTTTAATCCCATGCTTATAGCAATGCAATTCACAATAGCTAAGATAGGAACCAACCCAGATGCCCACCAAATGATTACTGGATAAAGAAAATGTGTTACATATACACTCTAGAATACCATTCAACCATAAAAAAGAATGAAATTTGTTGTAATTCATCTGGAAACAGTTAAGCTTAGTGAAATAAGCCAGTCTCAAAAAGGCAACAGTCATGTGTTCCCTGTGATCTGTGACTAACACGGAGAACACAAAATACGTAATCTCCATACCTGAGATTAACATACCAGAAACTGACTTCTGCTTACAGCCTACATCTATACTCATGAGTAATAGCAGGGTTTCCACTTTAATGTAATTTTTAAGCTTAATTTTCTTTTCTTTTTCCTCTACTTGTTATGTCACGATAATTTAAATATTGGATAATTAAGCTTGTTGTTCTGAATTGCAGTAATTTGAGGGGAAAAAATGAGAGGAGACACAAAAGGATTAGGCCAATGGATAAAACATTATGCTTCTAAATATATATCATTGGGCCTGGAGCAATAGCACAGCATAACAGCTAAAGTTTTCACCTTGCAGGCACCAAGATCCCATATGGGTGCTGGTTCTAATTCCGGCAGCCCCACTTCCCATCTAGCTCCCTGCTTGTGGCCTGGGAAAGCAGTGGAGGATGGCCCAAAGCCTTAGGACCTTACACCCATATGGGAGATCTGAAAGCAGCTCCTGGCTCCCGGCTTCATATTGGCTCAGCTCTGGCCATTGCGGCCACCTGGTGAGTGAACCATCAGACAGAAGCTCTTTCTCTCTGTCTCTCCTCTCTGTATATCTGCCTTTCCAATATAAATAAATAAATCTTTCTTGGAGGGGATGATATTCTGCCAGCCCTACTTTCAGACCAGGGATGGTTTCCCAACGAAGCTGTTGAATTTATCTGAACAATAAGATGCTGGACTCTCTGCATGGTCCATGCCCACAATGAAGGAATCATGACTGGTTATGATCTGTACTACTGTAACAATGTGTAGGAATTCAATGTTGGAGCAGGGCTTGGGGAAGGGTTGGGGAAATCCCAGAGCCTATGAAACTGTGTCATCAAATGAAACAAATGTAGTTTTAAAAAAAGAGAGAAACAAAAAAAGTGACATTAGTGCTATTGTTTCTTCTTTTTCTTTCTTTCTTTTTTTTTTTTAACCATAAATAGAGTCTTCTCTACAAAAGAACAGAAATCAGGTCAGGGTGTATTGAGGAGGGAGTGAGATATGGCAAAAAGAATAAATATGGACAGCAAACTCTTCAAGAATTGCCTGTAATTCAGAAGGGAGTTGGCAAAAAGAGTGGACCTGAGCTAAGTTTATAACAGTTTTAGTGAAGGAGACCTGGCCACACCTCAATGATGAGTGCAGGATCCAATTAAGAAGGAAGCATCAGGCCAGTTATTTGGCCTATCAGGAAAGACTTCAGCTTGGGTGTGCCTGGGTTTAAGTTCAGGTTCCATTCACAATTCTTGGAGCACAAGTCCACTCATATAAGCCAGGAGAATGCTGGGAGGCAGCAGATAATGGCTCAAATAGTTGCCTCCTAATAGACATGCAAAAAAATCTCAGTATCCCTAGCTGTTAGGGAGATACAAATGAAAACCAAATTGAGGCGCCACCCAACTCCAGTGAGATTGACTTACATTCAGAACTCTACTAACAACACCTGCTGGCATGGATATGGGGAGAAAGATAACCTCCCTCACCACTGGTGGTAGTGTAGGCTAGTACAACCACTACATAAGTCAGTACAGATAGTGCTAAGAGAGCTGAAGATAAACCTGATGTATGTCCCAGCTATCCCACTTCTGGGAATTTATTTAAAAAATGAAATCTGCATATGAGACAGGGGTCTGCAATCCTATATTTACAGCAGCACAGTCTAGAACAGCAAAGACATCGAAACAACTCAGATGCCTGTCCAAAAAGTAGATAAAAGAAAACTGTGGTATAGAATGTTATTCAGCCATTAAAAAGAATGAAATTCTACCATTTGCAACCAAATGGTCTCAACTAGATACCATTATGTTCAGTGAAATCCCAAAATGACAACTATCATATATTCTGTCCCATATAGGGCAACCTTTATGCAAAATGTAAATCAGTAGCCCTTTCAACTGCAACTCATGTTTTTGATATTTTTGTTTTTATTTTTGTTTCTTCAAAACAGTTTCTTTTCACTTATTGAATTCTTCACTGACTCATACATCATATAATAGTGTCATTATCACAAAGAAGGTTCTTTGTTTTCTTTTTCATTTCTCCATTGACACATTGGTTATTCAGTAGCATGCTATATAACTCCATGGTGTTGCAAATTTTTTTAACTTTATATCTGCTGTTGATTTTGTTTTATGGCTTTTCATTTAAGGAACTGTACAATGACTATGTAATAGAGAGTATCACATCCAGATGTGAAGATACAATGCAGTATGCCTCTCTATTCCCAAATAAAAGATGGACTCCCAATTGAAACTGTTAAATATATCTTGACAATAGGATACCGCACTGTCTACTATTCTCTGCATCCACAATGTCAGGATACACTTAAACAGCAAAATGAGGGACTTACAACTGCTTATGAAGGACAATACTACTACATTATTATAGGGAAAATCAGAGAGGGGGAGGAGCTTAGGAGGAGGATAATTGAAATCCCAGAGCCTGTGGAATTGTATCATAAAATTAAAAATAAAATTTAAAATAAAATAGATGTCTCCCTGTCATGCAGGTGGAACAAATGGACTGAGTTCCCAACTCCCACCTTTGGTCTGGTCTACCTCCAGGCTTTCGAGGACTGAACCAGGAGCTCTCTCATCTCTCTTTCAAATAAAAAACAGTAAATTTCATTTTAAAAAGAGGAATGGATTCAATATACAAAAGACAACACTGAATATTGAAACCATAACTTTCTGGTGACATGTGCAAAGACTGAATTTAGAGAGGACGAAATAGCGAAGGAACTTGACAACTTTCCCTTTGATGGCTTCTGTTTCACTGTAAAGGGCAAAGGTATTCAAGACCAGAGAGAAGAAACATGTGAAATGGATTGGAAGTAGGAAAGAGTGGTGGTTTGAAATCGTCATTGCGAAGAATAAGTGAACAAATTAACCGGGGTAAACGACAGATTTTTCAGAAAGCCCAATCGAAGTCATCCAGTCATTAACTGAGGTGTTTAACATCTACCCACTGCAGGATTTTTTTTTCAGTAGTTCTTCAGCTATCTAGGAATAGATACTGAGAAAATGGATAGCCAGAGTTGAAATTTTCCCTGAGGAGCATGAAAAGAGATGAAAGTACAAGGTGCTTTGAAGGCTTAGAAAAAGATATGGTGATACCATAAGCAGAGACCTGGTCTGCTAATACGATTAATGTCCACACGTTTGAATTACAATCATAATACAAGCAAGTGAATAAGAAAAATGAAAAGATAAAACGCTGTAATCAGATATCAGATTTGCTATTTCAAAGGAAAAAGTTTGGGGTGGTGGCATATCAGGTTAACCCTTAGTCTGCAGCACTGGCATCCCATAGGCGCTGGTTTATGTTCCGGCTGGTTGGTGTCACTTCCCATCCAGCTCCCTGCTAAAGGGCTGGGAAGGCAGTGGAGGATGGCTCAAGTTCTAGGGCCTCTATACCCACATGGGAGATCCTGTCTCCTGACTCCTGGACTCAGATCAACTCAGCTCCAGCTGTTGTGGCCATTTGGAGAATAAACCAGAGGATAGAAGTCTAACTCTCCGTCTCTCCTTCTCTCTGTAACTCTGCCTTTCAGATAAAAAGTAAAATTTAAAAATCTAAAAAAAAAAAGTAAACAGTTTGGGATGTTTATTGCTCCTGGACCGGTTCATGTTTGAGTAGTTGAGGTGAAGCAAAGAAGAAAGCCACTGGAGAAAGGAAGTCCAAAAGATTAGGCATTATGGGCTGGTGCAGTAGCCTAGTGGCTAAGGTCCTTGCTTTGCATGCACTGGGATGCTATATGGGCACCGGTTCTAAACCCAGCAGCCCCACTTCCCATCCAGCTCCGTGCCTATGGCCTGGGAAAGCAGTCAAGGACAGCCCAAAGCCTTGGGACCCTGCACCTGTGCAGGACCTGGAAGAAGCTCCTGGTTCCTGGCTTCGGATTGCCTCAGCTCCAACCATTGCAGTCATTTGGGGAGTTAATCATTGGACGGAAGATCTTATCTGTCTCTCCTCCACTCTGTGTATCTGACTTTCCAATAAAAATAAATAAATCTTAAAAAAAAATAGGGATCATAATTTGCATGGATCATGACTTGAGGTGAATCATGTATTTATATATGATAGCTCAAAATGGGGTAAGAGAATCATTATTAGAGCAATACAATGCTCATTAGTAAATTAGAGAAGAATAGGAAAAAATCCAAGCCAGAAAAACACAGTATTTAGTAAATTATCATTTTTAACAAAACTAGAAATTATCCAAACAGAGGAAATGAAGGAGCACACCAGTCCTGCTCTTATTCCAGAAACACACAGAGCAGACACCCCACGACACAGAAAATAAGGACCATTCCTAAGCTGACCTCAACGCCCGGCCCTTTGTCTTAACAGACCTATGTCCTTCTCGTCTATCATTATTTTTCGTTAAAACCTTATGAAATGTTGCAACCATTTTCTTAAAAATATGAACACTATTCGGTGCTTGAATGATTTCATTTTTACTTTAACTCAAGTCTGAGACGAAGCAGCCACTATAACCTTACAATACAGTTTCATAGGCACTTCTTGCATAACAGCTTAAATTTTGAAAAGCTGAGATCTGAGTTTAACTTTTAAAGACCTTCAAGGAATATTCATCAGGGACACATAGTCACAATCTATTCAGTTGGCATATTTGAATTTTGTCCTCAGTCTGTCTATAATAGCATACATTCACACTTCTACATCTCCACAGTTACAAGGTCCTTAATCATAATGAGTCATAATGAACTCTTCTTTGGTAAGTGGGATTAACATTCCCACATGAACTTGAGACACTAAATTATTAATAGCCTCTCAAGTCTTTGGTTTTTACTGTGATGCCTTCAGTGTTTTCATAAAGGCTTAAGAGCATGAAAGTAAAATGCAGGCTCAAAGTAGAAAAGTTTTTAAAGCTATTCTTCCTACTACGGTTTCAATATTCTTCAAGATAAGGAAAAATCCACAGCATCAAAAGACCATCACAAGTGTCTCATGAGATACATAGTAAGTAGAGTACAGAACTTAGTAATAATTTCAATGACAGACAATCATATGAAAAAGAATAAACTCGGAACATTTTGTTTTGAGTATGTGGCATTTATGGTTCATCAGTATGACTTCTTGACAGTCTGTGCTGACATTAAACCAAAACTAGTCAATGAAAAGAGAAAAACGGAAACAGCTCTGAGACTGTCCCTCAAGGACATATAGTTTTACCTGGATTTTGTCTTTGCATTTTCCCTGGGTTCACTGGGGAGAACTGTTCAAGAAAATATGCTGAAAAAAAAATATGCATGTAGAACCTTGATCACACAGAAGCTATCTCCACAGAAAATGCTGAAGAATCTATCATTAAAAGGAAGAGCAGAATGGAAGAAGGATGGAAAGTGCTACCTTCCAGGACGAGAATGAAAACAGAGCCTAATAGATGGGGGCGGGGGGCCGAGCATGAAGAAAGCATTTTCAAAAGAGGCACAGATTATTTACATTTTAAAAAATAGACTTCATATAGTGATAGGCAAAAAGTAACAAGCACTATATTTAGGGAAGAAAAGCAATCAAAAGAACATTTGCTCCAAAACAAATAGCTCTGCAACTACAAGAAAAGAAATGACACTAGGGGTGAACATTCAAAGAGTCTCAAAGAAAAAAATAAAAATGCAAAAGAAAACAAGAATCCTACATCTGCAGTAGACGGAACTTACCTACCGGAGAGAGGAATGCCAAGGGATATAAATTACAGGATGGAAATTAGAATATGAGCTAAGATATAAAGACCGCCAGGAGTCAAAGTGGGAAAGAAGAGGGAGAGTTGGCAGGCAGCCTAGAAGTCATAACACTGCCAAACAATCCTGGCGAAAGAAAAGCTCCTAGGAAATAAAGGAAAAATAAATAACATATTCATGTAGACACACACGGATGAGAGAACACGATGAAGTTCAAGATGCACTTTTTACACTAACTTTACAAAATTATAAATTGACTATGAAAAGATAAAACCTGAAGGGACTGGCGCCATCCTAGTAGTAGGATTGTTATAAAAGTACCACAGATGGAGTAGTTCAAAATACAGAAATTGGTCACAGTTTGTAGACTAGAAGTCTGAGACTAAGGTTAGATCTGCTCAGAGCATCTCTCCGCAGTTGTATATAGATGCCTTCATTTGTGTGTCTTCATTTGTTTGTGTGCTTGTGTGTGTGTATGCTCATTTTTCACCTTTTTCTGAGGACATTTCAGCACCAGTCATATTAGACTTGAGGACCACTGTACCTCAGGATGAACTCACATAACCAGCAACTCATCAGCAATTACCGTATTTCCAAATATCTCCAGATTGTGCTACTGAGGGTAAGGACTTCAACCTATGAATTTTAGAAATACGCAGTTCAAGCCATAGTAGTGGTCAACAGAGTCGCTAGCAGAATGCCAAGCAGCAGAAGGATTTGTGCGTAACCCTGGGGTCTCCTGCTGCTTGAAATTTAAATAGAATCACATTGCACTGTCATCCACACCTTATGGATATTCCAGCCTCTGTAACATTTCAGTGCTATCTCTGGGGGATTATCTTGTCAAGGCCAATTATGGTTTCTGTTTTCCTTTTCCCTCTATCCTCCATTGCCATGACCTTGAAGTGTAATGTTCCTTGCTTTATTGATGTCCACCCAAATAATAAAAATATAAGTAAAGCCCCCATGCCTACCAAACACTTTTGAGGAAAATGAATGTAACTGTCTGAGAGCCAGTGGGAGACAGTAAGGAGGAAGTGTGCTTAGAGGGCACAGAGAGACTTCAACTTTCCCAGTATCAAGAGTCTTTGGGACCAGTCTGCCATCAGGCTTCCACACCAAGCCTGGCAAATCTTCAAATAAAGCTTTGTGCTGCCAAGTCAACCATGCTTCCTTCCATCCTCCCTGAGTTGGAGTGAGTTCCTGGAGGTAGCAAGAAGGACCCTGCCACCCCTGCTTAGGCACGTCTATTACTCTGGCACTACAGCAGGCACACTTAAGCCCTGGTCCTCTAAGGATTACAGCTCTGCTTCCCTTTGAGTGTCTCCTTGCATGACGGCTTTTTCCACAGGTAAAACACAGGCTGTGAGAGACACAACCCATGCTGTCACTCAACGTTTCCTTCTCCCTTTTCTCCAGCATACAAGACAAAATACATTTACTTCTTGTAAATAATCTAATAAGCCCACATAGGAGTTCAGACTTGTCTGAATTCCATAATACATTTAAGTAGTGACTTCTATTCCATTTATTCATTAGACTTTCTGAAATGGAAGTTTCGACCATGACAAATAAGACAATTTCTGTCAAAACTGAAAGGAATTAAAAATATAAAAAATGCTGTAGGTGAGAGAGGATTTTCCTTTGCATGTGTCAAAAAGAAAAAAAACAGAGTTTACAAAATGTAACACTGAAAAATCATCAACAAAAAGCTAAAAGCTAAAGATTATAAAGAGCGAAGTAAATATTCACAAATGCAACTATATTCAAGTAAATGCTAGGGGGGGAAATGAGGATAAAATATTAGAGTGAATTATCAAAGACAGCATCCAAGAGATCCTTTTGTCAACACAGTTAAGAGTCGATAAAAAAGAAAAAAGAAGGGCAGGATAAAAGACATCTCCCAGACATTTTAAATATCCAAGAAGAGAATGAAGGCTGATAGTAGCCTTAGGAACTAAAAATAGATTAAAGTTAAGCCAGAAGAAAGAAAGAAAACGATCTTTAGGAAGAATGCTGCATAGAATTGCTTTCAGAACAAAGCGCAGAAGGGATTAATTCTAAGGGAGGCGTGGCAGACACAGTGATGTGCTGTCTACACACTCGCACAAGCTATAAAGGGGCTCTTCACCTTGCAGCCAAGATTGCTATAGGCCTTCAGATGAGTCAATTGGTGAAAAAAAAATGCTCCAACTTACACTCTTTTCCAGGGCAGCTCATACTCAATGCCTGTTCAGTTATAGGGTACAAAGATCCAGCTACTTACACATAATCAAGGGTAACTGACAGGACCATGTTGGTGTCAGTTTGCTGCTGGACTGACCGCAGATGTCACTGGATCTGCATTACAGCTTGACTCCTCCATCCACTCTATTCTGTGTCCTCATCTCCTCTTCTTATGTGTTGATTTTAAAATCAATTATTATTTAATGTTATGACCACTAAATTCCATCTCAAAGTTTGCTTTCCTGGGAACCTTACAGATGACTAGTATGTATAAAATATTAAGAAAACCTCACATGTTGATAATTTGACAAATTTGCTCTTTGAAACTTTATTGATAAAGCTTTTCGTTTTCATTGTCATATACAAGAAAAATCATTTTTTTAAAGATGTATTTTGTTTTTATTTGAAAAGCAGAGCAACAGAGAGGAGAAAGACAGATCTTCCATTGTCTAGTTCACACTCCAAATGGCCACAATAGCCAGAGTTTGGTCGATCTGAAGCCAAGAGCCAGAAGCTTCTTTAAAGTCTCCAACATCAGTGCAGGGGCCTGAGCCACCTTTCACTGCTTTCTCAGGCCATGATCAGGCAACTGGCTAAGAAATGGAGCAGCCAGGACTTGAACCAATGCCCACAGGGGATGCAGGCACTGTAGGTGGAAGCTTAGCTTACTACACTAATATTT
The DNA here is from genome assembly GCF_030435755.1 of Ochotona princeps. Lineage (NCBI taxonomy): Eukaryota > Metazoa > Chordata > Mammalia > Lagomorpha > Ochotonidae > Ochotona > Ochotona princeps. The sequence goes on along the minus strand of NC_080842.1, from coordinate 33,085,092 downwards.
AGAGAAAGAAATGTACTGTCGGTAAAATTCTGGAGAGAGAAAGAGAGAGGGAAGGTGATTAGTGGTTGAAACCATTAGCCTTATTGATGGATTTCTTATATTATTGTGAAGTCTGATATCTAAGGTAAAGAATGATGGAAAAGACAATGATATGCAGCATGAAGAGAGGAAGCTTTTACATTCTAGAAGGTATATGTGAGCCAGGACTTGAGGGCAGCCAGGTTCTAGAATGAGAAACAAGAGATGAAGAGAAAATCTGGTGATATTCAGGTCCGTGGTTTGTTTATTCCTAAACTCTATAAAGCAGCATCTCTCTCCTATACTGACTTAAGGGAAACATAATGCTTTGTGGAACAGCTTTGCTTTCAAGACAATATTGAAGTTATCTGTAATCCGAAAGTGAGCTAAGACTGAAGAAGCAATTTCTGAACCCAACTTTCTCCTCTATGGTTGCTTCTGTCACTAAAAAGTGTGTTGAATTTGCAACAAATTTAGACACTGCAAGCATATTAACTGATGATGAAAAGAAATCAATGATATGTTGTCCAGTAAAAGAAAACTTTGAAACAGTATGTTAATGACCTCATCAACATAAAATGCTGTATCTGTTTGTGGATAAGTGGACAGAGTTGCCTCTAGATAGTGGGATTTTGAAGAATTTATTAATATATTTTTATAACTGAATTTCTATGACATCACACATAACCTACATAATTTTTAATAATGAGTAAATGATTAAATCAAAGACGGATGAAAAACAAAGAATCCATCTTAGAGTAAAGGCTCAAGAATAATAGAAATATGGGGCCCGACGGCGTGGCCTAGCGGCTAAAGTCCTCGCCTTGAACGCCCCAGGATCCCATATGGGTGCCTGTTCTAATCCTGGCAGCTCCACTTCCCATCCAGCTCCCTGCTTATGGCCTGGGAAAGCAGTTGAGGATGGCCCAAATCCTTGGGACTCTGCACCTGTGTGGGAGACCTGGAAGAAGTTCCTGTATCCTGGCGTCGGATCGGTGTAGCACCAGCCGTTGCGCTAACTTGGGGAGTGAACCATGGGACAGAAGATCTTCCTCTTTGTCTCTCCTCCTCTCTGTATGTCTGACTTTCCAATAAAAACAAAATACATCTTTTTAAAAAAAGAATAATAGAAATATGAAAGCCTATAAAGTGTAAAGAAAATTAATCCAAAGCAATGAGAAAAAGTGAAAGAACAAAATAAAAACATTTTTAAAAGGAAAAATTAAATTCAATTTTTGAGAAACTAAAGCTTTGAGACCAATTCCTTACAAGTACATTGCATTCCTACATGTCTAAGGTCCTCTTCTTCTTTTTAAATTTTTATAATGATTTATTTATTTTTATTGGAAAGGCAGATTTTACAGGGAGCAGGAGAGAAAGAGAGAGAGAAAGATCTTCTGTCCACTGATTAACCCCACAAGTGGTTGCAACAGCTGGAATTGCACTGATCCAAAGCCAGGAGCCAGGAGCTTTCTGGTGCAGGGTCCCAAGGCTTTGGTCCATCTTCAGCTGCTTTCTGAGGCCATAAGTAGGGAGCTGAATGGGATGTGGAGCAGTTAAAACATGAACCAGTGCCCATATGGGATCCTGGCACTTGCAACGCAAGATTTAGCCACTGAGCCTAAAATCATGTTCTTGAAGAAAAAGTAGCATTGGAAGCTAGAGAGAGATTTAGACATGGTCTTCACCAGAGGCATTCTAGGGCAATAAAAATAAAAGCCTCTTCTCCAGGATGGGAGTTGTGACTCGGTGGACTCAGCAATCCCTTTGGATGCCTGCATCCCATATCAGAGTGCTGGTCTGAGACCAGGGTACTTTGTGCTGCTTCTTCTTCTTTTTAAAATTAACATTGTATTAGATATTATAAGCAATTGAGACTATCCAAAATTGTACAAATTTCATGCAAATACTATGCATTTTATATAAGACACTTGAGCAGCCTGAAATTTTAGTTTCCATGGGAGGCTCTAGAATCAATCTCCCCAGATCCTGGACAGTTGTCTGCATCTATAGTTATATCAGCCATATTTATTTATCTACATACATACATATAGATACACACACACATATATATGTACACATATATCTCTCTGTGTGTATACATGGTATTTAGAATACACACTCACACAAGGGCTATTTAAAATGTTCATGGAAGGACATGCATTGTGACATATCAGGTAAAGAAGCTTGACATGCTAGCATCCATTATGGGTACCAATTCATGTTCCAGCTGTCCAACTTCTTTTGCTTCTGATTCAGCATGCCTCCCTGCTAATGCACCAAGGAGGCAGCAAATGATAGCCCAAATATTTGGATTCCTGCCAGCCTCAGAGGAAACCTACGTGAAATTTCTGGCTCTTGGCTTCAGTCTGGCGCAGCCATGACTGTTGTAGCCTTTTGGGAAGTGTAACAACATATGAAAACTCTCTCCCTTTCTCTTTTTCTCCCTCTAACTCCCACTTCATATCATCCTGCCTTTCAAGGAAATAACCATCGTTGCTTTTTAATAAAAGCTTCTGCTCCACCCAAAGATACTGGCTTTACATTCCAAGATAATGAGGAATCTCCCTGCACAAAGCGGAGTAGGACAAGGTCTAGTAGCCGCTCAGTTTAGTTTAGAAATGCCTAATTTAGAGATTTTCCCCTATGAAGTACCCCACTGTATACATGGGCAACATCTGGCCCTCTTCACATCACTATACGGTAAATGGATTATGATAACAAAAAATGGTTCTTTGGATGCTCATTTTGCTTTGTGATAAAAGACCTCTTTCTCCTATTCAGGGTTCTTATGACCTTCTATAATCATTTGAGAGTAACTGCAAAAATTTATGGAATAAAGGAATAAAAAAATAAGTTTATTTGGTGCAAAGTATTGCAAATTAATGTGTAGTCATTTTTTTAAAAATAATATTTATGTTCCATGAACTTTTTGAAGGCTCTTTGTATGTATATAAAACTAGGACAGGCTGTTTGCTATTTTGGGAATAAAACCTTAAGCAGTTTGCAGCTTTTGACTTGTATAAATAGTGTGCAAATATTGTTGAGTGCATTTGATGGAGGGGAAAGAAATTTAACTATTCTGAAAATATACTGTGACAATTTAGGTACTTAAAGTTCAAAATCCTCTGTAACGCTTAGGAGACAGGTTCAGTTACTCATAGCTATAAATTTAAACTCAAACGCAAGGCACATTGATAAGTGTGATATAAATACTTCATGTATATATGATATATACTTCAGACGTGATACATATTTACTCCTTGCTTATTCAGTAAACAATTGTCCAATTTTATTTTCATGAGCAGAAAAAATCCCTGTGTACATGTCTACATTCTAATTTAGAAGACTTTTTTTTCCTTTCATTCTTCCTAGCTTCTTTGACCAAATGTCATTTACTTCATTTTGCCTCATCCTTTGTAACCAGAGCTTGCTCATTATTATCTCTTCACTGTGTTGTGACTGTTGCCTTAAGAGATTCTGGCACCTTTCCTTTAAGAGCTGGGATGCACCTTTAAGGACTGGGATGCCCAAAGTGACATATTTTTCTATGATACATATTTTTCCAACCCCTGAAAGCATATCAGTTTTGTTCTGCTTCTTTTTTGTTGTATAAATTTTATTTTTGATAATTTTTACGTATTTGATTAGGGTGTGAAGGGTCAAGGTATAGAAGAAAATTGGTGAGACCATTGCTTTCACATTCTCTTTCTTCCTTCCTGTATCTGGGGTGAGGGGAGAGATAAGCGGAGAAGCCATATCCAGCCTCCAAACCAGCTCAGGATCCCTGATGTGGGGCATGCTCAAAGGATTCTGCTCACGTGGTTTTGATAGTTCAACAGTGCTGTACTGCTGCCGATCTTGCCACTCAAATAATGGTGAAATCTCTCCAGGCTCCACTGGCTGACATAGTCCACCTTAGAGTCTCCGTTTGCCCTGGTATTCACTGCCAACTCTTGGCTGAGGCAGTTGATCAATTTGTTCTGCAACACCCATTACTTTGCACAGAAGACAGGGCTAGAGACAACTGACCCAACAATTGCAACTAACAGTGTACACAAAGGCCAATTTGGGTGACAGACCATACCAGACCCTGAACTGGCATGTACACACAAGAATCAGGTCTGGGATCACCTCAGATGGAGTTTATTTAGGAATTCCCCCCAACTGAACCACTGGACTCAGAATTCCAACCAAGGAGAAAATTGCAGGCTCCACAATCTGACCGTGGAATAATTGTGTCATAGCTGAGCCTCCTCAGTGGCTTAGATGGAGCAGTAGACAGCATAACCAGTTGCACATGGAGGATATGGCAGTACACTGGAGCCTGCAGAGGACAGCTGGTACCATAACAGAGGATGAAAGACAGAACAAATTGTTCTGTTTCTCAAAAGGACAAATAAGGACCATTAGCCACCTCTGATTAATGAGAGCAGGGACTGTCTGCCCTATCTTCTATGGCTCCTTTTTTTTTTTTTTTTTTAAGATCTATTTATTTTCGCTCTGACTAGCCTGCAGCCCACACTGGTTTGTTTGAGGGCCGAGTATGTGCTGGGCAGAACAAGGCTGGACTGCAGCACCCATTGGTTCCAGTGAAAGACAGGGATGGAAACAGAACCAACCAAGCAATTACAACCACCAGCTGATTGGGGTGATGAACTGTGCTGGACCCTGTACTTGCTAGTACATACAAGAATCTGGTCTGGGAACACCTCAGACAAAGTCTCTTTGGGGATCTCTCCAGTCGAACTGCTGAACTCGGAACCCTAACCATGAAAAGAGGACAGAACAAGTCAATCAACCACCTCAGCTATATGTTGGCAGTGAAAAACTGGGCAAATGGAGACTCTAAGATGGACTATGTCAATCAGTGGATTCTTCAACGACCTCATCGTGCTTGGAGTGGCGAGATTAGCAGCAATTCATGACTGTTGAACTGTCAAGACCACTTGAGCAAGACCCTCAGAGCAAGCCCCACATCCGGGACCTGGGGTGGGTGGGAGACTGGGTGGAGTTTCTCCCTTAAAATCCCCTTTTACATCAGATATATGAAGGAAAGAAAAAAATATATGATGAAAAGCAAAAAAAATATATATTTATTTATTTATTTTCATTTGGAAAGGCAGATATACAGAGAGGAGGAGAGACAGAGAGGAAGATCTTCCCTCCCATGGTTCACTCCCCAGGTGGTCGCAACGGCTGGAGCTGAGCTGATCCAAAGCTAGCCAGGAGCCAGGAGCTCTTCCAGATCTTCCACGCAGGTGCAAGGTCCCAAGGCTTTGGGCCATCCTCGAGTGCTTTCCCAGGCCACAGCAGGGAGCTGGATGGGAAGCGGGGTCTGCTAGAATTAGAACCAGCACCCATGTGGGATCCTGGCATGTGCATGGCGAAGATTTTAACCACTACGTATCGCGCCAGGCCCTACGGCTAGTTTCTCAATCTTACACAGTGACCTTACTCCAAAGACTATCTTGACTTTCAGAATTCCTCCAAAGTACATCAAGAGATGGGCACATGTTGGGAACGTGAATAAAATGTCAAGAACAGTTCTCCTGACAGTAGTCTTTCACTGTTTCAGATACTCTGACAACAAAAGCAAGCAGTTGAAATTTTCTCCTCTTATTTAGTCAAGCTGCTCCTTCTCACTTGCTACTTTCTTTCAAGTTGCAATCTTAGTGTCCATGGTGATAACAAACATTTCTGATTACCTTGTTCAAGAGTTCTATATTAAAATATGCCATAAAACCATTTTCTGGAAAATTAACTATTGTTGCTTAATTGTACATTTATAAAAGAGCTCCAAAGAAATTTCTACATTTACGTAAGATTAATTTGATCACAACTGTGGTAGTTTCAAAGCCTTTATTTTTTTTTCTTTTCTAGTATTCATTTCTTAACCTCTTCTCTTCCCTGCATCATGTTAACCATTGGTAATGTTCTTCCTTTGTCAAATAGTAGCAGGTGGAGTCTTCAGTAGATAATGTAGCATTGTTTCTACAACTAGGGTGGGGTGCCCTTGTTTGATTTGGATTTATTCCATTGCTGGTTTTCATCCTAACTCACATCAAATAGTCTAAAATTACACATCCCCTCCCATTTTGCTATTTAGTTTAATGCTTTCTGCCACACAGTAGATTGGAAAAAGGGAAGGTTGTGGTATATGGAAATAAGTTACTGACTTCAAAGTACAGTGCATTTGATAGAGATATTATCTACATCAAGATAATGCAGGCAATCTTCTTTGAAATATCTGCTCAAAATTGGTGAGACAAGTTTGCCTGCAGCATACATGCAGTGACCCAATCATAGTAATTTCTTCTGACCTGATGCTATACTGAGGGTAGAGGTGAGGGAAGCAAGTGACTCAGGAGAAATAGAATGTCATTAGTCAAGCCGGTAAGGGTGAGGTAGAAGTCAGTCAACTGTGTCCCATCTGAGAGCTTAAATGAGAACTTCAAGTTCAACTGAGTTGGGATTTCGAGTCAACAAAAGATAGGAGATAACGTAGGGGGAAATGAAATTCAAAGTGTTTTTGTGAAACTTGGGTTGGGATAGATCAGTTTGGGTCTTAAGGTAGGAAAGATAAAGCATAAAATACAGACTGGTAATCTATGTGAATATGTAAAAAAGTGGCTGGGCAAGCAGTAGTCTTTATCTTGCTTTGTTGCTGCTATTTTTCCTCCTGCTTTTGCCCTGTACATGGAACCCCCAAATTATGTTGTGGTGATCAAGAACCTTAGCTGAGTTCAGAGAGACCCCCAGCTGGACTTAGTCTAAGTTCTTGTAAGAATATAGCTAAGACTCAGATAAGAGATGAACTGAAGAGCAGGATTACTGAATGACAAAAGGATACTCAGGCATGGATGTGGGCAACCTCAAGACCACTTTAGGCTAGTAATGTCCTTTTTGTAGAATAAAGGGTTGGTCTTCAGTACGTATTCATCTCCAAGAAGGTGGCATGGAGCCTGATGATGCCTGGGAGAAAGCAAGGCTTAGCCAGATGATGATGTATGGATGGGTGTGGGGACACTTCAGCCACGTTGAATCAACAGGGAAGATAACAGGATTATGACAGTGCATGTGGCTTGGAGGTTGGCAGTCCTTGGCTGCTTGTCCCTCATTGGCTCACACCTAGCCCACATCACAGGTACATAAGCCTCCAGGAAGCAATTCAAGGATATGTGGGACGTACTAGACATTGTACCATGTAACACACAAACTAGATGAGACAATATTCCTATTTTAGCAACTACTCAATTATACAATGTTATAGTCTTGGGTCTGTATTTCCTCAACTATGCTTGAAAATAATCGTTACAGAGAGAGAGCAAGAAAGAGAAAGACAGACTTATAACTGCCCTGGATTAAGAATTAAATTCTCATTATTTCCCCCAGCAAATGATAATGATTAAGAAATTCACAAATTAACCTTTTGCTTATTTTGGAATTTCTACTTAAATCATGCTTCAGGGCCTAATTATGTTTCCATATGTCTTATTAAGGAATCCTTAGGTTGCAAGAAACAGAAACCTTCTAGATACAGCTTAAGGGCAGAGGAGGTTTTTTTTGGTGGTGGTGGTGAGGTTGGTTTGATTATTCTTTAATCAGAGATTATTTCATGGAAACGAAGGATAGCACTTGAGCAGGGTCTTTTAAGAGACTGAGCGTCAGAACTACAAAGTTCCCTATCAAGCACTCAACTTCCATCTCACTTGGATCAATCTCATGGATTCTCATTTCTCCTCTATCTGCATATTTTTTTATTCTATCTGCACCTGTACTCTGTCTGCATCTGTTTGTTTCCTTCTTCCTCCCAAAGACATGCTTTCTCTGAGTCTGAGCAAATCCAGGATTCATACACTTTCTTTGTAATCTTAGAGAAATTAAAAAAAAAACTTGAGTCACAGAGTTCCTATTTCAGATTCTCATAGAAATGATTCTTTTGGATCAAACAGAATCAACTATGAACAATTAGGAAAAATATCTGTGGTCAGGGGCCAGGGTTACATGACTAACTTGTTACCTGCTTAGCTGGACCTAGGGGAACTTGTTCTAGAAGTAAATGGGAAATGCTGACAGGATCATAGGTTATGGGATATTTAACTGGATGGCATTCTACTAGTCTGGGATGCCATAACAGATCATCACAGTTTGAAGACCTAAACCATACAAATCTATTTACTCATGGTTCTGTATATCAAAGTCAAAGATCCCTGAAAGTGAGGTTGGGTTTTGATAAGGCTTCTCTTGCTGGCTTGCAGATAACCACTTTCTTAAAGTGTCCTCACCAGGCCTTTCCTCTGTGTACCCTCAAGAAAGAAAAAGTTTCTGCTGTTTTTTTCCTCGTTCAGCTCACCAGTCTTAGAGTATCACCAGAGTTCCACTCTGACGTCCTCATTCATAGTATCTATCTACCTCTTTACAGGTCCTATGTCCACCTAGAGTCACACTATGAATTTGGTGATATGGGGAGGCAGACACAAGTCGGTTCACAACAGATATACCCAAATCTATCTACTATATCCCATAAAAAAAAATGCCTGAGATTGATTTTATGAGTTTTACTTACTATTGTTCTTGAATAGTTAAATATTTACTAAAGACTAGTTTGTTGATTAATTCTTCTTCCTCCTGACAGATATTCCTACACACATACATACTCACAAATGTAGTTTATACTGTCACATATAGTTGTTTTCAATCATCCACACTAAGATAGCTGCATGACAGATATTCAGACTACTTGGGAATCAACAGAATCGCTGCAGTTGTTCAATTCTAGCAATCAAGTGCCTCACAGGGAAAAAAAAGTGCAGTATAGTGCAAATAACCTAAAGCTTATCTTTGCCCTATCATCATATAGACTTACAAAATTTTAATCCAGTAGACAGATGTTACATTGGAGCTATGCAGATATCTCCATCTTACGTTTCTTAATAAAGGAAAGAGATACAGAGCAAGAAACCAAGAAACAAAGTGATACAAGTGAGTACATGTGGAGGAAAAGCTAAGGGAACTCTTTATAGCACATAGAAATTAAATGAATTGTCATATTTAACAGACAGCTCAGGAGACGGCAGCTGAGTTTAACCGGAAACAAAAACAAGTCCCCTCTAAACAAATACTGCTTGATTCTGTCACTGACATCCATTTGCTCAATGCCCACATAATGACTGTTCTTCAAATATTATTTGAGTTCCACTCTCAAATCTGAAGTTCTCAAAGAATCTCAACAGTTAGTTACATTATTCTGCACTCAGCAAACAGTTTCAAGCACTTTTGGTCCTCTTAGAGCTAGTACCATGAAAATAGTGTCAAGCTTTGAGCCGTGCACTCAAAGACTCCTATGGAATGTCTAACTGTTGTGCAAATCAGGCAGCCCCGCAGAAGCTGGCACTGGGGACTAATTCTGTCAAGTCAAATCACAGGACCACCTAAAGAGTGCATAAACTGGGACAGAGAGACCTGGGAGGGAAAAGTGGGTTCCCCCTTCCTGGGTCACTATTCCCGTGGGAGGGCATGAAAACTAGGACGGGGGCTGGGATGGCTAGATAGAGAGGTACTCAACAACACCTGTGAGGGCTGGATGGTTGAGTTGGTTAGATAGAACTAAGCTTTAACACCCAGTGACAAGTACCGGAGCCAAATGGGATGGGAGACAGACTGGTCTTCTGCTACACATACTGGCAAACCAGGGTAGGGGGCGGGCCTGGTGGGGGTTATTGTGGGTCGCCCCGACTAGGCTGCAGCACCCACTGGTTGATGTAAGGGCCGAACCAGACTGGACTGCAACACCCATTGGTTCCAGTGCAACTCGGGACCTAAAACAGAACCAACACAGCAACTGCAACCACCAGCTGATCGTGGTGATGGACTGTGCCGGGCCCTGTGCTTGCTAGAACATACAAGAAACTAATCTGGGAATACCTCAAAGTATCTTTGGAGATCTCCCCACTTGAACTGCTGGACTCAGAATTCTAACCAAGAAAAGACAGAAGACAGAACAGGACAATCATGCATCTCAGCTATATGTTGGCAGCGAAATATGGGGCAAACGGAGACTTTATGATGGACCATATCAATCAGTGGACGACGTCATCGAGCGAAACTGGCAGCGATTCATAACTGGAGAACTATTAACACCACTTGAGCACATATCTCAGAACATGCCCCACATCCAGGACTTGGGGTGGGCGGGAAACCGGGTGGGGCTTCTCCCTCAATATCCCCCTTTACCTGAGATACAAGATGGAAACAATATGGACATAATAGCATTACCCACTTCCCTATCCCCCTGAACCTTTTTTTTTTCTTTTTTTCTTCTTTTTCCTTTAGCTGTAATTAACTATGTAAAGATTGTCAACAACAATACAATAAAATAGAAAAAAAACAAAAAACAAAACAAAACAAAAAAAGTAATACTGACTGAGAACCCCATATTGAGAATTAAATCCACTATGTTATCTATGCAGGACATTTTTGTTTCATCTAAAAATAGTAATAGGTATCTCTTTAGGCAGAAAAAAGGGAACTGACTAAAACCGGCTGTATTTGTCAAGAAATTACAAATTACAATACTATATTGGTACCAGCTCCAACATAGCTATGCCTTTCATGTGGCACTGACATCCCATGTCGGTACCTGTTCATGACCCACTGCTCCATTTCCCACCCACTTCCCTGCTTGTGGCCCAGGAAAGCAATCAAAGACAGGCCAAGGCCTTCTGCTACACCCTGCACCCGTGGGACCCTGCACCCATGTGACCCTGCACCCGTGTGGGAGACCCAGTGGAAGCTCCTGGCTCCTGGCTCCAGATCAGCTCATCTACAATCATTTGGGGAGTGGGCCAGTGGATATAAGATCTCTCGGTCTCTTCTCCTCTCTAACTCTGTCTTTGAAAGAAACAATAAAATAATATAAAACATAGAAAACTCAATAAACACAATATTCAAAAATTATTAATGTCTCCAATTATTGTCGTGATTATTTTTCTTAGAGATAATTCTTTTCCAAAATTATGAATGTATTTGTTTATTTGACTAGAAAGACAAGAGTGATAGAGGAGACCATCGGCTGGTTTACTCCCCAGATCCCCACAACAGCTCAGGCTAGACAAGATTGAGGCCAGGAGCCAGGAATTCCATCTGAGTCTCTCATGCAGGTGGTAAGGGCCCAAACACTTAGGCCATCGCCTGCTGCTCCTCTGGAGCATTAACAGGAAAGTTGAGTTGGAAGTGTAGAGTAGATAAGACTGGAACTGGCATGCCTATATGAGCTCAGGGGATCCCAAGAAATGGTTTAAGCCACTGCACCATAGTTGCTGCCCCAGAGACAATTCTTTAAAACACTGTTTATTATAACACACATAAGAGATTGGTCCAAATTTGGTTAATGCTTCATCGGTGATCACAAGTTTCTTTCTTTGATTTGGTTTCTTTGAAAAATAATTGTTATTATCATTCTTCATGAAGTGCTTGTGCGTAACAGGCACAGTGATATATTTTCCCACATTATCTAATTTAATCATCACAAAACTGCTGGAAAAAATATCATTACTTCCATTTCACAGGTCAGAAGATTATGAATGACACTGAGAGCGTGGACTCCTTTTTCAATAATCACACTTGGGTGCTTTAAACCCTCAAAACACAACAAAAAGCCATCATTGATGATGCTCAGAGGTGCTCCCAAGAAAAATGTTATCTTGATGCAAACAGTGTATGGAGATCTCCATGATGTTACTCCCCCTCTGTGGAAGTGTTAGTGCATCAAAGACTACCCAAGCTGTCCTCTGCTTGTTGATGCTGCAAGGAATAGCACATGCCTTAGAGCATTCTTCACACTAGTGTCCTGTGTTAAAGGACATCTTCAAATACAGCTACCTCTGAAAAAAATTAGAAACTCCAACAGCCTCAGGTCAGGCCAAATGTTTTTATTACAGGACGCAGAGGAGCCTCCAAAGCATCTTTCTTGCCTTAGTTAAAGGCTTAGAAAGAAACAGAGGTGAAATTTATATCCACCACTACCAAGTTCAAAGTTATGGTTCCCATGAGAGTCACAACTTACCCTCAAGCACACAGGTAGTATTTTTAGTTGTTACATTATAGTGGGAATCTTACTTCTAAAACGTGTGATATTTTCAGGTTACGGCTAATACAAGATTGATTAATTCAGATTTTTTTTTTGTTCTAAATTTGTTTTTACATAGCTGATTCACTTAAGAGTGGCTTCTACTTAAAGATAAGTGCATTTTCAAATTCAAAAGGTAATTAAGTACCTGTACATCTAAATTACTTAGAGCTTAAAATAGGCAGTCTTTGAGATCAACACTTAGTAACAGTGGGAATAAAATAATCTCAGGACACATTCATTATTTTAAGTTAAGGAGTCTTGGGAAGGAACAGAACTGCCTTGTTTACAATGTAGGAGAGAAGCATCAAGGTTAAAATAAACTATACAGGCTAAACAAGTCTATTTCCTTCTCTGTGTTGTTAGAGCCATTCTCTAAATGCACACAATGCAGCAGATAGGAACATTTGTCCTGAAAGACAGATCTCTTCACATATCAATAACTACAAAATAATTTTCAAAATAAAATTTTTAAATACCTCTAAAAGTATATCAATATTAGATATTTAAAGGCAAATCTTTCAAAAAAAAGAACAGATTACTTATAGCATATAAACTAAGCCAAAAGATAGAAAAACATGAAAAACTTGGCAGCTAAGTTTTGCTAACAAAGCTGAAAACACAATACTAATGAAAAGAGAGGCCTATTTCCCCTCACAAGTAGAGATTAAATGCCATAAATAAGATATTAGCCTATAAAATCCATGATTCTATGACAAAATGGGATTTACACAGGAATTCAAGCATGATACATTATAATAAAGGGAAATCTGGGAAAAATAATCATTACACTTGGAGCCAGAAGATCTGTTTTCTAGTATCAAATCATGCAGATCACATAGCTTGACTGCACTGTGGTCATTTTTACCTTTAAAATCTCAACCAGCTTTAAAAGCAAATTATGAAAAATAAGATTTTATGGAGTGGAAAAATGTTATTGTAATATTCTTATCAAGCAAGGATCATTCAGTTAAATGTCTTAAATACACAATTTCATAAGGGAGAAAAATGCCTCCTGAGTAATATTTGAAGGGCCACTTCTTTAGTGATATGTTAAGATACCTGAGGTGAAAGAAAAATTAGAATATGCAGATTACTCAGAAAGTGACTAAGATGAACCTATAACTTAGCAATGCTATTCAAACACTTTTAATTTTCAGGAGTGAACAGCCAAATACAATGGGATAAACCTGAGAGCCATTAAATCAAATAATTTAGATCAAGAACTGATACCTTGCAAGTCTCCCAAAGTATTCCTCTGTAGTTGACCACAGAGATGTTGGCAGAAAAGTGTTATCAAGCAACCTTGCAAAATATTGTGACATCCATGGCTGGAAAATTATACAACAAGTAAAGTTTATAAAGAACAAAAACAAATCATCAGATTTACGAGAAGATGAAAGTAGAACTTTAATGGAGTATTCATTCTATTAAAATATTGACATTTATTTGTATTTTACATAAATATAAAATGTATAATATAGGTACGCATTAGGTCGTCAACATCCATAGCTATCTAAATTCACTCTTTCCAGTATCAATATAACACCCTTTTCAGTTTACCTAACTTTGCCAGCCTTTCACTGATCATGCAGTTCCACATGGCCTCTCTTTTTCTGACACTGCCTTCTGTAAGAGTAGAAGCACGTAATCCAACCAGTCCACACAGAGTACCACTAACAAAAAGCTATTGGTATGAAGACCTTTACTCAAAGTTGAAGATTAAAGGGAGCAATTCCTATAGCTCATACAAGAAAACTAACTCAACTAACCAGATAGGATGAAGGGGTATTTCCCTATTGAATACTAAGTCTATTCTAAAACTACTAAAATTAAAGGATTATGATGTTGCGTCCAAAATCAATGAATGGGATAAATACTATTTTTTTAAAACACAAAGTAATTTGTTATATGTATACATCATATCTATATAAAAATAGCATAATCAAAATTTTCATGAGATGGGACACGCCATATTTCTAACCTTCTGATCAGAAAAATGCAGAGGGGCCCAGCACGGTAGTCTAGTGGGTAAAGTCCTTGCCTTGTACGTGCCAGGATCCCATATGGCTGCTGGTTCGTGTCCTGGCTGCTCCACTTCCCATCCAGCTCCTTGCTTGTGACCTGGAAAAGTAGTCAACGACAGCCTAAAGTCTTGGGACCCTGCACCCACATGGGAGACCCAGAAGAAGCTCCTGGCTTTGGATCATCCCAGGAGAAGCTCTTGACTCCTGGCTTTGGATTGACACAGCTCTGGACATTGTGGCCACTTGGGGAGTGAACCAGTGGATAGAAAATCTTTCTGTTGCTCCTCTCTCTGTAGATCTGACTTTCCACTAAAAATTAATAAATCTTTAAGAAAAAAAAAGAAAATGCAGAGTATTGGTTACTTCAAAATTCTCTGCTTGTTTCCCAAACAAGACCATGCTTTATTTGCTTTTCATTGAATTCAATTCCACCCATTAAACCACAGCTTATTATGTACTTCCATATTAAGTTGGCCATAGTTAATGATGCCTTGACTGGTCTGTCCAGACCTTTCTGACTCATTATTCACCTGGGCTTGGCTGGGTCACTGTTGGGCCCTCTCATTTCCAGGCCTATGTGGTTCTAATTAAACACATATTGCTAGGACTCATAGCAATGGCTTGGGTCACTGCCCTGGCCCTCCAGGCAGAAGCACTGGTTCTGGAGTCTGTTAGCAGGCTCTTCAGTACTCACTGCTGATCCATTTGGAGATGCAGACAAGAGGGAGGTGCTATAGCTTAGTAGCTTATGCCTCCACCTGCAATGCTAGCACTGCACTGGGTATTGGTTTGGCTTCTGGCTGCTCTACTGTCCATCCAGATCCCTGCCAACAAGCCTGAGAAAGCAGTGGGAGATGGCCCAAGCCCTCCTGGCTTTGGACCAGCACAGTTTGGGCCATTGCAGCCATTTGAGGAGTGAATCGACACATGAAGATATCTCTCTTTCTCTCCCTTCCTCCTTCCCCCACCATAAATCTTCCTTTCAAGTGACAATAAATCCTTTAAAATTAAAAAAAAAAAAACACATATTGCTGAGGTAAACACAGAAATCGCATTGTTACTGCCATTATCCAGTTTTGTATTTTGGATGTTCCTTTATTCAATCGGATATCTATCAACTTCTGAGTATATTTTGCGCACAATATACAAATAATGGAAATACTATAAATAATACGACACAGGCCTGCCTTCCAAGTGCAACATGGAAAGGCAGAGAGACAAGTAAGCACAGATAGAAAAATAAGTCAGTGAGACTGAAGAGAAAAAGGCAGCCTAAGAGACTATGACTACATGGCCACAAGCTTATCAAATTCCTTTCAAACTTCCAAATTATGCAGCTTAATGTAAAGAAAGCAGCTACATCTTAGAAATTGTATAAGTTAATTCCTCAAAACACTGACAAATGGAGACACAATTTACAAATATGCAACATGTGTTGACCCTAACCTTTCCCAAAGAACCCTCCCAAGGGACTGTGAAATTGCCACCAACAAATAACAAAGGCAGAGATGCCACTGCTAGTACCTGGCATGTAGGAGGCTCAATGAGAGGCAAACGGTAACAATGATGACAACTCCAAAGAATGGATATAAGTGTTAGAACTCATGGACTTACTGATAAGTACTTGACCTATAATCAAATTAAAATTTCCAAGATAAAATATAGATGCTCCTCAATTTATGAAAAAGTTACAACCCAATAAATCTATCACAAATTGAAAGTATAATATATTGAAAATGCATTTGAACTGTTGCATCCAACCTGAGTCTTCCCCCAAGAAGTATAATCCAGATAACTCTGCAAAGCAACAAACTTTATTGAGGATGCAGGTAAACAGACCAACCAGCTGGGGTCAGCTCTCCTTTCCTTCAGAGAGTGACCCTGGGATGAGAGTTACAGATGAGTTAGGTAGCCATGAAAACCAGGTGAGCTGGGGGCAGCCATTGGAACATCGGGTGAGTTGGGCAGCCACGGGAGGCAGCCATGTGAACAATGGGTGTAGCAGGACATACAATATTAGTTCCTGAAACCAAGGATTACTGGCAAGGTATGTTGCACCCTGTGCTTTGGCCCAAATAGCAGGAAGCTGGCAAAGCATTTTGTACAGAAGTATAAAGAGCAGGTTAGCAAACTTACACAGGCCTGAACCAAAGTGCTTCCATTTTGTGACTGTATTTCACAGAACCACATAACCTACTAGTAACACACTATACTGTGAAGTGTGGATTATTTCCCTTTGTGATCATGTGGCTGACTTGGAATTTTGACTCACTGACCTTGCCCAGCATGAATCATGTCACCTATCCATAGCCTAGAAAAAGCTCAAAATTCAAAGCTTGGAGCACAGTTTCTATGGAATCCATATTGGTTTGGCACCATCTAAAGTTAAAAAAAACCATTAGTGAAAACATCTGAAGTCAGGATCCATCTGTATGTCTTTTTAAAAGTTTATTTATTCATGTATTTTTACCTCAAAGGGGCAGAAAGAGAGAGAGCAAGATGAGAGAAAGATTTTTCATTCATTGGTTCACTCCCCAGATGCCCACAACAACTGAAACCAGGAGGCAGGAATCTTGCTCTCCCTTGCGAAGGGCAGGTATCCGGGCAGGTATCCAAGTAGGTGAGCCATGATCTGCTGCCTCACAGGGTACATTTCAGCAGGAAGCTATCTGAGACAGGGTGGGACTTGAACCCAGTCATTCTAGTATGGGGGTGTGGATGTTCCCACCAGCAGCTTAAATGCTACACTATGCCTGCCTCTATGTATCTTTACAATTAAGTAGGAATACCACAGACTTCTAATCCAATGTAGACACTTGACAATGTAGACAATGTAGCCAAATGATTTGCAAATGTGAACATGAAAGAATGGCTTACAGAACTTTTTGGGTATGCATCACCTGGTTTGGTCCATCCAGTGAAATTTTGGGTTTCCAGGTGTGGCAACCAGGCAGGAAAGAGTTATAGAAGGGAGGCAAACACAATGACAGCTGCCTGGGGAGCAGATTCGGAGCACAGATGTTCAGCTCAGAGAGGCAGATACAAAGAGTACTTCTGCCTGCCACAGAAATCAGCTGGAATATCTGCTATTCTTGCAAATTAGTCTATATTAAATTTGTAACCAGAGGCTAAAATTAAAACCAAAACTAAGCCACAATTTCTGGGACAGTCTTCAAACATTCATATCATAGCAGCACTTCTTTTAATACAGCCAGACATTTTCTGAGACTAAAAAGGAATTTTCTCTGAGCAGCAAAGTCTGAAGAATTCTTCAAAGATCCTTGAGGGAAATTTGTCTGAGAGCAGGAAAGGAAAGTTCAAGATGTCTTGGAGACTACACATATAGAAAAATACTTTAGAGTGCTAAGATGGGTAGAGGTTATCACAGACAGTGCATGAAAATGTAGAATTGGTTAAAAATCCTGCTCAAAACTAAAAAAGCAAGAGAACTATTGAAGACATCCTTGTAAAACACACAGCACACACATAGGTATAAATAATACATTATACAAAAGTACTGCAAAAATTGTTTATGGAAGTCTGTATTATTAAAAAGCTATACACAAATTCCAAAATATTTTACCTTCTCTTTCCATCTTCCGTGAACTTTTAAAAATTCTTCTTACACATGTACACACACATATATTAATACAAGAGTGAGAATAAAAATGTTTAACTATGGTTTTAGCAACATCGATTGACCAACTGTCCTAATTAATCTGCAACTTGGGGATTCTGGGCCTTTTAGTGTAAAAAAAGGCCTGTCTTTGGAAAGTAGGAGAGTTGGTCACACAATGTAACAGTGCTACCCGGTTGAAACAGAAGCCAGCTATACATACCGGGGATATGTGTACTGACACCAAAACTGATGTTTGATTCTTACTGAGAAATTTTGTACTGTTGCAGTTGACCAAACCTATTCCCCACAAAATGAGTCAGAGACAGACTCTTAGAAGCTCAAGGATCTTTATTCACTGGCTGGTGCCAACCAGTGCACTGTTCATTGCACCACATGTGGATGAGGGGAGCAGCCCCCGATCAGCCATGTTCAGGGGTTCTTAAGCAGTGATCATCCAATCAACCAAGAGAGCCCTGGCACATGATGCACATCATCCAATCAACCAAGCTTACATCAATGCACAATACAAATGTAAAATGATCTGATCAACTGCAGGGTGTGGAACAGAAATCAAATTTAAGCATCATGCACTTTAAACTAGCTAATCAGTAAGAGTTGCATCCTGCCTAGTAGCAAACAGCAGAAGCAGGCAAACAGGACCTTCAAATTCTGTTTACAGAAAACAATTCAGGTCAATCAGCTTACAGCTCAAAAAACAGAAAACAAAACAAAATAAAAAACAAGATCTCATCCTGGAATAAGAAAAGCACTTTCACTTCCTTTTGGGACTTTTCAAGAACCCAAGATTATGGAAAAGGTCAGGTTATAGACATGTCCCAGAAGTGTTTCAGAAAACCTAGCCTTCCTGTTGCCAATTTCTATTGTCTGGGCTGTCACGGTACCAAGTAAACTCTGTGGGAGTCATGGAGGCTCACGTTTCGTTCCCCAAGTTGCTTATGCTCTCTCCTGCACCTGAATCTTTACACATGCTTCTTCCTCCACGGAGAAAGTCCCTTTCTGGTCTGGCTAACACCCATCATATCTTGTGAGAAGACTTCCTGGTGGGCCAGGGTTGTGACACAGTGAGTTAAGCTGCTACTTGCAATGCAAGTATCCCATTAAAACACTGGTTCTGGTCTGGCTGCTCCACTTCCCAATCCAACTCTCTGCTAATGTGCCTGGGAAAGCAGCAGAAGGTGACCCAGGTGCACCAGGATGGCGTACAGGCGCCTGGCTTTGGCCTTGCCCAATGTAAAACATTATGGCCATCTGGGGAGTAGATCAGTAAAGAGAAGATTTCTGTGTGTGTCTCTGGCTCTTTTTCTCTGTGTACCTCTTCTTTTAAATAAATAAATATCTTTTAAGATTTATTTTATTTTTATTGAAAGACAGATTTACAGAGAGGAGGGACAAAAAATATCCATCTGCTGGTTCATTCTCCAAGTGGCTGCAACAGTCTGAGCTGAGCTGACCAGAAGCCAAGAGTCAGGAAACTCTTCTGAGTCTCCCGTGTTGGTGCAGGGTTCCAACGCTTTGGGCCATCCTCTGCTGCTTTCTCAGGCCACAAGCAGGGAGCTGAATGAGAAGTGGAGCAGCCGGGACACAAACCAGCACTCATATGGTATCCTGGCTCATGCAAGTCAAGGATTTAGTCACTGAGCCATCATGCCGGGGCTCAACATATAAATCTTAAAAAAAAAAAAAAAAGATGAAGACTTCTTTGTCTTTCAAAAACTGAATTGGGTATCCGGTATCTTGCCAAATCTTTGCTAGAACTCCTGAAGGTACTTTTGTACTCTTAAAGCCAGGATTTAGGGGGCAAAGCTGAAGCATAAAGCAGAGTGTAGCAGAAAGAGGATTCCAAAGAGGAAAGGCTGCTAATCCCAATTTCCTTATGAATGAACAGATAGTGCAAAGAAGGCCCCTACATTCTAAATCAAAGTAATTTAGTCATGGTTGGTAGCTTTCTCCACGGAATCACAAAAGTTACTCTGGTCTTTTCTTCATGCTCTCAGTCCCTGGGCAGAGCAGCAAAGGAGCTGAATCCTATGATAGACACAATGTCAGAGAACCCCTGTTCCCGCATGTGTGGACTCCAGTTCTGCTAGGGGACAAATATTTTTCTTTAGTTTAGTTCATGTTGTTTCTGGGAAAATAACAACTGAAAGTTTTTAAGACCTGTAATTAGTTAATAATGTGTCAGCAAACTTACAGCCCTTTCACATGGGAAGCATGAACCACAATAGAAAGTCTCCTTGCCTCCCTCTCTCCTTAGGTCCTTCAGCCTGGGAGAGTAACTTGAGACTGCATGGTTCAGGAAAGCACCAAAGATGTGAATGCCCCCTTCTGTGGAAGAGAGATGAGTTGCCTAGGAGCCAGATGAGGCGCAGCTGTTAAGTGGCGCAGAACCAGGTCAGAATGGAGCAATACTTAAAGGGACTATATCAATTACAACCCCAGAAGAAAAATAACACAAACACGCTCACAGCAGAACATTTCAAGACTTGAATAAAGGCTCTATGTACCTTTAGAGGGTAGAGAAACCACAAGGGATTAGTACAGTTCCTGGGGCTGGTACAGCAGGTGTCACCACCCCTGGGTCTACTCCCAGAGCCAGAGAAGGCAGCATAGAGAGGCCCATGAGAAATGAACTTGATCCCTGCAGGAGCACGACTCGGCCAGCAATGACTCGCAGAAGGGAGTGGACCTCACGCCTCCTTCTCATTAATCCCATGCAGATGCTCTCCCAGGTCAATAGGTAAGAAACCCATTTGTTTAATCCAAAACGCTTCTCCTGGTTCCAGAAACAAAGTGAAAAACAAAGAGAAACTCTGTAATACAAAGGATGTCCAGCGTGTGGACACTCCTTATTATGAAAGCTCACCTCTCATGCAGTTGTCCACTTAGAACTACTTAGAACTTGAATCTTGGCAGTGATTTACAAGACTGCCTAGCTTAAACTTGCTCTACCGCTAATTAGCCAAGCCACTTGGAGCAAGTAGCTTCGCTCCTCCAAAACTTGGTTTATTCTTAAATAGGAAACAGGCACAACAATCATATATACACACAGGATTGAATGGTTAATGATACATAGCTGGTGACAACAAATGTTCATTTTCCTGCTATCTCTATTATTGTTTTTTGATCAATATTATATATCCTGAGTCACCTTATATTTTCCTATTGAAGAGGCTAAAAGTTCAAGGAAACCAGGGAAAAACTGAAGCTGTCATTTCCATTCTATTTCCTCTAGCACAAAGAGCAGATGGGAGTGCTGGGATATAGAAGCTACTGTGGCATCCAAGACATCCAGAACTCCAGAGATGTTAGAGGGAGAGCTGCAAGAGAGACTGTGAAATCAAACTTCCTGGTGTCTCCTACAGCGTAAAGATTTCCACGCCAAAAAAGGGTTGAGGTCACAAATTCCTTAAATGAAATAGACCAGGAAGGTGAAATTGAGAAATGAAAACTTGAGCAATTCATTGGCAACCTTAGCACGTGTCAGAGAGGGAAAAAGTCAGAATTTTCCTAACAGAAGAAAGTCACAGTCTGCATAATTTTTGCTTTACATAACTGGTCACAATTTAAGTATATTTGTGGAAATTGATGTCATTTCATTCTGTGCTGTTGAAGCCAGTGTTTTCTCGCCCTCTGCATAATTCCTTGTAGCAAAACTCCATGCTTTGTTTTTAATTTATCTGTTTTATTATTTTATGATTTATGGGATTTTCCATACCCCCTCCCCAAGACCCTTCCCCCCACTCTGATTTCCCCTATAATATTATAACAGTATAGTCCTTAATAAACAATCATAAGTCTATTATTCTGCTGCATAACTGTATTCCAACATTGCAGGTACAGACAAATGCAGAGGGTCCAGCATTTAATTGTCAAGATATATTTTAACAGTTTCATTGGAAATCCATCTTTGATTTGGAAACAGAGGTACATACTTCACATCTAGATATGATAGTCTATTACAGTTACTATACATGCCCTTAAATGAAAAGCCATAAAATAAAATCAACAACAGGAATAAAGTTTAAAAAATTTTTACAATAACATGAAGCTAAATAACATGCTACTGAATGACCAATGTGCCTCTGAAGAAATGAAAAAGAAACTAAAAACCAAAACTCCTTGACATAGTAAGTTACAAATCAAAAATTAGTATTTGCAAGGTAACAGGATTGTGTGAATCCATGAGCCACTAAATTCAATATCAGGTATGAATACGGAAGTTACAGTGTGCAGTTGGTACAGTGATTAAGGTATGTCTTGAGATGCTACATCCTATTGCCAGGGTGTTGGGCCACAGGTTCTGGCTCTACCTCCAGGTCCAAGTGCCTGCTCGTGTGTATCATGATAGGCAGGTTCTTGGGTTCTGTCACCCACGTGGGAGACCTGGATTGAGTTCCACTGCCCTGACTTTTTGCCTGGCCCAGCCTTGGTTATTGCGGACATCTGGAGAGTTAAACTAGGGGATGGATGCCTTTCAAATAAAAATAAATAACTAAATAAAAATTTGACAAAGGAATGCAACATTAGAAAACACAGAATACAATTTCTTCCAGGGAAATAAGAATGAATTGAGGACTGATGTTTGGAACAGCAATTGACAAAGCATTAGGGATATCCACAAGCCATTTGAAGTACCTGAATTTGAACTCCAGTTCTGCTCCCTATTCCTGTTTTCTGCTAATGCGTATCACAAATATCAAAAAGTGGTAGCTCAAGCAGTTGGTTCCCTGTCATCCATTCAGCAGGACTAATGTAAGGGCAGGATTCTGGCATTTAGGGAGTGAACCAGTAGATGAGAAGTCTGTCTCTGGCTTTCTCTCTGCTTCTCTGCCTCTCAAATAAATAAATTAAATTAAAAATTTAAACAGTGAATTGAGGACAAAGGGTTAACATCCAGGGTAAGTATTCCTGTTGTTGAACACTGTAGTCTGAGTTGCTTGCTTGTTTAGATTTAAGAAACTTACACCAGTGCATCTGCAGGTTATGGACTACTTTTTGTGGTCAATTGGTTATGGATTTATTCTTTTTGTAGTTGATTGGTTTTGGGTTTAAAAATAAAAGTTTTATTGAAATACAATTCACATGGCATTAAATCTATCCATCTGAAGTATATAATTCAGTGATTTGGGCCCAGTGAGGTAGCCTAATGGTTAAAGTCCTTGCCCTGTATGAGCCAGGATCCCATACGGGTGCTGGCTCATGTCTTGGCTGCCCCACTTCCCATCCAGCTCCCTGCTTATGGCCTGGGAAAGCAGTCAAGGACAGCCCAAAGCCTTGGAACCTTGTACCCACATGGGGGACCTGAGGGAAGTTCCTGGCTCCTGGCTCTGGATTGGCAAACACAGCACCGATCGATGTGCTCACTTGGAGAGTGAATCATTGGATGGAAGATCTTCCTCTTTGTCTCTCCTCCTCTCCCTGTATATCTGACTTTGTAATAAAAGTACATAAATCTTTAACAAAAAGAAAGAAAGAAAACAACTTTTCCCCAAACTGACCTGTGGGGAAGATACATGCCCTCAACCTCACTTCAAGAGTTCATTTCTTTACCTAGATCTGGCCAATCTGACTCCACCGTAGACTTTGTCTTAAAGGTTCTGCAGGATAATATGTAGTACAAGCTGACCAATTAGAGGTCTCCCTGGAATTTTACATATGTTTAGCATGTCTGACTAGCAAAGTGAACAAAGATAGTGAGACTGAAAGAATAAGAGCAAACATGAGAGTAGGAGAAAGCTGAAGTGATAAAATTTAAGTGCCTAGACCCAAATACGCCTGCAATACAAAATTTAGATTTAGATTTCCTAATTACACTAAGCCAATACCTTCCCTATTTTATTTTAACTAGTATGAGATGGATTTCTATTGCTTTTAAATGGAAAGTCTCAATTACTAGCAAAAGGATGAGGCTAGTTTTAGATATGTTTGATGGAAAATTTCTTGAATAGGTATATGTAGGAAAACACCTTGAATTTAGAAGATCAGATCCTTAGGAGACACATTCAAAAATGATTTCCTTAACAACAACAACAACAACAACAACAGAGTTTAGAGGAGGGAGAATAACCGCAAAAGCCTTTCAAATAGATCTAGGATAGAAAGAAAAGTGTTCAGTAAAGCAGTTAAGGCACTTCTTGGCCTGCCGACATCCTATGCCATGGTATCTGGGTTTGACTTCCAGCTCCATTTCCATGTCCAACTTCCTGTTAATGTGCACCATGAAACAGCAAATGATGGCTCAAGTAGTTACATTCCTACAATCCAGGTGGAAAATCCAAATTTAGTTCCAGACTCCTGGCTTTGGTCTGGTGCAGCCCTGGCTGTTGCAGGCATTTGGTAAGAGAACCAACTGATGGAAAATCTTTCTCTTTGTGTTTATCTTTTGCCCTCTCTCTACCTTTCAATAAACAAAGTTCAATAAATTTTAAAAGTTTTTTAAAAAGATCATACTTTACAATCTGTAATAAAAAGAATTACTAATTACTAATAATTCTAAACTATACATCATGACCATTCTGAATAGTAACTCTAGTAGAGACAGGAAACGGATCATGAGTGAGCTGTGTTGAACATTTGCGATTTCACTATATGCAAAGCAGCTTTGGATTTGTTAAGTTGTCCTGTATCAATATGCCCATGCTTTCCTATATGGACTTGAGATGTCTGTTCTGTTGCCCCTTCTCCGCTCTGTACAGCAGAGGGTTGATTTCTGCAAAATGCATCGCTCAGACTTTTTTGCCAATTGGCTGCAGGTCTGGCCTGCCATGAGTGTCACTGGCAGGAGTTTGCTGTGAACGACATGGAAGGAGCCAGGGTGTGCCTCACCTTCTTTCCTTGCTTTGGTCAGTATTTCTGACAATCCAGTTCCTACACTCTGCTTGAAATCGCCTTCTCGATTTGTCATCTCAGCCCTGGAGGTGCTTGCAAGTTCCTGCTTTTGCTAATAATCCCTGGTTTCACCATTTGCTGTTTGCTCTTTTAAGTTGTTCCAATACCTTTGCAATCAGTTCTCCACTTTAAATCCTGTGTTAATTACTTGTTTTTTGCTTTTGTTTTGTTTTGTTTTGTTTTTTCCTGACTGTACTCTGACTAATCAATTTTGCTCAGTCTCCAATTCGAAACACCAGAACAGGGATAATGAATAAAGGAACAAAAGTAACTCACTGACAACTTTTGACCCTTTTTTGTTTTTTAACAATTTATGAATTTAACTGAAAAGCAGAATGACAGACAGAGGGAGAGAAATCTAGAAAAAAAGTGATCGTCTACACACTGGCTACCTCCACTGCAACATGTCTGTCTTGGCTGACACCAGCCAGGCTGAAGCCTGAAGCCTAAAAGTCCATCAGCATCTCCCATATAAACAACAGGCACTCCGGTACTTGAGTCATCTTCTGCTGCCTTCCAAGATACATTAGCAAGCACTAGTAGAACCACTAGGACATAGAACAGCACTCCAAGATATAAAGCTAGCATTGTAGGAGGCAGTTTAACCCACTGAGCCACACTGCCAGTCCCTAGGCCTTTTAGTTTCATTAAGATACACAAAACTATTTTGCCTTACTGTTCGATATAGATATATGACTTATATTTCATAATGATTATGAAATATAATGCTATATATAAATGAAAAAACAAACAGTGTAGATATGAGTGTCAGATTTCAGAAGAGGGAGATTGATAGAGCAGACAACAAGTGAAGGTTTAATGGAGGAGATGGCCTTTAAGGATGGAAAATCAAGTATTGGCAAGCAGAATTACAGATAGCATTGTGAGGGCCAAAGGCAGAGCATAAACACAGAAGCAGGAGAATGCATGTGTGTTCATAGAGGGTCTGACTGAGGCAGAAGTATCAATGGATGAAATGGCTCACATACTTAAAGAGAGGTCACACTGCAGAGGATTTTCAACTGTGCGAAGAAAATTACAAGATCTATGGAATGCCAAAAAAACTGAATGGAAAGATTATATCATCTAGAAGATGCTTCTGGATACACTTAGAGTGTGAGTGCTTCCCCCAACGATTCATGAGTTAGAAGCTTTGTACCCAGTGTGGCAATGTTTAAGAGGCTGCCCTCATAAAGGATTAGTTCTCATGGAACCCTGATTAGTCATCTCACAACCAATGTGCCCCCCTGACTTTTGTGGTGACTCTTGTCTCACCATGGGATCCCATCTAAACACGCTCTCATCACTGTGACTCCATCTTCCCTAAAGCCCTTACTAGAGCCAAGCCAAGGCAGTAACTTTGTCCTTGAACTTTCATACCTGTGAACTAAATAAACCTTTTCCTTGATGTGATATCTTGCCTCATTCATTGTAGTAACAAAAAATAAACTAATGCTGAAAATAAGGGCTGTGGCCCTTCAGTTCCTTATGGAACAGAGAGTCAGGGGACAATCTCCATGGAATAACGGGCTAAGTTTGTGGCTTTGGTGCTGGCATCCTATACAGGTTATGGTTCATGCCCTGGCTGCTCTGCTTTCCATCCAGCTCTCTGTTTATGGCCTGAAAGTAGTGGAGGATGGCTTAAAGCCTTAGGCTCTACACCCACTTGGGAGACCTGGAAGAGGCTCCTGGATTAGTTTAGCTCCAGCTGTTGGGGTCTTTTAGGGAGTGAACCAGTGGATGGAAGATTTCTCTCTGTCCTTCCTTCTCTCTGTTAATCTGCCTTTCAAATGCAAATATATAAATCTTTTTTGAAAAAAAAAAGGCATTTGCTGTTGTTTTTCAGATTTTTACGTATTTCTTAGATACTGACTATGAACTCAACTTTGTTTTAGGTCTGAGTTTATGAGGTCATTCTCATTTCTTCTAATCTTTGATTTGTGCCTTCAAAAAAAATGACTCTAGGTTGCCCAAGAGAAACCGGAAATAACAATATATTTCCCAGCATGTAGTTCTAGAATACGCTTTATTATACATAACACTAACTTAAAAAAAACTAAAATGAGAAAAATGAAGCAATATTTTTAATATACTACATTAATTGCTTTCAAAGTGAAGCTCACACAAACTCAAGAGTATGCCACTTGAAATTTCTAGGTTTTTTTTGGTGAATCAAAATGAAAAGCAACATTAATGCAAACGTTAAAAATTATTTTAGAATGTATAAGTGAGTTAGCTTGGCAGGTGGCTGATGAAATAAAATACTACATTCCATTTTATATTAAAGTGATTTTGTTTTGTCATGAGTATTGTAATTCACATTAGAAAAGCTAGTAATCATTCTACTGTTACCTCCAGCTTTATTGTGGGAAGAACCTGGAAAAGCAATCGCTTAGCTCTTATCCACTGCCAGGAATGAATTGCAGTCAGAACCAACAAAAGACTTTAATTATAATCTTTAAGTGAAAGCAGGTATAGTGCATGTGGAACTAAAAGTGTATCCAAGTCAAATTTAAAAATAATAATAAGGGAGAGAATAAAGGAAGTGAACCAACTAGAATTTTAGTATTCGGAAGAAGAAGTCAAAGTTAATTTCTACCTTTCTATAAACTGATATTGTTAAAAATTAGCATGGCATTTTGAGTCTTTGCAAGGGTTTGCAACCTAGCTTTGAGTCTGTTTTGTTAACTTCCTCTAAAAAATTCTCAGCACTGATAATAAAAGGGTTTTAATCTACATAGTATGGTGAAGTACAGACATATGATTTAAGCGTAGATTTTACAATGTGTGTTTTCATTTATGGCTAAGCTGGGGACAAAGGGCTTTTAGTAGAAAACACATAGAAGTGTCTTGCTCAATGGCTGTATCCTTACCTTGCAAACCATCCAGTTCCTTATGTCCTGGGAAGGCAGTAGAGGATGAGCCACACCCTTGGGACCCTGCACCTACTTTGGAGTGCCTGCCTCTTGCTTTAGACTGGTTCAGCTCTGGCCATTGCAGTCATCTGGGGAGTGAATCAGTTGATGGAAGATCTTTCTGTCTCTCCTCTCTGTAAAATCTGCCTTCCCAATAAAAATAAATAAATCTTAAAAAAAAACATAAAAGTAAACCTCTTAACAGAAAAAAAAAGTCAAAATTTACTAAAGTCATGTATTCAGGTCATTCAGTATAATGAGTAGGCCAGGCAATTAGCAAACATTCATATATAGGGCATTTTCAGTTCTAAGTAAGGACATGGCAGGGCAAGTCAGCTTAATTGTTGTACTTGTACAAGATGGTGACCCTGAGCCGTCTCCCAAGCTTAACAAGATTTTCAGTGAACTCTTAATTGTTAAGTCATTATGACAACTATTGATGTGTCATTCCTAACATAATTGCTTAGGCTCTTTTTGGCAACTGTTTTGCATTTACTGTTACTATTAAGAGATGTCTGTATTTGTTATAAAGCATTTTTAAACACAATCACATAATGGAAATACCCTCCACTCTTAGTGCTGTGTTTAGGAGACCACCTCTTTGCACTCCGAAGATCACAGATGGTAAAAACAGAACAATAAAAAAACACAATCCAAGGGTAATTTTATAAAAACCTTGAAAAGAGAAGAAAGCAGCATTTTTCACATGGCCTTTTGTTAGGAAAGAGGATTTATTTACCTTGGTAGCTACTACATTTTTCACCCCTCCAAAAAAGCTGTTCCCCATATAACTCACACAGCTGAAGCTGCTTTCAAGCTCAGGTTGTGACCCACATGAAGGCTCGGGAGCTGAAGACAATGGAAGAAGAGAGACACTTTCTTGCCCTCATTGGATCTTCCCATCCCACTTTTTAGTAACATAGGGGCAGCTTGTAACAATAAAGCCCTCGACAATCGACAATCACTTTTTAACATTCCTATGCCTTCTGGGAAAGTAACAGTGGTCTTTATCCTTAAAGGGTTTAATTTTAAGTTAGGCAGATAATTTGCATGAGTATTTTCATCTATTCTGAGAAGCTTATGTCCCTCACGTTGTCAAAACCCAAAATACCCATTATCAGTAACCTCAGAGTAATTTCTTGCCACCATAGTCTTAAATATAGTATGAAGATCTGTGAGATCTACAAAATTGGAGGACACCTCTCTCATTCACCTGTAGAAGGACAAGAGAATGTATTCACCCTGACCATGGGTAAATGTACATTCACAGACCCGGGGTGTGTGACAGCACTTCTGTGAAAACAACTACGTTAGATTTTAGCCAGAGTGATATATAGGACCAGCACACTTTCATCAATCCCACGCTGGTTACCACCTTCATGTTGATGCCCCCAGGGTGGGTGTATAACTCCCCCTACAGAGAAGGAAGCCTTTGAAATCTTTTTGATATCAACACTACCCAGGCAATGGTTGGTCTCTTCAGCCCTGGAGCTTAAGCTATCTTGTTTTATAGCTGATATTTCAATTCTTTCTTTAACATGAAAGTAAGATGGATCAATAGAAGTTTTGAAAGCCCGTACGCAGAAAGATTTGTCAAGTAGTCTATTTTATCATCACTGGGAGAGGAGCTCAGAAAGTGTACCTTCTGACATTAACAATCTAGACAAGAATGGAGTTAAACTGCTTGAAGAGGCATTATATTAAAAAAAACATAAAAACTTATACTGGCTTATTCAGAACCTACTTTTTTTAAATATCAGTGACAAAAAATAATGTAAAATAATGTCAGTAGCTTGCAGAGTGGATACACAGGGACTGAAGACTAAAATCACAACACAGATGATATTTGAAAATAAGTGAACTTGCAATACATTTTTAAAAAAACTTTAAATATTTTCACACCATGCTAAGGAAGTTCCCGAAGATTTGTTTGTATTGCTATCAAAGCAGATAAGAGATGCTGTATAGTTTATTGAAAGAGAATCAATTCACAGGAACCAGGAGAACAAGAGAATTCTCAGAGACCACACAGCCAGGCCATTCTTGATTGTCAAACACACTGTTACAACCACATAATTGTTTTAGAAGCCATTTTATACAATTACATGCATTACTTTATTGCCAACAAAAATAAAATGTAAAACTCTTAGATATATTGGAGCAAATTTACGTATGTGGGGGAGGGAGTTACATATTGTTTGCTGTACCTGACTAAATGCCCTCTGATTTCATTTTCTCAACAATGCAAGCCAATAATGTTTTACTTTGCAACTTCTGGGAAGCCAGCTGAAAGTCAACAGATGGTTTGATGGTTTCACAACAGCTTTCATAGGCACTTTTTCTGATCTCTAACTTTGTGATAGATGAGGTATAATTTTTAACACAGAATGTTAGGTAGACTGACAATAGAAGAAACAGCTGTTCAGTGACACAAGGAGTAAGATCAGGTTAGATTTGAAGCACCATTTTCTTTGTTTCTTCCTGACTTGAAAGCCAAGAAAGGGGCTTACCCACTCAGAGAGATTTTGAAGATAAAAATGCAAACTTGGAGATTTCAGGCTAAAACTGTCTCTCCATTACAGAAAAAAAAAAAAAAGTAAGTTTTATGGCTTTCGGAGAAGATTAAGGAATAGATGAGTCTTTGAAAAAGACCTGTTAAGGATATGAATTGTAAGGATAGAATACTGAGTGTGGCAAATTCTTTTGCTCTTTGTAAATGGCACGGAAAGAGAGATATAATTGTGTCTGTGGACTTAAAAGGCAGTGTAGAGATTTGTGACTAAAGATGAATGCAAAATGTGGGTCTAACACTGTCTGCTTTTGCAGTTACTGCAGGGTTTGATTTGTAAATGCATTTGATTTGGAAAAATGGCACTCTGCAATTTATTGCCTGTAATAATAGATGAACCAGCTCTGATTCTGCCACTTTCCCATGCTGCTCTCTGTGTGCATTATGACTTAGCAAGATTACCTACATTTGGGGCAGTGAGGGGCCTGGGAGATTTAAGGTGAGAAGTGGTTCTGTGGCTGAATGATGTCTTGTAGGAAAAAAAAAAATCTTGCCCTAGGGCAATGCAAAATGAGCAATGGGGGAAGGCAGTTACAAAATATGTCAGATTTTTTCTTTCAGCTGAGTCCAGTAATATCTGATGATTGGCATTATCAGCATTCCACACATAGCCACATTGCATTTCCCTTGGTTTTATTCTCATTTTACCTAATACTCCTTTATATCTTTTAACTTAAAACACAGCATGGAGATGTAGAAGGAAACTAATGCAGATGTATACGTAATTCATACCCACCTAAAGACATAAAAACCAAGGTACACAAAAACAAGTGGTTAGAAAGGTGAACAATAAGCTAAATTTAAGTGTTGTTAGAAAAAAAAAAAAATCCTCGCAGCATCTAACAGAAAGAGTCTGAAAACTAATAATAAATTTAAAAAAAGTGACCTCACTTTCCCAGTGAGGATGTTATATAAATTCATACTTTGACTCACACATGACATTTGAGCTAATTCATCAGATTATCAGGAACTTGAGTAACTTTAGTGTCTGTTAAAGGAGATTTGTATCTCGATTTACACAGCATTATCTACTTTCCAGAATAATATTGTGAACTATGTCCATGCTTTCTAAAAGAGCTGTCAAGCCACCTGCAAACTTCAATGTCAACAGTATTATGTCTGCAGACTCTAGAATAACAGAAGTTCCCATGCTAATTAATTCATAGTGACCACACTCATTAAAGGTAGCATGTGTTTAGCGGCCGGCACAGTATCCTAGTGGCTAAAGTCTTTACCTTGTATACACTGTGATCCCATATGGGCACTGGTTCATGTCTCCATTTCCCATACAGCTCCTTGCGTGTGGCCGGGGACAGCAGTCGAGGACAGCTCAAAGCTTTGGGATCCTTCACCCACGTGGGAGACCCAGAGGAAGGTCCTGGCTCCTGGCTTCAGATCAACTCAGCTCTGGCCATTGTGGCCACTTGAGGAGTGAGCCATAGGACAGAAGATCTTCTTCTCTGTCTCTCTCTCTCTCTCTCTCTCTCTGTAAATCTGCCTTTCCAATAAAAATAAGCAAACCTTTAAAAGGTAGCATGTGTTTAAAAACGAAAAACATATTTTGAGGAGCTTGTGCTGAGGTATACAAGTAAAGCAATTGCCTACAGTGCTGGCATCCTTATGGGTGCCAGTTGGAGTCCTGGATGCTCTACTTTTGCTCCAGCTCCCTGCTAATGCACCTGGGAAAACAGAAGACGGTTCAAGTTCTTGGGCTGCGTGAACCCATCTGGGAGAGCTGGAAGAAACTCTTGGCTCCTGGCTTCAGACCAGCCAGGCTTTAGTCTATTTGCTGGGAACTGAATTAGTGAGCATAAGGTCTCTCTCTCTCTCTCTCTCTCTCTCTCTCTCTCTCTCTCTGTAACTCTGCCTTTCAAAGGAAAAAAAATACATGTTTTTTTAAAATGCATTTTGCAAAAGAAAAAAATTAGTATTTATTTATTTTCCCTTTATTCTGAAAGGCAGAGAAACAGATCTTTCATGCACGGGTTCACTCCCCAAATGCTTTCAACAGTCAGGGCTAGGTTTGACAAAAACCAGGAGGCTAGAACTCAACATGGGTCTTTCACAGGTGGCAGGAACACAAATTATGAGTCATCATTTGCTGTCTCCCAGGAAGACAGCCAAGAAGGTGGGTCTCAACCAGGCATTCTTATAAGGGATGTGTATGTACGTGCCTTACATTGCTATTTTTAAAAGTATTTAACAATTCTGCATGTATTTCCATAGACTGATATTTAATAGAATAGTATTTGACAACTTATTTTCAAAATACACAGTAATCTAAAATTTCAAAATAAACTATGTGCACAAATATGAAAGAAGCCGATGGATCTTTTCCTTATTAGCTTATACTTCCCTACACATTCACTTCCTGTTATATTACATATGGATAGGTTAGTGTTAACAATCATGGCTAACATTCATTTAGTACTCAGATCAGGCACTATGCTAAGTGTGTTACAAGATTTGTCCCATTGAATCCGCCCAACCACCTCATTAGTTTTCTCCAGTTTAAAGATAAGAAAATGTACCGCAGATGAAGGAACATGTCGAAGGAAAAACTGTCCAACACGATTAAATCTGGTAAGTGATGAAGCTGGATTTCAGTGTGCTGAATACATATTCTTTTTTTTTTTAAAGATTTATTCATTTTTTATTACAGCCAGATATACACAGAGGAGGAGAGACAGAGAGGAAGATCTTCTGTCCGATGATTCACTCCCCAAGTGAGCTGCAATGGGCTGGCGCGCCAATCCGATGCCGGGACCAGGAACCTCTTCCGGGTCTCCCACGCGGGTGCAGGGTCCCAATGCATTGGGCCGTCCTCGACTGCTTTCCCAGGCCATAAGCAGGGAGCTGGATGGGAAGTGGAACTGCTGGGATTAGAACCGGCGCCCATATGGGATCCTGGGGCTTTCAAGGCGAGGACTTTAGCTGCTAGGCCACGCCACCGGGGCCCTGAATACATATTCTTAGACACCATATTACTTTCTGAGCTCACCAAAAAATGATCATTTTCTCTACTATTAAGAAGAAAAACTGGATATGTATTGAGTCGCATATCTTTGCTAATAAATCCATTACACTACAAAGAATTCTATTTTAAGAATAGCCTCATCCATCATGCGGTTGTCCCAAAATACAGGTATCAAAGATTATGAAATTATAGATTTCCATACCACTATCTCCTGGTCATAAGCCTCACTTGTCTTAATTTAACGAGTATTTCTTGATCACATGCGATATACCCAATTTTTAAGAATATACTAAGGAAGATGATACAGAAAGCAAATTGTAGAGATATTTTATTTGGCTAGACATCTTTGGACAAATTTCATTTATATTTATCAAACAATGTCATTAATTACAAAGTGAGCTACAAACTGTGCCCACTATCGTTTCTCTTGGACTTCTATCATTCTTCCTAGCAGAGAGAAGGACTTTTGGTCAAGAAAAAGGGAGCTCATTTGCAAGTGATTGTGGGCTCACATTCACACCTAGAATTTCCTTACTTATACAAGCTTGGGTTTGTCTCTTACTCACCTGTGGCTTAAGGAGTCAATAACCAAGGAGGGAAAGACTGTAGGTCCCAAGTTACTTTAGATTCTTCACAGGACTGGAGGTACAAGGGAGTGCCAGTTGCCCTAGCCTAAGGCTAGTGGAAAGGTGAAAAAAGGGGGTGGGGGAGGCAAAGAAAGCAACACCAGCAGTGGGGAGCAACAAATGTGATGCTATCACACTCGTTTCCTTGACTGCTTAGTGGTCAACACTTTATTTTAATCCTCCTCCCACATCCCATAAAGAATGAAAATATTCCTCTGAGATTCCTCAATTTCTAAGTCTATGAAGGAGGTTATGAGAAAATGGGGAATTTTTCTCTCTAAAAAAATAAAGAATAAAAGCAATAGAAAAGCAGATGATCCTTCACACATACAATGAAATCAGCAGGAAGATCTTTCTGCCTCTCCCTCTCTGTAAATCTGACTTTCCAATTAAAAATAAATAAATTTTTGAAAAGTAGGATTTGTTTAAAATAAAAACAATTAGTTTACAGAATTAAGATTCTGCTGGGCCTGGCATAATGGCTCAACGGTGGAATCCTGACCTTGCAAGCACTGGGGGTCCCCTGTAGATGCCAGTTCATGTCCCAGCAGTTCCACTTCTCATTCAGCTCCTTCATTGTGGCCTGGGATGGCAATGGAGGCTGGACCGAAGCCTTGGGACCCTACACCAACGTTGGGGAGCCTGGAGGAGGCTCCTGGCTTTGGATTGGCTCAACTCTGGCTGTTGTGGCCATTAGGGAGTAAACTGTTAAAGGATTTTTGTCTCTCCTCTCTGTAAATCTGATCTGCCTTTCCAATGAAAATAAATAAATCTTTATTTTTAAAAAAAGATTTTAGAATCTACAAAGTAATAAAATGAATAGATTCTAAGAATCCATACACAGGGCACAGTACAGTGGCTAATCCTCTACCTCTAAGAGTCAGCATCCCGTGTCTGCACCAGTTCATGTCCTGGCTGCTCCACTTCCAATCCAGTTGCTTGCTTACTGCCTGGGAAAGAATTGGAGGATAGCTTATAGCCTTGGAATCCTGCACCCATGAGGGAAATCTGGAGGAGGCTTCTGGCTTAAACTCATCTCTGGCTATTGCAGTTAGTTGGAGAGTGAACCAGCATATGGAAGATCTTTCTCTATGGCTCCCTTTCTCTCTATAAACCTTTCTTTCCAACATAAATAAATAAATCTTAAAAAAAAAAAAAAAGAACTCATATACTTAGTGTTTCACTGCTGCCTCCCAAAGTCTGCACTGATAAGAAGTTGGATATGGGACACAGGTTTCTAAACCGTAAGGCCCATTGCAAATTCTAAGATGTTTTGTTAATGGGTGGTCCATTTACTTCTTTGGAAAGAATGAGAAAAGTAATTACTCTAGTCCAATCCTGCAGCTGAGGTTTAAGTTTGTGTTTTGATTTTTCAAAATGAACATATCTGATTCAAAGTGAACATACCAGGTCTTAGGAGCTCTAAAATAGTAGGACAGTCTTTGAAGAACACTTTGGAGAACAGTTGAAACTTTTGAAAGTCTTGGAAGGGGGCTCTCCAACACAAGAAATTTGTCTAAAATGCAAATTCCTCCTGATACGGTTTATACAAAGGAAACAATTGTGAAAAGCACCATATTTTTTTGTGTGTTCTCCCCTGAGTACTGTAGATGTTTAAGAATAGCAACAATAACAACAACAAAAACCTCCTCTCATTTTATATTACTCCATTTTCAGCATTTAAACAGGAGCTGTTTAGAAAGAAAGTTGTTAGTTCCTGATGGTCTTTAAATCTGTGTACTAAATGTGACCCAGAAATCTTTTTCTTTTACAATTTTTATCTTGCTTATATTAACATTTTCAGCAGTCAAAATAATGTAAAAAGGTTAGGGAAATACAACAATAGATCTTATCAATACCTTTCTGTCCTAGATTGTGGTGCTATATTTAACTAAATTTTATACTCCCAGAGGCTAAGAGGAGTAGAATCAATTACACTATTCTTTTCTTCTGGACTGCCATTTTAATCACTGGGAAGTCAAATGGTATTTGGGTAGTGCGAGAGCCACATTAGATAGTTAAGGTTAACTCCATGACCTTGAAGTTAATGAGAATATCTAGTGAAAATAGGGACATATTCATTCAAAAAATACTTATTTGGGATATACTTACTATGTGCATTACTCATTTTAGGGATACAACTATGATGAAGAATAACAAGATTCGCTTCCTAAAAAACAAGATTAATGAAATAACTTTAAAATAAAGTCCATGAAAATTAAATGTCACTTGAATTTCAAAAAATAAAAAGGGCATCTAAGTTGCTGCCTTGGTCCAATTCTACATTTCTTTAAAAAAAATTGATTTATTTGAAAGGCAGAGACACAGAGAGAGAGAGACAAAGGATCAGACAGACAGAGACAAGGATCTACAACCACTGGTTCACTCTCCAAGTGCCGACTCAATCAAAACTGATATAGGCCATGGCCAGGCACCTTGAACTCACTGGTGGCAAGGATGCAGGTACTTGAGTCATCATCAGTTGCATCAGCAGTATGTTGGAATCAGGAGCAGAGCCTGGACTTGAGCCCAGATATTAATATGGGATGCACGTATCACAAATGGAGTCTTAACAATGCATCAATTGTTTGCTCATTTCTGTTCAGAAGGATAAACCCAATAGCCCAAATAGAACAGGAATGCATTGTTTTAAAAAATATACTTATATTTTTCCTGCTCATATAACATAAATAAATGCAGAAGAATTATAGATTATTATATTTTATAATTTACAGATTATTATAGTCTTTATTACACTCTTGTTGATAATGTGTAAGGATCAATTTTTGCATACTTCCGTACATGGTACTGTGACAGGCCAGGCTGGGTCGTGATACAATGTCAAAATCTGAAATCTCTGCCATTAAGCACCAATTTTACTTCTTTCTGTCTATGCTGTATTTCTGTTGCAGGTTGGAAGCAGGACTCTGCCTTTGCTAATCTTTCAGGGATCCTCGCTGGCTGAGCAGCTGCCATCTTAATCACAATGCCAGAGGCAAAATGGATACGGTGAAGGAGACATCTCCACAAAAAGCTTTCACTTTCTCTAGCCCGAGAAATTACTTGCCACACCCAATTCTGAGTAAACAAGGAAGTATGCTTTTACCATGTGTTGGGAAAAAGCTATCTGATATCTGTAGACCCCCTTAACAACAGGAACACTATCTACAATATTTTTTCATCCCCAAGTAATAGTACCTTCAGGTATTCACAACCTTACTTTGATAATTATGCTGACTGGTGCGATGGATAGTGTATAGGAACTTTATGACATCATCATAAACTTTTAATGACGTATTTCAGTTCTCTAAACACTATTTGCATATTTTACCAACTATACATTTTCTCTGATATATATTTTACTTTCATGATGTCAAGGAAAGTAATATTTTGCACTTTTAGAATACAGTGATATTAATAAAAAAAAACTTTGGTCTCTGAGATATATAAATCAATGTAAAATTATGTGGGTTTTTCACCTCTGCTTGAAATTTCTCAACAGTAAAAATAACATTAATTTCAGTAAGTGATTATTTAACCATCTTTGGAATTGTTTCAATAGACCCTCAGGCACTATCCATCTCCCTCATGTTTATATGGAGGGGAAAAATCATCAGGCAGTCATGATTTTTAATAAGTTGGGATTCAGGAGGCAGGCATGTAGCATAGCAGTTAAGATGCTGCTTGCCCTGTCAGCAACCTATATTGGACTGTCTGGGTTTAAGTCCCTCCTTCAGTGCTGACCCAGCTTCTTGCTAATGAATGCCACAGAGGCACCTGGTGACATGGCTCAGATACATGGGTCCTCGCCACCCAGGCAGGACACCTGAATATGTCCTGGCCCAACCCAGGCCATTGTGGGCATTAAGGGCATGAACTAGCAGATGTGAACTCTTTTCTCCAATTGTCTGTCTCTTTCTCTGCCTGTCCTTTGGCCTCTCAAATTAATACGAATATATAAATATGTTTTTTTAAAAATAGATGCATGGCGGAGCCAGAACTGCCAGTGGCTTAATTCTGCCTTTGCAGAGTGGAGCCACCAGCAGCTTCACTCCCTTCCTTGAGCTCTGGTGTCTGGGTACTTGTGCTTGGGGCTTTTTAAGCAGGCCTGAGATTGCACACGTGTTTTGGTCCCAAAGGCAGCTGGAGAGGAGGAGGAGAAAGGCTCCAGGCTATTGTGGTGTTCCTGAGAGCCATGCCTGGGGTCTCATGCAAGCATTTGTGTCCCAGGAGAGCAGAGAGGTGAGGTCCAAGTCTGGCACGTATGCCAGAGGAGCAGGTCTGGGAACCTGGCCATGATCTTGGGTCTCTGGTGAACAGGCAGAGCTCCAGACCAACATGCCACCTCATCAGAAGGCTGGCCTAGGAAACACTAGGCTGGGGAACCCAAGTATTCCGAGGCACAGGGATTATGTACTGCTCAGGGAAAGGTGTATGGGAATATGAGGGAGGGAGGGCCACACAGGGAGTGTGTTGCAGGTGAGGAATGACTTCTGGGGGATTTCCAAGCACAAGGCCACTGCATTTGTAGGTAAGTGAGGGGGTTGAGACCAAGCACCTTGGAGGGAGAAACTGGAGGACCTTTCTGGGTCAGACTGATGCACTTGTCCAAGTGGGAGAACTGAGTTGGGCTCATTAGTATCAAACACTGACAACCATCATCCACTGGCATGCACATAAATTAATTTAAGGCCTACCTGGCAGGGCTAGATCCCAGTACCCACCAGCAAGTGTTGGAACAGGGTACAAGTCAAGTCATATTAGGCTGGACCACAACACTGACGAGTATGTGAGAGAGGTCTGGGGGTAGATTCTGTCAGTGAAAGATGGACCCACCCCTGTAGAACTGCAATTTCCACTGGTTTGCTTAAGAGCTAGGGGTGGTGATGGGCTGAGCTAGGCATGACCATGAAATCCTTTGACACTCATGGGTACTGGGGTTGTGAATAGGTCAGGCTGGTCCAGGCTGCAGCACCCACAG
Source organism: Ochotona princeps (assembly GCF_030435755.1). Taxonomy (NCBI): domain Eukaryota; kingdom Metazoa; phylum Chordata; class Mammalia; order Lagomorpha; family Ochotonidae; genus Ochotona; species Ochotona princeps. The sequence goes on along the minus strand of NC_080842.1, from coordinate 33,046,321 downwards.
GCACAACCAAGAATAGGGTATGGGGGCCAAGCCACAACATCCACCAGCACACACAAAGACCAAGACTGAGGGCATACTCTGCCTGGTAAGGACCTAGCACCTGCTGGCACATGTGAGATCTAGGTCTAGGAGTGGGCCTGGTGTGGGAACTTGGGAACTTCCCTGGTGGACTGTAGCTCCCACTGGTGAACATGTGATTCAGGCCTGGATGTTGGTTAGGCTGGGCAAGATAGCTCCACCCATTTGCAAGTGTGTGGGACTCAGACTGAGCAAGGATACGCTGCAGCACCTGCCAGCAAGAGTTGGGACTGGAGGCAGGCTGGAACAGGTCAGGCTGCAGCACCCAAGGGCAAAGGCCCAGACTGGGGAAGGGTTATGCCAAGCTGGGTCAGAGCAACCACCGGCATCTGTTGCTCTGTGACTGGGAACAGACCTGGTTGGGGAGCTAAGGGCATGTACCGGCTGAGTTGTGATCCCAATGGTGAGTGCGAGAGCCAGAATTAGGGGGCAATCTGGGGTAGACATGTCTGCAGTGTCCCTCAGCATTGGTGTGGACAGGGCCTGAGGTCTGCCAGACTGGCCTAGACTCCAACACTTGCTGGTGTTTGTGAGACCCACAAAGGGTATAGTATGGGCTGGGCTAGGTCTCTCCCCCGCTGAATCATGACAGAGCTGAGTCAGCGAGGACCAGGTGTGGCTGGGCTTTAGTACCCCAAAATACGAACCGGAATGGGTGTGGGCCAGTTGGGCAAATACACTGTTCCTGCCAAACAGGAGGTGGACTAAGTTAGTCTGGGCCAGGATCCACCAGTGTGGGGAAGATCTGTGACTGGGAGGAGACCTGATAAGAGCAGCTTGGTGAACTCCTCTGTCAGGATGCAGTCCCTGTAGGTGAGCACAAGAACCAAGGCTGGGAGCAGCCCTCGTCTAGACGAGCTCAGGTTGCAGTGTGGGTCAGGTATGGGGGCGGCCAGGCTGCGGAAGTTCATAGTAGCCACTGGCCGAGCTGAAAACCATGATGGGGTGCAGGACAGGCTGAATCAGCCACAGGACCAACCAGTTCATATTAGGGTCAGGACTGGGGCTGGCAGGGCTAGGCTAGGCTAGGCTGCAGCACCCACTAGCATGAGCTGGAACTGGCCACAGACTGAGGTGGGCCAGACTACTGCACTCACCAACAAATTCCAAGATGAGATGGGCCATGATAGACCCAATAGCACTCATGAGTCCCAAAGGGAGGGGTGGTGTGCAAACATGGTAAGGAGGCTATGGGACACTCCCCTGCTGGGCCCCTGCTCCTACTGGTGAGTGTGAGAGATAGGATTGGGGGCATGAGAGCTGGGAAGGGATATAACTCTTGTTGCCCTACATGTAAACTGGGCTAGGGAAAGAGCCAGGCTGGGCTAATAGACTGTATCCACTGGCACATGCATAGGACAGAGTAAGAATAGGCTGACTGAACTTTGCTGCAGCATCAGCTGGCAAGTGCTGGGACAGGGGGCAAATCCTGTGAAGCCAGACTGCAGAACCATCTAGAAAATGCAAGATTCAGGGCTGGGAGTGTGCCCATTAGGGAAACTGTGGGCACCTCTCTGATGGGCTGCAGCTCCCACTGGTGAGCATGAGAACCAGGGCTGGGGGCAGGCTTGACTAGACAAGCGGTTACACCCACTGGCAAGAATGTGGGATGGATAGTGGGGTTGGTTGGGTTGAGCTAGGCTCCAAAGCCAAAGATGTGTATGAGAACTGAATGGGATGTTGGGCAGACTGGACCAGTCTGCTATACATACTGGCAAACACAAGAACCAGGGCTGGGGTCAGGCTTGGTGGAGCTTATTGGGAGTTACAATAACTAATCTGAATCTCCCACTGGTATACGTGAGGGCCGAATGTGTGATGTGCAGCAGCCATTGGTTTGTGTAAGAGACAGGGCTGGAGACATTACTGACCCAGCAATTGCAACTCCCAGTATGTTCCTAGGCTGATGTGGCTGACAGACGGAGCCAGACTCCATACTGGCAAGCATATACAAGAGCCATGCCTGAAATCACTTCAGATGAGGTGTCTTTGGGGATCCCCCCTAACTGAACTGCTGGGTTCAGAACTCTAACCATGGGGAGAATTGCAGGATCTGTGATCTGACCGTGGAGTGCGTGTGTTAGCCTGGGCCCCCTCAGTGGCTTAGACAGAATTGGAAGGCATACCCAGATGCACATGGAGGATATGGCAGTCCATTGGAGCCTGCAGAGGATATCTGGTAGCATAACCAGAAGAAGGAAGGCAGAACAAACTGATCAACTACTCCAGCCAAGTGCCGACAGCAAATACTGGGCAAATGGAAACTCTAAGATGGACTATGTCAGCCAAAGGATCTTGAAGGGATTTTCTCATCCTTGGATTGGCGAGATTGACATTTCAGAACTATCAAAACCACTTAGGCAGAACCCTCGAAGAATGCTCCACATCGGGGACCCTGGGATGACATTGTGTGGTCATTCCTCTTCCCCAGGTATTAAGGCAGTTGGGAGGCTGGGTGTGGCATCTCCCCTTATCTCCCTTCTTCCTCAGGATACAGAAGAAGGAAAATAAAATTTGGAAACAAAAATCTCACCGACTTCCCCTAATCCTCAACCCTTCCCACCCTAATCAACTATGTAAACATCATCGAAAGTAAAATTTAAAAATTAATAAAATAAATGCATTAGGATTTAAGAATTTGTCAGCTACATATTATTTTGGTTAGCCCAAATGGTGACAGTGGCGTAATATTTCTGTGCATTTTCTTCTACTCAGTATTGACTATGGTACCTACTATCAGACTCCTTATAAATTGAACCAATGCTTGTAAGTTAGTTTGTGAAGAAGTATCTGACTAATAGCCTGTTCAGGTTTGTCTATCCTTCATACAATTTCTGTTGCAGGGCTGAGGGCGGCAGCCTCACCTTGCATGTGGCAGGATCGCATATGGGCGCTGGTTCATGTTTTGGCTGTTCCACTTCCCATCCAGCTCCCTGCTTGTGGCCTGAGAAAGCAGTCAAGGACAGCTCAAAGCGTTGGGACCCTGCACCTTCGTGGAAGACCCAAAAGAAGCTCCCAGCTCCAGGCTTCAGATCAGTTCGGCTCTGGCCATTGTGGGGAGTGAGCCAGCGGATGGAAGATCTCTGTCTCCCCTTCTCTCTGTAAATACTCCTTTTAATAAAAAAAAATCTTTAAAAAAGGCTTATGTACATAAAAATCTGTTGCACATGCTACTGTGTTTTCTTTATGCTGCTCACCTCTAAAAAATTTGATTTTGATCTTTGTTCCCTGGATTCTTGCAGGCTTTCTGCTTTGTGTCTATTTTGTTTGTGTTGATGCTCTATTGCTAGCACACTGGATTGAAGTGAATATTTTTCTCTTATTCTTTGTTTAATTCAGAAGGCTGCACTTTGCACTCTCCTCTGTTACTTGAATGAATTTCAAACAGTCTTTCAGAACTCCCACATGAAAATGACAATGAAAGTAGTCAGTAATTGTTAATGAAAGCCCTGTAACTTCTGCATCACATTACAAAATTGAGTTGCGAAGAACAAAAGCTAATCCTTTATCTGCTTTTGTATTCTGAGACGTAAAGGAAGCGCAGGTATAGTCAATTCAGTAAATACAGGACAAAATTTGATAAAAAAAAATATGCCAAGCTAATATGCCAAATTGATTCTTCAGATGACTGGAAAATATTATCTCTCATGAATAGTTTGGAGTTCTGTCTCTGAAATTATACGGTGTTCAGATACTTCTGAACTGAGTTAGCTGAAAAAATTTTATCCATCTTCGCATTTGTTATTGCTCTCAGGTCTCCATAAATTACCCATTGCTTACCATGATTTTTTAAAATATTTTTAGAACTTTTGAGTCATAAGCACTTATTTTGGAGAATAAAATTGAATCTAATCATTTAGTTATTTACTTATTACTTATTACATTCATTTTGATGTAACTGACACAGACATCATAATATCAAAAGAACACAGGGGCCAACATTGTGGTAGAGCTAATTAAGCCCCTACCTATGACACCAACAACCCAAAGGGAGCTGGTTGGAGTGCTGGCTGCTTCAATCGCTTCTCGGCCTTTTGGCTAAGATCAAGTGTGGAGTGCTGGCTGCTCCAATTCAGAGCCAGCTCATATGCCTGGGAAACCAGCGGAGCACTGTCCAAATTACTTGGTTCTCTGCACCCATGTGGGAGACCCACATGAAGCTGCTAGTTGCCGGCTTGAGTCCAGCCCAGTCCTGGTATTTGCAGCCATTTTAGAAGTGAACAGAGGACAGAAGACCTCTTTCTGTCTCTCTCTTCCTCTATTTCTTTGCAGCCCATGATTTACTTATTTATTTATTTAAAATATTTATTAATTTTATTGCAGAGTCAGATCTATTGAGAGAAGGAGAAACAGAGAGAAAGATATTCCATCTCTGCTGGTTTACTCCCCAAGCGGCCACAACAGCCAGAAACAAAGCCAGGAGGCAGGAGCTTCTTCTGGGTCTCCCATGAAGGTGCAGGGTTTCAGGGCTTTGGGCCGTCCTCAACTGCTTTCACAGGCCACAGGCAGGGAGCTGGATGGGAAGTAGAGCAGCCAGCATGTGCAAAGTGAGGACTTTAGCCACTAGGCTACTGTGCCAGGCTCCATAACCCAGCACTTTTAATAAATAAATAAACAAATAAATAATAAATCTTTTTAAAAACAAAGAGAATGATAATTGAGGAAATTAACATAAGAGAATATGGAAGAGCTCGCACTGTGGTGCAATACGCTCAGCTGCTACCTATAATGCCAGCATCCCACATAAATGCTGATTGGTTTCCTGTTGCCCCACTTAAATAAAGCTCCATACTAATGTCCCTGGGGGAAGCAGCAGAAGACAATCCAAGTGCCCTGCCATCCATGTGGGAGATGCAGAGAAGGATCCTGGCTCTTGGCTTCAGCTTGGCTGAGCCCAAACCATTCACCCATTGGAGAAACTAAACCAGTGAATGGCAGATCTCTCCCCGTCTGTAAATGCCTTTCAAATAAATAAATAAACAAATGCATCTCTATTTTTCAAATATGTATTTATTTTTATTGGAAAGTCAGATCTACAGAGAGGAGGAGGGACAGAGAGAAAGATCTTCCATCCACTGGTTCACTCCCCAAGTGGCTGCAACAGTCAGAGATTAGCCAATCCGAGGCTCGAAGCCAGAAGCTTCTTTTGTCTCCCAGGTGGATGCAGGGACCCAAGGCCTTGGGCCATCTTCCACTGCTCTACCAGGCTACAAGCAGGGAGCTGGACAGGAAGTGGTGTAGGCAGGATGCCAACCAGCAGCCATATGGGATCCCAGCACATTTAAGGTGAGGACTTTGGCCACTGGATTATTGCACCGGGCCCATAAATACGTCTTTAAAGAAGACACAGAATAGAGCGATAGGTTACAGTTAGTAAAAACAAACAAACAAAAATTGGTTTGGAGTTAGATCTCAAATTCTCTGTATTACGAAGTTTTGTACCAAAACTTCAAAAATAATGACACTGTCAAATCGTATTATTCTCCCCAAATATTTCTATTAATGATACATTACACAGCAAAAGGTAGTTTTGTTTTTAACAAACTAAAATGTATTATACATTTAAAATATGCATAGTATAAGGGCAAGATAGAGCTTGTATAACACACACTTCTGGGGGGGTGGCATTGTGACTCAGCACATTAACTTGCTACTTGCTACACAATACTGGCATTATGTACCACAGCATTAGTTTAAGTCCCAGCTGCTCTGCCTCCAATCCAGTTCTATGCTAATGTACCTGGGAAAGCAGTAGAAGATGGCCTATTATTTGAACCCCCACAACTCATATGGGAGACCCGGATAGAGTTCTAGGCTCCTGACTTTAACCTGGACCAGCATCTGAACACTGTAGCTACTTGCCACGGGGAAGCAGGTGGAGAAGGGTGAAAGTTACAGAAGATCTCTTTCTGTCACTCTGCCCATCAAACAAATAAATAGATCATTTTCAAAAGGCAAGTATTTCTGCAGGATACTGACGGTGGAGGGCATATTTGTAAAACAAACCAGATTATTAGCATTTGTTCTAAATAAAGTGTATGGGACCTGAATAGATTGATATTTTAGTGGTTGTGTCAAAGATCAATCTAAAAGGTAAGACCAGCTAGAAAACAATTACCGTAGCCCAGATCAGAAAAGCTAAGCCCATGTGATAGAGGAGCATCAAGGCAATGTGAACAAATATGTTGGAGGGGGACTGGTATTGCGGCACTTGCAACGCCTATATCCCTTATTAGAATGCTGGTTCAAGTCCTGGTGTTCCATTTCCTATCCAGTTTCCTGATAATGTGCTTGGGATCACAGCAAATGATGGGCGAATTCCATGGGCCACTGCTACCCTGCTGGGGACCAGGATGGAGTTCCTGGCTTTTGGCTTCTGCGTGGTACAGACCTGGATATTTCAGTTATTTGGGGAGTAAACAAGGTGGAAAATTCTCTCTTATACACACACGCACACACACACACACACACACACACTCTCTCTCTGTCTTCTTTTCTCACTGATACTGTACCTTTGAAATAAATAAATTCTTTAAAAAAATGTTAGGAAACACAATACCTATACAATTAAATAAAGGGATCACTTAATAGGTAACAGAATTGTCTTAGTTTTGGAAGTACTATTCCCAATGTTGACTCTGTAAACATTTCTAAACTGACTTGTGAAAAACATTATACATAATATTTCATATACATATAGCTTAAAGAATAATGGTAAAATGAACATTCTTTTTTCTCTACTGCCCAAGCTAAGGGGGTGTCTTCAGAAACTTGGGCTGACAGACATCCTTCCCCATTCATGGCACCCTTTCCAGCTCTGGAGCTAACCACTTTGCTAAACTTGTGCTAATATGCATCCTTCCCTTAGGATTTTACCATGTTCATTGTTAGAGTGTTCTTTCCAAACCACATATTGTTTTATTCTATTTGCTTCTTGCACCTAATATCAGTAGTTACACCAACACAACTGTATCATTGAAACTGATTTCCTTTGTTCTGCTTTATGACAGCCATCTGTGACAAAGCACGTAATTGTGATGTAACAATTTTTATTACTTAATAGTCTATGTTATAGGACACAGCCACAGATATTCATTCATCTATCTTTGATGATTGGCTCTGCTATTAGGAATAATGTCCTGTCAACATGTTTCAGCATACTTTTCCCCTGGTCCTTATATAATATAGCTTATGCCTAAATGTAAAATCTTTAGGTCATGAGACATAAACATGTATAACCTTGCTAAACAATGCAAAATTCCATCCCAAGAGAATATAGTAGTTTATACTCATGTCAGTAATGACAATTCCTGCTGCTGTATTTCCACAATAACATTCTGTAGTGTGATGGGTTCTTGTTTTAACATAATGAACATGTCTGCACTTGCTTTGCACCTCCGTGAAGCCTGATGTGGTTCAACATACTTTATGTTTAAGGCCCTTTGTGTTTCTTCTCTTGCGAAATGCATTCTTATATCTTCTGCCCAAATTTTTTTATTGGATTATATGTATTTTTGAGAATTCTTTCAAGTCTAGATATCATTTTTGTCAGCTGTGTGTATTACAGAAAACTTTTATCTAGTTTTTCTTTTCACAATTGTTAAATTGTATCTTGATCAAAGTTCATAGTGTGAACTAACCTTTTCCTTTGCACCCATTTCCCACAAGGAATAAGTTTCTTCAATTTTACTTTATGACATTGTTATCTGCTTGTACGCATGGGGCTATTATGAAATTTCTAATATGGAAAATAATCTTGACATGTGCTATGGTTTGGTTGTGGTTTTCCCCTCTGAAGTTCACAATAGAGTCTAATCCCTAGAGTGAAGTATTAATAGCAAAAACTTAATTGGATTATGATGCTTAAAGTGGAGCACTGCGACAGTCGATTAGGATTAGACAAGGTCATCAGGATGGGACCTCGAAAGTTAAAAACTGGTGGCTTTATAAGAACAGGGAGACCACAGACACATTCTGTCTCACTATGCTATGCACTGTGCTGTCTTGGGACTTGTTCAGCAATAATACCATAAGCACATGTGGCCCCTGGACCAAAAGTATGAATCAAGTAAACTTCTTTCCCTTAAAACGTTGCCAGTTATATGCCTGTGTGGTATTATTTTATTAGCAATATAAAACAGACCAGTACAACGTATTAAGTCAGGGAAGACATATTGCACGTACACTTCATACTAGCCATTATACTAATTGATCTTACTAGTGTAAAAAAATATGTATCAGTTAGTATAATAAGACTTTCTAATGTGGTTATAAAGATGTAACTAGGGGGCCCGGCGGCGTGGCCTAGTGGCTAAGGTCCTCGCCTTGAACGCACCAGGATCCCATATGGGCACCAGTTCTAATCCCGGCAGCTCCACTTCCCATCCAGCTCCCTGCTTGTGGCCTGGGAAAGCAGTCGAGGACGGCCCAGTGCATTGGGACCCTGCACCCGTGTGGGAGACCTGGAAGAGGTTCCTGGTTCCCGGCATCGGATCGGTGCACACCGGCCCGTTGCGGCTCACTTGGGGAGTGAAACATCGGATGGAAGATCTTCCTCTCTGTCTCTCCTCCTCTCTGTATATCTGACTGTAATAAAATAAATAAAACTTAAAAAAAAAGATGTAACTAGGGTCTGGCACGATGGCCTAGAAGCTGAAGTCCTGGCCTTCAGCATGCCAGGATCCCATATGGGTGCTGGTTTTGGTCCCGGCAGCTCCGATCCCATCCAGCTCTTTGCTTGTGGCCTGAGAAAGCAGTCGAGGATGGCCCAAAGCCTTGGGACCCTGCACCCGTGTGGGGGACCCGGAGGACCTCCAGGCTCCTGGCTCTTGGCTTCGAATCAGCACAGTACTGGCCGTTGCGGTCACTTGGGGAGTGAATCATCAGGTGGAGGATATTCCTCTCTGTCTCTCTGACTTTGCAATAAAGATAAAATGAATCTTTAAAAAAAAATAAAAGACAAAAAAAAAAAAAAAAAAGCTGTAACTCCTAACTTTGAGGTTAGGTCTCGGGTAAAGACCACTGGATTGAAACAGGAGGACTCCATTTCTCCTTCAAATACTGTAAATTTTACCATCTTAGTACTTCCAGTCCTTCTATTTTTATCATTGCTGCAGAACCACACTTTAGATGCAGGGAATTTCTAGGCCTTACTGTGTATGTTAGGAGGTATGTCTCCACCTACACTTCCATTCCTTCTTCTTCCATACCATCACTTACATCCCTAAGAATCTCATCTCACCAATTAATATGTTACTTTTGTTAGGTCAGCTCACCTAGTCATCCTAAGAAAAAAATAATTAGAAAAGTAAAATGATCATCATGGCTGATGTAGAAACAACTCAGTATCAGAAGCTGAATTCCAGCCTCAGTATAACCCTATCAGGGACCCAAGCTTCTTGGGAACTTTACCTTGACTCCTAACTTGCTATTTCAGCCATTATAGTTCCCTTACCCATAATAAAGTTTCATTTATTTATCACTTCACTGATTTATAAATTAGATTTTATGCAGGTGAATTCTATTGAAGTTTAATTTCATACCAAGAATAATGGCAAAGATTGTACAGTATAAAGGAAAATGTTCATTGGGGTGGCAGAAATCTATCACTGCCAAATAGCTTGTTTGTTTATAACATGCTTAAAATATGTTAAAGTCAGTCGATCTCTTAGGAAACTAAGCAATTGTTATATAAAGAGAAAAATGACAGTTTCTAGAATAATTTGGAAGCTTCATTTCTTCCAAGGAGTTTCAACATAATTTTTAATAAACACAAATCCAATCAATATTATTCAAAGAATTTAATAAAATGGAAAATGCTGTGCTATTTTCCAGAAATAATTGTTAATGCTTTTCATGTTCTATTGGTAATCATTCTTAATATATTTTACTCATAGAAAGTGATAGTATGAAAGCAACTAAGACACAAACAGAAATGTCAACGTTTTTCTCACATTTAATTTACTAATAATTGATTCCTGTACTGATTCAAATTTTTATATACCATGCTTCGTCATTATTACTCGTGTAACAAATTACCTGAATACCTCACAGCTTAAAACATTAACATCTGACATGGTTTCTGAGACTGATGGCTTGCACCAGCTTAGCTGGTGATTCTAGCTCTGCAGTCTCATCTGACTGCTCAGCTTGGGGGGAAGAGGGAAGAAGCCACTTGTAAACCTGCTCACACTGCTGGCAGGCCTCCATTACTTGGTGGGTTTTGGCTCAATTCCTGGTTTCTTGCCAGATGAGACTTTCTAGAAGCTGAGTGTCCTCACATTGACAGCTCGATTCCCCAAAGCAAGTGACCCAAAAGAGGACAAGTAACTGCTTAAGATGAAGACCGGTATTTATAATATAAAACATACTAGCTGACAGATTATCACATCTTTGCTCTGCTCAAAGAGACCACCTGTGAAACAAAGTGTAAGGGGACTAAACAAATACTTAGAAGCAGGGACTATTGGGAGTCATTTTAGAAAGTTTGCTATCATATTATACTATTTCTCTCTCTTTTTTAAAAAAGATATATTCATTTTTATTGGAAAGGCAGATATACAGAGAGAAGAGACAGAGAGGAAGATTCGTCTGATGGGAAGTGGGGCTGCTGGGATTAGAACTACCGCCCATATGGGATCCCGGCATGTTCAAGGGGAGGACTTCAGCCATTAAGCTATTGTGCCAGGGCTATACTGTCTCTTTTTAAAAAGGAATATCAGGGCCCAAGCATAGCAGCCTAGTGCCTAAGGTCCTCCCCCTACATGCATCAGGATCCCATATGGGCGCTGGTTCTAATCCCGGCAGCTCCACTTCCCATCCAGCTCCCTGCTTGTGGCCTGGGAAAGCAGTCAAGGACAGCCCAAAACCTTGGTACCCTGCACCTGTGTGAGAGACCTGGAAGAAGCTCCTGTCTCCTGGTTCTGGATTGGCTTGGCTCTGGCCGTTGCGGCCACTTGGGGAGTGAACCAGTGGACAAAAGATTTTATTTTTTCTCTGTCTTTGCTTCTCTCTGTAGATCCGACTTTCCAAATAAAAAAAATTAAATCTTTTTTTTAAAAAAGGAATATCAGAAAAGAAATTCACACAAACATGACATCCACAAATATATTGTAATACAAGAAAATACAGTATACAAAAGAGTGGTTTGTATTTTCCTCAATTAGTTTTGCGGTTCTCTATTTTACTACACTGCTCTATCACTGTGGCATCACTACTATTTTGCTTACTATTATGGCACCCTCTCCTTGCCAGATCCCTTAATTTTAAAAAGTGATTACACCATTTCTGAAAAACAATAATTTTCCTTTAAACATGGGAATTGAATGAAGCAAAGATGAAAAATCAAGGGAGAAACATGCTAATTTCAAGAGGCAGAAATGAACTGACTGACTACTAGGGGACAAGTTAAGAGATTAATACTTGGAGAAATGTGGCACAGGCTTCCCAAACTTGCCTGAAGGAAAACTGGATGACAGAAAGGGAACCAACTACATGTGAACCTTAATATATCGGCTTGGTAGCTTTTTGTTTATATCTGGCATTTATGCGCTTTTGCTATTGCTGTATTCATTTCCGCATAGAGTAATATGACATTTGCGGCAAACAATAAAATGAAAATATTTGATTTCCCATTCTCCTATCCACCATGTTCCTTTTACCAAATGAATTATTCACCATGTATTAACCACTCTGACAAACAGCCCCAAACCCCAAGGGTGTAATGCAATATAGGTTGAGTCACATGTTAAATGCAGGTAGAGAGGTTAGAAGGGAAGGGGGAATTATTTAACCTATGCCCTCAGAGTGCCTTTAACATCTAAACCTTAATCTTTCCCAGGATTCTGTGCCTCTGATGATGAACGAGGTAGAATATGAAAGGTTATATAAGATGAGTCTGAAAAGCCAGCCCATAGGTGCTATACACAATTTCTGTGACTAGAATTTGATCACTTAGTCCCAACCAGAACCAGGGAAACAAACTAAAGCTATGTGACCACAGAAAAAAGGAAATGGAATTTGGTGACTACAAGGAGGTTTCTATTAAGGTTCCATTAGTTTACCTGGATGATATGAAGGCAGTTTCGCAAGACCTCACCCAAAAAGCCCTGATTCAGTTCCTCAATGTATATGATTTTCTTCTGCTTTATGCTTTGAAACAGTTATCCTTCAAATTTATAGGAATAAGAATGGATTTTAGTAAATCTTAAAGCTACCCAACAAACTATGACAACAGGATCTGAATGAAGAAGCAGAACAATTTGGGAGCTGCTGTGAGTTCCTGAACGAGGTTGTGGTATTATTAAAATCACTCGAGCTTAAACTCTAGGTGATCAATAAACACAAGTTGGGCCCAGCACAGTAGTCTAGTGGTTACAGTTCTCATTTTTTATTTGCCAGGATCCCATAAGCGCACCAGCTCATACCTCAGCTACTCCACTTCCCTCCCAGGCTCTTGGCTTTGGATCATCTCAGCTCCGTTGTAGATACTTGGGGAGTGAGCACAGTGGATGGAAGATCTTTCTGTCCTCCTCTCTGTAGATGATGCTCCAATAAAAATAAACAAATCTTTACAATAAATACAAGTTATGGCAGTGCTAAATTGCAAAGTTCCTTTTTGATTCCAAATTATGAGAAACCTTTTTTAAAATAATGCAGTTCCTAAGTCTCTTCTTGTACTGGGTCTATATGTGCAATCAACATTTAAAAAACATGTCAAGTAAAGCAATCTGTCTTACAATGTATTTATATGACTGAATTCAATACATGGTCACTGTACCATTTGAAGAAAACAGAAAACGTAATAAAAACTCAGATTTCTAACACTGAAATTCCAATATTTGAAGAGTGAAATAAAGTCTAAAACCTTAAAGTCAAATGATTTGATATTATTTTTCCCCTTGATTGACTTCCTTTTGTTATTGAGCATTAAATGACTCGTGAAATCAGGTATCATCTATTTCTTTACAATCATGTATTTATCTGACTTATTTCTAGGGAAAAGAAATAGCTTTTTCCAGTTATCAGGAGTTCCTGGGCAACTGATAGCAAATATTTAATGCTGAATTTAAAATGTAATAAACTATTTCTTCTTGGTAATACAGCTGAGGATCTTCTCAATACTTAGATTATTTAATTCAGGGTTTTATTTAGATTGCCTTTACTGAGTATTAACCTCTTGTTTTACAATTTTGGTTTAAAATAATTTTGATTTCATGTACAATACTATCTATATTTCACTTTTCCTCGTTTCTATACTTCTAAATTGCTGGTCCCCCAAATTTTTACTTAATACTCGTTCTTTTTTTATTACCTATCTTCTGCAGGTTCAAGGATCGCGGGTCACTATGTTAATTTGCCTTACTTTCTTATTCATGTGGTTTTTTAAAAATCATTATTTTTTATGATTTGAAAATCAAGAGTTGGGGAGACAGAAAGCAAGTGAGGCAGAGTAAGGGAGAGAGATAAGAGAGAGAAAGTTAATAAAAGAGTCATTGGAGCATAAAACCAAATGAAAACAAAACAAAAATCCCACAGCAAATGGCTTTCACAGATGTTTGAAGATACAAATGATACAAGACCTTAAACAGTTTTTATTAAAGGTAGTAATGAGGGGCCAGCATTGTTGTGTAGTGAGTAGACACACTGCCTGCAAAGCCAGTATTCTATATGAGCACTGGCTTGTGTCCCAGCTACTCCAGTACCAACCCAGCTCCCTGCCTATGACCTGGGAAAAGCAGTAAAAGGTGGGACAAGTGTTTGGGTCCCCAACACCCACATGAAAGACCTGGAAGAAGTCGTTGACTCTTGGCACAGTCTGACATAGCCCTGGCCATTGTGGTCATCTGGGGAATGAACCAATAAATGGAGATATTCATCCTTTCTTTCTCTTCCTTCCTTCCTTTCTCTTTTTCTTCCTTTCTTTTCTTCCTATCTATTTATCTATCTTCCAAGTAAAATAAATCTTTTTAAGAAGGCAGTAATGAGAAGAAAGGTCAAGCAGAAGAAAAACATCCTGTAACTATGAACCCTTCCATCCAGATGCTGCAGGCTGTTTACCCTTTAAGAGCAGAATTTTATATCTTTAGCTTAGCACAACTATTCACTCAGAATTTGCCAAATGAGCACACCAATGAAGTCATGCATGAATGGTTAGAGCTATGATACCTTTGCATGTCTCAAACAAAACCAGAAATCTTTTCATGTTGATATGGAAATTGATGTGTAGCCTACAAGGAGAAAGCCTAAAAATCAGTTTGGTATTTTGAATGAAGATTTTTTGAAAAAGCAAAGTAGACATTCTTAAAATGTTTTCAGGGGTCTAGTCCACCAGTTGATTTTCTATTGCCTGTACTGACAAAAAGCTGTCCAGTGACATTGAGAATGTCTCCTGATTAGAAGTTTCATTTTTGGTTCTACAGTTCCTGATTCACAACAGAATCCTCAAGAATGAAATAGTTTGTTACTATTGTAAAATCAAATACTTTATTCTATTTGGAAAATTGTAGAAGAAAACAGAAATGTGTTACATTTCCACCATTTTAAAACTGTGTTAATAGAAAAATGCAAGAAACATATTCCTCTCATTTTAGAATATGAGGGAACAATTTGAACAGGTTTACAAAATTGTTCACATTACTTTATCCTCTATTTTTCTGTTACTGAATTTTTAAAATTTATTTTCATTTGCCTGAAAGGCAGAATGAGTAAGAACACATGTATGCACAAGCCAGAAATTAAATTTCCATCCACTGGTTCACCCTGCATATGCCTGCAACAGCTGAGGCTGGGACAGGCCAAGCCAGGAGCAACGAGCTTAATTCAGGTCTTCCACATCGGGTGGCAGAGACCCAAGTGCCTGAATCATCAGCAGGTGCCTCCCATGAATTGCCTCAGCGTGAAGCTACAATCCAAAGGGATCTTACTAGGGGCATACCAGGTGGTATTTAACCCACAGTTTCACAATATCTGTCAATAACCCTTTTCTGCACACTTTATATATCTATAATCCCTAATCTTCTGTGAGGTTCTCAGAGGCCAAAAACAAAGTCTTCAATTTGGATTCCCATTACAATGCTTGGTGTACGGTAGATCATCTTACGTTTAAGTAGAAAAAAAGTTTGGTAACAAGAAGTTTATTTCAATAGGTTTGTCTTTTAAAAACAGCCTTAAAAATGGAAAACTCTCTTAACCATAGTTTGATCCTCATATGATATTTAACATAGTCATTAACTTACTAAAATATTACACATACTGCCTAAAACCTCGTCAGGCCAAGAGGTTTCCTTTATTTTTGTCCTATCTTCCCCTCAAATAAGTGAGGTTCTCTGTTTCACTTGTAATTACTCCAACTGTGGGTGTGTAATGGACAAGTCAAAACTCAGTATTTACTTATTTGCTGAATTTTCAATGGTACACAAGGGTACATGTACTGGAATACAAAAAATCCAACTGGCACATATGGAACAAATTGAAGGGCAGCATACAGTCCAGTTTTAGGAAAATATGTCCATTCTTAACATTTTTGGATGAGTTCAGGAATTCCAACATGAGCTATGTATGTTCCAAAGACATAGCCACTGACAGTCTGTTTTCTCCCTGGCATATGGACTTTGCATTCTTCTACCTCACCTCAGGCATTCTGTATATTTTCCTTCCTATCTGCTCTCACTGGATAACCAATGTTTATCCACCAATGTGCTCTGAAACATTACTTCTTCAGGTTTATCTGAGTCCATTCAGATGCCTCCAGAGCACCCTGGAGTGAGTTATAAATATCTGTGAAGCGCTGCCTTTTGGGGAGGTACAAGCTAAGTGGATCCCCCACCTCACTGCATGGGGTAAGCCAAAAGGCACATCTGATGGAAGTTGTTTTATCAACAATCCAGACAATACACAGTTACTTCTTTTATTTATGATCTCTGCCCATTATACTTCCATGTTAAAACAACCTAAATGTATATCTATAGGTCTCTATGCTTCCCGTTTAAAATCTGAGGCCAAATTCACCATCTAATATTTATGAGGCATACCTAACTTCAAAATGGCTGATGCAGTGTAAGTAGTGTACACAGGAAGCAGGTTGTTTAAGTCACTGTTAAGACACTGTTACAGAGGGAGAACTGCAAACCAGGACATTTGATCCTGAAACTTTGCATGGTAGGTGTGAGGGTACAAGCCAATGAAATATGGGCCAAGCGAAACATTCACCATAGGCCTTTGATCCAGAATTTCATTCCCCTGTTTTTGGCTTTTTATCTTGTAGGTATACACATATTACTTTTATTTGTTCCTTTCTAAAATCTCATTTATTTGAGAGGGAGGGAGGAAATAAATGAGCACTCCCATCTGCCACTTCACTCCCTAACTGCCTGAAATGACCACCAACTGGGACTGAAGTTTATTAACTGGTAATGCCATCCAAGTTTGAAACATGGGTGACAGGAACCAAGTCACTTTGGATTAGCGCTGCCATCTCTGAGGACCTGTACTAGCAGGAAGCTGGAATCAGATGTGAACACCTTAAACAGCATCTTAACCACTAGGCTAAATGCCTGCTCCCTCTTTCTTTCTAGATATCAAAAAGAAGCAAGCAATGTATGGTTCTTCATTAACAGAATAATACAGAAGACAGATATGTCTTCTCAGGTGTCCTCCTTTCCAATCATTCATTTTTTTCAGTTCCATAATTAAAACACACCCAAAGATGGAATCACATGATGGAATGACTATGTATAATAAAAACTCGGTCACATTTAATTCATAATTATAACAAATAGCATAGCTAATGTATTTTTGGTCATCAGTATTCAGGAAAGGGCTTATTCCAAAATCTGTGGCAAACAATGAATGCTAATGTTTCTTAGTCATCCGTTTGTTTTCCACAGCCTTTATAGATGGGGTTTGTGCTGAATATTTTAGTTTTAAAAGCACAGGAAAAGAAAACCTGATAGGCTTTCCAACTAATCCTAACTAATGTAAATTGCTAAGTTGTCTGGTTTAATAACTACTTATGTATGGATCAGAATTAATATACTGCTGACTTCACCCTGCCCTACACCTTGCTCTGATCCCTTTCTTAATACTTGGCTTAAAATTTCAAATGAAATTAATCATAACCAGAAAGCCAGAAATAACCTAGAAGCCACATTCATACTTTCAGAATACCCATATATCATCCCAAACATGCCTCTATTCTAAGGATTTCCCAAGCCACATGCTAGAAGTTTCTGTATATTCTTCAAGTGATTTATAAATCAAAGCTCGCCTTTTCTTTATCATCCAAAAAGAAATCTTCATCCATTCTGTATAAGTTAAAATAGCTTTCTTCCCCCTTATTTTGCTTATCTCACTTAAAACATTAAATAGGTAAATACAACTTAGTCCTTTATCCCCAAAGCAAGATAAACCTGAGAGAAAAAATAGAGAAATTTTAAATTGATAATTATGTTTCTTATAGTGTAGAAAAATACTGATTATGATCTTAAGAAATTGTTACTTCTCTATTTTAGTCATCTAAGCTATGTGCAAAACAAATAATTTTGACCTTTGAAAACTATTCCATATTTTAGCCAACTTAGTTAGCTTTGCACATAGCTTAGATCTACTAAGTGGAAAGAGTCCTTCTCTGTCCCTATAACCAATCCCAGAAAAAGAGGGACTGTGTGACATTTTTTTCTATATTCAGTCCCAAAACATTTGGAGTGGTCTGTTACTGCAATTAGCCTATGCTAATTTGCTTATTTTCTTCCTTTATGGCTTAAAAACCTCCCCAACCCTGTAGAAATTTTTCTGTAAAGTTTATTTTTGCTTTCTTGTTTCATTTTACTTCATCTCAGATGAAGGAATTTGTCTAATATGATCCTACAGTATCTTTTCTTTCTCCACCTCTAACTAGTTTTCTGGCTTTTTTTAAAAAGATTTATTTATTTTTATTGGAAAGGCAGATATACAGAGAGAAGGAAAGACAGAGAGAAAGATCTTTCATTTTCTGGCTTACTCCCCAGGTGGCCACAAAGGCTGGAGCTGAGCCAATCTGAAGCCAAGAGCCAGGAGCTTCGTCTGGGTCTCCCATGTGGGTGGCAGGATTCCAAATCTTTGGGCTTGACTTGGTTACTTCCCTAGACCACAAGCTGGGAGCTAGATGGTAAATGCAGCAACCAGGACACAAACCTGCAGCCATGTGGGATTCTGGCACTTGAAAGGGGAGGATTAACCAACTGAGCCATTGCATCAGATCCTACCTAGTTTTCCAATATTCTGTATCAAAAACAGTCCATGAAAACCTATAATCTTCCTGATCACTCCAGCCAAGGCACTGACACTGTGTGTTAAACCTAGATTTGAGATTACACTTCCCAGGAGACAATAAATTACCACCTGTGAGGGTGAGCCATTAAAGGGTTTTGCTCAGGGAGTGATATGTCTGTACTTGTTTTTTAGAAAAAAAAAAAAAAAAGCTTGGTTGCAGTAGAAGTTATGGTTTTAACAACGGTTGAATGATGAAGAAAACTGCAAGGGACCCTGAAATGCACTTGAGAAATGATTCAAAAAGAACTATCAAGGATAGAGTGGTTCTGACTTGGTAACAACTTAATTTGGACATTAAAATTAGAAGAAACTATAGAAGATCTCTTAGAAAGTTCTTAACTGCCAAGGACTAAATCTGGAGCCCAGAGTAAGCTGACTTTCAAGTGTCCATGGGGCATGCAAAGTGGGAAGTGTCCTGCAGATGTAACATTCAGAGAACATGTTGTGCTAACTAAGAGTATGGGTATGGGAATTACAACCATAATTGAAAACCTTTGAATGCTTTAATCCAGGAAAAAAATTAAAACCAAGGAAAAGATACAGAGCTTGAACTGACTGAAGTCTAAATGATGCTTTCTTTTTGGAAATGGTTGAAGAATTAGTGAAAAGGACCTAGGCCTGGCTTGAAATACAGAAAAAAAAAAATCAGGGCCCCAGAAGTTTAGAGATAAGAAAGTTACAAAATAATTTCAATATGCAGTTTAATCCCATCAGTCATTCATGTGCATTTATTCATTTTTTTTTCAGGAGTGTCTGTTCTTGAAAGGTACTAAGCATACTTTCTCTCTCTTTCTCTCTCTCTCTATTTTTCTCTCAGATACGTCAGGTTTGGCCAAAGTCCTTAAAGGTAAGTCAACTATGGTGCTCAGTTTATCCCCGTATCCAAGGTCCTTGCGTTCAGTTACCTGTAGTTGCATTTAAAAAGCTTTAAAAATATTATGCCTGGTATTTTCAGTTATTTTCATCAGATCATTTGATCCTGGTGCCTTGCCATTGCCGCATGGAAGACCTAATTTCCAAATATGGGGGTGGGGAGAGTTCTGTGTGAAAATGTATTGTGCTGTACAAAAATCTAAACAGATATGTTAAACAAATTGCTGAGTAATCACTTGCGCAGCTTCTTTAAATAATGTATGCTGCTACAGCATTTAAAGAGTTAGCTTTACAGGCTATTAAGTCAACTACTTACTGAGTACAGAAACAAAACAAGTCAAATTATTTGGAATGTTGATAGTTGAAGAATAATCAAACATACCCACAGTCTGACTTGTTAAAACCACTTCCATTGTTACAGTCACAGTCTGCACCATCACGATCTGCCACCTACAATGCTACTGCAGCCTCCAGACCTGCCCTTCCTTTCTCAGCCAAATGCAGAAGCTGTGGCTGTGATTCCATTCAGATGTAAGGTGGGTCGTGTCATCTGTCTGCACTGAGCCTTTCCCATTTCCAGCTAAATAAAAGCCAATCACTGCTAGGAACCACTGTTCTCTACTTTCTCCACTGCAGCTCACCTCCATCTTTGTCTTCCCTCAAGGGAGCAGGGCATTCTTGCCCAGAGAACTTTATTTTCTCTTCCTCATTCCCTTGTGATCCTGTTCAAATGGTTATCTTAATAAACTCTCGACAGTACACTTAAAAATGAACCCTCCCCTCAACCCACTCAGCCCTCCACATTCCTTTTCCTTGTTTTATTTTTCCCCACAGCACTTATCTTTTAATGCATTATCTAAACAAATGCATTGATGTTTGTAAATTCATTGACCAATTCTTGGCACATATGCGATACAGCAGTTTATTCAATAAAAATGGATAGAGTAATAATTCACATTTAGGTTTATTGTCTGATTCCACTAAGATATTTCTGCTTTCAGTTTACTGTATCCCTAGTATCCAGAACAATGGCTAGCATATCATACTGCTAAAAAAGTATGCTGAACAAATAGAAAGATCTATAAAAATACAATAAAAGCTACTGGAAAAGAACTGAATTTGTTAAATTTCATTTTATATGCTTTGAGAAAAAGAAGTCTTCCCATAAGACAAAGTCCTCAAAGACCACTCTCCAAACAGAAATGTAATTAAAATTCAAATTTCAAAACTCTTTACAGTATGCCAAAGGTGCATTTATCTAAGTGAAAGTATTGTGAGCTCCCCTGAAGATCAGCACTCTTGACCCACTACTCCCTGGTGTGGCTCTCCAAACAGGTGTAGAATATAAATTACACGTTCAAACAAAAGAGAAAATGAACTTGTTTGTTGTTCAGTTGTTGGGAAATAACTCAAGAAAAGATGGAATTTCCAGATATTAGCCAAAATGCTGTACGGCACAATTGAAAAAAAATTAAGATTTGGCATTAGCAAATAATCCAGCCCCTAATTCCCAAATCCCATAGAATAATCTCTCTTTAGTCAAAACCTCAGTTTCTGTACTTGTATGCAATTCGCTTGCCTCTTCTGAGATGTTTTAAAAAGCATGCAAGCATAATCTGGTATTTGAAATAACCCAACCATATGATACACATTCAGAAGACAGTGTTTCGCCAGTTACACTCACTCTGGCCTATTGACTGCTGTCATTTATATGTGGCAGCCTGTGTTCTCTGGCCCTCTTACCATAGAATTCATTCCCATTCCACGCCTCTTGCATTCAAGTTATGATCTAAGACATTCTTAATAAGGGAGAGGCTAAAGTCTTGTTAGGTACCAGAGTCTGACAGTAAGGGTGTGAGGCTCTGGGTGCAGCTGGAGAAAGCAAGGTTTTTGGAGCGATGTGAAGGTAAACTGATTATCGCTCACAGATGCACAGTCTGTAACAGGACCTACAGTAATGCCTTCACAAATTTTAGTTTTAAAGACATTTAGGTCATTTAACATCTCTACTGAAATCCTGGGAATCCCTTCAGTGAATTTTGCAACTTAATTTTATGAATTATCAGCAATTTGAGAAAAACTAAGAGATTTGAGCCAAGTCATATTTCACTTCAGACAGTTTAGGTTCTATATTCATTTTACTGACATAATTTCTTTCCATTGCACCTGTGTTGCACTAAAGTTAGGCTTTTAGAGATAGCTAACATTATCTCTAGATGATGACAGGCTAGTTTTGTCTTATGGAAAACAGGTTCTAGGTTAAAGATTTGAGGTTCTAAGACAGGCATTTTCCCTGCAGTGAGAAGGCATGTAATTTCAGATTGTTATCTTTTCATTATCTGGGAATTACAGTGCTAAATAAGGGCCAAACACCATACCTGAACCATGCTTCTACAAAACATTTAGATATTATAGCCCTTTAAGGCCTGTTAATTCATAATTACTAAAGGGCTAAGGCTAATTACTTAACCCATATTCTGTTGCTATAACAGAATATGAGATGGGAGTGGGGTAGGGGGACTATAAAGCGAAGAAGTTTATTTTGGCTCACTGTTTCAGGGGCTACGAAGTAAGACTGTGTAGGTTCTTGTAAGCACTTTGTGTTGTGCCAACTCACAGCTCACAAGCAGAAGCAGTAGCAGGCACATGCGGAATAGGAGCATGTCAGTGACAGACCCAGGGATGGGGTTAGCATTGCTTTAAAAACAAACAAACAAACAACAAAATAGCAAACAAAACAACCCTCTGCTCTCAAGGTAACTGATCAATCCAGTCCCCAGAAACATCACTTAACTCCCAGAGGCTAATCAACTCTAAAAGCCCCTCTGTCTGTAACCCTACATTTGGAATCAAACCTCAGCATGACTTTTGGAGAGGACAAATCATGTTCAAACCATAGCACGAGGCTTTCAAACGCCTCTGTGATTACAGTCATAGTGAATATGCAAAGAATACATTTATTCCATCACTCAAATGTTGAGCTGTGTGTGTGTGTGTGTGTGTGTGGGTGGGTGGGTGGGTGGGTGGGTGCACGCGTGTGCCAGTCATTGTATCTACGAGTACTAAGCCAAATGAATGAGAACATAGCCCTTGCCCTTGGGAAACTGGTCTCACAGAGGTGACAAATAAATGATTACAAAAATCCATCTCTGATACCGTCTGAAGACTTACAGGATGTTATGAAATAGGGACTCTTAGCTCTCCAAAGGGGTGGAGACTGAAGAGAATCAGGGATTTCTGGAGGAACTGAAGGAACAACTGAACTCTCAAGTATCATCAGGAGTTTGGTGGGAGGGAGGTTGGTAGAGAAATTAGTTACTCTTTGGATAAGGGAATAACGTGCATCAAGGTCTAAAAGGGAGACAGAACTTGACCTTTTCCAGAAACACAAAATTCAACACGGCTACAGTTTCAGTTAGGAAAGAGGAATGAAGTGTCCAACCATGAAGCTGAGACCAATCACGGGGTAAGCAGAAGAAAGCTTCCTAGGGTCTCTTACAAATCAAAGAGTTTGGGCTTAATTCTAAGAGCAATTGGACGTTGTCAAAGAAGTCTGAAATGAGTGGTGAGAGATAAAATCTGCATCAATCACCTCTTTAACAAATAGTTAAATTAGAAGAGCACTTCTAAATTATAAGAGTCCAAAAACAGTACCAAATTATGGAGAGATGGTGCTCTACAGTGTGAAATCTAAGAGAGCTTTTAAATAAGCATTTTTGCCTTCAAAACACTGTAGGAGACCATTAACCTCATCAAATGGAAGCTCTTGACAATGGTCTTTTATTCCAGATGAGTACAATTCAGGAATTACCCATTAAGCTTATGACAGAAATAGTAATCCATGTCAGAAAAAAAATTACCAAAGTAGAATCTGACTTTGTGGTATTCCACAGGAGTACAAATTAAATCTCAATCATATAAACATCATGCTGTCAACCTCAGAATTTCAGTATTGGAATTACTGAACATTATTTTGATCCAACATCTCAGTATAACAGATAAATAAAAAATTATTTCTTTGTAAGATAATCAGAAATAAGCAATAATTTGAGACTAGAACTCTTTTTGAACAATTCAGCTTATCATAATAGTTACCCTCAATATGTGCAAAAACAGTGTCTCTACCCAGGTATTTTGAATACCAACACTGCTTCTGATTGCCAACTTTGAGTATCCATACCCTTGGACTGCCCTACACTCCTGTCCCAACACAGTACCAGATTCTGGGTTCCTGGAGCTCAGATCCTTCACCCTGGACAAGGTCCGTTTGCCTTACTATGAGCAGCCCTATAGACCCCCATGCGGAGGAACTCAAGTCTCCCTCCTGCTTTCCAGGGAGGAACTGAGGCGTACCTGCTGGCCATGTGCAAGACCTTGGGAGCAGACTCTTCAGGCCTCGATGAGTCATGAGATTACAACCTCAGCCAACAACCTCCCAAGTGACCTGTGCCAAAATTGCTCAGTGAAACCACTCCTAGATGCCTGACTAGCCAGTGCTACATTTGGGGCTAATTTGCTATAAAAAAAAAATCACTAAACACTATATAAAATTAGTATATTCTTAATAAACCACACTCCCCTTGACACATAAACAGTATTTCTTTTCTAAACAACATCTTGACTTTAAAATATTACTATTGGTGATACCTTCCTTCTAGAAGAACAGGTGATTAAGTGGCTTATGGAATAGCTAACAGGGTACTTAACTTAAAATTTATAGGTCACCGATTCTAATTTAACCTCAGTACTTGGCAACTAGATGTAGTTGAAATGTGGCTGCAAATAGTATTGCTCTTAGCTGCATGTTCCCATTTCAACACTTTAAAAAAGATTAAATCTCAGGGTATACAAACATCTGAATTTAAATTAAAACTATCACTTTCTCTTTAGTCCCTCGTAGGATGCTGAATCAGGAGGAAACAGTAACATCTCTGTTGATGATGATGAACATGTGCAAAATAATCACATTTCTAGTCAAAGAAAACCTTAAGTATTTTTTCTTTGTAAAAACATCCAGATAGAGGAATGACAGTTGAGCAACTCCTGACCTCTCTTCGAAGTTTCTTCCTTCTATATTCTCAACCCAATTACTCAGCAACCCATCAGAAACTATTTATTGAACCCTTTCTCCACAGCAGCCACGGGAATATAATAGGCTGTACCTTCATATGCCTTTTTATGTGGGAGTAGAAGAAGGTTACAGTGCAGTGATAATTAACAGGGAAGGAGAAGCATATGCTCAGAGGAAGCACCTGGTAGGGGACCCATCCCAGTACATTGATGGGGAATGATGAGGGAAACTCTAGCAAAAGAGCTTTATGGAACTGACGTCCAAGCTGAATGTTAAGGCATCAGAAGGTATTTCAGGCAAAAAGAACTCCCTTTACAAAGGTCTAAAGGCAAGCTGAGTTACACTCCGAAAGGTTTGGCTGCAGCATAGAGAAAGCTGATGAGAGCCCCAGGGGAGTGCAATCCAAGAATGGGCACAAATCCTTACACTGGGTTCTCCCACTGCAGAACTAACACAGGAAATTTTTTTTAAGAAAACAAATCTTTAATTCCCTGACTTTTTGCACCCTGTCTGGAAGCACTTATTTATATCACAGGCCTGGAATGCCAGTCCAGTTTGGCAAAGATGTTAGTGGTAAGAGTTCTGAGGTTAGCAAAACTTACACTGGAGGCGGGTATTTAGCTTAGTGGTTAAGATTCCCTCATCCCACATCAGAGTACCTGGGTTTGCTTTCTGGCTCCTGACAGCACAGACCCTCAGAGGTGGCAATGACGGCTCAAACAGTGGGGTTCCTGCTTTGCGTGGGAGACCTGCACTGTTTCAGGCCCCTGGCTTTAGCTCTGGTCCAGCCCTGGCTGTTGTTGCCATTTAGGGAGTAAATAAGTAGACAGGATCTCTATTTAACTCTCTCTCTCTCTGAAATAAAAAACAAAAATGAAAAAAAAAAACAGCTTTGAATCCCTGCTTGAGAACAGCCATAATATCAATATTAGGTTGCATAATATAAAAAATACGAAGTACTTTTCACATTCTAGGTGCATGAAATATTTTTTTAATTTCCTCCCCAGTTACCTTCCTTCTGAGACCTCAGCTGGCCTTCAAGCTGAAGGCCCCATCTACACGAGACCTTGCAACCTGACAGAGTTCAAAGTTTCTCTTGGCTACTCTCCCACACCCCTCCCATTCAGTTCTACAGTTTTCCCTCCTGCACTGAACATTACCCTAGGACAAACTACAAGTATTCCACCCCAGCAATTCCTGTCCCATAGCACAGGCATAGAGTAATAAACATTCTATCACACTATCTGTACTTTATATTTGCATATATACTAGACCCCATTACTCCTTCTGATAATATTGTGAGTCTTGTAACCACTACTTGGCAGATAACAGTCCTAGGTTCAGAGTCTCTCTCATTTTCTAAACAGTCCTGTCAGCTCCATGAAGACTTTCCAGCCCAGCTGCAATAGACTTACATTTTTTAGCATAATTTCAGTTTTTTTTAAGCATTGTTAGAGGGCCCAGCATGGCAGCCTAGTGGCTAAAGTCCTTGCCTTGCATGCACTGGGATCCCATATGGGTGCTGGTCCATGTCCCGGCTGCTCCATTTCCCATCCAGCTCCCTGCTTGTGGCCTGGAGAGGCAACTGAACGTTGGCCCAAAGCATTGGGACCCTGCACCCACATGGGAGGCCTGGAAGAAGCTCAGTTCCTGGTTTTGGATCAGATGTGCTTAGCTCCAGCTGTTGTGGCCAACTGGAGAATGAACCAGCGGACAAAAGATCTTTCTCTTTCCGTCTCTCTGTAGATCTGTTTCTAATAAAAATACATAAATCTTTTAAAAAATGATAACAGCTCAGAAAAGCACGGACTTTTACAACTATGGACTCTTTCACCAATTTCTACCCTTGTATCCTTCACAGGTTCTGTATTCTGTGTGTGAAACTAGAGGAGGAGTGGTGGTAGCAGAATCTTCTCAGAGTATTATGACTGTCAAAGAACCACTCCCATCACTTCAGCAGTATTGCTTCCCATTGACCTACTTGCTGGTTTCACTCAGAAAGATAAAACTGTTTCCTATCTTCCTATTAAGAAACTCTGTTCTCTGACAGGGAAAACAAAGGCACAATTTAAAGGTTTAATTATTCAGATCAACATTGGCTGCTGAGTTAAAATGGAATTGTTCTCTCATGTGACTGGCATAAGATCCCTTGCTGGTCACCTGTTTTAAGCCAAACCTCGAATGCATGGTGTACCTCACTTCTGCAGAGCTCAAGCTGGGCCCTCAAAACACCTACTCCTACTTCCCAAAGCTGCCCCAGTCTGTCTTTTTCCAACTCCCTCCTTTTCAGTGCTTCTCTGAAGGCTGACAGTTTAAACCTATCTGGATCTTTACTAAGGGGAGATTCCTGGATCCCCACATGGGCCCAAATCACCACCCAGCAAGGAGCCATCAGTTTTGTTAGTATCCTGTTACTCCAGTAGCAAAGGCCCTGAATGAAGTCTGGTCCAGGTTGTACTTGAAGTAAATGGTTTTAAGGTAAAGAAAGGGAAGAAATGCTGAGTCAGACAGTGAGGTGTGTTTAACTCCTCACCTCCCTCAGGGGCTCTAGGCTGTGCGCACCTCACAGAAAACTAGAAACCAGTCTACACTTCAGGAACCATGTTCTTCATTGAGATTCTTCCTTCAAATGCTTTGTGGAAATCCTGGAAAAAAAAAAAAAGGATATCTACAGAATATGCTAGCTGGCATTAACCCAAACAATGAAGCACATGAGTTGGTATAACTCTTTGTCTATCTTCACAATCCAAATTCTCTATTCCCCGCTCAAGTTTTAAATAGCCAGGTTTTATTTGTTTTTAGATTAAAAAAACTTAAAAAGACCTGCAGATACGAAGCAATATCAGGAAAAAAGATCAACTTTCACCATCCCCCAAACCTAGCATAAAATCTTAAACCTTCTGGTTTAGGCAGTTTGGAGTACTCCAAAAACATTGTTAATGCCTGCGATGTAAAGTAGCTGGCATTTTTAATGGAGGGTTTGGACGTAAATATTTCCTCAGGGCGGGGCATTGGTCAAACAGTTGCTAGTGTCCTTGCCTATGTAATGGTGGTATCACAGACAGGCCATTCAAGACACAGAATTCGAGGAACCACATTTGAGTGGCTGCAATCAAGACTAAGGAGGACACTAGGGGATGAAGCATTGTTTGAAACATTAGAAATCCTCCGTCTGTGGAATATAATCTCATCAGTCCGGGAACGGGGCTGGTATTGCCTGTTAGCTTAGGACCACTGGCTTTCCTCTCATTAGCTCAAGAGAAAGAGAAATGCGGCTTTTCCAAAGGAGTTCCTCCAGCTCTGTGATATTTGCACATCTTACCTGCCTTTCAGTTACAAATCCACCTCCTTCAGGAGAAGTGTGAAAAAGCAAGAGCAATCAATAATAATAAAAATCCTCTCGGCTATAAATCAGCCACGTGGAGTTACTGCTGCGGCAGCGGCAGCCCTGACTTCCTGGTTTGCTTCCTGCAAGCCGGTCAGCGGGGGGCTCAGGGCTAGGGGCGAGTGAGGCTGCAAGGTGCGGCGAGAGCCGCTGCTCAGGCGGCAGTGGCCCCAGGGGCCCTGGAGGACTCGGCGCCGAGGACTAGAGTTGAGGTCCAGAATTACAATAAAAGTTTGGGAACCTGGAAGCCTGAAGAGCTGAGCTGTAGGGGCAAAGGCTAAGGAGACCAGACCCGGGGGGGAAAAGTCGAAGTTAGTTTCGACGTAGCTGAGGGTTCTGAGGCTTGGGAAGAGGAAAAGGAGCGGGTGGCGGACTGAAAAAGGAGGAAGCTCGGAGGTGCGAGGACACCGGTGGGCTCGAGCTCTGCTGAGGCAGCCGCAGGGGAGAAAGGGGGCCGCGGCAGAGCGCGGTCCGGGCCCGCGGGCCACGGGGAGGGGCCGGAGGGAAGAGCCCAGGGGAAGGTAGAGCTGAGGGGAGTTCCGGATTTGGAGCTGAAAAGGGCAGGCGGCGGAGAGGGCGGCAGCCGGAGCGCCAGGGGTGGGGGAACGTGAAGGAGGCGGCGAGCCCGAGAGGAGGGGGAAGGAGGGAGGGGAGAGCTGTGGCGGCGGCTGCGCCGGGCTGTGTGTCTCTCGCCGCCGGAGGAAGATGAGGCTGAAGATTGGGTTCATCTTACGCAGTTTGCTGATAGTGGGAAGCTTCCTGGGGCTGGTGGTCCTCTGGTCTTCCCTCTCTTCGCGGCCGGACGACCAGAGCCCGTTGAGCAAGATAAGGGTAAGTGACCCGCCCGGCCCCCTTCGGAGGCGGGCGACCTGCAACTTGTGTTGTTTGCGCGCGCGCGCGTGGTTGTGTGTGTGTGTGTGTGTGTGTGTGTGAGGGGGACGCAGGGGGCGGCGGGGTCGCGGCGCGGCGTTGGCGCCGCAGCTCCGCAGGTGGTGCAGGCGCAGCGCAGGGCCGTTCGGGGGCGCCGAGCCCCCCGCGCACCCTGTCCACCCTGGCCGCGGCCGGCCCGCCCCTTCCTCCCGCGCTTCCTCGCTCCGGGGGCTCCGCACCGCCTCCGACACCAGCGCTGTTCCTGCCGCGGGTGCCGGCGGCTGCTGAAGCGGCTTCCCTCCGCCCCGGGACTGCTCCGAGGTCCCGGGGGCCGCAGCCCCTCGCCCGGCACCCGAGTCTTCGGTGCCGGGACCGCCGCGATGGTGGCGAGAGCGGGGAGGGGGAGGACGCGGGGTTGGTCCAGGCTGCGGCCTGTGGCGCGTGCAGGCCTGAAGGAGGCGAGATGCGGCCACCGGCGGGTCGGATGGACCAGGCCTTTTGGTCCAGTCTCCCCCCCCCCCCCCGCCACCTCCCGTCCCGGGGAAGGGGGTGCTCCTGGCCCGGCGCTCCCCAGCCACCCCGCCGGGTAGTGGGAGGGCGATGGCGCCCCGCCTCCAGCTCCTAGGGAGAGCGCCGCCTCTCCCTCCACTCCGGTGGCTGGGAGACCCGGTGCGGTGTGCGGTGGAGGCCTCGCCCTGGACCGGCCGTTCTTCTGGCTTTCCTGCACGAAGGGAGGGGCAGTTGGCCGGGGATTGCCGAGGGGCGTCCCCGCCCCACTAGCCGAGAGCCGGGCGTCTGGGGAAGCCCCTTCCCTGCGGGCGGCGCTCCGGCACTGCTGAGGGGACTGGGCGCCAGTTTCCCTTTCTGGGCTGCCACAGGGCTGCTCCGGCCGGAAAACTAACTTGTGCTGCGGGCCGGCCGGCTGCCCGCCCCGCGGTAGCTTCCCGGCTCGCCCAGCCCGACGCTGCGGGGCGCGGCGGCGCGGAGCTCCTGCGGCTCCACTGGGACGCATTTGTCTGCCACCCGGGACGCGAGTGTTAGCTCTGACGCTACCCGGCTTTTGAGGGTTTAGTCAGGCGCCTGGGAACGTTAGTTACTGCCAGCCGTGCCGCGCGGGCAATGGGCCGCGGTGGCTGCGGCTCCAGCGCTGCAGCACCTGGCGGAGTGTACCGGCATGATCTCCCCCAAGCCTGACCCTGTCCACTGAGCTAAGCCCTTACGGCCCGGCCCCGGCTCTTGCATCCCGTACCTGGGATGCTCCCCCGCTCTTCCTCCCCGGGGCCTGATGCTTGTGGGGGTACTAGAGGGTATGAGGGGTTCTGAACCACAGAGGTGGGAGGAAGTGCTTTGTGCAAATAAGGTCAGCCTTGGCTTTTACGTGAGCTTTTTTTTTTTTTTTATTAACTTCTGGAAAGTTGGCACAGGGAAGTTGGATGATAGGATGTATTCAAAGAGTAAAGATTGTAGGAAGAGGGTACCTTATCGGTTCTTGCCAGTGATTTAATCTGCAAGTTTCAGTATGCAGTCTTAACCCTAGTGGAGTCCCTCTGCAATATTTGGTGGATTCCCATTTAGGTCATCTACGTTGATGGTGATTTTTTTTTTTAAATCACCTTTTCAATGTTTCTGCGATTTTAAGACTCAGCTCTCCTAGAATGTGGGTGATCTTTTTATGATATTGTTCTCAAATGATTATTGGCCAAGAATAACAGTGTTACAGTTATCTGATTATATTTACATCATCAAGTAGAAGTGTTAACTACCCATTTTCTAGTAGAAAAATTGACAAAACAGGCCATGTTGAGAAAAATCCCCTGGTTCTCTCTGTGTAAAGGGTGTGGGAACACCATCTCTTGAAATATTTTATTAGTACTGATAAATAAGCCGTAATACTCATTCAGTAATCCATGACGTGGTGTTATCTTGATTTTTTTGGTCTGACATACTTGATAGTGCACCTGAGTAATATTAAAAAGGAACAATTGGATATCAGGAAAGCAGAACCCTTAGCTATCCATGCAAATAGTCATCAAGGCAATTTAAGGTACAGCTTGGACATCCTTAGAGCATCAACAGGGGCTGTTGCCTCCCATTAATGAAAGCAAGGTAGGAGCTTTTAAGATGCAGCAGTAGAAGACATCTTGAGGGATGATTCTCATCAGATACCCAGCTCTTGGCTTCAAGTGTTTGTTTAGTTCTTTTACTTGTAGGTATTGTCACCCTTTGCGAGACCTCTGCTTGGCTTCAGTGCTGCTCGATGGGCTGTTTCAGATCCCTTTCAGTCACCCAAGATAGGCTGGAGCAACCCAATTTACTAAATATAAGGTGTGCTCTACTCCCAACCTCCCTGTGCCACTTTTATCTTCTGCTGTCTGCGTTTCAGACACTAAACAAGACCATCGGCTTGGAATACCTGGGTTATTCCCAATTTACACTTACTGTTATACATAAAAATTGGACTTCACTGTACATAGAAATACTGTGGGGCAGGGAGTTTATGAAAGCCTTATCTGCTGAAAGAACAGTGGTGTTCCAAGATCTGAAGTGGGCATGTTGTTGATCTGAAAGTGGGAGGGAGTACTGCAGAGTGGGAACAGTATGTGCAGAAGTCCTCAGGCAGTGAGTCTGGAAGGGACATGAAGAGATGAAATACTGTGAAAGTGTGGAGCCCATAGCTAACACTAGGGATCAGGCTTTAAGGGCAGTGGGAAACCACTGAAGGATTGTAAGTAGGAAAGACGTATGATCCGATTTGTGTTTGGAAAAGATCATCCGGCTTCCTGCAGGTAGTATGCATTGGCCTATTGAGCAGCTAGGAGTCCTGTTAGAGTTTTTAACAGTTCAGGTGGCACATGATGTTGCTTGTGTTGGCCAGGTGACACAGAGATGAGGAAAAGTACATTGATTAAATTTGCTGTTAAAAGATTCCACAGCTCAGGATTTGGTGATTGAACATGACTGTACAGGTTTCAGGGAACCCTGATGATAGATTGTTTCATTATGGAAGTTCTGAAGACAAAATTTTACATTCTTGCATGTTATAGTTATGGGAAGCCTTATGCTTTTAGGCTTTGCCCTTTAAAGATTTTTAAGGTGAGCGCTTATTAAGATCATCTATTAAGAATTGCAAA
This sequence comes from Ochotona princeps, assembly GCF_030435755.1. NCBI lineage: Eukaryota > Metazoa > Chordata > Mammalia > Lagomorpha > Ochotonidae > Ochotona > Ochotona princeps. The sequence continues at coordinate 33,014,604 of NC_080842.1, read as the reverse complement.
GTGTAGAAAGTTCTTTTAAGTAAATTCTGTGGTGTCTGAGACTGACACCATTTACTTCAGATTTTAGCTGTGAGTGTTATTTAACCTTATTGCACCTCCTAATTATTTGTACCTTTTGTAATAAGATCTTGTGATATAACCTATAAATCAATTACCCATATGAAAGTAACCTAGAAGTTGAACCATAGGTCTCTGAAAATGAAGATTTGTAAAGGAAATGTTTGCAGGTCATTAACTTCAGTGGTTCTATTAAAAAGATTCAGTACTGCTGAGGAGCAATATGCAAATTGATGATTCTCTGAGGGTGCAAATACTACTTTAGTCAATCAATAATGCCACCTGGGTCCAGGATATGTCTTGTAGGACACTTTCAAGAACTCGTGCTAGGCCGATAGCTTTTATGTGATGTGCCAACTGACAGGTTTGAAAAGAGTATTGTTTAAATGAGGACTGGTGGCTACATTGATTATGCTGTCACAGTTGAGAGTTGCTGATGGGCTGTAACCTGAAAAATCCTGCTCTTGACCATAATGGATTTTATTTCCCATGGAAGCCCTGTGTTTACTAATAGGGCTGGAGCTGTCACTTGCTAGCTGAAGTGTGGTGCCTGTATGCTTCTCTCAGTTCCCCAAGCTTACATAAGCATGAAGATTGGTTTTTGCTTTTATTTACTTTTTTCAACCCCTCCATTCCTTCGCATCCCTTCACACTTAATAAATATCACACCACCTGGTTATAAAATCTGGACTTTGTAAGCCTGAAATTATTGCAAGTTTTTGTGTATCTTCCGAGTTGAAAATGGGAAGTTTTCATATTTCCTAAAGGTTCCTGTAAATCAAACAAGGTCCTATCCTACCTATGGTGAGTTATTGAGAAGGCAGGATTCATGTTGTCACCCACGATATATGTCCTCCTGTACTGAGTTTACAGAAAGCATTTGCTGCAATTTTTCAAATAATATAAAAGTAAGGTACATCCATTATGCCTCTTCATAGATTGGTATGCTGAAAATGTTTAGTAAATCCCTAAGCATTGTCCTATTGTTTGTGTGTAGTTGTTTCCCATTCAGTGGTGTGAGGTCAGGCATTTACCCTGTTTCTATTCGGGCCCCCTGTCTCCCTCCTGCTCCTAGAAGGCCCCAGGTATATTATTGAGAGTACTGAAGCAGAAGGCCTTGTTTTCAGGAGTTCATATTTCCAGTTGGACAGCAGAGGGGAGAGCAATTCTTAATCCCACTGCAGTGTAAGGAGAAAGAAGGGAAGGTTATCACAAGGATATGTTTTGTTCATGGCCAAACCAGTAGGTTGAGGAATTTTAAAATAGCCGTTTGGGGAGTACACAGTTATTAAAAAAAAAGAAGAAAACTGAAACAGTAACTGATTTGTATCACTGTCTTGTTACTTTGGCTGGCTGGGTGGAATGGGAAGTGAAGTGTAGAATACGATTTACATTTCAGTCCAAGGTGCATTCGATGTGTCAATAATTAATTGAACACTGAGGGAGAGAAAAGAAATGCATCATGAATGTGAAGCAAAATTCTGAGCGCGTATCATTTGTAAACAATATTTGTAAAATCTGACTTCAGGATTATTAAAGTTGGTCAGCAAAGTTTCAAGAACTACTTAACACAGGAAAGTGGTTATGATTATTTGTTATCAAAGTAATTGTCTTTGTTCATATTTTCAATTCTGGTTTTTATTCCTGAAAATGAACATTATAGTTTGATAGGAAACAGTAGCTATATTAAGGATTTAAAATCCTTAATCAAAGGCTATGCAAGGAATGATTTTATAGACGTGTCATATGAAATGGTAAATGGGCTAAGGGGTAGCAAGATAGAAGATGTATTAATGTGGATGACATTCTTTATAAGAATTGGAAAGTGTATTAATATTCAAAACATAGCATTTACTCAACAAGTATTTCTGATATTGAGTGTTTACTTACTGCCATCCATTGCTCCAGGCATGGGAGATAGTGTACAGTGGAGGAAATGTAAAGTTTAGATACAGTAAAGATGTTATTCAGATTTTGATCTTATGAGTCACAAATGAGAGATTATGTGTCTGACAATAGCAATTTTCTTTTGAAATATAAAACCAAACCTTTTTACAAGAACTATCAACCCAAAACCTTCTATCAGTCATAGTTATGTGTTGAGGAATTATTTTTTGGTGACACACAGCACTGGACCCTGGAAATGTAAAGATGTTAAGGACATAGACTCATCCTGATCTCTTATGTGAGATAAACTGTCATAAAAGGGAGATTCTTGCAGAGCAGCAGAATATGTGGTTGTTCAGAAGGAAAAGAAGAACATGCCATTTGGCTGAACATAGAATGTCAATGGGATTTGTCCAAGTAGCAATATAGGGAAGAACATTCCGATCTAAAGAAATATAGTGAGGTTAGAAAGAAACCCAGTTGTCGGGCCCGACGGCGTGGCCTAGCTGCTAAAATCCTCACCTTGAATGCCCCGGGATCCTATATGGGCGCGGGTTTTAATCCTGGCAGTTCCACTTCCCATCCAGCTCCCTGCTTGTGGCTTGGGAAGGCAGTCGAGGACGGCCCAATGCTTTGGGACCCTGCAACCGCGTGGGAGACCCGGAAGAGGTTCCTGGTTCCCGGCATCGGATCGGCACGTACCGGCCCGTTGTGGCTCACTTGGGGAGTGAAACATCGGACGGAAGATCTTCCTCTCTGTCTCTTCTCCTCTCTGTATATCCGGCTTTCCAATAATAATAAATCTTTAAAAAAAAAAAGAAAGAAAGAAACCCAGTTGTCAAGGCAAAAAGCGGTAAAGTTTAAGATTAGTGAAGTAAAAAGCAGTCGAGGATGGTCCAATGCTTTGGGACCCTGCACCCGTGCGGAAGACCTGGAGGAGGTTCCTGGCTCCTGGCTTCGGATCGGCACAGCACAGCCGTTGTGCTTACTTGGGGAGTGAATCATTGGAAGGAAGATCTTCCTCTCTACCTCTCCTCCTCTCTCTATATATGACTTCGTAACAAAAATAAATAAATCTTTTAAAAAAAATGAAGACACAGCGGAGAGCATTGTGGTACAGCACATAAAGCCACTGTCTGCATCCCATAAGGGTGCTGGTTCATGTCCTGACTGCTCCACTTTCCCACTTAACTCCCTGCCAGTGCTAACCCTGTGGCATATTTTGAAGGAAATTGAATGGTAAGCTAATGAATTCATTGTATTTTTATTAATTCAACAGAGAAGCTTTTTAGAGTTAAAGTGGCGACATTTGTTTACTTATTAACTCTCAATTCAATCATTCACTCAGCAAATACTTCAAGTATTGAGTGTCTACTAAATACTATTTATTGCTCTAAATATTGGACATGCTCTGGAGTAGTAGATAGTAACAGTAGTGATAGTTTACATGGTTTGAATTAGAGGGGATAACCTTCTAATGTAGGTCTCTTCTAGCCCCCCACTTTACAAGGTAGAAAGAGGTGAACTGTCCACAGGAAGTGATCCAGCCAGGATTCACTCCTGGATATTCTAACTTAAGATCTGTGCCGTCTAACCCAAACTGCAGATTTAAAAAAATAAACGCTTTAAAAAAAAAAAAGTTCACGTGAATTGTATGGCAGGAAAGATACTTGGATAATAGGATAATGTCACATAATCCCTGGGATTAGAATGAAGCTAGTGTATTGGAGAAGTAAAAATAAGGCCAATGTGACTGAAGCACGGTGAGTTAGGAAGGGCTTGATGAGCTCGGAGTATAGTCAGGATCCAGATGATGAGGTGTTTGGCTCCTGTGGTCTATTATTAGGGTTATCGTTTGTCTTAGTTTGTATCTGTTGCCCTTTGGCCACTAATATCCTTTCACTCTCAAAAGCACCCTGAGCTTAATAGCAAATTTTGTGGTCACTTCATTATGTGTGGTTCTAGATAAACCAAATGAGTCATAGCCTTTTCTGGCCACAAGTGGATGGGCCACATAAATAAACAATTGCAGTGGGTATGACAAAAAGTGTATTGGCTAAGTGCGCTGGACCCAAGAGCCAGAGAAAATACAGCATCTAGTCCATGAGATTGGGTGCTGTTCTAGAGCTTGTGTCAGAAAAGGACGTGCTGGAGATAGGAGCACATGAGCCTGGAAGAACAGTGTGTGCAAAAGCCTGCAGGACCGTGACTCATCCTGGGACCTGGCTGATTGGAAGATGGGACTGGTGTGGGGAGGAATGGCAGAGAGGATACCACAAGGATGATTAGGCTCCAAGCCGTGGAAAACTTGGAATGTTATGAGAAGTCAGACTAGGCAATATGGAATAATCAGGAAGCAAAATACAACGTATATCTGAGGAAAGAATTACCTCTTAGGACATAATAATAAAGCCTAAACTCAAGGGGGACCAAGGAACAATACAAAGAGAGGTTATGGAAATAGAATTGTCCAGTGTCACTAATGGGGAGGAGTTGTGCTTGATGGAATGGAAAAGGAAGGATGCTGATGCCTTGAGAAAGAGTGCCACTCCCTCAGCATCAGGGTCCCCAAGAGGATGTGTTTCAATACACATTATGTAGTGTGACTATGTAGTGTGAATAGGGCAGTGAATTTGCGCTTCCAACCAGTTCCCCTATCTGCTGCTTCTGCTGCTGCTCCAGAGAAGTACTTTGAGGGATGCTGGTCTAAAAGATGTGTTGTATTAGTTATTATGTATAAAATATGTAGTATTTTATAGCACATACATCACTCAGGTAGGTGGAGATGAGAATAATATTCAGAAATGGTTGTGTGCAAATAACAGGCAGGAGTGTGGTGTTTGAAACTCTAGGAATGAACTGTAGCCTGTGGATGGAGGAGGAAAAATGTGTGTAGGCAGACAGAAATGTGGAGAATACCTTCTTTTCAGGCTCCAGGAGGGGCAGACTTGAAGGTGCAGGCAGAAATAAAATAATTTAGAGAATGTTGTCTTATAAAAAACAAACCAAAATAACGAAGGGCCATCAACAAATTCAAATGCCACACTGAGAACGGAATGAGAAAGAATGCAGCAGAGTGACTGTGGAACTCGCTGAGAGAGGGTTGGACTCTAGTGGCATCATCATTGGCTTTGCAGTGTTAGTTTTGGTAGGTAATAGTCATCCTCACGCTGGGAAAATTACAAATAAAAGAGAAACAGCTTGTTAGAGAACCCCAGCTATCAAAAAGGAACTTAACCCATTTTTGGTTACATATGTGCTACATATTAAATACCTGTCTACCTCCCTCCACCCACCACTCTCCCAACTATTTGTGTGACAGATATGTGTGTTTATTTTTTTTAAAGATTTATTTTATTTTTATTACAAAGTCAGATATACTGAGAGGAGGAGGGATAGAGAGGAAGTGGAGCTGCCGGGATTAGAACCAGCGGCCATATGGGATCAAGGCGAGGACCTTAGCCACTAGGCCACGCCAACAAGCCCATGTGTGTATATTTTAAGTGGAACCGTAAGCACATAGGTGTGATAATACGTAATATCACATATTTTAGGCATTACTATTATAAGACATTTTAGGCATTGTATGGTTTCATTGTGAAGTCCAGTGGATTCTAAAGCTGAGATTAGAAAAAGTATTTAATATTTGAAATCGGAGAGGAAAATCTTATTCTGAGGATATTAGGCAGCTTTTTTCCCCCTAAGATTTATATATATTACGAAGTCAGATACACAGAGAGGAGGAGAGACAGAGAAGAAGATCTTCCATCCACTGATTCACTCCCCAAGTGACCACAACGGCTAGAGCTGAGCCAGTCCGAAGCCAGGGGCCTCTTCCGGGTCTCCCACACAGGTGCAGGGTCCCAAGGCTTTGGGCCGTCCTCGACTGCTTTCCCAGGCCACAAGCAGGGAGCGGGATGGGAAGTGGAGCTGCTGGGATTAGAACTGGTGCCCATATGGGATCCTGGTGCATGCAAGGCCTTGACCTAGCTGCTAGGCTATCATGCTGGGCACAGCTTTTAGTTTTTATTGCATTAACATGGCTGATGTGTATTTAAATAACAAGTGGAATTGCAAAATTGGTAGTCAGCATTTCATTAATCTTAGTTTTTAAAAATGAGGCTTACCGTTTTATTCTAGTTCAGCCCTGTTATTCGGAATGCAACTGTGAGACAGCTTGAACCGCAATTATCCTGGGCTTCAGTCCTTTCAGAGGGAGAAGAGCTAACTTAGAGTTGCTTCATTTGCTAGGAATCCTGAATATTTTAAAATGAGAAATGTTCTCATTTCTGCCCCATTATAAATTCCCTTCTGTGCTCCTCAGCCTTCATAGCATTTTCAGGCTTTGCTCTTTGAAAAGTATTTAAACACGCCAACAGGGAGACTCGATGTAGTTCACTGACTACAAGAGCTGGTACACTAAAACTTGAGTGAAAAAAAAATTAACGGTGCATTATCTAATTAGGTTCATAGCATTGCTGCACAACAGCCTGGTTCTCCAAATCTGGAAGGTACAATTAACTGCCAGATTACACCAATACCAACTGGTCTGCTGATAGGTTTCTAGGCAGATGAATAGACTAGAATAGATGACCTAATAATTTTTCCATCTTTAATTTTTATTGATTCCCTGGGTTTTAGAATGCTTTTGGACCCCAAACAGTGTACTATTATATTCAATAGTACTCTTACCTACTTAATTATCTGGCTTAAATGTCATTTTGTAGTTATTGCCTTTATGAAATTTATTTTTATAATATGCCTTAATGTTTATGTATAGAGCTACTTACTCTAAAAGCCTTCTATTCACTGGTAACATGTATACCTTATAAAAAGAATAGATATTTGTTAAATAGGCGTTAGCTGAGAAACTGCCCAAACTTTGTCTGTGGTCATTCTTGTGAAAACGTGGTCAGCATTTCCTTCCTTTATTTAAATGTTTTATTGATTTTTTCCTTTTGTTTGGCTGGAGGTGGGGAGGCTGCCACCTCTCACGCTGAATGGCAGTGTCTTCCACCAGACGCTGCTTCTCTTCCCAGATAACTTTAACAGATAACACGGGGTCAGGCCCAAGCCAAGAGTCCAGACCTTTTTTTTTTTTTAATTGAAAGTCAAATATACAGAGAGGAGAGACAGAGAAGATCTTCTGTCCAATGACTCACTCCCCAAGCCGCCGCATAGGCCAGAGCCAAGCGAATCCAAAGCCAGGAGCCTGGAGCCTCTTCCAGGTCTCCCACGCGGGTGCAGGGTCCCAAGCCTTGGGTCGTCCTCAGCTGCTTTTCCAGGCCACAATCAGGGAGCTGTATGGGAAGCGGGACTGCCAGGATTAGAAGCGGCGCCCATATGGGATCCCAGTACATTGAAGGTGAGGACTTTAGGTGTTAAACTGTTGCGCTGGGCCCAAGTGTCCAGTGCTTAACTTGATTTTCCCCTTGGGTGACAGGGATGCAAATCCTTGAGTCAGCACCTGCTGCCATCCAGTGTGTGAGGTGGCAGAAGCTGGTTAAGGGCAGAGGAGCCAGGCCTGGACCAGTTCACTCTGAGAGGGGATGTGGGCATTCCAAGTGGTGGTTGTACTGCTGTGGCTAATGCCCGACCCCAGCACTTCTGTTTCTTATAATATGCCTTCGTGTTTGTAATTCTCCTTTAATTTTTTGGCTTTTCCTTTTAGTAAAAATGCCAACCAAAACTCACTACAAGCTTTTCTGTTATGAGCAAAGTTTGCAACCATCTTTTACAACTGGATGAATACTTCTAAGTTCTGGCTGAAACCCTTGACTTAAAGCTAACCGATTGATTCCTAGTTATAAACAGTGGTCTTAGATTCAGAAGGTAGTACAGGAAACACTTCAGAACATTTTACAGAACTCTCAGAATTAGCGCTTGTTGAAGAGGTGCTGTGGCAACATTAGCACAATATCTTTATACTTCTTTGAGATGTTTTTCATGATATTCTTCATGCTAAACAGAAAAAGACTAGAACAATAAGAGACAATTGTACCTTGCAAGACTAAAGTCTGTCGGTAAGCCATAATGTTTGAAGTGCTCTCCAAGTTCTTTACTTGTCAGCATTTACTACTGCACAGATTTTCTTACTGTGTTGAATCTGAGGTAAATGTTTCATGTACATTTTTATTAACATCTATTGTTGCAGAAATGGTTCCCTTTCAACTCCAGCACGAAACAAAATTACCAGTTTACTTAAATGAGTCATGCCAGTGTCATTTTGCCAGAATCTATCAAAGATCTAAGTAAAAATGTTCAGGCACAGAAAAAAGGAAGGGGAAATGAGAAGGAATTGCCTTTTCTAAGATTTATGTTTTTGAAAGGCAGAATCCCTCTCACACTCACATACATGTACACACCATCCACTGGTTCACTCTACAAATGGACACAACAGCCAGGGCTGGATCAGGACAAGCAGGGAGCCGTGAACTGTGTCTGGGTCTCCCATGTGAGTGACAAGGATTTAAAGAACTGAAGCCATCATCTTTTGCTTTCTAGGTGCATTAGCAGGGAACTAGGTTGGAAGTCAAATAGCCAGGACTTGAACCAAACTCTCATAAAGGATGTGAATGCCCTAAATGGCTGCTTAGCCTACAATACCACAATACCCCTCCCATTGGAGAAGTTCCATTTAGATTTATAGTTTATAATTTTTTAACATCTCAAAAAATGATTTGGAAACAGAGTTAAGTAAGAAATTTCATTTGCTCAATTGTTTAATTCATCAATGAAAAATCTATCTGTGTAGGAAATTATTTGGCCAGAAAAATTTACCCTTTGATACACTGTACTATGCTGGGATTCTTTGTCAACAGCCTGTGAACCTAGGAAGCCAAAGGTCACTTTATATCTATTTCAGAACTCATTTCCAACATTTTCTAAAATACCTGTCTCATTAGGTATAGATTTTACAATGCTTCTTTGCAATGACTTACTCCAACCCAGCATTTTTTTTTGTTCTGGCAATTTAGCATTTTGACATATAATTCTTATGAGACAAGTTGATCATTAAAATGATTATTCAAATGTAATCGTACAGAATTAATATTCTAAGGGAAGTAGGCCATGAGTCTTAGTAATTGTTAGTATTTGTGATCTGTTTGGGGGGTTTTATGTTTTTTCTTTTGAAAGGAAACATTTAAAAGTCCCTTTTCAGAAGTCTGCTAATTCTTGCCAGGATGATTTAAAATGAATCAAAACTCCATTACAATTTTGGCAAATGGGCTCTCAATTACGTGACAGAATAAATTACTACACAGTGCTTTTAGAATAATGGAATAAAAATGACTGAATTCTTACTACTGTACACATGTAGTTTTTTTTCTATTGTAAATTTTTTTTTTTACTAAAAATCACTATCAAGATTGGAAATTTTGGTCACTTGAAATATAGAATTATATTTTAACATTTAAGCCAACGATGGCTACAATGAGGAAATTTAAGCGTGCAGTTGTATTGATAGTTGCTCCCTCTGTGATGGCCTCAGGAAATTCTAAGTCCACTATGGGAAGCTGTCTTGGAAGGCTGAAGGATAATGTCTTTGTGCTGGTGATCAATTAAAATAAATTTCATATACTCTGAAAAGAATAGTATGGTTAAAAAAAAAAAGAAAACCTCTTGACAGTTTCTGAAATTCTCTTCTACAACATACTGAAAGAAAGTGATTTCTAAATACCTTAGTTTTTTTTGTAAAGATTTATTTATCTTTTATTTGAAAGAGTTGCAACGGATGGAGACAGAGAGCGATCATCCATCTGTTGGCTCACTTCCCAAATGATTGCAAAGGCCAGAGCTGGACTGGTCCAGAGCTGGGAGCAAGGAGTTGCTTCCAGGTCTAAGCACATGGCAACAGGAGCCCGAAGCCTTGGGCCATCCTCTGCAGGCAGACCGTTAGCCTGCCACCACGCTGGCCCCAAAATGCCCCAGTATTTTCAAGAAATACATTTATGGGTCAAATTAAGAAAATTCTCCTGGTAGCTTAAATTGGGACTTTAAATCATGGCACATCTAACTCTTCTATTTTGAAATAAATACAGGGTTTCAGAAAGCATAGTTAACTAAAATGTTGCAGAGTTATTCACCTGCCAATACGATAGAACCAAAATCACCATGCTCTTTCCGCTGTTTTCTTAGCTAAAGAAAAGAATTGTTGGTATCATTTGAAAAGTAGTTAAAACACACAAATGTATACTATATTGTTATTCTCAGATGATTTTTCCTAGTTAAAATCTTGAAGGTTTTTAATAAATGTGCCCTTGTGTTATTCTCTATTAATTATTTGTGCAGGAAGAATGCCAGCCATTCTTGTTTGAGCAGCCTATACCTGCAACTAAATGGAAGGAAACTGCAGCCAAAAAGCTTGATAGCTTTACAGTGGTGCAGTCATGTTTTATAAGAGTCCTTGACCTCTGCTCGTTAAAAGTGTTCAAACCTTTGCTATACCTTGATAAGAAATCACTTCCTAAAGATAAAGTGAATGGCTTGAAATTTTTCTTCTGACTTGTGTCTACTTTTTTAGCTTAAATAACAAGTCCTTGTATCTAAAAGTAAACCTCTGTTGGGTTGTGATTTAAGATTTAGAAGGGCTGGTTAATTCCAGAAAGTGTAACTTAAGGAAGTTTATTTAAATGTTTAGTTAAGGAATACTTACTTTTTCGTTGTTAGTGCAGGAAATCAGAAAAGTAATAGCACAAGTCATGTCGGTTGTTCATTACTTTTGGTTGCCTAATGAATGGAAATGCCTTGTCTGCCTGTCCTGTAATTCTGTTAAAAATAACTGCATTCTTGTTTTTTCTCCCTCTTTGAAACACAGTATTCCTGTGATTATTACGGCCTGTCATTTGTTGAGTATTTGGCTAGCCCATTGTTTTGGGGGGTGGTTTCCAGTGAGACCCAACTGCTAAAGTGCAAGTGATTTTTTTCAAGGTTGCCTATGTCAGTCATGGAGCAGCAGACTTTATGCTGCAGCAGGTTAAGCAGTAGCTTGGAATACCTGCATCACATCCAGCTACACCTACAGTTTGAGCCATGGCACCTCTGTTTCCGATCCAGTTTCCTGTGAATGGTCCTTGGGAGGCAGCAAATGTGGCTCAAGTACTTGGGTTCTTGCCACCCACAGAGGAGAAATCCTGCACGAAATTCCTGGGTTGTCCTGGGCCAGCCTTGGCTGTTGTAGGCATTTATGGAGTGAACCAGAAGATATCTCTTTCACTCTTTGAAGTAGATGAAAAGAAACATGACTGAAAATATTAGTCCTTGTATTAACCACAGGGCAGCTGGAAAAACTAAACCTGCCATTTGGGCAAACAGCATGTTGCCTCTGAGTCATGAGGCTGGCAAGGTACTCATAGTTCTCAAGCTCACAGAGAGATCTTTTTGTAATACACCTGGTTATCTTTTTTAATTAAAAATAACTGAACCTTGTAACTCTGTGTGATGAGCCAGTGCTAATGAGAAAATAGTGCTGAAATTATATATAATAGACCTTGCACAATTTTTTTCTTTTTTGCTCTGTATATCTCTATGCGTCCTTTCTCCACTAATCTCACCTGTCTCACTTTGCAAAAAATCTGGTTTCGGAGACTTTGACTTCTGTGAAACATCACAGATTCTCAAAAGGATGAAGGATGAAAGTTAAAGATTCTGGTGATTGACTAGGGATGGGGAAAAAATTAGTGAGTTAGTTTTTTGGCACAAAACTCTTGTATTGAAGGACTGCAGATTTTCCTGAGTGAAATGGGTTCAGTTTTTATGCCGCAGCTATGCCATTCCTGGGAATATATCCAAAGGAAGTTAAATTGACATAGGAAAGAGATCCCTGCACTTCTGTGCTTATAGTACCTTAATTCACAATAGCAGAAATATGGACTTAACCATTGTCTGCCAATGATTAGATAAAGAAAATATGGTAACTAAACACAGTAGAATATTAGTCATAAAACAGAATGAAATCCTGAATTTGCACCAAAATGAACAGAACTGGAGATCCACTAAGTGAAATAAGCCAGACTCAGAAAAATAAGTCTTTTCCTCTTAGTTGTGGAAGCAATGGTGAGAGAGTAAAATGTTATATAAATGTCATATTATTTGGTATATGGTTATCAATGCTGCTTCACCGAATCAATCCATGTACATGACACTGTATTCTTCTTTCCTCACATGTTACTATAATGAATCCCCATGTGATATTGTGATATTGTGATATTGATATGTCTGTTTTCAGGAAAAAGTCTACATTTGAAATTTGGCAAAATGTTAACATTGTTAAATTTTAAACCTGAAAAGACAATAAACTTACATTTTAAAAACTGTCATAGGATTGACCATTAATGTAGGTTAACATGTTCATATCCTCACCATTAGCATAGATTAACATATTAGAGTACTTGAGTTTTATACTCACCTTCAACTATAACTTTCTGCTAATGTAGACCCTGAGGGGCAACAGTGCAGTCTCAGGTGATACAAACCTGCCACCCATATGGGAGACCTGGATTGTATTCTTGGTCCCTGGCTGTAGTGCTCGCCCAGCTCCAGCTGTTGAAGGCCTTGGAGAGTGAACCATGCACAGGTGTACTCTGTGTGTGTGTGTGTGTGTTAAAACTAAATAAAACTGGGCCCGGCATGGTGGCCTAGCAGCTGAAGTCCTCACCTTGAATGAGCCAGCATCCCATATGGGCACCGATTCTAATCCTGGTGGCCCTGCTTCCCATCCAGTTCCCTGCCTGTGGCCTGGGAGAGCAGTCGAGGACGGCCCAAGGCCTTGGGATCCTGCACCAGTATGGGAGACCTGGAGTAAGTTCCTAGCTCCTGGCTTCGGACCAGCGCAGCACCGGCCATTGTGGTCCCTTGGGGAGTGAATCATCGGACAGAACGTCTTCCTCTCTGTCTCTTCTCCTCTCTGTATATCTTTGCAAAACAAATTAAAAAAAAATCTTTTTAAAATAAATAAAATTGCCTTGTATGTACAGTGATGAAAATCAAATCTTAGCAGAACATCTTCCTGATAGTGTTTTTAAAACCTTGATTTAGAACTGTTGTTTTTCTTTGAAATATTACTAGTCCAAAAATTAAACACTAAAGTTTGTATCTACTTCTCTTTATCCCAATACCTCTTATCAGCCAACTATAATCACAGATCATGCATCAGTTTTACATAATAACTACTTTTTTTAAGATTTATTTTTATTGTAAAGTCAGATATACAGAGAGAATAAGATACAGAAAGGAAGATTCTCCATTCATTGATACACTCTCGAAGCACCGAACCGGCCAGAGCTGCACTGATCCCAAGCCAGGAGCCAGGAGCTAGGAGCTTTTTCTAGGTCTCCCATACGAGTTCAGGGACCCAAGGCCTTGGGCCATCCTCCACAGCTTTTCCAGGACACAAGCAGGGAGCTGGATGGGAAGTGGGGTCTGCTGGGATTAGAACTGGTGCCCATATGACATCCTAGCGTGTGCAAAGTGAAGAGTCAGCCACTAGGCCACTGCACCGAGCCCCATAATAACTACTTTTTAGGAATTTTTGAGGCAATTGGAGTGAGAGTGGGCTGCTATGCCCTGGTTCACTTCCAGAATACCTGGAGCGGACAGGAGCTGACAAGTCAGTTCAGGTGGGGACTTAGTGACTTGTGCCTTGTCTCCCAGGGTGCATGTTAACAGGTACTTGGAATCAGGCACTATGATATGGGATGATGGACTTTGTCACTGATGTCTTAATTAGGTCAAACACCTGCCTCAGTGGCCACTTTAGGTGTGAGACAGATCTGTTCCTTAAGAGGTTTCCTGATTTATTTCTATTATTTTCCTTCATTTACTTAGTTCATGAATTATTCTTTAAATGTGTGCAGGTAGGCATTTAGAAATTTATTGATAATAGGTGCTTGACATGAAAAAAGTAGAACTCAACAAAACCCGCAATGCTTTGTCTCATTTGTAGTAAAATAAATGCCTGAGGAGGTTTGCTGTGTGCCAGTCAGCTTGTTATTTTTCAGCAGTCACCTTTGTCTTATTCAGAGAAGACTTGGGTTGGTTGAATTCACAGCTCTAGGACAGCATGGCATAGTGTGACACATATTTAAAGTGTGGGTGGTGTACTTGGTAGCCACCTCTTATCTTGACACAACAGCACCTCGTAAGTACTGCTGAGCATGAAAATCATTAATTCTCGAAAAAGAAAAAAGGTGGAGAACTTAATTTTGGAGAGAGGAAGCTAATATCATTCTGGATTTGGGTTATATTTTTATACGAATGAGTACAATACATTGTGGTTTAATAATACTACTTAAATGTTTCCTATCCCAGGCCAAATAATGTATTAATGTATGTTGTACATCTATTACAAGCAAAAAGAATATACAAATCAGAGAGACTAAATTCATGATGTTAGGTTGTGTACAAGTTACCAGGAAGTAGTCAAGACTAAATTTGGGCTTCTGTGAATGTTTTTTATTTGATTGTATAAGACTTGAAGCCTGCACATTTGCTCTTACTGTTGTATAAACAGTATACTGGTTAAGCAAGAGATGCAAGTTCTGTTTGGATTCATGTGATCCAGTGGCCTCATGCTGCAGGGATAGTTTGATAGTCTGGTGATAGTTTCAAGTCACTGTCTCTTTAAGAGTTAGAAAAACTCAAACATTTCCAGAATTAATTGGAAAGATTCCCAGGGAAGTAACTTTCAGTTAGATTATAATATTCTTTACTAGACCTATAGGACAGGGCAGGGAGATGGTGCTTTTAGATGTGAAGCTGTGTATGTGTGCTACTTAGAACAGGGCTGTGATGAATGGTATAGTTTGTGGTTCAGGCTGATCATTTTTATATTAGGGTTGGAGGAGTAGAAATAGATGGTGTAATCTGCATATATTTATATAAAGTTGGGTCGATAACCTGAGTCTTAACTTCCATGAATACTAAGTATCTTGGGGAAAAAAAAGTCATACTGCTGTTTAATTTTCCTACCCATGTGTAATATGTAGCTCCCCAAGGAAAAGCTAGCAGCTGGTAGATTAAAAATAAAAGGCTGACATCATTATGAGTACAAGTACACATGGACTCTGACATGGGTTAAAATCCTAGTGCAGTCATTGTTAATAGCCTCAGTGAGATTGGTCTTGTGACAGAACCTTCTCCTAACTTCCTTTTTTCCTTAGTTTGTGAGAGCTTTTAAACAGTTTAGCTTTTCTTATGCGTATTGCTTTTCCTTTCTGTTTTGTCAGCTGATCATAATAATTTATAGTTTTAAGAATGCTGGAATGAGTATTTTGGTTTTATAAGTTTGTTATGAAACCATTCTTCTAAATTATAAGTTATAAGGAGCCAGAGATTGTCATTTTGTTCTATTTTTTAGTTAAGCCTTTCAAGTTATGCCCTTCAGTGAACCAATGCTCCAAAATGGAGAAAGAGGAAAGTACTATTATATACTTACTTTTAAAATAATTCTTCTTTTTTCCTAAAAGTAATTTTTCATTGAAAAAATGTTAAAATGTAAAGCAAAGTAAGAAAACAAAAATTGCATATAATCCATCCTATCCAAGATAATTAGCACTATTTGTTGTAGTTCTTGCTCAAATGTAAGTATATATATACAGAAACCACAGTACATACACTACTGTGTGGATTGGCTTGTTTATTTCACTCTCAACATTTTGTTTTTAGGATATATGTGACTATGTAAACTTATCTTTGTTTAAAATAATGGCCATTTTAACAGTGAGCTTTCTTTTAATTTATTTGAAAGGCAGAGTGGGAGACACAGAGAATAGTATCCTCCATCTGCTGGTTCACTCTCCAAATTGCTATAAAGGCTGTTGGCCTCCCTGGATGAAGCCAGGAGGCTGGAATACATCCCACTGTGTTACGTGGGTGGCAGAGACCCATGCATTTGGTCCATCTTCCACTGGTTTCCCAAATACAATAGTGTGGAGCTAGAACAGAGGAGCTGAAACTCTGACCAGTCTTGGATGTGGATGCTCATAGTGGCTTAACTCACCGCATCAAATTGCTAATTCCCTTGAAGCACACAGAGCATTGTGGTGGGGGCAGAGCAGAGTGAAAGGGATACTTGTGTGTTGGGAATTATAGATCCTAAATTATTACAGGCAGTGCGTTTCCAAAAATTCCTCCTGCCCCTTTGGAGCTTCCATAGGGGATGGAAGAAGTCCATACTCTGCCATGCAGGAACCAGCGTCATCGGAATGACAACCAGGAGCCCTGAGCGGGTCCGCAGAAACAGAAGAACAATAAATTTCCTTCGGGTCTAGGGAGGGGAACTTTCTCTGGTCCTTGCCTGGTTCCGGCTCTGGGTCTCCACCCTCTTTCGCAATGACCATCAGGATCGCTCCAGAAACCCCTCAAAACAAGCAAACTAACATACAAACAAACAAAAAAAACATAGATTAGATAGACAGACAACAAGGAAAGCTTAGAATCAGACAGGAAATGGTCAGCGTGGATTCACTCATACCTCAGCGGGTGGGACACAAAGATTAGCTACTCCTCACTGGGGTAGTGAGGATTTCTCTGCACACCTCTCCTAAAAATGTTCTGCACCTAAACTGTTGACACATGTCTTGTTAGAGTTATAAACCAGTTCAGACCACCCGAAAAACAACCAGGTTCAGCAAAATCATGCTTACCTGCATTTTCCTTTTGACATACTGGTTAATCAGTACCATGTCAATTAATACCATAACGTTGTAAATTGTTGCTGACGTTATGTTGGGGCATTTAATTGATTGGGATGATACTCTGCCAGCTCTACCTTCAAACCAGAGATGGTCTCTCCAAGTAACCGTTGAACTTACCAGGACAATAAGATGCTGGACTTTATGCTTGTTAAATACTTCCAATGAAAGAATCTCAACTGAATTTGAATTGTGGTAATGCAACAAGGTGGAGGAATCCACCATAGGGGGAGGGTTTGGGGAGGGATGGGGGGAATCCCAGTGCATAGAACACTGTGTCACATAATGCAATGTAATTAATAAAATAAAGGAAATTAAAAAAAAAAGCTTGGAGATGATTCTTAGTTTTTAGCTTGACTTACAAGGCTTGCTGTATAACTTAGGTCGTTTCCTGGCCCACCCAACAATAACATGAAGAAAACAAAAGTGACCTGAAGGACAATAAAACTGGAAGAACAACTCTTTTATGGATGCAACTTGTTTCATTAACTCTTCCTTATTCTCCCACGTGTAACCCACAGTTTAATTTTGAATTGTGGTTACTTAGCACTTGAAAACTTTAAAACTTCTGTGTGGTAAATTAGATTAAGAAAGCCCAGGCACTGACCATGGGTTAATTAGAAGGCTTAATACATATGTAAAGCACTGAAGACTAACAGCAGAAACTTCAGCCAACACCATGGGTATCTCCGTTTGTTTTGTGCAATTGACACGTTAAAGTAGAACACACAAGTCTGCTCATTAGGTACAAAAATCGCTATGCACAGATCAGCTCCATATAAAAGCTGAGTTTTCAGTGGATATTTTACACAAGTAGGATCAAAATCCGGAAGAATTTCTTTGAAAAATCCTAGCAGGGTGGAACATCACTTGACCAATGCAGTTCTGAAGACAGAACAATGGCTGTCAAAAGAGAAGGTCACAGCTCAGCCCTTTGGGGATGCCGAAGGTATTTATTTTGCCCGTCACTTTCCAGAGGGCGGAAAAGAGCTTTCTGAGAAAGCTTACCAAAGTTTTGTCTCTCCTGGGAAAGCTTCATCAGAGTCCTCAAACTGTGACAATGCTCCTGCTCATTCCTCACTGAAGCAAGGGCAGTTTAACAGAGTGTTAAAGAAAAATTGTCAAGCTCTCGCTATTGAGTTCTGTTAGTCTGTTAAAGGCTTTGGAAAGTCCTGCAGAAAAGAAACTTTAGCATCTTTAGCTCATCTTCTCTAAGTAGACCTGGACTTTGATTGTTTTTTAATGAACATTAATTTTATTTAAAAGAATTTCAGTATCTTGAGGAATAGTTTGGTGATTGTGAAATCAAAGGGCTGAATTACCTGAGTGATGCTGCTGGCCAGTGCTCCTGGATAGGTGCTCTAGTCCAACAGGTTGGACTCTGGCTGCCCTTCCTTGCTGAATTCCACCTCTTGGCCTTGTCACATGTCCTTGAATGACATGCCATCATCCAGTTGTCTCAATGTTACTATCTGTCAAGATTGGTTCCAATTCTGTCTTTGAAGTTTTCCTTAGCCATCTTAGTCCACATTCATTACTATTCTCAAAAAAGGTCCCACATTTTATACATGATCATAACAGATTATAATATTCTCTTCAGTATGTGGCCATTTCTCCTGTTGGTCAATAAACTCCTTGAAGGCAGGCTGACCCTGTTTTATACTTGGTCCTTAATCCTCTACTGATTTATCCATGGTTTTTCTCCATTACAGCAGAAATGTCCAACTCTAATTGTTTTTGTTCTTTTAGCTACTCATTTTTTCCTAAGTTAAATTACAGGAAAAAAAGTGAACTGTTCATGACATTCAGCAAGATGTATAGATCATTTAGTCCTTAAACTGAAGGAATTTCTTCAGTCATTTACTTGTAGCACGATATGGTGATGTTGCTTTCTATTCAGATACAACTCACTGATCTTACTCTATTATAAGAAAAATTTTTGTTTTGTAAAATTTTATAATACAGAATGTAACAATTAACCAAAAAAAAAAAACCTGTAGTGATCAGTTACAACAGATTTCCTGGAGCAACCCCTTCTTGGCAGTCACTTACATCTTGCTACATTGCCAAAGCAGCCCCATCAGTCTACTAAGGAATTGATAGTTTCCTTCTATGCAGGGGACCACAACATAAATGTTTCCTTGACTTTAGTTGTAAATGAAATGGTTTTCACTGTAATCCACATTAGATGACTAGTCATATAGAATTGTCTGTTGTGTAATTATGTTTTGGTTACTAGAAACGTTTCATGTAATGCAAGCACCAAAAGAATGCTCCTCAACCTAGACTTGTGCTTTTATGTCTGGAGGCCAGCTCCAGCCGAGTTCGGAGATAGAGAAGGGAGTATAGAGTCAACGTAAAGAGACATGGACACAATCACTTGGTGCCCTCTGCTAACAGCTCAAAAAGCTGTCTTTTATGTTTTTATTCAGACACATCACAAACTTCTGCATACATATTTGATTGTTCTATTTTTAACTTCATGACCAAGCTGGCATGCACAGATGTTCGATTAGTTAATTTTTTACTTCATGGTAAATAAAGTGCTCTTAAAGATAATTCTGTACGTTACTATAATCATTTTTCTTCAAAGCAAACCATGATTCATTCTTTAGTAGTAGCCATTGGGCGACAGCCAGGACTCCAAGGCCAAGGCACATGAGGTTACCTTCTAATTAGTAATACATTCCTACTACATTTCTACTTTTATAACTTATCTATCACTTAATAGGAGAAATACATCAAAAGGGAAAAGACATAGAGATCCAAGACAAAAATTTCAAATATTAAATCCCCCTACAAGTACAAACTAATTGTACTCCTGTGTGTAAATTGTTAAAGACCCACTCACCAAGACATGATCAGTAACATTAACTCCAAAGCTCACATCAGTTGCAAAAAACATCTCATGGTTGCAAACAACAATGCCTCAATAGATTCTTCAGTCGGGTGGTTGAGTGTCCATGCGAAAAGGGGGTGAAACTGTTGAGGTGGTTGGAGAGACATCCGGCAGGTGTTGCCAACAGGGGAGCTGTTCTCTTTACACCTTTGTGTGCCCCAATGACAAAACCTGGGAGTCCTCAGCTCCCAGCACATTTATAAATATTATGCAAACAAAAGAAGCAAAAGCCATGTCATGAATATGAGTATTACTCGGATACATTTTGCAGCATTGGTAAGATCTAACGAGGCATCTTCAAATGTTAGTTTAATAGTTTGCCCTGAAAAACATCACCTCTTCTTTTGGACACTCTCTACAATGATCATGGACGTTTCTCCTTTGCACCAAGGAACTTGTGTGTATAAAATTAGCATCACCTGTCTTGAATGTGTTTGCTCTGTCTTCAGTGTGCACAGATGCCTGTGGAAGTCCGAGTGATTCCTGCTCAGAAACTTGACCTCCACCTTCCCTACCTTTGCTTTGGAAACATGTGAAAGCTAGAGTGTAGGATCCGTTATCTGCTGCCTGTCTTGTTTGTGAACATTGAAAGATGACAACTAAATATATGAGTTTTATTTTATTAGAATATTGCTTTGCTACTCAAATAGAAATCTGAAAAGATTTTTTTTATATGAATACCCAGACTCTTAGCGGTAACTCATCTTGGCCCCAGTGATACCACCAGAGATACATGCCCTTTCTCTCTTGTTAGTCTGTCATTCCTAAAGAGCTGTTCTCGTCTAACAGACCACAACTTTACTACTTCATCTGTTTCCACCAGTAGGAAGGAAGCTAATAGGAGTTTGCTTTCTTTTATTTGTATATAATCAACTTTCAGTTACATTCCATTCAGCAAAATGTTGTTACTTTGGGGAAAGTTGGAAATGTATCCTTAATGGGGTCACCAAATGCAAATTAAAATCAGAGTCTAGGCTGAATAATTATTGAGACAGAAAGGGGAAAGAGACGTTAGGAGAAATAATAGACTTTGCTCTAAGAGAGAAGCATAGAATTTTTTTACAATAAGGTTACAGTAAAAGCAAGAGCCAAAATTTCAGTGTTTGCCCAACTTTTGGTTTTGCTTAACATCTGCTTGCTTAAAAAAGGTTACTGTGATTTTGTCATTTGGTATAAGTTTGATCTTCTTGCCCAGATGTACAGTTGCTTCTTATAGAACAATTTCTAGTTTCTTTATGTGGGGGCCTATACTTCTGAAAGGCAGTCGATGCTCCAGCTGTCCTAGCAGTAGAAGGTAGTATATGATGTCAGCTCAGTATATACATTTGAATTCTTGAATAATGTGTTATCATTGCCTTGAAAGGGTATAGAATTAAATTGTGGGGGAAAGAAAATGCTCCTGTTTGAACCTTTCCTTGCAAGTCTTTGTATCTAGTGGTTGGTGGTATCCTCAGATTAACATTTACGTTCAGTGGTATCCCATAATTCCTCTTTGCTTTTAAGCTGTAATCTCACATTTTCTGTCCCATGGATGCAGTTGATTGGATTGGAAGTGTCCAAGCTAGATTAGTTGTATTCTTTATGACTTTTGAGACCCATGGCATTGTCCACTAGAGATAGTACCAAGTTGATTAGTAGATAACAAACAGCACCAAGGTCAAAACTGCTTGTGTGTCAAAAGTCACACACAAGGCAAAGTGGTTTGTGGAGGCACAACCCAAAAACCTTTCCAAGGAAAGGAATAAACTGCTTTTAGAAACAAAGATGAAAGATGATACAGAGAAGGGCAGAAAGAAAGACTATTCCCTATCCGACAACCTTTAAATTTCCAGGAGGCCTACCTGTTCTCCTACAGATGAGATGCAGTGACATTTGCCTCAATCCTTATGATAAATATTGTTTTGCTTGAAGTAGCTTAAATTGTTTGCTGTAATGTGTGCATAAGTCATTCTTGAATAACATAGAATTAATCTCTACTTTAACCAAAAGGCACTTGCTATCATGGAAGCTTCATATACTAGCCAGAAAAAGAGAATCCTGGGCAGGCTCCTCTAGTCTAATGCAGGAATTCACTGGCCAGGTGCTTTGTGTCTTTCTGTTTCAATTTATATTATCTCTCCTCTGTGATAATCAAGGACAATAAAGCATATATTTGTATAATGCAAAAATTTGTTTTATATAGTTTTGTAATCTCAAGCTTTTTGTTTTTTGAAAATAAGGAATCCTTACCTGTGTTATATAGCACATAATTTATAGAGATTTTTAAATGAATAAATAAAAACCCAAAAGGACACAAAAAAGAAAATTACTAACCTGTTAAGTTACTGACTTTTATTTAATATAAAAATCACTAGCCTCTTAAACTTACCTTCTTTTATTTAATATAGTTAGTGGGTAACATTTATTTTAACCAAAATATTGAAACTTTTGTTTTGGGAGGGACATGGTGAAGGAAAAACAACATTTAGACTATCTTTCTAAAGAATATGAATTTATTGAATTTGAAATATATCATTTATTAGGTAAGTATCTGAACTACCTAGAAGATAAATGTGCTAAGAATTATAGATTATTAAGTTTTTGATAAAGGAGACTCAGTATATTCAGCATTGGCTGCACTAATTATTTATGGCCTTATTTACTCTGAGGTTTTGGTTAGTATAAATTTTGCTCCTTTACTATGTAGGTGTAGGTAGTGAAAGCAATTAATTTTCAGTTTTTCTATTTATGAATGGGTTTAAGATCCTTTTGACGGTCTAGGAGCCAATCAAATATTTCTTTGATGGTTCTGCTAATTGCATCATGAGTGTTGTTTCTTTTATTGTGTTTACTTTGAGTTGAGTTAAAAGAATTAAGAGATAATAAAAGATGAAGAAGGTTAATAATGCAAACTAATTGAGCTATTCTTGTCAGACTTAATATGACAAGTTAACATGTAATATTTATACTAAAGCATGTTTTGTGCATGCCTTGTGTTACTTAAAGAGATAGTTTAAATTTAAGTAGCCAATTACTTCTCAACTTGGAAATTCTGTCTTAATGCCTAAAGGCTAGTATACACCATATTGCAACTTTGACAAGATGTTTGGAAAGCTTTGGAACTTTTCTTTTTCTAACACTTCTACATTTGCAGTAATATACTGTGGCTTTGAATGTAAATTTAAGAATTTATTCATGTTTGTGAGTAAGGGAAGGAAGTTGATGTTTGCTACTAATAAAATAAAACCAATACCAGTTTTGAATTCTAAATACTAATCTTGCAAATAGTTTCATGTGAGTCTTTGACTTGGATTTTTTCTTTTAGGAGGTAAATCTCATTTGGTTTTTGGCAGTAGGATCATTCATATTGAACCTTGGAAGTTTTCTTTGCACTTCTTTTTTGATATTGGTCAAGATGTTGTAAACCTGAAAACTCATGGCTTAGATTTGCTTAGCTAAATTGATATGTAGAATCAGTGATTAAGTGTTCAGGTGTTAATTTTCAGTGCTGGTTTAATAACTTAATTGTTCATAAGATTTGGTGTCTAACACACATGAAGTGTTTATAAAGCCGTTTCTTTCATTTCAAGACCAAAATACAAAGTCTGCCCTTGGTATTTGCAATTAATACAGTTTTGGGATTGATGAGATATTCTTAAACAGGTTTGTTGTGCCTTTTATACCATTACTGTGCTTTTAAAAGATTTTTCTTTAAGTGTTAAATTTAGTGACACCTCCTTTGTCACTAAATTTAGTCATTTCCTAAAAGATAATAAACCTATGAAAACTACACCATAAACTTCCTAAGATTGAAAGGGATCTAAATGATGGGATATTTTTGTTCAAACTCTAAATATATTTGATATTTATAACACTTTTTTGAATCATGTACCATTCATCCAAAAGACCTTTTCTTAAGCTTTTGTTTTGTTTTGTTTTGTTTTGTTTTAGATTTATTTATTTTTGTTGGAAAAGGAAATCAAAAGGCCACTCTGCAAAAGGCCACAACGCCAGGGTTGAGCTGATGCAAAACCAGCAGCCAGAAGCTTCTTCCACATGGGTACAGGGTCCTAAGGTTTTGGGCCATGCTTCACTGTTTTCTCTGGCCACATGCAGGGGGCTGGATGGGAAGTGGAGCAGCCAGGACACGAACTGATGCCCATATAGAATCCCAGTGCTTGCAAGGTGAGGATTTAGCCAGTTGAGCCATCATGTCAGACCCATCCAAAAGATCTTTAAATGCATGAGTTGCTCTTTGTCTTCTCTGGAGTCAGCTTGAACACGTAACTTTGTAGGTTCTTAGGATGATTCTGCAAAGGAATGAAGATGGCATAAAAACCTCTTGCACTCCTTGATGCCTTCAGTACCTCAGTGTAACCTATAAACATACTCCATCTCTAGAAACTGTAGTTTTGAAGGTAAATATCCTTTCAGTGTAGGATCAGGGGTTGGCCTTGCTTTGGTTAATCTGCTTAGACAATCTACACTTCAGAGCTATTCAGAGGATGACACAGATGAGATAGGAAATTGGAGTTACGCTTGGTTTATCCAGGCGAATATTCTAGTGAAGAAACTAAATCTGACATAAAATCCAGGGAAGTGTTCAAGATGTCATATGGGATTTAACAAAGAAAAAAAGTGAATATCACATTGTGACTTCTGTGAACATAATTTAAAACCTAAAATTAAAACATACCACTTGTTATGTAATCAAAAGATTAGCTGCTTTGAAGTTACTGTGTACAAGACTAATAACCCCCAACTGCTTCCTTTGCTTACTTTCAATTATATATTATTTGATAATCCTCTAATTAATAGGAAATAAAATCTAATTCTAGAATTCTGTAAAAATTTTTTTTTAAAGATTTTATTATTATTGGAAAGCCAGATATACAGAGAGGAGGAGAGACAGAGAGGAAGATCTTCCATCCGATGATTCACTCCCCAAGTGAGCCGCAACGGGCCGGTGTGCACCAATCCGATGCCGGGAACCAGGAACCTCTTCCAGGTCTTCCACGTGGGTGCAGGGTCCCAAAGCTTTGGGCCGTCCTCGACTGCTTTCCCAGGCCACAGGAAGGGAGCTGGATGGGAAGTGGAGCTGCCGGGATTAGAACCGGCGCCCATATGGGATCCTGGCGCGTTCAAGGCTAGGACTTTAGCCGCTAGGCCACGCCGCTGGGCCCTAGAATTATGTAAAATTACACTAGGTTCTTGGATCATATTTTAGTGACAGGAATCTTAAGTTGGGTTGTATTTAAGTTGTTAAAAATGGTGGTATATTTTATGTTCCCAAGATTCTTAGAACAAGGATAAGGCACTATTTTTTTCTAATATGAAAATCATGCGGCTTTCCCACGGCCGTGGTGCCCGCCTGACCCCAACCCTCAGCCCCAAGCCTGTTCCCGGTGTCGGCCACGACAGTCGGTGCTTTAGTGTAAAATCAGACCTCTTTGGAGACATTCAAGCAAAGGTTGAACAACCACTTTTCCAGAACAGAGAGGAAACTCATGCATCCAAAAAGGTGACTGATACACATACGAAAAGAGTATGGCTGGACAAATACCAGAATCTGATCCAATAATGCAGTTTAAGGAATTTCTTGAAACCTACAATAAACTTACAGAAACCTGATTTCACAACAAGAGACGTAAAGCCTGAAGAGACTACCTGTTCAGAACATTGTTTACATAAATATTAAAAATGACACGAAGAATGTCAGTGAGATTTCAGGAATATCATATTCAGCAGAATGAAGCACTGACAGCCAAGGCAGGACTGCTTGGCCAGCCCCGACAGACAAGTCCTGACGGATGGACTTTGAGTGAGAGATTGCCACCCAGGGGGTTCCCTTGCCAAGAGCCCCTGAGAGCAGTGGGTGCCATGAGAAACCATCTGCTGTGGCTGACCAACAAAGGGAACCACTGGAGAAACAAAAATTGCTGTTCATCAGAAGTAACTGAAATAGAAGGTCTTACTCTTGAATAAAAATGATAGAATACAACATTTTGTTGAGGCCTTACAATGCAGCAGTTTGGTCACTTGACTAGAAATATAAACCATCATTTGTTCAATTGTGGCTGTTAATTTTCAAGCAAAATATGTGTTCAATCATATAAAAGGTCTTAAAAAGTTTATTACCAAAAGTAAAAGAAGTGGAAATATCACTGAAAAAAAAAAAAGAAAATTGTTGTGAGCCTAATGCGATGTCCAGCTCCCTGCCTGCAGCCTGAGAAAGCAAGAGAGGACAGCCCAAAGCCTTGGGACCCTGCACCCGCGTGGGAGACCCAGAGGAACCTCTGGCTCCTGACTTCAGATTGGTTCAGCTCTGGCTGTTCTAGCTACCTGAGGTGTGAACCAGTGGATGGAAGAGCTTTCTCTTGGTTTCTCCTCTCTGTAAATCTGCCTTTCCAATAAAGAGAAAATAATTTTTTAAAGTTATTGTTTGATTGTCATGAAGAGAAATTAATCAAATGATCATAGTGCAACAGTGCAATAATGACTTAACATCAAATCTGCTCTTCTAGCTAGATTTCACTTGTATTATTTTTCTCCAGTTCCTGTTGTTTAAACAAGTTTTATACATATAAAAGTTGAGTTCTTTGCCCAAGTATGTAATGATACTTTTGAAAGAGACATGTGTTTCAGAGAAGGTGAAATGTTTAGTGCTTGTTTCCTGCAGTGAAGCAGAGGGAATTACATCATTTGAGGTTGTCAATATGTAGCTAGCAGAAATCCCATTCCATTGAATGCTAGATTCTCCCCACAAGCTCTGGAAAGCAGTTCTATCATTTCAGATCCATCATTGAGACGATACTGCTTTTTAAAACAAAGTGCTGCTGCTCTGCCTGATTGCTATATGTTACATTTTCAAAACTTATATTGCATTAAGCTTTAACAGGATTTCTTATAAAAAGTAATTTCATGTATATAAGGGGAAGAAAGATTGAGTGCATTTGATTAAAACCTGCACTAGACTTTTATGATAAAAGTTTTTTCTTGGGACTGGCATGTGATACAGCAGGTGTTCTGTATATAGACACTGATTTGTGTCCCAGCTTCTCTGTTTCCCATCCAGCTTCCTACCAAAGGCCTGGGAAGATCAGCAGAACATGGTCCAAGTGTTGAAACCCTTGCCACTCTCATGGGAGCTCTTTGTCAAAATCCTGGCTCCTGGCCTGAGGCTGTCCCAGGACAGTCTTGGCCATTGCTGCCATTTAGGGAGTGAACCAGTGGGTGGAAGATTAGTCTGTCTCTTTCTCTCTGCCAGTCTCCTCCTCCACACCCTTCCTCCTCATTGCCTTGTAACTCTTTCAAAATAAGGAAATCTTTTTAAAAAGTAATTCCCTTCTTAGCTTAATTTAACAATGGGGGAAAAGAACTTTCTCTTTCACAAATCTTATACGATAAAGGCATGATAAATTATTCTATTACTAATAATTAGAGATATTCCCTAATTGCTTTACTGCTGAGATTTTATGGTATTTATTGTTGCTAAAAATTAGGGGGAAATATCTTGCTACACTTAGTTGATTCTTACCTGGTATTTATTCAAACCACAATGGAAATATCTTTAGGGTAGGAGATGTGCTGTCTTCTACTTCTGTTGCAGCTCGCTAGCCTCATTTCACTCAGAGCCCAGACCCAAGCTGTGGTTTAGAGCAAGTGGAAGAAAGAAAATGTTTAGTGTACTTAGTGGGAGGAAAATGTGCCTTGGAGCCACATGGTTCTGAATTTCAGTACTGATCTACACGGTAGTGCTTGGGTGAATTGAGACATGTTACTTCATCACCCAGAGTGTCAGTTTCCTCAATAAAATTGAGGTTTTGCCACCCTGTCAGCATTGCCTCAAGGGGTAGGAAGAGCAGGAATTATTCATTCTGTTCCCCGTAAATCTTGTGAGGGTAGTGCAGCTGGTCTTACCGGATGTTTTGCAAGGAAAACACTGGGGAGAAGCACGTGCCTTAAACAGTGTGCACAGGGCAGCAGAGAGCTAACACAGCTCTGGGTGGACCTTATCAGAGTATTCTCCTGTGAGGAGCCCTATTAAAACACAAAAGTTTCTCATGGCTAGATGAGTTCTGTGACCAGTTAAGTTTCACAAGTTTAGTTTATTACACATGCCTCTATAAAGATTGACACACACTTGTGGAGACAGCTTGAAGAGATATATTTCACGTTCTTTAACCTAGAGTTCCACAGTTTTATTTTTTCAGACATTATTCCAACTTCAATGAAAGTTACACAAAACAAATGTGCAAATAATATATAATAACCATTATCTTCATCAATTTCCTCATAAGTATATTTATTAATCATTTGTTTTCTACCAGGCTAGGCAGTGTGTTCAGTTCCTTCCATACATTATTTCATTTCATCATTACGAGTCCTTTTAAGGTCAGGGGATATTTATACTTCCACCTTACAGCAAAATTTTATTTTTTAAAAAAATAATATTACTGGCGAGTACACACAAGAATCTGGTCTGGGATCATCTTAGAGAAAGTTTCTTTGGGGACCTCCGCAATCAAACTGCTGGACTCAGAACCTTAACCATGAAGAGAAGTGTAGGCAAGTGTCAGAGCCAAGCCTCCTCAGAGGCTCAGATTAAGCAGTGGTCAGTATAACCAGGTGGACATGGAGGATATGGCAGACCGTAGGAACCTTCAGAGGATACCTGGCACCAACAGAGGACAGAACAATCAACTATCCCAGCCATGTGTTGGCAGTGAGAATCTGGGCAAACGGAGACTCTAAGGTGGACTATGTCAACCAGTGGATTCTGCAGCAATTTCATCATGCTTGGAATTGCGAGGTTGGCAGCAATTCAGAACTGTTGAATTACCAAAACCACTTGAGCAGGACCCTCAGAGCATGCCCCCCATTGGGGACCTGGGATGGGTGGGAGGTTGGGTGGAGCTTCTGCCTTTCCCTCTCCCTTTACCCCAGATACAGAAACAACAACAACAAAAAAAAGCAGTAATGTGGAAACAATAGTCTTACCCACTTTCCTGTAGCCCTTGACCCTTTATGCCCTAATCATCTATGTAAAGAGTGTCAAAAATAAAGGGGAAAAATAGAAAAAATTATATGATAACTTATGCACAATTTGTTATTTCATTGAATAAAAGTTGAGAATTTGCTGTGTGCTACAAATGCTATCATGAAGCATTATGATGACTTCAGATGATGATGAATAATTTCAATGTAACAAATCAGTGTGACCCTTATGTATACTATGGATGTGGATTGAAAGCTTGTTTTAGACTAGGTGATCATAAAAAAAAGTTTCAAAAATATGCTAACACCTGCACTCTGAATCATGCCTTTCAAAAATCTTGAAGGGTAAAACCTTGTAGGCAGAGAGAAAAACAACATGGAAATTAGCATTCTTTGGAGTACAGTTTGGGAGGAAATATGCTATAATAAGAGCAAAGAGTGTACCACATAAGAGCAAGGAATATTTTCTACTCAAGTATTTCTAGACAATAAATCTTTATTGAGCATTAGGTGCTAGATGTTGTATGATACAGACATGGAGAACAGTTCAAAGGAGAATAGTTCAAAGGAGAAAGATGGCATTGAGAGGAGTGAGTGATAAGCTGTGCGGTAGAGTAACACAGCAATGGCATGGTAGAGCTCAGCTGCAGTGATAGGAATTTGGCACTGCGGTTACGATGCTGCTTGAGACACCTGCACTGCATGTTAGTGCCTAAGTTTCCGTCCTGGCCCCTCTGCTGATTCCAGGATCCTGCTTGTGTGTTTTCTGGGAGGCAGCAGGTAGCTGAGTTCTTGCCACCCACCTGGAAGACCTGGATTGATTAAGTTCCCAGCACCTTTCCCCTACCGACCACTGGAGCTACAGTTAGAGTCGTCGTTGCTCTGCTTCGAAACCAGCTCTCGGCTAAGACACCTGGGAAAGTAATGAAAATTAGTCCAAGTATTTGGGCCGCTGTGACCCATGCGGGAGACCCAGTTGGAGCTCTTAGCTCCTGGCTGTGGTCTGGCCCAGCCATAGGGACCATTTGAGGAGTGAGCCAATAATGGGGAAGACCTCGTTCTCTCTGTGTCTCCCTCGTTTTCTGGATTTCAAATAAAACTAAAAAAAAAAAAAAGTTATTGCCTCCTGGCTTCTGCCCAGTCCATCCCTGGCTAACATGGGCATTAAGCAGGTCTTTTTCACCCTTCCTATACGTTTGTGTCTTTTTAGTAAGTCCTTGTGATTCATTAATAGGTCATCCATAAGAGACATCTTGATTGTAAGAACCTGATGCTGTAAATGTCCCTTTCAACACTGTTTTTCTACATCTCATGGGCATTGATTTCTTGTTCTTAATGTCATTTCTTCAGTGCTACATGAGTCATGCGGTAGCATCAATTTCTACACGAAGTTGTTTTTTCTGTCACTTTAGTAACGCATTGATCATTCTGTAGCATATTGTCTAACTTCGAGTTGATGTAAATTTTCCAGTTTTCTCCCTGTTGTGGATTGTGTTTTCTGACTCTGTATTTAAGGGGATGGATAATACAAGTGTAGTAGAGATTGACATGTCCAGATGTGGAGGCATAATGCAATATGTCTCTCTGCATTCCGCACAAAGATGGACTCCCAGTGAAACTTTGGAATATATCCTGACAGTAGGATGCTGAACTCTCTGATGTAGTCCGTGCCTACAATGTTAGGAAGCAGTTCACTAGCTGAATGATGGACTAATGACTGTTCAAAAGAACTGTCTATTGTAATACAAAAGGAGAAATCAATATTGAGGGGAAGGGAAGTTAGGGAGAGGAACACGAAACCCCAGTGCCTCTGGAACTGTATCATAAAATGATGAATAAATAAATAACATTTGAAACAATAGCAACAAGAAAAAGCAATGAACCAGTGATCCACTTGCTCATTCTCTGTCCAAAAAAGAGGAAGAGGGTAAATACTATATCCCAGATCTGGCACTTAATTACTTTATAGCCATGGTCAAATTCTTTACCTCTGTGTGTGAGTATTAGCATGCCTGCTTTAGTAGAGTGCTGGTGTATGCAGAGCTGTGTGACAGTGAATGTCTGGAACCTAAAGACCACTTACTAAAATAGATAAGCTTGTGGCAGTGAAATCCTTGTTATGGCCGTCATCACTGCAATCATCCATCTGACACATGACCCAGCCCAGATGCCTAGACTTCCTTCACCTCCTCCTCATGGGAACCAGGTTTGCCCATGAGAGTCCTGTACTTGTTCACTCATCATGTAAGCATGATCCTTACTCTGTATAGAAGAGATTAAAACTTGCTTCGTCTGTTTTCTACCCAAATTTGCTTTGTTTAATCCCTCTCCCCAGTTTCTGAAGGATGTCTTCTGCTTTGGTGCATGGGTGAATGTGTAGAGGCAGTAAAGGTGAGGGTAGGATGTAATGCTCAATCTGCAGTGAGTCACTCTTCAAAAAGAAAGATTGATTGATTTATTTATTTTAAAGAATTACAGACACAGGAAGACAGAGAGACACAGTCTGTCGCTGGCTCACTCCACGGACAGCTGCTATGGCTGGTGCTGGGCTGGGCCATACCCTGAAGCCTGGAGCCAGGAGGAGCCCAGCCACTTAGGCTGCCTTCTGCTGCTTTCTCAGATGCATTACCAGGGAGCTGGATTGGAAATAGAGCAGCCAGGATATTCATATTTGTATAGGATGCCCATGTTGCATGCACTGGTTTCATCTGCTCTGCCACCATGACCAGCCCCAATGAACCTCAAAAGACTAAGTTAGATGAAAACCACACTTCTACACCAATAATGGATTATTTTAAGTGACCCTGCAGCACCTACAGTCTCACCATTTTCCTTCTGAATCAACAAAAGTTAAAACTTATCTGTGATAATGAATATGCTGTTGGTTTCTAATTCTTAGAATATTGGCAACCCATGTATAGAACAGAAGTTTTATTTGCTACAAAAGTTCATTACATTGGGCCCAGCGGCGTGGCCGAGTGGCTAAAGTCCTCACCTTGAATGCCCCGGGATCCCATATGGGCGCCGGTTCTAATCCCCGCAGCTCCACTTCCCATCCAGCTCCCTGCTTGTGGCCTGGGAAAGCAGTTGAGGACGGCCCAATGCATTGGGACCCTGCACCTGCGTGGGAGACCCAGAAGAGGTTCCAGGTTCCCAGCTTCAGATCGGCACGCACCAGCCGTTGCGGCTCACTTGGAGAGTGAATCATCGGATGGAAGCTCTGCCTCTCTGTCTCTCCTCCTCTCTGTATGTCCGACTTTGTAATAAAAATAAATAAATCTTTAAAAAAAAGGAAAAAAAAAGTTCATTACATGAAAAGTCCATTCTCTAATCATTTCAGGTGAGATTTTTTCTAAAACTAAAGAAATTATTAAAATTCTATTTGTGCATGCAAGGAGTTATCTAGCTAAGCAATTATCTGACTTCTGTAGCAGCCTTTTGGAATTAAGGTAATTGCATTCTATCGGAAGTCAGTCACTTTTTGCCGCGTAACAATTTTATGCCAAGGGAATGAGAATATCAGGTCTTTCTGTTCCAGAGAACCACATTTCCCTTTGTTTAAGGCAGAAAATAAGTTACTCAGATTAATTGGTTTGGAACTATTATCGGTTATTTGTAAATGTTCTGTGTATTGCCATGTCTTTGAAACTACCTCATTCTCAGATACTGCTTTCCAAAATCAACAGTACTCTACTTTTTACAAGAAGGAAAAAAGAGTATCACATTTGACATTTCATTTTATTCTGTTGAAGCTTAATTAGCACACTAATACCAGGAAACCGACAGCCTCCTGTGTGTGATATTAGGATTGCATGTGCAAGACCATGTTTGTTATTCTAGTTAGTTGAGTAGCACATGTTCTCCACAGCTTGCTAGTAGCAGTCATCCTCTTTGTTTATGCCTCTGTAGTCTTTAGACTATGTTACGGAGTAGGAGGGGAATTTGTTCTCAAAGAATGTTTTAGCAAATACATCCTGCAGGATGTAGTTATTTCCTTTTCTCTTTTAGTACAAAATTTCTGTAATCCAGAAATTCTATATGGTAGATTGTGTTATCTGTTGCTTTTCCTTTCAATGAGACAAAAGTAATATTCTCAATGAGAAGCAGATTAGGGTAACATTTCTCAAATACCACATTTGAACCTTAAACTAGAGATGTTACAGAAAAGCTCAAGAGAAAGGAAAGACTATTTATGGAATAGCTACTGTAGACTAGGTATTATAGCAGGTGGTTTCATATATTAATTCTTAGAGTAAGTAAACCTTGTGACATTATCCATAGTAAATTTTTAGGATTAATTATGTTTCCTAATGATTTAGCAATTTTTGTTTTTTACTTTGCTTTAATATCTGAAATTCAAAACCAACTTTTACCTACCTTTCACACTTGCTGAGGACCTTTTAGAATGAATTTTGTATTTATTTTTACTCCCTTTTTCTTTTCTGCTTAGTATTTTTTTTTAAAGATTTATTCATTTTATTACAGCCAGATATACACAGAGGAGGAGAGACAGAGAGGAAGATCTTCCATCCGATGATTCACTCCCCAAGTGAGTGCAACGGGCCGGTACGCGCCGATCTGAAGCCGGGAACCT
This sequence comes from Ochotona princeps, assembly GCF_030435755.1. Classification (NCBI taxonomy): domain Eukaryota; kingdom Metazoa; phylum Chordata; class Mammalia; order Lagomorpha; family Ochotonidae; genus Ochotona; species Ochotona princeps. The sequence goes on along the minus strand of NC_080842.1, from coordinate 32,981,498 downwards.
GGAACCTCTGCCGGGTCTCCCACGCGGGCGCAGGGTCCCAATGCATTGGGCCTTCCTCAACTGCTTTCCCAGGCCACAAGCAGGGAGCTGGATGGGAAGTGGAGCTGCCGGGATTAGAACCGGCGCCCATATGGGATCCCGGGGCTTTCAAGGCGAGGACTTTAGCCGCTAGGCCACGCTGCCGGGCCCTCTGCTTAGTATTTTAAATATCCTGTGTTTCTTGGGTAAGTCATTTCATACCTTTTTCAGTATGTGCCATTTAACAATGAGAAAGAGATCCAAGAAATGAGTCTTTAAGTGATCTCGGCATTGTGTGAATATCGGAGTATATGTATATAAACCTGGTATAAGCCAGTCATTCAATAGGATCACTTAGTGCAATCAAGAGCCAGGATGAACACATGATGCTTGAGGCTACTACTGGCATAACATGGCATAGAAACCACAGTGAAGTTTTATAAGCAGGAGTATGCCCCACAGGAGTACGGAACCTTTTTTCTACCAAGGGCCATTTGGATATTTATAATGTCATTTATAGGCCAAATAAAATTATCATCCTAAAAATTAGCCTTCTATAGATTTATTGAATTTGAAGTTCCACCTGTGATTCTTTGGCAGGGAATCAAAACGTAAGTGATTTTTGTAAGTCTTATGTGGTCCACAGGCCAGACATTTCCCCACCTCTGCTAAAATGGCTATAAAAAGTATAGTATAGTAAATATAACAGCCAGTAACATAGTCATTTATTACAATTATCAAGTGTTGTGTACTTATATAATTTTATGTGCTATGCTTTTGTACATCTGTGTTGGTTGGTGGGTTTGTATAACCTAGCATTACCACAAACAGTGCTTTGGGATCTTACTCTGATGGTTACGAAGTCACTGAGTTATAATAATCTCTCATCTTCATTATAATCTTACAGAAGCACCATCTTATATGTGATCTATTGTCGACCAAAATGTTGTTATGTAGCACATGCCTGTGATTTAATGAATCAATTAAGTACAAACTTGGCTAATGTGGCACAGTAGAAAACAGAAGAGGTAAATATTAGTATACACACAAATATGATGTATTGAGAACAATGTTCTCAAAGCACCTTACTTCCTTATGAAGGCAAAATAAAAAGAAAAGAGTTTAGGTATCTTAACACTGCTCACAGGGTGGGTCTGGTGTTGTAACCAAGTAGCTGGAAGTCCTCCCCCTATATGCACTGGGATCCCAAATGGGTGCCGGTTCATGTCCCAGCTACACCACTTCCATCCAACTCCCTGCTTGTGGCCTGGGAAAACAGTGGCGGACAACCCAAAGCCTTGGGACTCTGCACCCACATGAGAGACCTGGGAGAAGCTCTTGGCTCCTGATCAGCTCACCTCAGTCACTGTAGCTGCTTGGGGAATGAACCAGTGGATGGAAGATCTTTCTCTCTGTATCTCCTTCTCTCTGTATGTCTGCTTTTCCAATATAAACAAATCTTTAAAAATATACATTTCTGGGCCCGGCGGCATGGCCTAGCGGCTAAAATCCTCACCTTGAACGCCCCAGGATCCCATATGGGCGCCGGTTCTAATCCCAGAAGCTCCGCTTCCTATCCAGCTCCCTGCTTGTGGCCTAAGAAAGCAGTAGAGGACGGCCCAGAGCCTTGGGACCCTGCACCCGTGTGGGAGACCCAGAAGAGGTTCCTGGTCCTGGTTCCCGTTGCGCTCACTTGGGGAGTGAAACATCAGATGGAAGATCTTCCTCTCTGTCTCTCCTCCTCTCTGTGTATCTGACTTCGTAATAAAATAAATAAATCTTTTTAAAAATATATACATTTCTAAAAAAGAAAAAGTGCTCACAGGGGTCTGGCATTGAGGGCTAACAGATAAAGCTGCTGCCTGTGACACCAGCATCTTAATTGGGCTTTTATTTGTGTCCTGGCTATCTCACTTTCAAGTCAGCTCTGTGCTAGATTGAATGGCCTGAGAAAAACAGCAGAAGATGGCCCAAGTCCCTGGGCGCCTGCTACCCACAAGGGAGACTTTGAAGAAACTCGTAGCTTCCATCTGGCACAGCCTTAGCCATTGGGAAAGTGAACCAGCATATCAAAGACGGGTATGCATTTTCTCTCTCTCCCCATAACTCTGACTTTCAAGTAAATAAATAAATCTTTGAAAACTAAACAAGTTCACAGCTATTGTTATGACTAGAATATAATATATTTTGAGCAAGGAGAACTGGGTTGTGTGTTGTTCCCAGATTAAACCAAGCCAGTAAGTCATTTTCAGTCTATAGGATTGAATTCAACATTATGTTAACATTAATGAAAATGCCAACTCTCATTTAGAACAGATGGTTAACAGGTGGTATCACAGAAAGTATTTTAGGAAAAAGCCCCCTTTTGATTGGTTGCTGATTGTGTCCCATAGCCTTTCTTATTAATTGATCTCAGTAGTGCTTTAGCCTGATTATTTAGACTTCAAAAATACTGTTTTATTAACCCTATATAGTGATCTTCCTTAGCAGGATAATCTCTGACAGTCTTATTTTAAGCGAATGCCTCGGTGTCATACTTGGAAATGTCATATTTGGAAAATCTTTCAAAGGAAAACAGCAAATCTTTGTGAGTTGTTTAGTAAATAGGAAGTCTAGATTGGTTTAAGGCATCTGTGCTGGTCTAAAAAGTTCATAATGTGTTTTCTTGTGAGTATTAGTGATATTTGATAGCAATCTTGATATTGCAGAAAACAAAATGTTTCTGTTTTTGTTGAAGAGTAATTGGTATATCTGTATTTCTGAAAACTGAGAAGCAAATAGTTAAGTGTTCTTTCTGGTTCATCTCCAGTCTGACATGTAGCAAGGTGAGAATTCTCAGAAAGGGAAGTGTAGGTTACTGGGTCCAGCTCTTCACCAAACATTTTGGAAATCAGAAAGCATTACTACTGAACCAGCTGACTTTTGGAATTTAGTGGACACAGGGAGAAGGGAACGTGGAGTGCATTGCTTTTGTAGAACTGCTTTGGCCACAGAGCTGAGAAATCAAGGAAGTTGGAGAAGGTGAATTTGTCTTTCTTGTTTGGGTCATGCTGCTGCCTTTTCCTGAAGGACCTTCTTCATTATTTTCTGCATGTGAACCTTTTGTTTGATTAATCTGTTCCATATCTACATCAGTACCAAAATTTTTTAAAAGGTTTTTTTTTTTAACTTGAAAGATTTACAGAGAGAGAGAGAGTCAGAGTGGGAGAGAGTTTCCACCCACTAGATCTCTCCCTAAAACGAGCTGGACCAGATCAAAGTCAGGAACCTGGAACTCCATTCTGGTCTCTTATGTAAGCTGAATGGGCCCAAGAACTTGTACCATTTCGCCCTGCTTGCCCAGGCGCATTAGCAGGAGCTGAATTTGGAAGCGGAGGAGTTGAAACTCCAGCTTGCTCATGTGATTGCCAGTGTTGCAGACAGTGGCATAACTGGCCCTGGGTGTAAAACTTAATTGTGATTTCACAGTTCTTTTAAGTATTGAGAGGACAAATCTCCACCTCCTCATTATTGTTTTTCAAAATATTGTTAGCTGATGTTATGTTCTTCCCTAGACAGGAAGAAAAGTTGTGCACAGCATACTTTGAATGAAGTTGCCTGCGTCTGCGCATCTCCATCCTCTGTAAGGATTTTTTTTTCCAGTTAAACAGTAGGAGTAAACTTCTGTATTATACCAGTTCCTATTCTACTTCAGTTTTGTTCTAACTTGCTTCTAGGTCTTGGATTGAAAAACGCAGTACATGCCAATAACTCTAGCCCTCTCTGATCTGTGAACATACACCTTTACCGGCATTTGTGTGTAGTTCCTTGGAATCGAAAGGAAAACGCTTAGCCAAATTTCACTCTCAACACTGCAGGCATGCTTGCATTACCTGGCACCTGCCAGCACTTTCCAGTCACCCAATCTGATCTGCCTATCTCTGGCAATCTCACCCAGTCTCCATCATGGGCTCCCTGAAAAATGTGCAGCTGCTTTGAAGCCCTTTCTTTGAGCTCCCTCTTTCTCACCCCATTTGCCAACCCATTTTTGGCTTTCCTTTCTACAGTATCAGCATAAAACCTTCCTAACCTCAGCTGCCTCTGTGCTTAGCAGAGTTAGGCACCTAGCAATCCATAAAATACTGATTTAATTATGCTGACGTAGAAACATTACAGCACAAACATGACTGTTTCCTGCCAGTAGAATGAGTACTTGTTTCCTGGCAGGAAGGGTGCCAAGAAACCTATGCCTCACAGTGTCTGTGGGCCTGGAGCCTGTGTTGAAGGCAGATAGGATTTCAGTTGTTGGAAATTTGACTTCACTTAAACACATAACACTTCACATAAATACAGCTAAATGATAAGTGGACACCTTTGCACAAATCTGTATCAGAAGCCAAAGGAAGCAGAAAATCACTTTTACATCCCCCCCTTTTTTTTCTCTTTCACATTCACTAGGTTAGTCCCATCCTTCTTGAACACAAGAATTAAAATATTGAAGGCTGATGTTGTAGCACAGTAAGTTAAGTTGCCGCTGCACTTGCAGCATCCATACTGAAGCACAGGTCAAGGCCTGGCTGCTTTGCTTCTTATCCATTTCTTGCAAATGTTCCTGAGAAATGAGAGGACGGGCCAAGTACCTGGGTTCCTACCATACACACGTGAGTCCTGGGTGGGGTTCTAGTCTCCTGGAATTCACCTGACCCAGCCCTGCCATCTGCAGCCATTTGAGAAGTGAACCAGTAATGGAAATCTCTATCTCTCCTTCTCTGTCATTCTGCCTTTCAAATAAATAAAATGTTGAAATGTTAAAAAATTTTCTATAGAATATACTTCACTGAAATTCTAATGATATCCAATAAAAAATTAATACATTAAAATTAACACATTATTAGATTGTTTTTCTAAATTTTGTAATAATCAAGGTTAAAGTGGTTTTAAAAATTATATATGTGCATATATATTAGATATAAGTTTGTCAATATAGAGTCAATTAAAACTTCACATTCATTTTTATTTTAAATCTTGTGTATATTTTACACTTACGGCACGTTTCAATTGGGACTAGCCACATTTGAAATATTTATTGTTAGATGACTTTTCAAATTCTGGGCCCTTTTATTGCAAATAACAGCATTTAAGAGTTATTATCTAGGGGTTTGTGCAGAATCAGCTGGAAGCTCATATGATGTGTTCTTGTCTTTACCCCCACAGACTACTAAAGTAACAGTACTCTGCATGTCAGCCTGGGAATATGTGTTTTGAGAAAAGTCCCAATTGATTCTGACAAGGACATTTAATTTAATTTAAAAACTACTGATATCTACTTTTTTCACTTTATTTTATATATCAATAAATATATCTCTGTTTTTATTTGTTTTGGTTTTATTGGAAAGGCAGATTTACAGAGAGAAGGAGAAATAGAAAGATCTTCGTCCGCTGGCTCACTCCCCAAGTGGCTGCAACAGCTGCAGCTGAGCCATTCTGAAGCCAGGAGCCAGGAGCTTCTTCCAGGTCTTCCACATGGGTGCAGGATCCCAAGGCTTTGGGCCGTCCTCGACTGCTTTCCCAGGCCACGAGCAGAGAGCTGGATGGGAAGTGGAACCAGGACGTGAACGCACCCATATGAGATCCCAGTGGATGCAAGGCAGGGATTTAACTACTAGGCTGTGGAGCCAGGCCCGAATAATCACATATAATATAACCAAACATCCTTCCCACAGAGTGATAGATCTGAATCTGCCATTGACAAATCTATGCCATAATTTTTATTTCTGAGATATAGAATAGGAAAACAGACTAATATTTTATGTGAATTTTTCAGTAACAACAAAGGTTGGCAACCAAAGGAACTTTCAGGTTAATATTTAAATTGCCAGGAAATTAAATGGCAGAAACTTGTACTGATAACTTGCATGTATTCTTGCATGAACACACATGGACACACACATCATCATGTTGTCATTGCTTCAATAGTCTGGTTGTCTTGTTAATTGCATTTCCATTGTGATGAGGATGATTGTGTAGATTATATAGATATCTCTGCTGTTTCAATACTTTTAGACCCATGTTAGAGATTAACGCAGCATATAGATATCTCCTGGTATCTAAGAAGAAAATGTATATATATTTTAAATGTTGATTAATAATTTTAAGTTGAGTAATTAATAAATGGAAAACACCTTTAGTTGGTGTTTTAATTATTACTATTTTTAGTCAAGAATCTTAATCTAAACAAGGAAAATATGATCTCATTTTTTATATTCTCCTCCTTCCTGATGTCCTTTTTTTTAATTTTCCTGCAAGACAATATTTTTATTGTGGAATTGGCCCTGAAACATCTAACCCTCCCTCAGTTTTGTGTGCTGTTCGAGTTAGTCCCCTGAAGACCTGCTCCTCCTAACCTTGAGAGTTCGTTAGAAGCTGCTTTGTTCCCGAGGTTATCAAGCTTAAGCATTTGCCGTTTACACAGGTAGAAGCTAAAAGCTGGCAAGGAAACAAGCAAACAAACAAAAAAGAGTAATTATTTCTATGCCAGTGTTTGTAGAACTGTTAGGCAATAAGATAGTCGTCTTCAATGTAAAGTAGCTGTGATGGTTAAATATGAATAATCACACATTGTTTTATAAGAGGCCTGGATGGATGTTTTTATTAGATATTTACCTTGCAATCAAAGGATCCTGTTGTACAAGTCCCAAAAATTATAGTTTGATAGATGTATAGTGTTTACCTCTTAATAATTTTTGAAGTCCTGTCAATGCAGAATTTGAAATACAATTCAGTCAAGCAATCAAGGAATAATTTACAAAACATAGCCATTTTAAGTAAATATTAAAGCACTGATATGTCTGTAGCACATCAAATTTACTTGTATTAGCTTCGTGGGTTTTTTTTTTGTTGTTGAAATAGAGAGAGCTGCTATTTACTGGTTTGCTCTCTAGATGTGCACAGTAGGTGGTGCTTTGGTCAGGTCCAAACCAGGAACTAGGAATGCAGTCCAGGTATCCTATGTAGGTGGCAGGAATGCAGCTGCCTGAACCCTCGCTCCTGCCTCCCAAATTTGCACTGTTGAGAAATTGAAGTCAGGAGCCAGAGAACAGTTCAGTCAGGCACTCCAGAAGAGGATGTAGGCATTTGTAACCACAGGCACAGGCTAAATGCTTCTCGTCAAATGATTAAATTTTTTATTTTCATTTTCTTTATCTTAAAGGAATTTAGAAAAAAAAAATGAGCTGAACACACAGGGACACTCCTATCCACTGCTTAACTTCTTAAATGCCTACAGTGGCCCTAGGTTAGGATCTCTCATCTGGTTGTTATAGGCCCAATTCCTGGAACCATCACCGCTGTTTCCCAGGTCTGCATTGGCTAGAAACTGGAATTGGAGCCAGGAGTCAAACCCGAGTTACTCTGCTGTGGAATACAGACAGCCTACCTGCAGTGCGTGACTAAGCCAAATGCCTGCCCTGATTTTTGTTTTGTAAGTTCTTTTTTTCTCCTTAGGTGAATAGCAGGGACATTTTATCATTACTAAAAAGCTTTCTTCATAACTTTTTATCTCATCTTTGATTTTAGGCTAAGGATGTTTAGATAGAGCTAAATGATTTTTCATCATGTACTTGTGAAATGTTGACCACTGCACTTCACTGACATAATTTTTTTGCTTTATTAAATTAACAGAATTTTCTACTGTTTGAGGTTTAACAATCTTACTTCAGACAATTACTGGTTTGCAAAAAAGATTAAGATGCCTGTGGAAATACCACAGGGCCCAATGTTACTTATATTTTGCAAGACAAAGCTAGACTCGTGATCATCAAACTCTGTATCCTTTAATTTCAATTATTTAATAGAAGTTCAAATGTTGTGTCCTGTAGGCAGTTAAATTCAGTTCAGAACACAGAATACAAAGCTCTTTTTTTCTAAAAACAGCAACAGAAAATCTCTTCAGGGTACACATTGTTGTGAACCAGTATTCAGCCTTCTGATTTTGATAACCTCACATGCTTTGTTAAGAGAAGCCATTAATGTGGTTTGGCCCAGATTGCTATGTAAGGTCATGGTTGCTTCAGGCCTCTTTTTTCTAACCAGTCTGCCCCGGGGGACATGAAGTGTGTACCAAAAGAAAGCAGGAGCTCCCTGTGATTAAATCAAGTCTCAGGGGGGCCTGAGAGCCTTTGTTAATACCTGATTTTAAGAAATCGTCCATGCGGAAAAGGGGATGACAACCCAGGTAAGCACTAAGGAAAAATGAAATGTTTAACACCATGTTCACACAGTGGATGCTCTCAGTGCAGCTGTTCCAACTACTAGTGCAAATCCAGGTGCTCAGTCTTGTTGGAATCAAATTACTGGTACTTGGCAGCGGAGTTTGCAGAGTGCCTTGATGGAATCAAATGGCAACCTGTTCCCTATCTTAAAGCTTGATTGAATTCCTTTTCGGTTTATATCCTGACTCCATTAGTTGCAAAGTGTTTTCCAGAATGTTACTGAATACCTCTCAAAAACCAGAGGCAGTACCAGCACATCTTGGCACCTAGCCCATGGCAATACTTCAGTAATACACCAGTTGCCTTGGTAATGGCCAGCTGCCAGCTCCTGTAGCCAAGCTGTGGTTTCAGACATGTGGACAGACTCACTACTTCTGTAACAGTATCATAATCGCCTCTTTTCTCCAACACCAGAATCTAAGCTCCTAGAAAGTAAGTGCTACGATTTTTATCTGGTGTCTCCAGAGCAGGTGTGATAGAAACGTGGTGGCTTCACAAAAAAGTCAGTTTGGAGGCATGAATCCAACAAATCAAAAGGTTTCAACTACCCCTCCCTCGCCCCATGCACAAAACTTCTGCTTTTCTTTTTGTTCTTGCATCCTGGGGGGCCTGTGTTAAGGATCAGAGTTACTAGCTAAGGGAAAACCTGCTTTTGACTCTAAAGACTGAGAAATGGAAATATGAAACCTTATCAGGCTCAAGGAAGTTTGAAGGAACATGCCGACAATAGAACCACATATAAAAGCTGCAGTTATTTCAAAAACTTTCTGGAAATTAGGATTGGGCTAGAAAGCATCTAGTATTTTGTTTTTTTACAAACATCTTTAGGGTTATTTCTCTATAAGATAGTTCTTTTTTAAAAAAGATTTATTTATTTATATTTGAAAATCAGATTTTACAGAAAAATCTGTAAATTGTGTCCCAAAAATCTGAAATCCACTTGTTCACTCCCCAAAGGACTGTGATGGCCAAAGCTAAGCTGATCCAAGGCCTGGAGCCAGGAAGCTGGCCCGTGCAGCTATTTGGGGAGTAAACCAGTGGACAGGAGATCCATCTCTCAGATTGGTCTGGGTGTCTCCCCCCACACCACACCCCCACCCCACCAGACCTCGTTTTCCTTCTATAACTCTGGCTTTCAAGTAAGTAAATAAAATCTTTTTTTCAAAAATTAGAAGGTTATGCCTATTATGTTGTTTGCTAAAGGGAAAAAAGTGCTACGGGTGTTGACAAATAATATATGCAGTCGTGGTGCTGTGGGACTCTTGAGAGTTCTCTGATTAAATTTTCTAATAACTCTAATGTCTCTGACTGATCATTTCATTCAATTTCCTCCCAGCTTTTGGAGAAAGGGTAGGAAGGCCGATCAGATTTCACTAGCTTATGCTATTCATTGGGTTTGGTAGTTTGTTTAAAGTTTAAATGATAATAAAGATAGGTCAGAGATCCTGGGGTTCTCCTCAAATCACATCACAGACCTTTTTGTTTTTTTAATATAAATTGGAGTTCATTTCATTTGCGAATAAAATACGGCTTCTGATTTGTTTAATGAATCATTCAAATTACTAAGGCTTATAAGTGATTTTTGGAATTTGAGGGTTGGTTGGAATTTGGGGGTTGGTTGAATGATTTTATCTTTACTACTTTATTTAAACAAATGTGAGAAGGCTTTCTGACAAGCTGAAAAATAAATTTGAGAGTTTTCTTTTTTAATGCAGTATGAGATAGCATCACACTTGGCAACAGATTCTGGCTCCAATAATTAGATCCTGCCACCTGCAGGGGAGACCCAGATGGCATTACACACTGACCCGGTGTTGCAGTCATGTGGGAGATGAATTAGCAGATCTCTTTCCATAAGTTTCTGTCTTTCAAAAAATATATACAAATAAATAAAACTTTAAGAAAAATAAAGACATAAGTGTTTAGCTTGCCTAAGCTGTTTATGTGATTGCTTCTTCCATTGTGCAGAGCAAAAAAAAATGTTTATTTTTTAATCATTGATTCATATGAATATTTCCAATTTGACATTCATTTTTGTGGCATTCCTATAGTGATTGAAAATCCTAGTATTTTTCCTGTATATGTACCAGTGTGCTTCTAAGTGTCTATGGGAAATAGAAATTAAAGGTAAGTTTGTTTTGGTATAAAAAGGTTTTTTGAAATTCATACAAATATTTTCAATTAACATTTTGAAGAACCTTTGTAAATATAGATTTCAAAATGTTTTGCGCCAAGTAAACTTATCTTTTGATTCCCTTTTCCAAAAACTTTTTGAAAGACCTTTGTCTGTAGTTTAAAAATAAAATATAGAGAGCATGTGTTTGGCCTACTTGTTAATTTTTCACTTGGGACATCTGCATCACATATCTGGAGTTTCTGGATTTATGTCCTGCCTCTGTTTTCAGTCCAGGTTTCTGCTAATACACACGCCGGATGGGTGACAGCGATTTCCCGCAGTGGGCACAGTGGGAGATCTTGACTGTGTTTCTGGCTTCTGAGTTCAGCATGACCAACTCTGACTGTTGAGGGCATTTGGGTAGTGAACCAGTGCGTAGGGAATCTCTGTCTCTCTGCCTTTCAAGTAAAATAAATCATCTAAAATTACAGTATTGACACCACTGCTTAGATTGAAGTACTGGGTAAAGTTTAAGATTTATTTGCACTTGTGTTTTGTAGTTTGAACTTTTAAAAATTCAAAACTATCTGTGCTCATTTCCCCCAGATCTTGTAAGCCAGAATCTAGGGATAGAGCAGTATCAACTTGTTCATTTGTATTTTTTTTATATGTATTTTTATTGGAAAGCCAGATATACAGAGAGGAAGAAAGACAAAAAGGAAGATCTTCCATCCACTGATTCACTCCCCAGGTGGCCATAGTGGCCAGAGCTGAGCTGAGCTTAACTGAAGCCAGGATCCAAGAGCTTCTTCGGGTCTCCCAAGTGGGTACAGGGTTCCAAGGCCTTGGCCATGCTCAACTGCTTTCCCAGGCCACAGGCAGGGAGCTGGATGGGAAGCAGGGCTGCCAGGATTAGAACTGGTGCCTATATGGGATCCTGGTGCATTCAAAGGAAGGACCTTAGCCACTGGGCTACCACACTGGGCCCCATTTGTATTTTAAAATATCAAATTTAGGGCCCAGCACAATGGCTCAGTGGCTAAATCCTCACCTTGTAAGCACCAGGATCCCACACAGGAGCCGATTCGTGTCCCAACTTCTCTACTTCCCATCTAGCTCCCTGCTTGTGGCCTGGGAATGAACAGAAAATGGCCCAAAGCCTTGGATCCCTGCACCTGCATGGGAGACCCAGAAGAAGCTCCTGGCTCCTGGCTCCAGATCAGCTCAACTGTAGCCATTGTGGGCATTTGGGAAGTGAACCAGCGGATGGAAGATCTTCCTCTCTGTAAATAAATGCTGTCTGCTGATGAGCTCGATTTTCAAGGAAAGTACACATGTTGCCTTTTATCACAGGTTCTGAGATGAAGATTTGGATGCAGAGTTCTAGCAAATGGGATGCTGAGAATCACTACCTTTGCAAGCACAAGTGGATACAGAAGCTGAGCTGTGAAGCAGTTCTGTGCCACGTCTTTGGTCAGCCCGATAGAGAGTTCTGTCTTCATTCTCCATCCCATTACAATTCCATCCTGGACTCCTTTGCAGTTGTTCTGTTCTCTGCCTTGAGCAGTCCTTGTGGGTGCACTGGCTCTGGAGGGAGGCTGGACTGTGTGGATGCAGTTCCTCAGCCTGGCTCAGTCAGGGCTGAGCAAAAGGAGTCACCTTAACCACTTAGCAGAGACAAGAAGTCCTCCCACCCTGAGGCGACTTCAGAGGCGTTCATAGTATCCACCATGTAGGACCTATACATTTGCCATAGTTTCTGCACAACAAATTGATTTTGGCAAAAATCTTTTTGGTCTTTTGGCTACCTCTTTCTTATCCTTTCTATTAATGAAAGTATGTTCAAAGAAATTTGTTTTTGTGCTGTTCACCATAAACATTTATTTTGACCCAGTTTTATCATTTTTTAATATCTCACTTTGTATTACATTGGCTGAGCCAAATTATTTATGTAAGACAACTTCTTGCTGTTTTTAAAAATCATTGTTCAGCATCTTTAGTCCACTATTAAAAATGTTCCTCCTTTTCCTTAAAACTGTACATAAGAGGTTCCCCAAGAAATCAGTGCAAGCGAAATTGATTGAATTAACCCATGCTTAGGACTCCTAGATTCCAAACCATCTGTTATTATAGTATCTTCTTTGTCACTCAGCATCGTCTTTCATCCCATAATTTTCTGTTGAAGAAGTCACTTGCTCTGTTAGCTTGCTCCCCATCTGTCCCTACAGTCTGTTCTTTGTGTAAACATAGAGCCTTGGAACTGCAGGCCAGAGTTGCCCACTCCCTTCCCCCATCCCCCCGCAACAACCTGGCCAAAAAAAAAAAAAACCACTTACACTTTTTCCCCCTTTTGACCTGTAGACACGGGAGTAGAAGTGTGATATCACTGCTTAATGAATGCTTCCTCGATGGTGAGCCTTGTGCCTCGCTTATGAAATATGTGCTCTTATCAAAATACCTGGTTTTTTTATGTAGAGATTTTCTTATTTTTTAATTTTAGCTTGAATTACATAAAGCTGAGTGATCTAAATGTGCAGTTTATTACCTTCTTGCTTTGTGTGCATTTCTATTCTTCATTTTTACTGAAGGATCTTGAAATACTTCCAGTATGTCTGTTCTGTAGTTTTTAAAAATAAGTCATTTCTGAGTATATTGAAATTCACCACCCAGCAGCATAATTTCCTTCCTTTGCAGCATTTTCTAAACTAAAAACGAAATGTATAAAAATTATGCATGTTTCAAATATGTTTTAATATATGGCTAAAAGTGCAGTGAAGGGGAAAAAAACTAAAAGTTAATGCCAAATCTTACCCTTCTTTTAATTATTTTTTTCTAATTTACAATTTATATCTACTGCTTTGGAGGAAAATCAAGATAAAGACTTAACTTACTTAATTTTAATTTAATTTTAGAAATTTAGCTCCTTTAAGCAAGTATCTTTTTTTTTAAAGATTTATTCATTTTATTACAGCCAGATATACACAGAGGAGGAGAGACAGAGAGGAAGATCTTCCATCCAATGATTCCCCAAGTGAGCCGAAACGGGCCGGTGCTGCGCCGATCCGAAGCCGGGAACCTGGAACCTCTTCCAGGTCTCCCACGCGGGTGCAGGGTCCCAATGCATTGGGCCGTCCTCAACTGCTTTCCCAGGCCACAAGCAGGGAGCTGGATGGGAAGTGGAGCTGCCGGGATTAGAACCTGAGCCCATATGGGATCCTGGGGCTTTCAAGGTGAGGACCTTAGCCGCTAGGCTATCATGCCGGGTCCTAAGCAAGTATCTTGAGGAAGATTAAAATGGGAGTGGATATTAGCAGGAGAGATCTGTAAAACATTTTTCTTTTTTTACAGAAAGATATAAAGTGCTACATTCTGCACTACATTCTCACAAATGCCTCAGTTCTTTTATTTGAATGAGAGACAGAGAAACGCGGATGTCTTTCATCTGCTAGCAGATGACATTGGGTTGTAGCTGCAATAGCTGACATTGGGCTAGGCTGAAGGGAAATGTATGTCAGGGGCCCAAGCACCTGTGCCATCTATTGTTACTTTCTGAGGCACACTAGCAGGGACCTAAATCAGAAGTGGAGCAGCCAAGGCTTGAAGCAGCACCTGTATGGTATGCTGTCATTGCAAACAGCAGTTTAATGTATTGCATCTAAACTGCTAAGTCAAACACATACCCCTGTTCTTATTTTTTAACACTACCTGGAGTTTGGTTGTATTTTCAAATGAAAGATATTTCTAGCTGTGTCCTGTGTGCACTTTCAGCCTAATCCATTTGTGGTTATAAATGTTGTTTCTGTCAGCTCTCTGTAGCTATGCTTGCAGTGTTGTGTTTAATCATTAAATTATCTATAATGAACTCTTTGGCAGTTAGCAATTGCAGTTTACTCTGATAAAGAACTTCCTTATGGGGGCTGGCATTATGATGCAATGGGTTAAGCTGTCGCCTGTAATGCTAGCGTACCATATGGGCGCTGGTTCAAATCCTAGCTGCCCTATTCTAATCCAGTTCCCTGCTAACACACCTGAGAAAGCAATGGAGGATAGCCCAACTGGGAGACCCAGGTGAAGCTCCTGGCTCTTAGCTGCTGACTTCAGGCTTGTCCAGCCCATTTTCCAGCTCCCTCCCATTTGGGTAGTAAACCAGCAGATGGACGAGTCATCTGTCCTTTGCTCTGCAACTGCCTTTGAAATAAATAAGATGAATATATTTTTTAAAACTTCCTTATGGAAAATCTCAAGGTATCATGTCAAGTGTTTTCTAACATTAACCTTTTTTGTGAATAAGTAATTAAGAATTTTAAAGGAAGCTTGTATTTTTAAAAATGTATATAAATGTTCAATATAGGAAATAGGGAGAAGTAAGATGAATGAAAAATAATGCTTTAAAAGTCTTACAACTATATTCAGTTACTTTTAGCTTTGTTTTATTTAGTCATTTCTAACACTGTAATAGTAGTTCTTACATATATGAGGCCATATAAGTAGTAAACATATTCAATACCCACTTTTCAAAAAGTACATTCTAAAAAATTTCCAGAAAAATATTTTTCTTGCTGTTTTTAGTTATATACTATTCAGTTGTATTGCAAAATGTAATTATTTTTGAATATTCTCTAGTCATAGATACTGTTTGCTTCCGGTGTATTTGCTAATAGTTTGTTTCTAGTATATTTGCTGGTATATATTGTAGTGAATGATAATACAATGCCTTGTCTGTAGTTAGGATCATCTCCCTAGAATAAATTCCCAGGTCAAAAAGAATGAATGCACTAAGATTTTTAGAACATACAGCCAAATGGCTGTACAGACATTAGGTTTTTTGTACTTTTTTTTTCTACTTAGGACAAGGATTGAAAAGCTCCATGATCCTAAAAGAGTTAAGAAACACCGATCTATTTTTATGAAGATATCTTATGCATCTTGAGGTAGTTGCTGCCTTTTGACTTTCTGACAAACTACCAGCAAGCAACACCAGAGGTAGATATGTTAAAAAAAAAATCATTAAGAGTATGATCTCAGTGAGACCTGCTTATGACCACAAGTCGCAAATGCCTGTTAGGAATGCTAGCTAACATGCCTTAGGCAGTACATGGCAATGACTCTTCCTTGGGGTCTGTTTAGAAAACCTCATTTTATTTGTTTTATGTTTTCCACGGGAAGACCAAGTAAAGATTTTTAACAAATGTATTATGTTTCTAGAAAATCAGAGTAGCAAGTGCAGCAGGCCAGTTTAGTGGCCCTGTGTGCCAAGGTGAATAACTGAAAATACTTAGTCTCTGTGGAGAAGCAAGTCCAAGGTAACTGTAGACACCATTCTTCATGTTGTTTTCCCACATCATGGTACTCATCTAGACTGGTGGGCATCATAGTTATTACTCCTTTTTGAAATACTGATTGAATTTTCCCAAGCGTGCAGCTAATGAAATGGTCCTTTCTGACTTATTTTGTTACTAACTCTAGTTAATAGTATTGTAGGATTGAAACTAACACAATGAAATGTGAACATATTTAACTTTGGGCACTTAAAAGTTTTTTTTTTTTTAAAGATTTATTATTATTGGAAAACCGGATATACAGAGAGGAGGAGAGACAGAGAGGAAGATCTTCCATCCGATGATTCACTCCCCAAGTGAGCCGCAACGTGCTGGTGCGTGCCGATCCGATGCCGGGAACCAGGAACCAGGAACCTCTTCCAGGTCTCCCACGCGGGTGCAGGGTCCCAAAGCTTTGGGCCGTCCTCGACTGCTTTCCCAGGCCACAAGCAGGGAGCTGGATGGGAAGTGGAGCTGCCGGGATTAGAACTGGCGCCCATATGGGATCCTGGCATGTTCAAGGCGAGGACTTAAGCTGCTAGACCATGCCGCCGGGCCCCACTTAAAAGTTTTTAAAGACAACTGTCAACTTATTTAACTAAGTTCTACATAAACTGTTGTTTAGAGTATGAAAAACTTATGGATACTTCCCACCACAGAGAGAGTAAAATACTTAAAAACATAAGCTGTGGAACCAGAGGCCTTGGGTTTAAATCCTACCTTTTGCCAAGATTAAGAAAGATGGTCATAATGCACCTGGGCTAGTGTCTTGTTGCATTAAACTTCTTCCTTCTCACCTTATTAGTATCAGGTTTGTAGTGATCAGTCCCCATAACCGAAATCAGTATTCAGTAAAGCGTTTTCACTGATGAATTAAATTGCCACTTTAAACTTTTTCTCTTAAGCCACTATGCCACAACTCTGGCCCTGGTATCACATTTTTATTATTGTACTATGATATGGTCTATCTGCTACATGATAATTCAGAGATAATAACTGGGAAACATCCATTATTATTTGCTGTGGAAGTAACATCATCTTGATAGACCATGTGCAACCCTTCCTTGAATTTTGTAGTGAGCACCCTCAAGTATCCTAGAGAACACACTGTTGTGTGCATTTGTGGATAAGAACTCAGCAAGGGCTGTTTCACTTTTGTCTAATTGATAGCTCTTGTATTATAGGAACTCTGATCAAGTATGTAGTTAACATGTCCTGCGAAACACTGTGGTCGCTAGGGATGATGGTGTTTTGAAGAGGTAAAGTGTCTGACCAGGTTTGAGTTAAAGTAGAATCTGGAGCTGTAGTTAGAGGCTTGATCCTGAATAATTTTGAGTTTATCCCATAGTCACACCAATACGCTAGGTCACCCAAGGGCAGCAGTGTTCTCTGGCGGTGATTCAAGCAGCTCAGAATTCACAGTAGTATGTCTGTCAGAACTGTCAGCTTAACATAGAACAAAAAAAAAAAAAGCCCACTTAGTCCTTACTTCTGAGAGAGACTAATTTAATTCGTGTAAAACTGTTCAAAACCTGTTCCCCCTTATTTCACATGCTGTCAGGGGAAATCACAGCCTCCCACATTGAAGGAGCACAAAAGCCTTTGAGGAGGCAGATCTCATTATGCGGAGTGTCAGACTGGCAGCTGCTCTGGTGGAAGTGGTTGCCTAAGACTTTACAACCTGATTTTAAAACCGAACAAAGAAACATTGAAGTGTATATTAACTGGACATTTTTAAAGGTCCTAAAATTATTTCTGTAAATTTTTGGGTTCTTAGAAGTTAGAAGTATCAAGCAGTCCTTTTCAAATGGTTTAGCATTATGGGTAAATTCTTAGGGTTTAGAGTCATACAGACTCAAGTTTGAATCAAAGACCTGTCGGTTATTGTGTGATGTTAGAATGGCATTCAGTCTCTCTAATCTGTGCCTCAACTACAAAATGTGAGAATAAAATTATAAAGGCTATCTCACTGGGTAGCTGTGAGGCTTAGAACATGCAACCTGATAAGCTGATCATTTTATTTATTTGAAAAACAGAGTGACAGGAAGAGGGACAGGAAGGGAGCGGGAAAACAGAGCAAGCGAGAGAGAAAGAGAGAGAGAGAGAGATTCCATCCTTTGGTTTATTCCCCAAATGCCCAAAATAGCAAGGTCACAGACAAGCCAAAGCCAGAAGCCAGGAACTCCCTCCTAGTCTCCCACATGGGAAGAATGGGGCCCAAACCCTCTGGCCATCTTCCTGCTGCCTTCCTGGTTGCATGAGCAGGAAGCAGGACTGAAAGCAGATTATCTGGGACTCAGATTGACACTGTGATAATGAGGAGTTGGTGTCTCGAGCAGCTGCTTAATCCACTGTACCACAGTGCTGGCCCCTGATTATTTTTAAAAATCAAACCTTGCATTGTTTGCCTGAAAATCCATCTGAGAAACAAATAAGGCAAACCTTATTTTAGTAATATTGGAGGCCAGGAGAATATCAGGTTTCTTATTGAGTAAGTGTTATTTTGCATGGGAGGAGGAATAAGCAAAACAGAAAAGGTAGAGAAACGGAAGAAAGAAGATACATTAAAGAAACTTACTGTGCAGACTCTTCTTAATTGAACTGTTAGTCAATTTGAGGAAGAAACACTAACATGAAGGATAGTTTAGAGAATTCAAAAGCATCGAGTAGAAATTCTCAAGAGGAAAAAAAAATTCGCTGGCACTAGAGCAGATGGTGGGACTGGATCCTTATAAATGGAATTGGAACTGAAGCTAGAATGGAAGGAGAAAAACAGGACAGTGCTGCAGGCTAAGGTAGGTGACATGAGCCACATCCTGGAGGCAGGACCAAAGCTTGTTGGTTACATTTTGTGTTCTTAATGATTTCCTGAAGGAACACAACTGGTTAATAAGTAAAGGGACAACTTAATAGCCAACAGTGGGTGATATCTGAATACCAGAATTTGAAGCTGAGTTATTAGAAAAACTAGGAGCCCTTCAGTCAGTTGGTTGTGCTCTCTCTCTCTCTCTCCCCCCACACCCCCATTTACTTTTTGTATTTGAAGATCACAATGAGAGAGATGGGGAGAGATCATTCATCTGCTGGTCCACTCCCAAAATCCCTGCAACAACCGACTGAACAACCACACTGAAGGCAGGGCTGGGAACTACATGCGGGGTTCCCAACGGGCGGCAGAGGTGCAGATTCTTGAACCACTAACAGGAAGCTGGATCAGAGGCATGAGTAGCTGGGACAGGAATCAGCACTCAGTATGGGATATACACATTCCAGGTCATGGCCTGACCCACAAAAAGGCACCTTACATACTAGGAGACAGTATTTAACAAAGGTTAAGACTGCATGCAATGAGAGGAATGGATTAGACAGGGAAGACTATTAGAATATTTAACACGTAAGTAGTAAGGGTCTGATGAGTCCCAAGAAAGAGGTAAGTGCCTGGGTCTGTGCCTGTTTCACTTTTTGTTGTTTTTTTTTTTTTTTAATTATTTTATAAAGACTTTTTTTTCTTTAATTTGAAAGTCAGGGTTACAGAGAGGAGAGAAACAGAAGAGATCTTCCATCCACTTGTGCACTCCACAAGTGGTTGCAACAGCCAGAGCTGGGTTAGTCTAAAGCCAGGAGCTTCCTCTGGATCTCTCACATGGGTACAGGGGCCAAAGGACTTGGGCCATCTTTTGCTGCTTTCCCAGGTGTATTAGCAGGGAGCTGGATCAGAAGTGGAATAGCCAGGGCTCAAACTGGCACCCATATGGGATGTGGCACCGCAGGCGAAGGCTCAGCTTGCTATGTTGTGGCAACAGCCTCTGTTTCATCTTTTCTAATACAGTTCAGGGGCTGTCTTCCTCCTGATCAGGACAGTTCCCACCACTTCTTTGGCTTCCATCACTTCTACATTCTCAGGAACTTTCTGTTCTTTCTTATTTATTTAAATTTATTTGAAAAAGAGAGAGTAGTCCTGGCATGGTGGCTCAGTGGCTAAATCCTCTCATTGCAAGTGCTGGAATCCCATATGGATGCCAGTTCATTTCCCTGCTTGTGCCCTGTGAAGGCAATGGAGGATGGCCCAAAGCCTTGGGACACTGTACCCACTTTGGGGACCAGGAAGAAGTTCCTGGTTCCTGGTTTTGGATCAGCTCAGGTTCATTCATTGCAGCCACTTGGAAAGTGAACCAATGGGCGGAAGATCTTTCTCTGTCTCTCCTCTCTGTAAATCTGCCTTTCCAATAAAAATAAGTGAATCTTTAAGAAAAATATGAATTAATATCTTATATCTGCTGCTTCATTCCTAAAAGCTTGCATCTACTAAGGGCTGTGCCAGTCTGAAACCAGGAATCCAGAACTCCACCCAAGGTTTCCAATGTGGTTGGCAAGACCCCAACCACTAGAGTAATAATTTGCCTCCCCCTCGTATGTGCTAAAGTAGTAGGAAGATGGAATGAAGATGGGACCCAGGGCTATAATCCAGACATACCAATATAAAATGTGGTTGTCCCTTTTAAACCAGGAGCCTGTGTTCAGCTTAACTGTTAAGACAACTGAGGCCCATGTCTCAGTGCATGAGGTTTAACTGTTGACTCTGTCTGCTAACTGCAGTTTGCCCTTAGTGCAGACTTGGGGAGGCAGCAGTGGTAACTTAAGTTCTTGCGTTTCTGCTACTCACATGGCAGTTGCATTGAGTTGTTGGCTACCAGCTTCAGGCTGACCATTGAGGTCATGAGAGGAGTGAACCAGCAGGTGGAACTGCTCTACTTCGGGCTCTCACTCTTGGTCTCACTGTCACTCATATTTCCTCCAGGCAGGTCTTTATTTCTGTACTTCCATACAGATTGACTTTTCACAAATGCCATGTGTTCCTGTTTGCTGTATTTCTACGCCTCCTAACTCTACACCTCCACTCACTCCTCCTGAGCTAGGGATACCATTGTATCACTAGAACACTTTAGCTAAAGTTATATATTGTTTCCTTCAACTTCAGTTATCAAATGAAATCCTCCTATACAACATTAACCATTCCCTCTTGGTTTGAGATCTCTTCCTACAAATTGTGCCAGTAGTGGATCTTTCTTATTTTGTTTTTTTAATTTTATTTTTATCACAAAGTCAGATATACAGAGAGGAGGAGAGACAGAGAGGAAGATCTTCCATCCGATGATTCACTCCCCAAGTGACCACAACGGCAGGTGCTGTGCCAATCTGAAGCCAGGAACCAGGAATTTCTTCCAGGTATCCCACATGGGTGCAGGTTCCCAAGGCTTTGGGCCATCCTTGACTGCTTTCCCAGGCCACAAGCAGGGAGCTAGATGGGAAGTAGGGCTGCTGGGATTACACTTGGTGCCCATATGGGATCCTGGCGCGTTCAAGGCAATGATTTTAGCCACTAGGCCGTGGTGCTGGGCCCTCTCAGTGGATCTTGAAGGGATCCTTTAAGGCAGAGTCCAAAGACCTCCCAAATTGTAATTTCTCTATCATTTGTCTTATGTCACTTATGTACATAAAAGTATCTGAGGTCAGGCTTAGTGGTGTGTCAGCCTAATTCTCTGCCTGCTGTGGCAGCATCCCATTTGGGTGCTGGTTCATGTCCTGGCTGTCCCGCTTTTGATCCAGCTACCTGCTTGTGATCTGGTAGGGCAGTGGAGTATGACCTGGGTTCTTAGGGCCCTGCCACCATTGCAGCCATTTGGAGAATGAACCAGCAAATAAAGGATCTCTCTCTCTCCCGTGTGTGTGTGTGTGTATGTGTGTGTGTGTGTGTGTGTGTGTGTGAGTGCGGGCGCATATGCTTTTCTCCATAATTCTGCCTTTCAAATGAAAAGTTCTTCCACATTTGTATTCTCAATCCCAACCTCTTCTCTGAGCTATAAATTTTGTTTCCATATCCTCTTGAATGTTTCAGATGTACTTCATACTCAGCATTTCTAAAAAGGAGCTCAAAAAGGAACCAATCCTTTTCAGTTCCCGTCTCTTACACTGTTTCCCGTCAGTGGAGAGCATCCGTCTGCACAGATTAGAACTCTCAGCCATTCAATACACCCAGTTCTCCTTTACCAGCTGTTTCTAATCCATCATCAAATTTGTCCATTTTGTCTCCCTGTTAAACCCTTGAATCTGCATACTTTATTCTACCTACCACCGATGCAATCATCCAGTCTACTCCTGTGAGCCCTTGACCTGTTATCATTCACCCTGGCCTTGCAGTCTCTTCTGTTGCTCTCCAGCCAGGAGGGTTTTTTCTTCTTTTGTTTGTGTGTTTATTTGTTTTCAAAATGCTTTTAGTCCTCCCATGGTGTATTTATGTCTCCCCATGTTTTCACCTGCTCTCAGAGTAGGACCCAGTCCATTACAGTGGGTTCTGCATCCTGCTCAGCCTAACTAGTGTTCCTCTTCAGCCTCACCTGGCACTGTGCACCCTTACTGTTTATATTCTAGCCACATTTTTGTCCTTCTGAGTTGCCACAAGTTTTCCTGCTTTAGGCACTTTATATAACATGTTCTTACATGTGAAACTCTTACCTAGTTCTCATCCTTCAGCTATCTGCTCAGTGATAATTCATCTCAAGGAGGCTAATCCTTTTATTTATTTAATTTCTTAATTTTTCTTCTTTTTATTATCATTTTCTGATGAAGGTTCATAGACCCTGGATTTCCCTCACCAACTCCCCAAATGCCCTCTCTGCCCTACCACTGAGTTCCCCTATATTATTACTATAGTATAGTTCTTCATAAACAGTCATATGTCCATCATTCTGGGCATGGTCAATGGCAGAGATTCCAGCATCCTATTGTCAAGATATACTAAACAGTTTCATTGGAAGTCCATCTTTGTCTGGAAGTAGAGATGCATTCTGCATTGTATCCTCACATCTGGATATGATAGTCTCCATTACACAGTTATTACACATCCCCTTAAATGAAAAGCCACAATACAAAATCAACAACAGGAAGAATGGACATTTACAATACCATGAAGTTGAATAACATGCTACTGGATATGATAGTCTCCATTTTACAGTTACTGTACATCCACCTTAACTGAAAAGCCACAAAACAAAATCAACAACGGGAAGAAAAATAGAAATTTAGAACTCCATGAATTAAATAACATGCCACTGAATGACTAATGTGTCACTGAAGAAATTAAAAAGAAAATCAAGAAAATCAGTTCACTGAGCCAGAAATGAGTTCACTCCCAGCTCAGTGCATGCACAGTCCTGTCCCATAGCCTTTGCCTCCCTACACAAAATGGCACCCAGTTTGGTTCTAGCGGGAGGACTGGGCTGTGAAATCCACCCTGTTCCCGCACTGCCCATCTGGAACCTGCTGTTCTGTCTCTGCTCCTGGTCAAATGAAACAGACCAGCAGGATGGGCAGTTCTTTGTGTTCGCTTCCTGAGCTCCCGGTGAATGCTCCTTCCCACCTTGTTGCTGATGGGGGTCCAACTGCACGTGCAGTTCACAGCACTACTTGCTGAATGCCACTTGGGTATTGGTCACTGTAATACCACACTGTTGTGTTCACTGCTTTCCCATGTCAGTCAGTCTCCGGGTATCCCTCTGATGTCATTCTGTCCTCTCCTGTTTCCTGGAATGTGCCCTCTCTGCTTCACACTGGCTGATGTTTCTCTGTTTAATTGTATCCTTACCCTATTCTACATCTTGATTTTCCATGATTTTAATCTTTGTTACAGGCTGTTATGGTACTGTATTTAGTTTCTGTCTCCACCACTGGATAGATAGCTGCACAAGAACAGGGATGTATTTCATTAAATTTTCATCCCTGTATTTTGGCACAAAGTAGATACTTGGTGCACATTTGTGGATCTACAAGCTAGACATTTCAGAGGAATGTCTGTAGAAAAAGAGGAGCACAGAAATGTCTCTTTTTTAAGTTTTTTTTTTTAGGTTTATTTATTTTTAATGGAAAGACAAATCAGATTTATGAAGAGAAGGAGAGACAGAGAAAAATTTTCCATCCACTGGATACTCTCCAAATGGCCACAATGACCATACCTGGGCTGATCTGGAGCCAGGAGCTTCTTCTGGGTCTCCCACATGTGTGTAGGGTCCCAAGGCTTTAGATCATCCTCTACTGCTTTTCCTGGCCACAAGCAGGGAGCTGGATGGGAAGTAGAGCAGCTGGACATGAACTGGCACCTCTGTGGTATCCCAGCGCTTGCAAGGTGAGGCTATAGACATTGAGCCATCATGCCAGGCCCCAGAAATGTCTCTTGTGCCTTAATTGGGAGAAGTAATATACTAGTTGCATTAATTGTAGAGGAGCGCATAATTTTAAGGAGTCCTAAGGCCTCTCTAGGTCCATGCTTCTGGGCCTTCACCAGTGTTGTATGTCATAGAGCAGGTGAGTGAATCATACCATTTCCTATAACTTAGGCCATATAATTCTCATTCATTTAACATTGTGTCTGCAGATTTTAGTCCTATTGACATCTGCATTTTCAAACTTCTCTCCTACAGTGTACTCTGTAGTGTTTTATTCATGCAGTTTTTTCTTGATCTTTCTGAAAATATCTTAGTTCCTGTTATTCATTTTCTAATCAGAGTATTTATTCCAAAATTCAGCTTTGATCTGGCGTGATCTCATGGCTTCAGTTAAGAGTACAAATTCTGAACCTTTTGGCATTTCTTAAGAAGCCCTCTGAGTAACTGTCCGTATCTCCAGTCTCCTGCCACTCTACAGTGAGTCCCCTGCACTCATCAAGCCAAACCATTTGAGTTTCCTGTTCTGCTTTTTTGCCTTTGCCTGAGCCTGGAGTAGCTGCCACAAACGATTTTCAGCCAGATGTTCCTCTCATCCTGTTGAATGTATATGCTGAGGAGCCGCTCCTGTCTCTCTTAGGTCCCTTACATCCTTCTTGAGCTGCCCTTTCTTCTAGACTCTGACTCCCTTAGGGATTAGACCTTTTTTAGTAACAGTACACTTTTATACAGAGGCCCTGGCATATATAGCCAACCTGTATTAAGTACATAGATAACTTAAACCAATTCTTGTTTCTTTCTCTCTCTTTTTTGTTTGTTTTTATTGAGAAGTCAGATATGCATAGAGGAGAAGACACAGACTTCCATCCTTTGATGCACTCCCTAAATGGCTGCAATGGCCAGAGCTCAGCTGATCCGAAGCCAGGAACCTGGAGCTTCTTCGGGTCACATTGCGGGTGCAGGGGGCCTTCCTTAACTGCTTTCCAAGGCCACAAGCAAGGAGCTGGCTGGGAAACAGGGCAGCCGGGATATGAACTGGTGCTCATATGGGATCTCGGTGCATGCGAGCCAACAACTTTAGTCGCTAGGCTACCGCGCCAGGCCTGATTCTAGTTTCTTTTAAGATGAACATAAGCACTAGCCTGAATGCCAAATAACAGCCATGACAAGCTGCAGCATTGCTGGGTAAGCATTCCCTCTTGAAGTCATGCCTGTTAATAGCTGAAAAATAAAATGTCAACTAATGTGTTACATAGAACCTTTGTCTCCCTTCACATATTTTTCTGTCCCACATCAAATTATTACCTCGTCATATACTGCTAAAATTGAGCTGTATTCATGACTTTGTAGTAAAATGCTGTTCATTCTTCAAAATTATTTATCTATCCTTAAAATAGGAAGTGTTTTTTTTTTTGGGGGGGGGGTGTTTTTCTGATTTTCAAGAAGGCGTTCTCTTGTACCAAATCAAAATGTATGTGTTGTAGAGCCACATATTGCTATACTTTCTCTATGCACTTTTGTGAAAGCCAGGCTCCAGGGCAAAGCAAGGAAGCACAAGAGGAAAAGCAGTTTTATGCATTTGCAGCTGCAGAAAGTAGTAACACTTCTCGTGGGAGTGCTGTATTCATTCTTAAATTTCTCCTTTAGGGGGATGATAGGATATCGCTTTTTTGGCATTAAATATTCTTTCCCAACACAAATGTCGCAGTTGACCTCATTTTGCTCTCACTCAATAAAATGTTTTCCTTGATGTCATATGAAAAATTGATGATTCTGTTGGTGACATGATTTCTATAATGTCTTCAGGAAGATTTGGAAATCCTTATGTGGTTTCACTAGATTTGCCAGATGTGAAGAAGATTAAGAACTAAACTGCTTGGTTCTGGCTGCTATTAGATTATAAAAAAAATTGTTATTGGCAACAAGAATCAAAGGATAGACTTTAAAAAGCCACTTCCTTGGACTAAAAAATAAGTGTTAATGTGGTCCCAAGGGATTGATGTTGGGAAGCCTTCTCAAAAATATTTTAAAGAAGGACTAGAAGAGAGAATAAGGAGAGATTTTTAGATAGGAAAGTAGAGTTGATTGGCACAAGCTGGAAGTTTCTCAATATGATGTGAGTGGGCGGAAGAGCAGATGTGACCTGTGTTTTACCACGTTGACTCTTAAGTAGCTCCTCCTTTTTCTGCCTGATGAAATGCCACGATTGTTTTTTTTGAAGGATTTACTCAGCAGGGTTAATTTCTTATTTCTTATCCTGCTAAACCATTTGGTTTTTAAATGTATATTTCCTCTCTATGTGCATGCATAATATATAATCATAATAAATTATTCATGTTTAAAGATCTTCACAGATTTATTTTACGATCCTTTACTCCTTGCTTTGCTTTCTTCTGTTTAAAATCTTCACTCTTCCCTAATACCTTTCTTATTTTTATACACATTATTTTGTAGGAAGAACATGGCAGGATACTTATTGAAAAAGCTGACAATTTTATTAAAATATTTTATGTAATTTATGTTTAGAGTAAAGATCCTACTTTATAACTTTATCTTTTAGTAAATGTTATTTATTTATTTGAAACATAGACACAGAGATCTCCAATCCATTGATACTTTCTTCAAATGCTTACAGTAGTAAACATTTGGACCAAACTGACCAAACCAGGGTCCTGGAAATCAATTGAGGTCACTCACGTGGATGACAGTGACCCACGTGTTTGAGCCATCAGTTTTCTGTCTTCCAGGTCACACATCAGCAAGAGCTCTGTTCTTGTTTGTTTAAATAACTTAGGAATTGCTAACTTCCCGAACGTGGAGAATTAAAATCTACCCATTCTAGTCTTTATGGTTTATAAGAAGTATTATAATGTGCCTTTTATTACCCATCAGCGATGGGGCTTTTAAAGTGTGGTATGCTTTGACTCCCAGAATGACAGCATAAACTTTAACAGATATAGCTTTATCACCATCTGAAATATATTACAAAGTGCTTTATTTCAGAATGCTCATGTTTGATTCTTAAAATTCGGTTCAAATGCACTGGAATTAATGTTCGCAAAAAGATGGATATTTTAAAAATCTGTAATGCTTATTTATGATTCAGTTCCTGAGTTATAGCATGCATTTTATAAGTTCTCTAAAAGATAATCTACTCTGATATAGCAGATTGGATTTCATAAATATTTTAAAATTTTATCTGCTTCATAGAGTTTCCTTTGATAATAACTTTGATCTGGGTCAATTATGCAGCCTTTGAATTAAAGGGGTTTTTTTTTGTAAAAGGATAATAAGTTTGTTTTTTATTTTTCCATTGTAAAAGCTTACCTGTATCTTAGTCCTTTAGTTGCCCATGTAAAAAAATTACTCAATTACTCTTCCTTGATTGTTATTTGATGTTTTTCTTATACGATTTAGAATCTATGCTGTTACTATTTACAAGTATTAAATTTAGCAGGAAACCATTTGGAAGGTAAATTAACCCATAATAATAATAATACTAACATCACATTTACTTTTGTGATGATTAAATGAAGTATCAAGTTTCACTTTTAGACATAATCCATCCAAATCTGAAGAGCAGTAGCTAAAGAAAGAATTATTCAAACTTTAGATTTTGTAGGAAAAGTAATGTTTTCAGGTATTTCAACTGGAGTCCAAAATTCTAGTTGAAACCTAGTCAAGCAGTAGCATTAAGTTGTGCAACTAAAGTCAGTTTATTCTCCAGCAAGGTAATAATAGATGATACACAGCCAGATGTTCTTCATTTACTCAGCCCATGGACAAATACACACTGTATTACCTACCAGGTGTTGGGACACAACAAATCAAAAATACAATCTAGCATCAAAGTACCTTCATTCAAACTGGAGAGAAGTGTAAGCTGATACTGAGGCAAGGCAGGAAAGCAGTGTTACAGGTATTCACAGGACTATGAGATGGACACTGTGGTATGGCAAATTAAGTTGCTGTTTCAGGTCCCAGAATCCTTTATTGGAGTGCCAGTCTAATTCCAGCTGCTTTGCTCTGATCCAGCTCCCTGCAAATGTGCCTGGGAAGTAGAAAATGCTAGCTCAAGTTCTGGAGTCCCTGGCTATCCACTTAGGAAACCAAGATTGTATTCCTGGCTCCCAGTTTTCAGCCTACCAGATCCAACCCTAACTGTTGTGGCCACTGAGGAATGAACCAGTAGATGGAAGAGATCTTTGTCTCACTGTCTCTCTTTTTGTCACTCTGATTTAAATAAAAATAAATCTTTAAAAGAAAACATTCACAGGATTGCGACATTGAGGGACAAGTTAATGGGAACGAATTCTGGATTTCCGGTTCCTGATTTGATCTACTGTGCGCCTAATGGTAGGTTCACATTTACAGGACAGGACATGAGAAATTACAGGCAATTTTTGTGAAATCTCCCCTTTTACAGATGTAATTTATGTGTTGAAGATATAAAGTTTTATTAAGAAGTTTGAGATTTATCCTGATAACTAAAATATGCAACACATTGATATAGTTTTAAAAAATAAATTGTAGCATAGTTTTGATCAACTTGATCACCTTCTTTAGTTTGGATGAACTGAATCTTGTTTCATGGGTCTTATACAGCCCATAGACTAGACTGTCCTGCCCTTGCAGGAGATTCACACTGTTCCATTAAAATTGGGTTCTGGCAAAATAAAAGCAACAGTTCCTTATCAGTGTAAGATTGATTTTTATAAAACTTGAATGAAGAGGTACTTCTGAACACCAGGAAAGGAGGGAGGGAGGAAAAGAGAGGAAGGCAGGAAGAGTGGAAGGAAGGAAAGAAGAGAGGGAGGGAAGGAAAGAAAGAAAAAAGGAAAGAAACTCAGTATCCAATGATGTGAGGCTGTACGTCAGAAACTTTGTAACATTTCTGTTTGAAATATGTCAAAAACTTATTCATGTTGCATGAATTGGAGAAGGCCATGAGATTGGACACGGACTAATTTAAAACTAGAGCTACTATTAGTGCATAATTATTATCCAAAGACAGAATATATGGTACTGATGTGTCATTTTTAAAAAAATATATATGTACTATGCTGAAAGAAATTAACTTGATATGATGAGACCTGTGGAGCACTTGATTGGTTTCTTAGATGATTTTTTTTAAAGATTTATTTTTATTACAAAGTCAGATATACAGAGAGGAGGAGAGACAGAGAAGATCTTCCGTCCAATGATTCACTCCCCAAGTGAGCCGCAACGGCCGGTGCTGCGCCGATCCCGATGCCAGGAGCCAGGAACCTCTTCCAGGTCTCCCACATGGGTGCAGGGTCCCAAAGCTCTGGGCCATCCTCGACTGCTTTCCCAGGCCACAAGCAGGGAGCTGGATGGGAAGTGGAGCAGCCGGGATTAGAACCGGTGCCCATATGGGATCCCGGTGCGTTCAATGCGAGGACTTTAGCCACTAGGCCACGCCACCGGGCCCTCTTAGATGATGTTCAATGCTGTAAAAGGAATAAAAAATTTCCACTCTGACCATCCAGTTTTCACCATTTACTTGGAAGAAGAAACCTGGAGTGGATTTGAAACAGTGTGGATAATTGTGCGTGCCTTGTATTCTACTTAAAAAGGAAATTCACAGTTGAAGCTGAGCTGATCAATTGGAAGGCAAAAGCCTGGAGCTTCTGGGACTCCCATGTCGATGCAAGGGCACAAGGATATGGGGCCATGCTCTGCTGCTTTCCAGGGCCATTAGGAGGGAGCTGGATTGGAAGTGCAGCAGCCAGAACTCCACCTGATATCTATATGGGATGCTGGCATTGCAAGCTTAGGATTAGTGTGCTACATCAGCAGGCTAGCCCCTCAAATTCATTGTGTTTAGATGATAATAATATATAGAAATTTAGTTGGCTATGATTCTACAGAATGCACAGAAACTGTTAGACAATTATTGTGTCCATGCAGATTGGTACTTCTTTTGCTAAATAGTGCAAGTGAAAACACAAAGATAAGTTGTACAACCATGAGATTTATTGCGAGGCTCTCATCTAAAGAAAATCTTTTTTTTTTTAAGATGGCTAAACATTATGTAAGTATGATATTGTGAACTTTTTAGTTTCAGTATTGTGAACTTGTTAGTTTCAGTATTCTCTATATTACAGGCTAGATTTGTGTTATTACTTATACTCTTACATTTTGCTTATTTGGTTGAGAAGGAATGAATGGCATTTAGTTGGTTCAAAATGCCCCATTAAAAAACAGAGTAAAACCTTTCCAATAGGTGATTAGTATTGCAGCATCAACCTAGCCACTTGTAATCATGACTGCTGTGGTATGTCAGAAGCCTGTAGTGAAAAATAAAACAGGAAACCATAAACAATTACATAATAGCTCTCTACAGTGAAGAATCTTACTGTTTTACTCTCTGTGATAAATTTGGGTCAAACGGTTGCTGTGTGATAGTCAGCTCAGTTCTCCTGCCAAAGTCTAACATACAGAATTAGAGTTGTTTGCCTGGATTTTTAGGTAGAATAGTCACTGTGATATCATCCTTACTCTTTACTTCATTCTGCTATGCTTTGGTTTTGTGTCCTTTGTCTGTGACTTTAAAAGAACAGGAATCTCTGCGTAGGGAGTCTGTTTCTTCAGCTGTTATTTTCCTATTCAGAATGTCATATGTTGTCTTACTAAGGCTCACCTAGAGCTCCTGTGGAACTTTGATATTTACATAATGCTTCCTAATAGCACACTTTGTCATTTTCACTTCCATCCTATTGCTAACAGAGGCCTTGCCATTAAAAAGCAGTGATATGCTCAAAAGCAGGGTCCTTCTCTGTGTGGGATGACATCTCAGGTTCTCAAGGACTAGTAATGTCTCGGCTCTGCTTAATCTTGGGTTTTTCCATTTTCAAGCCTGGATTAAAATTACTAGATCCCTACCTTTTTGCACCCTTCCAAACGTGGTCTCAGTCTCCAGGGTAGTCAGCTCAAATGGCTCTGAAAGGAGCAAGACCTGAAGGTCTAGAGTCAGCACAAAACATCAGAATCCAGCTGTAGCTAAGCAGATAAGCAAAAATGCCGAACTGGAGCATCCATCACTCCCACCCTCATCTTGCCACACATGTGGTCTGCAGAGCCCCAAGCGATAAGCACAATTTATTCTGTCCGAACTTCAATGCCTACTGTTTCTACCACCTTTGTCTTTCCTCTCTGCCTCTTTTCCTTCTAATCCTTCTAGGTGAGTTAATACAGCCAGAGAGAGGATGTTAATGAGATCTTTCAAATTAAATGTGTTTTTGCTTAAGCGGGTTTTTTAAATCATTGAATGAAATTTGGCTTGTTATGCTTTTTTTAAAAAAGATTTATTTATTTTTATTGCAAAGTCAGATATACAGAGAGGAGGGACAGAGAGGAAGATCGTCCATCCGATGATTCACTCCCCATGTTAGCGCAACGGCCGGTGCTGTGCCGATCCGAAGCCAGGAACCAGGAACCTCTTCCAGGTCTCCCACATGGGTGCAGGGTCCCCAAGGCTTTGGGCCATCCTTGACTACTTTCCCAGGCCACAAGCAGGGAGCTGGATGGGAAGTGGAGCTGCCGGGATTAGAACCGGCACCCATATGGGATCCTGCGGCGTGTTCAAGGTAAGGACTTTAGTTGCTAGGCCACGCCGCCGGGCCCGGCTTGTTATGCTTTTTTCATGAAGAAAAATAAATATTGTGTAAATGGTTCAGCCTGGCCGGTTCCTAAAGCTGCATCACAATTTTTCAAAAGATCAGGTGAAGTAATCGTTAAGAGCTTTATTTCCTAGGATCACTAATGACTTCAAACCTAAACAAACCTATATTACTGTCATTTGCTCCAAAGACCATTTTTCTAAATCCCTTTGGATTCATATAGTTCGCATAAAGCACAATCAAATAGTAAAGTATTATACATATGTAGGATTTTGGACCAGAGGGTGCTTTGTAAATTGTAAAGTGTATAGTGAATAATCTTATTATGGTAATCCATAATTCCACATGGTGATATGGGATTTGAAAATACTGTCCTTGGAAGATTATCTACTGTTCCTCTTTTCCTTTTCTTGTCAGCAGTGAATCATTGATTTTGGATGTACAGTGAATCAGTCAGTGCTTATCAAAGTATCAGTAGTCCCAGTGTGTCACAAAGTCATCTGTAGTTCACATTGTCAGGAAGAGAGAGTTTGTAGTCTTCCTTCCCTGGGGAGTTAAGTGTAACACTGTTTTACAAGCATTCTTTGAAATGTATGACATTAAGATTTGACATGAATACCCTTAATTGACTTGAAGGTAGACAGACAATCCTTTACTTACTTTTTGTAAGACACACACACACACACATATATGTATAAATGCTTTGTAAATTATAAATTTGTATATAGATAGATAGATAGATAGATAGATAGATAGATAGATAGATAGATAATGGCAGAATTACAGAGAGTGGGAGACTGGGAGACACAGAGAGAGATCTTACATCTGCTGGTTTACTCTCCAAATAGCCATGGTGGACAGCCCAAATCAAAGATACAAGCCAGGAGCTTCATTCAGCTCTGCCGAGGGTGGAAGGTCCCAAATACTTGAGGCACTGTCTGCTGCTTTCCCCAGGCCCTTAGTAGGGAGCTATATCAGAAATAAAACAGCAAAATCCAAACCAGCACTGGTGTGGGATGCCAGCTTGAAGGCAGTAGCTTTACCTGCTACCCACAACAGTGACCCAGACAAATAATCATAATATTTGGTTTTACCATCAGATTTAATAACATGCAGGCTTTGAAAAAAAATTCAATTCCTCTGATGCTGTTATATAATATTACTGGGAAAGTTATGTCTTGGTGAATTCATAAAGTGTTACTAGTCAAGGTCTATGTGTTCCAAAACACTCTTTCCCATATTGTATTCACCATTTGCTGTGTTTTTCCATTTTCTTCTGAAAGTCTTTTTTTTCATAACCAAGCAAAGATTTTAGGATTCATTCATACATTAATTCAATAAATGTTTATTTTGCACTGCAATGGCAGACTTAAGTAATTAGAATATAGACTCTGTAGTTTGCAGTGCCAAGCAGGTTTATAAACTGATACCTTGTGAGAAAAATTATTTCACCCTTGTTCTCATGGGTAATGATGGAGACATTCCGTAAATGTGGACCAGAACCTGAAAAACACTGTTGTCCTGTTAAGGAATATGTCTCTCCTGAGAGCAGCAGTGGGCCAGGGGTGAAATGTGATAAGCTGGGAAAGCAACATGTTCACATTTACACTTTAAGGGAGTCCCTAGTTAGGAAAACTGACGACTGGTTTGTGTGAGGGCCGAGTACGTGCTGGGCAGAACCAGACTGGACTGCAACACCCATTGGTTCCAGTGCAACTCGGGACTGAAAACAGAACCAACCCAGCAATTGCAACCACCAGCTGATCGTGGTGATGGACTGTGCCGGGCCCTGTGCTTGCTAGAGCATACAAGAAACTAGTCTGGGAATACCTCAAAGTTTCTTTGGAGATCTCCCTAATTGAACTACTGGACTCAGAACTCTAATCAAGAAAAGACAGAAGACAGAGCAGATCAATCATTCATCTCAGCTATATGTTGGCAGCGATATATGGGGCAAACGGAGACTTTATGATGGACCATATCAATCAGTGGACGACCTCATCGAGCGAAACTGGCAGCGATTCATAACCGGAGAACTATTAACACCACTCGAGCACATATCTCAGAGCATGCCCCACATCCGGGACTCGGGGTGGGCGGGAAACCGGGTGGGGCTTCCCCCTCAATATCCCCCTTTACCTCAGATACAAGATGGAAACAATGTGGACATAATAGTATTACCCACTTCCCTATCCCCCTGAACCTTTTTTTTTTTTTTCTCTTTTTTTTCTCTTTTCTTTTTCTTTCTTTAACTGTAATTAACTATGTAAAGATTGTCAACAACACAATAAAATAGATTATAAAAAAAAATAATATGAAATAAAAATATTTGCAAAGTAAATGAAAAAAAAAAAAAAGAAAACTGACGGAGACGGTAAGTGCTTGCAGTGCAGTGGGAAGCACTAAGGTGTCGTGAGTGAGAATGTGAAGTGTTGAGCCAGATTGGTCTGGATTCAGATTTGGACTTGTGTAACTTCTCTTTCAGACTTTTCTCTATAAACTAAGGAGTAATAATCATAGTACTTAACTCATGGAATTAAATAAGTTAATGTATGTGAAAAGGTTAAGTAAATTTATGTCCTCACTACAACTACTATTGTAATAATCCTGTTTAAAAGAGAGGTTGGCACAGATTAAGGCAAAGACAAGTGAAGTAGCCTCATGCATGACAAAATCGACTGTAATTTCTGACTGGACATTTGAAGAAAATAGGACAAAAGGTTGAAAATGAAAAGCAGATTTTGAGTGTCATCATTTGAGTGAATGGTGAGTCCGGTTCCTGAAACAAGGAAGACAGTAAATCAAACATTTATGTGATTTGAAGTGGATGATAAGTTCAGTGTGAGATGTAATAAACTCAGTATCATAAAGCTTCAAAAGGAAATATTCAGCAAGCGGCTGATATAGCATAAAATCTGGAGATTTTGAACTTGGTTCACCATCTATTACTTGAGTCCATTATCTTACAGTGTTTTATGATGATTTCTATAATTTATTTACAATTACTCATTACCATAGGAAACATAATTTTTGAAACATCCAGAAACAAATAGAGAAGTAGATACTTTCTTCCATCATCCAAATCACCCCTCAGCTTCAGTTCTTACCTGTCTGTTACAGAATCGCACTTAATTTACACATGTCTTAAGATTAGTTATTTCCCAGGGCCCAGCACTGTGACCTAGCACCTAAGGTACTCACCTTGAATGCGCCGGGATCCCATACGGGCACCAGTTCTAATCCCAGCAGCTCCACTTCCCATCCAGCTCCCTGGCTTGTGGCCTGAGAAAGTAGTCAGGGAGGACCCAATGTCTTGGGACCCTGCACCCGCGTGGGAGACCTGGAAGAGGTTCCTGGTTCCTGGCTTCGGATCGGATCGGCACAGCACCAGCCGTTGCAGTCACTTGGGGAGTGAATCATTGGACGGACGATCTTCCATATCTGACTTTGCAATAAAAATAAATCTTTAAAAAATAAAAAAGATTAGTTTTTTCCCAAGAGAACCCTCTGTTATTCATAAATGTAAAGTTTTTGGAAAAGACAGCTGTCTGTTTTCCTCTGATGCTTGTGCAGCACAAATCTTTATGAAAATGACAATCAAAAGTCTGATCAATCTAACACTTCTGGCTGAAGAAAAACGTCCCATTGATGTACAGGTTTTGTGTGTGTGTGTGTGTGTTTTAATTTATTTGTTTATTTTGGAAAGTTAGGTATACAGAGAAGAGGAGAGACAGAGGGGAAGATGTTCTGTCCTGTGCCTTGAGTCATTCCCCAAGTGGCTGCAACGGCCGGAGCTGAGCTAGTCAGACGCCAGGAGTCTCTTTGGGTCTCCCACGCGGGTGCAGGATCCCAAGGCTTTGGGCGGTCCTTGACTGCTTTCCCAGACTACAAGCAGGGAGCTGGATGGGAAGCGAGATGGCCGGGATTAGAATCTGCACCCATATGGAATCCCAGCACATGCAAGGCGAGGACTTTAGCTGCTAGGCTACCACACTGGGCCAGGTTGTATTGTGTTTTAAAATTAGTGTTGTGTTACTGGGGGTGTGGGTGGTAGGGTAAGTGTGCAAAGGTACACTTTGAAATGACCTAAAACCTATCTAACTCAACTTTCCAGGCTAATTCACTCTGTCATTCTACTTGAGCTATTTTACAATCCTGTAAAGTATAGAAAACTAATAGTAATGAATAAAATTCTTATGCATTGAAGTGGAAACTGTCTGATGAAATGTAATTGATTACTGTCCTATGTATATTGACCAGTTTAACATCTATCTGTAAGGTTTTTGCAGTGTTCTTGATGTTTGTGTATTCTGTGAATGTATCTTTGAGCCAGATGTTACATCTAACATGTTTTCTTTCTAATGCGGCAATTAAAATCTATGTGGCATGTTCAGCCTAAACTACTGTTATAAACATTTTTATATACTTTATATTCACATAATGTCTCTAGAAAAATTCTTAATAAATTGATCGCTGTGAATGACTCTACAGGACAGAAGGCAACAAAATTTGCTTTTCAGTGCATGGCTTTTTGAGTCTTTAGAATTTTGTGTCATATGCTTATCTTATCTTACCTGACCAAACAATTAATTTTAAAATTCCATTTGAATCTGTAAATCCAGTCATTAGCCATCTTTTATCCACTGAATTCACATCTGATAAAACTGAGTTTCTGTAGAGATTTTTCTATCTAAACCAACTACTAATAGATGAGCAATTTAGACATCAATATCCTACTGCAAGCTTTGCTTATGTAATTATTAAAACAAAGTTTTAAATTTTACCTTTCAAGATAGTCCTACCTAATACTATGGATGAATTTTGGTCATATTAGCTACTGCTAATCTCTTCAGGAATCATATAGTTCTAGCATGGCATTAAGTGGCAGATTTAAGTTTTGGATTTAAGTTTGCCTTACCTCTTTACCAGCTGTGCCTATGCTATAATCTTTGTGTTTAATTACAGTTAGCATCTTTCCCTTGAAGTTAGTGATTCTGTGTCTTAGGTGTATATGAAATCACTTGGAGTGTTTTTCTAAAATCCAAGTGTCTGGACCAATTAAAGCGTAAGACTGAGGGTGGAATACAGACGAGTATTTTTTAAAGCCACTCAAGTGATGCTGTTGTTGAGAAGCACTGCTTTGTGCAAAGAATCTACTAGCTTGATAAGATTTAATATGTAATATCTCAGAAGCAGAAACACTGAGGGTTCTGACCAAAAGATCTGCATAGGTAATGAAGAGGGTTCAAACAGAAAGGAGAGGCACCCCTTTCTGAATGTTCTGTACCTATCTGTTTTTACCTGTGCTTCCTCTGCAATGGGGCAGGCAGATCTTGGGTGTGATATAAAGGGGCATGTTAAGGTGGCTACAGTGTTTCAAGTTTTTTTTTTTCCATAGTAATGAATTCAAATAAACTCTGAGTAAACATACTGAATTGGGCCTATTGATTGCATATCCTTCCTCTCATCCTCTGCCGTTTGCGGCATAATGCCGATCTCCTGTTGGGTGTCATTTTTCTAATACCACTGCCATCATATGGTGGTATTACAGGTACAAGTTCATAGTTGTCATATACTGGACAGCTGGAAAAAACCACATACTATGCGACATCACCCCCTAAGTGCCTATTTTAGTCAAAGATCCTGAAACCTCATTGTTCTAACTCTTATTAGCAATAATCTTTGTTAGATCCTGGATATAGTCACAGTTATAAAAAGAAAAGGGGAAATGAATTTGCTTGTTTATTTCAGAAGAATAAGGTGAAGAAATATCCTATTTCATGCTATCTTCCACCCTGAACATTATTTTCTAATGGGAAGTCCTGATTAATGACCTATTTGTATTTCACATTTTAAACTGTTTAATTTTTGTTGTTTTAGTATTTTGAAACATGCAAATTGATATCATAACCTCTACTGTGGTGGTCTGCCTTCATGTACTCATTGTATATCCCCCTCCCTTTTGTATAGGAAGACAGAGGTGTCAATAACCCTATGCCTAACCGAGGAGGCAATGGATTAGCTCCTGGGGATGACAGATTCAAACCTGTGGTGCCATGGCCTCATGTTGAAGGAATAGAAGTGGACTTAGAGTCTATTAGAAGAAAAAACAAAGCTAAAAATGAACAAGAGCACCATGCTGGAGGAGATTCCCAGAAAGACATAATTCAGAGGCAGTACCTCACATTTAAGCCTCAGACATTCACCTACCGTGATCCTGTGCTACGCCCAGGGATCCTCGGTAACTTTGAACCCAAAGAACCTGAACCTCATGGAGTGGTTGGTGGCCCTGGAGAAAAAGCCAAGCCATTGGTTTTGGGACCAGAATACAAACATGCAGTTCAAGCCAGCATTAAAGAGTTTGGATTTAACATGGTGGCAAGTGACATGATCTCCCTGGATCGCAGCGTCAATGACTTACGTCAAGAAGAGTAAGCATATATCCTCTTCTTTCTAAAATTGGGGCAACTACTGTTTTGGTAGTTATCTAGATTTAGTTAGAGCGTTAGAATGGAAACAAAGTTATGGCTTTATTTCAAGGAAATCAGAGGTCCTTTGACCAACAAGATGACCAGAAAAGGGAAGTCTCTCCTTGTATGCCATCATATTAAAGGCAAGATGTAGAAAATTCTGGAGTCTTTTCTATCAGTGCTACTGCAGATGTGGTTCCTGGACTGGCATCATCTGAATTCTTGTTACAAATCTGCAGTGAAAAAATGAGCTTGCACTAGAACTGTAAGTCAACCACAATTCATATTAAATGCTTTGTCTAGCTCAACTGACAGTTTTCTAAGTGGTAAAATTGTCTTGATATGTCGATTTCCATTCTGAAGCAAGCTCCTAATCTTGTTGTAGAACAATAGCAAACAGTAATATTGCACTGAGTGTCTCATATAATTTTCTAGATTTACATTTCCTTTAGTTTTTTGTCATTGCTGAAACTGGAAATTGAAACACTTGAGTATATGCAAAAGCATCATTCAGACATATAAAAATGTGGCCTAAATTTTCCAGTTTTTTTGGTATGTTTTAATTTTAAAATGAAGTATTTCTAGCACTCTGCTTCTGATAGACAGCAATTGCTGAATGAACTCAAAGCTTTTCTTTCAGCTTATTCAGTAACTGTTTTATTATTGTAGGACCTAAACAGCTTTTAATATAAAAACTAATTCACTGCCATTATAATACTCTCAAAATGTATTCCAGATTATATATTGTTAGCAAAATCTCCATTTTAAAAGGTTGATGCAGGGCTGGCATAGAGGGCTAAGCTGTCATTTGCAGTGCTGGTTCCAGCTCTGACTGATCTATATCCATGCCAGCCCTGGCTAGGACATCTGAGCAAGCTGCAGAGCATGGCCCACGTGGTTGGGCCTCTTGGGACCCTGCACCCGTGAGGGAGACCCTGGCTTCCAGCTTTGGCCTGGCCCAGTCACAGCCATTGTGGCCATTCAAGGAATGAACAATGGATGACAGTCTCTCTCTCCCTGTTTCTCTCTCCTGCCCTCCCTTCCTCCCTTCCTTCCTCCTTACCCCCATAACTCTGCTTGTGAGTTAAAATAAATCTTTTTATAAAAAGGTTAATGCAACAGGTGCATGCTTCCTGGCTTCAGCCTGACACAGCATTAGTCACTGAACCTGTTTGGGGAGTGAGCCAGTAGATGGGCGATTTCAGTATCTCTCCCTCTTTCTCTGTCACTGTGGTTTTCAAATAAATAGATTTCTTTTAAAAAATGAAATTCAGCTAAATTTGCTTTTCAAATAACAATGCGATAAACTTATCCAAAATATTACATGGAATATACTTGAAAGTTAACTAAATGTCCTCTATTTTGTCTGATAACTTCCACCGCAAAAGTACTTTTGGTACTTTGATGGGTAGTGTTCTCATCACTATATGGGATTATGGTAAAGAGAAACTACTTACTGACCGTCTAATATGATAAAACTTCTAAAACTTAGGCAGTTCTGGGCTCAGCAGCGTGGCCTAGTGGCTAAGGTCCTCGCCTTGATCCCATATGGCCGCTGGTTCTAATCCTGGCAGCTCTACTTCCTCTCTATCTCTCCTCGTCTCAGTATATCTGACTTTGTAATAAAAATAAAATAAATCTTTAAAAAAAAAAAACTTAGGCAGTTCTTACAGCTGAAATGTGTAAGAGTTCTTACCTGTATGTTCAAAGTCTGAGGCTCAGAGCTGTGATTCCTTTCTACTTGCTCAGCAGAATGGCAAAGTTGCAATTAACCTCAGGTGGTTTGGTGTGAAGGCTCTTTTTTTGTCCACTGTAACTGAAGTCTGTCTCTTTCTGGGTGGTGTTCCTCAACACTACTTTTTTAATCAGAGGGTAAACCTAGCTGTGTGCAAATGGAAATTTTCGCACAAGTACCATTTATTTTGCACGTCAAATAAATATAAAAGGTAAAAAAAACTAGCATTCAATGTAATAAATATGCTAGGCAAATCAAATTATGTCCAAAATTTAGAGCAGTGTGTGGAGAGCCATCCTCTATGCCTGCCTCCCCTTCCCTCACATAGAAACTCTCATCAATGCCTCTTGTTTGTCCCTCCACAATGCGGCTCACACTACTTCTGTTTCTTTAATCTCTGTTGCCTCCACCTGAGTCCCAGTGACCATGAAATTTCCTGGAATTTTGCAAAGGCATTCTTACTATTCATTTTTGTTCTTGCTTCTGACCCTTTGTTATTCAAACAATAATCAATGTATTCTTTTAGAAAGCCACATGTAGCCCATTGAAACCCATTCTCTGTGTGTGTTTTTCCATTACCCTTAAAAAGAAATTTCAAACTCTGTATCTGCAGTAGTATGCTGTGACCCTGCAAGTCAGGCTGTGTCCTGTGCATTTCTGTTTGTGACCATGCTTGCAGTCCGCAGTCCTCTTGCTGTTTGGCCTTTCATGAGTTCCTTACATGTGCTCATCTCACTGTGAGTGCTTTTCCTTCCCTCCTGTGGCTGGGTCCTTCCAGTCCCTTAGGTCTCAGTGGAACCCTTGTAACCATGCTATCTAGTTGCATAATTCTCTTCTCTATTCTCTCACTGCTGTGTCTGGCCATTGCATTCATTCATTTATTTTTAAAAATTTTATTTCAATGGTATTTACATAGTTGATCAGGGTGGGAAGGATCAAGGAATAGGGGAAAATGGATGAGGCCACAGTTTCCACATCTTTTCTCTTCTTCCTGTATCTGGAAGAGAGGAGGTAAGGGGAGATGCTGCAGCCAGTGTCCCAACACCTCAATACCAAGAGATAGGAAATGGCCACACAGTGTCATCCCAGGGTCCCCAGTATGGAGCATGCTCCTAGGGTTCTGTATGAGTGGTTTTGATATTTTTGAAATGCTGTCAATCTCACCAATCTATGAATGAAGAAATCCTTCCAAGGTCCATTGGCTGACACAGTCCATCTCAGAGTCTCTGTTAGTACAGGTATTTGCTGCCAGCGCTTGGCTGAGGTAGTTGATCAATTTATTCTGCCCGCCTTCCTCTGTTATGCTACAAGATGTCCTCTGCAGGCTCCAGTAGACCACAACATACTCCATGTGCATCTGGGTATGCCATCCACTGCTACGTCTAAGCCACTGAGGAGGCCCAGCTCTGACACTTGCATTCCATGGTCAGACCACAGACCCTGCAATTCTCCCCATGGTTGGAGTTCTGAGGCCAGCAATTCAGTGGGGGGATCCCCAAAGAAACCTTGTCTGAGGTGATCCCAGACTTGGCACTTATGTGTTCTTGCCAGGATAGGGTCCGGCTCAGTTTGTCACCCACATCAGCTTAGGTACACACTGGTACTTGCAATTGCTGGGTCAATTCTGTGTCCATCCCCATCTCTTAGGCAAACCAGCAGATGCTGCAGCCCAGTTCAGCCCAGCCCAACACACACTCGACCCTAATGTACACCAGTGGGAAACTGCAGCCTACTCGATGCAAACCCCAGTAAGCCCCACCAAGCTGGCACCCAGCCCTGATTCCTGTTCTTGTCAGTATGTGCAACAGACTGGTTCATTCTGTCCTACATCCAATTCAGCTCTTGTAAATGTCAGTGGGCATTGGAGCCTAGCTCAACCCAGCCAACCCCATTATCCATCCTACATTTGCACCGGTGGGTGCTCCCACCTGTCTAGCCAGGCCTGCTCCCATCCCTGGTTCTCATGCTCATCAGTGCAAGTTGCAGCCCATCCTAGAGTTGCCCACAGTTTCCCTAATGGGCCCACTCCCAGTCCCGGATCTTGCACTTTCCATGTGGTTCTGCAGTCTAGCTTGCAGGATTTGTCCCCAGTCCCAGCACTTTCCAGCTGATGCTGTGGCAAAGTCCAATCTGCCCACACCTAATCTGTCTTATGCATGAACCAGTGGGTTACCCAGCCTGGCTGTCCTCCCAAGCCAGCCCACATGCAGGCCTTTAAGCATTGTAGCCTTACCTGGCATGGTCTATCCCAAATGCCAGTTCTCATGCTCATCAGCAGGAGCGGAGGCAGAGCAGGGGAACCCCCCACAACCTGCTTACCAGGCTAGAAAGCCTCACCCTGGATCCCACATTTACCAATGGGTGATATGGCCTAGTCTGTCGTGGCCCACCTGAGATATTTGCCAGTGGGTGGTACAGCCTCGTCCAGCCCAGCCAGCCCTGAATCCTGGCCTTAAGATGAACTGGCTGGTGTTGTGGCCCACCTGGCCTTCCCGCACCCCGTCCTGGTTCTCAGATCTGCTAGTGAGTAGTGCTATGGATCAGCCCAACCTGGCAACCTCCAGACCTGACCCACATATGTTCTGGCTGGTATTGTAACCTGACTTGGTCTGAACTGCCCCTAGCCTTGGTTCTTGCAGGGACTGCATCCTGACAGAGAAGTTCCCCAAGCATCTTTATCAGGTCTCCTCCCAGTGGCAGATCTCATGCACACCAGTGTGACCTTGGCCAAGCCCAACCTTGTCCACCTCCTGTCGTGGCAGGAACAGTGTACTTGCCCAACTGGTCCACATCCATTGCAGTTCTTACTGTTGGGTGTTACAGCCCTGCCACACCTGGTCCACGCCCAGACTCAGCTCTCTCATGGTTCAACAGAAGCGAAGACCTTGCCCAGCCTGTCCTCTACCCTCCACAGCTGTCATGAGCACCAGTGGGTGCTGGGATCTAACCCAGCCTGGCACACCTCAGACCCAGGTCACATTCATGCAGAGGGACAATGTAGCCATGTACAGCCCTCGTGCTCACCCATGGTAACCACAACTGAGTGAAGGCATCCCCTTAGCTCCCCAGTTAGACCTATTCCCACCCACAGGTCTTGTGCATGCCAGTGTTGCTCTGACCCAGCTCGGCATATCCCATCCTCAATCTGGGCCATTGCCATTGCCATTGGATGCTACAGCTTAGCCTATCCTGTCCCAGCCTGCCCACCCTAGCCTCAACTCTGGCTGGTGATTGCTGCAGCCTAGCCTAGCCCTGCTACAATCTACTCCCATCCCTGCCTCATGCAAATCAGTAGGTGTGATAACCTGGCTTGGCATGAGCTGCACTCCAGCCAGGTTCCTGCACAAGCCAATGGGCTAACAGTGCCCTGGCACTGCCACTCCAGAACCAACCCACACACTTGCCAATGGATGAAACTGCCTTGCCCAGCCTTGATCAACATCCAGGCTTGAATCCCATGCTCACCAGCAGGAGCTACAGCCCACCAGGGGAATTTCCCAAATTCCCATACCAGGCCCCCTCCCAGACCCAGATCTCACATGTTCCAGCGGGTATTAGGCCCTTACCCAGCATAGTCTGTCCCCTCTGCTCTGGCCTTTGTATGAGCTGGTGACTAGTAAGGCCCAGCCTGCCTCATTCCCTAGTCTTGGTTGTGCCTGTGGGTGTTGCAGCCTGGACCTGCCCAGCTTTTCCCAACCCCAGTACCCCTGAGTGTCACAGGGTTCCATGGTCACACCTAGCTTAGCTTATCACTACCCTCAGCTCTTTAACAAACCAGTGGATATTGCAGTTCCATATGTTTGGCCCACATATCCCCCGTCTGAGCTACTCCCAGATCTGGTTCATTCACAAGCTGGTTAGTGTCATGACCCAGCCTAACATTACCCATTGCCTGTTCCAACTCTTCACTGAACTAGCCCTGCCAGTTAGGCAGGACCCCAACCCTAGTTTACAATCGGCCAGTGCATGGTGTTTGCCGGTGTTTCGATTTAACTAGCCCAGTTTATGTCTCCCATGTGGCCTGGTGCTTTGGTCTGATCCACAAAGGTGCTTTGTTACCCCCTCCAAAACACCCAGTCTAGCCCCCTCACTTATTTGCAAGTACTCCTTTTCATTAGGAATCCCCCAGAAGTCATTTCTTACCTGCAATATACTGCCTCAGCTGTCCTCACTCCCTCAACTCCCCCTGCTCCCTTCCCTAATTAATCCACAGGCCCTGTGCCCATGAGCCCATGGGTTCCCCAGCCCAGCTTTTAGAAGCCCACTGGGTATCGTGTTGGCCTGGAGCTCTGCCCTCCCATCAAGGTCCCAAGCTCCTGGCATGTGTGCTGGCCTGGGACCTTTCCCCTCCTCTCATCTTTCAAATGAGTCTAATATGCCAGTCTGTCAAGGGTAGACCAAAAATGTTTTAATACAGGCCTGTTGGTTAGAAATGTAAGTATTACTGACTGCTTTTACTACTGGCTTGGATATTCTCTCTTGCTTCTTGGAACACATAAATGTCACATACTTTGTTGTCTTTGGCTTCTTGCTTCTATTTATACCTTCCATAATGGCAAAGCCTTCCTCTGGATTGTTTGCTTTTTCTTCTTTTTCTTCTTCTTTTTTTTAAAACTTTAGGCACACCAGTTGCCATCTGAAA
Organism: Ochotona princeps; assembly: GCF_030435755.1. Lineage (NCBI taxonomy): Eukaryota > Metazoa > Chordata > Mammalia > Lagomorpha > Ochotonidae > Ochotona > Ochotona princeps. The sequence continues at coordinate 32,937,091 of NC_080842.1, read as the reverse complement.
CTCACACTTTTCTGAGTCCTCCAGTTTCCTTCCTTCCTGTCTCTCTTTTGCTCCCTCTCTTTCCCTCCTCTCTCCCCTTTTCTCCTCTTTTCCTCTTCGTTTCCTTATCCTTTTGTTAATCTTTCTTCCTTACATAGGCTAATTGTTTCTTACATTTTTTCACTAGCACAACTGCAGTAGTACCTAGGAATAGGATGTTACATGTTTTTGTCTGTTTCAATCTTGTGTTACATCTCCAATCAAATAAAAAGTCCCAAGACTATTTCATAAAATGATCTTCAGTCTAGCGATAAAAGTTTCTTAATGTGTCAAAATACTCTAACAATTCCCAGAAACTTTTATTAATTGAACCCAAATTATTTTTAAACTGCATTCTTTCTCACACTTAAGAGAAATGAGATAGGCTCCATTCATTTTTGAATACTTAAAATTCAAAGTAGAGTTTCAAGATGTTCTAATACAGTTTTTCATGTTAGAGTGTATACAATCCTGAAAATTTCTCTGAAATAAAAAAATAGTATTAATACCACTCTTCAAAATTTTTTATTTTTATAATATACAGATTAGCACTTTTTTCATTTCACTTGTAACATATTAAAAACAAACCATTTGGGCCCAGCGTGATAGCGTAGTGGTTAAAGTCCTTACCTTGCACGCACCAGGATCCCATATGGGCGCTGATTCTAATCCCGGCAACCCTGCTTCCCATCCAGCCCCCTGCATGTGGCCTGGGAAAGCAGTTGAGGACAGCCCAAAGCCTTGGGACCCTGCACCCAGTTGGGAGACCTCAGCTCCAGCCATTGCGGCCGCTTGGGGAGTGAACCATCGGAGGGAAGATCTTCCTCTCTGTCTCTCCTCCTCTCTGTATATCCGCCTTTCCAATAAAAAAATAAACAAATCAATAAATCTTTAAAAACAAACCATTCATTCATCCCCTACAGCAGCATGCCCCTACTCACCTTCATCCTATGTGAGAAATGTGCTGTGGAGCACATCAGAGACTGGCTAGCTTTCTGCAGCTTTGGAACCTGATAGCCTTAAACCTGGTTCCCTTGCCTCTCTGTCATACAAATGAGCCACCTGCAAAGCTTAGAAACCAAGTGTTGAGCTGTTTGTCCAGCTGTGACATCTGACACTGTGGTTAACTTGTGGCTGTTCTGTAGTCTTTTCAGATGACTGTTCTCTACCCTGCATGTGGGAGAAAACTGCCCAGCTGCCAGCATGACTCAGATTTATGTATGTGATAGCTTTGAATTACATTCACTAGCTGAGTAATTTACTGGCTGTTGACTGCCTGTAACAGTATTTTGGGTGAACTGAAGACCTACTTCTTTTTTAAAGATTTGAGCCAAGAATGATCTCACCTGCCTTCACACTTATTTTCTATTTTAGGAAGTAAATTATTTCTCTCACAGTTCAACAGATATTAATTTAGTATTTCCAGTTTTTAAGACATCACCCGGTAGGGAGAAAGGAATCAATGCTCATATGTGAGGCAAAATAAGGCACAAGAGGTATGTGAGCAAAATCATGTGATTCAAAGGAGTGGCAGGTCTCATCAAGTTACAGAGGAGTCAGAAATGGATTCATGGAGTGTGTGCTATGAGCCTAGTGGCCCTGGGAAGAGGGTACAAAATAGAAGATATCAACAAGTGCTACTGACAGAGGTCAGGAAGTGTACATAGCGAGATAGAGCTGGTAAGATAGATAGGGCATTGGAAGAGCAATCACTATCGCAAAGTCTATAGTGAGTTTGGTAGTGAGGGAAGACCTATTGAAGGGATAAAAAGAGAATGTGGGGACTATCTGATTGGTAGTGTATCTGGAGTAGATTTGAGGGTGGAGCCTTGTTAGAGGGTTGTGGCATTAGTGGGGGGACTTCAGGGCAGCTTATAAAACCAGGAAAAGATGCTGCACTGTAAGAGATCAGAACAGTTAGAATCAAAGGGCTATGGTAGGTGACCAAGTGGAAGGTAAAATCAAAGATAAATCCACGACTTTGACACTCAGTAACAGGAAGAATAGTGTCATTAGCAGGCATGTGGTAACTGGAGGCTGGGAGGAGGGGGAAGCTCTTTCACCTGAAGCTCAGTTATTCCAAACCATGGAGTCAATCAGGATTGACTTATTTGTAGGAAAGAAGGAGAAAGTTCTGCTTTTAAATACACTAGATTTTCTTCTAATAAAGCTTGGGATTTTATGTTCTTTCCTGTGAACTACTGATGTAAACACATGGAAATTATTCTTGCCCTTTTTCTGCCTAAGAAGACAAACCATCAAAGTTATATAATCCAAGCTGTTATATTTCAAATAAGTGAGTTTATAAACATTTTGACTTGTTGATCAAATTCATCTCCTAATACTTAACCTTTCTTCCCACCTACACACCTTTTTGCATTTGTGTATTGTGGAAAGCTCTTAGTTGCATTTACAAAGTGAAATAGTACACATGATGTGCTTTGAATTCTAAGGGCTATGCAAATGTTGATATGATTGTTAGTAATGTTTTTAAGCTTGCTTAAGGGAAATAGAGGTTTTTAAAAGTATATATTTTACAATCATGCCTCATATACCAGATAATTCTTTTTCACTTGATTCCAAAAAAATATTGATTTTATATTTCAGTTTTATTTAGAATAAACTGTGGCTGTGAGCTTATCTCATTCTCTGTCCATTTTAAAGGCGGTCTCATATACCAACTAAGTTATTTAGAAGATGCTGCTATAATTTATGAAATGGTTGTTATTTTTTAAAATAATTATTTAGCTGAACTATTATAGATTTTCTTTTAATTTCATTTTCTATATGCATGCTCCATAAATTTCAGTGAGACCTAACTAAAACCTTAGAGCTGCTCATCAGACTGAAAAAAATAGACTGATCTGTCAATCATATATACACATACTTATGTGAATCATGTATATACATATTCATATCAGCACTTGGCCTCAATTTCAGCTATCTAAATTATACTGTGGTTCTGAATGATTCCCCAAATTACGTGATATACAATCCCTTTCCCTCATACATTGCCCAAAATCTATCTCATTTTTCAGAGTGTAATTTGCCTTAAATCTAATCTACAAGAAACACATTTGGAAATGGTTTCAGATAATCTATAATAAATATGTTACTTCTTTAGGTGCAAAAATTAGTTTCTAACTGCCCATAAAAATTTTGGCTCATTGGAACTTTTTGTTACCTGAGGGGTTTTCTACATTCACTTGTGTTCCAATCCCTTTTCTTGTTTTTCTTTTTTACCCATGTGTGCAAACACACACATTCACATTGCACTTTGGATCTCAATTCTACAGCTGTTTGTTTTTGTGTGTGTGTGTGTAAAGTCCTATCTCGCTAACAACTCAAGATGCATCTGTACAAACCCATTGTTATTGAGAACAGGGTAACTTGTGTTACTCCCATTTCCATAGCACTTTCCAGTGGTTCACGTTGACAAGTGATGCTGAAGGAATTCGAAATAAAGATATGTTGCTGGAGGCCACCAGTAGCAGAGAAGCAACATACTGGAATTCCTGTCTGCCACAAGCACCCTCTTTCCCTTTGTCAGGGCTCTGGGATGATTCATTTCATTGGAGGCAGCATTCTGGTAATTGTTTAAGCTGCTTTGTTAAGAAAGAGCTACCTTCATTTCTCCGCCTTTGAGTCCTGCTCCAGCTTCTACTTTCTACCAGTGCTACAAATCATAAAGTATACCTAATAAAGTTAGAAACTCATGTTGAGTTTAGTGTTTGTCTCACAGCTCTCTACTCCAACTTAAAGAATTTGTGTTTCCTGTAAGTTACTTTAAAAATAAATTAATGTTGGCCTCACTGGGTACCCCACAACATCTCACCACAATGGCAATGTCAGGAACACCTTAACTTTCTTTTTCTCCTCAGATTAATTTTCCTGTCCATTGGAAACATTGAAGGGGTGATGAGGGATTTCTCATTTTTTCTTTCTTTTCTTTTTTTGGTCTCCTTCCTAGAGCATGCCAGATTTGGAGCTAGCCTTTTCAGAGCATTTATGGTTATTATCCTCTGATAAAAGGATTTCAGTTCTGCATGCTGGACCCGACATGCCAGGTTACAGCTCACCAACCTCTTCCCTCAGTGGGTTAGCAAGACCTTGTCTGGTATTGCAGCAGCTCAGGCAGTTGAGTATAGCTAAAAAGTAGATGAACCTGTTTACGAGGTATATTTCCCTGTATATTTGCTGTTGTGTGTCTGGCAAATAGGAAAATTTAGCAACTCATGGTAGAAGTGCTTATGCTTTATAGATTTCTTTCTGTTTGCTAATGTTTGGAAGCAATCAGGGGTAAAATTTTTCATGGCTAATGAGAGCCATAGCAATGTTTTTCTGAGGGACGTAATGGAAAAAAGTGTCTAGGTTGCAGATATGTCTCTGTGGAGCCAGAAATGGGAAATGTAGTGCTTTTGAAACCTACTGTTTTTGTCATTAACATAAAATCCATCTGAGGAAGCTGCAAGTGCTTTTGGTGAAACTGAGATGGAAATTGATTGAGGATGAAGACCTCGCTCAGGTCATGATTTTCGTTTTGGTGAAGTTGCTCTGTTAGAAGCCAATGTCTTCAAAGATCCACTGGAAGAACAAAGCCCCTGATTTTTTTTTTTTATGATGTTCACATACTTGATCAGGATGGGAAAGGTGGAGGAATAGGGGAAAGTGGGTAAGACAGTTGCTTCCAAAATTTCCTTTTTCTTCCTCCTGTGTCTGAGGGGAGGGGGAAGGCAGGGGGAGATGCTGCAGCCAGCCTCCTAACTGCCTCGTACCCAGAGATGGGGAACGGCCACACAGTGTCATCCCAGTGTCTCTGATGTGGAACATACTCTAAGGGATGTGCTTAAGTGGTTTTGAAAGTTCAGAGATGCTCTTGATTTCGTTGCTCTAAGGTTGAGGAAATCCTTCCAAGGTCCATTGGCTGACACGGTCCATCTCAGAGTCTCTGTTAGTACAGATATTTGCTGCCAGCACTTGGCTGCCAGCACTCCCATCCCTGCCTCATGCAAATCAGTAGGTGTGATAACCTGGCTTGGCATGAGCTGCACTCCAGCCAGGTTCCTGCACAAGCCAATGGGCTAACAGTGCCCTGGCACTGCCACTCCAGAACCAACCCACACACTTGCCAATGGATGAAACTGCCTTGCCCAGCCTTGATCAGCATCCAGGCTTGAATCCCATGCTCACCAGCAGGAGCTACAGCCCACCAGGGGAATTTCCCAAATTCCCATACCAGGCCCCCTCCCAGACCCAGATCTCACATGTTCCAGCGGGTATTAGGCCCTTACCCAGCATAGTCTGTCCCCTCTGCTCTGGCCTTTGTATGAGCTGGTGACTAGTAAGGCCCAGCCTGCCTCATTCCCTAGTCTTGGTTGTGCCTGTGGGTGTTGCAGCCTGGACCTGCCCAGCTTTTCCCAACCCCAGTACCCCTGAGTGTCACAGGGTTCCATGGTCACACCTAGCTTAGCTTATCACTACCCTCAGCTCTTTAACAAACCAGTGGATATTGCAGTTCCATATGTTTGGCCCACATATCCCCCGTCTGAGCTACTCCCAGATCTGGTTCATTCACAAGCTGGTTAGTGTCATGACCCAGCCTAACATTACCCATTGCCTGTTCCAACTCTTCACTGAAAGGTACTATGATCTAGCCCTGCCAGTTAGGCACCAGCCCTAGCTTTAGTGTGCACCAACAAGTGGAGGTTGGCCATGGTCAATGCTAACAAGCCCAGCCTAGGTCTACCACATGGGCTGGTACATCAGTCTGACTCCAATTGCCCTCTAAAGTGCTTGGTCTCAGCTCCCTCACTTATCTACAAGTTCACTGGCCTTATTGATGAAAGTCCTTCAAAAGTCATTCCTCAGCTGCAACATACTGCCTCAGTAGTCCTCCATCCCACACATCCCTTAACGACTTTTCCTGGGCAATTTGCCCTCCATCGTTGGCTATGGTATCAGATGTCCCGTGCAGGCTCCAATGGACTGCCATAGCTTTAATGTGCATCTGGGTATGCTGTCCGCTGCTCTGTCCAAGCCGCTGAGGAGGTTATCTGAAAGAACAGTCTCTCATCATCATTTCTCACTTTGACATGAACCCCCATGTCCCCTGAAAGCCCACACCTCCATGGCCCCACATGCATGCTGCTGGACAGACCTGGCACTTCGCCCTACACCATTGGTACCCAGGACCACCTGTTCTGAGCCATGCAGGGCTCATGGGCAGCTGTCAATGCTGAAATCGTCCAAGCCATTCCCAATTCCTTCTGGGGCTCATGGACCAAGCCCCTGAGTTTGAAGGATGCAAAGGATTGACTACAGTCCAAATAAATGATTTTTATCTGTGCTGATTGAATTTATTTTCCCTTTGCTTCCAAAGTTTTCCAAGACTTAAGGGATCTGATCCTTTCCACCACCCCCTCCTGTTTTTTTTGAATGGATGAATTTACAATGCAGAATGTTTACCAAGCACAAATTCAAAAATATGACAGCCTAACAAAAATACTGGTATTGTACTTAAAAGGGCAGTAAAAGCCGAGTAACAATGCCAGGTGACAGCATGACTGTAAAATGTAAAAGAGGAGGAAGAAAGGGAGAGATTTTCCACATTTAAGATTAATAATTTACATGGTAGTGGTTAGCTGTTAAACTAAGCATATGCCATCATATAAGGAAAAAGAAGAGCCCTTACTTCTTCGTTTGTTCCAGAAGCTCAGCACCATTCTAAAATATAAGCAGTTCTTATGAGTATGCATTCTCTTTGGACCACACATTTAGGCAAAACTTGGGCCAGTATAGAGCAAGGACTTCCTCTTGCCATGCTCAACTCTGAAAACTTAAAATGACAGCCTCACCTTTCTCAATATCTGGCAATAAGACTGATGTTGGAAAGAGAACAAGCTTTAAAAGTTGTTGAGAGTGGGCCCGGCGGCGTGGCCTAGCGGCTAAAGTCCTCGCCTTGAAAGCCCCGGGATCCCATATGGGCGCCGGTTCTAATCCCGGCAGCTCCACTTCCCATCCAGCTCCCTGCTTGTGGCCTGGGAAAGCAGTCGAGGACGGCCCAAAGCTTTGGGACCCTGCACCCGCGTGGGAGACCTGGAAGAGGTTCCTGGTCCCGGCTTCGGATCGGCGCGTACCGGCCCGTTGCGCTCACTTGGGGAGTGAATCATCGGACGGAAGATCTTCCTCTCTGTCTCTCCTCCTCTCTGTATATCCGGCTTTCCAATAATAATAAAATTTAAAAAAAAAAAGTTGTTGAGAGTGTTAGGTTTTTTGGCACATTGGGTTAAGCTGCAGCTTACAGTGCCCGGATCCCAAATCAGAGTGCCTACAATCCAGTCCTGCCTCTGCTCCTGATCCAGCTCCCTGTTAGCACACCTGGGAGGCTGTAGATCAATGGCCCCTTGCTAGCGTTCTTGGGTGCTGGCTTCACCCTGACTCAATACTTAGCTGTTGAGGCAAGTGGGAAATTTCTGTCACTCTTCCTTTCAAACAAACAAATAAATGTTAAATAAATCTTTTTAAAGAAGTCATTTAACTATGTAAGAGACACCTAGGGAGCCTGCCTTCCTCTCAAATTGCAGCTGACTACTCCTTAACCAGCTGAGGTAATTTGTGACAACTCCCACACAGGAAGGGCCAGGTGTTGGGGAGTGCTGGAAGGAAGCATCATCAATACCCACTCTTTTTTTCTTCAGCAAGCATTAGCAAAGTTGTAATAGAAATAACTTGTTGCACAACTGTTTGGATGAACTTACAGGCGACTTAATTGTACTTGGTATATCAAATATAATTGCCAATTTATCATTTCTGTAACAGGGAAGGTGAATGTGCAGAAAAGTGGAAATGATATAGCATCAAAGCCAAGCTCATCATATAGCTTAAAATTATATAAATCACATGGTTTAATGAAATGCAATCCTTTTAACTAAATCACTGGGAAATGGTCCATAGCTTCGCTTTCCTCTTCACTGAATCCTGGGGGGAATTTTCACTCTTCCACACGTGGTTAATATGTAAAAGGAAGATCGTGTTTTTAATAACTTAGCTACTTTAGAATGAGCACTGCCATCTTTTTAGATTTTTTTTTCTTTTAAGATTTATTTATTTTTATTGGAAAGTCAGATATACAGAGAGGAGGAGAGACAGAGAAAGATCTTCTATCCGATGATTCACTCCCCAAGTGGTCACAATGACCAGTGCTAAGTGGATCCAAAGCCCGGAGCTTCTTCCGGCTTTCCCACGCAGATGCAGGGTCCCAAGGCTTTGGGCCTTCTGCTACTGCTTTCCCAGGCCACACTCAAGGAGCTGAATGGGAAGCAGGGTTGCTAGGACTTGAACTGGCACTCATGTGGGATCCTGGCGTGTTCAAGACAAGGGCTTTTACCTTATTTTCTTTTTAATACTGTTTCCATAGCTGAGAGGGATATACACCAATGTGTGCCTCTGATTAAGGTGGGAAGGGTAAGGTGTGGAGGAAGGTGAGTAGGCAAATGTTTTAGTTTTGGTTTTTTCCCCTCTCCTGTGTTTTCAGGGGAGGAGGAAGAAGGGACTGCTCCATTCTGTGAAACTACATCAGTACCAGGGATGGGGTATAGTCATTTAATGTCACCTTAGAGATCCTGATGTGGGGAAGAACATTCTGAGGGTGTTTCCTGAGTGTTCTGATAGTTCTGAGAAGTTACTAGTTTTGTTGTTTCAGGGTTGAGAAAATCTTTCCAAGGTATATTGGCTGACCAAGACCACCTTAGTACATCCGAAAACCCAGCTTGGCCAGGAGGGATGTCCAACCTGTTCTGCTTTCCATCCTCTGACAATGCAGTCTACTTTCCCTGCTGACCTAGATGAGCTGGCTGTTACATCCCCTGTGTCCATCTGGACATGCTGTCCACTGCACAGGCCTCAGCATCTGAGGAAGCCCAGTCCTGATACAAGCACACCAAGGTTGAACCACACATCCTGTGATTTTCCAGAGTGGCTGGGTTCTGAGTCCAGCTGTCTAGTTGGGGAATCCCCCAAGAAACCTGACATGGGTTGACCTCAGAGTAGATTGTTGTGTGTGCCAGCCAGTGCAGGTTGAAGTTCAGTCTTGTCACCTGTACCAGCCAATGCACATACCCATGAATGTAAGTGCCTGGTCAGTTCTGCCCAAGCCTCATATCTGCCCAAGCCTCATATCTCCCAGCCTGCCCACTACACACCTGTTCCATGCAATCCTCACCAGACTAGCCTCCAGCCTTGGTTTCTGCTCATGCCAGCATCTGCTGTGGCCTAGCCTGGCCTAGCCTGCATCCCATCCAGCTCTCAGGCACACCCAGGGGTACTGTGGCTCAGCCTGCAGACCCTGCCCACACATATGCCGACAGATGCCAACACCTTGTCCAGCCTGGCCCTCCCCAAATCCCTGGTTTTCATGCTCACCAGCCTAGCCGGGAAGTACCCACAAATATCTTGCCAGGCCTGCTCCCAGCCCCGGATCTGTACTTGCCACAGAGTACTGTTTCCAACTTGACATGACGCATACCCATTCCTGGGACTTGCTAGCTGGGAACATTGCCATCTTAATCAAATGAAAAATATCTGTATTTTCCAAGATTGAAGGTCCCAATGAATAAATTTAAAACCTGGAGAAAGATTTTAAAAAATCTTGAATACACCTTCTTAAGACTCTAGAGGTGCACAACTGTCAATTTAAAGCTAAGAGCTGTGAAGTATTCTGTGAAGGAGAATGTGGCCCACTGTTGGGTTTCATCCTTGTGAGGCTGGAGCTCCCTGCAGTCTAAATACTCCAAGCTGTAGCCTGCTGGTGTGAATCCCTATCCAAGGAGGATTTGTAATGCTAATTTCTTCTCCAAATGGAAGTAGTGAGGTAGGGAGCAGTATTAAAGGAGGACTGGAAAAGTCTTTCCTAAATAAAAGCTTTTGTGAAGTCTGTGTGAACCACAGCTACTTAAGAAAGCAGCATTATATATTACTTAAATGAAATACAAAGAACTCACAAGGTTTTTCTGGTTCTTGACCTCTGCTCTTAGGTCAGTATGGTGCTTGTCTCTGCCTCTGTAGCAATGGTGCTGATGAGAGGAAGAGCTGGAGTTAGCTCTGCAGTAGAGGAGATACACCAGAGATGTAGACTAACCCAGAAAGACAAATTCCAGCCCTGGCTATTTACACTCGTGGAGATGGTTTTCAAGAAGATTTTCGCATAGCTGTAAATGACAAGTAAGCTGTGTTTTCCACATAGTTCTCCTTATTGCCAAGGTGCTTCTCTCACCTGTTTCTGTGTTGCAGCAACTAATGAAGACAGAGTCCTCAGTAAGTGGCAGAAAAGTTCATCATGTCCACTCACTGAACATCTGGATGTCTGGCAGGATGATAGGTGCTGTGTGGTTTTGTTTTTTGGGTTTTTTTCTGCTTTGGCATACACATTTTCCCCAGTCCTTATATCCAGATGGAAGCAGTATATTTTTATTTTCACATCATGGTAATGAGGCTCAGAGACAGATAACTTGAAGGTCATAGAACTAGAAGATGGAGGTGCTGGAATGCAAATTCTGTCTTACAGTCCACATGGCCTCATTAGTGATGCTGAGCTAACAGCCAGAAGAATATGTTACAGCACGCTACATGACATTAACTCTTTAAAGGGAAAATCGAGAATGTCAGAGCAAAGTAATAGGCAAAGACTTTGCAGGGTTTGTTTTCTTTTCTTTTCTTTTTTTTTTTTTTTTTTTTTTTGCCTGCCTCTAGAATAGTTTCAGCACTGTTGACTTTGGAGGCTGTCCTATGCATGGTAGGATGTGCTTAACATTATCTCTGGCACCTACCCGCTACACACAAACACTTCCCTCACTTCTCTGTTCCTAGCTGTAATAATAGAATCTGCAGTTTTCATTGTGTGTCCTCTGGAGAACAATAATGGTCCTAATTATGAATCACTGCTCTAAAGTCTCAGTCAGGGTGATATTCCGGGGAGAGGGAGAATGCACGAGATGAGATTTATGATACTGAGGGAAAGCAATCAGGACAAATTGATTCAATGGAACTGGTAAATGGGGAGACTTCTTCTAACTGGGCAAGATAACGTTAATTGTTAAAAGAGAAAGGTTTCATCAAAAGTCACAGTAACGCGCACACACACACACACACACACACACACCTTTCAAATAAAAGTAAAATTAACTCAAGAGAGAGAGATTTACAGATTCTATCCTCTGGCTCACTCCCCAAATAGCTGCAATGGCTAAGGCTGCACCAGGCTAAAGTCAGAAACTAGTAACTTCTAGGTCTCCTACATGGGTGCAGGAACCCCAGGATTTGGGCCATCTTCAGCTGCTTTTCCAGATGCATTTGCAGGGTGCTCTTTGGAAAGGAGAGCAGCTATGACTGTAAACAGTGCCCCTGAGGGATCACAGCATTGTAGGTGGTACACCATGGTGACGTTTGCAGCAATTCATTAATTAAGCTTCTGTTTGTGGGGGTGATGTCAAAACCTGTCCTCCTAAAATTAAAATAGAAAACAAGCTGCTAATTAACTAAAGAGTAATAATGAGCCAATTTTATATTAGCACACTATATTTTATTTAAAAGCGACTAGATTTTCCAAAATTAAAAAAAAAAAGCAGAGTGCCATTGTCTTTGATTTTTATTAATTTCTTTAATGTCTAATTATAGAAAATAGCTTCATCCCAATATCGCCTTCTGCACTCAGTCCATGCCTGTATGTTGTCTTGATTGAAGTATATTTTAAGGATTTATTTATATTTTTGTTAGAAAGGCAAAGTTAGACAAAGAGAGATCTGCCGTCGGCTGGTTCACTCCCCAGATGGCTTCAACGGCCAAGGCTGGGCTAAGCTGAAGCTTCCTCCAGGTCTCCCCCGTGAGTGCAGGAGCCCACTCATGAAGGGTGCTGGGAGTAGAGGCTTAGCATGCTACTCTACCACACCAGCCACTTGACTGAAGTATTCAAAGAAAATCTGTTTTCTTTTTTTTTAATAATTTATTTTTTTAATTAATTACATTGCAATATGTGGCACATTTTTATATGCACTGGGATTCCCCCCTCCCCTCCCCAAACCCTCCCTCCATGGTGAATTGCTCCACCTTGTTGCATTTCCATAGATCAAATTCAGTTGACATTCTTTCATTGGAGGTGTTTACCAAGCATACAGTCCAGCATCTTATTGTCCTGGTAAGTTCAACAGTTTCTTGGTGAGACCATCTCTGGTCTGAAGGTAGAGCTAACACAGTATCATCCCAATCAATTAAAAACCCCAACATTAAAAATCTGTTTTCATACAACTATACAAATGGAAAACTGAGATATTTTAATAGTTTTTAAGTAAATGTAGATACTCCTTTATGATACTACCCAAACACACAGCAAGTAGTAGTTTTGGAGTTCTCTTAAGTAGTAGAAGGGTCAGATTAGGATCCATGTAAAGGAACCATGAATACTCCATCCTCAGTCTGTCCTGCACTTTGTGGGAGGATTTGTCTTCCGTGTTCTTGTGACCTTGTATGTTGGCTGTCTGGGAAAGACTGGTTTCCTGAGGAATTCAGGTCTTCCAAGCACTAACAGTGTCATTAAACAGTTACAGCAGCAGCAGCAGCACATTTGTTACCATCACCATCAGTCTCATTCAGTCTCATTAGAGGAATCTTGAACTCCTGGAAGGCTGTCATATTCCCAGAATCCTAAGTTTTGCGCAACAGCTCAAAGTTTATCACTGTCAACAATGTCAGTTGTTGTCCTTGAAGTGACAGACTCCTTTCTTCATGTTCAAAAAAAAGACCCATAACTGAGTCACAATGACTATAATTTGTCTGTTGCTTCTTCCAAATGACAGTGGCATTCCTTGAAAAAAAAATCAGAATATTGTGCCTTGCAAATGCTTTTCCTTGACATAACCATCGTACTCAATATATAGAAGTCTTAATATACAGTTCCCATTTTATCCCACAGAATCTTGAAAAGGCATGTACTCAAGGGCAAGGTTTAATAAAATTAATAAGTCTTCCAGGAAACCGTCAGCGGGGACTCACATATACCTTACTAGGTAGGACATGAAAACAAGTTACTCCTCACTGGGGTATTGAAGATTTCTCTGCACACCCGTCCTAAAACTGTTCTGGGCCTCAACTGTTGACATATGCCTTGTTAAAGTTATAAGCCAGTTTGGACTATCCTAAAATCTGCCAAGTTCAGTAAAAATTATGCTTCAATACAATAAACTGCTAAATACAAAAATGAAAATAGACACGAGACAGCTGAATAGCACCCTATAGCCATTTTAAGGTGGATGGTAGCCGGTTGTATATAAACTAAAATTGAAATGTCAATGAAGTAGTCACAGGATGTGGTTAAGAACTTGCATTTTCTAACATATCAGTCACTCAGTACCATGTCAATTAATTGCATAATGTTGTAAACTGTTGTTGATGTTATGTTATGGCTTTTAATTGGTCGGAACAATATTCTGCCAGCTCTGCTTTTAGACCAGACATGGTCTCCCCAAGAAACTGTTGAATTGATCTGGCCAATAAGATGCTGGACTCTATGCATGGTTCATGCTTGCGATGAAAGAAACAAGACTGGATTTGAACTGTAATACTGCAATAAGGTGGAGTAATCCACCATGGGCGGAGGGCACGGGGAGGGGTTGCGGGAATCTCAGAGCCTATGAAATGATGTCATAAAATGAAATGCGATAAAAAATAGCAAAAAACCGCTTGAGCAGGAACCTCGGAGCATGCCCTACATCTGGGACTGGGGAGGGTGGGAAATTGGGTGGGCCTTCTCCCTTAATACCCCCCTTTAAACAGGAAGGAAACAATATGGGAATAATAGTCTTACCCACTTTCCTATAGCCCTTGAACCTTTTTACCCTAATTAACTATGAAAAGATTGTCAAAAGTAATTTTAAAAATAAATAAGTGTTTTTTAAAGATTTATTTATTTTATTACAAAGTCCGATATACAGAGAGGAGGAGAGACAGAGAGGAAGATCTTCCGTCCGATGATTCACTCCCCAAGTGAGCCGCAACGGCAGGTGCGAGCCAATCTGAAGCTGGGAACCAGGAACCTCTTCCGGGTCTCCCACGCGGGTGCAGGGTCCCAAAGCTTTGGGCCGTCCTCGACTGCTTTCCCAGGCCACAAGCAGGGAGCTGAATGGGAAGTGGAGCCACCGGAATTAGAACCGGCGCCCATATGGGATCCCGGGGCGTTCAAGGCGAGGACTTAAGCCGCTAGGCCACGCCGCCGGGCCCAATAAATAAATTTTTTAAAAAACAAAAAAAATTTTAAAAATCAACCAAAAAAAAATTAAATTAGTAAGCCTTCATAAAAAAAACTTACTACTTCATCAAGGACATTTAGGGTTAAGTAACATTTGTTTTACTTTTAGTGTGTGCTAATGAGGAGGGTCTTTTTTTTTTTTTTTTTTTGCACTGGTAATATATTTTATTTATTTGTTTGTTTGTTTTTTGATACAGTTTAGCTGGCACTGGGCTCTCCCCTCCTCCTGCCTCGAATTCCCTCCCCTCCACTCTGTTCTCCCCTCTAGTTTCATAGTGTGTGTCCATCGTAAATTTTCCCAAGTCCATCATGCTTCCTCTGGAGTGTCTCCCAGCCTTATACAAAAATAACTTTTCATTGTAGGTTAATTCTTGTATCCTGAGACCCTAATGTAGGTACGGTGAGGATTAAGTCTTCGTTGGTCCCCTCTATAACACTGTTATTAGTACTGCCCATAAACAGTGAGGAGGATCTTAAACACAGCCACCACTTTATTCCGCTGCCTTGATTGTACTGAGACATCAGCAACTTTACCTGCCTTGCATTTGTGTTGAATCTGACCACACTGAAGGGGTAACACGGTATTTAGAATTTGGAAATATGTTTGACCTAATCAGACTCCCCAAAAAGTATTGGGAACACAAAAATCTATGAATAATAACTTGAAAACACTATATATCACTATAGACTTTTTAATAAACTAGAAGAAGAAGAAGAAGAATAGGGCTCTTTGTAAACATTAGTCAACTTTAGTCTTCCAGTTTGATCACGGACAAATGTAGTATTGCATAAAGCTGAGTGAAATCTCTTACACCTGATTCATTAGTAATTTCATTGGATGCTAAGGTTAGTGATGATTTAGATTAACTAAGATACTTAACTAAAAAGCATTTTGAACCCTCCTAAACTAATTAATAATGAAAACAATCTTGAATATGTATTTCAGGAAGGTAAATGATCTGATAGTGTGATTCCTGTCTCTAGACCAATTACATAGGACTGATAGATAAAATAGTTTTAAAAATAGGTCAGCTTTAATATTCCGGAGCAGGACAAGGCTCAGTGGCTGAATCCTTACCTTGTAAGCACCAGCATCCCATATGGGTGCTGGTTCATGTCCCAGCTGCTCCTCTTCCATCCAGCTCCTTGCTTATGGATTGAGAAAGCATTAGAAGATGGCCCAAAACCATGGGACCCTGCCCTTGCATGGAGACCAGGAAGAAGCTCCTGGCTTTGGATTGGCTCAGCTCCAGCCATTGCAGACATTTGGGAAGTGAGCCAACAGATGGAAGATCTTTCTCTCTTTCCTCTCTGCAAATCTGATATGCTTTTCCAATAAAAATAAATAAATCTTTAATATTCTAAAAGTGATATTAAATGATATAATGCTACCAACATCCAGTTCGAAAGGAATAATTTGCTATCATAATAATTAAAATTAAAATAATTCATGGAAGCCAGAGACCCAGAGTTTCAAAGTTCTATAATTTGCTGGTTTGATACTTGATTTAAAATACTAAAATATCACTATTTATTTTGTAATTCCGGGAGTCCTAATGTGTGCTGAAATAATATTCTTGTTTAATGAAGTATAAAGATAGTGCTAGTGTCAGCATCCAATCCATTATATAACCCACATTGTAAGGTAAATCAATAAGTGTTTTTGTGATGAAAAGCTTTGGGAAGGAGGCTGGTGTTGTGTTATAGCCACCAACTGTGATGCTGTCATCACGTATGAGTGGTGGTGCCAATCCCAGCTGCTGCTTCTCTGATCCATCTTCCTGCTAATGTACCTTAGGAAAGCAGATGGCCCAGTTGCTTGGGTCCCCACCACTCATGTGGGAGATACTGATGGAGTTCTAGGCTGCTGGCTTTAGTTTGCCCAGGCCTAGCCATTGCTGCCATTTGGGGAGTAAACCAGTGGGCAGAAAATGTTTTTTCACTCTCTCTGTCTGTCTCTGTAATTCTGCATTTCAAATAAATAAATATCTTACAAAGAAGCAACCTAACTTTTGACCAAGCATTGTGAAAATGACCTGAGGTCTAAGCTGCTAGCTATTCCAAGCAAGACTTCACCTTTTAGTAAATTACTAGACAAAAGGGGGTATTTTGTTATAAGTAATATTTATATAGACACAATTAGTCTTTAGGACAACAACATTTTCAATAGAAAATATAGCAACTAGAGGTTATACTTTGATTTCTCCATCCCGCCTCTCATTTCAGTGATTATCATACCAGACATAGTGCTATAAGGCAAAGCCATCCTAAAAGATAATGAATTAGACTCATTTTTTCCCATCAGTGTCAATTATAAAGTATAAGTGGGTAGACCTGCCTCTGGTGTTGATTCATAGGCTTTTGTCCTACCATGCTGTGAGTTCTCAGAGCACAGTAAGAGTCTGTGGGGTATTGTTCTGCCATTCTCTGCTCTGAGTTTTAGTTTCCTAATAAGAAAACAAAAACCCAAAGCAGAGTATTGTCAGTATTTTCAGCTTGTTTAAGTCACAGAATCCTTTCTTCAAAAGACTTCCCAGGCAACTCCATGCTTTTGTTTTTATACCTTCTTGAAATCCCTGGGCTCCTCAAAGCAGTTTGGAAACCACTGGCCTGCAACTCTTCTAAGACATCTTCTATTTTAAAGTTAAATGTTTCTATGTCTCTACATTGTCCTCTGGGTCTCCCACAACACTTTTGTACAAAAGCTGAATAGCACCAGCCAGCAAGCAGCTGGTGTGCAGCTGCCTATCACTGGAACTTAGCAGAGAATTTTCTATTTGGTTAGTGCCTCTTCCTGAGTCCTGGAATAGCTGTGAGGCCTGGCAGCCCCTGAGCCAATGCCAGGTGTGACAGCTCTTTTTGGAAGGTAAAAATAGATGTGATGCCTATTAAACGTGGTTGTTCTGCATCTACACAAAGGCGAGTGCTACTTTGATTTGGACACTTTAGCAATCTGTCTTGTTTGGCAGAACTTGCACTTGGTGTCCAGCCACTCATCACTGTGCCCAACTGGCAGGAAGGATACCAGGCTTACCCCTCTGTGGTTTCCCAGAAGCAGGTGGGGGGCAAGTGTGGATTAGCCATGAGACAAGCAGCCATTTTCTACTGCCAAATTTTCACTTTCAACCCTGCCAATGTTGCCAGGATAACCTCCTGTTAGGTGCGTGTCTCTGTTCACCTTTGCATTATGACAGTTGCCGGGCAGAGTGAGCACACCTTGCCGCGTAAATGTCTCCTTTCTCCCTTTGCAGAATCAGCTTCTATCTGGTAAATATTTGCCTTGTTATTTTCCCATATCCGTGTATGAATTCATAATTTTTAGAATATAGTAATATCACTCTATGACTCTGTTCTAGAAACTCCTCACTCCCTCTGCTTTACAAGCTTCGTTCTTACTCCCTTCTCATGTTCCATGGTGAGCATTACTCTCCAGCATGTGTAAACAGTAAGTACTTGGTAGCTATTTTAATAATAGGGATGGGGCATAGCATTTATTTCTCTCTCCCTCCCTCTCTCCTGGTATCTGCCTCTTACTGCTTTTCCTTCTTCATAGCAATCTGCATGGCCCTTGAATTGCCTTTGTATTCCTGCTCTTACTTTTCTCCCTTTTGTATCACATTCTCCAAATTGAGGTCTTTGGTTGCTTCTCACTCCGCAGATGGTCAAGACACACTGCTGATCAGAATGGATGAGAACCTGGTGCATTTTCTTGGAGTCACATGGTAGCTTGTAAAGTGAATTGCTTGTATACCTTATGAACTCTGCTTCTAATAGGTTAATTATGTCTTAGAGCTGACAGGGGCCTGGAAGATTCCTTGGTACTTTTCCCTCATTTTGTAAAGGATCTTCATTCTAACCTATAGGCCATCCAATAGGCAATAATTACCAGGCATGAATCCTTATCTTCC
Organism: Ochotona princeps; assembly: GCF_030435755.1. Classification (NCBI taxonomy): domain Eukaryota; kingdom Metazoa; phylum Chordata; class Mammalia; order Lagomorpha; family Ochotonidae; genus Ochotona; species Ochotona princeps. Next base: position 32,918,872 of record NC_080842.1, on the reverse strand, counting down.
AGGACCTTCCATTGTGTCAAGCAAAAGAAAGGAAAAACTATCGATAGAACAATGATTTTAAATGTAATGTCTCTGCTTTACCCATGGTCATTTTGATACTAATAAAATTTTACTTAGGATAAAAATGTTATCTATCCCAGTGTGGGTGTATAAAGTGCCAGCTTTTATGACCCAATAAGTTGAGTTGATGCTTGAGACATTGGCATCCCATATCAGAGTGTGAATTTGAGTCTGGAAGCTCTGCTTCTAAGTCCAGCTCCCTGCTAGTGTGCATGAGAAGGCAATGCAGGGTGGTCCGAGTCCTTGGGCCCCTGCCACCCATGTGGGAGAGGGAGCGTCTGGCTCGCGGCTTCCGCCTGACCCAGCCCTGGCTGTCAGAGCCATTCTGGAAGTGACACAGCAGTGGAAGGTCTATCTCTTTCTGTTTTTTTCCTCTGTGTCTGTCATTCTGCCTTTCAAATAAATTAGTGATTTAAAAAATATATACATTTAGCACAATCTCTGCTTAAATCCCAGTTAAAAAGTGTGATGCTAAGAAGACAGCAGAGAGGCACCTCAGTATGGTCCAAGAGCAGAGGGTCCATGTTGAAGGAACAAATTGTACTGTTGTACATTCCTGGCATTTAGGGCAGCCTCAGGTATGGCTCATCAGTCATACCCCAGTGCTACAGAGATGCTATGAAAGAACCTTTCATTAAAATATCTGTCACAGGGGCCAGTATGGTGGTACAACAAACTGATTCTCCACCTGTGGCACCAGCCTCCCATATGGGTGCCGGTTCATGTCCCAACTGTGGCACTTCAAATCCAGCTCCCTAATTTATGGCTTGGGAAAGCAGTGGAAGATAGCTCAAAGCCTTGGTCCCCTGCAGCTATGTTGGAGACAGAGGAAGCTCCCAGCTCCCATCTAAAAATCAACTGAGCTCTGGCCATTGTGACAATTTAGGGAATGAACCAGTGGGTGGGAAATCTCTGTCTTTCCTCCTCTGTAAAATCTGCCTTTCAAATAAAAATAAATCTTTTAAAAATGCCTATCAACCCCTGAGATGGCAAGCTATACCTGAGGGCATGTCCAAGCTGTGGGCACAATAAGTAGCCAGCAGGTTCTGTAGCAGCAAGAAACCATGGTCTTGGCAGAGATGGGTAAGCATCTCCTGTGGTGGCCTTGCCTCGAGATAGCAAAGCAGAGGTGTAGGCCTCATGGGAGCTGAGGCCCTTTACAGCAGAGCTCAGCTGTGTGGGCCTCAGCTGGAGAGACTGAGAAGCACTGCTCGTTCTGGGAGGGCCTTGCTTGTGAGTACATCGGTGTTGCACCTCGAGGAATGCTATACAGCCATACAGAGTTGGAAAGAGTTCAGGGCCCGGCAGCATGGCCTAGCAGCTTAAGTCCTCGCCTTGAAAGCCCCGGGATCCCATATGGGCGCCGGTTCTAATCTCGGCAGCTCCACTTCCCATTCAGCTCCCTGCTTGTGGCCTGGGAAAGCAGTCGAGGACGGCCCAAAGCTTTGGGACCCTGCACCCGCGTGGGAGACCCGGAAGAGGTTCCTGGTTCCCGGCATCGGATCGGTGCGCACCGGCCCGTTGCGGCTCACTTGGGGAGTGAATCATCGGACGGAAGATCTTCCTCTCTGTCTCTCCTCCTCTGTGTATATCTGGCTGTAATAAAATGAATAAATTTAAAAAAAAAAAAAAAGAAAGAAAGAAAAAGTTCCAAACATGGTAACTAGTATGTAGATAACTTTAGTTTCCTCTTCTGGCACATGTGGGTAATAATACTGGTAAGGAACAGATTGCTGAAGAACATGAAAGGCACGGGCTGTAATCAGTAACATGAGCCGCACTGGCTGAAGGTCCCAGTGGTTGGAGGCCACTGTGTGGGTCCAGCCTTCTCTGGGAGTGTACTGCTCTCATCATTGATTGCATCTTGCCTTCCTGCATGAGAGGAGTCCTACAGTCCAAGGTCAACCCGAGATTAAACTCTTGCGTGATAATGCTGAGTGATCTAATCTATACTTTGCGTCAAGAGAAGTGAAGGAAAAGCACATCAGGGCTGTAGGGATTAGTATTTAAATAATGCTCCATGCTGGGAACCGGTAGCATTTCTCAAAATAAATCTACTCTCCTGTTCCCCACTGTAACCCTGACTGTAGGCATTTCTGTAGCCTAGACTCATTCAAGCAAGAAACAGCTTTGTGTTTCAAAAAGTAGGTTTATCTTAATACAGACTCATTTCTCTGGCTGACTTTTGGTTTCTACTCCTTCCAAGTAGCAGAGACCTCTCTTTTTTGGCAGCTTTTGACAGTTTTTTTTTTTAAGATTTATTTATTTTTATTGGAAAGGCGGATATATAGAGAGGAGAGACAGAGAGGAAGATATTCCATCAGATGATTCACTCCCCAAGTGAGTGCAATGGCCAGTGCTATGCTGATCCAGAGCCAGGAGCCAGGAACTTCCTCCAGGTCTCCCACATGGGTGCAGGGTCCCAAGGCTTTGGGCCGTCCTCGACTACTTTCCCAGGCCACAAGCAGGGAGCTGGATGGGAAGTGGGGCTGCCAGGATTAGAACTGGCGCCCATATGAGATCCCGGGCATGCAAGGCAAGGACTTCAGCTACTAGGCTGCAGTACCGGACCCACTTTTGGCAGCTTTTGCAGAACACATTTTTGGGTAAGGCATCGCTGAATATTTCATAGAATGTTCCTGACCTTTCTGACTTTTTGGTGAGCCTATTGATTAAAGTTCTATCTTCTGGAATATAATTTTTCAAAGCATAACATTAGTTTTTATTGAGAAAATTGATTTACTTTCCATCTCTTAGATCTTACAACTCATTTTGGTAGCCAGAAGCATTAGCCCATAGAACAGATATGCATCCACCATCATGTTTCCTCTTAGAGTGGACAGCCCAAGAGGTGAGCAAGTATACCACTGACCTTTGTAGCTCGCTTTGTCAGTAAAATGTAATTTCTGTGCATCTGAATTTTTATTCCCAGTCAGTTCTCATTATTCTTGATAGTTGTGTAAACTTCACTGGAAACACCAAACTGTGGTTCCTAGGGGGATCAGAGGGGTAGGCTCCTGCTAGCCTTAAGTCACAACATTTTCATCCACAGGTCTTTATATAACTTTGTTATATGTGTGTTTTTTCATTTAAAGACCCATTATTTTGTGTGCACTGATGACTAGTTAGCACTGAACTTGGGTTGTATGACACCGGAACGCCTGAACGAATCCTATGGGTCATGGATTTTCTCTGCAATACACGTCACAGCCTTGTGTGATTAGAAACCCTAATCTGTGTTTCAACACTACATTAGGGACTCTTACAAACTGCAAAATCACCAACAAACAGCACAACGATGAGAAAAATTGTAACACAAAATAACCTATTCTGCAAGGACAGAAATCAGAAATAGAAAATCAGCTGTGTGTGCTCATCTGACCATTCCAACTGTGATACCCATTCATAGGCACCAAATTCATTAATTATAACTGCCACTGTATTTTTGTTTATTTGAGCGTATAACTGAGAAATCTTTATTGTATAGTTAATGGGCAAACTACATACTAATAATAAACTACTAGTAATTTTATCTTACTAATGGTAAACTCAGATCTCACTAACACTTTTTATTAGAATGGTAATTCTGAAGAAGCTTTTTTTTAACCTCTTAATTTATATTAAGTTTTGCCACTCAAGGAATGAAAACTGTTCCATTTATTATTGCATCCAACCCCATAATTCATCATTCTTTCCTCATTCCCACTCCCTCTCCTCTTTCTTCCCATTTCCTTGTACAGATGTCTTGCTGCTAACATGGGTTTAGGAAGGAAGTTGGAACTGTGCCCAGATGTGCTCAGCAGTGGCTGCCACAGCCAGGTACATGAGCAGTGACACATGGGAGGGTTTCTGCAATGTTTGGAATAATTATTAGATACAGTCCAGAAACAGTCTCTTGATCTGAGGACCTAATCTGAATGTCACAGGTGCTGATGAGAGCATGTCATATACTCAGGACCCACATGAATCACCTTTCCTAAATGGATAGTTACTAAATGGAATCTAATTTCTTGGTAACTGGCCTTGACTTCTACCAGGAACACTTATTAATTTTAGATTTTCATCTCTCCTCATCTTTCAACAGAAGTAATTTAAATTCTTTCCAGGTAGCACATAAACTAAAGAACATTGCACCTGCTTCTTCAGAGTTGTTCTCAAAGAAACATTCCACAAAGTTTTATATGCCATGCCATGAAGTCCTGTGTTATAATAATACATAAAAATAAATGATTGAGTTTTGGGGATCAAAAGTTGCAGCAGGATGTCTCATGATCCAGCTGATTGTTGGGAAATTGTTTACAGAAGTCCTGAGAAGAAAGGAAAATGACAAATATGTGGCTTTGCTAGAACTTTGGAAATATAACGTGTTAATACAGTATTTTTTTAGGTGTATCCACTGTTTTTTTTTTTAGACACAGTTTGAACCATCCTTTTATAATTATTATTATTTTATGATACAGCTCCACAGGTGTTTGGATTTCCCATCCCCTCTCCCCACTAATTTCCATTATATTAACACAGCAATATAGTTCTTCATAAACAGTCATAAATCCATCATTGCGGGCATGGACAATGGCAGAGTGTCCAGCATTTTATTGTCAAGATATAATTAACAGTTTATTGAGAATTCATCTTTGATTCGGTAGTAGAGATGCATACTGCATTGTACCCTCACATCTGGATATGATAGTCTCTTACACTGTACATCCCCTTAAATGAAAAACCATGATACAGAATCAATAACAGGAAGAAAAACAGAAATTTACAGTACAATGAAGTTAAATAACATGCTACCGAGCGACTAACATGTTTCTGAAACAATGAAGAATATCAAGAACCTTCTTGAAGACATGGTATGACTTATGAGACAGTGAAGAAATTAATAAAAAAAAACTGTTTTGAGGAAATGAAAATGAAATAAAAAACATCAATATCCATGAGATTATCCACTGGTTTTAACAATTCTGCAATATAAGGCAATTGCTATTGGCAGCATTTAAGGATATGGATAGTTTCATGTCTAAGTCTTTGAGATTAGGAAGGCAGTAATTTGGGGGTAAATACAGAGCAAACCATTCTTTTTTCGTTTCAACTGTGACAATCACTCCCCAAAATGAAAATTTACCAGATTGACATAAGCTTCAGGGAAAAAAAAAAGGAAAAATTAGGTAGCCTAGGGATAAAATCAAATTGCTCCTGAGGACTTAAGTTGAAAATATTGAAAACACTTTCTTTGAGTATATGTACATGAGAACTGTTTGGGGAAATAAAATTTAAATTGATGTTCTACATTCTAATATGATAGGTAATGAGGAAGCTGCACAAACAACCTCATTTTTTTGTGAAAACTAGTCTAAGAGATCTCTGTGGGAGCAGTCATTGGATACTCACATCCCACACTGTAAACCTGGCTTCCGTTTCCATCTCTAGCCCTGACCCAGCGTCTTGTCGATGCGCGTCCCAGGAGGCAGCAGTGATGGCTCACACATTTGGGGTCCTGCCACCATCTGGGAAATCTGGATTGAACTCCTGACTCCAGCCCCGGCCAGCCCCAGCTATTTTGGAAATTTGGGGAATGATACAGCAGTTGGGAGATCTCTTTGTCTGTGTGTCTAGCTCTCTGTGTCTCTCAACTAAATTAATATATATTTTTTAAAAATTCTGTGGAAATCCCAGCTGCAGTACTGTCAGGAATCCCAGACTGTCAGGAAATGGCCTGAAATACTAGATGAGAAAACAGTGGGAACATGTGGAATCAGTTGAATGCCTTTAAGTTGCAGTTCTTTAGTTTACTACTTGCAGTGATGTCCATTTGCAGCTAATTAAAAGAAATTGAAAGTTAAACTCCTTCACTCTTGAGAAACGTCATTGAGCCCAGCTTAGTTCAGAATACCTAGGATTTCTTGGAATATGAAAGGTATAAAAAAAAGGTGTAATGTTTCATGAAGTACTTTATTTCTAAAGTGGTAATAATGACGTTTACTCAGTAGTATGAGGGCCATTCTACTGGAACTCGGGAGTCCTCACTTTGTGTTTGGATTTGAAAGCTATGACAGCTCTCAGCTGTCCCTTGTGAAGGGTGGCGTGCGCTAGAGCTCTTAGACCATCAGTTGTGTTTTCCTTTCCCACTTAGGCACCACTTTCTTTGCCCTCTAAAACACAATAGCGTTTGTGGCAGCCACGTCTGGCAGTGTCTGTTCTGTTGCTGGTTCTATGCTCTGTCCGAACTACTGCTATCCTGAGAGGCGTTGGAATTACATGGAATAAGCAGCTAGAACCAAAATGGGGAAAACTGGAAGAAATAGATAACCTTAAGCGTGGTTATGAGTATAATCGCATTTTTTAAATATGCCCCTGCTTCTTAGAATATATGCCATGTCTAAAGTTAATATGAAAACTTGATCTAATTCTCTTGGTACCGGAAGCCCTCTTGTTCGGAGGAAAGCCTCAGTATAGCAGTTTTTATGAGAAGGGAGAAACCAGCACAACTCTTTTACCCAGGAGGCTGCTGATAAAAGCTGCCTTAGTAATGTCTTGTTCATTTGTAATAGAACTTCTGTTCCTGAAAGTTTGGGGAAACGAATGGCAGGAATAAAGTGTTTAATAGAAAATGTAAAAGAAAATGAAAATCTGCAATCCTGCCACTTGGAGAGTGAACCAGCGGATGGAAGATCCTTCTGTGTCTCCTCTCTGTAAATCCGCCTTTCCAATAAAAATAAATAAATAAATAAAAAGAAATTGCTAGTTGAAGATTGACTTGGCAGTATTTTTATAACTGAAATAGCTCCTTAGTTGTCCATTGTGTCCCTGTTTCACATTGATTAAGCCTCATACAGGATAGATTTGTCTCATTCTTTCCTCCCCCACCCCCCACCCCCGCTTTTGGTGGTAACCTCCCTCTCTAAATAGACCTAGCTGTAAACCTGCTAGAAATCCAGTGATGTGGTCATTTGCCCTGGTGATTACGATGCCCATGTCTTTATATTAAGATGCCCATGTGATTAGAATGCCTGGATTCCCTTCCGGCTCCTGGTGGGCCTCCTGCCAATGCCAGCCCTGGCAAGAGGCAGTGAGGTTCAAGTAACTGGGTTCCTGCCACTCATAAGAGACCTAGCTCTTGACTCCAGCATTGTCTCAACCCCAGCCATCCTTGGGCCTTTGGGTAGTGAACCAGCAGAAGAACTCTCTCTCTCTCTCTGCCTCCTAAACAAATAAACAAATAAATAAAAGCATAGGTTGAAAGAAGAAAAGAAACCCAGTGATTCTTAATAGAATTCAGTAAACTAATGCTCTACTGTTTCAGGATGAGAGTTGACTGTATCTCATCTATAATGTTCACATATGTTAAATCTTCATGCTCCTGCCAACTTTTATTTTTCAAGTTTTATTTTTTTGATTTATTTCAGAGGCAGAAAGACACAGACACAAAGAGCCCCTGCTCACTAGTTTACTCCCCCAAGACCCCAGATGGCCAGGGATTTCCCATGTGGGTGACAGAGACCCAAGGCCTGAGCCATCACTTGCTGCCTCCCCAGGAATGCATTAGCAGGAAACTGGAGTGGAATATGGAACCAGGACTCGAACCTGGATCCACTCACACAGGATGAAGTGTCCTAACTGACAGCTTGGCCAGTATAACAAACATGTGGCCCTGGCTTTAAGTGAATTGAATGCTGTCCGAAGTTCTGTTTTTTGATTCCCCAGCCTCTCTGCCTTCTTCAAGGTGAGAAGTCAGGTCCCTCTCACTTCTTGCCTTTTGATTATAGAGATGCTATAAACTTATCAATAACTAACTTCAAATCACTGTCATTGATTCATTAGCCTCTGGAGGATTTGATTGTCTGGAAAATTACAAGGAAGTAAATATGTAAGAGAGGTGTGAAGATCACTCATGGAGAATGGGTAGACTAATGATTTCTTGAAATAGTATTACCAGATTTTCTGTTATACAATATTTATTAAACTTTCATGTATTCATTATATTCCATGCTAAATGAATTATCTGGTTCCTGGTATTTTTAACAAGATTAATGACTACACCCAGTGAATATATTCTTATTAGTTGTAGAAACTACCTGTTCTGTGAGTCAATAAATACAAACTGTTGTTCATTATGTACTCTTTTCCATGTTTGTAATTACAGTTTTATAGTTGAGAGAGTTTTTAAGAAATGAAATAATACATCTCACTTTTAAAAAACACTGTGAAGATTTATTTTGTTTATTTATTCACTCATTTATTTTTTAAAAGATTTATTTTATTTTTATCACAAAGTCAGATATACCGAGAGGAGGAGAGACAGAGAGGAAGATCTTCCATCCAATGATTCACTCCCCAAGTGAGCCGCACAATGGCCGGTGCTGTGCCGATCCAGAGCCAGGAGCCAGGAACTTCCTCCCGGGCTCCCACACGGATGCAGGGTCCCAAGGCTTTGGGCTGTCCTCAATTGCTTTCCCAGGCACCAAGCAGGGAGCTGAATGGGAAGTGGGGCTGCCCGGATTCGAACCGACACCCAAATGGGATCCCAGCGTGTTCAAGGCAAGGACTTTAGCCGCTAGGCCACTGCGCTGGGCCTTCATTCATTCATTTACGTAAAAGGCAGAGGCTACAGAGATAGAGTTACAGATAGAGACAGAGAGAGGAAGTGAAATCTTCCACCTGCTGGTTCCCTCCTCAAATGGCCACAATAGCTAGAGAGGGTTGGTACAGGAGTAAAGACTTCTTCTGGGTCTTCCATGTGGGTGCAGAGCCCCAAGGACTTGGACCCTCATCTGCTGCTTTCTCAGGTTCATCAGCAGGGAGCTGGATCCACGTGTGACACTAATGACCTGAATTTGCACCCATTTAGGATGCTGATGTTATAAGCAGAGACTACCTGAAACACCACAACACCAGTTCCATACATTTCTTGATCTAGGGATATTTATTATCAGTCTTTAAGGCTTTTGTAGGCAAATATTATACAGCCTATCTGGTTAACTCCTGCGATATCTGAGAATTCTCTGTCAGAAAATGATTTGATGACTGCAAATTAAACTTACCCTGACACTGCTGCAAGCTTAGACCTCTTCTTCAGCCATTAACAGAACCAGAATTTGCTTTTGGAAATGCAAGCCCTCCATATGGTCTATGTGATTTCCTTATTGTAATTAGAGTACATTGGGAAAGCACATAATCACTCACTGAGTGATGAAATGTGGAATAGAGGATGACTCAATAAACATTTTAAGAATGTTTGCAAAGTGTGATTTTCAAATCTGTGTTGAACTTAAATTCCCAACTTGTTCTCTGCACAACTGTTTTTACTGACTTGCACTTTGGTATAATGCCACTGGTCTCCATTGAAGCCTTTGTGAAAAACAGTCCAACGGAGCTCACCATGACATTTTCCATAAGGAGTCCTCCTATTTAAATACATTTTTTAAAGTCCCATCTGGTCTTCACACCAAGAATATTGTACTTCTTCAGAACAACTGGTTTGTTAAACACAGACCTGATTAGGTTTTTCTACCAGAACATTCAAGCCAAATTGCAGCTCATCCGTAAGTATCTGAGATGTGAGAAGGTGCAGTACCCAGCATGTTACAGCGCAGGCTGGTACCATTCACAGTGCCATTCTTTGTGATTGGTGCCCTGGAGCTGTGCACACAGAGCCATTGGCCTTCTGGTAGGCATTTAATGAGAATCACTCTTGGCTCTCCTTTTCCTCACCCTTATTCTTTATCTTTTTCCTCTTTACTTTTGATTTTTGTGGTAGCATTTCATTTTGTGTGCCTTTGCAAGTTATCAGAAATCCTTTATGGAAGAAAGTACAATGTAAAGTAAGGCAGAGATGCAAAGCTTCATTCACTCCTGCCATCATTGTCTTTAACTGCGTGCGTGGCACCAGTGTTATCATGTTTATCCCTGTTTGTGGCAGTTGTTCCTTCTTGGATACATTGATGCTTCTAAGCTGTACATCTATAAAAGCTGAGTATGGTACGTGAGTGTAGAGTTGAAGTGGGAGTCCAACATAGCTCTAACCATATGGCTCACACTGTGAAATGTTCTTTTTTTCCTTTCCCAGGGAGTTTTGAAGAAATATACAAGAACATATGTCCAGTCCTACAACTCCTTTCCAGATTTTTCTCCCTAAATTGTGGTTTTAAATTTCAGATCATTAACTGGACACATCTGTCCAGTTTGTTTTCTTTTCCAAAAAAAAAAAAAAAAAAAAAAAACTAAAGATAGCTATCCAAAAGACATAGTTCTGAATCATTACTTTTTTTTTTAACATCATATCCTTAACCATGAAAGTCAGACAGAGATTTTCTGAGCTATCATAGCCATTTTGGTAGTGGCTATACATTTCCTGGGACTTAGGAGAAAATAAGAATTCAATGTGTGTTTGTGTTTTAGGCAGATGTTTGTGAATAATTTTTTTTTATTTATGAGGAAGAGCCTTCGAGTCAGAGGAGTGGTTTTTAAAGCTCATTTTTGTCACTGTGTGACTTTGAGCATATCATGTACCCCGACAGAACTTCCACTTTTCTTATGCGTGAAATAAACAGTAGTGCTCCTGTTCTCTGTGGCTCACCACACTACTTTTCCATCTGATACTCACAGATCCCATGGCCTGAGGCCACTTAGGTCATCACCAAAAGGACATACTGATTCCCACATAATTATTCCTGACATCTGTCGGCTGTGCGGTCCCCTCATGGCATTTCAAAATGGAGAAAGTGCCGTTGTCGCTCAGTTGGGCTTGCTGGGACATGCTGTGAGGAGGATGGCGTAAGCTGGATCCATCGCGGAGACGGAAGTGTTTGCTAAAGTCCTGCTCGAGAGGGTCTGCCCAACAGTTTGTGACATTTTCTAAGGTCGCCTCAAAGACTACAAGACTCGATTAATTTCTTTTTTTGAAAGATTTATTTATTTATTTGCATTGCAAGGTCATATAGAGAGAGAGGAGCAGAGACAGAGAGGAAGATCTTCCATCTGACGATTCACTCCCCAAGTGACCGCAGTGGCTGGAGCTGCACCAATCTGAAGCCAGGGGCCAGGAGCTCTTCCGGGTCTCCCACACGGGTGCAGGGTTCCAAGGTTTTGGGCCATCCTCAACTCCTTTCCCAGGCCACAAGCTGGATGGGAAGCAGGGCTGTCAGGATTAGAACTAGCACCCATATGAGATCCTGGAGCTTTTGAGGCGAGGACTTTAGCCGCTAGGCCACCGCTCCAGGCCCTCAATTAATTTCTTTCAATGTTTGTTTTGCTGTGTGTGATATGCTATCAGGAATACAACCTACCACTGAACAGTCTCAAGAAGTTTGCGTGGTAGCACTCCCACTGAAGGCCAATGATGACAGACCTTCAATTCGCCCACTGTTTTGAAGTTCTGAGTTGCAGTCATACACACTGTCTAAGGATCATTCTCAGCTAAGCTCTGAATGGAGGAGCCAGGGACAGGAAAGGTGGCACTGTGGAGAACAACTAGACAGCTGTGTCAGACTGCTTATGAGGGTGCTGGGAAAGCAGCTGCCTCAGAATGTTGGAAAAAATAGAAATAGTTTCACGTAGAGCCCTGGCTCAGAGGGGAGAGTATGTGTTCTGCACAGGTAACGGTGCTTCTCTTCAGTACCTAAGCTACATGAAGCCCTGCTTTTTACCACCTTTCTTTTTTTTTTTTTAAAGATTTTTTTATTTTTATTATAAAGTCAGATATACAGAGGAGGAGAGACAGAAAGGAAGACCCTCCATCCGATAATTCACTCCCCAAGTGACCGCAACAGCTGGTGCTGCGCCGATCCGAAGCCAGGTACCAGGAGCTTCTTCCAGGTCTCCCACATGGGTGCAGGGTCCCAAAGCTTTGGACCGTCCTCGACTACTTTCCCAGGCCACAAGCAGGGAGCTGGATGGGAAGTGGAGCTGCTGGGATTAGAACCGGCGCCCATATGGGATCCCAGGGCGCTCAAGGCGAGGACTTTAGCCACTAGACCACGCCGCGGGCCCTTACCAGCTCTCTTTGTGGCTTTCCCAGCGTTCAGGGTTCCGCATGGCAGATTCCCGGTCCTCGTCATGCTGCTCTTCTGAAAATAATCCCCTTCCCTCCGATCCATTGATTATTTGGACATGAAATAAATTTACGCATCTCAAGTCTCTGTCCCAGAAAACAAAATCTGCCCGGGAGAAGTACAGCCACAGCACTCATAGCAAACACCAATGTTTGATTTTAAGTGAGCTGTTTGAGAGGTGAACCACTTTGGGATTACGGGCATGATGAGTTAAAGCCGCCCACTGGCCCTGCCCTCTTTCTTGCTCTAGTCTTCCGCCTTCCAACCACGGCACTGTAGGATATAATCCAAATTATAACTCACAGCCATATTTTCTCAATTACCTAGTTTCATCCTTAAAGATGATATACTTAAAAGCATTTTACAGGCCTAACCTGTAATTCTGTGTTAACTGCTTCAGATTTTCTATATTTTTGTTTGAAAATTACAGAGAGAGGAGAAGAGCTGGAGAGAGAGATCTTCCATCTGTTGGTTCATGCACTCTCCAGATTGGCCAGAGCTAAGCCAGTCTAAAGCAGAAAGCCAGGAGTTTCCTCTAGGTTTCCTACATGAGTGCAGGTCCCAAAGCCCTAGGCCATCTCTCCACAGCTTTCCCAGACCATAGTAGGAGATGGATCCCAAGTGGAGCAGCCAGGACTCGAACAGTCACCCCTGGGGTGCTGGTACCACAGGGTAAGGGCTAGCCTGATGCACCACTGCACCAACCCCAGTGTTGATTTTCAGACCCAACATAGCAAAAGTTTAATATATATTATTCAGTTTTAATATGTAGCTTATTAATGAAGAAAATGGGAGTTATTCTGTGTAGTACACCACTGAAAAAGGAATTGCCAGAAAGTCATTTTGAAATCAGATGAACACATATGTTGAATATTAATGCAATACATGAAAATAGTGTTCTAAGAGTAGAACTGCTAAGGTGAGCTTTGCTGATATTTTTGTCTTACAAATGATAGGGAACAAGGAGTTCTGTTATAGACTTAAGTTTTACCCTTCGAGGGAGGACTTATTCATTAAGAAAAAAAAAAAAAAAACGGGAAAAAGTTACCAGACAAGAGTGTGTAACAGTCAAGGAGATACTCAGACAACTGTGGTAGAGCTTGAGAAAATAATTGGATGAAAACCACACTGCACCCTCTTTTATTGTGTCAAAAGGAAGAATGCATTATCAAAAAGTGACAAATTTGTGCTAAATTCATTTTTCCCTCTCGTTTCATATTAATATTTTATACATCAGTGCCTTTCTCCATTAGCCTATATGGTTCTCTTAAGCTTAATTCTGTACATTCACAAAATTCATTTTTAGGGTCTATCAGGTAATACCGTATTTGAGGCCATCTCTAGTTTATTTCCTGCAACTTGACCAGAGAGATATCCAACAATCTTAAATTTTATTCTTTAAGGATGTATCTACTTTTTATTTATTTATTTTTTAAAGATTTATTTGTTTATATTAGAAAGGCAGATCTACAGAGAGAAAGAGATACAGGAAAAAAAGATCTTCCATCTGCTGGTTCACTTTCCAAACAGCTGCAATGGCCGGAGCTGAGCCGATCTGAAGCCAGGAGCCAAGAGCTTCCTCTGAGCCTCTCACATGGGTGCAGGGTCCCAAGGCTTTGGGCCATCCTCTGCTGCTTTCTCAGGCCACACGCAGGGAGCTAGATAGGAAGTGGAGCTGCTGGGATTAGAACTGGTGCCAATATGGGATCTCAGCGTGAGCAAGGCAAGGACTTTTGCTGCTAGGCCAATGTGCCACCCCAACAATCTTAAAATTTAATATTTAAGTAGATTGATTTGAAAGCAAATGAAAAATTTGAATTTTAATTCAATGAAGACATGTACAAACATTTATAAGATTGTATGTTAGACATGGACTATGGCAGATTTATTTAGCTAGCAATTTAAAAAGCCTACAAGGGAGAGAGAAGGTGAGTTAACAATTGGAAAGAATGGGGGTGTCTTGTAGAAGCAGAGTCGAGAAAGTACACATGGCAGGAGGCCATGGGTGACCCGGAGTCGGCCACTGAGGAGTTGAGAACTAAAGTGCCTTTCTTGGTGCTGCTCTCCATGTGAAGGCTAACAGACTCTGACCTTCACGTCTCTTAGTCTCTGCTCTCCAGGAGCCCTGGTAGGCGCCAGGTGGAGTTCTGGAAGGTCGGAGTCCAGCAACAGGAACTGTGCCTGCCCTGCTGTGTTTGCTTGCTCAGGATTGACGTGTGTCACTTCTCGGGAACTGCTCTCCGAGGAGTCTTAGAGAAAGGCACTTTAGCAGGGCTGAGTGAAAAGTGCAGCATTCAGAAAGGCCGGAGGCGGTCCTGAATGCATCACAAGAAAAGAAACAAAAAGATTTTTCATATTAAAATTGCTTGGATAATGAAAAGGCAAAGAGTAGGCAAATTATAGAACAGTCCATGATTTTGATATTGCTGGAAAAGCAGTCTTGCTCAGTGCTTTTCTTGGTTCTTTCTTAGCTGTCTAGCTGCAGGAATGATCTTCATGTCAAAAGTTTTATAGCCAGCGTGCATCTTGGGAGTACAGTGGATTTGTTGAGGACTGTAAAGCCTCTGTCACACCTGATCTTAAAGAACTTGCTGCATGAATTTGAGAGGAAGTGCTGCAAGGAACCAAGAGATACCAGGCAGGAGAGAGATGTGAGCAGAGAGAACGTGGGAGGTTAGCACCCTGTGTTTTCCTATGGGGAGGGAGAAAGCTTGGTGTGGACCGAGGTGCACAGCACAACCCCAGAGGGCGGTACCTGAGACAGGGTAAACTTCTCTCGTGGCCCAGGGGATGTGTGATACCTTATTGCATCTTGATTTAGAGGGATATTTGTGTAAAGTATTCAGATCCTTGTGGTTGAGATAAAGAAATGTAGTTTGATTAGTGAAAGTGATGAACGGAGTGATATTGTACTCTCCAGGAGAACATGCAGCTTTGAAGCATGATTTTTGACCTACTTGTGTCCATGCACACAAACAGTAGATAAAGAAATAGAAGCCATACTAGTCAAGTTTTGAACATAGAAAATTAACAGGGATGTTGTATTCAGTACATGGCAAAGTCATCAAAAATATCAAAACCTCCTGTCAGAGGCATCTAAGCCAGCTGCATGGAACTCAGCAGGTGTGCCCGTGGTGTTTTGCGCTGAGCTCAGTTGCAAAACTATAGGGTGGGAAACACTGGATCATACAGTAATTTGGGGAGAAAGTCTGTGGGCTAGCAGTGTGATATTCTGACCCCCCCCCAAAATGCCATTGTAATTCTTTTTTAGCTTTATTTTAAAGGTCAAAAGAGAAAACTCTTCCATCCATTGGTTCACTAAATGCTTGAACTAGCCAGTGCCGTGGTGTGCTGTAGCTCTCTCCTGCTGTGCAAAGTGCACGGGGCAGGACGCTGGAGTTGGCATGGAGATTGTGGACAAATCCAGGCACTCGGTGCAATCTAGGCCGCTTAGGAAGGAATTATTAACAGACTGTTCAGAACTTTGCCACCTTACATTGTCTAGTCCACAACCGGATTGCTACAGAAGCCTTTTCTGAGAAATACATGGACAAAACAGAGGCTCTTCAGAGAGTGGTGGTTTGGTCTATAAATTTCTTTTAATGTTTGTTTATTTTGTTGTGTGTGATATGCTATCAGCAACACGACCCAGCACTGCATATTCTCAAGGAGTTTGTGTTGTCCCATTCCCACCAAAGTGCGTACAAAAGGAACCCTTCAGTCAAATCCATTCCATTCACTTGGTTGGATTTGAGCAATTAGGCTTAGCAGTGAAGGTGCTGCTTGCACTGACAGTGTGTTTGGATTTCTGGAAGCTGCTGAACTTACTCAGCCGTTGTTGTCAGCACTGTTCCTGTACCTTCTGAGCATTTCCCACTTTTATAGTGGAAATGAACAAAAGAGTGTTTGGATGGAAGCAGAAAAAGCTGTCAATTTATTTAAAAATATAAGTACATAGTTTAAAAGTGATTGTTTCGGGCCCGGCGGCGTGGCCTAGCGGCTAAAGTCCTCGCCTTGAAAGCCCCGGGATCCCATATGGGCGCCGGTTCTAATCCCGGCAGCTCCACTTCCCATCCAGCTCCCTGCTTGTGGCCTGGGAAAGCAGTCGAGGACGGCCCAATGCATTGGGCCCCTGCACCCGCATGGGAGACCCGGAAGAGGTTCCAGGTTCCTGGCTTCGGATCGGCGCGTACCGGCCCGTTGCGGCTCACTTGGGGAGTGAAACATCGGATGGAAGATCTTCCTCTCTGTCTCTCCTCCTCTCTGTATATCCAGCTTTCCAATAATAATAAAATCTTTAAAAAAAAAAAAAAAAAAAGTGATTGTTTCACAAAATGAAAATTTACTTCCTATGTATAAAAGAAATTCGCTATGGTAACTCTTCCCTCGGAGGCTTTAGTGATGGATCTAGACTACGGGATAGATTTTCAATGGGACAGGATGAATAATTTGCACATATAAGTATGTAAGTGCACACACACACACACACACACACACACACACATTCCTGTAGATGAATATTAGTATAGATAGATTGCAGGGTTGGAGCTTAACAAATGGTACATTTTTCATAATCTACTGAATTGTTTTTATTGATAAAGTCTAAACAGAGCAAGTGTTCATATCAAACTGAAGTCACTTAAAAACAGCTGTTATAGGGAGAACACAGGTCAGTTCTTGCAGGCATTTTTATTTTGGGCTCTGAAATCTGCTGTTATAAAAATGTTGCTGTGAAAAATCTTGATTGTGATCTTTTCTTGGATAGCAAGCATCTGTCGACATGAAAACACTGTATAACATGACCTAGAAGTGACTTAGGAACCTCGGTTATTGCGTGCCTCTAACCTGACCCTGCGTGTCTGCAGCCAGGTCTGTTCCGCAGTAGTTACCCACCGCTGCATTGATGGTCGAGGATTTGAAAGCTCTCTTGGAAACCAAGATTCCAGAGAGGAGAAATTAATCTGAAATACGTAAGAAGACTCATCCATTTAAAAGTGACATTCTTGTTTTACTTGGCCTGCCTACTCATTAGAATTTATTACAAATTCTATGCCACTAAAATAAGAGAAATTATGTAGAATAAAGAGTTTCACCTCAACACCACGGGCACTTCTTTCCTTTCTAGCACTGCTTCTGTCGGCTGTTAGCAGTGGCTTCATCTCAAAAGGGCAAACAAAAGATCCCAAGAAGCAAAAACCCTTTTTCCAGGACAAGGCTTCAAGCTGTTGGTGGCAAACAAAACTAGTAACCAAAGGCAGCGCAGTCAGTGTGGGTCAACCGTAAAGGGCCCTGTGGACCCTTGCCTTCATCCTACCGCCCAGGGCTCTTCGCTTTTCTCCCATCTCTGCTGCCCCCGCATGGCCGCAAGTGAGAAATGCACCCTGTCTTCCCTGCTGACTTCATCTGCTCCTGAAAGAATCTTAATTCACTTTGTATTGCCACGACAGGACAGTAGTATTAAAAATATATACAAGCTCACTTCTCACAGCTCTGGAGGATGATAAATCCCATATCTGAGCATCTTCTTGTCGCATCATACCATGGTGGAAGGTGGAAGAGCAAAGGAACATACATGAATGAGAGGAGGGCGAATTGATTCATTCTGCCCCCATGTATTAGTCACATTTATTAGGCCCCATCTCCTGTACTGTTGCATTGGGGTTCCAGTTGCTAATACAGAGTGTGAGGTTACATTCAAAGCATAACAGCACCCTGGCTACAGCCACTTGGGATCGGTGCTGCTGCCGGCCTTTGCCCCGTCACACCATCCCTGCTCCAAACCCTCCAGGTCTTTGACGCCCAGCCCCTGAATTCTTATTATCTTCCACCTCAAGTCATTGCATCTCTTCTACATGTGACTCCCAGCAGCCTCCTGCTCTTTAACTCTTAGCTACCTTCCATGTTGCTTTCTTTAAGTCTGTGGAAGGGCCAGCACGGTAGCTCAACAGGCTAATCCTCCACTTTCTAATGCCAATGCCCAAATGAGTACCAGTTTGATTCCAAGCTACTCCAGTTCCCAAACAGCTTGCTGCCTGTGGCCTGGGAAAGTGGCAGAGGATAGCCCAAAGCCTTGGGACCCTGCAGTCACAAGAAACCAGGAGAAGCTCTTGGCTTCTGGCTTCAAATCAGCTAAGTTCCAGCCATTTGGAAAGTGAACCAGGCAGATGCAAGATCTTTGTCTCCTTCTCTCTATAAATCTGACTTTCCAATAAAAATGAATAAGTCTGACTTTCCAATATAAATAAATAAATAAATAAAAGAAAGGGGCCAGGGTGTTGGTGCTACAGGCTAATTCTCCACACTGCTGCGCCAGCATCCCAAATGAGCACCAGTGCCCCTGCTGCTCCCTTCTGATCCCCACTGATGTCCTGGGAACACAGCAAAAGATGTCCCAAGGCCCAAGAAATCAGCAAATCCCAAGTTCCCTTCCATATTTTAATGTTTTCACCAAGTGTGGTGTAAAACAAAATTACTATAAAAGAATTTCCAGCCTCTTCTGCTGGTTTGTGCCCGGTGGGTAAGAGTCAGAGGAAGAAAGTTTACCTAGGTCTGTATCCAGGTTCGTTTGCTTTGGGAGATTTAATCATCTACTTGTCTCAAATTAGACATGCTTTGCTCTGCCTGTGGCCCTACAAGATCTGCACTGCCCCAGCAACAGGGTTGTGAATTTGTTACTCTGAAGGAACATTTGGCCACTCTCCACTTTGGGTTACACATGCAAGCTCTCTGAAAATCACGCTGCTGTGAAACCCCTGAGCCTTACCTGGGTCTGTATGTCTTTAACAGGCCCTGTTTTGCTTTCTTCCAGTTAGAAAAATGCTTCTGGTAACTTTTTGCCTGCTATAGTTCAGATAGTTTTGTGTTGGAGAACTAAAGATTGTTCCTATTTAAAAACAAAAAAAAGATTTACTTTTATTTTGAAGGGTGGTTCTCTCCCCAAATGACAGCAAGGCTGGAGCTGAGCTCATCAGAAGCCAGGAGCCTCCTCCAGCTCTCCCACATGAAACAGGGGCCCAAAGACTTGAGCCTTCCTCCTCTGCTTTCTCAGGCCAAAAGCAGGGAGCTGGATTGAAAGTGAAGTGGCCAGAACATGTACCGGCATCCCCGTGTCGGCGGTAGCTTGGCATACTACACCATGGTGCCAGCCAGTAAAGATCCTTCTTCAGCCAATCCAATAGTGTTAAAGAATGTTAGAATTTTTCACGTTTATTCAACAGTAAGCTCTTTAGTAACTGCTGGATGTCTTGAGTCGACTTCTTAATTTTTATGAATATTTAGTAAAACAGGACAGCTGTCAAGCACAGTAATAGAGGGCTTTAATCTCAGCTTTCAAGAAGGGAAATGAGCTAAGATCTAAATCGTGAAAAAAATCATCTTCCAGAGCTATGAATAGTATCTCAGGGTTTCTCAGCATAAATTAGTTCTTTTTACTCAAATGTTGTTAATGAAGTAGCTTTATTGAAGAGTAACCTGATTCATAATAGCTTCTCTTTTTCCTTGTATTTCTGTTAAGATATAAAAGATTATCTTTTATTCACATATGTTGATTAGGTCAATAATATGTAATCCAGTAAGAAAATGCTATCACAATAAATTTGGACCAAGGCATTATACATGACGTCTAAGTAAATATGATGAAACTTTCCTTTTGCAGATGCAAGTACTGGCATTATGACGAAAACCTGCTCACTTCAAGTGTTGTCATTGTCTTCCATAACGAAGGGTGGTCAACGCTCATGAGAACGGTCCACAGTGTAATTAAAAGGACACCGAGGAAATATTTAGCAGAAATCGTGTTAATTGACGACTTCAGTAATAAAGGTAATGACTATAGAATTCTAAAAAAATGTGGTCTCAGAATAGTTCTCTGAAAGTAATAGCAAGCATCTGTTGACTGCAGTTATTATCAGCAGGTTGACAGTGTGCCAAGCATTATATATGAATGATTCTGTTTGATCCCGACAGTGCACCTTAGAATACACGTTACTGTACCTCCACTTTACAACTCGGGCTCGGAGATATCAAGGAACCAGCCAACAGCCCCAGAGGTGCTGTTAACAGCTGGATCCAAGTGTGTTGATTGCATATGTCTGTGGCTTTAGCTACTACTGTCTCCCACTGTATTAATTCTTTGGACTTGAGTCTTGTAAAAACTTTAGTCACAGCAAGAAGCAAGTTGTTTTGAAATACTGAGAACCTGCAAATGCATGTATTTTCTGATGACCTCTGAAATCCAATCAAGACCCTTCAAACTGAAATCGGATCCCTATTTCATAGTCTGTATTTTACATATGAACAGTGATGCAACTACTCAATTTGATAGGAAGCCATCGACTATTGTTATTTATAATGGAAAACGTCTTCTGAAGTTTATTTTTGTTTGTATTTTATTGAGGACTTTGAATAAAACAAAGCTACATTTTTAAATCGTTCTAAGGAGCCATCTCTTAGAACATTTAGGCAGGCACTATTTAGTCTTCATTCAGCTTGCTACAGAGTGGTTAAGCAGTGATGTTTTTAAGATTAGAGGGTTTCTGCGGCCAACACAGTGGCATAGCAGACTGGTCATGCACCTGCGGTGCCACCTGTGACTGCCCCGCTTCCCACCCCGCTCCCTGCTCGTAGCCTGAGAACGCAGCGGGGCATGGCCCGAAGCCGTGCGCCCACGTGGGAGAGCCAGCCTGACTCCCAGCTTCAGATAGTCCCAGCTCCTGCGTGGGGGCCATGTGGGGAGTGAGCCAGCAGATGGAGGATCCTGCTGTGTCTCTTCCTCTCTGACTTTCACATAAAATGAAGAAGTTTTTATTTAAAAAAAAAAGGGGGGTAACATTTAGGTTGGAAAGTTAACTTAGTTTTTTTCCTTTAGATATTATCAATGTATTATGTCTTCTTAATGAAATAAATACGAATACCTAATATTCTAGCTCACTTGCTAAGCAGGTTAGATTCAGACATAACAACTGTGGTGCTAGAATGCAGATCTGGATGTTTGTTTATCCTTCTTTGCTTCTCACAAAGCACAGCTGGAACTTTAGAAAACTGACCAAAGAGCTCAGACTGCTTAACAAGAGCAGAACATTTGTGTTCTGACTGACAGTGAATTTTTGCCTACAAGTGGTAATACTACTAAGTATATGGACAGCAGGAAAATTTCTTTCAAAATGTCTTCATAAAAGCTTCCTATCTGCAAAACTTGATTTGAATTCTTACAGCCTAGATAAGCCTTTGCCGGAGAAACAGAAATGACACGTATTTGCTCTTTGTCAACTCATCATTTTAAATTCCAATAAAGAATTTTGAAAATTTTTAGGCTGTTCAAATGAATCTAGCTTAGAATTTTATTTTGCTTGTAATTTTCTATGATAAGAATATTTTTCTCAAATATTTGAAAATGTGATTTAAAGCAGTATTGTTGGTGCCAAAAATATTTTAGATTTAGAAAAGTCTTAATCCATAAGCTAATTCATAAATATCCTGTTTATAATTGTGTTAATTTGAAGAACATCTATATTATTTTTTTGTACTTTGTCAAAATTGACTTCACAGTGATTATATATATTTATGGGACAGTAGTGTGATATTTCAATACATGTATGTAACGTGTTATGCTCAAAATAAGGTAATCAACATTTTTCCTTCTTTGATGTTCCTTTATGCCTTGGAGTGTGTCTGGTCTGTCGGTTCAGACTGCCGAGCCTTCCCGACACCTGTCTAGCCCTGGGAACTCAGTCGTTTTATCTGACTTCAGTTGGTCCCCCTTTTCACGTACAACCTCTGCTACTCATACTCATGATTCTGTGTTCAAATTGTTTTCAAATTAATTAATTAATGTTTGTTTATTATTTATTTATTTATTTATTTATCTGAAAGAGCTACCCAGAGAAAGTAGAGACAGAGACAAAGAGATCTTCAATCCAATGGTTCACTCCCCAGGTGGCTGCAACAGCCAGGGCTGAACCTGGCATAAGAAAGGAACCAGCCTCTTCACTCAGATCTCCTACATGAATGAGTTGAGGGGTTCAAACGTTTGGCCCGTCTTCCTCTGCGCCTCCCAGGCTGCCAGCAGGGAGCTGGTTTGGAAGTGGAGCAGCTGGAACACCAGCCAGCACCTCTACGGGCATACTGGCATCACCGAGAGGCTATACACACTACACCAAAACGCTAGCCCTAGATTGAGGGTTAAAAATAAATACACAGGTGTGAAAGTTTAACATCAGAAAAAAAAAGTAAAGATACAGCAGATGTTTATCATCCTAAAATAACAGCGTAAACTAAGAAAAGGAGAAAGAACTTTAGAGAGTGAATGTTATTGCACCTTTTACGTTAGTGCTGCTGAGCTGAGTGCTTCTGTTGTCGCAGACCGCCAGTAGTCAGCCGCTGTTCTGACATGACTGGTCTCCCCTCGAACAGAAGTGCGAGTTTTTAAACCACCCTAAAGCTGTCCGTCTTAACCTCAGCAAAATTAGGGAGTGTTTGAGTCATTTGAGTTCTGTGAAAATTTGGTTTGCACTTTCCCCGATATGTTCAGAAAATAAAACTGAATTTTATGATTTTTTTTCTTTTAAAGACAAACAACTATTTCACTAATACTAACCACATTAACATTTGGGTTTCTTGAAAGTGCAGGCTCTCTTTCTTTTTTTTTTTTAAAAGATTTTGTTATTATTGGAAAGCCAGATATACAGAGAGGAGGAGAGACAGAGAGGAAGATCTTCCATCCGATGATTCACTCCCCAAGTGAGCCGCAACGGGCCGGTGTGCCGATCCAAAGCCGGGAATCAGGAACCTCTTCCAGGTCTCCCACGCGGGTGCAGGGTCCCAAAGCTTTGGGCCGTCCTCGACTGCTTTCCCAGGCCACAAGCAGGGAGCTGGATGGGAAGTGGAGCTGCCGAGATTAGAACCGGTGCCCATATGGGATCCCAGGGCTTTCAAGGCGAGGACTTTAGCCACTATGCCACGCCGCCGGGCCCAGCAGGCTCTCCTTCAACAGGACTTGGCACCTTTAAATGCGGTATGTTCCCTCCCATACGTGTGCACCAGCTGGCTGAGGCAGAGTGAGGCAGAGCCAAGCCACTAGCCCGCACTGTTAGCAGATTGCAATAAAGGAGCGTAATCTGTGGCTCACACCCCATGAGGGACCAGCACTGCCCCCTGTGCCCCATCCTCACCACCAGCATGGCTCAGGCTAACAGAACAGCCTCAGCTCAGACACTGGCTGTGTGAGGCAGAGTAAGAAGAGGTTTAGTAGCAACACTTTAGCCTCATGGCATTTGTGCTCACGGCCACCCATGTCATCACTGCCCACATCTTGTTGGCCACAGCAAGGCACCTGGTCTAGCCTGACACAAGGCCCCTCCTCCAAAGAGTGGCAGTGACATTTGGAGCCCTGGTATAGTGACCTGCAGTGTGAGGTGGCAAAACTGTCACAACCCCTTGGATTCACACCACTTCTTTGAGACCACCTAATTAAGAAGCTAAATTTGAAGAACAGGCTGCCAACTCATTTCTTTCTGTAAAAGAAATTGTTCCAGGTGTGTTTGCATTACATATCCCAAAAGCATCTGATCAAATTCTGAAAGGTGTGTTTGAAAAAATAATGTAGGGTTGTATCAGACTTTAAAAATAAAAACTTTTTAAAAAATTTGAAGAGAGTTTATTTGTAATGCTAATGGTTAAGACCAAGTACTGGTTGCCGTTCAGACTAACAGGACAGGAGGTAGACCTGTGTCCCGCTCATCCCAGAGTTCCCAGGATCACCTCCTTACTCTAGCTTCTGGTTCCAACTTCCTGCTAATGCAGACCATATGAGGCAGTGGCTATAGCTCAAGGAATTGAGTTGCGACCACCAATGTGACAGACCTGAGGTCCTGGCTCCTGGCTCCTGGCTCCTGGCTCTGGCTCCTGGTTCTGGCTCCTGGCTCCTGGCTCTGGCTCCTGGTTCTGGCTCTGGCTCCTGGCTCTGGCTCCTAGTTCTGGCTCCTGGTTCTGGCTCCTGGTTCTTGCTCCTGGCTCCTGGCTCTGGCTCCTGGCTCTGGCTCCTGGCTTCTGGCTCCTGGCTCTGGCTCTTGGCTCCTGGCTCTGGCTCCTGGCTCTGGCTCCTGGCTCTGGCTCCTGGCTCCTGGTTCTTGCTCCTGGTTCTGGCTCCTGGCTCTGGCTCCTGGCTCCTGGCTCCTGGCTCTGGCTCCTGGTTCTTGCTCCTGGCTCCTGGCTCTGGCTCCTGGTTCTGGCTCCTGGCTCTTGGCTCTGGCTCCTGGCTCTGGCTCCTGGCTCTTGGCTCTGGCTCCTGGCTCCTGGTTCTGGTTCCTGGCTCCTGGTTCCTGGCTCTGGCTCCTGGTTCTGGCTCCTGGTTCTGGCCCGGTCCTGCCATTGTGCCAGGGAAGTGATAAAGAGAATGAGAACAATGTTTCTGTCTGACTCGCCCTCTTTCTGTCTGTTTCTCCTTCCCTTTCTCTTTTTCCCTCTCAAATAAAATACTGTAAAACAAGAAAGAAAAATGTTCTAGTGTATCTTAAACATCATTTATCTGATGTTTAAAGGAATGTTTATAAAAATTAATTTTTATAGTAAGACTTTTCTGTAAGCATATTAAACTCAAATTTTAATTTAAATACTATGCCTCAGCCTCCATTTCAGTAGAGTAAGCACCCAGTGTAGCCCATGTGAAACGATTCACTGCTCAGTGTACTGTTTCCTGTACAGTTGTTAAGGAGACGGGGTATAGATCACCCATCTGCTGGTTCACTCCCCAAATGCCTGCAGTACCAGAGCTGGGCCATGTCAAAGCCGGGAGAAGGAAGCTCCAGCTGGACTGCCCACATGGATAGCAGGGGCCCAGCCGCCTGAGCCAGCTCTCACACCTCCCAGGATACATAAGGAAGCTGTGTCAGAAGAATAGTAGCCAGAACTAGGGCCCAGTATGCTGGTGTGGGGTACCGTGTCTCACTGCTTAACCTGCTGCCACAAAGCCGGCCTGATATTCTCTCACTTTTTGAGAAAAAGAATTAATTGGCTATATATTAGCTTATAATGTTTATTGAACTGTTTTTATCCGTAGAACATTTGAAAGACAAGCTAGATGACTATATTAAGATGTGGAATGGCCTCGTAAAGGTATTTCGGAATGAAAGGAGAGAAGGTTTAATTCAAGCAAGAAGTATTGGTGCTCAGAAAGCTAAACTCGGTCAGGTAAGAAGCATCTGGTATCTACTATATCAGCATTTTAGATTTGGCAACTAGAAGATCATATCCATTTTTAACCACCCTTCAGCTTCTGTTTGTAATTTAAATGAGAATGCTGAGTTGAACAAATAAGCTATTTATCAAAATAGAGTATAATGCTGATTTTAAAATTAGCATCTACTTTTGAATTGTGTGTAATATATGATGTGCCATATATAAGGAGTATTCTTTCACCTGCCTCTTTTTTTTAAGGTTTTGATATACCTTGATGCCCACTGTGAGGTGGCAGTTAACTGGTATGCGCCACTTGTAGCTCCCATATCTAAGGACAGGTAACATTACCTTGCTTTTTTTTTTTCTTTTTCCTTCCTGGTTGAAAAATAAACCTTGTCCTAGAAGGACAAATAATAATCTCATTCTTTAATTCTATTTAGTGCATCAAGTATTGTGTTTGAATTGCATCTCTGAGTTCGCTGTTTTCCTGGGTGGAGCTAGCCGCAGGCTTGGGCTGGTTGGCTTGTAGGCAGTCTGCCATTTCAGAAACCCGGGTGTCCCGTTTGACTGAGTTACTGGGACTCCCCCCATGTGCAAGCATGGTCTCCCAAAGCCACTATTCATTGCTTCTCCTACAACGGGATGAGGTCCAAGGACTCGGAGAAGCATGCTTAGAAATGACCCCTACTAGTCTTTTGTTATTGTTGTTGTTTTGCCATGTGAAAGTATTTAGACAGTGCGGACCAGCTGTTACATGTTACATATAGAACTTTGGGTTCTATAGAAACTTCAGTTTACAAGTAGACAGATAGTCTGTACAGTTGTGAATAGAAATGTGCTGATCACTGTTAAATTTCTAGACTTTTCTGCAACAACAGAAGGAGCATCAGTCTGTCAGATCCAGAACTCATCCTTGCTTCAAGTCTTGCATTCCAACTATTTCAGAGTCTAGGAAAACGAGACGTATCACAGTGGTCAACGGTGTGAGTCAGGGAAGAGCTCTGGAATATGCAGTCACCTGAAGATCTGACAGGAAGGCCTGCAGTCACACTTTGCTCATGCTGTTGGACTTACGCCTCGTGGCGACCCTGTGAGGCAGAGGTTATTAGATCTGCCTTACTGAAAAAGATACTGAGGTTTAAAGAAGTTAAGGCATTTGCCCAAATCAGAGAGCTGACAAACTGTCAAACGAAGTCCTCGCTGGGGCACCTCACGCTACACTGCTGGTTTAGAAGTGTGAGAATCCCGAGGAGTGAGGAGGTCGCTAACCTGGCTGTCAGGAACACCAGCAGCTCTCCATGCAGTAAGCTGGAGACCTCAAGCACCCCACAGCGCCCTCCACTGGCCATTCACCCCTTGCAGGGCATGAGGCACGTTGCTAGAATCCACTTACAGTGTCCAATTCTGAGTCTCCTGGGGTCCTTTCCCCCTCCGCTGCCCCTGCCTTTCTCCTAAACATCTGGGTTTCCAACCACCTAAAAAAAAAACCATATAATCCACTTATGAAAAGTTGTAATCTTCGCTTCAGAAGAAGTATGTTAAAAATCTTTGGTGAGACAATATTGGTGTATAATGCCAGCTCTTGATTCAGTCAGTTACACATGGCCATCAGGTCCACATTACAAGGGATTTTTTTTTTTTTTGCTTTGAATTCTGAGACCATTTCTCAAGATATTGAACAGGTTTTGAGGGATTTTTGATCTTGCTTTTTTTTTTTCAAGAAAGCAACCATATAGTGTATGGTATCTTGTATTTTGAGAATAAAAGAAGTAGCAAGGATCAGGTACAGAAACACCATTTCATATCAGTTACTTCCACAGAATAGAAAGCAGCCACTGGGAGAACTGGGAATCTGAGAAGTGCTGTCGGTACACAGACGCATGCCCCACGTTTTAATGGGGGATAAAAAGGGGCGGTTACAGGCAGGGAATTCCTGTAAACCACGTGAAATGACCAAGAGTGAAGTTCCCTGCAGAACTAAGATTGAAAGGAGTAGCCGCTACTAAGCTCCATGACATGACTGTGTCCCTAACATCTGTCTGTTGCCTAGAGGAAACCCTCCCTCTCTTCCGCCCATGCAAGGGTGGCTCCCTGGCTTCTACGGGACATTCCTCTACTTCCCATTAGATTGTTAAGGTCCCTTAGTCCAAGAACAAATCAAGAACAGAAACATATGCTGTAGTTAGGTGTGCTAAACTGTGCTTTTCCATTTTCTGTAAATGTTTCAGAACTGCATGTACTGTGCCTCTAATAGATTACATAGATGGGAATGATTATTCCATTGAACCCCAGCAAGGTGGGGATGAAGACGGTTTTGCCAGAGGGGCCTGGGACTGGAGTTTACTGTGGAAACGTATCCCTCTAAGCCACAAGGAAAAGGCCAAAAGGAAACATAGAACTGAACCTTATCGGTAATGATTGTTACTCATTGTTCGTGCTGACCGTTTATCTAAGGACTTTTTCTTTTCCTTCCCCATGAACTCGTGTAACTGTGTGGGCCCATTCATATGCTCCCATGTGACCTTTGCTGCCATCATCAACACAATGCAGAACCATTTGCACAGTGCCACTTATAGATGTCATTAATGGCAACACATATGAAATTGTACCCCAAGGGGGTGGTGATGAAGATGGGTACGCCCGAGGAGCATGGGATTGGAGTATGCTCTGGAAACGGGTGCCTCTGACCCCTCGAGAGAAGAGAATGAGAAAGACAAAAACTGAACCATATCGGTAATCACTAAATCACTTACATGCCTTTCTTTCCTCCAGATGCGCTAACCTATTAACCTCTTGCCAAACTAAAATGTTGTTATTAAGACTGTAGACGCTACCTCTGTCTCTGAAAGAGCTTTTCTCTCTATCCTTTTTCAGAGCTTTTAATACACACTTGCTACTTTTTAATAGCTTTACCCTCAATGCAAGCTCTCCTGTTGAGAACTGCACTTTTTCAGTGGGGGAAACAAAATAATAATAACGTACAGGACACTAGTTTCCAAGCACAAGTGAAAAATGGAGAACCTTTGTGGTCTTATCCTAACAGATGAGACATCAAATTATGTTGTTTTCATTCTAGTGTTCTTTCATAAATTTAAAATACATGAAGTACACATGGTCCAAGGTTATCATTTCCATTTTGTTGCCTTGGGTGCAATGTCAACAATAAGACACCAGCAAGAGATTTTTGGGTTTTTCCCCCACCTTTTTTTATTTTATATGCTAACTCCTAATGCTAGTTCTGCCCCTGTTTAGTGAGTAAATGAGTTTAGTAAGTGTTGCAAAGTGTTCTTTCTTGCTTCACTCTTAGAAGATGCTCCATCCCCAATCAGCAGTTGTCCCTTCTCAGAGTTTTGTTAGGTAGAACAATGTATGTACCTCCCTTCTGTTAGGCCTTTAGTTGGAACATTGCACTCCTTCACAAAGATGCCCCCCAGTGCAGTGTGTGTGCACATGGTAGTGTAGTCCTCCCTGCATGTATCTGCCTTTGTGTTTCTGATCTTATGGTTCTGCGTTTGGTCTCTCTCCCTGCTGCACTGCTGGTCACGTCAGAACTTTGATGAGAAGGTGTTTCCCATGTCACGTAAATGCTGGTGCGGTTTGGGCATGTCTTGACATCAAGCTACTGAATGGCAAACATGAAAAAATTATAGAACGTGGGGCCTTACTGGACATATTTCAAATTTTCAGTTGAAAATTTCTAAACATTCTGGAATCTATGACTTACCTGATTAAATTCACCTCTATCGATTCTAGAAGAAAAGTTAAAAGGGTGCTGAGTGTAGTTATATTGCTACTAATTCCAGTATCTACAAGGGAAAATTTTTTTAATGAGCTAGAAGGATTTAGAGAAAGCTACCCTTTGATTAACGCACACATTTCCATGTTAAGATGCATTTCGAATAGATACTAAAAGAACATATTTTTTTAAATAACAAAGGCACAATTGTAGTGCAATAGTTGTGAATGATAGTGGCATGCAAATATAACCCAAAATGTAACAATGCTGTTTGGTGAGTTAGGCAGCATACGTTAAGAAATTACTTCCTCCTGCTGTGTAAATATTACTTGACTCCTTATTTCTTTATGCAACAAATACTTACTGAGTAGTTACTATGTGCCAGGCACCATTAGAGGAGCATCAATGTGAAAAGTATGTTCTCTCCTGGAACTCACAGTGAGACAGAAAGGGAACAGATAACTACACAAACAACTGTGCCACAACAGCTGTAGCAAGTGCTGAGGCGCGGCCGCAGCTGTGCAGGGCGCAGGGCCAGGGGGACCGAGTGCAGCGGGCAAGGTCAGGAGAGGCCTTCCTCCCAGAGTGTTCTGGAGGCTCGCGCCTGGAGCATGAGGTCAACCCTGCGGAGGACAAACACCTGAGCAATACCAATAGGGTAAGAGAAGGCCCTCAGAGGTGAGCCTGGCCCGTCCCAGGCAAATGCCAGGCTGGTGAAAGAGAAGCAAGGACAGCTGAGGCCAGAGTGAGGCGAGGTGGCGCCCGCAGGCCCCTGGCTAAGAGGCGGCTTTGGCCACTGCGTGATTAGAGCTGGGCAGGGACAAACCCGAAGGAAGCACGCCAGTTCTAGGCGAGAGTGTTGGCTCGGTCTCTGGTGCTAGCAGTACTGTTAGAAAGAAGCAGACAAATTCAGAATCGATTTTCCAGGTGGAGTCAACAGGACCCAGTGACAGGTGAATACTAGCTGTAAGGATGAAGATGCCAACAGCTGTGGAGGCATGGTGGCCACCTGCCTCTTTTCCTTCTCACCCCTAAGAAGTACCCAATTGAAGATGCATTCAGGAAGCCCCACAGATCGCCCTTTTCATTCCTGCCTGCTCGTGTAGTACATAGCTGTGCCTAATTCTATGTCATTTCGGTGCCACGTTTGCAAATTCTGAATGAACTGTGGCTGTTCTGTGATGATTTACGCTCTTACTTGGCAAACCCCTGAGCTATAAAATTTAAAAATGACAGACTACTTCCACAGTGTATAGTTTTGTTCATCCCAGAGTGACTCATCAATCATTACAGGAGCAGTTAGCAGACCATGGCTGTTGAGCTCAGTGTCTTTAGGAGTGAGTGAAAATTTTTCATGGAAGACCAAGGTTTGATTTTAAGCAACAAAAGAGCTTAGGCGCCCTCTAGTGGCAACAAGACAGAACGCCCCAATTGGAGTCCTACTTGCTCAGAGTTAAATATTGAGGTGAATTCACCGTGAAGAGTTTGTGAAGGCTCTATAATTTCTTGGTGTTTGGCCATCAGTTTTGTCTCCTCTGCGCATTGTTTAGGCTGTATTGCAAAGGTTTTCTTTCTGTTGGTGAAAGGGGCATGGGGTGGGGCTGGTTCTCTGTGCTGGTTTTTGCAGTGTTTGTTTTCCTTAGGTCTCCAGCCATGGCTGGTGGATTATTTGCCATCGAACGAGAGTTCTTCTTTGAACTGGGTCTGTATGATCCAGGTCTCCAGATTTGGGGAGGTGAAAACTTCGAGATCTCCTACAAGGTAACAATTCATTTAAACAAATGCAGTTTTGTACATAGTAACTGAGTTTTGTGAGTTTCTGCTACAGCTAGTTTAGTTTTCAACAGTAAACCAATACCTATGCAGTCATTTCTCATAATTATAAGAAATGAAATATATGTGTCTTGGGGGGTGGGAGGGAGGATAAAATGCAAGCTCCAAACTTACCGTGAATTTGCAGAACTCAGCTAAAAAATTATGGCCCAGGAAACTTCAGGAATAAAACACCATTGTCTGCATGCTTGAGTCTTCTATTATAAATCCCTTTGAAAATCTGTGTGAACCAAGACGATCATCCATTGGCCCCGTGGGACTGGGGATTTCCTGCGGAAGCAGATCCCCACCAGAGAGGGAGGCGGCAGAGGGGTCAGACACGTGACGCTGTGGCACAGCGCTATCTCCCAAGGGAGCTGAAGAGATAAAATCCCAACCCCTGGTCTTAACCGCCCTGTGGTTAGGACTAAGGCATAGAGGAGTAAGCCTAGTCATTAGTCTCCAGGAACTCACACTTAAGAAGAGACTAGAATTCCGCTGGAGTTCATAATGTAGTGTTAAGGTGGAACTGCTTTCATTTGTAAAAGCGTGCTGCTCCAGGTAGAAGTTGAGGCAGAACTAGAAAGACAGGCATGATGCCAGTCTGCAAGGATGCAGTGTGTGGGGGGATCTTCAGCAGGATGGGGAGAAGGGCACAGGTGGGAAGACAGTTCAGGAACTCACGCACAGTTTGCAAGGACCAGGCGACGGGAGTTAGGAAGATACCTAAGGTGAAGAAAGTAGGTGGTTAACACTAGGATCATATTAAAGAAAACCTTTCGTGTTCATGTACACGATTTTTACCTCATTTTAAAAAGTGGAGAGCCATCCAAAAGTTTCCGCGAGGTAATGACATGACCCAGTGTTGCCCTTAAGCCACAGTCATCGCCTCCTGTAAATACGGATAGAACAGAGGGAAGCCGAAGGTGAAGAAGCCGGGGAGGAGGTTATGGCGGTGATCACCCAAGTAGGAGACATTGGCAGTGGGAGTGATGGAGGAGGTCAGGGAGGAGGAATCTGCTTGGCCGTCAAGGCCACATTAGGAACGGGCCGAAGCGCTGAGTGTCCGCAGCCGCCCGTCCCTCGTCCCTGCAGGAACTGTTCAGACGGGCAGTTTGGCCTAGGGACTTCCTTCATCTAGCAGTTCCGCATGTACAATGTGTCTAATTTAGATTTTAGCTTTGCATTTACAAGACATGTTATTTCATAATTTGTTTATATATTAAAAAAAAAACTTTGAAAACGTTGTTTTCTGACAGATATGGCAGTGCGGTGGCAAACTGCTGTTTGTCCCTTGCTCTCGCGTTGGGCACATCTACCGTCTCGAAGGCTGGCAGGGAAACCCCCCACCTGTTTCTGTCGGGTCTTCTCCAACTCTCAAGGTGAGGCGTGTTTGACCGGAAGGGAAGGCTAGGACAGTGACAGTGATGGGCCACACGCCACGGTAGTCACCCCCCAACGGCAGCTCACTGAGTGGGAGAAGTGGAGCCCTCACGGTGCAGCCCACCGTTAACTTAGGCTGAACGGATGCAGGAAACATCCAGCCAGTTCTTTTGACCTCCTGTTTTTAAATTCACAAGGAAAAACCGTGTGTGTTTATGGCGTACACCAAGATGTGTTGAGATGTGACTATGTTGTAGGATAACTAAATCAAACAGCTCAACATATGCATTATATCATATATTTAACCACTTTTTTGTGGTGAGAATACTTAAAATCCACTCATCAATTTTCATATGTACAGTACATTTTTATTAACTGTAGTTTCCATAATGTACAACAGATCCCTTGAATTTATTCCTTCCCATCTAACTGAAATCTGGAGTCCTTTAACCAGTACCTCCCCAACATCCCAGTGCCCTGGCCACTGGTAACCACTATTTTACTTCCTGGTTCCAGGAGCTTGCCTTCCTGTGCTTGGCGTATTGCATTTCACATATCTTCCAATGTTCCTTCGGTTGTTATTTTTTTATATGTTTATTTTACTTGAAAGTAAGAAATCAAAGTTAGAGAGGGAGTGTGGGGGAAAGACATACAGAGAGAGAGAGATCTTCTATCTGCTGGTTCATTCCCCAAGTGGCCACAACAGCCGTATCTGGGCCAGCCCAAAACTGGGAGTCAGGAACTTTTGGATCTCCCACATGGCCACAGGAGTGCAACCACTGGGACCATCTTCTGCTGCTTTCCCAGGGCATTAGCAAGGAGCTGGATCAGAAGTGGAACAGCCAGGACTAAAACTAGTGTCTATGTATGATGCTGGCACTGCACACAGAGCATTAGCTTGCTAAGCCACCACACTGGCCCCAGTGTTTGTTAGTTTTGAAGATTGTATTCTGTTTTGTATATTTGCATACACATGTGTGTAAGTGTGTATTTCTTTTTTTTTAAGATTTATTTATTTTTTATTACAAAGTCAGATATACAGAGAGGAGGAAGAGAGATAGAGAGGAAGATCTTCTGTCCGATGATTCACTCCCCAAGTGAGCCGCAACGGCCGGTGCTGTGCCGATCCGAAGCCAGGAACCTGGAACCTCTTCCGGGTCTCCCACATGGGCGCAGGGTCTCAAATCTTTGGGCCGTCCTCGACTGCTTTCCCAGGCCACAACAGGGAGCTGGATGGGAAGTGGAGCAGCTGGGACATGTACCAGCGCCCATATGGGATCCCGGTGCGTTCAAGGTGAGGACTTTAGCCACTAGGCCACACCGCCAGGCCCAATTTACATATTTCTTAACTGGATTGTTTTGTTTTAAATTGAAAATTTATTGTGGTTTTTGGGTTCTGTACATCTCTGAGTATTAGTTTTTAATTTTTTTTAGGAATCCCCATATTGTTTTCCGTATGGCCACACCATTGCTGCCAGCAGTGGTCAATGGTTCTAATTTCTTCACATCTTTCGTTGTTTTGATAATAGCCATTCTAACAGGTGTTAAGTCGTATATTACTGTAGTTTTAATTTGTATGTCTTTGATAATTAGTTATATAAAATTACTTCTCTGAGGGCCCGGTGCTGCAGCCTAGTAGCTAAAGTCCTTGCCTTGCATGCACTAGGATCCCATATCGGCACCGGTTCGTCACGTGGCTGCACCGCTTCCCATCCACCTCCCTGCCTGTGGCCTGGGAAAGCAGTAGAGGATGGCCCAGGGCCTTGGGACCCTGTACCCGCATAGGAGGCCCAGAAGAGGCTCCTGGCTCCTAGCTTTGGATCAGTTCAGCTCCAGCCACTTGGGAAATGAATCACTGGATGGAAGATCTTCTTCTCTGTCTCTCCTTCTCTTTGTATATCTGACTTTCCAATAAAAATAAATAAATCTTTTTTTAAAAAAGATATTTATCTGAGAAAGAGAGAGAGAAAGCTGCCTCCAAGGAGCTGCGTCGGTAGGATGTGCAGTCAGGGGGTGAGGCCAGGCGTGAGCGCGGGACCCGGGAGTCTGATGCACCGGGCTGAATGCCCGCTCTTGGACGCTAACGTCTTTCATCCAATTTGGGTCACTTTTTTCCTATCTGGTATGAACAAAGGATTTCATTTAATACTTCAGTATATTATCATCGAGTTTCTACACACCATTTACTAAAGAGACTGCTTGGTTGATCATTTCTGGATTTTTTTAGATCTATTCTTCCTTTCTTCCGTCTTTTCCTCGTTACCTCGCTAACTCCCAGGCTCTGGTGGGCTGGACTTCCTTCCTGCGTCTTCAATGCCCTCTCTGTAAACTCAGTCAGCCCTCCGCGCCTCTCCCGACGTCTGCTCCAACTCCTTCAGTGTGTCCTCCGCTCATTAACCATGCTGTCCTCCTGAAAATTAAAACTGATGAAATTCACATGCTTAAAACTTTTCAGTTCAAGCTCCAACTTTTCCACTTCTCATTCAGCTCTCTGGTACTGTGCCTGGGAAAACAAAGAAGCACTCGGGTCGTGCCACCCCCCGGGAGACCCAGGTGAAGCTTTGGATGCCTGGCTGCAGCCAGGGAGTGGACAGCACACGAGCAATATCTTAAACTCTGCCTTGTAAATATTTTCTTTGAAAGCCAATTTAAAAGTTGAGTGTTAAATAAACAAATAAATTCTGCTGTTTTCGATGGTAGTTTTGTAATTGAGACTTTTTCTCCACACATTCTAGAAGTATGGATCAACTAGAAAGAGATTGCTAAGCCTCTGCCTGTAATAACCACCATCCCACAAGGGCGCTAGTTCAAGTCCCAGCTGCTCCACTTCCACTCCAGCTCCCTGCTAACACACCTTGGAAAGCAGCAGAAGATGGACCAAGTGCTCAGGTCCTGCAGCCACATGGGAGACCTGGAGGAAGTTCCTGGCTTCCACCCAGCCCAGCTCCCGCTAGATCAGCATTGTCAGGCCCCTGAGGCAGAACATGACTCAGCGCTAAGAACCTCTTCTCTCTAGAACTCTGTCTTTCAAATAAAATTTTTTAACTCTTTGCTAAGAAAAGAGAAATTGTTCTGGGAACAGAAGTACCAGTGTCTGATTATAAACTCTCTGTGGGCTTCAATATCCTTGTCTCCTTTTGTTTTGTTTTGCATTGAAGATTTTATTTTATTTTTATTGTAAAGGCAGATTTACAGAGAGAAGGAGATACAGAGAGAAATATCTTCATCCACTGGTTCACTCACCAAGTGGCCACAATAGCAGGAGCTGAACTGATCCAAAACCATGAGCATGGTGCTTCTTCCCGGTCTCCCAAATGAGAGTAGGGTCCCAAGGCCTTGGGCCGTCCTCGATTGCTTTCCCAGGTCACAAGCAGGGAGCTGGATGGGAAGTGGAGCAGCTGGGACATAAACCGATGCCCATATGGGCTCCTGGCACATGCAAGGTGAGGATTTCGCCGCTGAGCCATCACACTGGGCCCAATATCCTTGTCTCTTAACTGAATACATTATCTTTGAATATATGGCCTTCTGGCTTAGAGATAACAGGTTCTGTGTGCAGTACCTTTTAGTTGAATATAAATAGCATTTTTATGCTTGGCAAATGGCAGAATCGTTAGCTAGCTTGCAGTTGTTTCGTTAAATGCCAAGTCCTGTGAAAGTAAGTGTGTTACACGTTGGTCACGTTGTTCAAGACAGGTTGTTTGTGACATTATGGCTAGTTTTCTCTTTCACAATAGTATTTTCTCCTTTGCAGAACTATGTTAGAGTTGTAGAAGTTTGGTGGGATGAGTATAAAGATTATTTCTACGCTAGCCGTCCTGAGTCAAAGGCACTCCCGTATGGAGATATATCTGAGCTGAAGAAGTTCCGAGAAGATCACAACTGCAAAAGCTTCCAGTGGTTCATGGAGGAGATAGCCTACGACATCACCTTGCACTACCCCTTGCCGCCCAAAAACATCGAGTGGGGAGAGGTGGGTATCAGCCACAGCCGGACCTCAGAGTGTTTGTATTTAGAGTCTGAGTTGCGGGAGAAATGAGTATGAGGCAGACAGAGGAGAATCCTTGGGAGAAGGTTGCCTGAAAACCGTCTGCTGCCGTCTGCTTTGACTCCATTACACAGCTCCAGGGACCTGGGCACCAGCCGTGGGCGCAGAATGCTGCAGCCCCCTCCCTCCAGGGCCCGCCCCTCCCCTGCCCCTCGCTCCTGCTCCCTTCCTTAGTGAATTCCAACTTAACCCACTGCTCCCACCTCAGACGTCCCCTTTCCAAGAAGCCTTTCTCCTTGCCCACTCCATCAGAGACACTCCTGTGACCATGCCATGATCACAGCAGCCCAACATACCCATCTGCCACTCAGTCTGAATATGTCAGAACCTGAAGCTGCATTGATCTCAGTGAATTAATGCAAGGACCGCATTCATAATAGGCTCTCAGTGTTTTTGGAATTAATTAATACAAAGTAAAAGCAATCTGCACTGCTTTTTGTGTTCCTTCAAACTTAGCTTCATAACCTCACCTGTGACAGCCCTCTTGGGGCTCTGACCAGCACCTCCTTAGGTGCTTAGGTGTCTTAAGCATGCCCAGAAAGTCCCAGTCTGAGCACTCGCTTCATGATGCGTTCAGCAAATAGTGATTGAGGGCCTACAGGTGCCAGTCACCCTTCAAAGCAGAAGGCAGGACAGAGTTGTCCACTTCCTCACATTCAGTGAGAATACCAGACAGACCAGAACAGCAAAGCTACTGACCAGTGTTGGTAAGATCTAGAGGAAACGAACAGTTACTACCACAAGAGAACTTAGGGACGGGAATGGGAGACCAGGGTAAGGAGGTGACAGTTCATTTGAGATGTGGAAAATAGCCGGGCAGTCAAGGTCTTACAAGTAAAGAAAAGGGTAGGTCGCAAAGCTGTGACTCGTAAACACTTTGCACATTTGAAGAGCAAGAAAGTAGACACTAAATGAGGGTGGTGGGAACTTGAAGGGGAGTTTTTAAACAGAAAAGCGGTAAGATATGATGTGCACTTTTTGTTTTCAGTCGCCCTGCTATGAATATTTAGAGTAGAAATAAAAATGCCAGTCAGAAAATGAGTAGGGCACACTCAGCGAGAGGTGTTGGTGGCCTTGGGCGGGGAAGGGCAGTGTGCAGATACAGAGAAGCCGACAAAGCTCGTCTGATTCCTCCGGAGCTGGTCACTGGCCAGCGGCACAGGAGGGACAAGGGCCAGCTTGACATCTGGTTTTCATTTTTTCTCTGAGTAGCTGATGGTGTGTCAGCTGAGATTGGGGAGGTGTAGAAGTGGGGACTGGGGAGCAGCGAGTTTGTTATTGGTGTTCTGCACACGTGAAATACCCACTAGGCATGCAAGTGGAGCTTCAAGCCCTGTTTCTTAAAGACTGCAGGAAAGCTGCCTGTTATGAACGTGGTCCTTGGCGATAGTGCAGCCAGGAAGAGGCCACTGGGGAAATGTGTGTCTGGGGCCAGCAGCACGCAGGCTGTTCCTGGGGTGGGTGGTGTTACCAAAGCAGACAGGACAAGGCAGAACAAGACCCATCCGTGAGAATCCCAAGGTTAGAGTTCGGAAACAAAAGCAATCAACCAAAAACACTTAGTTCTCCTCTCTCTGCATCTTAGTTTAAGTTCCTTTCTCCTGGTTTTTTCTTTTTCCCTCACTATAGTAAATTGTGTTGAACTCCCAACTAGACCATAAACTCCTGTGAGTCCACAACCACATTTTGGTTACTTCTTACACCCAGAACACCTAATTAGTAGAATGCCTTCTTTAAAAAAAAAGAAAAGAAAATCCTAGCTCATTACCAGTCTTGTGGCTTCAAAATCGTCTTGCTGCTGATGACTCTGCCTTCCCCCCCCCCGCTTTTTTTTTAATGTTCTTAGATCAGAGGCTTTGAAACTGCGTACTGCATTGACAGCATGGGAAAGACAAACGGAGGCTTCGTTGAGCTGGGACCCTGCCACAGGATGGGAGGGAATCAGGTAAACCACCCTGCTTTGTGTTTGACTTGGTCTGCTGTGAGAGCTGCCGGGGTTCAGTCTGGTTTTCGATTTTTATTTTTAATTTCTTTATATGAGAAACAGATATAGTTAGGCAGACAGTCCCCATTTGCTGGTTGCCTCCCCAAATGCCTGCAGTACCTGGGTCTGGGCCAGCCGGGTGAAAGCCAGCAGCCAGGAGCTCAGTGCAGGGCCCCCGGTGGGTGGCAGTGAGAGCTTCCCACAGGAACAGAGTGAAGACCTGAACCCAGACGCCCTGCGGGGGCCCAGGCTGCTGCACTGGACTTCAAGGCCTGCTGCTTTGACTTTTTTAATCTGGTCTTTAGTTTCAGTAAAATAATATCTTCCATGAAAAAATTGACAGGGCGAAAACATTCACTTAAATGAAGGGGGTTATAACAGTAGTGATTTTCATATAAACAATCAGAATGTAGAATTAATGTGTAATATAAAGGACAATTTTTTTACATGTAATATCCAGTCATCTACATTGTTCCCAATAAACTGAGGTATTGCAATTGATAATATGTAATTTCACTAAAGTATTTTTCCCTTACTATATGTTGTCATGCATATAATTTACTTCATGAAACATTGATTATCAAGTCTGTTTCTACCTTCTCATTTTCTTAAATTGTTGGTTTCTATACATTCATGAGTCATTCTGCATCTTACAGACTAAAGAACATAAAAATGTTAATGCTAATA
Source organism: Ochotona princeps (assembly GCF_030435755.1). Lineage (NCBI taxonomy): Eukaryota > Metazoa > Chordata > Mammalia > Lagomorpha > Ochotonidae > Ochotona > Ochotona princeps. The sequence continues at coordinate 32,879,939 of NC_080842.1, read as the reverse complement.
AAATTTCTCAGTAATGTTAAAACAAGCATAATTCTCATATGTAGATTTTTAGTTCTGAACACCCAGAGAAAATATGGTTTAGGCCATTTATTTTAATTATAGGAGTCAAGTTTGCTGTTCCTTTCTTTAAAAGTATCTGTCACTTTGTTTCTTTTTTATTTAATAGCTTTTCCGAATCAATGAAGCAAATCAGCTCATGCAGTACGACCAGTGTTTGACAAAAGGGCATGATGGATCAAAAGTTATGATTACGCACTGTAATCTAAATGAATTTAAAGAATGGCAGTACTTAAAGGTATTATGCATTTAAACTCCTAAAATAATATTAGATGCCGTTTCGTTGTTGGTGACACCTGGTACATGACATTCAGACGAGCTCACCTTTGACTCTGCGGCCACGTTGGTTGGCATTGCCACTCATGGCGTCATTGCAGATTTTCCAGGCACTGAGCAAAGCACGCTTCCTGTCACAGTGATGTCTGTGAAGAGCCATGGCTTAGTGTAGGTGGCACAAGAAAACCAGTATTCCATGAGGCAATGGTTACTATCATTCTAGAGTCACAACCCATGGATTTTTAAAACTGAAATATGCCTTAAACATTTATAGTCTAAAACTGTCATTAATATCTCAGGATTTCCAGCAGGTGGCGATAGAGGCAAACAAAACTTGAAAGCCCAGGCCTCCGTAACTTCCTTACCATATTTTTCAAAACACATTCAGTTAAATGCAGCTTGTTGCTTGCCTTAGAGTCAGATTTATTCAGGTGACACTGCTAGAGGAGCTTTTGTGTCTTGGCTGTTAAATATTTAAAGCTCTGTGGCAATATTTAGGGATTTCAGCACACTAATGGGTTTATCTTTAGATTTCACATCAGCTTATAAAAGATTAGGAAAACTGCCTGACACTGAACGAGCTCAGAACCGTTCACTTTTGTGTAGTTGTTGATATCATCCCCATCTATCCTGAGAGCATGCGTGTGCTTTATAGTAATGATGCTGTCACCCAATTCCCAGCTGGCGTCATGCATGGACAGTTACCATCAGTGGTAAGCAGGTGTCAGCTGCTGCTTTTTTTTTTTCTTCCAACAACTTAGGAAGAAGATTAACATAAACACTGAAAAACAGCAATTATGTTTACAAAGAAAAATGAGTAATAGTAATAATTGGTTGGTGTCAGTGAGAACAATATTAAGATGTGACTACTAAAAGCTAAACTTCAAAAAATCATGGATTAAATTATAGATTTTTTAAATTGTAGATTTCTTTGAACACATTATCTTAGACTCAGCACTGACATACATTTGTGCATCAGGCTTGAGTACATACCCACTGGGGCTCAGTGCTGTGGAGGCCTGTATGGCAGTTAAAATTGAGTAAATCACACTATATTAAAATGGCAGAGAAGAAATGTAGAAATGAAAACAAGAAAAATGCCATTGGGCAGCAAAAGAAGGATCCAGAGGAGGTATTTCTGATGAGTTTCACGGCCTCAAGTCCTGGGACAGAAAGGCCGTGGGGGTGAGGCTGTGCCGTGGGGGTGGCGCACTGCAGGCTCCCGTGGAAGACACAGGAGACTGGGTGGGCCAGGGCACGGCGTGGAAGCCGTGTGGAAAAGCAAAAACATACTCGGCGTGCTAGCTCTGAATGTGTGCTCCATCGAAAGGCACCTTGAACACTCCATCCGGGTAAGTTTTAGAGACCATCTGAGGCATGTGGTGGGGGCGAGGGGAGTCAGTACTTGCCGGAAGATGATTGGGGAGATTGTGACGTGTGGACTGATGATGCCGGAGGAGCTTACGGAGCAGTTCTCAGAATTCTGGACTTGCATTCCACTTACACCCTTCCAACAACTGAAACAACCTGCAGACAGCTCTCATTTGTATGTTACTGCTAACAGTATTTCCGAAAATTAGAAATCAAATCTGAAAAGTGTATAAAGTGCTTATGTATTCATGTAAAAAATATTAGTAATCCTATTACATGTTAGCATACAGAACATTTTAGGGAAAACTACATTTCCACAAAAATATAGTGAAAATAATAATACCATTCAATATTTTTGGAAATAACATTAATATCTGATTTCTAAAAGACAGATTTCTCAGACTGCTGTACTCAGTCTGTTTCTACATATACACAGTATTTATGTACTGTTGACACGCTTCATTATACAATATACAAAATTCACAAATGTAACCATTGGTTTCATCAGAAAAGTCTTTAAATATTGTGAAACTATCAAGTTTTTGTGATTGGAAGTTTTCCAAAAATGTGATTTTTTTCTTGAAAAGTCATATGTAGTCTAATGGCAAAAAATACTGTCCAGTCTTTTTTTTCTTGAAGTGACTAACTCAACTTATTTTTGAGAAAATGTTTACCAGTAACCATAGTTGGTCTGTCAGTTCTTTCAAGGGAAAAAAAAAAAAAAAAAAAAAAAAGGTGTTCTCTGAAAAACATCAGCTAGTTCATTGAAACAACTTGGAAATCTAACAATCAGAAGAAATCCATTATTTCACACATGGTTGCTAGGACTCGGTCTCCCTAGAAAAGCCAGCAGCGACTTGTCTTGCTGGTGATATGAGACACAGCTGCCTGTCCTTGCCGTGTTTTGCAGAACCTGCACAGATTCACCCACATTCCTTCAGGAAAGTGCTTAGATCGCTCAGAGGTCCTGCATCAGGTGTTCATCTCCAACTGTGACAACGAGAAAGCAACGCAGAGATGGGAAATGAATAACATCCATACTGTCTAGAAAGCATTAAAGAAACCAGTAATCTACCTGCTGACGAGTAAACTGATACAGTACTGAAACGGCCTGAGACCTGCTGCAACCATTGCTGTCAACTCTGTACAGTCCACACCTGGAACCTCCCGGTCAGTTTGAAGGACATGGATAAACTGTGATCTTACAATAGCATTACCATCCGCAGTTACTGTTTACAAAACTGCTTTTACCTTAAACTTCGTAGATGTTTACATCTTTTTTGTTGTTGTTGTTGTGTTTTAAGATGATGTCGGTAATTTGTGCCTTTAGCTCTGTTTTCCTAGAACAGAGTTAAAAGCATTTGTCTTCTTTGGGACTACACTCAGGGGTCTGAAAGGCAGTTTGATTTTTTTTTTTCTTTAATACACTTGAAAAAAAAAGGTTGGAGTAATCAGATTGCATATATATACATATATATGTGTGTGTATATATATAAATTTGGTGATTGTCAACCTGTTGTCTTTATTTAATTTTACATCTTTTTGAAGCACTACCACAGGTTTTCAGACAAGGTGGCCTTCTTTCACAGTCATGCTGCTTTTTTGAAAGGTGAATTTCAACACATTTAGTGCCTCTTTCATTTCTCAGTATGTATTTCAAGAGCTTTTGACGAAATTTATAGGATAGTAATGATGGAATTGTCACCTTTACAAGGAATACTTTTATTACTCAGCAATGAATTTACGTGCTGCCATTTGCTGTGAAGTTGAATGTTGTATGGCCTGGAAAAGAAAGGACAACATGGAACACCCCAAGGCTATCCCATAGGGTTTGAAGATTGTGTTGTTAACTCCCACACCTGCTGGCGTTCCCAATGCCTCTATCCACACCAACCCCCAGGATGGTAAAGGGGTCTTCCATCTGGAGAAAAATTATCCACTGGCATTTTGGCTTCATTTCTCCCTACTGTATGTCATTTTGGAAAACCATAAATCTCAATTTTGAAACTTGAGTTTAAAAAAAAAAAAAACACTAGAGATGAGTCAAAGGTTCATTCTGAGGTTTAAAAAAATCTCCAAGCCCTTTCAGATGAAACCTTACAAATCGCGGGTGCACTGTCACATCCGCTGGGCCACCCTCCAAGCCGAGAGAGAACTGGTGTTTTATTTATATTTTCATCCAAATGAAATTCCCTGTACATAAAAAGTTTAATAGTACAGTTCATTAACAAATGGCAACAACTTTGTGTGTGAGTGGGGTGTTAGTTCCCTAGTGTTTCTTAATTTCCTTTTAGGAAGTATATTTTTATTAGTATTTTTTTGCAGTGAAAAGATTTTTTTTGGCATTTAAACATGTATTAAAACAGTACCAACTATAGAAGAGCCAAATGCTGCAAATGGTCAATTAGATTAACTTCTGAACACTGCTATTTAAAAACAATTTTTTTTAATGCCTACATTGAGTCTTAAAAAGGAAATGTGGTGAGGTGTGAAATGGCAGATATACTGAGCATTGTTGATGTATAATCATGATAGCATGACCATGAAAGGAATCCACAGTCGGCTGCCAGAGGGAAGTATTTTTCATTAAAACTTTAAAAATAAATGGAAAAAAGCTACCCTTGCTTTAAACAACAAAGAACCTATGAATTTCTCTTCCAAGCTTAGCTCTTAAATTTGGACTCAAAGTTAAACATCCTAAACAGTTTATGATTTTGAATTGTCAATTTTTATTTTGCTTTTGCTACTAATGTGTGATCAATCATTTTAACTTTCACTCATCTCTAGAAATATTTGGAAAGGGAAACATTTATACACTTATATAATTGTAAGATAAATCAACTTTTAATAAAACTAAGATTTGGTACTTAAATTACTTGGGTGTTTGCAAATAGGCTCCATTTTCCGTGTTGAGTAAATTTGAACCTGTTAACTATGCATAGACGTAAGAAAGGTGGCACATGGAACTGTACATGTAAATTTATGGGCAAATTAAATATTTTGTGCAATTCATTTAAAGAAGATACTCTGTGAATATGATTCTATATATTCAAATCAGAACATTACCAACATGATAAAAAACAAACAGAAGCTGCTGCCATAACTACTATTTTCTACTATAGGCTACTTTGGAAATAATTCCCATATCCTTGCTTTGTAAGTTGATATCACTATGCATTTCTACACATTTTATAAATTTGATTTATGCAGATTTTGATACACTGTATGTTTCTGTAGAAATTGTATAAATATTCAGAATTTTATTAGGATAAATTTGAGAAGCTATGTTTATCTTAATTCTGGGTTGCTTGTTTTGTAGGTAAAAAAAATAAAATAACATGTTGTATTTTAATCCATGTATTTGTAATCATTTCTAAATCGGAACAGTACACATTGGAAATAATGGCCTGATTTGGTTTACAAAATACACATAATAGCTTAAGTATTTAAGCCACCATTATTGGGTATGTGTTCTTAACTGTTAGTCAGAATTCTGCTACTTATGCTTACAAGGCTCCAAGCTTGCCTCACTGTAGGAAGGAAACACGAAGGTTTCCTTTGACAGAACTTCTGGTTGCCTAGAGCAAATTTTTAAGTAACCTCTCCAATTATAAAATATGATCCCAGCAAAATATAATGTTTGTTGGCAGTATATTCTACTGTATAAGTTTTTTGGTTTTTTGAAAGCAAGAAAAAGTCTTCAAATCAAAAGTCTTCACAACCTGAGTGATCAAGTATAAACAAAGAAAAATCCAGACATGAAACTTAGAAACGGTCTGTAGGGGCCTGTGATACCAAACATGGCGTGTCAGGAGGAGCCTGGCTGCTGATGCGGGTGAGCAGGTGGCCGTGATGGATTGACAACACGATCTCTCGGCTGGACTGTGCTGTTTGTGCTCTTAGTTGCTGGAGAGACAGGAAGTGACAGAGCTTTCGGAGCTCACTCATTTCTTCGGTATCTCCCACAAGGATCTTGGGATAGGTTTTGTTTCAGTACAGAATATAACTTAATGAAAAATTGACACAAATCAATGGGAAATGTAATTGGTAATTGCCCAGACCCGGTCACCTGGTGGGTTGGTAGTTCAGATTTGTGAGAGCGCTTTAAAAGCATCGGGGACCACAAACATGTCATTACTCATCAGAATCAAGCATGTGAAAGAAAAGGGACTAAAGTTAACAGAATGGTTTTGGGGGACCATCATCCCTGGAATTAGGGATTAAGGGAAGGGCTTTATCTGAAGTAGATTCAGTAATGCCTGCAGTCTGATTTTTAGAATTTTGAAATGTCTATAGTTGAGGTGAGTGGATTTTAACAGTCTGAATGAATTGCGCCTGGGGCCTACTCTAAGAGGTGGGATAGAAGGTCCCTTAATTTTCATAATAAAATTATGTTAAAATCTGCTCATCTAAAAGAAAATAGTACATTATGGTAGATTCTGAAGTCCATTTTAAACACTGTACCCCTACAAATTAAGTCATGTGACTTCAAATTTTTAAGCTGTACATATTAGTTTTTAGCCTGTAAGACAGGAGATGTAGTAGTGCCCATTTGCTAGGATTGTTATTGGGATAAGTTAACATATCGTAGGGTCCTTAGAATAGTTCCTGGTGCACAATCAAGGTGAGATAAATGTTGCCTAGTATAATCTCCTTTCAAAGTCCTAAAAATGTGTCTTTAATCAGAATAAGACCACTATACTAAAGACTGCAAAAGCCATGGGTTTCTATGCATGTGTTTGATGTATCATTGCCATTACTCCACAAGTGAAAAATGAAGCTCCAAAGTTAATCTGCAGTGAAAGCTACTCTAAGGAGAAAAGTTGTTTTCTTCCTTATGCCGTTCACATAGTATGTGTAAAATAGTCTTCAGCGGCCTACTTCAATCCTTGGCTACAAAGAACTGCATCATGAAGATTGTCTAAGATAAGGTTATCTTTTAAATTGTCTTTAAATGAAATTCCACTTAGGCTCTTGAGCAAATCCCAACTATAATAGGATTAAATGTTCAAAACAAACTTAGTAGACAATTGCTATGATACGATAATTGGCATTGGATTTATACGGCTACCCTCAGCAGAAGTAGAGCTGGGCAAAATATATGAGGCAACAGGAGCTCATGGATAAAAGGCCAACCATACTGACATCTTAAAACACGGGTGGAATCTCTGGCCACTTTACCTGTGTCTGAGGGAACTTGTCTTCTGTGGCATGATCAATGAAGCTGGGAAGAGGAGGAGGTATACTGGGGGTGTGGGGTTGCTGAGCCCACAGGAATCTACAAGGCAGATGACCAGAGGGGTGTGCACTTGACCACGAGGAGACCTGTGCAGAAATTCTCATAGCAGAGACATTCACAATAGCAAAACCCCTAGCAACAACCAAAATACCCATCAACAGGATGCATGAATTGTGATATAATCCCATCATGGAATGTTGCACAGTGATGAACATGAATGAGCCTCTTATAGACAGATCTTAGTAACATACTATTAAGTGAAAAAGGACAATTCCCAGAAGATTAATAAACTTTTCATAAATATCTGAAGTGATTAAAATTAAACACACACATTTAGACATGATCGATTGAATCACTTATCTAAGTTCACTCATTTAGTATTGGGGTCAGGACATAACCAACCTCTGTACTCGATATCCCCAGAGGACTGTGGGAGGAATTTGTTTGGAGCTAGGGTAAGCTGTTCCTCTGTGTTAACTTCTTCATTTTTCCCCTCCATCTCCAGGGTCAAACCTCAGAACTGATCGGACACTATCATAGGATATTAACCCTTACATGCTGGTATGCTTTTACAAATATTGATTGAGCATTTATTATTTCTTCCCCCAAAGATAAATGTTTTAAGTGCATTATCTCCTTTAGTCCCTAAATAAGAATTCTAATTTTAGATTGCAAAACTGAAATTATATGACCTGATGTTATAAAACTAGTAACAAACTGATTTCCAGCTATAAGCTCCTTTCCTCCTCACTTCCTCATGTTTTAACCTATTTTTCCTTCATATAAGCCATCTCATCTCTTTTGGGAAAAAATAGAGCAAATCAGAAAAATAAATACATGAGAATGGATAATGCTTGAATGACCTCTTACTTGACCTACAGGACCTGTGGAAGGTGACTGCCACATCTCCCTGAAGGATGGTGAGTGACCCCGGGTGTGTTGGCAGAGCTGGATGGGAGGTGAGGTCGGCAGGACTGGAGCCAATGCTCATGGAGGATGCAGGCGCTGCGGGCACTGGCCTGACCAGCTGTGTCACAATGCCAACCCCATGAGGTCCTTCTTGCCTGACCAGGTTTCCAGGAGTAAAATTGCTGAATCTCAGAATAAATCCAAATGCCAAATTCACGCCAATTCAAGCAGATTTGAGATACGTCTGCTTTGTTGGTGCTGGAAGAAGCCAGTATGGATAAGTAAGCCAAGAGGTAAGTAGTGAAAGCAGGAATGGGTGAGGAACACAGAGTTGAGGGACCCGGGTACTAATCATGCCTTAGTAAGTTGCTTTATACAAAGAGGAAGAGGGGGCAAGATTTAGACCAAATCAAATGATATGAAAAGCCATTTCCAGTGCTAAATTTGGTACCACATATTGCTTAAAACTTATTTTTTTTCCTGCTCATGTGAGTCTATTTGTAATCCATAGATGTGCTAACATCTAGCATAAGGATCAATAACAGAGAAATCTGTCCTGCTAAATCATAACAAATAAAGGCCGTAGAGCACAGAGGTTCCATTGAGACCTCAGAAGCAATGTCTGTATTTACTTTTACCAGAGTAAGAAGCTGAGCTTCCAATCAGAATGAAAAGGAATTCCTAACTGGAAAAATAATATATTGCAGAAATGCATGCATAAACTCGAATCAACAGAGCAACTAAAGTAAGCATTAATAATCTTATATTTACCTGTATATTTAACCTATGAAAACAGCATTTCTTGCAAATAATGGGGCGAGCACAGTAGCACAATAAACTAATCCTCCACCTGCAGTGCCGGCATCCCATGTGTGCACCAGTTTGGGAGTGTACCCAGATGCTCCACTTCCCATCCAGCTCCTGCTTATGCCTCGGAAAACAGTAGAGGATGGCCCAAACACCTTGAGATCCTGCACCCGCATGGGGCCCCAAAACAAGCTCCTGGCTCCCAGTTTCAGACCAAACCAGGTCTGGCTGCAGCAGCCATTTGGCAAGTAAACCAGTGGATGGAAGATCTCTCCAACTTTCAAGTAAAATAAACACATTTTTTAAAAAATGCCAAGTCAGTGACTCTTAGCACAATCTCACCTACTGACAGATTGTCTCTGCCCATAAAAATTGAATTTGTTACGCCAATGTTTTAAATTCAAATTTTACCTTCAGAAATCCAAGAGTTACTTCTCCATGCAACACGGACTAAAGCAAGTGGTGGCAATTCTCCTTCTCGTAGGCTTTATGTTTACGAATGTCGGAACACTGCATTTCTGGTACTAGGGACACAACAGAACCCGAAAACAAGTGCCGCTGCCCTCACCAAGCTCTCGCCCTCACCTGCCCTTCACCACACCCAGCCATTTCCCCTTTTCAGCCTCTACTGCCTCTTGGCAGTTCCCATCAGTAACCAAACTTTCTCTAAAAATTTCAGTTCCCAATAGGATTCTTAAGAACTGAAGACAAAATGGCTTGTTTCTAGAAAAGTGTAAATTTGTATTTTAGAACAAGTCAATCTTATGCAACTAGACCTTTAGCTTTCTGCAGTTCTCCAAGAAACAACATCTTTACTGCTTTGTAAGATATTCTAATGCTGTGTATAGTGCCAGAAAGTCAGGCTTAAAACAATGCTATATGGACCCGGCACGGTGGCCTAGCAGCTAGAGTCCTTGCCTTGACCGCGCCAGGATCCCATATGGGCGCCGGTTCTAATCCCAGCAGTCCCACTTCTCATCCAGCTCCCTGCTTGTGGCCTGGGAAAGCAGTTGAGGATGGCCCAAAGCCTTGGGACCCTGCACCCGTGTGGGAGACCCGGAAGAGGCTCCTGGCTCCTGGCTCCTGGCTTCGGACCAGCATAGCAACGGCCGTTGTGCTCACTTGGGAAATGAACCATCGGATGGAAGATCTTCCTGTCTCTCCTCTGTATATCTGATTTTCCAATAAAAAATAAATAAATCTCTAAAAAAAATAATGCTATAAATGTAGTAAGACAAGCTTTGATTCACTACTAGTAAATGCTGTTAAGACAAAAGCTTACAGGCCAGCACAGTAGCCTAGTGGTTAAGGTCCTCATCCTACACTCACCAGGATCCCATATGGGCAGCTGGTTCGGATCCCTCCTGCTCCACTTCCCATCCAGCTCCCTGCTTGTGGCCTGGGAAAGCAGTTGAGGACGGCCCAAAGCCTTGGGACCCTGTACCCGCATGGGAGACCCAGAAGAAGCTCCTGGCTCCTGGCTTCGAATCAGCTCAGCTCTGGCCATTGTGGCCACTTGACGAGTGACCAGCAGATGGAAGATATGTATCTTCTCTCTGTAAACATCTTTCCAATAAAAATATTTAAACAAAAACAGAGAGAAAAGCTTATTTCCCAAAAAAGTGCCATCTACTGACCAAGTTTACAGTGCTTTCATGTTAATCGACCTCAGGATTTTTCTGTCAGAACCCTACCTTTTGTAAAGTAAAAGACCAAAAAGTAGTGACATATCGGTTGAGAAAAACTCTTGCCACCATTCTTGCACAAAAATTAATTCCAGAACATTAAAGACTTTAAAAACATTTTTTAAAAGAAATTAAAGGACAAATTGTTCTCACAACTTTTTGAGTAGAAAAAGGATCCCAGGGTGGGCCCGGCGGCATGGCCTAGCGGCTAAAGTCCTAGCCTTGAAAGCCCCAGGATCCCATATGGGCGCCGGTTCTAATCCCGGCAGCTCCACTTCCCATCCAGCTCCCTGCTTGTAGCCTGGGAAAGCAGTTGAGGACGGCCCAATGCATTGGGACCCTGCACCCGTGTGGGAGACCCAGAAGAGGTTCCAGGTTCCTGGCATCGGATCGGCGCAGCACCGGCCGTTGTGGCTCACTTGGGGAGTGAAACGTCGGATGGAAGATCTTTCTCTCTGTCTCTCCTCCTCTCTGTATATCTGACTTTGTAATAAAATAAATAAATCCTAAAAAAAAAAAAAAAAGTATCCCAGGGCAAGTGTTGGCGTGACAAGCCAGGCCACTGCTGGGGACATCCCACACTGAAGTGCCTGCTTCGGCTTCTTGCTAACGCACACGGGAAGGCAGCAGATGACAGAGCAAGCTCCTGGGCCCTGCTCCTCACGAGAGCAGCAGCAGCTCCCAGCCCAGGCGCATAGGCCGCTGCCCGCGTGTGAGACCCAGAGTTCCAGCTTCCTGGATTCAGCCTGGCCCAGTCTTCGTAACCGCCAGATGGAAGAACGAGCTCTCTGCTGCTCTTACAAGAAAAAAAAATCTCAAAGCTATTAAATTGATAAGTTTTAAAAAATATCTACTATTCCCAAATGCCAGCAATAGCCAGGGCTGAGCTGGAGCCAGGAGCTTCTTCTAAGTCTCATATGAGTGCAGGGGCCCAAGCTCCACTCTTTCTCCAGGTACATTAGCAGGGAGCTGGATTGGAAGTGAAACAATAGATACAAACCAGTACATGGGATGCCAACACTGCAGGCTGAGTGTTAGTGCACTATACCACAACGCAGACCCCAAGAATAAATTCGATTTATATAAAAAATAGGAACCTCTGCATGACAAGAGTATAAAATAAAGACATCAGTTATTTTCCTTAATGTATATAGTTCCCACTATTCATAAAGACCATAGGAAAGAACACTCAGTCTTTCAAACATATAAAAACTAGGGGCCAGAGCCAAGATGAGACAAGTTAATCCTCTCTGCCTGCAACACTGGCATCCCATAAGGGTGCCAGTTCATGTCCCAACTGTTCCACTTCCAGTCCAGTTCCCTGCTTATCGCCTAGAGCAGCGGGACCCTGCACTCAAGAGAAGACTCAGGGGATGCTTCGGGCTCCTGGCTTCAGACCAGATCAGCTCCAGCCATTTTGGCCATTTAGAGCATGCACCAATAGATTAAAGCTCTCTCTGGCTCCTTTTCTGTATAAGTCTGCCCTCCAAATAAAAATCTTTATAAAAAAATTAACACTCATGAGAAACTTTTTTTTTTTTAAAGTATAGGAACATCAAAACATTCAAGGAAAATAGAATTGGAAGTTTGTTTTGGTTGAAGTTTTGAAATCCATGCATTTCATACTTCACACTTCCCAAAAACTGTGAAAACCTTATAGCATAATTTCATGTTTGCATGAATAAAGTATTATTTTATCAGAATAACAAAAGACCTAGAAGTTTGAGAAGTATTACATCGCTGGGATGACACGTCACAACACTGGTTATGTATCTCACCGCAGCTTCCACGGAGAACCGTTTCAGTAGGCTTCAGAAGTTAACGAAGCCTCCGATGTATTTATCGATGACAGTTCCTGTAAATCAGCAAATCTTTAGATCTCTGTGTGCCTTGTAGCCTATCCTCTACTCAGCAGACTTTTCACACATGAAACTGCAGGAAAAGATAATCACAGTAACTGTCTTTAAACCAAAAAACAAATAGAATTATCCTTAGGGAGCTGGTTAAATTACAAGCTTTTCAACAGGAATGCAGATAGCCATTTAAAAGAATGTTAGCTTTCTACTAAGAATTATATATATTGATTCTACTTGTAAACTACATCTAGACATACGCGTGATTATGCTCACCTCTGTTTTGAGGGTTACCTCCTGCAAGAACATGGTCACCAGGAATCAAGGAACCACTCATGAAATATTTTACATTTTGTACATTTAGTTTTTAGAAACTTTAAAAAAAAAGCTTCTGTAAACTTTCCAAGTAATGAGTTCCTGAATGCTCACTTCAGTGCTTTCCAATCAAGCCACTGACATGACTTGGGCATGATTTTAAATGTTCAGAAACATTTTGAGCCACTTACAGAATTAGCATACATGAGCCAGGCACATCTCAAATTGTGAGGTTATTTTTCTAAAGCAGTGTTATTCTCAGCTTAGAAACTTAAAATCTCTTAGAGAACAGAATGAAAATCAGAGGTCTCAAAAACAAAGGACAGAGAACCCGTTAAGTCTGTCTCATGAGTCTTACAATTCCTAAATAGACCATTACATTTCAATTTTAGCTGCAGCTTAACATTTGATGCACTAGGAACCGTTTTAACATTTTCATTTAATCATTCGCATTGTGAAGTAGGTTTTGACCCTGTCAGGATGGACCAAAGGCAAGGTTCTTACCACCAGCAGCTGGCAGAGCCAGGCGACTAATGGCAACCCAATCCTACCATCTTCATTACCCCAAATATTTATCACCTAAAACCACAAAATGCTGCAAATTAGTTTTCACTTTATGACCAGTGAAAAACTCATGGCTGGATGTATATGCCATTAGAACATAAATGCTAAGCAGCATCAAAAAGATGTTTGAAAATTGGCGCCATGGCTTAACAGGCTAAGGTATTTGGGGCACCAGTTTATGTCCTGGCTGCTCCACCTCAGATCCAGCTCTCCCTGCTGATGCACCTGGGAAAGCACCCACATCAGCCCCGACAGCAGTGCAGTTACCAAGACATTAAATCTCTGTCCCTATGTAACTCTTTAATCTTTTCTAAAAAAAAAAAAAGAAAAAAAATTGAGTTAATTGGTTTTGCTATTTCTGCTAATGTACTACTTCCTTTAGCAAAACTTTTGACTAGTACTTCCTGTTTTAAATAACCCTTACAAACTATTTATTCCAAATATGGCATGAGCTACTGAAGCCTCTTACAATTGCCTAAGAATTGTTTTAAAAAAATCTTGATGGGCAACCAATATTGTCAAGCTTAACTGTAAAACTGCCAGCATACAAAATCACAAAGTGAGCCAACAGATCGAGTTCTAATCACTTAAAATAGTTAATAGAAGAAACTACTTCCTCAAACAAGCATTACTAAAGTTAACTGCCTTCCTCTAATAACCACAAATTCCAGTTTAAATTTAAATTAGTATTACAACCTCCCCAAGTTTTCTTAGGTCTGTATCCCACAGTTCTAAAGCTTAAAACCAAATTGATTTTAAAAATAACTCCAAAATCTATTAGTACTCTACACCTTTAAAATCTAATCTTGCTACTAATGATTTTCCCAAACCAACTGTGTCTAACAACTACTAGAGTACAAAAGTTCCCATGGTTCTGGTGTATACTTTAACACAGAAAGACAAAGACAAAAGTCATAACATACATAATTTTATTACAAAAATTTTTAAAAAAAAAAAACAATGCAACATCCTAAAAAAAAAAAATTCTATTAATACTAATCGCTACAAGTTTGCTGTGCTACCATACAAAAGAAATTAAAGAAACCATTAAATATTTAGGAACATTCAACATCAGAAGCTTTAAAAATCTAACTATGTAGTAGCCCCTCAAATAGCTACAACCTGCATTAAAAAAAAAAAGTATTTTCTCTACAAAGAATCTTATCAGCTATACAAAAATCTGTACAGTTTTTATACTGAAGCTAATATTGAGCTGCACTTGAATTCACATTCTTAGCAAAACAATTGCCTGAGCACACACGCACATTCCACACACATCATTACAAGAGAGCCATTTATTCTTCATCTTCATCCTCTTCCTCCTCATCTTCATCTTCTTCCTCCTCTTCTTCTTCCTCCTCATCTTCTGGTTCACTCTTCTTCTTTGAGCCGGTAGGCCTACCAGGACCCTTCTTTCCTGCTTCACTCTTGCCCTTGGCACGGTATGCAGCAATATCCTGAAATAGCAATAAATAAATAAAATCAGCATCCGGTGTCATTACTCAACTGTGAAAACCACTTATTTGTAAACACCCTGCAATTATTGACCAATAACTCTGGTAACGATAAAAGTATTCACAGCCTACACGAGTTTCAAGACACTCCTTACAGACTCTAGAAAATTACTAATGAGGTAAAGTGAAGGGGGCTGTGTTAAATCAATGTCAGTATTTTTACTATCATTACAGAAGTCCCCTTTCCCAATGTTACGCCCACCTATATATAGGTGGGCCTTTTAAATTTAAATTTCCATTTAAATTTAGGTAAAAAATGAGTTTTCCTGAAAGACTAGGAAACTAGTGCCACAAACACCAAATTCAGTCGAGAAAAGTTTCAGTCAAGAAAGTTTCAATTAGTTACTCAATCTTACCATTTTCACTAAATCTTTTCAAAGTGTGGAGGACAACCATTTTTAAGACCACCTAAGTTTCTCAAAATTTTACAATTCACGTCTAACAACCATTACAAAACACCTGATTTTAACAAAGGCTTTTAAAACGCACAGGATGCAACGTACCTTTTCATACTTCTCCTTTAGCTTAGCTGCCTTCTGTTCGTAGGGCTGTTTATCTTTGGCTGACTGTTCAGACCACATCTCACCCAATTTCTTTGCAGTATCCCCAATGGACAGCCCTGGGTGTTCGCTTTTGATCTTTGGGCGATGTTCAGAGCAAAACAGGAAGAAGGCAGATCTGAAAGGAAGTAACTGAGTTAATACACCGAAGGCACAAGCCAGAGGGCAAGTGAGTCGTTGCAAGTCAACTTACGGCGGTCTCTTGGGAGCATTGGGATCTTTTTTCTTTCCCTTCTTGTCGCCTTTGGGGGGGACGTAATTTTTCATCTCCCGGTCATAGCGCGCTTTATCGCTTTTGGCCATGTCTTCAAACTTGGACTTCTCCTTGGCAGACATGGTCTAGGGCCAACAAGCGAGCGGTGAGAACACGCCAGGACGCTGAGCTCTAACCCGGAGTTCCCAGCACGGTGGCTGCAGCAGCTAAAGCCTAGCAGTCCGCCTACAACCCCACACGAGGATGGGCGCGAGCAGCACGGGCCGACCTGAAGCCTCCCAGGTCCCCGGGCGCTCTCCCAGCCGCACACCTCACCTTCCATCTCTCCGAGCATTTCTTCGAGAACTCGGCGAAGTTGACCGAGGAGTCCGGATGCTTCTTCTTGTGCTCCTCCCGGCACGTCTGCACGAAGAAGGCGTAGGAGGACATCTTGCCCCTCGGCTTGTTGGGGTCTCCTTTACCCATGACGACGGAACGGCGGCCACCTGGGGGGCAGGGGGGTCGGAGGGTCGGCGCGCCGCCCGCCGCTTCCCGCCCACAGCCGCCCCGAGCCCCGCGCCCGTCCCAGCCCCGCACCGCCCCGCGCCCGTCCCAGCCCCGCACCGCCCCGAGCCCCGCGCCCGTCCCAGCCCCGCACCGCCCCGAGCCCCGCGCCCGTCCCAGCCCCGCACCGCACCGCCCCGAGCCCCGCACCGCCCAGAGCCCCGCGAAGCCCGGAGTCCCAACCCGCCCCGAGCCGCCCTCACAGGCCCTGCGCTCACACCAATGTCCCCCGGCTTCCACGTCGCGAGTCCCAGTCGCCCGTCTCCTCGCGACTGGCACAGAGCCGGCCGCCGTACCCGCCCGCTCGCCCGCGCTCCACAGCCCCAAGCCCCCTCACGGCGCCCGCGACCCAAATTCTCTCTCGTCACGGGGTCGAACCCGGAGAACCACCACACCCAGGCCGAGGGAAGGGCTCCCGACGGTAGGAAGGCCCCCACACGCCGCGAGGCCGGAGGGAAGCCTTGCCTGCTGCGAGTTTTTCCTCACGAGTCCCGCGCAGCGACGCTTCCCGCCCCGGGCTCCGGCGTGAACTGGTTTCTCGCCAACGCAATCCCCAGCCTCTTGTTTTGCAGACTTCTCCGCGCCACGGCAACTTGACGAGCCCGGCCACAGGCCACGCCTCCGCCTCTCTGATTGGCTCCGGCCATTATTCAAACTCACGGAGTCCCCGCCCCTTCGCCACGACGGCTTCCGATTGGCCAGTCTCTCGCCAGGCCCGCCCCCCCAGTCTCAGCCTAGCAGGTTCGGTGGGTCGTTCAGGTCGTTAACTCCCAGACCCGTTAGAACCGGTCTGAGGAGGAATGTACTGCTCGGCCCTGATTGGCGGCGGGGAGAGGGTTTGAAAAATGGCGGGCCTGACGCTGACTGGCTGAGACCGTCAACTGGGGGAGTGGTTGGCCCGAAAGGGAAAGCACCGCCAGATTTAAAAATACGAAGTCTGGGACTGGCGAGGCGGGAGGCGGGAGGCGGGAGACGGGAGGCGGGGCGCGGGGCTCAGCTTGCGGGAGCTGAGGTAGCCGCAGCGGCCCGCCCTGCCTCTCGGACTCCTGTTGCGGCCGTCTCACGGGAAAGCTGTAACCGCTCGGCTCTGAGCCCCCCGGGGTCTCCCCTACACTAGGGAAGCGATGAAAGAGGGGCGGCCGAGGCGTTCACTCTGTGGGCGCCGCGGAGGCAAGGGGAGAAGCCGGAGAGGACGAGGCGGGGAGGGAGGACAGCTCCTCCCCGCTCTCGGGGGGCGTCAGGAAACGGTCGGAACGTGAGGCGCTTCCCGCCGCCGGAGATTTCCCGGAGAAGCCCCTCCTTCCTCTCCCTCTTTGTCTCGGTGCTGAAGTCAACGGGGGTGCGCTGGGGTGGAGGAGCCGGGGGCGGCTGCGAGCGGCCGGCCAGGGTGGGGCCCCCGCCGGCCCAGGACCGAACGCCGCCCGGGCCGAGCCAGCCCCGCGGGGCCCCGGCTGGTCGGGCCCAGCCCGGACCTCAGCACTCACTGCTTCGTCCAAATCGTGTGATCGTTTTTGCAGTCCAGGGGATCCTTGAAAGCAATGGCTGCTCCCCTTCCCCAGCTGCACAGAGTCCTGTAAGCCCCGCTACTTAGGGCGCAGCTCACAGCCCGGGTTAGGCAGCTCCGTGCTGGTGTCTGCTGAGAGCGCACCCAGCTCTCCTGCCTCGCTGCTTACAAGCTTTGAGGCTTCGTGTGCTCTTCAGTATTGTAGTTTTGAGGGCTCCCACACCTCACTACGGACTGTTCCAAATGTTGCCCTGCCGCTTTCAACACATTTTAAACTGGCTTTTTTCGGTAAACTCACTAATTTTATTCTTAATATGTGGTAACCCTATTCCCTAGTACTTCCGAACCAGCAGCTGGATAGATTTACTAACCGTTCCCCAAGATTGTGAATGTATTTATTGCCAGCGAATTATACACTTAAAGGTGTTTAAAATGTCAGCTTTGAGACCACAGGGGAAAAAAGTTAAATATATATATAGTGCCAGTTTTTCAAAAAGGGAAAAAATGTGTTTTCTTATATTTAAGGGTCCCACAATTTTATTAGTTTCAGTCTTTGGTTTCTAACATTCTTGTGTCTGTTGAATGTTTTTTTAATTAGAAAATTACAATTGCAAAGTGTGCTATCAAAGCTCACATCCAAATAAAAAATAAACCAAACGTAATTCAAACAGCAATAAACAATGAAATCACTACATTACACATTTAAAATGTATTTGAAATTTTAAAATACTATGCGAGATAAAACGCCCGTTGCAAAAATGGAAGAATATGTAACTTTGGACATTTATCATGAGCTGCTTGTCCAGTATGCCAAGCATTGAGTTTAGCAGCAGAAATGTAAAAAGGAAAAGTCATGACCTTTGCCCTAGGAGGAGTTAGTGTTCAGAAAGACAAAAATATAAACAGTACAACACAGTCATTGTTCAACTGGTTCACTAACGGGAGCATAAGCCAGTCCCCTCACCCTGGGGGATGCAGGGCAAGCCACTAAAGCAGCGTCGAAGCAGAACGGGAACGAACGATGTTGAGCAGACATGGGGGAAAGCAAGGAAATGCAGAGGTGAAAGGCCTGGATGAGGGCCCGGCTTGTTTGACGATAACCTGGAAGGTCAATATTGCAAGAGTTTAATTAAGCTAAAGATAAGAATGATCTGGACTAGCAGTCTGTGAAGAAATTCAGACTGTTTCCTGTAGGGAAAGGAACCACTGAAAATGTAGAAGAGAAATAGATTTCTACAAAAGATGGCAGTGCCCGTGGCATGACACAAATGAGGTCACCCTCACTGGCCCAGCCCTGGCTGCTGCCGCCATTTGGGCAGTGAAACAGTGAATGAAAGGCCATCTCTCTTTCCCTCTCTGTAACTCTGCATTTCCAAAAAAATAAGTAAATCATTAAATATATATGTATACCCTATATCCATTCTTTGGTTTACAACTTGTAGCTAGGGGCCCAGTGTGGTAGCCTAGTGGCTAAAGTCCTCACCTTACACATGCTGCAATCCCATATGGACACTGGTTCTAATCCTGGGAGCCCAGCGTCCCATCCAGCTCCCTGCTTGTGGCCTGGGAAAGCAGTCAAGGATGGCCCAAAGCCTTGGGAACCTGCACCCATGTGGGATACCTGGAAGAAATTCCTGGTTCCTGGCTTCAGATTGGCACAGCACCTGCCGTTGTGGTCACTTGGGGAGTGAATCATCGGATGGAAGATCTTCCTCTCTGTCTCTCATCCCCTCTGTATATCTACCTTTCCAATAAAAATAAATCTTTTAAATAAAAAAAAAGTAGTTTACATCATGGACTACTTTAAAAAGTTGTCACTAGAGGACCCAGTACGATAGCCTAGTGACTAAATCCTCACCTTGCATGTGCCGGGCATCCCATAAGAGCACCAGTTCGTGTCCCAGATGCTCCACTTCCCATCCAGCTCCCTGTAAGGGGCCTGGGAAAACAGTGGATGATGGTCCAAGGCCTTGGGACCCTGCACCTGCATGGGAGACCTGGAGGAAGCTTCTGGCTCCTGGCTTCAGATCAGTTCAGTTCCACACTCTGCAGCCACTTGGGAAGTGAACCATTGGACTGAAGATATTTCTGTCTCTCCTCTCTGTAAATCTGAATTTCCAACAAAAATAAATTTAAATTTAAAAATGAGTTAGCTAACTTTTTGGCCAGATAATGTCAATATATCACCTCATTTGTTAATCTTGGCCTGAGTTCTACATCTAATAAAACATGTATTTAACAATAGTAAAAAGGAATGATGCTATTTTCTAAAGTTATTCCTATCCTATACTTATGAAATCTGTGGAAGTATCAGTCTCACAGTATTACACAGAAATCATGAATGTTATGCTACTTATTGAAGCTACAATTGTTTACTCAGTTTTTCTAAGAATTTAGGCCTTTTATAATCTGTACTCATTAAACCAGACTGAAAAATACTGATTCAAAGAGATTATCAGTTATATTTTTTTTTGCAAACCTTCCCCTGCAAAACAATAAAATGTATTTTATACAGTTCATGGAAAATAGAATTAAAGATAAAATTATTTTAGGGCCCGGCAGCAGTGGCCTAGCGGCTAGGGTCCTCGCCTTGAACGCACTGAGATCCCATATGGGCGCCGGTTCTGGTCCCGGCAGCTTCACTTCCCATCCAGCTCCCTGCTTGTGGCCTGGGAAAGCAGTCGAGGACGGCCCAGGGCTTTGGGACCCTGCACCTGCATGGGAGACCTGGAAGAAACTCCTGGCTGCTGGCTTCAGATAGGCTCAGCTCCGGCCGTTGCCGTCACTTGGGGAGTGAATCATCGGATGGAAGATCTTCCTCTCTGTCTCTCCTCCTCTCTGTATATCTGACTTTGTAATAAAAAATAAATAAATCTTTAAAAAAAATAAAATTATTTTGATACAAAAAAAAATGTGAAATCCATCCAAACAGGGGCAGGTCTTTTAAAAAATCATGAAAAATGCATATCGTGAAAAAAACTGTGGAGTGGGTAAGCATCTAGGCCAGCTGTGGAAATTCTCACGTACCACACCAAAGTGCTCTGTTAGATGCCTGGCTGTGGCTCTTCACCTTAGCTATCTGCTAATTCAACCAAGGCCCCGGCGCTTGGGCTCCTGACTTCCATCTATGGCGCTGGCCTGGCCCAACCGTTGGAACATTTGGGGGATGAGCCAGGATATGGAAACTCGGGGTATGTGTGTCACTGTTTCTTTATCCCTCAATTTTAAAAAAGTATGTGTATATATACATATAATTTTATATATATATAAAATTTGAAATTCAGAGCTACACAGAGAGAGGAGCGGAGATCTTCCAACCATTGGTTCACACCCACAAGACTGCAAAGCCTAGGGCTGGGCCCACCCAAAGCCAGGAGCCAGGAGCTAGGAGCTCCTTCCAGATCTCCCATGTGGATATATGGGCCCAAACACTTGGCTCATCCTCTGCAGCTTTTTCAGGCGCATTAAGAGGGACCTAGAACAGAAGTGGACCCGTAGGCGTCTCAAACTGGCGCCCATACGGGATGCCAACACTGCAGTGGCTTCACTTGCTCCTCACAGCACCAGCGTCTCTAACTATCATGGATTTCAATGTTTTGCACCAAATCAGACTTATTTTCAATTTCAGTTTTCCATGAACTTTTCAAAGTACCTTTGTAAATTCTTAAAATTGTTACTAATTAATCCATTGATTCATGTTAGCCATATTAAATTACATATTCTATAAAATAATACAATGATTATTGGAGGATTTTTTAGTTCATTAAAAAATTGCTCTTCAGTTTCGCGAAGCTAAATCCTGACTGAAGTTTCACATGTTCAAGTTACTGTGAAGGCAGTGAGGGGAAGGACCAACACCAAGTGCTGTTACGACATCGTTGTGTCTGTGAGTAGGTCCTGCGCTGAGGCCTAACTGTGTACTTCAGAAACTCAACACAGTGATGCAGATCAACCACATATTTTTGAATATCTCATAATGCAAGTTTAGAAAAAACGAAAAACCCTCATTCTGCTGCTTAATATTTTCAGTGACAAATACTAGTAGCTAATTTGTTTTTCCTTTTTAAAAATGATTAAATTTTTTTGTGAATTATGATAAACCAAATGTTCACCAAAAATATTTATTCATAAAAACCTGCACTGCTGCATTTGGAAAAAAGTGGAAAAACAAAATGGAAAAATTATGGTTTTAAATACCTAGGAGATCTGTGGAGGCAATCAGAAAATAACAAGCCAAAAATTCCAACAGATAGAAAACTTTCCAAGGTGTGATGATGATTTTTTGAAGATCTTTTGTGAATCATATATATGGGACTAAGCATTAACCTGAGAAGGATCAGATGGGAAGATTTTGACTAAGGGGAATAAGAATTCGGTTCCAAGAACTAAGCACGATTAGTTGGAAACTAGAGGATCCTTAAATTTAAGCAATGACCTATTTTCAACAGACGAGAGCTGCATCTGAGTTGGTATGGAAGGCAAGAAGCTTCCCACAAAATGAAATCTTCGTAGTGCTTGGCACTCGGTAAACAACAGTCTAGTTGGGGGGAGGAGCCTGCCACCAATTGTGACTGCTTTTCCTGAAATTTGCCAGATCTAGAATATGTCCACACAAGCACAGGGAAGAGCAGCAATGGATTTCCTGTAGTCTTTGAGGGTGAAGGAGACAGTGCACTGAGCCTTAATTAAAACAGCATGCAACAACGTGCAGCAAGAGGGAGCCGCAGGTCCATGGGGTCTTTCCAACACGTTGCACCCAGACTGCACACAGCTCAGCTCCTCCTTGGACTGAGATATCACACCTTCTCCTTAAAGGGTTAACACCTTGAAAGGGTTAATTCTACCTCATATGGCAAAGGCCAAGCCCTCTCTAGTAAAACATGCCATCTTTGCCACATCCTAATAAAATGTGTTGAACACGAATGACAGAATCTAAAAGGAAATCAGAAAAGACAGTACATTTAAAACAGCAACAATTAAGTCTGAATGCTGACTCTTCAGCGAAACTACAAAACACATATCATAGGACCCGGAGCAGTAACCTAGCAGCTAAAGTCCTCGCCTTGAACACCCCGGGATCTCTAATGCTGGCAGCCCCGCTTCCCATCCAGCTCCCTGCTTGTGGCCTGGGAAAGCAGTCGGGGACGGCCCAAAGCCTTGGGACTCTGCACCTGTGTGGGAGACCCAGAAAAGGCTCCTGGCTCCTGATCAACTCAGCTCTGGCTGTGTGGCTGCCTGGGGAGTAAATCAATGGGTGGAACCCGCGCTGGGCTGTGTTAGAGAACTGGCTTAGGTGTGCAGCAATCCATCACAGGTACTACCCAGGGCCAGCCAGGGTTTCTACACAGGCTGACTGGAGTTTTCACACCCTGTGGCCAGGCCACTACTTAGGTTGGCTAGGGCTTTCAAACGTCCAGTTAGCCATAGTGGCTCTCATGCCTTGAGCCATATTCCAGCATCAGTTAGCTAAGGCTGTTATGGCTTCTTATAGCTTCATGGCCCCGGGCCATGAAGACCTGGGTTGACTTGGGCTATTAAACTCCAATTTCTGGGTCCAGAGCAGTAGCCTAGTGGCTAAAGTTCTTGCCTTGCACATGCTGAGATCCCATATTGGCTCTGGTTCTGATCCCAGCAACCCTGCTTCCCATCCAGCTCCCTGCTTGTGGCCTGGGAAAGCAGTTGAGGATGGCCTAAAGTTTGCGGCCTGCACCCATGTGGGAGACCCGGAAGAGGTTCCTGACTCCTGGCTTCGGATTGGTTCAGCTTCAGCCATTGCAGCCACTTGGGGGGGGGGTGAATCATTGGATAGAAGATCTTCCTTTCTTTATCTCTCCTCCTCTCTGTATATCTTTCTAATAAAAATAAAATAAATATTAGAAAAATCCAATTTCTTTCTCCAATTACATACCTGCCCACATCACTAGATCCGTAAAAACTTGAATGAAAATATACAAAACACTTTAATGTGTATGATTGAAAAACCTGCACAGTTGAAGAAAAAAAGTCGACCAATTGGGAATTGAAGAAACAAAAACATAATATGTCCATGCACTGGAATTATTTTCTTAGCAAAAAGGAAGGAATGAAAAAAAAAGGATCAAATATAGTTAATAACATAGCTGAATATTTTTTTATAGATTTGCTTGAATTTATTTTTTATTACAAAGTCAGATATACAGAGAGGAGGAGAGACAGAGAGGAAGATCTTCCGTCTAATGATTCACTCCCCAAGTGAGCCACAACGGGCCGGTGCTGTGCCATTCCGGAGCCAGGAGCCAACAACTTCCAGGTCTCCCACATGGGTGTAGGATTCCAAATCATTGGGCCATCCTCGAATGCTTTCCCAGGCCACAAGCAGGGAGCTGGATGGGAAGCAGGGCTGCCGGCATTAGAACCGGTGCCCATATGGGATCCCGGCAGGTTCAAGGCGAGGACTTTAGCCGCTAGGCCTCCGCGCCGGGCTCACTGAATCTTTAAAACACCGTGCTATAGGAAAGAAGTTAGAACCTGGGTTAGACCTGGTGGTGCAGTGGATTATGCTGTTTCTCGGGGCATCTAATCCCATTTTGGAGGGCTTGTGTGTAGACCCTGCTTCTCTGCTTCTGACCCAGCACCCTGCTAATATGTCTGGAAAGCAGAAGATGACAGTTCAGGTGGCTGAGCTCCTGCCAACTCGAGCCAGGCTGTGATGGAATTCTTGGCCTCCGGCTTCAGTGGTTCAACCTATGACAGGCAACTGGGGCGAAACTGGTGGATGGAACATATCTCTTGTCTCTGTCTCTCCCTGCTCCTTTCAAATACGTAAATGGATGCTCCAAAGAAGCAAGTCAGACACAAAAGCCAACACTGTGAGTCTAAGCTGAATTTCTAGAAAAGAGAAATACAGAAAGCAGAAGGAGCGGTTGGTAGCCTTAGGCTGGGGTGGGAGCGGAGGCTGCAGGGAAGCATGACAGAACCATTCTGAGAAATGAAAATGTTCTAATGTGGTGGTGATGGTGGCACAGCTGTGTAAATTTACTAAAACTCATTGAACCATATACTTAAATATGAGCAAAATATATTACTCATAAAATCATGTCTCAAAAATTTTTTTGAGGCCAAGGACTCGTTTTTCTGTTTGCAAAGCACCACATTCAATGTAATAAAGAATGATTTAGACTTTAAGAAAGATGAAGTAGGGCCCAGTGCCATAGCCTAGCAGCTAAAGTACTCACCTCCCACACACTGGGATTCCATATTGGCACCGGTTCTAATCCCAGCTGCCCGGCTTCCCATCCAGCTCCCTGCTTGTGGCCTGGGAAAGCAGTTGAGGACGGCCCAATGCCTTGGGACCCTGCACCCGCGTGGGAGACTTGGAAGAGGTTCCTGGCTCTTGACTTTAGATCAGCTGAGCTCTGGCTACTTGGGGAGTAAATCAATGAACGGAAGATCTTCCTCTCTGTCTCTCCTTCTCTCACTATATCTGACTTTGTAATAAAAATAAATCTTTAAAAAAGAAGAAAGCTGAAGGATACACTATGAAAATACGGAGATTATTTGAAAAGAAGAAAATAAAATTAATCTATTTTAGGAAATAAGTGTAAGCAGGTATTAAATTGGAACACAACTGTTTTTTGTCTCAGGTTCAGCTGAAAATCTCTTGCTTTCTTACAATAGGAAAATAATTTTTAAAAACTCTTTTGAAAATAGATTTTATCTACTTTTTTCTAGGTGTTTCCAGTTAAAGTAAATTTGTGATATATTAATATTATGTTGATCTGGGCCCGGCCCCATGGCCTAGTGGCTAAAGTCCTCGCCTTGAACGCATCAGGATCCCATATGGGCACCGGTTCTAATCCTGGCAGCTCCACTTCCCATCCAGCTCCCTGCTTGTGGCCTGGGAAAGCAGTCGAGGACAGCCCAATGCATTGGGACCCTGCACCCGCGTGAGAGACCCGGAAGAGGTTCCTGGTTCCTGGCTTCGGATCGGCACGCACCGGCCCGTTGCGGCTCACTTGGGGAGTGAATCATCGGGCTGAAGATCTTTGTCTCTGTCTCTCCTCCTCTCTGTATATCTGACTTTGTAATAAAATAAATAAATCTTTAAAAAAAAATTACGTTGATCTTATACCAAGTTACTGATAACATTTCAAATTCTGGTGCACTCATATCAAGGTAAAATACTTTAAAAAAAAAACACATTTATTTATTTTTATTGGAAAGGCAGATCAGATTTATGGAGAGAGGAGACAGAGACAAAGATCTTCCAACCATTAGTTTACTTCCCACATAGCCACAATGGCCAGAGCTGCGCGGATCCGAAGACAGGAGACCTGCAGGAAGCTCCTGGCTCCTGGCTCCTGGCTTTGGATCAGCTCAGCTGCAACAGCTGGAGCTAAGCCAATCTGAAACCAGGAGCCTGGAGCTTTGTCTGGGTCTCCCACATGGGTGCAGGGTCCCAAGGCTCTGGGCCATTTCAGCTGCTTTTCCTAGGCCACCAGCAGGGAGCTGGATGCAAAGTGCAGCAGCCAGGACATGAACAGTCACCCATGTGGGATCCCAGCACTCACAAAGTGGAATATTAGCCAGTTGAGCCACTGCAATGGGGACCTAAAATAATGTTAATATGGAAAAGATTTAATCAAGCTGTATCTAACCAAATAACCAAAACAAACTTTTCTTATACATGAGTTTCCTGACATCCCACTCAAAATTGTGGATTCGTCTTTAGGATCTAGGATATATGGATTTCAAACATTTTTGCACCAAAATAAACTTAGATTTTAATCCCACTCTCTCCTATACTCTGTTCATGTCATCTTCCACTGCCAGTGCTGTGTCCTACCGCGCATGCACCTCTCTCCACGACTGCATCCCACACTAATAACTCCATAAAAACCTTCACACCTATGGCCTCCAAAATGCCTAACCACATGAAACCTACAGACTAATTTCCTACTTTGCTCCAGATTTATTCTATTGGACATAGAATGATGTACAAATAAATCCACCATGTAAATAAATGTTTCAGATTGGACAAGATTCCCTAGGACGGAATCTAACTGGCATGACTTTGGACATTTCCACACCCATTGAATTCCAGCTGAGAGTCAGGTATTGGAGGAAATAACCTAATGGAAATGCTCACTGGTGCTCTGAGACAAGGATTCCAGCGCAACTACTTTATCTAATGGGTGCAGGAAACACCAGGAGGAGGTGAGAAAGTGAGACAAAGAAGGGAAGGCAGTGAATAAAAGGTGTGGTATCAAGCCAGCTAGTACTGGTAATGACTGGAGTAAAATTCCATGGGAAAACTCTGGAAAAGAATACAATACACAGTCCTTAAAGCTATCCCTTCAGAGGGCTGGGAGAATTGCTCTCCATGTAAGGAATCTTGCCCATCACTGGATGTAGACTGCTGGGTTGAAAGTTTAATCCCCAGGCTCTGAGCGTTCTGCCCAGGTGGTTTCGATAATTCTGAAATGTTGTCTCCTACTTAGGTATAAGGCTAAATATTAAGTACTGCCTAACATTTTTTCATACCAATTATTTTAACAGCCATCACTGTAATTATATATTACTTGTTTTATTATTATAAACAAATATTTATTTTTATATATTATACAAAACTGTAATATATTTGTTTATTAATCTAATATCTGTGTCCTGGACTAGACCACAAGCAGGTAATGTTGTGTATTCTTTTTTTGTTTGTTTGTTTTTGTTTTAAAGATTTATTTATTTTTACTGGCAGAGTTTACAGAGAGGAGAACCACTGGTTCACTGGTTCACTCCCCAGGTGGCTTCTATGGCAAAAGCTAAGCCAACCTAAAACCAGGAGCCAGGAGCCTTTGCCAGGTCTCCCATGCAGGTACAGGGTCCCAAGGCTTTGGGCTGTCCTATACCACTCTCCCAGGCCACAAGCAGGGAGCTGGATGGGAAGTGGAGTAGCCAGGATGTGAACTGGCATCCATTTGAGATCCTGGTGTAGGCAAGGCAAGTATTTAGCTGTTGGGCCATTGTGCCAGGCGGCTTGTTCTCTTTTAACACAGCATTTGGCATGTAAATCTGTCAATTTGAATGAATAGCAGGGAATATTTGAAAGGTATTCTCTAGGACTTTTTTTTTTTTGCCCTTCCATATAAAAGAGGAATATGTGACTCCTGCCAGGAGCCAGGGGCCTCTTTTGGGTCTCCTACTTGGCTATGGGGTCTCAATGTTTTGGGTCATCCTCCACTACCTTCCTAGGTCATAAGCAGTGAGCTGGACCACAAATGGAGCAGCTGGGACACAAATTCTCGCCAATTTGGGTTGCCAGCTCTGCAAGGTAGATGATTAGCCAGTTAAGCTATTGCACCGGCCCTGGAAAAAAATGATTAAATAAAACTTTTTAAAAGGAAATATAAATTGTGGGGCTTATGTAGTGGCTCAACTGGCTACTCAATCACCTGCAAGCCCCTGTGTCCCATATGAATGCTGTCTCATGTCCCAGCTGCTGCCCTTTTTTTTTTTTTAAAGATTTACTTATTTATTGGAAAGGCAGATATACAGCAAGGAGGAAAGACAGAGAGGAAGATCTTGTGTCCTGTGCACTGAGTCACTCCCCAAGCGGCTACAATGGCCCGAACTGAGCCAATCTGAAGCCAGGAGCCGGGAACTTCTTCTGGGTCTCTTATGTAGGTGCAGGGTCCCAAGGCTTTGTGCTGTCCTCAACAGCTTTCCCAGGCCACAGGCAGGGAGCTGGATGGGAAGTGAGGCTGCAGGATTAGAACCAGCACACATATGGGATCCCAGCACATGAAAGGCAAGGACTTTAGCTGCTAGGCTATGGCACTGGGCCCCCTGCTGCTGCACTTCTGATCCAACTGTGCTTGTGGCCTGAGAAAGCAGTGAATGATAGCCTAAAGTTCTTGGGAGGTAGCGCCAGCTTTTGGAGCGCTCTCAAAAGCAAGATGTTGTAAGAACCTAAGCCTGAACTCCAAGTCTCTCTGGCTTCCTATACGGAGAAATCCCTCCCTGTCAGATGTGTTCCCACCACTGCCATGTGCCGTGAGTTGAGGCAGGTGTGGGCAAGCGGGAAGCCTGGCCAGAGCAGACAACCTGGACTTCCAGCCTCCCCAAAACTGAGCTAAATAAACCTCTTTTCTTTGAAAAGGGAACCTATGTTAGATCTATTTTGTTACACCAATGAAACACAAACAAATACAATTATTCTAAGGTAATGATTGGTGAGAAGATAAACATACGGAGCAATGGAACAACAAAAAAGTGCCACCCAGCATCACCGGGTTTATGGCAAAAGTGCTAACAGCAGCACAATGAAAGAGTGTGTTTTTTTTAAACAAATGTTGCTGGGTGAATTGGATATGTGCATAACAATGAAGTTGCACCACTTCGCACCACCCAGAAATATCTGTTTTGGGTGGATTGTGTTCTTGCATGTAAAAGACAAAACAGTGAGGCTTTCCAGAAGATAACCTTTCAGGAGGCAAAACTTCTTAAGCAAGACACAGAGATCACTAACCAATAAGACCGATAGTCTTAATTAAAATACAGAGAATTTGGGGTTGGATTCGTAGCACAACAGGGTGAAGTTGTTCTACTGCTTGTGTTGCCGGCATCCCCTTGGCTGTTGCACTTCCCTTCCTGCTCCCTGCTAATGCACCTGGGAAAGCAGCAGCAGATGGCTCGTAGCTGGCCCCTGGGACCCACATGGAAAACCCAGAGGAAGCTCCTCACTTCCAACTTCAACCTGGACCGGCCCTAGCCTTTGCAGCCATTTAGGGAGTAAACCAGCCGGTGGAAGACCTTTCTCTATCTCCTGCCCCCTATAATCCTGCCTTTCGAATAGAATAAAAATATTTTTTAAAACTAAACAGAAATTTTGTTCATCACATGGCACGATTATGGATATAAAAAAGGCCAAGCCCAGGGCAGGAAAAGATCTTCACAGCTCATATAGCCAACAAATATCCTATAGCCAGAAAATATACGGGATTCCTGCAAATAAATAAGAACTTTTTTTGCATTTATTTGATACAGAGAAACTACTTGTTGCTTAACTACAACAGCCTGGGCTAGACTAGAGCTCAGACTGGGAGCTGCAAAGTCAAACCAGGAAGCTGAAGTCAGGAGCCGGAGCTGGGCATCAAACCCAGATACTCCCTCGGGTATTGAACTGGCCAAACATCTGTTCTCAAAGACACCTTTTTTTTTTTTTTTTTTAATGATCAGAAAGACATGAACAGCCACTTCACAAATAGGATATAGTAATGGCCAATAATAAAGTATGTCCTGCATCAATAATTAGATAAATGCAAGCTAACATGATGAGATACCACTATCCACAACGCATACAATGTATAAAATGGGGCATAGCAATATGGATAGCCCAACTTATTCTTTGCCTTCTTTTTCTTAGGAGCAAGCTGCCTTCAGGCATCAACATATACTGTGTCTTCACCCCATCTTCTTTTTTAAAGGCCAGTATGAGTATGCCCTTTGTTGGAAAACCTAGCCTCCAGACTGGCACTGTGGTGCAGTGGCTAAAGTCAGAGCCTGCAGTGCCGGCCATCCTGATGGCTGAACTTCCCATTCATCCTTACTAGTGGTCTGGGAAAGCAGCAGAGGGTGGCCCAAGTCCTTTGGCCTCTACACCCACACTGGAGATGCTGAAGAAGCTCCTGGCTCCTTGCTTCAGCCTGGGGATGGAATCAGTGTGTAGAAAACCTTTCTCTTTCTCTCTGCCTTTTAAACAAATAAATCTTCAGGGAAAAAAAAAATGAAAGGAAAACTAGCCTCCCCAATTATACAGTTTAACATCTGGAAGGTCACTTGCCTGCTTAACTGAATAAGTCAATTCTAAGTCAATTCTTTAACAGCTATTTCGTCAATAATAGGATATGCAGCCTCTTCATTTGATGCAGCTTTTGCCTTACTTCCCAATTATTTCATATTATCTACTGGGTCTCCTTAAGCTCTCAATTAATTATTATATTAGCTAAAGCCATCAGGAAATAAGACAAAGAAAGAGGTAGATGAGAAATCAAACAGAGGACTTCAGACTTCTGGAGTGAGCTAGAAGAGTAATTTTAGGCTTCCTGTAGTCCTTCAGCAAGCACAACCCATATGAATCTTGACCTTGGACTATGAGCCTTATATTCCAAAATCTGGCAGATTTTTACAGTTATGCAATTTGCTTTTAACTAAAGGGGTTCCCTGAGGGTATCTTTAAATCTAGGTCATGTAGGTCTTTCAAATTGGTCAGTTACTAAAATTTACAGTAAGAGGCAAATAGCTGTTTGTTAAGGGCTCTGCCAGCTCTAAGCAAGCATGCATTTCACAGCAGAGAGAAAGCCTTTTAAAACAAACAAACAAACAAACAAAAAACAAATGAGCTCCAGAAAACACAGGTGGCCTCCCCACCCTAAATGGAGGCCACACAGGCATGCACCCCTTTCAACTATGCAAACAATATGAAAAGAAAATTTAAAAAATTTTAAAAAGTATGCCCACTAGCTGCTTTTCAAAGT
Source organism: Ochotona princeps (assembly GCF_030435755.1). Taxonomy (NCBI): domain Eukaryota; kingdom Metazoa; phylum Chordata; class Mammalia; order Lagomorpha; family Ochotonidae; genus Ochotona; species Ochotona princeps. The sequence goes on along the minus strand of NC_080842.1, from coordinate 32,849,017 downwards.
TTGGGTATTTGGCAGGGGATTTCCTTGCTGCATTTTGTAATTTTTCCTTGGTAATTTGTATATATTTTAATGTCACAGATCTGTCTGTTGTTGAAATTTATTACTGAAGTGGCTTCATCTTCCCAATTTATTTGTTCATTAGTCACCTTCCCTTCCCTCATAGCTCTTCAGGTCTCTTTCTTTTTTTTTTTTTATGAACTACACACTACTCATGCTTCTCCCATGTTAAAAGAGACCAAAAAATATTGCAATTTAAACTTTGTAATCACTATAACAATTATGAATGAGCTATTCAACGCATTTTTTATATTTCTGGTACTAACTCTTTGAAATCCCACTGGCATATGCTTAACATGTCTCAAGTCACCTATTAAAGTTAAATTTCATAAAACTTAAGTTTTTATACAACTTTTTTCAAGCATGAAAGTTTTCTTTTTCAAAAAGATTATTTTTTATTGGAAAGTCAGATATACAGAGAGGAAGAGAGACAGGAAGATCTTCCTGTCCAGTGATTCATTCCCCAAGCAGCCGCAACAGATGGAGCTAAGCCGATCCAAAAACAGAAGCCAGGAGCTTTTTCTTGGTCTCCCACGCGGGTGCAGGGTCCCAAACTTTGGGTCGTCCTCAACTGCTTTCCCAGGCCACAAGCAGAGAGCTAAATGTGAAGTGGGGCTGCCGGGATTAGAACAGACATCCATATGGGATTCTGGCACAAGCGAGGCGAGAACTTTAGCCACTAGACTACCACTCTGGGCCCCATAAAAGTTTTCTAATAATTGAGTTCATGCATCAAGTTTTTAAGATTTAAAATAATTGTAATTCAATTAACTATTCAGTTTTTTTTCAGACTCAGTTACCAAATATCATGAGCTAAACACCATATCATACATGGCTACCAGACATCCTACTGCACAGTGCAACTGAAAAAAAAGATACAAAGTACTGACCTAGCATGTCTCCTAGCATCATAATTTATGTAGCATATTTTAATTAGTTTTTCTCTGTCACTGTCTTTTGAAGAAAGAAATACACAGAACTTTCTTAAACAAGTCATTGATGAACTTAGGCCATAACCAGCTAGGTCGACACAAAGCTAACATCCCAAGTGGGCACTGGTTTGAGTGCCACATGCACTGCCTCTCCCTCACCCCCCAGTTCTCTTAAGTGCCTGGGCAAGGAGCAGAGTGCAGCCCAAGTACTTGGGTCTTGTCCCAGGCAGAAGACCTAGGTGAAGCTCCTGGTTCCTTGTTGTGGCTATTTGGCAAATAAGCCAGCTGATGGAAGAGCTCTGTGTTTCCTTCTCTTTCAAACAAACTACACACACACACACATATATATATATATATATATTTTAATAAAATCATTGAGTCAGATCTGAGCACTGAGGGAGCCTGCCTTTCGCTTACAGCGCAGCTAATGTCTACTCCTTAACCAATCAGGGGCCGCCTCAAACAGGCCCATCCTTACTCAATGGTGGCAGGTGTGAATCACAAATGTGCTACCTAAATCCTGACATGTTCCTTCAGTGTCTTGGTGTCTAACGTTTACAAGGGGATGCCAAATCTGTCCCTAGATTTACTCAGTAAGTCTAAAAGCACTTTAAAAAATTACTGCAGGAAATCTATTTTGTACTTGTGTTCAAACAATGGAGTTCTGAGGGCTGGCATTTGGCCTCGCAGTTACCACTTCAGAGGCCCTTCTACCGCCGTTTCAAGTCAGGTCCTGGCCCTGACAATGGACACCATGGAAAGCAGCAATGAGGGCTCGGGTACTTGGGTCCATGCCACCCTTGGGGCCCAGACTGAATTCCTGGCTACTGGTTTTTGCTTGGCCCAACCTCTACTGTTGAGGGAGCATTTCAGAAGGCATCCACTGGATGGAGCGCTCTCTCTCTCCACCTCTGAACTTTTCAAGTATATAAAATATTAAAAAGCAAACAAAACAAACACTGGTTGCTGGTCTTGCATGGTGGCTTAAGCCACCCTCTGAGAAGCAAACACCCCAAATGGCTATGGGTTCCAGACTCGGCTGCTCCGCTTCCCATCCAGCTGCCTGCCAATGTGCCTGGGAAAGCAGCAAAAGATGGCCCAAGTGCAGGGATGCCTGCACCAGCTTGGGAGACCGGTTAGAAGCCACGCCGTTGGGGTCGTTAGGGGGTCAGAACCAGCAGAGAAGCTCTCTCTGTAACTGCCGTTCAAATGCATACACACAGAAATCCTTCCAAAAACCAGTGAGACTGGTAAAGGGTGCCCGGTGACCAGCCACGCCTTTCCTTCTAGCCCACAGGGACGTGCAAGCACACACACGTACGCGCACACACGCACGTACACACCCGCGCGCTCAACAGGCTCCAACAGGAGAATGCGGGGTCTTTCAACGCCTTTGGCAGAGCTAACGTCCGGACGGTTCCAAGGTGCAGGCAAAACGACTGACTTCTCTTTCCTTCAGACGCACTGAAGGAGAAACTGAAAAGGCCGAGTACGGAGGCGTACTGTCAGTCAATAGTTCGACCTCAGGACGCGACATGCTTGTTGCGCCTAACAATAAAACACGGAAGGAGCATGCCCGTTAATCGGATGTCTCAAAGACTGGTCAAGCAGAGGCTGGGGGCCTCCAAGACCTGGTGAGCACAGAGTGACCGAATGAATCCTCCTTGGTTTGTTTTCTAACAGTGCTATTTACCAAAACTGCTTTTGCACGCACGCGAAACGGCTGCGAAACTTTTTTTTTTCCCCCTCCAAACATTCACTTACTCCCTCACCGGCCTTTATGCTTCCCCTCAGAGTCGCCTGACTTCCTCTGAACATCAGCTCTGCGAAATTCCAGAAGCTAAGCACCACCCTACTTGCCGAGAGGGACGGGAGGGTCGAATAACAGCCCGAATCTCCAACCACACACTCCTGTTTTCCCGGTGTTCAAAAAAAAAAAAAAAAAAAGAACCAAAAACGGAGGGAGGCTCCGTCGCGCCGTGCATGTTGGGATTTGTAGTTTGTTCCGCTCGCGAGCCCGCCTGGGTGAGGGCGACTGCTCAGGCCGACTCCTGCAATTCCCATGGTGCGTCACGGCGGAGTGGCAGGGGCGGACGGGGGGCGCGTCGTGCTTGCGCAGGACCAGGGAGCGGAGGGAGGCGGAGGTGCGGGGGTCCGAGTGCTCGGGTGTCCATGTGACAGTGAGCGGGGGGCGTCCCGGGTCCCTGCGCTGCTGCGCTCTGAACGCTGCTTGCCGGCACCGTCCACCGTCCAGCGCCTGCAGGGACCGGCGGGCTCAGGACGCTGGCCGTGTCACCCCCGAACTTGGCGTGCAAGAGTGAATTGCCGCCTTGTGCCCGAGGGACCTGGCGGACAGAGGCGGAGCGGCGAGACCGGTGGGGATTTCGGTCGGCGCCGTCGCCTCGGAGCGCGGAGACATGAACGGCTTCACGCCCGAGGAGATGAGCCGCGGCGGGGACGCGGCCGCTGCGGTGGCCGCTGTGGTAGCCGCGGCAGCCGCCGCCGCCTCCTCGGCTGGAAATGGCAACGGGGCGAGCGCTGGCCCTGAGGTGCCCAGCGCCGGCGCGGTGTCCGCGGCTGGGCCCCCGGGAGCGGCCGGCCCGGGCCCCGGACAGCTATGCTGTCTGCGGGAGGACGGGGAGCGGTGCAGCCGGGCGGCGGGTAACGCCAGCTTCAGCAAGAGGATCCAGAAGAGCATCTCCCAGAAGAAGGTCAAGATCGAACTGGATAAGAGCGTAAGTGACGGCGGGACCGCCCTGTGGGGGCTCCGGCAGCTGGGCTCGGACGAGGGGCGTCGGCAGGGTTCGCGCCCTCTCCTCCCCTCCCCCCACGACCTGGCTGCAGTGCCGTCTCTGTCTTGCAAGGAACAACAAAGTCACTGCAAGTCGCGCCGCCACCCGCAACACGCGCGCACACACACACACTCACGCGCGCGCGCCTGAGCTCCCCTGCGCCCCCCACCCCAGCAGCCCCCCGACCTCCCGCTGCTAGCGTCTCTCCAGCACAGTCTTCCCTCTTCCTCCTCTGCTGCCTTCGGGAATCGAAACAAAGGGTCCCGGGTGCTTGAAGGGCCCTGAGTAGCTTTCTTGGAATGGAGGAGCCTTTGTTTTGCTGCCCGGGCTGGCATTTGGCCCCGGGGAGAAGTAGCTCTGCTAGTCCGGGGAAAGTGGAGGTGTATTGGATCTTGTAACACAGCCTACGAAGGTCCACTCCGGATCCACTCCTGCTCCTCCCGACGCAGAGCGAGACCCTGCGGCTTGCACCGGGGTTCGCGGAGTCAGCTGGTAGCCGAGCAGGGAGCGTGGGGAGCACAGAGCCTCTGTGGTCCTGCCATTCGCTTGGCAGCCATCAGGGTCTCCTCTTCTCTTTCTTTCACTAGCTATGATGTTTTTAGAAATACTCATTGCTACTTTTTGCAGTTCTGGCTGGCAAGAAATGAATTGCAAGATGTCAGAACTTAGCATGCATGCTGCATGCTTTTTTTTTTTTTTAAGACTTTTGCTTGCTCAGCCTTAAAATATTAAAGCCTGCTAACTCAGCCCTTGTTTGTATTTTCTTTTTAAGGAATTAGCTGTCAATATGTGAAGTCTGGAATTTCCAGGGTAGTGACCTGGAAATGCCTATAAAACTTAAAAAAAAAAAAATGTACCACTTTCAGGAGTATGTGTAGTTAGGTTTGGGGGGAAGTTTATTGGTAACACTTCCTGCCTGTTTTAAAACAGCTCTTTAAATGGTGGGCGTGAGAAACTTTGCAGGTGAATTTGAATACTTTCAGATTATTTCGAGTGGAAGATGTATTACAGGTAGTTACGATGGTTTAGCACCCAGAAAAGTTTGTAGTTGAAATTTAAATATAGAATAAGAATTAATAAGTAATTTGGAAAAATGGAGAATTTTATGTCTAGACTATAATTTGGGTAATAAATTAGTTTAGAAGGCCTACTTCATACTACTGAAATTTGCTCTTCAAGCAGAAAATACTGTCAAGTAACAAAACCTCGCAGTCATTATCATCTTCCCTCTTACCGGTTGGAAATCTACCCTGAAACAACCAATTCAGGCCAAACTCTGCAATTTGATGACAAAACCCAGACGGTTGGAATTTCTACTTCGCAGTTCTCGGCCTCTGTCCCTCCCCCAGGTGGCACTGCCCACTTGCTCCTCCCACCCTGTGCAGGGTTGCCAGACGTCTGCTGGAGCAAGGCGAAGGATGTAAGGATAGAGAAACAAGCCGTTGTTTCACCAGTGGCTGTTTTGACCATTTCTAATAATCGTGTGCACCATGTGTATGGACTAATGCGTGGATACCGTGTGCTGTAATAATCAGTGTGTGAATCTGTTTTGTTTCAGGCAAGGCATCTTTACATTTGTGATTATCATAAGAATTTAATTCAGAGTGTTCGGAATAGAAGGAAGAGGAAAGGGAGTGATGACGATGGAGGTGACTCACCTGTTCAGGATATTGATACTCCAGAGGTAGGTGAAAGTCTCTGTGTTTAATGTTAACTTCTGAGAAGGCCATTTGGAAGCTTTTAGAAAAGCAAGTAAGGGAATTCTTTGAACTTATAGAACATTTGAGAAATCTGGAAATGAAAGCAATTTTAAATATAGCCAATTGGCAGTTACACAGTTTGACTTGCTATATTTTCAGTTGACAATTGCTACAACTGTTCTATAACTTCCTTTTTTTAACACCACCAGTAGTCTATTTATCCCCCAAAGGTTAAAGTGTTTAATACTTTATAGTTTTGATTATATAAAAGGCTTTTAAAAGCAATGGAATTAACTTTTATTATGGTACAGTTTCAATTTTGTTCCTGAAACTATCAATGGTAAATTTCCTAATAATCGTATAGACTAATTTGCATATGTCTTTTTCTAGGTTGATTTATACCAGTTACAGGTAAATACACTTAGGAGATACAAAAGACACTTCAAGTTACCAACCAGACCAGGACTTAATAAAGCACAACTTGTTGAGGTATGTATATTTATATGTACATATATATATATGCCTTAAGTTATTAGCTTCCTTGTTTGAACAAACAAGAAATCATTAAATGCTAATGAAATTATTAATGAAGTATGTTATGGAACACATTAGTTAGAAAGGTCGAAGTTATTTAGAGGAATCTAGTTGCCTAGGAATGTTGTCTGCCTTTTAGGAGGTTGCTTTATGTGATTCAGTGACTGTGCAGTATAAACATACATAACACCTTCTTTTAAAATACTAAATTTTTGTTTTCAGTCTAGCGATCTGTTTTAAAATAACATTTGACTAGTAAACATCTAGTGAATAGCTAATTAAAGCACAAGTCCACCAGCGGGTCCATGAACATTATTTCCATAACTAGTTGATTTAGCAGTTACAAAATTGTTCTCATTGATATTAATTTGTTTTATGAAAAGCACCTATGTTTTCACAATTCAAAGAGGCAAAGCCTTTTCAAGTTTTTACTTCCGTCGCTTTGGCACAGCTTTTCCTGTCCTTAGTGAGTGTTGAAAAGTTGACCACGTGGTATGTGTGTGTATTCTCTTCAGGAAGTAATAGAACCAAGAAAACTGTATCTTGTTAAAATTGCTTGCAGGTTTATATATGGGTTTGTATCATCTATAATCATACTTACACTTTGTAACCTAGGACAAAAATGTGCACATATGTATGTGTGTGTGTGTGTGTATATATATATATATATATATAAATACATGTTGGAAGGAATAAAAATGAATGGAATTGACAATTTGACAAAATATTTTCTGATACTGTTAAAATAATGTAATAACTGTTTAATCAGAATCTTGCCTTTATTTCTTGCCTGGACAATACAAACCTATTTTTTTCTTTAAATTTGATTTAAAAGATGTAGCCTTTGTTGCATTATAAATTGCACAAATACAAACATTGCCTTCCATGATGAAATATATTAGGTACTAATTAAGTGAAAACACCTCTGTTTTGGGACAAATGATAACCTAAGACCTAATTAATTTTATTGCTCTTAAGATATTTTTTAAATGCATAAACTTCAAATTGGAATTTTGTTGACAGTGTATCATTTACAGCATTTTGAAGCTATTTTCTTTTTTTAAATGTAAGAAATTGCCCTGAGTATTATGAATTAATTAGTCAAGATTGCAGATATTGACAGGTTAACAAGCAGTAAGAAATAAAACACATTTAAGAGATTCCAGAATTGAATGACATGTTCTTCAAGTTTCTACATTATTGTGTCAATGAACTTTTTCTTTTAAGAAATGTTGTCTCTTAGCGTGTAGAATGCTTATGAATACTTCAGTCTAGTTTACTTCTGCCAGTACTTGTGGTGCTTAGGTTAGAATAGCACATGATGAGCAGCGAAGCGGGTAAGCGTTCATCGGTAAACGCCACTTTCGCCTCCATTTTCCATTCGTAATTTTTCTTCAGAAATATTTTTAAGGAATCTTAAAGAATACTGCTGACAAGTGAACTAGTGAGCTTAAGTTACGGCAAATGTGCTAGGATACTTCAAAAACATCATGGGAAATAGAATAAAGTTCTTTTTGGTATTAAAAATAGTGTTGAAATCCATGTGGTTTTTTTTTCATAACATGCATTATCCATGAACTTTTTGAAGACTCTCATATTTGCAGGATATTTCATGGTTTTGTTTTTCTAGTACTAAAGTTGTTTCAGTTTTATTTTTGTTTTCTCTATAACTAGGTTAAAAATCATTGCGGGCATAAGAAATGTTTACCTTTTAAAAGTTAAATAAAAGAAATATACTCTCCAACAATTGCATGTTTGAGTGGGCCAAAATTAGAAATCTCTTGTAAACTCTTAACAGCATATTATTCTGTTTTTCATCCATTGTGTATTTTGTTTAATACATTGTAATTTTTAAAGAAAATAGCTCTTAATAATACTTTTTTCTTTTGAAGAACTATATCTTTACCTTCTTCATAAAACCTGTTAGTATCTAAAACTTTATTATTATTATTATTTTCTTCGTAGATAGTTGGTTGCCACTTTAGGTCTATTCCAGTGAATGAGAAAGACACCTTAACATATTTCATCTGCTCAGTGAAGAATGACAAGAACAAGCCGGAACTCAAGGTTGACAGTGGTGTGCACTAGGAGAGATGGAACTGCACCTCCACTGGGATGTTCAGACGTGGCGGCTGTTGATTGTAGAAACATTCCTGGTGTATTTTTTCTACAGAGGATTTTCTCTGGTTTTATTTTTTTTGTTTGTTTCTAACTCTAATAACTAGTTGGAGACTCATGTAAAATGAGTTTTCCTAGATTAAAAATATTTTAAATAAAAGTTATTACTATTATAGTTGCTTCAGTGAATTTGTTTTGTGAAACTTCACTTTTCTTTTTAACTGACTTTTAGAGATCCATATCAGTTGAGATTTTCATGTTAACATCCTTCATTTTATAATTTTTTTTAATGCTAAGAATTGAGCAGGTTAAGAAGAAAGAATAAATACAACACGTTTGCTTTTTCAAGGACAGTCTTTTTTGGAACTAATGATATCCTAATTGCATTATTTTAAAAAATATGGTGCCAAAAGATTTCAAAAATAGACTTCTGTTGCAACTTCTTTTTTATTGTTAATATTATTGTTACGTGATAGAGTATCAGGAAAAATAAACGGTTTAATTTATATTCCTGCCCATTTTGAGGGAAGACTTAAGGTGCCTGCAAAGATTAAAAACAGTGCTTGGGCCTGGCCCAGGTGACTGCCGCTGACGTCTGGGGAGTGAACCAGTGGGTAGAGCTCAGAACTGCATTCAGGTCTCCCGCGTTGGTGGCCGGGGCCCAAGCAGGGAGGCATCATGCCCCCTCCTAGCACATGTTAGCAGGAATCTGCATCAGAAGCAAGGTAACCAGCACTTGAACATTCACCTGCACAGGGACTTCTGGCATCGCCTTTGACAGCTTGAGCCAATGTCCTGCAAAGCCTGCCCCTCTCAGGATTTTATCAAACATATTTTAATCTTTGTTTTCTGAGATTGTATTACTTGGCTAAATTCTTATGTTACCCATCAAATTTATACCTTGTTTCGTGAAAACAGAAATAGCTGCAGTAAAGTGTTCTGATCTGAGATCATGCTGAACATTTTAGGCTGAAGATAGGCCAATAATACAGGTTTTAGTTTTCAGATTCTTGGACCTGATAATTCTTTGTTGGTTAGGGGGGCTCAGTATGTATTGTAGGGATTAACAGCATTCTCGAAGTTTACCCACGAAGTGCCAGTAGCTCCCAAAAATGTGCCAACCACAAATACCTGTAGAAACTGCCAGACATCCTGTAATGATAAAATCATCCTGGCTAATAATGTACTTGAAAGTACTACATGTAAAATACTGGTTCATTAGAAAAGAAGTCTAGACATTTTCAAGTACACTGATAACTAAAAAGTATGATGAACATAAAGCAATTGGCCATTGTTCTGAGACCATTCAAGTACTTACTTTCTACTCTTTATTCATTTATTTATTATTTTAAAATTCAGAGAAACCAATTTCCCGTTCACTGATTTTTCCTCCTAATGGAGCAGCTGGGGCTGGGCCATGTCAAAGCCAGGAGCCTGGAACTCAATCCAGATCTCATGGATGGCAGGGTGCCAAGTGCCTGCTGTTTCCCAGTGTACACGATATAGCAAGCTTGATTCAGAAGGCCCAGACCTCCCCCTGCACTTATGACTTAAGTTCGTGTAGGAGGAAGAAAGTATACTGAATATATAGCAGGGCCTCAGATAATATGAGTTACTTGATAGCTAACAGAGTAAAACTTCCTGAAATAGATTTTTTTATGAAAGTAAGCTCTACATTATTTCTCTATATACAGCCATTTTAAAGTATGTTGTATGCACAACGTTTTACAACTGCCAGCTGTAACTGCAAAACTTCATCACTCTGGAAAAACCCATTTGTAATTATTTGTATTCTTCCTTATCCTCATTCACTATTACACTCTAAACATTTTTGGTCTCCATGGATTTGGATGTCATGGATATACAATGAGAATCACAGCGTAGGTCCTTTAATTTCTAGCTGCTTTAGCATGTCTTCAAGGCTCAGCTATATTGCGGTATACGTCAGTGCTTCATTTCTTTCCACGGTAGGAAGTATTCCATTGTATGGTGTATATCACCATTTGGTGATCTGTTCATCTGTTGATGAGCATTGGGTTTCTACCTTTGGGCTATTGTAAATAATGCTGCTATAAATATTCTTGTGTAGGTTTTTCATCTGTCTTAGGAATATCCAGCAGTGTCCAACCATTGACTCACGCAATAATTTCGTGTTAAACTTTTGCAGGAACTTCCCACCTCTTCCTAGTTGTCCCGTTTTTACATTCCCATCAACAACATAAGGCTCCACTGTTCTACTAGCTGTATTTGCGTGTGTGCGTGAGTGTGTGTGTGTGTGTGTGTGTGTGTGTAACGCCTTCCTGTTGGAGAATAGTGATATCTCACTGGGATTTTGATTTTGTAAATCATTAATAACAATATTGAACATCTTTTCATATGCACATTGGCGCCTGCATATCTTTGGAAGAGTGTTTATTCAATTGTATTATTTATTGGTTTTAAAAATATGTATTTTTTTGGAAGGCAGAGTCAGATCCTGTCCAACACTGTTCAAGGAATGCCTGTGGATGATTAGAAAAGGAGGAATTTTATGAAGGATAGGTGACCTATTCAGTAATTTTACTGGCTAACCTAGTTCTCAGCAACAAAGGACTTATAGAACGAGAGCAGAGAAAGTAAAAAACACAGACGTTGCTATCCAGTAAGCATTTAGCATTTATGAGTTCCCTGAATTATACAGTTGTGTAGATCAGCTGAGTAGAAGTTCACTTTTTTGAATAGAAGTTCACTTTTTTAAAAGAAATACTGAAGATAATGGTATCATACAATGTAGTGATTAAAATTGGGTACTAGAATAAAAGTGTCCATATTCAAAACTTAGTTCTGCTCACTAATGATGTAACCTTAGGTCAACTACTTAATTTTTCCCAATCTTGGCATTCCTTTTGCCTATAGAACAGGGTAGACAGTACCTGTCTTTTTCATTTGTTGCAAGACAATGTTTAGAAAAAGACAACAATTTAAGCAAAAATCTTAGTTGTCTCGTAACTAAAATCTCTTGGAAAAACAAGAGATCTGTTTATTAGTATGATTGAATGAAATGCTTGCTTTTAATGACCTAACGACTAAGTCAGAAAAAGTTGTGTCAGTGTAAGTTGTTTGGACATGTGTTTTTGCATTTATTTAGCAGCACAAAGAACATGGTTTGCTTGCATAGTAATTCATTTCTAAGAACGTAGTTGGATTTCTTAGTATAATTCTGACTTGGGCATTCATCCTGTAGGAAGTCCTATTATTTGAAAACATGCTCTGACTTGTGTTTTTGAAGACTTTAATAGAAACAAGTATGATCACTCCAAGATTGTTAGTCCAACATGGTGACACTTGCTGGACACTGAATAAATACTATATAATGTTCTGAGTACATTAATAAGCAAAACAGGGATCTCCAAGGATGTATTTCAATATATAGTGTCACTTTGGCTCACAAGAGGATTTCTCCCGGATTACCTGTGTGTATGGTATTTCTCAAACTTTCCCTCTTCTGAAACCACCCTCTGCTCTGTAGCAGGCTTCTTATTTTAGAAATACTTATTTGTTCTAATTTTTACACATTTGTTAGTACACAAGTGCCATGAGGGCCAGTTCATATTATTCATTAGTATATTCCCAAATCTTAATAATGTCCAAAAATTAGCACTCATTTAATACAGCTTAATTGAAAAGCTTTCTGAAATTACTTCTGCTGGCCACCATGAACTGATGTATGCTTAAAACATACGGGCAAGCTCCAATACTGTCTCCTCTAATAACATCTTTTAGAAAACATCATTTAAAGCACCTGTTTATTTTAAAATTCATCTGACTAAATTTGCATCCTACATGTGTTTCTTTTAATGTGTGCTTCGTTTTTCTCAACACAAAGTGATACTTGGATACATGAATCATGATATGAAGCATATAGCTGAGTGTAGTGGGTGGGTTTTGGAATTGCGATTCTGACCTGATTTTGAGCAAATACATTAAACTTGGGTTGCCATGTAAAAATGAGGGTGAGAATATTTGTATTGAAAGTTTTTGTTGTTTGCTATGAGAATAAAATTGAAAATGTACTTAAGTACTTGAAATATGTAATAGGCACTCAAGCATGGGTTCTCTTTTTTTCCTTCTTACTAGAAATCTATAGCTGGCTTTCCAAGAAGCTCAATTAATTTCATGGCTCTTCCCTAAATGAATCTAAGTTTATACAATCAATAATTGCCAACTACAACCTGAAAGTATTCTTAATCTTTGAAAATTATGGATATTCATCTGGAGCACCAAATTTTTCAATGAATATGTTAGATGAAATTTTGTAGCCAAATTTCAAACCAATGTCAATAATATGACCAGAATAGTTAACTCAAATTAACTTTTATTATTACTGTTTAATCAAATTGCCCAATACAGGTAAGAATTTGTTGAATCTTTGCTTTATTGCACAGAATAGAAGCTGGAAATACAGTGAGGCTGATGTAGTACAGTTTGGGGAAGTCAGAGACGGCATTCTCCCGAAAACATGAAGATTCTCAGTGACTGTTGCAAGGAATCACAAACGAGATCTTTGGCCCAAAGAAGACATCTCTGAAAAAAAGTAGAATATAAATTAAATTCTGCCGAAAGCTAAAAAATGTACTAGTCTTTTCTTGGTTAAAACTGGACAGTAATTTTTAGGGTTTCAGATGTGGCTGTTCTTTATAGATAAATAATAGTACAGAGGAATGAGAGGACTTGGCAACAAGAGGAACAAAGTCCAAGAAGGTAACCAAATCTACTCTGCCTTCATCTGCCACTGATACTATACTGTCATCACGGTATTAAGAAAGACAAGGATGAAATACTTTCAGAACCTCCTTATCAAACAATTTCATTTCTTTCGTGGAAGGAATGGATTGTGAAGCTTATATATGCAGGTTAGAAAAAAATCAATTTTAAGGAAGTCTTTAAATATATTTCTATTTTTATAGCACGTCTCCTCTGGTTGGAAAGATTACATTATGATAATACATTAAAACACATGGGACATTATTAAATCTTATGTATGTACAAAGCGACATTAGGATTATGTTTTACTAGAAATGTACTTAGTAAGGTAAATATTTTGTTACTGGGAAAACTTCCCAAGTCAGAGACAAATTTCTTAGGTAAAGCCACAATACTGTCTTTCTCCATTAATACAGATAACCACAAATCCATTTCAACAATTTGGTTTCAAGTCATATAATAACCAAAAGCAGATGTGGCATTTTAGTATTAGTTTACATTTATTCCATTTGTGTAATCCTTTCATTGGGTTGATTAACTAAAGTTGTTAGTTCAATTGTTCTTCAAGGTGCTTTTCAAATTTTACCATGCATCAGAATTGCTTAGAGGGTTTGTTAAAATAAAATTGCTGGACAGTTTCTGATTCCAAAGCCAGCCATGAGGGCCAAGGATGGATGGGTATTTTTTAATAGCTCATTTAATGCTGAAGCTGCTGTTCTGGAAACTACATTTTGACAATCAACAGGCTTGGCAGGAAGGCGATCTTGTCTGAAGTGGAGTAGCTGCATTCCCGTTCTTGCACTGGTACTGGGTAGTTATGTGGGATAGTACTGGTCATTTCAACTTTTCGCGCCTTTCCTTTGCAAGATCATTATATCTGCCTTTCCACCCCCAGGTTTCTTGGAGGAATAAAAATATGATAATATATAGATATTGCCAGTAATTTGAAAAGGTTAGTTTCAGTAAGAAATTTGTATCTGAGGGATTCCTTAAAACCAGAGGAAGCAGATTCTAAAATCAAGAACCAAAAATATTTACTGATTTTCTACTATTGTTTTAAAATGAAAATAAACTTACTTTCCAATTTAGTCTACCTTCAGTATAGAATAGTGGTAGATAAATTCTTGTGAAATTTAATTTAGTTCAGTTCTGGTAACTTGTATGTAAAACTGGGAAATTTTCTTTAGACTCTTACTAAATTTTTCTGGTCTGTTTGTTACTTGATCCCATTCCCTGGATTTAATATTTCAAATCTTATTGGTTTTCTAATTGCTTTAAGATGAAAACTTTGAGGATGACTTTGCTATCAAGAATTTTTTGTGTGTGTGTGGTAAGCATCAGATGAATCTAGAATACATTGAATTTCCTGGATTTCATTTTTAAAAATTATTTTCATCCAAACCCTGTTTCTTAAAAACATTGAGTTTCTATACAATGGTAATGATTATAGAAAATAGTTGGATTTGAGTAGAATTTTATTGGAAGGGATGATCAATTTCAGCAGACTTATTATGATGGAGGTAATCTTTGGAAGAGTGGTTGTACATACATTTCAAAACAGTACAGTTTGTGATTTCCCCATCCTTACTTGGGGCAGCATAGCAACTCGCTGAAATTGCAGTAGCACATCATCTCACATTCCGTCCCAGCCCAGAAGTGATCCTGCACGTCTACGTCAATCCTTGCCAGGTCAGCTACTCCTTCTGGAAGGTTGTGACAGTCGCGATCTTGTAGTATCTTTCTGTAGCAAGAAAGGCGATTTGCTGGCATGGCTTGGACTCCCAGCAGCAGAGTTAGTCCAGCAATGACAGCAAGTGCTGTAAATTTCATTTTGGCTTTTGGTCCTGAGATTAAAAAGAAAAAAAGAAAGAAAGAAAAGAAACATGTCAGTTTCTGCTTTACAGAAATTATCTGAAAATAAAGGTCTACAGCATTCTTGGGGTCTGGAGCGGTAGCCTAGTGGCTAAATTCGTCCCCCTGCACGCGCTGGAATCTCATATGGGCACCAGTTCATATCCCGCCACCCCACTTCCCATCCAGCTCCCTGCTTATGGCCTTGAAAACAGTTAAGAATGGCCCAAAGCTTTAGCACCCTGCACCCGCATGGGAGACTTAGAAGAGGCTCCTGGCTACTGGCTTTGCATCAGCTCAGCTCTGGCCTTTGTGGCTACCTGGGTAGTGAATCAGCAGAGGGAAGATCTTCCTCTCTGTCTCTCTTCCTCTCTCTGATTTTCCAATAAAAAAAAAAAAAATCTTAAAAAAAAAAAAAAGGTTTACAGCATTCTCAAACTCTTAGAAAGAATGGGAGTGGTCTTTTCTGTGTTCTTCTTTCAAGTTTTCAAAGTGCAGTCTTATGACCATCTATCAAAAAAATGACTTGGAATATTTCTAAAAATTCAAGTACATAGGCTTCACCAAAAAATGTTAAAGGAGAAATGCTTGGGATGAGGGTTGACGGTGGTGATGAAATTCAGAATCTGTATTTAGCGAATACCCAAAGTCAAGTTTTTTGTACATTCAATAGAGACTAAACTCTTTGGAAGGTAGTATTAACTGAGGTGATGGATTAAATGTGGAGACATCCTACTGAAGTAGGGGTAAAGGGTGGAGATGTCTTCTAGCTACTTCCTCCTGAAACAGGGCCTCGTTTGGGGGTCCCTGGAGGTGTGCAATCCACAGAGTGATGGTTTGGGTCATCCAAGTTGCTGTGACGTAAGTTGGTCGTCATACAAGGTTGCATATTCGGGGCCATCTGGGGTCTGAAGACCCCTTTTGAAGTCAGGCCACGTGGCTCCAGTCTAAGTCTTTTTCATGGCCCAGGAAAAATATGTTACTGGAAAAACTCTATGGTTTATTTCCTCAGTTTAATATAGAAATAAAAAGCTGGGAACTGGTTGGAGACAGAGAAGTTTTATTTGCAAAGTGACCAGGTACGAAGAGGGAAGCGGAAAGTCTTTCCAAGATAGAGCCAGGAGGTGGGGTGTCTCTTGAAAGGAGAGAAGGATAGACACCAATAAACAAACTTTTTAAAGAACTGAAGTTCTTCCAAAAGTTCGTGGAAAGCTGGAATTAAAAAATACGTTTATTTGGGTGCAAAAAAACCTTGAAATCTTTGCAGTTTCTTCATAATATGTATATGTATTTTATATATTTATTTTATTTTTTCTTTTTATTCTTTCTTTGTTTTTTGTTTTCATTGTTTTTTTTGTTTGTATTTTATATGTTTATTAAGAAAATTTTTTTTGCACAGAAATAAATTCAAGCTTTTAATTCTATTTTCCATAAGCTTTTGGAAATACTCTCTCTTCTTAAAACAATTTTATTTATTTTTTAAAAGATTTCTTTTATTTTTGCTGGATAGGCAGATATAGAGAGAACGAAATACAGAGAGAAAGATCTTCCATTTGCTGGTTCATTCCACAAGTGGCTGCAACAGCCAGAGATGAGCCAATCTGAAGACAGGAGCCAGGAGCTTCCTCCAGGTCCCCCAAATGGGTGCAGGGTCCGAAGGCTTTGCATCATCCTCTAATGCTTTCCCATGCCACAAGCAGGGAGCTGGAAGCAAGTGGAGCAGCTGGGACACAAACCGCGACCCCTATGGGATCCTGGTATAGGCAAGGTGAGGATTTAGCCACTGAGCCATCGTGCTGGGCACTTCTTCATTCTTATTACCACTATTGAGTTAGCCAGTGAAACCAGTCATCTTGTTAGTCCTACCCATGTGTCTTTGCTTTACTTTTCTCACCTCTTCCTTTTGTGTTGGTTTATGATGGACTGTGTCCTCTAAGAAGCCTCTCCCCACTCAGAGTCTCCTTCGATTTGTTCCCTTGGTAGCTGTTATAATTTATGCTTCAAGAACTGGTCATTTGACTAATTAATGCTTTGCTGTTGTCAATATTTTTCATTATCCAATTAAGCATATGAAGAATGTAGACAAAACTGAATGTGGGGGAGTGAGGAATTCACAGAGAGACAATCATTTAGTGAACTTCCTTGTAGACAGGAAGGAAGATCTGAGATACTCCTCAAATACCCTACATGACATGATAAGCGGTGCATATTATAAGCAGTGTCTATTTTATTGAATATATTGGCAACTATTGGAAGATATCGATGGGATTATAACATCACCTGATTTGTGTCCTTAAAAAAAAAATTCTGGCTCTGTGAAGATGTGTTGTCCTGGGACAAAACTGAAATAGAAGACAATAGGCTTTTAAAAAAAGATTTATTTATTTTTATTGGAAAGGCAGATATACAGAGAGGAGGAGAGACAGAGAGGTAGATCTTCCCTCCAATAGCTCACTCCCCAAGCGGCTGCAACGGCCGGAGGTGAGCCAATCCGTAGGCAGGAGCCAGGAGCTCTTCCAGGTCTCCCACGCGGGTGCAGTGTCCCAATGCATTGGGCCGTCCTCAACTGCTTTCCCAGGCCACAAGCAGGGAGCTGGATGGGAAGTGGAGCTGCCGGGATTAGGACCCGCACCCACACGGGATCCCGGCGCATGCAAGGCAAAGACTTTACTACACTATTGCGCTGGGTCCGACAATAGGCTTTTGATAGAAACTAGAAGAAAGTATGAGGCAAGAAGAAAAAATCAAGATGATTCTTAGAGTTTTGAACCTGAGGCACTGTAATTTATTCAGCTGAGGGAGAATTGGAAAAAGCCAACTTTGAGGGAATTGAAGACAGAGGTTTTGAACAAGTTAAGCTTGAGATGCCTATTTTTTTTTTTAATGAGACATTAAATAGTTGAATATGTATTTGAAAGTCAGGGCTATAAAGGTTAAATTTAAGATTAATTAAGATATTTATTTGGTAGACTTTATAGATATAGACTTCCTTCCTGTTTACAAACACAAAAACAAGTACAGCCAAGGAAGAGCTGAAGCAAAGGACTGAAGGCTGGAGAAACCCAGTATGCAGACGAGCAGAGCAAGGGCCAGCATCATGGGGGCAACGACTTTAAGTTCTGTGTTGTAACACTCAGAGCACCTGCTTCAATGCTAGGCTCAAGGTAAGTGTTTATAAAACATCCACTGAAAGAGCAAATAAAGAAACTGCTGGAAAGGTAAGTAGGTATGTTACCCTGCCGTGTCCACATCACCGCACAAAATAGTGTTTCTGCTGTTGTCTTTGTCACATACTATGATGGAAAGTTCCATACCCGGTAAGCACTTGGTGGCAGATTTTTTTTAAACACTTTATGAAATATATGTTTTGACTGAAGCCTTCTTTTATTCCTTTACTAAAGTGCAGATAAACAGCATTACTATTATTTAGCAAATGGAAAAATGAGCCAGTATGTTGCTGGCATGCATTGGTTGGTTTTTCAGTCTTAATCTTTGGCAATCCACCAAACCATGTATTTTCAAGTGCCAACAAGAGATGACTTTGGCCAATTTGAGACAAATTACTTTTTTTCCCCTGTTTCAGTTGAAGTACATGCTGTTAAAATTCAACCAGGGAATCATCCAAATTACCAAAAGAACAGATTAAAACTGAAGATTAACGAAATAAGAAGAAAACTTTAGGTAGCTAGCTCTCAATTTAAAGAATTCAATTTCATGAGATCGACATTGTTAACTTCTGTCATATAATACCATTCATTTCCCAATAATGATGTAGTTTTTTTAAAGAAAATCAATGCAGAGGTTACAGAATTCTGAGCAAGACATTTTCAATTATACAGCAAACCATTGGCAACATTATTTGGCAATAAGTTGCAAATTTTGATTCTGTTAAGGTACTTAGCACACTCAAGTTTTTGAATGGCTGCAGTTAAATGGAAATTTTAAAAGAAAAATTACCCCTGTTTAATGGCCAAAGCTAACAGGGTAATGTAGTTGAAGGATTCCGATATTTGGGGTGCAAAACTGATGTCAGTTCTGGGAACAGGCAGTGGAATGCAATAGGGCTGGTGAATTAAGCAGACGGGGAGTCCAATTTCTGATTTCTTCCAAAAAGCCGAACTAGAGAAGCAAAGTTGCAAAATCAAGTGGAAATTCCAACCCGGCACTTAAGGTTTGAAATATCAAAATCGCTGTTGAAAGAAATTTAAATTGTTGCCCAGTCTGTATTGTTTACATGTATTTTTCTTGGAAGATGGAAATCATTCTGATTTATAAAATTCTCTTTTTCTTGTTAACGGAGAAGGGGTTTGTGTTAGAACGACAGATTCCTGAAGTGAAATGTCTCCAAGTGTGTATTACAAGAATGGAAATGGTGTTAGAACGTGGATAAGCCTTTGAAGGATCATTCAAGCTGACACATCAGTCTATGTACTCCAAAAACCTTCATCAGTGGAAACATCAGCCTAATCCTGCCTGTGATTTGCTGGCAGGTCGTAAGGGCATGCTAGAAGATAATATTAATACACAGCTTTGCATCATCCTGCTCATCTTCCTGCCTACAGTAAAGTCAGCATCACTGGAGAAAAGGATTAACATTTGAGAGAAATTTTCTCAGTTTGAGGAAACTAAGTGAAGAAATGTCCAGGAGTTTTTCTAGGCCCCAGGGTCCTAGAGGGAAGAAGTGCCCCCTTTATCTAAGCAGTACAGGCGCGGTGTTGTATTCCAGGAGGGGCTGTGGGGGGCCGTGGCGGGGGCCAAGGACGAGGCCAATGAATCCCCTCTGTGTTACACATTCATACTACTTTCTTTTCAGGAATCAGAATTTTGAAAGTTGAAAAAATTGTTTTGCTTAGACATTGCCTTTAACTTTGAGTTGAGTAGCTAGAGACGTAACTACTGCATTTTTAAACAACCTGAATACACTCCACCATCCTCACAGGCTGAAGGATGGGATAATAAATCCTGTCGTGTGGAACTAGAGACAGTGGAATTGGGCATTAGACGAACAACAGGAAGGACTCTTCTTCTTTTTTAAACCTTAGATTAAATTGTTTTCCTCGACAAGGAACATGCTAATCTCTTTTCATCTGCTCCTTTCCCTTTATCGAGGAAGCATCATCTTTTTCAAAGTGCTTGTACCATCTCCTCGGAGGCTATTTCAGCTGCCTTTCCCTTCTGAAGCAACATAACACACATTCCTGCTCCCATCTATAGTAGCAGTTTGGAACAGAATAAATGGCATAAGACGCTCTTTACAGAGAAAAAAAAAATTACCTACCTTTTTCTTCTTGCCTTTTGGTCTCCCTGGCGGAGGAAATCTTAAATGCTCCAACTCACTGTGTGAGTCTGGGCAGAAGAAGGGAGGTGCTGGCTCCTTACACACGCCTCTTTGTCTGCCTTGTCTGCTGCCTGGGATTGACAGACTCACTGCTCCAGCCAGGACCAGGGCAGAAGGGGAGCGCGAGCAGACAGGGCTGCAAAGACTGCCTCCCTCGGAGTCTTCCAAACCAGGAGAGCGCACACCAAACAGCTTCTTTATAGAATAATAACTGGTCTATACAAGAACCTCAGGGAAGCAAACCTTGGAGCAATAAAATATGAAATTTGAGGGATTTAGAAAGAACACAGTGTAATCTTTTTTTTTTTTTTACCGTAAGAGAAGTGTGTGTGTGTGTGTGTGTGTGAGAGAGAGAGAGAGAGAGAGGGAGAGAGAGAGAGAGAGAGGGAGGGAGAGATGAAAAGGGGATGGTTAGCATTACTTGGGAAGACAGCTGAGGACATCTTTTCCTTTTCGATTTCTTTGCATTTTATCACTAAGTTTTCTTATTACCTGCATCTCCTGTAGTATTTTGGTAGAAGAGATATTCCTTCCAGTTTTGACCTAAAAATCATTACCAGTGATGGAGGGCAAAAATGAATGACTGAAACAAAACAAAACATTTATTCTGTGTCTCAGAAACATAGGCTCAAGAGGAACTTTTAAAAAAGATTTATTTATGTTTGTTACAAAGGCAGATTTACAAAGAGAGGAGAGACAGAGATGGAGTTCTTTCATCCGCTGGTTCACTCCAGGAAAGGGCCAGTACGAAGACAGGAGCTAGGAGCTTTGATCTCCCACAAGGGTGCAGGGCTCAAGGACTTAGACATCCTCTGCTGTTTTCCCAGCTCATTAAGGGGGAGCTGGGCTGGAAGTAGGGCAGTAGGGACTCAAATGAGTGCCCATATGGATGCTGGTGCCACAGACAGAGGCTTAGCCTGAAATGCATGGCATTGGTTGCTCAAAAAAATTTCGCTGTGTTTGAGACAACTGTACTTAGATTCTGACATGTATTAGCTAATCTGCTAATTTTGTTTTTAAAAAATCCAATTAGGAGTAGTGTTCTGGGAATTAGAAATATTCTTTTCTTTTTTTAAAAGATTTATTTGTTTCTTATTGGAAAGGCAGATGTACAGAGAAGAGGAGACACAGAGAGGAAGATCTTCCATCTGTTGCTTGACTCCCCAAGCAGTTGCAACAGCCGAAACTGAGCCTATCCGAAACCAGGAGCCCAGAGCCTCTTCCAGGTCTCCCACACGAGTGCAGTGTCCCAAGGCTTTGGGCCATCCTAGACTGCTTTCTCAGGCCACAAGCAGGGAGCTGGATGGGAAGTGGAGCTGCCGGGATTAGAACCGGCACCCATAGGCAAGGACTTTAGCTGCTAGGCCACGCCGCCAGGCCCTGGAGAGCTTCTTTTCACTGATTCACCCAGATTCCCCCAACAATTGAGGTTGGGCTAAGCCGAAGTTGGCAGGTGAGGATTCAGTTCAAGTCTCCCACTTGAGCCACTCCTGCTGCCCACCACGGTGTGCACTGGCAGGAAGCTGAAGTCAGGAGGGAGCAAGAGCTCACAGCCACACACCCTGATGCGGCTCAGAAAGACCCCGAGCGGCATCTTACACTCCGAGTCAAATGCCTCAGTCAAAGCTCGTGTATTCTTCCTTATATGCGAATAGGAAACTGAAAATCAATGACATCTCCTTTCCTTCTTTCAACTGTTTCTACCCCAGACACATAATTTAGCATCCAGTACTTCCAGATTTGCCCTCTCTCTCCTCTGCCGGATTACTCCAAGAGCCCCTATTCTCCCCATTTGCACCTCGATCCTCCCACACCAGCCTCCTGTCCCACTGCAGTCAAGCGATTCATCTGCTCAAACATGTTTTATCATCCTATCACTCATCTTTGAAGGAAAAAAATCTAAAATTTTGGGCATGGAATACTTTAATAACCTTTTTCTTCCTATCTAAATTCATTTATCATCTCTGCTCCCAGCCATTAAAACCCAATGTATGCCCCCAATATGTATGTCATCAACTGTACATTTCTTCCACATGTTTACCAACGAGTCTGTCGTGATCCCTGTTAAATAAAGATTGTGTCACAAATGGAGTTTAACTTATTTGTATGGTGCAAATATATAGCAATTTGTGAATTTGAGCAGCACAATAAGATCTACTCTTTCTACCTTTTTTTTTTTAAGATTTATCTTATTTTTATTGTGAAGTCAAGTATACAGAGAAGAGAGACAGAGAGGAAGATCTTCCCTCCACTGATTCACTTCCCAAACGGCCACTACAGTCAGAGCTGAGCCAATCCAGAGCGAGGAGCCCAGAGCCTCTTCCAGGTCTGCCACGCGGGTGCAGTGTCCCAAGGCTTTAGGCCATCCTTGACTGCTTTCCCAGGCCATAAGCAGGAAGCTGGATGGGAATCGGGGCCACTGGAATTAAAACCAGCACCCATACGGGATTCCAGTACGTGTGAGGCAAGCACTTTTGCCGCTAAGCTACTGTGCCGGGCCCTCTTTCTACCTCATAGATCATATGTGCAGGTAAGTGCCAAGGCAAAACTATACTTTTATTTTTTTATTTTTTTTAAGATTTATTTTTATTACAAACTCAGATATACAGAGAGGAGGAGAGACAGAGAGGAAGATCTTCCGTCTAATGATTCACTCCCCAAGTGAGCCGCAACGGGCCGGTGCGCGCCGATCCGATGCCAGGAACCTCTTCCAGGTCTCCCACGCGGGTGCAGGGTCCCAAAGCCTTGGGCCGTCCTCGACTGCTTTCCCAGGCCACAAGCAGGGAGCTGGATGGAAAGTGGAGCTGCCGGGATTAGAACCAGCACCCATATGGGATCCCGGCGCATTCAAGGCAAGGACTTTAGCCGCTAGGCCATGGGGCCGGGCCCAAAACTATACTTTTAATAAGTAAGTTCTTCCTTTGATGTTGGCTTTACTTTTATTTCTCTTGATGTCAAATTGTTTCTTCATCTCCTTATTGTATTCCTTGTCTTGTCTTGGATCTCAATTCACAGCTGCTCAAAATAGCTGATTCATTTTTATATTCGGAAACACTCAAATCCACACGAAAAGTGCAGTACTGTGCTTCCTGCATGCTGGCCAACGTACACAGCAGCTCTCGGTACAAGCTAACAAGTCTGACTCAAGTTATGAGTCATTTAGAAAGTTTCCCCTAAGAAGCACATTTAGACCCTGGCTTCTGAACCCCTTATATATTCAGTCATTTACTTACTGCTCGTTAGGTTTCCTGTCTCGCTGGGGAAAACTATTACTATTATTTAAAGACTTATTTACTTGAAAGGCAGACTTTACAGAGAGAGAGGAGACAGAGAGAGGTCTTATAGCCACTGGTTCCCCCTCCAAATGGTCACAATGGTCAGAGTTGAACTGATCCAAAGCCAGGAGCCAGGAGCTTCTTCTGGGTCTCCCATGTGAGTACAGGGTCCCAAAGGCCTTTGGCCATCTTCTGCTGCTTTCCCAGGCCACTAACTGAGAGCTGTATCAGAGGTATAGCAGCCTGGACATGACATGCTGTCCAATGGGATCCTGGTACTAGCTGGCAGAGGATTAGGCACTATGCCACTATGCTAGCCTGCAGAATTATTAAACACTGTTATTTTCAGAGTGCTTCTAGTCAGGGCCAGTGTGGCATATCAGGCTAATCCTCTGCCTGTGTCACCGGTTCGTGTCCTACCTGCTTAATTTCCAATCCAGCTGCCTTCTTTATGGCCTGGGAAAGCAATAGAGCATGGCCCAAGTCCTTAGGCCCCTGCACCCACGTCGGAGATCCAGAAGAAACTCTAGGCTCCTGGCTTCACAGCCACTCAGTTCTGTTTGTTCTGGCCATTTGGAAAGGTGAACCGACAAATGGAAGACCTCTGTTTCTGTCTCTTTTCCCTCTGTAAAATCTGTTTTTCCAATAAAAATAAAAATTTAAAAAGGTACTTGTAGTCAGTCATCCTGATGTCCACTGCAGAGTCGCCTTTTGAGAAGCTGTTGAATTGCAAACCAAAGCCTGTAACTCAGGCTCTGTTTTCATTACCTAATTGGAAGTTCAACTCTGAAAGCACTGCTTGTTTGCTTCTGTATGTAAATTGAAGGCAGTTTTGCTGTTATTCAGACATCTTGGCACCCTGTTTTACGTTCCTCCGGAGAGACCACCTGCCTCTTGGGGACAGCTTTAGCAATCTCCCAAGGTGAGCCTCTCTGTGAACCCTGGAGCCTGTATTTTTTTTTTTTTTACTTTTTTTTTATTAATTATTATGCATTATGTGACAGTTTCATAGGCTCTGGGAATCCCCCCACCCCTCCCCACACCCCTCCCCCCTGGTGGATTCCTCCACCTTGGTGCCTGTATTTTTAACAACACCATCGAAACACACTGTTCAACTTTCTAGAAAGTATGCCCAACTATATTATATGTGAGATATATACACACACACTTTTCTATATGTATGCAT
The DNA here is from genome assembly GCF_030435755.1 of Ochotona princeps. Lineage (NCBI taxonomy): Eukaryota > Metazoa > Chordata > Mammalia > Lagomorpha > Ochotonidae > Ochotona > Ochotona princeps. The sequence continues at coordinate 32,824,491 of NC_080842.1, read as the reverse complement.
GTGTTTAATTTATTTATTTTCATATAGGTAAGCTTTATCACCCTTGGGTTCAACCAGGTTTGTTAGAAATAGAAAGTTCTCACACATTAGTGACAGAGCAATTCCTAAGTAGAGCCGTATTTGATATGGAAGGAAGCAATTGCATTCAAAGGATTACATCTGACAGTAATCTAACTTGTATTTCCTTAAAAACAAAACAACACCAAAAAACCCAGCAAAACCCAAACAGATGAAGTCTCAGGAGGTATTTTAAATATAAATAATCTCAGGTGGGAGCTCAGGCGCGTGCTGCCGCTCTGTCCCGGGACTGAGCCCTCTCTCTCCTCGGCCTCAGCTCACACCCTGCTGCAGTCAGAGAGCCGGGCACTGTGTGTAGACACTGCAGCTGCTCCCAGCCACCTCAGCTCCCCTCTTCCCACTACAGAGGTAGGGCTTGTTTTATGTGACTATCCTTGGCACAGCAATTGCACAGAAATTACACTGACTAGAAACTGATTCACAATATGTTTGTTGAAATCATAATGAGAAACAGATGAAATTTCCTTTTAAAACTACCTCAAAACTTTCACCAGTTCAAAACCAACCAGCTGTTTTATTCGCTTAATTATTTTTGAACTAAGAGTTTTTGTTGTTATTAAAATGATGGGAAGCTTCCTTTAAGATTCCCACTGACCCTGGATCATTGGTGCTTACAATGGTTTTTGCAAGCTGGTTGAACAACGTACCCTCTCTTACCCAGCCTTTCTGACACTAAAGCCAGATGTCTGAAAGTGGCCTCCACTGGGGAACCTCAGCAGGGGGAGCCTTCACAGAGTCCGTGGAGTCACCCCTAGGCTGCTGTGTGAGAAGCTGTGTGGATACTACCTACCACAACTCCAGGAAAAGAAATGCTTTCAGAAGGCATTCCTGTTGGGCTGCAGCTTCTATAGCATAGTGCACATGGGAACTGCTGGCTTCCAGAGCAGCAGCCGTGGCAGTGATGGCGTTCGGCTCGATGAAAAGCTTTTAAGAAGCGCATATGCAACTTCTCTGGCCTGACCATAGAGAGTAGGTGCCCCATGGGAGATGTGCACTTTTTCACGAGTTGGAGTTTCTGAGCACAGTGAGTAACAGGAACTTGACCTACGATGAAGTCAGAAAAACGAGCATCAGAAGAGAAACGTGTCAAGGAAAACTGCTGTAACTTAGGAGCCCACATAATTTAGAACAAATGATAACGTTAACATGAAAATAAACTTTGGCAGGACGAGAGGCCAAGAAGGAGAGGAACTTGAGAACAACCTCTTTTCATTTCTTGGCAGTATAAAAGGAACTGCCCAGAATCACTATGCCCAGATTCCAAGGGTTACTTTGTGGTTTATTGGAGAACAACTTTACTCACTTATCCAACCTAGAAAGTTAGAATGAATAATTAAGTGTGCCAAAGTGTCTTATTTTTTTGGCTTTGGGTTACTGCCTTAATCTTCCCAAAGTGTTTCCCAGATATAAGCATTGAGTTGTTTGATAATAGTCAAGATAACAAGTAATAATGATTTTAACTGATATTGCCAAATGTGCTAAACACTTTATAAATAGTATTTTTTTAAAAAATCCAAACAACTTGCTTTTTATGAGATAAGAACAAAGTTAGCCAACTTGGTCCAGTTAGTACAGCTGGTGAGTCGTGGAGTTCAAACAGGAAAGCAAGACAAAACTATACTCTTAGCCTACTGCTTCAATAAATAGTAAAAGGAATAAACTATTCCTTTTTAAAAAAGATAAACATCTTTTTTAAAAGGCTGTGGCTACATGTATTTAGCTTGGTGGTTAAGATGTGGTTTAAGTCCCTTGTGTCTCATGTTGAGAGGCTGGTTTGATATCCACCTCCACATTCTGACAGCAGCTTCCTGCGAATGCAGACCCTGGGAGGCACAGTGACGCCTCACGTTATCAGGCCCTTGATGCTCATGTGGAAGACCTACACTGAGCTCCCATCTGCACACTGTGGCTCCAGGCCTAGCTCCAGCCATTGTAATTATTTGGGGCATATAGCCAGCAGATGGCAGGGGGCTCTCTGTTTCACAAGAAACAAAACAAAACTTGTACTCCATAATTTAAAAAAAAAATTATTTTTTATTTAAAAGTAAAGTTAAAGAGGACAGAAAGAGAGAGAGAAGGAGAGAGATCTTTTATCTGCTGGTTCACTCCTCAAATGGCATCAACTTCCAGAGCTAAGCTGGCCGGAAGCTGGCAGTCGGCAGAAACTTCTTCTGGGCCTCCAACGTGGGGACAGGGCCCAGGCACTTGAGTCGTTTTCCACTGCTTTCCCTGGATATTGCAGAGAGCTGCACTGGGTGTGGAGCAGCCGAGACTAAACCAGTGCCTCTATAGAATACCAGTGCCACAGGCAGAGGATTAGTGTGCTGTACCACCACACTGGCGCCATAGTCCCTAATTTGAGTATGAATGAGTCACAGGTGTTCTCTATGAACCACAGAATCATTACCTCCTCCATCTATATTTTTGGTCTCATTTGGCTTGAAGTAATTCTTACCTGGAAACATCAACTTAAAGCAAATTTAAGTTTCCTTAAATAAATCAGGCTTGGAATTATCTACAAAATCAGTCATGGAAAACTGCCAAAATGAGTCCTTTGGATAGATTTTTTTAACTGATGATAATTCTAGGAGTGACATGATAGTACCAGGAACTTCGTAAATCTTTGTTTCATGAATGAACGAGTTAACAAATAAAACAAATGGGTAAAATCGAGTGACTGGGTGACATTTCTGGGTAGAGGCTAATTTTTTGAGAGTTCACTCAGGAAGTGTTAATTATCCACTGTGTATCATTAACGAAGTTGCAGGCTCACTGAAGGCAAAGTTCAGCATCTGACCACACCTTCCTTCAGACTCTCTCCAAGGTTCTAGCATCTTGCCAGGCTTGACTACTGACTCTCCTGTACATACGTGGCTCTCTCTGCGCTAAACAAAGGATCAAGGGATTGAACATTCAGCTTAGCAGCTAGGACACCCGAGCCCCATGTCAAAGTTTCTGGGTTCGAGCCTGAATTCTGGCTCTTGAATCAAGCTGCCTTGCCAATGAAGACGATGATGTGGGCATCCCCAAACAAGTGTCTTAATGGCATGAAACGCCCAACCCTCTCTCTCTTTTCTTCTAAAGACACTAATGCCATCAAGAGAACTTTAGTCTCATGACTTCATATAACCCTAATTACCGCCACCTCTACATAGCAGCAATAGATGAATTTGAGTCTTCAGTTTCCAACACATGAACGTTTGAAGGATATATTCAAACTAAAGCAAGGAGTTTGGGAGTTACAAGAAAAAATGCTAATTTAGCACAGATTTGTTATACCCAGTTTCTTTTATTATTTCTTACACGAATGCTGCTCATTTGTTACATTTATGGAGTCAAGAGAAATACACTTTAAATTAAATTCCGTACTTGGTTTTATAAAGCTCTTAGCTAATTTCCTTCTCTCTGTTCTGGAGCCTAGCCTAGTCTGACACACTCCAGGCCCAGTCCAGAGCACCACCTCCATCCCAGCTCTCGCACTCACCAGTGGAAACCACAGCCCAATAGGAGCGTTCCCTTAGCTCTCTGACCAGCCTTGCTCCCAGCCGCAAATCATGTGCATGCTGATGGGTGCTCCGTCCCAGCCTGGCATAACCAATCACTCAGCTTGGACTTTGCCATCAGCTGCTGGAGCCTCACATGGCTTGGCCTGCCCCAGTCCCAACACTTGCTGGTGGGTGTTGCAGCCTGACCCTGCTTAGCCTGCTCTCATCTCTGGCTTTCATGCAAACTGGTAGGTGTGATAGCTTAGTGAAGCCTAGCATGACCCGCACTCCACCCTGGCTCTTACATATGCCAGTGTGCTATGGCTCGGCTTTGCCCTGCACAGTCAGTTCACCCCACTCCAAGAACCAACCCACACACCTACTGACAAGTGAAACAGCCCTGCCTGGCCTGACCAACATCCAGTCTTAACTCACATGCTCCCCAGCAGGAGTGACAGCCCACCAGGGGAGTTCTCCAAGTTCTCCTGGCATGCCCATTCCCAGATCTCATGCATACCAGAAGTTGCTACACTCTTACCCAGCACAGTTTGCCCCCCAGTCTTGGCATGGTGTGTGCTGGTAGGTGTTGTGGCCTGGTCTGCCCCACACCCAATTTTTGAGTATGCCTGCAGGTGTCAAAGCCTGGACCAGCCCAGCCTATTACCAAACCCACTGCTCACGAGTGTTGTTGAATTCCATGGTCATGCCTAGCTCAGCCTGTCACCACCCCCAACCTTTGAGCAAACCAGCCAGCATGGCAATCCCACAGGAGTAGTCCACAATATCCCAATGAATCTGCTCCCAGCCTCAGGTTTCTTGTGAAATGGTTAGTGTCATGGCCCAAACTAATATGGTCCACACTCTGCCCTGACACTGGTGGGAACTGTGGTCTAGCTCTACCAGGCAGGCCTCCCTGCCACAAATTTTGTGTGTGCTGGTAGTTGGCAGCTGATGCTAACAATCCCAGCTCAGGATTCTCACGTGGGCAGGTGAACTCATTTGGCCTCAAAACATCTTCCAGTTTCCCTCTTCTAAGCCACCTAGTTCAATGCCCTCATTTACCTGTAAGTGTAGTAGCCTACAGGGGAAGGGTTTCCTCATCCATAGTGAGATCGACAGCATTTTAGAACTGTCATATCTACCTGGGCAGAATCCTTGGAGTGTGTACCACACCGGGACTCTGGGTTGATACAGGTGCACATTCCCCATCCTCGGGCACTGGGACGATTGGGAGGCTGGGTACAGCTTCTCCACTTATCTCACCCCACCCCCAGAAATGGGAAGAAGAAATAGAAAGTTTGGAAACAATGATCACATCTACTTTTCCCTAACTCTGGATCTTTTCCCACGCTGATCAACTTTGTAAACATCATCTTAAAAACAAAACAAAAAACCAAGTGTAGTAGTCTGGTTGCTGGAAGTCCCCAGGAAGTCATTACTCACCTGTCATGTTCCTCTTACACATCTCCAGATCTGCTTCATTGAGCAATCCACAGTTCCTATGCCAGCCCGGTTCTGGCCATGTGCCATGCCAGCCTGGGGTCCTGCCTACCTAACCAGGACCCACGCACACTTGTACGCTGATCCTCAGACCCTGTCTGCTAGTCTGCTGCCATCTGCCCCACCTCACCCCCACCCAGATATCTTGAAAAACAAAATAGGCAACTATGCCAGCACATTGGTGTAGTTACCACAAATTTGGCATGAACCGTGCCTAGTATGCCTACCAGTTATTAGCTGCTTTTCTCCCAGCAGTGTAGCACTTGCCTTGGTATAACGTAAACTAGGCACTTGCCTACACCTGAGGCTACCTTCCTTCCTTTTATTTTAATTTTCACGGTGATATGCTTGAATTTTATTTTTTAAAAAAGATTTATTTATTTTTATTACGAAGTCAGATATACAGAGAGGAGGAGAGACAGAGAGGAAGATCTTCCGTCCTATGATTCACTCCCTAAGTGAGTGCGACGGCTGGTGCTATGCTGACCCGGAGCCAGGAGCCAGAAACTTCCTCCAGGTCTCCCACATAGGTGCAGGATCCCAAAGCATTGGGCCATCCTCAACTGCTTTCCCAGGCCACAAGCAGGGAGCTGGATGGGAAGTGGAGCTGCCGGGATTAGAACCGTGCCCATATGGGACCCCAGCGTGTTCAAGGCGAGGACTTTAGCTGCTAGGCCACCGGGCCCTGAAATTTTCTTTATATGATTCAACAATGCTTCTTTTTATCTTCGAATAAAATACCACTGTATAAAATACACTGTATCACTGTATAAAATACCAACATTTTAAAATTCTTACACCTGTTGAAGGATTTTCTTTTCTGCATAGTTTTTGACACTTAAGAATAAAGATGTTATAAACATTTGTGTTCAGATTTGTGTAGGCATACATTTTCAGTGAGTTGATAAGTTATTTTTATTTTAAAGATGAAATTACAGAGTAGGAGGAATAGAGAGATCTTCTATCTGCTGGTTCACTCCCCAAATGGCCACCTCGCCAGAGCTGAGGCAATCGGAAGCTAGAAGCCAGACCCTCTTCTTGCTCTCCCACGTAGGTGTGGGGTCTGAAGGATTTGGGCCAGTCTCTGCTGCTTTCCTAGGCTATGAGCAGAAAGCTGGATGGGAATTGGAGCAGCTGGAACATGAACTGGTGCCTATATAGGATATTGGTGCCACAGGGTAGAGAATTAGCCTGTTGAGCCATGGTGCTGGCCTAGGGAACTATCTTAACATCTCTATTTCAGGTTGATGAAATTGTTGATGTGTAAGCAAATATCCTTTGTATAATTTCTCAACTATAGATATTTTAAAAATAATGAACTTGCTCACATAATAAATCTGTTCTGAATCAGACACCACTTTTGTATAAAAGGATAAACAATGAACCTATAATTAATTATTGTATGACATAAAATAACTTAAATATAGGCCAATTTAGTAAGACTTACACTAATACTCTTTGAAATATGAACAGAGCTGGATTTGGCCAAGGCTATTTCTTTTACATTACAAACAGGGAGATTTATAGGTATTAAATTAGCTGATAATTTTTTTATTGCTCCCTCATTAACAAAACGTTTAAAAAGTACATGTTTATAGATCAAAATAAAAGAGTCTGCAAGCTGAAATAATAAATAAAACACAGCACTAGATAACTAAAAGCAGCTCCCTTTTTGGGTATATATAATGACTAGAACATATAAAATGCCAAGAAATAGGAAGCAATAGAGATAAACATTCCGTTAGTCTCTAAATACATGACATGTATTATTTACAATGTAATCCTATTAGAATATAACTTTTTATCCCATAGGATGTGGGTGTATGTTAGAATGAGAGTCAAATATACCCACCAAAAACTAAAACATAACAATTCTACAAACAAACCTAAACATCTTCTTTGTAATACTATCTTCTATCAGATGGCAAGCTAGTCCTGGCCTCTAATATCTATATTCTAAAGAATAACTTTGGAAATAAATTAACAGAATTCTTCACCAGATTGTTTCGCCTTTCAGAATTTTTGCTTCATTTCCACAGTCATTTCCAAATGACTTGTGATGATTGGTCCAATATGATTCAGGAGTGAATAACTTCACGTGAGAAAGCCTTAACAGTGTTAAATGATTTATTTCAGATTTTAAGTTATTTGATGTAAAATATTTGAGAAAACAGAAGTACAGTAAGCCGGGAGGTAGCACTGGCAGAGAGGAGCCGAGGTTTGCCAGCACTGTTTGGCTCCAGCCCCCTTCCCTCACCAACTGCATGCACCATCCAAACCCCTTGCAGGCACTGCCCCAAACCCCGTGCTGCGTAGTGACTCTAAGTGATTCAAATGCCCAATATGGAGGACTGAATCCTGGTGAAGAGCTTTAGTACATTATAATAGCATCATAAAATTACCATGGTCTATGTTCTGATTCCTATCACGTGCCTGGCTTTGTGACAATCCAAGATTTCAAAAAAAGCACATGAAAATATGCGGTAATTAAGCCCTATCTCAAACTCCTCCCCCTTTGAATATTTGATTAAACTTGACCGAGATAACCATTGCCTGTGCCTTCAGATCATATAAAAGGAGAACCCCAAACTTTGCTGAGTGCAACACTTCCTTGAGCTTCCTTACAATCATTCTTGAGTTTTTACTTTTGTTATGCAAATAAACAAATCTTGCTTTTCTGCTAATCTTCATCTAGATCTCTCCTTGAAGTCTTTGTCTTTCTTTTTAAAGATTTACTTACTTATTTGAAAGTAAGACTGCAGAGAGACAGGAAGAAAGAACGAGAGCGAGAGCAAGAAAGAGAGAGAGAGAGAGAGATCATCCATTGTCTGTTTCCCTCCCTAGATGGCTGCAATAGCAATGGCTGGGCCAAGCTGAAGCCCGGAACCGGGAGCCAGGAGCCAGGAGCTTCTCCCAGGTCTCTCATATGGGTAGCAGGTGCCCAAGTGCTATGGGCCATCTTCCACTGCTTTTCCCAAGGCATTAGCTGGGAGCTGGATGGCAAGTAGAGCAATCAGAGAGCATGAACCAGTGCCTACATGGGATTCTGGTGCTGGAGGTGGCATCTTTACCTGCTATACCACAGCACCCCAAATTATTTGTTGCAATAGAGGAAAGAATGTGGACCCAATTACCCTACTGACCATCCAAGTATTAATGGGAATGAAGGACTTAAAACTGTTTTAGTTCAATGTGCTTCCTCTCCCCACAGAAATTACAAACTTTTTGTGTCAGAAAATGATTGAGTCTATAGTTATCTAAGCAGATGCTCTGATTTTCTTTCCTCATCTAAAATACTAAGATTTATCCGTTAGGACAAGGCTGGCTTACCTAGAAGCCTGGACAGTCTGGAAGCTTTTGTTTAATAGTAGGGATGCAGGAGGGAATTTCTGGAAGTCTGATTCTCCCTAAAGCAAACCAGAAAGCAGGTTGTACTGGATAGCATCTTCTGTAGGTAGACCATGTTCCTAATGGGGAACATTTGTTGTCTACCTCTTCCATGCCCATCTCTCCATATAGCAGCGGTCCTTGAGTTCTTCAGCTGCACTGATATCCTAAAATCGCAATTCTTTGTTCTATCTTTCTTGTTCTCTCCTTTCTCACAAAACTTTATTAATGCCAAGCTCCATATCCTTCCAGATTTCAGCTACTTCTCAAATAAGAAGAAAGCTGATAAACAACCTGAGTAAAACTATGCATAGCCAATCAGTTTGAAATGTTCTAACTTCCCAAACTCTGATTTGAAACCCTTTTAAGCTGGAGAAACAGTATGAAAAACCAAGGAAGGCAGCGCTCCCCCGGATCTTTCTTGGTGTTCCCTTGACTACTTCTCATGATGCCAATATGAGGAGGCAGATATACATGTCTCTGAGGGAAAGACAGTTTATGATCTTACAAAATTGTTCTAGTGTCCCCTTGACACGATGTGATCTAGGGACAAGGACCTTACAGTAGAAAAAGCACCAAGAATCTACATCATTTCCAAGTGAGACTCGGTTAAGTTAGAACTTTCTGAAGAGCTAAGCACTAACTGTGGTCCCTCCTGTCCAACAAGAAAAAAGGAGTCTGTCTGGCTCATTGACAGACTCCACACCAGGTCGCGCAGGTTTATGGGGAAAACTGCTTGTTCTAGGCCCTGTGTGTGGCTGTGGTTAGAAGTCCAATTATGCCTGGCCATCTTGGCAGAGCTGTCCATGTTTGGGGAACAGGGGTTGATTATGTGAGAATAAAGTCAATGAGCTGGCATCTTGGGAATCCGTGTGCGTAGTGCCACTCTGGTGCTTGTGCAAGGTTCTGGGGGCAACAAGGATACCCTTGCAACCAGACAAGGACTCTGTCTGTCTGCACAGTTTTCAACAGTGACATTGTGTAGAAGGGATGATTAAAGCCTATTCATGTTCTGGTCAATTTGTGCTACAGGGAACACTGAAACAACACTGCAGTCTTTGGACTTAAGTTCCCAGAGAAGCTGGGAAATGAAGCCTTAGGAAAAGGTGCTGGCTAACCTAAACGTGGAGGAACAAAGAATTAAGCAAATAATTGGAAGAAATGCAGAAAGATGTCCAAACTTTGAGTTTCAAACTGTGGATTCATAAAGTTGTCCTTAATATGCTAGTTCGTTGTGAATGTGTAGGAACTCAATGGTATGCCAAATCTATTTTATCGCTAGAACTTCAAAAAAATTACCGTCAGGGATTGTACTCCAAGGAACACTTCTCACATAACTTAGTTTAATATAATAGGTCAAAACAGCAACAAATCTAGAGCTAAACTGCTTTCCTGGTACCCATCCTTATTTGCTTAATTATCTGAGAGTAAATTGACTCCACATTCTGTTTTGTGCTGTTAGCCAAAATGTTCTAATAATTTGACCCCATGAAGGACAGAGTATACAATCTAGAAGTGAAATCTCAATTTTTTCCCTTGATTTTATCTAGTATTTGCCTTTTAAAAAAATATTTTTATTGGAAAGTCAGATTTACAGAGAGAAGGAGAGATGGAGAGAAACATCTTCCATCCACTGGTTCACTCCCCAAGTGGCAGCAACGGCTGGAGCTGAACTCAATCTGAAGCCAGGAGCCTGGGTCTTCTTTTGGGTCTCCCACATTGGTGCAGGGTCCCAAGGCTTTGGGTCATTCTCTATCACTTTCCCAGGCACAAACAGGGAGCTGGATGGGAAGCAGAGCTGCCAGGATACAAGGCAGCCATATGAGATCCTGACTCGTGCAAGATGAGGTCTTTAGCCACTGGGCTACCACACTAGGATCCAGTATTTGCCTTTGAACAATGACCTCCAGCTTCTGTTGCTGATCAGCCACCCAGAAGTAGGGATTTTGTTTTTATTTGCTTGCAGATGCTCAGTGCTTGGAGCCATATCTGATAGCATTTAGTTACTCAATAACTATGTGTGGGATGAATGAACTAGTATAGCATTGTCCTGTGAAAATCACTAAAATCCTAAATCAGGCATTTTTTTAAAAGATTTTATTTATTTCCATTGGAAAATCTGATGAACAGAGAGAAGGAGAGACAGAGAGATAGATACTCCATCTGCTGGTTCACTCCGCAAGTAGCTGCAATGGAGCTGAGTTGATCCGAAGCCAGGAGCCAGAAGCTTCTTCTGGGTCCCCCATGTGGGTGCAGCGTCCAGAGGCTTTGAGCCTTCCTCAACTGCCTTTCCAGGCCACAAGCAGGGAGCTAAAAGGGAAGTGGAGCAGGTGGGATACGAACCAGCTGGCGCATGCAAGGTGAGGACATTAGCCACTAGGCTACCTCACCGGGCCCCCTGTATTTCTTTTGCACACTTTTTATCTGTTAGCTGCGGAATAGGTACCTACTGAAGATTCAGGAAGTGTGAGAACAGTAATGATTGAGAACTCCTTATAGGTTTGGTAATATCTCATCTGTAAATACTACCAGTGAATATTTCACCTGTAATTTAAATGAAACCCCCACTTGCTTGAGTTGGACCAACCCAGAGTGGGATGCCGTAGTACAATGAAACGATGGGCAAAACACACCAGCTGATTCCCCCAGTTCCACTCGGCCCAGTAAGAGGATGATGTGCTCAAGCCCCCTGGAAATAAGGGAAATTCAAATAAAAACAACACTGGGGTTCCACCTAATGCCAGTAAGATTGGCCCAAAAACAGAAAACTACCAATAACACCTGCTGGTGAGGACGTGGGGAAAAAGGAACTCTGCTGTTGATGGGATTGCAGGCTGGTGAAACCACCATGGAAGTCAGGATGGAGAATATTTAGCCAACTGAAAACCCACCTACCATATGACCCAGCAATACCACTTCTAGGAATATATCCAAAAGACCTGTTACACAAGAAAGCAACATGCACTCCAGTGTTCACTGCAGTACAATCAACGATCACAAAAACATGGAAACAGCTTAAATGCCCATTAACAGAGGACTGGATTAAGAAACTGTGGTTCATCTACACTATGGAATACTACTCAGCTACTTAAAAAAATGAAATACAATTCTTTGTGGGCAACTGGGCCAAACTAGAGGTCATTATGGTAAGGGAAATGAGCTAATCTCAAAGGGTCAGATATCATATGTTTGCTCTAATATAAGATAATTTGATGTCAAATCTGAGGATTTTACATGTAAATTTTACCTTATTTCACTTCCTAGTTACTTATACCTTTTATAATAAAATCTGGTGATGTGATTCATTAATCAATCATTCATAAGAGACCGATTGTGTATAATCACCTGAGATTGTTAATGTCCCTTTTATCACTGTTATTGCTACTGCCCAAAAGTAACAAGGATCTAGTCCTCATTGGACAACAGTTTTCTGCTTAGTCTGTCACAGCCTACCGGGTGCAGTGCATTGGGATGAAGAGTTAGAAAATTACACAGCTTGAAATTTTGCTTTGGAATTCCTGCTGTCCTGCTCTTTACGAACACTGATGTTCAACTTCCTTTAGGTTGAGTCTATGAGTCGGAAAAAAAAAAAAAAAAGACTTGACATCATAAGGAAACCGCTTTTAGTTGCTCCATTTCCTGGAGCCTAACAGCTGGCAAAATGCCTACCACACGATGTACTCAATTCAAGCCAAAGCAGAGATGTTAGGAGAAGCAGATGGCCCACCTAAGGTGAAAAAATTGTTTTCTTGTGGGGAAAGGCGGAGCAGTTTGTTCAGCTCTTCCTCTCAGAAGGTGGGAATGAGTGGAAGCAAAATAAATAAACCCTATCACAAAGGAGCTGCACAGATGAACCGAATAATTGCTGCTGAACAAGACTACAGGAGGCATCTTCCTGCCTCCAGGCAGGCTGTAGGAACTTGTCCCACATGTTTCAAAGTACTCCCCGAACCTGCAAATCATTCCATCCGAGGAGCTAATAAGGACTAACATCAAACTGAAGAGCCTGACCATGAGTAATCATCTCCGAGAGCCAGAAATGAGCAGCTAGAAGCAGAGGGGAAAGTCAAGAGGAACCAGGACAGGTTCTGGAAGTCGACTGGATATGTAACAAAGCAGCAGGAATTGTGCTCTGTCTGAAGAAAAGTACGGTTGGCATGGATGAAGACACAGCAGAGTGGTGATCTGCGCTGACTGATGACGGGGAGGCTGGACGGGGGGAGCGTCTTGTCAATCACGACTTCCGAGAGACTCATTTTCTGAGGGTTGCTCATGTTGAGCTCATTTGGAAAGCACATTCCACTCACAAGGCTTTTCCTCCTGGATGAAACACTCCTTATATTTATTCAATTTGGGCTCAGAGAGTTGGCTCAATTGGCTAATCCTTCACCTGCAAGGGCCAGCATCCTGTATGGGTACTGGTTTGTGTCCCGACTGCTCCACTTCCCATCCAGCTCTCTGTTTGTGCCTTGGGAAAGCAGTACAGGATGGCCCAAAGCTGTGGGACCCTGCATGCATGTGAGAGACCCAGAAGAAGCTCCTGACTCCAGCCGGTTCAGCTCAGCTCTGTCACTGCAGCCACTAGGGCAGGAAACCATCCAAGGGAAGACCTTTCTCTTTGCATCTCCTTCTTTGTGTAAATCTGCCATTCCAATAAAAATAAATAAGTCTAAAAAAACGTATTCAGTTATTTTGAGTCCTCGTTCACAGGCAAAAGTTTGATTATGGATTTGGCTCTCAGGTACCTTGCTAATGAGCAGATGTATCCTAGGAAACAAGCTTGTAGTTCACCAGAAAGGTTTATTGTTACTTGTCACCAGGAAATACATTTGTGACTTGTTAGGCTTGATGGATCAGGCTCTTAGGGACTGATTAACACAGGGTAATCTCAGCAACACTGACAAAAGCCACTCTTCATACCTGCACAGATCTTGGGAGACTGTGACCACTCGTCCGTACTGCCGTCGAGTGAGACTCCATCCAAGCAGCCCCAGGCTTTCTTTTCCTGATTTTTATGCCTGCTGTTAAATGCAACACAAATTATCCCAGAAAGTCCTCTTCCTACCAGTCTCTTTAAAATCAGTAGAGGATGTAATGGCTTCTGGGATCTCAGGGCCAGAGCCTTGGCAAATAAGTGGCGCTGCACACAACGTGAGCAAGTAGGTTTCCCTAAGTAGCTATCATAGCTGTTCATCTAGAGGGTGAGCCGTGGCAAACCCGCATTATGATGCACAGAACCTGTTTAAGCGAAGGATGGGACAGGAAAGGTTAAACTTACTAAGCACAGTTCCTAGCAGGAACATTTTATGCTGCCTTGATCACGCAGTTTGAAAGGAGGGGATCATCTGAGATAAATGACAGGAGGGATGGGGTGCTCATCTTTAAGCGCACAGCTCTGAGAAGCAGAATAGTACTTCTTGCCAACTGTTTGTGGCACCTGTGGCTGACTGGGGACCTCTGCTTGTTTTGCCACTGCCAGAGAGAATGTGAGCTTCCGTATCTCTCTCTCTCTTTTTTAAAGATTTATTTTTATTGGAAAGTCAGATACACAGATAGGAAGATCTTCCATCCAATGATTCACTCCCCAAGTGGCCACAATGGCTGGAGCTGAGCTGATCTGAAGCTAGGAGCCAGGAACTTCCTCCAGGTCTCCCACGCGGGTGCAGGGTCCCAAGGCTTTGGGACGTCCTCCGCTGCTTTCTCAGGCCCCAAGCAGGGAGCTGGATGGGAAGTGGAGCTGCCGGGATTAGAACCAGTGCCCACATGGGAGCCGGCATGTGCAAGGCGAAGACTTCAGCCACTGAACTTTTGTGCCAGACCAGCCTGGAATTCTCAGCTCCGTCCCGGGTAAAGATGGAATATCATCACTCCAGCCACTCTCATTTAATTGTCGCCTCCTCCTGAGCAAATGGAGGAGACTGATGGGACTCTCAGCCTGGATGTTTACAAACACAGTCTCCATGAGCCGTGCTGTTGGCTAATTCATCGACTTTTTTTTTTTTTAATTGCAAAGTCAGATATACAGAGAGGAAGAGAGACAGAGAGAAAAAAGTCTTCCATCCAATGATTCACTCCCCACGTGACCTCAACAGCTGGTGCTGAGCCCATTTTAAGCCAGGAGCCAGGAGCTCTTCCAGATCTCCCACATGGGTGCAGGGACCCAAGGCACTGGGCCGTCCTCGAATGCTTTCCCAGGCCCCAAGCAGGGAGCTGGATGGGAAGCGGGGCTGCCGGGATTAGAACCGGCGCCCATATGGGATTCCCGTGCGTTTGAGGAGAGGACTTTAGCCGCGAGGCCACGCTGCCGGGCCCCCAGTTCACTGGCTTCGATGGCACCGCTTCGGTGATGCCTTGTCATCAGAATCACACTCGGAGAGCTGTGCTTCACTCAGCCCAGATCCTCAAGAAAAATCGCTGATTTGTTTAACACTTTCACTGAAACCTCTGCTATTACCGTTATGATCAGTGAAATCAGTCAATCCCAAAAGGACAAGTATATGCTTTCTCTGATATAAGGCAAGCTTCCTGCAAAATGCAAGATCGATAGCTATATAGTTCAACATGTATATACGCATATTTATCTGGAAGATCTGTATAATGTAGGCAAGTACACCAGGGAGGGGAGAAACCTTGCGGACTGCACCTCTACTTCTCAATAAAAGATGCACTCCCAATGTAACTGTTAAATACATCTTGATATTAGAATTCTGGACTTTCTCCCATTCTCTATGCCTACAATGTCAGGATATGCTTAAATGGAAGCATGATGGGCTTGTGACCTTTGTTGAAGGACTAATAACACAGCGGAAAACAGCGGGAGTGGGGAAGAGGGAGTGAGGAAGGAGGGAGCGGAAATCCCTGAGCCTAAGGCACTGCATCAAGAACAAAGAATTAAAAAAGAAATCTCTGCTACTGACGCAACAACTCTGGCATTTATTGAACTGAAAGCTTGCTACACTTGAATTTGTCACTCAGAATTGTGTAAGCTTCGCCAATTGAGATATTCAGAAAATTGGTCCTTGATTCTTCTACCAATCATGGGTCATTTTCTTAATACTTTTTTTTTTTTTGCTATTTGAAAGGAAAATTTACAGAGAGAAGGAGAGACAGAAAGATCTTCCATCCTTGGTTCACTGCCCAAATGTTCACGATGACCACAGTAGAGCGGATCCAAACCCAGGAGCCAGGATCTTCCTCTGGGTCTCACATGCAGGTGATGCGGGTGCAGGGGCCCAAGGACTTGAGCCATCCTCTGCTACTTTTCCAGGTCACAAGCAGGGAGCTAGATTAAGAGTGGAGCAGCTGGGACACGAACTGGTGCCTTTGTGGGATGCTGGAGCCACTGGTGGAGGATTAGCTTGCTACGCTACCACACCAGCCCTATGAATCTTCTTCAGTTAGGGTACTGACTGACGTTAATTTTTTCTTCACAAATCGATGTGGAATGCCACGCTGCTGTAGCCATCATCTCGCCCCTTCTAAAAACAAGCTATCTATTTGTAAACTGCTGGTTTATTTGGAACATTCTCTCCCCAGGCTTCTCATAAAACGTCAGTGAGCTCACCATCCTTTCCTTAGTGCTCACCAGAAACTGGTATTTGCTCTTGCTTCGTTTTAGTAGAATTTAGCCTGGGGCCGGGCACTGTGGCTTAGCCGATAAGGCTGCCACCTCTAGCATCGATAGCCCCTGTGGGCACTGATTTGTGGTGTCCTGACTGTTCATCTTCCCCTCTAGCTCCCTGTTTACTGCCTGGGAAGGCAGCCAAGGGTGGCCTAAAGGCCTGGGACCCTGCAGTCACGTAGGACATCCAGAAGAATCTCCTGGTTTCAGATTGGTTCAGCTCTGCTTGTTGCAGTCATTTGAGGAGTAAACTAGCAAATGGAAGATTTCTGTTTCTCCCCCTAATCCCCAAAACTCCACCTTTCAAATAAATAAATAAACCTTTAGGAAAAGTATTCACGTAGCTCTAGCTTTCAAACTAACGTCTATCTTTCTTAGAGCCTCAAATTAGATCTTGCTCAGACATGCTATAACAAGTTAGTATGAATTTATTTTGAAGCCAACCACCCCTCCCTAAATTCCACATATAGCTTTATCATAATATACACTTTCCACATTTTGAATTATGTCTCATAGAGACAGGAATATTCCATATTAATTTCCCTTCCCCACATTTGCACGGTCAGCAGAAGTCCACGTGGTAACGACTGCTGTCAACGTTCTCTCTACAGCCTTATTCTTACACCTCGACAGGAGAGCATTCGCTGCAACTGAGATTTGTGGGGTTCTGTGAGGTGCGGAAATGGGGGGTTGAAATTCAAGATGTGGATTGCTTTCAGTGTGTGGCTCCTGTCTCGTGAAGCAACGTTTCCGATGGGCAAGATGGAGTAATTAGAGCTGTGTTGTGCAACTCCTCCTTCCTTCATTTCCCGTGGAGCAGCAAGTAGCCTAAGCCTCAATCTGTATGCTGGTTTACTGGCTTTCACTTCCTAGTGTATCACACCCTGAGAGCCCCGAGTTTCTTGCAGGAAAAATGGTTCGGCATTCCACGCCACTGTGTCTGTCTGTGCTGATGCTCAATTTGCATGACAGAGTCACACCATTGCATTGTCAGGGACCAGCCTTTAAAGGGAAAAGAACTGGAATGTACTGATTACTTACTTTACAGTGATGCTATCTTCCTTTCTTTCTTACTGTAGTAAACATTTTCTCTTTTAAGGCCGAGTTACAGAGAAAGGGAGAGGCAGAGGGAGAGAGAGGTTTCACCATCTGCTGGTTCATTCTCCAATTGGCCAACACAGCTGGGGCTGGACCTGGCTCAAGCCAGGAGCCAGGAATCCCACCCTGGCCTCCCACATGGGTGGCAAAGCCATCTTTATCTGTTTTCCTAGGTACATTAACAGGGAGCTACATGAAGTGGAACATGCAGGCATTGCACACAGTATGAAAAAAAGACTTATTTATCTTTATTTGAAAAGTAGATCTACAGAGAGAAATAGACAGAAGGTCTTCCACCCCACTGGTTCCCTTCCAAAATGGCCACAAGGGCCACAGTGAGATGATCAAAGCCAGGAGCCAGAAGTCTCTTCTGGGTCTCCCACACGGGTGCAGGGTCCCAAGGCTTTGGGCTGTCCTCGACTACCTTCCCAGGCCACAAGCAGGGAGCTGGATGGGAAGTGGAGCTGCCGGGATTAGAACCGGCGCCCATATGGGATGCTGGGACCACAGGGTGAAGCAATTAGGCTGTTGAGCCACGGTCTAGGCAGTATCATAACAGGTTATACCACAATGCTAGTCTCTATCTTTGTTGCTTAAAAAAAAATTAAGATTTATTTCTTTTTACTGGAAAGGCAGATATGCCAGAAGTGATTTGAAGCCAAGAGCCAGGAGCTTCTTCCAGGTCTCCCATGTAATTGCAAAGTTCCAAGGCTTTGGGCCATCCTCAGCTACTTTTGAAGGCCACAAGCAGGAATGGGAAGTAGAGCAGATGGGACACAAACCCGAACCAGCACCCGTGTGGGATGCTGATGCCTGCGGGTGAAGGATTAGCCAATTGAGCCATCTATGCAGCACTTCTGTCTGGGAGATTTGTATCACTTCTAGATACTGACGGGATTAAGGCTCTGAGAAATTAAGCAACTTCCCTAAGATAACAGAGAACTTCAGAAGCATAAAGCAGCCATACTCTTCTGATCGGTTGATTCTGGGAGAAGCAAGGCGATAACACCGTGGAGTTGGATTTTTGGTTTCCAACCTGGGCCTAACTGAACCAAAGCCATTGCTCCTGCTGTGCCAGGCTGCTGAGTTAACACACAGAGCCCACAGGAACGCCACAGGATTTTAAAGCACTGGGTAAAAGCGTGAGCCAGCAAATGTTTTCGCTAGAAGAGCCGCTCGGGTATTGGAGCTCTTGGCCAGTCACCCAAAGATGGTTGCTCCGATGTTGGGGGCATCTCCATCCCTGAGCTGGAGGAATTGGCCCGGTCTCTCTTCGCAGCGCGTGTTTGTGCAGGAATTGCAGCCAAGTCACCCTCCTCCTGCCTGCCAGAGGCCCCGATTTTTTCCTGATTGTCCAAAACTCTTTTTCCATGGTGATTGTTGCTAGATTCCACAGACCCTGGCACGGAAACAGCTCGTCCACTGCTATGCTCGTGTGGGAGTCCTTGGCCGTGGTCACAGGCTCCTTAATCACTTTTCCTGCGTGCCAGGTCCGGCTCCCCATCACATGGCTACTACTTGTAATGCCCAGAGTGTAACTCCGACCACCTCCCATCCCGGCTCAAAAACCCTGTCTAAACTTCCGAATCAAGTCCTAGGTTGGGGCTTGAGGCTGGGTTCAGTCAGCAGGCTGTTGGTATCCTGTCCCAAGTCTGTGGTCTTAACACTGGGATGCTCGTATTGTTTAGGGGGTGGTACTTCTTCGGAAGAGGGATGATTTCTGAGACACTGTCCTGCTTCATAGGAATAAAAAAGAAAATAGTCTAGAATTCTCCCGATTCACTGCCATTGAAAAAGCTTTCCCTATTATATTGTTGTCTACCGCCACCTAGTGTCAAGGTTAAGCAGCAGCACCAGAGGGGAAAAAGATTTCCGGTAAATGTTTTATTCCATGTTGAGGATCTGAGAGGAAGGATAGTGATCATGTAAATGCCTCAGTTTCTAGACTAGTAATGTATGCAGGATTCAGAGTCAGATTGGAATCAGTATTCCCTGAATTCCAGACCCCTCAGGTTTCTGACGTGCCCCATTGTCTTTTAAGCCCCCAAAGTGCCAGGGAAAAATTGTTGTTTTTTTCCCTGGTTCATGGGTGGTCATGGTCCATGCCTTGGACCTGAAGGTACTTTTCTGTCCATGTTTATACAGTGTCTGGGCATTCTGCTTGTCTCAGTGACCCTGCTGTGTGTTGCCATAAGATCAACTTGGTGGTGGCAATAGGTGTAGCTTGATTCATGTTATGTTGCCCTACTTATCCAAAGTTATCCATTTCCTGCTTGTCTGGGTCATATTTTTGTGTGGCCAGAACATACTCCCCTGTCCGCGGTGGACTTAGGCTTGGACAAGTAGACACATTTGGTCAATAGTGCCCGCGGCCTTGCTAGGTGTCACACACAAGCAGATCTGCCACAACATATCTCCCACAATGACTGCCGCTTCGACCCTGGATGCTGGCGTGAGAGGGAGAGACCACTGAGCTGTCCCGGGGAGTCTCAGCTGGGCTGCAGTCCATGTGAACTGTGAGCAAGAATTTGTTTTTTCTTCTTAAAAAAAATTTTCCGGGCCCGGCGGCGTGGCCTAGCGGCTAAAGTCCTCGCCTTGAATGCGCCCCGGGATCCCATATGGGCGCCGGTTCTAATCCCGGCTGCTCCACTTCCCATCCAGCTCCCTGCTTGTGGCCTGGGAAAGCAGTCGAGGACGGCCCAAAGCTTTGGGACCCTGCACCCGTGTGGGAGACCCGGAAGAGGTTCCTGGTTCCCGGCTTCGGATCAGAGCACACCGGCCCGTGCGGCTCACTTGGGGAGTGAAACATCGGACGCAAGATCTTCCTGTCTGTCTCTCCTCCTCTCTGTATATCCGGCTTTCCAATAATAATAAAATCTTTAAAAAAAAATTTTCCCAGCTGTAGGCAGCTGCCTAGGTTGCACTGTACCTGCGCAGTGTTTCACCGTTGGGGGGAAAACAGCAGCCGATAGCTGGCAGGCATTTTGGGGTTGGTTAGTGTGAAATTTATGTTAATGATACCAGTATACCAGCTTTATTGCTTACTCAAAAAAATTTTTTTAATTTGTTTTAATTTTATTTCAGAGGGAGAGACAGAAAGAGAGTTCTTCAGCCTGATGAATCACTCCTCAGCTACTGCCACAGCCAGGGCTGGACCAGGCTGAAGCCAGTGTGTGAGATTCAGCGCAAAGCTTCGGCAGCGCTGGCAGGGACCGAGCAGTGGAACCATCACTGTGCGTGATGAGCAGGCCGCAGGAGACCAGACGTGAACCAAGATATTTTAGGATGAAATGTGGGCATGCCAACTGGCTGCTGACTGCTGCACCAAATACTTGCCCTACTGTTTTTTGTTTCTTTAATTTCATACCTTTTATATTTTAACTAATTTAAAAATTTTAATTGTGGTAAAAGGCACACATTACAAAGTTTATTGTCGTGAACATCCCTGATGCACAGTCTGTGGCATTAAGTGCCATGCACCCTAGAGCTGTCCTGAGCACCACCTGCCCCCATTACCCGGCATCCCACAGCCCTGAACACCACCCGCCCCATCACCCGGCATCCCGCAGCCGTTGAGCACCACCCGCCCCATCACCCGGCATCCCACAGCCGTGAGCACCACCCGCCCCATCACCCGGCATCCCACAGCCGTGAGCACCACCCGCCCCATCACCCGGCATCCCGCAGCCCTGACACTCTGCATCCTGCTCTCCCTCCTTCTGGTCATGGGAAGTACCATTCTACTTTCTGTCTCTGTGCTTGGCTATTCCAGGTTTCTTGTGTAAATAGCACCCAACAAGTCTACGTTTTCTTGTGACTGGTTTGCTTCATTTAGCAACATGCCTCCAGAGTTCACTTATGTGGTAATGAAAGTCAGACTTGACTGACTTTCTAGGCTTTCTAGTACAGTATTGTGTGTTTACCCTACATTGAGTCGACTCATTCATCCGTTAATGAACACTAGAATTGCTTTTACCCATTGACTATTATAGATAATTTTGCAGAGAGCATAAGTTAGCAAATATGCAAAGGCAGAATTGCTGGATTGTTTTAATATTTTGAGGACATGCCATATTACTTTCTAAGACAGCTGCATCATTTTACATTCCCACCAGCACAACACCTTGGTTTTGGTTTTTCTACACTCTTGAAAACATTAGTTATTTTCTGATTTTTAATTTAACCTTATGGTAGTTGGCCTAAGGAGTTTAAGTGGAATCTCACTGCAATTTTGAATAAATATTTGTTCTCTCCTTTTTTAATATTTATTTAAAAGTCAGAGTTACAGAGATAAGAGGGAGAGACACACAGAGAAACATCTTCCATCTGCTGGCTTACTTCCCAAATGGCCACAATGGCCAGCGACTAGTCAGCTTGAAGCCCAGAGCTTCCCCTGGGTCTCCTGCATGGGTGCAGGAAGCCAAGCATTTGGTTCTCCTTTGCTGCCTTCCCAGGTGCATTAGCGGAAATGCTGGATCGGAAGCGGAACAGCCAGGACTTGAGCAATTGCCCATATGGGATGCCGGCATCACAGGTGGTGGAACTACAGGCTATTCCACACCACGAATAAAGTCTCCCATGTGGGTGCATGGTCCCAAAGCTTTGGGCCACCCTCTACTGCTTTCCCAGGCCACAAGCAGAGAGCTGGATGGGAAGTGGGGCAGCCAGGATGCAAGCTGGCGCACATATGGGATCCTAGTGCATGCAAGATGACAGAGGGCTTTGGCCACTAGACTTCCATGCCAGGCCCACATAGTAGGTTTTAAAAAGGAATTATTAAATGAATAAGTAAAAACGTGAATGTGCTTCTGAAGGAATATAGCTATTGTGCTTTGGTAACATGGCCAGTAGAGGTCATAGCTGAGTTCTTTAACTATCTTTGGTTTGCAACTACTTTTATTTGTGTTCTGATAAGGAAGGATGTGTTCATTTACAAAGGCTCAGTGACCTGAGCACACTGCCAGATCCTGACAGCTGCTGAAGGGTACAAACTGGCGAAGTCTCAGATTGTGAGACTTCTTCCCTGACCTAGTGTCGGGCGCCAAACACCAGGAAAAGTGGAAATAGAAGATAGGATGCAAGACAGGGAATAAAGTGTTGGCTGTAAATTTTTGTTTGATTGATTTGCCTGTAAATGAAAGTTAGTCAAAAAACTAAAGAAGATAATAAATATTTACTTACTTTTAATCACAAGTCTGTTTGCCTAGATTAACAATACCTCCTTCCAAAAGGAGGAGTGTGTGTGTGTGTGTGTGTGTGTGTGTGTAGAGAAAGTGTGTTAAAACTAGGATGCAGCAAGATACACTTAAATAGCAGAATAATGAACTTGTGATAATTGTTGAAGGGCTATACTATTGTTATACTGTAGGGAAAAATAGTGGAGAGGGGAGAAGGGAAGGGTGGGATACAGTCTAAAGAACTGTATAATGAAAAATAAAAATAATGGGCCTGGCGGCGTGGCCTAGAGGTTAAAAAGTCCTCGCCTTGAATGCACCGGGATCCCAGATGGGCGCCGGTTCTAATCCTGGCAGCTCCACTTCCCATCCAGCTCCCTGCTAGTGGCCTGGGAAAGCAGTCGAGGACGGCCCAATGCATTGGGACACTGCACCGCCTGGGAGACCCAGAGGAGGTTCCTGGTACCCAGCTTCGGATTGGCACAGCACCGGCCGTTGCGGTCACTTGGGGAGTGAATCATCGGACGGAAGATCTTCCTCTCTGTCTCTCCTCCTCTCTGTATAGCTGACTTTGTAATAAAAATAAATAAATCTTCAAAAAAAAAATAAAAATAAAAATAATAATTAAAAAACCCACACTAGCTCGTGAACCTATGTTTTCCTTCCTCCCATTACAACAACAACAACAAAAAATGGTCAGCCAGCAATCACTGATCCCAGATTACCACTCTGCTTGCCTGTGGTCTACTCTCCCTAGCTCAGGGTCTCAAGTCTCCACATTACAAATGTATTTACCTACGGGGTGTGGATAAACAAGTGTGGATTCACACTTAATCAGAAGTGAATCGTTTTCTCTTGTTGTTATACAGATTTTGATGGACTGGTTTGTTGGGGGACAAATCCTTGAGAAAGTAGGGAACTGGTAATTCTAACTGCCTCCCCCACAACAGCCTGGGTGGGTGGGTGGTAAGCGTTTGCCTGTTACCTTACCCACTCTCTGATGGGAGCCATGTTGAAGAGGGCATCTAGAGAACAGAGTGGAAACTCAGTAAGATGAGTGGGTGAATGAGTAAACAGCCACTTGGCAGGAAGATCTGCTTCTTTTTGGTTTGGCTCAGTTTAGCTGATGACATTTGGCTTATTGTACTTTTTTGATAGAACTCAACATTTCTGTTATTATTCAGTCCTGTCTTATGACAGGTGTCCCTCTCCTGGGCACTGAGGAGATACTGCAAGGTGGACACGGATAGAAAGCTGGGCTAAGGACTGCAGATTCTGGTCCCACTGTGACAAGTGACTTGTTCCTTTGATCCTGTGCGATGAAGACACCATTGAGATAATTTCTTCCTTCTTCTACATCACATATATAAGATGCCATACTTGAAAGGTTTTTGAATTTTTAAATTTGGAAGTTTGTTTTCATGGAAGTTCACAGAGAATTGTCTGTGATACTCACTGAAGAGGAGTGTGACTACATCACAAACTCCACCTGCATCACCTGTGTGCTCTAACTGTCCTTGTGTAAATGAGTAGATGAACAAAACAGAACATTCGTCTTAATACCAACTGCTACCTACGAGTATCATGCCAGTGTGGATGGTGTGAACTTCCAGTGCAGAATCCTGTTGTGTTGGGGTGTTACAAACCATGGTTTGTTTCAGCTTAGTGTTGGTAAAGAACCAATTAATGTAGTGTTATTCTAGGATGAGATTTGTAACTGAATAAACGCAAGGGCAGGCTGTCTTGTGAGATGGTGTGAAAGAGAGCATACAAAGGCTACTCTAAGTACTTTTAGTGTGGGGCAGGTGGAGTGGAAGCACCAGGACCATGGCCACAAGCAGAGCTTCTGCCAAGAGTTTATGAGGCTTGTTCTCAGATGAACAGAAGTAAAACAGGATTGCTTTCTTACTTTTCCTTCCTTACTAGTGTTTAAGGCTTGAGTTGACTATAGGCACATAATGCTTGTATAATTGCAAGTATAATCACACAGATTGTACAGGTGCCAAATATACACGCACAAATTAGAGGGTCTTAGTTAAATCCAAACAAATATGAACTTGATAATGGCTGTGGCTGAAATATATTTTTATATTTTATAGCATGTTCACATTTGCCAGTGGTTAGAAAATATTAAGCTTGCCAAATTTTAATTTGGTACAAATGCCATGTTCAAGGCAAAGTCAGTAGACTTTTAGGAGATCTGGCAAATCAAAAGCTTCAGCAACAGATGTGGTTTTCCAATGCTTTGTGAGAGTAAAATAACAAGGTCATGTGCATTTGAAGTGGGTATTAATTCTTTCATTTAAAATCATTTATTTGTTTCATTGAGAGAGACAGAAAGAGGAAAAAAGATCTTCCACCTGCTGGTTCACTCCCCATGGCTGGCTGGCACTGGACCAGGGAAGTTAGGATCCAGGAACTCTACCCAGATGTCCCCTGTACATGGCAAGGACCCAACCACTCGAGCCAATGCTTGCTGCCTTCCAGCGTTCACAGTAACATCAAGCTGGGATTGGGAGTGAAGCCAGGACTCAGCCACCAGCATTGGGATATGGGAGCCAGGCATCCCAGGCCACGTCTTAACCATTATGCCAAACAGCGACACCCCCATTTGTTTTTGAAAATACAACCTATGATCGTTAGTAGACCCCCATGACGTTACAGTTAAATTCAAGTTTTGGTTAGATGTGATAACGTCCAGAAGACAAAACATGATTGTCTCCCTGATAACTAAGGATTTGCAGAGCAGCTTCTATGTTCAGAGTTACATAGTTGATGCTAACTGTAGACAGCCACTGCAGACCCTTCCCCACATGTAATTTAACCAGAATTACAAAAAGTGTTCATTTGAATTCCATTTATTTTCATTTATCACCATTAGTGGACTGAGTTTTAGAAATGAAAAGGTCAAAAGGAAAAAGACTTGCCATGGGATAATGAAGAACGAGTGATTCTAAATTACTGAACAACTCAGTATTATGGTCTGATAACCTGATGTAAAAAGCCATTTGAAAAGTGAAGACGGGACTAGCACGATAGCGTAGTGGCTAAAGTCCTTGCCTGCACGCACTGTGAAGAAGGGTACATTTCTCCCCACAACCACGCCAGCAGGTGTTAGTAGAGTTCTGAATGCAGGCCAACCTTAATGGAGTTAGGTGGAACCTAATGTGGTTTTCATTTGTATCTCCCTGACAGCTAGGGAGCCTGAGCATCTTTTCTTATGTCTGTCATCCATCAGAATCAGTTCTTTTGAAAAGTGTCTGTCCATTTCCTTTGCCTATTTCTTCACAGGGTTGTTTGTTGTTGTTTTTTTACTGTCCCTGGGTTTCTGGAGCTCTTTGTAAATCCTGAATATTAGCCCCTATCACTTGTGCAGTGTGCAAAGATTCTTCTCCCATTCCATCGGTTGCTTCTTCACTTTGTTGATCATTTCCTTTGACATACAGAAACTTTTTAGTTTGATAAAGTCCATTTTGTTTTCCTCTTTGACTGCCTGTGCTTTTGGCATCTTTTCCAAGAAGTCTTTCCCCATTCCTATATCTTGGAGAGTGCTTCCTGCGGTTTCCTCTAATAGTTCATGGTTTCTGGGTGTAGAGGCAGTCCTTCATTCATTTAGAGCTGATTTTTGTATAAAGTGACAGATGTGGGTCTTACTTCTTAATTCTGCAGGCTGCTATCCAGTTGTCCCACAGCATTTGTTGAAAAGACCAGGCTTTTTGCTGGATTGTTTTCAGTTTTCTTGTCAAAGATTAGTTGGCTGTACATGTGTGGGCTCCCTTCTGGTGTTTCTATTCAGTTCCATTGATCTTCTTCTCTGTTTATGTGCCAGTATTAGACTGTTTTGATGAGTGCTGCTCTGTAGTATGTTTTGAGGTCTAGAATTGTGATTCCACCAGCTTGATTTTTCTTCAGGATAGCTTTGTCTATTTGTGGTCTTTTGGGTTTCCAGATGAATGTTTGTATCTTTTCTATTTCTGAGAAGAATGTTGTTGGGATTTTGATTGGGATTGTGTTGAGTCTGTATATTACTTTTGGTAATATGGACATTTTGATGATGTTGATCTTGCTAATCCAGAAACAGGGTAAGTTTCTCCATTTCTCAATGTCTTCTTCTATTTCTTTTTAAATGTTTTATAATTTTCATCATAGAAGTCTTCTACATATTTAGATAGTTTAATTCCTAGGTATTTAAGATTCCTCTCTGCTATTTTAAAGCAGACTGTACTTACAATTTCTTTCTCAGCTGTCGAATTATTTCTGCATACTCGCATCATCAATTTGTGTTCATTAATTTTGTATCCTGCTACCCTGCCAAAGTCTCTTAGGAGTTCCAATAGTCTCCTGACTGAATCTTTTGGTTCTCCTATGTAGAGAATCATGTCATCTGCAAATAGAGATAATTTCAGTTTCTCGTTTCCAATTTGAATTCCTTTAATTTCTTTTTCTTGCCTAACAACTCTGGCAAGAACTTCCAATACTATATTGAAGGGTAGTGGTGAGAGTGGACGTCCTTGTATAGTCCCAGATTTTCGTGAAAAAGCTTCTAATCTTTCCTCATTTAGTGTGATGCTGGCATTGGGTTTTTCACAAATTGCTTTGATTGTGTTATAGAATGACTTTAAAAAAAGGAAAAAAGGAGGGAGGAGGGTATGATATATCACCACACTCTTAAATCTATAGTGTGAAATACATAAAATTAGCTCATCTATGCACATAGTTTTTAAAATTTTTTGAATGAATTGGAGGAGCCAGATCAGGTCACAACACCAGCCAGTTCACATTAGGGCTGGGACAGCAATCAGACTGGGCTGGGACAGGCGGCAACACCCACCAGCAGGAGCTGCAACAGGGGGCAGGCTAAACTAGGCCAGGCTGAGCAATAAGATTACAGATGCTGAAGTGAGGCGAGTTATGCTAGCCTGAGCCCCGTGAGGGTTGGGTTCCTGAGTCCCAGGGGCAGGGGAATCTGTCAGGGCTCAGGTAACTTGGCTCAGGTTCTGGGGTCTACCTGGGTTTCTGATCCCTGGAATGGGGGTTCTGGCAGGGCTCGGGTTGTCTGGCCCGGGGCCTGGGGTGTGCCTGTGAGGTGGGTGCCCCAGGGGTGTGGGATCCAGTGGGGCTTGGGTTGCTGGCCTGGGTCCCGGTGCCCATCTACTTGGTACATGCCGGGTTCGTGAGCCCCGGGGTGGGGTATCTGGCAGGGCTTGGGTTACCTGGCCCCGGTCCGGAGGCCCAGCTACTAGGTGGATGTTGGGTTCCTTAGCCCCAGGGGCAGGGAATCCGGGGATGCTTGGGATGCCTGGCCTGGGTGCTTGGATTCGCCTGCAAGAACATCTCTTACTTAATGAAAAAGGCAGCGCAGTAGACACAGGCTCTAATGTAAAAGGAGAATATGGCAGATCATTTGGTGCTGTAGCAGAAGAAAAACAGAACTAACTGGACAACCACCCCAAACAAACCATGACAGCAGAAAATCTCGGTGAATGGAGCCAATGAACATTGGGAGGGTGACATCATCCTCAGATTGGTGGAATCTGCAGCATTTCAGAACTATCTAAACTACTTGGACAGAACCCTCTGAATAAGTACATATTGAGACTCTGGATTAATATGAGGTGGCGATTCCTCATCCCTGGGTACTGGAATGTGCAGAAAGTCATGAGTGGTTTCCCTCTTTGTCTCTCTGCTTCCCCCAGAAACAGCAAGAAGAAATAGCAAATTTGGAAGCAACGAATTCACCCAATTTTCCCTAAACCTTGGTCCTTCCCACCCTGATCCACCAGTGATAGTCTCCCCAAGAAACTGTTGAATTTATCTGGACAATAAGATGGTGGACTCTATGCATGGTATATGCTTGCAATGAAAGAATCTTAACTGGATTTGAACTGTAATACTGCAATAAGGTGGAGTAATCCACCATGGGGGGAGAGTACGGGGAGGGGTTGGGGGAACCTCAGAGCCTATGAAACGGAGTCATAAAATGAAATGTAATAATAATAAAAAAAGGACAAAAAAAGAAAACAATTGCAGAATTTTCAAAAAAATATTCTAGGCAATGCAGTTACCTTCTTTGTATTACAGTGTTTTGTTATCATAAATGTGTCAACTTTGAAAAAAAAAGAAACTAACTCTTGAAAAAAAGAGAATTTATTAATGTGTGAGGACTTTCCTGGTTGTGCAATGTCATTGGAACATTTTAAGGCTGAATATGCTTTTCTTGAATGTAATTCAAGAATGTAATTCCTGGATGTTTTAATTGGTAGCTGACTTTCCAGGAGTTTTCCTATGCAATATAGCCACGTTACTGTGTCTAATTCAGAAGACATATACTCCTATGTCTCCCACACATCCATTGGATCTTTTCTTATTTTCCTTGAAGGGGAAAGGATGGTGGGCTTCTACTGTATTTCCAGATCTGTAGTTCTTTGTGCTCTATGAGCTCTGTTTTGCTTTTTTTTTTTTTTTTCTTCCATCTGTTGGCTCAGGACATGGTAAAAATCTCTGATCAAGAGCGTTGGATTTTGAACAGTTGTGTCTGAAACTAGCAGGCCTGATTAATCTTTTATCTAATGGAAGCCTTACCAATGCCAGTTCTCTCTGGGAATAATATTCGTCCCATGTTCTCTAGTCTTGCCTCTATCCCACACTCTTCACATTTTCTCTTGGGATTTATGACACTTTTTCAACGATTGCTACAAAAATAATAATAATAAACAACATTCTTTGAGTCCTTACTATGGGCCAGATAATTGCAGGACTTTATATGTGGAGCAAGAACACCTCTTCAGGCCTACATTTCAACTCCCCCGTCACTTCTTCTGTGCTGTTTCTCCTGCCTTGTGGAGAGCTGAAACCCTAAACTAAAGATCCTCTCTGGGATCAGGTTGCTAGGATTAGCAAATAAAAATGCAAGAAACTTAGTTAAATTTGAATTTTAGGTAACCAGTAGAAAAGCTTAATGTGTGTCCCTAATACTGTATGGGGGGAACTTATAGTAAAAACTTATTTTATTTATTTTTATTGGAAAGACAGACTTACAGAGAAAAGAGAGACAAAGATCTTCCATCTGCTGGTTCACTCCCCAAATGACTGCAACAGCTGGAGCTGAGACAATTTGAAGCCAGGAGCCATGGGTTCTTTTGGGTCTCCCACACAGGTGCATGGTCCTAAGGCTTTGGGCTATCCTCTACTACTTTCCCATGCCATAATCAGGGAGCTGGATGGCAAGTGGGGCAGTTGGGACACAAACCAGCACCTGTATGGGATGCTGACACTTACAAGGTGGGGATTTAGTTATTGAGCCATCATGCCAGGCCCAAAATTTATTTGTTGTTTATCTCATGTGTTGAAGTAAAGCTGTTTCCTATAGTTTCTCTGTCCACTTTGGCAAGCTCTGTGTGCCACTGTGTGGAAGGAAGGCACACACCCTGATGTGCTTGGGTTTCTCCTTCATTGAAATGTTGACATTGGGCACAAGGAAATGGGACAGACAGCAAAAACACCGATGCCTGCCTTCCTTTTTTCCTTCTCCCCCACTTCTTGTACATCCATCTCCCTCTACCTCATAGTCTGCTTTCCTCTACTCCAGGCATACTTACAACTCAATCACATAGTCAACCACTCCTCTTCATGGTGTTTGCTCAAGAACCCTAGATTTCAAGAATGATTGTGCTGTGCTTGATTGAGAAATCCTAATTGGAGAGGTCAGAAATTAAGCACAAAATTTAAATAATTTTACATTCTTGCTGCATTTATTTTACCCCTTCTTTGTTACCTGACAGACAGATGATTCCAGTCAATAGGGTACCAAAACATGCAAAAGCCAAATGTATATTAATTTATTCATGAGATGAGGAATTTTGCCAATTAAATTAGAAGTATATCTTAACTTGCTACCTCTGTTTCTTCAGTCCATAATTTAGGCTGCATGAGAACATGAACCTTGCCCAGGTATATAGTAATTGTCTAGCAAAAAATTGATAGATGGATGTAGGGTAAATAATTGTTGGGTGAATCTTATCATAAGGAAAGTGAGACTTGGAAAGTTAATTTGCCCAATTCCTGTGTCCGAGTTTGGCCTCCTGTGCTGTTGGAGTGAGTTCCAGTACTCTGCCACTGCATACTTCTGCTTGTCCACTCCGTAGTACTTCATCGAGTCCTTCTAGTATGCTTTTTCTTTGGAAGCTTTTGTATCAATGTGGAAAAACAAAAGTAAGAACTACAATTCTTTTTGAGTTCAACAAAAGGACCCTCCAATTTGAGCAATAAAAAGTAAAGAAAAGCCTTAAGTGAGACAAAGACAGCATCAAAAGCACAGACCCATCATGTTTATAACCTTGCAATAACCAATGAGCTCTGGCTTTTTTCATATATTATTTGAGAATCCACTGCAAAGCCTTGCTCTTGAGACAGTGTTTATACAGGACCTCAGGTACCCTATGGCACAAGACATAGAGTAAGAGGCACCTTTTGTTGATCAGGTGCAATGCAACTCTACCACCTGCCATTGGTAGGAAGATTGCAGGCTGAACTTCGACTTTTACTTATCATCTCCATAGGCAGTGGCTGTTTTTGGCATATCTAGCCTCTGGACCACAGTTATGGCCAGATGTTAAAAGCTAAGGAACATTTCTTTCCTCCCAGATCTTTGTTGTTTATTCTGGAAGAGAACTTTCTGAAGATAGTTTTTGTTTGTTTGAGGGGAATGAATGATCTTGAATAGCTCAAGTAGGTTGTTTTATTATTATCATTTGAGAGACAGACAGAGACCATTGACTGGTTCATCACCCAAATGCCTGTAATTCCTGCAACAACCGAGACTGCGAAGAGCAGAAGCTAGGAGCTGGGCACTCAGTCCAGGTCCCCTACATGGAGCAGTGGGGACTAAATCACTTGAACTTCCATCTGCTGCCTCATAGGTTATGCATCAGCAGGAAACTGGAAGCAGTGGCCAGAGATGGGAACTGAACCCAAGCACTCTGATGTGAGTGGACCTCAGGCATCTCTACCTGCAAGCCAGACATCTTCTTACTTTGTCTATTTTAACCATCTGTTGTCCAGATATCTTACTGCTCCCCTCTCAAATTAAACTGTTTTACCGTCCTTTGGATTCTATTTCAGAAAATAAACACAACACCCTAGTTGCTTCCATTCCCCATGCCCAGTATTAATTATATATTAATCATATAAGCTCTCAGTTTCCAAAGGTCCCCCTACTCATGTCTGGTTTCATTTTATTGATTTCCGAGGCAAAGCAGCTGGTGGCCTTTGGCACTCGTAAGTCCCTGTCCCCCAGAGCAGGTCAAAGGTTCTATCTACTTTCTGAGCTGGTAGGGCCATTCCCTCCAAACAAAACACTATCTTCAGAAAATTTTCTGCCAGAATAAACAACATAACAATATCTTGACTGTATAATACTAGGTACACTCTCGAAGCCTATGCACAGTGTTCATGTGTCTTCGTGTGTGTGTGTGTGTGTGTGTAGTTTCCTAGATCTTTAGAAGTATGTAGTAATTAAAAACACAGAATCAAATGAGCATGTAGGCAGCATGTTACTGTGGGAATAACACAAAGGGGCCAGCAATATGGCACAATAGTTTAAGCCAGCATCACAAGTGGCATCTCCTATTAGAGTGATGCTTTCAGTCCCAACTTCCAATCTGGGTTCTTGTTAATACACTTTGGAAAGCTGTGGAAGATAGGCTAACTGCTTGGGGTCATGAAACCTGGATGAAATAGGAGGCTCTTGATTTTGGCCAGGACCAGCCCAACTTGTGGCTACATGAGGAGTGAACCAGCAGATGGAAGATCTCTTTGTCTTTGTCTCTCCCTCTCTGTGTCATACCTGTCTTTCAGAAAAAAAAAATCCAGGATATAGAACAAATCAGGTCCAGGTTAAAGCACCCATTTGACTTCCTATTGCTAAGCTTTCTCATTTACAAAAAGGGACTAAGACTTAAATTATAGGATTGTGTCTTGGTTTTCCAGGTCTTCAGTAAACAAACACCACACACTGAGTATCAAAAACAGAAACTTATTACAATTTACTGTCTCACATTTTTGGAGGCTAGAAGTTTGAAATCAAGGTGTTGGTATAGTTGGTTACTTCTGAAAACTTTGAGGAAAAGTTTTGTTATAAACCTCTGTTTTTGAATTATGGTTGGTAGTCTTCAGGTTCACATGACACAGTCTCTATAATGTGTGTTTCTTTGCTCAAATTCCACCTCTGATAAGGACACCAACCATATTGAATCAAGGCTTCCCTAATGATCTCATTTTAACTTAATTACCTCTGTGAAGACCCTATCTCCAAACAGGTCACCCAAGAGATAATAGGAATATGACTCTAACATACCTTTTTGGGTATGACAATTCAGGTCCCAAGACGTTGCTTGGAGAGTTAAGCATGGCTTTTTATGTAAAGCATGGTTTTTATATATCAATAAACATCTTGATATATACAAGTATTTAATAATAATTTGTAACTAATGACTTTGTCTCCTAGTCTTTAGACATGATCTTTTTTTAAAACACACAATGGCATAGCTTTTTAAAAATTTGTATTTATTTGAAAGAGAGGAGGAGAAACATACATCCATATTTTATACATTTTTTAAAGATTTATTTTACTTTTGTTTGAAAGGCAGATTTACTGGGAAAAGGAGAGATAAAGAGAGAGGCCTTTCACTTGCTGATTCAGTTCCCAAAAGGCTGCAGCTGAGCCAATCTGAAGCCAGGAACCACTGATAACTGTCCCATGGGATGCCAGTGTGCTAACAGAAGCTTATGATCTGGGAAAGCAGCAGAGAATGGCAGGGGCCCAAGTACTTGAGCCATTCTCTGCTGCTTTGCCAGACCATAAGCAGGAAGCCGGATCAGAAATGGAGCAGCTTGGACTCGAACCAGCATCCATATGGGATGCCAGTGTGATAATAGAAGTTTAGCCTGTTAGACCATGGCATACTTTATACATTAAAAAAAAATTCATTTGGGGCCAGCATAGTAGTATAGCATGCTAATCCTCCGCCTACAGGGACAGCATCTCATATGGGCACTGGTTCAAGTCCCAGCTCTTCCACTTCCCAATTCAGATCCCTCTTTATGGCCTGGGAAAGCAGTGGAGGATGGCCGCTACATCCATCAAAGAGCCCGGGTGGTGGGGCGTGGTTGGGGAGACTCCTGGCTCCCAGATTCAAGCCTGTTCAGCTTTGGCCATTGTGACCATTTGGAGAGTGAATCACCAGATGGAAGAGCTCTTTCTCTGTCTCTCCCTGCCTTGCCTTTGTAACTTTGACTCTCAAGTTAAATAAATCTTAAAAAAAATTTTTTCACAAAAGCATTTTTTTTTTCATTTATTTTAAAGGCAGAGTAAGGAGAAAGAGAGAGGAGAGAGAGAGAGGTCTTCCAACTACCGATTCCCTCTTCCCTCTCCAAATGCTTACAACAGCCCAGGCTGGCCTAGTTAAAGCCAGGAACTCTACCAGGCTCTTCCACGCCAAGTACCTGTGCCACCATTTGCTAACCTCCAGGGTGTGTGTTATCAGGAAGCTGGGTAGGAAGTGGAGTAGCCAGGACTTGAACTAGGCACTGTAAATGGGAAGCCAGCATTAGAAATGGCTGCTTGACCTGAAGTTGCCTACAGTTTGGCAAAACAGTGCTTTTTAGAGCAAAAGGGAACTTGGAGAATCAGTGATATGATTTGATGATAGCAAAAACTGCAAGCTATAATTATTCGACAAACAGCATTACCTAGAAAATGTTTACTAGAATAATATACCTGGAGGATCTCTGTGGGATTTAAAAATGATATGATGGTGTTTTTTTTTTTTTTTTTTTTTTGGCTACAATGTACTATTTGAAGAGAAATTCTCACCGCTAATAAAACTGAAAAGGGGACAATCACTTCTGTGAGTTTCTGAAGACAAATGTCTCTTTGATCTTGAACTTTTCCTTTCAGGATTTCCTCTGTGGCAGCTGGGTAGCTCAGACAATGCAATGGAATGCATAGCTAGCTGCCAGGCTGAGTTTTCAAGATGAAGGGTTATTTTTAAGAATCTGGTCTCCATTAAGAAGAGAAAAGGAGGAAGTGCATTTGAATTGCAGAAAGAATTTAGGCTAGACCCAAATGCTCCCCAACTGTGTGTGTAATCAGGAGGGTGGGTGTTCAAGTGAGGCTAGGCAATTACATTGCTAACAAGATCTGAAAAACCAGTTTGGAAATTTCATCGTTAGCAGTTTCCAAAAATCATAAGGTCATATTTTATCCAGCTTATAAAATTCACATTACCTACCTACTTTTCTAGCACCGCTTCTCCTGATTACTATTACATGATTAAATAAAATATTTTAAAAAATAAATTGATGCTGATTAATCAAGTCAAAAGTTACTTTTACTGTTACAAAGACAGTCTTAACAGGTTCCCTTGTAAAGACTTTAAAAAAATCAAGCCAAAGAAAACTAGGAAATGGAAAAAGTTTCAGACAGTAGATTTTAGTACTAACTCTAGATTTTCTTAAAGACAGCCTACATTGTAAAGCAACATTCCTATTTTGTTTTTGCATTTCATTTGAAAGACAGAGAGAAATGATAGGTATGAGAGAGAGAGATCTTTCATCTGCTGCTTCACTCTCTCAGTTGCTGCAACAGCCTGAGCTCTAGCCAAAGTCAGCCGCAAGCAGCCAGTGACTTCACCTGGGTCTCCCATGTGGATGGCAGGGACCCAAGTACATGAGTCATCATCTACGACCTTCCATGGTGTACATTATCCAGAAGTTGGATCAGAAGTGCAAGACGTGTTACCAGAAAAACCCAGCGGGTTCTTTCCTCAGCTTAATACAGAACTAAAAAGCCGAGAACTGGTTGCAGACAGAAAAGAGAGAGACAAAGAGACAGAGAGAGAGAATATCTTTCTTCCATCTGCTGGTTCACCCCTCAAAAGCCCCTTAAAGACACAGCTGGACCTGGTTGAACCCAGGAAACAGAAATGCCACCTGAGTGTTCCATGTAAGTGACAGGGATCCAGTACTTGGGCCAATATTTGCTGCCTCCCAAGCTGCATTAGCAGGAAGCTGGATAAGAAGCAGAGGAGCTAGGACATCAATCCACTCTCTGACACATGATGTGCGAGTCCCAAGTGGGGACTTCACCTGCTTCACCCCAATGCCCACGTCCCTATTGAGTCTCCGTAATGTATCCATAATTGCTATACTATTTGGCATTCTCACCAACAGTTATAAGGGTTCTCTTTTCTCTACATTCTCCTCAAAGTTCATTATTTTTTTCTTAATTGATACTAAATAAATTTTAGAAATATTGATAACTAAGTAAGCCAAGTTATTTACTATAGAACTATTCAGATCCTTTAATATGTTAACAGACACAGTGACTCTCCCTGGGGTGGATTATATAGTGTTCCCAAATTTATTTGATCATCATAGAAGTATAGTCATGAAAACAGAAGCTTCCTTTTCCTGCCAATATCTTGCCACAGAGAGCTCCCAGGGCTGGCCCACTCACTAAATGTCCACAGTAGGCCTGTCTGGGGCTGACGCAGGGTACAAGAAGCTCAATTTAGTTTCCTACATGGGTGGCAGGGACTTAACAATGTGAGTCATCACTGCTGCCTCCCATGGAGCTGGATTCATGAGCTAGGACTGAGACTTTAACCCAAGCACTCCAGCATTGCACATGGGTAGCCCAAGTGGTATCCCAACCAGTAAGCTAAATGGCGGCCCCAAGAACTGATTGAAAAAACCCAGTTTGTCATTTGATGGCATCACATATTCAACCGGCCTAGGATCTGTTATTACATAGAATAAACACAGAATAAGACTTTTCCATTTGTGTATGTGTGTGTGTGTATAAAGAATGTAGATTTAGAATTTACTTGAAATTTTTTTCCCTTGAAAATATGAGTAAGAAGCACCAGAATGTTGATGGCCCCTTTCTTGCTTGGCAGGGGCTTATGGGGAAAGGCCTGCTTTGGAGAAGACAAAAAACAATGGTGCTTCTTCCAGAGGCTGATTATTGAAGGGATTTTGATCATCCTCCAGCTAGTGTCAAAGCCAATTGTGGATCCTCAGAGTCCAGGCAGGCAGAGTCAATGCCACAGCGCACCTCTGTTTGGAAGCTCTGAAGGGCGCCCACTGCTGAAATGTCAGGCTACTATAGGGATAAGCGGGTCTTTCACTCCTCAGGGACAAGCTTCTGTTCAGTTTGTTGCCTTTGTGTGATTCTAGGATCACACCTTTCAAAACAGTATCTGTCTACAGATACTGCTAGGAGTTCATCAAATAAATGGAAAATGAAATCAGTGAAAGAACACAGCACAATAAGCAGCAAAGAGCCTTACTGCAAGCTAGCTATAAGCAGGATAAATTTTCTTGCCTTGTGATTTTGAAGTGAAATTTTGAGAGCAAAGGAGAGCTTTGGCATTTTTAAAAACACTATTGTTAAAATGGTTAAAAAAATATATGTGCCTATCAGGACCCCGTCTCATAGCCACACCTTGCAAAATCGAAGAAATCAAGGGTTCCTTGCTCACAGCCAAGTGAAAGGGTGCCAAATCTGTCAAGACTGAGAAACGTAAGGTTCGTAAGTTAAAAGGCCAGTGCAATAGGGAAAGGCGATACGTGCAGCAGTTAAACCCCAGTTTGCATCACCTACATCCATATCAGCATTCTAGGGTTGGAGTCCCACCTCCGGGACTGATTCCAGTTTCCTTTTTTCCTTCTTTCCTCTCTTCTCTTCTCTTCTCGTCTCGTCTCGTCTCGTCTCGTCTCGTCTCGTCTCGTCTCGTCTTTCTTTCTCTCAGATTTGTTTATTTTGATTGGAAAAGCATAGCAGATTTACAGAGAGAAGGAGAGAAAGAAAGATCTTCCATCTGCTATATGGGTACAGGATGCCAAGGCTTTGAGACATCATCTATTGCTTTCCCAGGCCACAAGCAGGATTCAACTTTCTTCTGAGGCATAACCCAGAATATCATGGTGATGGCTCAAGTACTTGGGTCCCTGCCACTTATATATGAGAAACTTTGATGAATTCTTGGCTCTGGCTTTCAGCTTGGGCCTGGCCTAGCTTTTACTGTTGCAAGCATTTTGGAGTAGAAACAGGGAATGAAAGGGCTTTCTCTCTCTCTCTGCAATTCAAATACAAAAAAATAAAATAAAAACCCCAATACAACAAACACCTTTGCACTTGGTCATCACAAAGAGCAGGCAGACAAACCAAAGTGTTTCCTACCCATAGACAGGGGAGAAGCTGAAATGAACCAGACATGCTGATTTAACTGTTTAAACTTTTTTTAAAAATTCAAACAAACAAAATTGATTCATTAATTTTTAAGGGGTGAAAATGCTACTTGTTTTCTAATTGATCCAGTCAGCCAAACACCCTGTTAGGTCTGGTTTGGGTAATATTTCTGGGTTGGTTAGTGTTCTGGATTCGATCAGGAAATTCACCAGGCGTGTGGCTTTTCAATAGTGGAATCTGTTGACAAGAAAAGTCCTCAGCACATTGGGTAATTCAAGTGCACTTTCATAATTTGCTCTAATTTTACCCCCTTTGTTATTTCCAAATTCCACAAGAATCTATCACTGCTCTCTGACTTATGTGTTGTTCAGGAGCGATGCTCATACCACCCACTCTGTGAGGGCAACCTCACCCTCTTAAACTCACAGAACCTATTGTTCTGTCCCTTTCTTAACCATTGCTGTCACTGCAGCCCTGTACCTCCAGCCTGGAGGGCAGCGAAATGGCTCTCTGGAGGGTCATTTATCATGGTAATAAATGTCCTGTGTTTTACTAAGTTCCATCAAAGTTCACCTACACAGGGAAGCAAAACAATCATTCTCTTGTAAGTGCTTTTTGTGTATAAATACAAATACTGCCCATAAAGTATGCAAACCACTTGTGCTCATGTGATGGTCAAACTCTGGGTTGGCATATATAAACAAATTGTGTATGTTTGCTGTGGGACGTGTCTCTTTTCCACTGAACCTGAAGCTAGGACAGAGGCACCTTTTGGAGCCAAGCAGACCCAGCCAGCCACTTCACCTGCTTCATGGAGATGCGACAACTACTTGCATGTTTGGGGTTTTCATTAATTGTTATTCTTTTAAGTATCTCTCCCAAGGCTGTCATTGATTAGTAGGCAATCAGAGCCTACTTTTGCCTCCCTTTCCCCGTCCCTGTTCTGTTCACACCCAAATTAAGCAGAAACATTCTTTGTTTGGCAATGACATTGTTCATTCCTGTCTGTGGAGTCTAGGAAGACATAAAAGGCAGCCTGTCTTTATATTAACATCAATGCCTCTTTCTTTGTCATCATTTTATTATATGCTCCCTGCTTCCTTACTTCAGAAAAGAAGGAAATGTTATTCTAGCTTCCCAGAACATGAAGTTGGGTTATTAAACAATCTTAGGACAATTCACTCTGTAGGACATCCCAAATAAAATACACACATATGTGCACACTGCAGATCAAAACAAAAGCAATCAGGGCATCCTTCCCTTGCTTTTATAGCCTTTTTTTATTGACAGGATTTTTATTCCATGTATTTATTCTCATATTTACTTATTTGGGACGGGGAACTCCTATCCACTGTTTTACTCTCCCAGTTCCCACAACAGATAGTTCTTGGGTTGGGGTCAAAGACAGGAGCCAGGAATTCATTCTAGGCCTCCCAAGTGGGTGGCAGAAATCCAACTGCTTTCCCAGGCCACAAGCAGAGAGCTGGATGGGAAGTGGAGCTGCTGGGATTAGAACCAGCAACCATATGGGATCCCGGTGCATTCAAGGCAAGGACCTTAACTATTATGCTATCGCGCTGGGCCCTGAATAGCATTTTTAATAAAGCACATACTACTTAGTTTGGTGAAATACAAGGCAGTAACCTACAAACAAAGGAAGGCCCAAACCTTAGCCACAGCTGTCATGAAATGAGGGGAGGTTTATAATAATAACCTGTAATTTAACATTTAGATTTTAAGAGAAGCCTTGTTAAAAAAAAAAAGGCTTATTAACTCATTTGCCCTCTGTAATAACTTTATTTTGGAATTGATTGACTGAACACCCAATTAGACTGGCAATTTATTAGGGTCGTACATCAGCAGAAAAGAAGAGAAAAACAAAATGCTACTGAATAATCAAGGGTTTACCTTGTTTGAATGAGTACATAGTATCTTTTTGGCAGGTTGATACCAATGTGCTCCATTACATATTAAAGATAAACATCTTAGGCATAGTGTCTGCCTGGCTGCCTTAATCTTAATTGCAAGGAAAAAAATGTAGAAACACAGATTTTAAAACAGCAACAATAACAAAACAAAAAAAAAACAGGTTGTGCCAACATCGATAGGGAAAGAACTGTTACAAAAGTGCACAACCTTTCTTTAGTCGATCTGTGAGACCTGTTATGCCATATGTTTGCAGGAAACAGTAAGAATTTGAGGAACTGTGCTAATGGGGGATGCTTTTAGAAAGGTCAATTTATTTGAGCATATTGATCAAAACTGTAATTGTATAGACTCACTCACTCATTTTCAAGGCAAAAACATGAAAGCAACAGTATGTGACTAAGCGTTTTGTAAGACAGTCTGCAGTTTCCAACTAACCTCACATTGAAGCACCTATCATGTGTGTCATTTATATTATTTCAAATATTAAACTTTGGAGATAAGGAGATTTTCTTTCTAAATAATGGAATCCAAGAAATAGAATAAAGACTAATATAAATCACAAGCTTATTAGTCAAACATATTTATTATTTACCACAATATAATTTTGCATGTATAGGGGTTTACCCCCTCTTATTCCCCTCTCCCTGTTTGCCCTTCCTGACATTTTCTCCTTAATATCTCAGTAGAATAGTCCCTTAGTAAAGATTACAAGTTTAACTGTTTGCTATGAAAATGTGTCATGACATGGCAGGTAGAGGCAAAGGCAGAAAATGTGGTATCATATCGTAAAGATATATTTACATGTTTCTTTGGGAGTCCTACCTTTATTTAGAAGTAGAAATTCATACTGCAATTAACTTTACCACCCAGGATGTTAGTTTCTGTTAAACAGAATATATGTATGTACTTGATTCTCTAAATCTATTTATTTTGTACTTGACACAAAGGCTGTCTTATATCAGAGAGAATATAGAATTACTCTTTTGTGACTGACTTATTTCCTGATCACAATGGTGTCCATTTTGGGACCATTTTGTTGCAAACAGGTAGAATTTCATTCTTTTGATGGCTCTGTGGTATTCGATAGAGTAGATGTACCATAGTTTCTTTATTCATTCATCTGTTGACAGGCATTTGGGTTGTTTGCATGTCTTTGTTATTGTGAACTGCGCTGCTATAAACACAGGGTTGCAGGCCACTTTTTCTGAGCAGATTTCATTTCTTTTGGATCTATTCACAGGAGTGAGATAGCTGGACATATGGTAGCTCATTCTCGGTTGTCTGAGCACTCTCCACACTGACTCCACAGTGGCTGCACTGTCTATGCTCCCACCAACAGTGGAGTGGGTACCTTTGCTCCACATTCACACCAGCAGTTACTGCTGTGGGTTTCTGTATGTAGGTCGTTCTCACTGGAGTTAGGTAGAACTCCAGTGTGGTTTTTATTTACATTTTCCTAATAGCTAGGGAACCTGAACAATTTTTCCATATGTCTATTAGCCATCTGAATTTGTTCTTTAGAAAAATGTCTGCTCATGTCTTTTGCTCATTTCTTAAAAGGGTTGTTCGTTTTTCCATTGTTGAGTTTCTGAAGTTCTTTATAAATCATGCATATTAGTCCTCTATCAATCATAAGCTTCTTAATAATAAAATATTTCATTAGAACGTAGAAAAACATGATCCAAAATTTCGGTTGATGGGACTTAAATATAGGTAGATCTCTTTTTAATCAGAGTTCACCATTTTTTTTTTAATATTTATTTTATTTGTATTGTAAAGACAGATATACAGAGAGGAGGAGATACAGAGAGGAAGATCTTCCGTCCGATTATTCACTCCCAAGTGGCCGTAATGGCTGGAGCTGCACCGATCCAAAGCCAGGATCCTGGAGCTTCTTCTGGATCTCCCACACAGGTGCAGGG
This sequence comes from Ochotona princeps, assembly GCF_030435755.1. NCBI lineage: Eukaryota > Metazoa > Chordata > Mammalia > Lagomorpha > Ochotonidae > Ochotona > Ochotona princeps. The sequence goes on along the minus strand of NC_080842.1, from coordinate 32,783,044 downwards.
TCCCAAGGCTTTGGGCCGTCCTCATCTGCTTTCCCAGGACACAAGCAGGGAGCTGGATGGGAAGCAGTGCTGCCGGGATTGGAACCGGTGCCCATATGGGATCCTGGCACGTTCAAGGTGAGGACTTTAGCTGCTGGGTTACCGCGTCAGGCCCAGAGTTCACCATTTTCAATAACTGTTTTCATTGCTTTAGTCCAGTTTTTTTTTTTTCCCAAAAATTCTTACTGAGACTTAATAGGTTTACCTGACTAATGACTTCATCAAGAGATATTGCTTCTTTTAAGACATCATCAAAATGCTGGAGACATTGTACTGGACAATCACTGTTGTTGATAAAAAGGCAGAGAGTATTAGAGGCTCACCAAACCCAGTACTGCTTTCTGCACACAAACGTAGTGTCCAACCCAGTTAGAAGTGGCCACGTCCTGAGTCCTCACAAGTGGCATATGTGTAGTCAGCTCTGCACTGTGTGCGATGGAGATGCGTGATGCTGTCATGTCTGCACTGATCTCCTGAGAGCTTTGTATGAGTGATTCTCCAGGCACTGACTCGCCTCTTCTGCTAGACTCACGCAAACACTTTCAGTGGTCTTTGAAACCATGGTTGAAAAGGATAGAATCACCCAACTGAAGGAACCTGGAATCCAACAACAACTGTGTGAGAGTTTTACCAGCTGGAAATACCTATTTATGTGTTAAATATTATATATAAATATATATATATAAATATATATATATATATATAATGACAAAAATATGAGAAGCTCTCCAGCATATGAAAACTTTCTGCATTGGGCAAACAAGTAGAGGTAGGTCCACACCTCCTTTCACAACCACTCCTTGATGGCAACCAGAGCATTTGGTCCTGATCTGATCAATCAGATGTTCTCCCCAGGAGCTTTGAAGCTTGGGGGAGTGATGGGCTTAATTATTGTTCCTTCGGGCCTGGCATGGTAGACTAGTGGTTAAAGTCTCAGCCTTAAACACTCCGGTGCTAATCCCGGCAGCTCTGCTTCCCATCCAGCTCCCTGCTTGTGGCCTGGGAAAGCAGTCGAGGACAACCCAAAGCCTTGGGACCCTGTACCTGTGTGGGAGGTCTGGAAGAGGCTCTGGGCTCTTGGCTTTGGATTGGCACAGCACTGGCCGTTGCGGTGGGATTCAACGGACGGAAGATCTTCCTCTCTGTCTCTCCTCCTCTCAGTATATCTGACTTTCCAATAAAATAAAATAAATATCTTTTTAAAAAAATATTGCTTCTTCATTTTGAAGAAGATTGTGTAACACTGTTTTAATAGAAATTATTTTCTTCTTGGGTTCTAATATGAAGCTTGAACTTTGTGCTCTTGATACAATGAATCAGCCTATAAACACCTCTAAGTGAAGTTAGAGTAATGTTAGCTGAATAACTGTAAACATATTGTAATATTCCTGTCAAAAGTAAGAGGTTCAGGTTTTGATGTGTTTAAGTAAATTTGTTAGTTTCTATTTTCAGTTCCTGGTATGTGGTAAATACTACAGATTTTGTCTTCTTGTTTTTTAAATACACTATGGTTTAGACCAATGATTTTCATGATGTTTACCATAAACAATTAGACTTCTAACTTCTATCCTCTATATAATTTAGGTAGATGAGGAGACTCTAAAAGCGCAGAAGGCTTTCATTGGGTAGTGATAAATTTACTTTCCGATATTTGTTATTTCTTTCCTTCCTCTCACCCTCACCCTGGAATATGTGGCAGAGTGAGGTACATATATTTCTAAGGAACTGGGCATGATTTTGACATGGATTAGTGAAATTGCAATTTTCCCAATTTAAAGCAAATCTGAATTTTGGTGGATATTAGAATTGGCAATCATGTCTCAATCAGGTTATTTCAATAACAATTATTTTGCTCGATACTGTGTTAATTGCTGAGGACACAGAAGTAAGACATGCTTTCCTCAGCAAGTGACTATAATTTGGGAAGGAAGACAGACATGAAAAGACACATTCAGGTGGTGTGGAAGTGCTGTGTAGATGTGGTGTGGAGCTACTGTGAGATAGTCACAAACTGAGAAGCTTAAAACAATACAGATCATTGGGTCACAGTTTTAGAAACTATGGGTCCATTGGCAGAGCCATGTTTTCCTCCGAAAGCATAGGGAAACATTCTTCTTTGCCTTTTGTATCTTCTGGTAGTTTCTGACAATCCCTGGCATTACTTGTGTGGCGACAGATTTATCACTCCAGCCCCTGCCTTCATCCATACTGACATCTCCTTTAATATGTGTCCAAATTCCCTTCTTCTTCTAAGGACACCAGTGATATTGAATTTAGTGTCCCTCCTGACCCAAGGTGAGCACATATGAACTTGATTATGTCTAAAAAAATTTATTTCCAGAAAAGGTCACCTTCACAGGTTCTAGGTGGACATGAATTTGAGCAACATGCTGTTCAACGCAGGACAGGCATTTAGCCCTGATGAGGGCAAATCACAAATGATCAAAGGATTTTTCTAGAGAATATGGCAGCTGAGCTGCACCTTGAAGGGTTAATGGAGGTTAAAATAGAAATGTGATGGCCCATAACCTAACCACATGTGATACATGTAAGGCGAGTTACAACATGGCTTCTACACAGAAACTTCTATTGTGTTACTCACTTGAGGATGAATTTCATTCTTAAACATTTACTTTGTCTTTTCCTGTAACAAGCTCTCCTTCACTGTTGTAATTCAGGCAATCTTACTTTAGTCTCAGCTGTGAAATATTTAGAGCCATGTGCTAAATATATATCACATTAACACTTCTTGGTGTAAGAGTTTCTCTGAAATCCCAGCCCCCTGGCCTGAGTCCAGCTGTGAACATGGAACACCTGTAGGCCTCTCATTTTTCTAGGGATATTTGTACTCATAAAGAAATATAAACGATCATTGCATTAGACTCAGAGCTGATTTCATTCAGTCAAGTCATCCATTCAGTTCACAAACTTTTTTTTATTAAAACTATGTTGAAAATCACTGTGCTAGACATGTAGAGGCGGAGCAGATAAACACAATATAAGTCCTCTCTTCAAAAAGGCTGTAGCCTAAGACAGAGAAAGGGAAGACAAATGATATGCATGAAAGACCATAAAATCCACAATGAAGGAGACCATCTCAGCCTTGTTTATGGAAATATAGGGTAATTCCTGGCACACAAATAATCACTCAAGGAAGAGTTACTGACTTGATAAAACGATTTACACATTATGGGGAAGAAGGAATTACTTTTGCTCTTCAGGCCCTTGCCTGCCCAGATCCTTAAAGTATGCAATTGATTGGTCAACATCTTTGGAACACACGTCCCTGGAATCAGCACCCTGCTGAAGCCCTCGAAGTCGCTGCTGAGACACGAGCATCACCGATTATCTGCTGGAACAGGTGGTGTACAATTTTTCCTCTTTCTTCAAATGACTACAGCTGTTTCAGTCTAGTTTTCACCTCATGCAACCCAGCAGAGATCTAACGTCATCATCTAAACTTCAAACTTCACGTTTTGAGGAGTCTCATAGGGTGGATGAAATAGGGATTTCAAGACGAGTTCTCTATATTTTTATATCCATTCATAATTTATCTTTTAACACCATGCTTGTGGAAAATAGCATTCATTTGAAGCATCAGGTTAGGAAAGCACTTGAGAATGGTAGTTTTGAGAATAACAAAAAGTAATGACTGATAGCATTTTGTTTTATTCAAGGATTTTCTAATCTTTTTCAATGTAAGTCCTCTTGACTGATATAAGGCTTCTAGTTTTACCAGAGTACTTTCAGAACTAAGAAGACATTCTATATAAGATATTGTAAAATGAAGAATGCAGGGAAAAATGCCACAGAAAGGGAGAGAAATGATTCAGGATTTGTCAATATTTAAATAAGTGGGTGTGACTATGTTGAAATTAAACTTTATAAAAAACAGCCTGTAAGCCAGCTTTTAGCCCTAGGCTATGGCTCATGATTTCTGGTTAAAATCAATGCTGATCATATAATTTCCCTTGGCAGTCAGTGGATCATGTGCATGCAGCCCAATCCTGGTCAGAAAACATGAGAGGGGCCTCATGTGATGGCTCAGTGGCTAAATCCTCACCTTGCATGTGCCAGGATCCCATATGGGTGCCGGTTCATGTTCAGGCTGCTCCACTTCCCATCCAGCCCCCAAATTGTGGCCTGGGAAAGCAGTCGAGGATGGCCCAGAGCCTTGGGACCCTGCGCCCATGTGGGAGACCTGGAGGAAACTCCTGTCTTCTGGCTTTGGATTTCTTAGCTCTGGCCATTGTAGCCATTTGGGAAGTGAACCAGCAGATGGAAGATTTTTCTCTGTCTCTCCTTCTGTCTGTAAATATGCCTTTCCAATAAAAAAACTAAATAAATCTTTAAAAAAGAAAGAAGGAGGGCCCAGCGGCGTGGCCTAGCGGCTAAAGTCCTTGCCTTGAACGCCCCGGGATCCCAGATGGGCGCTGGTTCTAATCCCGGCAGCTTCACTTCCCATCCAGCTCCCTGCTTGTGGCCTGGGAAAGCAGTTGAGGACGGCCCAGGGCTTTGGGACCCTGCACCCGCGTGGGAGACCTGGAAGAAACTCCTGGCTGCTGGCTTCAGATAGGCTCAGCTCCAGCCGTTGCCGTCACTTGGGGAGTGAATCATCGGATGGAAGATCTTCCTCTCTGTCTCTCCTCCTCTCTGTATATCTGACTTTGTAACAAAATAAATAAATCTTAAAAAAAAAAAGAAAGTAGGAAAGAAAGATAACAAATGAATGAACATGAGGGGAATCTGGGTTGAGCTTGGTACAGCAAGCACAGAATGAGAAGACGGTTAGAAAGATGTTCACTGCTAAGATCCCTGTGCAGGGTTGGTGGAGAGAATGGGTTTAATCCAAGTTATGATTTAAATATGTCCCCGGGATCCAAGTGTTAGAAGAGACGAGGGGCCTAACAAGAGGTGGTTAGAGCAATAACACTCTGCCCTCAGAAAAGGATTGATGTCGTTATCACAGCAGAGTTTAGTTATCTCAAGTGGACTTGCTGTGAAAGTGAGTTTGTAAAATAAAAGCCAGATCTCATCCTGGAATGAGATACCATTTCCTCTTACAGCTCAGGCAGCAAACTGATTGTCCCAAATTGTTTCTCTGTAAATGAAATTGGAAGGATCTCTTTGCCTGGTTCTGTTGTTCGCTACTGATTAGATAAAGTGCATGATGCTTAAACTAGGTATCTGTTCCAAGCCACTACAATTGATTGGAATCATTTGTATTGTGCATTGGCGTAAGCTTGGTTGATTGAATGATTCATATCATGTGCCAGTGCTCTCTTGGTTGACTGGATCATCACTGCTTAAGAACCCCTGAACATAGCCGAATGAGGCTGTTCCCCTCTTCCCTGTGCGGTGGAATGGGGACAGTCCACCAGTGGGCAACAGCTGATTAATAAAGACTCCTAAAGAAAAAAGGGGTGGAAGGAACAAAGACAGACAGACAAAGGAAGCTTGGTTCTCTCTCCCTCTGCCTTTTGTCACAGAATGAAGCAGCACAAAGGTTTTCACCAGAGGTTAGCACTTTGACGCTATATTTCCCAGCGTCTAGATCTGCAAGCCAAAAACACTTTAGAAATCACCCATCTGAGGGAGTAGGGAAATCCCAGATACTAGGCAATTGTACCATAAAATTCAAAATAAAATTTAAAAACATAAAGCAAATTTAAAAAAATGAAATCACCTATCTGTGACATTTGGTTATTGCAACGCATAACAGGATAGGACAATCATGTTTGAGAGAATTTTCATTTGGGTGCTGGTGCGTTTGCTCAACTGGCTAATCTTCCACCTCTAAGTGCAGGCATCTCAGATGGGCACGGTTTGTGTTTCATCTGCTCCACTTCCATCCAGCTCTTGCCTATGGCCTGCAAAAGCAGAGGAGGATGGCCCAGCTCCTTGGGACCCTGCAACCACGTGGGAGACCTGGAAGAAGCTGCTGGCTCCCAGCTTCGGATTGACTCAGCTCTGGCCATAGCAGCCATTTGGAGAGTGAGCCAGTGGATTGAAGATCTGTCTCTCTGTCTCTCCTCTCTGTAAGTTTGTCTTTCAAATAAAAATAAGTAAATCTCAAAAAATGTTCACTTGGCTCAGAAATTGATCTGAAACTTCCTAAGTCTGCCTTTTCGCTAGTAGAGAAGATGTGCTAAAGTGGTCAACAGAGATAGAGCCAGTGCTGGGCTCTCTGGGTCTCCAACCTGAACAGGACTTGGCTCTGCAATGGTTCCCTGTACTTACTCTTGTTCACCAAAACACAATTTTTACCTTGATAATTAGTGATCCTGGTTTTATAGAAACTGTATTCAGGAAATTGATTTGTAATTTTGAAAGTCTCATTTGTGTATTGTGTATTGAATGCTCACATAAAAAATATAAAAATATGTGCACAAAAAAGGAAGCACATGAGCATTACAAGATAATGACATGTAATTCACATTTTATTTTTGCAAATGTTCCTGCATTTCGCAATTAAATCATTTTGTTATAATCAGCAATAATAAAATAATAGCATTCATCAAAAGAATGAAAAAAAGTATGTTTTCCTTTTATTACTTCTGTGTAAGGATTTAATATATCTGACTACTAGACAATTAGTTTAGAAATAATCAAGCTTTCCAAAATTAAATGAATATATTTCTTCCTAGCATTTCCCACAGGAGATTATATATTTACCCAAATAATTTTTTAAAGATTTATTTATTTTTATTGCAAAGTCAGATATACAGAGAGGAGGAAAGACAGAGAGGAAAATCTCCTGTCCAGTGATTCATTCCCCAAGCAACTGCAACAGATGGAGCTAAGCCAATCTGAAGACAGGAGCTAGGAGCTTTTTCTGGGTCTCCCACGCGGGTGCAGGGTCCCAAACTTTGGGCCGTCCTTGACTGCTTTCCCAGGCCACAAGCAGGGAGCTGGATGGGAAAGCGGGGCTGCCAGAATTAGAACTGGCGCCCATATGGGATCCCAGTGCGTTCAAGGCGAGGACTTTAGCTGCTAGGCCACGGCGCCGGCCCCCAAATAATTTTTTGAACCCTATTGAAGAATCGTCTTTAGAGAGAATTAGCTATAAAAAAACTAACTTCATATATTTATAAAGCATTTGCTTTTCCTTCCTTATGCACCAGTATAAGCTCACAGTTGTTATGGCTGTTGGTGCTGACCCAGAGATCCCTTAGGAGCAAAAGGGCTGGAATTGAGGGCTTCATACAAGGAAGAGCCCAGAAAAGCCCAATAAATAAGTAAAAAGCATGGCTATTTGCGTAATCTGAGATCGTTCGGTAACTGAAATAGATTTTTTCTGGGCTGCCCCCTGTAAAGGTGAATGAAAATAGAGGAACTGATTGTTCTTTCCTTTGCATTCCCTCTCTGTGCATAGCACAGTTCTGAGCACAAAACAAAGGCACAATTAAAAACACTAATAGGCCATCCAATACTTCATACATACTGATGAGTGGGGTCTGGATTGTTAATATTGATTTGTTATTCATCTAAAGAGAAGCTGAGAATGATCAAATTTTTTTAGATTAATTTAGTTGTCTGAAATACCCTAAAAATTGGTCTCCTGTTAGGTTGACTAACTTTCTCTGGTCTTTCCAGGACCCTTCCTGGTTTTGCAGTAAAACTCCCACCATCCCAGCAACCCCCATAGATCCAAGCAAACCTCAGTGCTCACTTCATTCCAGTCACCCAACTTGTAACAGTGCCAGTGATCTTCTCTAGCCACGCCTATACACTCAGTGTCAGCCTGAGTTTAATCAAGGAATCTGTTGGCCCAGCCATCTGACCTGCTGTGAAACATCTTTGTGCCACAGACAAACAAATCAGAACAAAGGGATTAAATGCACAGAGACAGCGCCCAAACCTCTAACACAGCTAGGCTTATTACCAGGAAAGCTTACCCATCCACTCCTTTTTAAGAAAGACTGCTTTTCAGGTTGAGTCATCACTTTTATTTTGCTCTACAGCTTACAAAAAGACAGGCTGACAAGCCTGAAATAGCCTTCCTAAGAAAAAAGGTTTTATGCCAGGATTTGATATGTTGAAAAAGAAAATAAATTCTGACCTTAACATTAGTAAAATGAGGATTTATTTTTGTTTTTATTTATTTTTTCATTCGCAGAAGAATGGCAGTTTCATCCACCCATAGACACATCTTAATTTGTGGATTTTATTTTTCTCATTTAGCTATCTTAATTGGATGAAAGTATGCAGCTGATGATTTATGGCTCTCCAGTTGTGCCAGGCATCATTTTAAATGTCCACAGCTGCTCTGCAGTAGTTTTACTTGGCAGATAGTATTAAGCCATTGAATTGTGTCATTTATTTGTATATGCATACAATAGACTCCTTGTGCAGGTTCTACAAAACTTCTTGCAGGAATGTTTGAAACTGGGAGTTAAAAAAGTCTTAGAGAATGATTTATTCATCTGAAAGGTTTTCGAAGTTTCTAGAATGAATGATGAGATAACATTTTGCACCACTGAGAAGTTACCCAGAGAATCATAGAGACAGGCTCAAGTAGAGAGGTTAACACAATGTGAGATCTTGAGTTTGTGTTTGGAAACTCCAATTCCGGTGGTTGTTTAGATGATATAGGGCACATTATTGCTGACAAGAGTCTCACTTTCACTATGACATGTCTCGGGGAAGCAGCTAAAGGAGAGGGGTGATCTAAAACACGTTGTTGCAGGCATAAATAACTTGAGAAGCTCTGTTGACAATAAAGGCTCTGGTATGCTCTGTAGTGAACAATATTATCTTCAAATTCAAAGAGTCCTGAGATTTATCACTCTTGTCCTTTGTAGTTGAGGATGGTACTGTTGACACTGCGGTTTGCCCTGTATGCAAGTGTGGCTGAAAATACTCAAATGTGACAGGTGATAAGGTCTTTCTGCAGAGTCTCCATCGAAAGTCTTTTTTTTTTTTTTTTTTTTTTGGTTTATATCTGTTGGCCTCCCAGGGCATCGCTCGCCTTGTTACAAAGTCATTGTGTGTCTGCCTGCAGGATACCCTACAACTCTGGTTATGGCTTCCTGGTTCCAGCGTTCCATAAATGTCTCCTTTACTTGAATGACTGCCCCTGGAATCTTGTGAAGATGATACCTCCTGCCTGGTCTGTTTACCGTCTCCCATACCAAAGCTAGCCAGGCAGGCAGCCTCCTTCCTGTGTAGACATGCCAGAGAGTCACTTTGAGGTAGGCTAGGATCCTCAACAGGTTGTTTACTGATGATTTTACTCTGCCACTTGACTTTTAAAAGCATTTTTATTTACTTATTTTCATTTAATTTGAAAAAAATGACACACAGAGTGGGAGGGCTAGATCTCCCACTGACAGGTTCATTTCCCCAGATGCCTGCAACAGCCATGGTTGGGTCAGTTGGAAGCCACAAAGCAGGGTCTCAGTCTGGGTCTCCCATGTAGGTTGCAGGGGCCTGAGTTCCAGAGCCAACACCTGATGCTTCCCAGAGGGTGCATCAGCAGGAAGCTGGAATCAGATGCAGAACTAGGACTTAAAACCAGGTATTCTGATTTTGGATGCAGGTGTCCCAAGTGAAATCTTCACACCTACACAGATGCAGATGACACAAACGGCCACTTGATGCCTGTACAAATAGGGAGTTTCATTATAGGAGAAGATTTCTGTACTGTCTTAATGGGCAGTCCACATGCCTGACCTTTTCTCTAGGAGACACTCTACATTTTAAAACTATTCCCTATATAACATCCTGACACAGATAGCATAGAAGAAAGATAGTGTCTCTGTTAGATGTGCAGAAACATGGAAGACCTGTGGATAACTGTCTCCAACAGATATGAGTCAGGATATACCAAGCAATACCCAAGTAACAGAAGCAGTAAATATTACAATTGTTACTATTATAATTTACTATTATAAATGAGACATGAGCAAACATTGAAGGCTGAGCAATTAGGGAAAGCAGCTGAGTTTTGAAGGGAAGGGAAAAACTAGTCAAAAACAAAAAATAGACTTTTTACTTAAACTTGTAGGTATAGACACAAGAATGTGATTTGGAAATCTATGAAAGAACAGTTTGGTTGAGGGGAAAATTTGTTGAGGAAGCTGTGGGAGTTGGGACTGATTCGTGATAAGATATGCATTAAACAGTCATCTCTTTAAAGATTGGAGATTTAAATTCTCTGTCCCTATTATTTTAATTTAATAATCTTGGCTCCTTGACTTTGCTGTAAGAAATGTGGACAAGACTCTCACCTGCCTTCCTATATGAACGAAGTGACTCCTTACATATTCTGCATATGGCATCACCCTCAGAGGGCCTCCCACGATCCTGGGTCCCCAGCAGTTCTATAGTGAGGCCACTAGATCACCCTTACAGGCACCAGCAGACCACCATGTAAGCAAGCAAACAAGCTCCTAAATATTTTTAACAGAGCCAAAGGCTGACAGGAGCCAAACTTTATATGTTAGGGGAATACCAAAAATGCAGCTATTAATAATAATTTATCATGCACATGCTCATAAACACATTACATTTGTCATAGAACATATACCTGAAGTAAGTAAATAACTGACTTAACAAGAAGACTGATGTTGTTTTGCAGATGTCAAGCACACCAAGTTTCATTACTGCAGTGCAGTCATGGTTGGCAACCTCTCAATGGGAAGCCCCCAACCTTTGGCCACCTAGGATGTGTGGGCCACAGGTTGGGAACCAGTCCATAGGCTAAAGGGGCAATGACTCCTGTGGCCTCACCTACAGACAGTACTCTACTGGGCTCTACAAATGGCCTGGGCATTTTCATAGTGGTTGCTATAAGGCTTCATGGAGAACTAAAGACAATACGAAAAGTTCATGTTGAGAACAGCAATCCACCATAAGTGAAAAAATCAAAGTATTACTCTAATGACAGAAATTTGTCACATTCAATGTCTTTTATTTGACTATGGAAGCCACACGTAAAAGGAAAATCCGAACAAAATGTAGGGCCCGGCGGCGTGGCCTAGCAGCTAAAGTCCTCACCTTGAATGTGCTGGGATCCCATATGGGCGCTGGTTCTAGTCCAGGCAGCTCCACTTCCCATCCAGCTCCCTGCCTGTGGCCTGGGAAAGCAGTCGAGGACGGCCCAAAGCCTTGGGACCCTGCACCCGCGTGGGAGACCTGGAAGAAGTTCCTGGCTCCTGGCTTCGGATCGGCGCAGCACTGGCTATTGTGGTCACTTGGGGAGTGACTCATTAGGACAGAAAATCTTCCTCTCTGTCTTTCCTCCTCTCTGTATATCTGACTTTGTGATAAAAATAAAATAAATGTTTAAAAAATGTAAAATCAGATGAGAGATACAGGAAGCACAAGGAGAACACTCAAAAAAATTAATGTCTGTGAAGAGAGATGATGGAGGAGGCCATGCTAGCTGTTCTTAAAAGGAAGATTTTCTTAGGGGCAAGAGAGGCAGAAATGAATGACAAAGGGTAGGGATCCTAGTTTTCTCCTTATTGTCCCTCTTCCTCCACAACCTGTATCTTCTTTCCCTGTAACCTTTCCCCAACTCCCTGAAGGAACCATCAAATTCCCTAGCTTCTGAATGAGAGTATTCTGCCAATGTAAGGTCTGTTCTTGCTTCTAAATCCAGGAGGAACTGTGCTCGCTCTGGATCCTTAAGGTTCTGGGAAGGCACAAGAGCCTTTTTGGGCCTGTTTATGAACTCCTGCAATGGGTACAGGCACCTGAAAATGCTCACATGCTCCCAGGAATGACACACGATCTTAGGAGCTGTATGTGTACCTCATCAGGGGTCTGGGGCAAATCAGGGTGAAGTCCAGAAATCCTTGTGGTCTCTCAGGGGAAACGACCATTGTGAGATGAGTGGATAAGCAAAACACAGTATATGCACATCATGGAATATTACCTACTGTTAAATGGGAAATAAATTCTGAATTATACTTCAGTATGGTTGAATCTTGGAGATATTAAGGTAAATGAAATAATCCAGTAACAAAAGGACAAATAATGCATAATTCCACTTACATGACATACTTGGAACGGTCAGATTCATAGAGACAGAAAGTGGAACATTGGTTACCAGGAATTGGGAGTTATTATCTAATTGGTATAGAATTTCAGTCTGGGAAGATGAGTATGTTCTAGAATGGATAGCGGTGATGGCTGCACCACACCAATCTGAGAATATGAGCAGTCTTCACAAAGTTTGCAAACGCACTTCTTATTAAAAAAAAAATGCACAGATGAAATCTCGGTCGCATTTAGATACACTTATCTTCCGCTTCGTCTGTTCGTCCACGAACATTTTGAAACCTCCCTTACGGAAGGACAACTGCACAGTCAAAAAATAACAACAGTAAACGTCACATACAATTACTACAGTTAGTATATGTGTATGTTCATAGAAAACACGCAGAGTTCTGACCCAACATTTCTTTGTAGGACAACTGATCTGTCTTTCCAGGCGATAAGCAAATGTCATTTTCTCTGCTTTCATGTTTTCTTTTTTTAAAGATTTATTTATTTTTATTACAAAATCAGATATACAGAGAGGAGGAGAGAAAGAAAGGAAGATCTTCTGTCCCGATGATTCACTCCCCAAGTGACCATAACGGTCTGTGCTGTGCTGATCCGAAGTCAGGAGCCACAAACTTCCAGGTCTCCCACGCGGGTGCAGGGTCCCAAGGCTTTGGGCCATCCTTGACTGCTTTCCCAGGCCACAAGCAGGGAGCTGGATGGGAAATGGAGCAGCCGGGACTAGAACCAGCGCCCATATGGGATTCCGGCGAGGATGTTAGTGGTTAGGGCACCTCACAGGGCCCCAAGTTTTCTTTTTTAACTAAAAGGATAATCATGAACAAAAGCCCCTAGAGCTAGACCCATTATGCCTCAGTATACAGAGAATTTGTAGATTAAATAGCCAGTCTAAAGCTTAAACAAAATGGAAAACGAGAGAAACAAGTTTTAAAAAGAACAAAAGTCTTGTGAAACTTTAGAGTGCTTACAACTGTGATCAAATGGAATAAGTTTTTTTCTTTCTAACTTGGTACATAAACTTGTCCTAAGCAAATGCACTCAAAGGGAAAATGCCCAAGCAACAGTGCTAGATTTGGAGCCATTTGTCAAATGAATCATGATATATTTTCTTGCCATGAATAGCATCAGCTGGAATATGTTACATTCCATCCTAGCAGGGAATCCAAGTGAACGATTCCCAATAAACAATCCTTCAGTCCACAAAGGAATGAAAACTTTTAAAATCCTTTGATTGTCATTCACTTAATTTTTCCATGACTTTCCAGTTGGGGAGAAACATTCAAATGGGGAAAAAAGGATTAGAATCTTACACAGAGCTTGTTTAAAAAAAAAAAAAAAGATTTACTATTTGATAGAGTTACAGAGAGAGGGAGCGATACAGAGATCTTCTATCGCTAGTTCACTCCCTAAATGGTCACATTGCACTAGATTGGGCCAGATGGAAGCTTCTTCCTCACCTCCTTCATGAGTGGCAGCAGCCCAGGCACTCTGACCACTTTCCACTGTTTTCCCAGTCACATTACCAGAAGTGGAACAGCTGGGACCCTAATGGGAGCTCATATGGGATGCTGACATCATGGGAGGCAGCTTAACCCACAATGCTGACCCACAATGAGTACCCTTCAAAATGTTGGAATCAACAGTATTGGTGTTAGTGAACACCAAATTTATAATCATAAGACAATACTGGATTTGTTATAATTACCTAAGCAGAATAGAAAAGGTAGTATGTCAAACTGAATAAACATTTGACACCAAATAGTTGACTTGAATTTTCCCCTACTATTCTATGGAAAAGAAGTAGATTGTCCAATAATAAAATTTTAGCATTCAGCTACATAATATTTGAAAAAGTAATGCACTTGACACTGTAAAAGTGCAGTCAATTGTAAAATTGTGTCAATTTTAAAATTGAAATTGTATCATTCTAAATTTTTATGTCATTAATTTCATTTAAACTATAATATGCCAATTTTGTATTTAACTCAACACATTTGATGCAGCCATATTCTTTTTGAATATCCATAGAAAAAATAAATTTGGCTATAAACCAATTTCTCTAGTTTTTGCATGTTGCCAGCTATAAGTTCTTTAAACATCTGTGGGAGAATCAAGATGGCAGAATAGGGTAAGGACATGTAAGGCAGACTAAGAATCATTAGCCAGTGTGAAGCAGAGAGAACAGATTCCAGAAAATAGGAGAGGACAGGCCAATGGTAGAAAGGCACCTGGAGACTGATAGACACAGAGAAGCATCAGAGACAATGCAGAGGAAGTGATGTTGCAGTGACCAGATAACCCAGTGTCATTCAGCAAGAGAAAATTTGAGCTCCATCAGCAGCCAGAGCTTTACTAGCAGCCTGGTAGGAAGGGGAGGTCACTGGGAGCTCGGGAGGTGAACCCAGGTAAAGAACTGCCCATCCTTCTGATTTGTATAATCCGAATAGGAGCAGAGAACGAGCAGACAGTAATCAGGCAGTGTAGGAACAGGGTGGATTTCACAGCCCAGACCCAACCAGTGCTGTATCGGGTGCCATCTTGCTTGGTGAAGCAAAGGCTGTGGGACTGGAAAGAAAAGAGTAAGCTGTAAATGCACTAAGCTGGGAGCAAACTCATTTCTGGCTCAGTGCACTGCACTGGAACCACGGTACTGATACGGCATTTTACAGGTTCCACCCAAAATAGATCCAGGTAGCCCTCAGACCTAACAACCAGCAGATCTGGAACTCCACGAGTGGCACATCAGGTGCCATTTTGTACAGTGTGGGACTGGAGGGACAACAGAGAGTTGCATACGTGCTAAGCTGGGAGATAACTCACTTCCAGTTCAGAGCATTGCACTGGTCCCACAGGGAAAATAGTACCAACTTTGACATCCCACCCAAAACAGATCTGGATGACCGTTAGACAAAATAGCAGCAGGTTCCAGCAAAATCAGCACCACCAACAACCCAGTTAGTTAGGATGTCTGGTATCTCCCTAATCCTTGGAAAGACTCAAACTGGAAGTGGGAGGAAGGTTGTACAGAAAGACAACAGTGCAGTCACAGCACAGAATCACAGGAGGTAGATAGTGGTGATCCAGGAGCTGGGATTATGGAGACTGTGGTGGAAGCCTAATGCAAGAGCTGAGGCCTGAAACTTGCTGAAGGGAGTGGCATAAGCGACTGCAAATGAAGAACTGGGTACCAAGTATAATCAATAAAATTGAACTGTAGACCTGTGGGTGACACAGCTGAGAAACCTACACTAAGGAGAAGAATCTGATAGCCAGAAGTGCAATGACCAAGAGCAAAAGATGAGGCAGCGGCACAATGAATATTACTGAAGACTCCCCTGCAAAGGAGCAAAAGCCTTTGCTAACCTCAGAGTTAACTGAGGAATACATTGAGAAAATGGGGATACAGACTTCTGAAAACTCATCATAAAGTTTCTTATCAACAAGGCAAAGCACATAATAAAGAGTCCAAGGAATTTAAGGAATACATCACACAGGAAATAACAGTACTGAAATAAAATCAAGGTGAATTATTAGAAATGAAGGAAATACAGCCTGGTGCGGTAGACTAGTGTCTAAAGTCCTTATCTTCGCATGCACTGGAATTCCATATGGGTGCGAGTTTGCATCTTGGCTGCTCCATTTCCCATCCAGCTCCCTTCTCATGGCCTGGGAAAGTAGTAGGGGATGGCTCAAAGCCTCGGGACCCTGTACCCTTATGGGAGACCTGTAACAAGCTACTTGCTCCTGGCCTCCTGGCTTTGGATTGGCTCAGCTCTGGCTGTTGCAGCCACTTGGTAAATTAACCAGCAAATGGAAGATCTTCCTCCCCGTCTCTCCTTCTGTCTATAAACCTGACTTTCCAATAAAAAGAAATAAATCTTTTTTTAAATTCAAAAAATTAAATTAAATTTTTTAAAATGAAGGAAACAATAGAGCAAATTAAAAATTCAGTAGAAAGTCTCAATAATAGAATGAAGGAGGCAGAAGAAATAATCTCAGAATTGGAAGATATTTCTTTCTACATGGAGAAAAAATAAAAAAGCTCGAAGTGCAGCTGGGTCAAACTAAAAAAGTATTCAGGGAATTAAGAGACACTATCAAAAGGCCAAATATAAGAGTGATGGAGTTCCAGAAGGCATAGAAAGAGAAGCTGGGTTTAAAGATGTATTCAATGAAATAATAAATGAAAACCTCTCTAATATGGAGCAATAATTGGGGAACAACATACAGGAGGGGTACAGAACTCCCGTTAGGATTAACCAAAAATGATCTTCACCATGACACAAAATAATCAAGCTCTCTTCAGTAAATGTGCACATGAAAAAAATCAATTAACCTATATAGAAACTTCAATCAAACTCACAGTTGACCACTCAGAGGAAACTCTACAGGCCAGAAGAGAGTGGAGTCACATATTCCAGATTCTAAAAGAAAAAAACTATTAGCCCAGATCACGTAAACAGTACAGCTTTCCTTTGTCTTTGAAAATAAAATAAAATTTTTCCACGGTAAAGAAAAGCTTCATGTTGCTTGTAAATTTCTATTTTTCTTCCTATTGTTGATTTTGTTTTGTGGCTTTTCATTTAAGGGGATGTATAGTAACTGTATAATACAGACTATCATATCCAGATGTGAGGATACTATGCAGTATGCATCTCTACTTCTAAATCAAAGATGGATTCCCAATGAAACTGTTAAAATATCATGACAATAGAATGCTGGACCCTCTGCTTTGCCCATGCCCATAATACCAACACACATTTAAATAGCAGAATGATGGACTTATGTCTTATGATTGTTGATGAAGGACTATACTATGTAATAATAGAAGGGAAATCAGTGGAGGGGAGAAAATTTGGGGAGGGGATAAGGAAATTCCCAGAGCCTATGGAACTGTATCATAAACAATAAAAAAATGAAAAGGGAAAAATTGTGAATACACATGAAAAGTGAGAAACCTGGATTTTTGAGATAATTTGCATTAAAAAAAAAAAACATATAGCCAGAGGCTGGCCTGGTGAAATGGCTCCATTGGCTAATCTTCCACCTCCTAGTCGGTATCCCATATGGGTGTCTGTTTGTATCCAAGCTCCTCTCCCTATCTACCTCCCTGTTTGTAGCCTGGGAAAGCAGTCAAGGATGGCCCAAAGCCCTGGGACCCAGCACCCACATGGGAGACCCCTTGGGGTCTCCTGGTTTCAGATTAGCTCAGCTCCGGCTGTTGCAGCCATTTGGGAGATCTTTCTTTCTGTCTCTCCTTCTCTCTGTAACTTTGACTTTCAAATAAAAATAAAAACAAATATTTAAAAATAAATAAAGTCTTTAAAAATTTCAGCTCAAAACCTTAGTGAGATATCATTTAATTCTTATTTATCACAAAGACAAACTATAAGCACTGGTAAAGATGTGGAGAGAAGGGAGTGAAAATTAATGTAGCCATCATGGAGGACAGAATGGGAAGTACTCGAGAAAGTAAAAAGAGATCTATCATATAACCCAGCTATAGCACTTCTGGGTATATATCTAAAGAAAAATATTAGCATATCAAAGATATACCTGCAATTCCTTGCTCATTGAAGCACTATTTACCATAGTCAAGTCATAAAATCAACCTAGGTGTCTGTCAATAAATGAATGAGTACACAAAATCATTACATATACAACATATATACACATACATATATATTGGGATATTATTTAGCGATAAAAATAATTACTGTTATTTATCACTGAATTGTTGAAACTGGAAATCACTGTATTAAGTGAAATCTATCAACACAGAAAAATAAACACTGCATGTTCTCTCTTGCATGTGGAAGTTTAAAAGAAGGCAATCAATTTGAACTTAGAATAGTGACTACTGGAGGCTGAGAAGTGTGAGGAAAGGGAGGAGAGAAGGAAGCGGAACAAAAGGTACCAAAGCACAGTTGCACAGAAGGAGTAAGCTCCTAGCTTTCTACACTCTGGTGAAGAGGCTGTAGATTGACTGTCATTCACAATAACAGATTATATACTGGTGAAAAACTGGCAGAGAGGTGCTCATAGGCTCCAAATGTAAGGAAAGGTATGGAATTGGAAGTGCTAATTACCTGATTTGATCAATTTATGCTATATACACGAGTTGAAATACTACAGTGGGCCCCCTAAAAATGTAAGAATTACATCAGTCAAAAATTTTATACACACACACACACACACACACACATTTCAAAGTAAAACAGCCCTTTGAGAATATCTCCAGCCTTACTGCGTCTCCTCATCCCATACCCCCTGAATTCTAAAAGCTCCATGTGTTCTGATATTCCAGTTATGTTGAATCACGGAAGCTAGTAAGCTTGGGATTTAGTGCAGAACATTTTGAAATAATCTAAAAAAATATCATGCTTTTGGCCAGAGTGTGGTAAGGGCTGGGCTGTCCAGTGGGTTAGTGCGATGGGTTAAGCTGCTGCCTGAGACTCCAGCAACCCCCGAGAGTTGAGATTAAAAGCCTGGCTGTTCCACTTCTGGTCTCACTCCCTGACAACGTACCTAGGAAAGTAGCTGAAGATGGCCCAAATGCTTGGGACCCTGCCACTCACAGGGAGAACAGAATGGAGTTCCAGACTCTTGGCCCCAGCTTGACTCAGCTTTGGGCACTGGCTATTTGGGAACTGAACTAATAGATGGAGGATCTCTCTGTATGTCTCTCCTACTCTCCTTGTAACTCTTTCAAATAAAATTTTTCCCCAAGTACTTGTATCCAAATGGAAATTGGCTTTGCAAAATACTGAACTTTTGAAAAATACTGACAGGATGATGTTGCCATGTGAACTCAGTGACTTCCTATATGGATTAGCCCAATCGTATCACAAAAACCTACCCATTCTTGTATTTCACTGGTGAAAACCCTTGCTAGATAGTCACTGTGTACCAAGCAGATAGTTGAGTATTAGACAACAGCTGATGCATATGGGAAGTGATGCGTGTAGCTCCACTAGAAATTCCACTCTCAGGAATGGCCCAAATGAAACCTGGACAGTTGCCTATATTGTGCTATTCTGTAGCAGTTTCTCACAAGTAGGAGACTGTGCTCCAGGGTGCCCTTGAAGTGTTTCACTCACCCACGCTGTTTACAATAAAATGGTATTTGAAAGCAGTCTTTCACAGTGGAAGGTAAAGCACCCCAGGAACCTCATGTTTGACTGATGAGCGGATTCATGACTGTTTGGAAACTCACAAGAAGCAAACTTCATGCTCCTGGAGACCCAGGAGGAGCATGGGTCAAGAATCTGTTCCAATAAGGCCAGCCAACTGCAGACTGAGTTTCAGTCTACCTTTGTGTCTGCAGTGCTGTGCTTTGCTCAAAGAGAATTCTCAGAAATCCTGTTTCATCTGAAGTAGAAGATGTGGAAGCCTTTTATGTAGGGCATGGGTAGGATGCCCAGAAGCCTAAGTAGCAGCTCAGCAGTCCCCTCGTATAGTGTGCAGTGGTCTGTGGAAGTTGAGGTTAACATTGCCACTGTGTATAAACACATGCTGTCTGAGGCATTTTTATTTCGTTTAGTTTGGAAGTCACACATGCAGACTTCAGAACTTAAAAACTGGACAGTGTCATGGATACTGGTAATGGGCCATGAAAAATAGATTAGGTACTTTCAATAGGAATCAAGTTTTTTTTTTTTTTAAAAAAAACTTGAAAATTAGCCAGAAGGAAAAAGAACAAAACAAAGTTTTCTAATATATTTTTCTGTAGTCAATGGAATTTCTTCTAGAATTGAGACACTATCATAAACTGAGTTTTGCCAAAAAATAGAACTGCCAAAATAATAACATAAAATAAATGAAGGACATTTGCTTTTATGAATTTCTAAAGAAAACAGAGACTGTGCCAAATTATCCCTCAGCAATATCCCAATTGCAAAATGTTTAAAAGATACATACTGCATCAAAATGATTAGGAATACATTAAATTGACAAGAGCTCAGATTTCATATACTCGGGATTTGTTTTGGTATGAAGCAAATTCTACAAACTCCCTATTGTAATTAAACATCTTAAAAATGTAACTTTTCCCCTCCCTTCTAACCGGAGGGAAAGAGTTGCTTAAATGATAGTGAACAATACATCTTTATCTACTGAATTCTTCTCAGTGTTAAGTCTCAAGAAAAACAACCTTTAGGAAGGAAGAACATTCCCTGCTTGCTTCAGAGCTTATGATGTAATCAGGGGTGGTTTCTTAGTGTTGACTTCATTGTACAAGTCCTCAACCCACTCTTCCAGGCACAGCCTGCCACACACTGCTGCTCTGGGGCTACCCAGGCTGTGAGTGTGTGCACACATGTAGGAGTCCTCTAGCTTTTCCAGTTCTTCGCCTTTTGCTGGGAGGCAGGCCGTCCTAACAGAGGCAGAGGGCTCACACAGAGTGCTGTGTAGGGAAGATGGATCATTGTTCATGTTAGTGAGCAGATCCTTCTCCCATTCTTCCCTCCTCTCTTTGTCTTAATGGAGTTTTTTCTCCCAATATTATTGCTAGCTATTGCATATGTGTTCATCAGAATGGAGGGTAAAAAGAATTTTTATTGGCACAAAAACTTATGCCAAGGATTTATTATATGCAATCCACCATGTCATTCACATGAGGATTTGCAAGATTAGTGAGGCATAGTCCCCATCTCATAAACTACATAACTGAAATCTGTTCATAGGTAAGTGTAAGTTTCAGTCATATTGATTTTTCAGATCATCTTTGCTGAATGAATGACGTGATCATAAAGACTGGAAAATCATCCTCCACCAAACTCAATAATAAAAACAGAAATTAGATAATTTGCCATTGCTTGCTTTAAATATGCTTCATAAGTATTTTGCTTACAAAAATGATATTTTCAATATGTGACACTAAGCAAACTCTGACTTTTATTTATTTTGAATATAGTTCCAGGAAACTATATTAAGTATATTGATTTATTATTTTTTAGCATGGTAAGAAATTTTAGTAGCATAATCACCTTAACTAGCAGCAATAGAACACAAATTTACATATTGGGGCTTCTTTTTTGAAGATTTATTTATATTTATTGAAAGGCATATACAGAGAAGGAGATACCGGGAGAAAGATCTTGGCTGTCTGTTGGTTCACTCCCCAAGTGCCTGCAACAGTTGGAGCTAAGCCAATCTTGAAGCCAGGAGTCAGGAGCTTCTTCTTGGGACCCACACAGATACAAGGTCCCAAGGCTTTGGGCTCTCCCTCTGTTGCTTTTCCAGGCCACAGGCAGAGAGCTGGACATGAAGTGGAGATCCAGGACACAAACCAGCACCCATATGTGATCCTGGTGTGTGCAAGGTGAGGACGTTAGCCACTAGTCTACTGCACTGGGGCCTATACATAAGTTTTTAAAAGTTAGACATGTTCATAATTTATTATGAGAAAATGACAAATTAATAAATCTCATGAAATATTAATAGACTCTGGGAAATAGCTTTAAAAATCCTCTGTGAACAAAGAACTTGAATTGTTTCCCCAAAGATCAAAGAGTATGAATTAAGCTGAAATAAGAAAAGTCGTAATTTTTTTTTAAAGATTTATTTATTTGTATTACAAAGTCAGATATACAAAGAGGAGGAGAGATGGAGAGGAAGATCTTCCATCCGATGATTCACTCCCCAAGTGAGCACAACGGCCGGTGCGCGCCGAACCGATGCCGGGAACCTGGAACCTCTTCCGGGTCTCCCACGCGGGTGCAGGGTTCCAATGCATTGGGCCGTCCTCGACTGCCCCCCCAGGCCCCAAGCAGGGAGCTGGATGGGAAGTGGAGCTGCTGGGATTAGAACCGGCGCCCATATGGGATCCTGGTGCATTCAAGGCGAGGACTTTAGCCACTAGGCCATGCCGCCGGGCCCGAAAAAAGTCAGAAATTTTTAACCTTAAAAGATTCAATATTTAAGAAGAAATAAAAGCTAGATATATCACAGATTTCTTTGAAAATAAAGAGAAACACAGGAGCTCTATTTATTTGATAAAGTAACAATGACCAGGCACAACGAATTATAAAAATTGGTTACTCCTAGGTACTAAAGTTTGAAATGCAGTATAGGGGGTCGGCATTTTGCACAGTGGTTAAGTCATCTGTTGGCATGGTAGGCCCAGGAGTTAAGCTGAGGCTTGGAGCACCTGCAATCTACATCACGAATATCTGGTTTGTGTCCTAGGTACCCTGCTTCTAGTACAGATTCTTGCTAATGTAAATCCTGAGAGGCAGTAGCATAGATGACGTCTCACATTACTGGGTCCCCACCACAACACAGGAAATCCTCTGGGAGACTCCAGTTGAGTTGTTTCCCTGATTTTAGCTTGTCTTTCTGCTGTGGTGGACATTTGAGGCAAACGGCTGATGGAAGGGCTGTCTCTCTTTCTCCTTTTCAAGTAGAAATAAAATTAAATATAAAAATAAAGAGTACTGGTCCGTAAGGGGAAAAAAATGCTGTTGCTTGGGATGCCCATACCTCACATCTGATTATCTGGGGTTGAGTTCCGGATGGGAAGTGGGGCTGCTAGGACCAGAACTGGCAACCATATGGGATCCCAGCGGGTTCAAGGCGAGGACTTTAGCCACTAGGCCATGGAGTTGGGCCCCAACTGAGCAACTGTTAATATTCATACTACATAGCAGAGGAAGCATTACTGCTTTTATACAATTGATTGGGAAACATTTTTGCTTTTGTAGCTTTTTATGAGAAAATTATTATTATTATTTTTTTTAAAGATTTATTCATTTTATTACAGCCAGATATACACAGAGAGGAGAGACAGAGAGGAAGATCTTCCATCCGATGATTCACTCCCCAAGTGAGCCGCAACGGGCCGATGCGCGCCGATCCGATGCTGGGAACCAGGAACCTCTTCCAGGTCTCCCACGCGGGTGCAGGGTCCCAATGCATTGGGCCGTCCTCGACTGCTTTCCCAGGCCACAAGCAGGGAGCTGGATGGGAAGTGGAGCAGCCGGGATTAGAACCGGCGCCCATATGGGATCCCGGGGCTTTCAAGGCGAGGACTTTAGCCGCTAGGCCATGCCGCCGGGCCCGAGAAAATTATTTTAATTTAAGCATTTAAATAGTCACTTCTAAGGAACTGAACCAGGCCCAGCATGGTAGCCTAGTGGCTAAAGTCCTTGCCTTGCCTGCCCCGGAATCCCTTGGGGCCAATTTATACCCCGGTTGCTCCATTCCTCTTCCAGGACCCTGCTTGCGTCCTGGGAAGGCAGTAGAGAATGGCCCAAAGCCTTGGAACCCTGCACCCACGTGGGAAACCCAGAAGAAGCTACTGGCTCCTGGCTTCAGATCAGCTCAGCTCCAGCTGTTGCAGCTACTTGGTGAGTGAATCAGTGGATGAAAGATCTTCCTCTCTGTCTCTCCTTTACTCTGTAAATCTTGGGAAAAAATAAACCTTGAAAAAAAAGGAATTGAACTGCTTTGTAAATTCAGAAACTTGTGGATGGGGAGACAAATTCAGAAACTACACTGCTTGGTTAGAAAGCAGCTAGGTCTATGATTCAAAAGTCCACAAGTCCTCAGGGAATGAGGTGACTTGGACTTCAGAAGGCTGTAAAGATAAAACTGGTAATGATTCATAAAAGCTAAACGAACTGGATAACAAATCAGTCAAAACTTGCTACACCTGGAGAAAACTTGGCTCCACCAAATGGTGAGATATGAGTTCATGTGATTATTTCCTGACCACTGTGTATAATTACATTGTTTTTAAGGGATGACATTTGGACTGCAGGTTAGGACAGTGGGATGTCCGCTATCCATATGTCTAGGTTTGAGGCCTGGCTCTACTCCCAATTGAATTGCAGCTTCCTGTGAGTGCACATCCTGGGAGACAGCCAGTGATGACTCAAGTAATTAGACACCTGACACCCATATGGGAGACCCAGACTGAGTTTCCTACTCCTAATTTCAGTCTGGCTCTGCTCCAGATGAGGAATGTGGCTCTTTATGCTTCTGTCTCTCTGCTTTTGCAATGAATGAAATAATTTCTCCTTTTAAAAAAAGAAATAACTGAGGCCGGTACAGTGATGTATCAGGCTAGTTAAACACCTGCAGTGCCAGCATCCCATATGCACACCTGTTTAAGTCTCAGCTGCTCCACTTCTAATCCAGCACCTTGCCTTTGGCCTGGGGAAAGCAGCAGAAGATGGCCCAAGTCTTTGGGACCTTGAATCCATATGGGAGACCCAGAAGAAGTTCCTGGCTCCTGGCTTTGGATCAGCTCAGTTCTGGCCATTGCAGCCATTTGGGGAGTGAACCTGTGCATAAATGACCTCTCTTCTCTCTGTGTTTGTGTCTTTCCTTCTCTGTGTGAATCTGCCTTTCCAATAAAAACAAAACAAATCTTTTTTTTTTTTTTAAAGCCTCCTCCAGGCCTCAAACCCCTGAGCCTGCTTTTCCAGGCCACAAGCAAGAAATTGGATGGGAAGTGGAGCATCCAGTACACAAACCGGCACCCATACAGGATGCCAGAGCTTGTAAGGTGAGGATTTAGCCACTAGGTTATTGCACTGGGCCCAACTATACACAAATTTAAACTCTAGTTAGCAATTTTTATTTTTCATTTTTTGTGTCTTTAATATTTATTTTAATGTTGTTTACATAATTGAGAAGGATGTTTGCTCATGTGGGCCAACCTAGACCAGCCCATACTGCGCTCACTCTAGCTCGTGCAAGCGCCAACAGGTGCTGGGACTAGTCCTGTCTGACTTGACCCCAGACCCAGCCCGTATGCATGCCAAACGGTGCTACAGCCATGTTTAGCCCAGTCTGTTCCCAGCCACGGCTCTCCTATTCACTAGTGGGAACTGTAGCCTAACAGGGAAGTCCTCTTGGTTCTTTCACCTGCTCCCAGCCCAGCTCTCACTCACACTGGCCATTGCAGCTACTTGGGGAGTAAATGGATGGAAGATCTCTCTGTCTCTCTTCCTCTCTGTATATCTGACTTTCCAACAAAAATTTTAAAATATTAAATAAAAGAAGAAACAATGTAAATGTTTATCCATGGCCGAACAGCTGACATACCATGAAAACATGATATGTCAATACAGTGGACGGATGAGCCACTGCTCAGCTCCATTTCGGAGCACCAGTTCCAGCCACAGTTCCTCTACTTGCGATCCAGCTGCTTGGTGACACATGCTGGGAGGCAGAAAGTGGTGGCTCATGTGCTTGAGACCTTGTCACTCTTATGGGAGACTTGAATGGAGTTAAAGGCTGCCGGCTTTGGCTTTTGCCAGGCCTTTTTATTGTCGGTATCTGGGAAGTCAACCAGTGAATGAAGCATCTCTCTCCCTTTCTCTGTCTCTGTCTGTTGCTCTACCTTTCAAGTAGATAAAAGTAAATAAACATTCTAAAAAATAGACACAATGGACTATTATTCAGCCTTAAGTAGGAAAAAGAAATTGGTACATGTTTACACATGAATCTATCCTGAAGACTTTGTTAGTATGTTAATGATAAAACCTATTTAAATTAATAAGGTGAATAAGAAAGCTTTAAACATTATGTCCTTTGGTTCTGCTACACAAGCTCCCTTATGCAAGAGGAATGAAAATTATAATTCCATATCTGTTATTGTCTTATGTCCCATATCTTCTTGTAGCTTATATAATAATGGGTCCCTGAATATTTATTGCCTGCTGCTGAATAATTTATTGCCTGAAACACATGTGTGGTCTGAAATTTGACCTTCTTATAAAGGTGTGACTTACAGCTTTTTTGTGTTAAAAAAATTGGGGAGGGATTGGGGAGATCCATTGCACCAGGAACAGGAAAATTTCCCACCAGTGGTCTTCTGTTTCCTATTAGGTAAAACGCCTTTTTTTTCCCTATTCATTCCCAGGGTATTTGAGGTTGGTGCTGCATCAATAAAGCACCCGCTCTTTAGAGTTAGAATACTCTCTTCTAAGGTAGCATGACCCACAGGTAGTTCTCAATCGTAGGTGACTATTTTCTACTTAGGAGTAGAGGAAGGAAAGTGAGTTGAAAGTGGGGTTGAATGTATGCATGTATTGAATGTATATTTCAGCACATAACATTGCTTTTGTTTCTCTTTTAGAAGAGTGGTAAACTCACCTGGATTTTAACTGGGTTTGTTCCTCCCAACCCAGACACCTGGATGCTTGTATCTGAAAATTAAAGTTGATTGGAAAAACATAATTCTGACTTCGTATAGCTTTTTTCCTTCTGATATAAATTTAATGATTACTTCTAGTGTTAATTTCGAGCTCTAAATATAGTTTCATGTAGCAAGTACCTCACAAAGAATCTTATCTCTTCATTTTCACTAATTCTACCACAGATAAATAGCCCCTGGGTGATTCAGGCAAATTCTTGTAATCCTGGGAATGTGGTCTTTAAATAGCTAACCTATTGTTAGATAAAAATACCAGTCCTGGTCTTCATCACTTTTCTGTACTGGACTAAACCCAGGTTTGGGTAGTTTCAAATTTTTTTAGTGTCTAGAGACTTCATCTGCCTGTAAGACTTCCGAATTTGCTTGTTTTCTTCCCATTTCCATTGTGGACCATCTCCTGGTTTTGGTGTATTCTCCCTGCACCCCACACTGCTTCCATTTGCTTTTGTTCTCTGTCCTACCCCCTTCAACTTGAGAATAAGGTACGTGCTCTACAGCCTCAATAATGTGGACTTTTAAGTGAGACCACAGTAGAAAATAATAAATGAAATTTTAAACAATGCTTGAAGTGGGTGTGAACCCTGTTGCATGTTTCAAGACTGATATTCTTACAGAAGTCATTGTGGAAGATGACAAAAAGCAAATGAATCACAGATGAGGGGGAAACAAAACAAACGAAATAAAGAAAGGAAGCAAACATTTTCGAGAAGTGTCTTTAGAAATGATGTTCTATTCCTAATTAGGCTTGATACCATCACGTTTGGCGACTGGTGTGTTTTCACTCATGTCTTTTGATTGGCTTAAAAAAAGAAACAAACAAGTCACTTCAAGAGATCCACATTTGTTTCACAAGGGAAAATGCATCTTGATAGTAAAGAGAGCAGTGGTTGTCATTCCCTTAGATCAAGATCAAAGATGGCATCACTCTAAGAGGTTGGCAGCCTGCAAAACAGAAAGTTCTCAAAATGTGTCACCTGGAGCTCGAGACTTCAGATGTATAGATTATAGAGAAGATAGAACAAGTTACACAAGAAGAAATTTAAAAAATTAAAAATAGAACTCTGTTAAGACAACTTGGCTGGCCTCTCTAAAAAGGGAAAGCGAGTAGGGGAAACCTACAAAACCAATATGGTCAATTGAAAATTAGTTGTTACATGGTGTTAGGGAATCATGTATTGTCAATTCAGTAAATGGGCTACATTGGGGTTTTGTTTTTTAATAAGGTATCCTCATTTTTCAGGTGATACATGCTTAAGTGCTTGGAGAAAACTGACTTTAAAATGTTCCAACAGAAGCAAATATTGTGGTACAGTAGGTTAAACCACTGCTTGTGACAACAGTATCCCATTTTAGAGTGTTTGAATTCCAGCTGTTTCTTTCTGCTGTATGCTTTTGACTAAAAATCTAGTCATTTGATGGCCAAAGGATGATTTCTAGTTGCTGAAGGAAAAAAAAAAAGAAAGAAATTGCTGAAGGCCAGACATTGTGGCACACCAGGTCAAGCCAACCCAATATCAGAATGCTGCTGGAGTCCGAATTACTCTGTTTTCTCTCCAGCTTTTTGCTAATGGATCCTAGGAGGCATCACATGATGACCTTGGAGTTTGTGTTCCTGCCATTCATGTGGTAAATCCAGATGTAGTTTCTAGTACCCAGCTTTGGCCTGGCCCAGCCCAGTCTATCAAGTAGATGAAAATAAATATATTTGTAAATTTCTGAAATTATTTTTCTATAATAATGAAGTTGATTACCAGTTGATTACATAATTAAAATGGACCATTAAGATGGGAGTTATGAAACCTGGGTAATATAACACATTTATGTGCTCATACACTGAAAAAATGTTTGATTTTGGACAAATCTTTCAGTCTGAGTGCCAGTATCCTCATTTAAATATAATGGTGTTTAAAATACATTATAGGTTCTTTTTGGTAAATTTATTAGTTCATCTAACAGTCACAATTACAGAGAGAAACAGAGAAGTAGAAAGAGAGAGGAAGAGAAAAAGAGGGGGAAGGAGGGAGAGAGAAAATAAAAATGAGAATGAATCAGGGACCCAGTGCATTGGCCTAGCAGCTAAAGCCCTCGCCTTGAAGATGCCAGGATCCCATACAGGTA
The DNA here is from genome assembly GCF_030435755.1 of Ochotona princeps. NCBI lineage: Eukaryota > Metazoa > Chordata > Mammalia > Lagomorpha > Ochotonidae > Ochotona > Ochotona princeps. The sequence goes on along the minus strand of NC_080842.1, from coordinate 32,754,705 downwards.
CTGGTTCTACTCTCAGCAGCCCTGCTTCCCATCCAGCTCCCTGCTTGTGGCCTGGGAAAGCAGTCGAGTTTGGCCCAAAGCCTTGGGACCCTTCACCCGCATGGGAGACCTGAAGAAGCTCCTGGCTCCTGGCTTTGGATTGGCTCACCTCTGGCTGTTGCAGCCACTTGGGGAGTAAATCAGCAGACAGAAGACCTTCTTTTCTATCTCTCCTCTCTGTAAATCTGCCTTTCAAAAGAAAATAAATCTTTTTTTTTTTTTTTAATTAGCCTTAGTTTTCCTGTTGAAGACGCATGACCCATCTGACAGACAGCAACTGGCAAATATATGACTGAAGGGATCTCAGCCAGTCAGCCTCAGTCAAGACATCAGATGACTGAAGATTCTGGAGTGATGCCAAAACAAGCAGGACTCTCACCTGTGCCTAGCACAGACTGCAGAATTGTGAGCAACTAATGGCACAAGCTGAAGATCCCATATCCAAAATGATTGAATCTTGAAATATTTTGGATTTTGTCTGTTTTCAGAGTTTGGAGTATCCGCTATATCCTGGGGAGAAGAACCAAATTTAAATACAAAATTCAGTGATGTTTCCTTACAGATCGAAAGTAAATTTATACATTATTTTTAATGTGGCTGCACTTTTGAAATGTTTAAGTGTTCTCATCTACTTGTAAGAGAGAGGAAAAGAAAGAAGAAGACGGGGAGGAAGAAAAGCAGAGACAGATCTTTCATCCTTTAATTTGCTATCCCAAGGCCTGCAACAACCAGGCTGGGTCTGGTCTCTCATGTGGCAGACAGGGGCCCAAGCACTTATGTCTTCTTCTGTTGCCTCTCAGAATGCATGAACAGGAAGCAGGATTCAAAGTTGAATAAGTCAGGCTCAGACTGGCTCTCCAATATGGGCTCTGGGTGTCCTAGACTTTGATTTGATCAACTACACCACAGGGCCCACCACAATGCCATCCTGATATACCTGCATTTTAGCCACAATCTGTCATATGAGGTCAGGTGTGAGATTTTCATATTGGGTTATTTAAATGGTATTCATAATGCTGAATTTTAAAGCACTTCAGTTTTTGGATTAAGGATACTCAACTTGAAATTGTTTCAATCCATTCAATTTGGGGTCATATTATTGCATGTGATATATATAACTCCTTTAAGAAGGGTCTCATTCTCAAAGGTTAAATAATCTTTATTTAAATGATTCAAATTATGGGCCCGGCGGCGTGGCCTGGCGGCTGAAGTCCTCGCCTTGGGGGCCCTGGGATCCCATGTGAGCGCCGGTTCTGGTCCCGGCGGCTCCACTTCCCATCCAGCTCCCTGCTTGTGGCCTGGGAAAGCAGTCAAGGACGGCCCAATGCATTGGAACCCTGCACCCGCGTGGGAGACCTGGAAGAGGTTCCTGGTTCCCGGCTTCGGATCGGCGCAGCACCGGCGCCGATTTAAAAAAATGATTCAAATTCTAAATTTAAATGATTCTTTATTCTCTTCATAGCTTTCACAGGCATGATTTAATATACTAAGTCTTACACTTGAACTGCATTTTAAAGCAGGTCCTATGATTTTTCTTTCTTTTTTTTTTTTTAAAGATTTTATTATTATTGGAAAGCCGGATGGATGTACAGAGAGGAGGAGAGACAGAGAGGAAGATCTTCCGTCCGATGATTCACTCCCCAAGTGAGCCACAACGGGCCGGTGCGCGCCGATCCGAAGCCGGGAACCTGGAATCTCTTCTGGGTCTCCCACGTGGGTGCAGGGTCCCAATGCATTGGGCTGTCCTCGACTGCTTTCCCAGGCCACAAGCAGGGAGCTGGATGGGAAGTGGAGCCGCCGGGACCAGAACCGGCGCTCACATGGGATTCCGGGGCCCCCAAGGCGAGGACTTCAGCCGCCAGGCCATGCTGCCGGGCCCAAAGCCATTGGCTTTTAATTCAAACAGCCCTTCTCATCATCTGGAATGTTAACCTCCTTCTGAATTTTCTTTCTGGCTCTTTTCATATGCATTAAAAAAAAAAAATCCGTGTTTATTTTTCTAAATCATCTTCCATTATTTATAAGCACTATTTAAAACTATATCTGAGCTCATTGGACAGCTTCCTGCCCTCAGTCACTGTTTTTTAGGCTCCTCCTTTCTCACTCTTTTCCCCTGGTTGCCCATTCCCCCTACTCCCCTCCTGTCTCCGGCCCACGCCCCCTCCCACTTTGGCCCATCTGCAATAGAAGCATCACAGTTTCATTCTGAGGAATCTCCTCTGTTTTTTTGGAATCTCAGACCAGGGTGTCAAAGTCAGACTTTTACAATTTCCTGAAATATTTTAAAGCTCAGACTAACAGAGTGTGCATCTGGCAATGACCACATCCCATTGGAATTTTCTGATGGCCAGGTGGCCCTCTTCCAGGGTTCTTGTCACTTCTGATTTTCCATTCAGGGCCTCCTGCTTGGCCAGAATTAGAAGCAGGGTGTTAATCCTCCTCATCACTTCCTCTCCCTTCTGAAAAATGAAATTATCATATGTGTCAGTGATTGTCAACCTGGCCGTAGTACATTCAATTCACTTGGGACACTTTTGAAAAACAAAAAGTGCCTAAGGCTCCCCCCTGAGAGACTGGGCTCTATTTAGTTTGGGGTGGAGCCTGTCACATTTTTATTTTAAAATCTGGGGCCATTCGAATGTGCAGTCTGGGATAAGGACACTAATTGAGGCAAATCATGGATTTATCAGATGTTCTGAATTTAGAAAATGAGACATCTGGCAGATGCCTGGAGAGTTGAATCTCCCATCATTAAGATTTCTAATGCTTCTCTTCTCCAGTCTATTAAGTTTTAACACAGGCAATCTAGTTCTAGCGTGTCTAAACAGGATAATGACAACCAGAACCATTATATACTTTCTGATTGTTGATATTAATCTCAACACAGCTCTAACATCTTTAAACAAGATGAAGCTAGACAGCAAAAGTCCTTTGAAAAGTTCAGAAAGCAGGGTTTGAGACGTTAGCTTTTCTGAAATTCCACATAAAAATGAACCATACTGCTTTTGAAGTTTTTTCTTATCAGTTTCGAGAGTAATCTGGCAAAGGAAAATGATTTAAATTGAGAAAATAAAATATTTTTTCTTCTTCTTTGGCCAGTTTTCAGGATGAAAATTCTACCACTGGAAAGGCATTGGTTAAGAGGACACTGAACCGCAGGGTTAAATCACTATTTGAGACATCTACATACACATTGGAGTATCCTGTTTGAATCCTGGCTATGCATTTGTTGATCTGGTTTCCTGATAATGCACCTGGAAAGTAGTGGAAATTCTTGGGTGCCTGTTGTCTAAAGGGAGACCTAAATGAAATGCCTTTCTCCTGGCTTCAGCTTGGCCCCAACTGATGTAGCCATTTTCAAAGTAAGTGATATAAGATTCTCTGTCACCCCACCTTTCAAACAAATTGTAATATAACTGAGAGTTCAAACACATTAGGTATTTGAAACATTATCTAACAACACAGAATACCACAAGTTTGGGATTTTTAAATTTTGAATTGTGACTGTTATTTATTATGGTATGGTTTGAATGTATTCTCCCCAAAGTTGATATATTAGAACTTAGTCTCGAGTGTAGCTGATGGGGGGAGATAAAGACAAAGCCTAATAAGAAGTGATTAGGTCATAAAGGCTGTATCTCCATTAGTGAATTGATCTCATTATTGAGAGTGGTTTGTTATTGAAATTAGTTTGCTCCCCTCTTGCTTTCTGGCTCTTCAGCCTTCCGCCCTGGGATGACACAGCACAAAGTCTCCATTGGGTCTGATGCCATATGCTTGAATTTCCCAGTATTCAGAGCTGTGAGTCAAATAAATTTTGGTTAATTATATACTACTCAGTCTGTAGTATCCTGTTATAGCAACATAAAACAGACTAAGACAATTATAAGACATGCAAAGTCAGCTTTCCACCAGGCTATTGTTTCCTTTATTAACAGAAATTTTTGCTTCTAGTTAGCAGTGGAGCTGATTTTGGTATCATTGTCAGTAGTAAGCTAAGTGTCAGCTAAACTTGGGGAAATTTAGGAGAAAGTCTCAAATCAATCATGAAGGCATGTGACTTGAAATAGACATCTCAGGGGCTGGCTCTGTGATACAGTATGTTCAGCTGTCATCTGCAGCACCAGCATCTTATATGGGCACCGGTTCAGACCCCAGCTGCTCCACTTCCAGTGTAGTTCCCTACTAATTTTCCACTGCCTGGGAAAGCAGTGGAAGACAGACTAAGTCTTTGGGCCCTTGTAACCATGTGGAAGACCCGGAAGACAATCCTGGCTTTTGCCTTCGACTTAGTTCATCCTTGGCCATTTGGGGAGCAAACCAGTAGATGGAAGAGATGGAAAAGTTTCTCTCTCTCTCTCTCTCTCTCTCTCTCTCTCTCTCTGTAACTCTGCCTTTTAAGTAAATACATACACTCTTTTAAAAAACAGAGAAAGAAATGAGCATCTTTTCAAGGGACTTTGAAGAGGGTACATTTGCATGTTGGCAACCAGTTGCATATTTTGGAAATGGCCAGATGTGACTGTGCAATTTGATAGGTATCCACTAAGAGCATGCAGGGAGAGATCAGACCCCTATGAATTCAAGGTAACCATGAAGGAATATACAGATGTGATTTTCCTAAATGCAAACTCCAGGAATAAAAAGCCTAGAAGTAGAGTATTCTAAAGCTCTAGCTCTTATCTGCTCTGAGTTAGCTGCGCAGAAACTGCTATCTGGAGGCAAAAGCCCAGAGGTATGGTCTGTCATCTCAAATACACATATACATAACAGAAAGGATAAGCCACATTCTTAACTTGAGACACCACAACTGCTTTCAATCAAGCAGGCTCCTTTGGAATCACATGCATTTTGTCGATAATTTAGTTTTGCAAATGTTTTGCAATATGGTTTCATCTGACAAAGTCTCAGTAGTGTATTTTTCCACTTTCCAAAGAAAGCACATGTAGAAAAAAGGTGTCAAATAACATTAAAGGAGGTGTTTTAAAGCTATGAACACTAAGGTTCTAACTCATGCCATCTTGAGCTACAATTAGAGGAGTTTGAAAACAATGCACGAGAAAATGATGGAATGAAAATTCCTAACAAAGCAAAACAATGTCTAACAAAACAAAACAGACACAATCAATGACAGAATGAAGACAGCTGATTCAGAGCTTCTTAAAATTGGTGGATTTAACTTGGACTGAGAGTTATTTTGATCTCTTGTTCATTTTACATAGATAGACATTCCTAAACACACACACACAAACAGTTCACCTACTGCCAAATACCAACCCTGAAAACAATGTGCCCTTTTGCTCTGTATTAGGGCAAAATTTGTAGATTCATGCACAAGTGTTTACAGAACTTTTAAAAAACAATCAAATTGCATTTCTGTTCCTACGAACACTGTACAATCCTCTTAACTACCTGAAGGAAAGGTTACTACTGAGTTAACTAAGGTCCAGATATTAGAAGATTTATTGATGATGACTGATTGAAAACAGGGAGTTCCTTCATGTAGAAATAAGTACATTCATTTTATAAATAGTTTCCCATAGAGGAGTGATCATATTTACATTTGAGGTGTATGGAATCTATTGGTTGTCTTTTCTACTACTTTGCACAAAAATGTACCAACAACATACTTAATTTCAATGGTTGGAGTTTTTTCCCACAAACAATAGAATCAATCCCCCAATTTCATCCTGATATAGTGAACATTCCTACTTTGGTAAAACAGCTTGTGCAAATGTAGGGATCAAAAAATGACGTTTTAACTCTTCATTCGGAATGAGTCAGTGTGAATTAACTAAAATGTCAAACTTGATTTAGGTGAAACACACTTGAAAAAGAATACTGTTTGGGGCCCGGCGGCGTAGCCTAGTGGCTAAAGTCCTCGCCTTGGGGGCCCCGGGATCCCACATGGGCGCCGGTTCTGGTCCCGGCGGCTCCACTTCCCATCCAGCTCCCTGCTTGTGGCCTGGGAAAGCAGTTGAGGATGGCCCAAAGCTTTGGGACCCTGCACCTGCGTGGGAGACCTGGAGGAGGTTCCCAGCCCCTGGCATCAGATCAGCATAGTACCGGCCTGTTGTGGCTCACTTGGGGAGTGAAACATCGGATGGAAGATCTTCCTCTCTGTCCCTCCTCCTCTATGTATATCCGGCTTTCCAATAATAATAAATCTTTGAAAAAAAAAGATCTTCTTTAAAAAAAAAAAGAAAAAAAAAAGAAAAAGAATACTGTTTGGTTAATAAAAAAGATGTTAATGAAGAAAATATAATCCTCACTAGAATACTGTTGGAATGAAATGCCACATTTATTTGCATGTGTGGTATCTGTAAAAGATCCAAGGAATTTTGTTTTGGTGTTTGAATTGTTTATAGTGTATTCTCTTTTTATTCCATCTACTAACAGTTCCCAGAAATGATGGAAATAAAAAAAAACAGAAAAATATGAATGCATTTGGGTTCTAAGAAAATTACCAGTTGCAACATCAGCACTAGCCACAGTTCATAAAGCAGGTGATTATGGGGACAATAAGAAAAATGTCATTAAGTCAGTTTTAAAAACGCTTGAATTTTGCCAATTCTGTAATAGCGCCTAGAAGTCTGACACTTCAAAATGGTCTGTGCCAAATTTTGCAACAAAATTTCACTAATGATGCTCACTTGCAAGGATTTAGTTTGGATATTCCAGGCTGCAGGACATGAAATACTGGATAATTTTTTGACATTGTTAAGTTTTATTAAATCATTTCCCAAAGTGTCAAATAAAACAAATATATTATTTTAAAAGCAACCCTGAAAGATTACCAACTTTTAATAGACCAATTGTTCATCTCACTTTTAGTTTATTTTCTCACACAGGAATTGATTTATTAAGAACACTGGGTTTCAAAGCAACCTCATTTCTCTCTGAGGCCATCAGCCAGAGCAGAAACCATGGTGGGAAGACACAGGCCCTCAATTAACAATGAGCCACAGGGCTGGTGTTGGGTACCACAGTGTTTAATGCCTGTAGCAGAGGTAGACCTTGTAGCATAGCAGGTTAAGCTGCATGTTTGGATGCTCACATCCTCTATTAGAATGTTGGTTCAAGTCCCAGCTACTCCACTTCCAAACCAGCTCCCTGCTAATGTGACTCGGAAGGCAAGGATGACTAAGTACTTGGATTTCTGCCACTGCCTGTGGGAGACTCAGGAATTCCCTCTCTCTCCTTGCTTCAGCCTGGCCCAGCTTTAGCTGTTATGGGCACTTAGGGAGTGAATTAGCTTGTGGAGGACTTTTTCTCCCCCTCTCTCATCATCTTTATCATTCTGACTTCCAAATAAATAAACCTCAAAAGGAAAAAAATCCATATTATATAATGGAGTACCTTGCTTCAAGTTCTCATTGTAATGGCTCAAATACTTACAGTCTGTCAAACACATGAGGGATAAGAATTGAGTTCCCAATTTGGCCTGGTAGCTAGCTATTACTGGTGTCTGGGAGGGTGAATTGGTGTATGGGAGATCTCTATGTCTCTTTGACTTTCAAATTAATAAAAACTAAAAATAATCCTTATCATAAAAATATGAAGCAGGCATCTCTGCTATGGCATAGGAGCTTAAGCTGCCAGCTGTAATACTGGCTTCCATTTGGATGCTTCTTTGAGTCCTGACTGCTCCACTTCTGATCAAGCTCTCTGCTAATGTACCTGGGAAAGAGTGGAGGAAGATCCAAGTGCTTGTGCCCCTGGCTCCACATGGGAGACCCAGCGGAGGCTCTAGACTCCTGATTTTTGCCTGGCACAGCCTTGGCAATTCCAGCCATTTGGGCAGTAAACCAGCAGATGGAAGATCTCTCTCTCTCTCTCTCTCTCTCTTTAACTCTGCCTGTCAAAAATAAAGAAATCATTTAAATTTTTTTTTGACAAAAAAAGAAGCAAATCCTAGTGGCTATGGATAGCTCGACAGAAAGACAGTTATGTTAATGTTAAGGCCACAAATTCCCATATGATACAGAGTATCTGCCCTAATACAGCATGGTGCTAGGTATGACCTTTATTTAGTGGTAATAGTTAGGATCAGCATTGCTTACATGTCTATTTCAATGCTTTCATCTGTCACTTGAATGCTTTACCCCAGACTTTAAAATACATATGAATAAAGATGAAACAAAAATTAGTATGTTTATAATATTCCCAATAGTTCTGTTATAGTACAGTGATAAGCATTACCTTTATTTAACTATTTATTATGCAATATTGTAAAAAAAGAAAATTGTTATAATTGTTCTGCTTCATTATTGGTTATCGTTGCTAATCTTTTACTGCATCTAATTTAAAAATTAACTATCATAGTAACAGATGTAGGGAAAAATGCACTATGGAATTGGGTACTATCCGAGGTTTTACCTACTTGCTGAGGGTCTTGGAACATAATCCATGAAAATGAGAGGAGAGAGTGGACACCATAGTGGACTCTGGAAGGGCTGAGAAGTGCTGTTCGTTAGGCCTATACAAGCTCAACTACTTGACAGAACAAAATTAAGAGTCTCATGCTCTACTGACTGAGCTAGCCAGGCACCTGACAGAACAAAATTAACCAACACAGAATGAGTGTGTGTGTGTGTGCGCACACAAAAGGTTACTAACATGTCTGCCCTGAGGAGCCACTTCCACCATCATCATTGCTGCTATGGTGACAGAGGGCCTGAAAATCAAGGGCAGTCATTTCCACTCTGTGTATTGGCTATAGTCAGTCACATAATACAAGTGAAAGCCACAGCATGGGATGTGCTGCTCCCATAGAGATAGATACCATGCATTTGTGAGCAATGATAGAGTTACCTAACCAACTTGTCTTCTGTAGTGTATAACCACATGAAGGGTCAGTTGCCTAACAGAACATAAACCAGGATATTATCAAATGTGTTATCAAATTGTATTATCAAAATGGGGAGAACAGTTAGTTATGGAGACCTTGTGAAACAATGTTGCCTAATTCTCTTTCCCAAATTCCTGATTTTCCCGCTTTGCTGTGAAGATTGGAAATGGAAGTCAGTAGCAGTGGGGCTTTGTGGTGAGAGGTAGTGTACCATGAGAGCGATCCAGTCTGTTTTCAGGTAAAGAGAGAAGAGGAGGGCCACACCCAAGTAGGGGCTTGGTTCAGTCACCCAATCCCAGCGTCAGAAGTGGAAAAAAGGAGCCAATGGGTGACATTCCTAATGAGAATGCCCTGTCCTCAAGCAGACGGTTTAATTGGTATCCTAAAACTTGAACCATGAAAGCAGTAGCAGCTCTTCTAAGACACTGGGGGAGAAAAGTAGCAAGGACAGAAACATTGTGTGTACATGATCGGCACGGCAGCCCCTAAATTGCTTCTCATGGTTCAAGATTATTTTACTTGAACCTTGTTCAGATAACAGGTTCTCTTTTAAAATTTCCTGACTCCAACCACTGCTTTTTCCACCTCCTCATTCCAGCTTGAACAAGCAACTTCTGCTTCATGCTGCAATCCAGAGTTGCTGGTCTGATCTTCCTAGGCTTGGGATTCTGTGTCAAGCAACTTCTGCTTCATGCTGCAATCCAGAGTTGCTGGTCTGATCTTCCTAGGCTTGGGATTCTGTGTCCTTTCCTGCCCTTCTTCTTCCTACAGCCTGAAGCCTGACACCACCTTTTCTCCACTGCATGAATCCAATCACGTTTCCATTGAAAGGTATGTTTGGTGCCAAGCCTGCAGAAGGGTACCCATCTATTGTAGCTCAGTACAGAGTAGTAGCAGGGGGCGGCAGGGTCATCCATCTCACATCCCAGAGGGAAAGAAAATTTAACTGATGAGAGCTTTCTCAGAGAACCATGCGTCATTGTAAAACCATAACTTTTCAAAACCTTAACTTTTTACTTCTTTTTTTAAACAGAATCCAAAAGAAATACACTTGACATTGCAACCTGGTACCCATAAATAAGTGGGGAGAAAAATGTGTGAAAGAATATTTATCATTCTTCTGATATTTTCTATTCCATTCCATTTATGAAATGCTAGGCAACTCTCACATTATTCTTGTCACGAATTGCTCATGTTTGGCAGTTTGAAAGACAGTGCTCTGAAACACACATTAATAAGCACACTACAGAACTACAGACTGTATGGAAAGCAACATCAATAGCATAGTGTCATCATTACTAAAACTGCTGAGTGCTGTACGTGTTTGTGTGTATTTAATGTCATTCCAATTAAAATCTTAAAGTTGCTACAGGCTACAATGCCAACATTTTTCTTGTACTGTTCCAGTGAATAAAAAAATTACTCTTACTGAATTCATCTTAACTTTTGATTTAGCAATAACTTACAAAAGCAGTGCATGTAGATAGCCAAATTTTCATTACCAGTTTAGTACCTATTTCCTGAGTTTCATGAAGTTTGGTCTAAAGTCAGCTAATCTATAATCATATAATGATGGGATTTCTCCCTTCTCTGTTTAATTACAATAGTTGGAAAACTGGAAACATTTCTAGAATAACAAATAGGGTTTAGTAACTGAAATGTGTGCCTTCCAGAATTGATTAGGATCCTCAGCTGTCACATGAAAAACCTCAAAGCTCTTTTTTTACAGCTGCCAGGATTTTTGCTGCTTTATAAACACACACATACTCTGGCTCTTAGGAACATGCCAACACACAAAACACACGGAAACCCAATTCTGTACCCAAAGGTATATGCACACCAAGGCGCGTGCTCACCCGGCTCCTTGTGTCATCTGCAATCCAGATAGACCTAGGACGCTGGCAGATTGGCACCAGTCTTACGCTCTCCTTACTCTCTTCCCCAAATCAAACCCACCGTAAGCACCGCGAAGAGCCAGGAAGCTCCACAGCTTTAATCATTTCTTTTCCTCCAGCTCCATGTGGCACACAGGACACTCCTTGTTTCTGTAGGCTTGCAGTCATCCCGCGAGGGGCGCATCAGAAGAAAGGACAAATCAATGTTGCTGAAGGGTGGAGGGTGCAGAGGGAAAGCACCGTGCTCCTGCTCTCCGGCTGCATTTCTCAGCTCCACTCTGAGCACGAGAGAAAAATCCTAAAGCTCCAGCAGAGCTTGAGAGATGGCGCCACCTGGCTTTTCAAGGGAGAACAAGCATTCAAAAGGGGGCAGCAAGGGAAGAGATTTGTAGTGATGCACCTTCTAATTTCAAACCCAATGCAGCCAAGGGTGCTGGGGCAGGCGGGGCTCTGACTCTCCCCGGTATCAAAAAGCCGGAGATTTTCCTCACTGTTGATGTCAAAACAGCGGATTCCACATTTAAACCAAGTCCAAAGGATGGAAATGACGGTGGCACCCCAGGAACTAAAAACCACGATTAATGTACCGATTGATCATCCCTGACTTGGTTCTATTAATCGTCCATTCCGCTCAGACTTTCCACAGAGACCGCTGAGGACACAACGAAATGCAGAAAGTGCACATTGCAGGGTTTGAACCCTCTGTTTCAATATTGTAAAGGAAGCCTTTTGTGCCTAGACTTGTTCACGTTCACGAGGAAGAAAATACACCCTTCAATGACGGCTCTAAGTGACTGACAGGAAAATAAAATGAGAAATGGCAGGAAAATGCCTTCAACATTGCCAGTTTAGTTGGAAGGTGCAGTAATGCTACAAGTGAAAACAGTATTATAATTTTCCCTTCAGCGTCTTCTAAATTTACAGTTTTTGTTCATTTACACATCATGTTAGAAAGCACAGACTGCTTTATCTAGAAACAAGACTAGCTATCAAAAAGTCATTATTTCTCCATATATTTCAGCATGCTTTTAAAAGGATGGAATCTAAAGGGTTTCTTGGAAATTGTTTTTCAATAAACAAGAACACAAAACATGAAAGTATATATATGTATGCTCTAAGTGCAGGCAGGAAACTGTCAGTGCATGGGAAATACGCATTTGTTTCTACTGCAATAATGACTCATGTACACTGCCACTACATTCACAGAGGCTTGTATTTATGTTTCATTTAACTCTCATAACATCAGAAAGACATTTTCACAAGAATATCCCACTTAAAAATAAGAAAGCTGAGGCTTAAAAAAAGGCAAAGCCATTCATTCTAACTCTGGGTCATTCATACTCAGTAGACACGTGATGAACACCTTCTGTGTGCCAGGCACCAAAACACAGTGACCACAAAGAGCAAACATACATTCCACTGCTGTCAAAGAACTCTGAGCTAACGAAGGAGCGGGAAGTTACACCTGCATGATGTGTATTCTCTGTGATCAGCCCAAGGATTAGAGAAGGTCCCCAAGAGGAGGAGACACCCAGACTGATTTGTGAAGGACAATTGGCTGTAGTTTGACTCAGAAGGCAAGTATGCACCAGATCAAAAGACAATACGGGCAAAGACGTGGAGACAAAAGAAGCTCGAGTGTTCCATGAAGTCCAACAGAGCATCTGTGTGTACGCAGCAAGAGTGCATAGAATGGAGATGAAGAATAGCAATATGTAGTCAGCAATTGGGTTTTCCTGACACCCTTGGGGGAGTGAGTGAAAGATTAAAATAGGGAAATTATACTGTTATTGCAGTTGTTAAAAGATCAGCCCAGTTATTATAAGCACAAACTGAAGGCTATGCTGGCAGCAAGGAAAATGATAGAATGATCCAAACAAAACTTAGTGTCCATCATTAGTGAGGCAAGGAGTAACCGGAGCAAAGATGGCTAGATGTGAATGATTGCTAGGAGGAACTGGTGACAGCTGCCATGCTACTTGCTTGAGTGCCAGATGGGTGGTGATGCCATTTGCAGAGACTAGTAGAGCAGAAAGTAGATGTGCAACAGAGACCAGAAATAAATTGTGTTGAGTATGTTTAGTTTTAAAAATGCAAATACACTGTGCCTGGTGCAACGGCGTAGTGGTTAAAGTCCTCACCTTGCATGCCCGGGGATCCCATATGGGTGCTGGTTCTAACCCCAGCTGCCCGGCTTCCCATTCAGCTCCCTGCCTGTGACCTGGGAAAGCAGTCAAGGACGGCCCAAAGCTTTGGGACCCTGCACCCCCCTGGGAGAACGGCCACTTGGGGAGTGAATCATCGGACGGAAGATCTTCCTCTCTGTCTCTCCTCTCTGTATGTCTGACTTTGTAATAAAAATAAATCTTTAAAAAATGCAAATACATCTATCTATGTAGATATTTCCCCTAGCAAAGAATTGAATACTGAGGTCCAGTACTCCGAGTAGAGCTATGAATTACAGATAGCTCTGCCCTCAATGCCAACCAAAATGATAAAGTGCTTCATAATAATAATTTTTGCTCACAGGCATTAAGTAGTTACTATGCATCTGGCACTATGTATAGCACTTTTACCAGATTATCTTATTTGTTCTTCACAATGATCTCATACAGTACATATAATGATTAAGTATTGCCCAGATACAGGGTTTCATGTAAGAGGACAAGTTGGGGCCTGGAGTGATGGTTCAATGGCTAAATCTGCACCTTGCACATGCCAGGACACCATACAGGTGCTGGTTTGTGTCCTAGTTGCTCCACTTTCTATCTAGCTCCCTGCTTATGACCTAGGAAAGCAGCAGAGAATGGCCCAATGCCTTGGGATCCTGTACCCACATGGGACACCTGGGAGAAACTCCTGGCTGCTGGCTTCAAATTGGCTCAGTTCCAGCCATTGTAGCCACTGAGGAGTGAACCAGCAGATGGGATATTTTTCTCTGACTCTCCTTCTTTCCATAAATCTGTTTTTCCAGTAAAAAATAATTACATTAAAAAAGAGAAGTCTGGAAACAGACACTGAGGATTGCATTTAAGAGGAATCCTCCTTTGATATTGCACAGCAATGATAAAGAACAATTTGTATAATCCCTCAGACTTCACTGCAGAGGGCTACATGTCTACCTTGGCTGACTGCAAAGCTCCATTCCTGCTATGCTCCTAAGTAGTCTGAGAGTGACTATCATGGCTGCGTAGCCAATTCCTATACTATCCCAAATCTTCCAGGTCCCCCAGCCTGAAGGTAATAGAGGAAAAATATTTTAGTGCAGGGATATCAGCTGTTCACTACATGGCATCACAACTGTTCATCATACACAATTATCCAGGGCTATGTGAAAATGAGGAAGAAAGTGCCCTAGACTTAATTTTCAACTATGGTAGAACAGGTTAAGCCACTCCCTCACAACAGTGCATCACACATCCATGTGCTGGTTCAAGTCCCAGGTGCTGCACTTCCAATCCAGCTTCTTGCTAATGTACTTGGGAAGACTGCAGATGACAGCCCATGTACTTAGGTCCCTGCCACCTAATTGGGTAATTGGGTTGAGTTTTAGGCTCTTGGCTTCAGCCTAGCCCAGTACTTAGCTATTGAGAATCTATGGGGATTGAACCAGTAGATTGAAAAGTCCCCTCTCTTCCCTTTTCTCTGTTTTCTAAAGAAATAAATAAATATTTAAAATTTTTTTCAGTGTGACAGTCTCCTAAGTCATCTTTTCATGCCAAGAAAAAGCAAGAACTTTTCTACTTATTCTTTTTTTCTTTGTAAAGACTTATTTATTTTTACTGGAAAGTCAGATATACAGAGAGGAGGAGAGACAGAGAGGAAGATCTTCTGATCAATGGTTCACTCCCCAAGCAGCTGCAACAGCTGGAGCTGAGCCAATCTGAAATCAGAAGTCAGGAGTTTCTTCCAGGTCTCCCATGTGGATACAGGATACCAAAGCTTTGGAGCGTCCTCGACTAATTTCCCAGGACACAAGCAGGGAGCTGGATGGGAAATGGGGCTGCCGGGATTACAACCGGTGCCCATATGGGATCCTGGCGAGTTCAAGGTGAGAACTGTAACCACTATGCTATAGCATTGCACCGGGGCCCTCTACTTACTCTTAATGGTAAATGAATCTTGCTAACTCCCCCACCTTTCCCCAGTTAGTGACATTTTGAGAGTTTTGGGGGAACAAATGATCTGTTGAATAGGGGAAGTTTTCAAAAAGTTAATGGAATGCATACTATGACAAAGGTATTCATACATTTCAAAACATTGACTTTAAAATAATATCATTCAATTCCAATTTCAATGAATTTTTTAAAGTTCCCTCATAGTACTCTGAGCATTGACTTCATTTGATTTTCACCTCAGTTAAGTTTTATTAGGAATTTCGCCTTCTCCTACATTGGGTTCAAGACTTGAAAAATCAATGAGACCAGCTGCTGTATTCATTAGTGGAGACATATCCTTTTCCTAACGAACTTTGAAGATTCAAAGACACACACAGTAGAATGAGCACATTAAAAACAAACAAAAATACTGCCCATGTGACTTTGAATTTTGCTTTAAATTTACACTCCTGAAACTAATGCTATTATATTGTAGGCAGGCATTCTCCATATGAATGAGAAAACCAGGTGAGGACTGTGGATGCTTTGCATGAGGATAGGAGGTAGTCTAAAGATTTGATTTGTATTCAACTAAATTGGTCACGGAAACTGCTGGGATTTATCGCTTCAGTAACTTTCTTGGAGGCATATGTCACCAAGTAGCCACTCAACCTGGACTCTCAAGCTCTGAGATCTTTGGAAATTAGCTTCTGGGCCCTTCTGGACTCAATTGTCAGGGGATGGTATTGAAGCAGATCTAAGGTATTCTCCAAGTTTAATACCAGGAACCTAAAAGAAAGAATAACAGGGGCGGGTATTTGGCCTAAGGTTAGGATGTTGGTGAAGTAGCCTGCATCCAACACTGGAGTGCTTGTATTGAACTCTCACTTCCAGCTCCCAATTCCAGCTTCTTCCCAATGCAGATCCTAAGAGGAAAGTGGTCCCTGACATCCTCTCAGGAGAAATAGAATGAGCTCTCAGCTCCAGGTTCCTGTACGCTTGAGGGCATTTGGGGAGTGAACCAGCACATGAGAGCTCTCTGTCTGCCACTGCTTCTCAAATTATAAGGAAACAAAGGAAGAAAAAAACAATGAACAGTGTTGGCTCTACTACTTCCATACAACATGGCTCATGATTCATTGAATGTTGATACTATACAGCATCAGAGAACATGCAAACAGAAAGTGTGATTTATGTACCAGATTAAAAATAAAAACTCATATTGAAAATAATTATATGTACACATATTTATGTGTTTTATATACACACACCCAGAGTAAAAAAGATAGAGACAGGTGGAAATGAATCTGGAGAAACTGATCAAGTTATGCAGCTGATGGCAAGCAAAGGCCTAAAGTACAAGTTTTCTAACGATTGGTCAGGTAACTTGCCATTGGTCCTTGTGCATCTCATATGCACATATGTCACTAGAAATCTGGAAGATGTGATAAGATTCACGCTTAATGAGCTCCATGTGCGGTGTGCTTCCTTCCCTCATCACCATCAATATTGTCTTAGAAAAAGCCGCATGTGCTGGCAACAGCATGGATGTTCTTCTTTTAGATGGGAGTCCTAAGAGCTCACCCTGCCTTTAATACCAACTCTGCATGTTAATTTGTTGAAGAATAATATCCTGAGATCATTTTTCAGAGGTGATGATGTGAGCCTATTTAATCGAAAAGACTAAAAGGGAGGAACTGATCTGGCGTGTCCTTCCACTGTAGGCCATGTGACACGTGAGCCCAGAGTGTACTACGCATGAGAAAGAGGGCACCTTCACAACTCCTTCCCTTCTGTGTGCCTTGTGCCAGTCACTTAATGTTTTTGAGTTTCATTTATTTTTCAGGAAAATTCAGAATTGACATTTGATTACTTTACTGATGCCTAAATCCTAAGATTTCACTTGGAGCAATCCCTGAAACAAACCAATTCATCTATCAGGTAATTAGAAAAACAGTCAGGAAAGGGGAGGTGTTTTTAAACCACAGGGGAAGTAGTGACAGCAGTTCATGAGGACGAAGAGCTTTGCAAGTGAATGCTGCTTGGACTAAAATAGGTAAAAGCATGGATTGACAGGCTATTGCCTTCCCCTAGCTCCTTCAATATTCAGTTATTAAATATTCATCAAGTGTCCCATGGCTAGAGCGAAGAGATTCAACCAGTGTGTCCTAAACACACCAAGGAAGCAGAAGCAGGAAATGTACTTTTGCATAATGCCGAAAGTGGTCTAGTGTCTCCAATCTGCCACAACCAGTTCTGTGGTCCTGGGCAAGTCACAGACCATCCTGATCTCCCATCACCAGTCCTTCTTCAAAGTGCCTCCCTGGGATAGTCTGTTCCTAAAAAGCCTCATTGACCACAGCCAACTGCTTTGCCTGAATATAAGCTGCCCAAGGTAACCTGAGCCTGAGCTCCCTCCCATTAGGGAAGAAAAAAAAAAAAAAAAACAGGGTGGGGGTAGGGGGAATCGAAAGAAAAGAAAGGAGAAAAATCCTGAGAAACATGTTTTGGCAGGCAAGGCCTTCAGAGACTACCATGTGTGCTCCATATTGAGGAACCCTTGGTCTTTGATGTTTTTCTGAATGTAAAGGCATTATTCTTTCTCAAACTGTGTCTAAGTACTACAGACACTAAAACAATGAGGCTAGAATGCGCAGCCTGGTTCCAAGTGTCTAATTCATCCTTCACCTTAGTTTCTGCCACCGGTGAGCTCCCCAGGTTGCACCTAGGCAAGCTAGTAGAAGTGGCATCCCCTCCAGCCCCATCCCCTGATCCAATTTGGACCCAAGGTTGTCCAGGCCATAGAACACCTTAGAGACAAGTTTGGAAGCACTTTTTCAAATGCCTGGTAAAAATTCCTCAGATTGTGCCTGGGTCACGGAAAGGAGCCCACGTTGGATGATGCACGCTCATGTCCAAGGATCACAAGGCCCTCACTGTGCCCCTGGAGCTATGTGCTTCCATACAGGAGAGGCCTGTTGAGCTGGAAATCCAGGATAGAAGGGGTGATAATGGCAGGAGACATTTCCTTACACATGGCACTACAAATCACAAATGAGGAATTCCTACTAATTTACTCTGTCAATTCAAAGCAATTCATTGGTCACCTACTCTCCTTCCCTTTGCTTCTATCCGCACCCAGGTAAAATCTGCCACCTTTACAGGGGGAATCAAATCGGCTATTGATGTTTCACCAGGAAGGGCAGGAAGGATCTGGAGACCCTAGTTCTCAGGGAGGTTCCCACGGATGGGTGGGAGAGGGTGCAGGGTATGCCAGCTAGACCAGCTCACAGCAGACAAGGGGTATCCCAAACTGGAAACCCTCCAACATGGGCAGGGTATGGGAAGATCATGGGGAAGAGCAGGGTACCCCAGCTTCCTTACAGGACCCCTGGAAGTTGCCAGCTTGCTCCTACCTTTATTCCTGAGCAGATATCAAAACCAAATGATTGGGCCTGCCGCTATGGCCTAGCGGCTAAAGTCCTCACCTTGAACGCCCCAGGATCCCATATGGGCGCTGGTTCTAATCCCGGCAGCCCTGTTTCCCATCCAGCTCCCTGCTTGTGGCCTGGGAAAGCAGTCAGGGACGCCCCAAAGCTCTGAGACCCTGCACCCGTGTGGGAGACCCAGAAGAGTTTCCTGGTTCCCGGCTTTGGATAGGCACAGCACCGGCTATTGCGCTCACTTGGGGAGTGAATCATCAGACGGAAGATCTTCCTCTCTGTCTCTCCTCCTCTCTGTATATCTGACTTTGTAATAAAAATAAAAATAAATCTTTTAAAAAAAAAAAACAACAAATGATCAGAATGATCAGAACCAAAAGGGAGCTGAAGTGTCCGTGGCCTTGGGATGGGCAGCACCAGGGTCACCTCTAGTGGTCAAGTCCCAGTGCTTCAGTGCTTCAACAGCTGCCCTTGGCTGCCTGGGAGAAAAGAAATTCCTCCTGGGATCCCAAAGGCCCTGGAGAGCCGGCTCAGAGGCCAGGCTTGGGGTTCCCCCTCCAGAGCAGGGTCAGTGTCTGCTCTTGGCTGTCTGGGGGTTTGTGTATGTCCCCTGAGGGTCAGAGAAGGCTCAGTGTCATGTAGAGGAC
This sequence comes from Ochotona princeps, assembly GCF_030435755.1. NCBI lineage: Eukaryota > Metazoa > Chordata > Mammalia > Lagomorpha > Ochotonidae > Ochotona > Ochotona princeps. Next base: position 32,735,733 of record NC_080842.1, on the reverse strand, counting down.
AGACAATAATGCCCCACATGTGCTAAATGTGGCTGCTGGGGTGGGCGGGCTATCCTGGGGATTATCAGGCTGTTTGGGCTCTGGGTTGCAGGTAGGGTGGGATTGTCCCAAAATAATCTTATTGGTGAGTCAGAAATGAACAGCACAAGTTCACGTTTTTTGCTCCATTGATTCTCAAATCATTGCCTTTCCAGTATCCTATCTGCCAACCATAATCTGCATTCTGGGTCCCTACTATGTGCTCAGAGGCCACAAAAGACCAGAGCATGAACCCAGTTCAAAACAGGAAAGGCATATGATAGAAAGCAAAGAAGGCACCTTTTAAGGTTACTTCTGGTTCGTGAACTTTCTGGAATAAATGAAAGACACTGGACAGGAACACAAGTTTGTCTGCCTAGACTTTGGACTTCCTTTTTCTGACTCCCCCCCCCCCCCAGCTCAACCTGGCTTTTCCACCTCAAGAGAATATTTGGAATTTCCCTTATACGAGTGGGGGGTTGGAGGAGAGGTAGGGAAGTTGGGGGTTGGGGAGCTGCAGGTCCAGGTAAGTATGGGAGCCACATGGTCTGTGGAATGGAAAAAAGAAAATCATCTCCAAATGCAACCAGGCAGATGGGGGGTAGATCGAAACTGAAAGGGAATTGGAAATGTGAAAAACCCTAAAGGCAGCAGACTCCATACCCGGTGTGAGGTGTGAGAAACAGCCAACATTCTGAGCACTGGAGTGAGAAGTTTTTTGGCAGCTGTTAGATAACTTCCTGATCTGCAATAAAGTTCACATGACCTAGGGAATGTTTCTGCCTCTCTGTTGCCTAGCTCTTTTCCTTTCTCTCCAATGCTGTAGGCTGCGATTTTCTGGGTCTCCCTTGAATATTGGTGCTGGAGAAATGCAGAGTTGTGGAGGTCTGGGACTGCACAGATAAAACAAGGTCAGTCTCAAGCTCATTAACCTGTTGCCTCCCCAGCTCTACAAAGCGACCCTGAAGTCTGTCTTTAAGATAAAAATCACCACAGGTAAAGCTGTCCCTTGCAAGCTTTTGGATACTGAGCTGCTGCACTTCCCATCCAGCTCCCTGCTAATTGCCTAGGAAAAGCAACAGAAGATGGTCTAGGTGTTTGGGACCCTGCATCCACAAGGAAGACCTGGATGAAACTGCAGGCTCTTGGCTTCCACCCAGGTATTGAGACCATCTCGGGAGTGAACCAGGGAATAGAAGATCTCTCTCTCTCTCTCTCTCTCTCTCTCTCTCTCTTTCTCTCTCTTTCTCTCTCATTCGCTTCTTCTGTAACTCTGTCCTTCAAAATAAATACATGAGTCTTTTTCTTTCTTAATGGGGAATAAGGACTTTCCCTTTTCCAGCCAACAATCTGTTTGATCCCAGTCCTTTCCAAACCACATGAAACCACCACCAAGACCCAGGTCTAGTTCCAAGCTCTTCTGCTACCTCAACGCTCTCTGATCAGAACATTCCCATTTCTGGAACTTCATCTTCAATAATTATAGCCTGACTACTATGGAAATATTAGATCATTTCAGAAGGCTCATGGAAGTTGCTTAAATTTTAAAGATTCTGTCTTCCTATAATTTTTCTGCAGTACCATTTCATTTCCTTAGTAAACAAAAAATCAAGGCTGCCTGGAGTGCACTACAGAGCTCCCAAGAGGCAGTTCACAAGCCCTGCACCCCATAACCTTGCACCCTTCGCAGTTGGGCAAGGACTGAAAGAAGCATGTGGAGCTTCCCCAGGTCTCTGTGTCCTAGATTGTGCTGGATGTACCTCTGGGTTGCCCAGCCAGGAAGTGCAGACTGGCAGGCACTGCAAGGTCATCCCTCCTCAAGCTCCTCTTGTGTCTCTGCCTGGGCTCTACCCTAGAGTCAAAGGTGGGCTTCCCTGATATACATTCACAAGGAAATAGAACTGGCTGAAGGGCAATCCCAATTAACTCAAGAGTTTAACCAGGTAGACCAAATCATCTGGGCCGAGTTTGAGAAGGGGATCCTGGGATCTGAGAAAAAGAAATGAAGCCCAGCCCAGGGTCCTGGCCTCGCAGTAGTCAGGGTAGGTGCAAATTTTAGGCTGTCTTTGCTTCCTAGACACAAAACAAAGCACCACCAGGGATTGGGAACAGAACTCTCAGATCCAAATAGCCAAATATCCATTCCACCCCTGATCTGTAAGTGCGAAAACCAGGGAGCCCAGGATATTGGCTAGAGATCACTAACCTAGGCCAGATGCTAAGCCCTAGTCCAGACCCACCAAACTGCAACACCCGCCCTGCGATCATTCTGATCTGGGGGTGGGGAGCTGTTACAGGCTAAAGTTGTCTCCCAACTCCTCCAGGCTTACGGAAAGGTGTTCTCTTATCAAAGGAGAGACTTGCTCCCTGCTGTGGGCAAGAAGCCGGAGCGTCTTCCAGCCACTGTGTCCTGGGCCTCCCAGTCCAGCAGCCCCAGCGGACTCCTGAGCGCAGAGCCGGGCCAGGAGCACCATTCCCCGCGGTACCTGGCAGACGCCAACGAAGCTGCTGCCGGACGCGGACGCGATCCCCCGCCTGCAGACCTTCCCGCCGAGCCCTGTTTTTCTCATTTGGATCCATTTCTTTTCAGTCTTGGCTTAAGCAATCACCCTCGTCATTAATAACTGTAATAAGATCATTGCTGGCCCAAGTCACCCAGGGTGGCGACGAGCCCAGAGATTCCCTTGTGGGCGGCGGGCTCGAAGAGCTCCTTCAGTAGCCGAGTGCGGTGGGGGGCTGGGAGCGGAGGTTGGGGAGGGAGGGCCTTGGAACCTACCTGCTGGCCACTGCAGGACTCCAACGACTACAACTCCTCACTGCCGCTTCCAAGTGCATGCCAGAGGAGAGAGCCGCTCGCCACCTGCATCTGTGCGGCTTCCAGGCCGAGAGTGGCAGAGATCCCAAACTCAAAATCTGGGCTCTAGGGAGCCCCGCAGCTTCATGAAGCTGAGACAAGCACTACTTATCTACAGTAGTTTGAAAAGCAGGCAGAATTCTGAGCGCCCTTGGAATCTAGTGCACACCGCACTATTATTTTTTCTCTCCTTCCTCCCCCGCCCCCAGTTTCTTGTTCTTTTCATATCCCTCCTGTTACAGTCTGGCCATCCAGAGTTTCCACACGAAGAAGAGATGTCATTGCCTCTGAGGTGGATGGCTGTAAGCCAGTTCTGGGTGGGTTCTATCTAAATCTAATGCCAGTTCCACCACCTCACATCACCAGACTCTTAGTTGCCAGCCACAGGTAGAAACTGAAAGTGTGGGAGAGGATGGTAGAAACACAGAGCCAGGCGTACTCCAGGCTGTGCTGCTTCTTGAACCTGATTTTCAGTCCTTACTGTCACTCCCCAGCTTAAGTAAATGTAACTGTAATGAAGGAAAGCAAGTAACCCTCCTTTCACTGCAGGGGCTGAAAAGTTAACTCAGTTACCTTCCTGGGGTTGAAACTTCCATTTAAAAAGAAATCATTCATTTGGTCACTTGGAATAGTATTCAGGGCAATTCGGTACTGGGGCCTTAGAGCAGTCACAAATTCTGGAAATGCACCTGTTACCTTTAGAGCATCATCCAATGCCCAAGGGGAGAATATGATGCAAAAAGAATGAGTGTGGGTTTTTGGACTCTTTTAAATCATTTATCTTTAGTGCCCACCTGTAATCCATGTCCTTTTTTACCTGTCTACCCAAAAGTGCTAAGTATGGGGTCCCTTTCCCCAATTTTTCTTAGCATCAGGAGGGGGAAAAACACAATCCCTGCAGGAGCTGCGTCTTTGTTACAGAGGAACTGGGGAGCAGAGGGAATCTCCCCCAGTTAACTCCAAAACCACAACTGCTTCTCCCCACAATTCTACACACTTCCCTTTCTGACTTCTTGTGTTTGTCTCTTCTGTCTCACCCCTCCTCCTCTGGCAGATCCCTCAAACATAAGCTCTAAAGCATTTTCTCTGGAGTGTAGTAAGTAAGCCTTGCCCAGACAGTCTCTCTATATATGAGAAGCAAGTCCCCAACACAATGAAGCCGCTCCTGGCAAAGGCCTGAGAAGGTACAGATATGGTTAGCAGGTGGAGCTTCTAGGACTTAGCTTCCCAGTTTAGGAGTGGGTGGTCCCTTTACTCCCTAGACACACTTCCTGGAGAAATGGCTAAGGTGGCACTTGGAAATTAGGAACAAAGTTAATCCTCACTAAGCCTGAGTTGCCTCTGCTCTGGGCTGAACGGGTAACTCTGGGCTGTCTTTCAATGGCATTACCAGAAACTCAAGTCCAATGATTGAGTTTGAAATTTCTCAAACCCTGCTGCGTGGGTGAGCTTGAGTAGTGACACTTGAGACATACATGTTCAGTAGACACTGGCTCCTCTGGTTGAATCTTGGTAACTGACTTTCCCGTGGATGTTTTAGAGGAGTAGGTATATAGGGACCAGAGCTTATGATGCTTATGCTGTCTAAATCTTTAAACCCTTAGAATGGGATTTCCCATCACCTAGATCACCCTCTGGGAGTACACCATGTCAGAATTGTTTGGAAGGCAGTTTAGTTCTCTACCTCACGCAGGGTATCAGAGGACCTGGCCCAGGGTGCAAGACTCAGAGATCTATGGCCCTGGCCAGCTCCAGGCTCTTCACACGTAAGTTTCTTTGCTAGTACACAGGGTTTAGAAATTCCCTCCCTACAGTTTGTGAAGATTAAACAATTTACAGCCTATAAAATGCTTGCACTGAATTGGCACTCATTAAAAGTTCCTTCCCTCACATCCTGGAGGTAGGAATGGCAGATTTCATTACTTTTCTTGGTGAAAGACTGAGAGGTTGTGAAGGACTGGCTCTTAACTTCTTGGATTGAAGCCCCTGACTACTGGGTTCAGTTCTATGAGAATGACAGACTCTGATGTCTTCAGCAGTGTCTACCAGGCCCCTGCCAAGGTGAGGGCAAGGACAGTGGCTGTTGGCATGCTATTCAGAGTCCAGTCCACTGTAGCTAGGCTCTAAATCCATCCCTGCCTCACCCCTCCAGGTTTTCTGTGCAGCCCCAGAACTCGGAGCTGCCGCAGGGCAGCAGTGGTGGGGGGAGGGAGCAGAGCATCTCTCTCTGTGACCTCAGACACAGTGTCCAAAGGCTGCTCACCAAGCCTGGTGCCCGTGAATGGAAGGCCACAAGGTGGTGTTAACTGAGAATTCCAAGCCCTATGTCTTGAATAAGGTCAGAGGTGCAAAATAATAATAATAATAATTTTACAGTTGCCAAACTCCACAGCTGACTCCCCACTCCACCCTGCATCTTCTCATTCTACCCACTTAAAGGATGCTGATCTGAAGGCCTCCTCCACACCTGAGAGCTCCAACCCAGGCCCTCCAACAGCACCACTTTACCATGCTCTGGAGGCCCAGTCCAGGAAGAAAGAAGGATAGAAAAAGCTGACAATCCCTCCCTACCAGCGGGCAACCCTCTTTGTCATCACCAGCAGGAGGACAAGGTGGAGCAGTCCTGGAGCGCTGGCTTGTTGCATGGAAGTGTTTAGTAGGTTCAATGCCATTACTGTCTAACAGGGTGTGAAAAGTAATATGAATGTGAAATACTGTGGGAAAATGGAGAGTTTCCAAGGCAGGCAGTGAGGTCTCCTGGCTGAACTGGAATTCCTGTTGCCCTATCTACCCCCTGGAGGCCCTGCCCCTGGGCCAGGATGTGAGGGAAGGTAGGGGAGGGGAGGGAGGGAGGGAGGCGTGCACAGAGAGGCAAGGAGGGCCCACAGGAGGAGGACAGGAGGTATGTGGGTGCTTTGGCGGGCAGTGGGGGTGGAGTGCCAACGTCCCGGATGGATGGCAATTTCTCCAATTGACTCCAGACCCAGAGCGCACAACCTACACCAACAGATGCGCAACGAGCACTGCTGACAAGGCTTTCTCCTCATTTCCTCACGGACCACAACCTTTCGCCTCAGACACAAAGATTCGGACTTCTCCTCTTTCTGGGCTTCAGCAATCCCTTGTTGCAGGCAACAGAGGGAGCCAGACCACCGGCTACCCTCACCCCGCCCCCCTCACCCACCAGCCTCGCCCTGGTGTTCTGGTGACTTCTCTCCCCGCCCCCCTCCAGAGATTCCCAGAAAGTTCCTCAGAGAAAGCCCGGGTACTGGTACCCCCTAAGTCTGACTGGAGCACACACAGCCTGCTCCCAACCCGGTTGAGTTTGGGACAGTGCTGTCATCTCCTTCCAGACGTGTCTGCACCCTTGAGACCGCCCTTGGGACCACGTCAAGGCTCAGGATCCCCGGCTGGGCCTGACCAGCCAGAATGAGAAAAGCTCTGGTGGCCCAGGGAGCGGAGGTGGGAACACCTGTGTCCAGGATGGGCGCCTCTGCATTGTGCCAGCCGTGCACTAGCTTTTTCTCACAGGACCCCAGACAGCGGCGGTTTCCCTTCTTTAGAACATTTCCCTTAACCTGACCTCTCTCTGGAGCAACTGGCTGGGGATGCTCCCAGGTTTGAAAAAACGAACTCTCAGCGTTATCACGTCAAAGCTTCAGATCTGCTTTTGCAAGGGACACTGGAGAAAGGGAGGGGTGTGTGTGTCATAAGCGACACTGGAGAAAGGTGTGTGTGTGTGTGTGAAGCACAAGGGACGCTGGAGAAAGAGGTGTTATGTGTGCGTCCGTCCCACACAGGGGACGGCGAGAAGCCAGGACTTTGGAGGCCGCGAACACCACTAGGAAGCTCACGCGCGTCCTCCCAGCTTCCGCGCCGGGCGCACCTCCGAGCACCGGGCCCTTCCCCCGCCTCTCCTCCGGGTGCAGCGCCGGGCGAGGCTCCGCGCCTAGGGCCTACCTCCTTTCTTCCTTGCTTTTCCCCAGTGAGCTCACTTCCTCCCGCGCCGCTCCCTTTCCGTCGGCGGTCGGCGGCTTCGGGCCGGCCTTGGCCGCGGCAGCGGGGTGCTCGAGGACTCGGGGCGGGAGCCTTCCCCGCTTGCCGCCTCCGGCGCTGCCTGAGGAGACGCCCGGGAGCCGCCAGACGTTCCCCCGGAAGCGGCGGGAACTGGAAACCTGTGCCCCCGGGAGAAGCGGTCCTACTCGCCGAACCGCGAGCGCGAGCGCGAGCTGGAAGCCAGCAGGCCCCGTTGGCCTGGCCCGGCGCCCACATCTCGTTCCCTCGTCTTTTCTCTCCCAACTGCATCCCCCTTGTTTCTCCTTCTGGTTCACGTGTGTATTAAAAATTAATATGCGGGCGCATTTACAAAGCAATTCTGCATTTTAAAGCCGGCAGCAGCAGAGGGAGAGTAACAAATAGGATTGGATTTAATTAGCTGGTAATGCTTCTCCCTTGCCCTATAATTAAACAGATTCTAGGGGCGTTTCAGGGCCCACAAGTGATTATTACAAGCATATTTTACATTTACATTAAAACTCTGTCCCCGGGGTGTAATCCGGGATCTGGCCCCATTTATTCGGATTTCGAACCTGAGCAATGAGGGCAGGACGTGGCCAGCTATAGGAGCGTGGCTTGTGGAAGATGTTGTTCGGGTTCCTCGACATATTTGAACTTTGGTCTTTCCCCGTTTTTAAGGCCTAAGAAAAATGGCTCTGAGGCCACTTGATGTGGTCAGGGCACCTGCAGCCTGGACCCCACTGACCCCTGGTTCCTCTTCAATCCCCTCCTTTCCACGCTCCCCTCCACTATGCTTTAAAGTTATGTTTGTGCTAAACCGAGAGCTGTTTGCGTTTCCTCTCCACCCTGGAATGTGTACCCCACAGCCCCGGCAGCGGCAGTTCCGGCTGCTCAGGACAGCCAGAAGCCCGTTCCTTAGCTGCGTAATCGCTCCTCCTGCGCTTTCCTCTTCCCGAGGTCATAGCGATGACCTAGCAATCTCCCTCCCTTGCGATTCCCACGCAGGAATCCTCCTACCCGGCTTGGCGCGCTCAGACTAAGCGCTCACCCTAGCACCCCGCCAGCGAGTCACCTCCTCTGCCTCCACCATCCCGGGTCTCCTAGCACGAGCACTAGGCCCTGTTGTCACCAAACCCTGTTGTCCCTGAGCACTTTCTTGAGAGCTGCTTCCCTTTCAGAAACACTATTCTGTTTCCCAGGAATTTCTCCGGCTGTCTTAAAAAAAAATAACCGAGACAAAGCCTGTGCTGTGGAAGCACAGCCTCCAAAGGGGGTTTTGGAGCGAGACTTTCAGGAAGCGCTGGAGATAGAACTGCTGAATTAACCAGCCCCAGACTGTCCTGTCTCTGACTGCTTCCTTTCCTGCCCAGCCCTCTACACTGTTTTTTGGTACTTTTCTCAAAATGTTTCTGGTGCCACTTCCACTTTGCTTATGCTTGTATCTTTCTTAAACAAGGGATTCCTGGAAATCGCTGCTAAAAGAGGGGAGAGTAACCCACCACTCTACAGGGGCACTCGTTCAGACTCTGCTTAGGACAGCAGGATCCGCACTGGAGTACCTGAGTTGGAGTCCCAACTCTGTTTCTGACCCAGCTTCCTGCTAAATGTGTACTAGGAGGCAGCAGAGGAGGTACTGAGTACTTGGTCTCTACTATCCACTTGAGACTCCAGGATTGAGTTCTGCCTCCTGGCTATTGCCTGGTCCAGGCCTGACCATTATAAATATTTGCAGAGTGACCCAGTGGAGAGGTATTCTTTCTCTTTCTCTTTCTCTTTCTCTTTCTCTCTCTCTCTCTCTCTCTCTCTCTCTCTCTCTCTCTCTCTCTCTCTCTCTTTAGTTTAAGTAAAGTGATAATACTTTTTAAAAAGGTAAACGATAAAGAATTCCTTCCAGTTGTATTCCTGTTGTATTTTGTGCTGACATGCAGGTGAGATTTTGAATTCTCAAAGTGAGTTCTTTGGTTCCTTTTAGACCAGCCTTCTCTTTTGGAAACGCAGAGACCCTCCATGTAGTGAGTACTGGGGACAAGTCTACTCGTGGTCACATGTTCATTAGCACCCTTAATCCTCATCACAGCACTAGCCTCAGACTCTGACCCTGCCAAGTCAAACACTGCCAGTGAAACCCCATAAAACTGGCCAAGAGGCCGGCCAACATATGCACACATTAATTAGAATTATGTGAGCCTTTTGCTTCCAATCTGATGAATAGCTGCAGGGCTGTAGGGGGCGGAGGGTTTGGGGTCCTTTTCAACCACAAAATGCCCTTTGGTCCTACCAAGGCATCAATCGGAACACAGTGGGTGATCTGAAAGTCAGCCCCTTTAGGAAGGTGGCTTAACCTCAGCTGCTCAGGCTAAAACCTGTCTGTCCCTAAGAGGGACTGGCAAAAGTCTGTCCACAGAAGGAAACGAGAATCAGCAGTGAGCTTTTGATTTTATTACTGGACCAGTATTATAAGATAGTAGTGGTGAGTAAAAGCCGGACGTGGAAGAAGAGAAAGTTTTGATATTAAAGGCGGGCGTGGGTACTTGGAGACACACTCCCGCCCCCCCCAAGTACACATGCGTACATGCATATGCACTTGTACACACACACACAATCATGGCTGTAGTCCATCTAGAAACTGAAAATACTTCCAACACCATTTACAAGGATAAAGAAAGGTGTGCTGAGTAGGAGGAGCGTGGGCTTGAGCCAACTGGAATTCTGAGCAGGAATCAGAAATCATAGAACATCCGAGGCAGCAGAACCGCTCCAGGCCTGGAGAGCCCTGGACTTGGTACCCTTCCTACAAGCTGTGCTCTCTTCTCTAACAATATCCTCAGGTATGAATACTCTGGGGTGGAGAGAGGGGAGAAAGACCCCCAAACCTTTGCAAGGAGCGCATCATGATTACATGGGAAGCGATCATCTCTGGCTCTATCTTCACCTCTTATTGAATTGTAAAGGACAGAATACTAGAAGATATCCAGTGTGCATGCTACTTATTACATTATAGCATTCATCTCTGTTTTTTTCATGGAAAAAATGTGTATTTTTCCATGGCTGCTGTTTCATTAATCACTGTTAGAAATTGTGTACAAGCTGGAAATGAAAAATCTCTGATATTAGGAGAAACATTATACATCATTTGCTTGATGTATAAAAATGAAATCCTTTTGAACTTGAGTTGGAGGGGAAAGCACACCAAAAGTTGTGGGCCAGATCCTCAGGTTTCTAGATAACTCCAGTCTTTCTACTGGCTTCTCTTCCCTACCTTCCTCTGCCTTTGCTTTTTCTTTGGCTCCAGTTGCTGAGAGAAGACAATCAAATGTGGAGCTTCAAGGATTATTTGTTGTGCATGTGCCCCTGTCTTTCTTTCTCATATATTTTAACTTGCATTTAGGAGCCATCTCACACCCTGTACAGCTTGTATTTGATATGAGCCTCTTCAAAGTTTCCTGGGAATTCATCAGCCATCCATTCACATCAGCAGAATAGCTACAGCTGGAGTACCTGCACTTTTCTAGAACCATAGAACTTGTATTCATTTTCCCAGCATTAGAAGTTCAGAGAAAATGCATTCATGCACATGACCGCACACACACACACACGAGTGAATAGTAGAGAGGGAAGCAACTAGAGAGACTTTAACATGTACATTGTGGGTAATTTTGAACTGGGAGAATGTTCTGCCTACTCATTAGAAATTAATCTGATCAGGAGATAATGAGAGATAATAGATGAAGTATATTTAGGCATTCTAGCACATTTAAGGAAAAATTGTTTAGATATTATGGACCGATATTTATAGGACTGATAGATGGAATACATGTTTTGTTTTGTTCCAAGTTGGAAATTTGACCAGAAAACATTTCTATGCAGAAGTAGGCTTTAGAGGAAGCACTTGGGGGTCTGAACCCCTTTGTGCCTTCCTTCAGTTGAATAGCTAGCAACATGGAACTGGCTAGCAACATGGAACTGCATGCAGAAGCGTTAAATCAGAACACAGGTTAAAAGGAGTGGATTTTCTAATAGATGTTTGGAAATTGCTTCTTGCACAAGGAGGGCAAGACTCATTCCTAGAAAAGGCTCTTGCTCAGAGTACTCCCCCTCTTCATCTTCTTGTGCCACTCAGGGCGGGGTAAACACCTTGCTCTTTTTCCAACACCTTCACAAGATGAAAAAGTCTTGTTAGGCTAACTGCGCTCAGAAGATTTCTTGGTTTTTAAGTTTTACTTTATGAAAAGAAGAAGAGAATAAGCTCTCTTGGTGACATAAGCTCAAAGAAAAGGGATCATCAGTTAAGCGAGGAGTTGAGTAATACATCCTCAGGTAATTACATGGTCCCTGGATGAGAAAAAGATTTTATAGTTAGAACTGCTGCTGCTTTTCGCTTTTCAAGAAATCTGCAAATAGACAGATCTGTCCCCACCCTAGCATACAGTTTCTGGGTTAGTATTGATGTTTATGTCTCCTGCAGCTTTTCCTGTCCACAGTCACTGCTAGTAAACAACTTACACCACTTTCATGGCGAAGGTCAAGTTGCAAAATGAAAGAGACTTTAAAAACTCCTTTACTTAAAAGAATAGCACATGGAAGCCCGCACAGGGAATAATCTCTACAAGTTTGTGTTGTAAACAGATCTCTCCCTGCAACCCAGAATTAGATCACCTTTCCCTGCAAAAGCAGGTGGTTAACTATGAGAGCTACAAGGGGGCCTCAGTTATTTTGGAAGCTAGGAGAGAATTCAGAGAATGACCAGGGCAAAGAAGGGTTGATATTTGTGAGACACAAAACCGTGGCTCTGTGTGTGGTGTGTGTGTGTGTGTGTGTGTGTGTGTGTGTGTGTTGGGGGGGAGAGGTAGGGAAGGACTGTGGGGCAGGAAGGAAACCAAAGGGAGTTGAAAGAGCCCTTGGTTTTCCCAGCTGTTTGCAGTAGTTGGAACATATGGTGCCAGGGTTTTTCAAAGATGACAAAGGATAGATAGAAAGTAAAATTATCCACTCCTTTCCCCTAAGTAAAGATGTATCTTGGAGACTTCTCTCCTCCAGGGAATGAACAGAAGTCATGTAGAACCAATTGTCTTCTTTTTGAAGAATAACCAGGTTATTGTAAAAGCAATAGAAGTAGCCAAAGTGTTTGTCCTGAGAAGGGGGCTGGGGGAATTCAAGATGGGGCCTGGTCTGGAATGGGAATATCCAAGCGGGTTCTTCATATTTCAAGTTTATAGACAGTCTTTTCCCTAAAGGATATACTTTCATGAGGTCATAAATGCACTAACAGATGAGAGAAGACGAGGTGTGTGTGTGTGTGTGTGTGTGTATGCACGTGCCCGCACCGGGATTGGCAGCACAGGTACGCAGGTTGGGCGGTGCGGGGAGGGGGGTCTGGCGTGCTAGCGGACAGAGCCTGGGGAGTTGAGGCCGCTCTCTCCTGGAGCTTTTCCAAAGCTTCCGCTTCACTTTATAGGTTCTGGGTTTTCTGTGGGTCCCACTGCAGATCCTAACGATCCCAGTTCCAAAGGCCAGGAGAAGGGGTGGGGAAAGAGCCAATGTGTCTCCCTCCCACATACCTCAGTTGAAGAACTTAGGTCGGGGCAGTTCATTAATTTGGCGCCTCAGTTTCTGAGCTTGGTTGGGAGGGAAATGGTTTGTTTTAGGACTTTCACTTCTAGATGCTCAGATGGATGAGGAGAGGTCGACCTCCCGCACCCAGGAAGCCCCGTTGAGTGCCCCCAGGGGGGAGTTCTCCTCTCTGCCCTCAGTCCGGACTGGACTCGGGAGGACCTCCTGGAGAGCAATCGCTCTGACTCTGCAGCCGCTGTGGTTTCTTGTAGCCTTGCTACGAGTAAGTCTGCTGCCTAGGACGAGGCCCAAGGCGTGTTTCACTCCACGGTGTGGATTCACACCTCGAAGTCGGTGGCGGTTTCAAAACTATTACAGAGCACCACTCGAATAATATACTATCTGACCAGGCCAGTTTATCAAGACGCACGCATACCCCAAGTTTCAATCACACCCCAAGACGCGGCCAAAATGTTTCAATCGGCACTAGCACGCGACAAGAGAACTGAGGAGGTAATTGTTTCCTTCACGTCGGTATTTCTGTTTCTACAGCAAGCTTTGGTAGCAACGACGAATTAGGGACTGTATATTAAAAGGCACGCGGGTCGCTGTCGTTTAAGCCCAATCACAGTTTGTAGTTCAAGGAAAACTGCCCGTAACTGACACTGTGTATATTCCTGCGCTCCTCTCCGGCTGCCCTGGCAGGGATGCCTCCCAGAGTATTTATTTCTAGGGCTGGAAACAAAACAACCGGCTGAGTCTACCGCATAAGAGAACGCTCAGAGATGGACTGCCGGCGAAGGGCTTTTTGACCCCTGTGGAAATCAGTCATATTGACAGACGCCCAGGGAAGGTAAATTACCCCTCGCTCTGACGCTACGCAGGAGCGCGCCGGTCCGACTCGGCCGCGACGCCGAGGGGCCCAAGCCTCACCCCGGATCCCGCCCGTGCGTCTTCTCTGGATCTGGGATTTCCAAGTAAAGGCGACTGAGGGAGCCGTAATCAGATGCTGGAGAGGTAAAAGTCCAGAGGGGAAAAACACAGAAAAGTGGAGGGCTCAGTAGCTAAGCAGGGTAAGGGATCCTAGGACAAACTAGCAGAGTCCGCAGGGGAGGGCGAGGGAGGAGGCGAGGGAATCCGAGAAACACGAGGCTCCTGGTGCCTGGGCCACCACTTGGGAGGTCCGGCCCCGCACGCCGGCCGGGCCCACCGTCCCCGCGGGAGGCTCCCGCCTCGGGCGGGGTCACAATTACACCCCGGCTCCAGGCGCTGGCTTAAAACCGGGTGGTGGGGACTGCGGTCTGGAAGCAAGGCCCTGTGGTCATCAGAGGGGGGGCGGCCCGTGCACAGGAACCTTTTACAAGGCATATGGGTACAAGAAAAAAAAAATCAAAATAAAACACTTGCATCCAGCACGCACAGGCAATGAAAATAAAGGCTGCTTTCTCGAGCAGGCGAGCGGGAGTTTTGAAATCCAGCGTGTGTTGCTTTTCTGTGGTTTTTGCCGTTTTATCTGATAACGGAGGGAGGAATGGGAGTGGGGGAACAAAACAAAACCTGCTAGATTGGCAGGGGTAGGGGGCACAGGAGGATGTAGCAAAGCCGTCAGAGCCCCACCCCATCAGATTGTGTTCCAGAACTGCAATCAACTATACACATTTACCCAGTCCATTAAACAAACCGAAGGGAAAACTTGTGTGACCTGGTTGTTGTTGACACAAAATAGGCCTGCTGGTCCTATTTTTTTTTTTTTTTATTTTAAAAACGAGTCTTGAGAGAGGGCAGATTGGAAAGCATCAACACGGAGGCATCTAGTTGTCACCTGAATTTGGACTGGAGATCTTCTACAGTAACGACCCGCACACGCAGGGCAAGGCTCAGGGAGAAGGAAGAACGAGTCGGAGGGGGGGGGGGTGCTGCAACCCTGCACCCCTGAACTAGCTGGGGTTCAGGCCCAGGGCGCAGAGCCGGACAGCCGGCAGCGGGACACCAGAAGGCGCAGCCTCCCAGACCTCGGCCAGAGGCTGTTTTGTTTTTAACTCCCTCTCGCCTTTCTCCCTAGAGGCTCCGTTGTAAACGCAACACTCTAGAGATTTTCTGCGGCCCGCCCTCCCCCGGAGCGGGGTGCTGGAGTAGGGCACGTTCGCTGCCAGAGTGGGGGGAAGTTTGAAGACGAAATGTAAACCTCTCACCGTCTAGGTTCCTCCCCTTCTGGTTCCTCGGTGGTTTTGTTTTTTATTTTTACGCCCTCGGGATCACACTAGGATCCGCAGTCAGGACCGACGGGACAGGGATGGGTGGGGCCTAAAAAGTCTGTAAATTCGGGTGCGGCGCGTTTTCAGGGTCAAAATCAAGCCAAAAGTTTCTGGCTCGGCAATCGTTTCCAAGCCAACGTGCGCCGAGGAACACGAACTGGCCAAGAGGCATTATACAGAAACGTGGGTCTCACCTGGGAGGTCGCCAGGGCTGGGGATCCAGTCTCCGTAGCCCCGCGTCTCCCCATCAAGCACCCCACTGCGTCCCTGGGGGTCCAGTCAGCCTTCCTATCCCCGCCCCAGACCTTCCCTGATCCCAGTCAGCTTTCTCAGTTGCTCAGCAGTGAGGGAGGGAGGGAGGCAGGGAGAAAGATGGGGATACCCCGTGCCTCGGCCTTGGTGCCCCACCCCCACCAGCTTCTCCTGGTCTCTGCCTCAAAGCTTTCGGCCCCGCGGTCCACCCCTTCGCCCGACAGATGCCACCGCGCCCTGGACCCCGCGCCCTTACCCACCGGCTTGCCTTCGGGGCTGTGTAGTCGGCTTGGCGCTGTGAGTCGGGCGAACGCTAGCCCCCAGGCCCTCCCCATCGACTCCGCCAGCAGCCGCGTACCCTTGCCAGTCGGAGATGCTCAGCAGAGGAGGAAGTGCAGGGAAAAAAAGAAGAGGAAGGGGAAAAAAAATTCTAACATACACACAAGCACTCAAAACCAACTTGGGGTTGGACGTTTTCAGTTTCACACGAAGCGACCTGCAGTATCTGGAGAAGGTTTTTGAAGACGTTTAGGAGGAAGGGTGAGTTTTCTGCTGAGAAACTCAATCTGCTATACAGTAGCGGCCCCATCTGGGATGTGTCACTGCTGACAGCACCACAGGGCACAGCCGTGATCTTCCGCACAGGCTGCACTCCCCGAAATACCCTCCTTAATCAAAGGATGTCTGCGCGCCCGAGCTCAGCTGACCGCGCCGGGAGCCGAGCGGCCAGCGGATTCCACCCCCGGCCCGCCCCTCCCCACGCACACAGCCGCTCTACCCAGCCCATCAATTAAAAGCGGAAAAGACAGAGGCTGATGTCACTGCTCTCAGAAGATCATAAACGTAAAAGAGTCATCCTGTGAGAATCCCTGAAAATGACTTTAATGAATAATTTCAGAGACAGTTATGACTTTGGGTGATTACTGAGCGAGAATATGAAAACCAGATTTACAAAGCCAAGGCCATGGTCAGGCGGCCTGGCCGCCACGCCCTCCATCCCCATTCCTCCCCCCCAGTAAAATAAGTACTAGCTACAAACTTAGGTTGCATTTTCAGGTTTTTCCTTTTTCAAAAACAAAAGCAAAATTGCTGCCTCAACCCAAAGGCAAAACAAAACAAAACAAAACCCCCCAAAACCAAAAACAAGTAAAAGCCAGTCCCAGGCAGTGATGCTCACAACCCACTTCAAACTAATGAAAGGGAAGCTGCAGAGAGGTCAGTGGGCCTCGGCTTCTGTCTTTCTAGAAAGGTTAGTTTCCCTGCTCTTTTAATACTGTGCTTTGGGGGCCTCTTCTGTTGGTAGTGCAGTTAGTTAATGCCGGCTGGAAGCTCTCTCCTCTGCTCCTTACCGCAGTGTGTTCTACAGCATTGCGGCAAGCGGAACAGCCAACGGCATGCCTTTGCTGAATGTCTCCCTCACTTGTCCTTGGTCACCAAGGGACTGGAAGATGACTTGGTGCAACAATGAATTCTATTTTGAAACACTCCTTCTGGTCATGGGGAAGCACGGAGTTGCTTGTGTCTGGGTTGTTCATGATTGGCCTGCAAGAGCATCATTCTTTGAGAAGCAACTGGTGTTACTTGGGGGAGGAGACTGATTCTTTTCAGAAAGTGTTTAGCTGCCTGAAAGTCTACGTGTCTGCTTTGCTCAGAAATAGACACCGGAACTCTCTGGGCCTGTGGCCCGTGCTGATTCATCCCATCCAATCTGAACACAAGTTTATTTATACTCTGAGAAGAAATGTATCATAGACACAAATGATGTGGATTTTGTTGTTTGTTTCTGAGTGGTCTAATTGATTCTGGTTATTTGCCTAAGTAGACTCCCTGATTAAAGCATCATAGAAAACTGCTTTGTGTAGCCGCTTCTGCCCTCTCCCCTCTGAAGGCTCCCATAGGCCAGAGTACTGGGGCTATTAACATGTAATTTGCAAAAACCTCGTTCTCAGTCCAAGCACAGTGTTTCTTTCTCTTCGGCAGAGGATGGTGTGTGGGTGGGAGGGGAGCCACACTGTCACCGCTGTCACCGGGACATTTCCCCTGACTTAGGAAACTCCCTTTCTGCTCACATCAAGACCCTCTGGAGTCCTGTGTTAGAGCTGCCTCAGGGGACTGAGGTGGAGTCAACATGAAACCAAATGTGTTTCTCTACTGGATTTTCAGTTTGTCCCCGCCCCTGTCCACCCTGCATTGCCCCATCCCTCCGTTCAAGTCATCAACTGGTTTCATTGTCCTGAGTTCACAGTAGTGTCTGATGAAACATTCAGTTTATCCTTTACACTCTGTGCAGAAATAGCACCTTCTGGGGTTGTTTCCAATCTTCTTGTCATGGGGTTACATCAAGGTGTAGGGCTGACTTATTATAGGGGAGGTTTTATCCTTAAAACATTCTAATACAGGCCTCTGCGTTCCCGTCCCTACCCTTGATAAAACCACCTCTATCTACAAAGGTGCAATGTTTCCCTGGGGCAGAGAGAGTTCTTGGTGGTAGTGTGTGTGTGTGTGTTGGGGGGGTTGGTCTCAAGTCAAGAGTCTGCTGGAGAACTTTTAAAAATGGCAAGTCCCTGACTTGACTCAGAACTGACTTGAAGCAGAACAAGTTGATAGAATAGCGGGGTTGAATTTGTAACTTGACAAGTTCTCCTGGGAGTGTAGAGCTCCCACCTAAAGGTTTCAAGTGTGCCATTGATCCTAGCACCCAGGAAAGAGCAGGACACCAGCATTAGAGCCCTAGGGACTTGTAATTGCTCACCCAGGCTTTATACAAACATAAGCAGCTTTTATTCTGAACATTAGGACACCCGGAAAGCCTCGGGATTTGTCCTAGGAGTGGGGGCGGGGTGAAGTAAGAGGAAGAAAGGACTTCTGGGGCCTCAGCTACCGGGATCCATTAGGCGGGCTTTAACAGCAGGTGGAAAGATAGTGGACGCTAGAATCACCCCCATTCTCTAATCAGTTTCCGCTGGGTCTCTGCTGGGGGCGAAATTCCCACTATTTTGCCCCAAGGTTGTAGGTTCCTGCGGCGGGCACAGCCCCACGTCGCGGGCTAGCACTGGCACAGCCACTGGTAGCCGCAGCTGTTGATGGAGAAGAGCGCCCTGTCACAGGGATAGCGCCTGGCGCTCAGGACTGCTAGTGGGAGGATATTTTTTTTCTGGTGGAACGCGCCAGACGGTGCAAAGAGATGGCAATTTTAAAGTGGGTAGGGGGCAATAGAAACGTTAATAAGCCCCTCCTTACCACAAACAGGAAAAAACAAAATGGGTTTAAATGCACATTTAGAAAGTGTCCGCGAGCAGGCGGGCGGTGCGTTCCAGCGGCCTGGGCCAGGCAGGACTTGGCCGCGCGGCGGCCGATTACACCCAAGTCGGTTGGGGTGGCTCCGAGCCGTCTGCCCTGACGTCAGCCAGCCTCTGGGCCCCGCCGGGGCGAGATAGGCAAGCGCAGCGGGCGCGGGCGCGGTGTTAATCACTCCCAGATGTCCCTAATAGCGGAGATAAAGGCGGACAGAGCGGCCGGGAATAAATTTGTAATCAGGACTCTACCATCTGATCATCAAAGCGGCCCAAATGCCGGGAGAATTTGAAGGGAATGCGCGTGTAGGGTCGGGTTGGGAGTTGCGGGGGGCGGGGAAGGGTGTATGGCGGTGGCCGATTTTGGGGGAGCGACAGGGGGCGCGATCCTGGATGCGAACTAACACCGGCTGGGTGGAGCAAGGAGACGAAGGAGAGACATTTAACTGGCAAGTCAGATACCTACTGCGCTGTAGTCTCCCACGGCCGGACAGGCAGCAGCCACCCCGCAGACTTAGGCTAAACCAGAGCTGGGCAGACAGTGGTGCGGCAGTGTGCGTGACGCGGCTGCGGGGTGGTGGGCGACGTGCGGTAGCAACAGGCCGGCCCCCGGAAACGCGGGCTTGGTTTCCTTTCCTGGAACTGTTTCCCCATTCCTCCACCCGGTGTAAGCCTAACCCACACAGCAGCGCTTCATTGCAAGCAGCAGCTGGGGGGGTGGGGGAGGGTGCCGGTGCGTCCAGCTGCGCTCCAATCCGAGCTCCGCTTCTAGGGTTTTTGTCTCACAGGGGTCAGTGGGTTCGTAAGGACTAGGAGTCCTGTGTGTGCAGGGGGCTTGTTAGCGCCCCTTCCTCAAGCCGAACCGTAGGAGCCGGGTAGGTTGGAGGAAGTGGTCAACAGACGTTGGAAAGGCGGGCAGCGCCAGGTCCACCTACAGCCTTCGACCTGGACCTCGCCAGAAGCCTCCTTCCAAACCCTGCCCGTCTGGGCAGCCCGGGCCACTCCCTTTTCTAAATGTGGACGCGCAGAAGGCATTCTGGGCAGGCCGACTTTAAGACGGCACGAAGAGAAAACCACGAAGCGCGCTCCGCCCTAGTAACCACGTTTGGTTTTAGCACCAGGAGTAAGAAAGCATTTTCCCGCGCTTTATAAAAGCAGCAATGCAAAACGTTCGTTTAGGGCTGTTGCATACTCACCCCGGGCTTCGCCACTGGGCCCGGGTTCCCTCTGCGAAGCTTGAGACAGGGAAGGAATTCCAGGCCTCTTTGCTGCGAATTCCGCCTGCACTCAACTCTCCTAATACCTTAAGCCAGATGACAGTAGTTCCAGGATCCTCATCAGTCCCAGGTAGGGACCAGAGCCGTGGTAAGCGAGGGGAGAGAAATGAGTCACCCTCCATCCTCCTGTCGCGCGCTTTCCAAGCGGAATGAGAAGCGACC
This sequence comes from Ochotona princeps, assembly GCF_030435755.1. NCBI lineage: Eukaryota > Metazoa > Chordata > Mammalia > Lagomorpha > Ochotonidae > Ochotona > Ochotona princeps. The sequence goes on along the minus strand of NC_080842.1, from coordinate 32,716,055 downwards.
CTCTGCTGCAAGGTTCCATTGGTTTCAAAGTGGGGAGAAGAAGCAGGACTCCTGGTCCTCCCACACCTGATCTTGGCGCCTGGGCCGGGAAGCTCTCCTTTCCCGCCTTCTCTGGCCTCCCGGCTCACCTGTTCCCCACCCCCCAGCCTCGACGGATTTGGAAAGTCCCAAGAGCCCCAAGTGGCCTTGCGGTTATTCCAGCCTGATGGCCTGAAAAGGCCCTTCCAGCAGCTGTCAAGGCCCTGGCTGGGGAGTCTAAACTCCTCGAAAACTACGACTGGAAGTGAAGAGTGTGTTGGGGCACCCGTCGATAGAGTTCCCCAAATTCCTTCGCAAGCGCATAACGGGTTTGCAGAAGCACCAGCACTACACACACACACACACACACACACACACTCCTCCAGCGGCCAAGCGCTGGCCCCGCGGGGGCTCCGGGGTTATCAAGCTCTCCGCCTGCGCGGCGGTCTGGGGCCGAGCCCTGACAGCCAGATCTACCATCAATTTACCTTACGCCGCCCCAGCTTCCCATTTAGCTTTTAACGTCAAATCCTACATTTTTGTCGGCTCCGGCCTGTCTAGAAGGCTTGTGATTTCGCTGCAGGAGTGATTGCTCTTAACAAAATGGCAGCGACCACATTATCCGAGCAATTAAAACGGAGGCTTTTCAAGCAGGAGCTATGGAAATTTTTTTTTTGAAGGACGAAAGTGCGCAGAAAAGAGTATTTCTGGAACACGAAAGAACCCCCCCCCCTCTGCCGCCGCCCTATCACGCCATTCATGTCTCTCCACCCAGGATTTGACAGCGTGGGGCAGGGATGTTGAGTGCCTGGGAGAGCTGGGAGCTTGGGCCGTCCTGGCAGCTGAGACGTGGGTAGCAAGGGATGTCCTGCGGGTAAGAAGTGCCTGGTCAGTCGGCGTGAACGTCCCATTAGGGGGCTTGGCCGCGTGTGGGTCGGTGTGACGGGTTTTCCTCTGGCTGGAGTGTGGGGTCTACGGGGTTTTCGGACGGTTGGGGTTTCGGGTGGCGGGGTCTGAAGCTGCTGGGCTGGAGGAAGCAGGCAGCCGGGGGAGAGAGAGGCAGGCAGCGCCTGGCTCCGGTCAAAGAGGCTGGGTGTCTGCAGCGCTGATTTAAAAGCGTGTGTAATAGCAAGCTGTTCCACAGCGTCGGTGCGCCAACGTGTTTTTGGTTCCCTTTGGTGTTTAACAGGCCAAAAGAAAGGTTAACTTAAAAGAAATGCGTGAAGGCCTGGCTGGCGCACAGCTTCTGTCTGAGAGGGCACGGGCAAACGTACAGTGAAGAGAACTCCCTGGGCAAGCTTTCGAATCTCAGGCTGACACTGTTCAACGCTTCGGTAGACTCCTTTCTTCCAGGCAGCAGGACGCAGGAGAGGGCGGGAGTCTCTCGCGAGGATCCAGAGCGCAACAGAAAACCAGGGCGTGCCTCCTTTTCCCCCACCCCCAGTGCTATAAACAAAAGGCAAGTGTCTGTAAACACAGCCCCGCGCCCACCAGGTCGGCCCAGGGCCTGCTGACCCGAGGGGAGAAAGTTCAGATCGCTTTGGCCGAGTTGTTCTAACCCCTCGCCCTCACGTTGTCAGCTGCCCGCAAAAGTCCGCAGAGCCACTTGCTGGTCTGTCCCCGGGAACTTGCCAATTCGCCCTTGGCGAGTCTGATTAGGTCTGCAACCGGCGGCGAGGTCAGAGTGGGCACCAGACAGGAGGGGGCAACCCCCAGGATAACCGAGCAGGGACTGCGCCCCCAGCCGAGGTGCAAACATCAACCCGAGGGTGGGTTCCGTAGCGGAAGCCCTGTGGGAAGACTCTCCAACACCAGATTTACACACGTGGGGTTTCGCGAGACAACCGGCTTTTTAATACGCTTCACCTTTCTCCTTCCTTGCCTGGGTTCCCTCCCCCAGCCTGCCTGCAGAGTCCATCCTTTTCCGCACTTGGCATTCTCGCCTTTCCTAGAACAGAGCTTCAGGCTCCAGCCAAGGTCACCAAGGTGGGGGGGAAGGGGACCTGCATCCTGGAGGTGCGGGACCGGGGGAGATGCAAACCCGGTAGTCCCGGCATCCGGTAGCTGTGGGAGGTGCTAGTGGCTTCCCTGGGCTGTGCCACCACTGTGCCACCTCTTGATATTGAGTTGCTGGTAGCTGGTAAATCTATCTTGCTCCTTGCCCTCCCCTCTTAAATTTGTGGTCTTGTTCGCGATTTCTTACTTGATGTGAAATTCCTTGTTACCTAATCATGGGCTTTTTCCCAAAGTCTTCCATTCTACCCCTGCAAGCTGGGATGAGAATCCTCCCAACTAGATTACACATGAATCTCCTTTCTCCTTTTCTCTCCTCTCTCCTCTCCCTACCCCAGCCCCTGTCTTTCCCTGTAGAGCAAAGGCCTGTATTCTGAATTCAACACCTAGCCCAATTGCTGCAGCATGATACCAAGATACCGCCTGGAATCCTTCTCACACTTCCTTATGTTGAAAAAACAATGTGAAAACAAAAACCCAGTACCAGGACATTTGGCTGACTGGAGGAAGAGGAGGACCCTTTCAGCTGACTCTGGCTGAGCTGAAGGAGGTTTTGATGCAGACCTGTTTCTATGTACCACTCACAGGTCTGCTGGCTGCAGCCAGAGGGACGCAGCCACTGGGCTAGGGCTCAGGTCCCAGGACAGACTTTTCACCCAACATTCCTGCCTGGAAGAGCACCTCCTGGTCCTGCCCAGGACTCAGGTCACCCTGATGGATAGGAACTAGTGACTCCTTCAAATAAAGTTAGAGGCCATTCTGATAATTTAGTTTACTTCTGAATATTTTAAATATTATGAAAACAAGTATAACAGCATTCTTTTCAAAACTCCTTTGAGGTATCAACCATTAAAAGATTAGGGTTTTGTAAAAAAAAAACACACACAGTGGTTTATTGAATACTTACAACGTTTACATCTTCAATATTAATTAAATTCCACTTAAGTTTTAGAGGACGGAAGTGCACAAAACAAGTAGCTGTTGGAAACATCTTTGAAGAAGGAACACTCACAGATGAAGGGACAGCGCTAGCTGCTGACCCCAATGGAAATGTTAGCGGCCCTGCTTTCTGCTTTAAAATAAAACTTTATAATCCCCAGGAATATTTATATCCAAAGGCCAAATATTAAAGATACACTTCACATAGGCACTAGTGTTTGCTGTCTTTATCTGGAAGGGCTTGGGTGGGTGGGAAAGGGTAACGCTGGTGTCTACACAGCCAAGAGGAAACATTCACACAGAGAGAATATACTGGACAATGGGATCCCTTACCACGCACGCATGTCCTCTTTATGTTAAAATATGGAATGCTTTTCTTCAAATATCCACTTTGTTTTTTTGAAAGGGAGGCTGGGAGCAGATGTGTCAAAGGAGGTGGGGGGGGGGAAAAAGGAGGGGGGAGGAAATTGCACATAAATAAACCGGATGATTCCAAATGCGAGGAGTCCTCAGAGCGGAGTGCCGAGGGTTCGCCCGGAGTCCTGGGTCTGTGTCTGGCACCCTGGCTCCGGCTCACTCACTCTCTCCGCCACCTCCTCTTCCTCCTCACTGCTTGAGTTCCAGGGCCCAGACGTGCTGCGGCCAGCCCGTCCGCCCTTTGGTTTTCTTGTCGTTGCTGCTCACTGTGCTTTTCAAGATTTCATTCTGGGCAGGGAGGAGGCGAGGGTGAGAAGAGTGGAAAGAGAAATTCAGAGAGGGTACCTGCTCCCAAGTCACCCTAGTACTTCCTGGGCTGTAAGGAGGAAAGTCTCAGAGACTCAGAGACCGGTGGGTGGATGTTTCTCCGTTAGCAGCCCCTGCAGAAAATCTAGCAAGGGCTATGCTGCCCTGGCTCCCACGGAGGCCTCTCTGCCGAAAGGCTCAACTACCGGATGGGCAAGTTTATAAACAACCGACCGTTTTCCAGTCGTTTATGGAGGAGCTGGGGGCCTTGTTTCTAACTCCAGATGTAGAGGTGGGGGGGGGGGAGTCGGCTCTAAATCTGGCTTCTCTGTTTTCAATAGCAATCCCAGATCCATGTGGTAGGAAAAATGGGGTGCAGGCAGGCCTGGCAGCTGTGGCCTGGGCCTCAGCCTCGGGCCCAGTACTGACTCTCCTGCAATACCTGGAAAATTTCCTGTTATTTTCAAGGTCACCAACTGGTGACCAAGGACCCTAGGCCCCCAAGAACTCAACAAATGGAATGATTTCCCAGGCCCTTCGTGGAGGTAGCACTGTCCGGAGTGCCACAGGCTTCTGGGTACTTGGTAGGACTCCTAACCAGCCGGCATGCAGTTGAATCTTACTAACAATAGCCACTGTCCCATTTATATTATTGCTTTAAAAAAATGTGCAGGCTCTTTTAACTAAAACTGGAAATATCCAGGGAACATTTTAGTGTGGTAAACTGCATCTTTACGTCACAACCAAAGAAACACTGGAATTGTATTTTGAGGTTAAAAGTGCTTCTTTTCTATGCACCTTTACACCTCCGGTCACAGCCGTAAGAACCAGCAGAAAATTCTTCTAGAGCTCGGAATCCGCGACAGCCTCGTTCTGCAACCAGCTCCACAATGAAATAATCCGAATGCAGAACTTTGAGGCGAGTTACTTTAGAAAGCAAGACTGATCTGGAGGGCAAGTAAAAGCTCTAACGGATACGGAATCAGGGTTTGGGGCCCGACGTGGCCCAGAGCAGGGATGGGGACAAGCAAGGCTTGGACCCCAGTGCCCAGTGGAGCAGCGATCACGGGGGGCGGGAGTGGGAAAATCCTGGATCCTAAGATCTCCTTCTGCAGACGCCCTCCCCCATCTCCTAAGGCAGGAAACCAACCCTGCCACAACCTGGTGCAAACGATCTTGGCGCGGGACGCAGCCAAAGAATGCTGGATGCGCCTCCTCAGCCCGGCTGGAAGCCGGCGGGGGAGCACCCATCCTTTAAAAACCTCTAACCACCCGCTTGCCCCCCAGTCCCAGGTACTGACCAGCTCCTTCTTCCTCTTCTCCTCTTTCACGTCTGTCTTCTTGATCTCCGCCTTGAAGGCCTCCGCCTCGCCGTTCTGGTCGTCCTTGGCCAGCAGGTCCATGAGGTAGGCGATATAGCTGGTGGCCAGGCGCAGCGTCTTGATCTTGGAGAGCTTAGTGTCGGCGGGAACGTTGGGAATGCACTCCCGCAGCTCGGCGAAGGCGCTGTTGATGCTCTGAGTCCTGCGCCTCTCCTTGCGGTTGGCGGTGCCCCGGCGCTTCACCGGGCGCGGCCCCCCCAGGCCCGGGGGCCCGGCGCCCGGCGGCACCCCCCCGTAATGGGAGTGGTCCAGGCCGGCGGCGCCGCTGGCATACTCGGGGCTGTAGGATAGGGCCATGCTGTAGTCGGGGGGCGACATCTCGGGGTGGCCGATAAGCCAGCCGTGAAAGTAGGGGTTCTCCTCGTGGCCGCAGCGGCTGGCGGCGGCGGCGGCGGCGGCGGCGGCAGCGGCGGCAAACGGGTAGCCCTCATGGTGCACCACCGGGTGGTGGGGAAAGCCCCCTACCAGACTCATCTCGCCCTCCGCGCCCCTCCACGCGCCCCAGCGTGCGCGCAGCCCCGCCGCGCCCTCCACCCGGGCCTCGGCTTCCGCGCTCCGCGTCCTCCCCCACCCCCCACCCCCCAATCCCCGGGCGCCCGGGCCGGCTCGGCAGCCGCAGAGGGGGCTGCTGCAGCCCGGGCCCCGGGCCCCCTCCTGGCCAGCCGGGCCTGCCTCAGCAGCGCTGCGGCTGCCGGCTCCCCATGGGGCGCGGCGAGCTGGTCCCGGCACGGTGCGCCCTGGGCTGCCGCCTTCGCCGCCGGCACCGCCGGCTCCCGCCTAGCTCCAAGGCCCGCGCGTCGGCTCCTGCTTCCCCGTTTGCTGCGCCGAGGCAGGATCCTCTGGTGCTCATGCAAAGGTGCCCCGGCTCCCGAGAGGTGGCTTCGCGGGAGTCCCAGGACTCCACGCCGGGTTGCGCCGCTGGCCGCCGAACCTAGCCCGGAATCCACCGACGAGTCCGAGGCGCGGCTGGAGCAGCCAGCCCGGTTCTGCGGGGCGGCGGAGGCAGCAGCGGCGGCGGGGTCGACTGCTGTCTGCAAAGCTACCTCCGTGCGACCCTCCCCTTCCCGCCTCTTCCCCTCCCCCCACAGCCCGATCTGGGTTCTTGGGCGCTTATTGTTTTAATGGAATTTTTTTTTTTTTGGTTGTTGTTTTGGTCCTTGAATGTGATTTTGGCTGCGAGTAACGTGTCCACGCTCTTCCCGGGCTCTCTCGACGGGTTTTCAGAGAGGTCTCAGTGCATCCATTTTCTCAGATCCTCTCCTTCTTTGGGGGGCAGGGGCCTGGGGCCCTAAAGGCAGCTCGGCGTCCGCTGCTCGGGCTCTCGGAGCTGGTCTGTGCGGTGGCCGACGGAGCTCCCGGGTGGCGGCGGCGGCTTTCCTGGGCTGGACGCAGGAGCAGGCGGATTTTCCTAGCAAGATCTCCATGTACAGCTACATCTTTAGGGCTGCTCGGGTTAATATATGTCGTCAGAGGCTCCTCACGCCAATCCCGGGGCGGCGGGGGCGGCGCTTCGCGCTCTCCGCAATAAAACTTTTTGATGTTCACGTCGCTAATTGCCGAGGTCCTCTTCCAGGATTGGCTGCTCCCTCATAAGCATAAGATAATTAAAACGAAGGGGGGGAGGGTTAAAAAAACGTTTTTATCAGGCAGAGGTTAATGCAAGTGTTTAACAGATGCTTCACTATTAAAATATTTATTCCCCCCCCCGTCTCAAATATTGAAGAATCTCAAACCAGGTACAGTATCTCCTCTTTTCTTTTCTAGTTAAAAAACAAAAACAAAACCAAAAAAACAGCAGAGGGTCCTTTTGGAAGTGGTTTGTAGGAAAGAGGAGCGATAAGGGGAGCAGCGGCCTCTTGCCTTTCGGTGTTGGGGGGCCGGGGCCGAGGGGCGGGTGGCGCGGGCGTCCGCACGGTCTCCTTCCCCGGCGCTCAGCGGATGCTGGCCCCGGGCGCTTCTTCCACCTGGCACCGGCTTGGAAACGCCCGCCTCCCTGACGAGCTGTTTCCTTACCCACCATGCTTTCCCCCACCCCCTGCCAGAGCTGGGTGGGTTTTTAGCAGGGGGTATGTGTGGGCGGGGGCTCCTGTTAGCTGTGGCCACGGTGGGAGCTCTCGCATGAGACCCCCAGGCGGCCAGTCCAGTCTGGCAGCGTCACTGTCCTTCCGCCGCTCTTCAGGGCAGCAGCCTGCAGCGCAGACCTCGGGCAGGTTCGAAGTGTGGGCACATGGGTTCCCCGAATCTGTGGTGTGGGCGGTATCGGTGTGCCCTCCGGTTTAACTAGTCTGTTTGGTAAGTAACTGAATATTTTTTACAGCGTGTTCCGAACTTATTTTCCCGTTTTTATGAACAAACATATAAATACATCTCTGCATTCTTGCCTCTCCCATAAAAGCGGGCATCTGTGGAAAGCAGGTTTAGTGATCGGAGGGGAACCATTAAACACCCGTTTAAGAGGCAGGCCGAGAGGACGGCTCGTGGATGTTTAGACTGCCGGCCCCCGGTGATCTTGAAAGCATTAAGACGAAAAAGGCATCCCTACTTGAGTAAGTCACCGGGCCGCGGGGCACCCGGGGCCGCGGCGCCCGTGTAGCTTGCGCGTCTGGGGAGTTGGGGCGCACCATGGGGCAAGGAGAGTCGCCGGCCAGCGCTGAAATCGCCCTCCACCCCAAGGCTTGGCCAGGAGCAGAGAGGCTGGTGTGTCCGCAATGATCTCTCTCTGCAGATTTCAGTGTGGAAAGGGGGTCTCCCTGAGGGCCGGGGCCCCTAAGTTGCGGGGAGGTGAGGAATCCGTGTGCAGAGGAGAGTGAAGGCAGAGGCAAGGTGCGACTGGCCGCTGGGCAGGGCCAGGGTAGCTAAAGGGTGACCTGAGACTCCACCTGGGACGTCGCTGGAAGGAGGTAGGCAGAGTCAGCCGCAGGCCGCAGAAGCAGCCTCAACTCCCGAGGCGGCCCTGTGCTTGGCGGCCGGTTGCTCGCCGCCGACGGTATGGTTCGGACTGGAAAGCCAGATCAGAGTGCACGGAGGACTTCCAGCTTCGGGGTTGCCCCGAGCCCCGGAAAGAACTTCGGATTTGCGTCGGCTGGGCTTTAGGAGAAGCGAAGGAACTCAAAAGAGGGAGGTAAAAACCTAGCCCGGGAGCTGTTGCCGGGCCCATTTTTCCTCTGGGCTGGGGACGGGTTTCCTGGCGTCTTCCAGCAGAACGTCTTACGGCATAGAGCAAGGGTTGCAGAAGGGATGAAACCAAGCTCCGAGGGTAGCGCCTGGGGCTTGCGTTTGGGCTCAGAATAAAACAGAGACCTGCCCACAGCTTGAGTCTCTGGGTTGGGTCTCTACGGTTTTCAGCTCTCGGGAGAGTCAAAGACCAAAGACGCGGTTCTTCCAATACAGGTAGTGTGATGGGGATGGGGGGAGGGGGGATACTGTTTACATTTTCACTGGGAAGCAAACCCTGCATGTGTAAATACTGGTAGCTCAAGCCTCTGAAATGTGATACATTTTAAAAAGTCTGTTTATAAAAACTCGTTTAGGCCTTGGTAGCAGGTAGGGGAAGTAAGATGGTTGCATCAGGGACAGTGGTTGATTGCTTTCAGATCTAGAGTTTTGGGGCTCCATGGGAGGGAGAAGAATTCTGAAGAGGGTTGGGTCAGGGACTGAGATGCCCTGTCCACCAGAGATGAGTAGCCTCCATTGAAAAAGCTGCAGAACCGACCACTGCGAACTTTTCTCATGCCCTTGTAACTGAAGCAAACAAGCCAAAAAAAAGAGGGGGGGGGGCAGTGTGAATCTCTACATGTCTCCAGATGGCATCATGAACGATAAAAGAAGCGGACAACATGGGATAGCTAAAGTCATAAAAGATCTAATCTGAACATCAGTTCTCACTGACAGCATCATTATCAGTTAATTACCACAGTCCAAGGGTCTAGGGCCTCGTGTATCTCAGGGACCCAAACCAGGGGCTCATAGAAAGGCAGGCCAGTAGTAGGTGGCTCGGGAAGAGCGGACAAATGGCGAACATTAGGGGGATGTTCACAAATGAGGTAACTCCTCTTGGAGGGGAACTGGCCTTGACGGACACATTTCTTTGCGTGCATCCATCATGTTTTCCCTTTGCTTGTCTTTGGGCTTGTTGTGTTCCAGTTCTCCCAGGATGCTTGGCTTTGAAAAGCTTGTGAGGCCAGCTTGTGGTTTCCAATCTACCCTCAATTTAGGTGATCTGTTGAGGGTGGAAGAGAGAGAGGTGATGGAGCAGAGCTGGGTGCTAACAATGAGCAAGAAAGAGTTAGAAGGAAGGGTGAAAAGGATAGTCCCTACTCCCATGACAGTCTGGAAAACCCATCCTTGGGCTGTGTCAGTGTGGCTTCAGGGTGCTGCTTGTCAGTCAGGCTCCTGCTTGGGATACTCATTGGCCTAGGGAACTGAGACGCTGGCCGAGGACAGGACTGGCTTTAGACGGTAGGCTTAGGGACAGAGCTGCCACAGGATCCAGAGACTGCTTCCCAGGGAGGTAGCCTGGGTTTGGCAGGATTCTGGTGTGCACAGTCTTCCGTCCTGGTGGTTGATGGTGTTCACCACTGTGCTGCATATTCTGTCTGCCTGCAGCCACACACAGAACCCAATTCAAGCAGCATTTTGCATCCATGCCTCTTGTCTCCCGTCACTCTTACTGCTTCCCCTGGACAAGATTCAAAGAATCCGAGGAGAGACTGAGCACTCCCTTGGAAACAGTTTGGTCTTCTAAGATACTACTTTTAAAATCAATCTGGCTTAAACTAAATATTTTTTTAAACTTCAATCTGGTTTAGGGAAAATTCAGATCTTTGGGGGTATTTGTTATTTCAAACGCAAGGGCCGTTTTGAATCTTGTGTTTTGCTCATGAGAACTCAAAATAAACTGGACCTGGGAGGAACTAGGCCAGAGGCCATAAACACACATTTTCTATTTACAGGAATTAGGGTTTACTTCCCTTCATCGTTTTTGAATCTCATTTTACCTTATTTTCTTAACCCTGTAGAAATAATGCTGAGTGTTCCCTTCAGCTACTACCATGCACTTAGGTGAGACCCAGAACACACTAAAAGTTCCAGAAAGAACATCAAACCTAGAAAGTGACACACAAAGCAATGTGCTCCTGAAGATGCTTGTAACCTCAGCCCTGCCTGTTCTGAGGACAGCATATTTTTGTTACACTCTGATGGCTCTGCACTGGACCGAGAGATTCATCTTACAAGCTAACCACTTGGTCTAGGATGTGTAGGACTTGTGGAACACTGAGTGATGAAAGGCTTTTTTTCCCCCTCTCTCAAGGGCTTTACAGTTACTCTCTCTTTTGTTTTCTTTTTGGGAAATGGTTGTAGGCAGATCGGACGAGTGACAATGGCTCTGGAAATGTGGTGGTGCTCAGAGTGCCCATCCACAAGGCAGACTCAAGTTTGGTTGGACTTTCATGTCTGTTTCAAAAATGAAGGGCAGGGAAAGCTGCCCTCTACTTTCATGTGGTTTTATTTCTTTTGAACAATTCCTCTTTGGATTTTGGAGTTGGGGGCAGGGTCTTTAGGGAAGGGACCATCTTCCCTCCTTTTTCTCATCCACTGCAAATCTGGAGCTGGAATGGGGAGGGGCTGATCGGGAATTAGTTAAGTCTGGAAGTGAATATTCACAATGATTTGTGAGTTTAAAGGATCAGTGCAGAAAATCAGGACTTGTTGGGTGTCTGTCCTTTCTCTCTTGGCCCCCACTAGCCTTGGTCACGCTCTCTCTCACCTCCCTCCTTCCCACACTCCCTCCTTTGTAATTTGCCCTCCAGCAAGGTTAGGATCTACAAGGATTTTTTTTCTGTCATGGAACCTGAGACTGGTGTGGAAAAATGAAGTATCAATTCATCCTCAAATGATTTAAGAAAAAAAAAAAACTTAATGTTCAGTATTATAAGCTGTAGGCCGTTCATTTCTTCCAAACCACCAATGTCTGCATCCTCACATTAAGAGATAGAGATCATACTGTTGTGGAGCATTTTTTCCTGATAAGGGATAACAAAATACTCTGCCAGGTATTCAGGTCTGTTCGAAAAGCTACAATATCTGTTCAGGCTAAAGGAAGCTCAAGGCACTGTTGTGGGGTAGCCTTGTTGGACACACCATGACCCATGCATAGAAGTCTGATTTTGGCTAACTTGAAGTAAAATACAGAGTTAAAACAGAAGTGGCCCAAGACATAGTGTATCACACAGCATGCATGGTAAGTATTCATCCATGTTTTGCTTCAAGCAAGCTACCTGCACAAAGCAACGTTTTCTTCCACGCCGGGAGGAACTTACTCAATATTCAGATGATAACATCTTTGGGATTTTAGATATATGCTCTGGGGAAATAGAGAGGAATGGACTCCAACTAGGCTGCAGCATTAATCTGATGTCTTGAATAAAATATGAGTATAAATAGTAACCTAACCAATGGGTCTTTGGGGGAGCTGCTTATGTGGCTAAACAATTTGATTGTGACTTGAGATCGGTGCATTCCCAGATCTAAGTGGAATTTTGTCACATTCCGGGGAAGCCCTGTTCTGTGGTTTCCTTTGCAAATTCATGGATAGACAGTTTCTCTAAGTCTTTCCTACATTCTTCTAGGGCCTTTTCTTAGAGACAAGGGACTTGAGCCAGGATGCTTAAGGTTTCAGGTTAACAAAAAGAAACACTTTTATTGTCAATATGAATGGCAAACTTTGATTTTTACAAGCCATGGGTTTAGTGGCATGAGCAGATCAAAAGCAGCTCGGCTTGATTTCTCCATATTCTCTGGAGCTTAGACAATTAACTGCAATTTGGCTGCTAACGAAACAACACCAAGAAACTAGTTACAGAAATGTTAAAGTTTATCTTTCAGCAGAGATGTGAACCTGTGTACAACATATCAGAATCTAATAAAGCTAGGCACTAAACCTGAATTTTAAAAGGAAACTCCTGAAGAGAGGGTTGTGTGCAGAGTGTCCTATTTGCAATGGCATGATCTGTTTCTGTGTGTGCATTCCACCCTCGCCTCTGGCTGGCGGGGTAAGGATCCGGCAGACTGAGGTCTCCCTGGTAATTTGGGTACACCAAGTCTCCAGTTAATGATAGATAATCAGTCTTTGGGTCATTCGGTCATTCTCTTATTACAAACCCCTCCTGCTCTCTCTGATCTCCTTTCAAACTAAATTTCACACAAACAAATAAAGCAAGACAGGGACAAGTTCCTTAAAAAAAAGGAGAAATATTAGAAACTCCTGATACTAAACTCTAAACAAGGAAAGGCAAGCTAAAAGAGGATAGGAAAGAACATCTTATCAAAATGAACATGTTGTGTACAAAACATTAAAAGAAAAGGCTCTGGTTTCTGTTAAAGTGACAGAAAATTAAAATAAAAATAATTGCAGGCAGAAAAGTTATAATATAAACAGAGAATGCAGGATGCTTGCTGGGAATGCGCAGCACCAGGGGCTAATTTGTTGTTACAGATTATTTATCTGCATTGTGACTGGAGAGGCACTACTTTGTTCCATATATCAGAAGAGAATGGCTTTCTTTTTAGTATTTGTGTGAGTTCCCACTTAAGCTAACACAGGCCAAGAGCCCAAGGAACACCACACACACACACACACACACACACACACACAATTGCATTCTGCTTGCAAAGCATCTGACTTCAAACGAAGAAATTGGTTGCATACAGAAAAGGCAAAATTCCATGCAGAGCACATTTGGAGACTTCACTAAATCGGTGTGACTGATGCTTTATTTTGCTGACTGTGTTTTCTAGGCGCGGTTCTTAGGGAAGGACAGCTGAAACCAGTCCATCCCCTTCCCCCCCGTGGGTCTTCACTTCCTCGGTCTACATCTGCCCATGACTTCAGCAAGGTCAACTTTAGATTGGCCAAGATGCCATCTCAGAGCAAGATCCCTCTGCAAAACCTTGGGCCAGCGTGACTGTGGTAGTTACGGCTCAGGTGAGAGCGCCCCTAGCGCCATTTTCCTGTTCCTTCCTTCCACAGTTTTTGGCTCAAGTCCCGCTCCGGAGTGGGTTAGTGTATATCACGTCCAAACCCAAGGTTTCTGTTTCAAAGAGGGACTGGAACTTTGACTCAGGGCTGGATCTATCTGAAGTTCTTCAAGTTGGAGGGGTAGGAAGGTGGTAGCAGGTAGGTGAAGAGTAACTTCTGCACTGTTGCCAAGGGTGGGCCTGACATCCCTTCTGTGCCGTCTCTAGCAGGCAACCCAAATGGAGCGAGAGACTCCACATTTAAACTTCTAGGCCCAGGCTACATGCCACCTCCTCTGGGAATCCTTTCCAAAAATTGCTTCTCAACCTGGACGCCCCTCCCCGCCATCCCTTCCGGCCCATCAAATCTTTTTGCTGAACTTTCTGGTGCTTGTACCCACATTCTCTTTTGCAGCTCTCTGGGCATGCCTCTGTACTGTGGGTTCCACCACAGCCTCATCAACGCCTTGCATTCAAAAGGTTCTTAACCAGCTCGTGTCAAAACAGATAATTTAGAGAAACCCAGTGAATTCCAAGCATCCCAATTGCATTGGGATTCATTGCCTTTATTTTGAAAGCCGTTAGGAAAGTTCCTGGGGATCAGACTGGCCCACGTTTGGGAGGCCTCTCACGATCTGGCCCCTTGGCGTGCCCATTCCGAAGGTCTTGAGCCCTGGAGTGGCAGCGTCTCACAGACAAGCTGTCCTTGAGTCCAGGCCTTAATTTCCCGTTATGAACAGTGGCGGTAACGACGTGAACCTCCGTGTGTGGAGGCTGCGGGAGATGTGTTCAAGGCGCCCTCCCCAGAGAGGCTGCAGGTGTGCTCAATACCTAGTTTTCCCTTCCACCTCTTGGCTTTAGTCCCTTCGTTCCAGCTGCCCGGAGGACCAGTGAGACAGCGGTGGGTGCCAGCTCCAACAGGTGTGTCCTTCCTGCTCCTCTCCTCTCACCGCTTCAAACCGACCGGCCCAAGCTCCCTGGAGCCCCGCAAAACTGCTGTTGGCGGAGGTCGCCGGGTCGGCCCTGGAAGGAGCGCGGGGGCTGCAGAACAAGATGCGCACTGCTAGGGGTCGGGGGTGCGGCCAGAGACACCGCCCCGCATTTAGACCGCCTTTTCTGCAGACGCTGCCAGGGCTGCGGGGCCGCCCCTTCTTCCATCCTGGTTAAATTCTTCTTTTGCTCCCCTCCCCCATTCCTTAAAGTTTCCGACGTGGATCAGCCTGTTTTCTCCGCCGCGCAGCGCAAGCCAGGGGGAGGTCGCTGCTCCGATCGAAGGCAGCCGCGGCTCCTGGCAGCACATCTCCCAGGACTTTTCGTCTGAGGCGGGCAAGAAGGGGTTAATCGCGCCCCTCTCCCACCCTCACCTCGGAGCCCCCGGTGCTGGGCGAAGGCCACTGATTCCCTCCAGAGGTCTCATTAGGGAAACCCTCACCGCTATTTTCAACGTTTCCTCAATCAAGTGCCTTTAAATAGAGCTGCACAAACAAATTGGCGGCAAAAGCGTAGATCTTGTCACGATTGAGACCAATCCAATATTTCAGCCTTGTTTGCTTAGCAATTACGGGTTGGCTTGTGGCTGCGGTGCCATCGGGGCCAATTTGCAGCCGGCTGCTCCCTGCTCCGCACCCGAGGCGGGTGGAGGCGGCGAGCCGCGCAGCCGGCTGCGGGCAGAGGAGGGGGTGGCGCGGCGGCAGGTGACGCGCGGCCGTGGGAGCGCCAAAGCGGGTGCCAAGGGCGCGCAGAGCGGACCGCGCCGGAGGTGTGTGCAGCCACACCATAAAGTTACAACTCGCACGTGGGAGTCTCTTTCGTGGCCTTCCCGGCGTCTTCTCTGCACCCCTCCCCGCAAGTCCCTCTCTTTCTCTCTCTCGCGCGCGTGCCGCGTTGCCTTTCTCTGCGGCGCAGCTTAGCGGTGCCTGAATCGCTCCTTCTCTCGCGCTGTGAAACTGCTAACATGATTTGTTATATTTTCCATAGCTGCTTATTCTTGTTTGACTTTTTGTACGAAGTCCCTTTAAATCTGCTGCAGCTCGAATAATGCTCCCAGCCATTTGGATGGGGTGGCTGCAGGCGTGCGGCTGCCCCCTGCCCACTTCGAATTCTTTCAGGATAGCTCTTCTGAGTAAATCATTCTGCGGCGCCTTAGGACCCTGCGCGGGCCAGCCCAGTGTGTATCGGCGGTACTGTAGTTAAATCAAGTCTTAAGCCTACGTTTCACAGACAATTAAATCTTGGCTGCTGTTGAACAAAACTGTAATATTTACTCTGCTCTATACAGAGGAGAACTTTTGAAGTAAAAAAAAAAACACAAATGTTACATTTCAGAAAGAAAATATGATAATAAATCTCTTTTTATGGATTCTCTCTGCATAAGTGGAAACAACATGATTTAAATGTCCGACACCCCACCTCCTTTTATAGGCACAGCTGAAGTTACACAGATACTGTCTTTTACACATTCTCCGTCGTCTCTGTGTTTGTGTGTGGGGGGGAGCACCTGCGTTTGTTACATTCAGTGTAGTCTCAGAGGTTTCCCTCTTTCCGCTAACCAATATGATAAACAAGAGGGAGCATTGCGTGATAAGACCTGGCGTGTGAAATGTATTTCTCAGGTGAATTCAAGACAGAGGTGTGACTCGGTGATTCTTTTATGATTTTATATTAGTTTCTAAATGAATATTCATTTCCCCCACTTGTCAGTTTCTGAAGGCGTGGGAAGTTGAGGCACCGAAATATTTTTGTGAGACTTGAGTACAAATTCAAATGTACTGTTGTATTTGTAAAGGATGTGTAAAGTGTACACTTACATTTGTTTGCTGATGGCGATAAATTCACAGCTGTTCTAACCAGTACTCAATCTCTTTCTTTAGTTTATAATCCCATCTGGGTTGTATCTTCACTATTCTGAGTCAATCTTCTGTTGTAAGATTCTTGGTTCTCAATCTTATTTAAGCAAATATCAGAAATGATTGTCTCATAAAATTGTACAAGGCAACAGAATAATATTTTAAATCCGTATAGTCATGCTTACTCACATATCTTTCTCACAGTTGATTACTTCAGAAACTCAAGAGCTAAGAAGTTAATATAGCTAGAAAGAATTCATAAGAATAATCTTTTCATCAAAAGAAATGGGCCTGGCATATTATTCAATGCACAAATTATAATATTACTTTCATGTGTGCTAATGTTTAATATTAAAACTGCTAGAGTGTCTTAACCATCAGCATGTTTTACCACGCCACTTTCAAATGGGTGATCGCAGATAATTATGAAGAGTTTGATGTTAATCCCACGTTAAGTGAACAAGCAGGATAACCATCTTAAAGCATCATTATTCTTATATCAACGCCAACAAACAACTGTAGAGGGAACACAATTACTTTTTATCTGACATTATCCTCTAAGAGTATGGCTACATTCATTTCTTTTAAAATCAGAGCAATTTTCAGTTACTTTTTAAACAGACCTTTTTTCAACATAACACTTGCAATGAGTGTAAAGCACAGCAACTTGATACTGACAGATACATATTTTTTCCTGCATTATTATTCATTAGCCTCTTTGCAAACTCACTAAAATAGAATAATGCTAAAAAACATAAACTCATAAAGAACAGTTATTAAGTTCTACATATTTATTTAGGTAAGCCAATATTATTAAAATAAAAACATGTGCCTGGCATATAAATGCTTAGTTAGGAATTCTTTTTTGGATGCACAGTGATTTTTTAAACCAACTCAGATTTTCAATGACTGATTTTTTTCACCCTAAACAGGCCTTATATTGTTTTCAACAGTAGCTCCTGGAACAATATCGTTTTTAGTATTTTAGACTTTCAAAAAACAATTGGAATTGGATAAATGCTTTCAGCTGGGAGCACTTTCCTAATGCCTTTGTAGGTAATCGGAGTCTCTATTTGTGTTGGGTGACAAACGGACAGTGTCCTAGACAGACTGCCTACATTCTACAGAACATACCAGAATATAGAGTTTTTGTAAATGAGATTGCCTGTGGTTCATTGAAAAGATTTTGTTCTATTAAGGTTTTAAAATGTAAAACCAAAGATGAGTGAATATTTCTCTAACTATGTTAAGTGATGACTTAGGAGGACTGCAACAAACATTCAGAAACAAAATATGAATTTATTTGAGAGGATCTGGTAGAAGAATGATTCTACATAACTTAAAACATTGGCTTTGGCTTCTTGGATTCAATGACATTCAAACTGAATTTCTCCTGGCTGGAGAAGCTCAACCAAGGAAATATATGTAAATTTCTGTATATGGGAAAATGTTATTTTACTGTGATTTAAAATATTAGGTTAAAATATAAATACCCTTAACTACTGTGCCATTATTCTTTCTAAATGAATGTGCAATATAAAAATTTATGTCAAATTTTCTTCAAATGGAAGTTGAACTGGAATTACAATGTGTAACCATGACATGATTTTGATGAACTTCAACTTTCAGAGATAGACATGTAGAAGTCTTTTTCTTTAAACAACTGGGCCTCTTAACTGGTATTAATCTAGAATAAATAAAGCAGAAACTGATTTCTTACATTGTCAGTAATGTTTTTCTTGCTTTTCCGAATGTTGTTAAGTGCTGTGCATCCTGTGCTATTCAAGTTAGGATGATGTCAATAATAAAATTATAGAATCTAAAATCAAGTGACTATGTTTTTGCTTTATTATAAAATCTATGTATTATACTGGGCTGTTGAATTACTGGGTTGTTTGAACAATGAATTTTACTTTTTCAGATGGGTGACATTTATGAAATTCTTGCAAAGATAACTATGGTGGCTAATTAAAAGTAGTCGTGGTAATGAAGCAGCATGTAAGTTTATGCTTTTTACTTCTTATGGATTTTAAAAAATACAATCCAGGTATTTGTAATAGCAGAAGAATCCAAGAAAAGAAATTCAGGGGTTTGTAATGTACACATCGAAGAACATATAATCTTTTTGGAAGTTGACCTCACAAAGAATTCTCTACTAACATTCTCATTTCTCTTTTTTTTTTCTTTGCAATATTTCCACTTAGTATCATTTATTAACAAACTGAAAGATCAACAGTGGCTGTTGCAATTCCTGGGCTTTTCTCTGTTTTCATACCTTAATATCACACAGTAGTAATATTGTTACATTGACAATGAGATGCTTGGCTAAATTGTCCTCACCTTTTCTTTTTTTTAAACAATGGTCTGAATATCTGGAAATGACTGGATGACATTCATTGATTGCCCTGGTTGCCAGAAGTTCTAACATATAACCTTCCGTCTCTTTGAAGAAATAATAAGCCCTATACATTGTATTGTACTGTTACTTGGTTCTGCTTCTTGAACATATTTGCTTCAAGAATTAGCAAAACATGTTTTCAAAATACATTTAGAGAAATCCTGTAAGTATAATTTGTAATTTACTTTCAGTGTTTAGTTCTAATCAATAGTCTTGATCCCAAGAGGAACTAGAATCACATTTGAAATGTGACACGTTTTTAAATTTAGTTTTTACTTTTTGTCAAAAATATTAATAATGGTGTTTCATAAAGCTATGACCACGCAGGTAAATGAGCATAATAGAATGGGGAAAGTAAGGGTCCCTCAAGCTGGAGCTTATCTTTGACTCCTGACTACAGCAGTTATCAGCGGGATGATCTTGGGAACGTTATTTAACCATGGTCTGCTTCAGTTACCACATCTGGAAAGCTTGGATCATAATTGTAAACTCTGTCACATTGTCATGGTGAACATGTAGTAAGATGACTCATGTGGGGTTCTTGGTAGAAGGTCTGGCACAGAGTAAGTGCTTAATAAATGTCAGCTATTCTCTTTGGCATCACTCTATGATTTTAGAGTGGCACACCACAGCAAGCTTCCCAAGAGCCACTAAGTGTGGGGATGTTGACAGCCTACGTACTTTTCAGAGATGTGTACAAGGAGCCTGCATTGCCTTCCAGACCTCAGGGCTGACAGGATGAAGACAAGAATTTGGGGCTTTCGAGGCTCTGGAAAGTTGCAGGGAGCTGCTTCTAGTGATAGCAATCCATAGCAATCCAGCAGACTGTCTGTGGACATCGAGTTTTATTCTGTCCTCATCTGTGGTGTGTTTAATGGGTGCCTGACACTAAGGTCTAAACCAGGGAATGTAATACCTTAAAGAAATAGAATAAATAACCCAGTCATTGTTTTTACTATGCATATCAGCATTAAAACAGTATAAGTAAAGATATATTAATCTGAAAATTATTCTAAAAATGAACTGAAAGAGGGTAAGAGGAATTAGATAATAGGTTTGCATACTTTGCTGTAAGATACAAGTGGTAAGTGGAAATCCAAGTTTCAAATAGTCTTATTTGTTTAAAAATGGTTTGGTGGATTTCCTGTTGAATGCATGTCAGCAGTGTCTCTGTTTTGTTCTATAGCTGACAAAACCTCTTACCTATGTGGAGGAATACTACTAATTCTGTCACTTTCTCGTTGATAATTTCTGTTCACATTTTTTGCATTATTCATTGAAGGTTTTTTGAAAGAATCATTTTAAGCCTTTCTTGTCCATTTGGGAAATATTAGTTTGGTTAAAACTGGACAACTAGTCTGCTTCGACCCTCAGTGAGCCAGACACGTTGGTAATATGTCTCATTCCTGCACACTTTGCAGCAAGTGGCTATCAAGCCCTCTGCCAGACATGGTCTTGCCCCGACTTGGGGACAACCTGTTGCTCAAGGCAGCTGTTGACATAGCACCAAGTGAGAGTGTTGATACCATTCATTACATTGAATACAAACATATTCGTTTCTTATTGTTTATATGAAAATAAATAGGAAATTTCTAACATAATCTTCCAGAATTCTGCTCTTCTAGACTTAGAACATATTAAGGTTTGTTTTTCTATCTTAACATTCCTTTGTTTTTAAGAATATTTATTTATTGTAAAGGTAGAATTACAGAAAGAGAGAGATCTTCCAACTGCTATTTTACTCCCTAAATGGCAGCAATGGCTGAAGCTCAGCTAGTCTGAAGCCAGGAGCAGGGGTTTGTTCCAGATCTACATGTTGTCCTACACACATAAACAGGGAGCTGGATGGCAAGTGAGCAGCTGGGACTAGAACCAGCAGACAGTGGCTTAACTAGCTATGGTCTCCAAAATCTAATTTTGCTTTTCAAAATATTTACTTAAGAGGCAAAGAAAAACAGACAGAGGAAGCTCCCTTTGCTCCCTAAATGCTTACAAAGCTTGGGATTGGGTGTTGCCAAATCTGGGAGCTAGCTACTCAATCCCAGTCTCCCACATTAGCGGCAGGAATCACTTGCTTGGGCCATTTCTTGTTGCCTACTGGAATCTGCATTAGCAGGAAGCTGGAAGCAGGAGCTTGAGCCAGGAATGTATGAACCCAGGCATTGTAATATGGGATACAGATGTGTTAATCACTAGGCCAAAAGGCTGCCCCAGTTCATTAACGTTAAAAATATTCATACTTATCTAAAAAAAAAGAGAAGACAGAATTGTTAAACTGAGAAGAAGTGATGGCTCTATGAGGTGCTGGGAATGATAAGGAGGAAGCTCATATATCAGCGTATGTAAGAGTCAAGAGCAGTAATGCAGAGGAAAGGAATTGGCTGTCATTAAGCACCTGTTGTGTCCTATGTTCTTTATGCACAGTTTTTGACTTTGAGAGTTTTACATATATGGAATTTGACCATCAGAAAAGTTAAATAATTTGCCTGAAGTGTATAGCTTTTAAGTTGTCAAATTTAAGCCAAAGACATTTGATAATTTGAAAATACACATATTTTAAGCATCTAGATAATGCTAAAATAACAAAACAGAATATGTGTTTATGTCTCTTGCCAGTTTTTTTTTTCTCCCATGTTGGCTCTCTAGCTTGGGCTAAAAAATTAATGATGACACCACCAAATGCCGGTGTGAATGCAGAGACTAGATCGCTGAAGCACTGCTGGCAAGAATGTAAGATGGTATAACCTCTGTCAGACAGTTTAGTAACTTCCTAAAAACTAAAAAAGCAGCTGTCATATGACTCAGCAATTGTACTTCTGAGCATTTTTCTTAGTTAAATGAAGAAAACAAACTGATAAGTATTCTGTTACCATTTATAAATGTAACATTAATCATAGTACATCCATAGTATGCTATGTGGAGTCCTACTATTGTTGGAATCCTACTCAACAATATAAATGAACAAATTATTGATAAATGGGAACAACCTGAATGAATCTTTAGGGAATTATGCTGAGGGAAAAAAGCCAAACCCAAAGAGTCAGGCTCCATTTATATAATGCTCTTGAAATGACAAAACCAGAGAAAAGGAGAGAATTGGGGTTCAGGATCAGTGGGGGTGGAAGGGAAATGAGTGTGGTTATAAAAGGGAAAAAACAAGGATCCTAGAGATAATGACAATGTTTTGTACCTTAGCTGCATCAATGTCTATTTTCCTAATCCCGATATTATCCTGTCTTTACACAGGGAGAAATTGGGAGAGGTTGCCTGAGAGCTCTGCCATGTCTTACAATTCTTAAAAAAAAAAAAACTATTAATAAAGTCAACTGATCTTCAGGGAGTCCAATCACGCCTTCCAGAATTGATCTCAAAATAGGAGCAGTATGAGATTGAGAATAGGTTTCCTAAATTAAAAAATAATCTTCGATATGTTGTTCCAACTCTTTGGAATTTTTCCTTCTGCTTCTTATTATGATTGTGTGCATTCTGTTTTTTTTTGGGTGGGTGGGAGAAAGAAAAGCTGCCACTTCTCTGTCACAGGACTTCTGCTTTTTGTAGGAGTTTTACGTCTGACAGATTTATGAATTAAAAGTTGAAACTAGAGTCCCTTGGTCTGATTGTCACAATCTATTTCTAAAGACATCAGAGAAGTTTTATCTTTTACTATTCTATTCATTTCATCTCTTCCTGATTAGTTTCATTTTTTTTTAGTCTGTTTGAGCTCATAGTTTCTCATGTTATATTGTTTAATGTAAAAGACAGTAAGGGTGTATACTGCTAAATTAATAACGCCATTCTTAAAATGTGAAATATAAAGATACCTTGAGTCTGCACATGTTAAATTCATGTGGTATGCGTAGGTGATATTTCTGTCAAACAGTAATGAAGCTTATAAATGTTACTTAGAAAATTTATTGGTGATTTGTTGAGAAGATAGAGACAGAGCAGTGTTATATGATTGTTCATGCCTTTCTAGGCCACCATTGTCATCACAGAGCCCTCTATGAACACCTGACAAGAATACAGAGTGACTTAGTCATTGTAGGGGAACTGCTGTCATGATAAATAGGGGTTAAATTGTGAAAATTTCAGGACATTTTTGGAAAGGATTAAATAAATCAGGGGACTTGCTGACAGCAAATAGTATCTTTGAGTGGCTGATGTGAAACACAGAATCAGAGAATTGAGATGAATCCCAGGTGGTCATTAGGAGCTGGAAAGAGTCCCAATGAATTGTCTGGCTGAATCTAGGCTTAATTTCAAAGCCATTAAGCAATCTTTAAGTGATGGTTTATTAATTTTTTCCCAAGAAATGGTTGTGGCAAATACAATGGTGGAATTAGGGTATAATAACAAAGTGAATATTTAATTAAATAATTTCCCTAAGAGTAGATTTAAATGCCCCTAGGACTTTTTAAAGAAACTGAAATACATTATATTCATAGCTATCAGAATGAAAAAAATTTTCTCCAATGATGTATTTAAGCTTTCATTTTTCTTAAAATAAGGAATTGTAAATTTTACTTAAGGATGTTATTGTTGGATATGAAAATGAGATTTTTTTGGTCAATGGGTTTGCAGTGGAGAGGTGTCAAGGAGAGATTGGAACCAGAGCCTGGAAATAAAAAAAAATTACAGCAGATATAGGTATTTCCAGGTGCTTACTAAGAGGAAGTACCTTGGAGGGCAGGGGTTGTGAAACAGGTGAACATGGGGAAACAAAAATGCTTAGTTGCAGCTTCTGTTAGGTGAATTTAGTGTGGCTGGTCCACCTCATTTTATAGTTGTTTTTTTTTCTGATCAAAAAAGATCAAGGAAAACCAAAAAGAGAAGACAATCCAAAATGAGAAACTTGCAACAGAATAACCAGAACTTCAATAACAACCCAAACAGACATCGGGCTGATTTTAGCAGATTGTCTTGAAGTCAGGAAAGGAATGATACACTTTTGAGAGGAAGCAAGAAATCATCAAAGTTGAGAGAGGCTCCAAGTGGGGTTTAACAGCAGCTATTGCTTTGCAGCCAAGCCTCAACCACTTCTGAAGCAGCTGTTTCTGTTTAAGATGTTACCATTCCTGCTCCACTTAGCCATTCATTGTGACACAAGTACACATGCCCAGGCACACAGTCCCTGTTAGGTAACTGTAAATCCCTTGGAGAATTCCGACTAGGGCAGGGGAAAAGGAAATGATACAAACTTAAATGGCATTCAGCTGACTCACCATTTGAAGTTGAGCTCAGAGAGAAATTAGCAATATCAGGAGTCTCCTTGTACCTGTTGAGATCACACTGATGACATTTTGTGCATATTGTACATGTAGGGACTTTTTTTGTGCCTGATAAGCAGCAAATCCTGAAGGGCAGGGATGGTGACTAGATTTTCACTTTGGAGGATCTTTCTAAGCATTTCAAAATATGAGGCTTTTAAAAAATAATTTTTTATTGGAAAGTCAGATATACAGAGAGGAGGAGATACAGAGGAAGATCTTCTGTCCACTGACTCACTCTCCCCAGGTGATCCTGGCATGTGTAGGGCGAAGACTTTAGCTACTGGGCTATCATGCTGGGTCCAAAATATTAGGCTTTTTGGAGAATTCATTTTGATGGGCAGTGAAATTTTGACTTTTATTCACAAAAGGAAGATGATTTATTGTGGAAGGAAACATTCTTGTAGGGAAATTAGAGAATTGCAGGAGTTTCTGGAGGTTGATTAAAACTGTACTTTATTCTTCATCAGGAAGTAGAGGTCAAAATAATACGGGAACAGTAAAAATAATAGTATCATTAACTAGTGATAGTAATAGTAATAATAATGGTGTTTATTTTGAGCCAGGCCCTAGTCAAAGTACATTTTTTACAGTAACTCATTTTTTTTCACCAGCACCCACTAACCTATCATTATATTATTTTTTCTTGCATTCATCTTTATTTCTGTTAATTTTCAAAGCTACTTTTGGGAGCCAGCACCATGGTCTAGCATGCTAAGCCTCCATCTGCAGTGCCAGTATCCCACTTGGACACAGGTTTGTTGGCCATCCATGCGCTATTTTTTTCATTTATTCATTAATTTTAAAATTTTACTTCTTTTTATTATTATCATTTTATGATACAGTTCCATAGATCATGGGATTTCCCTTATCTGCTCCCCAAATCCCACCCCCAACTGAGTTCCCCTATATCATTACTATAGTATAGTTCTTCATATAGTATCGTATGTCCATCATTGTGGGTATGGACAATGGCAGAGACTCCAGCATCCTATTGTCAAGATATGGTAAACAGTTTCATTGGGAATCCATCTTTGTCTGGAAGTAGAAATGCATAATGCATTGTATCCTCATATCTGGATATGATAGTCTCCATTACACAGGTACTATACATCCCCTTAAATGAAAAGCCACAATACAAAATCAACAACAGGAAGAAAAAAAGAAATTTACAACACCATGAAGTTAAATAACATGCTACTAAATGACTAAGGTGTAGCTGAAGAAATGAAAATCAAGAACCTTCTTGAAGAAAATAATGCTACTGTATGATCTATGAGTCATTGAAGAATTTAATCAGAAGAAAGTGTTTTGAAGAGATGAAACTAACAAAAAATAAAAATCCATAGATATAGGTTCTGTTGCTCTTTGTTGGTGAAATATGTCTCCTGTAGGCAACAAATAGATGGGTTTTCTTTCTTAATCCAGTCTACTAATCTATGAATGACATTTGATTGATGAGTTTAAGCCGTTTACAATCAGGGTTAGCAGAGATAGGTGGTAATTTGGTTTTGTCATTTTAGCAATGGGTTGTTCATTGATTTAGACTTCTGTTGTTATTTTACTGGGATGTTCTTCGCATTTGCCTTTGATTTTGGTGGGCGCTATTCCTTTTCTCTGTCAAGAAAACATCTTTCAGTATTATTTGTAAGGCAGGTTTGGAAGAGGCATGCTCTTTTAACTTTACTGTGGATGAATTTTGTTTCATTTTTTTTTTGTTTGTTTCATTTTCAAAGACAAAGGAAAGCTTTTCTGTGTACGTTATCCTGGGATGACAATTTTTTGCTTTTAGAATCTGGAATACATAGCTCCATTCTCTTCTTGCCTGTAGAGTTTTCTGTGAGGGGTCTCCTGTGCGTTTAATTGGCATTCCTTTATATGCCAATTGATTTTTTTTCACACGCACATTTAAGGATCTTTTCGTTATGTTCGATTGAAGAGAGCTTGATTATCATGTATCTTGGTGAAGATGGCTTTTGGTCAAGACTGTTGGGAGTTTTGTGCCCTTCCTGGATTCTTTCTCTAGATTAGGACTCCCAATTCTTTCTCTAGATTAGGGAAATTATTCCTTGTTATTAAATACATTTTTAAACCCAGCTTCTCTTTCTGCACCTTCTGGGACCCCCATAACTCTTATATTTGGCCTTTTAATAGTGTGCTTCAATTCTTGAATACTTTCTTTGGCCTGATCCAGCTCTGCTTCCAGCTTTTTGTTTGTTTCCCCCTGGTGGCAGGAAATATCTTCTAATTTTGAGGTTCTTTCTTCTGCCTCCTTCATTTTGGAGACTCTCCACTGTACTTTTTTTTTAAAGATTTATTTATTTTTATTGCAAGATATATATATATATATATATATATGGAGAGAGAGAGAGAGAGAGAGAGAGAGAGGAGAGACAGAAATATCTTCTGTCCAATGATTCACTCCCAAAGTGACTGCAACAGCTAGTGCTGCACCAATCCGAAGCCAGGAACCAGGAGCTCTTCCAGGTCTCCCATGTGGGTGCAGGGTCCCAAGGCTTTGGGTCATTTTCTGCTGCTTTCTCAGGCCACAAGCAGGGAACTGGTTGGGAAGTGGAGCTGCCAGGATTAGAACCACTGCCCATATGGGAGTCTTCAAGGCATCTTCAAGGCTAGGACTTTAGCTGCTAGGTCACGGCCTCGTGCCCTCTACCGCACTTCCAATTTGCTCCACTGTAGTCTTCTTCATTTCTGTTATATTAGCTTTCATTTGATTCGTTTTCAGTGTGACATATTTCTTAAATTCCTTGAATGCCTGCTTTACATGCTTCTCATTGTTGATAAGAAGTTTTATAACAAGTGTTTTGAATTCTGCATTCCCCATTTTCTCGACTGCTTCCTCAGTGAATTCTGAGTTTGGCAAAGTGTTTTGCTCCTTTGCAGGGGAGTCTTCAGTAATATTTATTGTGCCTCTGTCTCTTTTTTTGTTCTTGGTCATTGTACTTCTGGTTATTAGATTCTTCTCCTTGGGGCAGGTTTCTAAGCTCTGTTACCCACAGGTCTACAGTTTGATTTTACCTATTGCAGTTGGTACATAGCTCTTTGTTTGCAGTCACTTGTCCCACTCTCTCCAGTGAGTTCCAGGTCTAGGTTCTTATGTTAGATTTCCACCATGGTCTCCATAGCTCCAGATCTAGGCTCACCAGTTTCTACCTCCTGTGATGACATGCTGAGGCTTCACCATTGTCTGTTCAAACTTTCTCCCACTTTCAGTTGGAGTGGATCCCCAGGATTAGGGAGACACCAGTTGTCCTATAGAGCTAGGTTGTTAGTGGTGCTGATCTTGCTGGAACCTGTTGGACGTTAGGTTTGAGGGCCACACGGACCAATTTTGACCTGTACAATGCCATAGTCAGTACTATTTTCCTGTGGGAGCAGTGCAATCCACAGAGCTCAGTGAGTTCTTGCTGAGCTCAGCGCATGCACAGTTCACTGTTGTCTCCTCCAGTCTTAAATTCTTCGCACCTGATGTGCCACTCCTGGGGTTCTTGATCTGCTGGCTGTCAGTTCTGAGGACTACCTGGTCCTGTCTTGGGTGGAACCTGTAGGATGCCACGTTGCTGCAATTCACTGAGTCAGAAATGAGTTCACTCCCAGCTCTGTGCATGCAGAGTCCTACCCCATAGCCCTTGCCTGCTTAAACAAAATGGCACCCTGTATGGCTCTAGCAGGCAGACTGGGCTGTGAAATCTACCCTGTTCCCGTACCACCCATCTGGGATTTGTTGCTCTGTCTCTGCTCCTGATGAAATCAGACAGAACAGCAGGTCATGCAGTTCTTTTTCTAGGTTTACCTCCCAAGCTCCCAGTAAACATCCCTTCCCACCTTGTTGCTGGTGGGGTTCTGGCTGCTGGTGGAGTTCAGATCGCCATTCACTGAATGCTGCTGGGGTATCAGTCACTGCAACACCACACTGTTGTGTCCATTGCTTTCCTGTCTCTGTCAGTCTCTAGGTACCCCTCTGCTGTTCTTCTGTCCTCTTCTATTTCCTGGAATGTGCCCTCTCTGCTTCACACTGGCTAATATTTCTCTGTTTAAACGTGTCCTCACCCTATTCTGCCATTTTGATTCTCAGTTATCAGTATTATTCTGCTTTTATAGATAAGAGGTTGAGACGCAAAGAAGTGTCACATGGTGAAGCAGGCAGCTGTGGAACCAACACTAACACCTTAGTATATTTTCCTATCCACTTGATTCACTCACTTACCAAAAACTTATTAGGTTTCTAATATACAGAAAATATTGGACATTGTTCAGCCAATATTTTGGTGGATTCAGGTAGACGCTTCTGTCTTCTTTGAACTTGCAGCTTGTTGGATATAAAGCTAGCAACTTTCTGCATAAAGAACATGAAGCGAATGTGGTTTAGTGAGTGAAGATGTTGCTTGGAAGCCCACGTCCCATATCAGAATGTGAAGTGTTGATGCATGCCTCTGTTTTCCACTCAGCTTCCTGCTAATGTGCCTAGGAGGATGAAAGAGAACTAAAATATTTAGATCCTTGTCACCCACGAGGGTGACCCAGATGAAGTTCTTGGCTCCTGGCTTCTGCCTGGCTCAGCTTTTGCTGTCATGAGCATTTGAAGAGTAAACCTGAAGATGGAATCTGTGTGTGTGTGTGTGTGTGTGTGTGTGTGTGAGCATGTGTCTACCCCTCAGTATATCACTACCTTTGAAATTAAATCAATCAACAGTAAAAAAATGAACATAAGGTTGTAGTTATGGCACAGTGGTTTAAGCTGCTCCATCTCTTATGAACAGTGATTTGAATCTTGGTTGTTCCATTTTTTTAATTCAGTTCCCTGTCCATGTACCTGGCATAGTAACAGAAGATGGCCCTGCATGATGGCTTTCAGTGGATAAATCCTTGCTTGCATGAGCTGGATCCCATGTGCACTAGTTCGTGTCCTGGTTGCTTTATTTTTCATCAGTTTCCTGCTTGTAGCTTCAAAAAGCAGTAGAGGATGGCCCAAAGCCTTGCAACCTGCACCCACATGGGAGACCTGAAGAAGCTCTTAGCCCCTGGTGTTTGGTCAGCTCAGGGCTGACCGTTGTAGCCACTTGGGGATGAACCGGTGGATGGAAGATGTTTCTATCTCTCCTTCCCTCTGTTAATCTGTCTTTCCAATAAAAACAAACAGATATAAAGGAGGAGGAGGAGGAGAAAAAGAAGACAGCTTAAGTGCTTATGCTTGAATCCTTATCCATATGGGATACCCAGATGGAGTTCCAGGAACCTGGCTCCAGTCTAGCCCAGACCTGGTCTTTGTAGCCCTTTGGGGAGTGAACCAATGCATGGAAATATTTCTTTTTTTTTCTTTGTGTTTCCCTCTTGTGTGTAATTCTGCCATTGAAATAGATAAACCAAATCTTTTAAAAAAGAACAGAACATTGTGAAAAGGTTTTGCTATTTTGATCATATGCTAATTAAAATATTTTTGTTAGCAATAAATGGCACAGATTTATGGATGGCAGTGCAATATTTCGATACATGAACACAATGTGCACTGATTTAAGCAGGATCATCAAAATTCTCACTTCTCTGATATTATTTTATGATTGGCAAGTTGGAGCATCATTTTCCTATTTGTTGATGCAATAAATTCTATATAGATTGTAGTCTCCATGCTGTCCTGTATAACACAAAGACTTTGTTACTTATGTCCTGTAGCAATCATAATTCTGTGTTCAATTTCAGTTTTATTTTTAAGTTTCCACATATGAGGAAGAGCATGTAGTATTTTTCTTTCTGTGCCTGGCTTATTTCATTTGACCTGATGTCCTTCAGTTTCATCCGTTTTTTTAAAATTGACATAATACCATTTTTTCTTTTTGCTGCCTGAACAGTATTCCATTTTCTTTATCCTTTCATCTGATGATAGACACCTTGGTTGATTTCATATTTTGGCTTTTGAGAACATTTGCTGTATGGTTGTAGTGGGCCAGGTGTCACTTCAATGCAATGCTGTTGCATCTGTGCTTCTGTTGGATGGACACTCAGGAGTGCAACCATTGGATCATACAAACAGCAGTTCTAATTATAGTTTTTAAAGAAATCTCCACTCTCTTTTCCTTAGTGGATATATTAACTTATATTCCTGTGAATAAAGAGTGTCCTTCCCTTTCTCCTCATCGTCACTAACACTTGTTTTTTTTTTTTTTTTTTGAATAATATTCATTCTAATAGGAATTTTCTTGATAGGTGGTGATATTGGGCCTGCTCTTTGCAACTTTATGAATCTTATATTTCTTCCTTTGAGAACTGAATGTTCAGATCCTTGAAAAGAACTTTTTTTTAAAAAAGATATTTTTATTGGAAAGTGACATTTACAGAGAGAAGAGACAGAAAGAAATATTTTCTGCCCATTGGTTCACTCTCTAAGTGGCCGCAATGGCCAAAGCTGAGCTGATCAGGAGCCAGGAGCTTCCTCTGTGTCTCCATTTGGGTTCAGGGTACCAAGACCTTGGGTCATCCTCTACTGCTTTCCCAGGCCATAAGCAGGAAACGGGATGGGAAGTGGAGCAGCCAGGACTCAAACCAGCACTCATGTGGGCTATGTATGCAGCCCTGTGTATGCAAGGCAAGGATTTAGCTACTGAGCCATCACACCAGTACCACCATTTCTAATTGGATGATGTTTTGGGTGTTATTGAATTTTCTGAGTTCCTGATGTATTGTGTGTAGTATGTTGATTTTTATGTAAGCTCCTAAATAGAAACAGCCTGGGTTTCACACAACTTTGTTTATGCTCTTCCTTCTGTTTCCTGTCTGAATGGGTAGGAAGGTCAGCCCACGTAAGTGTGAGACTTCAGTGTCAGGCTCCTGCCTTGTTGTTTGCTTGGTGTCTTGGGGACTCCAGGATACCTGAGTAGGTTTACCACTGAATATGATGGTGTTAGAAATAATAGATGTGTGGCATATACTGTGGCAGAGCGAAATGTGGAAAGGACTGCAGTGAGGTGATGTTAGTGTGCATTTTGGGTGTTGAATCATTCCTTTATTTCCATGTATGATCATTTCACTCTGGAATTTGGTAATTGATTCACCAATTTAGGAGGGGATTAGGCAACAGCCTCAGTGGCTCTCTTATAGAAAGTGAGGGTCAGGTTACTTCTTCTAAAGATGCAGTCACATTGTTTTGAACCTAACCAATTCTCTTTGAGTCTTTGAAAACATTTGTTCCTGAATTTGATGTCAGAATTAAGTGAAATCAGTTGTGTAAGAAGACACAGAGACAGAGGATTTTCATTCATTGATTCACTCTCCAAATGGCCATATTGGCCAGGGCTGGCTAGGCAGAAGCCTGGAGCCAGCAAATTCATCCAGGTTTCCTGCACGGATACAGAGGCCCCAAAACTGGGGCCATCGTCTGCTGCTTTCTGAGGCTTATTAGCAGGGAGGTGGATTGAAAAGCAGAGCATCCAGGGCTCAATGTGGCATCCATATGGCATTCTGTCAATGCAGGTGGAGGCTTAACTGGCCGTCCTACAGCACTGCCCTTTGAGAATGTTTGATTCTGAAACATTCTGATTATATACATACATATGTATGCATGTGTGTATAACATATTTGATAATGAGACTGTGCTTTTATGAGAACATTCCAGACCACAAACATTGAGATTAGGCTTTTCCAAATATATAGACATCAGAATTCTATTCTTGCTGATAATAACCAAAGTGGTATATATGCATGCTGTGGGTTCATGGCTGAAAACTCAACTTATTAAGAATTGTGTTCTGTGGTTTCATCACTTGTGCATGATTAAGCCCTGCAGAATAGAGTCTGTCCCTATGTATTTGCTTCCTGAAGAAAACTAGTAAAGTGATATTGAACTTATGATCCAGTTTTTCAAAAGGGGAGGCCATTGGTCTAACAGTTTCTAACTTGTAGCTGTCAACATGTTCAGTTTGTTTCTAAGGGGAGCTAGGCTGGATATGGGAAGGGTTTTGTAGGAAAAGTTATGTGATATTAATAAGAACCACATTCTGTTTGATGTTTTCTCAAATTATATGCTCTTTATCTTCCTAAGAAATTGAATCATTTAAAAATAATAAATCCTTCTTTTCTATGGCCCACAAATGATCAACATTTTGAATGATCAAAAAAGTTTTATCCTAAAGATATCCCCACTTCCAGCCCAACTTTATTTGCTGGTGCTGATTTATGGCTGAAAACACCACTTCATATTTTTTCCAAGCATCAAAGTCATAATGTGTTTTACAAATACTGAGAAGTGCTAAAAATACATGTACCTTTGTATTCCTATTTTTAAAAATTCTTCTATAAGAATGTATTTAGATTGGTTAAACAGATGGCTCTCTATTGTTGAAAAAAAAAATAACTGCTAACAGTATTCACCTCAGGATGGAGAACTCATAGGTTAAATTTCATTCTGGTGTGCACTTTTACAACCAGGTAATTAACCATCTGAAATGAGGGAATTTGAAGGAAGCAAGGAAAGTCTTAGCATGATGATCTCACTTGCACTGATGTGGTAGACTTCTCACAAACAGGGATGTTCCAGAAGTTTAACAATTAACTAAAACGTTTTAAAAATACAGTTACTTTTTTTAAAGCTTTCTCCCTCTTTCTCTTTTTATGACAATTACATTAGAACTTCAAGGAGCATTTATTTATAATAATAGGCATTGGTTTGATTGTGGCGATGACCAGCTGGACTCAGAACCCTAGCCAAGAAAAGACAGAGGACAGAACGGGTCAATCAACCATCTCAGATATATATTGGCAACGAAACTGGGCGAATGAAGACTCTATGATGGACAGTGTCAACCAGTGAACTCTACAATGACCTCATCGAACTGGGAGGGGCGAGACTGGCAGTGATGCATAACTAGAGAAATATTAAAACCACTAGGGGTTGATCGCAGCTAAATAGTCTCCCCAAGAAGCTGTACCTTCCATCTGGACAATGAGCAGCTGGACTATGTGCTTAGCATCTGTTTGCAAGGGAAGAATCTTGATTGAATTTGAACTGTAATGCTGCAACGGGGTGGGGGGGTCCACCGTGGGGGAGGGGCATGGGGAGGGGTGGGGGGAACCCCAGAGCCTATGAAACTGTCACATAATGCAAAATAATTAATAAAAAAATAATAATAGGCATTGGTGCAAAGATTTCTCTGGGGAAGATGGAGGTGTTGACATTAACAGTCAAAATGTATTTGTTGAGTGCTAGTCACATGTGGAAGTCTCTTCCTTGAATGTGAATGAGAGAGCAATTTACTATGTGTATAATCTATGCTTAGTCAGTTAATGATTTAGTTAGACTGAGAAGGAGTGAGCTAATGAAAAGTTAAAAGGGAAATAGGACAACAGGAGAGTCGAAGCAGACCGTGATTAATTGTTATCTGATACATTAAGTTCATAACACTAAGTTAAGGGAATGAAAGACAGCTGTGGGATGGAGTGGCTAAGAGAGTTCCTCTGGTTGAAGTTTGCATAAAACAGAGAGAGAGAGAGAGAGAGAGAGAGAGAGAGAGAGAGAGAGAGAGAGAAGGAGAGAATTTGGAAAGGTCGAATTTGGTGATTAGCGATGAGAGTTCTGCAGCTAGACAGATCTGGAGACAAATTGGTCTTATATTGTCTGACTCCAATTGTGGGAAATTATTCAGCTTTTCTGATATCCTCTGCAAAGTGTATATAATAATGACTACTACTTTATTTTTGAGTTCAGTGGGATAACATCCATTGGGCTTAATAATGGGGAATCCCCTCAGTTGGAGCAGATGTACTGAACCAACAGGCAGAAGGCTGAGGGCAGGCCATGTTCTTGGGGAAATGAGAGCCATGATAAGAGGAGGTGACGAGGAACAAAGAGAAATGCAGTAAGATAATGTGGAAAGAGAAGTGAAATCAGATCCTGTCATTTGCTTGTGTTTCTGTTTATTAAATTGTTGACTGCCTTTTTTGTGGGAAGCACTTTGCTTGGGTTGGAAATGCAAATATTAAGACTTAGCCTTGAATTTCTACTGAATTTCAAGGTAAGGGATTGGAGTTTAAAACAAAAGAGACTTGTGTCTTTCAAAAGAGAAGAATATGAAAATGGTATTTCTGGATGGTTAGTGTGGAACATGATTCTTATAGATGTGAGTGAAATTGCTATCTCCTGGTTGTTGCAGATTAACATGCAGACAGAATGTGACTAGGATAGAGTGCATTCAAGTGAAAGAGAAGGATCTCATTCTTTGGAATAAAATCCAGCATTGAAACTGCTCATGTCACACTTGTGGTTCAATTTCTCATCTAATCTGGAATATTCTGCATTGGGCCTATAGATTTATTGAATGTTAGAAATCAGTATCCAAATGCCAGGTAGCTGAGGCTTTAGGAGAAACTTGTCAATCTACATTTCTAGACTTCAGTGACTTTCTCCAATATTGGCTGTTTTAGGAGTGAAGTTTCTCTTCCTGTTATAGATATCTGTAAACAGAGGTCTTGAGGTACACCAATGTAGTGGATACACAATCCAAGTTTCAATTTGACTGATTATATATCTAATTTTATCAAACTGCTTGGATAAACAACTTCTCCATCTTCTAGTCACAGATTCCAGGCTTTTGTTCTCATTTGTAGTTTTATGAACTATTATCTTGTCTCAGCTTCCCCTTGTAGGTTCAGCATGACCTTAATCAAATGCTAACTACCAGTATCAATTGACAGCTTCTTCATTTCAGAGTTGATGCTATACTGATTTGTGACACAGAATTGAAATAAAATTCCTTTGAAGGTGAATACGTTTTGATCCTCAGCTTGAAAAATGCCACTGGGTCATGGAATACACGCTACAAAACTTACAGGAGGACATAAACCTCTTTTAATGTCTAAATACCAGTTTTATGCCCGTTGTTGTGTGTTACTTTATATCTGGCTTTTACATGCACAGACCTCCATCTACACAGTATTCAATTTATACTTTTTTGGGTGGCTGCTTAGCTCAGGTGGTTAGGGCATTGAACTAATGAGAACAAGGTCACAGGTTCAATCTTTGTGTGGGCTAGCAAGATTTGCTTTGTTCAGTGGCCACAGACCTGGTCCAGCCAGCTGTCTAGCATATGTCTGCCCCAGGTCATAAGAGGACAGGGCGGTGGTGTATAGATGGACAAGAGCAAATCCGTCACCACCATTAGAAAAGCCAAGCCAAGCACGTGTCCTACTAATGGGGGTCAATAATGTCTTATTTAAATGAGGTTGACATTTTATTACTTCTTGAGGACAGGGTCTTTTGAACACCAAAGTTAAACATTGCTGCTTTTTTTTTGTTGTGTGGATTCATTTCTAAAAACTGGAAGACTGAGCAAGACCTCAGATGATTGCAAGTTCTCCAATACAGATGAATGACTTAAATATTTGTCATTTACTATTAAAAGGGAAAGTTTATTGTGGCTATTATTTTACCTTCTTTGTTTCTTAAAAGTTGATTAGACTAGTGAAACAAAAAACACATGAACTCTTCTGAGAGGTTGAGCGTCATTCCCTTCAGTCATTAATTAAAATATTTTAATTGAATTTCTGATAATCAGAATCTTAAATGTTAAGTAGAAGCATGCACAACTAATGCTGTATTCTTCACATTTTTGGCTGTTGCATAACCCAGACATTCTAGCTCTCATGTTTGGGCAAGCTTGCTTTCCAAAGCACTTTATTATTTAGCATCAGATTCCTCAAATTGGTTCAAAACTAGCTCAATTCCAAAGTGCTCTGCCTAGGCTGAATCTTCCAGAGTGTTGAGAAGTCTGGTGTATGTGTGGTTGGGGGTGGGGGAGGCAGCAGAGAACAGAAGAGAAATTTGGCAAGAGAATGATGAAGAATTATATATCGGGGATTCTCTCGAAACCCATTTATTAACTACACATTATAGCAATTATGATGGAAATATATTTAAAAATAGACCATACACTCATGTGATAAAAGTGTGAAGTGGTACAATGGTAGAAGTTTGCTCTCTCCTTCCTTATGTACCCAGTTCTAGCTCCCTTGTCTAGCCATTTTCATTAGTTTTTAGTGTGTTCTTCCACAATTTCTTTATGCAGATATAGCTTCAGCTCTTCCTTTCATGAATGTGATGAATTACTGTGAAGTGTTAGGTTATGTAGAAAACATTTTCATTCTTTTGTTAATATTTGCATATCATTCCACATGTCTGTATTATGATTTGTCTCAGCCCTTATTGAGTCTCTAATCTCTTATTTTATATGCAATGTTATTATTAGTAACTTTTTGTACATATAATACATATGTGCAAGTGAACATGTAGACATAATATGTAGGAATCAGTTTTTAATAAAAACGGAAATTTCAATGAAGCAAAATTAAATCAGATACTTGCCATTATATTACACAGGGAAATATTTTCATTTTCAAGCTTCTTTTATGCCTAGTCCATATTTTATAATAATTATTTTCTTTTCTACTTAACATTTGAAAGACATTAATTCTTTGTTTTAAAAATATATTTATTTTTATTGGAAAGGCAGATTTACTTTAAAGGAAAGAGAGAAGGAGAAGCAGAGAAAGATCTTCCATATGCTGGCTCACCAAATAGCCAAAACAGTCAGAGCTGAGTCGATTCAAAGCCAGGAGCCAGGAGCTTCTTCCAGGTCTCCCACTTAGTTCAGCACTCAGTTCAGTCAGGAAAAGCCACTGTTTCTGCTAGGACAGGAGGTGAACTGAGTAGGGCTGGCTCATGGACCCCCTGGTATGTGCAAAATCTGGCATTGGGAGAGGTTCTGATGGAGGAGCCTGGGCAACTCCTCTGGCAGGACACAGACCTGGCAGGTAAGCGCAAGAAATATGATAGGAGACATCCCAGAACAGGCCATGGAAAGTTACCCACTGGCATACATTTGGCATGGGTCGGGGGAAGACCAGGCTGAATCAGTTCACATCATTCACTGGCAAATCCAAGCACCAGAACAGTGTGGGTCGAGACAGGTTTGGTCGCAGCAAAAACTAGTGCACAATAAGGAATGCCAAGGTGAGGTTGCCCGTACCGGATGTAATCGCAGTGCCCAACCAGCACGTGTGAGAACCAAGAAGGGAGGGGGCGGAGCTGGCAGGGGAATAAGGGGTGGTTCCCTTGCTGGACAGCTACTCCCACTGGAGAGTGTGAGCTGGGATGGGGACAGACCAGATTAGGCAGGGCTACAACACCTGTGCGCCTCATGCAGACCAGAACAGGGAAAAGCCAGGCTGGGCTGATTGTTCCTACTGGTGCAAACAAAATTAGAGTGGGTGAGGGTTGTTTGGGCTTAGACACAGCTTCAGCTGGCAGAAGCTGGCACTGGGGTCTAATTCTGTCAAGTCAAACCACAGAACTACCTGGAGAGTGCATAATCCGGGAGTGGGAGAGGCCTGGGAAGGAAATAGTGGGCTCCTCCTTCTTGGGTTACCACTCCCATGGGAGGGCATGAAAACTAGGACGTGGGCTGGGGTGGCTAGACAGATACCCAACAGCATCTGTGTGGGCTGCATAGTGGAGCTGGTTAGATGGAACAAAGCTTTAATACCCATTGACATCTATGAGAGTTGAACAGAGCGTGGGACAGACTGGACTACTGCTACACTGACTGGCAAACCAGGGGAGGGGGTGGGCCTGGTGGGGATTATTGTGGGTCGCTTCGACTAGGCTGCAGCTCCCACTGGTTTATGCTAGGGCCGAGTATGTGCTGGGCAGAACCAGGCTGGACTGCAACACCCATTGGTTCCAGTGGAAGTCGGGGCTGAAAACAGAACCAGCCCAGCAATTGCAACCACTAGCTGATCGGGGCGATGGACTGTGCCGGGCCCTGTACTTGCTAGTACATACAAAAATCTGGTCTGAGAACACCTCAGACAAAGTTTCTTTGGAGATCTCCCTAATTGAAATGCTGGACTCAGAACCCTAACCAAGAAAAGACAGCAGACAGAACAGACAGAACAGGTCAATCAGCCATCTCAGCTATATGTTGGCAATGAAAATACGGGGCAAACGGAAACTCTATGATGGACTATGTCAATCAGTGGATTCTTCAACAACCTCATTGTGCTTGGAGTGGCAAGATTGGCAGTGATTCATCATTGGTGAACCATCAAAACCACTTGAGCAAGAACCTCAGAGCATGCCCTACATCTGGGACCTGGGGAGGATGGGAAATTGGGTGGGCCTTCTCCCTTAATACCCCCCTTTAAACATGAAGGAAACAATATGGAAATAATAGTCTTACCCACTTCCCTATAGCCCTTGAACCTTTTTAACCCTAATTAACTATGTAAAGATTGTCCAAAATACAATTAAAAAAAAGTTTGTGGAAGGACGGGTTTTTAGTCCAACAGTTGAATACTGATTGATATGTCTATGTCTTACATTGCAGTGTCTATATTTGATTGCTGGCTCAGTTTCTTGATTCTAGCTTCCTGCCAATGTAGACCTTGGGAAGTAGTGGTGATAGCACAAGTAATTGGATTCCAGCCACACTGTGTGAGACCTGGATAGAGTCCCTAAATCCAAGCTTTGCTTCTGTCACGTTCCAGCCTCGTTGTGGACATTGTGGGCATTTGGGGAGTGAGGTAGCAGATGGAAGTTCTCTCTCTCTTGCTCATGTTGTGGCTCTTTCTCTGTCATTCTGTCTGTATCTCAAATTAAAAAAAATTAAACATTTCAAAAATAGATATGTGGAAAAATGCAATGAAAGAAAAGATTATTTTTTGAAATCCATTAATGTATATTTTCTTGCCAATACACATTGTCTAGGACATTTTGAACACACTTTTTTATATAACTGCCGGTGGTACAAGGCAGTTCATGGACCAATGAGCACACCCCAGGTAGGGCTGTAAAAGTTTAGGGAGCCCACGGGGGGGTGGTGAGCTGTCATGGAGGACTTCAAGGACAATATTTGACCTATATTAAAGTATCTAAGAAAGTAAGTATAAGCACTAATGTTATTCAAATGCATCAGTGGTTTGTATGAAAATCATAGTTGATTTTGCATGATTGGTTTGTTTGTAAATTGTAAATGTTTATATGTTTACTGCCATCAGCTATATTATCCCTAGAGTTTCCAAATGTGAAAAGGAAGTGATGTTTGGAATTGATTTTTCTGGGTTCTAAGAAGTATGTGGAATTAGCATTAAAGTTGCATTCTTAATTCACTGGAAGGTAAATGGTCTTAAAAGCTGACCGTAGTGATCTCCTTTGTAATAAATATGAAAATAAAAAATCCCATATATTTAAATCTGGAGGAAAGTATTGGTTGCTCTTATCCTGTAGGCATCTTTGGGAGACCAAATTCTCACTTGCTTACTAAAGTCTTAACCTAGAGCCACATGACAATGTAGCCACAAATTTTTTCCCATTGGTAGGCAAAACAAACGAAGCACAAGTGCTCATAGAACATTCCAAAGAGTCAACAGAGAGAAATGGAAACTATTAGAAACACGATTGTGTTTGGAAAGGGAACATAAATGTAAGTAAAATGAGGAATGAAAAGTCATCTATTATCTATACTTAAAGTCTCCGTTAAAAATATTCCTTAAGTGTTTCCCCTGATTTTATGAAAGTAATATATACTTATTGCACTCATTTGGGAAAAAAAGAAAAAATTAAAAAGAAGCTAAAGATTATTTAATCATTTAATAATCATTGTTAATCTTTTTTTATCTTCTTGGCTAGTCCAACTTTTAAGTGTTTAGTGCATGGGTAGGGAACATTTTTTTTTCCCTGACCAGGGCTATTTGAATATTTATAACATGATTTGAGGACTATAAAAAATTTTCAACCTAAAAAATTAGGCTGCTCTATGGATTTATTGACTTTCGAGTTCTGCCTCTGGTTGCCTTGGCAAGGCTAGACCAAATGATTTTTCAGGTCTTAAGGGGCCAGCAGGACAAATCTTCATGTGGCGATTTCTCATTTACCCTTAATTGAACTTTAAATGCAAAAGTTTTCTTTGGAGAGTGAAGCTTTTGTTAGAGAACTCCATGCAAGATGGGAGAGCAATGATGAGGCATTCCCTGCCTCTGGAGATCTTTAAATGTAGTAGTAAATTATGTCTTGTAATCAGTTGTTAATGAGTTTCAAAAGTTTTCTTTGCTGGCCTGCCTTGGTAAGGGGTTAAAATAATCCAGCTTGGTCCTGAGTCAATGACTAGCTGCTGATTTGAACCGAGCATCAATCTGCTTCAAGTGCTTTTTGTGTCTACATTTGAGTCAAAAAAGGATGCTGATTTAGAAAATATTGGGAGTCATCAGTCAGCAGGGACCAGACGGGCAGGCTTCTGGAGTAGACTTCAAGGGTCTTCTTCTCTTGTCAATGAAGTGGATTTATGGAATCGTGTTGCATGTGTTGTATGGACTGTTCCCATGCTTTGTAAATGGCTGAAAGTAGCTTCATATACTGTTTTGTTCAGTCCTCAGAAGGAATTTTTTAGTGTTCACATCTGTTGCAAATGAGTTGTCCAAAATAGTTAAAAATGTTTGGCCTAGGGTTTGATATTCAGCACTTATTAATCTTGAACTTTATAAATCAGAATCTCATTCTCAGAGGAATTTTTAAAAAGATGTTGTTTCCTGCACAATTATTGCCTTCTTTGATCTCATACTACATTTGGCCCTTCAGATAAGGGAGACCAATAATTCCTCAGCTATAACTTTAGCAACAAAGATAACTATCATACACTGTGTGACATGTAATTCATTATTCAGTTGTGAATAATTGCTGTGGTCTTATATTAAATGTTTTGCAGCTCTTCATGGCTCATTGAGCTAACATAACAATTATGATTGTATGTGTGTACACGAAGGGCAAAAAAACCTTTGTTTTGTTTAAGGAAATTTAATATTTTAATCAAAATATTTTAAGACATACTAGTAGCAGAAAATAACTATAGTGAAGTGAATCTCTGTGTTACCTAGTTATTTTACTTTATTTCCTTCAATAAAGAGAACGCTTCTCTTTGATTTATCCAGTAATTCACATGATTGCCTGTTGAATAAACTGGATAAATATGCAAAAGCAAGATTCAGGCTTTATAAATCTTATGATTGACATTTAATGACATTTTGTCATTCCTCCCTCAATATTTTATAGTGTATTGTTGAGTTCTTTGCCCAGCATAAAAACTTCTTTGGAATGCAGTGGAAAACAAAGGATTGGTTCAAGAGCTGATCAGATATTTAAAGACAATATTCTTACAGTTTTCAGTTCACCAAGTAAAGAATTAGTAGTCTGGAGATGCCTGGAAGAGCAGTTTCCTAATTTTGAATTTTTGGCAAGCTGGAATTCCACCTGCTAAAATTTAACAGAGAAGAGATTGTTATCCAGTGGGTATTTTTGCAACCTTCTGTTTGGTACTCAATAAAACAGATTGTATTACTGTGCGGGAAAAATTTAACTTGCTACTCATTTGGGTATTAATCTATCAAAATATTTCCTGGACTTATTTTACAAACTAACAGAAGAGCTATTGTAGGTTTACCATCAGAAAGTTCTTAGTTCATATTGATATTTTTAATTTCTTAATTGAATGATTTTACTTCCTAGCTTAATGTAGACATTATTTTCACATTACTATTGAGTGAAGCTAATTTGTAGGTTGAATTGGATTTTTGTTGTAAACTGAAAAGCCTTTTTGTAGCCCAAGAACAGTTTCTCCCCTGGACTCTTAATGACTCTCGCTGTTACCTCTTTCCCTTAAATGAGACTCCTCTGGCCCTTCGTTTCTACTTCTCACAAGTAAAGCAGCCATTTTGCCATGAAAATCATGAAGAGCCTTCAAAAAGTCACACACACACAAAAATGAGCCTGATCTTTTAATTGCATTTTTCCAACACACATTGGAAGGACCCTTATAGATACTCAGTCTTTGGGACCAATTGACTCCCAAACATTTTAGGAGGGAAGCAGATGTCTAATATGGCAGCAGAGGAGAAAGGAATTGATGAGTCATGAAGTTGTCCAGCACAGACATCAGAACAGAACTCTGGTCACCCACAATGCACATCTGAACCCCAGTTAAAAAAGACTTGACTTCCCTTCATCCCCTAAAAAGTCAATTATGTTGTAGTCAGTCCTGTTCAAATATTCATGTTTAGCATAAAAATCCAGATCAAAGCTTTTAATGTTTTTCCTCTCAACACATCTGTGGGCTATGTGATGTTTTTGCTTTCTTTGTACACAATCTGTAGCACAGGAGGTTCAAAATTTCTTCAAACTCAGAAAATAATTATTGAAAAATAAATAAACCAGTATGAACTAACTCCAATCTTTAAAATGTAAAACAAGAGTTGTTTGAGTTGTGTTGTCCCTGCTCTTGCTCATATCCAATTGGTGTATACACCCGTGTGTGTTCGCATGTGTGTAGAACTTGTGTGCATGCATGGACTATTGAAAATGATACTTTTAAACACTTGGTTTTTCTTTTTAAAAAGTTTTATTTGGGGCCTGGCGCGGGGGCCTAACAGCGAAAGTCCTCGCCTTGAATGCCCGGGATCCCATATGGGCGCTGGTTCTAATCCCGGCTGCTCCACTTCCCATCCAGCTCCCTGCTTGTGGCCTGGGAAAATAATCGAGGACGGCCCAAAGCCTTGGGACCCTGCACCTGCAAGTTCCTGGCTCATTGCTTCGGATCAGCGCAGCACCGGCCATTGCGGTCACTTGGGGAGTGAATCATCGGACGGAAGATCTTCCTCTCTGTCTCTCCTCCTCTCTGTATATCTGACTTTGCAATAAAAACAAATAAATCTTTAAAAAAAGATTTATTTGTTTTATTTGAAAGGCAGATTAGATTTACAGAGGAGGAGAGACAAAGATCTTTCATGTTCTGGTTCACTCCCCAAATGTCCACAATGGCCAAAACTCAGCTAATCGAAAGCCAGGAGCCAGGACCTTCCTCTGGGTTTCCCATGCAGATTCAGGGTCCCATGGCTTCAGGTGAACTTTTACTGTTTTCCGAGGCCACAATCAGGGAGCAGAATAAGAATTAGAGCAGCTGGGATGTGAACTGGACCCCATATGGGATCCCAGTGGTTGTAAAATGAGGATTTAGCCATTGTGCTATTGCACCAGGCCTGAAAAAAAAATGAAAAAAAAAAATGAAAAAAAAAAAAAAAAAAAAGAGCAGAGTCAGTGTGTCAAGTTGTCCGTTAAATTTGAAATGTATTGAGTGACATAGTCATTGATTTTGGTAGCAAATTCCAATGCCTTCAGCAGTAACTTTTTTATATTCTTAAATTGTTATCATTATTTCTCATATGATTTTGAAGCTATGAGGATTCTCGCCTCCATCTCTCTTTCCTCCTCCCCATTTCTCCCCCACACCATTTTCCCTCATATTGTTACAACAGTCACAAGTCCAACATTCTGCTATTTAAGTGTATCATGGGATTGTAGGTATAAGAAAAAGTAACAAATCTAGTATCATAATATCAAGCTATATTTTAGTTTCATTGGGAGACTTCTTTTATTTGACAGTAGAGTTGTATAGTACAATTATCTTCACTTTCTGATATGCTAGTCTCCATTACACAGTTCATCATGAGAATATATGAATATTTATATATTTATCTACAAACCTATTTTTTGTAA
The DNA here is from genome assembly GCF_030435755.1 of Ochotona princeps. NCBI lineage: Eukaryota > Metazoa > Chordata > Mammalia > Lagomorpha > Ochotonidae > Ochotona > Ochotona princeps. The sequence goes on along the minus strand of NC_080842.1, from coordinate 32,672,853 downwards.
TGTAAGTTCTTTTTTTGAAATTATGTTTCATGATACAGTTCCATGGGCTCAGGGATTTCCTGTTCCTATCTATTTGTTTTCTATTTTGAATAAATGTTGTCCTATATCAGAGAGAACATATGATATTTGTCCTTTTGGGATTGGCTTATTTAATGGCGCATAATGGCTTCTAGTTGGGAAGATTTTGTGGAAGATGGTACAATGTCGTTATTTTTAATAGCTGAGTAGTATCCCATAGAGTAGATGTACCACAGTTTCTTTATCCATGTACATATATGTCATATGCTGATTTCACTTCCTTTGGATATAATCCCAGAAGTGAGATAGTTGGGTCATATGCTAGATCAATTCTCAGTTGTCTTAACACTCTCCATATATGCTTCTGTAGTTGCTGCCCTGGCCTACACTCTCACCAACAGAGAAGTTCTCCCCTGCATCCACAGTAGCAGGCAACAATAACTTGTCTTGGTAAATCTTTAGCTATGTAGCTCCAACTTTAAGTTCTAGGCCTTGGGCACTATTTGATGGTAGTAAGCCTAATCTGTTCAGACAAGGTTTTGTCAGAAGCAAATTGATACGTAGTAATGATCTTGCCATAATCCTTATCTTTGAAATTTCTCATGTGGACTGCATGCATTGCTGAACTGCCAGGATGCTGAAATGTAAATAGTAAAAGAATTTTACATTCGAAGGACTTTATAGTCTCAGACCCGTGACACATGACATGCCATTTCCTTGAGATTCAATCATTTTTCCACAAAGTGGATGAGTCACCTACCTTCCAGGGATTTTGTGAGGGAAAATAATTAACTAAAGTGAAAGTGCCTAATAAGGCCTGGCACTTAGTTGATACTCAGCACACTTCACATTTACAGACTTTGAAGGGTGTTATTGCTGACCATTCAGCTATTTTTTTCCTACAGAATGGCATTAATCTGTATTTTGTGTTTTAGCTCATTGATCTCAATGTGGTCCAACAGCAACTATCTGTATTTTGGTTTATTTGCATCATCTGATGAAGCTCAAATCAGGAGAGAAATAATAAACAGTATACTTCTTGTGAAACTTAGTGGACAGGGGCCTGGCAGTTGTGTTTTCTTCCCGAGAGTTTAATATGTGTCTAATTTCTTTCCATGCAGTGGCCATTTTCTTCAGTGTTTTTATTGTTTTTCTCTGGGGCCTCCTGTATCCATCCTGCACCACCCCCACACCCTCAATCCCCAACACAACCACCTCATTTCCTTTCTAAAATTGCAGAAAATCTCAGAGCTTGGGAGGTGGGCAGGGCTGGAGAAGAGAGTGGCTGCTTTGCTTTGTTTACCTGGTTTCCAATATTTCGCCTGTCTGCTCTGAGAGCTTTGAGAGGCCCACCTTCATGCTCCATGTCCTCCTCTGACATCCCTGGATCCTGTTTGTGACGGGAAGACTTGACCCTCTATTTGTAAGTCACTCCATGGCTTCTCCAAAGCTTAGAAAGGATTGGATCAAGGGTAGGCCTGTCCATCCTTGGAGATCATGGGACATTCTAGATACCATCCCTCTTCCCAACTGGTGTTTGGATGGAGGCCGACATCTCGGATGCCACAACCCCTTGGTCCAGGTCACCTGGTGTCTGGTGGGCACTACTTTAAAGAACGAAACAACGAAATTTTTTTTTTGCCTTTTGTGTTTCTGCAAGTTGCCATATTCATATAATTACAATAAGGCTAATGGCACTGGCGATCCTTGCCAAGTTGTATGACTTTTAGTGTTATCTTGATTTAAAAAATTATTTATTTTACTTAAAAAGTTAGAGGTATATATAGAGTCAGAGAGAGGTATAGACGGAGAGAGATCTTTCATCTGCTGGTTTATTCTACGAATAGCCAAAATGGAGTTGGGTTAGTCTGAAGCCTGGAGCCAGGAGCTTCTTCTGGATCTCCCATATTGGTACAGAGGCCCAAGGATTTGGGTCTATTATTTGCTGCCTTTCAAAGTACATCAATAGTGAGCTGACTCCAAAGTGGAGCAGCTGGCATTTGAGCCGGGATCCATGTGGGATGCTGGTGTGATAGGCACAGGATAGGCTTGTTGTGCCATTGTGCCGGGCTCATCTTCATTTTTTAAAAAAGATTTATTTATTTTATTGGAAAAGCAGATCATTTTTATGGAGAGAAGGAGAGAGAGAAGGATCCATTCACTGGTTCACTCCCCAAGTGGCCACAGCAGCCAGAGCTGAGCCAATCCGAAGCCAGGAGCCAGGAGCCAGGAGCCAGGAGCCAGGAGCCTCCTCTGAGTTTCCCACATGGGTGCAGGTTCCCAAGGCTTTGAGTTATCCTCTACTGCTTTCCCAGGCTACAAGCATGAGGCTGGATAGGAAGTGGAGCAGCCAGGACACAAACTGGTGCCCACATGGGATGCTGGTGCTTGCAAGATGAGGTTTTGGCCATTGAGCCATCATGCTGGCCTTCATCTTCACTAAAACGGGCTCAGTTCCATGTGGACTGAGGGAGATAAGGTGCCAGAAGTATTGAGTTGGCACATTGCAGGTGCTTACATACACTTGTTTCATTAACCTAATAATAAAAATAAATTTTGATAAGGATTAGAGGAGCATCAGAATACTGTGTGTTCCTAGCTAAGCAAAGGCAAATTAAACCAATGCTGCTGGAAACGCAGCAGGAGCTCTTCAACCTCCTTTGCTGACTTCTGCCTTCAGCATTATGGGTGGCAGAATTGGACCGACTGGTCCTACACCTGTTCTGTGCTTTAAGCCACTGCTGATTCTTGTAATTGCAGGGATCCTTGGCAGAGAGAAGGCAGCTGAGAGTGGCAGGATTTTCTTCTTTGCTTTACCAATGAGCCATAACTCTTTTAGATTCACTGTTCACATGTGGCCTCCAAGCAGACCTGGCAGTTTCCATCCATGGTGCAGGCTGGGAAAGGTAGGGTCTGGAAAACTCATAAAAGCAGACTGAGTGGTAAAGGAAAATCAATCTTCTCCTGCTTTGGACCAAGTTGACGAGAATCATTCTCCCTGATTCTCCATAAATTGGAACAAGGCTTAGGACACTAATCCTCCTGTAATACCATTTGAAGACGAACACTGACATTTGTGACATTTAAATAACAGTTGAAGTCTGCTATTAAACCAGGGTCTCCAACTGTTTAACCTCTGACCTTGTGTACTATTACCCTTGGTCCAGTGCATACAAATGCATTTATTAATGCATTTCAGCTTTCTGTTGCCACATGCTTATTTACGTTGGCTGGATACATTGCTTAATGTAAACCGCAATGCACCCAACACAAATTTGTTTTAAAACTTTTAACATGATACATTCTCAGGCTTGTTTTAGATCATTTTTATTCAGCCAAAACTAAGCAAAAATTGAAGCAATTACACAAAAATCTTCCTGTGATTGGGAGAAAGTGTATTTCTTAAACAGATTATTTAGAGAGAGAGAGATGTAAAGCCATTCATTCATTCAATGCATTTGTTGAAGGATTTTTAGGTATAATATTGTGCTACATCCAAAATAAGGAAGATGTTCCCCTGTCTCCCTAAACAACTGTAACAGTGCAATTCGATGGCCTTACCCAAACACCTTAATTTAGTCTTGGCCTAATTGCACATACAGAATCTTCATTTGATTCAAAAAAAGCTAAGCCTCAATTTACTAGAGTTTTGGTAATTAGTAAATTAGGTATTGAGGGATATGAATATTTTACATTAAAGTGTATATATTTATAAAAGCAGTGTTGGTGGTAAAGTCACGAGTGACTCTTCCTTCCTTTTATGGATATTTTCCCAAATAGGAGGAAATAAATCTTGAAATATTCTTTATTGTTGCATGCATTTCATGAGCATCAACAAAACTGTTCTTCATTAGACACAGAATTGATTTGGTTTACTTTATCATTACAGTCACTTCAAAGGCTGAGACTCTAGTGTGGCTTAAAAAGTAAATCCATTCCAACTTACAATGGTGGTTGATAGGTATAGGTTGGATGATGGTCAGCCAGTCTTTAGGGGTATAAATTCAGTAAGATGTTTAATTTCTCCAAGCTCTGTCTTTATTTTCCATAAAATGAGCTAACATTGCTTACTTTGCTGAGTTGGTAGGAGGATTGGAGAAACCCGGCTGTGTAGATAGGCAGTATAGAGCCTGGTACAGCAGAGGCCCTGATCTCATCACCGCACTTTAAAGTATTTCTACCCTCTCCCAGCTTTGATCCTCTTCCAGTTCTGCCCCTTCTTACAGAACAAGTTTTCTCTTGTTAGGTCAGTTTCTAAACCAGGAGCAATTTTTGTTCTTCAGGTGGTATCTGGTGATTCCAGGGGATTGTTTTCTAACAACCTTTGGTGTATGTGGATGCCATAGCATTTGGTAGCCAGAGACCATTGATGCTGTTAAACCTTCTGCACTGCATAGGAAAGTATTCTTTTCCCCTAACAAGAAAGACTTATCTAGCACAAAATGTCAGTAATTCAGAGGCTGGGAAGCCTTGCTTTGGATCATGCCTGGGTTCCCAAGACTCTGGAATGTTCTCCCCAAACAGCTCATTTCCAGGATCTCTAATATTCACATGTGGGCCCAACGAGTGGATAATTGGGAGAGATGTGATCAAAACTGGGTGTGTGGCATGGGGTGTCCATGTGCTTGTGTGAGGTTCCTCTCAAATGCCTTGAGTTGAGAAGGGAAACGGCTGTTGGGTCAGCTCTCTCTTACCACCGTGTTTCACTGTGGAACTTGGAAGACTGAAGATTCTGGGATCCAGCCTTCCAAGTTGTTGTGGAAGGTACATTTGTCAAGTTTGGAGAATGAAACATTTTATTTAACAGCATGTAACCTTGATTTATAATAGTAAGTGTTTATATATATGGTATACAGTAGCCTCTACAACTGAGGTTACTCAGTTCCAAGAGCTCAGCTTTGTCTAAGGCAGATGATGCATAAATAGCTCTGTAGCTCATGTGCTGAGGCTCAGGGTGGGTTGTTTCAGTTGCTAGTTTGTTCAACAATTTGCGATATTTTTTGAAGTTATATAACATTTATGGTGAAGAGTCTCATAGCAACATCTCTTTCTGAGGGCTTTACCTTTGGCTCAGTCTTGGGCCTCTGACAGATGTGTTAGCATCAGTTCACCTAAGCAGAAAACTTCAGGATATCTTCCAGGGAACTGAAAACTGATGTTCAGAATCAGTCTGTGAATGAGTGGTTTGGAACACAAACATTGCTATTGGATAAGCATTTGTCACCAAAGAGAAAGGCAGTATATGTGCGGTGAGTGGAGGGAGAGAGGAGACGAAACACCTGCTCGTTGCTTGGGTTCCTAATGGCTTTTCAGGTCCTGGAAAGATCTTTGGGTTCCATTAAGTATCTCAGTTCCTTCCAAAAATTTCTCCTGTTTGCTTAAGCTGGATTGAGTTGATTTCTGTTTCATGTTGCCACAAGGACTTTGATTAAGAGTTCGTCTTGCATCTCTGTCTTCTGGTGATGTGCCTCGGATCTTGGTGCCTTCTTTGCATGGAGGCCAGGTTTTGCTCTCCCAGTGCACTGACAGTGCGGTGTATGGAGCCCAGGGCTGGATGTCATGTTTTTCTGCCAGCAGGACCCCTTTGTCATTGCTTAAAACAAGGGCCTGACCCCAGGAGCTGTCCAACAGTGAATAGATAGGTAACATTTTCTACCTCATACCCTTCGATTTGCAAGAAGCATGATAATTCAGGCCATGTTCTACCATAAGATGTGTTCTCTTCCTTAGAAACTTGCATTTTAAAACTGTGTCTATACGCTTCCAAACATCTGGTTAAAACTCCTCAAATAAATAGATAATTGCATCGCGGGAATTCATGAATAATAAATAGAAAATAATTTCACCCAGACATGTGCATCTTATTAGATTGTCATCTTGAATACATGTCACTGCAGACCAAGTGGAAGCAGAACATCCAATGACTGTTAAGATGCTGGCACGAAGGCCAACCTCAGACGACACAAGGAGCGTTGTGTTGCTACTGATAAGGAAACTGACTCTGCTGATGACAAAGATGGAGTTTAAATTTAGGACTCTCTGCTTCATAAGTTTGAGGACAGTTGTAAGTACTGAAGCTGGTAAATACAGAAACCGGTGGCCAATGTTGTGCAGTGCGATACGCTGCTGCTTGTGCCATCTGTATCCACAGGCGAGAGTCACTTCAAGTCCTGGTTGTACTGCTTTTGATTCAGCTTGCTACTAATGCACCTGAAGTCAGCGTGCATGGTGACTCACATACTTGTGTTCCTGTCTCCCAGCTGGGAGCGCCTGATAGAGTTTTTGGCTCCTGGCTTTCTCCTGGCCCAGACCTGGTTTTTGTGGCTGCTGGGGGAGGCAAAACAGCCTTTTCTTGTCATCTCTCTGTCCTTCTCAGTCACTCTGCTTTTCAAATAAATGAGTATATAAAAAGAATTAAAAATTGATCAGCGATTTCTTGTGGAAAAGAACTGGTGGGAATGCTATTATTTAAATTCGTTTGTGTCATGCAAAAAAAAATTCTGGGAAATCACTTAGGTATTTTGTTATATTGCTTAACAAATATGACCTACAGCCTCATCAGAGGGGTTAATTTTGTTTTCTTCTCGTTTGCTTACTTGAGGTTTCAAGCTATCTTCAGTGAGATTCTGTGGATTCATCAATTTAGCCAAATGTCTGCTAATGACAAAAAAAATCAAAGTGGCTTCTAGATGTAATATAGATATTAATTGGTTGCATTGTGCTTACTCCTCCTTCTATCTTTGCTAGTATTCTCTTAGTTTCCTTCCCTCATTTTGTTCGTTTTTCCCTTCTCATCTTTATCTTAGCTGTTTACTCAGTGTCCATCAGTTTGTTGAAATGGCTTTGTTGAAGTTTATTTTACATATTGACATCCTAAACAAAAAGCAAATAAATTCCAAAAGTTAATTCATTAATTCTTAACTAATTTATGTCTTTCTAGGCTTAGCCTGACAACATTCTTAAATTTAAAACTGAATGTATTCACAAGTCCATTTATAAAAATAGATATTTAGAGTAAGCTTGTAATTACATGTGGATTGCTAAGCCAATAATTTTATGATTTAATTTTGTTCTCCAGGTTTTTAGTCTACAGGAATATCTAGTTTCACATGAAGTAGCTATAGGTATTGAGTACCTGGCTTTTCTTTTAAAAATTCACTTTATCAGGTGTTAATCATAACTAGCAAAATTTAAACTCTTACCAATTCTGCCAATTTCAGGGGAAAAATAAAGTGTTAATTAATGAATTGCCTCCACTGTAGGAAAAAAAATGATGAATCTTTTCACCACTTAGCAGTGTAGGGATGCTCCAAATATACTCTGCTTTTTCCCCTTGGAGTTATTTATTGGCTGGGGGTAGGGTAGACAAAATTTCTTTTGAAGTTAAACATCTTGCTTGGATGAGCAGCTATGTTGCATCAAATCAAAGTAATAAAAAGACAAAATGCTTTATTAAATCTTCTTTATCACTATATTGTGCTCCAATTGGACGATCTAATTAAATACACAGTTGAGCCTCTTTTCATCTGAAGAGGAGTGCACAGACTTTCATTATTAAAAAGGTTTGCACAGAAACGAATACAGTGCTGTCTTGCTTCCAAGTGTCTTTGTGGTGCCTCCTTCCTGTTTTGCTCTAATTGTTATTGATGTCTTGGCTGCCACTTCATGGCTTGATACTAATTAGTTTTTTGATCTTCAAAGTATCTGTAAAGCACTAATATGATTAATATTCATAATACCATTCTGAGGTAGGCACCGGAACAGTCAATATTCTTTTTGAGGACGTGAAAATAAAATAAAAGAATTTAAAATTGCATTTATTTTCATGCTGTTGAACACTTTGCCTTCTGATTCTGAGTTTCCACATATCCAAGTTGGCACTTCACCTCTACACCCCTCTCAGATGCTGCCAATTCATTCTTCATAACAAGAGACTTCTTGAATCATCAGCATCAGTGTCAAGATCATTATCAGAAAATTGTAAAAATCTTAAGCAGAATCTGACTGGTGGTTGGATTCTTGGGTTCTTTCTAGCTCCTCTTAATTTAATAAGCATCCCCAAGGTATTAAATCATGTTTTCAATACATTCTTGAATAAAGTCAATGTTATGTAGAACTCCATTTTGACTGGACCACATTAGGGGTCACAAACTAGCCGCTTCTTACAGATCTCTACTGGCCAGCCAGCTGGTTTTACATATATATATGTATATATATGTATGTATATATATACTTTTAAAGTTTGCAGTTCTTGTGATGTTATCTGTGTTACTTCATGCATCATAAACCCTGCCACCTTCTGTTGCATTACAGAGGATTCATTCTGCATAATTTATGTTACCTGCTTCACTGATGAAGGCATTTGAGTTTCCTGAACTAAACAGAGAAGGAAAGGATTATCTTGTTTCCCCCAAACCATGTCAAATTTGGTAAGTTTGCAACATTGGAAAATTATTGAATGTTTTCGACATTATTTCATCCTTGACACAAAAATGATTCTTCTCCTTTTATTTGTCAAATTCTTATTCCTTTATTGCTTTTAGCATTCTCTGGGGAATGTAATCTGATAAAGGAATCTATGCTGAACTGAAAATGAATGTACCAACTGAAAAGTTAGAAGAGGATGGCAACTATGCCTTGCACTCTGGCACCTGCAAACTCTAGAGCTTTTGGAGAGGGCATAACTTTGGGAGCATAACTGAAGTCTCAACACACAAATGATGTAGCTGTGGTTGTTGGCCTTCATGTTTCTTTAGGTTAACATAGAGTTGACTTATGTTTTCACTCTTCAGCTCAGATTTCTACAAAATTGGAAGAAACCAAGTTAAAGTTTAAAAAGGGAAGCTCTAAAACATGTTTATTTATACTTAGATTTCACCTCTCCCTAGCATATTTTGGAGTGGAAAGCAGAGGAAGCTGGGCAGACCCTCAAACATTTTAGTTTCCATTGTGAATTGGATGCTGACCAGCCCAACTCTAGCAGTTTCAGATGCATACAGATTAGTGGATGTCTCAGATGGAAGAGCTGGGAGGGAAATGGCACCTGTGGATGAGAAATGTGCATGATTCTATTCTTGGTCTATTTCAGAATGGAGCCCAGGTCTGAGATGAAAGCACGAAGTCACATCCTCACTGTGTCTCTGCACTTGCTCCCTTGGTATCTGCACTTTTCACCACCCCTAGCTGGGCTGTGGTTAAGTCAGTATATGCCCTCAGAGGCCCATGCAGAGCAAAAACAAGTCATTTCCTGGGACACGTGCATCTCAGTTAATTCCTTTGGCCTTCAAGTTTTAATTTTTACAGGTTTCCAGCTTTAGTTTAGCAGTAATTTGTGATCAAGGTTAAATTAAAGTTTATTTTATTTTCAATGACATTTTCACAACTAATTTGAACTTAGGTCTCTCGTTGGAGAAATATTTACAAAGAAATAACATCAAATTGCATGGTATAAATGCCATGCCATTCAACTATGTAAATAGCAGCCAAGATGTTTAATTGAAAATAAAACACTGGTAAAATGTAAACATCATTTTTGTTCCAGTTGATCTGAGTGCAGACTTCAATGGCACAAATGAATGCAGTAACTGATGGTAGAAGTTAGAGTTTGTAACAGGCTCCAATAACTCTCTTGTGTCTGGAAACTCTTTCACTCATTGCTATACTCCCCGATGCTGTTCAGTCCACTTTCAAAGCACACTCATTCTTTGTTTTTAAGATCGACTCTCTGCTATTCCCTATACTGGCACTTAAACACACATCTGAGCATGTCGTCTGAGATTTGCCTTCTCCATGCATTGAGCTATTTCTTGGCTGTAAATCAGATGTCTCTGGGGGCTTATGTAGTGGGTCAACAGGCTGGTCCTTTGCCTTATTGCACCAGCATCCCATAGGGGCACTGGTTCATATCCCGGAAGCTCCACTTCTAATCCAACTCACTGCTCCTGGCTTGGGAAGACAGCAAAGGGTGGTTCATTCATTGGATCCCTGTACCCACTTAGAAGACCTGGAAGAAACTTCTGACTCCTGGCTTCAGACTTGTGCGGCTCTGGCCAATGAGCTCATTTGGGGGAATGAACCAATGAATGGAAGATCTGTCTCTCTCTCTCCTTCTTTCTCTCTGTAAATTTGACTTCCGAGTAAAATAAGTAAATCTTTAAAAAAATTGTATGTCTTTGTATATTGCTTCGTTCTCTTAGGCCAGCAGTTCAAGACATCAAAGAGGTCAGGGAGAACATCCATCTCATCTGGGCCCCTGTTTCAGGCAAAGGAAAACAGCTGGAAGAAAAAAATATTACAGCAGTTACAGTAAGATATGGATAAAATGAAAACCATTTCTTCTTTTTAAAAGGCTTATTGATTTTTTATTGGAAGGGTTGCTTCAAAAGAGAAGAGACAGAAAGATCTTCCCTCTCCTTGTTCACTTTCCAAATGGCTGAGCTGATCCGAAGCCAGGAGCCAGGAGCCGTTGGTGAAGGGTCCCAAGACATTGGGTCATCCTCTGGTTTGCTAGGTCATAAATAAGAAGTTGGGTCAAGCTGGGGCATGAAGCAGCATCCATATGGGATGCTGATACTTGGAGGTGGAGGATTAGTCAGTTAAGGCAATGCACTGGGCCCAGTAAAGTAATTTCTATAGTAACAGTGCACCTGACCAGATTATGTTGATCTGTCCATGTACTGAATCTGTCATATCTTAGGTTTCCACATCTACAGCTTCAATCATGGACTGAAACCACTTGAAACAAAGAAACTGTGCCCATGTGTAACATGTACAGTCTTGTCATTATTCTCCAAATAAAACAGTGTAACAATAATTCGCACAGTATTTTATGCTATTGTGTAAAACAAGTAATCTAGAGATGATTTAAAGTACATGGGAGGGTGGGTGTAGGTTATGGATGAATTCAGGTTCTATGTCATTTTATGAGGGACTGGAGATTCTATGGATTTTGATATCTGCAGAGAGTGCTGGAACTAATTTTCAATGGAGAGGGTCAGCTCTTGGTGGAGCTCTGTAATATATGGAGTGACCTCAGCACCCCAGATAAAATCTCACAGATCGGAACTTGATACACTTCATATTAGAGAAAACAGACACCCTTGGTTATGGGATATGGAATGTATAATTACCTTGAGGGCAATTTTCTAAAAATATTTACTTTAGGGGAGGGGTCCATTATTTCAGATTTATGGGATATAATTTTGGGGGGAAAAATTGTAGCACAGGTGGAGAGTTATTGTAATGATCCCAACTAATTACATAATTTATCTTTAAATTATGTTGACATGAGCACTTTTCTTACCTTTCTTTAAAATCCTTAACCAGGGGCTGGCATGGTGGTGCAGTAAGCTAATACTTTGCTTTGTGGTGCCAGCATCCCATATGGATCCCAGTTTGTGTCCTGGCTGCTCCTCTTCCAAACTTGCTCTCTTCTTGTGGGCTGGAAAAGCAGTGGAGGATGGCCAAAGTTTTTGATATCCTGAACTCACATGAAGACCTGGAGGAAGCTCTTGGCTTCTGGTTTTGGATTGGCTCAGTGAACCAGTGGATGGAAGAACTTTCCTATCTGTCCTCTTTCTGTAATATTTGTCTTTCATAAAAAAATAAATAAATCTTAAAAAAAAATCTCTAGCCAGGAGTGGGAATTGGTGTTGTAGCACAGTGACATAAGTTGCTGCTTGCAACAACACGTCCCATATGAATGTTCATTTGAGTCCTTGCTGCTTCTTTTCCAACCAAAATCCCTAACACTACATTGCCTGGGAAAGCAGCAGAAGATGATGGTCCAAGTGTTTGAGCCCTTGCTGCCTGTGTGGGAGACCTGGCTCAAGTTCCAGGTTTCTGGTCCAGCCTAGCCTCAGTAGTTACAACCATTTGGGGAGTGAATCTGCAGATGGAAAGAATCTCTTTCTCTCTCTCTCTCCCTCTCTCTCTCCTCTTTCCATGTGACTGCCTTTGAAATAAATAAATCTTTAAAAACCACAAATTGTAACCATAGCAGCAAAGTATTGTGACTCACACAGTTAAGCTGCTATTTGGGAAGGCTGTAATTTCATACTGGGGTTGCCTAAGATTGACACCTGCCTGTTTTTCCAATCCAGATTCTGGCTAATGGGCTTGTAGTCAGTAGGTGATGGTCTATGTTTTTGGTTCCTTGTCACCCATGTGGGAGAAATGGATTAAGACCCAGGCTTCTGGCATTGGCCTGATTCAGTTTTTGCTGTTGCAGGCACTGGAGAGTGAACCAGTCAATGAAGGACCCCTGTTTCCCTACTCTATCCCAGTCACTCTGTCTTTCAAACAAACAAACAAACAAACAAATAGAAATTTTAAAAAGTTATAGCCAGAAAAGAAGTATACTTTATTAAAGAGCATAGATCTGGGCCCTGTGCAATAGCCTAGTGGCTAAAGTCCTCGCCTTGAATGTGCCGGATCCCATATGGGTGCCAGTTCTAATCCTGGCAGCCCTGCTTCCCATCCAGCTCCCTGTTTGCACCTGGGAAATCAGTAGAGGATGGCCCAAAGTCTTGGGTTCCTGCACCTGCATGGGAGACGTGGAAGAAGCTTCAGACTCCTGGCTTCAGATCGGCTCAGTTCTGACTGTTGCAGTCGCTTGGGAAGTTAATCATCAGATGGAAGATCTACCTTTCTATCTTTCCTCCTCTATGTGTATCTGACTTTTCAATAAATAAATCATTAGGAAAAAAGAGCATAGATATGGAACCAGATACCTTAAAGTGGTTATGAAACTTCAGCAAGTTACTTAAATTCATTTCTCAGCTTTCTCACTGGTTAAACCAGTGTAAGAATAAGATCTAATTCATTAGGCTGTTGTAAGGATGAAATGAGGTGAAGTGGTGAGAATAATTTCTAGTATGAATGTAATAATTACTCATTTAATTAATATGTAGTTATTAAGGATATTGTTATTTAATATGTACTATTATACTTTACTTTCTATTTTATTATATTGTCTTTGTGGGAAACATTTTTTTAAAGATTTGTTTTATTTTTATTGGAAAGTCAGATCTACAGAGAGGAGGAGAGACAAAGAAGATCTCCCATCCATTGAATCACTCCCCAAGTGGCTGCAATGGCTGGAGCTGAGCCGATTAAAAAACCAGGAGACCGGATGGGAAGTGAGGTTGCTGGTATTAGAACCGGCACACATAAGGGATCACAATACATGTAAGGTGAGGACTTTAGTAGCTAGGCTACCATGCTGGGCTCAGAAACATTGCTTTAAGAAAACAAATCCGACAGTAAGTTCTCACTGCTTCTTTCCCACAGTGAGTCTCATTTTTAAAGGTGTTATCATCTTCCAAAAATATGCTAAGATCTGGCAAAATTCTTAATATAAACTCAATTTCCCTAGTGGAGGGGAGCATCTTCACTTCAATAAGCCAATATACAATAAAATGTTGTATTGAGCTTTTAAAGAGTTGACTTTTGTTTTACTAAAATGGTAAAAACATCAGAGTAGTCTCATGTTCAATTGTATTTTTTCTATCATTTGTTAAATGTTAATGTGCAAATAATGCTTTTATGCTTTGTGTCCTATACAAATAACAAGCTAATCTAACAAGATTCACCTGATGTGAAAAACGATAAAGAATTGTATCAAGATTATCAAACATGGGAATATAATTGGAAGATATACTTTTTGGTTGAGGAATGATAGATCTCAGGGTAGGTTAATTTTTCGCTTTGCCATGTCCCTCTTTGATTGGAGTTAGGCAGAATCCAGGAACCACTGTGTTATAGCACTTGCTGCAGTGATCATCTTGGTGTGAGGGACACCTATTTTTCTAAAAAATAATATTTATTTGGCTTTTAATGCTTGTTATATAGGTGATGGGATTGCAGACCCATGTGGGATTTTTGCATCCTACACACAGCATTTAATTTTTGAAGCTCTAAATGAATTTTTCCCCAGAAATAGAACACTATTTTTCCTGTCTCCTGTTCCTTACTGAAGCAAAAAGAAGGAATAAAAAAAAAAAAAAAAAACAAAAAAAAACCAAGAAAATTTTGTTTCAAAGGCTTTTGTAAAAATGAAAACAAGTGTGTGTGTGTGTGTGTGTGTGTGTGTGTGTGAGAGAGAGAGAGAGAGAGAGAGAGAGAGAGAGAGAGAGAAGAGAGAGGTTTCATTATCTATTTTCACTTTTTGTTAGTTTCTGATCCCGTTTTGGGAAAGCCTTTCTGTTTAGCTCTCTGGGGAGTTACACAACTGGCTAAGGGCGCATTCTTTGTCACCTGCCTTTTCATGAGGCACCTGTGTGGTTTGAATTGGGGCAATGAACCACCATCTTTAGGATTCAAAGTTTTGAGCAAATATTCAGGCAAGGAATTGATGGAGGGTGCGTTAATGACAGCAGTGGCCACAGTGGAATTTCTGTGGTTGCCCAGCTTATGTGATCCTAGGCTCCTGAGCATTTTCCCAGTCTGTTTCCACCAATTCTTCAAGCCTCTGTGGACCTTATTTAATACTCTCCCACCCTTTTTTTTCCTTTCATGATAAAGTACGTTTCTATTTCTTGTAACAAGAACTTTCGTTAACGTAACACATTTCGAAGCCCATGAATAAATACATACCAGCATCTTACATTGAATTTTCACCGCAGTCAATGGTAATCAGAGCAGCTTACCCTTTAAAAAAAATGTTTATTTGAAGCTACTAGCTAACATGAAATGAATCAGTTATATGCTTCTGTAGGCACACAAATGTGCTTAAATGGCTTTTGGTTTGTAGTCGAATCAGCTGGCATCCACTATAACTTGGTCTGTATCTCAGCCTTCGCTGATCTCTTGGAATGAGAAATTTGATATTATTGGAGTGAGCCACACTAATGTCTTGGGAAGGTGGGAGAAGGTAAATTAACAGATGTGTAATTGGCTTCAATATTGTGTTTTTCAAAAGTGAAATGTCTGTAGTGTTATTAGCTGAGATACTGTAGATAGTTCTACATGTCAGGAACAATTAACACATGTCCTGTGGGTCTGATTACCAACGTTAAGGAAGTTCTGCTCCATATAAGCCCCAAAGCAAAGCCTCCAGGAAAGTTAAAGGTCCCTGTTCCACTATTAAAAGGGAAAGTAATGTGCCCATTTTGATTGGCTATAAACTTTGACTCATGGGACTTTGTTCTCAAAGGTGAAAACAAACATTAGTAGAGACAAGTTGTTTTCCTTGAAAATTCTTAAACCTTTAGTTAAAAACATTTATTAGAAGATTTCTTAAAATTAAGCCAATATTACCCACGGCTAACACAGGAGAAGAACAGTTAAAAAAACCAAAGCGAAGAGTTTGTTTAAAATATAGCACCAAAGAAATTCTGTATGTTTTGGCTATTGCCCAGAAGAGTGATAAATTTGATATTTGATATGTGAGACTGTGGTAGGCATTGCATGAGAACTTGTAATCATGAAAAAACTCAGGAGTGATTTAAAGTGAATTTATGAGACATTCTGATTATTATGTATCATAGATACTTGAAATACAAAAATAATTAGGTGAGAATCACACAAACACAGTGAATCAAATGTATTAGTAGAAATGTGTGGTAATATTCAGAGTCTCCAATAGATGTGAGTAGAAAGAAAATGGAGTTGGATCATAAACACGCCCTGCAGCTCCCAGCGAATTTACCAACTGCACAACTAACCTGGGACCAGTTGGCTCAAGCGCAAAGTGAGAAACATGGAATCTAAGAATTCAAGCTTCCTTTTAGCTCTGAAATCCTGTAGTCCTAAATTTAATTTTTCCATAAGATCAATCTTTCGTGGAGGTGTTTGATTATGTTTTTCTCTTTTTCAGGATGAAGGAGAAAAGGAACAGAAACAAATCAGATGCCAAAGCAGAATGAATAGCCCAAAGTGCTTGGCTCTGAATGGGTCTGTGAAGGCAGCAATCTAACTCATGTTCTTGTAGTCCAAAAGTGACAGGTGGGAGGCATTATTCCTCCAGCAACCATCAAGACAAGAAGTGAGTCTGCTTCTACAGTGGAAAAATTCTGGTGTCAAAACAGAGCGCTGTGCTAGATGGGCGATTTCTGCGTTGTTCACAAACACTCCGTGGCTTTGAACGAACAGCCTTGGCTTCTGTGAGCCTGGTGTTATGGAAGGAGGGGGAAGCCACCAAACGACCAACATCCTTTGGGACTCTTACATTCTTTGATTCAAAGAAACCATGTTTTGGGTACAATGATTCGCTTTTTCTGGTAATCTGACGTTCAGTTTTCCTTATTTAACTTGCAATGCTGTCATTCCAAAGGGCTTCTTAGAGATAGCTCCAAAATTTGGATTCTGTTTCCCATTTTAAACAACCATAGGCAAATTTTTGGAGTTTTGCTTGGGGGGGAAAAGAAAAAAGCTAAACATATGATTAGGCAAACTGTAAAGTTGTAGGAAGATAGAGAGATTAGACATTTTTTTTTCTAGCAAAGGCATTTAAGTGGTAAGAGGAGAGTGAAAGAAGAAAAAAAAAAGCACGAAGAAAGAAGTGGGGGAGGAAGAGGAAATAGAAGTAGTGCAGCCCCTCCTGGCCTGCAGGTCTTTGAAGTAAGGCCAGACTGCAGCAGAGGATTGTGGGAAATGAGGTCAAGAGAAAAAAACAGCTGGAGGCCCTTTGTTCAGAGGTTAATGGTTATGTGTCAGAAGCTCTTTATCAGAGGAAAATACCCTGGGCAGTTCTAGATACTTTTTAGAGGAACAAACTAATTTTGTGGAAATTTCCTAAAGTTTCTATGAGAGAAGAGTTCTTCAATTTATAACCTAAATGTAAATGTAATGTATTTAAATAAACACATGCAGATATGATACATGTATAGTAATCAGAAGATCTGTTTTAATTAGAAATGGCAACACACTGTGGAAGAGGTCTGGTGTTTCATATTTTCAAAACAAGGGTTGGGTGAATGAAGCGCCGATAGTGATCTGAGGTGCCTTTTCATTGCTCACCAGCATCTGTGCTGTTTCCACAAGTTCAGCAAATTAATAGCCTTGTAAATTAAAAATAAGGACAATGATCTTTGCTCTTCTAAGACAGTCTGGTTCCTGAGGGATTCCAGCCAAAGGTCAAGGCTAAGTAAATGTGAGTTTGCTAAAGCAAAATCTATTTTTTTTTTCAGATACCTTGGTGAGTGAGTGTGTAAAATGAGCAGTTTGCTACAGAAACATTAGGAAAGTTTGCAGAAGGTATAGGAGGCAGGAGCTCCAGTGCTATTTCCTCCAGTTATCCGAAATGGTTTTTTTTTTTTTTTTTTTTTTTTTTTGAGAAAACAAACATCTTCTCTTACTCTGTGTGTGACATCAATGAGGTGGAGTTTTGGTTTGTGTGGTTCCTGTCAAACCTGAGAGCTCACAGGAGACCTCCATCTCTGCCTGGTTAATTTATCAGGCCCTTTGAAAGCAAGGCACATATAATCCATACATTTCTCCCATCTGTAGCAGTTGATGACACTCCTCACGTCCGTTTCTGAAACTTTGGTTCTGTGCCGCTCGGAATCCTAATCACCAATGACAAACATAATGCAGAATGATCAAGTCATAACTGATTGTAAAGTGTTTGCTTGAAAGTTAAGACTGGAGGATCTGAATAAGAAGTAGCAGGATCCTTGCTCTGATCTTCTCTGACGTTTCCCAAACCCACAAGGCACGGGGCAAGGTGTGGAGTTGAAGCGTAAACTGTTCCATAACTCCTGGCAGTTACTGAGAGCAGTGGTGAGTTGGGTTTCACAGGCAAGGAAAGGAATACACAAATATGCTATGCAACCAATATTTGGTTTGGTATTCTTTATTTTCAGTTAGCTAATCAAAATTAATTACCTGAAGAGAATATTTAGAAGTACAGATGTAACAAATAATCCTATAATAAAAAAATGATAACATGTAAATTTCTTTTGTTTGATGTAGTTTTAAAACATTCTCATTCTTTTAGACTCTTCCAGTATGGTTATTGTATGACTATTGATTTAAAATAATTTTAAGATTATGAAAATGTTTAGAGGCTTGCTTAATCCCTGAGAAAGGATTCCATTACCTCCTTTCTTAATTGGTCAGAATTTCAAGTAGAATGTATTTTTTAAAAAATACATGTGATGTCAAGCAAACTGCGTGTTTCTAATAGGATGGATGGTTAGTTGTCTTTGTCTAACCAAGCATCATTCTGTAAAAATTCAGGTAAAGTAATGCTAAACTTAGTAATAGCTGCGGGTACCTTGAGCACCTCTCAAATCAATAATGACAGAGGTAGCCTGATAGCAATTTATGAACCACAGTCCTCCTGGGAAACATACTTCAAACCATAACTTCATCTAAACTGTTTATCGGTTAAACTTGCTCAAATGTATGACGTGTCAAAAAGTTTCTTTGACATTAGGCTTGTTATTGTCTTGTGATTTATGTACCCAAGCAAAATGTAGTAAATAAAGATTGGTGGTTTGGTATTTTAAGGAAATGATTAGAAACATTTGCCAATGCTATTAATTTTATACAGTTTTTTTTTCTCTTTCCAAATTAATTAAAAAAAAAAGTGTTTTCGACCAGTGAATGACCTCACAGTGATGGAGCTCCTAAATGGCCATGATGGTAAGCAGAAAACCTGATGAACAGAAAACCTTGATGAACATTCAGAAACCTATACTAAAAGTGTAATGGTCACATATGAAACATTTGTCTTTCTCCTTGAGTTTCCCAGACCTGGCAGTTCACAGCACTAAATGTCCTTTTAATATGGGAGGCATATTTACGGTGGTAGATCTAACTCAGAGTTGGTTTTTGTGGAAACTTCGTCTTGAAAAACGAAAACTTCTGTTCTCTTGAAATGTTTCCTTAAAATAAAATTCTTGGGTTGGACAAAGCATTTTTATCGGTTTAGGAATAGAAATAGCCATGTTTTAGATTTTTTGATGAAAGAATATTATAGACATGCAAAATATGCCAAAAGTGAACTGTAAGACAAATCCCTTGAACAAGATTTTATTTATATATTTGGTACAAGCTTTTACAGTTTATCATAACTTGAGGCTTTTCATTCCTCTAATTATTTAATCAGATTTACGCATTAAGCAGCTCTAGACAAAATGTGTGTTAAAATCCTAAATGTATCATTGTAAAAGATGATCATGTATTCCAAAGGATTGTATTGTGAGTTTTTAAATTTATAAATTTAAATAAAAAAACTGGTATAAGTGAAATTTACTTTCACCTGGAAGGGGAAAAGAAATCTAATGGAGATAGACAGGTTTTAGTGCTCAAATGAAGACCGTTTCTGTTTCCAATCTATCTTTTTCTGAGTACTTAACTACCAAGTTGATGAGGCACTATAAAAAAAAGTCATAGACATAAAAGGACAAATGAGTACACAGATATCTCTACCAGCATTGTTAACTTGTTAGTGAATCTGTTTCCTTGAAAACAGGATATAGTGAATCTGTGCATATTTAATGGAAAGTGGCTGCATTTACTGGAGAATTAGGAATAAACATTCGCCATGGAGTCGGAAGGTCTGATCTGCTCTCCTTCAAAGAAAGCCTGTTTCCGAGGCTGGCCAATATTCCTATGGAGCGAGCTATTGATAAGCTATCGGATTCCTCTCCGGAATCAGCTGGTCAGGAAGGATGCGGGAAAGGGGGAGAAGGGAGAGCGGCTCTGATAGTGTCTCTGATCACCAAGGTAGGAGGGGTAGAGATTTGAGAAAGGAAGAGTAAGAGTGAAAACATAGGAAAGATAGAGGGTGGAGGTGGTTATGGGAAATGCAGAGGAAGAAATCAAAGAGAAACAAAGCAAAACAAAGCATGGAGGCGATAGCTTGATTAAAAAAAAAAAAAAAAAAGGAAAGCATCATTGTCGTTGGCATGGCATTGCAGGTCTCCAGGCACTGCAGAATGGAGATTCCTCACCGGAACTTCACCAACTTTCTAAGACCCCCAGAAGCTGACTTCCTCTGGATAATTACGCAAGTAACCATTACATTCCTTGGCACTTTACATGCAAAGAATTGTACACATTTTTCCTTATTTAGAATGTTTTCTGTTTGTTTTTGGAGGGAACTGGATATTCAGTGATGTATTTAGTGTTAAGTCTTTTCTCTTACAACCAAGCTCCCTCTTTTTGCTTCTTTCTGTAGCTCTTCATTGACAATGCGGCCCGTATGGGCCTTGGCAGGATCTTCTAATCCAGATAGCTGGAAGATTTGAGAAGACATATCACAGCTGAAATAGAACCTTTATTCTTTAAGGAATGTGTACTCAGAAGAGCAAGGAAATGTATGGAAGGCCTTGGCTTACCCTGAGTGCTTCATGTGCCCATTTGGGACTCTGGCAAGAGGCCGAGGATTGGTCTTAGAGGCAGGGGTCAGGCACGGTGAGGGATGGGCTCGAGTGTTCTTTAGCTTTTTCTTTCAGTCACATGTGAGAAATAATTTCTCAGCACTCATGCATATTATTAACAAGGAGGTGGGATGTGATTTTGTTTTCCCCGTGGCTGAGCATAACATAGAACAGTCAAACCTTATCTTGGATGGTTTAAATGAATACACGGGAAGGGAAAAGGTGAGATGGTAAGTCTTTCACAGAAGTTTCTATTCCTACACTCCATTTTTAAAAACATCTACATGTTTTTATCAGAAAATCATATGTACAGAGAGAAGGAGAGACAGAGAGAAAGATCTTCCATCTGCTGATTCACTCCCCAATTGGTTGCCAATGGTTGAAGCTAAGCCAATCCAAAACCAGGAGCCAGGAGCTTCTTCTGGGTCTCCCGCATGGGTGCAGAGTCCCAAGGCTTTGGGCTGTCCTCTACTGCTTTCCTAGGCCACAGAGAGCTGGATAGAAAGTGGGGCAGCTTGCATACAAACTGGTGCCCATATGGGATCCCGGTTCATGCAAGGTGAGGTTTTTAGCCACTAGGCTTTTGAGCTGGGCCCATGACATGCTTTATTCTTTCTAAAAAAAAGTTACGTAAAGGAACAAATTTCTTCTATATCACAACAGATTTAGGAGCTCAGTGATACTTCCTTCCCTACCTTCCTTCCTGCCTGCATTCCCCACCCATCCATCCTCTTCCTTCCTCCCTGCCTGCCTTTATTTTGTTTTTTTTCTAATTTTTATAATGGTATACTTTTAGGTTCACTTTGCAATCTCTGGCTTAACACTCCATTAGGTAAAGAATTCAATAAAGAGTAAGCAGAAAATAACAAACCTAAAAAAAAAAAAAGCAATCAAGAGAAGCAGGAGACTGGCAGTTGCTGAGGACCTACAGTCTATTCTAGGGCTCAGTTCCTCAGCTCCTTATATTGACCAAGGTCCCTTAACCAACAATTTTAATAATGTTGCTTTTACTAAGGTTCAGATCAAGCTACTAACCTCACTGATTACAAAAGTCAAAGACATTTTTATTTTCCTTGGAGCAGTGAATGAGTTATTTAAGAGCCACCAATCCTGCCCCTAGGGTAAGTCCTTCCTAGGAATCCCTGAGATTCCTCTGGAAAGCCTTCTTTGCCTATCTTTACATATATTTATATATATATTCAAGCAAATAATGGCAACTCGCTATCTTTAAAAGCTCTTGGTCTCCATGTCAGAAAATCAATAATTTTTAAGAAAGGAATCTTAGCATTATTTATCAATGAGCTCTCTGCTGGAATCAACCTTAGTTTATAGGCTAGGACTTCCATGTTTGAAATATAGCATGAATAATTTTTCTCTAAAGTTCTTGAAAGCTTAGGAGTGAGGTTTCTTGATCTGTTACTCCCTCAATGTCTTCTCTCACTCTCTTTAGAAGCAGTGGGCAGTATTGGGCTACACAACCAGCTTTCACTAGTGCCTGGTGGAACCTTAATTCCTGCCTGTCAGCACATCCCTAGTCCACTCTCAGAGTTTGGATAAGGACTGGATAAGCTTTTGAACTTCTGGGTACTTTTCCAAATGAAATCCAACCTCTAGACCTTTGGGGAGTTTACCCAGCCTTCCTCACTATCCCAAGACGAGTTTGGAATGAATTTTCTCTTAATGGATTCTATTTGTGGGTGGGAGGGGTAATGGCTGCATTGTTCAGAGGCACGAGCATAACTTCAAATAAGGGAAAAAAGCCAAGCAGGAATGTGAGAATAGATGTGATCCCAGGAAAGGTGTGTCTGAGGAGGTGCGGGGAGAATCCGATAGGCTGTTGAATGGAGATACTGTATCTGGCATAACAAAAGTCACCTCCTGACATCAGAGTTGTGTTTAAGGGTGATTATAAAAAATAATATAGCTGACAAGAAAATATGACAGGCATTACAGTGAAATGAATATGCAACATTTGAGATGAATTAGTGAGGATTTATCAGCAGGGAGAAATATGATAAGGCCTTAAAAATAAAATTTGTATACATAGCACTCTGACAAAGTATGCTGTCTATTGCAAAGAAGTCATTTTTGGGAAAAATTCTATTGAATTATATGACTTACGAGTTTGACTTTAGGATTGTAAAGGTTGTCAGAATCCAAATAAAATCACTTAAACATATCAAGTTATCTTTTAAAATGCTAATTTCTAGCACACACAGCTACTTTTCATTAACATAAGCCATCCATTTCTGTTTGTGTACGTTTCTGCTTCCATATATGCAAGTGCTATGGAAAGTACTAGAGCGTCTCAGGCACCTGTCCTGTTTTTCCATGGCCATGCCCCTGTTTCATGCTGTACATTTTATTTAATAAGTGGCTAAGCCTCAGCTATACATAAAGTATGCTGTATCTTCATGTGTTTTTTTGGGGGGGATATCGTAAATAATAGAAAGAAAATGCTAAAACTCAACAAAGACACTCCTTTGGACCGAGTATTTGAAAAGAAAATTTGTTTCTCATAACAGAAAATTATGATAACCAACATACTTGTGATGAAAATGAATACAAATGTGATCTCCTTTGGCAAGAACTTTAAAATGGATTTATGTATTTGTATTTGAAAGGTAGATTTGCAGAAAGACAAGGAAAGAGAGAGAGAGAAAGAGAGAGAGAGTGATCTTCCATCCGCTGATTTACCCCCTAAATGGCTGCAATGGCCAGAACT
Organism: Ochotona princeps; assembly: GCF_030435755.1. NCBI lineage: Eukaryota > Metazoa > Chordata > Mammalia > Lagomorpha > Ochotonidae > Ochotona > Ochotona princeps. The sequence continues at coordinate 32,649,780 of NC_080842.1, read as the reverse complement.
GGTCTGGCCCAAAGCCAGGAGCCTGGAGCTTCTTCCAGGTCTCTCACCTGATACTGAGGCCCAAGGACTTAGGTCATCTACCACTGCCTTCTCATGAACATTAGTAGGGAGCTGGATTGGAAGTAAATAGCCAGGACTTGAACTGGTGCCCCTCTTGGATGCTGAACCTGTAGGTGGAGGCATAATGTACTATGCCATAGCGTGAGCTCCAAGAATCTTTTCTTAAAAATTACATATTTTGGGCCCAGCAAGGTAACCTAGTGATTAAGGTTCTTGCCTTGCATTCAGTGGGATCCCATACGGGTGCCGGTTTTGTATCGTGGCTGCTCCATTTCCTTTCCAGCTCCATGGTTGTGGGCTGGGAAGCAGTGGAGAATGGCCTAAGGCCTTGGGACCCTGTGGCTGTGTGGGAGACCCAAAAGTGGTTCTTGGCTCCTGGCTTCGCATCAACTCAGTTCTGGTTGTTGCGGCCACTTGGGGAGTGAGCCAACAGATGGAAGATCTTTCTTTCTGCCTCTCCTCTCTGCAGATCTGACTTTCCAATAGAAATTAAGGTTAATCTTGTAAAAAGATTACACATTTTATTTGCTTGAAAGGGAAAGAGTGTGTGAGAGAGAAGCAGAAGGTAAAGATTGAAATGCATATAAAAGTGATGGGTAGGGAAGAGGTTGATAGAATGTGTGACTCTTCCACCTTCTATTTCATTCCTCAAATACCTGTAATAGTCATGGGTTTGCTGAGCTGAAGCCAAGAGGCAGAAATTTAGTCCATGTCTCCAATGCGACCAGGAACACAACTACTTCAGTCAGTAGCTGCTGCCTCTTTTTCTGTGAACTTGAAGGAAACTGAGGCTTGAAGCTGGGCCCTTTGATACAGGATGTGGGTGTCCAAAGTGGCACTTTTTAAAAAAGATATTTTTAATTTTATTGGAAATGCAGATTTACAGAGAGGAGAGACATAGAAAAGTCTTGATTCACCCCATAAATGGTTGCATATGGTCTCCCATATGGGCGCAGGGATCCAAGGCTTTGTGCCATCTGCTGCTGCTTTCTCAATTCTTAAGCAGGGAACTGGATCAGAAGTAGGGCAGCTGGTACACAAACAGGCTCGCATATAGGGTGCTGAAGCCATAGAGTAGAGGATTAGCTTGTTGAGCCATGGTGTGGGTCTTCGAAGTGGGATTTTAACTACCAAGCCAAAGTATATATTCCTTTTTTGATAAGAAACATGTAATTATTCATCAACATAGCTCACACACTCAGGTGGCAGGGTGGATTTGACTTTTTGTCACCTTCCTTCAGAAAAGATTGCAAACCCCTGCTAGTTGTTACGTGGTTTTTAATGTGTACTTACAGAAATATATGAACTCTCTTCTGAGAGGATGTGTCATTAGACAAATTAGTTGGTGGAGGGCAGATACAGAGGCCCATGCCAATCTCAGTGCAAAGCCACGGAGGTCCTGTAGGTGATACAATTCTCACCTACCTCCAGATATGAATTTGCTTTATTTCTAATTCTTTCATAGGGTTGAGTCTTCCAATAAGGAGTCCTTATTGTAGTAAGCCATTTTTATTTACTTTAATCACAATATTTCTCCAAAATCTCACAAAGCCCAGGATGTTACTATTGTTCTGAAAGTCTTGTGAGCTGGGAGTGGCAGGTGTAATGGATTGGAGGTGTCTGTGCACATTGCATTCACTTAAACAAGGGAAACTCCTTTAAACAACCATAGCTACAGAAATTCGATTTAGTCTCTTTAGGAGGAAATGAGAGATTTGCATTATAGGTGTGGAGTCTTATAATATTTCAGACCGATAAAAGCATGATTTGGGGGATGGCTGGAACTACAAGGAGTTGCTTCAGCTAACATTATTTTTGTGAACACATTCCCAAACTCATGATCATGTTTTGATAAGAAAAATCCGTTTCTCCACAAGTTCTCAGGTCCCACTCATTGGTCCCCCTGCCCCCAATTCGGGAACCTATGTCAGGCTGTTATGTGGCTTAGTTCTTGGTGATATATTTTTGGCTTAGTTCTTGGTGATATGTTTTCAATTTGAGTCAACTTGATGAGAGAAAAATTACTAAGAAAGTGGGAATGAGCTGTGAGGTGAATAGGGTTTTCCTATCAAAGTGGAGGTATTTTTAAAAGCATTTATTATTTCAAAGTAAAACATTTATAGAAAGCCATGAGTGTGAAGTGTATGATTACCAGTTGCGGCTTTGTCGTATTGAAAAATTCAAGTTCATAGGAAATATTTACTAAGGCTTTGGCTAGCAAGCAGTTTGTTCAAGGGGGCAATTTGATCTGGAATGCACAATGATTTAAAACAATAGTTTACTAAAAAATAGTTACAGGCAATTAGGAATCATAAATGTTACCATGACTGAGGCATGGCTTAGATTCCTGGTAACAATTCTATTACTACACATGAACACAGAAGTGAGAAACACATAACACAGAAGTGAGAAAACCACTTCTCCATTTTTCAAGATTTTATGGTCTTTGATACAATTCACTTTTGTGTATTTAAATGATTAATATCTTTTCTGGCACATTTATTTCATGGGAAAGGAATAGTTAGCTTGAAAGTGAAAAGCCTGGTTTGGACTGTGGATTAAAGGGATGTTTTATACCTAAGTTTATTTTCTTAGAAGAGGTCAGTTTTACGTGATATTGTCTGGAAATGTGTTGGAAATGTGTAAAATTCTCTTGTTAGGTGAATTCTGGAGATGTAAGAGAAATATTTTTAATAACATTGGGTGAGAACATTTCTGCGTGAGTTCTTAGCAAGCTAACAATATTTTTTCTCATTTGATTATGTATCATGGGATTCATTTACAACAATATATTTGGTGTATTGCTGGACAAAAGCAAGGCCAAATAATATTCATAGAAAATGATCTCATAAACATGCAAACTTTTATAAATGTGTATGTGTGCATGTATATAAAAAAAGAAATGTTTTCAATGTTGTTTATTAACTCTGGGTGATGGTTTTTGAGTGATTATTTATCTTCTTTCTATAGTTTTTTGGTGCTCAATTTTAATTGTTGAAAATGATATTAGAAATATATTTGAAAGTAGACACGTGTGTAGCTTAAAGAATGATAATGTAACAGGTAATCATTTCCTTGTTGGAACATGATGATGTTTTCTCATCTCAGAAGCCTCCCTTTGGCTCTGCCTCTATCATGGAGGCTTGAAATCTGTGCTGATTGCCTCTTTGCTTTCTTGCGTGTTTTAGCTCCCCATGAATCAACCCATGTGACTTTATTTTTATTTTTTAATCTTAAGTAAGTGAAATTATACTGGATGTATTCTTCTATTATGGTCCTTTTCTTTACATATTCTGTCTTTCAGATTTATCTACTTTAATGTGTGTCTGATTTTCTTTCTTTGTAAGTGGCAAATTAATTTCAATCACATATAAAAAAATCAATAATGTTTTAGTCATTTTGAAAAAGAAAAACTTGTATGCAAAGCTAAAGGATATATGTGGGACTAGTATTGTGGTATAGATTAAGCTGCTGCCTGCAAGGGGGGCATTCTATCTTGGAGTGTTGGTTTGCATACTAACTGCTCTACTTCTGATTCAGCTCCCTTCTAATTCACTTGGGAAAGCAATGGAAGATGGTCCAAGTGTTTGGGTACATGCCATCCATGTGAAAGATCTGGATGGGGTTATTGGCTTCTGGCAACACCCTGGCCCAGGTCTGGCCTTTGCAACCACTGGGGAAGTGAATTGATAGATGATTTCTCTCTAACTGCCTTTTAAATAAGTGAATAAGTAAATACATACATACATACAGTAATAAAAATGTGTGTTGAAGGGATGCTGAAGTAACTATGCTTTTGACAATGAAATTTTTTTGTCCATTTCTTTTGCCACATATGGACGGCGCAGGTAGGTGCCTTTAGGGTGTAAGTTTAGGAGACACTGGCTGCACATCATAAGAGAGTAATGTCTCTCTTTCTTGCCCCTGATGATTAGTAACTCTATTTCCCCTCCTCTTTGTATATCTGCCTTTCTAATAAAAATAAGAATACATCTTGAAAGAAAAAGAAGTTGGATTGCTCCCTGACACTGCAATGAATCACATGGAAGTCAGTGTGACACTGAAATGAAAGCACACGACATCCAAGACTCAGAATGAATCTGTCTATCCATCAATGACTGGGTGTGTAAGACATGCTACCTATATATAGGAGAACATTATTCAGCCTTAAGAGAAGGAAACAGTTCTGTCATTTGTGACAAAATGCATGAATCTGGAGAATATTGTTAAGTGAAATAAGCCAGGAACAGAGGACAAATACTGCACGATCTTACTTGGAGTGGAATCTGGAATCCGAGAAGTGGAATACATGGCAGTAGGGAGTAGAATGGTGCCTGCAAAGAGCTGGAAATGAGGAGCCCATGTTGATGGACATTACATTTCGGTTGGATAAGAGGAATAAGTTCAAGAGATCTGTTGTACTATGTGGTGACTATATTTAATAACAATGTGTTGCTAAGGGAGTAGATTTTAAGCATTCTCATCACAAGTAAATGTGAGAGATAATGCATATGGTAAGTGGCTTGATGCAAGCCATTCCACAATGTTTTAATTGTATATATTTCAAATCATATTACTTATTATAAATATACATATGTAATTTTTGTGCAAATAAAAATTAAGGAAAATCCCCTTAAAAATAGGAATAGAGTCCTGGGTGTCCTAGAGGTGACTGAGGATGCAGCAAGAAGATAATGTCCAGAGCAAGGAGAAAGGAAAACAGGCTTGCAAGCTAATTTAATCAGGTTCTACAGCTTTGCTCACATGTAATGACAAACACCTTTTGAATCTCTAGTAAGCAGACTATTCTGCATGCTAGGCATTTGCAATGCAAAATATGTCTCAGTCCCTGTTTTAAAGAGCTCTCAGGGTAGTGGAGGAGTCAGTTACACCAGCAGTCTTTGTATCCTATCCTACATGGCTACTTCCTGCCTTCAGCAATCCTTCAGGAGGGCTTCCTTGAGCTGAGTGGCACCTGAAGGATGAGTCTGATGGGCAAGGAAAGGGAAGCTGTCCTTGTAGAGGGAAGGGTGCTCATGGAAGTGTGAGCAAATGGGAGTGCAGGCCTCCAGGGAGGCTACTAGCAGGGTACTTCTAAGACTTCTGGCCCTATGGAACTGTATCATAAAACAATAAAGAAAAAAATAAAGAATAAAAAACTTTTTGGAAAAGTGCAGTGAAAAGATAAATGAATCTGGGGCAAGACCTTTTTGAAATAAATGCCTAGTTTTCTCCTAAGACACATTTTCCCATGAACTTTTTTGATGATGCCTCATATGTTTGGCTGATGTAGTGATTGCATTTTACACCAACAAAGTGATGGTTCTGAAATCTGACTTTGTCACCCACCCATTCCGGGTCATGCCATACCGCTCCTTTATGACGTCTAATGCCCTTTGCCCTGGGCGTACAGTCCACATATCCTACTGTTCTTTTGGCATGGTTTTCCTTAGATGGCTTGGTGCATCACACTTTTCTTCTCTACAAAAGTAGAGAATTACATGAGGCCATCTAAACTCAGCTTTCTGCTTTTCCCACAAAGAAAAGATCCTGTGAATGAGTGTTTCTTTGCAGAGGGAGAAGATTTATCTTTATTACTGCCATTATATCATTTACAGAACTATTGAGATTTCTGTGAATGAGGAGAAAGGTCTGAATGTAGGTGACTATGAGAACATCAATGAAATAGCAATATTTGAGTACCCATGAGGAAGACACTGTATGACCAGTATGGCTTGCTATTAATCTATTGGAACATAATTTGACCTTGCTTGTATAATATTTTATCGATGTTTATATAAATGTTCTGTCATAAGATTTACAAGCTAACTATTTGAGGATTGTTTACAAGGAATAGTATAAATGTACTTTGCTGTATCTTGTGTGACTATAAAACAGAAATACAGCATAAGAATCATATTGTACCAATGTAAATTTATAAGCCACAATTGTAAAAAATGTTAAATATTGGAACTAGCAATAGCAATATAAAATAATAAAAATTGTAAGAATTAAATACACTTTCATCTAGAAATAAATAGATTTTGCTATGTGACACACTCCGATGCTAGATTACTGGCATCTGTATTAGCCATTGTAGAGGACGCCAATCTTCCATGAGATAACCACACTGTTTTCTATGGTTTGGTCCTTAGTGTACCATGACTGTACTTTGTCCTGAAAAATCAGAGAATGGAGAATTTTCCATCCTTCTGCTTACTCCCAACTTCTTCTTTTTTTTTTTTTTTAAAGATTTATTCATTTTATTACAAAGTCAGATATACACAGAGGAGGAGAGACAGAGAGGAAGATCTTCCATCCGATGATTCACTCCCCAAGTGAGCCACAACGGGCCGGTGCGTGCCAATCCGAAGCCGGGAACCAGGAACCTCTTCCAGGTCTTCCACACGGGTGCAGGGTCCCAAAGCTTTGGGCCGTCCTCAACTGCTTTCCCAGGCCACAAGCAGGGAGCTGGATGGGAAGTGGAGCTGCTGGGATTAGAACCGGCGCCCATATGGGATCCCGGGGCGTTCAAGGCGAGGACTTCAGCCACTAGGCCATGCCGCCGGGCCCACTCCCAACTTCTAAAAGCAGTCTTCTAATAGTTTAATTCTCCTAGGAACTCCACAAGTCCTAGTTAGCACAGAGTTAGCAGTGTAGAAATAAAGTAGTGATGAGCCAGGCTGATTCAACCACAAATATTGAAGTTGATCCTCTAGAACCTGGTAAGAGAGTAATGGATATTTTTTCCCTTCATGCCCAGGCTGACTGTCATCAGTGCAGAATTTTTTGAACTTTTTTGGGATGATGTTTACATAGTTGATTAGAGTGCAGTGTAGAATTTCTGATACTCCACAGAGAAATTCAATGAGATATTGATATCTCCTTGTTGGATGTTTTATCAAGAGAAGACTGTTGAATTGCAGAGGATATATTGATTGTGGGGAGTAAAGAGTAATATGAAAATTTCTACTATTGCTGTTGTTGGTCCCGGTACCAAGTACCTTACCTGCTTATTTCGATGTTTTCTAATTGGTTTCTTTGCTTCTGTTTTTGACTCAAGCATATCATGTCTGCTCTCACCACAGGATTTTTGCCCTTGCTGTTCTCTCTGGCTGGACCACTCTTCACCTTGTTTCTGGTTCATCTCCTCAGGGCTTTTGGGTCTGTATTCAATGATCACATTTTAAATTTCTTTGGTTACTTTATATAAAATCAAGATTTCTATGTCCTAAGTTATTTTTCTCTTTGTGATTTATTGGGATCTAATATATTAGGTACTGTAACATTTGACTGTTTCTTATCTTCTTTCTTAGAAGGTAAGGTCTGGATATTTTGGCTGTTTCCACATTGCCATGTTCCTGGTTGCTGCATGGCACTAGTATATAGTAGGTGTCACATCTCATATGTGCATGCATATTTGGTAAAAGAATAAGTGCATAAATGTATAACTATATGTAGCTTCTACTTAAATTATTTATTGGAATACTTTTGTTCTAACCCACAATTTAGTTGGAATGTCATTCATTTTGCACTTGAGTAAAGACAAGCAATCACAACGGCACATTGTGCTTTTTGTTTTTATGTCACAATGGACACTGTTTGATTTTTTTTCCATCTGAGGAGTGTTAAGTTGAAGAATTTCTGACTTTTTCCACATCCACTCTAGAGTTATTTACATGAGAAAGTGAAAACCTTTCAAGCTTTTAGAAATATTCCCATTACTGAAGTTTTTTAGAAACACCTTTTGAATATTTGCTAGTGTGGTAGACATTTAAAGGAAAATTAAATCTTCGAGTAGTAACACCAATCATCAGATTAGTCCTGCTTTGATTATTGTGCTAGCAGAATTCTTCATCTTTGAGATAATCGGTTCAATATTTTGGTCAGGTGACCAATAACTGCTTACATTCCGTTTTGTTCTTTAACATAAAGCAATGGAAGAAGAGTAAGGCACGAACAAACCTATCTCATTATTTTTATAAACAATGTTTTATTACTGGACCTGCTTAGTTACACATTGTCTTTGGGTGGCTAGCCCAACTGTCATGCTAACATTGCAGAACTGAACAGTCACAATAAGGATCATATGACTTTCCAAGCTCAGAATATTTATTGTCTGATCACATTCTGCAATGTTTTCTGGACACCTGACTGTAGATCATATACGATTCAAGATGATGAGGCTAGCCCAAAGATAATTAGGCATAACTAATACTGCTTTATAATACAAATTGCACTCAAATACACCTGTTTTCTAAGATGTAATGGAAATTTGTCTTAAGTGAGCCATTTTGCAATATTTTATGTTGATAAAATAGTATCTATCAAAATATATAAGTATCTCACAGTGGAAAAAGATGGCTTTGATGCCAAGTAGTCTTGGTCATAACATAAGGATTTCTAAAAAAATAACTTGTTTCTTAAAGACTATTGAAACCAATAGCACCGATAGATTTAATATTCCTATTTCTGAAGCACTGAGATAGAATATATTGAAATACCCAATGACAAAAATGTTAATAAATAATCAAAATAAATGGCAAGTCAAATATTTGAGAAGCTTTCTGAATGTATTATCTGCATTTCGAAAGCCTCAGGAAGGCTTCATATTCTCAGAGGATTTGTCATCTCCGGGTAGTAATAAGTGTCAAATCTTAATCCTTCCAATATATATTGGGAATTATGGAAACATGTGACATTTTCAGTATTAAATGCAACTCCAGTGGTTTGAAAAAGATGTCTCTGTAAACATATTGCAAACAGATTGGTTTAGGCAGTTTGGGAAACAGAGCTTTCTGCCCATAAAGCAGCCATTAAATCACACATAGAGAATGCATCTGGTACTGCATTGCTGCTGTAAATTCTGTCGTGAAATCAAAACGTAACCGCAATGTATCACTTCTAGAATACTGAGTGTGCCAAGTGTTGTTCTGTGTACCTCATCTCATTTGCTCTTCACAACCACTTTTTTTATCCCTACTTTGCTGATGAGGAAATCCAGGCATGGGAGAGGCATGGAGATGGTAAGTAACTGAGAACACAGAGAGAGGAAGCGTCAGAGCTGGGCAAGCTGCCTGACCCGAAGTCTCCTTCTTCGCCTCTGCAGTGCACCACTACTCCTGATAGGTGTAATCTTGGCTTATCAAAATCAGGGGAAGTGCTTAAACGGATCCTCTTCCCATCTGTTTCCCTGTCTTGTACAATCTGCTTAGCGATTGTGCTTTCTTATCTTTGGTTATATCCTGCCCTCTTCAATCCTGCATCCCTGTGTTTGTGTACTTAACGACCTTTCAGATTCCTTATTCCAGTTTAAAAAAAAAAAAAAACCTGTTTTTTTTTTTTTTTGCAAGAATTCCTTCCTGATTTATTCTTTCCCTTGATTGTCCAATATGATGCTGTAAATCTCATCTATCACCGAGGATTCAAAACGCGCTTTCTTATTAAAGGAAAAGCACCGAAATTCCAGTGTTGCTTCAGACAGCTGCATTGTGTTGTGATGACTTAGGTTTGGAAGGTGTTCATTCTACTGGACATTTCTGGAAACAAATATTTTAGCTTGATTTATGGTGCTGAAATAATTATTGTTATTTTACGGATTCTAGGCACTTCAATTGGAGGAACAGCATTTGGAAAGTATCTTCTGATCGTCCGATTGTCCAGGCACTATTCCTACCCTAAATTATTTCAGTTTAATTAAATCATGTGATACTTCATGTCAACAAATTTTAAATAATGCTTGTAAAGAGTCTGTAAGGTGAAAAGTGCAATTCAGCAGGAACACATGCTGTAGAGACAGTGCCTTCAGCCCAGATCTGCAGGGGTGAGCTACAAGCATGGTCTTTGCGCACTTTGCTATAGAGCCAATCACTGTAATATCTACACCCATTCGGGCTGACATCCTTTCTCCCTAAGATCCTGGGAAGCTTTGTGACTCTCTGGGAGGAACCTAAGTGATTTCACTCCGACTTTCTCCTTCTCCCAACTCCTCCTGGACTGTTGGCTTCATAAATGGAAAATCATCATGCAGAATCTACATGCTGAAAGACAGAGGCACGGTTTTTGCTCTGTGAATACATAACTGGAATTTCTACCTTCATCTTTAGAAAAATATTGAGAAGTTTGGGCTAGCGTTGTAGCACAGTACATTAAGCCACTGCCTGTGATGCTGTGGATTTGAGTCAAGGTCGTTTCAATTCTTATTCAATTTTCTGATATCAATCTGGGAAAAGTGGTAGACAAGCATTCGGAACATTGTCACATATGTTGGAGAACTGAATGGAGTCCCTAGCTTCTGGCTTTGGTTTGGACCAGCCTAGCCCTGGATATTGAGGACATTTAAAGAATGACCAAGAGGATGATGATTTTTCTCTGTATCTCCCTCTTTCTCTCTGTCTCTCCTTCTTTCTCTATAGCTTTGCATATCAAATTAATCTTTAGAAAATAAAAATAAAAGGTAAAAGTGAGGAAAATATTGCAAAAAGAAGGTAAGATTTTTTTCAAAGCAGTTATATTTATCAAAGCTTTCTTATTTAAGCAATGTTCGATTATTGGCTAATTAATAATTAAAAAAACAGTTTGGAGTGAAACACATAAATACATCAAATAAAGTTAAGTGTACATGAATAGAGAGCCAAGGCCAGAGGAGATGCAAGGGGACTTGAAAACCCTCAGGGAAGATGTGCACAGTGAGAAAGCCACATGGACTTCAAGTTGTTTGTTTTTACCAAAATAAGCTTATGTTTTTTTTTTTTTTTAAAGATCCATTCATTTTATTACAGCCAGATATACACAGAGGAGGAGAGACAGAGAGGAAGATCTTCCCTCCGATGATTCACTCCCCAAGTGAGCCGCAACGGGCCGATGCGCGCCGATCCGAAGCCGGGAACCTGGAACCTCTTCTGGGTCTCCCACGCGGGTGCAGTGTCCCAAAGCATTGGGCCGTCCTCAACTGCCTTCCCAGGCCACAAGCAGGGAGCTGGATGGGAAGTGGAGCTGCCGGGATTAGAACCGGCGCCCATATGGGATCCCGGGGCTTTCAAGGCGAGGACTTTAGGCGCTAGACCACGCCGCCGGGCCCAAGCTTATGTTTTAATTGAAAATTTTGAATAATTGAATTTTCTGAATAATTCATGTATAACTTAAAGCTCAAAGTTGGAGAGAATTGAAACAGAAAGAATTAAGGCCCATCTGAGCTGAGTTCACTTTGTTTCTGAACTTTCTGGTGACTAAGGTAGAAAAGGAAATAGGCTTGGTTGAGTTGGTTTTTTTTTTAAAGATTTATTTATTTCATTACAAAGTCAGATATACAGAGAGGAGGAGAGACAGAGAGGAAGATCTTCTGTTCCATGATTCACTCCCCAAGTGAGCCGCAACGGGTGGTGTACGCCAATCCGAAGCCGGGAACCAGGAACCTCTTCCAGGTCTCCCACGCGGGAGACAGAAAGGCAGAAAGAGATCTTCCATTCACTGGTTCACCCTGCAAAGGGCTGCAAAGGCCAGAGCTGCGCAGTTCCAATGCCTCTTCTGGGTCTCCTGTGTGGATGCAGGGATCCAAGGCATTGAGCCATCCTATTGCTTTATAAGTCCATAAGCAAGGAGCTGGATTTGAAGTGCAGCAGTCTGGACCAGAACTGGTACCCATATAGGATGTGGCATTGCAGGCAGAGGATCACCTGTTGAGCTACCATGTCGCCCCTGAACTAAATTATTTGAAAATGATTGATGTCATTAAAATTGAAGTGTTTTTTCTTATAAAAACTAATTCTAGATTATAATATTCTTCATTAATATTTTGCTTTAATTTTTCTTGTTTTTGGAGATGATGATTGAGCATTTTTTCAAACCATGTTTTTTTTTTAATTTTACTTCTGATTATTTCTATACAAGATTCAAAATGCAATTACTTAAGTTTTTCACATTCTGAGAAAATTATATGCATTTTAAGAACAATTTCTTTCTTTTTTTTTTAAATTTACTTATTTTACTGGAAAGACAGATTTACAGAGAGAAGGAGAGATGGAGAGAAAGATCCTCCATCTGCTGGTTCACTTTGCAAGTAGCCACCATGTGTGGAGCTGAGCTGATCCAAAATCAGCCAGGAGCTTCTTCCAGGTCTCCCACGCAGGCGCAGGGTCCCAAGGTTTTGGGTCATCCTTGACTGCTTTCCCAGGCTACAAGCAGGGAGCTGGATGGGAAACGGATCAGCGGGGACATGAACAGCACTGATTTGCAATCTGGGCACATGACAGGTGGGTGTTCAGCCACTAGGTTATTTTGCTGGGTGCCCAAAAAATTTTCTTTAAAAATATTTTAAAGATTTACTTATTTATCTATTTGGTGTCAAAATTACAGATGAAAAGGACAGTCTTTTCAATAATGGTCTGGGAAAGCTGGATATGCATGTGCACAAGAAAGTAACTAAACCCTGTCGTACCATATACAAAAATCTGCTCAAAACAGAACAAGGATTTAAAATTTAAGACTCCAGAAACTGAAGTCAGTAAACAGAAATGTTCCAGGCCACGGTCTGGGCAATGATTTTTTGAAAATAACCCCCAAATCAAGGCAATAAACACAAATATTTCTAAATGGGATTACGTCAAACTAAAGACTGTGCAGCAAAGGAAATAATCAACAGAGCGAAAAAAAACAGCACACAGAACAGGAGAAAATACTTGCAAACTTGTCATTCAGCAATTAATCTCTAGTGTGCATAAAGAACGTAGGCCAGTCAACAGCAGAAATACAAAGTACATAATTTAAACTGGGTGATTTTCTTGGGTAGCTGTTTCTTAATGGATGATCTAAGATGATTGTTTTGTAAAAGAGTTTCTAGTACCCAGGCACGAATGTGTCCAACTATATACCGTCAACTAATTTTCTTCGTTTTTACTTTGTTCTTTGATATCTGTGCTATAATTCAATGTGGATTTGTGTTTACACAGTTTTATTTGTATGATTTCATGTTAAACCCCAAATAAATTCTTCCTTATGTGGTTGTAAAATAAAGAGGACATAAAAACGGCTAAGCAAATGAAAAAATGTTCAACATTATGAATCATCGGGGAAATTGAATCAGATGTCACTTGGCCCTCTCTCTGTCACCCTTTTGGAAGTGAAGTTTGGGATATTACATAAATGCTAATACTCCAGCTATTGTGATTGTTTCAACTCAGGAAATTATGACAAACTAAATTTCTAGCTGGCTACTAGGATAATATATCAAGTTGTTCACAGCTCCTACCATTCATAATTGAGACAGAGACCACTGACTACAAAAGACTTAGAAATAGGAATATGCATAGGCAAATAAAGAGAACGAAATATCAGCACATAGTTCTAGACAACATTTTAAAAGTTGGTCCTTAATACTGAACTAAATATACACTCAGATTCTGCGAAGTGAGTTAATTATAGCTCAGATTTAAATGGACTGCAGCATGAGGGGAATTTTTTCTTTCCAAGTGTCATTAAAGATAGTGGAATAGTACGTTTAGTCATGTTATCTGTGACAGGAAAGAATCAATTCGCTTCCCTAAAAATGACTAATACATGAAGGTGTGATCTAAAAATAGCTATGACCTATTTGCAATTCAATTTTTGTTGGCAGAAAGTAGTCAAATCTGCTACACACATGTCAGTAAATTAAGATTATTTTGTGATACAATATGTTTATTTTGGAGTGTTATTATGTGTTAATGATTTTGAATTTCTAATTGACACAAAGTAGTTGTACATTTTATGGGATACAGTGCCACATTTCAATATTGCTATACTTTGTGTCATGATGAAATTTGTATAATAGGCACAAACATCATCTCAAACATTTGTGTTGTTGGAAACATTCAAATCTTCTCTATTAGCTATTTAAAATGTTCAAATAATTGTTATTAACCATGGTTATTCTACTCTGTTATGGAATATCAGATGTTTTCTTAAGTAGCTGTACTCTTGCACACATTAATCATCCTTAGACCTCCCAGGATCTGGTAACTGTTGTTCATTTCTCTACTTGTTGAGGTCAGCTTCAGTCTCTGCCTGTTACAAAGAATATGTCTTTGTCTTTCTGTGCCTGACTCCATCAACACAATTAATAGTTCAATGCATGTTGTTCCAAATGACAGAATATGTGTATGTGTGTGTGTGTGTGTTTTCTTTATCCATTCATCCATTGTTGCATACCTAGATTGACCCATTGTGTTGACTATAGAGAATCTTGTGTAATAAAAAAGCAGATGCAGATTTCTTTTCAACATATTGTTTTCAATTCTGTTGGATACTAATTCTAGAAGCAAGATTATTAATGATAAGGTAGTTTAGTTTCTGAGTTCTTTTTTTTTTGAGGTTTTTTTGGTTTTACTGTAATGACAGTACTAGTGCTCTTAGTGTTTGACAGGTCCACTTTCTCTTCATCTTTAGCATCGGTTTTTATTTTATTTTATTTTAATTATTTTTGGTAAGTGCACTGCTCTTTTACTCCACAGAGACATTACCTCTGTCTTCCAACTTGGTTAGTTGTACAAATGTCCTTGAATAATTAGTTTGGAATTTTGTTCCATTGGAGGAATTTTGTTCCTCTGTTTGCAAGAAACAGAACTGTGAGGGACAAATGGAGACTTGTTTCCCAATAATAGTCTCACATTTTCTTTCGTGGGTCTTAATACTATTAATTCCTAAAAATCAACATTTAAGGAAGTTACTTAAGTCATCACTTGGTTTCTTGCTGGTTGCACATTGGGCGAAGCTAAAGTCAGAAGTGGAGTCAGACTCAAATATAGGCACTATGATCTAGGATATGGATATTCCTATTTGTGTCTTAACTGCAATGGGAAAGGCTTGCTCCAAATCTTTCCCTTCTTTGATTTTTTGCTGTAATTTTAGTCTCTATCAAGATGTTATTATTTGTTCTGTGACGTATATTTCTGTTTCTAATGGATTTATATGGGCCAATGTTTTCAAGAGGATCTAAATTCTATGATGAAAGAGATTACCTTTAGAGCTTATTTTGTACTGACCACAGTATTGAGTGTCATGTAAATATGGTGTACAGACAATGTACATGAGAGCATGACAAAAGGCTCAAATTGGGAAGGGTATTCATTATAACAAATAAAAAATAATTGCTGTATTTCCACTTGGTTATGTTACAGTGACCAAAGAAGCAAGAGTTCTTAGGCTAAGAATCTGAAAGTTTTAATGACTTCATAACTGTAGCATGCAATGTTTCCAGAGCCAACTGTTGGCTTAACTTTATTGGAGCTTAATCTTCGTGTGTTGGTGACTTGTGCTGATTTATTTCTGATCATATAAATAAGGGATGGAAAGATCTCTCATAATATAAAACTGGCTCTGTTTTTCCCAAGAGCTTCTTGGATAAATGAGGTCTTGCAATGTGCAGAAGACAGGTGGAAGTAAAGTGGAAGACAAACTAACAGAAAGGAATAAAACCAACAAGTCTTTTTTTTTGGACATTTATTTGAAAGCCAGAGTGGCAGAGGGAGTGAGAGGGAGAGACACAGAGAGAACTTCCACCTGCTGCTTTACGCCTACAATGGTTGCAACACCTGGGGTTGGGCCAATATGAAGTTAAGTAGCTGGAACTTCAGCGGGGTCTCTCAAGCATTTGGGCCATCACCTGCAGCTTTCCCAAGCACTTAGCAGGGAATGGATCAGAAGCAGAGGAGCTGAGTTGTGAAATGGCTTTTTGTTAGGGTGCCAGTATCACAAGTGGTGGCATAATACCCTGCCCCGCAGTGATGACCTTAAGTCCACATATTTTGCAAACCAGATGGATAATTGTTCAGTGGAAGTTGTGTCAGCCAGGCTTCCATTTGTGGAAGCACAAAATGAAATCAGAAGTAGTTTGGCAACGTAAGTAAAATTTTTGGTGTTTTTTCTGGATACTACCTAAAAATGAAAGAGTAAAGTAAGTTTTAAAATGGAAATAGAGGCTGATGTTGTGGCATAGTAAGTTAAGCTATTGCCTGTCAGTACCCACAGCTCACATGGGTGCCAGTTGGAAACTCAGAAGCTCCCCTTCGGATTCACCTCTCTGCTAATGCACTTGTGAAAACAACAGAAGATGACCCAAGTGCTTGGGTCTCTGCTATACCTGGCTCTTGGATTCAGCCTGACCCAACCCTGGCCATGTGGTCATGGGGGGAGTGAAGCAACACATAGAAGTTCTCTCTTTCTCTCCCTCTGTCTCTATAGCTCTTACTTTCAAATAAATAAAGAATAAATCTTAAAAAGGGAAATAGAAGGCTGCTCTACACAGCTCCTATTTCTTAAAAGTATATATTTTTTATTTGAATGTAAAAATTACATTACAGAGACAGAAGGTGGTGTGGGGGAAGAGAGAGAGAGAGAGTGAGAGCAATGTTTTCCATCTGCTGATTCACGCCCAAATATTCATCATGGCCACAGATGGGCTGGTCTGTAGCTTGGAGCCAGGGGTTTCTTCCAGGTCTTCCATGTAGATGCAGGGGTTCCTGGCTGGTTCTCCAAGTCATTAACAGGGTGCTGAATTTGAAGTGGAGCAGCTGGGACATGAACCAGCATCCACCTAAGTTGTCAGTGCCGAAGGCAGAGGCACCAGCCCAGGCAATTTTATAGAAGTAGGAGAAGCATACTCACAGCTCAGTGGAAAGTGTTGGCTGGGGAACTACATTACAATTTGTACTGTGCAGGGAGGTATTTGGCCTAGCCATTAGACCTGCAGTTAGTACACTCGTGTCCCACATTAGTGGGCCTGGATTAATGGATCGGTCTGGTTCCTGTTTCCAACTTCCTGTTAAAGCAGATCTTGGTTTTTGGGGGGCATTTGAGGAGTCAAACCACGGAGGGGAATTTTCCCTTTCTGTGTTTCTCACAGTAATAATAATAACAATAATCAAATTGGGACTATTGCATTATGGGAATCAAGCTAAGCTTTATAGGTTTGCCTTATCAGTAAACGTGGAAACTAATGCCCCAAATAGCTAGGGATATTTGGGAGTTAAATGAAATAATGTATGTCAATTATATATTATGTCCAGTCTTGTGTATGGTCTGGCACCAAAATTGCTTTGAACCAAAGGACTCTAAATGATGACTCATGGTTGGAAAAGCATGGCAGTGATGGGGAGAAGGATCAGAAAGATCTCTCAAAGGCATTCCAAATAGGAAGTAGCTGAAAGGCGGGGGGGTGGGGATGGGATTAGCTGCGAGTTGGGACACCCACCAGGGTTCAGAAATGGAGAGGAAAGGTGACTGCTTTTCAGTGAATTCTACTGGCTAGTGTTGGATTGAAGCTAATGTTTTAATCTTCAGGGCTGTGAAAAAGTTTTGTGAACTTACTTGTCTTTGTGAATTTCCCATGCTTTCAGATGCATTATTAAGAGATTGCTTGAGTTCCAGCTGGCTTTTCCTATTTATTGTTTACTTCTTTTCTTTTTAGATATTCCCATTGTCAAATTTAAAACTGAAACTATCGAGCAGGGAGCAAGTTTCTTTGTCAACTGAAATAAGGCCATTGGTAGTTTTCCAGGCTAGTCTGCAGGGGTAAGTCACATTTATATGATCTAAATCCATTGGCTAAACGCACAGGGATTAACATCTGTTAAAAGAGTTGTGCTTGGCATGCAGGTGTTTCAATATTTGCATTTAGAATGTGTTTCAGAAATAACCTCTGAGAAAAACATTTATATAACAACCTGGTGGTTTTATTGTCTAAATCTGTCAGGACAGTCATTTTGTTACTCAGACTTTTGTGACCCTCTTGCAAGCCGTAAACTATTTAACGAAGTGAATATATTGAGAAAGATGACAGACTTTCAAACTTTGGGGAAAGAGTATTACATGAGAAGAATCAACTTTTCCCCCTGAGACTCTGCCTAATATGTGAACAGCAAAAACAATTACATTGGTGATTTCAGGAAGTCCAATAAATTCCATTGCTCAGTCTTACTTTTGAAATATTACAACACTCAGCAAAAGCTTAGGTTCTTATATTAGCTGAAATGAACTAATCATGAATTAATTGCCATCAGCTCAGTTTTGTGAATGGACCGTGGAGGGAAGGCTCTGGTTTCAGTGCTGCCAACCTCCACGCTCTGAGTCTACCTGCAGTTTAAGCCTCTCTGTGCTGGTACGTTTAGGTCAAGCTGGATCTACTTACTTCAGCAGTCTCCATGATCCCCTCTCCTTGTGGTAATTGACTTAACCATTCTGTAATCCACATTGTTAAAGTAAGTTGTGCTATGGTCCATTTGTTTTGTAGGTAGAGTGGGGGAAATAAATGCAGCATGTCTCCATGGATTTGTGGCTTGAACTCAGAAAGAAAATGGAAGAATCAATGGGTTTCACACACTGCTAGATTGCACCTCAAGAAAATGAACACTGGATAGAAGCTGAAGTACGTTATTTCAGAGCTATGAGGTTTCACATATGGCTATGACAGTACATATGATGGCGCTCTCTAACCTAATTACTTTTATGTGCTTTAAAATTTTTTTTAGTGTACATGAATAAAGAGTCAGAAACAGTGATTTGTGTGCAAATAGTGATTAACTTTTTGACTTCTAGATAGTTCCCAAGTCATGATTCTTTCAGGCCTCTTTAGATATTTACCTAGAAAGTTTCAGTTGGCACAAATTTCAGGAGAGTGGAGAAAGAAATTGTGTTTTACATACATGATGGAATACTCCTCAGCCATAAAAAGAACAAAATATTTGGGGCTGGCTCCGTGATACAGCAGCTAATTTCCTGACTGTGTGTCAGTTCATGCTACAGCTGCTCTACTTGCAGTCTAGCTCCTGGCTAAAGTGCTTGGGAAAGCAGTGGAGGAGAATCCCAATGCCTGGGCCCCTGCACTCATGTGGGAGACTAGGAAGAAGCTTCTGGCTTCGGACTGGCCCAGCTCCAGTCTTTGCAGGTGTTCGGGGAGTGAATCAGTGGAAGGATTATCTGTCTCATTCTCTCTCTGTAACTTTGCCTTTCAAAGAAATAAACACATAAGTAAATATTTTAAAAGAATGAAATCCTTTCTTTCTCAACCAAGTGGATGCAATTGGAGACTCTTATATGAAATAAGTCACGCCTCAAAAGACAAATGGGTGTTTTGTCTGATTTGTGGTAACTAATATAGAGAATACAAACAACCCAGAATGTATTTGAGTAAAATTAACAACTTGAGACTTGATTGCTATTTATAGCTATTGTCTAGACTCCTGAAGAATAGTGATTTTCCATTTACTACTTGTTGATTATTTAGTGAAGGATTAAAGTTCTGATTATAAAGTAAATTGATTAAAAAGTTAAGTATGTCATAACAAAAATTGAAAGAATAAGAAAGATGGGAGGGTTAAGAGTGAGAAGTATCATCATGTTCTCAAAACTGTATATATGAAATACATGAAATCTGCTATCTAAAAATTGAAAAAAAAAAGTAAAAAAAAATGTGTACAATCCAGGTCTTGCAGGTGCCTGGCCTCCAGCCCCTGCTCTATTCTTGATTCCAGCTTCCTGCTGTTGCATACCTGAGAAGCACCGGTGATGGCTCAGGCAGGTGGATTCCTATAGTTCAGGTGAGAGTCTGAGATTGAATCCTTAGCACCAAGCTTTGTTTTGATTTTGCCCTGGTTGGTTGTAGGCATTTTGGAAGTGAACAAGCTTATGGGAATTCTGTTGGTCCCATTGCTTTTCAAATAGAGAAAGAAAAGATAGCTTATTTGATATAAAAATCTCAAAATCCATGTATAGTTTTTCATAACACAGATCTATAAATTTTTTGTAGATTATTTGCATGCACTGAATAGTAACCCTTCCCCTAATTTTTTTTGTGGACAGCTCCATGAACTCTATATGACATCCATTCAGAATTTTTGTTGGAGCAGATCAGAAAAACCTCCACAATTTTTTGGAGGGCTATATATTGATGGTCAACTTCATTTTTTTCCCATTAAGAAAGAAATCACTTCTATCATTTAGTAATTGAGGTGTGGCAGAGGGAGTTAAGCTGCTTTTGGCACTGATAGCATTCCACATGGCAGCACAGCTCCTCCAGGTTTGCACCTCAGCTACTCCAGGTCAGTACAGCATCCTTGAATGTGCCTGTGAAGAGAGCAGATAACGGCCTGAGTACCAGGGTCCCTGCTACCAATGTGGAAGACTTCGATGGAATTCCTAACTCCTGATTTCCACTTGGCTTAATTCTGGCTATTGTAGGCATCTGGTGGGTGAACCAGCAGGGGGAAGAGCTCTCTTTCTCTCTCCCTCTTTCTTTCCCCCTCTCTTTCTACATCTTTCAAATAAGAGGAACATTATTAACTCATTAAAAAACATGTGATGTCCCAATGTAAAAGAAATCGGTGGGAATACATTTTAACATTACAATTACCATAATAATTCAGGTTGGTGTTGTGGTGTACAGGGTAATGTTGCCCATCCAACAAAATGACAAAAAATATTTGCAAGATAACTATTCCACAAAGGATTAACATCCAGAATATATCAGCAACTTCAAAAACTCAACTACAAAAAACCAATGAATCCAGGGCCCGGCGGCGTGGCCTAGCGGCTAAAGTCCTCGCCTTGAACGCCCCGGGATCCCATATGGGCGCCGGTTCTAATCCCGGCAGCTCCACTTCCCATCCAGCTCCCTGCTTGTGGCCTGGGAAAGCAGTCGAGGACGGCCTAAAGCTTTGGGACCCTGCACCCGCGTGGGAGACCTGGAAGAGGTTCCTGGTTCCCTGCTTCGGATCGGCGCGCGTCGGCCCGTTGCGGCTCACTTGGGGAGTGAATCATCAGAGGGAAGATCTTCCTCTCTGTCTCTCCTCCTCTCTGTATATCTGGCTTTGTAATAAAATAAATCTTTATTAAAAAAAACAATGAATCCAGTTAAGAATGGACAAAGGACATCAACCGACAGTTCTCAAAATATGAAACACAAAGGGCCAAAAAATAAATGAAAAATGCTCAAAATCACTAGCTGTTGGGGAAATGCAAATAAAAATCACAGTAATGCCTTAAAAATCATCAGGATGCCTGAAATTCAAGGCAGAAAGTAGCAAATGCTTGCAAAGATATGGAGAAGGGGGAACTTTTATATACTATTGGTGGGAATGCAAATTAGCCCAGCTATTGCGTTTTCTTAAAAAATCAGAAACAAGCTTGCTATATGACCCAGCCATTTCTCTGTCATGTCTAAACCCAACACAGGAACACACCACATCAAAGAGATACCTGTACCACCACGTGTATAGCATAAATAATAGCCCAAATATGGAATCAGTGTTAACAATCAGCTGAATGAATAAAGAAAATGTGGTATATATACACAATGGAATATTATTCAGTTACTACAATGGACGAAATTCTACTACTTGTAGCAAAATGCTTGTAACTGGACAACATCGTAATAGTGAAATAAACTGGACACAAAAAGACAAACATAGCCCGGCACAATAGCGTATTGCCTAAATCCTCACCTTGCATCTGCTGGAATCCTGTATGGGTGCCAGTTTGTGTACCGGCTGCTCTACTTTCCATGCAGCTCCCTGCTTGTGGTGTGGAAAAGCAGTAGAGGACGGCCCAAAGCCTTGGGACCCTGCACCCATGTGTGGGAGATCCAGAAGAAGCTGCTGGTTCCTGGCTTTGGATCTGCTCAGCTCTGGCCACTGTGGCCTCTTGTGGAGTGAGCCAATGCATGAAAGATCTTTCCTTTGTCTCTCCTTCTCTCGGTATATCTGACTTTGTAATAATAATAATGAAAAACAAAAACCAAACCAAACCAAAACAAACAAGCACCACACATTCTTGCTCATAAGTGGGAGCTGAAATTAGAAAAAAAAAAAGGAAAAAAAAAAACAAACAAAAAAGAAATACCTATGTGCATCAGTATTGCTGTAAGTATGGCTTTGTCAAACTTTGTTTTATACCTTTGTCAAACTAATGATCAGGAATGTTATACCATTAAGATTTTAATGATCTGTGATTACTTTGAGATTTACTATATATGTGTGAAATGGTCATTTTCCACTTGTTATTGTTTATAGAACTTGTTTATGTTTCCACTAAACTAGCATCCTTCTCCTTTGATTTGTTGACCCCTTTATTTACTGGAGCATGAAGCCCTTGACTGTAATGTAAATTAAAGATATGTTATCTCACAAATAAAGGGAGGAGAGGAAAGGGATGGGGAAAGAAGGAGAGGAATGGAAGGAGAAAGGAAATATCATTATATTCTCAGAACTGTTTGAACTAGATTGAGCCTGTTAAAAGCTAAAACAAACAAACAAACAAAAAAACCCCAAACAAGTTCTAGAGTTAAAAATGACAAAAAAAGCAACAAAACCTCCCCAAACTGAAAAAGAGTGCTAATACTTTGTAGACCACCCTCACCTCATATTTTTTTCCTTAGTACCTCAAGTCATTCTATCTGCTTGTAAATGTTCCCTTTCAATCTCTGACCAAAGTCATTTCCTGTATGAAGTGTTCCTTATACTCGCAAGCAGAAGCACTGAACTACACGAATCACTCATGTATTAGTATATATTACACATATGGTTTTTATCACTTACTAACTAACCTATGCTGCAGTAGTTTGTAATCTTCTTTTATATTCCTTCTAGATTGTAAGTTTCTTAGTGATACAAATTATTTTAAATCCATTTCTATATTTCTCCACAGAATCTTTAATTTTGTTTATCTTTATTTGTGGAAATGATGTCTGGCCATTGGCACTTCCGCCCCTCTGCAGGTGCTGTTTATCGCCAACAAGTAACTTTCCCCCTTCCTAAAACTAGTTTTCTGGATTTCTTGAGTCATTATTTCTCCCTATGTACATTGAATATTCAGATGTTATGGGTGGGTTTAGCAGAGCTGGATGAGCAGAGATAAGAAGAGGGAGAAAGAAAGAACTGCTTGGACGGGGCTGTTTTAATTGTTCCCGAGGGATGGATTTGTAAGACAGTGATTGCTATGCTTTAAATATGGTTTGTTCTTACTAAAGTTCCGTGGAGCTTTGGTCTTGCTGAGAGTTGAACTTGACGGAGATACCAGGGTCAGAGGTGAAGCCCTCGTGAATGGATTGACAGCTTCCTCATGGGTGAGCCTTGTGGGACTGCGCTGGTCACTGCGAGAGTGTGAGCTGTAACAGGCTTCGGCTCGGGTTTTGCCTCTTGCCTGCCCCCATTTGTTTCATGCTTTCTGTCATGATTGAATCAGCACGTTCCAGCACCATGCTGCTGTATTTCGTGGTATGGAGAATCATGAGCCCCGAGATCCTCTAATAATTGTCTAAATGAGCTGATATCAGGTGCTTTGTTACACAAATGGCAAATGAACCGAGCCAGAGGCAGAGTCACAAAGACAAGTGGCAATATGTTATTTTCACTGCTCCTGATTCCAAGGGGCGAGAGGAATGACTAGTATGGAATTGGATCAGTGAAAAAAGGGTGAGAATAGACGTCAGTATCATATCACTGCTGTGTGCTATTACGGATGCATCTTAGGTGATCAGAGACCTTAGTACATGGGCATTTGAAAGAGTGGTTCAGAGGTGGCTTCAGATACCCACAGCCTATATTGGAGGGTATTGATTCATGTTCTGACTTGACTTCCAATTCCAGCTTTTTGTGAATTCACATTCTGAGAGGTACTAGTATTTGGATCTTTGCCACCCATGACTTGTACTGAGTGCAAGTGTCCTGGTGTCACCTTGGTCCAGCCTTAGCTGTCAATGGGCTTTTGGATACTGAACCCATGATGGAAACTCTCTCCCTGTCTGTCTCATCTCTCTGCCTTTCAAATAGAAAGCTGTCTTACCCTTTGAACAGTGGCTTACAATGCAATTCACTTTATTCCCAGTTGCAGATGAGGGAAACTAGATTGGCAGGTATCTCTGAAGTGGAGACTACTTCATCAAGGAAACTGTGCAGTTCGGTGTTTCACTGTCCATTTCGTACACTCCCACAAAATGAGATCAACGCCTGGGGGCTCTGTTCTTTTGTTTCTTTTGGAATTGTATGAATTGCTGCTGTTTTGGAGTATGTATTGCTGCTGTTTTTCCTGGAATAGTGTAGGAGTCGGAGTCTTCCTTTTGTAAATCTTAATGTTTGGATTGTCAAAGTGCTGACACTGTCAAATAACTCCCTACTTAACTGTGTGAATTGTACTTCTCTCAGATTCATTTTATTTACGTTGCTCAGAAAGAACAGCTCTTTTCTTGCTTTTCTTTCTTCTTCTTCTTTTTTTAAAAAGATTTATTTACTTTTATTGGAAAGTCAGATTTGCAGAGAAAAGGAGAGATAGAAAGGTTCTTCGTCTGCTGGTTCACTTCCCAAGTGGCTGCAAAGGCCAGAGCTGAGATGATTGGAACCCAGGAGCCAGGAGTGTCTTCCACATATCCCATGTGGGTGCAGGGTCCCAAGGCTTTGTGCCATCCTCTACTGTTTTCCCAGGCCACAAGTAGGAAGCTGGAAGGGAAGTGGAACAGCTGGGATATGAACCAGTGTCCCTCTGGGATCCTGGCAGATGCAAGGTTAGGACTTTAGCCACTAGGCTACTGCTCTGGACCCAGGAATAGCTGTTTCTAACATTTATTTCTGATGACATAACTCTAGCGAAAACTCTTCAGATGCATAGTTCTATCTGCTCTCCAATAATTTGTGCATGGTGTGACCTACCACAGGCCACATTTGTAGATTTACACTTTCAGTGTGGACTAAGGCTAGATACCTTAGGAGAGAGGGAGGAAAGAGGAAGAGGAGGGAGAACCAAAGGCTGAGAGGGAAGCTGGGAGAGAGAGAGAGAGAGAGAAAGAGAGGGAGAGAAAGAGAAAGAGAGAGAAGCAGAGAGGAGAAAGGGGGAGGGTGGAGAAGAGATGGACATTTTAGAAGCTTGACTTGCAAGTCAGGCAGAGAGGAAGCAGTCAAAAATGTTCACTATATTGATGTCTCAGTGACAATGCATTTCAGATTACTAAATTGTCCAGGATTCAGGGGCATTTCTCTCAAATAAAATGTATAAATTGAATATGCCTGAAATATTCCACAGAAAAGTATTTTTGTATTTTGTGGAGGGTTAATGGTAATAAAGGACGTGTGCTACTGATCTTATAATAGAAATAATGACTTCAACCAGGTTTTCTAAGAAAATTAATGACTGCTTGAGGTCAATGGCCTGCAGTCAATCCCTCAGTCAGCCATTAATCCCCAGGAAATGCCTATGGCCTTGATCATTATTGTATGAATAACACAAAAGTGGGTATAGTTCTCTTGTCGTATAGGAGACATTCACTACCCTTGTTCTCACCTAGACCCTCCTTCTGACAATAAGAATAACATACTAGGCACAGAAACACAACCACTTTGCTATCAATGCAAACAAATACAGTAGTGCTTAAAAAATGATCAAATAAATTATTAAACAAACTTGAATGCCGTGTGTTTGAGTAATATATAGCAGAAAACAGCGGAGTCAGAATTTCTAGACAGCTGAACATAGTACAGTGAAACGTACAGTCAAACATTGAATGAGGATAAAACAATTACTGTCATATTAGATATTTCAAATTGAAACCAGGGTTAACATATGATTGACTACTTTGGGGGCTGCAAACCAAAGCTAGCATTGAAATTTACTTGAAATTAGGACCTTAACGTCCAATAAAATAAGTACATTTAAAAAGATTTCAAATAAATGCTGTCATGAATAGAGTTATTTTTTGTAAGAATATCAAAGGGCTTTTATAATCATTTGCTTAGGTTATTTTGCATTCTGGGATCTTTCCGAAGGCAAATAGTAAAATGAAAAACATGTGCAGGAAATTAGTATGGCCATTGCCCTCCACTGCCAAAGGCGATGCTACCGCAGTGGAAAACCATTAGATCTGCTTCGAACGGGTCTGTACTGGCAATGCACAGTGTCCCAAATTCACACTGAGATGCAGAACTTTACACTAAGTAGTTTTCAATAAACATCTGTGGAGTAAGTTAGTGCTGCACTTTGCCCTCAGAGTTTCTCGTATATTCGGGAGATTAGCTCTTGACCTTGAATATTGGTGACAAGTGTTTTCTCCTAGAGTGTCATTTACCTTCTAGTTTATGATTTTTTTTTTCAAAAAGCTTATTTCTTTCCATTTAACAACCTCCAGATTTTGAGATTTGTTATTATTTTCAATTCTACTGGTAAACATATATTCAATTTTTTTTTTAAGATTTATTTATTTTTATCGGAAAGGCGGATATACACAGAGGAGAAACAGAGAGGAAGATCTTCCCTCTGATGGTTCATTCCGCAAGTGACCTCAACGGCTGGAGCTGAGCCAATCCAAAGCCAGCAGCCAGGAGCTCTTCTGGGTCTCCCACGCGGTTGCAGGGTCCAAAGCCCTGGGCCGTCCTCAACTGCTATCCCAGGCCACAAGCAGGGAGCTGGATGGGAAGCAGGGCTGCCGGGATTAGAACCGGCGACCATATGGGATCCGGGGCACGCAAGGTGAGGACCTTAACTGCTGCACCACCGTGCCGGGCCCAAACATATATTCAATTTTAACTTCTATTTTGTATTTGGTTTGAAAGGCAGAGGGTGAGAGAGAGAGGAGAAACTCCCTTCACTGATTCACTCTTTTGTGTGTGTGTGTGTGTGTATATATATATATATATATATATATATATATATATATATATATATATATATATATAAAACCTTGAATTTTTTAATTATGTGGTACAATTTCATATAGACTGGGATTCCCCCCAAACTACTACCCCCCAGCAGATTTTCCCCATTTCACTACAATGGTGTAGTGTTTTGATTCAGTCTTTAAAATGTTCCCAATAGCCACACTGGGCCTATCTGAAGCTAGAAGTCTGAAACTCCCTTGTAGGAGACAGGGACCCCTGTATTTTGCTATCATTTGCTGCCTTCCAGGGTGCATTACCCAAGTTCAAGTTCACATGAGATTCTTTCATTGCAAGCGTATACCAAACATAGAGTCCAGCATCTTATTGTCCAGACAAATTCAAAGGCTTGTTGGGGAGACCATCTCTGGTCTGAAGGTAGAGCTGGCAGAGTATCATCCCTATCAATTAAAAGCCCTGACATAACATCAGCAACAATTCATAACGTTATGAGATTAACTGACATAGTATTGAGTAACCAACATGGATAGAACTTAAAATTTAAAAACAATGGGAAGGAGGTGGTGTGGTTCAGTGGGATAATTCAGTGTTTGGGAGCTCCAAATTATAGTGCCTGGGATCAAATCTTGTCTTTACCTATACTTTTAATCCAGTTTCCTGCCAATACAAGTGGTTAACAGCAGCTTTTGGGTCAAATTTTGAGCTCCTATGTCCATGTGGAGGCTCAAGATGAAATTTCTGCCTTCTGGATTTGTCTTGGCTCAACCTCAACACTTGTGGGTATTTAGAGAGTGAACCAGCAGGTGGATAATCTGAGTATCTTTGTTGCTCTTTTTTTCCTCTCTTTTACTCCACCTTTCAAATAAATAAAAATGAGTAAGTAAACATTTCTTGCAAAAAAAGTTGTTTCTTATGAGTTTAAATCCATTTAAGTTTACGTAGGTACATACAAAGTTTACGTTGGTGCAAAACAGGGAAACCCATGTGCTGCATTTTCTTACTGCATGTTTTCTGGTAACTTTTTAAAATTGGTTTTTTTTTTCCTACAGTTTACTTAGTGCTGGGGTCTCCCTTCCCCTTCCCCCAAGTTCCCTCTGCTCTCCTCTATTCTCCCCTCCAGTCACACAATGGGTCTCATGAATTTTCTCAAGTCGATCGTGCTGCCATTGGAGTGTCTGTCAACCATGTAGGAGACTGTCAGTCTTTTGGTAACTTTTTGAAAATTCCTCATGAGCATGGCTTTTGAAATTTTTTCACACTAAAGCAAATCAGGTGTCCTCATATAAATACACTCATTTATACAAATAGAGCTGGTAGTTAACATATATTCAAATATTTTGGTAGTTTGGTTTAGAAAGGAATTATATTATTTATAGTTTTTTTTTTAACCTAGCAGCACCTTGTGGAAATGTTTTAAAATCTTGATTATGAATTGGGATTTTTTTTTGGTAATTCGCAATTTACTGTTTCATGCTGCCTATACCACAATTTATCCAATTTTTTACCTATTAATTGACATGTACTTCCCTCTCAACCATTTTTTTTTTGGTTGCTATCCTAAAGATTTTTGTAGTTGTTCTTATAAACCAATTTTTATTTCCATGATATCAATTCCCAGGAATGGGAATGCTGATACGAAGGCCATGTGAATTTTTAATTGTAATAGACATTGCCAGATTGCTTTGTCGGGGCAATTTCTGTCTCTTGCAGCAATACATGAATAGATATACATATATGTGTGTGTATATATATATATATATATTTAAGATTTATTTATTTTTATTGGAAAGTCAGATATACAGAGAGGGGGAGAGACAGAAAGGAAGATCTTCTGTCTGCTGATTTACTCCCCAGGTGGTCGCAAAGGCCAGAGCTGAGCTGATCGGAAGTCAGGAGTTTACTTTGAGTCTCCAGTGTGGGCGCAGGGTCCCGAGGCTTTGGGCCGTCCTCCACTGCTTTCCCAGGCCACAAGCAGGGAGCTGGATGGGAAGTGGAGCTGCCAGGATTAGAACTGGTGCCTATATGGGATCCTGGTGCATTGAAGGTGAAAACTTTAGCCACTAGGCTACTGTGCCCACAAAATCGAACTTTTCATGTATATTAGTTCCAAAATAGTGTAACTCGATTCTCTTAAGCCAGTCTGAACTTTTAAAGTGTATCTTACCATTTTTTTTTAATATGGGCAACAATTGTTAATCTTGGAATCACAATTGGAAGCATTTTAGCTAATATAAGAATAAAACACAGGGCCTGGCCTTGTAGCATAATAGGTTGGATTGGAGCTTGGGATGCTGGCATTTGACATCAGTGTTGGTTCAAGTCCCAGGCACTCCACTTCCTACTCAGTTTCCTGCTAATGTATCTGGGAAAGCAGAGGAAGTTTGTCCAAGTGTTTGGGTGGCTGCCCCCCATGTGCGAGTCCCAGATGGAGTTCCTGACTTCGGCTTGGCTTAGTCTCAGCTGTTGTTGCCTTGTCGGAAGTGAACCAGGAGACGGAACTTTTCTCACTAGCTATGTCTTTTACTATCTCTTTGTAACTCTGTCTTTCAAACAAATATACATATTTAAAGAACGAGGCACAAACATTTTAAATTACTCTGAGAAATCTGAAATGCCTGAGTGCTGAGGCTGTCCTTGGGGACAATTGACCTATCATAGCTGCCAATTCAAACAC
This sequence comes from Ochotona princeps, assembly GCF_030435755.1. Classification (NCBI taxonomy): domain Eukaryota; kingdom Metazoa; phylum Chordata; class Mammalia; order Lagomorpha; family Ochotonidae; genus Ochotona; species Ochotona princeps. Next base: position 32,620,422 of record NC_080842.1, on the reverse strand, counting down.
ATGTACTTGTACAGATGATGTCTTCCTTTGTGGTATCATTTTTCTCTTAAAATGTTAGACATCACTGAGGCTGCTATATCAATTGTCTAAGGAGTGGGAGGTGAATTATTTGAAGTAAAGGCATACAAAATCGTAGTCACTTGTTTTTGTGGGATAGAGACAGAAACGATGATATAAATTTGGTTGTCCTTGTGGCATTTTAAACAAGCAAAAAGTTAAACTGTCTATAAAGAAACTGCATTTTATAAGTTTTATTATTAAATCTACCACTGCTTTGCTGACTAATAAAATGGAAAATGTGTGCTTTTATAGGTTTATAAAAAGGCAAACTATACTTTCATGAAAAATATCTTGCACCGATTGAATACAGGTGGCTACTTGTTTAGACTTTGAAGATGTAAAAGCTTAGTATAGATGTCTGAAAAAGGTAATACGGCACAATAAAAAAAAATCTTCCTTTCGTCGCTCATCAATCCTTTGGGTATTCCATGTCAAATAAATGCTACAACAATTTATAGTAAAAGTACACAGTGGAAGTGCCAACGTTAACACTCCTTAGGACTGGATACCTGCCAGATTTTTCACACCAATATTTAATGTGAACCACAATGTCTTTTCCATTGGAAGTGTGAGAAGGAGCTTGCTTTCCTATATTTGGCAACACGCTTATGTGAAGTATAAAGTCAAATGCCCATGATGTTCTCTTTATTTCAACCATGATAAATTGTGTTCATTTGTTTAAGTGCATGTGGCAGCTTTAGTGTTCCAACTATAAATTTTGGTTAACTTCTATTGACATGCTGTATTAAACTTAAGAAAAACAAATTACACTTCACCCGTTTTAATTGACTAAATGTGTCAAAAACACAGTAAGTATAGCATGAAAGGTCAGAGCCTTGGTCTACACTGTAATGGGTGTCATGGCAGGGATCCAACTTTTCTTGTACATTTCATTTTTCATGAAGTTTTAGGACAAGGCATACGTTTAACATTCACTTCCACTTCTCATTTGTATTTCAAAGTTTATCACAGGCTGTGTTACTACCAAGAACACTTTTCTCTGGTGCTATTTAAAGTTCCTTTAGCACCGACGTGTGTGCCCGGAGAATACTGATGTTCTGCTGTAAACAAGGCCTTGGGAATGGATTCTGGCATTCTGAGGAATGAAATGTTGCCTTAGAAGCATACCCATAGATCACTGCAGGACTCCATGGAAAAGACCTGGTTTACATATCGAGTCCGGGTTTCCGAGACTGAACAAGCGACCATGTGGTAAAAGCGGGGTTAAATTTGGCACACCGGATTCCCTTGGGATCTGATTAAAGTCACTAGTGTTAATTCCTGAGCACTATGTCCATGGATTTATATTAATCTTTATTCCTTCAGTAGTTTATTATTACCTTGATGCCTGATGATTAAATCCTATGAATTAAGCTTTGACTCACCCATTGCCACTCACTTCTCTATTTTTTTCTTTGGGTGGTTTTATATGGTATGACATCTTTCTGTATCCTTTCTCAAAGTTTGCTCAAGCATTAAGTTCCAATGTGAAATTATTTCTACAGAAACTTCAGAGCAGGTGTCTGCAAAGTGTCATGCTCACACTGGGGAAATAGGGATTGTACATTTAAAAAATGCATTGTATTTTTACCACCAATGACAAAAATCTCATTTCTCAGTACATGCTCACAAGAATCCTCATTTTCACATTGATTGTGTGGAGGGCATTCTGTTCTGATGGGCTTCAGGGGGGAAGGAGTAGTAAGCGTTCTTTTCGAAGCAGCTCGGAGCCTGGCCAAAGGTGCCCAACCAAGGGTTGAATCCTCCATAAAGAGAGAAAAGAGCATTTCACTCTCTCATCTTGCCTAGGGGAACACAAAGATCGTGAACAGCCACTAAAAGCGGGACTACATCTAAATTATGGGTTGGCAAGCATTGTGTCTAGGACATGATAGGAAAACTTTTAGGCATTCAAGTACAGATGATCTCTACTGACCTCTGTCATTGACAGTGCAGTCACTGACATATGTAAATGAAGATGTATGGATGTGTTTCAATAAATATTTATGAACAGTGAAATTTAAATATAGTATACATTTCATGTGTCTCAAAATAGTCTTTTTTTTGATTTTTTAAAGCCATTTAAAAATGTAAACACCAGTCTTAGCTTGGCTCTATAAAACCAATTGGCCTGAGAGCCCTAGATTGCAACCCTTACTCTAAACTGATATATAAACTTTTGAAAGTCTCAAGAAGCTTAGAGTATGGAATTTTTCTTTTCTAAAATTAATTAACTGGTTTTATTTATTTGAACAGCAGAGAGAGAGACCAGTGTTGTGCCGCTATGAGTTACGTCACTGTCAGCGATGCCACCATTCCTTACGGATACTGCTTTGTGTCCTGGATGCTTCGGAATTTCTGATCCAGGTCCCTGCTAATGTAACTAGGAGAGCAAGGGAAGAGAGTCTAAATTTTTGGGCCCCTGCCACCTTCCTGGGAGACTAAGGAGAAGTTTCTAGCTCCTGGTTTCAGCAGGGCCCATTCCTGGCTGATGAGGTCACTTGGGGAATGAATCAGGGGATAGAAAAATCTCTCCCTTCCTCTCAGACTTTAAAATAAACAAATGGTTAAAACAAGATAGTGAAGAAGAGTAGAGAGAAAGAGAGATCTCATTTGTTGATTTATTCCCCATATCAGGGACAAAGTGAGACCATGAACCAATCGTCTAGTCTTGAATTTCTATTTGGGTGAAAGAAATTGAACTATCACCTGCATCTTACTGAAGTTTGCATTGCAGAAAGCTGTAATTGCACATGTGATGTGGGTGTCCCAAGGAGTGACTTACCGCTACACCAAATGCCCATGCACAGGGAAATTTTGTTGCAAAAGTCATGTTATTTGGTCTTTTATATGCAGTACTCTTTCACAGGGAATTGTAGTTTCCTTCCTTGCCTTCCTTGGTCGGGTCAGTAGCATTCAGCATCTGATCTTACGGAAATCAGGCGCAGCAAACACTGTTGCCTTCTCAGATCTGCCAGACACAATTCTGTGCATTTCCATTCTACTGCTTCCTTTAGCAGACATAGAGGACGGCTTTCCTCCAGCCCCTAGGGTGCTTTGCATTGGTGAGTAGCTCATGTCGGATGTGCTGTGGTATTAAGACCCTAGGTGTAGCCGTTGGTCAGTGACTCAGAATTAGTGTATAAATATCCATGATTGGCATATGTAAAAAGCATTTTCTACCTTTTCTTCCTGAGTGTCTTAGTGGGATTGGAGCTCCAGTTGCTGCAGCTGTCACTCACTCCAACCACTCTTTATTGGTCTTCTTCCTTTCTGTTTTGCTTCTCTACTTAGTTCTTTGCAAGATTACTTCCTAAACAAGCAAAACACTTGCTCACTGGATTCTCAAAAGTTCACTGCTATGGTTTGGGTGTGGTGTGACTGAGTTTCCCAAAGGTTCTTGTGCTAGAAGCTCGGTTGAAAGAGACTTGATTGTCACTTCTTGCCTTGGTGTGAAATTATCGTTTATCTTTTTCAATACGCCTCTGTCACTGTGGTGTAACATACCACCAAAGCAAACTGCAGGGATCCAGGTAGGAGGGACCTCCTGGGACGATCTGTGCTCTGCTGCCTTGACCCTTAGCCTCCAAAAACTATGAGCCGAATAAACCTATTTCCTTTATAAGTTAATCAACAAGAGGCATATGTTATAGTAATAGGAATGGACTAATATTGTTTTGTATCCCTAAATAAAACAGAAAAAAACCAGCGACCATTGCAAATAATGAAAGTTTATGGCATAAACTGTAACTTTTGCAGTTCTCCTGAATGGTTAGGCAAAATCTGACAACTCTCCTTTGAATGTGGTAGGGATTTCATCCTTCTCCTTTTGTCTCAACCAAAAGGCAGATCTGACAGCTATTATTAGTAGTATGAATAATTACCAGCCAAGGAGATTCCAAAGAACAACAAAGAATTGGTGACATCTCCAGCCACACTGGTTGTTGTCTCCCTACTCAGTTCAATATGCAGCACAAGAAGATAGTTCCAAAGGCACACTCTACATTCTTCCCTTTATCCTCAAAACAACCTGTATACACGTGAAAGGATATCTTCATGGGAACTCACTTTGTCTTTTCCCTTTTGAAGTACAGGATTTGAATGAATTAAAAGAACATGGTCTCTTTGAAAACCAGATTATTGATGAATTTCACTGTGAATCAAGTCCATAATAAATTTTCTTAAGGTCTTCTGGCATATTTGCTCACTTTTTCCTTGAAATTTTATGGTATAGACAAATTATTCCAAAATGCAATTATTCTTTTGAGCACTGTCAGAAAATTGCTAAAAGTTTTTCCCTTCCAACGCTCTATTCTTAGTTCCTCCTTTCATTAGGAGGAAGCATGGATATGTTTTCCAAGCATTTCCTCTGTTTTTGAAAAAGAAAATTACTTCACCACTTGGCATATGCATGGAGAAGGAATGGGGACAACCAGAACCTTTCCAGTGTAAAGTGTTCTGTGCAAAGAGATAGAAAGTAGATGAAAACAGAGACACCAGGACCCGTTACCGCTGTAGAAGGACGTGGTGGTGGTGACAGCAAAAGCTTCTGAGGACGGTACATTCAGCTTGTCTCAGGCAGTAGGACTGTGTTTACCTAAAATAAGACCAACTGAAAGAGAAGCACAATTATATGAGTCAGTAATCAGTGTTTTTATTAGAAGAGCACTCTGCTGCTTCACATTGAATTGTCAAATCTTAATACAGGCTTATTTGAAGAGACAGCTGTCACCACATTAATTCCCATTTTTTGTTGAACGCATTGTCAGTGTTTACTTGTCCTACAAATACCTTAGGCAGTCTGGCAAGAGAAATGATATGAAAGGCTAAAATGAAAATAAGGAATGCCTTAAATGAACTCGGGATTGTGCTTTTACAGGTGGTATTTATGTGCTTCCAAATGAAATATATACATTCACATAGTTTTAGAACTTGAATTTAAAACTACATTGAATTAAAATGGGGCCAGTTGTGTCTAGTAGTTGACATAAATAATTTAGAAAAGAAAAAACACAGTTGAAAATAGTCCATGTTGAAGAAGAAGCATGTGTGAGGAGAAATTCTCTCATTTAACTTAATTATGGGTAGAGCAAGGGTTTTATGAATGCCTTTTGTGTATCAGCTCTATGTTGGGTACTAAAGGTATCACAATAACTAGCATAAATTCTTCAGCATAAGCAGTCTAAAATCTACTGACTCCAAGATTGGCACCAAGAATGATACAAGATGACACAACAAGTGCATTGTGTTCTGTGAATGATTCTGTCATTCTGCCTTAATGTGGAAGACCTGTGGTATGATCTGTTTTATCTGTGTAGATTTATACTGACTTGATCCAATTGTCCATGCATTTGTCCAACTCATTCATTCCTTTACTAAGTCAATACTTTTGGGTTATGTACAATGTATTAAATACTGCACTGAATTTTTCAGATGTTCTGATAGAGTTTACTATCTGACTTTCACATGTGAATGGTGAAAACCCAATTGCTTGAGCCATTCATCACCTAATGTCTTCCATGGTGTGTATTATTAGCAGGAAGCTGGAATCAGTAAGGGAGCTGGACTAGACTCTATCAGCAATCCTCACAAACCAGATGTCATTAACATTGAGTAATGATGTTATTGAACTTCTGAATAGGCCATATATGGAAGTCAAATGATAGCAGATTAAAACCTTAGGGGATTTCTTGTTGACAATTTATTGTTACAGTGTTAGGGTGACAGGAGATAATAAGATGAAAGAATGTCTTCTACATTATGTTTCAAGATTTATTTGCCAAAGGCTGATCTTAATAGTGTATATAAATCCCATGTATCAAAATTTAGTCCAGTGTGCTTTAACTCTTACTTCTGGTCATGTGATTAATCCCTCAGATAAAGTCTTCGACGTTTTGGTTGGATGTCTACCACCACGTGATCACTGCCCATCTCACTTCATCATTCCTTGGGACTCTCAGCTGCACTTCATCATGTATCATCACCTTTGAGCTGCCCTGGTCACTCCATCTCACACTTCATCACTTCTTGCATTCTTTGTGAGCTCTCAGCTCTGTGACAGAATCTGTTTCAGTTGTTCACTAACTCATTATTTCCAAAGCAAATATAAATTAATCAAACTTTGTGGGTGTCTGGTACAGTTCATTTTAATTAATCAAAGCAGCAACTATTTAATTATTCATCATCCAAAAGAAATAAGCCTTATGGTAAAATGTTTTCACGAAGATGTGATATGCTGTTACATAGTTTCTGGGCCTTATACTTGTCTATATTGGTTTTGTAATACAGAGCAGACAATCTATTGCTAGAGACTTTTATTACATTGAACCAAAAAGAATAAAGAGAATGTGGAATGTTCTGTTGAGGGGTCAGCATAATAAGTCAGTCATGAAGCTCTTGGTGGTGTTAACTCCAGCAGATTTTTTATTATTTTGAGCACATTTCAGAGTGGTGATCATCATGTCTTTTTGTTGCTGTCATCATCTCAATTCTAAAAAGCTAGTAATTGCTTCTATGCTGATTGATTGACCTATCAGATTTTCTGATTTTATTATGCCTCCCAATTTTCTGATTCAAAGTAAGAGCAATGTATTTTTTGTTATGCAGTGGAAATGATCACAATAGATATGATTTCCTAGTAATTATGCTTCATTTATTTTCATATACTGTGAAGTGAAATTTCTCATTCTTTGATAATGTAATGATCTCAAACTACCAAGTAGATTTCATATCATTCAATGTGCAGCAGAATCAGAGTGTATCTTAAAAGTTGATCATGGGGGCCTGGTGGCATGGCCTAGCGTATAAAATCCTCGCCTTGAACACACCAGGATCCCAGATGGGCGCCGGTTTTAGTCCCGGCAGCTCCACTTCCCATCCAGCTCTCTGCTTGTGGTCTGGGAAAGCAGCTGAGGATGGCCTAAAGCCTTGGGACCCTGCACCCATGTGGGAGACCTGGAAGAAGTTCCTGTATCCTGGCTTCCGATCGGCACACCACCCGTTGCGGCTCACTTGGGGAGTGAATCATCGGAGGGAAGATCTTCCTCTCTGTCTCTCTTCCTTTCTGTATGTCTGACTTTGTAATGAAAAATAAAATAAATCTTAAAAAAAATTGATCAATGGAATTGGTATTGTGACACAATAGACTAAGCAGTCACCTGCTTGTTAACTTGACACTCGATACACACATATTCTGTATTTCAGGTGTGTGAGGTTGATCCTTCCTCTCTTGCACTTAGGATTTAGCTTCTTGCTAATGCATCTGGGTAACAGAAGGTGACGGCCCAGTGGGAGAGTCACCTGGAGAATCACATGGAATTCCTAACTCCCACATGGAGTTCCTAACTCCCAGTTTTGACATGGTTCAACTCCAGTTGTTGTAGATATTTGAGCAATGAGTACACAGATCTAAGATCTCCCTGTTTCTGTCTCTTCTACTTTCTGTTTCTCCCTCTCTCAGTGATGCTCTGTCTTTCAAATAAATAACTAGCCTTTTTTTTTTCTGAGTTCACCGTTCTTATAGTTTACTGCTACCTGTTTTGTTTGTTGTTGAGTTTCAATGTGGTTTGATGAAGTCTAGGGGGCTTAGCACTTTCAAGTTACAATGTGAAAGGATTTTGGTTTATTTTTATTGCAAAGTCAGATATATATATATATATGTGTGTGTATATATATATATGTGTGTATATATATATACACACACACACACATACATATAGAAAGAGAGAGAGAGAGAAGAGGCAAGACAGAAGAAAATCCGTCCGATGATTTACTCCCCAAATGATTGCAATGGTTAGGACTGTGCCAATCAGAAGTTAGTGAGCTGGGAGAATTACATTTTACAAAAATGTAGTGGTTGTAGGTAAACTTGTGATAGATACCAGATAAACAGGTAGGTAGGTGGTAGATGGCTTCCATGTGCTGGTTCACTCCCATGGGTGGGTGTTCTGGGACAGCCTAGGGAGGCCAGAGCATGGAGAGCAAGGGAGGCCTTTCGCATGGATCAGAGGAGCTCAGCTGCCTGATCTGTATCGCTCACCACCAGAGCTTCCCAAGATCTGCAGTGCTGGTAAGATGTAGCCAGGAGCCAGAGCGGGCAATTGAACCCAGGCAATTCAACGTGGAATATGGGCATCTTAATCACTTGGCTAAATATCACTCTAGAACCTAGAGAGATTGATCAGCGGGCACAAAGTGAGAGAGAGTGTTTGTTCTTTCACACAGGAGAGGCTCGAATGTATCCTATGCAGTAGGTAAAGCCCAAAACAGAGCAAGTGCCTAAGTGTAAGAGAAAGCAGAGCCGAGCAGTGAAGCAGGGATTCTAAATGGGTGACAAATGTGCTTACAGAAATTCTCTGTGGCAGGAGGTGCGCAATTCACTCCCTGCATTTTCTAATTTCCTGTGTTTGGAGATGTGTGGGCATGTAGATATATTTAGGAAATAGGACTTAAATAGAGTTCTTCCCAGGTGACATTAGTGTCTATGTTAAGAGAGTGAGACAATCTGCTGGGAATGAGAACGATGAGGTTTGAAAATGAAGTGTGAGTGACTAAATGTAAACACTGAGGAGTAAAATTATTTGTGGTAAAGGGAGAAGAAACAGACTGCCGATTGATCCTAAAGACTTGATTAAAGTTGTCAACTGTATTTCTTTTTTTCTGATTTCATGGATCAGTAACTTTCTTCCCAGGACTTGCCAGTAGAAGTGCAACAGATTGGTAGTTACATATATCTGATGTTTTTTGTTCCTCATGTCTTGGAAGGGAGATGGAAAAGGTTAAGAACTACAGTCACTGACCAGAGACTGTCTGAAGGGCCAAACAATGACACTTCGCACAGACGGGGATCAGGAAAGAGAAAGAAAAGGCATTTCTTTGAACCTGATGACATGTAGCAGTGGAAGTAAGACAGTGGTGACTCGGAGAAGCAGCTATGACTAGATGGTCTGGATGTGATATTTTAGACTTAAGAGATAGCATATTTTCAAATGATGTGAAAAAATTCAAAATGGCAAAAGGCAACTTTTGTGCTTTTGTTTCATGAGCAAGAACATAATACCAGGGAATTTCATTGTGTGGACTCCAGCTTACAAACTCACCAGCTGTTGTGGGTATAAACCTAGAAAATCAGTGTGGAAATAAGGCAGTCTGTTTCCTGGAGGCTGTTGGTTTTACAGAGAACAAATTTAGGATTAAAAAGACTGAATTCCATGTATAGTGATGGAAATAGGAAGTAGCTCTTTCAACCAAAATCTGCTTGAAGGACATCCATTGGAAAACTAGAGGGGAAATCAATGGGGGTGGGAAGGGACCTTGGAGAAGGGCCTGGGCAAACCCAGAGCCTATGGAACTAAATCATAGAACAAAATAAAGTATTTTTAAATGGGAAAAAATATGTTATAGCTAATCTTTAAAAGCTCACTTTTACTTTCAAAATCAATGATTCCATGAATAGTTACTTTGTAAAGATTTATTTATTTATCTGAAAGTCAGAATTAGAGAGAGAGGGAGAAATGGGAGAGACAGAGGGTGATCTTCCAGCCACTAGTTCACTCTACAAATGGTCACAGCAGCTGGAGCTGAGCTGTCTAAATCTGGGAGCCAGGAGGGTATTCTAGACCTCCCAAGTGGATACAGGGGCCCAAATTATTGGGCCATCTTTCTTTTTAAAATTTTTTATTTTTAAATTATTTTATTTTATTTTTTATATTTATTATTATTATTATTATTATTATTATTATTTTAAGATACAGTTCCATGGGCTCCTGATATTTCCCTTATCCCTGCCCCAATTCCGCCCCCCACCTAGTTCCTCTATATCATTACTAAAATATAGTTCTTCATACACAGTCATATGTCCATCATTGTGGGCATGGACAATGGCAGAATGTCCAGCATCCTATTGTCAAGATATAGTGAACAGTTTCATTGTAAGTCCATCTTTGTCTGGAAGTAGAAATGCATGCTACATTGTATCCTCATGTCTGGATATGTTAGTCTCCATTTCACAGCTACTGTATATCCCCTCAAATGAAAAGTCACAATACAAAATCAACAATAGAAAGAAAAACAGAAATTTACAATGCCATGAAGTTAAATAACATGTTACTAGATATGACAACTCTATTACACAGTCACTATACATCTCCTTAAATGAAAAGCCGCAAAACAAAATCAACATCAGGAAGAAAAATAGAAATTAACAACACCATGAAGTTAAATAACATGTTAATAAATGACTAAGGTGTAGCTGAAGAAATGAAAATCAAGAACCTTCTTGGAGAAAATGATGGTACTGTATGATCTATGAGTCACTGAAGAATTTAATCAGAAGAAGGTGTTTTGAAGAGATGAAACTAACAGAAAACATTAAAACCCATGCGATATAGTTTCCGTTGATTTTTGTAGGTGAAATGTGTCTCTTCTAGATAACAAATAGATGGGTTTTGTTTTTTTTAATCCAGTCCACTAATCTATGACATTTGATTGAGCTTAAGCCATTTACATTCAGGGCTAGTATGTATGGATGGTACTTTGGTCCTGTCATTTTAGGAATGGGTTGTTCATTGGTTTAGTCTTCTGTTGTCATTTTACTGGGATGTTCTTCACCTTTGCCTTTGGTTTTGGTGGTGCTATTCCTCTTCTCTGTCAAGAGAATATCTTGAAGTATCATTTGTACGGCAGGTTTGAAAGAGGCAAATTCTTTTAACTTTTCTTGACTGTGGAAGAATTTTATTTCATTTTCATAGACAAAAGAAAGCTTTACTGGATGTGTTATCCCAGGCCGACAATTTTTTTCTTTTAGAACCTGGAATACATCACTCCATTCTCTTTTTGACTGTAGTTTCCTGTGAGAGATCTCCTGTGAGTTTAATTGGCATTCCTTTATATGTCAATTGATTTTTTTCATGTGCACATTTCAGGATCTTTTCCTTATGTTTAATTGAAGAGAGCTTGATGATCATGTGTCTTGGTGAAGATCGCTTTTGGTCAAGACTGTTGGGAGGTCTATGCCCCTCCTGGATGTTGTTTCCCAATTCCTTCTCCAGATTAGGGAAATTTTCCTTTATTATTTCATTAAATATACTTGTAAAACCAGTTTCTCTTTCTGCACCTTCTGGGACTCCCATAACTCTTACATTAGGCCGCTTACAAGTGTCTTTCAATTCTTGAATACTTTTTTTGGCCTGATCCAGCTCTGCTTCCAGCTTTTTGTTTGCTTCCCCCCCGATGACAGAAAATATCTTCCAATTTTGCGATTCTTTCTTCTGCTTGCTTCATTCTATTTTGGAGACTCACCATTGTACTTTTAATTTGCTCTACTGTGTTCTTAATTTCTGATATATCAGCCTTGATTTGCTTTATTGCAGCTATTGTTTATGTAAAATATTCCTTAAATTCTTTGAACTCTTGTATGTACTTCTCATTGTTGATCAGAAGCTTTAAAATGAGTTTTATGAATTCTGTGTCCCCCATATTTGCGATTTCTTCCTCAGTTAACTCTGAGGTTGGTATAGGGTTTTGCTCCTTTGCAGGGGAGTTTTCAGTAATTTTCATTGTGCCTTTGTCTCTTTTTTTGCTTTTGGTCATTGTACTTCTGGTTAGCAGAGTCTTCTCCTTGGGGCAGGTTTCTAAGCTGTGTTACCCACAGGTCTACAATGTGATTTTACCTATTGCAGTTGGTACACAACTTTTTGCTTGCAGCCAATTGTGCCACTCCCTCCAGCAAGTTCCAGGTCTTGGTTCTTATGTTAGATTTCCACAAAGAACTCCATAGCCCCAGCTCCTGGCTCACCAAGCTCTACCTCCTGTGATAACATGCTGAGGCTGCACCATTGTCTATACAATCTTTCTCCCACTTTCGGTTGGAGTGGGTCCCAGGATTAGGGAGACACCAGTTGTCCTATATAGCAAGGTTGTTGTTGTTGCTGATCTTGCCGGAACCTGTTGGACGTTAGGTTTGGGTGCCACACGGACCTATTTTGACCCATATGTTGCCACAGTCAGTATTATTTTCCTGCGGGACCAGTGCAATCCATGGAACTCAAGGAGTTCTTCCGAGCTCAGCACATGCACAGTTCACTGTTGTCTCCTGCAGTCCTAAAGCTTTTGCCACAGTGTACAAAATGGTGCCTGACGTACCACTACTAGAGTTCTTGATCTGCTGGCTGTCAGGTCTGAATAGTCCTGTCCCAGGTGGAACCTATAGAACGCAGTTCACTGTTGATGCAGTTCACTGAGTCAGAAATGAGTTCACGTCCAGCTCAGCACATGCTCAGTCCTTTTCCTTGCTTTTGTCTCCTTAAGCAAAATGGTGCCCAATTTGGCTCTAGGGGGCTGACTGGGCTGTGAAGTGTACCCTGTTCTCTCACTGCCTGTCTGGGATTTGTTGCTCTGTCTCTGCGCTTGGTCAAATCAAACAGACCAGCAGGACAGACAGTTCTTTGTCTGGGTTTACCTCCCAAGCTCCCAGTGAAAGTCCCTTCCCACCTGGTTGCTGGTGTAGTTCAGATTGCTTTTAGCTGAATGCTACTGGAGTATCAGTCACTGCAACACCGTTGTGTCTGCTGCTTTCCTGTGTCTGTCAGTCTCCAGGTACCCCTCTGCTGTTGTTCTGTCCTTTCCTATTTCCTGGAATGTGTCTTCTTTGCTTCATCCTGATTAAATGTTTCTCCGTCTGCTTAAACATCTCCTTACCCTATGCCGCCATCTTGATTCTCCTTAACACATTTAAATTTCTTATGTTGTTATGTGCAGCTAATTCCTGCAGCCAAGTCCTCTTTTCACAATTAATTTCCCATGAGCCGAAACACCAGATGTAATGAGATATTGGGAGGTCCTTTTATTCCAATGGGGAAGGGATGGGAGTAAGCGTGGGGAGAGGGACAGGTAGGGAAACATCTACCATGATGGCAGCAAGAGGGAGGCCAGGGCAGGGATAAGGGCAGGATGGAGAAGGATGGGCCATTTTTCGTTGCTTTCCCGGCCATAAGCAGGAAGCTGAACTGGAAGTGGACCAGCTAGCACTTGAACCAGTGCCCATGTGGGATGCTAATATTGCAGGCAGTGATTTTACTCACTGTGTCACAGTGCTGGTCATAAAATAGTTTTTAAGGTCTTGTGTTTTGCTCTTTTGCTTCTGTATGATTTGTTCATTAGAGGGTGTTGCTGTCATCTTCATCCCATTAGGCTGTGGTCATATTGGCTACACTGACTGGATGTTGTTTACTTTTGTAACCTCAGCATTTCCTCAGGGGTCAGTAATGTTTGAATCTCCACACAGGCAATGATAATCACAGAAGACTTCCTGAATGAGGCAAATGACTGTCCTTTTCTATCACTGTTTTCCATATTAAACACACTCCCAAAGGCTCAACATGGCACATACCAGGTGCCCTGTAGTAATGCTCTTCCTTGGTTGTAGACCTTGTTTAATTTTCTGTTACTCATGTGAACTTGAGCCTGTGGAACTACATTTACACCAATTTGTTTTTCTTAGTTCTGACCTTCTGAAACAGATTTAAATTCTTGGAAACACACCTTTGAAATATTGCTTGTGTGTCTTGTTGAACATGTTTTAGTAGCAGAGTGATTTAACTGCAAGTGGAATATGTCTGCACATTGCATGGGTCCTGTTTGAGATCTCGGATGCTTTCAGACAGTGAGATGTTTATTGAGTCTGTTACCAGAGAGGGCTTTTCAGAGGTTCTGTCTTCATTCAAGAGAGAACGCAGATGTGAGTCACAGCCAGCGTGCTAGCCAAGTTTAATGAGGAGAATATGCTTGGCAGAGCAGGTGGGCATCTCAGTAATGAACTGGGAACCCAGTCTGTGCTGGACTAGTAACGAAGAGTGTACCTAACTGACCAGGTGGACTTTTACCTTTTTAAAAAGTTCTGACTGAACCTATCTAATTGTTCAAACAGCTTTTTGTGTGATTTGGATAAATCAAATCCAAGTCTGAGATGGTCACCATCTGGAAAGATAGGAAGATAGGAAAGCACTTACTATTTATAGGTGAAGAGGTGATGTTTGTAAATCCACGAATGTTTGTGTCCTGGAAACTGGAAGTGCTTTTTAGGTGCACCAGCAAGAGTTTGAAATTGTAGGGATTGGTGCTTTTGCACAGCAGGTAAAGCCAGCCATGGGACACTGGTGTTACATATGCATGCCATTTCAGGTCCTCGCTACCCTGATTCTGATCCTGACCCCTGCTTGTGTTCCTAGAAATTTTTAATCTCCAGTAGTCCATTATAAATAGTTGCAAAATTCCACTTAACCTAAAAAGGCTCTGTGGAGATGCCAGCAAGAACTGGTTAAGTTGTGAAAGTATTACCTTAATCTGGTATCTTAACTGCCATGTGAAACACCTATTTTTTTTCTCTTGTTGTTGTTTCATGCTAAGTCTTTAAAATTCTGTGTATATTTTATTCTTACAGCATTCATCGCTTTAACTAATATTGCTTCAAAAGGTACAGGGGTCAATTCAGCTAGTTACTACTGTATTGAATGGCACAGCCCCAAGCCTATCATTGAAGTTTCAAAACACATTGTTTTCTATCAGCAATCTCTTTGTAATTTTTTTTCTTAAAGTGAATAGTTCTGTAGCTGGATGAAATCACCTGTGGTATGTTGGTTATTTAAAGTTTCAATTTCAAAGCAAGATGTTCACTGACCTAAGAATGTAAATGTTACCCACATTTAATGTTATTCTACGTACACAGTCCTGACTGACGAAGTGCACTAGGAGGAAGAAATTGCTAAAGTTTCAATCTTGTAACATTATAAACATTTAATTTTCTTTCAGAGATATTTGTGAAAATGCCTGTAACAAGCAAGATATTAAGAAGAAAAATGTGTATATGACTTCTTTTTTTTTTTAAATAGTTGGGGCGGGCTCGGCAGCATGGCCTAGTGGCTAAGGTCCTCGCCTTGATCCCATATGGCCGGTGGTTCTAATCCCGACAGCTCCACTTCCTCTCTGTTTCTCCTCCTCTCAGTATATCTGACTTTGTAATAAAAATAAAATAAATCTAAAAAAAAAAAAAATAGTTGGGGCAAGCCCCAACAGTTAAGATGCCAGATAAAGTGTGTTGTTGTGACTCAGTGCATTAAGCTGTGATGTTGGCTTGTGATGCTGGCTTTCCATATTGGAGTGTCTGTTTGACTATCAGTGGCTCCACTGCTCTTCCAGCTTACTGGCAATGTAGCTGGGAAAGTGGTAGAGATGGTACAAGTTTAGGTTCCTGCCAACCGTGTGGGAGACCTGAGTGGAGTTGCTGCTGGGTTCTTACTACACACAGCACAGTATTAGCTGTTGTTGCCATTTGGGAAGTGAATCAGCAGGTGGAATATCTCTTCTTCTTTCTCCCTCTCTCTGGTACTCTGCTCTAGGAGCTTGGAATTGCACCTGAGTCTGTCATGTGGGTGGCAGGAGCCGAAACACTTGTGCCACCTTCTCCTGCTTTCCCATTTTGTTGGGAAGGGATCTGGATTGGAAGTAGAGTAGCTGGGATTTGAACTGGTACCACTGGATGCTGACATTGCAGGTGGGCTTAACCTACTGGACCACAACACCAAACCCATTAGCCTAACTCCTAAAAGCACGGGTTTTATTGGTATAGGGGTTCAGTTTAGCATGTCAGTTCTTCCACATAGCAGCTTTTTAACATTGTGAGAATTATTTAAATAGCATAAGTCAGTTTCCTCACTTAAAAAATGGATGTCTAATAGTTTCTATCTCTTAGGGTTGTATAATGACTGAGTATGCTAATTCAGGAAGCATGCCCTGTGCAAAGCAGATACTCATAATACCAAGTGTTAGTTGTTTGTTCTTAATCATCAGCAGTGACAGGCCTGGCATATATTTTTGGTTACTCAATATAGCAGAATAAGTTTTTTTTTATTTTAATGTGTTCACTATGATTAAGTAGAGAAGCCTTAAGTATGTTTCCGTAATTAACTGCACAAACTGTATTAGAGAATTAAAATAGTTTCAGAAGTAGATCTGACATTTACCAACAGCTAGAGGAGAGGAAAGTGTTGATATCTTTTCTACCTATGAACTAATAGCTTTATCCTTCAAAGGTGGTGACCTTGATTCCTCTCTGAAAGATATCTGAATTGTAGCCAATGTTGCTTTTGAATTTGGCTGACCACCTGACCTATCTAAAACGAGATAGAAGAATAAGGTTTTACATAGGTCATGCCTAACTGACTCAAAGTTGAAGACTGTATTAGGATAATTGCAACAAACTCAGCAGAATGATTAGAACCAAAATAGAAGAAGAATGAAAAAAAGCTGCTGTCTAGAGTTCAAATGTTTCCACTCATCAGTTAGTCTTAACCTTTTTGATAATTATATTATGTGCAAAAGCAAGGAAACAAAAGGGGAGAAAGGTCTTAGGAGTTATATTGATAAACTATGTGTGGTGCTCAAAAATGGCAAGGAATATCTTGTTCAAGCTGTAAAAATATATTCGCATGTCACGCTATCTTCATAAATTCTACTCACGTGTAGGGCGGGTGGAGTTCCTGAATCCCAAGGCACATTACCCATTCGGCTGGTCACTGCAATTCATCAATTGTTATGTTACATATTTGCAGGCTCACAGTTGGGCCTGAGGTATTATGATTCTGGAGAGTTTGATAATAGGTGAATTATTAGCTGTTGGGGACAGATTTGTTTCAGAGCCTCTCTGTTATATAAGAAGGTAATCATTCTCATGGAATTTGCTCTTTAGACTTAAAAAGATTTTGAATTTAGCTTGTAATTTTTTTCTCAGTAAAATTTCATTAGTGGTTAATTATGACTGGTGGAGCTTTCTGAAAGTTCACCACGTGAGTTAATTTTTAAGTCTCATGATAAAACTGTTTCTTTATTCTTTGTCACCATGCTTACACATGTCGTGCAGTTCATTTTAGAAAATCAAAAGACTTCTAGGATATAGATATATTTTTTGCTGAGCAACTTTACTTTCTTTAAAAAAAGAATTTGCATAGTACTTTCTAATTTGGGTGTAAGGAATAAAACTTTCTGAATAAGAATTAAATACCATTTAAGTGTGATAAGTACACAGAAATTAATTAATTAATTATTTTTTGGTGGATGCTGTAAGTCAGACTATGTGAATCAAAAGATGTGCTTAAGGCTGGTTGATTTCTAGTTCTACTTCTTTTAGAAGATAGCTCATACACAGAGAAGACGAAACACAATCACTTTCTCTTCCAAAGGTGCAGAAAGAAAATAGAACACAAAGGAATGCAATAAGTGTCTCAGTGAATTTTCCTCAAAGTTTCAAGTTTCTTTTTTAGAAAAGCATCTTTATATTTAGAAAGTTTCTTTATGTCACACTTTGTCATCAACTCTAAAATTAGCTTTACTATTAAAAAAAAGTACAAAATCTTATATTCTTTTCAGTGGAGGTGAAAGGATGTACAAATAACAGAAGGTTTACCAAAGTTAATACAAAAGATAGTTTTATCAAAATAGATGAGTGAGCACTTGATTTACATTGCTGAATCCCTGACTTCAAAGTTTTAACTGGAGATACAATACTGTCCAGCTTCTGTCCTGTTTCCCCTCTGTTTTACTGGAGCCTGTGTTTGTCTGAAATTGTAACTCCTATTGGTTGGCCTATAGAGAAGGAGAAATGACAGAGAACTGTTCACACCGACAGTGGAAATCCCAGGCAGCAGCTGCATCTGCAGCAAATATTTCAGGATCCTGGAGCTGGTTTAAAACATTGTCACCGGGCCCAGCGGCGAGGCCTAGCGGCTAAAGTCCTCGCCTTGAAAGCCCCGGGATTCCATATGGATTCCATATGGGCGCCGGTTCTAATCCCAGCTGCGCCACTTCCCATCCAGCTCCCTGCCTGTGGCCTGGGAAAGCAGTTGAGGACGGCCCAATGCTTTTGGACCCTGCACCCGCATGGGAGACCCGGAAGAGGTTCCTGGTTCCCGGGCTTCGGATCGGCGCGCACCGGCCCGTTGCGGCTCACTTGGGGAGTGAATCATCGGACGGAAGATCTTCCTCTCTGTCTCTCCTCCTCTCTGTATATCTGACTTTGTAACAAAATAAATAAATCTTTGAAAAAAAATAAAACATTGTCACGGATTTTATGTTTTTGCCACGTTATTGAGACATAAAAATTTTGTGGGTGAGAGACATTTTTGTTTCAGCAAGTTGTTATGTGGCAGTATGCTATGGGATGAGATTCAGGGATTGACAATTAGAACTGATAACATGATATCAGGCTTAATAATTGAAGTGAGGTATGAATCTCGCACTCTTTCTATTCATAATTATTGTTGTTTATTTCTTTCTTTGAGAGATAGAGAGGTGGAGGCTGAGCTCCCATCTTCTGGTTCACTTTGCAAGTGCCTGAATCAAGTGTCTGCATCCCCCCAAACCCAGAATCAGGCAGGCAATCTAGGTCTCCCCTGTGCGTGGCAGGGACCAAACTACTTGAGCCATTGTGTTTTGCCTCCAGAAATACCCAATAGCAGGAAGCTAGAATTGGGAGCTAGAATTCAGGACCAATAGGGGATGTGGCATCTCAAGTGGTATGTTTCTTTGCTAGGCCAAATACCTGCTCCACACATCATTTTTGAAAAGTTATTTTGAGCACTTTTGTTACTGCTACATCTCATGTCCTGTTAAAAGAGTTTTTGACTTAGGGCAGATTCAGTCCTAGATTTTCTTACTTTTAGTGCGATATTAGAATGCAAAAGAAATCTAACCCATAGACTCTATATTTTAGAAATAGACACTTCATTTTGGCATTTAAAAAATTTTCCAATAAAAGTTTTGTGTAAAAAACTGAAATCCATTCATAGTTTTT
This sequence comes from Ochotona princeps, assembly GCF_030435755.1. Lineage (NCBI taxonomy): Eukaryota > Metazoa > Chordata > Mammalia > Lagomorpha > Ochotonidae > Ochotona > Ochotona princeps. The sequence goes on along the minus strand of NC_080842.1, from coordinate 32,601,521 downwards.
CCACAATACACATTTTCCATGATTTTAAAAAATGTTTTTGCATGATACAGTTCCATAGGCTCAGGGATTTCTCCTCGACCCTCCTCATGTTCCCACTCCACTCTCCCCACTCTGTCCCCCTTCACATATTATTACAACAGTATGGTCCTTCAGCAACAGCCACTAGTCGGCCCTTCTGCTATTTAAGTGTGTCATGACATTGTAGGTCCAGACTATGGTAGAAAGTCCAGCATTCTCTTGTCAAGATACATTTAACAGTTTCATTGGGAGTCATTTATTGAGGAGTAGAGATGCCTACTACATTGTATGTTCACTTCTTGGCAAAGTAGCACAGGATAACTGAAATGGCACAGACAATGAACAAGAAAGAGGAAAATTCAGGCATATATCGGGGGGGTGGATAAACTGAACAAGTCTGAGAAATTAGATGCCTCTACTTCCTCTTGTCAGTTTAACACACTAACCCATCACATGTTGAGGGGATTCCTGTTACGCACCAGGCACCTTACCAGGAACAAGGTCCTGAAGGAAAGGAGGCCTGTTGCCTTCCCGAAGCTTCAGGTCTCTACGCCCTAGATGTGGAAACAAATATAAAAGAAAGTAAGAGGCCAAAAGAAATATTAGGAGCTGTGGAACACAGATCTTAAGAAGGGACAAATAAGCTAAAATTGGAAAGATATACTAAAACGTGAAGACATATTTTGTAGTCATAGGGTATAATAAAATTTAAATTCTCTGCCAAGTGTTTGTTTTTATTTTAGATTGTTTTTAATTAATATAAAGAAAACAGATTTTATGCATTTCTTAGGCTCAGTTTCAAGAAGACACTCATGCTTTGGTTAATCCCCGGCGTCTCCTCTTTTCCCACTCTTCAACAGTATTTTCACAGTCATAGTTATAGTTCTGTATTTTATATTCACAGGTTTAATTTGTCGCTAATCGTAATATTCAACAAATGAAACATAAAGAGACCACATTTCTACTGAAGTGTAAACAAGCACTAAAAATGATGCTCTTATCCCAAAGTGACCATTCCATCCCTACACTTTTTTTCTGAGTCTTACATTGGTTGTTACATATCAGAAGAACACATGTGATATTTGTCTTTGGGGGAGTGGTTCATTTGCTAGTTTACATTCCCACCAACAGTGGATTAGAGTACCTCTTCCTCCCCCACATTTTTGCTAGCATTGCTTGTTTTAAATTTTTTTAAATTTTTGGATGATAACTTTTTAAACTGGGGTGAGGTGAAACCTCATTGCCATTTTAATTTGCATTTCCCTGATGGCTAGTGAACCTGAGCATTTGTTCATATATTTATTGACCATTTGAATTGCATCCTTGAGAAATGTCTGTTTACATGTTGTTTGCCCATTGGGCTGTTTTGTTCTTGTTAAAATTCTTGAGCTCTTTATAGGTCCTGGATATCAATCCTCTATTACTGCCATAATTTGCAATTTTTTCCTCTCATTCTATTGGCTGTCTCTTTACTTTAATGATGGTTTCCTTTGTTGTGCAGAAGCTTCTTAGTTTGATATAATCCCATTTATTTGTTTTTGTTTTTACTTCCTAACATTCTAGGGTCTTTTCTGATAAATATGTGCCTCCGCCTATATCTTGCAGGTTGTTCCCGATATTCTCCTCCAGTAATCTGATAGTTGTGTGTTGTAGATCTGGATCTTTGATTCATCTAGGGTTGGGCTGCCTTTTGTTAAAGGTATAAGGTAGTTTGTTCCATACTTCTGCACACAAAGATACGATTTGCCCAGCCTTGATTGGTTAGTGATTATTCCTGTGATATTAGTGAGTTTCATTGTGTCAAGTGTTTTCAGGATATTTCTTTTTTTTAAGATTTATTTATTTTTTATTGGAAAGGAGGATATACAGAGGAGAGATATAGAGGAAGATCTTCCGTCCGATGGTTCACTCCCCAAGAGGAGCAACAGCTGGAGCTGAGCCGATTCGAAGCCAGGAGCCTCCTCCGGGTCTCCCACGTGCGTGCATGGTCCTCGACTGCATTCCCAGGCCACAGGCAAGGAGCTGGATGGGAAGCGGGACTGCCAGGATTAGAACCGGCTCCCATATAGGATCCTGGCACGTTTAAGGCGAGGACTTTAGCAGCTACGCTATCGCACCGGGCCTAGGATATTTATTTCTAATGCATAACTCCATTTAGAATTTCTTATAAGACTGGTCTGGTGGTGGTAAGTTCCCTTTTTTTTTGCATGTTTGGATATCATGGTTTTTGCATGTCTGGGATATCTTTGCTGGACATAATATTTTTGATTGGATTTTTTTCTTCCTATATTGTAAATACATCATTTTACTATCTTTTTCCCTTGAAGGTTTCTGCCGAGAAGTATACCGTTAGTCTAGTTGGTTTTCCTTTATTTTTAAATTTTATTTTCTTTTTTGATAAAGATCTATTTATTTCTATTGGTAAGGCCAATATGCAGAGAGAAGGAGATATAGAAAGATCTGTCTGCTGCTTCACTGCCTAAGTGGATGCGTCGCGTGGAGCTGAGCCGATCTGAAGCCAGGAGCCAAGAGCTTTTTCTGTGTCCTCTACGTGGGTGCAGGGTTCCAAGGCTTTGGGCTGTCCTTGACTGCCTTTCCAGGCCACAAACAGGGGTCAACTAGCACAATGACAAAGAGCTGATCTTTAAATTTAGCAGTAAAAGTTTTTGGTGAGTTCAACAAAAACACTTTTTCGTGTGTCAGAGTAAAAGTAGGTCTGGTGAGCTCAGGTAGAAACAAACTGGAAACAATGCAAGGAAGCAAACTGGTAACAATGACTGCAGGTTATTTACTCTTTCAGAAGTTTGCCATAAAAATAAAGAGAAGTGATAACTAGTGAAAAGGGGAAGGTGGTCTAAGATGGTATTAACATGGCGAGAGAGAGAGATGAGAATTGTTATTGGGACCTTGAGTAAAATTTTAGAGTAGTGATTCAGTGTGTACCATGTACTAAGTTATATTTAGAGGAGGAAAAGAAAACCTGCTGTTCTGTTGCCAAGGAGTTATAGTTGCATTGCCAAGAAGATATAGTTGCATCCTTACCTTATGGGCAATGCAACTATATACCTACTCAGTGGGTCTGTATACAACATCCTTATGGCAATACTTATGGATAATATACCGCATTGCTTTTTTTTATGCTGGAAGAGATGGCTAGATACAGCAGATGAGAGACTTTGAAGGTTGTTATTCAATGCACATTGGTAAAGTACTGGTGGAGTTTGAGAAGAAAACAATCTGATGTATGATGAACAAGACAAATAAAAAAGACCCTTGGAACTATGTTAAAAAATCTTCATCTTTATGCAAATCTCTATTACATAAACACCCATAAACATTTATATGAAACAATGACATAACAAAATAAATCTATTGGGGTCAGCATGGTGGCATGATAAGCTAACTCTCCACCTGCAGCTCTGACATCCCATATGGGCATCAATTTGAGTGCTGGCTGCTCTGCTTATAATCCAGCTTCCAGATAATAACCTGGGAAGGGAATGGGTGATGGCCCATGTGGGAGACCAGAAAGGAGCTCCTGGCTCCAGCTTCAGACTGGCCCAATTATGACTGTTGTGGCTGTTTGGGGGAAGGAACCAATGAATAGAGGGATATCCCTCTGTCTCTGCTCTCTCTTTGTAACGTTGACTTTTACGTAAGATAAACAAATCTTTTGAAAGTAAATCCATCAGAAACTTTGAAACATCAGCTATATGTAAGTCTATATAGAGTTCTTTATGTGTGTGATACTTTAAAAAGCTTGTGGAAAAATAGAGTAAGAGCTGTTTATTTGGATGCAAAGAGTTGACATCCATGGTTTTTTTCATAATATAAATCTTCCATGAGTTTTTTTTAAAAAAAGTATGTTTTTATTTCAAAGTCAGGTTAACAGAGAAAAGGAGAGTTGGAGGGAAATATCCATTTGCTGGTTCACTCCCCAAGGGAGCTGGGCTGATCTGAAGTCAGCAGCCAGGAGCTTTTACTGGCTCTTCCATGTGGGTGCAAGGTCCCAAGAATTCGGCTTTCCTCTATTGTTGTCGTAGGCCACAAGCAGGGAGCTAGGAGAGAAGCAAAACAGCTGGGATACAAACTGGCACCTATAGGGATCCTGGTACATGCAAGGCAAGGACTTTAGCCGTCATGCTACTGTGATGGCTCTTCCATGGGCTTTTGAAGAACCCTCAAATAAGCAACTGTGGAAGTGGCATTTACCAGACTAAAATGGAAAACTGTAGCTTTACTGTTACGAAGATTAAATGCATAGCATTTACAAATTGAATGCTCAAGTCAAAGAAATGAAGCTCATTCACTTAAAATATGAAAGCTGTGTATGTTGAAGGAAATCAAAGACAAATGTGGAGAACATCCCAGTAAAAGGACAACAGAAGGCTTAATCAAACAATAAACAGCACATGGCCAAAATGACACGTCCAAATTATTACCTATTCATATTAACCCTGAATGTAAATGGCTTAAAGTCATCAATAAAATGTGAGAGATTAGCAAACTGGATCCAAAAACAAAACCCATCTATCTGTTGCCTACAGGAGACACATCTCATAAACAAAGATAGTGGCAACTAAAAGTGAAAGGATGGGAAGAGATATTCCAAGCTAATGGAAAGGAAAAAATTTTCTGGTGTATCCATTCTTTTTTTTTATTAATTATTTTGCATTATGTGACAGTTTCATAGGCTCTGGGAATCCCCCCACCCCGCCCCACGCCCCTCCCCCCTGGTGGATTCCTCCACCTTGATGCAGTATTACAGTTCAAATTCAATCAAGATTCTTTCCTTGCAAACGTTGGTGTATCCATTCTTATATCAGATAATATACACTTTGGCATGAAAGACATTAAAATAGTTGGAGAAGGATAATTAAAATAATGTTCAGGGCCTGGTGCTTTGGCTTAGTGGCTAAAGTCCTCACCTGGAACACAATGGGATCCCGTATGCACGCTGGTTCTAATCCTGGTGACCCTGCTTCCCATCCAGCTCCCTGCTTGTGGCTTGGGAAAGCAGTCAGCGATGGCCCAAAGGCTTGGGACTCTGAACCTGTGTGGGAGACTCAAAGAGGTTCCAGGCTCTTGGCTTCGGATTGGCTCAGCTCCAGTTAATGCAACTGCTTGGGGGAGTGGACCATCGGATGGAAGATCTTCCTCTCTGCCTCTCCTCCTCTATATATGTATCTGACTTTGCAATAAAAATAAATAAATCTTTAAAAAAAATGTCCAAAGGATCTATTCAGCAGGATGAGATCACCATAATAAATACATACACACCAAATGCCAGGGTACTTGGCTATGTAAAACAAATATTAATGGAATTAAAAGGAGGAAGAAATAGACTCCAATACAATAATATCAGGGACCTTAATACCCCACTAACATCAATGGATAGATTGACCGGACAGAAACTCATCAAGGAAAAAACAGAACAGACCTAAATCTACATCCAGAAGCTATCAAACTATTGAAGAAAAACATATGAAGATATAGGTAATTGGGAAAGACTTGTTAGAAAAGTCACCAAAAGCACAGGCAGTGAAAGCCTGTGGAAGTACACCACTCTTAAAAGCTTGTATACAGCAAAGGAATCAATCAACAAAGTGAAGAAGCAACCAAAAGAATGGGAAAAAAAATCTTTGCACATTTCACAACCAATAGAGGACTCATATTCAGGATTTACAAAGAGCCTTAGAAACTCAAGAACAGTACAACAAAGAACCCTGTAAAGAAACGGACAAAGGAAATGAACAGACATTTTTTCAAAAGAACAAACCCAAACAGCTAATAGAGATATGAAAAAATGTTCAGGCTCCCTAGCAATTAGGGGAATACAAATGAAAACCATGATGAGATTCTTCCTACTTGCAGTAAGATTGGCCTACATGTGGAACTCTACTAACAACATCTGTTGGTGTGGATGTGGGAAGATATGTACCCTTCTTCACTGAAGGTGGGAGTGTAGGCTAGTACAACGACTATGGCATTCAGTATGGAGAGTACTTTAGAGAACTGAAAATTGACTTGCCATTAGACCCAACTATCCCACTTATGGAAAAATATCCAAAGGAAATGAGATCTTTATATGAGAAAGGGATCTGTAATCCTGTACTTACAGTAGCATAATCTACAGTAGCAAAGACATGGAAACAACCCAGATGCTTGTCCAAAGAGGAGTGGATAAAGAAACTGCACATCTACTCCATGGAATACTATTCAAACATTGAAAAGAATGAAATTCTGCCATGTAAAGCAAATGGCCCCAACTAGAGACCACTATGTTCAGTGAAACAAGTCAATCCCAAAAGGACAAATATCAAATGTTCCCTCTGGTGGAAGGCAACCTTCAGGCAAAATACAAGATCAATAACCCTTTTAATATTGTTTTTATTATATTTCAGGTGGTTTGATATTTTGTTTTTATTTTCATTCATCGAAAAGATTTGTTTTTCTTATTAACTTCTTCACTGACTCATTTTATTATATTTTTTCATTTCTTCAGTGACACATTGGTCATGCTATAGCATGTTATTTAATTTCATATTATTGCAGTTTTCCATTGTCCTCTCTGTTGCTGGTTTTGATTATGGCTTTTCATTTAAGGAGATGTACAGTAACTGTGTAGTGGAGAATATCACATACAGATGCGAAGATACAACCCAGTATACATTTCTACTTCCAAATCAAAATGGACTCCCAATAAAACTGTTGAATGCATCTTGACAATATAATATTTGATTCTCTGCCGTTGTCTATGCCTACTATGTCAGGATACACATAAGTAACAGAATGGTGGACTTACTACTGTTTATGAAGGTCTATACTATTGTAATAATACAGGGAAAACCTATGGCAGTGGAGGGGATTTTGGGAGGGAGGAAAGGGAAATCCCAGAGCCTATGGAACTCTATCATGGAATAACAACATAAACAAAGAAAGATTTTTAAAAAGTGCACCTGGAGAGTTGTAAGACAGAAATGTGAAGCTAAGATATTTAATAATCAGAGCTTCTTTGTCTCCCCAACAGTAGAATGATCTTAGTGCTGTTATTAGGAGATCTGAGTTATAATCCAATTTAGATGCTAGTGTGTTAAGTGATTTGGAGATAGACAAAGTAATTATGGGAACAGCTAGAGTTGATTGGATGTCTTGGGCCAGGCACTGTGTGAGCTATGCACTTCATGTTGATTTTGTTAGGGCTTCATTAGTGTTTTCCTTATTATTCATGCAGAGTTGGCATATTTTCTTGTTATCAGAGTCCTTTCTCTTGTTATTTTCGTTGGCAAACTATAACAGTGTATATATTTCCAAAGTGTAAAGTGATGTTATGGTTTTTGCAAATATAGTGTGGGACGATTGAATCAAGGTCAGTGAAGTATTATCTTAAATGCTTATCATTTATATTTCCTAACTTTAACCCTTTTAACAGCACCTCTCCATTCTCTCCACATCCCATGTTCTGTTAACTACCATTGTACTCTTTATTAGTAGGAATTAGATTTTAAAAAATTCTATATACATGTGAAAGAAAGAATATGCCACATTGCCTTTCTGTGTCTGGCTTATTTCACTTACTAGAATGTTTTTCAGTTTCATCCACATTATCACAAGTGGCTGATTTTTTCTGTCTTAGGGCTGAATTGCATTTTAGTATGTATATAGCCCGTATTTTCATTATCCATTCATTTGTTAATAGATACTTAGGTAGATTCTGTAAGTTATCCTTGCCAAAGTTCTTACTCAAATGAGAAAAAAGACAAAAATGGTCAGGCGGAGAATTAGATATCATTTTCATGAATATCGAAGCCAGTATCAGACCATTTGGCAAACAAAAAGCTTCCAAACACTGCAGCTTGAGGTTAGACACATTTCTGCTTGCAGTTGGTCTTAGGCCATGCTTGTCTACTATGGGATTTTCCAAATGAGGGACAGCTTCAGAGGAGCAGAACAGAGCAGGGGAGAACATGCTGGGCGCAGCTGTGCTTAGCAGAAAGGGAGAGATATGAGCTAGGCTGTAGGATCTTGCTGCCTTTCTCAAAGTTACACACGAGAGGTTCCCCAGGGAAACCACAAAATAGGGAAGAACTGTTCTCCATGGTAACGAATGTACTAAAGTATCTTCACTTCAACCCCGTAACATAGGCTGACACAACGTTGACAGAAAAAAGGGGCAAAGAAGTGTCATCGTCAACTTGCCGAAGTCCCACAGTGAGAATGTTGTAGGAGCCACCTTGTACCCCAGAAGTCTGACCTGACTGTATTTTTAGGCACTGCATCCCCCTGCTTCCTAAATCTTTTCAAACTGAGCTTTATTATCTGAAAAAGTGAGAAATTTTAATTTAAAAAATTCCTTTCAACTTAAAAATGCCTTAATACACTTTCATGATTATTGTAGAAATATCTGGGTGTGTGAACTATTTTAAGCTTCCCAGGCAAAGGATAATATGGAACAATATTATATGCAACTTAAAATGTTATTTTGATGAAAAGTCATAGTAGGTAATTGTAACCCAATTCTGTTTTCAATGTGGAAAACTTAACAGCTTAAAAAAGAACAGACAGATGGAATTTTGCTAATGCATCCAAGAAGGAAATATGATTTCACATGCATATTATATGCAAGTTTATGAATACAGTCATGGTGTCTGGAACATAGATAGGAAACTATGATGAAAATCTGTGAAGTAGAACACCAAAATAAAACATTGCATGACAACTCCTAATGGGGAACAAGGCTAGCGCCTTTAATAAAAGCACTTGGGAACATTAACTGATATATGTGGCTGAAGGGTTCTGAATTTCCCCGGCGATATTCTTAAATCACAAAATAAATGGGAGCTGGCAATAATTCAAAAAGTGAAAATGTTTATGATACCAAGAAGTGAGATATTGGGGTTGGTATTACCAACAATGAGCTGCGGTATTTTACTTTGCATAGGAAGTAAGTAGACCCTTGCTTACGCATTCTTAAGAATCTGTTTGGAACAAAATGTAAGATTATAATCCCAATTATGGATGGAATGTGTGGTTATGTAATATACTCAAATTTGTGCAAGTGTGAGGGAAAAATTTTTTTTATTTTAAAAGCTGCTTTTGGTTCCAACAGCAACTGCTTTTGATACTTTTCTGTTAGCAGAGTGTACTGCACATTTAAATGTACTCTGAATATTTTGAGTAGTATTTTGTTAAAAGTTTTTTTTTAAAAGATTTATCTGTTCTATTTGAAAAGAGAAAGAGAGACAGAAAGATTTTCCTTCTTCTGGTTCACTCTCCAATTGGCTACAGCAGCTGGATCTGAGCCTATCTGAATCCAGCAGCCAGGAGCCTCTTGCCAATCTCCCCTGGGGATGCGTGATATAAAGAACGTGAGCCATCCTCCTCTGCTTTCTCATGCCACAAACAGGGATATCCTAAGTGGGATAGCTGTTACACGAATCAGCACCCATGTGGGATGCTAGTGCTTGTAGTTGGAGGACTAGCTTGTTGATTACTGTGCCAGACACAACAAAGATTTTTAAAGAACTACCTTTAACTAATAAATTTTAAAAAAATTTATCAGTTGTTAAGTGTCAATATGTGTTCTAGAAATGTGATGAATAGCTCAAATGGTTTTAATTTCTATGTCAAATCAAGTCAGTAGTTGATGGGTATCAATATTTTTATTAAACACATTTAAATTCTGATAATTAAACTTTCTTCTTTATAAAAAAGAAAATTTTAAATTTGATTGGTGAGTGAGACTTACTTTTTAATTATTGACTTTATTTAGGGATTGTGTAGTATAAATTCATGGCTTGTATTTTCTGTCTTCTGATGTCCAGAATTCTGCTAGCCTCCCAGTTGGTTCAGTCTCAAAAAATTTTTAAGTGATTTTTTTTAACTTCCTTTTTTTAAAATTGTTTTTTTGATACAGTTTAGTTGGTGCTGGGGTCTCTCTTCCCCCTCCCCTAAGTTCACTCCCCTCCTCTATATTCCAGTCTCACAATGGATGTCTTTCATGAATTTTCCCAAGTCTATTATGCTGCCGCTGGAGTGTCTCCAACCATGTAGGAGACTGTCAGTCATTTCACTGTGAGTTCATTCTTACATCCCAGGGCCCTAATGAAGGTACAACAAGGACTAGACCTTTGTTATTTATGGGCAGTGCCAATAAATGCCTGTGAGCAATTGACATGCAATTGCTCTTCCCAAGATACGGATGTACATATGCTTTAAACTGTAAGCTGAGACTGTTTCTTTTAGGAATTGTGGTGTGCATGGGACATCGTGATTCCTGATATTCATGAAGAGGCAGAGGCTAAGATTGCTAGAGCAAAGAGTAGGGAGTAGAATTTGTTTGCTACTGCAGCAAATGACAAATTCCAAGTACCCTGGAATAAAGGTACTCACAAAATAAATAGAAAAAGTCCAATATCCTTTCTTTTTATGATATTAAAAAGCCAATCAAAGCTTTGGCTATGTATACAGTAAACTAAAACTATGTTATTTAACTCTAATAACTTACATTGATGATGACTTGTTAGAAAGCAGTAACGAGCCTGTTAGTGTATCAATACGTCCTCAAACAGCTGATGAGATCAGGATAGACTGAGTATGGAGAAAACAGGGAAAGGGACCACTGGTTAGTGAGATTTCATCTGCTGGCTATTTGAGAACAGTGACCTGCACTTTTTGTGAAATATTCCCCTGTTGTTTCTTCACCTATAAATGACTTGCTTCAGGCTATGGCTTCTAATCAGTGTATAATGACTATTTCTAGGGCCTACATTAGCAACAGTAATAGCAGTACATTTATGGGGTGCTTTATCTTCAAAACAACTACTCTTCTCTCTTACCCACTTAATTCCAGAACAGACCTTAGGTTTATATCCAGGACGGTGTTTAGGAGAATAATTGTCTCTTATGCCAAAGACAGTATATACTTCAGGGAGACACTAAGTTTCTAGATATGTGGTATCTACAACATTTATTTATAAAGATCAAGTTATGATGTATAAAATCTCAATATTATTATAAGATATTAGCTGATAAAAGGTTTGAACGTTTGGGAAAACAGTATTATGTGTTCCACATGGAACCACGATATAGCATTGACAGAGCCATCAGTGCTTATGACTAGGGAAATGTCTGGCAAAGTTGTAGATTTGAAGTTTCTACTTTCTATCCTAATGGAGTTAATATGTATTACTGCTGTTCTAGCACATCAATTTGTCCATCAACCTAAAATCCCCTCTGAGCCTCAGTGGCATCCTAGCCTGCAGGAGTGGTATGCTAAGTCATTAGCCATGTGATTATAATTCAATTTCCAGGTTCCATATCCTCCCTAGAGGCTTGATGGCTAAAAAATTCCAACTCCTTAGTCATATTCTTAGCCATTCCAGTGATTAGCCTCCATTGCAAAGCCATCTAGAGATCCAACCAACAGTAACGTCATTTGCACTTATAAGGACACTCTTCCTATCAGGGAAAGTTCAAAGGATTTTGGAGTTCCATATCATGACCTGGAGGCAAAGACAATATATATTTTTTTATCAAATTTATCTTTAAAAATTCTGACACTGGAGCTAAAAGAATGTGTTCTCTATAAATTCCTGCACTCTGAGATGTTAAGTTAATGGTTTATTGGCTGTCATTTCCCCTCACAAAAAATAGCAGCCAAGTGCAGATGGGAAAAAAGAAATGAAGTAGACCCAGAAAGGAGAGGTGAATGAGTGCAAGAATGAGTCTGCAGCTGCTAGTTAACATCTCGTGGATACTACTCTGGCCATGTGAAAATTATTTCTTTAACAAGAAAAGTTATGGGCCTAGCACTATGGTTCAATTGCTAAATCCACACCTTGCATGCACCAGGATCCCATATGGGTACTGGTTCGTGTCCCAGTAGCTCCACTTCCCTTCCAGCTATCTGCTTGTGGCCTGGGAAAGTGGCAGAGGACAGTTCAAAGCCTTGGGACCCTGTACCCATGTGGGAGACCTGGAAGAAACTTCTGCTCCTGTTTACTGATTGGTTCAGTTTTGGCTGCTGCAGCTACTTGAGGAGTGAACCAGTGGATGGAGGATCTTCCTGTCTCTCTTTCTCTCTGTATATGTTCCTTTCCAATAAAAATAAATAAATCTCTAAGGAAATAGGGGAGAAACAAGATGGCAGAAGGATAAGCACACATTTAAACAAATGGAGAATCATTAGCCAGGGTGATCAGAGAGGCTACAATCTCAACAAGCAGTTGAGAACAGGCTGATGGTAGAGAAACCCCTGGAGACCTGTAGACACAGGGAAGTACCAGAGACAGCACAGCAATACTGCAGTGACCAGCTACCCTAGTGGTGGTCAGTGATTGGTGATTGGAGCTCCACCAGTAGCCAGGCTGAGTTCACCCAGCGATTAGGAGGTTAACACAGGAATAGAACTATCCATCCTGCTGATTTACTTGATTTGACCATGAGCAGAAGCAGAGTGGCAGAGCTCAAGCTGGCAGGTGCAGGAACAGGATGGATTTCACAGTTCAAACTCCTACCAGTGGCACATCAGGTGACAGTTTCTGTACTGAGGAACAGACTGAGGGGTTGGAGTCAGAGGTGAGCTCATTTTTGGCTTGACACATTGCACTGTTCCCATAGAGAAAACAGTTCCAACTTGGCATCTTACAGGTTCCAAGGAAGATAGGCCCAGGTGGCCCCCAGACCTAATAGCCAGCAGATCCAGAAAACCACCAGAGCCACATTGGGTGCCATTTTGTGTACTGGGGAAAAGGCTGAATGGGGATACTGGAGGAAAAACAATGATCTCTACATGTGCTAAGCTGGGAAAGGACTCACTCTGGCTCAATGCATTTCACTGGCCCTAAATGGGAAACAGTACTGACTTGGTATCTTGCAGGTTCCACTCAAAATAGGTGCAGGTGGCCTCCAGACCTAACAGCCTGCAGGACCAGACCTCCACCAGTGCCACATTGGGTGTCATTTTGTATACTGAGGAAAAGGCTATAGGGAAGAAGAAATAATAGCAAGTTGTACAGGTACTGAACTTGGACAGAACTCAGTTCCAGCTCAGTAAACTTTATGGGTCTCACAGGGAAAATAGTACTGACTTGGCATCCTATGAGATTTAAATAGCAGAATGATGGACTTACAACTAATTGTAAAGTATTATACTATTATAATGACATGAGGGAAATTAGTGAGGGGGTGAGGTGGGGACTTTGGGAGGGGGGAAGGGAAGTTCTGGAGCCTATGAAACGTGTCATGGAATAATAAAATAAAAAAAATTCAGTGAAATAATTGAAAAAAAACTTCCCTAATTTGGAGAGTTGGGAAGCAAAATATAGGAGGGACATAAAACCCCTGATAAGTTTGACCAAATGTGATCTTAGCCACGACACATGATGATTAAACTCTCTTCAGTTGAACACAGGGAAGCTATCCTTAAATATGCACGATAAAAATTCAGTTAACATATAGAGGAACCATAATCAGACTCACTGCTGACCTCTCAGAGGAAGCTACAGGCCAGAAAAGAATGGAGTGACGTACTCCAAATTTTAAAATATTCAGCCTAGAATAACATACCCAGCAAAGCTTTCCTTTGCCTTTGAAAATGAAAGGGAATTCCTCCACAGTAAAGAAAAGCTCAAAGAATTTGCCTCTTGCAGACCTACCTTAGAAATAATACTTAACTATGTGCTCTTGACATAGAAAATATATAACACCTACTGAAACCAAGGCAAATGTGGGGAATCTTCCAATAAAACAACAGAAGACTAAATCAAACAACAAACAACTTATTGCTAAAATGACAAGACCAAATAACTACCTATCAATATTGAGTGTTAATGGTTTAAACCCTGAATGCAAATGGATTAAACTTATCAAACATCATATAGTAGCAGACTGGAACAGAAAAATGAAACCTATCTAACTGCTGCCTGCAGAAGACACATCTCAGCAACAAAAGTATGTGAAAACTGAAAGTGAAAGAATGGAAAGAGATATTCCAGGCTAATGGAAAGAAATAACGGGAACTGTTTTTCCCTATGGAACTGTATTATAAAATAATAATTAGAAAAAAATAAGTGGCTTACAGAGAATTGAGGGGGAGGGGTTAGTGAATGGATTGAACAGGTAGAGCACAGAATTTTTTTTAATTGGATAGTGAAACTTTTCTGTTATCATTATATATATACATATACATATATATGTAACATATATATGTGTGTCATTGTGAATTTTTCTAAACACATAGAGTATTTAATATCAAGAATGAACCTGTATATAAACTAAGGAGTTCAGGGGGGGTATGAAGTATCAAGGACAATTCACCAGTTATAAATGGATTGTCTCTTTGCTAGGAAATGTGAATAATGAGGAAGGCTGTGGCTATGCGGGGTGGTGTTTATGTAGGAAAGCTTTGTACCATCCTCTCAATTTTATTGTGAACGTAAAACTGCTCCAAAAGTTAAGCCTTTCAAATAAAAAAAATTACACCAAAAACCCAAATAAAAATATTAATATGTATGAGGGTACCTCCAAAAATGAGTGGAAAATGGAATTAAGTGCTCATTTTGTAGCAAAATTGTAAGAACTTCATGCATAGTTTTTTCATGACTGGCATTTTCCATGAACTTTTTGAAGGTCTTTCAAATGCATGGAATTCAAAATTTTTTTTTGCACCAAAATAAGCCAATGTCTTGAATTGACTTTCCATAAGCTTTTTGAAGGATGATTGTGTGTTCAGGCAATGTAGACATTTTCGTCCTTTTCAAAGTAATAAAATCAGTAAAACAGACATATGCTTTCCTATATAGTCTCAGTATGTGTGTGGGCAGATGTGGGTTTTCCATGGCAATGCAGGCACAGCAAAACAAACTCTTTAGTGAAACGAATCCCTTCATTTATAAGACAAATTCAATTACATAGTAAGTAGAGATCTATTTGAGCCTAAATTTTCCGAATCTGAAATAGCACAACTATTGCGTAGAAAAGATGAGTAATTCCAAGTTGTCTCAATCAGAGTCCGAGACATCTATAATTTGTTTTTGCTGTGATTACTACCTGTCCTAGGGTAAACTCCTGTGGAGAAACCAAAAGTCACATTCAATGATTATTGCCAGCATTCTTGATTTTCTCGCATTTCTCTTTGCAAGTCATAATAATTTGTCTGGTGATTTATAAAGCTGTTTTGTTTATGATTGAGCTTCCAAAGGGTTATAATTTACTGCTAAAGCCGTCCACATTTGTATCACAAAGATATTCTTTTCTTCTATCATGGTATTTTCCCAACTATTCGCTTTGTAAGCAATATTTTGTTTTAGCTGTGTCTTACTTGCATTTCTTTAACTCTTTTGTGGGTTATTTTTGGTTATTTTTGAGTGGAGAATTTATTCTCTCTCTCTCTTTTTTTGATTGGAAAGGTAGATATGCAGAGAGGAGGAGAGACAGAGAGGAAGATCTTCCATCCAATGGCTCACTGCCCAAGTGGTTGCAACGGCTGGAGCTGAGTCAATCCAAAGCCAGGAGCCAGGAGCTTCCTCTGGATCTCCCATGTGGGTGCAGGGTCCCAAAGCATTGGGCTGTCCTTGACTGCATTCCCAGGCCACAGGCAGGGAGTTGAATGGGAAGTGGGGCTGCCGGGATTAGAACTATCACCCACATGGGTTACTGGTGTGTCCAAGGCAAGGGCCTTAACTGCTATGCTATCACACTGGGCCCTCTAGTGATTTTTTTTAAGATTTATTTATTCTTATTTGAAGAGCGGATTTTACACAGAGAGAAGGAGAGACAGAGAGAGGACTTCAGTCTGCTGATTCACTCTCCAAATGGCCTGCAACGTCCAGAACTGAGCTGATCCGCAGCTAGGAGCCAGGAGCCAGAAACCAGGAGCTTCTTCGGTCTCCCACATGGGCTCAGGGTCCCAAGGACTTGGATCATTTTCTTCTTCTTCCCCAGGCTGTCAGCAAGGAGCTGAATTGTAAATGGAGCAACTGGGACATGAACTGGGGTCCAAATAGGATGCTAATGCTGTAATAGAGGATTCGCTTGGGGGCAGTGCTTACACATGATTTTCGAAGCAGTGCTTTAGACATGGCCAGAGACCCCTCGACCAGGACTCATACTTTAGAGGTTCTCAATATCAAGCACCATTGATGTCCGGCCAAATGCTTCTTTATTTCCTACCCTATGATCATGAAACAAAAGACTCCCATAGCTTAATGATATACAGGTCTTTTAGATTGTGTCATTGCCAATGTCAGAGATAGAGTCTGTTTTAGAGGTGTGCTGCAAAATACTTAGGTAATAGAAAAAAATTTATCAAATGTCTTTATCTCTTATGAATATAGCAGTTTCTTAACTAATGAGGTATTATTTCCCATGAATGCTCAGTGTTTGTGTTTTGGTTTTTGTCATTGCAATGAATTGGTACCTCACCTCTCCAAATCATGTTTTAGTACGAAGCTCCAATGTGATTGTGTTTGGAGACAGGGCCTAGAGGAGGCAAGCAAGGTTAAATGAAGTCAAAGGGTGGGATCCTCATCTGATGGGACTGCTGTCCTTCTATAAAGCGATATCTCAGTGTCTTTCCCACTTTTGGCCTCCATTTTTCTCATTTTTGCTCTTTCTGTATTCAGGATATGAGAACACCTCAGGAAGGCAGCCATCCCATAAGGCAGGAACAGAACTCTCATCAGAAATCAAACCTTGCTGGACCTTGGTCTGGAACTTGCAGCTTTAGAAATGAGAGAAATAAGTTGTTGAAGACACTCCACTTGTGATACTGTGTTATGAAGCCCAAACGGATGAATAGGAGTGCAATTAGATTTTGGATCTACACAGAGGCAGTTGCAACTTGGTGAGACATGTTCGACAGTTGTATACAGTGTCTAAACAACATTTTGCTATGTTAAGTAACTCATATTATTTAAAAATTTCTATGCAAGTGAAACAGTTGAAGCCCAATGCATTGATACATTATGTTGGTAGCTACATGGAAATTTGCCCTGCAATTATGAATTATTTTATGAAAATAATTAATAAGATATAATTATATTTTTAGATATTAAATTAAAATTTTAGTGTATGTATTTTAATTTTGACTGATAAATTATATTAAAATTTTTTTAAATTGAAAAGACAGATATACAGAGAGGTGGAAATAGAGAGAAAGATCTTCCATCCACTGGTTCACTCCCCAAGTGGTGACATTAACCAGAGCTGAGCAAATCTGAAGCCAGGAGCAAGGAACTTCTTCCAGGTTTTCCAAGTGGGTGCAACATCCCAAGGCTTTGGGTCCTCTCTGCCTCCTTCCCAGGCCACAAGCTGGGAGCTAGAAGGTTGGTGGAGCAGCCAGAACACAAACTAGCATTCATATGGGATCCTGGAGCATGCAAGGTGTTAGCCACTAGGCTATCATGTTGGGCCCAGATGATAATTTTTATGGTCATAATTTTGGCTTGTTGTTTTTCAATATTTGAAAGGATAAAAGTACAAAGAATTAAATCTGTTTACATCAAAAAATTTTTCATACTTGGAAAGCCATAGTCTGTGCTTTATGTATAATAGTTGTACATATTTATTGTTAAGGTATAACATTTTTAAGTAAATATGTAATGTGTGATGGTCCAATCAGGATAGTCCCATGTGCATCACTTGAAATACTCAATCATTTCCTCACTTTGCATATTCTGAAATTTATAGTAATTTTTTTTAAGAATGATAGTCAATCAAAAGGCTAGCTATTTCGATATCAAGTTACTATTAGAAAATATTTTATGTTTTTATCCTGTAGATCTAGTTGCTTGTTGCCTAAATCTGTTCTGTCCTTTGTTTTCATAAGCACAGATGATCAAGACATCCTTGCCTACCTGTTAACGTATTGTCTGTGGTTTGTTTTAGGCAGCAACAGCTTTGTTGAGTAACTGCTGCAGATCCTGTATGACCTGTCCCTGGGCCTGCCCGAACTCCAGAGACTGCTCCCTTGATGGTGAATACACTGGTGGGGCAAGTTTGGAGGGCAGGTGGGGCCCGGGCCCCACCTGCCACCATCATGGCTCAGTGGGTGGGATTGGGGAGGGGGCGAACTTGGGACAGGGGGATTTAAAATAAATCTAATAAAAAAATTACTAGCTCCTTCTTGTCAGAGTTAGCTGTTCCTTACTTTAAATCATTTAAGGAGTATAAAAACATAAATTGTAGAAGTGTATTTTACAGAACAATAAAAAGAAGGAGCAAAAAGAAAAATTTCAAGTTAGTGTTCTACATTTAAATAACTGGAGCAGGAAAGTGAGTCCACTCTTGCAGAGCATTCTCAACCAACAATTTATGAGTGGGACATTAAACATTCTTTATTTAAAAAAGATTTTGTAAAAATGAGCAAGAGAGTTGTCCTTATAAGATTCATAACTAGAACTCTCAGCTGAAGTTCTCCAATGTCCGAAGTTCCGTTAGTGTAACCATAGGCACGGATTGAAACAATGAGAGCACGGGAAAATGTCATTCCTATTGAATTTATAATCCATAGACAGAAAATGGAACTTCGATTTGCTCACTAGAATTTGAAGAAAATTACATTCATCTAAAAGTGGAGTAATGAAATCAAAACCTCTGGAACTTTGTTTATTAGATGGTGACTCTGGAAAACAGCTGTCACTTCCTGACATGAGTGAGAGCACTTGTAGCAAAGCACAATCCGATTCAAATCAGTGATTTCAATTTTCCATTGGGTAAACATGGCAAGGAATTCATATTTCATTTTAAACCCAAATTCTTTCAAATTAGGAAAAAAGCTGTTATATCCGAAGTTCAAAGACAAAGTATTTTGTTACCATTGTTATGTATTACTCAACCAACCAATGTTCATCATTGTTTTTGGCAAATGAAGATATTTGTGACAAGAAACACATTCTTGATGATACTTTGGTTTCTCTTCAGATTGTATAAATCTTTCGCCTTTTCACATTGTTGATTAAAAAAAACGTAAAATGACATGTGTAAAAACTAAGATTGAAAAGGAATAAGTGATGATGGATATTTTTCATCAAGGAAGCCAAGATTAAGAACAAAATGCAGAATATTGCTCTCAACTCTCAGAAGAATATTAAAAGATGATATTATTGGCCCCATATTGAGAAAATAGTGATTTAGTGATGATACTTACAGAAAAGAATGAAAAGGTCCTGAATTTAGTAGAAATTAAAATTTGAAAATACAAAAGCTAAGAAAGTAATATAAATTGAGAATATTGAAAAGTATGAGTTTTTTGGTTAGAAAAATTATGTTATTAAATTATTTGGCAAGAAATTAGAAGAAAGCATATTATCAAGTAAATATTTATTTTAACTAAATTGCAGAAGTCATGTTGAGATGTCTGTAAGTGAAAAATTCAAGTGTAGGTTTTGGTAGGAATAATTACAAATTTGAGTTTGAATGTGTACTATAAATCTTTTTTTTTTTAAAGATTTATTCATTTTATTACAAAGTCAGATATACACAGAGGAGGAGAGACAGAGAGGAAGATCTTCCATCCGATGTTTCACTCCCCAAGTGAGCCGCAACGGGCCGGTGCTGCGCCAATCCGAAGCCTGGAACCTGGAACCTCTTCTGGGTCTCCCACGCGGGTGCAGGGTCCCAAAGCTTTGGGCCGTCCTTGACTGCTTTCCCAGGCCACAAGCAGGGAGCTGGATGGGAAGTGGAGCTGCCGGGATTAGAACCGGCGCCCATATGGGATCCCGGGGCGTTCAAGGCGAGGACTTTAGCCACTAGGCCACACTGCTGGGCCCACTCCCAACTTCTAAAAGCAGTCTTCTAATAGTTTAATTCTCCTAGGAACTCCCCAAGTCCTAGTTAGCACCGGGCCCTATACTATAAATCTTAACAAGAGATAGTATCTAGTTTTTTTTTCCCCTAGGAAAGATGTGTTTGGCTGTTTTGATTTTGAAAGGACTAAACAGAACTGTTTTTTAAAACTTCAAAGAAAATGATTTTCTAAATTACTGGAAATGTGTTGTGAAATACGCAACAGATATAGTAAATATTTCATGAAAAAGAAGGGAATTAAGACAGGAAGTAAAAATGTTTCCTTGGCTGTGAAGAAGATTTATATATTTAAACATTTTCATTGCCAATCAGTGTAGACGATTCGTCAGCCATTAGAAATGAGTTAGAGTCTCGAAACAAAGGTTGGAGCAGATCATGCAGCACGCTACTATTTTGGACTCTGTATGGTATCCAGAACTGAAAAAATAAAAGAAATATGATTTAATATTGTAAGGTTGCAGATAAAGTTTTAAAATGCTTTAAAGATATGCAAGAGCAATGCAGATTTATATTTTGTCGTGTTTCTGTGACAATTAATTACCAATATCCCCATCACAATGTCTAAATCTGGTTTGCCTACTTCATTTTTTATTGGATTTTTTTGGGATTTTAAATATTGTGGATAATTTTAAAATGGAAGTTGCTACTGTCTAATAGAGCAAAGTTTCTGTGTGTTAAAGTACGCATACGACTGCTGGAGTCTCCAGGACTCCTGACAGATATCTAATCTGTCTGCCCATAGAACTCAATGACAGGAAAGGCTGGATTATAATATCACGAGTAATGAACTTATGGAAACTTTATGAAATAATCATATATTTTAAAATTATCACCTATACATTGGCAGTGCATCATCAGAACATGCACATATGCACAGTAAAAATAAACTTCAGTTTTCTTTGAGATTTTGTTGAAATGCAAACTTTTGCTCGCAGTTGCATACAAGCCGTAGATCTGCAGGCATTTCTCGGTTTTGTTGATGGGACACACTTGTTCAGGTAGGAGAGCAGGATATGCTATAACTGTTATCTTGGAAACACGACTGTGCAGTCCGATGTGTGCATCATTTAGGTCTTTGCTAGTGGAGGCAACGACGGGCGGCTGTCTTATATTTATTTTGCTCCCTCCCACTGTGTTTCAGATAGGTCCCTGCTTGCTGTTTCTGGAGGAGTCTATTGCTCTGTACTCTGCTTTGTATTTCCATCCTACTTTGATATCTTTCTCTTAATTGAAAACCATGTTTTGGTTTTGAAGAATCCACAGAAGTAGACTTCTCTTATTAAAAACCCAAAGAAAATTTGCTTTTGGATTTCTTCCTGCTGCTTCCAGGAAGGAGCAATGTCTTCCCATGTAGGGGAATCAGCAGTCTGGCCCAGTCCAGACCTATTAAATTGAACGTTGATTGTAACAAAGTCTATGCAATTATATTAGGCTGTTGTTACATTTCTTGTATGCCAGAACTGTTAAAAATACCAAAGGCCTATTATCTTGAATGTGGGAAACCAAATCATTTTTTAATACATGATTAATTGTGTGAACTTGGACCTTTTAACTGCATGTGGTAAGCGGTATTCCATGGGAACTTTCTCAGCATGTGTCCAGTGTTGTAAACAAAAAGTTAAAATACAGCTAACACTCTCCCTGGCATTCATTAGCATAGCAAAGAAAGCAGGAACAAACCACATTTTACATAAAAAGACTTTAGAAACCTGTGTCTGCTCACAGCAGCCTTATTCAGTCTGCGGGTGCTGACTATAAGCTCAGAAACCATTTTTATTTATAGGCCTATCACCACAATGTGTTCTTCATTAATTCATATTTTTTTCTCAGCTCCACATTACTTCTTGAACCCATCCAGGTGGTTTTTTAAATGCAGAGGGTAATTTAAAACAGCAAATTCATGGTCACCTTGTAATTCAGCTTTTAAGAATAATTGACAGGATCTGTGCTTACTGCTCATTTAATGTTTTGTCAGTTTGTTTACCTTACATTAGCCCAAAGGAATACTGCAAACACCAACTTGGCTGGATCTTTTGAGCTAGAATTCTCAATACTAAGGAAAGTAACCTTGAATGTCTTGCCAAAGGTATTTAGAAATGTTTTTCTCACAAGAATCATGCTGGAAAGCCAACAGTAACTGCAGTTTACTCCAAAAATACAGTTTAGTGACACTTTATTTCATAGAACATTTCTCTGTATATAATATTGATTAAAATAGAAGCGATTTCCTCTGGAGGCTCATAAAGTGACGTTTCCTCCATACAATATTTTCCAGTATGTGATCTTGAAAATGTGTTGTATCTTGGAAATGATTACTAAAGGCTTTTCTTGAAGATGTGTACTTACTGTTAAATTTATTTGGGGTTGTCTTTCTTGGTATTTCAATGCTCTTCATAGTTCTGCCTATATGTACTGCTTATAAATAACAGAAAAGAAAGGCCCCATCATTTGCTCTTAGTAGGGAACAGTAGGAGAGATGTATGGTCCGGGGGAAGGTCCTTGGGCACACAGTCTGTTCTGCTACAGCTCCAGTCATATCCTTGCATTCTCCCCAACCCTGTCCCAGTAAAATGTATCATTGACACTCTTCTCTGAAATCAATGCAACATTCTTAGTGTTCTAAAACTCTTGTAGGTTAAAGTTCTGGAGAGTAACTTCTATGGAAAAGACCTCCATTTAATGAAGTAAAGTGATTGTGTTTGCTGTGGCTTCATTTATTCATACCATCAGCCTGGGGAAATGGATCCACAGGACATGAAAAACATGCTCATACTGTTTTCTAGCAACTTTATGAGTTCTCAGTAACAGATTTCATGGGCATAATGTATAGGTACAGATGCACAATGATGTTCATACAGAAATAATCTACCCTCTATTACTGTACGAAAGATATTCAAAGCATTCATGCAAATGTGCTCTGAAAAAAATTATGCCTGGATTTAAACAACTAGTTTTCACCAAATCAAAGAATTTTTAATTTCATCTCACTCCAAACTTTTTGAAATCCCCTGCTGTTACTTTGTGTTTTTCAAAAAATCAAACAAAAAATTCTTGAAAGTTCTTTCTCATTCATTCTCTTATGCGTTAATTCAAACATTTTTGAATGGCTACTGAGTGTTTGTGATGCTGGACATGAGGCATGACAATGACAGGATCCTCAGTTACAGACATACAGCAGGTGCTTACAATGGGCTATGAAGAGGGTTGACAACAGTGGAGGTTTGAGGTGCTCTGGGTGTAAAAGGATAGCCTGACTTACTTTATGGAGCCAGGGAACATTTTTAGAGGGATCATTAGGGCAGACAATATTTAACTGGAGGTTTGAAGGATACTAGAGACAAACTAAAGGACAGGGTGAACTGAAAGTTAGGAAAGTTCTCAGATAGAGGGAACATCACTCACAAAGCCTCAAAGACCAGAGAGAATGTTGTGTAGTCAGAGAATGGAAATCTTAAGGTAGAAAGGAGTGTCTAGCTGATCTCACTGTTTCAAAATGAGAAAATTATTCTTCATGTTAGCTAAGGTGACAGATAATAAAAAGTATGCTTCTTAGCCAAACTACAGATACAATTTGAAATGTAATGACATCCCTGCACATTCAGGGTTTGTTGTTTATGCAACCTAGCCAGGCCTGAAACCCAAATTGGCTTTGGCAGGGAGGCGTATTTCAATGGTGCTTGACTGACAATTTGGGTGCCAGAAGGATTTTGCCTCAGCTGGAAGTTTATACGATTGAGTGCAAAGTTACGATTCAAGGGCATGGCCATGCATTTAGAAGTTGAAAAGGTGCCTGGAGGATACAGCTCTAAGTCTGCTACAGTGTGCTGAGCCCAACACCAGGCAGGGAGGTGGACATGGCCCAAGGATTCCAGGCTGACCTTAGCCTATTCTTGATGATGAGAAAGCTTCCTTGGGTTCCACAGTAAGGAGAAAAAGGCTGTGACTCAGAGATTCTGAGCCCTTGCCTCCTGGGCTAGGCATCAGTGAGAATTATAATCAAATCCAGGTGTGTGTTTCAGGTTAAAATCACACCTCAAGATTCAATTTTTCCACTTTGCAGAGCAGAAAAGGAGAGATGTCCTTGATGTTTTGCGAAGGAGCCCTTGAGGTGGCATCCAGTAATAGGGTGTTACTTAGGAGAGTGCTACAGGAGACAAAGGCAAAAAGGTGACAGCGTTCACTCTGGGACTACAGTCTTGCAGAGACAGGGAAGCATGTGCCCTCTGACTGCAACCTCGGGTCTTTCTTCCAGTGAGGTCATCGACTGGAAGTGCAGAACAGCAACAGATGCGCAGGTGATCAGAACAACAGCAAACACAGATAGCATCCATGGAGGGCTTTTGTGTGCTCTGTGTTAACAGACAGGAAGTTATCTTTGTACTATGTCCAGGAAGTAGGTACCATCATCTTCATGGCATCACAGATTTGGTAATGACGCAAACAGGTGTCAGTTAAGAAGTTCCACCAAAGTCATACAGCAAATCAGTATTTGAAACCAAAAGTATTCAGAGTTTCTGGTGAATGTCACTTCAGCACAGCTTCTTCCTCCGTATGATTGCCTAGAGACATAAGGGCCAGAGAAACAAACAATGATCATATTTTGAAGGTGGCATCGTAGCATAGCAGCTTAAGCTCCTAGTTGTAATGTTGGCCTTTCATTTGGGCACAGATTCTTGTTCTGGTTGCTCCACTTCCAATCCACTTCCTGAAAATAAGCTTAAGAAAAGCAACGGAAGATGGTCCCAGCGTTTGCATCCCTGCCACTGTACAAAAAGGACCTGGAAGAAGCTACTGGCTCCTGGCTTCAGCCTGGCCTAGTGTTGGTTGTTTTGGCCATCAGGGGAATGAGCAAGCGGATGGGAAATCTCTCTGACTCTTCTCTTTCTCGGTAAATGACTTTCAAATAAATGATTTTGAGAAGATCATATTTGATTGTACTGTCTAGCCTTTGAGAATACTTTATTTTTAAAATGTTCTTATTGCTTTTATTGGAAAATCAAATTTACAGAGAGAAGGAAAGACAGAAAGATCTTCTGTACACTGGTTCACTCCCCAGGCGGTTGCAGTGGCTGGAGCTGAGCCAATCCAAAGCCATTTGCCAGGAGCTCCTTCCAGGTGTCTGATGTGGGTGCAGCATCCTAAGGCTTTGGACCATTCTCTACTGCTTTCTCAGGCCACTAGCAGAAAGCTTAAAGGTAACTGGAGCAGCCAGGATACAAACTGGAGCCCATATGTAATCCCCATGCTTGGAAGGTAGGAATTTAGCCACTAAGCTATTGTGCCGGACCTGAGAATTTTTTTTAAGATTTAGTTACTTTTTATTGGAAAGTCAGATGACAGAAAAGGAGGAGAGACAGAGAAGAAGAGCGTCCGAATGATGAATTACTCCCTAAGTGGCGCAACGGCTGGAACTGAGCCCATATGAAGCCAGGAGCCCAGAGATTCTTCCGGGTCTCCCACGTGGGTGCAGTGTCAAAAGGCTTTGGGTCATCCTCGACTGATTTCCCAGGCCACAAGCAGGGAGCTGGATGGGAATTTGGACAGCCAGAACACAAACCGGTGCCCATATGTGATCCCGGTGTGTGCAAGGTGAGGACCCTAGCCACTAGGCTACCGTGCCAGGCCTGAGAATATGTTTTCCATGAAGTTAAGAATTTTCTAATTTAAAGAAAAAGAAAGGAATAGAGATATTTCTTTGCAAAAGCCTGTGCTTTAGTTATTTTTAAAAATTCTATGACATTATTATTTTTTAATTTGTGCTATATTGATTCAGTTTTAAAATTCATCTGTGCTGAATGGATCTTAGTATGTCAAGCAGTCTGGGACTTCAGATGAGTCTATCAGCAAAAATCTTGCACAGGGTTTGATATGAAGGTCTTGTCTGCAAAGATCTGCGGATAATGGCTGAAGCTCCAGTGTTGAACAATCATTTCTTTGAATCTAAGTTGTATTTTATAGAACTGTTTCTTTAACTATAAGCACCCTTTGTGAAGCAAAAATGTATTCTTTGTAAGGAGAAGTTCATCCTTAGAAGAACGACGAATACATGCCATTGTTCCCTGAGACCATTTTAGGTATGGAAAATGGGAGAAGGGTTTCCCTTGAAAGGTGTCCAGGAAGACCCTGACATGTCATTATAGCGCATGGATGAGTACATTTACAGAGAAATTAACAAGTTACAGAACAGATCTCAAATATTGATTTTGTAAAGGCCTGCAAGATAAAATATTTTCAAAAGTTTAGTGAGGAACTTAAACTTTCTTAAGTTTGCGTATTTATTGTTTTGATCAAAATTTGTACAAAAATCATCAATTCTTAGATACTTAATAATGAGAAAATCAATGCAAAATAATTTTTGACATTTTTCATCAATTAAAATTATCCTAGATTTATAATATTTTAAAATATTCAACTTCCCATTCCTTTCCTTGAAAGTTTCTCATGCTTACAGCCATAAATTTTAATCAAATACAGTATTTGCCAATCGAGTATATCTGCATTTGGGAGTGTGTGCATTGTTGCAGAAGTTCTTGTGCAGATAGTTTGGTCAACAACAAGGGGCCATCAACTACCATTTAGCACAGGTATTTAAGCTAAGTGAAAACTCAGAGTCAGGGGTGCTACCAATAGTTAAGCCTCTCAATAGCCCCTGACTTTCTTCCCCGGTAGCTCCAGTTTTTACCTGTGACTAACCCTGAGCTCTGGGTCCTACTTAGTTGATGGTTCACAGACATGTTTGGGAGCTCCAGCGCTTGAGACACATGCCTACTGCTAAATAAGATACTGCCTACTGCTAAATAAGATACACCTTTAGACAAGTTCTAGACACTGAGAATGATAAGAAGCAGTGGATTTTGCTTAACCTGCTTTCTGACTCTGGGGAAAAGTTTGACACACATCAGGCACCAACCCCAGATGAAGTGCTTGATGCGAGATACAGGGATTGGGAACCCTGAGCACTCCAGGCTGTGTCCTGCCCATGTGTTGTGAAAGGATCAATATGACTCTTCAAAACATGCTGGTAGGGGGCCCGGCGGCGTGGCCTAGTGGCTAAAGTCCTCGCCTTGAACACCCCGGGATCCCATATGGGCGCTGGTTCTAATCCCGGCAGCTCCACTTCCCATCCAGCTCCCTGCTTGTGGCCTGGGAAGGCAGTTGAGGCCGGCCCAATGCTTTGGGACCCTGCACCCGCGTGGGAGACCCGGAAGAGGTTCCAGGTTCCCGGCTTCGGATTGGCGCGCACTGGCCGTTGCGGCTCACTTGGGGAGTGAATCATCGGATGGAAGATCTTCCTCTCTGTCTCTCCTCCTCTCTGTATATATCTGGCTTTCCAATAATAATAATAAAAAAAAATCTTAAAAAAAAAAAAAAACATGCTGGTAGGGAAGCCCCTGAAGAGCAGAAGACTGCACAAGTCCAGCATTTCTCGGAAGCCCTCACAAAACTTGCTGAAACAGGGTTGCTGGGCTGCATCCCCGGTGAGGCATTCTAATGGCACTCTGATCTCTAATGACACTTCTAATGCATTTCATACTTCTGCTTTCCCCAGATGTATTCACAGACTCCACGAATTACTGGAAACAGGTACCCTTCTCTTTTCAACTCAGATTCTTCTTATTAACAGGTTGAACACGCACAGTTCTGAAACTGTGGAAACAACCCAAATGGAGATGATTTCCAATGCTCATTGAAACACAGATTTAAATTTCATGTTTCACAGTTTCAGTATGAGTTTGAATGTGCCATCAGGATACAGTGAGTGAAATCCACTGAAAGGACACTTTCAACAATGCAAACTAATTTTTTTTGGTTATTCATGACTCTTGTACATTTAAGTGAATAATTATATATTTCCATGTGTGATCACAAGCTCAGTGCTCACTTAAAGCAGGAAGTGATTGCAGATGAACGCAGTGATCTGAGTGGAGAATGGTGTGAGCCAAGGGCCTTGTGCACATTTAAGAAAGGAAACCTACAAAACTTCAGCTGATGGATGCCAGGTGGGAATTTGGGGCTGCTTTGCCATGACTTCAGTTTCCAAGGAACCTAGGAATCCAGATTTTAGCATGATCCCCTTTCTTCTGCCTTTTTTTTTTTTTTTTTTAGAACTTCAGCTCTCTGAAGATCCAAGCAAACACTTTGGTAAGCCAAATCTAAATTTGCTTTTACCATCAGAATATCCCACAATTTGAGCGTTAGTAAAGGTCTGGAAACATGGCTTTTGTCAATTTCAAGGCTCACCATTGACTATTTTAGAAGAGTTGACTTTATACACGTGACGGTTCTTTGATAGCAGTTTTGTTTTAATAAAGAAAAGAATATCCTATGGAATTTCATTTTAGGGGGAAGGAGATGGGGTATGAGGCTCCTGATAAAACGACTCAAGAAAAAACTTTAAAACTCATGCATTCAATGCCATGACTACAAAGTCCTATGCCAGGCAAGGATTGAGCTCTCTATGTTGTGCCTTATCAATGTTCAGATTCTTTTGCAAGCCCAAAAATCATTTTGGGGAAACAAGCCTTGACTTGAAAACAGCTCTAGTTTTCTGAAAATGAAATAATTTGGCAATGAAATCATTTTTATTGAAAATTGCCATGACAGCAGAGGTGTGTATGATCAGCTCCCCGTTATCTAGAGCCCAGCGGCTGGCTTTTCATATCGTTTCTCCTTCTCTTTGTATACCCTCAGGCTGTTTTATTGCTCATACTGCTGCCATCACAAGCTGGCCAGTAGGACGCTGGGTTGTGGTTTTATTAGCAATTCTTCTAAGAGTCAAGTTGAGAGGCTCTCGGAATCTAAGGCTGAATTTGAAGTTAGGGTTTTGGTATTTTTTATTTATACGTTTTCCTGCCAATCCTGCTTTCATTTAAGTAGTGGAGAATGAGATTGGCTTTTCTTCTCTTTCCAAAACAGCCAACATTTTTGGGATTGTGCCTGAGAGGGAGGAAGTCCAACTTTTTTTTTTTTTTTTAAGGAGAAGCAAGAGAATAAACACTAGATATCAGTGAGAGCTAAGCTTAGGACCAGATAGGGTGGAGGCAGAAATGGGCTTGATAATGCACTTCCCGTCTTCCTGCCTTGATTTCCTTACAAAGAACACAAGGGAAGTGGGTGAGCTCAGTGGTTTGCCACCTGCATTCTGTGGGGCAGCAGGCTTTCTACCCAGGGGCTTCACAGTTTGGTGGGGAGGCACAGTACAGCACCTCTACTACACACTAACCTTCCTTGATCACCTTTCTCTTGGAGCTAGGTTACTGGCAGGCAAAATGAGTGTCTGCACTTTAACATATTTCTCTAACAGGGAGGAAGTTTTATCACTTTTTAGACTTATTGGTAGAGGTTAGGGTAGAGGTGCAACACCCAAAAATTGTGGTTTCCATAATAGACATCAGCATAGGTTATACTTGTCAACTCTAAGTCATTAATAGGATTGGGGTAGAGCTGCTGGGTTTGAAGAATGCATAGAGAAACACAATACTCATTGTCTTTTCTGCTACCCAGATAGGGTCATTTCTAAACTATTTCATCATTCTTTAGAAAGTAGATAGATTTCTGAAAAAAAAAATCAGATCTGATTCATAAGAGTTTACTGCTAGAAAAAGAAACTGCTTCCCAGGATGCATGCTCACAGAAGGAGCAGTATTGTCACCTCTGAAGAAATACAGCAGGGTAGAGACACAAGAGGAGCCAAACAATAAAAAGCCCAGAGGAATGCTGGATGAAAACTGATGTTAAAGGATAAAGAGGGAGTTGAGTCTCTATTTGTCAAAAATAAAACCTTGAGTCTTTGAAAATGTAAATTTTTCTTTTCTGTATGAAGACAAATTTTCATATTATAGTCAGATCTAAGTCCTTATGCCTTTAACAATGTATTTGAAACTGTTAAATATATCTTGACAGTAGGATGCTGGATGTTCTACCATTGTCTATACCTACAGTGTCATGATACACTTAAATAACAGAATGATGGACTTGTGACTGTTGTCGAAGGATTGTTATAAGGGACAACAGTGGAAAGGAGAGGGAATAGAGAGGGTGGATGGGAAAATCCCTGAGCCTAAGGAACTGTATCATGAAAATGAAAAATAAAAAAACCCAAAAAACAAAAGACAAGAGACAAAACTGCATCAAGGATGCATCAGGAAGATGCATGAAATTCCCTTTATACTTCCCTATATACTTATGTCTTACTTATACTCTGTTGTTTAACAATTTTCAAATACAGACTAGATTATTATACCAAATTATTAATGTTGCTGAAATGTTACAAAATACATCTCTGGGCTGATTGAAATTTTGTAACCTTTGGTCAACATTTTCCAAACACCTCTGCTTCTCCTAGGCCCTGATAAACAGCATTCTACTCTCAGAGCATCTTACTTCAGTTGAATTCATTGTATAGGTGAAATCATGTGGTATTTGTCTTTCTGAATCTGGCTTATTTCATTTAACATAATGTCCTCCAGGTTCATTGACATTGCTGTAAATGACAGGATTTTCTCCTTTTCGAGGCTTAATAATATTTCAGGGCAAACACCACAATTTTCATTATCCATTTATTCATGGACAGATGATTTATTTCTTTCTTGTTTAAGATTTATTTTAGTTTTACTGGAAAGAAAGATTTATATAGAGAAGGAGAGACAGAGAGAAAGATCCTCCACCCTCTGAGTCACTCCCTAAGTGGCTGTAATGGCCAGAACTGAGCAGATCTGAAGTCAAGAACCAGGACCCAGGAGTCTCTTCTAGGTCCCCTACATGGGTTCAGTGTTCCAAAGCTTTGGATCCTCCTCCATTGCCTTCCCAGGCTGTAGGCAGGGAGCTGGACAGGAAGCAGAGCATCTGGGACACCAACCAGGGTCCTTGTAGGATCTTGGTTCTTGAAAGGGGAAGGCCAATTGAGCCATTGTGCTGGGCCCCACCGAGGTTATTTCAGATCTTGGCTATTGTGAATAGTGCTATAGTGAACATGGATATAAAGACACAATGTCTTGAACTACAGGTTGGCTAAGGAACAGGCTCTAGTAATACTGAGGCCCAGTGTTTTTGGTTTTACCAATAGTAATGGACTCTTATTGAGGTTTCTGTTCGCTAAGCATGCTGTTAGTAGAGTCTCCTATAAGAGCATGGAAGATGGAGTACCACCTTTATGAATTAAATCTTGTCTGAATAGACACTGTGATTGTTTCAAAGCCTCAGAATACAGGGTGTGTATTAGTCATCTTTTGGTCAGTAATACAGAACACCTGAGGAACTGAACTTTATAAAGTAAAAATAGTTATTTAGTTCACAGCTCTGGAGGCTCAAGTCTAAGATGCAGCTGCCCTGTTTATTTGGCTTCTGATGTGATTGACAGCAGTACGGTATGTAACATGGGTGGAGGAAGGCTTTCATAATCAAGTCTGCTGCAAATTTTTTTTTCTGGTATTACATCCGTAATGACTTAAGGCACTTCTGTTAGGATTACCTACTAAACACTACACTTGTTAAGTTTCTATTGTCTTAATACAATTAACTTGCACTTTGGCAGCTTAACATCTTGTCTGTGTTTAAGGTTAAGTCATTCTCAAACCACAGCAAGGTGCTGGTGAGAGTTCTGTGTAGGTGTTAATCATGAATGAAGAAAAGAATTAAAATATAAGCATGAGAACAGTAAGTTTGAGACCCTCATGTGATATCCCTTTGAATTGGCAATGATTAAAGGAACAACAAAAGAGATGAGTGTTTTCTTCTTGCATAGTTTGGAATAGCTTGCATTTTTGCGATTTTATATTATTATTTTCAAGTGAAATTATAATAATACACACTAGTTAAAAAGCAACAGTAAGATTCCCCAAATTCTCCTTTCACCCAAATGACCAGTACTTTTTAATAATGCATATGAAACGATTCTAATATGAGTTTTAATGTCAGTGGATGTGAAGGTTAGTATTTTGTTTTTTGAGTATGACTACTTTTTTAAGTTAGAGATGCAGATTTAGAAACAAATATACATCTGGCTTTTTGGACTCTGTTTTACACACACACACACACACACACACACACCCCACAATCAGTTGTAGTAAACACTCTGAAGATAAATAAATCAGAATAAAGGAATAGAGAGTGACAGCAGGCATGGTATTTCTGATAGGATTGTCAGGGGAGGCCTCTTTGAGGAGGTGACATTGGAGACCTAATGAAATGGAGGAGGAACACTGCCAAGTTTTAGGGGATGTGTGTTCCAGGCCAGAGAACAGAAACAACATTCAGAACCCTAGGTTAGATAGCGAACCTGGTGTTTCCATGGAGAGCCAGGAGGCCTGTGTGACTGGAGTGAGCAAGAGGGGAGTGGGAGGAGATGAACTTGGAGAGGAACCAGAGTGTTTGGGACACTGCAGTGAGAAGTTTGCATTTCATGATGATGTATTGCAAAACCCTTGGATGCTGGAATAAAGGGAAGTGATGCAATTTTATTTACGCATTTATGGCTGAAGAGATCACATGGCCATTACACGGCAAGGAAATGTTTCAGGAGGGCAGGATTATAAGCAAGGAATCAGAAGCCATCTGGAAGAACAGATAGGGCTTTGATTAGGATGGCTGAGGACGTGGTGAGAGGTGTTTAGATTTGTGGCATAATTTGAAGTTAGAGCTAAAAGAGTTTGCTGATGAACAGAGGTGGTGAGGGGAGGGGGGAGGTGAAATATGAGGGAAAGAGATACATACTCACAAATCCAGATGGCAACTCCATCTTTGTCCTGACATACTGAGTAGGTGCAGTCATTGATGGAGAGGGGTGGAGCTGGAAGAGCAAGGCAGGGCAGGCATGAGGAGACAGGCCCTCCCTTGCATATGTTTTAAGTTTGAAATGTCTGTTAGACATCCAAGGGAAGATGATAAATAGGCAATTAGGTATCTGAGTCTGGAATCTTGGGAGAAAAGATGACGCTGGAAATAAAAATTGGCGAGTCATGAGTATGTAGGCTATACTTAAAGCCACAGAACTGGATGACTTACTAAGCGCCAGGCTGTAGCCAGAGGACTGGAGGTCTATGGCTAAGACCTGCATTCGCAGGTGCTGAGATTGGTACGTGCAGAGAAAAGACAGGTAAATGGCTTGCTGCCTGCCATTCATCCTGAAGAGGTAGCATATCTAATAAAATCCAGAAGAAACAGCTAGGGTTAAATAATGGTGACTAATTTCAATATAGCAGATTCAAAAATATCAGCAAGTCTTTACAGAATTTTTCAAATAAATCAACCAAATATAATGCCAATTAAACACAAAATATAAATGACCTCCTAACTATAGCATGGTATATCATACAGTCATATTTGAAGTTATTAGAAATATGAGACATGATACAGCTAACAGATATACAAAATTGGAGCAATATAACTATTTTCAGTACTTAAAGAAAAACATTTATAAATCTACTGCAAAACTGCTTATAAAAATGCAAGTAACAAGGCCTGGATCTACTCTTGTACTGTTTATGCAGATGAGTTTCAATCTCTTGTGTTTTGGTCTCATATTTTAGGAGGCATTAAAAAAGGCAGCTTACTTAAATTATATATGTACTCTCATATTCTCATTTAATATAGACAGGGACACAAATTAGAGCAGGCCTGGTAGACTGAAATTTTGCCATCTACCAGAAGTCTTAGAAATATTCAACCTCTTTTTGAGAGTAATTTTGCTTCTAGAAATGTATCCTAATAAAATATTCTGTGATAGAAATGGAAGTTATTTATTGTCACAATATTTGTATAAATCAAAACAATAGCTTAAGGATGCAGTGGTAGAAAAAAGGTTATATAAATCTTGGCATATTGATATGATGTGATTTCTTTAATATGCTTTTGAGGACACTTCATAAGATGGAAAATGCTCATTTTATGCTGAGATAAGAAGCAGATTATGGAATGAAGCATGAAT
Source organism: Ochotona princeps (assembly GCF_030435755.1). Taxonomy (NCBI): domain Eukaryota; kingdom Metazoa; phylum Chordata; class Mammalia; order Lagomorpha; family Ochotonidae; genus Ochotona; species Ochotona princeps. Next base: position 32,567,770 of record NC_080842.1, on the reverse strand, counting down.
TATTTATGTATGTTGGCACATGTATATTCATACATATATGTACAGAGAATAACACAAAAATCCCTATACTAATGTATTTACAATGGTTTTCTCTGGGTGAGTTGATTTTTAAATTCTCCAAATATATTTTAGATTTCCTAAGATTTAAACAATATCACTTAGTGCTGTTTAAAAGTTATAAACATTTAGGAGGTCGATAACATTCATGGGCATTTCTAATACCATACTATTATAAGATTTGTTCTCTTATTCACTATTATTAGGAATTTGTGGTTTAGAACCAAATATCTGGTATAAATAAAAGAATTCTGTGGTTCGTCTACAACGGGTTCTCTTCTCCTCTTTCAACTTGATAGTCTGCCAATGGTTCTGCCTGCTACTTTAGGACTGTTAGCTCTCATTATGAGGCAGTCATACAATATACTCTAGGCAGAAAGTGGAATATGGCACTAACTGGGAGTTAACAGAACTGAGTTAGATAATTTTCAGTTCTTGACGTTGTGTAAATGTTAAATAATAAAGGACTGAGTAAATATGTTGAATTAGTTGTTTCTTTTTTGCTACTGAACTTCCAATCAGATGAATATCGTGATGCTGGAGGATTCCTTAATTTAGAAATTTCTATTCTGTAAACTTATTCTTAATCTGAAAATTGTTACAGAGAGAGCCCTTTATTCTAGGAGGAAATTGAGAAAATAAAAGTCCTTCCTTTAATTAATGATAGAAACAATTTGATTAATAAATGTGAAAAACATTGTGAAATTCATTATGAATAATCATGTGATGTGGATAAATAGTGACTCACACAAAAAGTTCAAACATCTTTGTAAATATATGTATTTGTGGATATGTGAGTGCTTAAAGTATTTAATTGGCTAAGATATTTTTAAAGTTTGCAAATGGCGGGCCCGGCAGCGTGGCCTAGCGGCTAAAGTCCTCGCCTTGAATGCCCCGGAATCCCATATGGTGCCAGTTCTAATCCCGGCAGCTCCACTTCCCATCCAGCTCCCTGCTTGTGGCCTGGGAAAGCAGTCGAGGATGGCCTAAAGCTTTGGGACCCTGCACCCACGTGGGAGACCTGGAAGAGGTTCCTGGTTCCCGGGCTTCGGATCGGCGCATACCGGCCGTTGCGGCTCACTTGGGGAGTGAATCATCGGATGGAAGATCTTCCTCTCTGTCTCTCCTCCTCTCTGTATATCCGGCTTTCCAATAATAATAAAATCTTTAAAAAAAAAAGTTTGCAAATGGCATGTATAAAAAAGGACCTAACTGTGTTTCAGGACGGGTTATTTCTGGCCATAGAATACTGTACAATGGTCAGAAGGAAATAATATGCCAAAATGATAAAGTAAAAGAAATGCTGTGTGTAACTGAGGCAAAATGAAAACAACTTTTCTCAAATCACCTCTAACACGTTGGTTTCCCTTGAATAATCCAGATAATTGTCATAAAACTTCATTTCACTTTGACTAGGGAGACTTGATTTTTACCAGTTTTTCTATGTAGAAGACAGAAAAAGCCCTGTAAGATCTTTTCCTTATGGAATTTCCAAGTGAAATTGAAAAGGAAGTAATCACCTACAAGCTGAAGGGTAAAGCAAAAACATTTATTTCTATCAAAGATCTCTGAAAGAGGAATTTAAGCATTGGAGGAAGGTTTTAGTTTACCCCATATAGTGCCAACCTAGCTATTTCTGTCAATTTTAGTGAAAATAGTATGATGCAAGCATTATTTACAATCACACAAAAAGAAGACTATCTATACAAGATTACGGATTAGTTTTTAGACTTATCTCTTAGAATTTGGGTTGTTAGGTCATCCCGTTATCCCATAATTTACTTCTCAAATGCGAAGTAAGATTTTGAACCACATTATGTGAATTGAGAACATTTTAGTACCTGGGGCTAAAGGAATAAACTCTTTGAACAGAGTATATAAATTGGTAGCTGGAACCCTTTGAGGTGCACTGGTTGAGCTGCACCTTACAGAGCGAAATACTTGGGTTACCCTGTCTTGTCTGCGTTAAAATCTCCTGTTGAAATTTCAGTGTGCAGAGCTGTACTTAAACCACATTACTCTTTTTTCAAAGGAAGGTTAGGAGCCTAAAGTGTGGCAAGAGACTTCAAGTGGAAAAGATGAAGTCTACAGGATCCTCTCAAAAGTAGGTACCAGTTTGATTAAAACCCAGCCCAGTCTAGACTAAAGAATGAAACCTCTGAAATAATTTAACTGGAGGAAGAAGTACAGGCACTGCTGAAAATAAACACTTTTGCAATTACCAAAGACCCTTAATAACTTAAATACCAAAGCAGGGACTATCTTAAGGAGGTGGTTTGAGGAGCAGTGATTTGCAATCTCAGCCCAGTCCCCAGAAACAAATAAACAAAGCAGCCATAATAAACCATAGAGGGTCAATTTACTTCTTAATCACATTGGCCAATTGAAGTTTCTTAGGTGGCTCCTACTTGGAGAAAAGTAAGATTTATGGGGTCAGTGAGGGATTACCTGCTGTGATTCATCCTTTTAGTGTTTAAATTTTGATAGTTGCAAGTATCCATTCATGTTCCTGTTATTTCTGCAATGTATCATTTACATTACAAAATTATACCTTTGGCCTTCTTTAATCCCAAACTACAATTGTGTGCTAAAGCTCGCAATAAACTCAAATGAGTTGAATCCCACGTACAATTGATTGACAGGAACTATTCCAAGGCTGCTTTGGCTGACCCTGCTCTGGTTGGATGTGTCTGGCTACAGGGGCTGCTTTCTATCTCTCCGCAAAGTGGCTCTGTAGCCGGTGTTCCCTCTGTATGTCCCTGCAGAATCATCCAGCCCCATTTTACTTGCATTTTATTTATTTGCTCGTTTCGGGGACTTTCTCCAACTAGCGATTCATTTCCCTGCTTTCTGTCTTTATTATGTATATTTTCATCCTCATCTTTATTATAACATATTTTGGAGATGTAGTATCTACATTCTGTGAAGAAAACACTGCTGTTGATGATATCTGAATTTAGGTCAAGACAGAAAAGATAACCTGGAAATAAAATTAACACAAAAAAATCCTTTCACAAAGTTGGTACTGAACTGAATGAAGTAAGTATGGTTTATGAGTAATACAGTTTAATTAACACCCACACATTCATGTCAAACAACTCTAACTGCTCTCTGGACTTTCTGTTGAGCATTATTTTCTGAGATCAAAGACACGTCACAACCCAAAGCTGAGATATAGTAATGATAAATAGTACTTTATTTTCAGTTAGAATTAACAAAATGGTGAATTTATTGACTCTTCTATTCTTGGCTTGCTAATGTGTGTTGTTAGCCAATGGTACCAATGTTACTGTCCCTTATAAAGAAACATGGAAAGATGTTAGCCAGAGGGTTGAATTTAAGAAGGTAATGCAACAGCGTCTAAGTAGAGCACTGATTTTTTTTTCTTAGCTTTGGAAACATTTTGTTGAATATATTTTGAATAAATTCAGGGTACAAAGACTGCAAGACTTAATAGAGAAATACAAACTTACTTATGGGGAAAATTTGGGGGAAACTGTTTAAAAACAATGTGTGTGTATATAGGCAGGGAAATTAGAGACGGTCTTGCAAAGGAAACAAGTGTTCCTCTCATCCCAAGATTGCTTCTGTAAGAAAGAGCTGCTATGGCTCTAACTTCAGACCAGAAATGGTCTCCCCAAGAAACTGTTCAACCCATCTGGACAATAAGTAGCTGGTCTCTATGCTTGGTATACGTTTGCAAGGAAAGAACCTTGATTGAATTTGAACTGTAATACTGCATCAAGGTGGAGGAATCCACCAGGGGGGAGGAGAGAGGGAGGGGGAGGGGTGGAGGGATTCCCAGAGCCTATGAAACTGTCACATAATGCAAAATAATTAATGATAAAAAAAAAAGGAAGAGCTGCTATGGAGGGTGATGCTGCTGGCTGCTGTCTGCCGCCTCAATTGGTGAAGAACCAGTCATTGGTGAGGTAGGAAGAATACAGCCAGCACTTCATCTCTCCCTCCTCCTGGTGAGTGTGCTGAACAAGGAAACCTTCCCCCTTTCTGTATCATGTCATAAACCTAGCCGAGGAAGATCCCAGGGAAATGTCTGCGGTGAGACTGGAGAGGTGGTTTTGATTTTGGTGCTGTATTACGAGGATTCCTTGTCTTATTTCTTTAGTAAATTTAACAATGGACAAATGCAGTATTTTAGCAACTATCTTGCAATGTCTTCATCTTACTTCTCAGGTGTTTTCTAAAACCAATGAAAATTACTCAAAAACAGAGCCATCTTTGGTGTGAAAATTAGAGCCATATTGGAGTGGTTGGAGGTCACACTCACTTTTCTTCATAAATATCTGGAAAACAGGAAAAATTCTTTGGAGCCAATTGCTCCAGTTGGGAGTATGGGGCTGTGAGTCCTGACAGAAAGAGGAAAACGTGGTGTTACATGATTGGCTTGGCTCTCCATGTGGATGCACTTCATGGACCTTGGAGCAGGGAGGATGGACTGAGGCAGAGTGCAACGATCTGCTGGAGTGAGGAGATGAACACCAATATTTCGGGAGTTTGAGGTGGCTGGAGTTGGTGTGGCTAAGATGAAGAAACTATGCAGAGTATGTTAATTAACTAAAAAAAGGCCACAACTTTCAGAGATGTTCCTATAGATCTCTTGAATGTCTCTCTGACTGCTAGAATAGGATTTCACTTCATAAGGACAAGCAGATAATACAGGCTGGGGACTCTAAGTGCACAACTCTTAGAGCTCATAGACATCTGGGAGAAATTTGATTCTCAGACTGTTAGAATGTACATGACTTGTTAACATGCCAGGCATTCACTTGAGATCCAAGAGAGGTTCTGTGTATCTAAATCAAACAGAAGAGCTACTTGAGGCCTGCCCTAAAGAATTAAGAAACCATACTCTGCAAGCTCAAAGTGGATTCACAAGAAACTTTACTTTCTGGAATCTAATTACTGCATTGGGATTCTACAAAGAAACAAAGTTAATAGAAGTCGGTTCATGAAGTTATAGTCTGGAAAGTTCAAACTCTTACGGTATCTATGTTCTGGTTTGAGTCCAATGGCTAGCGGATTGCTGTGGAGTCAGGAAAAGCAAATATCCCAGTCTAAAGACCATCAGTCAGGAAAATTCTGGCTTGGGAGAGATCCAGCTGCTTTCCTTTTTTTAAATATTCAGATCTTTGGATGAAGCCTACTCATTATAAGGAATGTAGGAGTCATGATTCTCCAGAGAAACAGAACCAATAAGAAAAAAATAGCGATAGATTATGTGTGTGTGTGTGTGTTTAACAATAGGTTCATATGATTACTAAGGTTGAAAAATGCCATACAGGCTGAGTTCCAGCTGAAGTTCTAGCAGTGATAGCTCAGGGAGCACAGGAAACCTGGAAGCCTCAAGACCATGGACGTGAGTGGAACAGTCTCGGGTTTGAGAAGGAAGACCTTTGAACCATCACAAGGCTTCTGGGGCAAGTTCCAGAGCACAAGGGTTGAAGATGCTTGAATTTTATGTCAAAGAGGACCATCTGCCACTTCTGAAGACGCAGGAGGAAAAAGTTTCCATTCACGTCTCCAGATCAGTGGATGGTGCTCATTCACAAGGAGGAGTCTTTCTCACTCAGGATGTTTCTAGGTGCATCCATGAAGGTGTTTCTATAGAAGAATGATGTAACAACAATTAAATAAGCAGAAGAAATAATCAGTGGACTTGAAGACAGAAACATAGAACCTATAAAAATACAAAGTTACTTAAAAAGCTTGGAAAAATGATCCATAGGATAATATTAAGTGTTCTAATATAGTGAAACTGAAGTCCAGAGAAGAAGTACAGAATAAATATTTGAAAATATAGTCTGAAATATGTCCAAATTTGATGAAAGGTAAAAAGCCACAAATTTAAGAGGGAAAAGCACAAAGTAAATTATGCCAAAGTACACCATAATTAATTGCTGAAAGCACAATGAGAAAAATCTTAAAAGCAGGCAAGAACTTGGAAGGCTGATGTATTATGAAGTTTCCAACAAACCTAGGAGTAAAATGAATGATAATATGTCACAAGGGATGGAAGGGAGAAATAAAAAAAAACAATGATAAAAATTACTGCTCATAATGCATACCGTCTTCGAAATTACAAAAGAAAAAATCCTGCTACTCTAGGGTTTATATTCAGTAAATACAAATATTAAAGCAAAAAAGAAAAAAGAGAGAGGACACAGAAAGGATGAGGAAAGTGAAAACAAATAGCAAGATCATAGACTCAATCCATGACAAACCATAACAAAGTTAAATAGAAATTGATTGAACATTGCAGTTGAAAGTTAGGGATCAAAAAAAAAAAAAAAAAAAAAAAAAAAAAAAAGAAAGTTAGGGATCATCAATTTAACAGACAAACCTAATGTATATTTATCTAACAGAAGATATTTAAGAAACATTAACAAAAATAACCAAACTGAAAGAAAAAGACAAATTTAATACTAGTTGAGATTTAAAAACTCTCTGTAGTTAACAGAATAAGCAGCAAATCAGTAAAGATTTAGAAGTCTTGGACAACACCATCACCTACTTGACTTATTTCATGTTTGTAAAAGACTACACAAAATAGTGATAGGATACACCTGCCATTCAAGTGTATAGAAAGCACTCATGAAATTAGATACCCTGGATCATAAAATCAGTCTCAACATATTTAGAAGATTGAAACCATAAAATATATGGCCATAAGAAAATTAATAAGAAATTGATAACCTATGCACCTAAGTAGTTTTTTCTTTATTTTATTGACAAAGAAGACACACTTTTAAAATTAGTGTGGTATGTTGCATACATCATGAAGAAATAATATTGCATTTTGCTCCATTTCTCTATCCTATATTTTCATTCTAAGCAGAGTTATTGATCTTCAGTTGACAATCTGTGATGCAAAGACTTTAGTAACCCCCATCCACAAACAAATGCAAGGTTGATGATGTTGTGACTCTTGTAAGTCATTTGTCTTGTCCTTTATTTTGCATTAAGTTGTAGTTATTTGTTCTCGTTCACCCTTTTCCAATCAACATCCAAGTGGTCAGAACTAAAATTATACCACACCATCACCAAACATCCAACACCAGAACCTTATTAGGATAATAACAGATTTGTTAAAGATCAGAAGGGGTCAGTGTGCCCTTTTGGCATGGTTTGCATACACTGTACTCTACTTCAGTAGAAAAACAAAATCATTAAAATAATGTTATACACAAAGTCATTAAACCATGTTATAAACATTTAGTTCCTTTGACCATGTCTGCGGTTTGATGTATTTATTCACCAAGTTATGCTGATAAACTAGAAAAGAATCTGTTTTTTTTTTTTAAAACCTGTAGTCAAGTGTCCGTAACTTCAGATTTTTAAAATAATATAATCAGAGGGAAAATCTGCTGTAAAGAAAGTGTAGCCAAGCATAAGTGAACAAATTATTATGCCAGGCTAATTATAAATGAAGCACATTTAGAAGTGTTTTAATGGTAGAATATTTATAGGAGTCCTGGGGTGGGCGTTTACCCTTGTGGCAAGATGCCATATCAGAGTACCTGGACTTGATGTTGTTCCTGCTGATACAGACCCTGACAGGCAGCAATGGGTCAAGTGACTGTTCCTACCACACAGTTGGGAGACCTGGGTTGAGCTCCTGATCCTAGCTTTGACTTGCAGGCTGTTGCTGGCATGTAGGGGGCTGAACCAGAAGGGGAAATCATTCTCTGTCCCTGAAACCAATGAGTAAAAAATTTAAAAAGTGAAAGTGTCTTAAACATAGATGAACTACAATATTGTGTAAATCCGAACTATTGAACTGTTTGGAGGAAAATGAATTACTGCCATCTGAAAAGAAAAATCGATCCATGCATACTTATGTTTTATAAGGTCTTTAATTTCCTATATTACTGCAATAAGAGATTATGATTGATTACAGTTTTAATTCTACCAGATCTAGGATTTTTAACTTAAATTTGGCACTTTTTTCTTCTAATTCGACTCAATGGCCAGGCTATTGCTATTATCTATATGTCAGGGCTTGTGCTACTGGGGCTTAATGTCCATGGTATTAAAGAAGTAGAGATATGAGTACATGCTGACAGTGTGCTATGTGTGTGCTTGCTTTGCTGGGAAACTTTCCTTCTAAGAAACTTGAGGTTATGTTCTCTATACATTGGAGGTGAACATCTCTCTTGGTTCTTTTTTTTTTTTTTTAGTATTATTTTTATTTGAAAGGTAGAGTTAGAGAGAGAGGACACACATCCTCTATTTGCTGGTCAACTCCTCAAATGGCCACAACAGCTGGAGCTGGGCAAGCCAAAGGCCAGCAGCTTGGAGTTTCTTCGTGGTCTCTTGTGTGGGTGTTGGAGCTCAAGTGCTTGGACTGTTTTCTGTTGTCTTCCAGGTCATTGGCAGGGAGATGAATTGGAAGTGGAACAGCTGGAATTTGAACTGGTGATCATATTGGATACAGATGCTGTAGGTAGAAATTTAACCTGTTATACCTCAGCACTGACCCCTTTTGGGTGCTTTTTACAACGCCTTTTAATGGCCAGATTTGTATATTTCCCTTGAAAATATTGGGAAGATCCCTGTCTACCTCTTTTATCTTTTTTTTTCTAAATGATCTTAGATTTCTGTTGATCTAATTAGAAAGAAACTTTCTTGGTGAGTTACATTTACTGCTTTGCAATGCCAGTGAATACTGTTGTTAAGATTGGTGGTTTCTGGGGGCTGGCATGGTGGTGTTTCATACTAATCCTCCACCTGCAAATGCTGGCATCCCATATGGGCACTGGTTTGTGTCCTAGCTGTTCCACTTCCAGTTCGACTTTTTCTGTATAGTCTGGGAAAGCAGTGGAGAAGAGTCCAAATCCTTGGCCTCCTGCACCCACATGGGAGACAGGGAAGAAGCTCTGGCTCCCAGCTTTGCATCAGCTGCGTTCTGGCCATTTTGGCCATGTTGGGAGTGAACTCGGATGGAAGTTCTCTTTTTGTCTCTCCCTCAATGTAAAACTCTGCTATTAAAATAAAAATAAAATAAAATAAATCATAAGAAAACTAGTGTTTTCTGCAACAAATTAAGAGGATGACTTTTTTATATATATATATATATTAAGAGGAGGACATATATGTATGTGTGTGTATATATATGCTCGAAGACTCAACAGCTCTCACGATAACAAAGTTTTATGCTGACACATGCCTCCAGGCAGTGCAACCCTCATGAAAACACAACACATTCCTCTGAGCTTTTCAAGTTTTGTTTTGTTTTGTTCCTTGGAGCTTTTTCTGTCTCATTCTGCCCCACACCCAGGATATTTTACAGTCAAACCACTTCAATAGAACATGGCTGGCAGCCATATGGTCATAAGTGATCCCCACCAACAATTAATTCAGCAAAGAAACCTGCTTATGGTAAATTTTTGAATATGCCATCCCAGGTAGTGCTTTGATGACAAATGAGGAGATGACTACAAATAAAACATGAGTGACATTTACAAAAAGGTTTCCCTTCATCTATGAATGATATTCAAATCATTGGTTGTCAACTTTTAATGTGAATCCGTGGCACTCGTGTGGGATGCTTAACACTTTTAAAGTGTAATTTTATGTGAAAAGTATGGTATTGATTTTCATCGAGCTTACAATGAGTGCTTGGATTACTCTTGGTTAACATGGCTTCTAGACCAGGGTTTATGATGGTATTTCAGCACCATGATTTGTAACCAAAGCCAGTAAGCTGAGGTGTGGTTCAAAGATAAAAAAAAAAAATGAGACAACTCCTTCTCTTCATGCAGAAAAACAAACTCAAGGTAAGGAAGCACATTCAAATCCCCATAAAGGGTGGTTAGTAATTTCTGGGAAGCCGCTCCTCCCAGGTTTGGTCGTCTTTGCTAGATTTTATCTTGCAGATCATCCCATCCCTTGGATCATGCCTTCAGCTCTAATGTTTGTGGAATCAAAACTTTCAGCTGTTGAGTTATCACTCTGCAGATGCTATGAACACACATGCTATGTGGCTAGGATCTTCCCCATTCACAATTTCTTGCTGGGGAGAGTGGATAAAAGGGAAAGGAAAAGTTTCAAAGTATTTTGTGAGCTCTGTTTATATTTTCCTGAAAGGTAACTGACCTCTGTCTAGGAAAATGAAATATTCCACAACCATTCACATACTTGAGAAGTAGACATTTACAGTTATGTGAGCAGTAGGATGAGTATTTCCACTGAAGGTATCCATAACACGTTTGTCATTGCCCGATTTTGTCAGCTACTTTCAGTAATGTTACTATTTATTCACTTAAATATTTCTGCATGTTCCATGGAAATATAAAGTAGGTGAACTTATGAGCTGAAACTTGTGATTAAGTACCAGAATTATAATTTAAGTTAATAAAGGCTTACAAATATGACAATTGCATAAGTCACTACAATATGCCAATAATAACTTCTGGAGCAGGATATAAAAATGTCCTCAAATTACTTTACAAATGTAGATAAAAGGACATCTCCATTGTTTCCTTAATTTAATTAGAAAGGAATTATTAAATACATTTCTAAAGATTACTGAACTATGTCTCTGTTTGAAGCATGGAATCTAATGGCAGACAGAGGAGTCAGTCACAAACTAGGAAAGCAAATAACTGGTGTGTGGTGCAGCACTGTTTCTTCTTAAAACCTTTACGTATGTGTTAGTAATGGAAAGAGGTATGCATTCTGCAAGGGGTTAAATTGCAGGACTATCATTCCTCCAGAGCTGCTCTCCGTGAATTCTTGACTTTCAAACAGTACCGCATGGTGTGACTCTTTCAATACATAGCTGTCATGACATGATCCAGGAAGTTTACTGAAATGTTTGTACAATTATATTTAGCCTGGAATCCAGGACATTTACAAACAGGATGACTTCCTTCGAGAATACCCAAATGAACTATTTGCACCAAAGAAAAGAGGGTTAAAGATATTTTAGAAAATAATTCAAAATACAGTAAATACTGTTTTAACTGTTCTACAAAAACCTGTTTTGCATTAGTTATTCCATTTTGCTTTGAATTTTGGATTTATACTTAGAAGAAAATTGTTAGATCTTATATTTCAAAAGCAATTATTTATTAAAATGAGTATTGTAATGACAGGCATTTCAAATATTGAATAAAATCATTCATTATTGTATAGTGCTATTCAGATTTAAGATGCATCCAAATTTATTGATTTTTGCTGTGACTTTGAACAAAACCCCTTAATCCTTTTTTTGCTAAGTTTCTCCTTATATAAAATGAATAAAATAATGACTAAAACCTAACTTTGGGGTTCTTGTAAAAGAGCAACAAAATGAAAAGCTGAGGAATAAAATTTTGTTAATATGAGTAACTCTTTCACAAAACTGGTAAATGAAAGTGGATTCCAGTACTTAACTGTAGTTTACATTTTTTAAGAGACAGTAGATTATTTTCTATAGGTTTTTTGGACTGGGTACATCTTTGCATGGAAATGTATTAAAAGGGATTATAAATCTAAACCTTAAAAGTATGGAGAAACATCTTTCACATTCATCAGAATCACCTGTATAAAACATAAAATGCAACATTTTGCTTTAATAGACCATCCTTCAATGATTTCTTCATCATATTTAAGGCAATACACATGGCACTACTCATGGCACAAATTTTTGTCAAAAAAGATTGATTTAATTGAAGAGGAGAAATGAGAAAGAGAGAGAGAAAGAGAGAGAGAGAGAGAGAGAGAGAGAGAGAGACAGAGAGACAGAGAGACAGAGGGAGAATGAACTATCTGTTGACTCTCCAAATGCTTACAACAATCCAGGCTAGCCCAAGTTGAAGCTAGAAGTCACCAACTCCATCCTGGTTTCTCATGTGGATGGCAAGGGCCCCATTACCTGGGCCATGTTCTACTGTCTCCCAGGCACATTAGCATGAAGCTGGATTGGAAGCAATATAGATGGAACTCCAACCAGCTCTTGGAAGCTTAACTTGCTGTGCCACAGGACCGGTCCTGCATGATGTAATTTTGAGTACCCTTTTTTAACTTAAGCTACGGTTGTCCTAACATATATCCTGTATTTATACCAGATTTCGAAAAACTCCCCAATTTCACCAAGCTCTCCTAGACTTTTCTGCTTTTTATAGATGTTGTGCTTCTTTCCCCACATGCTGTATCATCACTACCCCCACTATAACTTAGTGTTTTTTCCTCCCTTAGCATTGTATGCTTCTTTCTGAATTTTCTATGACCTCCCAGTTGCCTGAAAAAATGTTATATTTATACAGTATGTCTGCTCCCATTTACATCGGTGGGTTCCTTAAGGAGCTCCTTAAGTGCAGTTTTGCTATTCTATTTTCTTATCCTCATGTGGGCTGCTCCTCTGCTGACTAAGCTCCCTGTTACACTGCCTGGGAAAGCAGTGAAATACGGCCCAAGTGTTTGGCACTGAGTGCCCATGTGGGAGACTCAGGAAGCTCCTGGTTTCTGGATTCATCCTGGTTCAGCTGTGGTCATTTTGGCCATTTTGTGGGGGAACTGGTGGATAGAAGATCTCTCTCTCTCTCTCTCTCTCTCTCTCTCTCTGTCGTTTCTTATCTTTCTGTAACTGCCTTTCAAATAAATAAGTCTTAATGCCAGCACTCAAAATTAAGGATTTCTTCTTATTAAAAGCTGGCTTGAGGAACATGGTTTAGGTATATGGCAATAGTACATTTTTTGAAGGAATCCAGAAATTGGACAAAAGACATTTTGAATCAAAGCAGTTCTGCATAATCACAGGCAGCCTACATGGATATAGTCTTAACTAAGTTCATGGTGCGCTCATGAGAAGAACAGAACACATACATTTGATCAGATCTCAAAGAGGATGAGGGAAGAGCTGATCCAGGCTTGCATCCTTTTTACTCCAAACTTACCTCTCAGTGCCTGGAGTCAGTGCTTCTTCCTTGAAAAAGATTTAGCATAAGCTCAAAGCAATCAGAAGTGTGATGTGAATGAATGTCCTTCTGTGTGAAAACATGAAGTTAGGGGACATATGCTCCCTTCCTTGCCCTCCCATATGTTTCAGTTTGATCAGTGGAATTGCACTTCCTATAACCATCCAAGCTGAAGGATGAAGCCACCATTCCGGTTTCCAGCTCCGCTCTCTAGTGAGCAGGAAGCCATTGTATCCCTGTATGTGGTTTTAGTCATGTAACTGCTAGTATCTTACATTTAAATTTTTAAAATATAAAATTAACAACTGATTACTTTGAAAGTAACAAATTATTCAGCAGCGTAAAAGTAGATCAAGATAGAAGTATCTTGATCTTCCAATCTCCTCTGTTGATAACGATGTTTACATGTATATATCACAAGATATTTATTCTAGGCATGTATAGATATGTAGACTCTTGAAACCACACTCAATAGCTGGTAGGCATTTTCCCATTTCATATTGTGCCATGTAATGTGTTTGCTCATTGTAACTAAAACTCTGTATTATGAATTTGTCTTAGTCTGTTTTATCATTCTGTTGAATATGGAGGTTGCTTCTAATTTTTCATTTTTTAAAATATATTATATATTCATTTCCCTTTCTATTTTAGTAGGAGTAATTTCTGTAGGTTAAGTTCCTGAGTTAAATAATTTGCATGTTACAAAGTGACAGATATTGCTAGCTTGTGTTTCATAAAGTCTATATAATCAATAATAATATATTTTCATGAATTTTAAGAATCCTTTCCTGATATTATCATTCTTTCAAGCTTTGTCAATTGGATGGGTGGAACAAGGTCTTTAATTTTCATTTCATTTTTATTTATTTATTTTTTTTATTAATTAAGTTGCATTATGTGGCACAGTTTCATAGGCTCTGGGATTCCTCCATCCCCTCCCTGTGACCTCCCTTTATGGTAGATTCCTCCACCTTGTTGCAGTATTACAGTCCAAATTCAGTCAAGATTCTTTCTTTGCATACATATACTAACCAAAGAGTCCAGCATCTTATTGTCCAGATAAATTCAACAGTTTCTTGGGGAGACCATCTCTGGTCTGAAGATAGAGCTGGCAGCATATCATCCTGACCAATTAAAAGCCCCGACATAACATCAGTAACAATTTACAATATTATGGAATTAATTGACATGGTATTGAGTAAGCAATATGTTAAAAAATGCAAGTTCTTAACCACATCCTGTGACTACTTCATTGACATTTCAACTTTAGTTTTTACACAGAACCGGCTGCTATACACCTTAAAATGGCTATAGGGTATTACTCAGCAGTCTTGTGTCTATTTTCATTTCATTTCATTTTTTAAAATGATACAAACATTTTATTTTTCATACAAAAATTTTTAAAAACATTCCATGTGCTGATACCATATTAACAAGGGATTCCCAAAAAGTTAGTAGAAAATCCACATGGTTTCTAACTTCCTTTGGCAGAAAATGAAACATATTTCCTAAGTCTCCTATCACACGAACTTTAGCTTGTTTAATGTATTTAAACCATGTGCTCATAGACACATGCATTAGTGACAAATCATTTAGGTTTATAAATTTATTTGAAAGCGTGTGCTTGATGTGCAGTTTTCATCAGGTGACTTAGCCTAACTTAATGGTAAATTGCATCTTTAGGATAGGTCCTGGAAATGGAAGGTATAGAATTACATTTCTGGGAGGATGACTTTTTTTTCCCATTGTTACAGTCTTTCATTTTTATAAAAAATAGTAAATTTATTTTATGATACAGTTATGAAGGCTCTAGGACTTCCACTCCTTCCCCCAGCTCCCCACACTGATTTTCCCTGTTGTATTATAATAATGCAGTCATTCATAAAATAACATAAGTTCATTGTTCTGCTATTTAAATGTATCTTGACACTGTAGGTATGGAGAATGACAGGGTCCAGCATCCTATTGTCAAGATACGTTTAAGTTTCATTGCGAGTCCATCTTTGATTTGGAAGTAGAGATGCATACTACATTGTATCTTCATATTTCGACCTGGTAGTCTCTATTATACAGTTCCTTTAGATGACTTTGTGCACATGCATGATTATCTGTATGTCTATTGATCTTAAATTTTGCATAAAAATGCCTTATATCAGAGAGAACATATGCTTTTTATTTTTGATAATGTTAGAATTTTGATTGGGTTCATGTCAGATGTGTATATTATTTTTGATAATACGGACATTTTGTTATTGTTCCTGCAGATCCAAGAACATGATAGATTTTTCCATCTTTTAATGTCTTCTCCTATTTCTTTTAAAAAATATTTTGTAGTTTTTCTCATAGAAGTCACCACATCTTTGATTGGGTTAATTCCAGGGTGGTAGAATCCTCTCTGCTCTTTTAAAGGGGACTATACTTACAAGTTCCTTCTCAGCTATGGAATTATTTCTATATACTAGCATCATTAATTTGTCTTCATTAATTTTGTATCTGGCTACCCTGCAAAAGTCTCTTGTGAGTTAAGTCTCTTGTGATTAAGTTTTTTTGGTACTATGTAGAGAATCATGTCATGCACAAACAGGAATAGTTTTAATTCCTCAGTTTCAATTTGAATTCTATTTAGATTATTATTTACCTTCTGAATCAATTTTGGTTGACAGTATGTATCAAAATATCTATTCATTTTTTCTAGGTCTTCTGATTTGGTGATAATAGGCTGATTTGTTGATATAGAGCTGTTAGGTCTTCTGATTTGTTGATGTGATAGTTCTTGATTATTTTATGTATGTCTGAGCTATCTGTTACTGTATTTACTTTTTCACCTCTAATCCTCTTGATTTGTATCTTTTCCCCCTTTTTTGATTAGTTGGGCTAGTGGGAAATCTATTTTCTTGATTTCCTCAAACAAGCAGTTCTTTGATTCATTGATATTATTGTTCTTTTGGTCTCTGCTTGGCCGATTTCCTCCCTTATTTTGGTTCTTTCTTTCTTTTTTTTTTTCCATAGTTGCTGGTGTGTGGTACTTCCTCTGTCAGTTTATATTCTTTGTTCACTTTTCTTTGGTAGTTTTATTTCTTCTTATATAATATAATTTTGTTTCTGCTAAATATGTAGCAAGTGGTTTCTTAGGGAAATGGGTTTATTTTCATGTTTAACTCAGATTTTAAAAAAAGATTTGTTTATTTTTGTTGGAAAGTCAGATATAGAGACAGGAGAGACAGAGAGGAAGATCTTCCATCTGTTGATTCACTTCCCTAATGACTGCAATGCCCGGAGCTGCGCCGATCCAAAGCCAAGACCCAGGAGCTTCTTTTGAGTCTCCCACATAGATGCAGAGTCCCCAGGTTTTGGGCCATCCTCGACTGATTTCCTAGGTCACAAGCAGGGAGCTGAATGGGAAGCAGGCTGTTGGGATTAGAACCAGCACCCATATGGGATCCTGGCACTTTCCAGGTGAGGACTTTAGCTGCTAGGCTATTGCGCCGCACCCTAACTCAGATTTCAATACTAAAATTTTCACTAAGCATAATGGTTTCCAGTGACATTCATTTTGTTGTAAAACATTTGAAAGAGTTACACACACAGAGAAATACAGAGATAGATTTAGTTCTTCTGTTGATTCACTTCCTAAATGGCTGCAACCACTGGAGCTGAGTTGAAGCTGCAATCTCAGAGCGTTTTCTGGGTCTCCCATGTGGGAGTATGTGGTCATGGACTTGAGCCATCTTTTGCTGATTTCCCACACATGTTAGCAGGGAACTGGATCATCTCAAACTAGTGCCCATACGTGATGTTGATGCCACAGGCTTTGGCTTTTCCCACTATTTTACAGTACTGCTCTTCACAATTATATTCTTGCATTTTATTGTCCTGTTAGGATTCAGGAAAAGTTTGTATTTCAATTGTAACTGTTAAAAAATGTAGATTATTTTGAGAAAGTCATGACATTGTTATCAGTTGAATTGTATGACCCCAAGTTCATATCTGGAAGCCTTAACTCTTTTTTTTCTATTTAAATGTTTTTATTATGTAAAATTCACGTAAGATAAAGTTGCCATCTAACCCAGTTTTTTTTTTAATTGATTACATTGCATTATGTGACAGTGTTATATGCACTGGGATTCCTCCCACCCCCTCCACAAACCCTTCCCCTGGTGGATTCCTCCACCTTGTTGCATTACCACAGTTCAAATTCAGTTGAGATTCTTTCTTTGCAAGCATTTACCAAGCATAAGTCCAGCATCTTATTGTCCAGATAAGTTCAACGGTTTCTTGGTGAGACCATCTCTGGTCTGAAGGTAGAACTGGCAGAGTATCATTCCTATCAATTAAAAGCTACAACATAACATCAGTAACAATTTATAACGTTATGGAATTAATTGGCATGGTATTGAGTAATCAATATGTTAAAAGAAAAAAAAAAGAATGCAAGTTCTTAACCACATCCTGAGACTTCTTCATTGACATTTCAGTTTTAGTTTATACACAGAACCAGCTGCTATACACCTTAAAATGGCTATAGATTACTATTCAGCTGTCTCATGTTTATTTTAACTTCAGTATTCAGCAGTTTATAGCGTTGAAGCATGATTTTGCTGAACCTGGCTGTTTTTTGGGTAGTCTAACTCTATAACTCTAACAAGACATATGTCAACAGTTTGGTGAACAGTTTTAGGAAGGGTGTGCAGAGAAATCTTCAATACCCTAGTGAGGAGTAACTGATCTTTGTGTACCACCCAGTGAGGTATAAGTGCATCCACGCTGACCGTTTCCTATCTGATTCTTAGCTTTCCTTGTTGTTCTCTGTCTATTCTAGATTTTTTGTTTGTTTGTTTGTTATGAGGGGTTTTTGGAGCAATCCTGATGGTCATTGCGAGCTAGGGTGGGGACCCAAAGTCGGAACCAGGCAAGGACCAGAGAAAGATCCTCTCCCTAGTCCTGAAGGAAGTTTACTGTTCTTCTGTTTCTGCAGACCGCTCAGGGATCCTGGTTGTCGTTCCAATGACCTCGGATCCTGCAAGGCAGGATTTGGACTTCTTCTATTCCATGTGGTAGATCCAAATGGGGGTGTGTGACCTCAGAGTTCTTGGTCTCCGAAGGCACTCCAATTCCCCATGGTCTCCTTGGCAGTTGGGATGTAGTCCTCGGTGCTCATACTGATAGTCCTTGGTGAGGATCTAGGAGTCTTCAGGTTGGGATACAAGCCTCCTCCTGAACACCTGCTCCACTCTGGGTTCCCCCCCGCCCGCTCCATGCATATGACCTCCTGTTAAGAGGTTGTCAGGATCTCTCCTGATTCTCCCCATATGCCTTTGTAGTTTTGCTATTGTCTAATGGTGATTCAAGTCTGTTGTCTATGAGTTACCAGTTATGATCCTGATAGGGTATACTTCCCGTGGAAGGCTTAACTCTTTTTTTTTTTTTTTTCACAAGTAGAGTCACAGAATGACTCTTTTTAGGGATAGGAACCTTCAAGAGCATATTAGACTAAAATGAGGCCATTAGGGCAGGCTTCATTCAGTTTAATAATAAGAGGACATCTAGGCACAGCTATACAAGGAAGACCAGGTAAAGACAGAAGGAGAACATAGCTTGTTATAATTAAAGAGAGAGTCTTGGAAGAAACTAGCTTTGCTCATTTTTTATCCCCAACTTCTAGCTTCAGAATATAAGAAAATAAAGTCCTGTTGCTTGGGCCACCGAGACTGTGGTTCTTTGCTGTGGCAGCTTTTGCGAACGGATACAGCCACTCTCTTAGTCCAATAACTTCCCAAGTAAGGAACTGCTGCATAGTTTCACTTATTCAGTCCTTTTTAAGGTAGTTTCAGTTAGATTTTCTTCTTCAAGTGCATGCTTGATTGAACTTGTCTTTATTGAAGTCACTGAATTTTTGTTGCTTGTGTATGTTTTCCCTTATTTGCGTAACTGATTATTTATTTTTTAAGTATTTGTATTTTGTCTGGCTATCTTACTGGACCTTTTTAAAAATTACTTTTAATATCTTCAGGTGCATTTCTTGGAGTTTCTATAAAATGAATCTTGTTTCATTTGTTTCTTTGAGAAAATATGTATTTTACTTTAATTTTATTGCATTGCTTAGAATTCTACAGAATAAACCAGAATAATACTGGCATTAGCATTCTTGAATAAATTTGTAACTGTTTACCAGTCAATGATAATATTTATCATAGATCTTGATATTATTTTTATTTTATTAAAAAGTTTCCTTTAGTCTGTATTATCCTTTTAGTAGCAAAATGAGTTACAGGAGCTGCTTCACTGGATGCTTTCAAAATAATCCTATAGGGTTTCTCTTTCCAAATGTTAAGAGAATTAATTGTATCATAGATTTCTTATTTAAAACATCTCTTACAAATTATTTTATTTGAGAGGCAAAGTACAGAAAGAGAGGGAAAAGCAAGGAGAGAGAGTGAGTGAGTGAGCAAGTGAGAATCTCCATTAATCATTTAGTCCCCAGATGGCCACGATGGCCAGGACTTGGTCAGGCTACAGGAGCCTGGCATTCCATCTGGATCTCCCATACAGACAACAAGGTCGCAAATACTTCCCTTTTTTTCCCAACAGCATTAATAGGGAGTTGGATTGAAAATGGAGGAGCCAGGACATCAATCATTTTTCATTTTGGATGCTGGGGCTGCAGACAGTGACTTAACACATTGTATTAACATGCCAATCACTCAAATGTTACATTTCGCTTCCAAAATAAACCAGTTTGTTCTCTGTGTGTTTCTATAATTCATTGCTGAGTTTGAATTACTAGCATCTTGTTAATGAGTCTTCATTATATAATTGAAGATTGGTTTTGTTTATAGATTTAAATGATAGCCTAGTTGGGTATAGAATTCTAGGCTCAAAATAACATTGAAGACATTAGTGCTTTTTAGTTGTATAGTGTTATAATTCTCTAGCTCAGAAATACTAAGAAAAATCTCATGCTTTAATGTGTTTAACAGAAATAAAAAGTTACAGCAGGTATTTTAAGATGCTACATACGCAATTGTCTCTTTTTAAAAAATATTTTATATTTCATTAATTTTTATTGTAATTCATTGTTTTTTTTTTAAAGATTTATTCATGTTATTGCAAAGTCAGATATACAGAGAGGAGGAGAGACAGAGAGGAAGATCTTCCGTCCGATGATTCACTCCCCAAGTGAGCCGCAACGGCTGATGCGCGCCAATCCGAAGCCGGGAACCTGGAACCTCTTCTGGGTCTCCCACGTGGGTGCAGGGTCCCAAAGCATTGGGCCGTCCTCGACTGCTTTCCCAGGCCACAAGCAGGGAGCTGGATGGGAAGTGGAGCTGCTGGGATTAGAACCGGCACCCATATGGGATCCTGGGGCTTTCAAGGCGAGGACTTTAGCCGCTAGGCCATGCCGCTGGGCCCTATTGTAATTCATTCTTGCTAAGTAAGGTAAAATGAGAATACTAACATTTTTTGTGTCTATTCTATTGGTATAATATAAGGAAAGAGCTTTAGATGCAGAAAGAAGTTAAGGACAAGAAATTCTTAAAACTGAATGGGAAGCTGGTTAAGAGGATATATCACCTTCTCAATGGTGGAACACCAGAATCCTTGTCTCCTATTAGTACGTGTCTGGAATTCATGTTTAGGAAGGATTTGTAAGAGCCAAGAAAATTGGACCATTTGCTCAGATTAGAACAGGTTCTTGGCAGTTGCTAAATCTCTAGGAACAAAACCATCTGGAAATACATAGACACTTTGGTGTTTCCTTATTATAGCAATCATTCTGTTAGACTTGGAGCTTGCAGCTAATAGAAATATTAACCCCGTTTTAAATCATTATGAACCTGTTTAAAATTGTGATCTGTACTGGTTTCTAAGAAATTTTGAAATACTGACTTATCCTAAAAATATTTTTCCATGTTTATTTTCTATATTAATATCTTCTAACATATTTGTCAGCTATCTAATATATATAAATATTCTAAATTTAAAGCTGAGAGTATGCTCAAAAAGGATGTTTATTTATGAATTAGATTGGCCTTGAATTTGTCAAATAAAGCGTGAATCGGATTGTCATATCAAGAATTATCCTGAAGTGTTTGTTCAGAAGAATTGTGATGATTTTAATGAGTCATATTTTAAATTTTGAAATCTTACTTCTACTTTGTCATCTTAGTTCAGTGCCAGTTTCAAATCCTTGCATGTCCACGCTCAGACAATGAGCAGGAAAAATAAAGAAAGAGAAGTAAAGAAAAACAGAAAACTTCCATCATCGATGTCTCAAAAGAGTAAGATTGATTCCTTTAAATGATAGAAGCAATCAGTGAGGGAAAACTTTTCTTTTGATTCTTGAAAACAGAATGGGTAGCATCAGATAAAAATGGCACAAAGATTATGTTATACATGAGGTGTACTGAATAACCTAGACCTGTTCTCCAGTTGACTGGGCACGAAATAGGGTGACTAAAGACGGAGATGATTTTTTTTTCTTTTGCTTTTGTAAACCAGTTTCCATGGAAGAAAGTTATTTTTAGGATTTATTTAAGCGTATTATGGTTCCGCTCTTACTGGGCTCTCAAATGCAATTTGGCACAGCATGATGTTTCAACAGTTGCTCAAAGTTAGCAGTGACTGTTAGAGTCCTTTGTGATCAGCTAAGGTTATTTTTAAACTTAATTCTAGATAAGTTGGAGAAATGCTGTTCTGTAGTTCACATGATGACCTCAGTAACGTTTGTCATTGAGGACTCATTCCTTGCCCTCGTGCTGGGTTCAGTGAATCCCCTTCCATCTTATAATGCTCGAAAATATAACTTGAAAAACAAAGGAGAACCAAGCCTTTTTATTAGAAAGGTCACACTTCATTCATTTAGAAATTCTCTGTTGGACAGCATAGGCTGCTTGCTTACTTATTTGCTGCGGAAAACATCTCTGCACACATGAAACTCTGTGGTAATTAGCCAGATCCATCCCATCTCTTGGTGTTAGGTTTGGAACCACTAACACAGTGGAACCACACATCAGTGGAACCGCTCTAGTGTGAGTTTCTGGGAAATTCCGAGAGATCTCTGTATTCATTTAACTTGATGACAAAACAGCAACACGCTAAATAATGTGATTAAAGTTGTTAAAAGCCAAAATAAACACTTATAATTATCTCAAGGAACACGATGTCAGGCAAGTGCGTGCTCTATAAAGTGGGACTCCGCATGCGTCTTTCAGGTCCTGCTGCACAATAGATCATAGTTAAAGGTCTGTTAACAGACCTCTGACGGCTGAGCCGGGTAGCTTGTGGTTTCCTTCGAAACCTATTGGCATAATGTGAATTTATGTGTGAGGTGCAAATTGGAAGTAGCCTTCTATTGGTGCCCTTGGCAGAACAGAGATCATACTGTAGGGTTAGCAGCAGGAAGTACATTGCTTTGAAATTACCCAGCAGGGTTTCTACGTGCTGCTCTTGCTGCTTCTGAAATGGGGGCCCTATATTGTCTGGCCATGATTAAAATCAAAGTGTAGACTTCTTTGCTGGGTGCCAGTAAACTTAGGTGAAAAACAGAAACAATCTGGAGTTTTAATTATTTTAAAATGCAATGTAGGTAAGAAACAAAGATGAAAGCATTTTTGACTAATCTATCCCAATTATTGCACATAAACAGATTTGCTAAAAAAGGGACCCAGAGAGAGAGCTTGCCTTTACAAAAAGCTTTGTAACATATCTCATAGTCATAAAATATGTCTATGCTAGGTTTGCTATTCTGAAATTTATAGAGAAAAACATCAACACATCAGCATACCTTTGGGTGGACAGAGAAAGCCAGTTACACCTATACCTCACTTAAAATACA
Organism: Ochotona princeps; assembly: GCF_030435755.1. Taxonomy (NCBI): domain Eukaryota; kingdom Metazoa; phylum Chordata; class Mammalia; order Lagomorpha; family Ochotonidae; genus Ochotona; species Ochotona princeps. The sequence goes on along the minus strand of NC_080842.1, from coordinate 32,544,958 downwards.
AGATGCTGTTTATAGGTAAAATAAACCTTCGGAGCAGGGAATAGAGATTTTTGGTTACTTACTAACTTAAAACATAAAATAGTCCATCGATGAGGGATTATGTCTGTGCTATAATTCATAATGGTTTGGTTCTGCAGTCGGGCTGCACAGATAGCTCCCATTATATCCATAATTGCCAGAACTGGTAGGCTCTGGATCTCTTCAGGGTTTTCCATGAAAGGTATAAAAACAAAAATCACAAGTTCAGAGTTCGCTGCCTCTAATAATCTATTGAGACAAAATTTAAGTCAATACTGAACAAAATCTAGGAAAAGCTAGCCCGCTCTCACATCGTACTGACCAGATGTCGCATAAACAGCAGTCAAAATTGGAAGTTAATGTGTAGGGTCTTTTTTCTTTTAAATGTGTATTTAATCCATGCATAAGCACTGAGAGTTCATGCATTAAGGTAATAAATATTGAATACTTGCTATGTAGTAGGCATTATTTTAAGGAGTAGGGATCTCAAACTGAGGCAGTCTCTCAGGGGAAGACAGAGAAAATTCAACAATTATTTACACCTGGTACTTTCTAGAAGTATGAGGGAACTCAAAAAGTTTATGGAAAAATTAAACTTAGAACTAAATTATTTTGAAGCAAAAAAAATTTTTTTTAAAGCTGTGAGTAGTTTTTCCTAGTATATGTTTCACACACAGTATGCTAATGGTAATGAACAATTAAAGTATGTAGCTAACTTACAACTGTTACTCTGCTATACCAAGATTTGGATATTACATTTCTACCACAAGTAACTCATTTTTGAATTCTGTTTTTCCTATAATTAGTTGGTTCTCATCAGTTTCCAGAGTAATGATATAAATGATTGTTCAATCTTCTGTCATCCCTTGGGAGTCTAGTTCACCCTTATATTCCAGTGCTTGCTTATGTTTAAAAGACACACAAGAGGAATAATGCTTTGACTGCAAGAGAAAGAGTGGTTTTTAAGTTGGATATGCTGCTCTATTTTTTTCTTTAAAATTTTAGTTGTGATAATTTTAATATGATACTTCAAATCATTTATTTGTCAAAGAGCAGATGTTCAGTCTCTACAACACCTGGATGAAATCCATCATCTAAATGTCAAAGGTTCGTGTCTTGTCTGATGGACATTGCTTAACGTCAAAACTTTGAGCCAGTTTTGAAACTGCTCAGGTAAGGCAGAAATTCAGAGTGCATCTTTCCCCACTTGAATTTCAGGAGTAGGAAGAAAAGCCATTAAAAAAATTCCAGCTATCCTAGAGTTCTTATGTGTATTTTTGAATGTGGCAATTATACTTCTGTTTTATTTCATGTATGAACTTGAAGGATTCAAGCTTATTCTCACTTCAGGAAGTCAATATAGAGTTTGGCTGGTTAAAATTTATATTTGTTTAGAGATATCAACTCCCATCAGTTTAAATGTACTCTATTTCTATATGAGAAATTATTTGAAGTTTTTTTTTTTATTCCTCAAAATCTCATCCTGAGCAGGTTTTAATATTGTTCTCAAACTCAGATTCAATGTTATAAGCATAATAATTTCATTGAAGAAAAGGGTCCAAGACATTTGTCGAGTCGACTGTACATGTTCAACATCCTATCCCAGCAGCACCACCTATTGTTGTTTCATGACTCTCTGTCAAGTGTCACAACAATCTAATCCATTTACTTCTCTGAATATCCCTAGGAGGGACCCAATATCATTTATATTTTATAGGTTATGATGATTAAGCATTGAGATTGTGGTGATTGTTCTAAGCTACCAATCTGTTCTGTAAATAAAATGCTTGCAGAAGTCTGGACTCATTAGACATTGTGGACCTACAATTAACATCAGAATTGGAATAGGCTAAAAAACCCTGAAAGACATTTATTTGTGTGCTTCTTTTAAAATGTAATATGTTTATTTATCACTACAAGTGACATTTTCCCCAAAGAGATTTTAAAAATTGTTTGTGATAAAAACAGATATTATCTGTACTAAATATAGAAGCTGAAAGTGTCAGCACACTATTTTCAGAGAGATAGGATTGAGAACTATATATATTCTCTATCTGATATTTATGTTAGTGACAAATCACTCTCTGCAACCACATTTACTTAAACTATGTAGCATGAAAATAATAAGTCTGCCCAGGTAAGGGATGTGGACAGGCATCTTAATCTTCTCATTTTGGTTGTCCTCTCCAGCCAATCAGTAATGACAATTGCATTTCCTCAACAACTGTGAATTCTGCCCCATTTTACTCACATCCCATCTCACTGGCTTTGTTATCACAGCTCTTACAGTTTCTAATTTGACTTTGTCTGCTGTCAGACTAGTCTAAAAAACAGATCTCTAACTAAAAAGCCTCATGAATAGCTTCTCATTATTTTGAAGATAAAGTACAAACTTTTCTGCAATAATACCGCAACTTAGAAAATAGGACAATTCTTCCCGATTTCTGTTCTAACTTACCCTAGCCATACTAGATGGTTACCAATTTAACCATTTTGTTTACTCAATGTGCAGTCCTTAAGGCTTGAAATCAATTAGTGCAATTCTTCATATTATTGGAACCAAAAAGCGAAATTGTATGGTCATGTGTATAGATGCTGACATGACATTTGAAAATTGAAAGTCTTAACTCCCATTAATGCCAAAAACAAATTAGCAGCTGACAATTTTTTTGTAATTATTTTTATTTTTGGTGATTTTTACATAGGTGATTAGGGTGATAAGGGTTAAGAGCTACAGGAAGGTGGGTGAGACCATTATTTCCCTATTCTCTTTTTTCTTTCCTGTAGCTGGAGGGTAGTGGGGCGATAGGAGAGAAACCACACCCAGCCTCCCATGACGTTGTATATAACCATCAGGCCAAGGTGAGCCTCTTAATTAATGCAGAATATGTGACACTAGTTTTAGGGGTTTGTTCTAAAATGGCAGATTGACCTTTCACTAAAGTTGTTACTTACAGAATTACTTATAATTATAAAAGATGAAATAGCTTAAATATCAATTGGGGATGGGTCTAGGAGTGTAATCTGGGTGGATTATAGAGCTTCTCTTGTTTGTTTGTTTACAGATTCACACATAATCTCCATTATTATTTTAAATAGAAATAATTATAATTATTCTCTGATGGCATAAATCTCCAATAGATTTCCTAAAATACAAAAAAATAAGTTATACATGCAGTGAATTATCATGTTAGTGTTACTATCTTATTCTTAACTATAATGGGGATATTGGTAGAAGAAAAATTTAACGCCCAAAATACTCACCAAATTATAATACGGTGTTTATCAGTTATAGAAACAGAAATAATAACTTGCTATAACTTTCTCAATTGAGCCAATTTTACTTATATTCAAAAGTTAAGTGAATTGCAAGTTTTCAAGAGTACATATTTTAGTTTTCGGTAATGGAGGTTAGTGGGCTTTTGCAAAATTTAATATGCATTAAATTCTCTGATGACATACCTATGTTCCATACATTGACTATAAAAGGGCTCTGAATTAGTTTACTATGTAATTACATGATTGAATCATGTTTGCATTAATTCATTAATCAAGGATAACTATGACTAATGGAACAATAGTTTCATTTTTAACTCATTATTCATGGTCGTCAATTTAGAGATAAGGAGAGAATTATGTTGATAAGTTTATAAGATGATGGCTGAAGGCCAATCAGATTGCTTCATTCATCTAAATGATTTTATAATGATGCTTATGGTGAACATGTTGTCTTGAAACAAAGGCTTTGGATTTCAAAGCATGCTGTAAGAGCTATGAGTTACGTATTGTGTTAAATTCCTTACAAAAGAACAAAAAGGATGGCTGAAACTATTACATAAAATTATGCACAAGATTATAGATATTGCATATACTTATGTTTTCAGGAAATCAATCTGCAATCAGACCATAACAATTCTGGTGCTTTATGAGAAAATTACAGCATAGACTGATTTTCAAAAAAGTCCATGATAAAATGAAAGCAAATATTAGCATAGGAGTTTTTTTAAAAAGTTCTTTGGAGAACCACATAGAAACATTTATTTCTTGAGAGTATCAAAAAAGTTGTATCCAGACTAGGAGCTAGGCTTATACATTTCCAAGAGAAACAGAAAGTTTTTAAAATAAAACAGAAATTGGCAAGTGTTGATAGTACTAAAGGAGAAAAGGCATGAAATCATGCAATATTAGGATGAGACTTGATTTAGGAAAATAGTCTCTAATTTACATGGAAAATAATACACAAAGAAAAAATAGATCATTTGCATCTACTGGTTTGTTCCACAAAAGCTCACAATGCCCATGGCTGAATTCAGGAACTGGAAATTGAATTCAGGTTTCACCCATATATGGGTGACAGGAATCTACCTACGTGAGTCATAGCTGCTACCTGAGAGTCATTTTCAGTTTAAAAAGCAAATACAAAATTGCACCTGTGCTATGTTTATAGCAGTATTAGCATAGAAGCTTCTAAGTAAATGTGGGTTGAGTCTATAAAGCAGATACGAACGTATGCGTTTGGGTAGACATTGGAAGATTAATATATATAAATGATTACTTGCAATAGGATTGTGGGACTTGGAATGAAACCTTTTCCTCCTTCATTCTTCTTTAAAGTAGAACATTGTCAGATCTACCAGGTTTTAGTAGAAGCCAGCTGTCAATTTCCTTTTCATTAACAGAGAACTCATGACCAATCTAAAAGGACTGACTAATCAATCCTTGATATCAATAATCAGTAGAGAATTGCTTTTTTGCTAAATATTTGCTAATATGCAAATCTTTTGCTTCTTATTTTTTCACCTTTTATTTTTTCAGTAATGAGGAATATGAATCAGATTAAATGATGTATTTACATCATAACTTAAGCATGCACAATTGGGACCAGATGAGGTAACAATCATCAGTGTGCTGACTTACTTCTTGAACTTCCCTAAAATGAAAAGTCTTATTAATCATTTGCTAGTTTCATGCAATGGTGCATTCTTCAAATAATACCTCATGATAAAATAGGAGAAATAATAAATAAAAATGATCAAAGCATTCAGATAACATGCTGCTAATACAGCTAAGATTTTACAAGTTAAAAAAAAAAGCATATTGCAGGATTTTGACTTTACCTAGACAAACAGATATTTTATTGATTCAGAAAAACTATTATTCAGATTGCCTTAAAGTTATTTGGGAAACTATTCATACACATTAATGAACATATACATATATATTTATTGATGAAGTGTGTTGCTAAGTCTGAAGCACCATTTTTGCCCCCAAGAAAGAGCTTCTGGTGGCAATGTAAATCACATCTGGTTGTATTGGGTTGAGCTGTTTACAGCTTTACCATGAAGCTCTCTGTTGTGAATGGGGCACATAGCAAGAGTGGGCTTTATTGTTGGCTCAAGCTAAGGTACAAATTATTTATCACTTGGATTTTATTGGTGAGAAGATCCAATGACACGCAAAATGTCTGACAAACAAAATGTATGCATCTCCTGACAATCTTCAATTAAAGATCTTGAGGGCTTTGGAAACAAAGGCTTTTGAGAATTATCTCCTGCTTCTAATTTGCTACTAGTCCTTAAAGGATAACAAATACCTGGCTAGGATATATGAAGTAAACATTTAACATTAACTGTCCATTTATTCTAAAAACATAACGAATTTAAGTTTTCTAAAAAGTATTTCATTGGGGTTGCCTTTGTGTTTAACAGGTTAAGTTACTGCCTACAATGCTGGGATCCCACTTGGGTGCTGGCCTGAATCCTGGTTGCCCTACTTTCACTCTAGCATCCTGCTAATATACCGGGGGAAACAGCAGAGGACAGCTTAAGTCCTTGGACCTCCTGCACTTATGTAGAGACATGGATGAAGCTCCTGGCACAACTCCAACTTCTAAGGACATTTCAGGAGTGAATGAATAGATGGAAGATCTTACACTGCAACTCTTTCAAATAAATCATATATACATGTATCTATCTATCTAAATACTTTAAAGTGCTGAAGGAATATACTATTGTGATAATATGGGGGAAATGGTGTGGTTATGGAGAATGGGGAGGGAGAAGGGCAAATAAAGGATGCAATTCCTATACCTGCAAAACCATATCATGGAAAATAATAATAAAAATACAAAAAACCGAAGAACTCCATTGTCAAAAGAAAGTGGTAGATAGAAACAATGGTATACTGACAGCACAGAACGTCATTTTAGTAGGTGGCTCTGATTATTTTAGAATCTGTTTTTTTGAATAAAATATTTAATGTTTTCATCTACTTGAAAAGTAGTACCAGAGAAAGAGACAAAGAGAGAAATGTAATTGGTTATTCACTTACTTCTCTTGGGCCATAATAGCAAGGGCTGGGCTGTGCTGAAGCCATGAGCCTGGGACTTCATTCAAATCCTCCATGTGGGTAGCAGGAGCCCAAACACTTGAACCATCACCTGTTGCCTTCTAGAATGTATTATTGGGAAACTAGATTTGAAATGGTGTTTCTGGGACTTCAACTGGCATACAAAGTATGGGATGTGGGCACCACACCAGTGATTTAACTCTATACCACAACTCCTGCCCCTAATAGAAATTGTTGTAATATCTATTCTCAAAATACATCCAGTCCCACTGGAAGTACCATTTTATCAGCATGAAGGCAAATTCAACTATATGTTATAGATAGTTTTATATAACATGCTGGCATTAGTTAGAATTGGACTACCCCAGTGTTACAGTGTCCATCAGAAATAGCTCAGAAAGATGCTGGGGAACAGAAATATACCACCAATAAGGAAAAACAAAAAATCATGAGTATGATCACTCACCCTACTTAGAAAGGGTCGTAGGTACAAATATCCCCAAGAATTAATGAGTACTGGCTAATAACTTGGCAAGATATTCAGGTGGAATGCTGAAAGACTGTGTGCTATAGACTTGGGAATGGTTTTTTGAACAGACTCCCTAGAAGGGTAGCTGAATACACACCATCACAAAACAAAATTTGGGAATTAGTTGGATAGGATGACTCATTTTCAATCAGCATCTTTTCAACTCCATGGTTGACTTTAAAAAATAGTGGAGATGAAACCTGAAGACTCCTAGATCCTCACCAAGGACTATCAGTATGAGCACCGAGGACTACATCCCTACTGCCAAGGAGACCACGGGGAAATGGAGTGCCTTCGGAGACCAAGAACTCTGAGGTCACACACCCCCATTTGGATCTACCACATGGGATGGAAGAAGCCCAAATTCTGCCTTGCAGGATCCAAGGTCATTGGAACAACAACCAGGATCCCTGAGCGGTCCGCAGAAACAGAAGAACAGTAAACTTCCTTCAGGACTAAGGAGAAGATCTTTCTCTGGTCCTTGTCTGCTTCCAATTTTGGGTCCCCACCCTCTCTCGTAATAACCATCAGGAGCACTCCAGAAACCCCTCAAAACATACAAACAAACAAACAAACAAAACTAGAATAGACAGAGAACAACAAGGAAAGCATAAAACAGACAGGAAACGGTCAGCGTGGATGCACTTATACCTCACTGGGTGGGACACAAAGATTAGTTACTCCTCACTGGGGTATGGAAGATTTCTCTGCACACCCCTCCTAAACATGCTCACCTAAACAGTTGACATATATCCTGTTAGAATTATAGAGTTAGACCACCTGAAAAACAGCCAGGTTCAGCGAAAACATGCTTCAATGCTATAAACTGCTAAAGACTAAAATTAAAATAGGCATGAGACAGCTGAATAGCAATCTATAGCCATTTTAAGGTGTATAGAACACAGATGAATATAAACCAAAATTGAAATGTCTATGAAGAAGTCACAGGTTGTGGTTGAGAACCTGCATTTTCCTAGTAACATATTAGTTAATCAATACCATGTCAATTAATGTCACAATGTTGTAAATGGTTGTAAATATTATGTTGGGGCTTTTAATTGATTGGGATGATAATCTGCCGGCTCTACCTTCAGACCAGAGATGGTCTCACCAACAAGCCTTTGAATTTGTCTGGACAATAAGATGCTGGACTCTATGCTTGGTAAATACCTCCAATGAAAGAATGTCAACTGAATTTGAATTACGGAAATGCAACAAGGTGGAGCAATCCGCCATGGGAGGAGGGTGTGGGGAGGGGCGGGGGGGAATCCCAGTGCATAAAAAATGTATCACATAATGCAATGTAATTAATTTTAAAAAATGAAATGCAATAAAAATATGTTTAAAAAAATAAAATAAAAAAATAGTGGAGATGAAATAGCTGTAATTTTATGAACACAGGCTTCCCCTAATCAAGTGTGACAATATTTTTGCCAACTTTAGGTCCTTAAATTGATTATCCTGTTAAAGTCATTCTAAGATCCTATTAGAACCACCCTAAGATACATTTATTGGTAGGATTTTGGGAAACAGTGAAGTCTAGATCATGTGCTCAGTATGTATCTTTTCCATTAGGGACAGTTTGCAACTTCTTCCTTTAAGATGTAGGTAAATCTGGGGCCTCTTTCATCATAGAAGGAGCAAACAGTGAAATACTATCATTTGAATAGACTCTTAGTTTCATGTTGATTTCGCTTCCAAACCCAGAGCTATTCTTTAAATTTTTAAAAAATTTTTATTTTGAATTTTGAATTTTACAGTACAATTCTGTAGAGTCTCGGATCCCCACCCCACACAAATTCCCACCCCCAACTGATTTTCCCAATGTATACATATTGTTACAATAGTATAGTCCTTCATAAAGAGTTATAATTCCATCAGTCTGTTATTTAAGTGTTCCCCAACATTGCTGGTACAGACAATGACATACAGTTCAGCATTCCATTGTCTATATATGTCCAAAAATTTCATTGGGAGTCCATCTTTGATTTGAAAGTAGGGATGTGTATTGCAATATATCTTCACATCTAGATATGGTAGTCTCTATTATTCCATAACGATATATTCCTTTAAATGAGAAGCCATGAGATAAGGTCAACAACAGGTATGAAATTAAAACAATAACAAAAAGATTACGGCGCCAAGGAGTTGAAAATATGCACCACTGAATAATCACTGCATGGGTGACATAAACACAAAAGAGTAGTGGTGAACATGGACATCCTTGTCTAGTTCTAGATTTTAGTGGAAACGCTTCTAATCTTTTCTCATTTACTATGGTGCAGGTATTGTGTTTTTAATAAATTGCTTTGATTGTGTTGTAGAACGTTTCTTCTATGCCTGTCTTGCTTGGAGTTTTTAGCATGAAGTGGTGCTGGATTTTGTCAGATGCCTTCTCTTCATCTATTGAGATGATCATATGGTTTTTATTTTTCAATTTGTTGATGTGATATATCACATTTATTGATTTGTGAATGTTAAACCATCCCTGCATGCTTGGAATGAATCCCTCTGGTCCGGGTGAATGATCTTCCTGATGTGCTGTTGGATCCTGTTGGATATTGGTTTATTGAGGATCTTTGCATGTATATTCATCAAGGATATCGGTCTGTAGTTGTCTTATTCTGTTACTCTCTATATGGCTTTGGTATTAAGGTGATATTGGCTTGGTAGAAAGAGTTTGGAAGAATTGCCTCCCTTTCTATTGTTTGAAATAGCTTGTGGAGGATTGGAGTAAGTTCCTCTTGAATTGTTTGGTAGAATTCAACAGTGAAGTCACCTGATCTAGGACCGAGCTCTTCTTTAAGCAAGTTAGACTTTCTACCTTAGTCACCATGAAATATGTTTCTCAGCATTCTTGTGATTCACTAGGAAAATCATTTGATGGCAAATTATGTGTAGCAATGGGTTGAATGTTATCAGTGTTGCTAGTATTATCCTCTACTTTCTTACCATTGCTTTATATTTTAATACTCTTCAGAGAAGTAGGGTTGGGGAGTCTTCCATTGTTAGGCTTATGGTTTTATTATTCTGAAGAGTAATAGTGGAGGAGTAAGATGATCAATTTGCTTTTTCTTAGTGGTATTATTTAGTTAGTAAGTCATATTTCTATTATTTTCTCTCCTGTGGTTATACCATCAAAATGAGACATAAAATCTAACATTTACTGAGTCAGTGTTGACAAGTATTGTAAGGACTATTTTAATATGGCATTTGATGTGAGAATAAACTATTATCAACTGTTTTTGACTGACATTTATAGATATGGTTAGTACTTTAGTAAAATAAGGACATTAAAAACTAGACTTAAAATACCATTTAGATTCTGAAGTTACTTGGTAAAAATGTTCTGACCAAATAACTTAATATGTTTAAAGATTCTGAGTCAACACGAGATAGTATAGTCTGTCAAGAGCTTTTAATTTTATTGAGGGAAACATTTAAGCAATATAATTTTAGAAACAAGATAGAAGTTCTTTCTTATTGTTTTAATATTAAAAAGCTGATACTGTAAAAGTATAAGTCTCTGAAGAAAACATTGGGTAAGACACAGAGTTTACATTTTCCTTACTGGAGATTTTTTTATGAGCTGTCTTCTATAAAAATCACATTGGAGGAAAATGTCAGCAAGATAATGATGTACTACTAATATAAACAATTAAATTTTCTGATCTAAATATGGTAGACTCAGGATAAAATTAGAACAAAAATTAAACAAAATTAGCAAATAACACAAAAATATGTAACCTCAAGGTTAACATAAGCCCCTCTGAAATTAGCGAATGAAATGTACAACAAGCATAGAGAGAGGTAAAGGTGAGTGTTAAAAAATTGATGTTACTTCTCTCAAAGGAATAAAATGCTGTCCAGTATAATCTTTTCCATAATAGGAAATAAAAATTTCAGGGCAAAAATGTAGTGGTTCTGCTGCAGAAAGTTTACACCTATATTTTTTCATCATCTGTCCAGCAAAAACAACAATTTGAGCTTTGTCATTAACCAAACCAGGGCAATTTTCTGTACATGAATGCTAAGTAGCTTCAGCCAGTCCCAGGACTGGGAGCCAGGAGAATGAGATCCACATCCTGGTGCTGCCAGTGACTACAAGACTGAGAGCAAACACTCCCCTCCCTGAGCCTTACTGTCCTTGTATGTGAAACGAGCAGGAACCCTAGTGCCCTGTGTGAGTCAAAATGGAACCTTGGCACACACCTGTGAAACGAATACATGAACAAAGACACCTATACTAAACTGTTTTAAATGTTTTGATGTTCTAAATGAAAGTGAATTATTAATTCCTTTATCCTGAGATTACAATCTGATTTGAGAAAAGTTTATTTTAAAAATTCCATCCTGCTGGCTAAATAGCAGCTGTGGGGAGAGAATGCAGGTAGAAGCTGTGTGTGTAGTCTAGAGATTTTGGCCATCTCAGGGACATCAGATAATTTAAGAGTAAGGCACGTGGGTGACAGATGATTTGGCCGTCACTATGTGTAAACTGTAGTAACGCATGATGGTTTAACAAGTAACGAAAAACATTCTCAGAGGTGGCAGACTGGGTGAGAGAGCAAAGAGTATGCAAGCATCAGCACCACTCGTGTGTCCAGCTGTGTGTGCCTCTGCCTGGGTAGATGCATGTAAAATTAGATCCAACCAAGGAAGAGTTAAGGAATACTCACTCCTGTTTACTTTCCTCTTCCAAGGACAAGGAGAGGTAAACAGAGTTCTCCTTATGGGAAACCCAGGAGGCCAGGGGGACAGGGACTTACTAAGGATTTTGATTAAATCTTAAAGGAGCAGAGGGACAGTCAGTGTCTAAAATGATTCTCACTGAGGGAATACAGATAGGTGTTTCCAATACTTCCCCTTAAACCTGGTGATCATGCACACACAGGGGCTCCAGCAAGAATGCAGCCAACTTTTCTTTCTGGCTGGGCTCCCAACCTACACAGACACCATGGGTCACGGTTATTTGGGCTTAGCTACTGTTTGCCAGGATTCTACTCCTCAGCAGCCTTGGGACCCCTTGAGATGCCATGTGACATTCTCCCACGTACTCCTTAGGGGAACTTTGGACCTTCCACCTCTTCATGCTTTCATGAATAAGAGTTCTGTAAATTTGTTTTCTTCACCTATCTCTTCTGGTCCTACGGCTTTTGCCTGGCTTCATGTTTTGATTGAAGCCGTTAAACTCAGTGTGGTATCAGTGGGGGTGACCAAGGGTTAGGGTCATGCTCATAACTGAAGGGCACAGGTTTGTGAGATACTTGGTTTAAAAGCCAGGCAAGTACAAGGGAAACTAGGACCAGTTGGTCACTTTCAGAAAGGAAGAAAGAGGAAATGTGTGGTATTCCAAACTCAGTGTGCGATATTTACACAGAAACCAACCTTTTTACACTAAAAAGATTAGCCGTCTCTTAGCATATTTCCTATGACCCTAAAAGAAACTGTCTCTTTGTTTGCTTTGAGAAACATGTGCTTCTTAAAACTGTGTCATAAATCCCTTTTTGCTTAAACCAGAGAGAGCAGATTTTCTGCTCTACAGCTGAACTCTACCTGACTCAATGACACGAGTGATCCATATTTACACTGAGGTGATTTCTCTAATGAGTTAAAAATCATTCCAGAAAAACATGAGTCTGGGAGTTATTTTCTCGCCTACAATTTTCTTTCCTCTCTTGGTCACAATATCCTGGTTTTTTATTCGTAGTCTGGAGTAGGTAGGGCTAATGCTACACTAGGACTGGACAACCTAGAACATTCTGGCCACAATGATGGTTTAGGTATGGCTGTGTGACCAAGCAGAGCCAGTGAGGACTACTTTCTTGGGATTTTACCTGAGTCACCAAGAAATAATCTGTGCTTTTTACGAATCACTCTGCCAAACCTTTGAACTTGTTCTTGAGTAGGAAACTTGAACTTACTTGAGTAGGAAATTGGCAAAAATGAAACGGGGGGTGGGGGTTACAAGGGAGAGGAAGAGATGTGCAGTCTTATCTGAACTTCCACTTTTGGCTATGCAAAGTGGTTCTTGCAGATACAGGAATCAAACAGTCACTCTAGTTCAACTCTCTCTTAATTGAGTTTTAATCAAGAAATGATTATATAGTGTTGAATAATTAAACACAAGAGAATAAAATTTAGGTCTGTAAGCAGATAAATGTGGGGAATACTTAGCACTTAAAGAATAATTCAATTTTAATTATTTGATTGTCATACATATATGTTTAAAGAGCACACATCATATTTGAAGTCAGAGAAACTTGGTAGAGCTCTTTCTCCTAGCTTGACCCCATCACTGGCACGATATATTAAACAAGTCAGTTAGCCAACCTGTGTTTCATTTACCTCATCTGAAAAATGGACATATTAATAATAATCATTTTATATGTTAATGGCTCATATAGATCTGACACAGTTACAACATTAACCTAGCACTTCTGTGAATGTTAGCTCTTTTGGGTCAATAATAAACTATTTCTCTTTAGTTCTTTTTTATCACTTCTAAAATTATTTTGACGCAATAGTTTTTAACCAGTGTGAGTAAAAGCTTGTAGTATCAGAAATAGATAATCAAAAACAGAAACTTCCTAAGGGCAACAACATCAGAAGCAGTTATGGATACAGTAAATGGAGTAGAAAGGCTGATGAGTTACAAGGTGCGAATGATATCATTTTTATGTGTTGTCCAGCTCATTGTTTAATTTTTGCTGCTTAAAATGCTAATGAAATTATTCTTCCATGATTTAGGCCTGTTTTCAGCCATGGATTATTATTTTATTGTGTAGATAGCAGATATTTTTGCAGATCTCCTTTTCAAAAGGTTCTAGAATAAATGTTGATTATCAGTAGTAAACAATTTTGTAAGTAACATAAGACTGTGCTTCACTTTGCTTTCTAAAACAAAACAGAAAGTTAGAATTGGATCATATAGCTAATGTTAAATATATAGTGTTTCAATTAAAATTCAAGTTGACTCTTAAAAATGTTGTTTAAGGAAAATACTACCCTCTATCAATGGCTTCCAGCTGTTGAATGTGTTTTTATAGAGGCTTATAATAACATTGTAACACTTCCTAGTCTCACTTTTGAAATATGGAAGACAAATCACAAAGTGGATTTAAGTGTACTAAAATAATAACAAGAAACTTATAAATAACAAATAGCAATAATAAATAACAAACAGAGAATTTCTGTCCTTTTAAAAATATTTGACAAAAGGCCTAAATATGTGCATTAACAGTTCTTAAGATTTATTCATTTTTATTGGAAGGTCAAATTTGTAGAGACTGAGACAAAAATCTTTTGTCCACTGGTTCACTCCCAAGTGGCATGGCTGGAGCTGAGCTGATCTGAAGCCAGGAGCCAGAATTTTCTTCCAGAGCGCCCATGTGGGTGCAGGGTTCCAAGGTCTTAGGCCATCCTTGACTGCTTTCCCAGGCCACAATCAGGGAGCTGGATGGGTAGTGGGGCAGCTGGGACATGAACCTGTGTCTATATGGGGTCCCAGTGCATACAAGGCGAGGACTTTAGCTACTAGGCTACTGCACCAGATCCATGTGCAATAACTTTTAAAGACAAATCACCAAATACTTTTCCAATATTTATTATATTTTACACATTTCCATCATTTCTCAGTGGACAATTTTTTATGTGCTCTTATTTGCTTTCTTTCATTTATTTTCTTTCTTTCTTTATTTTTACTGTAGATCATTTTCTTGAAAAAATAATGGTGACCTGATAGCATTTCAAAACTAAAATACAGAGTGCCAGATTTAAGTCATAATGCAGCCATTTCAGCACAATCTCACTGAATTGTACATACATGAGATGTAAAAAAAAAAAGTTAGTGGAAGCTTCCAGTGGCCAAGCATTACCCTTATTGCCCTGTCTCTAAAAACTCGTCAGGTCAAAATGAAAAGTAAGTGAGATTTTGAAACAAGTGTTTATATATACACATATGTAATTTTTTCCAGAAATTAGTGGTCTCAGCTAAGACTGTAAAGAAAATGTTACATTGCTGCCCAGGGACTTATTCCCCACTTTTCAGTTTTGTTTGTAATTCTTGTCATCTTTGTTTCTTATGTTTTGGCTAAAAAGGGCAACTCCTGTTTATTAGAACTGGGTTTCAATAAACATTATGCATTATGGTGAACCAAAGAGTGATTTATTGATAATTTGTCACTTATATTTATGAAAATGTAGAGCCCAGAGCTCAGGAACTGGTAAATCATATTTTACAGTCTCAGTGTGTTTCCTTCTCCATCTCCATTTACTGCCAAAACACACGCTACAAGCTTACTGCCCCATGCAGTATCGGCACTTGCTAACACAAGGGAACCTCTCAGAGATTTTTTTAAAATTTCAGTATGCTCTCAATTTAATTCTCAGGTTGCGTGATAATAAATTGATAAGCTAGCATTAGACAACTTGAGCCCAAGAAAGGACAGTATAGAGGGAGCAGTGCACTGTGTGCTATTTCATTTCTAGTTTGTTTACTGTAATACAGCTGTATAGAATGTTCACAGTTTCCAGATGCAGGCAGCTGCTGGTCTCTGGCTACCAAGGCAGCAAAGGTTCAGAGTTCATGCTGATCCACTTGTTCTGGACTAGCGATGTTGACAATGACACTTGACTAAGCTCTAGCCATCAATCGCCTCCCAGATGGACAAGATGTTCACTTGCCTTTTGTTGTTCACTTATCTTTTCGGCAACCTATCCAACCATAAGCTGCTCCACTCTCCATAATACATTTATCTCCCATGGTGATGTCAGCAGAAGGCAGCAAATCTAATATTCATGTTCAAACAGACTTGTTGGTGCTCTTTGTAAGATGAAGTTCCGTATCACTCTCACAGCTGCTTCCTCTAGATATGTGGACAGGGCTTTGTGCTTTGAGTTCCCTTTACACAGGACTTGGGTGATGAACAAAGCACCTGCCTATCTTCAACCTTTATTCTTCCTTTTTCCACAAAGATCTAATTTCAATGTGTTTTTTTTCCCCCACAGATATGACTTTAACTATGACTTTCTGCATTTGACCAATTCTTTGGGATTTAACAGATTTCCAGTAAGTAGATCAGTGCATCTTTTCCCTTATTTTAGAATAAGATGGCAAGAAAATAAGATTATATAAATACAATTGAGATGAGAGAACAATGCTTAAGTATAACGTTCTGAATTTAAGAAGTTAATTCCATGATAGGTATGTATCTATTCCACACAGAAATCCACAAAAATCATATCATGTGAACTATTCTGTAACATTTCAAGTTTTAATTATACCATGATCACAGCTTTCAAGTTTCCAGGTAGTGTTTTACAATTTGGTGGCAAATATAGGATGGAAAGATGGGAAAATCAGTTCTGGTCACAGATTTCTAGTCTGTCCTTTTTCACCCCTTTAGTGGAGAAAAGATTGAAGTTAAGATCTACAACTACTTGAGTGAAGATACTTGGAAACTTATTAAATAAAAGGCAAAACTGATTTTTTGCCCTTGCTTTAAGATGATTTATTCCAAAACTTACTTATGATGTATGAGCAGTACCTGTCAAAACTGTTTTCCGATGAGTCTCAAGTATATTGATTTTTAAACATGATTGTGTTATATCAATTTAATAGGACCCCTTCAATGAACAACCAAATTGAATATGATTCTATTTAATTTTAAGCTGTGAAAATTTTTATATTCGTTTGACATCACTTGGTTTCTGGTTTTTAGATCTTCAGAGAAGCGTAGTACTAAAACTTGACCTATAATAATTAAAGTGCTGAGTTTTCAACAGGAGTTGTATTTTTTTTCATAATCATCATCAACTGACTTCTCCTTTGCTATATTTACAGTGAAAAGCAAGTCTCAGATTATCTTATCACTTTTTAAAAAATATTTATTTATTTTCATAGGAAAGGCAGATTTGCAGAGAAAAGGATCTTCCGTCTGCTGGTTCACTTCCCAAATGGCGGCAATGACTGGAGTCAAGGTGATCAGAAGCCAGGAGCTTATACTGGGTCTCCCATATGGTGCCTGATCCCAAGGCCTTGAGCTATCCTCTGCTGCTTTCCTCGTTTACAAACAGGGAGTTATCAGGGAAGTGGAGCAACCGAAACACAAACTGGTACCTGTATGGGGTAAGAGTGCTTTCAGGTGAATGATGAGCTGATTGAGACATTACACTGGCCCATGTCTTGTCATTTTTAAGATTTTTAAAAAAATATATGTATGTATGTGTATTTATTTATTTATTTATTTATTTATTTGGAAGGGCAGGCATACAGAGAGCAGGAGAGGAATAGAGAAATATCTTTCATCCACTGGTTCATCCAAGTGTCCACAATGGCCAGAGCTGAGTTGATATGAAGCCGGGAGCCAGGAGCTTCTTTCAGGTCTCCTACATGGGTGCAGGGTTCCAAGACTTTAGGCTGTCCGCTGCTACCTTCCCAGGCCACAAGCAGGGAGCTAGATGGGAGGTGGAGCAGCCTGGATATGAACTAGCACCCATATGAGATCCCATTACATGCAAAGCAAAGATTTAGCCACTAAGATACCATGCTGAGCCCCTTTAAAGATTTTTTAAGTATTTGTTTCATAGTACTTTGAATCAGCATAGAATCTTTTACTAATAATAAATGCAAAAATCTCAGGATTCTTAAACAAATTGTCACCAACTGTATGAAAATTTTAGTCTTTATTTTATTGCTTTATAGATATTTAAAATTTGATGTGATCCAGTCCACGTGGAATGCCAAGGGTAGCAGTAGTTTAATATCAGACATTTTTAAATGAAAATCTTAAAATGATTTACTTATTGGGCCCAGCGTTGTGGCCTAGTGGCTAAATCCTCATCTTGTACCTGACGGGATACCATGTGGGTGACGGTTCATGTCCCACTACTCCACCTCCCTTCTAGCTCCCTGCTTGTGACTTGGGAAAGTGTTACAAGAGGACTCAAAGCCTTGGGATTCTGCACCTGCACGGGAGACCCAGAGGAAGTTCCTGGATCCTGGCTTCAGATCAGCCTAGTTCCAGCCATTGCAACCACTTGGGGAGTGAACCAGCTGATGGAAGATCTTTCGCTCTGTCTCCTTCTCTTCTTCAATCTGCCTTTCCAAGAAAATAAATAATCTTTGAAGAATTTTTTTGAATAAAAAGGGGGCATCAAGATGGTGGAATAGAGTAAGGGCACATTTAAGCAGATCAAGAATCATTAGCTAGGATGAAGCCGAGAGAGCACATTCCAGGAAATAAAAAAGGACAGGCTGACGGTACAGGTGCAACTGGAGACTGATAGACATGGGAAAGCAGCAGGGACAATTGTGTGGTATGCAGTGATCAGATGCTCAAATGTCAGTCAGTGAGCAGTGATCTGAGCTTCACTGGCCAGAGCTCCAGCAGCCAGGCAAGAGGGAGAGCTCACTGGGAGCTCATGAGGTAAACTCAGGCAAAGAACTGCCCATCCTGCTTGTTCATTTGATTTGACCAGCAGCAGAGACAGACCAGCAGCCCCCAAACAGGATGTCCAGGAACAGGGCAGATTTCACAGCCCAGACCCCCACTAGATCTGAATTGGGTGTCATTTTGGGTCTGACAAATGCCTGAGACCTCAGTGTTCTACACCTGTTGGCCATAAACAAACTTTGGAAGTGCCTTGAAACAAGATGTTTGAATTATGTTGAGCTTTGGTTGAAAAGCCAGTCCTCAAAAAATTCTACTAGTTCCCAAAGTCTTAAGCATTTCATGACTAGTAAAGACCAGGCATTCCTGCATGTCTTTCACAGTGCCTGGGATGTTAAAATACCATTTCGATTCTTGAAGTAAGTTGATATTTTCACCTCATAAAAATACCTCTGTATGTTCACCTGAGAAGAAGAAAACTGTGACATTTTCTGGTGGTTTTCATGAAGAATCATAGTACCCTTTTTCAAAAGCAATGGGAAAGTCTTCATTTCCAGATGTCTTGGGGGAAAAGTAGGGAACTAGTAGCGGTGTATTGTTTTCAACAGTGTAAAACACTGTGTGTGTGTGTGTGTGTGTGTGTGTGTGTAGTATTGATCAGAAAAATCTCTATTTACCTTTGATTTCTGTACTGTCTGCAAGTTATTCCAAAGATTTGTTCTTGGATATCAAGTAACCCGAACCTCTTATGTGCCAGTTCTCTGACTTCCTAAGACACATAATTAGGACATCCTCATTTTGTCACTGCTGGAGTATCAAAGCCTTGCTATCTCATTGACTTGTCTTTCTCCTCTATAGAAATTAATATTTGCAACTTGAAGGCCCCAACATTAGCACTGAATATTTTAAACATTTTATAGTTCTTCAGCTGTTCTGTAGTGCCAGTTTGTTTTCCATTCCCCTCGACGTCTCACAATGCTAAGTGCCCAGTGACAGGCTGTAGAGGTTTCACTATAATCCACCTTTATCCATTAACAGACACTCAATCACTAAAGTGCTTACTAGACTAAACATATTTATCCAACCAAATCACACTTTACAATGCAAATCTGCCAATCAGACCCCAGCTATTAACAAGAAACTGCTTGAAGGGGATTTTGGTGTTTGTGCTGTGAAGAGCCTGCTTACCTCCAACAAACCACTAAACCAAATTAACATAGCTGTATCCTCATAAAAGAAACCAGATATCCTGTTGTGAAAATAGAGAGCTTGGTGGGACAGGCCTCCTTTGATGGCTAACAGTGTGGCAGACAAGGCTTCAGACTTCAAATCTGACTACCACCAAGTCATTATGAACCTCCAGTATCAGGCTTTGGAGAACTTTAAAAGCAAAATAAAAATGTAGCATTGGGGGTAACTCAGTAAGTCATCAGCATACTCAGTTACTGTTATAATTGCAGTAAGTGCTGTAATTGTTGGATAAAGCTCCTTAATTCTAATTGCTCCTTCAACCAAGATCATGCTGTAAAAGTGCTTGCATTAGCCAAAAATAAAATCCAAGAGACACAAATGTGGTAGTAATAATAATTCTTTTTATTGGCCCGGCAGAGAGGAAGAGAACAAAGCTTTAAAAACTTCAAAGTTCTGTCGAGAAAAAAAATCAGAATTGGAGAAACTCGTATACTCTTTGCCCCTTTATTAGACCAATACTTACTAAGTGCCATCACCACATCTTAAGAGTTTGACAACGCTGCTTTTTCTAGTTTGCAGGAAAGTTATGCCATCCATGTTGCCGGACTGATTTAAGATTTCTGTCATAAACTACAAACATGGTCCTGTGTATCCTCACTTGGAACTCCTAATCACTTCAGACTTACTGGTATTATGCCTCCTTTAAATACCAATATTTTAAGGCAACTTTGACACTTGGTAGGGTTGGAGGTAATTTTTCCTCCATTTAGCTAGCAAGAGAAGAAAGGTGGAATTTACTCAGAGTTAAGCTACAGACACAGAGTAAATAGTAATTGGTAAAATAATAGGCCATTGTGCCACACAGAAAAAGAACGCTACTGTATCTCAATGTCACACTTCTGGTACTCAAATGAAATATGAATTTCCAGGCTTTACTGTTTATCAAAAATAATGAGCACTTTCTTATTATAGTAGACTTTATAGGCACTTCTGGGGAAAATATTATGTGCAACCAGAACAAGCCTCATTTTGGAGACCACTCTTCCTTCTGGAATGATTTCAGAATTCAATAAACTATATCATGTGCATTCTCCCAAAGATTTGCTGAGTAAAAACTTCAAGCCAAAGTAGAAAAGAACATGTCCTGCAACAGAAAGTCAGCAGTTTGCTGGAAATATTTTAGGAACATGGGTATATTTCTGAAGCAGGAATGATAAATGGAAATTCTTACACACGCATTTAGCTAGTCTGTCTACTGCTGTCTTCAGTCACAACATAGGAATGAATTGAGAGAGTTACTAGAGAATTACTGTTGTGGTGAAGTGTGTATGAAACTAACCTCAGTGGCTTACTTAGTTAAAACATGAGATAAGAACAAATACCTGTGTTTGGTACATGGGTGAAGGAGTGCAAGTTTTTCAACATTTGAATGAATGAGAACATGCTACAGGCATGTAAGTATTCTATTTATTTTATGCATATCAATTAATGTTCTCATAAAATACCTGTCTTGAGTTTATGAAAAACATGTGGGATTTAGATATAAAATTGATGAATGGGGCCAGAGTGGTGGTAAAGCAAGCTAATCCTCTGCCTGCAGCTTTGGCATCCCATTTGGGCACCAATTCCTTTCCCAGCTGCTCCGCTTCCGATCCAGCGCCTTGTTAATGGCCTGGGAAAGTTGTGAAGGACAGCCCAAAGCCTTAGACCCTGTGCCTCCGTGAAAGACCTGGAAGAAGCTCCTGGTTCCCAACCTTGGATCAGCCTAGCTCTGGCTGTTGTGGTCATTTGGGGAGTGAATCTGTAAATGGGAGAACTATTTCTCTGTGTGTGTGTGTGTGTGTCCTTGTCTCTCTCCCTTGTAGCTCTGACTTTCAAGTAAAGTAAATCTGAAGAAAGAATAACCATTTTAAAAAAGAGAAAGCATTTTCAAGAGTAAGCCTGGAGTGATAAAAATAATCCATGAAATTATACTGAATAACAACATTAGAAAGGTTTGTACTTCTCTGTGAAACCTTTCTGTTGATTTATTTTAACTATTTGAAAGGCATTATTAGAAAGAGAGAGAGGTTTTTCATGTGTTGGTTCACTCATCAAATGCCTGTAATGACCAGTTCTTGGACAGAACAAAGCCAGGAAGCCTGGAGCTCCTTCCCGAGTAAAAACAGTTTGGGTCGTCTTCCACTGTTTCCCCAGGTACATTATTAGGAAGCTGGGTCAGAAGTGAACCATCTGGGTCTCTCACCAGTGCCCATTTGGTTTGTTGGCTCTGTAGGAGGTAGCTTAACCCACAAACCACAGGGCCACCAAACCACAGGTTGCCATTGCAACCATTTTCTTTGGCCTCATCTATTGCAGGTGTGAAAAATTATCAGCTGTCATTCTCCTTGGAACCAGCAGATGGAAATACCTGTAGGTAAACCTTTGCTTATACCTAAAATGCCATGATATATTTAAATAGCTGAATGTTAAACTTGTAACTGTTACTAAAGTACTGTACTACTGTAATAATATGGGAGAAATAATGGGAGGAGAAGATAGGGAGTGAGGAGAGAGAGGGAGGGAGGGGGAATCCCTATACTTCCAAACAGTATTATGGAAAATAATAACAAAAAAAAAAAACCCTTAAAATAACATAAAAATAAAATTGTAGCTCCTTTACCTGCAGAGGTCTGGCTGTGCAGTGGGCTTGGTAACAGAGGAGCACAAGCCCACAGGCAGCCTTGCCGAGGATCCTGAAGGACACATGCATGAGCAGACCTGAAAAGCCCTGCCCACAGCAGCAAGGCCACGTGGGTGGATTGATCCGTGAGGACAAGTTGGGGCAACAGACACTGGGGAGTGTGACTCCTGGGGTAACTAATATCAAAGACTAGATAGTCGAGATGGTACCCTTGGGCCATGTTCTAACCTAGACCTTGACCTGGAAAGTGATGTGTGATCCTCCAGATTTATTGGAATCAGGCTTAGCTCACTCAAATATAAATTGAGTGGAGTTTACAAAGGAAAACTATCCAGGATATTATACTGTTCACCAACTGTGAATGTGCGGATTAGGACAACACCTATATATTGTTAGTGTTGCTAAATTTATGAAATGATACTATTACTTTTGCAAATCTGGCAAAATAAAGGCAAGATACTTCACTCTTCACCCTCTCTCTGACAAGAAGCCCAATCTCAAAAATGCACACACGTATGAGGCATGAAATGAGCACTCCAGTTTCTCCTCCTCTGTCAGTTTTTGCATGAGTGTCAGCTCTGCTCCACAAGGTGAGCTGTATTGGTATTTGAGGGTATTTTTTTTTATCCTCCTAGAGACTATTAGATAACACTCAGCATCTTCATTTTATGCTGGAGAAAACAGAAGAAATAGAAAATGTTACTTTCGGGATAGCATATAGCCTAGAGGTTCAGATGCTCTGTCCCACATCAGAGTAACCACGTTCAATTCCTTATTCTGCTTTTGATTCCTGCTACCTGCTAACGTAAACTCTGAGAGGCGGTGGTGATGGCTCGAGTTGGTAGAATTGTGCCACCTGTATGGGACACGTGGACTGAGGTGGCGGCTTGTGACTTTAGCCCTGGCCCCACCTTGCTCATTGAAGCCACTTGGGGAGTGAACCAGTGATGGGAACTCTCAGTCTTGCTCGCACCATTGTTTTAGCACAGAGATGAGAAAATGAGAAAATTAAATAATAACAAATCATAAAAAAAGACTTTTACTTTTACCAGGTGAATTTTCAAATACAGTAATAAGAATTTATTTTACTTTAAACAAGCCATAAGTGGTTTTAAAGGAGCTATGAAGCTACGAAATTTTCTTACCACGGCCTGACTCAACAATAACAACCCCCAAAATGTCTTTGCAGAACCGTGACCGGGGTTATGTGGATTTTTCATTTTGGTGTCATCCATGAGGCTCTAGTGACGCATGAGGTTACAGAAATCCTAGTGACGGTGAAAACCCTTCTAATACACAGATTATGTTAATTCAATACAAGGCCATTCTGTGTTGTTCAGTATCTAGGAAATTATGTTAAAGTTGGATATACCAGGGGCTTCTGTTCAAAAGATAGTCAAAAGCAATCTAGAATCATACTGAGGTAGAATTTCTTCCCAGCTGTCTAGATTTTATCTTCTCTTGGAAGAATTTAATATATCTAATACTTGAATTAGAGTGTAGTTTGGAAATAAGTAAAAATGTAATTATAAAGCAATTTGATTTATAATGATAGTGACTAAAGCTTTCTTCATTCATTTTTCCTTTGAAGAAACAATACTCCCATAAGGATAGATATCGATAGTGAAGGAATTTAATGGACAAATAGAAGAAAAACTGCCTGTAAATATTTCATATTTACTAATACTGATAATTTAAGCCTATGAAATAGATTTTTGATAATGGTTGGACTACTGAAAGTGGAAGAACTGGAAACGCTTTTATCATAGCCATTTATCTCCTGTTATTATTTGTCATTAAATATGAAAAACAGATTTCTGGCATTGTTGTCCCAGTAGGTTAAGCCACTGCTTGAGGTGCCAACATCTCATTATCTGGGCACCATTTCAAATCGCAGCTGCTATGATTCTTATTCAGCACCCTCCTAACATGTCTGGGAAGGAAACAGAAGATGGTCAAGTATTTGAGACTTTTGCCACTCGTGTGAGAGACGCCCAGAGAGAGTTACAGAACCTAATGTGGCCTAGCTCAACCTTGAATGCTATTTCTATGGCCACATGTGGAGTGAATCTGTGGATGGAAGAGCTTTCTTTCTTCCCTTCAATTTGTTAAAAGATTTATTTGTTTTTATTGGAAAAATAAATTTATAGAGAGACGGAGAGACAGAAAGACTTCCCATCTTTCTTATCATTGGCTGCAATGGCAAGAGCTGAGCCAATTCAAAGCCAGGAGTCGGGAGCTTCTTCTGGGTCTCCCACATGGATGAGGGTCTGAAGGACTTGAGCCATCTTGTGCTGATTTCCCAGGTCACAAGCAGGGTGCTGGATGGGAAGAGGAACAGCTGGGACACAAAGCAGCACCTGTATGAGATGCTGGTACTTGCAGGCAAAGGATTAGCTAATTGAGCCATCACATCGACCTGGAAGACCCTTCTATATTTCTTCTCCCACTTGCTGTTAATATGCCTTTCAAATAAATGAAATAATTTTTTGAAAATCAACTGAACTTGAGCTGTGGTTATGCAACAAGGTGGAGGAATCCACCATGGTGGGGGGGTTTGGGGAGGGGTGGGGAGAACCCAAGTACCTATGAAACTGTGTCACATAATACAATGTAATTAATGAATTAAAAATAATAAATAATTAAAAAAATTAAGTTTCTTAGTTGTATTGGCCACATTTCCAGTGTTCAGTGTCTAAGTGTGGGCTAGGGGCTCTTGCTTGAATAATATACATACTGAAACTTTCCGTTGCTGTACGAAGTTCTATTGGAAAACACTGGTCCACAGCTATGGTGATGTATCAAAGAGATAAATTCTAAAATATTACTTTAAAAGATGTATTTTAGGGTCTGGCACAGCAGCCTAGCAACTGGGGTCCTCACCTTGCATGTGCCAGGATCCCATATGGGTGCAAGTTCTGATCTGGGCAGCCCTGCTTCCCATCCAGCTCCCTGTTTGTGGCCTAGGAAAGCAGTTGAGGATGGCTCAAAGCCTTGGATTGCTGCACCCATGTGGAATACACAGAGGAGGCTCCTGGCTCCTGGCTTCTGATTGGTGTAGTTCCAGCTATTGCGGCCACTTGGGGAGTGAATCAATGGACGGAAGCTCTTCCCCTCTGTCTCTTCTCTCTGTATATGCAACTTTCCAATAAAAATAAAATAAATATTTTAAAAAATATTTACTTTTTTTGAAAGATGGAGTTACAGAGAGAGGAGAGACACAGAGAGATTTTCTATCCACTTGTTCATTCCACAAATGCCTGCAATGATGGGGCTGGGCCAGGCTGAAACCAGGAGCCAGAAGTTTCTTTCAGATCTCCCAAGTGAGTGCAGGGGTTTAAGCACTTGGACTATCCTGTGCTGCTTTTCCAGGTGCATTAGTAGGGAGCTGGATTGTAAGTGGAGCAGCTGGGACTTTAGCTGGTGTTCATATGGATGCTGGCACTGCAGTTGCCAATTTAAGACACTATGTACAGCTCTGGCTATTATTACCACCACAGTTTTAGTAATTATTTTTTATTTCATTAAATATTTATTTATTTTTTACTGGGAAAGGCATTTTTAAAGATAGGAGAGACAGAGAGAAAGATCCTCCATCTGCTGGCTCACTCCTCAAGTGGCCGCAATGGTCAGAGCTGAACAGATCCAAAGCTAGGAATGAGGAGACTCTTCTGGATCTCCCGTGGGGGTGTAGGGTCCCAGTTTTTTGGGCCATCCTCTACTGCTTTCCTGGGTCACAAGCAAGGAGTTGCATGGAAGTGGAGCAACCGGGACACCAACTGGTTCCCATATGGGATCCCAGTGCATGCTACGTGAGGATTTAGCCACTGAGTCATCGTGCCGAGCACTATAGTTCATTTTTTACCTATTGTATAAAATATACCTTTTCTATTAAGGACATTTTTGCAGTAACATACCACTAATTTTTCATTTCTGACTGAAAGACCAACTGAATAACTCTTTTCACATCAAAGAAATAACCAAAACAAGATAATAGTTTATTCTACTGATTTGGGATGAATAATTGTTCCTTACATGAAATATGAAATGTTGGTCACATGATTACTATTTATTTACTAGCATGCAAATCCAAACCACATTTCTAAAAATGAGAAAACCAAGAGAATATATTGAAGAAAGGATAATCTTTTCAATAAATGATGCTGACAAAACTGGCAATGTATATGTAAATAAATGAAGTTAGATCCCTTCCTCTCAACATATACAAAACTTGACACAAGAAGGATAAAAAATATGGTCAGACCAGAAACCATGAAAATACTAGAAAAAAGTATAGGGGAAATACTTGTGTAGGTGGCGACTTCTATGGAACACCCCGAAAGTACAGACAACAAAAGAAAAATTAGACAAATGAGAGTATATCCAACTCAGAATCTTCTAATAGCAGAAGAAACAATGAAGTGAAGAGATATCCTACAGAATGGAAGAAAGTACTTGCAAGCTGTTTATATCATTAAGTATCAATGTCTAGAATTTGTTAGCAACTTAGAAAACTCAACAACAAAACTAATCTATTCAATAAACAGGTAAAGGTCACATTGGTTGGTGAATATAGAAGAAAAAGTGCTCAGTATCAGAAATGACCATGGTGATGTGATTTAAAACCACAGTAAGGTACTACTGAGCCCTCTCAGAATGGCTGTTATCCAAAAACCAAGAGTAATGGACGCTGGAGAGAATGTGGGCCGAGACCTCACCCACTGTGGGTGGACTCCACAGCTGCTGTGGAAAGCACCACGGAGATTTCTTCAAAAATTGGAAATGCATGGCCAGGGTTTTGGTGCAGCATGGTAAGCCGCTACCGGGATGCTGGAATTCCATCCTGCAGCAGGAGTTCAGTCATGACTGCTCCACTTCTCATGCTGCTCACCGCTGATGCGTGTAGAAATGCAGCCGAATACAGCCCAATGGCCTGGGCCTCTGCCATCCGTGTGGGAGACTGGTATGACTTTCAAGCTCCTGACGTCAGCCTGGTCTGCCTAGCCATTGCAGACATTTGGGGGATGATAAGAAAAGTCTCTCTGCCTCAGTTGCTGTTTCCCTCTCTCTGTAACTCTGCTTTTCAGATAAATAAGCATATTTAAATAAGTAGAAATGAAGCTGTCACATGATTCCACTGCTGGGTATATATACCCCCAAAGACATGAATTCATTGTATCAAAGAGATGCCTACCAAACCCTGTGTGTAGCAGCACTGTTAACAGTAGCCAAACTATGTAATCAACCAAACTAATTATTAGACAATTGGGTAAACAAAAGTTGGTGTATATACACAATGGAATATTATTTAACTAGAGAAAAAAAAAAGAAATTGTCATTTGCAGCAAGATGTAAGGGACTAGAGGATATAATATTGAGTTAAATAAGCCAGACACAGAAAGTCCAATGCTGCATATTCTGCATTATATGTGGGAGGAAAACAGTAACTCAACTTGAACTCAGAATATTGATTATTGGAGGCTAGGAAGGATAAAAACATCTTTGAGTTAAAAATTTAGGGAAGATGAATATAGTTCATAAATAATTTCAAAGATCCTGTTATGAGATTTTAAGAGGGGAAATGTGGTGAAGGTTGTATAGAAATTCTTTTTATTACTACTTAAATTTTTGCTTTGTAAATGTAAGACTGTTCTGAAATAAAATGTAAACAGAAAAATGTAACACAATTCTCTATCAAAATGTCTGTTTCTTTTTTATTATATTATTTGTTCTCTCCATGCAGAATAATTTACAAAGATATAATCATAATCATTTGAATATTCCTATGTAGTTCATAATTCAGTAATCCTAACTGATCTAATGGGCTCTCATTAGAAAATCTAGGATCAAACTTATTTGGAGCTTTCACATTGAGTCAGAAGAAAGAATGAACTAATTTTCTGATGTCCAGGATCTCTTCTGTGTTTATTTTTACAGTTCAGTTTTGCTTAAAGTTCATGGAATAATGAGTTACATTGAAGAAGTCAGTCAGTGCCTCTTAGAAATTAAAGGGTTGTACTCTGAGTACCATTGAATTTCAAGTTGTGTAACTGGGTGGTGAGGCAGAGAAACCAAGTGGGTTGTTTCAGATGAAATCCTTACTGATTCTGGGAATTCAAATAATCTTGCAACTTGAAGATTATTTTTTGAAGATGGAATAAAAAAATAAAATGTCCTTTTTTAATGATATAAAAATCTGTAACTTAAGTGTTTCTTGTATCTTTCTACTTATGTAAGCTGAGGCTTTCCTATTTATAAATAAGTTTTTCATTCTCTTCTCTAGTTCTCTAGAAATTTTGTTGCTCATTTGAATGAGTGATGAATGACATTTTTCTTTTTCTTTTTGTGGTTATATACATTTCTATCATTTTTAGGTTTTAAAGCATTTTAGATAGTTGGCAGCATATAAGTTGGTATCAATCAAATAAATCTAGCCTCATTCCCCTACTATACCTGTATACTTTATAAATACTTTAGTCCTTGCCATTCTTTTACTCTAGGTCCAAGGAGTAAAATAGATATCTGGCAAAAGTAAAATGGAGTAAAAATTTCCTCTTTAGCATAAAGTGTTAGGATAATCAACAAAAACAGGATTCACTGTATTTGAGCTTTTTGCTTGCTGATTTTTCAGAGTAAAATTATTTTTCTTAGTCTTCAGTAGTAGATTGCAGTTGGCAGTCTTTACACATATATTAAAATTAATTAAAGAGAAATTTGATTCTGCTAAAGGACAATGAAAAACTCACTTATGTTTCCTTTGAAAATATACTTAAAATGTAAATGAGTGAATGTGGTGCCTTGTATTCATTTGCCCATCCAAGTGTTTTCAGAGGCCAACCTGGCTGGGGAATAACCGTCCTTACAGTGCTGTCGCCAGATGTCGAATGTCATCCTACATCAGGAATCTGGACCTGCTGCAAGAAACACACACTTAGAAAAATCACGCGACAAGCACGGAAACAAAAACAGATAGGAAGAGTATTCCTGTACAGATGCTGCAGCCTCAATCAGGAAAGTCCTGATATTTTTCAATTCTTAGAGGAGAAAGAGTTTTTTAAAAAAAAGAATAGGGTTGAAGGAGAAGTTGCAGAGAAGGACAAAAATTCTAGACCAGGGGTAGAAAAAAAAAGGGTAGTTTTATATAAAATAAGAGAAAAAGTCCAGAACACATGAAAAGAAAGTTTGGAATCCCAGATATGACAGGCAGCTGTGGGTCTTAATGATTTTTATTTTCTTCAATATTAGAAACTGAGGCATAGTTCAGTGGTCCTTAAACCTCAAACGTGGAGTTATTTCTACTTAAAAAGAAATGTAACATTTAATAAATACTTTAAAATGCTTCAGTGCTTCTTACAAAGTTCTCAATGCCTATGATCAGAAAATACTTATCAAATGCTCACTTTCTGAAGAACGCTGGAATGGATCCAACTGGGGATACTGAAGAAATATGACCAATCAGTGGTGAAGTAAGACTGTCAAACATGTAACCAACAGAGACAGGAATAAGATAACATATTTAACCAATACTGATATTATACATCATAATGATTGTAAGAAAGGTCAGGTGGCCTGAGAGACCTTGATGGACAGTTGAGATCTCTGGAGGAGTTGGGCAAGGGGGCAGATTCCCTTGGGCAGAGGAAAGCTAGGTGGGATCTTTGGAACTGAAGATGTCTGTGATGCTGACAGAGCAGTAGGAGATAGGCCTTTAGTGTGGTTGAAACCAAACAGTAGACAGGGGAGGGCCTCAGGCTGCAAAGCTCAGGCCCCCCTGGTGGTCTCTATTACAGTTATAGCCCGTGGTGTATATGAGTCCCTTGAGGAACCACAGCAACTACCAATCATGCCAAACGTAGTTAAAGAACAAAATAGGGTGTGTTTTTATTCAGGCATGAAGCAAAGCTAATTTTTCATTGATAAGTAAATGAATGGTCCTTCCATGCTTCCTTCACCGAAAGGTGATTGAATGTCTTTTGTTAGTACAGAATCTATGTTTAAGAGGAACATTATTTTAAATTATTCTCTTAGAGTTAAAATATTTCTCAGTGAGTTGAAAATTTTTCATAGTTTTTCTTTTTTTATTATCATTTACATAAATATTGATTCTCCCCAGAAATGACTAATGGGGAGGGGGATTTAAATAGTTTTTAAACTATAGAACACAGCATTCCAGAAAAACCTCATTTCTGTTGATGAATGGCCATTGGCATACAGAAATTTGGCATGTGGTCGAGGAGAAGGGATACAGCTGACATGAGAAAAGCTTGAGAAGGAAACCATAATCCCCCTTCAAATTCACTGCTTATTAGAGGAGCTAAAATGATTAAGCAGCTGGAGGTTTTGATGTATGAGGAAAGATTAAAAGAATTACATGTGTGTAGGTTGGCCAAGGAGCTAAGGAGTGCATATGTGTGTGTACGGGGTAGGTCCTGATAGCATTTGTAGATAATTGAAGGTATAAGCCCCTAAGAAGGAGAGGGATTGTGAAGGTGGTCTTTAGGGGATTATCTAAGGGTAATGAATGAACTGAAGAAAAGAAAAAAAAATGTTTCATCAGGAAGCTTCCATAATGGGCGAGATTTAAGAGGCAGTAAAACAATCTCCCAGGAGAGGTGGTGGAATTCCCATCGCTTGAGTCACTTAAAGGAGGGCTATAAAGTTTTGGAAGTGTATGATGCTGCCCTAGTCGGGAACAGATTTGGTAACCAAGAGCATCCTTTGCCCTGATGTTTTGCAGCTCAATTTCCGCAATGAATCGATTAATTGGTGAGCAGTAACTCCCCAAGGACTGAGTCAGTCTTAGCTCAGTGATAATCACCTTCAGTTTGTGAAAATAGGTTCCTCACCTCTTTTCTGATTCTCACACATTTGCCTTTGGCTTTATACCATTTCTCCGGACATAACAACCGAATGATAGAGCAATTGCAAGATGGAAAAGGGAACTAGCATGTGAATCAGCGAATGAAAATATTAATGAAGACTCATGCATTGCTTACCTTTTCGTAACACGGCTGTGTGTGTTGTGAAGATCTCTCACCTGTTTTCATCAGAGTTAGTGTTTGAAACATGCTGCTGTTGCAAATGAAATTGGCCAAGGCTAAAGCAGGCAGAAATGCTTTCTGGTAACTTGAGGTCATATTGATGTATGTCTATCTTTACAGTTTCAAAATGCCCACAATGGCAGGATTTGGCTGGGCTAAAGTCAGGAACTAGGGACTCAATCTAAATCCACACAAGAGTTACAGAAGTAATTACCTGAGCCAGTCTTACTGTGTGCATTTGCTGGCAGTTGGGGGTCAGTACTCAAAACCAGACACCAAACTCAGATATTTGATTATAGAATATTATATTTTATTTTATCTTATGTTTTATTAGTTTTTAAAGATGTGTCTATTTTTCTTGGAAAGGCAGATTTACAGAGAGAAGGAAAGAGAGAAAGATCTTCTGTCCTCTGGTTCATTCCCCAAGTAGCTGCAATGGCTGGAGCCGAGCTGGAGCCAGGAGCTTATTTCAGGTCTCCCATGTGGTTAAGGGTCCCAAGGCTTTAAGCCATCCTCAACTGCTTTCCCAGGCCGAAGGAAAGGAGCTGGATGGGAAGTGGAGCAGCCGGGACATCAATCAGCGCCTATATGGGATTCCGACAAGTGCAAGGCAAGGACTTAGTCACTATGCTATTGTGCCAGTCAAGTGATGTCATATTTTAATCCATATTTTGACTGTTAGACTAAATGTGTACATCTTCAAAAATTAAGAGACAGGAGACCTCTGAGCACTTACTTAAATGTTAATGGAATAGCAGAAGAAATTCATGAGTTTGTAAGGTGCAGGTTTTCGATCTCAAGGGTTCTTAGATATTTCTCCCAGTGGGAGGAGCAAGAGAGGGTTTTCCCACAAAAACTTATGTCCAAGTCTTCCTTTACAGTGCAGTTGGTATATACATCCAGAAATAGGGTTTAATATTAAGTTAGAGCATTTTGTTATGACCTTACTGAAGTTTGTCACAGAGATAAAATTCAAGGTTTTAAAGAACATAATTACATGTAAAAAATACACACGATAATGTTTGAAGAAGCAAACTAGGCAAAGAAACATAATGTTTGGTTTTGTTTAAATTATTTATTTTTCTTGAAAAGGCAGATATGCCAAGAGAAGGAGAAATGGGGAGAAAAATCTTCTGTCCTCTGGATCACTCCCCTAGTGGTCCTAACGGCAGGACCTAAGCAGATCCGAAATCAGGAGCTTCTTCCGTGTCTCCCCTACCGGCACAGGGTCCCAAGGCTTTGGGCCATTTTCTGCTGTTTTCCCAGGCCACAAACAGGGAGCTGGAAGGGAAGTGGAGCAGCTGGGACACAAATGGGCACCCCTATGGGATCTGGGTGCATGTAAGGAGAGGAGCTATTGAGCTTTGCCCCAAAATGCTTCTTAAGGATATTTAGATAGAACAAATTGAGAAGTTTATAGAAATTAATCTTGCTTTCATATCTTTGAGCAATAAAATTATTGAAACGTTTATTTTCTTCTTAATATTCTTTTATATGTCCTGTGGTTAATATAATTACTTATCATGCCAGTTATTTAAGCAGATCTAATATTTAAGATAAAAAGGAGCATTTAGATATGAGTTTTGGAACTATGCAATAGATTACATGTGCAGGACTCAGTCTTCTCTGTATAAAAACATAGACTGAGCACAAATATTGTGCATCTGCATGATTTAGAAAATGATAACTTCACCATTAAATTTTTCATGCAAAATATTTTTATGAGGTGCAACTAGAAGAAAGTTGAAGATGTGGTTTAATGAGCATTTTACAAGCTGCTCCACAGCACTGCAGGGTACCAAAATATTTTATGATCTTCCCTTCCAAAAGGATCCATTGGAGAATAATATGAAATATTTTAAATAGTGCTAACAAAAACTGACAGATTTCTATTCTTTGTGACTAATTGGAAACTTACCATAGTACTGTATTTCCATGATTCTTCGAGAGAGGGCTGCTGCAACATCATTCTTGGTAGTAAATTAGTGGAGAAATAGCTATGAAAATTAAAAAAAAAATTCTGTCAATACCTGTATTAAGCTTTCTCTTATGTTTTTCACTTAGTACTGTTGTAGATCAGAATTAGAAATGAAAGAGTTATAACAAAAAGAAGAAAATCAGGTAAAGACAAGGAGTTATTGTCATCATTTGTGTCCAGAGCATCTTCCAAGTTGAGCCTAAAGCAGCATCTCGGGCTAGAGCTGGTGGAGGAAGGGGATGTTGTAGACAGCTAGTGTGTTCACAGTCTCAAGCCCTTCTCTGTGCCAGCAACAACTAGCTCACTCATAGCCTGGAGTGATCTCACAGTGCCACCACACACCACCCACGTAGGCATGTGTCTTGTAAAGAACATTGTCCCATTTCAGAGTTCTCCATGCCCTACTCCTCCATGGGTTCTGTCCTCAGCATGCAGGAAACTTTGAACCTCCACAGTCAGACCAGGTGCATGCACAGTGACCCCGCTGTGGCCTTTTCAGCTCAAAGCCTAAGCCCAGTGCTCCCACAGTCACAGCCTGCAGGGGGGGTTCTGCTCTCCACCCTGTCATTGCCCTATTTACAATCCCAACAACCTCCAGCAGTACAGGAACTGCCCCACTGTTTCATGAATCAGGACAGTTTAGCCACAGTTCTACCTCAACAAATTGTGTTTGATGTTTTAGTAAATTGAAGGGAGACCAGAGTCATGTCCCCACTTCATGAAGCAGAGTAATCACCCAGACCTCCACCAGTTCCCCAGGCTGGACCTAAAGCCACTGGGGACCATGGAATTCTTTGAAGTCCCTGAGTACAAATGACTAAGTCCATACGAAGATTTGTAAGGACAGACGTAGTGATATGGGTATTAAGTCACTGCTGGATACCCTATTTCAGATCCAGTTCCTAATTAATGTGTCCAAGAGGCAGAAGATGGTGAGTCAAATACTGGGATCATTACCACCCTGTAAGAGTTCTGGATGGAATTTCTGGTTCCTAGATTTGTCCTGATCCAGCCTCCGCTGTTGGGGCAATTTGGAGAGGGAGTGAGTGGATGAAAGAACTCTTGCTTTCTGTGTGTCTTGTCCTCTCTCTCTGTTGCTCTGCCTTTCAAAGAAGTAAATGCATAAATACTCTTCTTTCTTAAAGTGCTTAAAATCAATAGTTTTGTCAGTTGCCTGAGTACTCCCCATTCTGACTCCCATTGTGACTACACCAGTCTCCAGTTCCACCAGAAGTGGATTCAGGTACCTTTTTCTGGAAAGATATCCAAAAGAACTGATCCATACATATGAGAAAGCAGCCTGAATCCCTATATGCATTGCAGCACAATCAACAATAGTAAAAACATGAAAACAATCTAGATGTCTACTGAAAAAGGCTTGGATAAAGAAACTTGGTACATCTACTCTAAGGAATACTACTCAGCCATTAAAAAGAATGAACTTTTACTGTTTGCAACCAAGTGGTCCCAACTGGAGACCATTATATTCAGTGAAATGAGCCAGTCCTAAAATGACAAATATCATATGTTTGCTTGATATAAGACAACTTTCATCCAAAATAAAAAAATAAAAAGATATACATCAAGTATCTACTTGTAATCTCACAACCAAAGGATATAATAAAGACACAGGGAATCAGGAAATAAAGA
Organism: Ochotona princeps; assembly: GCF_030435755.1. Lineage (NCBI taxonomy): Eukaryota > Metazoa > Chordata > Mammalia > Lagomorpha > Ochotonidae > Ochotona > Ochotona princeps. The sequence goes on along the minus strand of NC_080842.1, from coordinate 32,510,127 downwards.
AAATTGACTGAATACATCTCTGCCTTGAATAAAAATCGGTCTCCAATAAAACTTCTAAATACATTTAGACAACAAAACACTGGGCACTCTACCATTGCTTATGCCTGCAATGTCTTGACCCACGTAATGAGCAGAATGCTGGGTCAAGACTACAGCTGCAGGATCAAAATACTGTGAAACACAGGGGACAACGTGGAGGAGGGAAGGGGGAGAGAGAAGCAGGGAAAGGAAGAGGCCCTGTACCTGCAAAATTGTAAAATGGAAAATAAGAATTAAAAGAAGACATATTCACTCAAATGAACATATTTAGTAATCCACATTAAGATCACTTGATCTTTACGAAAGTAAAATTATTTCACTGCAATGTTAGTTACATATAACATTTCTTACCTAAAAAAAAATCAATAAATTTTTTGAAAATGAAATCCACAATGCAATATCACTTTATAGCCACTAGATGGCTATAATAAAAAAGAGAGAATAACAAGTGTTGACAAGAATGGGGAGAAAGGAAAAAAAATCCTCATTCACGGATGGTGAGAACATAAAATGGAGGTATCATTTTTAAAAACAGTTTGATAATTCTTCAAAAAGTAAGCACAAGACTTACAATATACAAATGATCTGACGATTCTGATCCTATGTATTCTAAATGTTCATGGCAGCATTACTTCTTTTTTTTTTTTTTTTTAAAGATTTATTTATTTTTATTGGAAAGTCAGATACACATAGAGGAGGAGAGACAGAGAGCAAGATCCTCCGTCTGATAATTCACTCCCCAAGTGAGCACAACGGCTGGTGCTGCGCCAATCCGAAGCCAGGAGCCAGGAGTTCCTCTGTGTCTCCCACACGGGTACAGGGTCCCAAGGCCTCGACTGCTTTCCCAGGCCACAGGCAGGGAGCTGGATGGGAAGTGGAGCTGCCAGGATTAGAACCGGTGCCCATATCAGATCCTGGCGCGTTCAGGGCGAGGACTGCAGTTGCTAGGCCACGCCGCCGGGCCTGGCAGCATTGCTTCTAATGGCCAGAAATTTAAATAACGCCGTGTGTGTGTGTGCGCATAGGTATGTGTGTAAGAGAGAGTGAACAAAGGTATGTAATGATGTCATTATAGCCTGGATACAGTGTATTTTTAGTGTATAATGAAATAAAAGTCAAATACAGTTGCAACCAATTATACACCAAAGTAGAAAGCTTTAAGTTTCTTAGTCTGTGGGAAACCTGTGAAGTGAGCATTGTGAGTCAGTTTCCTCTCCTGCTTCCCTTTCCTTCATTTCTTTACTCTTCTCTCACTTTCCTCCTTCTGTTTCGACTTTTGTTCTTTTCTTTGCCTCTTCTTTTCTTTCTCCACTTAACGCCACTCTATCCATTGCATTTTATAATTATGGATATGTCTTGCCATGTACTAGATTTGATATTTAGGTTTAGATAACACCAAATAGTAGTTTAATTGTTTTCAATTTTGTTTTATTTTATAGATGGAAGCAAATTCACATTCCTATTCGCAAATCAGAAGTTAAATCTAAATACCTCATGGATGGCAAATACATTTTCTTACGGTGATGGTCATTAGGAAAGTCAGTTAATGCTGGTGGTAGTCTTTGAGATTCATGTGCAAAATTTGTAGTAACAAATAGTCAATTCTTTATCATGAAAATGTTCAAGCTCAAGGAAAATGAAACACAAAGTTAGAAAAAGATTAGGTAGTGAAATTTTAAATTAATCTGATTTTAATTAATTTCATTGTAATAGAAAGAGAAAGAGGTAGATTTTTTTTTTTTTTTTGGTCCACTAATTCATCCCCCAAATGCCTGAAATAGACAGCATTGACCAGGCTGAAGCCAGAAGTCCAAAACTTAATCCAGGTTTCCCACACAGGCAGCAGGGGCTCAGCTACTCAAGTCATCATGTGGGCCTCCCATTAATAAGAAGCTGGAGTGGAAGAGGCAGGTTAGTCAGGACTCAAACCCAGGGAGTCTAAGATGGGATGAGACCCAATTGCTCTGTTCCCCATGACCCTCCGCCAATCATCAAGTACTTAAATTTGGATAACCCTATCAATGCAGGCCAATCGACTAAATTCTTCAGGAAAAAAAAAGTCCATATTGGCTACTATGTATTTACCACATTGCTCTATCCCAAGCTGCTCACAAACTGCAGACAGGGGGATTTTTAACAAATGTCTACTTTCCTCAGACTTTTAAATGTAATAACATCTAAAACCACAAGCTCATTTAATTACTTAAGTATAGATCTTTGTCATTATTTAGAAATTACTTAGAAAGATTTACTAATTTTTTCCAATGACTGAAATAATTGTAATTTAAATCAAATAAACCTAGGATAGAAGTAGGGAGTTTTTTCTGCATTAATAACTAACAAGACCTTGTAGGTCTTATTAAGCCCATTTTAAGCTATTGTAAAGGCTTTCCTTGGTTTTACATATAAAATGCTATGTGGTCCTTAAGTTTTCTACTTGTTAAGTGGTCTTGCTCAGGGTTACTATGTACCACTTCAAAGCAATATTCTGAATAGTAAGTAATAAAACTAATTCTTTTAAAAAAATCTGAGGTTAAAATGGAACAGAAGGCTATGTTCAATATTAATTTTTCTTTTCCATAAAACAATACATTTATGCTGGCGTATTTCTCTCGTTTCTGCAGTTTAAGGAAAATGACAAAGGGATTTCAAGTGTTCTTTGGGTATATTTTGATATTTTAATAGACCAACTGCTGGATATTATTAGACACTCTATATATAATTGTATTGAAGTTTGGGGACTTTTATCAAGAAGAGCATAACATAGATTTCTTTATGTTTTGACTTCAGAAAATTTCCGAAAGTCTTCGTTAAGCACAAAACAAAACAAGCCATAAGACCCATAAGGAATGAATAACAAAGTCAACTCTGTGGCTATGGAGTTTGACTTAGCAGCTTGTACTCTGTCCTTTATAACAAAACCTCTTTGCTAATGTGAAGCAGCTGTGGTAATTTCACAAAATGGCCCAAACTGTTGAAAAGCCATTAAGAGTCTGATGTATGTAGAATAAAAAGGTTCATTCAGCTTTTTAAAAGGTTTCCCAATACGGAGTGTTATTTTATTTTATAACCAAGTCTTAGTCATATTAAGTTTAAATACCATAGAAAATTTTAATGACCATGTGGCTGACTTTTTTGTGAAACAGTAAGAATTCTTCAGCATACCTAAAATTCTTTCAGAAATGGAAAATTGGTACGAAGAGATAGCACACACAGTTTAAGTTCCCATTATTAAACTTACAGAAAATTTAGCAACACACCTAGGATGCCTGACCATTTATGCTTGCAGGACTATTTAAAGAAATTAGACGCAATTTCTTTAACCTTAAAGCACATAGTATCTGTCGGAAATAATGCAAGCCACTTGCTTTACAAGCCCTTTCATAGATGTGAACCTCAAATATTAGCTGTATACTTTTAATTGTTTGTGATAGTTTGTGTGATTTCTTAAATATGTTTGAATCTTTCCCCAAAGATTATGAAGAATTACAGCTCCATTTATCACTCTTGTTTTCTCCTGAAGATGATAGCTATTATGAAGTCTTTTATGCATTCACCTGTTTTACTGGTCATCTTAATATAGAGAAGGTCCACCTTTGTGCATTTCAGATTATTTTAAGGTTGATGAAATGTTAGCTTATTAACGTAGAACATGCCCTACTGGATAGAAGATCCAATACAATTTTGAACAGGCCTACAACCAGAGCTGTGAAGTGTTTCTCAAAAATACTTTGTGAAATTTCTTGTGTTATTCTGATATACACACAATGGGGCTCAACAAAAAGCACCTCGAGGCAGGGCACTTCGGCATACTGGGCACACTGAACCAAAGGAGAACCATAGCTTTTGTGATCTTCATCCACCAGTCTCACCTCCTTCACTTGCCTTTCTTTCCCTCCAGAAACATAGGGATGGTCCTTCTCTGAAGTTTCCTTATCTGATTAAAGAAGTTTCTCCAGAGGAATGCATTTGCCAAAACATCTTCCCTTGCAAGTTCATCAAATGGGAAGATTAATGAGCAGGAAAGGAGAATGAAGGTGAAGACCACCTATCCTGTGATGATTCCTTGACGGATGTCATCTGCAAAATACAGCAGCCTTTATCATGCGTTTTCTCCCCTCACTCTTCCATAGCCTCTGTTCCTACCTCCTCAGCAGGAACCCTTCTTTCCTTCTTTGTCTTCAAATAATATTTAAACTTCAACCATCTGGCCATTCTTGAAGTTTCATATTTTGTGTGAATCCTGTAAGCATGCACATAAGCAAATTTTTATATTTTTCTCCTATTAACCTGTCAACAATGGGCCTTCTTTATAGACTCAAATCATTGCGAGTAAAAATGAAAATTTCCTTCTCCCTACGCAAGGATACATGTATTGTTAAGGCTGGACTATAGTCATCAAGCTCAGAGAATACCTGTGTTAGGAACAGACATCCAAGACAGTGTTGTTCTAATCTGCTGAATATTATTAACATGGTGATCTAAAGATCAGTGTGATATTGTGATTTACGGAAAGAAAAAACTGACCTTTATTCATCTAGCATAAACTGCATAAACTCTTAAAATTAAATAACTGACAGGAATGGCAGGAGCATGTTTTTTAATGAATAGGAATTACTGTGGTTTGTGCATCATTTCGCCTTTCCAAGTTCATACAGGAACATAAGTGCCAAATTTTTATTCTAATGGTATTAAAAAGAATTTGAGAGCACCTGCAGGTGGAACTTTTGGCAAGTGATCAGATCAGATTAGCACATTAGGATGGAGCCCGCATGATTGAATACTATTGAGTTTATAAGGAAAAGGAGAGAGCTCCCATAAACTCAGGCACACTCCCTGCGTTCCACCAGTGATGCTCTGTACCACCTCAAGAATCTGTCAACAGGAAAGCCATGAGCTGATAGTCCAGACCTTGTTCCTCCAGTACTGTCAGCCCAAACAAACCACTTTCCTTATGACGTTAGCCCTCTTCAGATGTTTTGTTACAGTAACAAAGAGGTGACTTACGCAGAGCTAGATAACTGAGCCAGGTCTAAAAAGACAGAAAAAAATACAGAAACTCTGCAGATGAAACAAAAAATAACGGGGATTGATGAAGTCAATGAACAATGTCCTCAGTGGAGAAATTAAGGCAAAGATCATTCTGAGGCACCACAAAGAGGAGGAGCATGCCAGGGAGCCTCGTATTCCAGAGGAATTCTTGTTGTGTGTGAAAGGAAAACTCAGTACAATTCATCCTGCTAAAGAACACAGCCAACTAGTTACATGATGTATAGTAGGTTTACCTCAGTGTTTTTCTTGCCATATTCTGCTTTTTCATCTTAAGAAAAGAGAAAATTATAAAGTTGTTTTGATTGGTGACACACAGCTTTTACTTGCTATAGTTCTGTTTGCTTTTTTTTTTCCCCATAACTTTTCACACCAAATAACACACTAGTTAAAATTAGGGGATATTGGAAAACAAGATGGCAAAATAGAGTGAGGACACATTAAAGCAATGGAGAAAGATTAACAGATAAGAAGCAGAGAGGGTGCAATCCCAGGTAATAGCAGTCATCAGGCTGACGGCAGAGATACCTCGGGACTTGTGGATACAGGGGAGACCCATAAATAAGGGGAAGCAGTGAAGACAGTGGAGCAGTACTGAACAGATGCTCAGCGGTGATCAAAGCTCCACCAGTGGCCAGGTGGGAAGGAGAGGTCACTGTGAACTGAGGAGATGAATAAAGCAATAGAATTGCAGGACCTGTTGATCTTTTTAATCTGATCATGAGCACAAACAGAGCAGTGGATCTCTTGCAGATGGCTATAGGAGCAGAGCAACGTTCATAACCCAGTCTCTCAAAGCGCACAAGCGCCACATTAAGCTCTATTTTCAGTACTGTAGCAAAGCCCAGGTGGAACAGCCAGTGGCGCATGCTCATAGCCCAGGAAGAACATACTTGTGGCTCAACACATTTCTCTGGTTCCACTAGAAAAACAACATTGACTTGGCACCTCACAAGTTCTATCCAAAGAAAGGTCAGGGATGCTGCCAGACCTAGGTGTAAACAGGTTCTGGCAAGCAGAAAAATATTACATGTTGCCAGGGATGGGCACCACTGACAACCCTGTGATCCAGTTTAAACACACTGCTGATATCTCCCTCATTCTGGCTGCTGCCAGAACTGTGAGTAGGAAAAAAGGTGAGCAGATAGCAGCATTCATGAATACTTTTCTTAGCTTGACTCAGTTTCTCTTCCAGCTTTTTGATTTTTTTCCTTATTGTTGAAGGAAATGTCTTCCAGTTCTGAGATTCTTTCTTCTGTCTTGCTCCTCCTATTATTGAGGCTTCCCATTGATTTTTAATTTGTTCCATTGTGTTCTTAATTTCTAGTATATCAGCTTTCATTTGATTAATTTTTTTTCTGAGTGACATATTCTTTGAACTCCTGTCTGTGTTTATCATTGTTGCTAAGAAGCTTTATAACAAGTTTTTTAAAAATTCTTTATTCCTCATTTCCTCCATGTCTTCCTCAGCTACCTTTGAGGTTGGCAAATGCTTTTGCTCTGTTGTGGGGGAAGCAACAATAATATTCATTGTGCCTCTGTTTCTTCTTTTCCTCTTTGTCATTGCGCTCCTGGTTAGAAGATTCTTTACCTAGGGCCAGTTTTCAAGCTGTGTTACCCCCAGGTCTACAGGTCGATTTTACCGATTGTGTTTGGTATCTGGTTCTTTGTTTGCATCACTTGTGTCACTCCCTCCAGTGAGTTTCAGTCACAGGCTCTTACGATAGTTTTCAACCATGGTCTTCATAGCTCCAGTGCCTGGCTCATCACTTTCCACTCGCTGTGATCCAGTGCTGTGGCCACACCATTGTCTGTACAGCTTTTCTCCCACTCCTGGTCGAGCAGTGCCCGGAATTAAAGCAGCATCAGTTGACCTAAATCATTGGTTGTCAGCAGTGTTGGTCTTGCCAGACCTGCCAGCTGTTTGGTCTGAGAGCCACCGGATTTATTTTGGGTCGAACCTATAGGATGCTGAGTCGGTACTGTTTTCCCTGCTGGACCAATGCAATTTGTCAAGCTGTGAATTCTCTGTTTTTAGTGTATATGCAGCTGGGTGATGCTCCTCCAGCTCCACAGGCTTTTCCTTAGCACACAAAATGGCCCCTGATATGGTGCTGTTTGGGGTCTGGGTGTGCTGGCCATTAGGTGTGGGGGCCACCCGGATCTATTTTGAATGGAACCTGTAGGATGCCACATTGGTACTACTTTGCTGGTGAGACCAGTGAATGTGCTGAGCTGGAAGTGGGTTCTCTCCTAGTTTAGTGCATGTAAAGCTTGTTGTCCTTCCAGCCCCACAGTCTTTTTCTCAGTACACAAAATAACATTCAATATGGCACTGGTGGGCGTCTGGGATGTGAATTCCATTCTGTTCCTGCACTAACCACTTGGGATCTGTGACAATTAATTAATAAGCAGGCCTTTTGAAAACAAAAAAGAATAAAGAAAATAGTAATTAATATGTTAAATGTATATAAATATATGTATACACAACTGTATAATTTCTATAGGTTTACCAAACCCTTACTCAGTGCACCTTCTATAAATACAGCTTGTTGATAGAGCCACACTCTTATTTTCATAGCTCCTTCTTAATAAAATCTTAAGAAAGTCCATGGATTTTTAGAATTCACAAAATATGCCAATCAACTATTGAATGCTAGGAGCTATGTCTTTCGGAGCCAACAATGTAGCTACCACTTCATTCTATTCATCTACTATTACCTTCTACATCTCCTTCACTCTCTTTCCTGCCATTTTGTTTGTTTTGAAGGCATTCCTCAGGGACTTCTTTGGCAAAGTGAATGTCTCCTCTGACACACTAGTTTCTAGGTAATATGTTGAACATTGTATTCCTAAATACCTAAGGTTAGCTTAATTGATTTAACCACTTGACTTTGAGCTACAGATCAATTTTCTACTGATATGATGCTACTTTTTATAACAGAAGAAAAGACCTTTAAGTCAATTGGCAGATAGGATAAGTGCTTCTATCTGACATCTTGCTTAGCATGAATTATGTCAATCTCATTTAGTAGTTCATAAGTTCATGTCAGCAATGATAACAGTAGCATTAGCGATGGCTCTGAAGTGGTAAGTCCTTAACTAGGATTTTCTTTTAACTCTGGGTCATCTAAACATCAACTTCAACTCTAAGACAGAATGGAAATTAGAAGGTGGAAATTGCTGTAAACATTAATGGGCATGGACATTTTCCTCATTATCATATCTTCTACAACTTTCAGTTTATCTGCATTATGAAATTATGATACAGATATGGATGTTAAATAGAAATTATCAGCTTCATTTTTGAATAAAATAATCACAGCACATATTGAGAAAGTAGATCTTTGTAAAGGGAAAAGAGTACAGAACAATTTGTCTAGTTTCTCAGGGATTATGGAAAGACCACAAGGAGGTACAAAACCAGTATTTTTTATCTTTGAATAGAGCAGGTATTAATAAAGATAAACCTTGATAGATCAATGTAATCCAAGGAAAGACTTGGCATGGTTGTGATATTAAATCACCAGAAAGAATAGTTATATAATTATTGCCTGCTCTACCTCTGTTAACATGAGTTCTTGAGGACTGCCATTGGTATAACATAGCAGAGATCACTGGAATTCTGACTCTAAGATCTCACAATGCTCATAAACTAAGCAGGTTTGCTAACAAATTGCACACATTGAAGCTTCCTTGGTATGTCATAAACCTTTCTTTGGACAGATAAAGGTGGGTCCACATGTTCAAGTATGCTAAGCTATTTGACCATGCTGAACCAATGTGAAATATATCCAAGCAGGAATGCAGCTGGGTGTATGATAACACCCTAATCACGACATACTCAGTTATTTAGAGATGGGAGGTTGCTGAATTTGGAGTTTAGTAACATTTATGTAAAAAAATCAGTCTCTAATTTTTGTAATATTCATTTAGACTTCCCAGCATAGTGTTCAGACATTTGTAGATAAATTTTTTGATACACAAAATCTTGTCTTTCTTGTATTTCTCTTACTGCAGGTTCTCAAGTTGGATTTAATTAACATGGTTGTTGCCTCATAGATTCTGTCCCGGAATTCCTAAAAGGCTCCAGAGAATCCCAAGGGTGGCATTCCTTTCCTGTGTTAGAACCTGTCGTATGGTCTGGCTCCTTTTCTCTGTAGGGGTTGGAGGCTATGGTTAACTGTTAATGCCATCTCTTTACCTTTCCCTGGAAACAGAAATAGTAAGGATCAGTATCTGAGTCTGAAAGGGATTAATCATTTGATTGACTAATTTTAGATATATTTAAAAATGATCTGTGGATATGTAAATGAGAATGGGGATGGGATTATGTTTCTTTTTATTCAACCATTTGTAGGTCTGAGTTTTTTTTAAAACAAACTTTCAAACTTCTAAACTTTCAGCAACTCATCTCATTTTACTGGAATCCCAAGGACTTTTTCATTATGTTTTTGAAGCACTATAATATCTCTAATGATTATCCATTTCTCATTATCTCCATATCAAAATCAAAGCTATATATTTGTTAATAGAAAGAGTACTATAATGTTCATTTCTCACGTAAAATATTCATATGTTTTCTTTAAAAATTTTAATCTCCTAAATAAATAACTTTTACAGACTATCTGCTCTTTACCTCTTATCCAAGAGTTTTCTTTAAAAAAGACAAAAATGAAGATTCCACAAACACATTGTTTCTAACCATATTTGTGCCCATTTAGGCTCTTCATAAATATTAGGTCCTGCATTCTGTGGCATCCTAGGTAGTCTGCAATTTCATTTAATGGATCATCCAAGGCTTTTGGGTCAGAAATTCTTTGCCCTGTAATTTAAAGTCATTTGTTTGATTAAAGGAAAGGTTGATGTTGGGAACCAAACTTAGCTATGGTCCCAGACATGTGGATGTACTCTCTGTTGAACTTGATAGAATGAATCCATCTTCTCAACCCTCTGTACACAGGAAGAATGCTACAACCTGTGAGACTAAGTGAATTATAGACAGTCACAGTCAGTTAATAGCTAATTACTGGGTCTTTACTCAGCCAATGTAAATGTTGGTAAGTAACACATATAGTCCTAAGAAGTTGGGAAGATAATAACTCTTGCTTTAAATACTAATTTTTGGCTTTCCCTGCTACTGTAGACCTGAGTGACAGGAATTTTTCTTGCCTCATATTCTTTATCTTGCTTCTTGTGTGTCCTGAGAAAAATGGCCAGATTCCCTGGGAATTTCCACAGCTAGTATAAACTTCAAGACCTATACATGCTTCCAAGAATAAAGAAAAGGAATCCATCTCTAATTCAAGATGACTATAATATAGTAATAATATATAGCTATCTTCATCTTCCTTGAGATATGAAAAGAAAAAGAGAGGACCATGTTTCCAGGAATATGAAAATATTTTTTTTCACCAGAAAAACATTTTTCAGTAGAAAGTAAAAACAAACAAACAAAAAACCTTGTGGGACAAGCAGAAAGGAGACAGAGACATTTCTGCAGCAAGCAGCTATCTTACCAAGCCAAGGTAAGAAGAATTTGCCACACATTTCACTATTCACAGTGTTGGATGAGGGGGAGTCCATAGCCATCCTTTGACTTTCACTCCTACCTGCAGAGCTGACTGGGGCTGAGCAACTTCTGTGACTAAACAACTGCTGGACTTTGCTTTTGTCACCTCCCCAAACCCTGTAGAGTGCAGTGAAATGTGACACATCGGAGTCACAGAGCAACTTGTACAGCAAAGAACAGACTTTCTGCATCCTGCAGTAATGGCAGTTTTGAGATATTAGCCCTAGAACTGTGCTCACACCCTCTACATTAACCAGGGGGATTCTCCTTAGCTTATGGAGGCTAATGCCAGAAGCATCCCATTAAAAACCCACACCTATCTTGGGAGATGTGGGTAATGACCCCTGTACCCTGCAATAGCAGGACTATAGATGAAGAAAAATCAATCTTAAGTTTTATGAAATTTCAGACCACTTAAAAGTGATAGAGGGGTGGGGATGGAAGGAAACAGGAGAGAAAGACACATGTGCATGCATGCACACACACAAACAAACACACACACACACACACACAGAGAGAGAGAGAGAGAGAGAGAGCACACATGAGGATCTTGCATCAGAATGGCAGGTGACTTCCCAGCCTCAATCTGGATGGAAGCACAGTAAAGCCAACATCAAGTTCCTATGGAAATATTTCTACTGAGAATTCTATTATTCACTCACACTTGTGCTCAATTAGGAGAGAATAGGAGAAGTAATTTCAGACATGGAAACTTAAAAGCAAATGAATCTTTTAAGCACCCTTTCTTGGAGATCTCTGAGCAATCTTGGAATGTCAAGGAGTAGTATCCAAGAAGCAGGGACCTCCACAGAGGATTACACAGACATCTGAATACACAGGTCAGAGGTTCCATGTTCATGGAGTCAACCAACAGAATATTAAAATAATTTAAAAAACCAGCATCTGAATGGAATACACAGAGATTTTTTATCATTACTTTATGAATATATACATAATGGGTACTTACAGAGCATATCCATCATATTATTATACATTAACTCATAGATAATTTAAAGTTTATGGGATGATTTTTATGTGTAAATAATACATTTTATAGTATTTGAAATACGTTGTAGCTTTTTATCAATACTTCATTTTCTCATTTTGTTAAACTGTTCAAACATGCAAATGAGAACTGCAGTTAATATTACTTATCACTGTAATTAAGATTTGAAGACTTAATGCTGTTTTGAATCAAAATAATGTTTTAACTTTTAAAATAGCTTATGTACCTTTTAAAATTTTTGTTAATGTTAAGTATAACACAGGATGATGTCTAACAAACAAATGAATTGAAATAAATGAAAATGTCAGGTTAGCTGAAGGTAGATTGTAAGGCTGTATGGCAATCAGTGGTCTCAGTAGTTTAAGGGAGATGACTCAGAAGCAAGTGAGGTTTAGAGAAATTGGCTCTAGGTAGAGGATTTTGGAAATGTGAGGCCCCTTCAGTGAGAAGAAGAGAAGGAGGTTGGTGCAATTAGAGTCAAGTCAACAAGGAGAACAAGGTAGGAGACAGAGGTCTAGGCAAGAGCCAGATCCTGGGTTTCCAGATAAATAATCTGTACCAATTTGCTAAAGACATTGGGAGCCACTGAAGAATTGTAAGACTTAGGACACGCATTTGGGGTGGGAGGAGTATCTTACGCCTTGATACAGCACACAAAAACTTTCCCTTTTCTTTCATCCTTACTTTTCCCTCTCACTTCCTATTTCTGTGTTGATAATTAAAAGCCCCATGGAAACAAAATAGGAAATCAGTTATATGGGATTAGAACTGGGACCCATATGGAATCCCGGTGCATGCAAGGTGAGGACTTTAGCTACTAAGCTACTGCTCCAGGCCTGAGTTCAGGATCTTAATGATGTGGGCGATCCTCCATTGCTTTCCCAGGCCACAAGCAATGAGCTGGATGGAAAGTGGAGCAGCCAGGACACCGCCGATTGCACTATGAGATGTAGGCGATTGCAGGCAAATGATTAGCCAGTTGAGCCATTGTGCTGTCCCTGAATATCTATATTTCTTATGTGTGCCATTAGGTGAGAACAGTTGGTGGTACCTTATATAGCCTAAAGAGGACATATTGAGCAATAATAGAGAATTAGAAGGTTGATTGCAAATTTCTTAAAAGAATGAGTTAAGAAATTTGTATGATTTTCATTTAGGTAAAGGGAATACAGTATGCATCAATAACATTTTTCTCTTCATGAATGTGTAACAAGATCATAATTTTCCTATGGACAAATTGCTGAAATAACTGCCTTAAACAAAGATCAATTTGGAGTATTTGAAAATCATTCAAAGTGTCAATTACAGTTTTAAAAGGTGTTACAGTTATCTCTAATTTGTGAGGAACAGGCTGAAGAAATCTGCTAAGCTCTAAGAATTTCACTCTGATTATATGAAGGCAGGCAAAACACAGCAAAATTAACTTCTGCTTGGGCAAGGGTTAGTTTATTTTGTCAAAATTAATATCCATGATGGTTTAGATTGACCTCAACTTGAACAGGGCTAGCAGTGTTATTTTGCGTTTTGCCAACCTTTCTGTAAATGGGCAAATTCCACATGTAGATAATTATGTGTGGAAATATAAGTGTGTATATATTTATTGAGAAATCTCATTAATTTGTGCCAATTCTGTGCAAGAGAGTCTACATGAACAAAAGAGTCTCAACAGTCTCAGCAAGTCCTTGGCTGGTAAAGGTCCTTGCAAGATTACTTTGATGGCCAGATATGCTTGTGTTCTATCTTGTTGCATTGTAGTGTTTTGGAGTGTTTCTTGATTAGATTTTCCCCCTCTATTTAAGTGACAAAATCTATGAAGGTCCACCTCAGTAAGGTAAACTTTAGAAAGTGCCTGTTGAAATTCTATAAACATTGATATAATCAATGGTATTTTTGGGGTGAGTATTTACTTTCTAGAGATAATTATGGTACATATCCAAATTTATTCAATTAGCCCAGAGCTACTGATTGAGTGCAACATGATAGGAATATAGCTTCTAATTTCAAAATTATTTTATGAGCAAGAAGCTGAAAACATTTAAGAAATTTCTTTTTACGTCCAAAGAAAAGCTCTCAGTCGCTACTGTGACTTCTTAATTTTGTTTTTCCAGAAACATATTTTCTTTTAACATAATTCAAGATACTTAATCTTATTATAAATAGAACTATTTCCCATCATCGTCAACTCAAAAAGAGAAAATGCATTCCTAGGTTTTAATTTTTAAACAGAACTTTGTGAAAATTCAGCAGAATCATTGTAAATAATGTTTAAGTGCTTGGTTCTTAAAAAAATACTGAGGATAATTTTGGTGATTTACATAATTTAAGATAATTAGTGAAGACAATTTATGTGCACACTTAAGTATATTTTGGTGTACTCTCTTCAGCAAAATTAATTTAAATGCTTGTGGATCTAATATTTGTGATTTATGCTAAAAATGAAAATGTTGTATTTTATGTTTTCATTAGACAATTCAATTAGGCTAATAAAGTTTGCTACATTTTTTATTTGATGATTTTTTTTTCCTAAGAGGAAAGTTCTAAACAGTGATGATAAAATGATGCTTTTTATGAAGATTTTTTTTCAAATGGGACATTTGTAGGGCAAAATCACACACTTCCTTGTGTTGCACAGCAAGCATCCTGTGTGTTATTTAGAGATCCTTTATCATGGAGGGTGGTCCAGTGGTAATTTACAAGGAAAAAAAAAAAGGAGTGTACAAAAATTTAATTATTATTTGACCTCAAATAATTATATGCCACTAAACTAATTAAAGAGCAAATTAACAATGTACCACTAATGGGTAGTCTGCTCCTTGTATGACTCATTCATCTTTCACAAAGAATGAGTGATCTGTATTAGAAAAGAGTTGTAAGGATGTTTTTGGGGATAACTATTGCTGTCACTGCTATGTTAAATCGCAGGCCCAACCTTTGGATAAAAAGAGACAGGCTTATCATGAGCCAGGGAAACAGCAGCCCTGGCTGATAGCTCTGACTCAAGGCCTTGTTTCAGAGCTATGAGTCAGTCCAGGGCAGCCAGGGAGCTCTGTTCTCGATTCCTTCCAAACCAGCTATTCAGTCTCTAATGTTCAGGTTGCGTGCCTCATGCTGATTATGTCTGTGCAGGGCCTCACAGTCAGCCTTATTTTTCTCCCAAGCATTCATCTTCATTTCCAAGTCAATGAAGGGGATTTCAGTGGTGCTACTGTCCACAGAGCAGAGTTAATGTTTCAATTACAAAAACAGCTGAAGAAACTGCTAGAAGAATGTTAATTCTGACATACAGACTTCAACACACCAATGTGGAGTGTATGGATGTTTGCAGTGAATGTGCTTGTGTAGCTTGTGTGGTTTATTTTTACAATGAGAATGAGAATATCTACAAATATACACAGGGATCCTCTGATTTATGTGAGTTGCTATTGGGAGGATATTTTTATTTTCATTCTGTCCCTTTATATAACAAAGAAGTTCTTTTATTCATTCTGCCCTTAAATATAAACTACAGAGACTCGTGTGTTTGAAAATCGATTCTTTTTTCAACAACCTATAGGCTATACAATAAGTATTGCAGTTTACTTTAAAAAAAAAAATCCTCTCCTGCATTTTCTAACATATCAGTCACTCAATACCATGTCAATTAACCCCATAATGTTGTAAACTGTTGTTGATGTTATGGCATGGCTTTTAATTGATCGGGACAATATTCTGCAAGCTCTGCCTTTAGACCAGACATGGTCTCCCCAAGAAATCGTTGACTTGATCTGGACAATAAGATGCTGGACTCTATGCATGGTACATGCTTGCGATGAAAGAAATAAGACTGGATTTGAACTGTAATACTGCAATAAGGTGGAGTAATCCACCATGGGCGGAGGGCACGGGGAGGGGTTGGGGGAACCTCAGAGCCTATGAAATGATGTCATAAAATGCAATAAAATTAAAAAAAAAGAAAACAAAATTTAAAAAAAAAATAAAAAAACCCTCTTTGATGTCAATCTTGTTATTCGAGGCAAATCTATTATTATCATGCTTAGAAAAAGAGGAAGTTGGAAATCCACATTTTTATGTGAATTAAACTTTTAATGATCGTTAACTAATAGAGAATTTTTAAACATTGTGCAGACCAATGACAAGCTTATAAGGTTTTTCTGGCACATGGGCTGCCAATCTACAATCTCTGATTTAAATTTTAAAGTCTTCATGGCATCCTATATACACTATAATTTATTGAAAATTGATGCTCATTTTCTGTGTCCTTGTTATCAATAAAGTGATTTACAACAGGCAATTGAAAGTTTGGATTAAATTTAACAATTATGGCTCTTTACAAGTAATTTGTAGAAGTATTTTGTAGGCAAGAAAAGAAATGATTAGAGTAATTATGTGATATAACTAAATAGATGTAAGCTGATTAAACTCATCTTTTTAAAAAAGATTCGTTTATTTAAAAGGAAGAGTTGCAGCGAGAGTGAGACACACAGAGAGAAAGAGAGAGAGAGAGAGAGAGAGAGAGAGAGGAAGAGAGAGAGAGAAAGAAATCTTCCATTCATTGTTTCATTTCCTAAATTGTCACAACTGCCCAAGCTGGGCAGGAATCAGGAGCTTTTTCCAGTTTCCCACATGTACGCTGGGGCCCAAGCACTTGGGCCATCTTTCAGTGCTTTTCAAGGGGCATTATCAAGGAGCGAAATAGGAAGGGAAGCAGCCAGGAGTTGAACTGGCACCCCCGAGGGATGCCAGCATTACAGCCGGTATTTTAATGCGCTTTGCCACAACACGGACCCCAGAACTCATTATCTTCTAAATACAAATTCTGTGTTTTTCTAATCACCCTGTGCTATGCATTGTATCTTCCCATTCTTGGATTCACATTCTTGGATTCACATTGAACCTCTGAAACCAATGTGACTGCATTTGGAGATGGGGCCCTTAAAACGACATTTAAGGCTGATGAAGGACACTAAGATTAAAAAAGGTCATCATGATGGGACCCCCAACCCAATAGGCCAAATGTCTCTGTAAGAAGAGGAAGCCATCCCAGAGGCTGCGTGAAAGTGAAGGCTCCAGAGAGAAGATGATCATCTAGAATCAAGGAAAGCAGGCCCAGGGACATCCTGTACGGGGACATCTGATTCCTGCAAATATGAGGAAGAAGAGTGCTGCTATTTAAGCCAAAAAGAAAAAAAAAAAAGAAAAAAGAAAGAAGAAAGAAAAAGAGGCAACACTCACAGCCTCTTTCATTCACAGAATCAAATAATAATCGTGTCCTATTTTCTCTAATCTAGTGATATCAAGTCCAGTTCCATTAATCTTGGAATAACATCATGGCACAGTAGGTTAAGCCATTGCATGCAATATCAGCACTCCATCTGAGCATCCATTCCGGTACTAGCCACCACACTTGCCAATGAGCTTCCTGTAATTGTGCCTGGAAAAGCAAAGCAAGAAGGCTCAAATACTTGGGCCTTTGCTATCCGTGTGGGAGACGTGGATCGGGTTCCACACTCTGGGGCTTTAATCTGGCTTAGCCCTGACTATTCTGGCCAGCTAGGGAGGGAACCAGTGGATAAAGATTGCTTCTCCATGGAGGGAAACAGCCCAGAAGAGGTCATGGAAAGTGCCCCACTGGTATACATTTGGCATGGGTCGGGGGCAGACCAGGCTGAATCAGTTCATGTCATCCACTGGCAAATCCGAACACCGGAACAGAGTGTGGGTCGAGCCAGGTTCGGTTGCGACAAAAGCAGTACACAACACGAAATGCCAAGGTGAGGTTGCCTGTGCCAGATATGACCACAGCACCCAACCATCACACGTGAGAATCAGGAAGGGAGGGGGCAGAACTGGCAGGAGAATAAGGGGTGGTTCTCTTGCTGGACAGCTACTCTCACTGGAGAGCATGAGCTGGGATGGGGACAGACCAGATTAGACAGGGCTACAGCACCTGTGTGCCTCATGTGGACCAGATCAGGGAAAAACCAGGCTGGGCTGATTATTCCTACTGGTGCAATCTACAATTAGAGTGGGTGAAGGTTGTTGGGGCTTAGCCACAGCATCAGCTGGCAGAAGTTGGCACTAGGGGCTAGTTCTGTCAAGTCAAACCACAGAACCACCTGGAGAGTGCATAATCTGGGAATGGGAGTAGCCTGGGAGGGAAATAGTGGGCTCATCCCTCTTGGGTTACCACCCCCCTCCATGGGAGGGCACGAAAACTAGGACAGGGGCTGGGGTGGCTAGACAGAAAGGCACCCAACAATATCCGTGAAGGCTGGATAGTTGAGCTGGTTAGATGGAACAAGGTTTTAATACCCAATGACATGTATGAGAGCAGAAGGGGATGTGGGACAGACTGGACTAGTCTGCCACACATACCGGCAAACCAGGGTAGGGGGCGCCCCTGGAGGGAGTTATTGTGGGTCGCTCCAACTAGGTTGCAGCTCCCACTGTTTTATGTGAGGGCCAAGTATGTGCTGGGCAGAACCAGGCTGGACTGCAAACACCCATTAGTTCCAGTGGAAGACAGGGATGGAAACAGAACCAACCCAGCAATTGCAATCACCAGCTGATAGGGGCGATGGACTGTGCTGGGCCCTGTGCTTGCTAGTACATACAAGAATCTGGTCTGGGAACACCTCACACAAAGTTTCTTTGGGAATCCCCCCAATTGAGCTTCCGGACTCAGAACCCTAACCATGAAAAGACAGAGGACAGAACAAGTCAATCAACCACCTCAGCTATATGTTGGCAATGAAAATATTGGGCAAACGGAGACTCTATGATGGACTATGTCAATCAGTAGATTCTCCAACGACCTCATTGTGCTTGGTGTGGTGAGAGTGGCAGCAATTCAGAACTGTTGAACTATTAAAACCACTTGAGCAAGACCCCCGGAGCATGTCCCACATCTGGGACCTGGGGTGGGTGGGACCTGGGTGGGGCTTCTCCCTTAAAATCCCCTTTTACATCAGATATATTAAGGAAACAATGTGGAACTAATTGTCTTGCCCATCTTCCTGTAGTGCTTGAACTTTTTTACCCTAATTATGTCAAGATTGTCAAAATAAATAAATAAATAAACATGTCTTTCAAAAAAAAAAGATTGCTTCTTTCTCTTCCTCTCTTTTTCTTTCTATACGTAACTCTACCTTTCAAATAAAATAAATCTTACAAAAAAAAGAAATTAGTTTCATCAACATTTGAATGTCTATACTTGTGTAGTATTTAGTAAGCATATACATTTTCATATATATGTATATATATATATACTCACACATACATTTTAGAGTGATTGGTGTTAAAATTTTTAATGGTTGGACTATAAATTTATTAAGACATTTATCTTTTTATGGTTACAATATAGACATAAATATTGAAATGTTAAAAAAGCACAAGAATGCAATTTTCTTAAAAAACATTTTGTTAACATGGAAGTTTGTTTTTTTCTATGTAAAATGTGGGAAGAAGAAAAAAGTTTACATTTGGATGTAGTATTGTATTTATTTCACCCAAAGATTATATCTTTTCCAATTTTATTTTTAGTCATATATTTTAACTCAGTTGTGAGTGTCTAAAATCAAATCTGAAATGTAGTATTTTGTGAATGAAAATATAATTAAAAGTTAGCATCTAAAAATGTGACTAATTTGATTACTCAGCATGAAAGATAACTCAAGCATTAGTTTATTATAGATTATATGGAAAAAGAAATGGCCAATATGATTCAAATTATGAAATGCAGAAAAGAAAGTTATATGTATATACCTAAAACACACATATAAATTTGGGATGAATTATAAGAAAAAAGTTTTATACTGATTAGACTTAGAATTTTAATAGTAGATGTCTTCAAATATTTTTCAGAATAAATAACCTGAGATGAAAAATTTTCCCATTTGACACAATATTTAAAGCATATACTTAGGTGAAGTGCTCAGACTACTACTGACTGTGAGAAAAAAGATAATTAAGCAATTAAAATATGCTCTCAATCTATTTCTCATAAGTAGAGAAACTATTTGCAAATATAAAAATAATTGGTTATTTAGAGGAGCAGAAATGTGTTTCTTACCTAACATTAAAATTCCTACAAATTAAATTTCATAATAAAAAAAGAGACATTCAGTTCTATGCTATCCAAACACAGGCTATGCTTACTCTGTGTATGTAAATGACATAAGGAAACTGGAGAGAGTTGGGAGGCAGAGAGGAGGAAAATGCCCCAATTTACAGCAGATGTTTAAAACACACCCTGGGATATGTTCGTTATGGACATACACAATTAATCCTTCAGAGACTGCTGCTCACCTCATGCTCTGCTCACCTGTTCATTGGTTTACACCTGCACTTCAGACATGCACCTGGTTGAAATATGAGTGACTCCAAACACCAGCTTGTTAAATCTTTTTCTATAAATTTTCCTCTTTAAAATGTAGCAAAATAAATTCAGAAACAAAGAAATGCACCTACATAAACAAGTAGATCCCTGAAAAGCATAAGCAACCACTTCACCCAACGAAACAGCACAGGTGGACAGGGGAGTTTAAAGGACCTTGGAGCACTATGAATGGTTTCCACAGTGTCACAGTTACAAGAACACCTGGTTCTGCAAGGGGTCTGATACACTGGGAAAACTTTCCAGTGCTCACTGGACCTTAGAATAACTTTCTCCCCCTCCTCTCTCTTTTTCTTTTTAAGAAATAGAGAGACACACAGACAAACAAATAGAAAGGAACAGAACTTTTATCCATTAGCATGCTCTAAATGCTCCCAGTGGTCAGGACTTGGCTGGGTAGAAGCCACAAGACTGAAATTCAATTCAGATTTTTTATGTGGGTGGCAGGAACCCAAATACATGAACCATCACCTGTTCTGTCCCAGCGTGTGCATCAGCAGGAAGCTGGAATTGAGAACCAGAGCTAGGAGGTGAACTCAAGCAAACTGCCACCCCTAGAGGAGCATTAATACATCATATGGAGGCTACATTCTGACACAAAGTCAAAAACATTTGAGATCCTTGGATTCAAAATCCTTTTTTTTAAAAAAAAGATTTATTTATTTCAAAGGTGGAATTATAGAGAGGGAAAGAGGCAGGAAAAGAAGAGGAGAGATCTATCTATCTATCTATCTATCTATCTATCTATCTATCTATCTATCTATCTGCTGGCTCATTCCCTCAAATGGTCACAACGACTGCTGTTGGGCCATGCTGAAGCCAGGACTCAGGACCCAGGAATTTCTTTTGGGTCTCCGATAGAAGTGTATATTATGATACATACTTAGATGTGTTTTTGAAAACTCTAGTTGAAAGTTATGTTTCAATTTGGAAGTTTAATATTTAGTGTGTAATGTTTTATTTTATTTCTATCCCTTAAAATTTACCCCACTTGTGGTTTTCTTTTACATGCTTTTTAGACTCATTTTGGCTTTGATGTTTCCAAAGGCTTGGGCACTGAAGAATTTGCTATGAATTCTATTAATGAATAGCACTTTTTCAAATACACATTTCAATTTATATTTTCTCATTCTGAATTCCACAGCTTAGTTCACTAGATCCTTGAAGACTTTTCATTAACCAAAATTAATGTAATTATCGCATACTGAGCTTCCCAAAAATGCCTACAACAATATTTGTTTTTCATCTTTCAGAATCAGAGTAGCCAGACTCTTTCTGTAAGAGGACAGGTAGTAAAGGTGCCAAACTGAGGGCCTGCAGTACCTGTTAGAGCTGCTCAACCTTGGTGTAGTATAATAGCAACCATAAAGAAAACATGTATGCATTGGTTAGGGTTTGGTTGAAATTTATAGCACTGAGTGACAGGTCAGATTTGGCTTGTATGTTGTACTGCCCTTACTCTTATTCAAGAATATTTATATTTCTTTAATCAAGAGGTGGATACTGATGCTCCTCTCCTCAAATCTAGGAAGACCTCTCTCATTTGTTGCTGATTGAATGTGGAAGATGCGATGCTGTATGGCTAAATGCTTTTGCCAGAAAAGTCAAGACAGTTTTTGATCCGCTTGCTGAAAGATTAATGTTGGGAATCTGAGCCATCAGTATAAGCAATACTAATGCATTAAGCCCTGCATGATATAAGGAAGCTCAAACTGGGTCACACATCCAGATGACCTGCCAGAGAAGCCCGGAGAGGACATGAAGACTACACAAACTGTGTTACCTGTCTAATGAGAAGTGCTAAGTGAGAACACCACACAACATGGACCATGACCAAATTCTTAACCCACAGAGCCTCCAAGAAACAACACACTGATTGCTGCAGTGCCCTCTAACTGGGACACAATCTGACATCCAGAAGTTAGAATACTGCTGGCATCAGTTGGAAGATGGAAGCAAATCCAATTTCATTTTTTTTGAAAGACACTGATCCAGAAAACAGAAAGAGAATCTTCCATTTGCTGTTTCATTGCTCAAATGTCCATAACGGCTGAGATAGGGCCAGACTGAAGCCAGGAGCCTGGAATTCAACCATGGTTTCCCATGTGGGTTGACTGGAATCACAAGTGGTGCCTGGACTCAAATACTGGCACTCTGATGTGGGATGAGTCTGTTCCAAATGCTATCCGAACCACTGCCCCCAAATACCTACCAGCCCTCTAGAAGCCAGAGCTCGCTATCATAACAGTTGGAAAGTACTCCATGAGAGTATTAGGACACATCTAAAGGTCCCCGGGAGAATTTTAAGTGGAAAAAATGTTACTTGAAGGAGCTGGCATGATGGCTCAACAGGCTAATTCTCTAACTTGTGGCCCCAGCATCCCATATAGGCACCTGTTCAGTTCATATCTCAGGCTTCACTTCCAATCCAGCTCTCTGATTATGGCTTGAAAGGCAGCAGCAGAAGACCCCTTGTGCCTCTGCACCCACACGGACGACTTGGAAGAAGCTCCTGTTCCGTGCTTTGGATCAGCTCAGCTCTCATGGCTGTGGCGGTTTGGAGAATGAAGCAGCAGGTGGGAAGATCTATCACTCCCCCTCTCTCTGAAATTGTTTCAAGTAAAAATAAATAAGCCTTAAAAAAAAGGAAAAAATATAGCTTGAAGCTGGAGATTCCATCTTTGAGGGATGCAAAAAGTTAGGTGGAGCTATCATTTGTAGTTACCTAATCTTGGCAATCTAGCAAATGTTTTCAGTGTTTTGGGTGCCTCAAGAAAAAGAAGATTGATTTTTTTAAATTAGAATTTGGAAGAAACATTACAGTGAAAAACAGTCTTTTTCTTGTTCCTTCCTTCCTTTCTCCCCCCCCCCCCTTCCTTTCTTTTTCAACAAGCATTCCCAGCATAAAAAGAGTCCTGGGATAAAGAACAGCTCAAATTTGCATAGTTTTTGCTAAGATTTCAAAAATAGTTCAGATGATTTCTTATAAAACCTCACATACAGACAGAAGTATCTCTAAAGATTCTAATGCTATGCCTTTGAAATACCATAACTTTCATAATTAACAATGCTTCTAAGAATCCTCAGGTTTTATTGGAAAGGGCTGGTGCCTGTATGAAAGAGAAGTAATTAATACTGTAGAATTGATAGGAAATCCGCAAGATCCCGATGGCAGCATGTTAGTCCTTTGGATGTCATGTATTAATTGGCAGGAAGCAGCAGTCAACTCAGTTGCAAAACACGCCTCTTTATAAAAGAAACAGTTATTCCTAAAACAGACTTGGGGCTGTGCAGAAAACTTGCTAGAAGTTAAGAATGAACTCTAGTTAAACACATGACAAGATATGTCTGCTTGAGTCTTAGAATCGTTTTTACTAAGCTATAGAGTCCAATTTCTCTCCTCGTGAATACAGGCACAGTTTTGACTGTTTTAACCATAGATAGTGGTTGGACTGACACCACAGGCTTTTGAAGGTGGGACAGAAAAGGAACAGCAACTTCCCTGAGCAATTTGTACTGGAGTCCCTACCAGTCTGTACCATTCTGTGTGCCCTGGGGCTCCTGTGCTGCCACGCCACATGGATTAGCAGTGGGAGACCCTGTGGAGCGTGGAGGGATTATGTGAGGTGTGGGAAGAGGGAAAAGGGAAGGGAAGGAAAGAGGGGAAGAGAAGAGAGGAAGAAAGAACTACTTAGAATATCCTTTTCCAAATATCTAGTGAAAACTAGCAAAGAGAATGTGATAAATATTGTTTTAAAACATTCCATGTTGGTGTTAATCTTAAAATGAACAAAATAAAAAATTTATCTTCAAAGGAGGAAAAAGAAAACACTGAAACCTCTATACGTTGAGTCTTCATTTGGTCTGACTTCAAGTGATAAATTGTGTCTTATGACAAATGTTTGAAGAACTTTGTAGTTTCAGCTTGAAGAAATAATACACTGTTATGTGCATTTGGTCACCCTAGATTTCTTCCTCTGTGTCTTCAATATTCACTTATGAATTTGTTGATTGCCAAATATGACTTGAATGTCAAGCAAATCCTTAGACACTGGGACAAAAACATTGCTTTCTGTGGAGTACCACCTTGGGACACATAATAGACACGAAGACAAACAAGGATAATGCAGTTTTCCAAACATGATACTTAAAGTATTTATAAGACAAAGGGGTGGTATAATTAATAAGCAGCTCTCTGAAAAACTTAGAGAAACTTCATGGGAGAGATATTATTAATTTCTCCCTTAAGGCAAATATTGCCAGATGGAGATGGGTGTGTGTGGCACTAAGCCTGAGAGAGTGTTAGAATTCATTGCCTTTTCTTATTCTCTTTATGACCTCCAAACACAGTATTTTCTTCTCAAGCATCAAAACACTTCAGTGAAGAAAATGTTTATTTTGCTTTCTGTAGCATGATTTCTTATCTTATTTTTTCTTATCTTTCATTCCATCTCTTCTGTGTATATGTACATTATATACATATACATGCTTAGAAGATTATATACTCATAGAATGCTACTTAGTCATAAAAAGAATGAAATCTATTTTGTCTTTTAAAAAATGAGTGCAATAAAATGAGTGAAATAAGCCAGTCTACAAAAGATAGATATTATTATATATATTCTCTGTTATGTATTAGTTAACATAGAATAAAAAATGCGTATGAACCTAATGGACATCCTATAATTTGATTATTTTTGTTAGCCCTTGCTTATACTCCTACGGAACTGCAATCTTTTCTACTTGTTTAATATTATGGTTACTGGTGGATGAAGCTTTGTAGAGTGGGCTGAAACTAGGCTGTGGCAAATATTAAAGAAAAGAGAGGAAGGAGTAAAATAAGGGAGGGAAAGGAGGGAGAAGTTATGGGTATTTTCTTAGAATTGCAGCTATGAAATACGGAAACTCTGCTTTAAAGATTCATTTTTTTTTAATTTTTATTGGAAAGTCAGATATACAGAGAGGAGGAGAGACAGAGAGGAAGATCTTCCATCTGATGATTCACTCCCCAAGTGAGCGCAACGGCTGATGCTATGCCGATCCAAAGCCAGGATCCAGGAGCCTCTTCCAGGTCTCCCACATGGGTGCAGGGTCCCAAGGCTTTGGGCCGTCCTAGACTGCTTTCCCAGGCCACAAGCAGGGAGCTGGATGGGAAGTGGAACCGCCGGGATTAGAACTGGCGCCCATATGGGATCCCGGCACGTTCAAGGCGAGGACTTTGGCCACTAAGCCACACCGCCGGGCCCGGGAGCTCTGTTTTTACATTAATGAAAGCTAAAAAATATAAGTTTTTTTATTTATTTGAAAGGCAACATTACACAGAGAGAAAGAGACACAGAGAATGATTCCACCTGCTGGTTTACTTCCCAAATGGCTGCAACTGCCAGGGTTGATCAGGCTGAAGCTGGGAGTCTAGCTCTCCACTGGGGTGTCAAGGACCCAAGCACTCAGTTCATCTTTTATTGCTTTAACAGGAGCCACAGCGTGGAGCAAACAATCAAATATGGAGCAGCCAGGATTCCAATCAGACATAGACGTAATGCAAGTGGCACATTAACCCACTGTGCCACAACTGGCCCTGTTTATGTTTTTAAGTGTATACAAGTTCAAAACGTTTATAGGAGGATTTTCTTTGCTTATTGAATTGTATGCTTATTTTAAAATTTCTTTGTTTTTTGTTTGTGTCTTTTAAAAAAGATTTATTTTATTTTTGTTGAAAACTCAGATATAGAGAGGAAGAAAGATAAAGAGGAAGATCTGATTCACCCCCCAAGTGGCTGCAATGGCTGGAGCTGAGCCAATATGAAGCCAGAAGCCCAGTGCCTCTTCCGGGTCTCCCACATGTGTGTAGGGTCCCAAGGCTTTGGGCAATCCTTGACTACCTTCCCAGGCCACAAGCAGAGAGCTGAATGGGAAATGGGACTGCCGGGATTGGAACCACAGCCCATATGGGATCCTGGCACACGTAAGGCAAGGACTCTAGCTGCTAGGCTATCGCAGCAGGCTCTAAAATTTATTTCTTTTTAAACTTTTTTGGTCATGTTATGCATATGCCTCACAATATTGCCTTACTTGCTAGCCATAAAATGTAACTTAGAATCATGCTATTACTAAGTTGAACTCTTTTCTAATTTTCTTAGTGTTATATTCTCTAAGCACTAAATGTTAAACTTGTCTTTTAAAGTGTTTTACATTTAAATTTTTAAAACTTCAAATATAATATTTATCCCTGAATTATAAAAATTATTATCAATTATGTTTGGGTCAGAAAAAGAGCTATAATTTTTTATGTAGGAACTTGCTTTCCAGCCTAATACATTGCTAGTAGCTATTGCTTATTCATTGTATTTTTGTCAGACTGTATATTAAAATACCTCAGACTTGTGGCTTAAGAAGCCGATATGTATTTTCAAACTCTTCTGAATGCTGATAAGCGAAATGACAGTGTTGGTCAGGTTGGTCCTCCTGAGGCCTCTTCCCGTACACATGGCCATGTTTTCTTTCTGCCTTCACGTGGTCCTTGCTGTGGGATTCTCTGTGTCTTCATCTCCTCTTTCTTACTAAGCTATCACACAGATTAGCCTAGTGTCTACCCTAATGGATTCATTTAATCTGAATCACACCTTTAAAGGTCTTATTCCTAAATAACAGCTGCACTGGGAGCTATTAGGTGGTTAGGATTTTACTATATCAATTTTAGGTGTGCTGACCCTGCACTGGCTAGCGTATGCATGAGTCAAGTCTGAAGTGCCCAGGTGAGATTTCTTGGGGGACTTTCTATTGGCTGCTGGACTCAGAATCTGCCTACAAGGCAAATCACTGGATGAGTGGTCCTACCTTGGAGTGCTTCTCTTGAGACGGGGTTTCCTCAGTTTCTGATGCAGAGAACAGCATGTCCAGACGCACATGGAGGACAGGCCATCCACCTCATCCAGACCAGCAGAGGATATCAACTGCCTTGCCAGAGATGGAAAGCAGGACAGGTTGGACAATTCTTCTGGTCAAGCTTTGAGGCTTGTTCCTGGGTCTGTGGATGCACAAAGCTGGTCTTTGTCAACCAATAGACTTAAGAAAGATTTTTCTCAATCCTGGACCAATAAAATCAACAACTTCTCACAATTATCAAAACCTCTTGACTAAGACCCTTGGAACACGCTTCCCCATGCCGGAATCTCTAAGGCGTTATCAAATGACTACCCCCATCCCTGGGCGTTGATGCAATTAGACAGCAAGGAGCAGCCCCGTCCTCTGTGGACACAGGAGACAAAACAAACGGAAGCGTATGTCACATCTACCTTCCTTTGTACCTGAACCTCCCCACCTTGCTTAGGAGCTCACCTGGTCCTGCATCTCTCTCAACCATGTAAACAATATTAAATGCAAAAAATAAAAAGATAAAAGATAAAAATTTTAGGTGTGGGCATGCAATTCAATTCATAATATCCACAGATTTTGAAATGAATATTTTTTCTAAATTTACTTTATACAGGTTTTTGTTTATGAGTATTACAACTTTCTAATTGTGTTAAAATATTTTAATATTTGTTAATTTTTATTGACTAGCAATATTCATGAGAAATGCATGCTAAAATCTGTAGTCATGTAAATTTTGGTTTCATACATTTTGAGATGATGCTATTCAGTGCATGTAATTTCAGAATTTTTACATCATCATGGTGAATATTCCATTTTTATAAGGGATTATATATAGTTTGCCTTTAACCTTAGTACTATATTTTTCATTAATCCTTAAGACAGATGCATGGCTAACCTAAATTGCTTTTGCCAAGTTTCTGTGATTTATCTTTTTTATTTTCCTCAGTTTCAGCTATTTTGTTTCTTTATGCAGTATCTCTTCTGAACAATATACAAGATTTTTTTGACCAAAATCTTTTAACTAGTCTATGACTTGTTTATTGTGATTGCTAAGATTATACATTTGATCTTAACAAAAATTTAACTTTTACCATGATTACTTTTTAAAATAGTTGTTTCGCTTTCTCTTTTGTCTATATTCTATTTAGCTTACTAATCTTTCCTTTGATCTTTAACCTCTTTGGAAATGATCTATTTTATTTCTATTGTGTTAGTTATATTTGGCTTAAAAATTAGTATTCATTATTGCTTTTTCTTTGTTTAAAAATATCCAGCATCCTTACAAAGTTT
Source organism: Ochotona princeps (assembly GCF_030435755.1). Classification (NCBI taxonomy): domain Eukaryota; kingdom Metazoa; phylum Chordata; class Mammalia; order Lagomorpha; family Ochotonidae; genus Ochotona; species Ochotona princeps. Next base: position 32,481,900 of record NC_080842.1, on the reverse strand, counting down.
CAATTCTGATCACCTGCCTTCAATCTTATGTATTGCTACATTATAGCTCTACATAATCTGTATCACACACTAAATTAGTCATCATGATAATGGTTATTTTATAAATTTCTTGTTTGTAGACTAAGTATCTGTGACCTCGTGAAATTCGTATGTGAATCTCAACCCTGGGGTGACACTGTTTGGAGGTGGAGCCTCTTGTAGAGGACAGATCCCTCTGTGGGGTGGCCTATCCCTCATTTGTTTATGTCTGTTTCCTTCCATGTAGTCTCCTCATATTTATTATTTGGATGATCAATCATCTCTTTAAACGTATCTAATCAGCTGTAAGATCAATAATGGCTTTTTCACATTTACATATTTTTTCCTTTTTAAACGTTCTAGTGGTCCTTTTTGTAGAGTCTTGTAGCATCCCAGCAAAATGAAGGACTTAGAGCCCATGTGTTCAGTGTCATCAATCACCCCCTTCCCTCAGGCTGTTCTATTAGCAACATTCCTAGTTTATGGGAGAGACAAGTATTTCCAAGGGATTCCTGGTTTTAGCTCCTCTGCTCTAACTGTAAGGGAGTTTTAGATTGTCATCAAAGCCTTTAGAAGATGTTTATTTTATTTTATTTTACTCAGTGACTTTGAGGCACTGGTAAGATAAGAGTTTTAACTTCACCAACTAGGGCCAGGAACTGAAAACCAACTCTCTCTCTCTTTCTCTCTGAAAGAGGATCCTTTAAGACAGAAAGCATTATTAAAAATTACATCATCTGAGGAAACAACAAAGAGGAAGTGATTAGGTTAAAAATGGATGTGACGTGATGCATCTTCCTTTTTTTTTTTAAGATTTTATTTTTATTGGAAAAGCAGATTTATGGATAGCAAGAGAGATAGAAATATCTTCCATCCCCTGGTTCACTCCCCAACTAGCTGCAATGGCCTGAACTCAGTTGATCTGAAGTCAGGAGCTAGGAGATTCTTCTGGGTCTCCCACATGGGTGCAGGGCTCCAGGGTGTTGGGCCATTCTCTGCTGTTTTCCCAGGCTACAAGCAGAGAGCTGTATGGAAACTGGAGCAGCCAGAACAGGAATTGGTGCCCGTATGGGATCCTGGTGCTTACAGGGGAGGATTGGCCAATTGAACCAGCACATCTACCCCAAAAATCTTCTGTCACTCCTCAGATAGCTCCAAGGAGCATAGGAGTTCCAAGAAATTCTCTCTGCAAACCTCTTCAAACAGGAAAAAATTATCTTGAAGGTGTTTTGACATAAGTCTCATGCCATGAAATTTTTAATGGAATTTGAGTCTGGTGGCTTGGATGATAGTCCCAGGTTTGTTATTAATTAGAAATATGACTTTCTACAAACTATGCATGACATCTGAAACCATAGTTTAAATGATTTATAACCATTCTCTGAATGGGGTATGAATTGGCAGGAGGTTGTAGGTATTTTGTAAGGGTGCTGATATTTACTGTTTGTGATGAGATGACCTCTGAGAAGAAACATGAAAGAAGCGAGGAAGGAACCACATGGCCTTCTGGAGGAAGGGCATTCCAGGCTAGAAGGGCACCAGTGGCAAAGGCCCTGGAGATATTCAATAGGTGTGAAGTGGAATGAGCCAGAGGGCAAGTGGTGGTGGATGATGCTAGGATACCATATTAATTTTAGCTTAGGATGGTGAAAGAGTGGTATGACCTACCAAATAGGAGAATGGAGAGAAAAAGGAATGGAAACAGAATGATCACTACAGGGATGGCTGAAAGGAATTTAGAGTGTGGGAGAAAATGGTGGTTTAGGCCAGCGTAGAAGCAGGCAAGGCAATGAAAAAAGGTCAGACTCTGAATATATACTCAAGGTAAAGCCAACATAGTTGATTGGTGTTTTAGAGCGAATGCATTCCATGACCTTGGGCCTGAGTAACCAGAAAGAAAGTTTGGTGTTGGCTGAGACTTAGAAAACACCACATGAGGAAGAACTTTCATGGTAAATGCATGGGGTGGGGCAGTGACCAAAGATCTATTGTATTTTTCATTTTAAAATCTAAACAAATTTAGCTGGCTTTAATTTTTGGCATAGAAAGTGGTAAATTAATCTGATGTGAATTTTGCTATGTAAGGTAATGAGTATAAATTTATTCTTCAGAACTTCAAGAGCCAATAAATTGAAGTTGGCCGTGATCAAAGACATAGTCTCCACAGCCAATTTCTGTACACTACTGTGTCACAGATTTCATCTCCTTGAATAACAGGGCTGATTTTCTAGCATGGAACATCAGACAACATATGGTTAATGTAAATGGTGAACTGGCTGTCTGGATTCTAAATGTCTAGGCTTGAAATAAATTAATGAAAATTTTTGTTAAGAATCCAGGTAGCAACCTGTGGGTTTTTGGACTGTAGATTGAAAAGCCTGGCCATGGTACCATGTTAACTCAGGAATATGTAGAGGGCTTTGCTGTGTCAACTAAGGAGGAACACAAGCATGGAAGGTCACAGATTGTTCTGCAACTCCAGAGAGGAGCTCCACAAGCTGCCCTTTCCTGTCTCTGCATGAAACTCAGAGTGATTGAGTTTTTGTTTACTTTTGACTTGTTGGCTTGAGATGAACGTTCTTTAACATTTAAATTGTCCTTATTCAGTCAAAACAATCACAATCATAATGTTTTGTCCAAGTAGCTAATAGACAATAAACCTCCACAATTAGTGTTCCTGTGGGAAGTTACCATAGTGGCCTCCCTCACATGGTTGCTAGTAAGTGTTCCTATGTGCTTGGTCTGTGTGGAATAAATGCTGTTCATCAGCCAAACACCACAAAGACTAAGTTAGGAAGCAGGGTCCTAGGAATAACAGATTTCCATAAAGAGGTGATATTCTGACCAGCAGTCACTACAGAGCAATCTTGTTTCTAAACATAGAAGCAATTTTAAGGCCTCTTCCAGGGCAGGGAGACAATTATTTCCAAAACAAATAAGCCAGTGTCTGTGTGTATACCTCAGGCACTGAGTGAATTTCATCTCAGCCAGAACTACAGCAGAACAGCAGCACATCAGTTTGGCTGGCCCATCCCAGGCAAAGGACTTTTCCTGATCAACTTTGAGTTGTTCAAGTGGGTCCCCTTAATTGGTGGATTAGCTAACTAAAACAGAATGTTTTGCAATTTGCACCATTTGCTCAGCAACAAAAATGTGCTATGTTCACTAGAGACAGAAGACTGTAGTCAAGAATGTTAATAGCAGTTAAAACTCCAGGACGTAATTTCCAAGTTGTCTCACTTTGCAGATTATGTTCTGAAACTATCACTTCAAATTTATCTGGGTGTCAGGGCAAGAATGTGATGGATTAATGTCCTTCTCTCCAGTAAGTTAGAACTCTTAGATCTGGATAAATGGAGTTTTCATAAATAACTTCATTGAGTTTTCAGACTGTTGCTTAGTAGTGAGTCCTTAACAACATTCTTTGGAGCTCTTTTCCATCTACTTGCATAAAAGTGTGTGTGTGTGTGTGTGTGTGTGTGTGTGTGTGTTTTACCCCAAGATTCCATTCCAATCCCCATCTCATGATTTAACTCCAAGATCTTGCTCTTTATATCTATCTACTCATCCACAGAAACTTTGTGTTTGAGTTTTAAGAAAACGTAAGGTCATTCTGACCTCAAAATTCTTTTATTTCTGTGTCCCTTGCCCCTTCGTCTTAACATGCCTCTTTACTCTTGTTCCTAGGCTCCAAACCAACCACACGATTGTTTAAGATTCTTTGATACATCCTCAGTCACAAACTCACTTCCATTCTCACATTTAGCCACTGACTTCACTTTCCAGTTTAGTGGGACTGAGATCATTTCACGGAACTGTTCTCTACCGCACTCTTCCTGAACCCTTACTCAGTTGGTCTTTCTCTTGTCTCTCTGCAGACAAGCTTTCAGGGCTATGTGCCTACATCTTGCAAGTGTGTGATTGAAGGCTGGACTGTAGATGAAAAGCAAGATAAGGCCACCTGAGGCTTATGAGGCTAATCTGGGTTTGGGACACCAGAGAAAGGAGATATTCAGCAGTACTATAGAAGAGTAATACAAGGGAACATAGGAGTTCCAGTCTTGTCAGAGTGGAAATGCCTTACTATTTCTTCTGCAGCACCTCAGGCTGTTGATTCAAAGACAGCTGCACCCTGTAAGTAAAGACTATGACTCAAAGGAAAACTCATACCCAAACGTTCTCAAACGAACTTTAAACAAACTCCATGAAAAACCTCAATGGAAAAGGTTTGACTTCTGAGTCCTTCCCAGCTAGGAAACACCGAGAAACCCCTAGGTCTTCCTACAGTACTGGAAAAATTAGCATAAATTCAAAGTGAAAAGAACATAGAATGAACTGCTAAACCAACAGTTCAAATTCTTCAGTGGAAAACAACAAAATCTATATTCTTTCATATATCATTGACGTTGTTTCCTAAAGACTTGTTGTTTCAGTCCATTCATATTCTCACTTGTTTTTAGGGCTGAGTGATGACTTCCAAGCTACTTATATGAGGAACTAGAAACTTTCAATCCAACACCAGTAATTCACAAATATTACTAGTTATTTACCTTAATGTTATTTGCAAGGTGGAGGGACAGAGACAGCCAGGGATTTTCCTCTACTGCTTCACGTCCCAAATGCCTACAGCAACCTGATCAAAGCCAGGATCCTGAAACTCCAGCTGACCAGCAAATGCGGGAGGCAAGAATTCAAGTACTTGGAGCCAACATCGGCTGCCTTCCAGGGTTCACATGAGCAAGAAGCTAAGCTGGAAGTGGAGTAGCCAGGATTTCATCCAGGCACTCAAATATGAAAGTGGATATCATAGTGACTTAAGCTACTGCAAATACCTATCCTCAAAGCAGCAATATTAAAGTGCCAAAAGAATTCTTTATAAGGGAAAACTCCTCAAATACAAATTTGAAGTAAAAGAAATTCAAAGTAATAGCTGAGATAATTTGTTACTAGTAGACCTGAACCACAAATTCTTGTAGTGTGCTTCATAAAGATGTGTAAATGTTACATGGAATCCAACATTTTTAAAAGAAGAAAGAGAAAGGATCAAGAATATTCTTGTGAGTAGCTAGCATTGTGGTGCAGCAGGATAATTCACTACCTGCAATGCCAGCATCCCATATGAGCACAAGTTCGAGTCCCTGCTGTTCTGCCGCCAATGCCGCTCCCTGCTAATGTGCCTGGGAAAGCAGCAGAAGATGTCTAAAACACGTGGGCACCTCTTGCTTATAGTGAAGACCTGGAGTGTAGCTCCTGGCTCTTGGCTTCATTCTGGCCCTACCCTGGCTTTTGTGACCGTTTGAAGGGTGAATCAGAGAGTTGAAAATTCTTCCTCTTTCTTCCCTCTCCCTTCCTACTTCATCTCTCTCCTTAAGAATGCCTTTCAAGGGCCCGGCGGCGTGGCCTAGTGGCTAAAGTCCTCTCCTTGGATCCCATATGGGCGCCGGTTCTAATCCCGGCAGCTCCACTTCTCATCCAGCTCCCTGCTTGTGGCCAGGGAAAGCAGTTGAGGACGGCCCAATGCACTGAGACCCTGCACCCGCATGGGAGACCCGGAAGAGGTTTCAGGTTCCTGGCATCGGATCGGCGCGCATCGGCCCGTTGCGGCTCACTTGGGGAGTGAAACATCGGATGGAAGATCTTCCTCTCTGTCTCTCCTCCTCTGTGTATATCTGGCTGTAATAAAATGAATAAATTAAAAAAAAAAAGAATGCCTTTCAAATAATTAAATAAACTTTTTAAAATGGAAGGATATTGCTATAACTAGAGCTAAATGATCGTGAATGTCAAATTTTCAAGAAGGGAATGAAGAGCATAAGAATTGGTAAATAGAAACTAAATAGTATGTAAGTGGACAAGTTTGAGATGGTTTCCTTAAAATCACTTAAAAAGGCACTGATAGTTTAAAATAAAATTGGTAAGAATATGTGGTACAAATTATAGTATATGTAGAAATGAAATATGTCAGGCAGTCACAATGAATGGAGAAGAAATTAATTTAACTATGTTCTTTTGGCTAATAAACTCAGGAAGTGTATAGTAGGAAGTAGGGAAAGTCAGATAATAAGCAAAAGTGAAGTAAAGAACATGCACAACCAGAAGTAAAGTTTAAAATTTGAAGATTAAAATAATTAAAATTATAACTAATTAAAAATTAGTTATGAGTGCATGTTGTCAAACTTAGAGATTAAAAAAATAATGAAGACATGTTGAAAAGGATATTACAGATCAATAAAGTTAATATCAACTAAAATTTTCAGAATATTTCAAATTTAATTCAGCAAAATGGAGTTTATTCAGGGAATGTAAGGTTGGTTCAACATTTCAAAATCAATGACATTCAGTACATAGAATAAAGAAGAAAAACTATATGAATAACTTAAAAATTCAGAAAATTTACTTGACAAAAAATATAACATCAATTCATAACAACCATTCTAAGAAAGCTAAGGAAAGAAGATATTTTTCATAATCCAGTAAAAAAAAAAGCACCCATGGAAATCTGTAGCTAACATCAATCTTAATAGTTGATGACTGCTTATTTTCTATTTAATATTAGGAATAAGCTTACCAATGAAACTTCTATTGAACACTGTGTCAGAGAACCAAGAGTTGTGAAAAAGCTGTGCTTACTGAGAGATGGGATAGATGAGGATGACTATGATATCTTGAAAGGATGAAGAATGGTAGGAGGATGAAGAAGCAGTTTTAGCAATGTCTTAAAAGCAAAAATAAGTCAATTGGTGGCAATAAAGTGGAATCACAAGTGTTGGTATAAATGCAATTATTTTATTCTTTTAACTTAAATATATTTTTTAGAATTGGTTTTCTATGTTGCATCACAAATCATCACATGTTTAACAGCTCTAAAACCACACATATTTATGCACTCACAGCTTGTGTGGGTCAGGAGTCTTCTAACTACAGTAATCAAGGTGTAGGCCATGACTAGTGTCTTTCAAGAAGGTTCAACTGGAGAATCCAAATAGAAGTTTATTCTGAGTACTCTAGGATTCATAGCAGCTTGATTCTTCAAAGCCGCCAATGGGTGAAAAGGACACTAGAGAGCATCTATTAGCAAGTTAGTGTCACACTGTAATATAAGTCATGAGCATGACACATTTTCTTGTTCATACACAAACCACAGGTATCATGTATCCTCAAGGAGAGGGAATCATACAGAGGCATTAGGAGGGCCACCTTGAATATTGCCCATCACCTGTCTCCTTTTCCGTGTAGCATTAGAGATTACAACTACATGGTGTTTCAAAAAGTTAATGGAAAGATAAAACCAAAAGGTAACTATTTTGTTTTAAGATTTTTGACCTCCATACATTTAAGGGGTCTTCAAAAGCTTCCTGGAAAATATGTATTGTGAAAAACTATGTATTTATTTAAATTTATTTGGCATAAAGCTAATCTTTAATTCTGTTTTCTATGAAGTTTTCTAAATTATTATTTTATTATAATCTTTATGTAGTTGATTTGGATACAAAGGGTCAAGGGCTACATAAAAGTGGGTAAGACTATTGTTTCCACATTTTCTCTCTCTTTTTTTTCTGTATCTGGGATAAGGGGAGATGATATAGGGAGAAGCCACACCTAGCCTCCCACCTATCCCAGGCTCCCCGGCGTGGGGCATGCTCCGAGGGCACTGCTCAAGTAGTTTTGATAGTTCAACAGTTTTGAATTGCTGACCATCTCGTGATTCTGAGCAGTATGAAATCTCTCCAGGATCCACTGGCTGACACAGTCCACCTTAGAATCTCCATTTGCCCAAATTTTCACTGCCAACACATGGCTGGGGTAGATGATCGATTTGTTCTGTCCTCCATCCTCTGTTGTGGTACTGGGTGTCCTCTGCAGGTTCCGATGGACTCTCATGTTCTCCATGTGCCCTCTCAGAGGCTCAGATGGAGCAGCAGACAGCATATCTGCGAACTTTTTGAAGTCCTTTCATGCTGATTAGTCCATGTATTTAATCACTGCTGATATATATGCTATTCAGTTTGATGTAAATCCTCTTCATTCAACTCTTAATGCCTTGTGAGGTATAGCATGATCTTTACAATATATTGTAGGCATGCTATTTCAGATCACAAGCTCAGATATATAAAATATCCACTTTATTTTTTTATAACAAAGCTTTTTTCTCAACTTATTTTACTTTAAGGGAGACATTAAATTGTGGTAAACTCAAACTAAACTTGATAGTTTCTTCCTTCTTTGGCCCCGTCCAATAAATCCGGTCTTGAGTATACAGTGCTCTCTAAGACAGCATGTGCAGAACAATGTCAAGTTTTCTCCTTTTAAAAACTTGTTTACTAACACAACAGGAAAAAATCACATATTTCATATATACACTTGCAAGAGCATAATGATACTTCCCAATCCACCCTCGTCCCTAGCTGCCACACTCCCACTTCTTATTTTTTTCTTCGTTTCTGCAGTGACACACTGTCAATTTACTTTACAATCACAAACTTAACCCTCTCTTAAATAAAGAATTCAGCAAATAGTAAATAGAAAAACCACTGTTCTTCAGGAAAATAGACAAGGGATATAAACAACAATCAAATCACAGAATGTCGATTTCACTCATACATAACCTTTTTTTTGTATGCTCTCTATATTAGTTACCACAAATCAGCGAATGGCATTTGTATTTATTTTCCCTAAGGAAATCATGATACCATTTAAAATAGCTGCTTTCTTGCTACGTAAGGTATGGATTTGGGAGTTCCTACAATTTGAGTCTTATACCTTCTTTGGCTTCCATAAAATTAGGCATAAGTCTCCACTACTTTGAAATACTTGTCAGAGTCATGCACGAATATCTCACTATTTTATTTCTAATTTAACTTTTCATCATCTTCACCCAGGAAATTTATATTTTCTAAGATATGGGGGAAATATCCAGCTTGATAAGCAATCTTCAGAATCTCCATGGTTTCAATAAGGTCTTAAAACACAGTCAACTCATCATTAAGCATCATCAAGAATATTTCCATGATGTAAAAATATCATATAATATTACCTATATTTCCAGACATGTTGGTATGTTGTACCGTCTATGTCAAGCAACTTTTGAAGTTTAGAAGTCAAGAATCAACTTTCTTATTTATAATTTTTTAGACTCTCAAGCTATTAAGCTCTAGTCTTTTGGTTGAAGAATTGTGGAGTCTGCTAAACCAGAAATTACTATGGTCTAATATATTCTAGTAACCACATTAAATATTTCCCATATTACTTTTCAAAGGATTTATATATTTTTTACTTATTTGAAAGGAAAAAAAAGAGGAGAGAGAGAGAGAGAGAGAACCTAACCAACAGTTGGACACTGGGCTGCTCAAAGCATCTGGGACTGGGCTGGTCCAAAGCCAGGAGTCCAGAACTCCAGCCTAGTCTCCATGTGAGAAGCAGGGACCCAAGTTCTTGGCCATGAGCTGTTAAGTCACATTAGCAGGAAGAGGGACTGTAAGCTGTCGAACTAGGACTCAAACCAGCACTCTTACATGAACTGTGGAAGTTGATGTAAGTTTATTATCTACATTGGAAAGAAAATGGTCAACTTCAGGGAAAACCAAAAAATAGAATCTCCGGCCTTCCAATAAATAAATAAGCAAAAGGAAAAATACAGCAAGTACTGTTTTTAGTGACTCACAGGCTTGCTTTTATCCTGACTTCAGAAATAGTCATTATGCAATTTAAAATTAGCTTTTCAAATACATTCTCAAGTAAATATATATTTAAGTTAAAAAAAATTAAAAAACTTCACAAACCAAAGGTAAGTTCAATCTTAATTTCCTCTACTCATTGATGTAGATTCCAGTTGAAAAATCCAGTTATAGGAAGACTGCTTAGCTCTATCAGTATAGACACTGCTCTAATGCTATCAGCATTGATGAAAACATTCTGATGTAATAGTCATCATGATTCTAATCAAATTATATACTTCTGTAAAATTCCATGTGGCCATAAATTTGTCTACGTCTGCTAAAATGCAATAATAAATCCCCAGAACTATATTTTGCCATGTTCTTTTTTCATGATTTTGATCTGTATGTGTTTTAGTGAAATGTTTGGAATTTAAGTGAGAAAGAGACTTGGAACAGAGTTTACCTTTAGTTTCTGTATTCTGATTACTATGCTTGGTATGACCTCAGTTTCCTTTATTTCCAGCTCTGCTTTCTGGTTTAGAAAACTGTCATCTGTTTTTAGCACTGGCCTTTTATCCCCTCTGTTAACTTAATTATTAGAGTATCTGTAATTCTATCATTGAGTGAAACCTGTCATGAGTTAGAGAGCCTCTTGTCTGCTTTGACCTTTGGTACTTGATGTAGCTGAAATATTTTTATAATGTTTTTTATGGGCTATTTACTCATCTATTCAATCTTTGCTCTTTTTATGACCTCAATGTCAATTCCATTAATGAGTATTAATCTAATAATTTCCCACTCTCATTTGTACTAGATTTCTTCCTGCCTAAATGTTTATGTTTGTTTTTCTAAAAATATTTCATTTTCCTTTGGAATAAAGGAATGCATACAAGTAGTAAACTAATCACACACATGAAGAACATGGTTTTTGATTCAGCTTACCTATTTATTACAGAAAGAACAAAAGTACTAGAAAAAGCAATGGTATGGATGGGGATTAAAATAGGAAATGGTGTTAGTTTTTAATTTTTTTGTTGTGAGTCCAGAGGTTGTTTTTGATCATTCTTTCTTATCTTTGTCCAAGTAGATTTCATTTTATATAAATGTACAGGAATGCAAATCTAAAAAATGTGACTCTACCTTGTAGGGTAAGAGTTGATTGCTGGGATGCCCTGGGGATAGTCACCCAAACAGGTAAAGCCCCACGGTGAGAGCACAGAAAAGTATCAAAGAAAACAAGAGTGACACATGCCACCAAGGAGCTGCAGTGGGCTCAAGGCTGTTGCAGAAGACACTTATGTCCGATTTCTCAGGAATCCTTTTGTGATATCTACACTTGGAAGCAAAGTAGAAAAGAAAAATTCACTGAAAAATAAAATGCCTTCAGTGAAATATAGATTGACTCAAACTTTTTCAAAACCAATATTTTTTACGATTTAAAGGACTTTAAATTTCCTCTGTACCGGATTAATGCAAAATACATTTCTGTCATTTCTCTTGGGAGCTTTTCAAAGGTCCTGTGTCTACTCTTGATGTTGCATCATTTTCTTCCTTCATCTTTTTGCTACATATCAGATGTGAGAAGAAACACGTAGAAGCTAAAAAATTTTAAAAATGAGGTGTAGGTGTCCTTGGAAATTGTAAATTCATCCTTCAGTAACAATTTTTATTGAGCATATATTGTGTAATCAGACATTGTGTTGGGTATTTGCCAGAGCTTGCAACACTGTGAGAACCCATAGAGGCGCAGCTGCTGTCAGAAAAAAGAGAAGAAAAAGTAAGAGGATGTTGCTTTATCCCCTTAAAATCTCAGTTTCTCCTGAAACAGAGTGCCTGATAGATAAGGGATGATAAGTAATTATGAAAAGGTACACTGCCATGTACGTTATTAGTGAACATGACTCAGAGAGTCTTTCTTACTGCCTTTTTGGAAGATCTAACAGTGCTCTCTATTGCCCTAAAGTCCTCGGAATTGTTCTTTCAGTTTTTGGAAAGTTTGCAATGCTTATGACCATGAGTGAGCTACTTGGAAGAATCATGAGTAAGCGTTTCAGATGATCAAAAAGTACCTCAATTGTCAAATACTTGAAAATTGATGCTGTAATAAGAGGAGCTCCAGAAAGACGGTGAAATCTACGTGCTTTGAGATTAATATGATTTACCTTTCTATTTTCACCAGTATTTACAATCACCAAATATAAAAACATAAGGAGTCTAAACTTCTCTTTGCATGTATTTACTTGTAAATCACTATATATGTTACAGATGGAGGACTTGTTTGCAACGATAAGTATATGTTTTTTAATGATACCAGTTTTGCCAAAGAACTGCATTCTTCAGATCTCTTGTTTTGTTTTGCTGTCATCCCATGATCCCTCATCAAACATAATGAAGTATGAATATGATTGCTGTTTTCCCGGCAAATTCGCTATCTGCTGTGACACAACTCCCCAGTACCAGCTGCATCTAAGATGTACCTAGTGCTTTTCACAGCCTCCCTTCTCTTCCCTGTAGGCAGTCTCTAGTGAGTGGAAAGAAGCCTGAGTGACTTTCAGATGTCCCTGAGTCTCCCTTACATCACTGTTAAAACTGCATTCCTTGTTTTTTTCATGTGTTCGTCTGTAGACTCCTGGAAGACAGAAGTGTTCAGACCTCTATCTTGTGGTTGGGCTAGCTTTCAGCCACTTCCATTATGTGTAAAACAATAAAAACCAGAAAGGTTTCTGTAGAATAGCTCTATGTTAGCCATCATATCTACTCCTCACAGCATCGCTAGCATGAGGGTGAGACTAGTGACACTGATGTCCTGAGAGGTGACTTAATGTGCTCAGGATGGTATCACTAACACTGGTTAGATGCAAGAAAGCCTGCCTGCACTCCTAACAGTTCTACTGTACGACTGTTAGCTGTCATGTAATATTAAGAGTCCCACCTTTTACCAGATATTTGTGAGATATTTTTTGCAAAAAGCCACACACAGAGCCAAGAACCTGATAAGCTTTTGGTAATGGTTATTCATATTTTATAATTTTTCATTGATCATTGTTTTCGTTTATTTACTTTAATGCAGTTATAAATGTGGAAAACAGTACACAGAAATATTGCATTGTTATTCTGCACAGCCCTGCAATATTTCTATGACTGAAAACTAGGTTCTGTGTAAATCTGCTTCCTTCTGAATGGATTACAAGTGGAACTGACTTTTCCAATTATCTACTCAATTGACCTGGTACAAAGAAGGTTAAAGTTCCCACCTAATATATGATCATTAAAGCTTTTCATGTGGCTTTTCAGACAAGGCAGTCTGGGAAAACCCTGAGACAACATTGTTTTTGGTGCCAGACTGATAAAGCATTTAGCATCTGTCAGTTACAGGGGAAGGAGACAGGTTGATGTATTAATCAGTTGTAATACCTCTCCTTGAATCAAATGGGAGAAATTAGCCTTGTCTTAAGAAACAGTTAAAGGAAAATGTCAGCCAATAAAAGGTGAATGTGAGCTTAAATAATGTAAAGGATCCACTGGATAATATCAGAGCTTTGAGATACATGTTAGGATTTCAGAAACATGCCTTGAACAACATGCCTTGCACAAATACATTGTTAATTCATGGGTAGGAATTCCACCAAGGGTGACTTTCAGGATCTGGTGCCAAGTAAGGTAAGTTTTTGAAGAAATATATAACTTACTTAGAAAATCAACTTCTGCGCTGCCACACTCCTGTTTGACTTTGAAAACTTTTTTTTTCTTTTGGCAATTTCCGAAATGTTGCAAAAACAAACAGTGAGTAAATCCAATAATTGTCCTCCAAGATTTTGGTCTTAGTTGAAATCAATCATGTAGGCCATTTATCTGTTCTTTCTTCTTCCCTCCCCCCACATCAGACTGGTGTGGACTGGTTCCTTGACTGGCAGTCATCCACATGTGTTTCAGTTTGGCGATCCTTACCCATAATTGATGAAGGATTGTTTTTCTTTTCTTTAAGAACAGATAAACAACATACTTTAAGAACCGTACTGTAAACCATACTTTATGGAACCACAACAATTTATGTGAAAAGAAGTCCAAATTCCTTTCAAATTTTCAGAACATTGATTTCTATGCATCAGTTTCAGAGAGAGAGAGAGGGAGAGAGAGAGAGGGAAAGAATCAGTATTTCACAGTGCTGATAGCACTTTATTGTAGTATTATAAAACACTGATCTATTTTTATCGGATTTAGAGAACTAGCCACTTATTCTAAACTTATGAGAATAAACCTTTCAGGAAACTTACATTCTGGTAACTTTTGCTGTGGTATAAAACAAACTAGATTTGGTTTCCTAATTTATTTCCTTTTATGGAAATAAAAAAGAAATTGGATTTTGTGTGTGTGTGTGTGTGTGTGTGTGTGTGTCTGGCTTTTGCTACAGTTTCTAATTTTAGTATGATCAGTGGTAGAAATTTAATTCCAACAATCTTCAGTAGCGACTGTTAATCTCTCATGTCTCTGTGTCTACCCTGTTTTCTCTCCTGATCTTCCTCTCCTTGTCAAAGAAGCAACTAAATCTAGGAATGGGTATGAAAACCTTTAACATTATCTGGCTACAACATGTCAGATAATAGGGTAGGGTAACCCCAAATTTTCTCCCTTTGATAAATGCTCTGTTTTAATATAATAAAATTACTGATTTAATTATACTTAAGTTAAACTCATGAGGAAAATGCAAATAGTGGTGTTTTCTTTGTGTTTTAAAGTACCATCATCAGTTACAACAGTGGAGATATGTTTATAATTAGACACAATAATCAATTATATCACAGGATATGTAAATATTTCCCTTCAATCTAAAGGGAGAAAATCCTTTTTTAACCTCCACAGTGAGATTTAGCAATGAGAAGCAGGTACCTTGGAGGCTTGTCTTCAGCTTTCGTTTCATTGGGCAGACTCCAGCTTCTTGCATGCCATACTGCTGTGAAATATTTTGTGAAAAACAGTCATAGGACACGTACATTTTCTTGTCAACTTTGTGTGCGTTGGTTAGTGTTGCACAGCACAAATTCTCCAAGGAGCTCCGTATGTGCTAAGCTGGCTGTGAGTCATGAGTCCTAACTCTTGATGTTATCTGGGCTTGTCTTATCCTCAAGCTGTGGAGAGCAGAGATTGTGAGCACACCACTCCCCCAGACCCCCACCCAGATTCACAAGGCCTGCTTTCTGGGCTCTGCTGATGCCCCAGATAAGGGCTGATGGTAAAAGCTTGTGGCTAGCCTGCGCTTTCTGGGAAAAACACAGTCATGTATTGCATCCAACAGCCACTTCTGGAAGTCAAGACGTGCAGCACCAGTTTGTTCATTGATTGTTGATAGTGTGGTTCAGCTGTGGCCTACACACTGGATCTTGTTCTGTTCTGGTTCCAATGCGAATATTTTAATTCCAGTATTTCAATTCTCAAATACTTATAAAGAATTCTGAGTTAACGTAAACGACTTGGGACTTTTATATTTTTACTACCAGGATGATTCACATTTCTAATTGCTTCAGCCCTGAGAATTGATGCTCAGTCTTAGAAATATGAACTGTTGCTTTGTAAACTATGCTGAGATCAATCTTTGGCTTTACTGTACATATTCCCAATGCTTTACTTTGTGAATTGGAGGAGACATCGGAGCTTAGGACAGACTCATGCACAGGTTTTATTAGATGTCAGACAAAATGATTTTTTATTGAGGAAAGGTCAAACACGTTGTGTTTTCTGTTGTGTCACACTATACAATATGAGGGCCATGTTGTAAAAATTCAGGGCTCCCACAAGAAAGCCAAGGCTGAGAATGGTGATTTAAGACTACATTATCCTGTTTCTAATTCCTTCTCTTTCTTCCTGCGGAAGTGTGATTGCAGAAGTTCGGAGAAGGGAATGGAGCACGGGCTTCTATATCTGTCTTGAAGAGAATCATAAAGTCTGTTTTATGGGTCTCTTTCTACCTTCATTTTGCTTTTTCCAAATTAAAGGAGACAATATGACAATCTTACCAAGCTCTGATCTTACATCTTAATTTGCAAACTCAGCAACAAAATTAGTACCTGCTTTAAATGGCTCAGAAAAATCGATGTTGAAAATAATGATTGGCCTGTAGAAATTCAGTGTAATGTCCTCTGTACTGACGCCAGATTTTTTTTTAATCACAAAAATTCATTGTTAAAACTGATGTACTCAATGTCAATTCTTTTTTTTTTTTAAATAGCTTTATATATAAGCTATTACCAATGGGAGGAACTACACAAAAGGAATTCTATGACCTGTCTTTAGAACACTTTTGTAAATCAAAATTTAACTGAAACAATTTGAGGTAGCAACTTCAAAGATGTTATTCTTCCTGATAAAATTGTGATTTTACAGCCTTAAGAGTGGAGAAAGTTGGAGTTCATTATTTCTACCTTGGGCTTAACAGGGTGTTTTCAGGATGTGCAGTTTTATACCTTCTATGACTGAAAGAACTGAAGGTATTTCTGCCTGTTAGCATGTCATGGAAAAGTCCCAAGTGAATCTGTCTGAAGCATTTTTGACAACTATTTGTTTACAATCAGGTCAAACATTTGCTTCACTTATTATGTGAATTTCCCAGCACCTGCTCCAGCTTTGTCTGAGAGCTGACTAAACCTTTCCCAGTAGTGTCCCTTCATTACGGCTCTGCAGGACCACCCACTTCTTTTTTTTTTTTTTTAGATTTATTTTATTTTCATTACAAAGTCAGATATACTGAGAGGAGGAGAGATAGAGAGGAAATGGAGCTGCCGGGATTAGAACCAGCAGCCATATGGGATCAAGGCGAGGACCTTAGCCACTAGGCCACGCTGCCGAGCCCAGGACCACCCACTTCTAAGGGTGAGAGGCCGATTTGGCCTCCATGTCAGGCCTATTTCAGAACTCAGGAATACAAGCATTTCATCTCAACCCACTCAAAATTCACAGTCTCTAGTGGGAACTGTTGTTCTAATGTTGGTTCTATTAAAAGTTTACCAACTTATGGCTTATCTCACTGAGAAACCCTTCCGTGAAAAAAATGGCCTGAGTTTTAACTCTAATGATTCATGGGTAATGAGAAGCCATGATCATTTGGAGAGAAAAGTGATATCCTTTGATATGAACATCTGTGTACAGTGGTTACAGAATCTACAATCTATGCTTTAGTAATGTTTTGCTATATCACTAATGAAAACCATAAAATACATTAACCTGCAAAAGGGAGCCAAATTTATTGACATGACTTTACAAATCAGTTATTGACTAACAAACGAAACTTCAAATGAAGGAAAGGTGGTAATTGGGCCCTCATCTTATGTAACATACTTGTTGGCATCTAGTATGGGTTTGCTATCTTTTAGGGGTACTAAATCATTGTACAAGAACATTGCCAAAAAACTCTTCATTTCCTTTTAGTGACTTCTTACTGCCCTCCGTGAAAGTTTAATAGAAAAGGAAGGACATGATGTGGTTTTAATGACAGGAAACCCGTGGCCTTCCAAATGAATAAATTCCATCACTGACTGCCACAAAGTGTGCTAATTATTTCCTTTGATAAATTAAAAGCTGTAAAAGTCCAAAGTATACAAGCATGCACTTTACAGTTATAATCAACCTGTCTGCATCACTGAACATTCATATTATCTTCATTATTTAATAAGCATTAGGTTTCTTATTCCAGACAATTATGTAGAAAATATGTAAACTTTTACTGAGTTGATAATGACTAAGTAAGCAACCAACCTTATGTTTCTGACTTCTAGGATACTAGAAATCAAATATTATTCCGTTCTGCTAACACTGAAAATTTGAGGATGAAGATAATTAGTACCTTGATGAGATGAAACAAATTCGAGAGCCATTCATGATCAAAAAGTATAGAGAAGGTAGTATATTACACTTCATTGTTATTATTTTTGTTTTAAATGTTACCTAAACAATTTTTGGGGAAATACAACAATTCAGTTGTTCAACAAAATTTATTATGTGCCCTAAATGCCCTATAGGAATTAATTGATTAGTTCCACAAATATTTATCTAACACATTCCATGTGTTCTGCAGATAGAGTAGCTAAAATAGACTTTATCCTTGTTTTCCTAGAGCTTGCCGTGTGGTGGGGAAACAGTCAGCCTATCAGTTTTACAGTTAACCAAGATATGTGACTGCAAGGCTTACAGTTTATAAGAGCTTTCTGACCATAGTCCTGTCCTATTCACAGTGGTTAGATTTCCCTGGTAAAAAGATGCTTGGCCGGGCATATAACCAAAGAGCTGAAGAGCACATGAGGGCATTCCAGGCAGAGATCTGGCCACACAAAAGGTTTTGTGGTGGAACTGAGGTTTGTGTGACCTCAGGGCAGAAAGTGAGGCAAGTCACAGCTGATCTCGACTGCTTAACACCTTTGCACATCTGACGGTGGATACAGACTTCATGGAAGCACATGGACTATTGAGTGAAGTGTGAGCTGCATTTCAGTCTTTCACCTTTCTAGCTGTGTGGCCATAGAAAGATGGGGGGTTGCACAGACATTCCACCCTACGCAAAAGTGGAAGGAGCCAGAGTGTGCTGATGCAAGACCTTGCCTCTTTATATAACACAAAGAATGGATTCCTTGGAGTTTATTCTTATTAAGCAATCCAGTGTTATAGTTTCAGTTTTGTACAATTTCTGACGTTTTTCAAGTATGAGGTCTAAGTAGCCCCTTGACAAAAGTGAATCAAATGCTTTATTGTAATCATCCTTTTTTTAGATTGATTTATTTTTACTTGAATGTCAGACTTGCAGAGAGAGAGAGAGAGAGAGAGGTCACACACACACACACACACACACACACACACAGAAAGAGAGAGAGAGAGAGAGAGAGAGAGAGAGAGAGAGAGAGAATATTTCATCTGTAGGTTCACTCCCCAAATGGCTATAATGGCCAAAGCTGGGCCAGGTGGAAACTGAGAGCCATGAGCCTCTCCTGGGTCTCCCATGTAGGTGTAGAGGCCCAAGCCCCTAAGCCATCCTCTACTGCTTTCCCAGGCCATAAGTAGGAAGCTGGATCAGAAGTGGAGCTGTGACTAGAACTGGCTCCCATATAGGATGTGGCACCACATGCCTCTGTGCCAACCCTTGCACAATCATGTCTGTGGAATGATGGGAGGACTGTTTGATGACTCCATTTAGAAGCTCAGAAGTATACTTTAGATATATCACTGACATGTCTAGTTTTAGAGAGCTACAACTTCATGCATGCAAACCAGTTAAGAAATTCGATTGTACTAGTGTAAGTGAGGGAGGATAACCTCAGGTAAGACACTTTCAGCACTGATGGAGAGGAGAAAAACTCAAGCAGAATTTAGGACATAACAAGAAACCAAGCTCCACGCTTAACTGAATAGTTGGAGTAAGGTGAGATGGAGAAATCAAGGCTGACTCCTGTTCTTCCAAAGTGAATAACAGAACAGAACATGGGAAATTGCAGATAAAGTTACCAAGAGTATCCAAGCATTCACATATTGAATTGGGGAAAAAAAAAACAGTGTATAAGAAAACATTCTAGTAAATGGAAATCTCATGGTCCTCATGAAATGGTATTTAGTAAACACATAATCATCTAGGACACAGAAAAGAATTTCAAGCGGGATGATAGTCCTCTCACAATGGTTGGTAGACAGGCTGCTTCACAGCATGGCCCAAGACAAACTCCTCTGATGGTAGATGTAATGCATTTTTTTCTTCTTGTGTCTCCACATTCTTTCCTGTAATCTCAGATACTTTTAATCTCACACAGCCTCCGCATCCCTACTGTCACTCATTAATTCTAAATAAACCTGATCTTATAAACTTCTACTCACAGATCCTATTTTGCAAACTATGAATCATTTTGCGACTTCTCTTGGGATCCTTTCCAGGGAGTTCATAGCTCCTTTTCAGGCCTCAGAGCAGACACATTTCTTCACATCTGTGCCTTGCATGCAGTAGGTGTTTGATAATTCTTTTAAAAATGATAAAGCCCTGAGCATGGGAAGACGGCCCTACTAGCTCCCCCATGCTACAATACTATTTATTTCACTTTATATCAACACGCTTTAACATGAATGTGGCATTGATGACTCATACATGATCCTCTATAATTCTGTCTTTTGTTTATGTTGCATTTGCCTGTAACCAGGTCCTTATCATCATTTTTGTGTGATTTACTTTTCCCTTCTTACTTGTTCTGATTAAATTTTTATTCTCATTATTTCTGTTTATTTTTCAAGGCCATTTTAGAGTATAGTTATCTTCTCCACGTTTCTAAGCTTCCTACTCAGCCCGTTGCCACCAGTAAGTTAATGAGCTCCTCCCAAACTCGTCTGTGTTGTTAAAGATGTTATGAAATGTTTCTGACCAGAGTCATTCCTTTGAAAATGCATTCATGTTTTCTTAGATGATTGCATTGTTGCTGAAGGACTGTCAAAGTGTGTGTCCTTATCTAGGGGCAAGGCAGCTTGAATTATTTCATAAAATAATATCATGTGCCTGTGTATAATTGTGCTTTATAAAACTTTTCCTTAATTTTCTGATTAAACCATACTCTGATACAGGAAGAGAAGGGATTATTATTATTATTATTATTATTACTATTACTATTTCATAGTTATAAACCTGAAAGTCAAGTTAGGTGACTTGAGCAGGGGCATTACTTAGCAATTATCAGCTGTCTTACATAGATATTTTCTCAATACAAAGCTGAGGTGCTTGTCACTCTACCATACTGAACTGATCGGTATAGATGTAAATAGGCAAACTAATACTAAACTAACTCTTTATTAAAAATTTATGACAACTACATTCAAAAGTTGACGTCATTACTCTGACTTTTTAATCCATTCTTGATCTTCAAGACCTAATTTAATTCAACATGTGTAGGTTGTTTATTCTGTACGTTACTCTTCTTTACACTGACTGGAGCACAAAATGAATGTGATATCATCTTTGAAAAAAGAATGTTCATAATAAATATGTCCCCCTACTAGGGACGTACTTGATCTATTCTAGGCCAATGACCACAAGGGCAGTAGAGTGGTGCAACTCTAAAAAGCAACTATTTAGGTGATTTTTGAATATTTCTTTTCATTGATTTAATAAAAACATCTGAACACTTGAGGGCAGATTCTGTGTAATCTGTATTTAAATCTTCAGTCAGATCTGGAAATGGCTGGAAATGGTGAGAAATAGTGCAGGCTTTTTAAATATAATTGACCCCAGACAACTCAGCAGCTGGGGACACTGTCCCATTGTATAGACAAAAGCCCAAGAAAGACATTGAACTCCCAGAAAACTTAACTCTAAAATGCCTTTTGTTGACTGGGAATTTTGCCTATAATATTGGCAACCTGTTAATATGTATTTGATACATCAAATCTGTATGTATTATAAATAGTGGAAAATAAGTGAGAGCAGCGAGCAATCCTTTGTTACTCTAACACGCAGTTTCTTGGGGAGAGGACTGGTCTTGCAGAGATGAAGAGCAGCTTATGAGATGGCAGGGCAAAGTAGAAGGAGGAAGACTGGAATGTGCTTTTAGAGTTTGAGTTATGGCCCATTAGTCAGTTGTGAAATTAATCTAGAGAGTTATGATCGTCGATTAAAAAGCTAGAATAGAATAAAATAAGCTCACGGAGTGTTACATTTGATTTTCCAAACTGCTCTGTGGACAGCAGACACATGCACGTGTTCTGTGTCTATAATGTACCCAGCATGGTCATTAGGTGCAGGTTTGAATCTCTCTGGATAAATACAGCTTTCTATTTAGAAATGAATTTCCAAGAGCAGAACAGAACTTGAGCCCCCTGCAAGCATACTGCTTGCAAAGTGAGAAAACGAGCTGCAGGAGCTAAGAGAAGCACATTGACTCCTGTCTTTAGAATTTGCATATTATATGATTAAATTTTCTTTGTGGATTTATAAAGGGAGAGCAGAATCTAGTTTTTCTAAGAAAATTCATTCACATAGGAGCAAGAGTAGTTTAGAATGTATATTCTCCTCCAAAGACATGACATATGTTGTCTAAATTTGGATGAAGTTACTAGAATTTTTTATTTTCATGTAGATTGGTACTAAAGCAGACTTATAATTCAAAAATTCAACCCTGAGTTAGTATTCTTTTTTAAAGATTTATTTATTTTTATTGCAAAGGCAGATATACAGAGAGGAGGAGAGACAGAGAGGAAGATCTTCCGTCCGATGATTCACTCCCCAAGTGAGCGCAACAGCCAGTGCTGTGCCGATCCGAATCCAGGAGCCAGGAACTTCCTCCCGGTCTCCCATTCGAGTGCAGGGTCCCAAATCTTTGGGCTGTCCTCGACTGCCTTCCCAGGCTACAAGCAGGGAGCTGGATGGGAAGTGGAGCTGCTGGTACTAGAACTGGCGTCCATATGGGGTCCTGGAGCATTCAAGAACAGTACTTTTACCACTAGGCCATTGCACCGGGCCCCTGAATTAGTATTCTAAGATCTTGGAAAATTTAGTGCTTTTATTGACACATGATTCTTTATGAGTAAAATGATACTGTAATAATTTCTTCGCTTCACTCTTCTTACAGATACTGGTCATATCATCATTCTATTGTTCTAAGACTCAGAGAATGAAAATTTTAAAATATATTTATAAATAAAAATGATGAATGCATTTCCATGTCAGTATTACTAATTTGCAGCATGGACCCAGGTAACTCTCCAATGAACTGAGCCTATATTTATAACCTAACAGGGCCACCAGGGTACTGGAGTGGAGGAAAGGGAGGAGTGAAGAATGTGAAAACCGAGGTCATAATATTTCCAGTTTCATAAACTTTGTATAGCTCCAGGATTCCTGCAAGTCTCATCTTTCAGGAAACCATGCGCTGCATGGCAGCATGCCCTGTTTCAGCTGGCTACCATTTTCCAAGTATCCTTAGCTAGACCCACTAGCATTTGCTCCTGAGGGTCTGCTTTGCTAGGACTCCCTGCTTCCCTGAGAACTCCTCCCTGAGTTTCTGTTGCCCTCACCTCAACTCCCAACTTACGTTATCAAAAAGCCTTTACAACTTGGTCTCTAAGGAGGCCTACTTCCAACCACTTTTCCTGAGGCCCCTATTCGAGTGAAACTGTGCTGCCAGCAAATCTCATCTTCCTTTCTTCCAGTTTTACAAAGTTTCTGAAAAGCTCCTGGAATACCTCCCTGGTTGGAAGCGTAGTTGGACCATAAATCCTCTCGGATCCGGGGGAGGATATGTGTTCATTCATGTGCTGTAAAGCACCTCCTGAACCTGTGTTCTCTCTCCTTTCACTCACACTCTCCGCACATTTCTTTGCTCATCTTCTTTTTCCCACCAGGCATTTTTAAATCCTTTGAGGTTCAGACAGGATGTCTTCCACTTTCAGAATATTCTGCATCTTTTTCTAGGACACACTTTAATACATATTTTTGATTGGTGGCAGGGATAAAGAAAGTCTTTCCTGGACCTATTCTTGCTGGAAAGAGAATTGCCATAATAGTGTGTCTCTAACTTTTCTGAAACTTTGCCCTTTACTCTGTTGAGTTTGAAATGGTTTTCTTAAAATAAAAGTGATTTATTTTGCCCCTAGTTGTTGTCATCTCCAACCATATCCGTTCTCCCTTCTATGTCACAGGCTCCAGTCAATCCTGTGAGTCCCATCTTCCATATATTTCTCAATTCCATCTTTCATCTCAGCTCCCATCTCCTATTCACCCCCTAGGCCATTGCTTGTATTTGGGTGCTCTTAAATTCCAACTGGAACTTTCCATACAGTCTTTCTGGATGCGAGGGTGTCTTCTACACTATTATGGATGTGGATTCTCCATATTTCTGCATTGAAAGCTTCACTTCCTGGTTAAAGTATGAAGTTATCCAGGGAGGCAGCAGTACAGTAGTTCAGAGTCTAACACATACGGAACAGTGTCTCACTCTTGGCTATGACACTCATACTTTGGTGGGAAGGGAAAGGGAAGACAAAGGATGGGTACTAAGAAACTTGCAATAAAACTGGAAATATCAATGACAAGAGAGGATGAATATTCTGCTTTAGCCTGAGGTCTTTCAGCTTGACAATGAATTCCTTGGTGAGACAACAGAAAATTTGCAGCGAAGAGTAAGCAAGTAACTGTAATTGTCACTCTTCCTTCAATAAATAATAATCAACTTTACAAAATAAAAATTAAAAAATCAACTGTTATATGACGGCCGAGAAAACTATCATGTATAGTTGTGTCTAACATTTTTAAACCATCATGGTGTTATCTTGCAAGTACAGTTTTAATTCCTAGTTTACTTTTGTTTTGACTTATAACATGTTATTTAAGGTAGCTTTACTTATCGTTTTTCATTTAGCCACACTTTCTCAGTTATAAACTCCTAACTGTTTTCTTCTTATCCTCATATTTCACTTAAAGAGGGACTTGAGGATGTTAAATAATGTTTATTTCATTCACTAAAATTTATATAACCATTATGGTGTCAGATGCTGTGTTTGCTTTTCTAAGACATGAAATAATCTATCTTTCAAACTAAATTGACATTTTCAAATTTTATTTTGTAATTCACAAGTTTTGTGTCAAGTTTTGAAAGTGCTTAAATCAGGAAACTCAGTGGGCATGGGGAATTCTGAAGTTTGCCAGCTTCTGATCATTTTTGCTGCTCAGAATAATTGATACAGAGATGAAAAATGTAATACACTTTTTCTTGGGCATGGATCAAATGCATCCCATTAAAATGGCCAAATTTAATGCCAACTAGGTAGTTAGCAGAGTTGAATTCAAAGTCACTCATGAGCTGTTTATCTCTCTTAACTATCATATTCCCATTCCCTCTCGATGGGGAGAAAAGAGCATCAGGTTTTCTCAAATATTCCTATAAGTAAGGGTATTATTCTTGCTTGCATCTAACAAACTTGACTCTAAGTTTCTGCTTAGTAAAAGAAAGTTGTAGAAGACAAATGATGTCATAAAAGTAGGTTAATAAAAAGCCATTTATAAAGAGAAAACTACTAGTATGGTTGTTATTAATAAATTATGAGCCATCTCCTTCTTTTGCCTAGTATAAGTCTTAGCAATCCACAAGTATTTTAATTTTGTAGTTATCTGCGAAGATTTTACTTTTGGCTAACTGAATGGGAGGAGTGGCTGACATAACATTTTCTAATTACTTGGTAACAGAACTGAAATCATAAGCCATAAAGAGCTGCAAATGTAACAGCTTATGAATATTCTCTGTGCAGGATCTCTAGAGGGTAAAGAGGATTCTCCGGGATAAAACTTTTCTGTACTTACCTAACAGTTCCTGCTACCATGAATGCTAGGCTTACTAATATTATGTTAAGGTATGTAGGTATGTTTCCTTTTTTGGTCTTATGGGGACAAAGGAGTAGAATAGAGATAAAACATTCTCCCTGTGTCTCTCAGAGTTAACTAAAAGAGAGCCTCAAGTCTTTGTCTACTGCCTGCTTAGGGATTTGAATATTTTTACAGTGAAATGTCTTTTCAAAAGCTTGTCATGCTTGTACAAAAAATTAACTCTAACTTGCAAATTGGCAAATTGTACCTCACAAATTCTCATTATGAGAATAGGTACTTTATGGATGTGGGGGTGGGGAAGAGCTAGGCATTCATGAGTTTATAAGGGAACTAATTCCCTTTTAAGAATGCTCTGTTCACAGAGAATTTCTCTGCAAAACAACAAAATCAGGCTACGTATTAGAGCTCAAGATTTAAATAAACTTACTACAAGATGATGTGAATACAGTAAAATTTTAGCAGTGTTTGTCTGTTATGGGCCATCTTAGTCTGTTTGGAGAAAATATTTTTACAGTGACTTTACTGACTTCTACTTCTTTGCAAAAAGGCTGTACCTAGAGACATTTTAAAAGACCAGAGGAAATATAAACAAATGATAAATTCAGGGCAAGACCTTTGCTCTGGACACCTTGTTTTGTTGTGGCTGTTTTTCATTTCTTTTTACTACATTTTTAAGAGAAAAGTATTTGGCTGTTAGTTAGTGGGTTATACTCCCCCTCTTTTTCAAGGAGAACCAGGGCAAAGGAATTATGATGTGTGCCATATTGTAAAAGGAAACATTTGCTTAGAAACCCGTGGCTGACATTTTTATGCAGGATCTTGGGCTTTCAAGGCAATGAAAAGTTAGACAATGTTTTCCTTTTAGAGTGTGAGGAGGATCTCAAATTAAAATGGATTATACTTACTGGTTTCTGATGAAAAATGTCATGTTTCTGTTCCTTTTCCCGCTGGTTGCTGGGGGCTGGCTGGCCACAAGTTTCATATGCTGCACATCACTGTAGACCTATAGTTCCCCCTGAATGTGCTGTGGGATTTAGGCATGTAGAACACTTGGGTTTTTCCTTTGTTTAGGCTTTTGCAAATTGCTTCTCAGGGTGTTTTCATAAAATATGAAGCAGTGAGTTCTGTTGATTTACTTTCATTAGCTCATCATTAGCTCAAACTGACATATATAGTGTTTAAACATTTTAAATTTCTTATTTTCTTTTCTACTCAATAAGAATCATCCAAAATTTTATGAAAAGACCTTGGTAAATTATCCTCATGTGTTCCACTGTCAACTTTTGCTCCGGCTGGCAAAGGGTCCTGTATACACACACTACTGCCCTTGCTTTGCCCACTCTAGAGTGTGAACAATCTTAGCACTTAACAGTACAGTGCTTCAGATAGGTTGCTTCTCTGTTTTCTGGAGCATCAGAAAAGTATCTGGTGACATCAAGATCAATCATCTCGGATTGACATCTGGATGACATGTGGACATGATATCCTTCCACTACTTCCACAGAACACTTAAAATTTCCTGTCAACTCATAAAATTAAGACAACAGAGATTTTTGTCATTATCAATAATTGTTATTGCCATATTTTCTTATTCACAGACATGTTAAAAACCTAGAGTAATAACAACTTCCTCATGAAATGTTAACTCTATATAAAGTAGGGACTATTTTCTGTTTAGTTTTCTGATGTGTTTTCAAAACATAATATTCATTAATCTATTCATTCGAAACAATTTAAGATGCCAGTGTGTACCTAACCTACTAAAAAAGGGCATTGTGTTTAATAAAACATGAAAGATCCTTACTTTCAGAATTATGTAGTTTAGGGGGCATGAAGACACTAAACATGTTACCAAAAAAGTAATACCAAATATAAAAGAAATAGAAAGAAACCATCTATAAAAAACTCTAGAGAGGTCCAGTAACTTAGTTTAAAGGGGTGGTAATTGGGAAGTCTTCTTTATGTCAACTACGTTTCGATGAGAACTGAAAGATTAGTAGAAATTGATCATAGGGAAGAAGCCTGAATACAGTGAGCAGAACAGCCAGATGAGATTGGAGAGATAAGTGGGTAAATCATGCAAGGATTGATAAGAATTTGACATTTATGCAGGGTACTAAGAACTTTGATTGAAGATATTTCAAAAAAGAATCGTTCTCTCTCTCTCTCTCTCTACCTATCTAGATGAAGTTATAGAAAGAAATCGTCTATCTTCTTGTTCACTCATCCAAATGATTGCAATTGCTGAGACTGATCCAGGTTGAATTCAAGAGCCTGAAACTCTATCTGGTGTCCTGCATGGTTGACAAAAACAAGCTACTTGGGCCATCTCCACTGCCTTCTAAGACACAGACACAGGAAGCTAGATGAGAAGTGGAGCCACTGGGACCCAAACTGGCCTTCTGATAAGGGATCCAGTGTTACTAACAGGGACTTAGCCTGCTGTACAATGCTAGTCTCAAACCGAAGGGTTTTGAGCAAAGGGTGATTCATGCTATATTTTATGATCATCTGGATGTTGAATAGAGAATGGATAGGAAGGGAATAAGAATAGAAAGGGAAGGAAGCAAATTAAAGCACAATTCCAGTAATTCAGGCAAGAATTCTGTGAATTATTTTCAGAGATCATGGTAGTGAAAATTTAAACGATGAGAGCATAAGGTTGTGATACATTTTGGAGGGTTGATTCACAGACCTTGCTGATAGTTTAGCTGTAGGAGTTTAGGATGATAGAGATGTTGATGATTACTACCATGCTTTTAGGTAATTACGTGGATTTTGTGTCATTAGCAGAAAAAAAAGATTAAAAAGGTGATAAATTGAGGTAGATGATCAAGAGATCTGTTTCACACATGTTAAAGTCAGGATGTTGTAAGACTTGTAATTGATGTTGTCAAATACAGAACTATAGGAGACATACGGATTCAATCTGAAAATTTAGACATCCCCAGCGTGTAGATGGGTTCTAAAATCAGAGAGATAGGTAAGATAGACTAACGCAATTCTTCCCAAATTGCAGGACCATATGAGTTACTGGGAAAGTATCTTTTTAGATTTTGTTTTTTGGTAATTTGAAAGGTTACAGAAAGAGAGGGAGAGAGAGAGGGGGGAAAAAGAGAAAAAACAAAAAGAGAGAGGGGAAGGAGGGAAGGGGGAAGGGAGGGAGCAGCGCCGATCTGAAGCCAGGAGCCAGGAACCTCCTCCAGGTCTCCCACACGGGTGCAGGGTCCCAAGGCCTTGGGCCATCCTCAACTGGTTTCCTAGGCCACAAGCAGGAAGGTGGATGGGAAGTGGAGTTGCTGGGATTAGAACCGGCGCCTATATGGGATCCTGGCTCGTTTAAGGCGAGGACTTTAGCCGCTAGGCCACGCTGCTGGGCCCTGTAGTTTACTTTATTTACAATATGACTCTTAGGAAAATCTAAGAGTCTGATTTAAGATTGTTGCTCCCAGCCAATCTCAGGCCACAAGAAGGCAGGAGAAAATGGGAATTATATTTTAATGTCACAGTGTTAGAAGGCAAGTTCAAGTAAGATTCGATTTATCAAGATCAAAAGCAAATTCTATAGTTAGTTGGAGTTTATAAAATTTATTAAAGATTATAGTAGATTTAAAGTTTAGAGGAAAAAATTTAATAGTCCAAACATACCCACTGTACTTCTAACTTCCACATATGTGTCTGGAAATAGCCTGAGTTTATTCTATAAGGTCTGATGGTTCTATTTTCTGCCTTCACTGTCTAGTGCTTGTTGAGTGCAGGTGGGTTTGGCTGTTCTGTGTTATGTCCATGTGACATGCATCCTCTTTATTTTTTGACTCTATTCTCTATTTAGACTTTGGTTTCTTTTTTGGTTCTATTCTCTATTGGGATTTTGACTTGTACGAGTTTGGAAAGTCAGGAAGTCAGTCATACTCAAATGAAGGCAGAGATTTTTTTTTTAAAGATTTATTTATTTTTATTACAAAGATAGATATACAGAGAGGAGAGACAGAGAGGAAGATCTTCCATCCGATGATTCACTTCCCAAGTGAGCGCAATGACTGGTGCTGTGCTGATTCGAAGCCGGGAACCTGGAACCTCTTCTGGGTCTTCCAAGCGGGTGCAGGGTCCCAAGGCTTTGGGGCTGTCCTCGACTGCTTTCCCAGGCCACAAGCAGGGAGCTGGATGGGAAGTGGAGCAGCCGGGATTAGAACCGGCGCCCATATGGGATCCCGTGCTTTCAAGGCGAGGACTTTAGCCGCTAGGCCACGCTGCTGGGCCCGAAGGCAGAGATTTTTAAAATGGTATTATTTGTACAGTAATTTCAGTGGCAGCAAGTCTACCATTAACAAGGATATGTAGATTAATTTTATTAAGCAAGTATGAATTCCTTATCCGTCATACCACAAACAGACTTGTAGGGGGATGGCAAAAGTTAGCAGGTTTATAGTGCACACCATGTCTCTGGAGTGTTTCGTTAAGTGCCTGCTTCATAATTCTGTGGAGGGAGATTGTGGAGCTATGATAGGATTAGTAGCAGAGCTGGGCTTCTGGGCACTGCGAAGCTCAGTTACTTTTCCAAAGAAGGGTGATGCTTTACATGTTAGCAATAAGGTAATGAACCTGTCTGCTTCCTTTTGCGCACTTCTAATTGCCATTAAGGCAATCATTTAAAAATACATTGACATTTGGATCCAGTAACTGATTGAGTAATTGAGTAATTAAAACTTTTGAGTAATTGTTGGTATAGATATAGACTCCCTGATTTAGAGAAATATTAATTATGTTTACATTGACAAATATGAGCATAGTAAACACATCATAACATGCTTTGGGGGGAAATCTGGTTATCAAAAACCATTTGGATTTCATGGAAGCAGTTGTCACTCTGACCATCAGCACTGGTAACTAAGATGTATCATAATGACTTGGGTCACCTCTGCATTTTCTTCCTGTGATTCACCTTGATGAGAACTTGGAATCTTTAGCTACTGACCTTATTTAGCTTCCTTGTATAAGTTCCTTGTGTACATTTATTTTAGTATTTTATATTTGAACATTTATGACAGTTTTTTAGATACATGTACACGTCTTCCTCATCATCCATGAGAGTTCAGGGGCTCAAACATTTGGTTAACCTTCTTGCTCTTCTAGGCAAATTAGCAGGGAGCTGGATCAGAAGTAGAGTAGTTGGGACTCCAACCAGTGGCCATATGGGATGCTGGTACTTCAGATAGCAGGGTTAACCACGACACCATGGCTATTATCAAGTAACTTAATAAGTTTCATGTTCTGATCCAGCAATTCTTTTTAAGAGATTATTTCAAAGGTAGAGCCAGAGAGAGGGAAAGAGACCAATCGATCTTTCATTTTCTTGATCTTGTACTAGCCAGGACTGAATTCAGCTAACAACAGGAGCATGGGACTCTATCAGGGCCTCTCTCAGGGTAGCTGGGAGCCAACCACTTGGGCATCATCTGCTGCTTTCCCAGTAGCATAAACAAGGAGCTGCATGGGAACTCATAAACCTAAGACTTGAACTGACACTTATATGTGATGCCAGTGTTGCACATGGCAGCTTAACTCATGCTGGCATGATGCTGGCCTCAGTGATTCTAGTTCTTAATCAATAGTTAGATTAAATATAGCTAAAGCAAAAATGAAGTTATTTTGTTGTCATTTTTTAACAGTGAAAAGTTTGAAAAAAATGCTATATGCAAAATATGGAGAAATATTTTAGTGAGTATAAAGCATTCACATGACAGTAAAAATAATTTTATAACAGTACCTAATACAATAGCTTAACTTACTTAGAAATTCAGGCATAAAAATGCATGCTGTGCCACACACACATATTTTTGTTTAAGAATATATAACAAAATTTTTTAGAAATTTATATACGAAAAATGAATAGAAGCATAAATTTAACTATTCTTTAGAAGATTTTGCATTTCCAAGTTTAATACAATAATCATTTAATGAAATGCTCAGATGAACTTGTTCCTAAAAATTAAATAAAATTCAAATAAATTAAGTGGTGCTAGCAACAAGCCTATTTGGACTTTAATTAGTAAAGTAATTAACTCCAGTAGGCTGTCATTTCATTTATAAGAATAAAATATAGTTTCTAAATAACATTTTCATGACATTTTATTTGGCTTTAGGTGAACCCTGAGATTGTCAGACATTAAATTCTTCAATTAGTTAAAATGAACTAATTATTTCAAGTGCTTTCTTTTCTTGGAAGTGGAATTAAGCTTTTTCTTAATCCTATTGTTATATTTTCTTAGTTGCCCAAATAGTCTTTGCTCAGAGAGATAATATCTTGACAATCCACACTGGTTGTTTCTCTCTTCATAGTCACTTTAAAAGTAAACCCTTCAGAAGAACATTTCTTTAGCTTACTTTTTCATTATTTCCAGAGGCAAAAACTGGCAGGGCAATTTATAATTCAATTTTTGCTAAATCCGTGACACCCAATATATATGTCAGACATTTCAACGGCAGGGTACTTTGGGGATAGGTGATAAATTGCACTGATTACAAGCACAAGCTGTTCTTATAAAACATCATATCAAAAAGAAGGTAAGTATTATTTGGAAAATGTGATGTATCTTTAGATTGTCCAGAAACATCAGGGATAATCACTTCATGTGAATGTACTCCCATTAGTGTTATACAGAAGAATATTAAGGTTCACTGTGTTTTTGATAGCACTCATCTGGAGCAAGGGAATAAAAGGCCCTATCAGTTCACAAGCCTATCATGGGCTTGGTAGTCTTTCAGCAGCCGCATAGCTCTTAGTGCTGTAATAACTCATGCCTGCCAGTGAGGCCTCTCTCTGAAACTCGAAACATGGCCCTAATCATTTTAAGTCTATGTTGGTATATGTAAGTAGTATAAATATTATTTTATAATATAATCTCCTCTGATCTTTTTAAACATCTTTCAGTGTTCCAGGTATTTCCCCATGTGATATGTGTGGCTAAAGCAAAGCCACAAGCCCCACCCCCAGGTTATCTCCAAAAACTGCTGAAAAAGTGGACAATTGAAACATGAAAATCTGCTCTGGTGGCAGACGTACATCTGTGTGTGCGTGTTTCAGACACATGCTGTAGTTCAGTTTGACATTCCATTAATGAGTGAAGTAATTAAGCAAAGCACACTGGTAGGTTACTCACATCTAAGAATAGGGTTTGGAGTATGGAGCCTTTCACCTCCAGGTCAATGGTTTCTGTTGAATCGGGCTGTTAATGACTGAGAGTCATTGTTTCCATCTGAGAGTTGTTGGATCTCAGTGCAAAGTTAAGTTGGTGGTCCGCTCTCAGTTTCTGATGGGCAACTGCATGCATCATGAAATCCATTGCTGCTTTTTGCTATTCTGCTGGTAGACTCACGAGAAATAAATACAGTTTGAGGACAATGACGAAACAACTTTGTCTCAGTGTGTGTCAAAGAGGAAATGTGCTGTGAAACAGAAAAAGCTACTTTGATACAGTGAAGTGAAAAATAGAAGATTTGTGAATTCACTTCTATGGCTCATAGGTTTTTCATTTGCTTAATTCCTTTCACGTATGTTATTTATTGTATCTGATATTGGCCATGTTGATGAGAATATTTTCAAGCTTCAAGCACTAAAGCTCAAAATGTCAGAACTTTGCCTTACGTCACACAGGTAGTAAGTTTTCATATAGGAGTCAGAACAATGCGATAAACTCCTTGAAAAAGGGGTTTGAGGCTTCCAAATACCAGGACAATTTAGATAGAAATAAAAGTAAATAAGGTTCTGTGAAGGATGTTAGCCCAAGAAATGTTCATAATAGAATTTATTATTGTTCTTCAAAAGGCTGTGGGAAATGTACATTATATAAGAGCTATGCACATATTTCAAAATATTTTAACATCAAAACAATGTTATATTAACTTATTATATCATGCCTGAACAGGCTCTAGTTTGGGGTACTAAGAAGGAAAAGACATTAGTTTGAAATGAGCACCTATCAGACCACCAGGACTTCTGCTAAAATGTATGCAAGTATAAACATCAAATTTGTGGTAACTAGACCAGGTGGGAAGAATGATTAAATAAGTTACATCATACAAAATTTCATGTGGACAATGCCCCAAAAGTAATCATCAGTTTACAAATGTATGACTTGTTTTAAGACAGGATGAGGCAATGTTGAAGATGAAGACTGCAGTGATAGATCACCTGCATTAACTTGCCAGGAAAAAGTTATTCTTTTTCATGCTCTCATTTGGAGCACTCATGATTCATGGCAGAAATTGCATGCAATACAGTTGATTTAGCTTGCACAACTCTGACTGGAAAGTTACAGCAGAGCACATTTTTGCTTTGTGAGTGCCAAAATTAATGCATCAGATCAGTTACAGACAGGAGTGGAACTTACAGTGGAAATTTTAAGCAAGCGAGATCAAGATCCTGAAACATTTCTTCACAGAACTGAACAGAAGACAAAACACGGCTTTACCAGAATGATCCTGAAGACAAAGTACAATCAGAGCAATGGTTACCAACATGTGGAAGAGGGCTGGTTAAAGCAAAAATTCAGAATGGAGTTAGCTGATGAGATGAACAAAAGTAAATTACAAAAGGATTTATTTATGACTGTATCAGATGGAGAAAGAGGAGGAAAAGTTCAACTCTGTAAAGGGAGATAAGAGAAGCTGAGTAAATTGAGTCCAGGAAACAACTAAGAACAAATGAAATTAAGTGGAAGCTCCCAATGTCATCAAAGGCTTGTTGAACAGAAGTAATGTGTGTATGTGGTTGAGGCATATGTAGTTTACTTCTTAGTAGCTTGTCACAACTAACAAAATGGGGTAGACATTGTCGTACAGGGTTAATTGACCACTTGGAATGTCAACAGAGGACAATGTTTGATTTGAAAGTGGCATAAGAAGTAATATTTGGGAAACATGAAGTTAAGTGTATTTCAGGAGTTCGAAGGATGCGTAGGCATGACATAGAAATGGAAAATGGAATCCTAAGGAAATCTCATTTGTGTGGGTTAAACACACATATATTTTTCATTTATCAATCCTTTTAAATTTTCTTATAATAAACTATTACATAGTAACAAATTGTTATCCATTTAATTAAATTATTTGGAAGGCAGAGTTGGAGAGAGGGAGAGAGAACATCCATCCATTGGGTGATTTTCCCAGTTGGAGCTTGGCCAGGTTGAACCCGGAAGCCTGAAACTCTGCTTGTCTTCTGCTTGAGTGCCAGGGGACTGAGTACAGGGCGATCTTTGCCATGTGTGTTAGTAGGGAATTTGATAATAAGAGAAGCATCCTGGCATTGCAGGCAGCTACTTAACCCATTGTGCCATAATGCCAGCTCCAATGATCTTATTTTAAAAAAACGATATTTTCTAAAATAAGCTATATTTAATGTTATATTTAATTAAAATGCATTCTCACATCTGCCTATTCATTTAGTGTTCCCTTATCTTGTTTTAGCTAATATATATTAGCTACAGATAGACATGCAGTTGGCTAAAGGAGGAAGTATCAGTATACTCAAACTTCCCATTGGTAGTTCTTAAAGATTAGCTGCAATGTTAATAAATCTGAACACATGTTAGCAAATTTTTGTATTCTAAAATGTATTTTTCTGTGTTGGACTTTGGGACTAAGTTTTGTAGATCTTGTTACTGACACATTGAATTATGTTGTATCAAGACAGAAAGCAAGAACAAAAGCAGAATCATATTTGTGGCACAGTGGTTTTTGCTGTTTCTTGCAATGCTGGCGTCTCATCTTGGAGTGTCAGTGCAAATCTGACTACTCTGATTCTGATCCAGATTCCTGCTAATGCACCTGGGAAAGCAGGAGAAGACGGCCTAAATGCTTGAATCCCTGATACTCCTTTAATAACTAGGATTGAGTTTCTGGCTGCTAGCTTTGACTTGGTCCAGACCTTGCTGGTGTAGTCATCTGGGGTGCAGACCGGCTAATGGAAGATTTCTCATTCTATGTCTCTCTCCCTCTCTGTCTGTTTCTCTGCCTTTCCAACAGACAAATAGATAAGAGATCTTAATAAAACAAAAACCTTAAGCTTGCTAATATGCTGCTGATTTCATCATTAGAAATGTATTTATGTCTTAGGGAGCTCTTGCACTTGTAATGGTTGACATATGTCCCACAGTTTTATTGTCCACTTGAAAATTTTAATTTTGTAATTGATTAAAAACTCTTTGCAGTTGCTTTCTTTGGAGTATTCCAGTTTGCTCATTTTCAAAGAAAATCTATCATATACAAAATATGAATAATCACAGCCTTCCTGTCAGCCATTTCGTTCAAGTAAAAGATGTTTCATAAAAAAAGCTCTCAGTATACTCTGGTTTCTCTTCAGATCGTAAAACTCTTTAGCCTTTTGCTAAAAAAAAGCTCTCAGTATAAACAACCACATGAAGTTTTCCTCAACACAACTATTCTCCACTATGCAGAAGTGTTTTATGTGCATTTCCTGTTGTTTCATACAATATGGTACCAAAGATGTTCACAAAAGTGTTTAAGAAAAAGAATCCTTATTTTCTTATCAAAGTTATTTGTCAATAAGACTAGCTCAAAAAAA
The DNA here is from genome assembly GCF_030435755.1 of Ochotona princeps. Classification (NCBI taxonomy): domain Eukaryota; kingdom Metazoa; phylum Chordata; class Mammalia; order Lagomorpha; family Ochotonidae; genus Ochotona; species Ochotona princeps. The sequence goes on along the minus strand of NC_080842.1, from coordinate 32,446,316 downwards.
ATTTTAAGTGCAAATGCTTGGAGGCAAAGAACATAAAGGTGATTAGAACAGGTGGGGCAGGTGGAACATGGGTAACATGCTTGAACATATGCTACACATTTAGTAGTCTTACTTAGTTGATTAGGGTACAAAGGGGTCAAGGGCTACAGGAAAGTGGGTAATACCATTGTTTCCATACTAATATAATCATTTTCCTCCTGTATCTGGGGTCAGGGGAGAAACAAAGGGAAAAGCCCCACCCAGCCTCCCACCCATCCCGAGTCCCCAATGTGAGGCATGCTTTGAGGGTCCTGCTCAAGCAGTTTGATAGCTCAACAGTTCTGAATTGCTGCCAATCTCGCCATTCCAACTGCAATGAAACCTATTCAGAATCCACTGGCTGACATATTCTCTTCATGGTTGGGGTTCTGAGATCAGCAGTTCAGTTGGAGGGATCTCCAAAGAAACTCATCTGAGATGATCCCAAACCTGATTCTTCTGTGAGTTTGCCAGCACAGGGTCCAGCACCGTCTGTCACCCCAATCAGCTTATGCACATGCTGGTCGTTGCAATTGCTGGGTCAGTTCTGTTTACAGCCCTGTCTTCCATGCGAACCAATGGGTGTTGCAGTCCTCCAGATCGATCCTACCCACTTCATACTTGGCCCTCAAGCAAACCAGTGGGAGCTGCAGCCTAGTTGGGGCAACTCCCCATAATTCCCACCAGACCTACCCTCTACCCTGGTTCCCATGCATGCCAGTATGTACCGCAGACTTGTTGAGTCTGTCCCACATCCCATTTAGCTCTCGTACATGTCAATGGACATTGAAGCTTAGTTCAACCCAACCAACCTACTATCCAGCCCACACACCTACTGGCAGGTGCCTTTCTGTCTAGCCCCCCTGCCCCAATCCTGGTTTTCATGCTCTCCAGTGGGAGTGGTAACCCACGAGGGAGGTGCCCACTATCTCCCTACCAGGCCACTCCCACTCCCAGGTTATGCATTCTCCAGGTGGTTCTGGCATTTAACTTGATAGAATTAGCTCCCAGTGACAGCCTCTGCCAACTGATGCTGCAGCAAAGCCCAAACAACCCTCACCCACTCCAGTTTTTGCTGGCACCAGTAGGAACAGTCAGCCCAATCTGGCCCTTCCCTAATCTAGCTCACATGAGACCCACAGGTGTTGTAGCCCTGCCTGGTTGGTCTGCCCCCATCCCAATTCACGCTCTCCAGTGGGAGTGGTTGTCCATCAGGGGAGCCCACCTTCCCCTGCCGGCTTTGCCTCCTCCCCCTCGGTTCTCATGTGTGCTGTTTGGGCGCTGCAGCCACATCTGGTATGGGTCACTTCACCTTGGCATTCCTTAATGTGCACTGGTATGTGTTGAGACCGAAGGACACCCACATTTCTAACCACCATTAGTTTCACCCCATCAGTGCCAATGTCAAGATAATGAAGAAGCCACATGCTGCTTTAGTAGTATTGGGAGAGTACTTTGACTTTGTGGACATAGGAAAAATAGTGGTTAATAAATATTTCTAGGATCATTGTAATTCTATTTGGAAGAAAGATGATTACCTTACCAAAAGGTACACAAATGAATTATAAATAATGGAAACATTGCATATTTATGATTTTATTATCTAAAGCTATTAGAAAATATGATGTGTCTAATTGAGGAATGAGGAAGAGTTCTGTACATGAATCCAAAAGCAGACACCCTAAAAGGAAACATGAACATAAAAGAAGAAATCATTTTAAAAAAATAGCCTAGGTGTTCAGTGTAACAGTTGAGGTGTTGCTTGGAAGGCTACCAACCCAACATTCAATATATATGTACAGTGAAACTTCAATACTATGTTAAATAGCAGTGGTGAAATTGGACATCCTTGTGTAGTTTCAGACATTAGTGAAAAAGTTTCCAGTATTTTCCCATTCAGTATGATGTCGGCAGTAGAATTTTTTGTGAAGATTTATTTTTATTGGACAGTCAGATATACAGAGAGGAGAAGAGACAGAGAGGAAGATCTTCCGTCCGCTGATTCACTTCCCAAGTGGCCGAAGTGATTGGAGCTGAGCCAATTTGAAGCCAGGAGCCCAGAGCCTCTTCCAGGTCTCCCATACGAGTAAAGAGTCCCGAAACTTTGGCCCGTCCTTTACTGCTTTCCCAGGCCACAAGCAGAGAACTGGATGGGAAGCCAGGCTGCCAGGGTTAGAATCAGCACCCTTATGGGATCCTGGTGCATGTGAGGTGAGGACTTTAGCTGTTGGGCTATTGCACCGGATGTAGCAGTAGGATTTTTGTGCATTGCTTTGACTGTGTACTAGAATGTCCCTTTCATGCCTATCTTTCTTAGGGTTTTTAGCATGAACTGGTGTTTGATTTTATCAAATGTTTTCTCTGCATCTATTGAGATGACCATATGTTTTATTCAAAGTGGCTCTGATGAATGTGGTGTTGCCAGATGTCACCGACAACTTCAGATGCCCCCACAAACCTCCACCCACATTTGTGAACACACAAGGATTTCCTAGAAATAAGTATTTTGGATGTGGGAAAAAAAAAGTCACATCAGTAGCCTTCCTGGCCCTGGGGACATTGAAACCATGAGTGAGAAGCTAGACAGACAAAAACATAGATATGACCCAGTAGTGTCCAGGGTTGAGAAAGACAGCTGGGCAGCACTGTCTGCACAGACCAAGATGGGACCAAAGCCCAGGAGACGGAGGGGCCAGTACGAGCACACAGATATCATACCAGAGAAAGAACAAATAAGAAACTGGGTAAAGAACAGGAACAATAAAATCAACCACAAATCTGGGAGCAATACAACATAAAGTCTGCCTGAGAAGACAATAGGGTAACAGAGGAGCCACTAGCAACACAAATGAGGAAATCAGTGTTTCTCTCAAAAATTGCCAAAAAACCATCTCAATGTTAGAGTTACAACATGAAGACATTGACAATCTCCTGGACAAGGAATTTAAAAACTCATGATAAAATTCTTCAGAGACAGTGAGAAACAAAGGAAGGATTGAATAACTCTATCATAGATTGAAGCTGTAAACCAGAATCAAACTGAAATATGTGAGCTGAAGAATACAACAGAGCAAACTGAAGAAAACAATGAAAAGCCTCACCAACAGGATGAATGAGGCAGATGAAAAACCTTCAGAACTTGGAGACCCCTCATTTGAGAATACACAAACATTCAGAAATGTGTAAGAGGAACTGAATAAAGCTAAGAAAACTATCCGAGAATTGAAAGACACCATCAAAAGATCAAATACAAAGGTGATAGGAGTTCCTGAAGGCATAGAAAGAGAAGCAGAATTACAATGTGTGCTCAATGAGATGATATAAAAGAACTTTGTAAACATCAGGAACATAAGGGGCAGTAAAAGGCAGCAAGGGCAGAGAATTCCAAACAGATGCATCAGAAGGAATCCTCACCTCAATGCATCATTACCAATTTTCTTTTGTTTGAGCACAAAGACAATACACTGAAACAGACACAAAAGGATCAGATACAATATGAAGGAACAACAATCAAACTTACTACTGACTTCTCAGCAGTGGCAGCAGCCAGGAGCCCTAAAGCCCTGTGCAGTGGGGATTTTGAGAGTGACAGGTTGGATGACAAGTCAAATGGCCAATATGTTGGAACTTTGGTTGGCTGCTGATCTGAAAGCACACACTATCACCGATGCAGGCATAGTTGTAAGGGGTGGCAGGTGCTGTACAGCTGTTCCTCTGGGAACTTGTCTTCCATGGGGTTTTATCACTTGTTTTGCTCCCATAACTATTCCACTTGGCTGAAGGCCCACAGCAGGTTTCCACGAAGTACACTTTGGAACTCTTCCAGTCCTGCCTCAGCAACTCCTCTATCAGCGATGGGTAACTGGACGTGTATGTCCTCTAGCCCTTGGGGGAAGTTGCTGGTTCCACCAAATCACCACCAATCCTAATGAACTTGAATCCAATGACTTCCTTGATGTGGTCAAAGTGATCTGCCACAGTTGCTCTTGATCTTTCCTTGCTCTGTCCTTGTTGGTCACTGGGTAACTATTGCTCTTAGATTACCTTGAGTCTTCTTTGGATGAGTAAAGAAACTTCTTTTAAAAAGAGACAAGAGAGTCAGAGAATTCCCCACCCCCTCCCTTTTTTTTTTTCTTTTTTGATGTAGGGTAGGGGGAAATTCCTTGAACTTCAAAGCAACAATAACTTGCTTTTTGTTGTGTGCCTGGGACTTCCACACATCACTGAGCACATGGGGGACTGCTGTTCCTTTGGTGATGCGCATGTTGGGAGAGCTGTTGAAGCAGCCATCATAGCAGTTTTGCAGTTGCAGAGCTGCATGGATGATTTGTGTGTGTGTGTGTGTGTGTGTGTGTGTGCACGGGCGCTGCACTCTGTCTTGTCCCACTCATGGCTTTTGGCACCATGGAGCCTCATGCAGGCTAGTGTTTGCTCCTTTTTTACCTCTCTCCAGGCTGCACCAATCCTCTGGGCCACACATCCATGCTCACTGGTCTCTGACTGCCCCCTGCGCTGCCTGGACTGCTTAAGCACACATCCAAGCCCTTCCTGCCTCTCAAACATACTACTGGTCTTTTGCACTGCTTATTTTTACTTGGGCAGCCTTCACTCTATCTCCTCTCTTCCCACTTTGCTTGCACTTCAGATGTTGGAATCTGCGAATTAGGCTCTTCATGTCCGCCTACGCAAACACACTTGGTCTTTAGCTATGGCTTGCTTGTCAGGATTGATGTAGCTGATACTGATCCAGTCTCTGCCCCCTCGTGGACGGCCCTGGTGTCTCTCAGGAGTTTAGGGTATGGCCCATCTGAGTGTGCGGTGCACTCTGCATTTGTTCCCTGGCTCTCTGCCTCGCTGGTTGACTCTACAGTGGCTGGCTCCCTAATGGCTTTCTCCCCAGTGCTTTGCCTTGTGTGGCTTTTTGTCAGATGTTAACTCTTTGGGGTACTTCCACAGAAGTCCTCCTGCTCCAGATCTCTGTGTCAGCTGCAAATCCACAGAGCTGTTGTCCGTGAGTGAGGGTGCTTTCCCGTATTTCGCTTTTGCTCACCTTTGTTTTGCATTACAGGCCACAACCTAGGGCATCCTCAATAGTTTTTCATTCCTATAGCTCTATCTTCTCTCCACAGGCTTCCTGTGAGCTCTACCCATTCGATGTAGCGATTTTCCTTCTCCAGGTCTGCACAACACTTGCCTTTCTCCCATTGCTCTTTGCACTTAGCACTCCACCTTCTTGCTCTGATGGGCTGTCTTTTCCTCTCTCCCGATCATTGTTTTTAAAATACACAGTGCTGCACTGAATTTGGGCAAATGGGAGGAAAAGTCTGAAAGGGAAAAGTCAGTCATCTAAAAGTTTGTTATTGAAAAATAAATTATCATTTCTTTTTGGGTTTCTAAAAAAACAAATTATAGGTTCTTCATTAAATGATTGCCCCTTTCAGTTGGGTGAGAATTACATGATTTAATAAGCTGCTTCTAATCTGAATATGGTTATTTTGGCCAATTTGATTGGAATTTTATTCAATAATTTTGTTTGTAAGGAGGAATGTTAAATAAAGTTATATGAACGTTACTTGCAGTCAACTTTCCATGTGAATGTGAGCATCTTTTTTTGTGTACTTGGTCCAAGCAAAGCAAGCCTATCTCTTGGTGATACAGCACTTTCTAGAGGCTCCTTTAAAGGTTGTAATACCTAGTACACACTATGTACAAGTGAGAAATTTTCAAGGTGATGTTTTTGAGGCTAGTTTCATAAAAAATGTCTATTTCTAGTTGAGCTGAAAGAAAGGAAGTTAATATAATTTTGAGCAGGTATTGTGAAAATTCCCTTAAAAAGTTCCATGCTATAGCATGTTCTCATATGATATAGTCAAAGTTTAGGTTTCATTTTGATTCTACAATTACCCTGTTATGGTTTTTAGTAGCTAGCCCATTGTAATATATCTTTGGAGAGTGTTTATTATATTTTAAAATTTGGATCTGAATCCATCCCTGAGCTTAATGCTGACATTCACAAGGGCTTTTTGGCTCTATCTCAAGCTGGAGAAAGCTCTTATTGTGGTTAACTCAACTGAGCCAACTATTAATAATGTCAGAATACCATTCTGCAAAGCTGGGCAATACTTAGTCAAAGTGATTCATATTAGCTGAGCATGAGCAAAGAAATCTGAACAGGCTATTTCATGGGCCTGGCCTGCCATGAAACCCATTGCTCTTGAGAACACAGTGGAAAAAATCAGGGTTCATGCTCCTGGCTGTTCAGACTTCTTAGTAAATGTTTCACTGTGTCCCAAGGAGAAGACAGAGTGTTTTAATGTGGGAAATGGAACCTTCTGTGCTGTCTGTTCTGGGGGAAAGAATGTGGTTTCTAAAATATTACTTTTTGGACTTCCTGTACTGTATTTATACAATTCTGACTCTTTGAAAGGCTAACTTGTGTTATGACTAAAGCAGTCACTGATAGACCTAATTTGCTCTGGGAGAGAAGTGTTCTTCACCATCTACGTGCTGCTTTCTTTGTGTGGTTCATTCCTTCCTGAGGCTGCATGACTCTACCAGCAAAGGGAGCCATGTCTTCACTTACCTTGTTCCACCTAAGAATGTGGCCATGGTTTACTGGTGAAAAGCAAGGGCACCTTGTGAGATTGAACTGGAATTTAATCTTGGCTTTGCATTTGCTTCTCTGAGCATCGGCTTCCTCATGGTAAAATGGAGATACTAAATTAGTTTCGAAGATGAAGTAGGAATGTGTTTATAACATGGTATTATCAAAGTAATTATCTAAGAAATTTTAGTGTTTGCTCAGACAAGCAGAACATTCTATTTCATTTGGATGTGGACAATGGATTCAGCAAATGAAGGAACACTAACCAGTTTTTAACATGGACATATCCTCAAGGCCATCTTAAAAAACACTTGGTAAACTAAACTAAACCAAACTAAACCAACCAACCAAAAAAAAAAAAAAACCCTACATCCAGAGCTGCAGTTATATTGCAGAAGGTAAATCAGGCACTTGTGTTGCTGGCATTCCATAGGGTGCTGGTTCAAGTCTTGGCTAATCTACTTCCAAATGTTCTCTGCTAATGCTCATGGAAAGCTAGTGTAAGAGGGTCCAACTACTTGGGCTCCTGGTTCGCACAAGGGAGACATGGAGGAAGCTTCTGGTTTCAGTCTTTCACCTGGCCAAATCCTAGCCATTGTGGTCATTTATGGAGTGAACTAGCTGATGCAAGGTATTTTTCTTCTTTCATTCCTCCTTTGTAACTGTAACTTTCAAATAAATACATTTTGGGAAAAGAGAAAACTGCAATCTCAGGAACAGATGTTGGGTATAATAGTTAAAAATGCCAACATCCTACATTGGATTAACCAGCTTCCTTTCCTTGTTCTGGCTTTTGAAAATGCGCTTTTAATTGATCGGGATGATACTCTGCTGGCTCTGTCTTCAAACCAGAGAGGGTATACCTAAGAAGCCATTGAACTTGACTGGACAATAAGATGCTGGACTCTATGTTTGGTATATGCTTGCAATGAGGGAATCTCAACTGAACTTGAACTGTGGTTATGCAACAAGGTGGAGGAATCCACCATGGTGGGAGGGTTTGGGGAGGGGTGGGGAGAATCCCAGTACCTATGAAACTGTGACACATAATACAATGTAATTAATGAATAAAAAAAAAAAGAAAATGCTCTCCTGGGAGGCCAAAACTGGGGTCTTGTTACCCTTGTGGGAGACCAGCATTGTGTTGTGACTTCTGGCTTCAGCCTTGACCCAGCTCAACTGCTTCCGGCATTGTGGGCATTTGAGAAATAAACCAACAAATGAAGATATCTCTCTCATTCATTTACATTCTCTCTCTTCCCGAACTTACATCTGCCTCTCTCTCTTTTTCACTCTTTTTTTTTCCTCCCCCCTTCAAACAAATAAAATTAAAAATTTAAAAACCTGCAACCCCTAATAAGAAATACGTTTTTACACTGTGACCTACTCTACAACACATACATACATAACATACACAACTGAAATCAAAATTTGATGGAACAATGAAACTGTACTTTTTGCTGTGTAGTATACATGGTTGTTTTGTCTTTTCTTCTCTGGTCTTCTCTTCTGATAAGAACCAATTTGTGTCCATTAAGGGTAGGTGAACAGCAACTTCAAAGAGGAAAATAAATTAATTTGTTAATATACAGATTTGTTCTGTGCTAGCTATTAAGCAACACTTCATATTAAAAGTGTTTTTTTAAGTTTCTTTATTTTACTTGAAAGAGTTACAAAGAGTTAGAGGGAGAAACAAAGAAAGAGAACTTCCATTCACTGGTTCACTTCCCAAATGACCAGAGCTGGTCTGATTCGAAGATAGAAGCCAGGGACTTCCCACCTGGGTGCAGAGATCAAGGTCTTAGGTCATCTTCCATTGTTTTTCTAGGCCATTAACAAGCAGCTAGATTGGCAATGGAGCAGCTGTGTCAGGAACAGATGCCCATATGGAATACTGATGTCACAGACGATAGATTATCTTGATATGCCACATGACTGGACCCTGTATTTTAAAACTTTTAACTGAATTAATGAATGTTTGCCTCTAGGAAACAGAAATAAAATTACGTATATCTAGATCCGTACTGCGTTCCAAGATATTACCTATAGTTTTACATGTATCTCCTCTTTTAATAGTCACAAGAATTCTACCATTACTCCGCATTTCACAAATAAAGAAATCAATATTGTAAAAGAAAATCATCTTCCTTAAGAATTTAAATCCAATGATACTACATTGTTGCTAAGTGTAAGAAGCTTGCAAATCTACAGTAACAGTGACACATTTGTAAACGAATATATTCTTCACTTTGAATTAAATTATTGAGTGCTGAGGATAGATTTTAAGATTAAATTATTGCATATAAATACATGGAAAGGTTCCAAATTAGTTCTACTTTTTTTTAAACAAATTTAATAAAGAATAATCCTCACCAAGATGTATCCTGCAATTTTAGAGTGATTAAGATAATTCTTCATGAAACAGGGCTCTGGCTTGTGACTGCTTGGTTCTGCTATTCAAACTACAATAGTTATTCAACAAATTTTCCACTTGAAAAAAACTTACAGAAAAGACAATATAGGAAACTGTATTTTCATTTAGTTAAAAATAAACTCAACTTTGATAGCACGATCATAAACCAAGAATTTTAGTTTGATTCCAGTGTTTGAAAGGATGATCAAACTCCAAGTTTATTTTTTCATGACTTTTTTTTCTCCTACAGATTCTTCTCCGCAATGGATTAACCACAGACATTTGAAGTTGCACTGTTTAAATATCTTTGAATTATTTTTGTTTAAAAATGTCAATGGGTACGATAGGAAAAGTACATTTTTTTCCCTGTAACTTCAAAACAACTGAACAGAACCTTTGGACTGAAACCAAGAATTGAATGGTTTAGCTTTAGGAAGATTTTTTTCTCTGAAAAGTAATGAATGAGTCTCTTAGAAAGTTTAACTATTTCAAGTTTCAAATCTGATCTCCAGAAGCTTATTTTTTTTAGAAAAGTTTAAGAATTAAATAGGCAATTTTTCTTGTCCAGTTATCTTTCAAATCTGAAGTTATATAAACCACATACACATAAAACTTGTAAACAGATAAAATGCCTAATATTTTAAATGTTTAAAGGCTAGTTTTCCATTTTGCTAATGGTTACTTCTTCCAAGAAATCACTGTCGTGGTGAGCAATCCTTGAGGGCCGTCTGAAAGTCAGTAAATAAATAATAAGACCATAATGTTCTCCATAGTCCCATGGGATTCGGAGATCCACTGTGCTGGTAATCCTGGAAAAAGTACAAAATGTTTAGTTCTTTATTGTAGTCAGTTGTCAAGAAAACATGTCTTAGATTTGGGATGCACTGAAAGCAAAAAAAAAAAAAAAAAAAAAAAAAGACTCACAGTTTCTGCAGCTCATGAAATTCTGGGGTGTGCTCAGACACAGGAGGGTACAAGGTGGAAGGATCAGTGTGAGCCTTCTGGGTTAGGAGTCGGAACTCACAGGGCTTTCATGGGAGCTGGGCCAAAGCTTCCATGACTAGTGGCGTCCACAGTCCCCAAGGCTTGCACTAGCTGCACAGCCGTCAGTCACTGAACAGTACACATCTCTCGGCTCATATACTGCATGGGCTAAAGCCTGCTCATGTCTTCAGTTGTGGAGAACACAAGCCAGGACAGGATTGGCAACGGCAAAACACTAAATAGAATGTTTAAAATTATTGAATCATTCTGTTTCCAACTGTCTCATTGTCAACATAGTGTTTGTAGGCTGTATATACAAACACACTATGTCCTTTTCTATTTTTGTTTAAAATTAGCTGTATCTATAAAGGCAGAGGGAATCCTTTTTTGTGTGAAGGAAATTTGTAGAGATAAGATGAATGGTTACTATCATTAAGAGTTAAATGGTGACTCAGTTGAAAACGAAGGTTATTAGAAAGAAAATATGGAATGAAAGATTAGTGAAGCTGTTGAGAGATTTTTATTTTCTTATTTTTTGAAATTCTCTTTGTACTTTCTGACAAAACCAAATCTGTGAAAAAGTGCTATAATAAAAGAACTCAACTTTCTTTGTAAGGAAAATATAGTCCAATTTATTTATTTTATATTTTATGAGTCAACTGAATGTACATGATATACAAAATGAGATTGTTACTTTTATTAAACATAATTGAATACTACATGATTACAAAGAAAAAAGCAGTATTTAAAATTATACTTAAGAATATTAATTTGGCATCCCATATCTAATGAAAGGACAGAATGGGAGTAGAAAAAGCAGTGTAATTTTTAGTGACTGAAAGTAACTTTAAAGTAGTCAGCATTACAACGAGAGGAAAGAAAGACAGGAAATAAGAAGGAAATATAATGTTTTTAGGACTGATTCTACAAATCACATTGAAATTACTAAAGGTTAATTAAAATAAAATTTAAAAATTAAAGTACTCAGCATTAAATTTATTACAAGATAGCCATGTGGTAGAATGAAGATAGTGGAATAAAAGAAAAGACATGGAGATTCTAGCTAGAATTTGTTAATAAGCTTGGGCAAATCACTTTATTAAGTTGACATTTAGCTTTCTGAGGTGTGAAATAAGAATGAAGGTATCTGTATCACTTTTTCAAGTTCTGAAACAATTTTTTTTTAAAAAATGCTATTTCACCCTAAAACACACTATTTTGAAACTTAACAGCCGATGTTATCTTTTTCAAAACAGCTTAGATATTTATTTTCATTTTATTTTAAAAAGATAAATAGACACTGATAGAGACAGAGGGAGACAGGACAGCATCTTGCATCCACTGGTTCACTCTCAATGCCTGCAACAGCTGGGGATGGAACCTCATGCTCCTTCAAGTCTCCCTTGAGAGGGCAGGGACCCAAGTACTAGAGTCATCACGCGCTGTGTCTCAGGGCACTGGAGCCTGGGACTCCAAACCGGAACTTCCACGCAGGATGTGGGTCCAAACTCTGTCTAAACAGCGACACCAAACACTAGCTCCCTAAAGTTGCTTCTCTCTGCAGTTAGAAGTGATGTAAAGGTGTGAATCCATCTTCCCACCTTCGCTGTATCATCTTTCCTTTGAACTCTACTCTTTGGCTATTCTTACTGGTGACTGTCCCATGAACTATCATAACCCTTCCTTGTTTTATACATGCACATACACGCCGCAATGTGTGTATCTACACACACACACACACACACACACACACACACACACACACACACTTTCTATACTTCTGCTATAATTGCTATCCTCACTTTGGAAAAAATTTTTTATTTTTATTTTTCAATATTCAGCTGAAGCTTATGAAAATGCTAGCAAGTTATTAGAGTCAGGGGTCAGGGTACTAGGTCCAAGTTCTTCCACTGTTAACAACAAATGACTTTTGGTAAGCAACTAAGTATCAGGTATTTTTTTCCCCTTTTATAAATTGGAAACAAGGACCTACTCACTTGGACTGTTATGAGACTTACCTGAGCTGTCAACTGTAGATTTCAGGCCCTTACCTGCTGCATAGCACGAAGCGCAGAGCAGCATGTGCTGGAAAGTTTTTGCATTGCCTGCTTTGTCCGTTGTCATGTCAGTGCACCCACATCCCAGTTAAACATACAACCCCTTTAAAGAGTAAATAATGTCTCATTTCTTATTTCTACATTTCTTAAATATCTAATAATTGGCCTATTTACACACTGAGGCTAAAGAATATTGAATAAACATATAGCAATTTGCAATATAATAACTGAAACAATCAAAAATTCTAATACTGAGATATAGCATATTATAAGACCACAATAATTCAGGAGTTACTATCTAAACAATCTAGAGTGTTTGGCACATTTTAAAGTATTCATTTTAGTAATTTTGGGCAGAAGATTAAGCAGACTTGATTTTCTTCTTCAGGAAAACCCGGTAATAGCTTGTTCTCTGGAGAATAAATCCTATGAAGCTATACATCGATACACAGGCTGACGGTGCATTCAATTTTGTTTCTTTTGGCTATTGTTGATGGAAGTAACATCCATTGTTAATCACGTTTCCATTTGGCCAAGGGAGCCAAGAAAAGACTGTAATTTATTTTCTAACGTTGAATAATTAAGAAGCAAGAAGGCAACCTATTTAAATTACTGAAATGAAAATATATGGTTTTTTATTACAAAAATGGCAGAAGCATAAGCACCAGCATTTCTAACTAAACATGTTCATCCAAGTTTTATGAAGAACTAAGCAAAAAATAAATGATCTGCTTACCCCTAATGGATTAACCCTACGTTTCCTGTTGTGCCTGCAAATTCCTGCCCAAACCTGTTCCCTTTTGGCATTGCCCACCAGGTCATTGTCAGCACGTGCACTGGGTCATGCAAGATTTTGGAGTCCTTCTCATACATTCATCCTCTCTCCACTCCGTCTTCCTTAGGATCATGTCATTTGTCACCAGGTATCTTGTTCTTAAAGAATTCCTCTCCTTAACTCATGTGTCTCTCTGCCAAAGCATACTATTTCAGGAGCTATTTATTGGCAGATGCTACCAAGTTGAGACAAATTCATTTCTTCTAAGATGTCTGTGATTAAGGACAACACTCAATTAGAATTTAAATTTCACGCCATGTGTATGGTTACGACTTAGTAGGTAGGTTTTCTGGATATGGACTCAAAACAACATAAAACTTGTCAGAAGAATAACATATTCTGTAAAAAAAATAAAACCTAAAATAGTATCAAGGAAAGAAGAGGAAAATATAAGTAACTAATTTGATCTTAGAAGGCATTACACTAGATTGTATAGTCTTTCAAATGACTTGTTGGTGAAGAATAATGATGAATCTTTAAAATAGGTGAAGATATTTTATCATTTAAAGCAGTGTTTTTATTTTCTGACCATACACAGATTTGAAAATAGATGAAATCAGCACCTACCCTAATTCTTTATACAAACATTTGCCTGCTTCTTGATTGTGGCTTAGCTAGGTGAACTTGGAGTTCTTGCTACGATTTAGTAAGTGATATTGAACAGACTTTAAAGAAAGAAGAGGAGTGAAATATATAAAGTCAATAAACTTAACAAAGAAGACACATATACACAGCAAGTTCAACAATTTAGAGTGTTTGTCTGATTTTTTTTTTTTTAAATCCAAAACTAATCTGATTGTAACAGAAAGCTAGTCTTCCATGTCAGACAACGTACATGTGTGTGGTCAAAACATTCTTTTAAAAATACGTGGAAAAATTTAAAGGCTCTTTGGCAAAATCACAGCCTTCAATATTGTCTCTCTTCATTAAGTCTCTGAAAATATTTTAGCCAATCAATGCATTTAAAATGCAAAGTCCTGAGCCTTGTTTTGTGCTTCTGTGAGTTAACCTGCTACTTGAAATGCTTGTATCTTACATAAAGTGCTGGTTTGAGTCCTGGAAAGGCAGGGGAAGATGCCCAAAGTCCTTGGGCCATTGCCACCCATGTTGGAGATCAGCATGGAGTTCCTGGACTCTGGCTTCAGCCTGGCACAGTTGTGGCTATTGCAGTCACTGGGGAATCAACCAGAGAAAAAAAGATCTATCTCTCTCTTCCTTTCCTTTCTCTGTCTCTTGCACCATTTTGTTGCATATCTCTGCTACTCTGTGTTTCAATTAATTGACTAAATAAATCTTTAAGAAAATTAAAATAATTAAACAGGGTTGTGGTTAAACATGTACACTGAGGCCTAATTTTAAAATGATTTTGCACTTAGTGAAATTGTGTTCAGGCATACCATTGATGGAGCATGCTAATAATTTTTATTTGATGTATTTGTATTAAATAGTACGTTTTAACAAATTTTATTTTAATGATTTTATATGCTAATTTACAAAGATAATATGAATCAATAAATGGTTTTCATCTCGTCAAAGTGTCCAAGAAAAAACTGTTCTCCCTTTTGCAAATATGATCAAAAATCACACAATTGTTAAAAGACCTCAATGCAATATTCCCATCATGACTGAGACCAACTAAGGCTGAGTTAATTTTGACAGAAAAATAATCTGCATTCCTGTGGAATCTCATATTCTAAACCTGTAATAATTTTTTCATTGAAAATAGCAGACTGCGTTTTTTTGAGGGGGATCTGGGCTTAGGTGGGGAGCAGCAGTTATTTGAAGGGAGAAAAAAGGTAGAAAAAATGCTAATAGCTCCCAGTTCATTAAAATAATAATGATGTCAGTCTTTTTATATTGAAAATATGCACTCCTTAGTGCTCAACTGTTGGGGAGTGCAGATTTACTGATAAAACTAGGGAAATACAGCTGAGGTTGGAAGAATGCTTCCCATGACAGATCAAGTGGGAGGACACTGTGGTGAGACGGGAGAGACAGAAGTAACTCACTCAGGTTCTGGCATCTGATGTTGTATCTCTTTAGTAATAATTGCAGTGTTGTGTTTGAGTTATGGGACTTCAATCTTGTATTAAGTTTTTTGGTTTATGTAAGCTGTGAAAACTTCAGTTTGCTGTCTGTTCATCAGTGTTGGCATTTACAGCTCCTTCCAAGTTTTAATGGCAATATGTCCAAGATTTCAAAAGTTTTTGGAATGAGAATTCCCTAAGGTAAGGACAACAAAGTGTCATAGGTGGGGCTGCGTCATTCATGACAGGGTTGACCCAAAAGAGGAATGACAACATACGAGACAAGGTGCTTGGAAACAGGGGACATTCGTCTATCTGGGACAAGGGACTGTGAAGTCTGGTTACTCCATTATATTATCAGCGACATAAGTGATCAATCATCAGTCATGAAAAACAGGATCTTGTGATGAGGAAGTATAAACATTTTCTACTGTTTGTCTATACCTACAATGTCATGCTACACTTAAGTACAAGAATGATAGACTTATGACTGCTGCTTAAAGACTATATTATTGTTATAGGGGAAAACAGCGAAGGGTGGAGGAATGGGAAGAGTGGAAGGGAAAAATCCCTGAGCCTAAGGAACTGCACCATGAAAAAACTTTAAAAACAAAACAAATAACAATAGGGAGGTTCAGTGTCTACAGAAACATATTGGATCTTAATGGATTACTGAGAAACTAATAATGATCACAATGTTGGGAAACCTTGAGGAGGACATGTTATTGTCAACTAATCATTAGTTAGGGCCTGCTAGATGTTTCCCAGAGCCCACAATGTCTCCTTAGCTGCTTCAACGTAAATCTTGACTATAGACCACTGCTTACATGATACACTTGACTGGCTACCTTGGCAGCTGAGCCAAACATGCTTCAGCAGAACGTTGGGGATGTGGCAGGCTCTAAGAAAAAGCTAGGCCTTCATTTAGACCACGTAGTGGTCCCCGACAAGATGACACTTGACGCTCTACCCCTGTCCCAGTTTATTACGCTGTGGCAGGTGCAGCACTTGAAAATTAATTTGGTTCATTATAGCAGTAAAGGAATCAGAATGGTAGGATGGAGCAAGCAAGCTGCTTCCACAAAACATTTTATAGGGCATTTGAATCAGAGGGACTGGTCTTCAGATTTTTGTCAGACACTAAAGAGAAACAAAGGAGACACAGAGCTGAGGTAAAAATCCACATGCACTCTGCAGGTTATTATGATTAAAACCTCCTAAATAAACGGCCCCTGGGTAGCCTTCACACTTTGCTTTTTTGAAATCCCAAATGCTTTTGAAATCTGAAAACTCAAACCTCTGGCCTATGCAACTACAGAGAACTAACAGACCAGAAAAGGAAACCTGGCATAATAAGAATAAACAATGATTCTGCTTAAGATGGATGTGAATTGTCAAAAGAAAGGTCTAATGCAGACGAATTTCAATCTTTCCCAGACCTGTTTCAATTCTGCCTTTCTTTTTCCCTCTGACAGCTCCCTAGAGTTTTCTGATGTCTTTCTTGAACAATTCTGGTAGCTAAGCTACCTTCATCAGTAGCTCTTTAATGCCCCCAACCAATCTAAAATGTCTTTGTAATGTCTTTGTCTTGAAGGGATTTTCATAGCAACCTAAATTAGGAATTTAAAAAAGTTTACAAAAGTCTAAAATGTGTCTTTTGAAAAATGTGTTTTGCTTTCCTTTCTTTTATATGTTGGCTCTTGTTTCTGTAAAAGCAAAGTATTGCGTACTGTGTTACCCTCCACTGACCTAGTAGCTTCCAAAAGTGGTGACACAGTATGAATTTTCAAGGCAGGCAGAGAGGCAGGCATGGTGACATGTAAGTTAAGCCTTTGCCTGTAGTGCTGGCATCCTGTATGGACACTAGATCACTAATCTAATCACACTGGGTTGCCATGTTTGTTTTATCTGAATGGTAAAATTATTCTTATACATATTTTCGCAATGACTGGATTTCGTAATACCTAATATACATTAACCATTCGAACAAATTTTAACCAATGTTTTTTTTTCCTTGTATAGAAGATAGGATATTAGATTTAAAAAGCTACTGAATTCTCTACCTTAAGCCATTTTTTTCACAAATATGATGATTTCAAGACCAGATTAATAAAGTTATCTTTTCATGAGTCTTTCTATCAATTTACACCAAATAACTCCTTCAGCATGGGGGCATTTTGCATGTTGCACATTAGTTTTGTATCTCAATGTTTAAAAATGTTGATTACATAAATAGAGATAATTGATTTTGTTTCCTGCCTTTTGCTAATACTGTATGCTGTTTAGGCTCCCTGCATTTTTCCCAACCCCAAATGTGCCTTTTCTATATGGTCTCACCCTGGCTACATCTTTTAAAAATGACTTCTTTAATTCACTAAATTAAAATTCAGTAATTCTTTCACAACCCACAGTGATTATTTGTAATACTGTGTTACTTAATCTTTCTATCGTTCTGTAATCATTTTATGTTTTTGAGCCTAACATGTGTGTCCTAGGACTTGAGCCAATGTTCTGATAAAAGCTTTTTGCTAACCAGAGGTTTGCTCTAGGTAGTAATTATCTTTGTGGTCTCAAATGCAACAGCTGTTACTATGAGAGATACAGAACTTGCACTTTAAAATGCAACTTAAACAAAACAAATGTTGAACACCTTGAAGCAAATGTAGCTATAATCAGAATGCTTATTTTAATTGAAACTTTGCGCTTTAAGAGAAGTTGTCCAAAGTGAGCGTGTAAAGCAAAATTTTTGGGTGCAATGATGATATGAGAACTGTCACGTTTATATTTATACTGAAAAAGGAAAGAACTTGGATTTGCTATCATTACATGCATGGCCATTAATTCCTCGCTCACCCCACTATAGGTGCTGCATGTCAGATGATTGCTTGTTATAGGATACTGGGTCAAGATTTCATCAGATGTCTGGGTTAGGGTCTTGTTTCCAACACTAGAAAGAACTCAAGGATGAAAGGTAAGGGAAGGTTAAAAGAATAACATTAATTTGCATGCAAAGCGAAAGAAAGTACAGTCATGCTCAAGAGTGAGTGCCCTTAATAAGATTCATTTCATCCCTTTCTATGATCTGGAGGCTAGGTGGTGGTGTCTGGGGTGAGGCTTAGTTGAATATTTGTGGTGGAAAGAATTTGGACAGCATTTAGTATTACCCATTCCCTTGCTCCTCTTTGGAAATTTTGGAACTGTCTTGGTGTCAGATGCATGATGAGAGTAGGAGTGTCAGCCTAGGTGAATTTATTATAATTATGCTATAATTAGCTAAAGGTTGTAGGGAAACAGTGAGAAATCATGTTGGGTTTTTTTTGGCTGTTACAAGTTCTAAGTAGGCAATATTACAGAAAATGTGGTTTTTCTGTTAACACAAAAGTAAGGGAAGAGGAGGTTGGATAGTGTTGGTGAAACAGGAGAGAGGGACTGGCTGGGTTAGTTCCTTCTTGCTACCTACCACTTGTATCAATGCCCCGTTTTCAGGATAAACTGAGGTAAGAATACCAGTTTTACAGTGAGGAAGTATTGACAGCAAGGTTGCCATTAGATCATTTGATCATCTGTGTATAATTTAAAGGTTTTCTTTTTTATAGTAAATCTTAAGTAGTTTTTAACTCATTCAATATAGTTCACAGATATAATTCCAAGAATATAATGATACCATTCATCCCTCCCTCTCCATTACTTTTTTACTTCTTGAGATAATTTTTTAATATTTGTATTACTGTGAAGATTTCTTAGTACTTCATGAAACAAGAAATTTAGCAAGTTAAAAAGCAAATTATGTTAGTGGAAACACAGGCAATTGCTATAACCAATAATTAAATGGAAAAATGACCATTTTCCCATAGACAGTAAAAAACTTAAGCTAATCACAGATCAGATAGCATAACATTCTTAGTCATTGTTTGACACAAATGTAAACAAAGCATTTCAAAACTATAACTGTGGCAGTATTGATACACTTGGGCACTTCCTTCTTCCTTCCTTTTTGATTTAGGGTTACTCAAAGTGTGTTGATAAAACTCTTGGGCAGCCATAGTACATGATGCAAATATTGAGTCTGACACAGACTAGAAAAAATAATACCAAGGAAATGCCATGAAATGGATAATATTTAGTAGCTTTAACTTTGCATCAAGTTTGTGCTATGTGATCAGACATCAATTAGTGGAGTCACATAAAATCACTTCAAAATACAATTTTCTTTATAGCTCACATTATCAATGATTTTACTTTTGTGTATGTTTTAAAAATATAATCAACAAAATAATATTTGGGTTTCATTTATGGAGAAGTTAAAGTGTTGAGCACATAGAGTGTATTTACACACACCAAAGTCAAGTTACCCCTTGTTCTCCAGAGCATAAATTCCTTAATAGTTTGTAAGAGTCTTAAGGACAGAGGTCATAACTCATCTAGTTTGGGATCCCATAAGGAGTCAGTGAATGGAGAAACAAAGAAATGAGAGAAGTTTCCGATGCTTAGGGACTGTAATTGTCAAGGCAGTATTCACCTTAAAGATTGTGATCCTTGAATGTACTTTGCCTTAAAATTGCTGTGTTGAACAGAAAACTATTGATGTCACCACATAATGAAAAATATTCTCTTTTTCTTGATGGAAATTTCTAAATGTACCTTTGCATTATGCTGTTTTTTCTTTGACACAGATGACTTATCCTTTTTAATAAAATTTTAGTCCAAATGGACTACAATATTTGATGGTGATTTTATACCATTGTATTACCTGGTGATGTCAGCTTTTTAATTTGTGTAAATCCATGTTAGGATGTTTGCACAAGGGCTAAATCATTTAGTGACACATTTCTCAGAACATATCCCTGTCATCAAGGAATGTACAACTGTATGAAAAGAAAAAGTTTATGAATTTGTTTTCTAAGTTGTATCTGCATCTATGGTTTGTTTCAGGCTTCCAAATGTTATCTATTCTACTGACTTATAGTTCTTCAGGGATTAATCATATTGGAAAAAAGGTATGCATATGAGCATTTATGAACAATGTTATATGAAATTAGGATTATATACTTCATTAAATTTGATTCTACATTTACTTCTTCAACGTATTCTGAGTTATAGACTATGATATTGGTGAGATATGCAAGAAATCCTGTCTTCAGGAAATCTGTATTTCTGTTAAATTGCTAAGGTTTTGAGTTATCCATGTGTTGTGTGATTTTTATTTTTGATATTATAAAATAATGCAATTAGAGTCCACATTTGTAATTCCGGAGATAGCCCTTCAAAACCATAAACTCTTTTTCTAATGAAAACATGATTGACATAGATTTGAGTAAGAAGGTTATCATAAGACACAATGACTTGGAGACATTGTGATCCCATTATATGCCTCCTCTATGGGGAGACTCCTTTGACCCCTTTCTTAGTAGCTGGGTCAAAGACATGGAAAGAACATGGAGTAAAGAGGAATTGTACAGCTAATGTAAACTCCTAAGTCTTAGTGTTGGATCAAAGTTTAGAAATTATCTCTTGTGTCCTTGTTGAGGAAGTGTTCCTTTTAAACAGGAGATACAATGACTTTTCAGAATATCTGCTTTCACCAGTATCACTCCTGTCTTTCTCTGCCAGTGTAATTTTTCCTCACTCTCCCATCCTCTCCCTAGAAGCATTGATACAACTTCAACACTGAAAGAAAAATGGATAAAGAAACTGTGGTACATGGAGTAGCACTCTACTGAATACTACTACATATGCTTACGTAGAGGAACTATGTAAGGGAGTCTAGCATACCAAGAAATGAAGATACTGTGCAGTGTGCACCTCTACTCCCAGATAAAAGATGGGCTCCCAAAGAAACAATTAAATATATCTTGACAATAGGATGCTGGACTTTCTACCATTGCTTTTACCTACAATGTCATGATGCACTTTAATGGAAGAATGATGGATTTGTCCTCTTCCTATTTACAACAGAAGTCTTTGGACTTTCTACAGGCCATATCCCACAACTACATTTTTATAGTTGAATAATTGTACAACATCTGGGTCACATCCTCTAAAGGAAGATTCTTTGCTCGTTCACTCTCCAAGTGAACAACAGTTGGAGCTGAGCTGATCTAAAGCTAGGAGCCAGGAGCCTCTTCCAGGTCTCTCATGTGAGTGTAGGGTCCCAAGGCTTTAGGTCATCCTCTAATTCTTGCCCAGGCCATAAACAGGGAGCTGGACAGGAGGTGGAGCAGCTGGGACATGAGCTAGAGCCCATACGGGATCTTGGTGCTTGCAAGGTGAGGATTTAACTATTGAGCAATTGTGCTGAAGGATGTTAAAGGATGTTAAAGGATGGACGTTTGTATGATTAAGTAGAACATTGGCTTAGGCACAAAATAATTCTGACATGTATTTTTACAACATCAGATTTTATTCATGTCCTTTTGTCTCACTGTTATGCCTTCATCTGTTTTTCTGTGAAGAGTTTGCCCAAATATCATCTACTTAGTGTCTCTGACCAATTTTGCCCCTTCTCTTAAATCAATCCTATGTCTTCTCACTATTCAGGCAAATTAATCTTCCTTTGTACTTCTCTTAATATACACTCTTTTTTTTGCCTAATACAATAAGTATGCATATGTCTATAGATTTCAGTAAGAACATCAGAACAGAAAGTATTGTGTTACTAAATCTTCAAAATCTTTGCTTTCTAGGCAGTGTTGTACACAAAATAGGTTCTCAGTAACCCAGTAATTGTTTGTGGGGTATTCAGTGAATATAAATCCTTATGTGTTTTATCAGGCTAAAATAGTTGTTTTCATATATTATTCTACAGAAAATACATATTATCAAGTTGAAGAGTGATTGCTATTTAACAGGTTACAGGAGAAGAATGCCTTCTATCTTTTTTTCCACTTAGAAAGTGTTTGTCTGCTGTGAAAACAGGCCAGGAAAACTGGCTACTGTGAGGATAAGATAATTATAATTGTAATGACTGCTTTAAAAGAGATGTCAGCTGCTCCTGTTTTATTTTCCACATGATAGACCTGTAGCCTGTTTTAGCGTGAAGTTTCAGGACCTAATATGTATTTTTATTTCCCTACATGAATCTTTCATCCTTTTACTGATGTTTATTCTTTCTATGCAATTAGCCTAAAAGGAAAGCTCTGGCCAGGCAAATGGGCTGTGTGACCCTGAAGAGACATTCATATCTCATGGAATAGCTTCCACGTTCAGGATCAGGAACCCTCGGGCCCATCTGTAAGGAGGTTTTGGACTAGTTGAGCTTCATTGTCTCCCAAAATGTCTAAAATGAGATTACATGATGGGCAAGATCAATTTACTGGAGAGTACTTAAGCAATAAATCTGGGCCTTTTTGTCCAGTTACTGTTTCTTTCAAGATTTGTGGCAGAAAATTAAGCCATAAAGCTTTGACAAATTAGATATTACTACATCTAATTGTGTATGCTTAAGCTTATCACACTGAATCGCAGCATTGTAACTGACTGTGATGCCAACAAGGCCTTCGTTTAATCAGTGCAGTGCCATTTAATAGCAATTAATCACCCAGCTAAAATGCCATATTAAGATCATGAAACTTGAAAGCTAAAACACAGGATCAAAAAGGAAAAAAAAAAGATTTTAACATTAGTTGATAAACAGAGAAAAAGAGCATGCTATGCCAAGGGAAGTTCCCAGTGCTTCATGTACTAGAAGCTGGTAGAACATCTAGGAAGAATTCAGTCCTAACTTTCAACTGAAATCAGAAACAGCTTAATTCAGTTGGTTTCAAAGGAGGCCAATCTGACAGTTCAGTGAACTTCTCTCTACAAATAAAGAAAAAAAACTCTTGCCTATAGAATACAAAAGTTGGGGTTAGGTTTATAGATTCATAATTTGTATTTGAACTATTCTTTAACTTTCTGGCAGTTTTTTTCCCTTTGTGATTACTTTTAATGTGGAAAAAAGTATCAGATATGGCACAATACGAATGACAAGATTACATGAGTGGTACCATTTTGCATAGTCAATTACAGAATTTCAACAATAATGAACAACTTGATTTACTTGAGTGTGGGAATGATTTTATTTCATAGAAAATTTTCTGAATTAAATGTTATTGATTTAAAAGAAAATGCCATTAACATGTTTTCCATTTTTTATTTTTAGTGCCCAGATAGGGTATGGTGCCAATTTAAAAAGTCCATGTAAATCACTGGATGAAACTTATGAGAGGTGAAGAGTATTTGACCTGATTGGACTCTGGAGTAGAACCCCTCCCTGAAGTTCAGGACTAGGTCACTCATAGCTTGTCCCTAGCACTTTAATTATTGGCAATTCTAATACAATTTGCTTTGCTGACTGGCTCTAAAAAGAGAGATGTTTTAAATGGGAGACTGAAGAAAGGGCACAGCAAATGTCTCTTTGTTGTCTGTTTCGTAATGTGATTACACTGACCATGGTGATTATGATTCAGATTTGGAATAAATACTATAAAGACTGGAACAATGATTGTCTCTGGTATGAAAAGTGCCTTTCAGTTTTTGTGCCCATGGAGTTGGGGAAGTGCCTCTATTTTGAGTCAGACTCACTGAGGTGGCCACCTGGCTTTATGCGGGTAGGCTGGGTGGGCCACTGCAGCACTAGCTGGTCACCAGTGGTCACTGAGCTTGAATTGTGTTCCAAGAGTAAAATATACCCCAGAGTTCAAAGACTAAGTATCAAAAGAGAATATAAACTCAATTTTATTTTTTGCTTTCTTGCTGAAATGCGAATATTGGGACCCACTGAATTAAATAAAAGATATTCTTAAAATTAGTTTTACTTCTTTCATTTTACTCTTCTCAATGTGACCAGCGGAAAATTAAAGTCAGGTGTATGACTTGCCACATACTTTCATTAGATGGTGGGGATACAGATTGATAAAGAGTAACATCAGTATCACCACTAACCTAAACCAAGCTATCTCTAAAACTTCAATCTCTCAATAAAAACCTAACAATACCAATTAAAAAGGAAATATGATAAAATTTATAGCACCTTTGAAAATTGCAGGATTACTTCTTAAAAGGCAGGAGTTGGCATTATTTGATGGGAAGGAAAGAATTAAAATGTAAAATTAATACTTTCTGGGTACATAATGAGACAAGTCAGCATTGAAGCATGAAGGTTGGAGGTTAACTAAAATGATTTCCTAAGAGTCAGGGTTGTTAGTACTTGCGACAGGTTGTGAGTCTTGTTTTCCTGGAGAGCAATGATAATGAGGCAGACCCTCCCCTAAAATAGATAAGGAAAGTATTGAAGAACACAATATAGGATAACATCCTCAATATCAATGCTTCTTCCAGAGAGTTTGAGTGCCTCTGAATGTTGGTGAAAAGATAGGAGTAGATAATAGTCCCTTTAGATATAGGGAGTTTCTAAATGGAATCATCTTTATAAAAATTATTAATTATTGTTATTTTTGATGATTTTTACATAGTTGGTTAGGGTGATTAGGGTCAAGGGCTACAGGAAGGTCGGTGAGATCATCATTTCCACATTCTCTTTTTTTCCTTTCTGTATCTGGGAGAAGAGGGGAGACAAGGAGAGAAGCCAACCCAGCTTGCCAAACGCCTCTTTATCTCAGTAGGAGTTGATGAAGTTCACCTTGACCTGTATTACTTTATTACATCTTATCATTCTCTTTAAACAGGTTTCATTTTGAAAGTTCATCAGATAATGGGGTTGGATGTTTATTGGTTAAGATGCCTCTGTCCCAGATTAGAGTACCTATATTTGGTTCCTGGTTCTGCCTCCTTACTGTAGCTTCCTGATAATACACACGGAAGGAAGTAGTCATGGCTCCAGTAACTGAGTTCTTGCTACCCATATGGGAAAAGCGGACTTAGTTTCGGCCTCCCAGATTTAGCCCTAGCAGGCATAGCATGACAAGTGTATGGGAATTTCATAAGCTCTCTATCTTCCAAATATAAACAAACATAAATATACATTATCTGCAACTTGATTAAAAGTGCCTCAAGATGTGATACAGTGTATGATGTTACTTTTATTATTATTGCTGTGGGATTCAGGAGATTGTGCATGTTTATGCATATAATATGCATATTATGTGTACATAATAGGATATAATAACTATTCAAAATATTTGATGAATATATATTAGCTGGAAAGCAACAACTTATGTAGAAAAGGAAGTTAAAATGTAGCAGGAAACCACATCACCTCAATTTTGGTCAAATGCATTTGTAGAAAAAAAATGCATGAGACACAAATTTTACACTCAAATATAATGATTTTGAGTGTTTTACTGATACAGGGTAGTATTAGATGAATTTTATGTTTGTAACTTATTAACGATGTTTAAAACTGCTTTGGTACTTTAAAAGCTTTTGCAAGATAAGTTCTGGTAGAGTGACCTTAAATTAATACCTGAAGGAATAAGTGCTGTCTTTATCAATGTGAGAAAATCCAATAGAACCACATTTTTAAAAGTATTCTACTGAAATAGAAGTCACTGGTCAAGTTAAAGGCACTGTTTATAAAATGTGAGGCATTACTTGAAACTGACATCCCAAGTAATTTCTTGAGTAGAATACTTCAGAGTTTTGTTGTTGTTGTTTTATTTTGACAAACATTTCTGGGATCTATTCTTGCAGAGTTTAGTTAACTCATTTGTTGAAATCTTTGGTGAATCATTCGTACATTTTCTCTATATTTATACCCATACATAAATTTTTAAACAGAAACATCTGAGTTTTCAGTGGCTGAAAGCCAATGTGGAGTGAGGAACGCATTTTCACACAACACATGGCACAGTATCCGGATGTGGCCAGAACAATGCACATCCATGTGCATCTTAAGTTTCTGCTGCGTAAGAAATTTATGGTGGAGTTCATTCCTCATTTGCATATATTTGAATTTATTTTTACTCAATTATGAATGAGAACTAATTTTAACTATGTCTTCCTGCAAGAAATGTATTATTTCTTTTTTCCTAAACTGTCACCTTCACACCCAAACATTATAATGGTGCCCAAAGTATTTGATTTCCAGCCAACTACTCTACTTTTGACTAGACATATCCCTTTCATTTTAATGCTGGCACACAACTATTTGGCCTTTTAAAAAGGCCACATGTTTTTCTTTTAAGTTGCTGTAGTTACGTCAACAAGCCTGTGCATTTGTTCCTCCTTGCATTGTTACTAATGAGTATCTTTTATTGAGCCACTCAGGCTGTTGATTTTTTAGAAAAAAATAAAAACAAAAAAATAAAAAAAATAAAACACACACACACACACACAAAAAAACCAAAACAAAAAATGAGTAATACCTATGTAAAAGAGGACTTCACTCTTCCAGATTTGCAAAAATTCACTTTGCTAGACTAGCAATGTTAGTTGACTGGCAGAAAATCATGTTGAAGCTGTAAGTAAACTGCATGAAAACATAAAAATAAGTTAAAGCATCTTTCTGACAGGTTAGTGGAATTTCTCATTTAAATATTCGGTAAACATACTTTTGTTAATACAGTATGCAGTAAAAATTAAAGCAACTACCACATGACATTTTTAGGAGGATGCCATTGATAATTCCAGCTATCCTTAAAAATTCTTTCCATCTCAACCCCCATCTTCTTTTGAATGAGCAGCCATTGTTTGGGTCAGGCAATTTGATTCTTAGTACTTTTATCAGCATGAGAAGTTGCAGCCTAAACCAAGGAAATTTTTTTTCCCTTTTTATTTGTTTTCTCTTCAAGATATAGATGATATGCCCCTATCAAATGTACAGTTTAGTGAGATGGATGACACTTCACTAACTGGCAGTTCAAGGAAGTCTTGCTCCAGCTTGTTTACATGAACACGTTTTAGAACAGCCATTTAGCTTCCAGCCAGCACTACTCTGCAGCCAAGCACTAAGCGGAAAGGCAGGCAGTGGGCTTACAGGTTGCTGATAAACTAACTCCCCATTTGGCAAGCAAGGAAGGGGAGTGATAAAGGCTCTGATTTATGTTTTATCTGTCACTAAGTTTTCAGGCAAGTTGGGCAGCCTGCCTGAAATGACTTGGTTCTGTTATCACCTCAGATGCCACAGTTGCTTAAGTAAGGCAGATTCCTTGGCGACTTTAAAAGGAACTTCATTTCACCTCTTGGGGAAGTGGCTTTAAGACATCCACATCTAACTCATAAAAGTAAAGGCTGTAAACCAACCAGTGGACTCATTTTGATGCTTGTTCTGCTGGCCGTGTCACCTACGTACGACGGTAGTGTTCCGGAAACACAAAGCCAGTCTGAATGCCATAATGACAGGAATGCTAGACATTTTTTTTTTAAATAACAATTTAGGTAGCTAAGAGATATTTGTGAATATAAAATTTGCATATGTCATACATTCTAATTTACCTTAAAAGAATATTTTCTACAAACATTAATTCAGGTTCTTCATAAAATTTTCCTGAGATAATGGGAAGAAACTCAAAAATAATCTGTCTTCAGGGAGAAAAAGAGTGTCAACGGTTACAATCAGGAAGCAAAAAGCTCCTGTTCGTTCTGTGATGGATGTTGCAGTGTGACTAGTGTGTGTGTGCGTGGAGGGGGGAGCTCAATGGTAGATTAGCTGACATAAAAGCAAGGGAGTGTGTTCTTATCTAGTAAACCAACACAATCTGTAAATGAAAGCTCTCTGTCCCCTTCCCCAGCCTATTTCAAGTTGTTTCCCCCTAAGTTTAAATTGGCCTGTCGTTTTACAAGGATGGATGAGTATTATTTTTAAGCCTTTATTTTACAGAGAAAGAATGTGAATGCTCCACCAGTGAAATTTTCCCATGGAGAAGGGAATAGCTATGAGTCATATAGAGCATGAGCACTCGCAAGCTTCTTACATATGTAAAGTTATGCTCTTATATCTTCTCTCTCCCTGTGGTATTTTCTTTCCAAACATCATAAGAAGAGAAGTTGGGTGGGAGAGGCCATTGAAGCTATCTTTTTTTAAACAATGGTAGCCCAACCCCTATATTCTTAATTGTGTAATCTTGTTGTTATCTGACATGCACTCATAGTAACTGACTATGTATTTTCCCTAAGCAATATCCTTCCGTGACCCCCCTCCACCCACCTTCCTTCAGGATAAAATCCAAACTTCTTCACATAAACACTAGACCTTTAGGGTCCGCCACTGTTTACCCATCTGACCTCATCTGCAGTACTTTCCCACAGGCACTTCTTACACAGGTCTCATTGAGCATCCTGAAGCTCTTCACACACCAATACTTTTATTCCTTACTGATTTTACCTTGTCTGGGAAAGCAAGGATTTAAAAAAACAAACAAACAAACAAACAAACAAAACCCTGAAAAACAAACAAAACACAAAAACAAAACCAGTTTTGATTACTTTCTCAAAGCCTACAGCTGTTTCTAGAACTCGTTAAGGGCAAAAGAACAACTTGGTCACTGAATCCTGTGCATACCCTACTCCATTGATGAGGCAAACTCTGTTCTTTCTCTGCCCAAATTTTTACTTAGATCTGAAATTTGTGTCATTTCTGCCTACCATCTTCAGATCTGTCACCTTCAAAGGATCTTGTGGACCCACTGTGTCTCTTCAACTATTTTGACTGAATTCCAGTGGTTAGACAGAATCCCTTCAGGATGGGACTGGTTTCTAGTTCTGGATGCCTTTGGACTAGGAGGGCATCAGATGGGTTCCCACATCCTCTTGGTGCCCGAAATCCTTACCAAATCATCTGTGTAAACATTCTGAGTATATTAGG
This sequence comes from Ochotona princeps, assembly GCF_030435755.1. Taxonomy (NCBI): domain Eukaryota; kingdom Metazoa; phylum Chordata; class Mammalia; order Lagomorpha; family Ochotonidae; genus Ochotona; species Ochotona princeps. The sequence goes on along the minus strand of NC_080842.1, from coordinate 32,417,637 downwards.
TAAGGGTTGGGAGATGAACCTACATTAGAACACTGAGAGTGTACTATCTGTCTATAGCTCTCTGAGGTCAGATATCTTTGAAATTATGGCTTTTCAAAACATTTTTATTCTTTTTAAAAAAATATTTATTTATCTATATTGGAAAGACAGATATACAGATAGGAGAAAAGACAGAGAAAGATCTTCCGTCCGTTGATTCACTCCCCAAGTGGCCACAATGACTAGAACTGAGCCAATCCAAAGCCAGGAGCCAGTAGCTTTTTCTGGGTCTCCCACATGAGTTCAGGATCCCAAAGCCTTGGGCCATCCTCAACTGCTTTCCCAGGCCACAAGCAGGGAGCTGGATGGGAAGTGGGGCCACTGAGATTAGAACCGACTTCCATATAAGATCCCGGCATGTGCAAGGCAAGGACTAGCTGCTAGGCTACCATGCCAGGCCCAACAGTTTTATTCTAAAATGCACCCATTTTGTTTAAAGAGCCATATAACTCCATATTAATCCATTTGCATTTATGAATTTAGTAATTAGCTAAATTTTACCTAAAGGACAATGATACACATTCTCATGTGCTCATCTTAGAGGCCAGATGGGCACATTTCTAGAGGGATGAAGGATAAGATATTGAAGACTTTACAAGATGAAGTTTCTCTAGGATGGCGAAGCCCAGTGGATTGTTGTAACAAAAAAGTGCATAAATGTAGGAAGATTAGGTAGAGTCTGCAGAAAAGGGGATTTTTTTTAAAGGTAGAAAAATAACCTCTGACTCACATAATACAGTTGTAATATTCCAAAATCCAATGATAACAAGTTTTGTTTTATAATAAAATATGTGATAGGATAATTTGTTAAGGTAGTATCTCCAGTACATGGACCATGAGAGCATCCCCTCCAATCTGTTTAGTTTAACCTTCACATATACCTAAGACATGCCTTGGTTCATGTGCAGGAGAACAAAGATTTGGACATTAGAATTCTTTATACTACCAGATTCATTGAAATAAGGAGGGAATTGGAGGAGTATGAGATAGACAGGAGCTAGATTGGAGCTGGCACCTCTGTCGGCCACCATTTTGTCACCAGCGCATAAAAGCTGCATGAGTGCCCAGACATGATCTGTAGGTACTGTGGATATCATCAGTCTCTCTCTCTGTCCTAGGTCTTACAGTGCTAACTCCTGTATCCATTTTATTCTTTGAAGAAATGCTGTACATCACATATTGCAAGAGGAATATCAAAGACAATCTTTTCTTAAAAATTGATCATTGTAGACAATTATGCTCAAGCCAGAGATATTAAAGGCACAAGGTGAACTTCAGTTAAATATTATTCTGGATGTTTAGTAGCGCAGGAGAGCACATAAACACATAAAGGGAAAGGTATATCCATGTCTGCTTTCCTGAATTGATTTAGTGCTTTAAATCAGAGGAATTTGTTGTTGCTGTTGTTGTTTCAGTTGTTTGGAAAACTGAAATTTCATAAACATGTAATAATTCCTGATTTTAAATTCTGAAGATTTAATTGGGATCTATATGTTTACAGAAAGTTATGTTAAGTAGATTATAGCCTATTTATGTTTTACTGTATTTACTGCTTTGCCTATGATGTATTCATAAAAATGAAGTAGATAGAGATACAGCTAGCTTTTCTTGGGTATAGACTAACACATTTTATTATATTGCAGTAACATGTTTGCTCACTTAGGAATCGAGCCAAAGGCAGCCCCAAAATAAGTGTCAAAATCATGTATGGTAACAGTATCATAACATGTACAGACACTAGGCATCACAGGTGATGAAAAGCTTGTGGCTATTTCCCTAACTGTATTTTTTAGAAAATGCAGTCAATACTTGGAACCAGCACTTCTTGGGAGCACAGCTTAGCCAGCTGTCACGTAGGAGAATCCCAGAACATCTATAACCTGCTATTTTAAGTAGAAAATATCACGAATATTTCCTACTCAGTATTTGTGATTATGAAGTGAAAGGCTATGCTTGCATAACCTCCTTCCTGTGTTTTCTGTAATGATGTTGCTGCTTCTAACCCTGGATTTAGAAGAGAGATTTTGAAATATGCTATTACATATTTACACACCACTTCAAAAGTCTCATCAGGAGCATAATGCATTTTCCATCAACTTCATTTTTAATGGAACTGTTCAGAACATGCATTCAGTTGTTCCCAGGGATATTAGTGAGAAAAGACGGGAAGTATGTACAGCTTATGTCATACCATGGCCTAATAAATGAGTCTAAAAAAGTACAAAACCTCAAGCATAGTTAATAATGATGTGATATTTTATTATATTGCAGCAGTAGAAAAATAGCCTGGAAACGTTTCCAGAAAACTCACCAGTCCTTTTCATGCGCTTTGCAGTATTGGAAGTGTCCAAATGTGGGAAACCTGTTTTAATATCACAACTGGAGACACTCAGAATCATTATCAAGACACATCTATCAATTTAAAAATTGTCTTCCAGTGGGAGAGATGGTCATACAACAGACCCCGCAGAGAATTTTAATGCAATCCAACATTTTATACTTTTTTAAGATGCCCCCACCAATATTTTCCCAAATATATATTTAAAAATCCCAGACATCATGTCATTTTACTTGTAAATATTTTCAGCATGCACTCTACATGCCAAGCACTTCTCTAAGGTTAACTGTATTCCTCTATGTCAACAAAATTAATAAAAATGTCAAATGGAATCCATATTCACATTTCTAGTGTATATTAAAATCACCCTAATTGCCTCCAAAAAGTTTTTCTACAGCTGGTTTATTTAAATTGGAATCCAAATAAGATCAACACATTGTGTTCTGTTGCTGGACTTTTAGGTTTCTTTTATATTGTAATGGTCTTTCTCTACCCCACCAGATTTGTCCCATTGTTTTGGCAGAGTAATTAGCATGCCTTATATTCTGCATTTGCCCAGTTGCTTTCCTCTTACTTTTTTCTTTTACTAATTTGAAAGGCAGATTTATAAGAGAGACAAAGATTTTCCATCAGCTGGTTCTCTCCCCAAATGGCCACAATGCCCACAGCTGAACCAATCTGAAGCCAGAAGCCAGTAGCTTATTCTAGGTCTCCCACATGGGTGCACAAACCAAAGAACTTGAGCCATCTCCACCCTCCCTTGCTTTCCCAGGACATAACAGGGAGTTCGATTGGAAGTGGAGCAGCAGGAGCATGAATCTGCACCCATGTGGAATGCTGGCACTGTCAGGTAGAGGACTAATCTGTTGAGCCATTACACTGGCAGTATTCTTTGTATTATTTCCCATAATAATATATTTCCCCATTAGCTGGTATTTAGATCTAAAGGTTTGTTTATATTACCACTCAATCATTCATAGATGGTTCTAAGTACTCACTTGTCTGGTCACTCTTATACTCTTAATATTGATAAGATTGATCACTGGTGTAAATTGGGGTCAACTAGATTCTCCATTATCATGATCCCCAACACACTTACTTTTTTAATGCTTTTAAAATTTAAATTTTTAAATTAAATTCTTTATTTTTCATGATACAGTTTCATGGCCTCGGAGATTCCCCCTTCCACTGTCTCTCACTCTTCCCCCGCCAATATTTTTCCCTATATTGTAACAATGGTTTAGTCCCTCAGCAACATTCACAAGTCCATCATTTTGCTACTTAAGTATATCCTGACATTATAGCTATAGAGAATGGTATAAAGCCCAACATTATAGTGTCAAATTATATTTAACAGTTTCATTGGGAGTCCATATTTTATTCAGAAGCAGAGGTGCAGACTGTAATGCATCTTCACGTCATGGTATACTTGCCTCTATTATATAGATCCTCTAGATAAGTATATGTATATACTTGCTTGTATATTGATCTTGTATTTTGTAGGAAGGTTGTCTTGTATGAGATAGAACATATGACATTTGTCCTTTTGAGACTGGCTTATTTCACTGAGCATGTGGTCTCTGGTTGGGACCATTTTGTTGATAATGTTGGAATTTCATTTTTCTTAATTGCTGAGTAGTATTTCATGGAGTAGATGTACCACTATTTCTTTATCTACTCCTTTTTTGATTGGCATCTGGGTTTTCCACGTCTTAATTAGTAACACAGCTTACACATCAACAATATGTGTATCATTGCTTATCCCTTATTAGTCTGTTGGGGTTTCTTCAAAATCTCTCCTGTGTTTTTTTTTTTTTTTTTTAAAAGATTTATTCATTTTTATTACAGCCAGATATACACAGAGGAGGAGAGACAGAGAGGAAGATCTTCCATCCGATGTTTCACTCCCCAAGTGAGCTGCAACGGGCCGATGCGCGCCGATCCGATGCCGGGAGCCAGGAACCTCTTCCGGGTCTCCCACGCGGGTGCAGTGTCCCAATGCATTGGGCCGTCCTCAACTGCTTTCCCAGGCCACAAGCAGGGAGCTGGATGGGAAGTGGAGCTGCCGGGATTAGAACCGGCGCCCATATGGGATCCCGGGGCTTTCAAGGCGAGGACTTTAGCCACTAGACCACGCCGCCGGGCCCTCCTGTGTGTTTTTGACTTGAGTAATTCCTCACTAAATAGAGTTTCGCTTTATGGCATACTAAGTACTCCAAGGTTCACTCTATATTTTTTCTTAGATCTACTAGCTATTTTGTAACAGTTTTAAATTCCTGTTTGTGAGAAACATATTACCAAAATTTGACTTTCAGTAGAAATTTTGTGCTTGAGTCCAATGCATAAATATTACACAGTGTTTCTAGTTTTCTTTCAAAGGTCACAAAATATTTCAAAAAGCTAGACACTATAGGAACCTTAAATGGACTTTTCACTGCATATCCAGTAAACTAATTATTTCTATTATGATTTAAAATTTTTATTTAGGTTTCTAAATAAAATGTGTGTTTTCATCATATGCCTTTATAAATCTTTATTTCCTTTTTAAATTTTTTGAAAGTCAAATTTTTGCAACAGCCAAAGCAGAGTTAGACTGAGCCAGGAACTGAATTTGGGTCTCCCACATGGGTAACAAGGACCCACTATTTAAGCCGTCTCCTGACTTTTCTAGTGTGGGCATTGACAGGAAGCTGGAATCCAAGTGGAACAAATTCTTGAGACTTTATGCTTGACGTGGGAAAGCAGAATTCTAAGTCAGTGTCTAAACCATTAGGTCAGATGCCCACCCCTAAATATATTTTCAAAAAGTTTCTGTTTTCTAAAACTAGAAACTTGTATACCACTACTCAATTTCCAAATGTGAGTAGAATATATTTCTGGGGATATTTTATATCATATAATTTTTATCATACTCTTTAATTTAAAAATATATTTGTGGGACCATCAATGTGGCATAGTGAGTTGCCACCATCTGCTATCCTGGATATCCCCAGAAATATATTCTACTCACATTTGGAAATTGAGTAGTGGTATACAAGTTTCTAGTTTTAGAAAACAGAAACTTTTTGAAAATATATTTAGGGGTGGGCATCTGACCTAATGGTTTAGACACTGACTTAGAATTCTACTTTCCCACGTCAAGCATAAAGTCTCAAGAATTTGTTCCACTTGGATTCCAGCTTCCTGCCAATGCCCAGTTCAAATCCAACTGCTCCACTTACAATCAAGCTGCATCCTGATGAGCCTTAGAGAACAGAAGAAGCTGGTACAAGTGCTTGCACCCCTGCACTCATGTCGGAGACCTGGAAGAAGTTCCTGCTCTGGTAGCAGCCTTACTCAGTCCAAGCTAATGTAGCTGTTTGGGGATGAACTAGCAATGGAAGATATCTGTTTGTCTCTCTCCCTTTCTCTCTAACTCCCCTTCTCTCTCTCTTTTCCAAAAAAGTGTTGTGACACAAGTGGATTAGGCTGGGATTGTCATATCTCATCTCTTATCAGAGTGCTGTTTTTTTTTTCCTGGTTACTCAGTGCTTCTGATCCAACTTCCTGCTAATGCAAACTCTTATGCAGATATTTGCCTAAGCACTTGGGTTCCCAGCTCCCACATGGGAGAGCAGGGTAGAGCTCCTATCTTCTGCCTGCCCCCATCCTAGCCATGGCAGCCTCTTGGTGAGTGAGCCTTTCAAGCAGACAAGAACAAACAGTTAGGTACTTTAAAAAGATATTGCTGGAAATAGCAATATAATTAGAATTTTCCTTAATTTCTAAATTGTATTTTTTTATCCAAGGTACAAAAATTTTCTACATAAGTCTCTCTCTGTCTCTCTCCCCACCCCCATACACACACCCTTTCTCTTTCTCTTTTCACTTTTTCCATCTTTGATTATTTGAGCCCCAATAGGTACATTCAAAGAACTGCTGTTTTAGGTTCTTGGGAAGTTTTGGATTATTTTTTGAAATGAAAGAGTCAAAGAATCTCATGAACACATTTAGCATTAGAAAATGTGGGTGAGTTAAAACTGAGTACAAAAGAAAAGATGCTTGTCTAGAGTTTGCTCCCGCTACTAATCTTTGAAAATTACTCATACAGGAGATTCACTTTCAGATTATCACACAGAATATTTTTCACTTTCAAACAGAATCTCTTGTGGATTTCTAGAAATACCCATTAAGCTGAAGAAAACTTTCTGTTTTTCCTTATGAAATAATAGCAAGCACTTACCTGCACCTTTCTATGCACTGATCTGGAAGCTGTCCTAAACATTTTACTTAAATCAACTTACAACAGCTCTGTAACAAGCACACTGTTATCAGTTCCATTTTATAAATAATAAAAATTGAGATATCTTGAAGTTAAGTAACTTGCCCAGTATCACCCAAAAAAAAGGGGCATGACAGTGTTTCAAACTTCCACTTGTCTCAGAACCACTCATATTTGCAACTGCAAACTGAGCTACAAGAAGTCAGTACGATCTTTGTCATCTGATGGTCTGAAGTTTAATTTCTCAGTTACTATAATGAAGTGAACTTCTTTCTGGAGAAATACACACATACATATACACAGGACTCTGATAAATGATACTGATATTTTATGCTGCTCTTGAAGGTAAGTAAGGTAAAAATTATATGTTACTATGATAGTAATTGCATTCTCTATCAGGTACATTTTCTGTAAAACATCAGAATAGAGATTCAAAGGTAAAAACCAAAGGAAAGCGTTCATCTTGCAAAGAATGAAATAGAATCTGTAAATACCAGACCTGGCATGGTGACGTAGTGGCTGAAGTCCTCAACTTACATATGCCAGGATTCCATACGAGTGCTGGTTCTAATCCCGACAGCCCCACTTCCAATCCAGCTCCCTGACTGTGGCCTGGGAAAGCAATCGAGGATGGCCCAAAGCCTTGGGACCCTGCACCCATGTGGGAGACCCAGAATAAGCTCAGGGCTCCTGGCTTCAGATGGGCTCAGCTCCAGCAGTTGCAGCCGCTTGGGGAATGAATCAATGGACAGAAATTCTTCCTGTCTCTCCCTCTCTGTATATCTGCTTTTCCAATAAAGATAAATAAATCTTTTTTTTAAAGAATCTGAAATTATCACAATCTACCAAGAAATGTTTTGAATGTAAATCATAAATGAGAATATTATACTCTACAAAAACATGTTGCTGTACTATCTCCACCAAAAACTGGGAATCGCCACAAACAACATACTGGATCCCCAACAAGAGTGATGAGGGAAAATGACACGGGGTTCCTCCACATTTCTACCAGTATTGAGCTGACTCCTCATTGAAATCAGGTACTAAGGCCCCCAAATAACATACAGTCTTAGATACTGAAAAATACCTGTTGTTGGCATGGAGGAGACCACCAACCTCCACATAGGCCTGGAACCCAGGTCTCCAAAGGTGAAAGGTCACAACCTCACCTCCCAACCGCTGCATCGGGTCTGTTTTCTATTACTAAATAATTTCCAGAAGGAGACGGTCCACAGGCCTGATTTTCTGACAGCAGGACAGAGAGAAGGAAACTTTGAGAAGGAGCCACCATCCGCTCCGTGCATTGGTTTTCCAGTGACTGATGACAAGAGCGACACAATTGCTAGAGAAGAAAACTGCTTTGTCACACCAAAGGTGGCTGTCATGGTGGTCCTCACTTTTCCCCAGGGGACAGCGTCCTCTTTTGAGACACAGGGAGCAGTCAAGGATCTGCCAACAGAAGGCCCAGCAGCTCCCAGAGTCCCATTCAACAGAGACTTCAGCAGGAGCAGTCCCCAAAGTGGAGAGGTGAAAACCACATTCATGCATCCCGTGAAGGACCACCGTTAAAAATAAAGAAGAAACCCCAAATGTGCAAATCCGATCTAAGCTAAACCATATGGTATAAAATGAAAACATTTTCTCCCTGTACCTTTGGTCAAATCATTTCTTATGAGACCTTATATGCAGGAAAGTATTAACACACCTTTTGCCATGTAGTTTCTCTGTTGATATGTGACATTGATAATATAAGTAGTTCAATGATACTTCCACTGTGTGTACAGCTAGGGGGAATAAAAAGAATGTTGTCCATATAGAAGTGCTAAAATCCTGAGGTAACACCTCATACATTAGTAGCCTTCCATGGTGAACAAAGTCATTTTTCAGGCAAGTCATAAAGAAGCCTAAAAAACAAGTGTTTCAGTGTTTGCTTCAAATGAGGCAGTGGTCCGGGGACTGCCGTTCATCTGACATCATTTCTGACACAGCACTGCTTTGGTATCTGATTAGGGCTCCCCGCCACGGTGGTGCCAGACTTACTGCTTTCAGTAAGTGAGGTGGTGGAGGGAAATTAATGTGTCAGAGTTACCAGAGAGTGAGAGCGTCTGCTTCGAGTTTCCTTCAGGGAACTTCAGGGGAAATTGCCTTTGATTCTCTCCAACAGAATCTTTTGAAGCTGTTTATGGAGCTTGGTACTAGGTGAAGATGAGCTACCAACAGTAAACTCGGCTAGCTCTAGTAGCAAAAGCAAAGACGCCATGAAGGTTGCAGCCAGACATTTACACACATTAACATGGCAAACTAGCTGACTTGTTTAAGGCAGAAGTTGGGACTTCCAGGAAGGCAATGCAACTTTACCCATACAGGCTGAATTTCCAAATCTGGCCATGCTACTGACCTGCCACCCTGTGAGAATCAGATCATTTCTCTTGTGTCAAATTATTTGCCTTAAAATATGAGGGATATGCTCATTATTTCACCCAAACATGGAAGAATTGGATAGAAAGCACCTATACTATTCTTTGAAAGTGTTGAGATGAGAGACTGAGACGTAAGGTGTATCCCTGAAACATGTTTTCTTCCTTTTTCCTTTTCCTGGACTGTAAGCTGTGCCACCCAGAGAACTTGCCGCAACCTCCCAGCCTCTTGATTTTCACATTCTGGGCAGACTATGGGGTTCATAATCGCAAGATTCTGTGGTACACCTTTTCTTCATTCAGTTGAGGCTGTGTGCATAGAGGAACCCTACCAACCTTCAACTCAAACAGAAATGGGTTACTATGTTTTTCTTTTTGTTTTAGAAATAAGAATGCCTATTGTATATCAAGCCTTAAAGCCTGGCACTGCCACATGTAGTTGTGCTATTCACATATGAATTCGCATATATCCCTTCACACAGTTATGCGTGAACACATGGTTACATTCCCCTTATACATATGTCCACACTCTGACACATGTACTTGTAAGCACCCATAAACACCTGCTCATCTATAAACTCAAAAGTATTGATTTTGAACTGGACACTTCTACACACTAGGCTTCTTCTTTGCAGAAGTTTCTGGGCAGAGAAGCTGTTAAATATGACCAACAGTTTATCAAGTATGATCAACATGCTATATTTTAGATTGCGCTTGGATTTCCCAGGAAGAAACCATCATTTTACATATTTTATACAGCACGTGAGGACGTTCTCTTAGCACAGTGAGCCATTAAGTTGGGGCCAGAAGAGTGGCTTTGAATCTCACATTTTCTGCAAAGAATATGATGTTAGTTAAGTTTCTAAGCATCTGTTTCTGTCTCCTCATTTTAAAACCAATAGGAGTAATAGTACCTGACTTATAAGGTTGTTGTGAAGATTGAATGAGTCAGCCTTTCATAGCCATGCTTTGAATATGGTAAGTACTATGTATTCATTTACTATTAACATCAAGCGGAGAGAGGTGGGCATTTGGCACAGTAATCAAGATGGCGCTTGGAATGGCTGTATCCCATCTCAGAATGCCAGAGTTCGAGTCTTGGTTCCTCTACATTTGCAGTTTCTTGCCAATGTGCACTTTGGGAAGAGTAAATGATGCCTCAGGCACTGGGGTCCCTGACTCTCTGACTCTCACGAGTAGGACAATCATTGGATTCTTGTTTCTTGGCTTCACACTTGCCCATTTCCAGCAGTTGAGAAACTTTGTGGAATATACAACAGATGTTTTTCTTTCTCTCTGCTTCCCACACAGTTATAAACAAATTATGAATAGAAAATAAAAAGTACAAAAAGAAAAAATACAAAGTTATTCGAAGGAAAATTTCCAAACACCACATTTTCTCTTGTTTGTGGAGTTAGTATGGAATGTAAAACGTGTTCGGCTATCATATAACTTAGTAAATAGTTATAAATATTGCTTCACTGACTGTTACAATGTCAATGACAATATACCCCACTTTTTCCATATTATGATCATTTTTATGAATAACCATGATATTAAATCTCTGTTTACAAGAAAAATAAAATAACATAAAAAAGGAATATTTCTATCCCAGCTTGACCTTACATGCAACTTCCAGGTGTAAAGGGGAGAATAAAACCTATTTCACTGAATTAAAAAAATGAATGGATCAAATCAGCAGTATTTCACATTGGGGAGAATGTGGTTTAGTGAATTTCACAAAAACCATCAAAAATATATTCCAGTGTCTTCTTTGATAGATACATTGAACTCAATCTCTGTAGGAGATGAGAAAGCCCACAGTCCAGCTTATCGCCCCTGTGTGCTGTGAGGCTTGTCTTAAACTGTTTTCCTAATGGCTTAATCATAGGCAATTATCTGCTTCTCAGCAACCTGGGAGATTGGGTGGGCCACTAAGCCTGAAAGGAAATAGACACCATTGTTAATATCTATTTTCTGGAGTTCTGTAACACACATGGCTCATTATTCCTCTGTGTTCCATTTTCCATACCCCAAAGCGTTGATGCAACTGTATCTTTTTTTTTTTTTTTAATGGAGTTGCTTTAAGTTTACAAGAACTGTAAAAAAATGTTTATTCCTTCTTAGGTTCTTTCGCTAAAACTTTAAAGAACACTGCAAGTGCCTTTGTTTGGGGGATGAGCAATCTGCCTCATGGAAGGTATTATTATTATTATTATTATTATTATTATTATCTGAAAGTGGAGTAATGAGAGCGATCCTCCATCTGCAGGGTCACTCCTTGAATGGCTACAGTGATCAGGGCTGGGCTGGTTTAATGTAGTATCCAGGAGATTTTTTTGTTCTTCCATTTGAGTGCGGGGGCCCAAGCTGCCCTCCCTGCAATAAACAGAGATCTGGAATGGAAGTAGAGCAGCTGGGTCTTGAACTCAAGCCAATATGGGCCACTGGCATCATAAGCAGTGGCCCTGCCTGCCATACCACAATATCCAATACTTGCTTTAGGTCCTATTTATAGAGATGCTAAAAACAGCAGGTCGTGAAACCTAAGCAAGATTTTTAGAAACACTAATTCCCAAATTAACATTATTGTTCATTAATTCTGAATTCTTTTTCAGTTTTTCATGTTTTAAAGATTTATTTTTCATTGGAAAGGCATTTCCACAGAGAGAAAGATTTTCCATCTACTGGTTCATTCCCCAAGGCTACAACAACCAGAGCTTAGCTGACCTGATGCCAATAACCAGGGTCCCCCTCCATGCTTCTCATGTGGGTATAGTAGGATCTTAATCACCTGGGCCATTTTTTCACTGCTCTCCCAGGCCACAAACAGGGAGCTGGATCTGAAGCGGAGTATCCGGGACACAAACCAGTGTCCACATGGGATGCTGTGCTTGGCAGTGGAGGATTAGTTTGTTGAGCCATTGTGCTGGCCCCTGAATTAGTTTTCATTGCAACCTATTCTAGCTTTACCTGTAGTGGGCTGAAAGAGAAATCTTATATGAAATCAAAACAAAACTTCTGATTTGCAGGAAAAAGACCCCTCATCATGTGTACATGAGAGTCATGCACACATTCCTTTGGGTTTACTTGGTAGTTTAGGTTGTAAATCCTTGCATCCTTAAATTGTAAATAGAAATCATTTCCCTATCTTCTCTACTACATGCAGATCCTTAAGAATTCACATTTCTTCACTTTGGCTTAAGGAGACATTGTGAGTTGACACCTGAAATGAACACCAGACTTTCTCATCTGCAAGTGTTCAGTGAGGTCTCACCATTCCACAGTTCAGTCATTAACCTGTTCTTAATTTAATTAAGGTGTGCAATTGGTTTGAAGTTTTTGCATAAATATAATAATGTTTATTTTGCTTTCCATTGTTAACCATCCTTTTCTTTGATATACTCAGCTCATCAAAAGCATTTCACAGAAACTACTTGTAGCAAAATCATGCTTCAATGGTACATAATGCTAAATACTACAATGAAAATAGACACTAGACAGCTGAATAGTAATCTGTAGCCATTTTAAGGTGTATAGAACCCGGTTGTGTATAAACTAAAATTGAAATGTCAACGAAGGAGTCACAGGATGTGGTAAAGAACTTGCATTTTTTTAACATATTGGTTACTCAATACCATGTCAATTAATCTCATAACATTATAAATTGTTGCTGATGTTATGTTGGAGCTTTTAATTGAAAAGAATGATACTCTGCCAGCTCTACTTTCAGACCAGAGATGGTCTCCCCAACAAGCCGTTGAACTTATCTGGACAATAAGATGCTGGACTCCATGTTTGGTATACGCTTCCAATGAAAGAATCTCATGTGAACTTGAACTTGGGTAATTCAACAAGGTGGAGGAATCCACCATGGGAAGGGGTTTTGGGGAGGGATGGGGGGAATCCCAGTACCTATAAAGCTGTGTCACATAATGCAATGTAATTAATAAAAAGAAAAAAAGAAAAAAAGAAAAAGTTTGGAGTTACATTATATCATATATATGTATATACGTATATGTATATATGTGTGTGTGTATATATATATATATATATATAATATGAGAAAGTACAGCAGTTTCAGACTTTTATCCGTTCAGCCTCAGGATGTACAGTGGAGGGCAGTAGTGATCAGAGAGCCCTAGGTTTCACACAAGTTACAATATCTGCACTGGCATGAATCGTAGAACAGAGGAATCCTCAACAGGTAGGTTGAAATTCTCACAGTACAGCAAGCAAGAACATAGGAGTCCTTAGGGTGACAAGGGTCAGGAGATCCACTCTTGCTAGACTATAAAACCTTAAGAAGAAGAAATTTGAATCATAGCCCTGCAGCTTTAAGTGAACCATGTTAGCAAAATTGGGGCCAAGAAGGTAGTGGAGATAAGGCATGGGGCATTGGTCCGCAGGGAAGGCTGACTGAGGGCAGGGGTTGGTGTTAGCTGCCAGATTAAACATTCCCCCACTTGCTGACATTTCTGACAAAGAAGATGGGCGATTAACAGCGTGTACTGGTCAGGTACTCCAGGGAGGGTCAGAAGGGCCCAGGCAGGGAGTGTGAAAGTGTAAAAGACAGCACGCTGCCTCTGCCTCCTGTGGGAAACTTAATGAAGCGTTAAGTGGGATAAGTTTCTTTTTGGATAACCTACTGTGTAGCAGTTGCCTTTATTTGAATTATTTAACATAATCTTTAAAACAAGGCTGTCCATGATCTATTTAGTGGTAAAAAGAAGACACCAGGAAATGTTGAAGAGTACTCACTGTAAAAGCACAGATGATTGTATTTTATTCTCAGTCTAGGTTACTAAATATTCTCATTTTTTAATGTGAAAATATGATACATGTATTTCAAGTATAGTACTTAGTTTTAATATTCTCATAGTAATAGACACTAAAATAGTGAGAAAATTTAATTTACCAACTTCATTGATTATATAATTCAGTTGGAGAGAGAAGATGAACCATGCATATCTCATTTGTTGGTTACTCTCTAAAAGGCTACAATGCCCAGAACTGGGTCAGGCCAAACCAGGAACCCAGAACTCTATCCACGTTTCCCACATGGTTGCAGGCTCTAGACACTTGCACCACCTTCTAATGCTTTCTCAGGCACATTAGTAGGGAGCTGGATCTGAAGTGCAAGAGCTGTGATTAGACCGAGCAGTCATATTTGATGTCAGCATCACAGGCAGAAGTTTAACCTGATGCATCACAATGCTAACCCCAAAATGATTAATTTTTAAAGGTAATATATGTGTGAATAATTCATCATCCTATTTTAAAATGTGATAAAATTTAATCAAAATTATCTAAAGGTTAAAAAACAACAGAAAAATATTTAAGTACATTAATCATTGCAGAGTATCTCAATCTTTTATTTTTTTATGATTTTTGGAAATGCATATTTACAGAGAAAAAAGAGACAGAGAGGAAGATCTTCCTTTGAATGATTTACTCTCCAAATGGCCACAACGGCTGGAGCTGAGCCAATCCAAAGCCAGGAGCCAGGATCTTCTTCCTAGTCTCCCATGTGAGCCATCCTCCACGGTTTTCCCAGGCCACAAGTAGGGAGTTAGATTGAAAGTGGAGAAGCTGGGACATGAACCAGTACCCATTTGGGAGGTCGTGTTTGCAGATTGAGAATTAGCCAGTTGAGCCATTGTACTGGCCACCATCTCTATTTTTTCATAAATTAAAACCCAATATATGATAACCACGTCTCTTTAATCTTTCATAAATTGAATAATTCTTAAAAATCCATTTAAATGTGCATTTTTTTATTTAGTGAGTGTTTGAATGACCATTAACCGCTTTCAGGTTTATCAGAGACTTCTAATTATGATAAGATGAGAAGGTAGGCAATGTAACACCAAAAAGCAGCAGTACATTACTTAGATGAAGTCATACTTAAGAAGCAAGGGAGTTTTGTTTCTGAGTACTTTAGTTGATAAACAACTCATTTTTCACCTCGCAGACCTCAATTCAATTTGTACATGATCAGTAAAGTGAAATTAATTTTACTATGCCAACTATGCTACCATTAGTTGATAGTACAGGTAGACAGATGCCATGCATATTTCATTCTTCCTTAGCTTCAGGGTGCTTCTGTGTATAGGTTAAGTATAAACAGCAGGTAGTCCAGGTGTGTTTAGGAACCACTCCAGTTTTTGTACAGAAATTGCGAATGTTTAGTAAATTGTTAAAAGTCTTGAGCAGAATGAAGTGAAACATGAAGGTAATAATTTTAGTTTTTATAAGGGACAAAATGTTGATAGGTCTAACTAAAGATATCCATTGTTTACTACATTAAGAACTCATTTGTGTTTCTTGTATTATCTTTGAGAGGATATAAATTACTTTGAGACTTATAGCATTCTATGTTTGCCTTTTATTCAGGTCCCTGAAGTTCTTTAAGTCCTAAATGGCCAGAACATTATAGAGCATAGAATACATGCTTACAAAAGGGAAAATAGGGATATTATTTTCATAAGAACCAAATGAGCTCACTAGAAATATTGTCAAGGATTTTGTGGGTAATGACCATACTACATAATACAGGAATGAAGACTGAAAAGATAGTAAAAGGGGCTTCCAGTAATCTCCTAAAGACAAGAAACTGGGGCAGGAATAAGAAGTGGTCAAGTACTGAATTTCATCTGAGACTCCTGATTGAGTTATAGATAGAAAATATACCACATTTTTTCTTAGGTGAATGTTATTCTTCCTCTCAATCTTGAGAAAGATGTGGCAAGTTCCTGAGTAAAACCACTGGGAGACTAAACTGTTGCCGTCACCCTTCCAGGCATCCTGAAGAATCCACAGGGAAGTCTAGAAGGCAGAATGCAGAGTTGAAGCAGTTGGGCCTTTAGTGACGAGCTGTAAGGGCAGAATAAAGACTGGTATTTGAGCGTATTCCATATCTAGTTTTAAGACTGTCCCTGTACTTGGATTTGATATGAGGTTAATGTCACTCACCAAATTGGTCTAGATTAGTTGATGTGTAACTTTATCTAACTGTCATGGCCAACAAGTGGCTAGGTAGAGAGGAATACCATGAACAGCAGTGTGATGTTCATTGCCTTCAAAGGAAATTTTTGAGTTACCTGGACTCTATCTGGGAATAGAGTGATGTTCAGAAGGAAGTCCAATTGGGCTTCAAGGCTTAGATTCATAGACTAGCTCTGTTACTGTGCCTTGAATTTACCCAGACTACAATTTTCCACAAATGCACCTACATCTCAATTTACAAGTATGGAAAAAGTAACTTTTTAAAAATTGGTTTCTTAGATAGTCCTGGGTAGAGATGGAAGCACAGAGAAATGGTATTTTTTTTTCCAGTTTGCAAATGACATCCTGGGGAAAGAAGATCTTTTAGATAGCCTAGTACAACTCTTAAACAAGACCATATAAAAATAAATTTGGAATTTCTTTGTAACCTGTCAGAGAAAGACTTGATGTTCAGCTATTTTGACCTGCTCTAGGTTTTGTTCTTAATTTCCAGTGCTCTCTGACTAGGTGAAAGAAATTGTCAGAGAGCACTGGAAACTGAGAAGAACAATACCATGAAAATATACATCATTATGTTTTGAGTTTATTACAAGAGATAACTCTTAAGAATTCACAAAGAAATGAAAAATTATGTTTAATTCTTACACACTTTTTCTTGGCATGTGTGAAGCCATCATCAATAGTATTCTATGAAAAGAAATGCCTAGTAAAAGCCACTCTATCACAGAGTGTGGTTTTCTTAAGCCATAATCCTTCTATTTTCTCTTTAGTAGCTTTTTCACAAAATAGTTAATAACTTGGCAATTGTGATAGACTGAGGATCCTAGAAACATAGCTTGGGCATGACCCTATACACTATTTACATTATGTCCTCTGTTGAGTGAGGTGGCAACATGGTATTTGGTTTTGTTACATTTCTGACCTGAAGTTAATGAGTAATGTTTGTATTCGAAAGCAGAATATTATGTTGATAATATCCGAAATGCCCCCAAAGTGCAGAAGAGGTGTCAAAATGTCAATAACTACGTGTGCGGTGAAGGTCAGAGAGACCCTGTCTGACCGCTTGGTGGTAAGATCATAAACTCTTAATCAGTGGTAGTTGGGCTGGGAAATCCTCATAATTTATCCGCACTTGCCTTTTTTCTATGCTACCACACCCCATCAATTCACAGCCTAGGGCTTTAAATATATTCAGGAAGAAATCTCCCAGTGTTTCTTTCTGAATCTATTATAAACAGGTGGTAAAGAGAGACATCTCCTTTGCTTTTAAAAGTCCTTCATTTTATCTGAAATTGTGGCATTAACTTTGAAATCTCTCAGTTGTCATAGTCTAAGACTTTGAGTTGTCCTTATTTTCAGAACCAGCTTATAGAATTTGTAATGCAGTAATTCTTTTGGCAGATATAGAAGTCATCCCATTTGTCTGGTTTGGAAAATGGATTAAAACCTTGCATCTGTTTATCTAACTTGTTTTTTTCATGATAACTTACAAGGATATTTATTTCCTTGCTTTCATTTGACATTTATTGAGTGGTTCCTATGTCACAGACTGAGTTCTGCAATTTGAGATAATTCTAAAGAAACCAGACATTCATGAGTCTTACTTTCACATGCTTTTCTGTTCGGTTTTGTCTACTTTTGTGTGTGAACTGTCTCTGTATCATTGGTATTTGGTGAAATCAAGTGCACAGGCAGCTGAGGTCTTCGTGTAGGAGGAGAGCCGTAACAATTCATTGCATTCTTCTTGTATAGTACTTATACACATTATTTTTCTACTGATCAAAAGCTAAAAGAAACAGCCCTTCTCCTTTTACAATTCGCTCTAGCACCATTGTGATATCAAGTACAAATCACATGAGCTGGCACAAAATCTTCGATAACTATGATTCAAATTTTCCACAATTCATATCTGGGACAATAGAAAGGTGAAAAAATTAATGAAAGTGTGGATCCCTATAACCTTCTAATGGCTGATGACTTCTTTCTCTGGCTTGCTTGTTTTATCTCCACAGAGTTTGATAATGGCTTCGCATTAGAATCACTGGGGAGAAAAAGAAATGTGATGGGAAAGTTCACATGTTTCAGGGGAGGTGGTATTCATATTTTTAGATGGAGACTTTCTGATTGTCCTATTCATGCTACAAATAACTCCTTGTAGCAGCACAAAACAGCTGTGGATCATGTTAGTCCTACCAATGTTAATACTACCAATTGCTGAAATTATGTTTGCATTATGACACAAGAAACATTTGAGTCAGAAGTAAGAAAGCAGATAGATTTGAGTCTACTCCTGCTTGCTGTTAAGAAATGTTGGGATTTCTAGACTCATAACTTTTGATGAATAAGTACATTCTTCCCCAGAAATACAATGTTGTGTCAGTTATTCTCCATACTGTATCAGGGTTTTAATTCTATCCCTGCCTTCTTCCGTCAAAGCATTTCTTTGCTGTTGGTCATACACACGGCCCAAGGAATTGCTAAGCCTTGAATATATGTGTATAAGAAACATGAGTTTTGTAAACACAACTAAAGTATTAAAAATGCAGTGTACTTTATAAATAAAAAATTAAATAATTTCATTTCTAATACTTCTACATTTCTGCACTAAAAATATGCGTATTGTAAGTGAAAGCATTATCAATTGGAGAAATACATTCTCAATGAACAATTGCTCACAATACTACCACTTATCAGTATGGTTTTGGAGAAACATACTAGAAATTTTTAAAATTAAAAAAGCATATATATGTGAATTAGCATCCAATAATACTAGCTAATGAAACTACATACTCAGAAAAAGTGTTTTCAATGAGTGAATAGTTTATTTGGGGTGTTTTGAAGTTTATTAGAATGATTGGTAGTTTTTTTGTTTTTTTGTTTTTTTTAAAGATTTATTCATTTTATTACAGCCAGATATACACAGAGGAGGAGAGACAGAGAGGAAGATCTTCCGTCCGATGATTCACTCCCCAAGTGAGCCGCAACGGGCCGATGCGCGCCAATCCGAAGCCGGGAACCTGGAACCTCTTCCGGGTCTCCCACTTGGGTGCAGTGTCCCAATGCATTGGGCCGTCCTCAACTGCTTTCCCAGGCCACAAGCAGGGAGCTGGATGGGAAGTGGAGCTGCCGGGATTAGAACCGGCGCCCATATGGGATCCCGGGGCTTTCAAGGCGAGGACTTTAGCCGCTAGGCCACGCCGCCGGGCCCGAATGATTGGTAGTTTTATGAGCTTTTTCACACACACACACCCTCACACACAACAAATATGAGATGATACAAGTATTCATTCAAGCAAGTTATCTTGGCTTCTATTTCTGACTTTTATTGTTTAGATTTCACCTTGAGTATAATTTCAAATGAGATACCTTATTGATTAATAGACTTCATTTCTACTAACATTTGTATATTGATAATGTGGGAAATTGAGACACTGATGCATTACAGATAAGTGACAGCATTTTTTAAAAATCCATGACATGCCATTTATTTTCCTGTTATAGATTTTTGTCTCTGAAAAGCATAAGGACTCAAAGTTGTGGTTTAGTTGACTGAAACAGATTACTAAATTAGCATAAACTCAATCAGTAGGAACCCTGGCAGCCAGCAGTTATTTATGATGTGCCAAATGCAAAATTATTCTCCTACTTTGAAGTTTTGCTAACAAGGTACATTGTTAATACTTAGGAGAAAAAAAAGATCTTCTAAAGTATTTGGATTGAAAATAACTTAAAAGTATTTATATTCATTAAAAAGTTTCATGATATACTGTTACAGAATTACTTGAGAAACAAATTATAAATTTGAAATCACTTTAAACTGTAAATGTGATAATAAAAATAAACCAAGAAAAGGAAATCATAAAACTGAAACAGGTTTTTCAATATTTATAAGACTTTTATAATGAAAACATTGTTGATTGAAGATAGAAGGAAAAAAAGGAATGAAAAGGAGGGAAGGAAGGAAGCAAGGAGGGGAGGGATAGAGGGAAGATCAAAAACAGTGAGGGATGAAGAAAGGAATATTGCTATATTCTTGTATCTACAAGTTGTTAACTAAAAATTAAAAAGCATATTTATATGAAGTGCTTTATCCATAGTTATCTCACTTTTTATCTAGTTATCTTTTTCTTGTTAAAAACCATTAGCCTAATTTTACTTTTTAAAGATTTCTAAAAACATATTTGAAAATTAGAGGGAAGTGACCGAGAAAGGAGAGAGAAAAATCTTCCTTACACTGGGTCGCTCCCCAAATGACTACAACAACTGAGGCTGAGCTAGGCTAGAGTGATGAGCCAGGAATTCCACACTGGTTTCCCACATGGCTGGCAGAGGCCTGAGTACTCAGCCATTTTCTGCTGCCTTCCCATGCTCATTAGCAGGAAGTTGAATCAGAGAAATGTAGTCTTGAACAGCATCATGATATAGGGATGTTAGTATCATAACCCACGTTTCAACCTGCTACGCCACAAGACTGGTCCATGTCTCCCTTTCTTTTTTCTCACATTGTACTTCCAATTTTTTCATTACTGATTAGGAAAATATTTCTGTAAAACTATCAGATTAATAAGACCACTGGGGCTCCGGGTGAAGAAGGCAGATTGTGAAAGTCAGTTACATTGATTTAATCACAATAAAAAGTAGAAAGTGTAAAATACATAATGCCTTCGGGTCTGCTTCAGGTAGGAAAAAAATACCCCTTGTATGCATGTTTTGAAGCATAAAAACATTTTACCATATTGTTCTGCTCAGGTGGCATCTATGGCTAATTTTCATTATTGTAACAATAAAATTCATTTCCAAAAAAACCCCACTTACATTCATTTTACAAGTTACAATTGAAAGTATAAACTTACACATGATAAGCACTATAATATAGCTCTATGACTATCACTCTATAGTGAATTATGTATTGGTAGTGCTGCCAAGTAGAACAGAAATAGCAAAAAAAAAATTAACAAGTATTTATTAAGTCTACTATGCACCAAAAACTGTTTTAAATTTAGAGTGAAAAAAGGCAGAAACACATAGCCTCTTCCTATGAAGGACTACACAATTTGGCAAGGGAGATAAATTATGCTCCCATAATAATATGAGGTGTTTGAGAGGCTGTTATATTGTAACTTTAGGAAAGAGAACTTAATGCCAGTTCCAGTGTTGAGCAAGTCTTCATGCACAAGGATGAATTTAATTTTAAAGAAAAAATGCCAACAGCCGACTAAGAACTTGTATACAAAACTTATGTGAAAAGCCAATTAATCAACTAAAGAAGGAGTTTGGGATATAAAAACAGAAAATAAACCCATGTTTGAGAATATTTGGAGGACTTCAGATATAACTGATGGCCGTATGTCCGGGCTAGCTATTCTGTTTCAGTGATTTATATGTCTATTTCAAAAACCAAAGATTCACTTATTTCATTTGAAAGAGTTACAGAGGGAGAGACAGAGATAAAGAGAGAGAGAAAGCTTCCATCTGCTGGTTCAGTCCCCAGCATTTGCTGGGCTCCCAGGTGGGTACACACACCCAAGGGTATGGGCCACACTCTACTGCTTTCCCAAGCAATTAGTCGGGATCTGGATCATGAGTGAAACGGTCCGGAGTAGAATTGGCTCCCATATGGGGTGACAGCACTGCAGGAGGTATGTTAGCTTGTCCGTGCTGGCCCCATGTATATCTACTTTAATGCTTGTGCCATTCTGGTTTTACATGTTGCATACAGAAATGTGATGCTTCTAGATTTTTTCTGTCCTAAGTTTGGCTTGTGTATTTTTTAAATCAAATTTAGTATTTTTCTTTTTGTATTTCTGCTAGAAGTGCTAATGATATTTTTAGAGAAATTTACTCAATCTGTAGTTTGTCCTGGCATTTTGACAATTTTAATTCTGTCCCTGAACATGAGATATTCTTTCATTTATTTGTGATTTCCTCAAATCCTTTCATAATTTTTTGTGGTTTCTGGTTTATAAATCTTTTACCTTCTTGGTTAAATGAATATCTGTTTTAATATTTTGCTTATGTTAAGTGGGACAATTATTTTCAATTTTCAGATATTTTGTCATTGGTATATTGACATGTAAGTAATTTCTGCATAAAGGTTTTGTATTATGAAATTTTGGAATTTATTAATTTGAAAAGATTTTTTATTTATGTCTTTTGAGTTTTCATATCTTCTACAATGAGATGCTTTTACTTCTTCCTTCCCAATTTGGATGTGTTTTATTTCCTTCTCTTTCCAAAATCTGATGAAAATTCTAGCACTATGTCAAAAAGAAGTGGCGAAAATGGAGCCCTATGTCGTTTCTGATTTTAAATTTTCCTATCATGGGAAATATGACAAAAAGATTTATTTCAAAAGCTCAACTATGACTTTTACAAGCATTTTCATGAGGAATTTGCAAGCATTAAATAGCATTGCTTTTCTTGGTTGTATTGTACTAATTGCTTTTCTTATTTATTTTGTTTTCTGTTTCATAGAGGATAATAGATGCTAAAGAACTAATCATTAAGAAGTAAATACCAAGAATATCTTCAAAACATGCAAGTCAAAAGTAAACATTTTGGGGGGGGGGGGATTGGGAAGATAATATAGAAACACTTAACTAATTAAGATTTCAGAAAAGAAACAAAAAGTTACATAAATGTGCTATCCACAGTTTGAAAATTACATTATAAAAGTTATTCTGTAGTAATTAATTATTTAACATCTCCGAATTGCTTCTGTGGCTGATAAGATGACTTGGAATATCTAATTAAATGCAGTGAGTTCTGAAAACACATACACACACACACACACACACAGTAGAATTTGCTTTGAGGTCTAAGGCAAAGAGAAGTACAAGGGGAAACTGGCAGCCCAAATTACACAGTGGCAGCTAAAAGGATGGCCGCAGTGCCCCTGTGATGGCTGGACATCAGAAAATATATCCAATGAACTTGCAGATCTGTCCAAGGAGATGATCACGCAGTGTGCAGACTGCACCATTCCTCTCTGCCTGTGACAGAATCTGAGAAAGGTGGCAAAGCACTACAAAGAAACATTGCTAAAACACCATCAGAAACAGTGATCTTGTAAGACCGCATTTCATACGGCTTCACATTCTACTGTACCCTCCTAAAGTTTAATGCAAATATAATTAGATACACTTTAAGGACTGAAAAACATGCACCAAGAGAATTAGTCAAAAAAATTTTGAATTGCAATCCACTTTCTAGTACATGGCAACGATAAATGAATATTTGCATCGGTGATGCATGTCTATCAGTCTGAGAATGCAGAGATCATGGAGCCTGGAAGAAGATGCAGGTAAAACATCAGGACTCCATTTCTATGATGACTGTGGCATTAGGAGTTCTGGCTGGTGATGTGTGCTTTGGGATAGTTAGAGTTCAGGTGTTGTATGCCACAACTAATTTAAGCAAAAAAGTAAAAAAAAAAAAAAAAAAAGGCGGGGGGAGGTGGAGAAGTGTGTGTAATCATTGTGATGTTTTTGCTTTTAAATATTAGGTTCTTCAGAAGGTAAAACATTTGATAGATGATTAAACATTATGTAAAATCTACTAAAAACATTTGCTAGCAACACCAGTATTTACCTTTTTGACTACACGCTTGATCATTAAATAAGAAGGAAGAGAGAGTTCATATGCTTTGAAACAAAAACGCTGAAAGAGCTGGTATGTATGAGCTACATGACCTAAGGAAATCCTTGCTGGGGCACAAGAATGAAGGCAATTTCTTCAGTGTGGACTTATATTTATATTTTATATATGTTAAATACATTCTTACATTTTATTACATGTGCTTGATTATATATGTATATATAAAATAATAATGATATATATTATTTGAAAGGCAGATTTACAATGAGCAGAGATATAGAGAAGATCATCCATTGGCTGGTTCACTCCCCAAAACAGACACAATGATCAGGGCAGAGGCTTCCTTTGGGCTTCTCACATAGGTGCAGGGTCCCAAGGACCTGAGCCATCCTCCACTGCTTTCCCAGGACACAAGCAGGGAGCTAGATGGTAATTGGAGCAGCTGGGACACCAACTAGTACCCATATGGCATGCTGTGCCGAAGTCAGAGTGTTGGGTTGCTAGCCCCCTTTGCCACCTCCATGTGGGCTCTTTAAAACCTAGTTGTTAACTGTTTTGTTCCCAAGATATGGTTACACCCACCTCCACCCTATGCCTCTGATCCCCTTCTGGGGAGATGGATTCCATCCTTGAGGGCATAATACACTAAATCACCAAAATGGACATTTCCTGGAGTCAAAGGCTGACAGTATTTCAGGTATAAAATATTTCTGTTTTCTGCAAGTGTATTGCGTATTTGTGAATGAATAAATAAAATGTTTTACACCTGCATTTGATGTAACATTTGGTCAGAACCTACAAAGTGAAAGATATCAAGGAAGCAAAAAATATGAATAAGCCTCAGTGTCTTTCTACTACGTACGTACTCAGAGGTAGACCTTGTACATCTTGAATACAAGTCAGACTAGGACACTGCAATTGTGAAATTTAAATATGTAATATAAAAATATAAATGTGTTGCAAATGCATGGGAAAGCAAGATATTTGGAGTATCGGGGAAAGCTCAAAGAGAAAGTGGCATTGGAGTTGATTTCATTTTTTTTGTGCTAAGTGAAAGCTGAATGACTTAATTCTGTGTTTCCATCACAAAGGGAATCTAAAAAAATTAAACTATGTATGTATCAAATGTTGTAGAAGGTCAAGCTAATATAGCTACTCAAGCCTGCTTGCACTAAATGAAAGTTGAATGATGTCACAGTGTGCTATGTGAATGAACATTTAACAGTATTTTGTATGCAGAAAAGTGATGACAAAATTGAATATTTAGAGAATAGCAATTAGTTATTGAATAATTATAGAGTAGATAGCAAAATTGATAAGTCAATCTTGACAAGCAACACTATTTTTTTGATTGAGTATCATATTTGAGCTATGAATAATTCATTTGCAATAAGTACCAATAGTAAACAAAGAGTACACAATGTTTGCCTGGGTTCTAGAGTGGATTTTATTGACAGCTTCACCCTAACCCCAAATAAACAGTGCAATTTTATAGATTCCAAGAATGATTTTTGTTAGTATTGCCATGTGAGATTAATACTGAATCTCTGCCTTTTACATTGTAGTTGTTTCTCCATTTACAAATTATTAGCAGAATAACTGTAAAAATTTTATATAGAAGATAACTGGATGACACTTTTTTGTGTGACTGTTACTTCACAGTGGCATGCTTAAAATAGTAGGAAAAGATAAGACAGCACAATTGTATGTTAATTTATGGCTATTTTCTAAACACAAATTTTCAAATTAGTAAGTTGTCTTATCAAGTTGTTCTAATTTTTCCCTTGTCAGTTCAATTTTCCACATTTTTCCTTTAGAAGTCATGTCCTCAAGGTAAATTCACTAAGCATATGTTTTATGATCAGGGAAAATTGGGTATATTAAGTAATGCTTTTTTATGATGTAATATCTTATTTCATATGTTTTGATATTTTTCTTCACACCTGTATTGGCACTAAAAAAACATGATACAGTCATCAGGAACTATTCAACTCCTAGCAACTAAAGGCTCTTCATGAAAGAGGAGAGCCGCCAAGGCAGTAGATTTCTTATAACAATCCTTCGCTGAAAGTACTAAGGTAATTAGCCTCCACAGGAGATAATTTCAGTTCACAGGGGTTGCTGTTGTTTTAAGTCTTTCTGGGAAATTTGGATTTCCATTGATAGCAGTTTTAACATGTCACACTGGAGCCAGAGTGAATTAAACTGAAGAGCTACACAGTCTAAACAAACATTCCTTCCCATTATCAGAAGCCTGACAACATAATAGCATAAACTATAGT
Source organism: Ochotona princeps (assembly GCF_030435755.1). Taxonomy (NCBI): domain Eukaryota; kingdom Metazoa; phylum Chordata; class Mammalia; order Lagomorpha; family Ochotonidae; genus Ochotona; species Ochotona princeps. Next base: position 32,391,696 of record NC_080842.1, on the reverse strand, counting down.
CATGTGGTCACATTCACAAGTAATGTAGGAACAATTAAAAATCAAAGAAATGCTGCATTTCCTAAACCAGATTTGAGTTGGAGTAAGCACGTTTAAAATTACTACTTTCAAAAAAACAAAATAAAATAAAATTCCTACTTTTGTTCCTTTCAATACAAGTTTTATATTGTTTTAAGATGGAAAAAAGAAGTGCATTTGTTTGACTCTCTCTCACATTTGTCTACATCTAGCTTGTGTTTTAAAATGTTAAGGTAAACCATGATAGCACTGCAGCACAACTGAAATGCTATTTGATTTGGCATGTGTATTTTTTTTAATTTTCCCGTTTCATCATAATTGCACAATTATTCAAATTGAGGGCAGTAATTCCACTACAGATTACATTTTCCTTAGAACACTAAAAAAAATTGATTATATTGGCTATGAAGACATTTTAGGAAGGATAATAGAGTTTACATGTTTCTAAAAGCAGTGCGTATTAAAAGCAAAAATATTATATGTGAATTTTCTCATTTTAGTAAGTAGGAGATTTTGAAAAATTCATCAAAAGTTATGTACCTCAGTTCTGAAATGTAAAGACTTTAGCAATAATTATCGCTTACTACTTTTAGATAAGAGGTGTTCTGATCATGACAACTTATCAAAATGTTAATGGCCATAGAATTTTTGGACAATTAAACAGCAACAGATTGTTCAAGGGCAGTTGTATTCATTATACTTTAATCTTTGAAAAGAAGTTGTCTACTTGAGCTTTTTGACTGTACATCCAAAACTTTCCAAGATACTTACTTTCAAATAATCTGCTCCTAAACAGACACTTAGGTTTGCCCAACCTGAGCTTTTAGTTAAAGAAACAAATTAATAAACTTGAACATAAAATGTGTTCAAGTGAAGTTTTGTTGGTTGTTCTGTGTCAGTTCTCTGAGTCAAGGTCTGGCCACCAATTCACTTTACCTGGCTTGGGGTCTGAATTCAGAGATTCCAACAAGGTGAAACAGAATGAGTGATGGTACAAAAAGCAATTCAATTTGTTTTCAAAAGAAGTTGCTGTCTGCTAAAAGCTGCTAGGCATCCTACAAGGATATAATTAGCAATGTCACTGTTCTCAGGAAACGCAAAGAAGTTGGGTGATAAGCAAGTCACATTAAAAATAATCACAGTGATTTCCAAGCGAAGCCATACAGACACCATCTCAAAAAGTCTTAATTAACAATTGAACTGTAGTTTCTTGGACTTACTAACCAAGTGTTTCTAAGGGATAGAAATCAGAATGATGTGTATTTTAGAAAATCTCTTCTGATGATTCTGAAGTGAAATCACATTTGGAAACACAATTTCACACTATCCAGGTACAAGATAGAAAATTTGTATAACTATACCTATAATCTGCAACCCTTCTAATCATTCACTATTTGAATTCATTAACATGGATCTCTATTCCAAACTAACTGCCATATGCAAAATTTAAAACATGCCAAGGGTTTCTGCCTAGCTGCAATCACTTCATTTTCTCACATTGCATGTAGAATTTCATATAAATATTTGTTGATGTACATTTCCATTTTTAAATGCACTTATAGTTACTTGTTCACATGATTTTCTCTTGGCTACACTATAATTTAAGGTATGACTGATAATATGAATCTTGTCTGGTAGTTATCAAATACATATACAAATACATGTATATATGCAAATATATATATATATATATATACACACACAAATGTATATATGCATGCTATGATCAAACACAATTAAATATATTCCCAAGCAGCCCATTATTATGTCTATAGTGGCATGAGTGACTTACTGATTCAGCACTTTGGGAACCATTAGTAAGTATTCATCCTCCCCCCTGCCCTGAACAATTCTGAATCCAAGTGATTTACTTTCCCTACACTTGTTAAGCTCTAGGGCTATTTTAACAAGATTCCTAGAAATGTTAATGGAAAGGGGGAGTGCAGTCATTGCCTAATATTTAGCACTCTGTCTCTGGGAGATGAGAGAGATGGAGGACACAGAGACGAGGGAGAGGATAACATATGATGAAGGGATGGACGGGTAGGAGGACCGAGCAGGAGAGGACAGGAGACTGCGCTACGCGAGCTCTGCTTCCTCCTCCCGTCTTAGGAGCATGTAGTTCTAACTCCGACTGTGGCTTTCTCACTTTAATGTGATGTAGTTTATGAATCTGTCATTTTGCTTCAAGCTTATTTTGCTCCATTATGATCTTGTTTAAAATATAATGTTTTTTGACATGTGCTCAGAGCACTGTTTCTATTGAACAGATTAAACTTATAAAATAACAAATCATGGAAGCAAAGTTTCTAGAGAATGGTAAGCATTATATACATATATATTTTTAATTAACATGTATGTAAGGCCAAACTCTAATGCCATTGGTTAGAGTACAGCAATATTATATATCTGTGTTATCTGACAAATGACTAAAATGTTCCACAGTGTCACTGAGTTCAACCAGTTTGGTTGGAGCAAGTTAAACTTTTAATCAAAAATTCTCCATGAGAAAGAAAGGAATGCCTCTCTTTCTGGGGTTAACAACATCAACATACCATGTGAGGCAGATGACTGAGGCAAAGGAAGAACACAGTGGAATTTTGGCTCTGTGTTCCTTCCATTGAGAACAATTATGCCAAAGCTATTAAACTCTTCCTGAAGAGAACATTCTGCCTGGCTAAACTTGTGTTTAATCATAGCCTGCTTCCAGGCAATGAGCATTTCTGTTCCAAAACAGTTTAATTCCCAGCTCATAATATAATTAAAATTTTCTCTGGATCAAAGCATAAGGAAAAAGTATCCAAAAAGCAATTGGGATTATATTCTATAAAAATCCATAAACAAAAGGCTGTGCCAGTGGAAAGCTGGAACATAGCTATAGTTCAAAAGGTACAATGAGTGTTGCTGGAATATACTGTGTAGCTCTTAATTTCTGATAGTTGGTCCTGGAGAATTGACATTGATAAGCTTGCTTAATTGTGTTTTAGCAGTTATTTTAGCCAAGTACCGTGTAAGAATCATGTTACTTTATGTTTCACCTTTTACAAGGTATTTCATGTTTATTCTTTCAGCCTATCATGAGAAATTTTTGAAAGTTAATAAGCTTTCATTGGAGTTGATAAGAAAAGTATTTATCGATTTAAGTCATTCAAACTCATTCTACCAAAAAAGTGTTTTCAGAGCATTGACTATATTCAACCTTGTTTTGAAGATTATAGGAAAATATACACCAGAAAGACACAGTTTCTGTCCTTCAGTTGCTTAAGTAAATCCCACAAAAAAAATGCATGACATAAAAGAAAGTGTCTGATCAAATACTGCCTCGGGTAAGGATGAGTTGACTGATGCTTCCTTACTGTTTGTTTATCTGTGAGACAGAGTGAGTGTGAATGCAAGTGAGACAGCTAGAGAACGAGTGCCAGTGGGGGGAGGAGAGAGAGAGAGAGAGAGAGAGAGAGAGAGAGAGAGAGAGAGATGAATTTCCATCTGCTGGTTCACTCCCCAAATGGCTGCCATCAGCCCAAGTTTGGGCTAGGCTGAAGCCAGGAACTGCGAACCCCATCCTAGTCTCCTGTTTCAGTGTCAGGGGTCCACATATGTGGGTCATCATCACGGGTCATCATCACTGCCTTCCCAGGTGTATTAACAGGTAACTGGATCACAAGCAGAGCAGCTCATACTTAATTGGCACTCTGATATGGAATGATGGTATCACAAACAGTGGCTTAACCCACTGCACCACAGTGCCAGCCTCACATCCACTGCACTTTGAAAGCATCATACAATAATATTCTCTAACAGTTAGTGTTGGTGAAATGGGAAGAACCTGAATTTAACTATAAATCTCTAACATTATTTATCTTGATACAAATTGCTCAGCCTTTCTTTGTGTCTATTTTCTTACCAGAAAAAAATGGAGCTAATACTTTCCCTTTCTCTTGAAAACTGTGTGGCAATTTAAAAAATGAGATAACAGGTGTGAAAATGATTTTGTTTTTCAATTATGAAGCTATATTTAGAGCCTACTGAAGTTCAATTCTTTGTGCAAGGTATTTGTTAGATGTTAGTTCATGATAATCTTTAAAGTATCATATACAATACAGAAAGATCATTGTTTTTCCTGTGCAGCAAATGAGGAAACTTTAGTGAGTTCAAACATTCAAAACCTAGACTTTTCAGAATCTCTGGTGCATACCCTTTGCCAAAATGCTGCTTTGACATGCTTTTCTTTATGCATGTGCAAAAAACAACCCAATTATTTTAAAATATTTGTTATTATTTCTTCTCTGATGGGCCTACATTTTTGCTTTGTCATAAAGTTATGATGTCTCTAGAATATCACTATTAAAAATGTCCAGGCTAAGTGGTACAGAAGAATATGCCTGGTGTTCTAGCCTTTTTCTTTTAGGAGATTTGTTTATTACCTTGTACAACTTTTGAAGAAACAGAAAATATGGTATTGGAGGGATGAAACCAGTGACCTCAGTGTCCAGAAGGAAGAGGTAGAAAAAGAATGAGTAACCCACCAGGCCTGAGACAGACTCAACACACAATTCACCAGTGAGGGAGTAAGGCCTTGGATGGTGGTCTCAGACTTTGAGAGAACCCTGTTCAGTGGTGGAATGCAAAGAATGTACGTGAAGATTGATAGGCACAGAAAGGAGATGATCTAAAGTGGTCAGAAGCATTTGCCTGGGCTGTCCCTGTGTTGCCTCTTAACATCTGAACTTGACTTTGCTATTCACTAGGTGGAATAGATTATAGGAAAACAAAAATTTTTTTAAGTTATGTGGCAATATCATTTCTTTGACGTAGTCCAAAGCAATTTAAAATTGTTTTATTTTTAAAAAACCTTTTTGTTCATCTATAAAAAGGAAGTCATCTGGCTTGTGTGTCAAAAGAGATGGGATAGGATATTTGCATGCATTAGATAAGTAACAATAGGTCAATATCATGAACTAATAAACATATCCTAGTAGAATGATTCAAGGAAGTATTTTGAGTAATGAGATCCTTTGATTAAAATCTTAATGAGTTTCTCTGTAAAACTTTCTAATGCATAATTTTGGCCTGATATACTACCTACTACATGATTTCCGTTAAACTATGAAACTTTTGAGAGGAAAAAAAGGGATTTTGGTTTTGCATAATACTAAGTGCACTCAGGAAGCTTAGATTATTTTTAAGCATCAGTTAGGCTACTAAAAATATTTTTAAAGATGCATCTATTGGACATCTTTAAAATGCCATGCCCCACATTACAATTTTTAAGTTTCAGGCCAAATCTGTTCTTACATAATCTTCTGCATCATAGGCAATGAAAAGCTCACCCAGTCAGGACAAAATCCCTGGAGCATCCTTGATTTTTTTCTCTCTTGCTCACATCTCACCCATCAGCAAATCCTTTCACTATTGTTTGGAGTAGGGGCCCAACTGCACTACTTAGCCTGAGAATTACTGAAACCTAGAGCTGTGTAAGGAAGATTGGCATTATGCCGGGCTCCAGGGCATAATGTGGGCAGCAAAGCATGAAATGGGAAACACTCCACCCATTCCACGATGTGCCTTCCACAACACAATTGAAGATATACTTGTCATCTACCCTTTCTAGGAAGAATTAAAGGAAAAGAAGCAAGCTCTGGACAATCATCTTCATGGAGGTGGCTTGGAGTTGACATACATCACCTTACACTCACATTCTGTGGGGCAGAATCTAGTCATATGGACACTATTTGCTGAAAACAAAGTCTGGAAAGGTATCTGTAAGTTCAGAAAGGATTGTAGATCAGATTTGGAAGTTAGTCAATGAACTCATCTGTGAGTCTAGATTTCCAAATATCCGATTTTTGCTTACTTACTGCCCCCATTATTGTACTGGCAGATGTTCTATTATTTATTACCTGAAATTCTCTCCTAATTGGCATTTCTGTTTGTGCTTTTGCTTCACAACAGTAATTTTGGTAGTAAAATTAACACACACATTTAGACGTGGTATTTTTCAACCCTTAAACACCAGTTATGCCTTTTCTCATTTAAAAAAAACCCATGGCCATCCTCTGCTATTTCTTGACCTCACCTCCTTCTCATACAGTGGATCACCTGGTTCCAAACATGTAACAAATGCTTCCACCTCAAAGAATTTGCACTCACTCAGTCTGTCACTCCTTCCCCCCAGCTCTCCACAAAGTCTCTCTCAACTTACATCTTGATGCAAATGGCCCCTTCATGAAAAGGCATTACCTGGCCACCCATTTCAAAATCACAGTTTTGGGGGTTTTATTTGTGGCACAGTGGGTTAAGTGGCCATCTGTGACACCAGCATCCCCTACGGGCATTGGTTTATATCTCAGTTTGCTCCGCTTTGGATCTGGCTCTCTGCTAGTGGTCTGGGAAACAGTGGGAAAAGACCCACTGGCCGTTGGGGCCATCTGAGCAATGCATCAACAGATGGAAGCTCCTTCTCCTGTCATTGCTTTTAATATATGTACACATAAAATCTTAAAACATTGCAGTTCTTCCATCACCCTGTACTCTGTATCCCTCTTGCTCTTGTATTTTGCTCCTCAGTATCCTATCATATTAGATATTTAACTTTTTTACCTTATTTCACCAGAAAGAAAGAATCAAGATAGCGGGGTTTTTTTTTCTGTCTTTTTTTGTTCTCAGTACCTTTTATGGCACTGACCCCATAGAAGTTGCTTGACAAATACATTTGGGTAAATTATGGAGAGAATAAATATCTGAGTAAGACTGTAAATTTATATTTAAAACCCCGCTTTGATACGAAAGTAGGAACTTGATCTGAATAATTATTAATATGAGACCATAAGACCAGAAGCTGAAGAGCTATGCAAAGTATCTGAGACTTGAAATTGGGAGATTTTAGTTTGCTTTCCATTTTCATATTCATGAAATTAAACAATTTTCTATTGGTGTTAATTTTGTCAGTAACAGAAGCATAAACAAAAACCTATGTTAGAATTAAAGGAATCTGGAAACCTGAATATGTGAAGAAGAAAATGCAGTATTAAAAATAGATGCATGTAATTTTTCAACTTTACGAAACTATCAAAAAAAAGAAGTATCAGAGAATGAGCTAACTTCAAACAGTGTATCTGGATCATTTATATGGGGAGATTATTTTCTATTTTAAGTTTCAGTTTTTATTTATAAACTTGATGAATCCCAAAGATGCTTTGGATATGCTTAACAGAATGATTATACATACTTTCATTTACATACTTTCAAGTGAATCATAGCATAAAATCCTCATAAAAAAATTTTAGAAAGTAGGTGCCTATACATACAGAACAAGATATGATTACAGCATGCTTTTAACACTTAAAATGAAAAAAATCAAGTATAATTTAAGAATATTACAATACCAACGTTAAAACAATTAGCAAAGTATAAATATTTCATATTTATATATTTACGTTTTCATGAATTGAGTATTTACACGATATTGCTCATTACTTTTCTCCCACCATCTAATATTTCTTCAAGTGCGGCCAAAATGAAAATCATAAATAAATTTAAAACGTAAAAAACAGTAAAATCAAAATAACTCCCTTTTTGTCACTCATTTTAAAACTATTGCCATAATAGTTTTAAACAAGAAATGGAAATGCCCAGATGTCCGTCAACTAATGACAAGATTAGTACTACGTGGTATATAGACACTGTGGAATACTACCCAGCCATTCAAAGGGATGAAATCTTGTTTTTGTAACAAAATGGATGCAGCTGGGAACCATTATTCTTAAATGAGCCAGGCCCAAGAAGACAGGTACCATGAGTTTTTTTTTCTAATATACAGAAAATAAGAAAATGTAGTCTATATGAGAGAAATTGACATTCTAAAATTTGATTATTGTTTTTCGCCCTGTCTGTACTCTGAAGGAACAACATTTTTTACTACTTACTATTTATTGAATTCTTTACCTAATATGTGGTTGAGCCTATGATTATGAAGTGAACTGAAAATGTGTCAGTGTAAAAATTTTTAAAAATATAAATGTGTATATATGTATAAAAGGAGAGCAGTGTGTGAGGGCATGGGCTAGAGGGGAAAAAGGGTGGGAAGTATCATTAGGCTCCTAAATCTGGATAGTGAAATTTTTTTCATTTTCTATAAATAAAATAAATTAAAAACCTGTTTTCCCAGTTTTCCAACCTAAATAGAAAGAAAAAAAGAATAACATTGCCCTACATATGAAAAAACCTCAGAATAATTTTTTGTAAATAATTTCTATGAGTGACAACTTTAAGTAAGGAAGCAAAGCATGGATAAAACGACAAAGTTTGGAATTGTCAGGGGAAGAGCCCAGATTCACTGATAAATTTGGCTCAGGAGATGACAATAATGCTTTTTTGTTGTCTCAGACTTGGCTGAGGTTTGGGAAAAAATATTTCCCCAGGACTTTCAGACCAGCTAAAGTGACTGAGTTTTACTGACGGCCTCTATTTTCTCTTGTCTTCGTTCTCACTACTTGATGCATGACTGTCCAGTTTCACCCATTTGGACGGTTATTCAGAGCTGAATCAACAACTCTAACAGAATTAATATTTCTGCTGGTCTTTAACAAAATGGCCTTGTTCCTCCAGTAGATGGACCAGAACCAGAAAAGACGCTCTGGTTTCCTAGCTACAGAAACTGAACATCAAGAGCAGTGTTTGAGTAGCCACTGTTTCTCAAGACACTACGGAAGAAACACGTATTTCAAAAAGAACAGCGAACGGATCTTCACCGGGGTGACAATGTATCATATTCTACAACATATCTTTAAAAAATGATGTCTGCAACCACCCATTGTTTTATGAATGAGTCTGGATACACTCACAAAATTTGTTATTTCTACAAAATTCTCGACAGTGGCGGTCATAATAAAATTCTTGTCAGTATTACTTTTAACACAAACAGCAGATAACTACAAGTCATTGAAATAAAAATATAAAATTCTGCTGGATGTTAAAACAAATAATGTTTCTTTGTGAGTCTTCTATCTGGGTGAGTTTTGTCTTGATTATGAAAGTTTTAGTATCGCCATTACTTTCATTAAGTTTTATAAAGGTGGCTAAGGTAAGTATAGGTTAAAAAAAATGCCAGAGTGTTCTGGGTTTAAAGGGTCACTTCCTTAATAGATTGGGGCTGTGTCAAATCTACTTTAAAATGAGATAGTACATATAAAAATACTTTGCAAAGTTAAAAACATCAAATAAATGCAGGACCTTTCCTGGATGGAGACTTTGTTTTGGAAGCACTTAACTATAATTACAAATGTTGATAAATGAAAAAAATGGGGAACCAAAATGCTTTCATACTCTTTTGTTCAGTGGAAGTACACTCGCTGATGAAAAGAAATCTATGCCATATATTAACATGGCAAAACCATTTAAATACAGGTTATCAAACAAATAATCAAATCCTAGGTCTCCTTTGAGCCTAGAAATAGATAAATGTTTTCCTCCACCTTTTCAGGCCCCACATGTATGCAAGTTTGTTTTAATAATATTTTTAAATTATGGTAGCCTAATGGACATAATTTTAGAGATTATTTGTCTTTCCAAAAGGATTCACTTTTCCAAGGCTACTAAGAAAATGAGTAAGTTTCTCATGGTTCATTCTCCTCAAATAGTGTGAGTGGCTTTCTTTACTTATTCACATTTATAGTAAAAACAATGTGCGAACTTTTATTGTTGCTGGAACATTAAGAAGCAACTTTAAACATTTGTAGAAACTTGGACTGTGAAACTGTTGGATAGCTCTACCTCCCTCTACTGGCTAAATTCTCATCCTCATTTTAGGGCACTTGCCTCAAGATTGACATCCCAGAAACAAGAATGAAAAGTAAGCAGAGTTACTTGCAAACCCGCCTCTTATGCTAACCAAGGCTGGGAATTTTCATGCCTGTTAAGAAAGAAAGAAAAAAATCAAAACTGCCCTGAAGAAAGAGTGCCCCACAAGACAATGAGGAAATATTTGGCTTAGGAATTAAAAAAAAAAGATAATTCTTGAAGGCTAAGTGCAGGTGCATAGCGCTTAGTGTGCTTGGAAAGAATGCAACATTCTTCATGACAAATAAAAAAGAAACAAAAAAATTGTAAAATGCAGTCAACCAAATCTCATGGCTGAGAGTATGTGCACATTAGAAAAAAAGCAAAGCCTAGTATTTTCCCTTTTTGATAAATAGCTCATTAGGGCACTACCCCCAGAAGCCAGCAAAGGCAGAGCCTGAACTTAGGTATGTTAAGTGCCATTACATGCTTTTCTTAAGTTCATAGGGTTAACCAGGTAAGTGCTTTCACATGTAGATCTTTCCTAAAAAATGAAGACAATAATGATGAGCTAGCCTCTTTTTGGGAACTGGAAAAGACCTCGCCAGAATGCACGTTCTCTGGAGACAGGGCTCTGCAGTAAGTGGACCCTTTTGCCGCTGGAGGCCCTGCGATTCGGCAGCTGGGTTCTGTCACCCTGACTGGGGCGGCCTTGTTAGTGTAGCGTGACCCCTGGCGCACTCGCGCAGATAATACCGGCACCTCTTTTCACTCTAATCTCCTACCCGTCTGAGCAATTCAGCAGGAGATAGGGGCATTAAGGCCATATTATTCCAAACAACATTTAGCTGAATGGTAGCTGAAGATTGTGACAGGGAAAGACAAATTCTCCCGGTCAAATACTTTCCTTCCCAGCAAAGTTTCCTGTGTTAGTCCTTGGGAGACACAAAAATGTCATTAAAATGGAACCAAAATGGAAATCCCACACCGTCTTTACTGAACATTAGAAAGACTTGTAAATTTTAGACCGATGTGTTTTTTTTTAGGGGGGGGGTGCTTCTGCTACAAGGGGCTAACCAGCTGGCTAAAAACTAAATCATTGATTCATATGTTTGCAAATTTTGTTGACATTATGCCAGACATGTGTAGACAGCCTGTGTTTTGCAACATGTATATGAATATTTGCTGGCATGTAGTCGTTCTTCCTAGAATGAAAGCACATAGTTCAGGCCAAAACTCAAAATGCTGGTATCAAGTTGTTGCTTTACATTATTACTGATTCCACACCCACAATCCACCCCCTCATCCCATTCAGACACACAACCTGAAGGAAAAGTAAAATCTTTCTTCTTGCCTAACGTCACTTTAGATTCCATGGTGGGAATCTCAGCAACCCTACGTTTCATATATGTTAAGCTAGTTCAGAGTGCTCTTCCAACTTCTGTTGTGTTTCTTTTCAAAATATATGAGTACAGCAACAGGATTTTACTGCGATTTTCTAATAATTCAATTTGGGTTTTAGATTCTGGCAATGGGACTGATGGGAAAAAATAAACTATCTCTCCGGTAATCTGCGATGCCTGGTCCTCTGAAATGAGATCAGACAGTGATCAGAGATGATTCTTTCCTGTCACAGACATCGGATTTTTGGCTAAAGCTCCTCGTTCTTTTCGTTTTGTCTGTACAGGACATGACCTGGCTTCAATGCTGACATTGACTGAATGCTACAGTCTGATTCTGTCACACTGCTGAAATTTATAATAGCTAATGGTAATTGTTAATATCTCAAGATGTGAATAATTTCTAAAATCTCCGTTCAGAAAGACCTGCATCTGAAGCGCTTGAGCAGGAGAGAAGACAGTAAGTTGAAGCTGTGTCTGTAGCACTGTCTTAATCAAGACCAGCACACTTACTTAGGGCTCCTTTGTGGGATGGCTTAGGATGAAGCACTGCACTTTACAAATCATCTGAGAAGCATTTATTGCCTATTTGTCCATTGAAATAAAGTTCACTTGATGGTGTTCTATAGGTCCAAAAAAGCAACAGCTCTCAAAGCACCCCCATCTCTCAATCTGTGTGTGTGTTTGTGTGTGTGTGTGTGTGTGTGTGTGTGTGTCTGTTTTTGAAAGAAACAAGAGAAAAGATTGTAGGTGGGTAGTGCTGCTGGATTATTTACTCTGGGACACTAGATAATTCATTGGTTGGCTCTACCTTCCACACCTGGAACATTACAAAGCATGGATAATTAATATGTTCCCTTTAGAGCAATTTGACTACATCATTGAAAGCTAAGCCTTCTTGCCAGTTTTTTCTATTGTTACAAAAAGGATGATTTTATCAATGACACATTTGCTTGCTGTTTCAACATAATTAGAAGCATAGCACTTTACAATCAAACATCATGATTTTCAAGTTAGTCCCTTTATTTTACTGATCAGAAACAGAATCAGAGGTAAAATCACTCAGTTAAGTTTATGTAATTGTTGGTGTCATGGATTTTCATGGTAGGTCCAGCTCTCCTGATTGAGTCAGTTTGGCCTTTTTACTTTGATATCCTGTATTTGACAGTTTGTAAGCTCTTTCTTTTCAGTCAGTTAGTAAATACATGGAGGAATAGGAATAACAATGTTACTCCATGGTTAAAATATGCACAACGGATGTTCTAGAAAGAGCCAGATGAAAGAACAGGAAAGTCAGGCACTATGTTCAGGACATTGAACTGTATAAATTTCTGGGATAATCATAAATATGATGCCAGGAAACTAGGTTTTATGTAGAACACTTTGTACATAACTGATAAGCTGTGACTTAATCCTTATCCAGATCACCGCAGCTCTCAGTGAGTATTTTATTTGGACTGTGATTCACAAGTCAGCTCAGAATTTCAGGAACAGTTATCCAAAATTCAGAAACACATGGGAAATCTGTGACTTTACTGAAAAAAACTGGTTTACTGTGCTAGTTAAACAATTATTTAGTTTTGTGCTATTTACTATACTTTCTAAGCATTTGTTCGTGTTAGAAAATTACAATGCAAGTTGAAAAAAAATGTCAATATAGCAGAAGTTTTTACAGGCATGAAAGCCAGGATAAAATAAACATTTGCATTTGAACTAGACTTTAAAATTTCATTTTTGCAACCTATAGCTTCTTGTGGTAGGTAATGGAAAAATGCAAATAAAAGAATTTCCAAACTCTCATAAAATGGCATCTTTGTGATGAGTAAGAAAACTCATTTACACACACACACACAAACAATAAAAATCTATGGGAATAAACATAATGGAAAACAAAAGTATTCTTACTGTTGTGAGAGATACTCCTTACATTAGGATTGAATGGTTCAGCATGAAAATGTCAACTTTCCATTTAATTAATTTTTAAACTTAATTGAATCTGAATAAAAATCAGTCTTTTAAAAACAAATTAGACAAATTTCTACTTAAGCTCATTTGAAACAAGAAACAAAGTAGCTAGGAAAAAAAGAGCTTAAAGAGCAACAAGGGGCAGGGAAGCCTACAAAAATAATAAAACTTGTTACCAAGCATTTTAATTGAAACAGAGTGGTTCTGGTGCATGAGTAGATAAAAAGCCAATACAATGGAATAGAAATTTGGAAATAGTCCTGCTATATGTAGTCTATGTAGAAATGTGGTTCTCAAACCATCAAATGAAGTATTTTGTTTTTAAACAAATGTATTGGAACAAATGGAAAGATTTTCTTCAACAAAATTACTCATAAATCAGAATAATCTGGCATTGCTCATAAATATGAATTATATAGACCCTATAAGAGTGCATCATTAAATTATTCTCTGAGTAAAGAACTTTTACTAAAAATCTAGACTCAGTAGAGAAAGAAATGATAAATAGGGATATATAAAATAAAATATTTGCATTTAGATAATGTCCAACATTTCTTAATTATAGTTATATTAGTGAATAGTTACATATACAAGCATATATGTGTGTATATATTTTATACAGGTTAAGTTCACAGGGTAAATTCTCAGTGACTAATTTCACAAATTACAATCCATAAAGATGCGATCATTTGAAGTACCTATCAGCAATGTATGAGAACTTCAATTTCCTAGCACAATAACCAAGAATGCATTGTATTTGCTTTGTCCAGTCTAATAGATGAGAAATGATATATCAATGTAGTTTAGCTTAGTTTTAATTCATCTAAGTTGAATGAACTTGAATATCTTTTGGCATGTTCAACAGTTGTTTTGTGTCTGTTTCTGTCAATTCTATATTCATGAAATTTGATCCAAGATTAGGCATTGATTCAATTAATTGTATCACAAAACTCAAATGAATACTGTTCCATTGTAAAAAAAAAATGCTGTGAACTTTCCATACGAAAAAAAAACAAACATAAAGTTTGTTACCTTTGTGCAGGAAAGAAGAAAAACAAGAAAACATATATCTTTAAAAATATACAGAAAGGGTGAACAGCAAACAACAATGTTTATTGCCTATAATAAATTTTTGTATTGTTGAGATTGAAGGACAACAGAAAAACATTCAGATTTGGTGCACCTAATTTTATTTTTTTTTTTTATTTACCTTTCTTGAATTCTATTAGTGGTCTTCATAAGGCTAAGGTAAAAATATAACAGCAGCAATGAGAAGGAGACGCATAATATTAAAGTAAACAGGAACAAATGAGCTACGAGATATTTCAGTGAGTAATGTAGTCACATTACCCTAAGTAACTAAGGAACATTGTATTGTACTATATTTCCTCAATTTTTAGCAGAATGAAAGAGAGGGAATGTTTGTTTATAGCAACATAAGGGTATTTGAAATGTTCATGCAAAAGGGATTTAAAACATATGCATATTTGTGTACAAAAAAGTTTGAAATGCATGCATAGCTTTTCTATAATCCTTTTACCCTTGAGTCTTTTGAGCATATAAAGAAAACTGTCTAAAACTTGGTTAGACACATTATATATTTGAGTACATGTGTTGAATTGATGTTGATACAGATCTCAACAAAAGAAGCAATACACAAATAAGAATTAGGGATAGCAACAACCTTGTGAGACGTGTGAGTTAAAAATGTTTATATGCATATATATGAAATACAGCAAACTAGATAAGTAGACATACAGTCTATACACACATCTATATAGACAAACATGAATAAACATGCATGTTTATATGTAACTGTCTAGTTCTTAGTTTTCCTAGAAGCAAAGACATCATAGAAGTAATGAGGGGCCACACTACCCAGACCTTGGTATTTAATGTGGCCTTTCGAGAAGAATAATGGTTCCCTTGAAAAATGTCTGGTTCCAGCACTGAGAAGCAGTGGGAAAACAGCAAACACAGTGCCATGAAATAAGGAAGCACTCGAGAAAGAATGGGAATTATGCAAGAGTATAGTACCAGCTTGAAGAGGCTCCAGAAGAGAAACCTGGAACAATTCAGGTGATAAAATTATTAAGGAGCAATAGTAAATTATGGAAAACAGAAAAATAAGAGTCCTTACATCTATACTAATAATAGACAGGTTAAATGAATACAGCTGAGTGGAAGGACAGCTATAACTTCTAATATAATGTTGAGTATCAACTGGGAAGTGCAATAAGGGGGAAGAACTGGGCAATCGTTTTTAAACCCACTTAGTGCAGAGTAAGTCAGGAGAAATCCTCAATGGGAGTCAAATTAAAAGGGGAAATTTTGATGAGAAGCAGGAAATTTGCATGAGTTTCAAATTGTGTCTACAATTGCAATGTTCTTAGGAAAGGAAGTGATGACCATACAATAGCGAAATCAGGCAACACACTAATCAGATGATCCTCTATGCATTATTCAGATTGAAACTTCATAGCACCAATACAATTATGAAGAAACAGCAAATACACTAATAAATGCTTTTCTATCTTAGAAATAGACTGCTCTTTAAAATGTCAACAACAGGCAAAGAAAGGCCTTTGAAGTGTTACAGATTAGAAGATGTTAAAGAAACATGACTATGAAATGTCATATTTGATCCTAGAGCAAATCTTAGATTGTTGGGAAAAGAATATTGTATTTTACACCATTTGATTGACTGGTAGAACTAAAACATAGATGAGAAAATAGATAAAAGTTAAATGTAAATGATATGAGCAATTGCATGTGATTACACAAATGGATATTTTTATTCTTAAAAATAGACTCTGAAACATTAACGGCAAGGGTCATAACATATGAAATTCATTCTCAAATGGTTTGGAAAACTATTATATAAATTAGACCGTAATCAGATTAGATAGGTAGGTAGGTTGATGGGTGAATGGCTGGATAGATCAATGCATGATAGAAAGATAGATAACAAAGGATGAAGCCCAAGCAAATAATACTCAGAGTTAAGATGAAGTGAATCCAGGGCCGGACATTGTAACAAAGAGGGTAAAGCCATCATCTGTGATGATGGCACCCCATATTTCTGATGGTTCAAGTCTGGTTACTACATTTGCAAACCAGCTCTTGGAGAATGGCTTGGGAAAAGGAGCAGAATGATGCTCAAGTGCTTGGACCTCTGATACCCAGGTGGGAGACTTGGACAGAGTTCCTGGTTCTGACTTCTGCCTGGCTCAGCCTTGGTCCCTGAGCTATCTTAAAGATGAACCAGAGAATGAAAGAGACCTCTCTCTGTTTCACAAAATTTTTAAAAAATAAAAGCCTATAGGCCTGGCTACTTCACTTCCAATCCAGCTCCTTACTAACATACCTGAAAAACCAATAGAAAATGACCCAAGGTGCTTGGGTCTCTGTACTCACATGGGAGACCCAGAACAGCCATGGCCAATATGGCCATTTGGGGAGTGAATCAACAAATTGAAGATCTCTCTCTTTCTTTCAATCTGCCTTTGAAATAAATAAATATATATCTCTCTTTTTAAAAAGAATAGATGAGTATAGCTAAAGGTTATTTAAACAAACTGTAGTTTAGTCTTAACCTTCCTTGCAACTTTTCTTTAGGTTTGAATTATTTCCAAACTAAAAGACAAAAAGATGCAAGCAATACATATAATAAATATGGTATTTGGATGTGATGTGAGCTGAACCTTTTTGTGAGGTGAATTTTATAGCATTAAAATTACTGTTATAGTGCTAGGGAGAATAGAATGTAGAGTAAACAAGAATGAAGGTAGAAAATTGGTGAGGGCATGGTTTAGCATCTTGCCAATTTAAGCTTTCTTGTCTATAGACTATCTGCAGAAATAGACATCCACTTTGAGAAACTGAATGCATTTTTTTCAAAAGTCAATCTTTTCAAATGTCTGCACTTTAAGCTATGACAAGAGCTTTGTTTCCCATTCAAGGGTACTCCAAAAAGTTCATGGAATATTGTAATTAAACTTTTATTTTGGTGCAAAAAGACTTTGAAATTCATAATATGTGTTTTCCACAAATCTTTTGAAGACTCTTCACGTGTTTGCTTATGAATAGTAAGCAAATAATAATGTCTATAATGAAGAAATGGCTGACCCCATAATATTTTATTTACTAAATGCTAATTGAAGCACTGCCAATAACCAGCAGGCTGTAATGTAAGGCTCATGACTTATCAAGCAAAGTCTTTATTTTAAGAAAAGTTGTAATCCAAACAAAGAAGGCAATGAATGTTCTAAAAGACATGTTTTAGCAGAAAGCTATAAATGTCCTTAAAAAATGACATGAGCAGGGATTAGAGCAACTTGCATGTTACTTCAGTGTTTAAAGTAAGCCTGCCCCAAGGAGGGTGTGTCAGTGTGAAGGAAAGGAGGGACAGATTTTGTGCACACCCAGTACTAGATGTGAAGATGGAGAATATTTTTGTGTGCCAGAAATGTGAGGACTCAGCTTCTGGAATTTGGAAAGATGACGTCAAAGAGATGGCCTGGTCCAAATGTCAATCCTCTCAGTTCACAGTAAGAAGTTTGGATTTTATTCCAAATGCTACAGGCAGTTGTTAGGGCACTAAAGGATCACGAAGTACTGTGTTACAACCAACCTTGCGAACCAATTTCTTTTGGGGAGAAATTTTCCCCTGCCTTTCTTTCAATTATGCACGTCGTTCAAGTGTAAAGACTCTGTCTTTGTTGCAAATTATCAAAAGATGTTTATCTGGTTCAGCGTTGAATGGCACAAGTAGGTAAAAGTAGTGCCTTCCTCTGCAGAAAGTGTTTGTTAACCATCAATTCCTCTCCCACAGCACAATCCATAAACAGACATTATTTTCTCATCTGTTTTTAGGATTTTGGACTCAGGAAACCAGAACACGCATTTATGTTCTAATTACTGTCATTGTTCCAATAAAGATCTTTGTCCCTGATCTAAAATTTTTATGTAATGCAGCAAATTAAAATTTTAGTTTATAAGTAAAGTTAGAATTTTATATACTTCAGAGTTCTGACGGTTTGTGAATTTGGAATGCTGGTTGTGGTGCAGCACAGCTCTTTAGGAAGGAGAGTGACAGCAGTCCTCTTCCCTGGGTCCTCAAGATAAGTCAATGCTTCTCTCACAATGCTTCATTGGCCCGTTTTCTGAGTCTTAGCTGCTACAAAGGAGTTTTCAGAAAGTTCATGGAATGAGATGAGTAGGTAAGCTTATTTTGATCCAAAAGATTTTTTTAATCCGCACAATTTCATTTTACAACTAACACTTTTCATGAATTTTTAGAAGATCCTGAGTACGAGTGCTTTGATTCAATAGGGGAACCTGTTTTGTTGTCTGAAGAGAGTGAAAAGTTGTAAATGAGATGTTAAATAACATTTGTGTATCAGTGTCACCATGAATTTTTTTAGTAAGGTAACCAAAGAATATCCAGGAAAGTATAAGTTTATGATAAATCTTTCAAAATAATTGAATTGTAAAATACACTACTAGATAAGTGAGTGGATATAAAACGGGCTCCAGGTGAGTATCCACATGGTCCTCATCCTCGTTTTTTCTGAAAGCCATGGCTTCCATCTTCTCTGCAGTATGCAAGCCAACAAGACTGTCTATGAAGGAAAAATTTACAGGGATGCTAAAAATGTATCAGTCAAAAATTGAGGGGTACATAAGAAAAATTACATGACTCCAGCTTTAAAAAAAGTTGATTCAGAGGTTTTCCGTCAAAGAGAAATTTGCTAGTAGACTCGGTTGTCTTTTGAGAATCATCTTCATTTAAAACTTGCAAAAGTAGAATCCTTTTTTTTTCAGTACCTTATGAGAGGGATGGAAGAAAGCATAACTGTGTTCTCCCCATCACTCTCTAGTAGGTAACATAAGTACCCACTTAGCTAACAGATGATGGAAGGCATAAAGTTTGATCTAATTCCGGAGGTTGCATGTTTTGGTTTCTGGGATGTGGAACATGTAAGAGACACCAGATTCACCTGCTGTTTGCCATAGTTCACAAAATGGTCCATACAGAAGTGGGGTTGTGTCTCCTTGTTAAAAACTGGGGTGAAGACAGCTAATCTCATTCATTCCTGAAGAGTCACAGCTATTCTGAGAAAACATTTTTTAGTAAGTATTACTTTTGATCCAATATGATAAAAGGAAAGCAGATGTGCTCTCGTGTGACAGGTAATGGCTATTTTTAATGCTTTCGGGTTATTTTTCCATACTGAACTGAAATGTTGTGCTCTTATATAACCACAAAGGATACAATGACCCTCTAACATTCAAACATCCAAAGAATCACCACAACTCGTTGGCCCTCTATATTCTGTCTTCCCGTTAAGGAAGGTCCCATTTTAGAACCAGTGTCACTGTGCACTGAATCAATCCACCACCTGAAATTCATATCAGAGTACAGATTCAAATTTTGGGTCCCTGCACCTGGTGGGAACCCAGAAGAAGTTCCTGGCTTCAATCTTACTCAGCCACAGCCTTTGCAGCCACTTGGGGAGTGAACCAACAGAGAGAAGAGCTCTCTATCCCTGTTTTCCGTTATTTCTATAACTCTTCCTTTAAAATAAATGCATGCGGATTTTATTGCCACATCCTTGGACTAAAATGAAATAAAACTAAAACTTAAAATCTCTAGATTACTCACAAGTTAATCAAATAAGAATATTCCATATCAAAACACATAAAATATAGGTAAGGAAAAAATAGACAGCTTTAGAACATTATACCATTAAATTAGGATGGTCTGAAACAAATGCAATAGTCTTTCAATTTAAGAAACAGGGAAAAATGCAAACACTGGACATTTATCAAGATAAAACAGAAATTACTGACTTAGGAAACAATAGTAGCGGTTAACATTTATAGAGCATTCACCTTATACCAATTACTGAATACATGCTTTGCAAGGATTGTCTTATTTAATCTTCATAATAGCTCTATGAGATAATATTCATCATGAAAAATAACAGCCTTGGGCTTTTATGGGCCAAATGATTGCATTAGACTTAGTAAAGAAAAATAGAATGGTCATTTCAATAGACATCTATTTAAAAACTCTTTAAGCCTTTGATGAGTTTAGGAAATAAAGTCCACATTCCCAGGAAATCTAAATAAAAAAAAATAAAACTCAGCAAAGTTAAATAGATGCAATAAAACAAAAATGTTTTTCTCTTATATTGCATAGTTGGAATTCACACACACAGTTCACATGAAGACACCAAAGAAACTCAAAATCTCAAGACATAGTTTCATGTCTAATTTTCTAGAATGCATTCAGGATTTTAAATACAAAATTCTTCGCAGTTAAAGTATATTATCATTAGAAATTACATGGATATTGTTTGTCAAAATGTGTGGGACAAAACTAACTCTAAATACTAACCAAGAAAGCATAGAAATGATGAGCTAATTATTCAACTCAAGAGGTTCTCACAGTTAAAATCCAAAGGAAATGAAAGGAAAGTCTTATGAAATCAGGCATTTTGAGAAAACCTTTTATTTATTTTGAAATTATTTTACAAACAATAATGAAAACGTCTTCCCTTTTTATCCTTTCTTTTTCCCATTTTAGTTCAGTCAATGAATTCTAAGTGGTGTCATACCTATTTTTTTCTCAGTGTTGAGTATGCTCTGAATTGCATCTAAAGTGGGTTTCAACAATGGTGTTTCCTTTCTGACCCATTCCATCACTCCTTCAGCTGTATGTCCTTTTCTTATGACCCTGAGACTGCATAGGAGTTGATTGGGCTGTGCCAGGTTTCTTGTAAGAAAAAAGTCCTCTGTTCCTTAGGAACAAGAACACAAGCATATCGGTCATGTTACCCTTGCCTATGTGAACCTATAAAGTGGTGCTGCTGATAGTATTTTTGCTTTCAAAAATTTTAAGTTTTTATTCAACTTATTTGAAAGTCAGGGAAAGAGGTTTTTCATCTGTTGATCCACTTCTCAAATGCCCACAATAGCCCTGGGCTGTGACCAAACATAGCCAAAGCCATGTTCCAGGAAACACCACCAGGTTCCCCAAGTACTTGAACTATCACCTGCTGCCATCACAGTTTGTCTCAATTGCTGCACTAGATGCCTGCTTCAGTCTTTTAATGCCATATGAATTAGTCTTTAATAATAATGTGGAATGGAGCAGACAGAAGGAAGCAGCGTTAAGGGAGAAGAGAGAGACCGCCTCACATTCAGTCCGGTCAGTGACCACTTGAGCCATTCAGTTCCATTCCGGACCTCATGTCAGTGAGCTTTCCCAGCATTCTTCTTACCTATTCACCCTGTTTTTGTCTTACATGGAACAAAAAAAGAATCTTTATTCAACATGTTTTGTAGTTGTTATTTTCTATTTCTAGTAATCACTTTACATTGTCCATTGAGGATGCAAAAACAGATTTCTTTCGTATTTAGTGTTGCTTCCTTTGGTCCATACTTTCTACAACTGTGTCACTCCTTTGTGCCTTGGGTAGTATAGTCTCCATGCTTCCATTACAGAAGTGCTGAATAATCTCCATGGAAGTAGTTTTGTTTTTCTTTTAATCTTTTGCTGTAATTTATTCTAGAAGAAGTACAAGTCCATCCAGTTGTGGGTGGATGTTCTTTGATCCTTCCTTCTTCAGTGCTGTTTGATGTATGTGTCCTTTAATCAACTGTCTGAAGCTTTATAGCCCCTTCTGCATCTGGCTTTGCTGCCTTGTAGGAATCTCCTAGTCATCTTACTGTGAGTGGTAAAATTCATTTGTGATTACTCTGAAACAAACCTGCATCCTCTGTTAGCAGAACTAGCACACCAGAAAAACCATAATCCCTTCCTGAGCCGCTCTCAGCCCTGCCAGGCTCAGCTGTTCCAGCAACTGATTTCCTATCTTGGAATGTCAAGTGCCACTCCCTGTGCTGCCTTGGTGCATGCCTAGAGAATCTAGTCCTGGAGGATAAACATTCATGTCTGGATGTGCTGGTTTGTAACACATGACCACAGCCTGCAAAATCACAAGCTCCCAACAGAGATTTTAAGAAAAGCAATTGTAAGCATAAAAGTTAGAGAGTGTAGAAAACAGAGAGAGTATCAAAGAGAAGAGTATCAAAAGAATATCAAAGTGGCATAAAAAAAACCCATAAATTACTCTGTGGGTCATGAATCTGCAAGTCCTTGATTATGTCATAGTTGTTTTTGTTGCTGTTTTTGTTGTTGTTTAAAGATTTATTTATTTTTATTGCAAAGTCATATATATATATACATATATATATATATGTATATGTGTATATACAGAGAGAAGGAGAGACAGAGAGGAAGATCTTCCATCTGATGTTTCACTCCCCAGGTGAAGAGCAATGGCTGGAGCTTCTCCGATCCAAAACTGGAAGCCAGGAGCTCGTTTGAGTCTCCCACACGGGTGCAGGGTCCCAACACTTTGGGTCATCCTTGACTGCTTTCCCAGGCCACAAGCAGGGAGTTGGATGAGAAACAGTGCTGCTGGGATTAGAACCTGTGCCCATATAGGATCCTGATGTGTTCAAGGCGAGGACTTTCGCCGCTAGGCTACTGCACCGGGCCCTGCCATAGTTATTTTTGTTTGTTTAGTTTTAGAGGAATAACTTTAAAAGTGATTGAAGATTGTGGAGACAGACAGAAGATTACAGGGATAACTAAGGGAATGATTGTTTAAGCTCCTATTGTGATGTAAGCTCTCTCTGTGTGAATGCCACCCTCGGGTTTCATCCTGTTTATTTTGTTTTGTTTTGCTTTGCTTTTCCCAAGTCATTATAAAACTCAAACATAAATCATAACATCAGGGAAGCAGAACTTAAAGTTGCTAATGGGTATTAATCAAAACTTAGGGCAGAAATTCACATTAGTGGAAAGGTCATTGCTTGGGATCCTGCATCTCCTACCAGTGGTGTGCCTGGATTTGAAACCCAACTTCCTTCCCAATTCCAGCTTCCTGCTAATGTGTACCCAAGGAGACAGCATGTGAGAACCAAAGTACTTGAGCTCCTATCACCATGTGGGAACCCCAAATTGAGTTGTGGGCTCCCCATTGCAGGTGTTTAGGGAGTGAAATAGAAGACAGGTGATATCTGTCTCTCCTTCTCTCTCTCTGTCCTTCAATTGTTCTTGTGTTGTTCTTGTGTTTCTCTCTCTCTCTCTCTCTTGCTCCTCCTCCTCCAGTCAAATAAGTAAAGTCACTTATTAAAACTGGAATGATAAATCAGGACAAACTGTCAAGACATACCATTGTTTGAAGGAATAAACAAAAAATAAAACAGACTTTCAACATTTTAAAGAAGTTGAGAAGTACAGAGTATTTAACCCCTTTAAAAAAAAAGTGTCTATTTGCAGAGGACTGCAGAGATGTGGGTCCCAAAGGACTGGTGGAAGGTGGGCCTGAGGTAAAAAAGGAAGTGTTTGCCAGAAATGGCAGGGGACATTAAAGGTTGGATTGAGGGGACCAGGGAGGGATGAAGTAATATCATGGTTTGGGAGAAAGTGTACTTCTCTCTCTCTGCCTTTGCTGTTTTCCTACTTTCTTCCAGTGCCTCTTAGGGCACCCAAATGCACAGAATAGAACAGGAGAAAGAGTTTGCAAAGGCTAGCAGAGAAAAAAGCAACCTGGGGGTAAAAAAGGACACTTAGGAACACAAATGAAAAAAAATTTAAAATCAATGAAAAGAATAGGAAGATGTCTGAAATATTGATGTTTAAAACATTAAATTAGGACCAAAAAAAAAAAAAAAACCCTGTTGTGCTAGTGAGACTACAGATTAAGAACAAGACTTAGGGGCTAAAAGTCTGGTTAAAATATTTGAAATACTGGGCCAATGCTGTACTACAAAGTGTTGAGCTTCCATCTACGACACCGGCATCCCATACTTCCAAACCTTCTTCCTGCAAATGTGCCTGGAAATGCAAGAGAATGCCCAAGTACTTCGCCCCTGCCATACTGAAGGGAGCATCAAACCAAGTTCCTGGCTTTGGCCTGGCCCAGTCCTGAGGGTTGTGCCCATTTGGGAAAGATTGGTATCTCTCTTTGTCTTTTAAATGAAGATTAAATACATCTTTAAAAAATACCAGACACTAACCAGGTAAAATGCCAAACATTGAAATGAAAATGAAAGCAAAATAAGTCTATGCATTAGAAAGAGATGATAAAATTACATTGCAAAAATGAAAATGAAAGTAACATGAGTCAAGGCAATAAGAAGATGAAAGGAGTAAGCTACCTAGAAGCAGTCGAATTATTTTTGTTATTTTATGCCTCAAATATTTTCAGATTTTTGAAATAAGAATCCCTTATTTATATAATCAAAAAAATTAAAAAGCACATCAGCACAACTCGGTTAGCCAATGATTTTAAAAGTCCTGTCACTGAGAATAGTGTTCATTCTTTCCTCAATATTTTCTAGATTCCCTTCACATAAGATGTCACCTTGGGGCAAGTGTTTGGTGCAGCAATTAATATGCCACTTGGGACACCCTAGGATGCCAACATCTCAAACCAAGTACCTGAGTTCTAGTCCTGGTTCTGCTTCCTATATCCCGCTTCATGCCAATGTGTAATGGCAGTAGTTAATCATGCCAGTACTTGGATCCCTGCCATGGGATCCCAGGTTGAATTCCTAACCTATGACCTGACCTAAACATGGACCAGTACTGGCTGTTGCAGCATTTAGGGAGCGAGCCAGCAGATGGGAGATCTCTGTCTTTCTCTTTTTTAAATAAATGAAGAAATGAAGCTACAAAGAAATACATACTTTTTATTTTAAAAAAGATTTATTTTATTTTTATTGGAAAGGCAGAAATAGAGATGAGATACCGAGAGAAAGATCTGTCCTCTGGTTCACTCCTCAAGTGGCTGTAGCAGCCTGAACTGGACCCATCCGAAGCCAAGGACATGAACTAGTGCTCACATGGGATCCGGACACATACAAGGTGAATGATTAACCACTCAGTCATCACAGCGGGCCACATGCTTCTTTACAAATCAGCTTACTAGAAAACAATGTACTCAAGCTTGTTTACCTCCATCCTTGTTACATTTATTTTCCTAATACACTTATGATGATGCATTTTGAAAAGCTGCTATTTTCAAAACTATTCATTACATAGATTATTGAGTTTTTTTAAATCTGTGAGATATATTCCTGTTAAAGTTTAACACTAATTAATAGTGTTTTTTAACTTAGCATGCTTCCTATAATTGAAAAATAAAATGTAATAACTTACTCTATTTTCATTGTTTGCCTTGGCTCCAAAGAAATTAAATCTAATAAGAACAGTAGCTACCGGAGAATCAAGATGGTGGAATAGGGTAAGGACACGTTTAAACGGACAGAAAAAGATTCAATCAGGATGAAGCAGAGAGGACATATTTCAGAAAATAGGAAAGGACAGAGCAACAGCAGAGGGGTACCTGGAGACTGACAGACACAGGAAAGCAGCGGACACAACGGTGTGGTGTTCCAGAGACTGTTACTCCAGCACAGCAAACTGAACTCTACCAGCAGCTGGAACTCCACCAGCAACCAGGTAGGAAGGGACTTTCACTGGGAGCTAGGGAGGTGAACCCAAAGAACTGTCCATTCTGCTGGTCCATTTGATTTGACCAGGAGCAGAGACGGAGCAGCAGATCCCAGAGGGGCAGTATGAGAACAGAGTGGATTTCACAGTCCAGTCAGCCCCCTAGAGCCGAATTGGTTGCCATTTTGCGTAAGGGGGAAAGGGCAAGGGAAAGGATGGAGCATGCGCTGAGCTGTGAGTGAGCTCATTTCTGACTTGGTGAACTGCAACGACGTGGCATTCTACGGGTTCCACCTGGGGCTGGTCTGGATAGCCCTCAGATCTGATGGCCAGCAAATCAAGAACTGTAGTGGTGGTACATCAAGAGCCATTTTGTACACTGTGGCAATAGCTTTGGAACTGCAGGAGACAACAGTGAACTGTGCATGTGCTGAGCTCGCGAGAACATGCTGAGGTCCATGGATTGCACTGGTCCCGCAGGAAAATAATACCAACTGTGGCATTGTACTGGTCAAAATAGGTCCGTGTGGCACCCAGACCTAATGTCCAACAGGTTCCGACAAGATCAGCGCCACCAACAACCTAATTATATAGGACACCTAGTGTCTCTCTAATCCTGGGACCTACTCCAACCGAAAGTGGGAGAAAGGTTGCACAGACAACAGTGCAGCCTCAGCACGGTATCACAGGAGGTGGAGAGTGGTGAGTCAAGAGCTGGGGCTGTGGAGACCACGGTGGAAATCTGACATAAGAACCCAGACCTGGAACTCGCTGGAGGTTGTGGCACAAGTGGCTGCAAGCAAAAAGTTGTGTACCAACTGCAATAAGTAAAATCACATTGTAGACCTGTGGGTGACACAGCTTAGAAACCTGCTCCAAGGAGAAGACTTTGCTAACCAGAAGTACAATGATCAAGAGCAAAAGAAGAGACAAAGACACAATGAATATTGCTGAAAACCCCCCTGCAAAGCAGCAAAACCCTATGCCAACCTCAGAGTTAACTGAGGAAGACATTGAGAAAATGGTGGACACAGAATCCGTAAGACTCATTTTAAAGATTCTGATAAAAAATGAGAAGCACATACAAGAGTTCAAAGAATTTAAGGAAGCAATAAAGCAAATCAAGGTTGGTATATCAGAAATGAAGAACACAGTAGAGCAAATTAAAAGTACAATGGTGAGTCTCCAAAATAGAATGAAGCAAGCAGAAGAAAAAACCTCAGAATTGGAAGGTATTTCCTGTCATCAGGGGGAAGCAAACAAAAAGCTGGAAGCAGAGCTGGATCAGGCCAAAAAAAGTATTCAAAAATTGAAAGACACTATTAAAAGGCCAAATCTAAGAGTTATGGGAGTCCCAGAAGGTGCAGAAAGAGAAGCTGAGTTTGCAAATGTATTTAATGAAATAATAAAGGAAAATTTCCATAATCTGGAGAAAGAATTGGGAAACAAGATCCAGGAGGGGCACAGAACTCCCAACAGGCTTGATCAAAAGCGATCTTCACCACGACATATGATAATCAAGCTCTTTTCAATTGAATATAAGGAAAAGATCCTTAAATGTGCACGTGAAAAAAATCAATTGACATAAAGGAATGCCAATTAAGCTCACAGGAGATCTCTCACAGGAAACTCTACAGGCAAGAAGAGAATGGAGCGACATATTCCAGATTCTAAAAGCAAAAAATTGCCGGCCTAGGATAACTTATCCAGCAAAGCTTTCTTTTGTCTTTGAAAATGAAATAAAATTCTTCCACAGTCAAGAAAAGCTAAAAGAATTTGCCTCTTTCAAACCTGCCCTACAAATGATACTTCAAGAAGTTCTCTTGACAGAGAAAAGGAATAGCACCTACCAAAACCAAAGGCAAATGGGAAGAACATCCCAGTAAAATGACAACAGAAGACTAAACCAATGAACAACCCATTCCTATAATGACAGGACCAAAGTACCAACCAGGTATATTAAACTCTGAATGTAAATGGCTTAAGCTCAATCAAACATCATAGATTAGTAGACTGGATTAAAAACAAAACCCATCTGTTTATTGTCTGGAGGAGACACATTTCTTTCTTTTTTTTTTTAAGATTTATTTTTATTACAAAGTCAGATATACAGAGAGAGGAGGAGAGACAGAGAGGAAGATCTTCCATCCGATGATTCACTCCCCAAGTGAGCCGCAACGGGCCGATGTGCGCTGATCCGATGCCGGGAACCTGGAACCTCTTTATGGGTCTCCCATGCGGGTGCAGGGTCCCAATGCATTGGGCCGTCCTCGACTGCTTTCCCAGGCCACAAGCAGGGAGCTGGATGGGAAGTGGAGCTGCCGGGATTAGAACTGGCGCCCATATGGGATCCCGGGGGGTTCGAGGCGAGAACTTTAGCCACTAGGCGACGCTGCCGGGCCCGGAGGAGACACATTTCAACAAAGATCAGTGGAAACTATATCACATGGGTTTTGTTGTTTTCTGCTGGTTTCATCTCTTCAAAACATTTTCTTCTGATTAAATCATTCAATGACTCATAGATCATGCAGTGGCATCATTTTCTTCAAGAAGGTTCTTGATTTTCATTTCTTCAGCTACACATCAGTCATTTAATAGCATGTTATTTAACTTCATGGTGTTGTTAATTTCTTTTTTCTCCTGGATGTTGATTTTGTTTTGTGGCTCTTCATTGTAGGGGATGTATAGTAGCTTTGTAGTGGAGACTGTCATATTTAGTAACATGTCATTTAACTTCATGGCATTGTAAATTTCTATTTTTCTTTTTATTGTTGATTTTGTATCATGACTTTTCATTTAAGGGGATGTACAGTAGTTGTGTAATGGAGACTGTCATATCTAGTAACTTGTCATTTAACTTCATGGCATTGTAAATATCTATTTTTCTTTCTATTGTTGATTTTGTATCATGACCTTTCATTTAAGGAGATGTACAGTAGCTGTGAAATGGAGACTAACATTCAGATGTGAGGATGTAGTGTGGTATGCATTTCTGCTTCCAGACAAAGATGGACTTACAATGAAACTGTTTACTGTATCTTGACAATAGGATTCTGGACTCTCTGCCATTGTCCATGCCCGCAATGATGGACATATGACTGAGTATGAAGAACTATATGTTAGTAATGATATAGAAGAACTAGATGGGAGGGAGGGAATTGGGGAGGGGAATAAGGGAATATGGAACTGTATCATAAAATGATAGCAATAATAATAAAAGGTAAAAAAAAGAACAGTAGTTACCATTTCTGGAATGCTTGTTATATAGAGTTATTCAATATAATATATTAATTATTTTACTTTATATACATAGCAATTTTATAAAATAGACCTATTTTCCCATTGTTGCAGATCAGAAAATTCTTCATAATGATTTGGTAATTGGCCTTAAACCACATCAGTAGTTAGTGAGGAGATCAAGGTTTTATTCTCTGCTGTACTCATTCCTCCTTGGGTATCTTTGAAACATGATTATAATGGTTTCTGTATTTTGAGCCTCTGTTGTAACTTTTTTTTAATCTTTCTCCTCTTCAAGTAGAGAAGAGTCCAGTAAACTCATGTTTTTTCCTATCTTGTATCACATGTCATTTCAAATAATTTGGAAAAGGAGATACACTCAGTCCATATTTCCTGTGGATTAAATGGGACTTGACTTTGAGAAGCTGTGCAGATGTTGAAACCTCAAAGTGTTAGGCTAAAAAATTGTTTTTTGGTCCTTGCATTTCTTCCTTCTTATGTATTTGAAAGAAAGCACATCTAAGAGAAAAGAGAAAGAGCCAGCACTCCCATCTGCAGGCTCATTCACTATTGCCCATAACACACAAGGCTGGGGACCAAGAGCCAAAATGCAGTCCAAGTCTTCCTCATGGGTGGCAGGCACCCAGTCACTTGAGCCATCACCATAGCTTCCTGGGATCTGCATTAATAAGAGGTTATAGCCAGGAAAAACCCAGTGTCAAAACTTCAGTGTCCTAACTTGGAACATGGACACCTCAGCCAGGGTCCAAACTGCTGGGTCAAACTCCTACCCTTGTTTTGTCTTTTAAGTATAAGATCATGTTGTCTGATGTTTGCCTGCAAACATGTATCTTTGTTACCTAACTGGAATTTTCAAGGATGAAATTACTAAACGAAAACAGCTGGCTCATCACACTTCTGCTTAGGTAGGTGCACATTTCAGGAAGAATCCTTCATGGGCTGAGGTGAATTTGACCAAGAGAAAGAGAAAAGTGCTGCCTGTCTCGGACTTCCTTGTCACTGTCATTCTCACCAGAGAGCCCCCCAATCCAAAGTAGGCACTATTTTGTGTATGGAGACAAACTATTTCCACAACCCTGAGCTTCTGCTCCTGACATTTCCCGTTAAGAGAAAGTCCAGACATCAAATGGAAACATAAGGTGGAGCTAGAAAGTGACCATAGATAAATAATGTAAGCACTGAATAATGGGAGTAGTTGATAACACTATAATTGGTCCTTGCAACTTCATAGAACAGATGTGATTCTTAAAAGATCTTCAGAAACGATAACTAGAGGGTGGCATATATTATGTAACTGTCATATTCTGCTCTAAAAGAGAGTTGGGGGGTGGTGTGGGGAGATAATTAAATTAGAAGCATGTTAAACAAATGTGTTTATTGTTACCTATTATTTATGGCCCTCTGGATAGCTGGTAGCTCATTTGACTGTACTTCTGCCTAAACTAATTTAAATTAATTTATCAGGTAAATTGAATAATGCTATATCAACTGCTTTGCTGCAATCAAGATATATTGTACATACTCAACTCTCTTAATCTACTAACCATATTTTCGAATGTTGATGGATAATTGCCTTTAAGTGCATCCTTGCCCTCTCTGCTTTTAGGCCTGGTTGATAGGACCATTACTGGAAGTGGTATGTTCCCAGAACCATTTTGAGAATGCAATTTGGCTTAACTCTCCCATCAGTAGTATCAGTATAATCTGAGGACTGGGAAGGCTATTAGCTTACTCTAATGGTCTTTGCCTCCCTTAAATGATGACCAAAAAGGGTTCATCAGACAAGAAGAAAACAAACTTCCAACTCTCTAAGTTTTTCTCCACTCCAGCATGACTGTTCACCACCATTCATAAAGAATGCAGTTCTGAAAGGAGAGAATATCTCAGTAAAGATTTGTGTGCCACATCACTGAATGCAGAATGCAGCAAAATCAGAACTGTAATTTCTAAAAATAAATCTGTAGCTGGAGTGAATGTGTCTGTTTCCATTTACACTTTCCTTGAACATTTGTGTTAAAGCATACCAGGAAGCTATAAAGGAACAGTGTTGGTAAAAGTCCTGTGTAGTGGATTTGTATTAACAACTAAGCCAAGAAGCATTTCAACAATGCATGACCTTCCGAGTCTCCTTCACTAGTATGACAGACTCTGAAGGATAAACCATTGGCACTTCCTGTTTCTTTTTAAACAGTTTACTAGATAGTATGAATGACTTTAAAATTTCAGCTTATGTGTGCTTTTATTCCAGCTGGTAAATCTTTCCTTTTCGTTTTTATCACTGAATCTATATTCCTTTCATGTTTGATGTTAGAGTTTCTCCTCTGATTGCTTGTAGTGCTATTGTTTGATGTTGTAATTTGAATTTTGAAATTAAAAATGTGATTTATGAACTTGACTTAGATATTTTCTTTACTTTCATTAGTGCCTGATCATGATTATGGGTAACTATAGTGTTAAATCTTTAAAAAATGTTTATTTATTTGAAAGGTACAGAAACAGAGGGAGGGAAATAGAGAAACAAAGATATAGAGGTAGAGATACTGATAGAGAGATGGAGATGACAGAGATAGAGAAAGGTAGAAAGGGAGAGTTAGAGCTGAAGACAGAGACAGAAAGAGCTCTCATGCTGTGACAGCTATGGACTGGCCAAACTGAAGCCAGAGTTCGGAGCACAATCCATGTTTTCCATGTGGTTGGCAAGGATTAACATACTTTGGCTATCACCTACTACCTCCCATGATGCATATTAGCAAGAAATTGTAGAGCTGGGATTATGGGATACAGACTTTCCAAGCTGCATCTTGAGATTCTGTTTAATGTCCAGTATTATAATATCCATAGCATAATGTCCAACAATGTAGTGTTAGACTCTCTGATGACTCTCTTCCCACAGCAAGTCTTCCAGGTGTGATTGTGGACATGCAGTGATCTGGTTTTGCTTGTTTGTTTGTTTATTTGCTTGCTTGCTTGTTTGTTTTTGCTGCACACTCCCCCCTGCCCCCTGTGGATCTGCAAACATTAGTTAACACAGCAGTTAGGTCAGAGACTGCCATTTTAGGTAAGATGAAGTGTTGCCTAGTTTCTGCCATAGAGAAAGCCAGACAGTTGAAGTTCTTGTATGCTGAAAAAATAAATAAGACCTGCAAAACCTTGCAGCTTGATTAAGCATTATAAAAATAATCTCTAAATTAGAATACCTCAAACAGTTAATGTCAACAAAATAAACAAATAAAAGCAGCATGCTTATTTGTTACATTTTAGCAAGTGAGACTTTTATAGCATGTATACTTGATCTTGATATGCTATGAACATATATTCTAGTACAACTGCATATATATATATGCTATATATGTAATTGCATATATTTTATGTATTTGGGCGAAAATCAAAATGAGATCATATATGGAAAAGTACTTAATGTTTTACAATGGACTTAAAATATAGATTGTATTATGTATAAGCTTAGGGAAGTCTAAGAAACCATAATGTTCCTTCAGTGCCGTGGCAGTGAATTACGAATTGGTGTATGTTATCTGGTTCTTCACTGACATTTTCCAAGCAATCATTTGATCGTTGTATAATTTCCCAGCTCAAATCTTTCCATTAATGGAAAACTATAAATCAAACAAAAAAACTTATCGGAGGAACTCAAATGACTATGTCAAATCTTCCCTGGTTTTCAGATACATGTTTTAGAGAATATTTCAAAAGCATAAATTTATGTAAGTAGTGTACAAAAATGCAAGTGATTTATTCTCATATCTTACGTAATTCTCCATACATATAGACACACGTGCACACATACTCATAACTATGAGTTTTTTAAAGACAAAACTATATACAAGCTTTTGTTCAGTGACCAGATTTCTTATTATGTAAAAAAAAAATGTTGTAATTTTAAGGAACAAAGGTTTTTTGCATTAACTTCTCCAAAGAACATTTTGACTCACAGGTGTACTTTTTTAACCATAAAATGCAAATATATTTAACTGCATGCTTTCATGGGTAGAAATTATAATTTTGTTCTTTGTATAATTTTATCACAGATTTTAGGACACACTTGACTCCAAAGTAGATATTTAATAGATATTTCCATTAAATTATTGGATGAAAAACATATTAGGAGACTAGAAAAAAAATACTCGACTTGGAGATACTTACTTACCACTAATAAAAGCGAGGCATATTTGCTTACAGCACACATAGCATTGGTCCAGAAAGAGCTGGATAAGTGAAAAATAAGTAAAAGGATAAGTAAAGCTTTAAAATCACCAGTAAGCAACTAACTATCTCCACACTGAACAAATTGAAACAATGCAGAATTATCCCATCTTTTCCCAAGAGAAACTTTATTTATGGATTGGTGCCTGTTTATCCAGGTCATCCTTGTTTCATTTCACATGCTCTGTTCAAGGTCATCTACTCTTCTCCACAATGTTTACCAGACCAGGAACAGTATGTGATGATGACAAAGCCGTTACATCAGAGGCTGGAGTAACAGGACACTTTTGTCAAGTAGGTCTTATGAGTTTGGAGTGTTCCAAATATTGAGCCGTGATATTAATACAGTAAATGCTCTCTTAAACTCAACTCAGCAGATTTTTATAAAGTGACTCTTGTGTACTTAGCATTTTGATAAGGACTATTGAGAACTTTCTTTCCCTGGGGACTTATTTTTGTTAGGGAGGACAGATTTACACATTTTTAAAAAACCTAAAAAATAAAAACAAAAACAAAAAAACTTTCATGACCCAGTAATAAAAC
The DNA here is from genome assembly GCF_030435755.1 of Ochotona princeps. Lineage (NCBI taxonomy): Eukaryota > Metazoa > Chordata > Mammalia > Lagomorpha > Ochotonidae > Ochotona > Ochotona princeps. The sequence continues at coordinate 32,357,976 of NC_080842.1, read as the reverse complement.
ACATGCTACAGATTAAAAGTGCTTGAGGAATAAGGAAATTAATGTGGACAGCAACAGTTGTGTAAGAATTTATCAGGTGAGCTGGTCTTGGAAATGGAGCAGGATTTGGAAATGCATAAAGGAAAATATCTAAAGCGAGAGCTCAACAATGTTTTTATTTGCTAACTCAGGGAAGTGATGAAAGCTACATCCTAAAATATCTGTCAGTGGGAGTATTGTAATTAACTAATCAAACTCTGCAAGCGGTTTAGGGCTTGAAGACTTTAAGGATTAAGAAAGATAAAGGGTTTGCCTAAGAACCTGAAGATTAGTTTGGCATATATGCGCAGACAATAATCAGAGCTCCAAACCACACAAATAGGAACTCCCTACTCTCTGGAAGGAAAAAGAAGATCTTTTTCTGGAAAACTTAAGTGGGAGCTGTGTAGATTTTGAACCACGGATGAGTGGGACATAAACAGTGGGAGTGGATGAAAGTCTGCTTATTGGAAAGCAACCCTCCTCAATTCCCACCATCTCCTCAGCTTTGGAATAAAAGCCACCATTTGTTTACTAGCCAGCAATGAGACAGTATATTCTTTAAAGACATAGCCTGGCCGTGGCAGGAAAACACTGATATTTCTAGCGCAGGGATTCTCAATCATTCTTCAGCTCAGGACACAGAATTCCCATTTATGCAATTTTCATTTAATGAATGTTAAGCACCAAGAATACAACCCGTGAAAATCAATAATTGCAAAAACATGCAAACAACTTAGATGACCATTGACAGAGGACTGGATAAAGAAAACTGTGGTTCATCTATTCTATGGAATACTATTCAGCTATTAAAAAGAGTGAAATGCAATCATTTACAATTGGAAACCACTGTGCTAAAGGAAATGGGCCAATCCCACATGTTTGCCCTAATGTAAGATAACTTCCATCAAAAAATCTCAATGCTAATATGGCTAGGGGTTGTTTTGATCATCTTCTTATGGCATGGCTCTTTCTTGTTTCAATTTGCAGTTTTGTAATGTCAAATCTAATTAATTTTGCTGTAAATCTTATCTTTTTGCACTTCCTAGTTATTTGTATCTCTCCCAATAAGTTCTTGTGTTTCATTAATTGAACATCCAGAAGAGAGGGATTGCTTGTAAACACTTGAGATTATATGTCCATTTCAACATTGTTTTGCTACATATATGAGTAATGAGATTCTAATTTTTAATTGTAATTTCTTCAGCCCCACAAAGGTCACACACTAGCATCTATTCCTACAAGAAAGTTTTGATTCCCATTTTCATCACTTCTGTGATGCATTTTTATTTTTGTAGCATGTTTGTTAATTTCATGTTGATGAAAATTTATTACTTTTACCCCATTGTGGACTGTGCTCATGGGTTCTGTATTTTACGGGCTATATAATGGGAGTGATATGTTCAGATATGCAGACGAAGTGCTGTATGTCTCTATGAGTACAGACCAAAGATGGACTCCCAGTGAAAGAACTGAATATGTCCTAACAGTAAGAAGATGGACTCTCTGACATTGCCCGTGCCTACATTGTCAGGAAACACTTCAATAACAGCATGGTGGACTTGTGACTGTTCATGAAAGACATCCACTCTAAAATTAGTGGGGAAACCAATGGCGGGGAGGGACCTTGGGGAAAGGCATGGGCAACCCCAGAGACTATGCAACTGTATCATAAATGAAATAAAATAAGATTTCTCATTAAAAAAATACAGTCTGTGGCAGTGAACATTCAATATAGATTTACCAAATATTGAAAATATGGCATTTAAGTACTTCAGTTTTACAAATTAACAGACCCAGAATTTTCAGATATTTGAGGAAAGTTTCTAACATGAAGCGAAATACTTAAAGAAAAAAAAATACACACCAAACAGGACGAGAGAAATTCAGAAGAAACAGTTACTAAAGAAGGATGAGAAAAGAAATGTAGAGTACACTAGTTAAAATTCTCAGAGAGAGAGAGAGGAGAAGGTCTAGGACTCATAAAAATAAACCAAATTCTATTTTAAAATGAGGCAGACAACAATCTAGCTTTAGGAGTTTAAAAATAGAAAGCCAAAAATTCAATGTAAGTGTTGATCCAATTTCCTGCTCATGGCCTGGGAAAGCAATGTGGGATGGCCCTGGTTCTTGGGCCCCTGTGCCCATGTGGGAGACCCAGAAGAGTTTCCTGGCTCCCAGCTTTGGACTAATGACCCATTATGGCTATCTGGAGAGTGAAGCAGGCTCACAGCAAGACACACAAACAAACATAACACATTCAAGCATTTGGGCCATTCTCTGCTGCTTTTCCGTGTACATTGGCAGGGAGACGGATTGGAGGTGAATAGGTTAGAACTCGAACTGGTACCCATATGGGTTGATGACACAGTAGATGACAGCTTAATCTACTGAGCCACAGCACCAGCCCCAACTATGACTTTCAAACAAATAGATAAACCAGTAAAAGAAAAATAAAAAAGAAGGCAACAAAAGTGAGAAAGCAGTCTCATATAATATTATTTACTTATATCTCCTTCATTGCAAATAGTGCAATAGTCATCAAATTAGACCTTGCTTTCCTAGGTGAAGTTGAGGAGGTAGAGTGGGAAGAAGAGCGCAGGTGGATGTGGAATGCCTTCTTAAGCGTGTGTAAACTTTCTTCTGATGTGTTCAGTTGGAAAAATTAAAAACAAATGAGGATATTTTTGTCCCGAGACTTTACATATGTATTTTTCCAACTGTAATGTCACATTTCTGTAGGAATCGCACCTTTTCTTTAAAGCCCATTTAAAATTATTTAATGTGCTCTCTGGAAATGGGGCATATGTAGGCATTTCAAGAAGCTAACTGAGAAGCATGAAGAAGGGTACTGAAAGAAAAGTAAAAGAATAAAAATAACAGAATCAACTTCTCTATTTGTTTTCAACTGTATTAAACGGTGAATATGTTTTCTCACCCAAGTGGGAGAACCTATTGCAGTAAACTCTTCCTTAGTTTTGTTGTTGTTGTTGATATATACAAACTTTTCCAGTTGCTATTGTTATTCAATGTTTTACTCAGGTGGGAGGATAAAGGGTTTACTAGTCTTTTATAATCCTAAAACAAGTACACAGTTCAAGTTTGCAACAAATTAAAAGAATTTTTTTTATCATCTAAAATTGTATTTTGGCTTCCCTAAACACCATGTTGTTTTTTTCCTACATATATATATATATATATATATATATATATATATATATATATATATATTAAGATTTGTTTTTATTGCAAATCAGATATACAGAGAGGAGGTGAGACAGAGAGGAAAATCTTCTGTCAGTTGATTCACTCCCCAAGTGGCCTCAATGATCAGAGGTGAGCCAATCTGAAGCCAGGAGCCAGGAGCCTCTTCTGGGTCTCCCATGTGGGTCCAAGGTTCCAAACCTTTGGGACATCCTTGACTGCTTTCCCCGGCCACAAGCAGGGAGCTGGAAGGGAAGCAGGGCTGCCGGGATTAGAACCAGCACCTATACAAGATCCCGGTGTGTTCAAGGCGAGACCTTAGCCACCAGGCCACCGCGCTGGGCCCCAAATAAATAACAGAATTAAGAAAAGATTTGCTTCAGTAATTAAAATACTAGATTCCATAATATGTAAAACAACAGAAAAACAAAATGATCTTTAAATAGTGACAACATTCCTGATATTTATGTACTTGAGAGAGAAGACAATATTCTTTTTTGGGGGGCAGGGGGAATGATTCCATCGTATAATTCATGAGCACGTGATGAATTCGACTGGAGAAAAGAGATTAATTGGAAGGCACCAAACTGAAATAAAAACATCAAAACACATGGGATACAGCCAAAAAAGCAAACAATCAATCAAAAAAAAAAAAAAAAAGAAAGAAAGAAACAGTACAGATTGGACTATTGGAGTTACACTTTCCATATTGGCTTCCTTATATGAGAGAGAATATATGGTATTTGTTCTTTTGTGATTAACTCATTTCACTGAGCATAATGGTCTCTAGGTGGGACCACCTGGTTGTAAATGGAATAACTTCACTCTTCTTAATAGCTGAATAATATTCCATGGAGTAGATGAACCACAGTTTCTTTAACCACTCTTCCTTGGACGCACATCTGGATTGTTTCCATGTCTTTGCCATTGTAGATTGTGCTGCTGCAAATATAGGATTACAAATCCCCTTCTCACATGAAGATTTCACTTCTTTTGGCTAGTACAACCACTGTGGAAATCAGTATGGAGAGTGCTTGGAAAATTGCAAATAAACCTACCATATGACCCAGCTATCCCGCTCCTATGAATATACCCAAGACAATATTCTGGTTAGGAAAATAAGGCATATGAAAGTACTTAGCAGGAGAGTGGGACAAAAATGATATGAGAATTAGTGAATCAGTAAGTGAGACAGGCCATAAACTGAACAGAAATCATGGTTTGGCAATGCTTCATCCACTCGATGTGGTCATCAAATCCCTTCTAGCCAAGGAATCAAAAAAGGACGATCCTGACTCTGCTATTTATTAACTGTGCAACCTAAGGTAATTACTTAAACCACAAAAGCTCCAAGTACCTCATCCTCAAAACAGGCATCAAAACATTACCTAATTGGGTCAGCAGTGTGTCCGTGTCTGCCATGTGCCTGCCTTAGGGAAAACAGTGGTGATTAAACCAGTTAATGTCTTAGTCCACAGTAAGTAACAAGTGGTCAAAATCGGGATGAGTATTTTGAAAGTGAGAAAGAGAAACGCAGCAGAGGAAACCAAATGAAAAGAAAAACCTTTTAAAGGCCAAGGATTTTCACAGAGAGTGGATTATAGGGAACCTGGAAAAAAACCACAGAAAGGATTTCAGACATTAACTTAAATATGAGCAGAACCAATCGAGGGATTTTAGGTATAATTCATTTACAGAAGTTTTACAAGGATTACATGAGAAATTGTACATAAAATTTTTACTGCAGTGCCTACCCGATAAAGCCTTTGCGTGTCTGACCAAAGTATAATTTACCCTGAAGGGAATACAGCTAAACTGGGGCTAGTCAAACACCACAAATCCCTTTTTAACATTTTGCTTCACAGTCATTTAGTGAGAAGGTAGAGAAGCCCTTTGCCATGAAGACAACTAATGCATTTTATTTTCCAAAATTGGTTGGATCACTTACATTGAACATCATTTTCTAATTTATTGGGAATTATTTTTCTCATTCCTAATTGGACATTGTGAGCACTCAACTCATTATACCCATAAGTAAATCATGTAATTGTGCCACAAAATGCTCTCTTCAATGAGTTTTTCCTCCCAATTTTATTTAGCAAAAGTCTTCTTCATTTTTATAATTATGTTTTTAAATTTTCATTTGTGAGCTCCTATACTAGCCACAAATAACTGGGAGACAATCATTTACATGTTAAGATATGGTGGGTTTTTTTTTGTTGTTGTTGTTTGGTAAAACATCACTGTTCCATGTATTACCACTTTCACAATTTAAGCTTCCAGTAGTATGCCAACAAAAGGTGGTTCTTAGTTACTATGGCTGATGTAAGTCCCACTATTCCTCTGTAGACATTGTCTACATACCAGAAGATATCCTGCAATAGAGGGATGGGGCACTGAAAATAGCCCAACACTTCAACTTGCGCTTCTATCTTCTCTTCCATTATAGCAGAAATTATATCTGAAAATCTGAGTTAGCTATTACTATGTTTCCAATTTCTTCCATGGATGCTTATCATGTCTGACAACTGCATTTTCCAGGAAGATCCTGAATAACACAGCTTTGAATTCAAATATGATGGAAATGTTTTAAAGTATACAGATAATTTTTAAGAAATACTGAAGACACATCTTGATACAAACACTAGCCTATACACCCTTGAAAGATTATTCTTTCTTCTCTTATAAAAATTCTACGATTTTTGTTCTATCTGATGATACAAGCACTTTAAAGATCTCAATATTATTATTGCTCAAAGACAGAAAGTGGACCGAGGCGTGAGACTTGGGGTAGAAATTAAATAGGCTTTCCAGGAGGATTAAAGAGTTAAATGGAGACAGAGGGTCCTGGGACATGGTGAAGGACAGTGTGTGGCAGTGGTGTGCTCACAGTCAGAGGGCCATTAAGGGGAACAACCTGCACAAGATGCAGTTGTGGGTTGGATGGGTGTGAGCATCCTAGTGATCCAGAAGAAAGACAAAATTACACCACAGTGTGATGACAGTTAACTCCATGGTGAAGAGACCATTCGAATCTACAACTACTTCACTGACAAACGTACAAAGCACATTACTTAAAACTGCAAATTTGAAGAAATAGCTTCAGAAATTTATACCCAGCTAGACTAAATACACTTCTTATTTTGGATTCTGATGAAGAAAACAATTAGTGAAGATCATGTGCCGCTGCACATCCATCTAACATCCATCTAACCAGTTGGAGAAAATGAATCTGCAGCTAGGTTCTTTAAATGAAATGAATGATTGCAAAATAATATAATGTATGATATATATATATATAATATATATATATTATATATAACATATATAATATATATATCAATATAATTATGAAACTGAAAGGATGTTACCACCAAAAAGACAAAAATACCTTAATATATCTTATTGAAAGAAAACTGATAATGTCGAGTATTATGAGGTAATGAACTTTAAAAAAAGCTTATATGAAGGCAGTGTAGGTCAGAGTGTGCAGCCAAGTCATTGCCATTGGCTCACTTGTATTCCAACTTTAAATCTGAAAACAAACATGGTAAATATTTTTACACATTGGAACTTTGGAGAATTGTGTTAAAATTATATAGCATATTAGATTAAATATTTCCTGTTTTCCTTCAAAACTCTGGGAAATTGCAGAGAAGATAATTTTAACTGCTTTTGCTTATACACATTCCTATTTAGAGATTTTCCCCTATTCTTGATAAATGTGCTGGATTTTTATATGCGAAGTTTCAGAAGAGAGCATTTGTCTTACTGTGTTCTTAGTTTATACATCTTTGGGAAACCCAGTCAAAAGAAAGACATGAGAGCTATTTTTAGGAGCTTTTCCTACATTTTTATTGCCTTTTAATGAAAAAGGACATTGGTTTTTTTAAGGAGGAGATGATAAATAGTAGGGAGTGTGAAGTTTAAAAGGACATATATCTTGGCCATAAATTCCATAATATGGACACAATCCCCTTTGTTTAGATTTCTTAATTTTTCTCTCACCATTGTATAGTCTATTTGAGAATCATTCCCATTTAAGCTATATGTTGTATTGAAATACATGATGGAAAAAACCTACAGGAATCTCCCAAAATATAAACAGCACAAGAAAAAGAAAAATACTGAGAAAATAGTTAAAAGTAAATAAAAATTCAAAATTTTAAAAGTCCACGCATATTCCGAGTGACAAAGCATGTAAAATGCTGAGCGTATCCATTTCATCCTGAAGACATTTGATTTTTTTTTAAGAAACGAGGAAGAGTCTGTATGTTTCCAGAAAACAGACTAGGAGACAGGAATCCATATACAAAAAAAATAACTATAAAGATACAAGATCCAAGATAGCACCATAATTTTTTCAATTAGATGCTAGAAAAATGAAGGCAATTTATTCCTATATAAGAAGTCTTCAGAAAGTCCTTGAGAGGGGCTGGCATTGTGGCATAGTGGGTAAAGCCCACTTGAAAAGCCTGCATCCCATATGGGCTCCAATTAGTGTCCTGGCTTCTCCAGTTATGATCCAGCTCCCAGCTAATGGCCTGCAGAAAACAACAAAAGACAGCCCAAACGCTTGGGCTCTGCCACTCATGTGGAAGACCAAAATGAAGCTCCTGGCTCCCAGGGCCTTGCTATTACAACCTTCTGGGGAGTGATAAGATGAATGGAAGATCTTCTTGCTTGATCTCTTACTTTAAAGTAAACAAATAAATGTAAAAAAAAAACATGAGAAATACATAATATGAAAAACTACATGACATATTTCAAAGTACTTTTTCACAATTTATTTATTTTTATTGAGAAGGCAGATCTTCCATCTGCTATTTCATACCCCAGGTTGCCACCCCAGCCGTGCTGAGCCAATCCGGAGAAGGAGCTGCTCCGAGGTCTCCCGTGTTGGTGCAGGCCCCCAAGGCTTTGGGCCATCTCCTGCTGCTTTCCCAGGGCATAAGCAGGGAAACAGATGGGAAGTGGAGCAGGCAGGACACAAACCAGTGCCCAGATACGATCCTGGCACTTGCAAGGGGGAAGCTTAGCCTATTTAGCCATCACGCTAGGCCCCAAAGTATTGTTTTTCAACATAAGCTTATCTTTTAATTCAACTTTCCACAAACTTCTTAAAATAATTTTATATTTATCCAGAGTCCCAAGGAAATACTTTGAAATCACCAAAGTAGTTTTACTTCTGAAGAGATGTTCATCTGTTAGAAACAGAAGCCCTGGGCCCGGCGGCATGGCCTAGTGGCTAAAGTCCTCACTTTGAACACCCCGGGATCCCATCTGGGTGCCAGTTCTAATCCCAGCAGCTCCACTTCCCATCCAGCTCCCTGTTTGTGGCCTGGGAAAGCAGCCAAGGACGGCCCAAGGCTTTGGGACACTGTACCCGCGTGGGAGACCCGAAAGAGGTTCCTGGTTCCCGGCTTCAGATCGGCGCAGCACCAGCCATTGCGCTCACCTGGGGAGTGAAACATCGGATGGAAGATCTTCCTCTCTGTCTCTCCTCCTCTCTGTATATCTGACTATGTAATAAAAATAAGATAAATCTTAAAAACAGAGAAAGAAACAGAAGCCCTATGAGCATATACAGAAAGGAAGCTTCTATCACTGCCCTCATCTTTCCCTTCATAAATAAAAACTTTATTATTTTTAATATATTTTAATACTGTTTAATCAAGTCTCAAGGATCATTCTAGGTTGGAGATGAGTTAAGTTGTGAAATTGGTTGAAAGAGTAGTGAGAAACAAATAAAAATGGTATCTGGTTATTTCTTTCAGTTCCAATATGTTCAATAAATCAGTAACACACAAAATCCCCCTTCTTTCAGGCCTCTTCTATAGTTGCATCCCAGAAAAAATGGGACAAGGTCCCTCAATATTTCACAAACACCCTATTGATGTTTTGTTCATTGATACATTTTTCCCACGTATTACAAGACTTTTAGCATCTTATGTTCCTGGTCATTAAATGTCAGTCAAGATCCTGAGAAATTTTGACAAATGTTTCCTAAGGAAATGGAGACATATTAACTGTAGAGCTGTCCTGCCAGTGGTTACCAGAGACCAAAATAGAGAGATAATGGACTGGAATCACAGTGCAGTGTGTTAAGCTATTGCTTTTGATGACACACTGTAATGAAGCAACAGTCTCAGACAGTTCCATTTTCAATAATGGGAAGGCAGTGAATGATAACCCAAATATTTGGCTGTGTGCCACTCATGTGGGAGACTGGGATGGCTTTCCCAGCTCCTGGCTTTGGCCTAATGCCAAGAATGGACTGCTGTGGGCCTTTGAGGAGTGACGCCACAAATGAAAGGTCCCTCTCACTACCCCACCTCCATCTTCTCATGCCATTTGCCATTCAAATAGCTAAGTAAATCTTTGAAAGAATAAATAAAAGACAAAATTATCACTGGCTACATTACAAAATAAAATTGGGACCAACAGAGTGGCACATAAGTCTAATCCTTAGCCTGAAGTGGTGGCATCCCATATGGGTAGTGATTCAAAACCTGGCTTCTCCACTTCCAATCTAGCTCCTGTTTATGGCCTGGGAAAGCAATGAAAAGTGGTATGAGTTCTTGGGTCCCTGAACTCATGTTGGAGACCCCAAAAGAAGCTCCTGGCCCTGGCTTAATCCATCTCTGGCCATTGCAGTCTTTGGTGACTGAATCAGTGAATGGAAGAGGGATCTCTCTCTCTCTCTCTCTCTCTTAAACTCTCCTTCTCTCTGTAGATTTAACTTTTAAATAAATAAATAAATAAATAAAAGTTATAAAGTCTGAGAGGAGTACAGTTAAAGCAAATGTGCCTTCCAAAAGAGGTTTTTTTACTAAGGCACTCAAAGGTAAGCAGAAGCCAATGGTACAGATTACAAGTACATTTTAGGGGGTCTGTAAAGTGAGTAACACAGAGGGACTATTTTGTGAACTGGCATTTACCTATAATATAAACAAAATATGGTTGAGTATACAGATATATGTTAAAATGAAGAGAGATAAACTAATAATTTTGAATATGATATCTAAATTGCTATGTGGTGCTTAAATTATTCTTTTTTGATTTATGAAGATGACCATAAGATGGAACCAGATCCACTGGCAAATCATTGAGCAGACTAATTACCCAGAAGAAATACTAGCACAGTGGTCTCCCTTATTGGGGTTTTGCTCGACATGGTTACAATTACCAGTAGTTAACAGAATCATGGAAATACTAAAAGGAACATTCTAGAAATAGACAGTTCATAATGAGCCCCGCTTTGTGGCATAGGGGATAAAGCTGCCATCTGCAAAACCCAGCATTCTGCATTGACTTAGTTTCAAATCCCAGTTGCTTTATTTTCAGTCCAGCTGCCTACGAATACACCTGGGAAAGCAGTGGAAGATGGCCAGAGTTCTTTGGGACCCTGCCATCCAGATGGAGGTTCAGGTTTCTGGTGTCATCCAGTTCCAGCTCTGGTTTATGCAGCCACTTGGATAGTGAACCAGCAGATGAAAAATATCTTTATGTCTCTAGATCTCTCCGTTTCTTTCTTTGTAACTTTCAAATGTACAAAGAAATCTTTCAAACAAATTCAGGTTTTAATAACTTTAAGGTATATTTTATACTTCTAGTTACTATTAGTTATTCATTTCTCATTGTATCTAATTTCTTAATAAAACTTAGTTTGCGACATTTCATTTAATAGGCAATTAGATGGATTCTACATATAGTATTCAGTGCTCTCTGTACTTTTAGATATTCACTGGAGTCTTGGAAAATATCCTCTGTGGCTTAGCAAGGACTAATGTATTAATTAAGCATTTATTAAATATTGAGAAAAATCCTAAACATCATATATATAAATATATATATAAGAATTCATTTAGTTTTTGTAACAGTGATGTTAGTAATAGCTAACTATAGCAAATAAAAGTGAGAAAACTGAACTACCAGGAAATTATAACTTGACCAAGGATATGAAGCAAGAAGTAAGGAGAGTCAACTTCCTTTGTTGTTGTTGTTCAAAGTCCGTATTTAAAGACTTAGTTGTTTTTCTTGGAAAGGCATATCTGCAGACAAAAGGACATACATTCAAAGATATTCTATAAGCTGGTTCACTCCCAAAGTGGCTGCAACAGCCAGAGCTGAACTGATCCGAAGCCAGGAGCCAGGAACCCCCTCTGGGTCTCCCATGTGTGTGGGTGCAGGGTCCCAAGGCTTAGGGCCTTCCTCCTCTGCTTTCCCAGGCCATAATCAGGGAGCTGGATGGAAGTGGAGCAACTGGGCCATGAATCGTGCCCATATGGGTTGCTAGCACTTGGGGGTGGAGGATTAGCCAGTTGAGCCATTGAGCCAGTTCCTCAAAGTCAATTTTAAAGCAGAATAAATTATTATTAATTTTTGTTTGTTTTGATTATTTTCTTGTACTATGCTTACATGCATTAGAGATGTAAGACTATTCTATATGTAAATGATAATAACTTGATTGTGAAATACGTTGTAACCTTGGATGAGTCCAGTAACATAAAAATCAGAGAGAGACATAACAAAATTATAATCTGGGGTAGTATTTAGCCTGCTGGTTAGGATGTGGTATTCCGTAATTGAAGTGGAGAGTCAACTTCTAAATCCACAATTTTTTACACTCTCAGACTAAGTGGTGATGCACATGAATGACTAGAAAACACACACCATCTCCTTAATAAATAAAATTAGGTTTAAGTGCTAAACATCGGAAAATCTTTATTAAAAATGACCTTCAGAGGGCAAAGGAACTTGCCTGGAGGAGAGCAACACAGAGTACAGGCTAAGTAGCAGGCATCTAGTTGTGTAGGAGCTTATGTTGTATCTAATCGGTTGTGTAGGCCCTAACACTTCCGCTTCTCACCAGGGGTACTACAAAGGGAGAACTAATTTTTAAATAAAAAATTGTATCTAAGATATGTGATCATTGAAGAACATATGACAGAAAAATAAAATACTTTTTTATTAGAAATCAATTTTTTTACGATAAAAGCCCATCCTAAAACAACACAATACTCTTATACAATAGTGGTATACACAATCCATTTCTTTGTCTCTTTTTTTATCTCTCACATCTTTGGAAATCACAGCATGCAACAACTAAGTTTTTCTCATTTTGAAAATTTATGAATTGTACTCATTCAATATTATTATCAGAATGTTGCTACATACACATTCATATGTTCAAGTTTTAGTCTCCAATGTGATGGTATTGGTTGTGGGTGGGTGTTCAGGAAGTGACAGGTCATGAGGAAGGGCCTTCTGAATGGGATTAGAGATCTAATGCAGACGCTCTGGGGAATTTCTAGGTTTTGGACCAGGAAGGACACTGTGGCAGAAAGGTACTGGGGGCAGGAAGCAGCACTTAGGAGACATTGAGTTTGCCCACACCTTGGTTTTGGACTTCCTAATGTCCCAGAATGAAACAAACCTATTTCTTATTTGTAATAAGTAACGTTCATGCTGGCAAGGCCAAGTCATGAGACTTTGATGGTGACTGAAACTTGCCCAAGACTTGGGGCAAAGAAGTGGCTGTAGGGTGAGAAGCCTAAGAAAGGCTTGTCCCTGGGGTCTTTCACTGAATATCAGGCAGACTGGTCAGAACGCTCTATGGCCTTTGGTTATTCAAGACTGGTGGCAGGTGGTAAATCTCTCCCAGTGTTGTCTGAGATGGTCGAATGAAGAAGGGAACCTTTCCTTTCTGGGCCAACTCAGAGTTATAGGGAAGAGTCGCCAAGAAAACCTGGGCCATAGACTACTGCTCTTCTCCCTGATGCCACACAGTCATGAGAGAACCTTGACTGGGAAGGCAGGAAAGATTTTTGCCCCCTCCAGTCCTCCTTTAAATTGTGGATTCAAGTGTATGGATGGCTGTGCACTGTGATGTCGCTGGGCCATCACAGCGAAAATACGCTGTGTACTAGAACTGGGCATTGATTGAGCGCCACCTCTCTGTCTGTACTGAAACTTGCTGCATGGGACCCTCCTTCCTTGCACCGCGCCCCCCACCCCATGCCAGCTTCCAGACCCTTCAGAATGAACAACTGGGGTCAAGTGTTCATTCAACAAGGAGCCTCTTTCAGAAGAAACAGAGATGGAGGGGAGATTCTGGCTTTTCCACACACACTCTCACCCTCTACAGCCCCCAAGCCCCTGCCTCAGCGGCTAAAGAAAAGCCAATGGGATGTTCGAGTGCACAGGACTGTGTCTTTGCTCAGGTCCAGGCCTGCGTTGACCTTTCTCTGCCAGCCTAATCCCCATCTAAGTGATCTATGGCCAAGCAAGAAATGTCCATATCTTACTGGCTTTACTGAGAGTTAAATAAATGTATGGATTTTCCCTTAAAAAATAACAAGTCTATCTGCAACTTGATTAAAATCTTTGAACTCTATCTACTAACTAGAAAAATGTAGTAATTGTTGTATTCATAAAATATGGGTATTGGTTTTTTCTATTGCTACAAAAGAAGGAATCTAGACTGCTTAAAATTGCTTCCTTTCAGAGGAAATAAACTGGGAAATTACTAGACAAATCGACCGATGTTTAGCTGATTATGACTATTTATTGGGCACCTTCTATATGATAGGCACAAGAGGAGTATCAAGTTGTAGAAGGCATGCTTGCTCATGCTTTCCAGGAATGGTTCAGAATTGGAAGTTATTCGTGCTGATGGGGTGAAAGGCAGAGATGAGAATACATTTTCCAGATTTGCTGAACTACATGATAATTACTTAATCTGGATCAAGGTAACGAAGGCCCTTGAAGGCCAGTCTGAGCGTTGGCTATTACATAGACAAAATATCTGGATGACTCATCCCTTCATCCAAAAATCTGGCATTTTCCAAAACTGGACTCAAAATTTTAAGATGAAAAAAAAAAAAACCTCGAGAAACATGATCCTTGACTAAAGGTATAAGAATATCTAAATTTCTTTTGCAATTTTTCCCCCAAGGGTATCTCTCTTAACAGTTTCCCTTGAGACAAACAAAAAGAAATCAAAATTAGGGAAGTAAGTCCAAACAAAATGTCAAAAATCAGATGACTTACAATGCAACATTTTCAATTATACAATGGCATCAACATTAACATTTTAAACCATCTTTGAAATGGTATACTAACTGTATCCACATAAAGCCAAAACATGATGTCATTGCGTTGGTTATTCCTAATCAGTATTTTAAATGGTAACTACACATTGATGTTCATGTACTTTGAGATTCAAGAGTCTTTATTTATTAGTGCAGGCACTTAAATCTGTAAGCTGCAAAGTCACGGGTTCAATCATAAATTTAGGAGTCATGAATTTCTCGGCAGTGTGGAGTTCAATCATAAATTTCAAAGTCATGAATTTGGCCTTGTTTTCACTCTTACCAAAATGTATCTTCCCAGCTTTAATCCTGTGACATGACCATGGCCTTCAGACCTTAATCCCTGAGTAGGCGCAACTCCAACTATAAACATTGTTTTTTCCCATTTTAAAACATAAACCCCATATAACCAAGAGTGTGTTCATAACCTGAAATTTTAGATAAAACTCAGATTTTAATCCCTATGAGCATAAGATAAAAATGTGCAAGCACATGCTTTCGTAAATACATATAATTACTCTCTCTGTCTTCATATATATACACACACACATACACACACACACACACACATAGAATGAGTTAAGGGCAATCTGTCATAATTTCCAGCTATTCGATCTTTGTATGCTTTCTTGGTCTAGTTTTATTAATTTTGGAACTCAATTTCTCTTGTCTTCTTTAAAATAGGCTAATCTGCAATCATCATGGAAATAAGTCAAGTAAATGAAAAAGCATAAATTACATGGGGACTCACTATTTAGGTCAGTTTATTTAGAAACAAATGCCAAGGACTTCAAAGAGAAGTTGCTGCTTTAGCTCTAATTCATCGTATACATTGACCAACTTACCTTGCCAAGGAAATGATAAGTGATTCAACAAAGTTAGCAGTCAATGTGACTTTCTGTCCAGCCATAGAAGTGCTGCAGATCAGAGCAAAGTTGTATACAACATTTGGAGCATTAATTCCAAATTATATTTTTTTCCTCAAGCACTTGAGTTTGCTACATTTCCTCCACGAAGGAAATATCATAAAGAATACTCATCCTTTCTGAAGCTCAATGTTTTTAATTCAATTGAATCATATGCATTAGAAAGCATTTTCAGGAGTTTACAAATCCCAATGTGCTATGACTTGCAAAATGAGATTTTTGAGAATCAGAAAATGATTCAAATTCCCTACAGTTTAAATTGTAGTACTAGAATAAAAATTACAGATTATCAAGATGAAGCAAAAAGCACAAAAACTTGGTTCAAGGTTTAAATAACATCTACCTTATAGACTTGCAGCCAAATATTTATAACAGCACGGCATACAATAGCAAAGACATGGAACCAAACCATCAAAATACAAATGGATAGAGAAACTATAATATTCTGTAGAATATACTCAACCATTGTAAAGAATGAAATTCTACCATTTATGATCAAATGGTCCCAACTGGAGACCATTATGCTCAATGAAATAAGTCAATCCCAAAGAGACAAACACCATATGTTCTTTCAGATGTAATACAGCATTAAGGCAAAATACAAGATCAATAGATATATAAGCAAACATGATTACTCATTTGTTATCATAGATGAACTGTATAATGGAATCTAGCATACCAAGAAATGAAGATATATTGCAGTATGCATCCCTACAACTGAAAAAAAGGACATCTCCCAATAAAGCTGTTAAATGTATCTTGACAATAGGATACTAGACTGTCTACAATGTAGTGACATACTTAGATAGCAGAATGATGGGCTTGTGACTGTTGCTGAAGGACTATACTATTGTAATAATATAGGAGAAAAATAGCTGGAGGTGGGGGGAGTTGAGAGGGGAATCCCTGTGCCTATGGAACCATATCATGAAAAACAAATATGTATAATAAAATAAATTGATTAAAAGTTGTTGTTATATATTTCTGTCCCACGTTGTTACCATAAACTATTAAGGTAAGGTAAGCTAAAAAGTAAAGCTTATATTTTATTTTAAAGTTGTATTTGTGTGTTTATTTGAGAGCAGAGAAACAGACCCAGAGCATTCATCTGCTGGTTCACTCCCTAAAGACCCACAACAGCGCTCAGTGCAAGCTGACGCTGGGAGCTGTGGCTAGGTCTCGATTAGTGGCAGGCACCCAGTTATTTCAGGCATTGCCACCTTCCCCCAGTGTGAGAATTGGTAAGAAGATGGACTCAGAAGCAGGTGACAGGCATCTTAGCTTTTCTGTTACATGTCCATCTACTAAACTACAGTTAGTATTTTAATAGAAGTTTCTAGGTGATTACTTACAGAATCCTTGTAGTAGCAACTAATTTGGTAGAATGCATATTTTCTCGTGGCTTTTGACTCTAAAGTATTTATGGAATTGAATTTGCCGTGCTTAAAATTATCTGGAGATGTTTGGGATGAGAACAACAAAATAAATTTATGACTTGAATTTCAGATTTCCTTTTGGAGGAATTTACCAGTCCTTGATTCAATATCAAATGAGCTATTTGAAATAATGCATTTTGAAGGCAAGATACTTTATTGTATTGTAAACAATAATAACTGCATTAAGATGAGCTGATCATGTTTATTGTGAAACAAAGTAAAAAATTTAACACTACTTTTAATTCTTCCAGCTTTGGATTAATGTAGTATGGATTGGTGAGCGTAGTAATAGCCTAAGGGATGATTTAGGAAAAGATTTCTCAATTCTTGTATTGATGTACAGGAAGTACAAAGAAAATGTCAAATATAAATGTAAAACAGGACAGTGTAAACTATTATAGCAGACCACGCAAGTGGTTCAGTTCAAAAGGACTTGTCTGGGAATTTTGTGCTATCCAGATGGGTCAATTTGATACATGCACTTATATACATCCTACAAGAGTCAACTAAAGTCTCTTATAGCTGGAATACATCACAGCTGACAGGTTATGAAATACCAAAGTATTGAAACACAAGCACAGTGTGATGAAAATTAGAATAACATACAAAAATCAACTTTAATTACTGGTGCATTAATTGGATCCAAATTAGTTGTATACTCATAGGCAGAAGTGTGTGAAGGCATGTTATGAACACAAGTTGCACACATAGACAAAGACAGGAAGGAAATTTTATTTTAAGCTGCTTTAGAAAGTATACAGAGAAAATATAGTCAATATGACAATCCTAATAAATGATATATTCTCAATTATTGTGCCATTAATATCAAGTCAATAAAAGAACTATCAAAAGCACCTGGCAACAAAATAACAGCAAAACAAACGAAAGATGTTAAGAACATGATGTGTTTTCTAAGAAAATAGGTAAATCTGAACTATGACAATTAAGTTAAAATAGAAGGGATAAAGATAAAATAATGGAAGATAGTTGTAGAAACCTACATGTTTTAACAAGGAAGGAAAAATCCTCATGCATTGCTAAAAGCAATTGTTTTAATTCATATACATCCAGACAAACGACTAAGAGAGGTGATTACTTTTAGCTAAGTTGTGACCAATTTGGCAACTTAGCACAAAAGCCTGCTGCCTTACTATCTTCCTGTTCCCTTCCTTCTCACCAGGTTTAGACATAAAAAAAAAAAAAAATCAGTCCTCCTAGAATAGGACTGCATTGTGGTACTAACTTTGTGCTCTTCTATTTTTGGTCATTGTGCATTGAATTTACATCCCAACTAACAGAGCTGGATAAAATCCACTTCGTTAAGTCCCTTCATGTTTGGGGATCCTAAATAAACTACCTTCAACAGACTATTCCTGTGCCTGTGTCCAGATTTAAAGACATGCAACACCTGGATTTTGTGAGCTTAACCTGCTGTGACAAATAAAAATAAATAAGAAAGTTTCCCGTAGTTGACAACCCAGGTGGAAGTTTTACTACAATTTCCATCAGTCACAGGGGCAGGCTTCAAGTGAAATAAACTGTATTTACACACAAGTTTGCTTAGAAAGGTGGCTGTATTGCAGCTTTGTACAGCCTCTGAAACTTGCAAAATGATCTATAGATACAAATAAACAAAATAAAACCTGTTGTTGATTTGAAAATGCTATACACACGCACACAAATATGTCTGTATATTTATATGTTTATATGCATCTTTCTTTTAGCTGGACAACTTGGATTAATAGAATTTTTTCTAATTCAGAGCAAAAAAAAAAAAAAAAACCCTTGCTGAGTGGCACAAATCACAAATGATGTTAGTAGGAAGAGTAGAATATTATACATACTGTCAGGCCTTCACCTCACATTGATTTTTTGGTTTAGTCTCCCTTATGCTCTGATTTATTGAACAAATTTGTAGGATGAATGTGACAAGATCTTTGAGATATTGTACGAAGACAAAAACCATTCATGCATAATCTAACATAAAATACCAAAGAAACAAAAAATCTGGGATTTGAATGCAAATCTAAAAAGTATTTTTAACCAGTTTTTTGTTGTTGTTGTTGCTGCTGCTGCTGTTAAGTGGATTTCCAGGACAAGTTAAACAGAAGGGCTGTAGGAAGACATTTTGAGTGAGTTATAAAAATCTGTTACAGAGCTACCACAGTCAATAAAGTATGGCAATGCTGATGTACACAAAACTATATTAGAATTCCAGAAAACAGGAAACAGCACAGATAGTAAGAATGTTGCATATAATAATGATCCAAATGCAGTTGCAAAATTGCTTAGATAATAATTGAAAAATTAATTTTGGTTCTAGTAGGTGGAAGGGGAAGATAACAAAGTTATACTCACATCTACCAGCAACAATATGGGTTAACTACGTACATAGTTTAACAAATTTAAGAAAAAAACAAACAAAATCATTACAGATCAAAAAGAAATAAAAATGAGTATATATCTGATCTCAATTTGTAGAAAGCAAAGCAAGCAGAGAAGCAGAGGAAGTCTCTGGGAGCAAAACCAGAAAATTTTAACAATAAAAAGTAGAAATTCTTGAATTAGGGAAATAGCTAAGAATATTAAAAGAAAACGTCAACTTAGAATAACATTGCAACAAATATGGCCAATTAGTGAACAAAATTCTGCCATTCAATGATGCATACAAATAAATAAAAAGACAAGCAATCCACAAAGACACAAAGGTTAAAGATAAGATAGGAACAGGCAACTTAGAAACAATATGAACAGTAATTGACTGTATCGAATAAGAATCCATTTCCATTTTCAACCTAAGAGATATAAATTAAAACATTTTCCACTTTTATTTCAGAAAATCTGAAAACCAGATTTTCCTCAGTGTTGTTTGGATAAGGCAGACATGCTTGTTGTGTGAGACAGCATCAGAGATTAAAGCATTTACAAGGGTAAATTGCCAATTTGAATCAAAATAATTAAAAATGTCATGTACCTTGGTGAAGCAATTCTATGTCAGAGAGTTAATAACATTGAATTGATTTGGAGAAGCACCTTCAGATTTATGTGTATGGATAATCATTACAGCTGTATTTATAACAGGAAAAACAGCTTTAAAACTGAGTTGAGTAGAATAAATAACAGTACATGCATTAAACACAACACCTGCAATTTAGTGACATGCAAATGCTCTTGAGAAAATAAGAATATAAAATATTACATATACTGAACTTGGACGTTGTGGTAAATGGAATACAAAATACCGTGTATACTTTGATACAAACTCTGTTGCATACAGATGCTCACAAGTACAAATAAGCACAGGCAAATATCATACTGAACTGTTCAAACTGGCAATATTAAGTTGAATAGCAATCTTGGATTCTACTTTAATTTCTAAAATTTATTGCTCACATATGCTTTCATTTTATAAAATTTTTATATTGAATGGTTACTGTGTGTATAATTGAGGCTGTGATTTTATAAAATTGGAAGTTTGTAGTTTCACTGCAAAGTGAACCCAGCCAAGTCACTTTATCTTTTTTTCAGGTCATCATTTATAAAAGTAATTAAGATCCTAGGTACACTTTTAATAATGACATAAGCAACATATTTAACAATTTTATAGGAAGAGGAGGAGAATAGAGTGAAAAAGAAGGCATTACTTATACTTACAGTCGTTTTCTTCATTCTATAAGAATAATAAGACATTCATTATAAATGTTCAATACCTTTCTAAAAATTAGAAATAAAATCTCAAGGATAGTCAGAACTTTATAGTCAACAGAACCATTATGGAAGGTACATCTAACAGCATTTACACTATAGCTGATATCTGCAAAATGTTGATCTCTATTATCAATTAACAAACTAAAACCAAAATGAAAAAACCACAATGGTGGTATTCAAGTAAACAATTGCATAATGCTCCTGATGTGTTCCTAAATTTTAATCCTACTAAAGAAAAGTTCAGATACAATATTACTTCAAAAAGTTCACACACAGATTTTCAAATAGATTTTTGCATCAAAATAATTGCATCATTTGATCCAATTTTCCATGAAGATTTTGAAATACCCACTTAGATTTTTAGCTTCTTGCTTGTCTTGATCCATTATTTCTGAAACCTTGGATGATGATAAATGTTTCTCAGTAAGGCATGAGAAGGTACTTATAACTGCAAAGAAATGGGGCACGGAGTTATAGCCCATAGGAGCTCCTTGTTACTACTGGCCAATTTGTAGCTAATATGAAGACTGAAACTATTATATTGTTGGTAAGAAAAAGGCAACAAGACAGCTATGTGTATGAAGAAATGTGATAAATGCATGACGAGATAGATGGGTTCGCTGGGTTTGGACAGATACAGAGCTACCAGTAAGTAGAATAGTCATGACAGTAACAACTATAGCAATTGACAATGTTATTATACTCCACTGACACCAGAGTGAAACAGTATCCCGATGTTACACTGTTCCAATGTGCTTTCTTAATTATGTAAGGGAAATGCTAGCATCATTTGTCAGGTTTCTACCCAGAATCTCCTTGAGATTGACATCAAAGAATTTACTCTTCGGTATGACCAAATAAATAAATAAATAAATAGCACATAAATATTTGACATTTACAAATAGGTATAAAATAGTAAAAGTAAAGTTTTAAAGTTTTGAAGATTCACCAGCTTAGATCTCCCCAGGCATTTAGAAATGCTAGAAACCTACTCCTCTGCTGAGTTTCTAGTGTTGCTCTCTCTACAATAAAATTCACTGGGATGTTTTCCATGTTAGAACAGAGAATAAGCCATTTCACCTTTAGAATCCCCTTTGATAGTGTGTTGTTCAGCCAGAAACTTACAACAGCAGTCATGTCTAATGGCAGTAACTTATAGTGGTAGTTACAACCTTAATCCTACTGTGGTGCTCTGGTACAAGCTGGTCATCTCTGTTTTTAGAAAAGATTAAGCAAGGCATGCTTTATTATTGTAACACCAACCCCAAAGTGTATTTCTTTGATGAAGCAAGTTGAAGAAACAGGAATAGATTTTACATTATATGGTCCCATACAGTACCCCTTTCCCTTTTAAGTCACTATTTTATTTCATGTTTCTTCTGCAAAGTTTGGAAAAACTTCTGTAGGGATGACTGATGTGCTCAGAGAAGCAATATCCTTTCAAAATGCAACAAAAGTTTATTTAACTCTAGTTAGTTAGAAACTTTGCCCTGAACTGCCTTCTTGCTCCACTGCCATGAAGGAAGTGACTTTTGCAACACTATTATATGTACAGTTGCATGTAGCAGGTATAAAATTGTGCATTACTTGGTTATTCAGCTTTTTATTATTTATTTATTTTTATTGGAAAGTCAGTTATACAGAGAGGAGGAGAGACAGGAAGAACTTCCATTCACTGAATCAATCCCCAAGTGACTGCAAGGACTGGAGCTGCGCCGATGAAGCCAGGAGGCAGGAGCCTCTTCCAGGTCTCCCACGCGGGAGTAGGGTCCCAAGGCTTTGGGCCGTCTCAACTGCTTTCCCAAGCCACATGGAGTGGGATGGGAAGTGGGGCCGCTGGGAAACAAACCGGTGCCCAGGTGGGATCCCAGTGTGTGCAAGGTAAGGACTTTAGGCACTAGATTACCATGCTAGGCGCTCAGCTTTGTTTTTAAAAGGTAAGCATGCTCTGGTTTCCTTCAAATTATTTAATCTTTTGTCCTTCAAAAAGGTAAGCATATTTATTCTGTAGGTGTGTGCCTGATCTTGTGCATAAAGATGTTAGAAACATAAAGACATGCCCATCATTTATGCGTGGACACTCCTGAAGAGACTCAGTATTCAGTGGTAACATCAGGGCCACTATTTACTAAGCGTATAATTCACACATTTGATAGTGAGAAGAGTTTTTATCACTTTTTATTCAGTCTTAATGTTGGAGCATAATCAATAAACCTGTGAATATGAGGTTCACTTAAACA
Organism: Ochotona princeps; assembly: GCF_030435755.1. Lineage (NCBI taxonomy): Eukaryota > Metazoa > Chordata > Mammalia > Lagomorpha > Ochotonidae > Ochotona > Ochotona princeps. The sequence goes on along the minus strand of NC_080842.1, from coordinate 32,335,348 downwards.
CAGCTCTAGTTTCCAGATTCTGTGATCAGATGTACATTACATAACCACTCTGATTCCCTCTGTTATCAATAAACAGCTACTTTCTGAGATATGGGGCAAGGATTAAATATGAAAGAAATGATTTGAGAAATTCAAATATAATATGTATTCAGTAAGTTCAAATGGAGTTTTAAACATTTGTTTTTAAAAACTACTTCAAGAAGTCCATGGAAATTAGAATTAAAAAATAAATTTATTTTGGTGTGAAACTTTTTGAACTGTATTTCTAGCTTTTTCATGAGATATATTTTTCATGAGCTTTTTGAAATACGCTGATACACTGGAAATTATTTAACAAGGTATACTTCTTGAGCATTGAAACTTCATAACTTACGCAGAGCTGGCATTATGAGAGCGTAGGTGAAGCCCCTGCCTGCAGTGTCAGAATTCCATCTAGGCATGGATTCAAACCCCAGCTGCCTTGCTTCTCAACCAGCTCCCTGCTAATGTTCCTGGGAAAACAGCAGAAAATGGTACCCACCCAGACAGAAGATCCAGATGGAGTTCAAGCTGCTGGATTCCACCAGATTCAGTCCTGACTGTTGAGGATATTTGGGAAAGTGCATCTTCTCTCTCTCTCTCTCTCTCTCTCTCTCTCTAATTCTGACTTCCGCAAAAAAGTAAATATATCTTTAAAAAGAGAAATAAAACTTACAACCCTCCAGGGAAGGATAGTCAGAGCCTGAGGTGCTTTTGATTAAATGTTGTTTGAATATTCAAGATTTATAGAACAATTTAAACACATAATAGGCACTTTTTTCTTTTTTGTTGTATTTATTGGCTTTAAATTACTAATTAGTTTTTTTTTTTCTTCAACATTTCTCTTTACTACTAGATTGCAAACTTTATGAGATTAGGGGCCAGATCTATTTAGCTCCCCATTGCTTTCCCAAGGCCAAAGAATTTGATGATTTAATGAATGAAAACTAATGGATTTCCTTTGTGGGATAGTAAATGAAAAATATGAAGAGTATACAGCCAAGCCTCTCAGCTTTGACCAGCTCCTTCACATTTCGACAGAAGGGAATGAGAACCGCAAGAGGTGTAGAAGGTTCTGGACCATCCGATCCAATATCACAGGCACACACAACGTGATTAAGTGAAGTGACTTCATAAATGACTTTGGTAAATGATTACAGAGCTTAGAAAACCACTTAAAAATTATTGTCTCAAAGAAATCAAAGATTGCCCAGGTAGCATCTACAGTGCGGCGCTCTGGCACTGGGAGACCTTTTCAATGAGGTATCAGTGGTGCCTGGTGAAAGGAAAGGTCAACTCTCCTTCCTTTACCCAAATGTTAGGTGGCCAGTGGGAGCGAAACCTGGAGGAGGGGTCGTTTAGCTTTCTATTTTACTATCTGCCATTTCTTTTGAACAGCATGGGTGGTGCCTGGGGCCTCTGGCACTGTTCCCAGAAGCTCTGCCCCTGCCAAGCAGAATTTTCACCTTTGCAAGTGCTGATTGACTGTGAGACAAAGATAGGGTCCCTTTTTGGAAGCAACACTATGGGAAAGATATTACATCTGCAGTTTGATGGTGCAGAGGAAGGACCCAGGGCAAAAGGACTATTTATCTGGTACTGATAGGTAGTAGACAGCATGCCTCCTTGCTCATGACATCTGTTCAATCTGCCATTTATTTTTAGACCTAACCTTCCTAAACACAGATCATAGAAAAATAGTAAAATCTAAAAGCTAGGAAGCTCCTCTTTTTCTCCTTTTCTCTCTTTTTTTTTTACAGAGTATTTTATTTTTAAAGTTTGTTTTGCAGGCGAAGAGCAGTCAATGTACAAAGTTTCGTCGTTAGGATTTGCTATTTAAACCACCAGTTCATTCTGTGAGAAAATCGAACATGTGTCCACCAGATGGTGGGGAACAGGGCGCTACTAAGGACCTGACTCGAATGAACAATAATCTGTGGACAGCGGGTGTGAACCTGAGCTGGGCCAACACCTCATCAGACCGAATGGCTAATTGATTTCAAAATTAGACTTGGTATTTCTGAACAATAATCTTAAAAGGCAGCAATAAAATACATCAGGATCCTTTGAGCTAGCCAAGCTTTCATCCAAATGGCTTATTACAAAGAGCTGGCACACCTGAACTTTGGCACAGTCAAATAAATCCAAAAACAGCAAATGGAAACCACATTTGGCACTGGAGGTTTGTCATGAGAGGTTTGTATTCATGGGGAAACATGATTTTTGATTTTGAAAATAATTTTTTTGTTAGTGGCAGGAAGCAATTCATTGAATGTGTTTTACTGTGACACCTGTGATTTATGCAATAAAATATACACAATAGGTATTTGAAGCTTTTTGGGGATCACGTAATCTTTGCAACACTGGAAACAGCCAGGACGCAACCAGGGTTATAGTAGTTCCATTAGTGATAACTTAATCGAATGTGGAGGCCTACCCCTTTGAACTATGAATTGCCGTTTTGTGCCATCGAGGTCCAAAAGGGTTTAAATTTGACTGCACTGCAGTGACAATAAATTAAACCAACTATTTTAGAAATGCTTGGAATTTTATCTTGCCTTCGGAGTGAGCAAACTAAGATTACAATCCCTCATTTTAGAAATGGCATAAGTTCTGAGAACAAACACTTAAGATTTACATCGTGGCCAAGGTGTATTTCAACATGCTTCTCTTTCAGCCTTCTATTAGTGCTTCTACAGAAGCATACTGAAAGGCCCTCCTTACAAAACAGCAAAAGAAAACATAAAGACAACCAGAATATGTCTGCATGGGTAATACTGATTGTCTGCATATTTCTTATAAAAGTTTCTTGTTTTAATTTTCTGGTTCTTTTAGAAGAGTTTTGGCATTTGCTTTGCAATCCTTGGCCAATCCTTGAATCCATTTTTAAAATTCGAATTTTTTGTAAGGCAATCTGCTTAGCTGAGAGCATCTGTTGGGGGCTTTTCACAGCTTTGTTTGATTCTATCCAAAAATGACAAAATATTTCATAGTGGGAAAAAGGAGAAGAAACAACATTCCGGCCAGAGAATGGAGTCTGACGCTGGTCTTACCAAAACTCATCCAGCAAAGAATGCCTGGGAGAACAAAGGAGGGAGAGAGTGACACTCGGAGGATTTATCTCCAACAGAAAACATTTTTCCTTTCATCACTTTCTCCCTTTTTGAAGGCAATCTCTCTCTTTCTCTAAATGTTCATTTTAAGAAAGCTGACAACACTGGGGCAATTCTGACTTTGTAGCTCAGTGCTACAGTCTGGGAGGAACCCGGCAGGGAGTGACTGGGGGATGAGACTCAGAGATCTGAAGAAAGTTGGATACATTCTATTCCCCTACTCTTCTGTTCATCGATGCAATGATCTTGGATACATTTCTTATTCTAGATTTCAGTGTTCTCATTTTTTAAATGGCAAAAATCATACCGAAAATCTCTAAGGACTCTTGCAAGTCCAAAATGCTAATTCTAAAACTATGACATAGTTCCTTCAGTAGAGATAAGCCAAGTTGCTACATACATTGCTTCAAAGCAATCAAGAGAAAACAATATGAGTTCAGGGTATGATATTTTAAAAACTGAGTTGGGATACATGCAGAGATTTCAAGAAGTTGATTTATAACTACATCTTCAGCATGATAAGATAGAAAACTAATTTACAAGGGCCCGGCGCAATAGCGTAGTTGTTAAGGTCCTTGTCTTGCACATGCCGGGATCCCATATGATCGCCGGTTCTAATCCTGGCAGCCCCACTTCCCATCCAGCTCCCTGCTTGTGGTCTGGGAAAGCAGTTGAGGACGGCCCAAAGCCTTGGGATCCTGCACCCACGTGGGAGACCCCGAAGAGCTCCTTGCTCCTGGCTTTGGATTGGCTCAGCTCCAGCCATTGTGGCCACTTGGGGAGTGAACCATTGGATGGAAGATCTTCCTCTCTGTCTCCCCTCCTCTCTGTATATCCACCTTTCCAATAAAAATAAATAAATCTTTAAAAATAAAAGAAAATTAATTGATGAAACTTCAGTGAAAATATTTCAGCTGGAAATAAACTTTAATGAGAATTAATTAAATGGAAAAATCTCTTACTCCTACAGAAGAATGGCAAATTGCTCCAAAGTAAAATTATTTTCTGGGAGTGTGACCCTCAAAGAATATTCTCCATTTAGCCAGGATATTCTGAGTGTTTATTTCATCAAGACAAATGATTACACAAGAAATCAAAATTCTCTGGAGATCACTAATGCTGAGACTTTTAAATAAAAGAGAGCTGTGGAATTTTAACAGTTAATGACAATTAACTACTTAATATTCTGTTTGCATTTTACATCAGTACAAAATAAAATATTAAAACATCTTTTTAGTTTATAAACTATTCACTCTCACAAATGAAATCCAAAATAGTAGTTAAATTATTAAATATCCTTACGTTCTTCTTTCTTACAAAAAATCTGTCATTTCCATTTTAATATAGAGAAAAATTAAACTTTATATTGATGTGTGTTATCTATATCTTTAAAGAATTTTGTTTAGAGTTTTGAATAATATAAATTTAAAAGCCACCTCTTTGCCTTTACTAATATGCCTTTTGTCTAATTTAAGTAAGTATTATGATTCCTGCAGAAGGATAATTATAAAAATTATTTTCACAAAATTTTAAAAAGAACATGCTAGCATATCTAATTTACTGAAAAGGAAAACCATTTTAGAAAGGGTCATTCACTTGCCTGGCTTATATAGCTTTAAACTAACCATTACTTACCAATTCCCATTTTCTACAAAAGGCATCATTATTACTATGACAGGTATAACTCATTTGCTCTTTTAATCATTCCTTCAACAAATTACCATTGAAGGCATCCCATGTATGTTTCTAGGCATAGAAGACAACAGTGAATTTACATTTTAATTTTAGGGAATCAGAAAATAGAGTAGTATATAGAAATTACCAAGATTATTTCTATTTGAGTATTTGCATGATGAAAGTTGTCACATCTAACCACATAAGTTGTGACTCTTGAGTATTTTAAAGATTTTTTTTTTATTGGAATCGAAGATCAGATTACGGAGAGAAGGAAAGACAGAAAGCTCCTCCGTCTTCCACTGGTTCACTTCCCAACGACCACAATGGCCAGAGCTGAGCTGATCTGAAGCCAGGAGCCAGGAGCTTATACCAGGTTTCCTGCGCAGGTATAGGGTCCCAAGGTTCTGGACCATCCTTTGCTGCTTTACCTGGCTACCAGCAGGGAGCTGGATGGGAAGTGGAGCAGCTGGGACATGAACTGGAGCCCCTGTGGGATCCCAGTGCTTGCAAGGTGAGGATTTACCCATTGGGCCATTGCACCAGGCCCATCTCTTGAATATTTTAAAGAAAACCCATAGAACCATGTGACAAAAAATGATTTCATATTAAAGTCATGGACTCTAGGAGGAGGTAGCACGTGTACTTACAATTAAATAGCAAACACCTTCAGCTATTGAAATATCTTGTACAGGGACAACTAGCTCCAAATTTCTGAGTCAGGGATAAGTTTTCTGAAAATAAAAATATAAAGCAGAGCAGATTAGAGCCAGTGACCAAGGAGGATTGTAGATATCAGCACAGAGAAGGGAGTTGGGCTCTTTCTGGCCTTCTTAGCCATGGTTAACAACATGAAATGAGTACTGAAATACTGATGTAGATCTATCCTTAAGACTACTACTATTAACAACTGTTTTAAAGATTTGAAGTGGAGCTTGTGAACTTCTGCAACTCTTCTTGAAGAATTGGGAGTTGGAAGGATGAGGAAGAAACTGGGAACTACCTCCCCAGGAAAATGCATTTATGTACTTAAATATGTGCTACTTCAGAAGAGTTCAAGTTCATTCTTGAGAAAGCTAATGGTCTGTGGAATTGTGAATACAAATAATCACAAAAAATGATTGCACAGAGACCATTGCACCTGCTAAAATGGGTGCGGAGACTCATTGTAGCCTGAGGGTGCAGGCTTGCAGGGGCCCTGGAGGACAGCACTGGAAGGAGCATGTGGGGACTTGGTGCTCATGCCAAGGCAGCCAGAGTAAGCCTGGAGTGTACCAGACTGGGCTATACTCCAGCACCTACTGGTGCTCATGAGAGCCAGGGCGGGTGTAGGATGGGCTAGGCTAGGTCTCAGCACCTGTTGAAACATGCAGGAACTGTGTCTGGCTGTGGACTGGGTGTGACGGCTGTAACACCCAAGAATAAGAACTGCAATGGATGTCGGCTGGTTAGACAAGGCCTTTTTTCTTGCCATGACAGGGGGTGGACTATGTTATCTGGAGCCAAGGACCCATCTGTGTACATGTGATCTGCCACGGGAGGAGACTTGATAAAGGAGCTGGGGTAGCTCCTCTGTCAGGATGTAGCCCCTGCAGGTGAGCACAAGAACCAAGGCTTGGACCAGACCAGACCAGGCCAGGTTACGATACTCATTGAATACTTGTGGGTCATGTTTGGGGACCAGCCAGTTCATAGTACCCACTGGAAGATCTGAGAACCAGGACAGTGTGCAGGACAGGCTGGAACGGGTCATAGCACCAATCAGATCACATTAGGTTGGGCTGGGCTATGCTGCAGCACCCACCAGCATGAGCTGGAACTGGGAGCAGACCAAGTTGGGCCAGACTACAGCACCACTGACAAATGCTGACATGAGGTAGGCCATGCCAGACTGGGCCACAGTACCCAGCAGCATGCAAGAGACCAAAGGGTGGAGGGTTGAAAGCTGAGTAGTGGGGGGACAGGCACTCCTGATGGGTCACTACTTCCACTGGCATGAGAACTGGGACTGAGGGCAGACCAGGCCAGGCAGTGCCACAAAACTTATTGGCCTGCATGTGAACTGGGTTAGAGGGAGAACCAGGCTGGACTAACTGACTGTATCCACTGGTGCATGCATGAGCCAGAGTAAATGCAGGCTGAATGTACCCTCTAGTGCATGAATAAGCTAGAATGGGTGTGGGTTTGTTGGGCTTTGTCACAGCATCAGCTGGCAAATGCTGGGACTGGGGGGGAAAATTTTGTCAAACTAAACTGCAGAACCACCTGGACAGTGAAAGATTTGGGATTGTGAGAGGACCCAGTAGGGAAACTGTATGTACCTCTGATGGGCTTCAACTCCCACTGGTGAACATGAGAACCATGGCTGGGGGAGGGCCTTCCTGGACAGGTGGTGACACCCGCTGCCCTCAGTGTGGACTGGATAGTGGGGTCTGTTGGGTTGAGCTAGGCTTCAATGCCCATTCACATGTACCAGAGCTGAATGCAACGAGGACAGACTGGACCAGTCTTATGCGCATACTGCCATTATGGACTATTCCTACAGTTTTTTTTAGAACTTAATGCTTTAATTAAGCATTGATTAATTTTTTTATTACAAAAGTGAAGCAGTTTTCTTTTTCTGAAATACATAAAATTTTTATATCCCTTTAAACTTTAGTAAAACTAATGATGTTTATGCATAATGGTGACTCGTAGGTGCAATTTCCCATTGAAATTTATTGATAACTATCAGGTTATTATTAAAAGCTTTTTCCACATTGTCTTGGGTTATGATCTTGTTCTCTGAATTTTTTAATGAAAAATTAATTAATTTGTTTTAATAAATTTTTGTGTTATATCGAATGCATTTAAGTCTACTCATTTACATATAAGTATACGAGTGCTCATGCATACTGTTTTAGATAAATCCTCCAAGTTTTGCTGTGTAAGATATTTGTCATAACATTCTAAATAAATTAAAATTTGTTACAACTTTCTTTTATTCAGTGAAACATTGAGGCATATTCTTTAGTTTCAAACATATGATTTACTTTTGAACTGATACTTTGGCATTTATTTTTATCACTGGGATAAAATATTTATGCATCATGTAAATTATTTTGAATTTATTGAAACTTCTTTTTGAAAAAGTTATGTAATTCACTAGAATATGCCATATTTTGTTTCATACAATACCTCCACCAAATGTAAAAAAAACAGACTGCAGGTAATGTATATTCGCAGACCACAGTAGAAGAAACCCGTAACAGGAAGAGATCAGAAAAATGACTAAAATACCTAGATATTGAGCATAGTATTTTCAAAGCACATCACTGAAAAAAGAAATCTCAATATATGAACTATGGGAAGGACATTCACATGTAGGCAGTTAATCTGCTACTTGAGATTTCCTTAAAGAACTTCCACGATTTAAAATTCCAAGCATGTAATAGCAGAGATCCCAGTGGAAAACATGGAAATGGAATGAACAATAGAACTGGAAACACGAATGGTTAATATTAAAATTTTGTAGTAATGAGGGAAATAAAAATAACAACCACAGTGAAAAAGCATTTTATACTCCATTAGATTTGCAAAACCATTGGAATTTTAACCAAAACAAATATGGGCTAGAATGTTGAGAAGTATCTAGAAAAATCCAGCAGAATCAAAGATGATACATTCCCTTTTTCCTAGAAATTCTACTCTTAAATATGTATAAGGCACAGGGCCCAGCACAATAGCCCAGTGGCTAAAGTCCTCGCCTTGCATGCCCAAGATCCTATATGGGTGCCAGTTCTAATCTCGGCAGCCTCGCTTCCCATCCAGCTCCCTGCTTGTGGCCTGGGGAAAGCAGTTGAGGGCGGCTCAAAGCCTTGGGATCCTGGACCCATGTAGGAGACCCAGAAGAGGCTTCTGGCACTTTGCTTTGGATCGGTTCAGCTCTGACCATTGCGGCCACTTGGGGAGTGAATAAACAGATGGAAGATATTCCTTTCTGTATGTCCTCCTCCTCTCTGTGCATCTGACTTTACAATAAAAGTAAATAATTAAAAAATGTATGTATATGGCACAGAGAAACAAATCTATATATGTATAATGGAACACATTCAAAGTGTTCACTAGAGAATTTTTGGAGGTATGTTTTGAAGCTTCTAAAAGCAAAAGGATAAGGAAATTTCAGTATACTTACATACAAAATTATACAGTAGATAAAAACCTGAGTTTTGTGGATTAACACAGTGAGAGGAATTTGACCAATATATCATTTATAGAAATACCCAAAGCCTTATTTGTAAATTATTTGTAAATATTTACAATAATAGTATGGAATATAATAATACCACAGAATATTATGAAATATATGGATTATTGCACTCAATTTCAAATTTGTATTTATGGGTAGTGAGAACCAATGTAGAAAAAGAATATGACTTGCTAAGTTCAGAAAGAGAGTGTTAGTAGATCTGTGATATTTGATTTTCCTAAAACAATTTGTTAAACAAATTGAGAAAATATATTTTTAAAAGTGACACTAAACCCATAGTATTGGTTACATAATTCTCTATAATTTTATTTTTATGTGTTTCATCATAGCATTTAAAGTCATTTGAAAAGATAAGTAAACAATGAATGTGCGCAATAGAGGGGTTTAATATCCACAATGCAAGCTATGTGTCCTTAAGAAATTTTTAAAACCTCTCTGAAGATCAGATTCTTTTCTAAGATGATAAATTATAACATTTGCAAGCTGGTGTAGCTATGAAGATTGAATTAGTTGGCATAAGAACAAATTCCTAATATGTAATGAGTAAACAATAAAGATTAATTATCTTACCCCTGGAATAGATTGATTACTCCAATGTGGAAAATGTATAATTGCTTTTCATTATATTCAGTAACATTATCAAAAACTTTTCTTCTCAGACCACATCTATCTGCAATAATTTTGGCTGCACAAAAGGTCTTATCTTTTTATGGACTCACATGTACTCTCAATACCTTTAGAGACCTGAATCCCTTTGTATGTATGTGGTTTGTTTCCCACATCTCGTGGTTCCAGCCATGAGATGAGGCTCCATCTCTAGCGTTATACTTTTGGCTCCAGGTGAAAGAAACAGCAGGCAGCTATCCCTTAAAGAAGAGCTTCCCAGAGCTACCACTGGGGGTATTCTGTTCACTCATCGACTGGAACCATATAGCACAGCACCTGTATCAGCAAGAGAGGCCTAGGGAGATGCTTTCATGGCTGTGTGTGCCCCCAGAACCAGAGGAAGATGCTGTTAGTGAGGAAGATGTGGAGTGACGGCATAGCAGAGATAGCACCACTGGTTGGTGCTTGGTGCATTTCACGAGGAACTTTCATTTCAAATGAAAGTTTGCCTTTCCGTTTTGTGTGATGGATCAGAACTCCTATGTAAAAATGATTTGAGAATGACAATACGAGGGGAAACTAGCTTTTCAAGTAATTTTATTTCAGGCCATGTGTGTTGTCAGTGCAGTGATTTTACTGAAATGATGTGTGCACTTGGGGTATTGGGGGTGAGGGAAGAGGACTTGGTGGAGCTGAGAGAACTGGACAGTTATGAACTCTTACGCAGTCCTCACCAGAACCACAGGTTCCAACATTTGTACTTTAAACATCTCCCAACGTTTAAAACCAAGCTTTCTTTGCTCTTCCATAAAATTTGTAAAGTAAAGATCACAACTATTGTTACTAATTTTTTTTTCAAGCAGTGGAATTCAGTGTATTTCAGCAGAGTTGTACTTGTATCTTTTTTAGTTTTTTTTTTTAATTCCTCTTCTCGTGTTCTTTTGGGAAGAAAATATTAGAGTTAATCGTTTTTACAGAGAAAATGATACTCCTCCCCAGAGGGATCTTGCCTGAAGTACCTGTTTTTATATGGTACTTCCTTAGGCAGTAAGCCAGCCTTTTATAGACAGGCACAACACTGGTGTGCTGGAGCTGCCCTAATGAGTAGCATGTGATTTTAGTTATACTCTCATTTGTAGTGTCATCAGGGTCCAAGAAAGCAAGAATATTAATATGTTTAAGTAAAAAGAAAAAATGGGACAGGGAGGAGACACTGTGGCTCTTCTCAATTCAGATATTCTGAGAATCATGATGAAAGTAAAGGCTAATTTGATCTATTACAGAATACCCTATTTATAGCAAAGTGGTTATCAATGAATATTAATTGGGTGAAGAAAGTATATATTTTGTGGTAAAAGAGCTGTGGTACTGATGAGTCATTTTCCAGTAATGTCATTTTCCAGTAATGTCATTTTACTCTGAGGCAACTTTGACCAATCTCATTTCTGGATCCGATCCCCAAATTGTCCCAATCTATTGGTCTTTATGTATAAGTTCTGATAACATTGGATTCCCATAAACAAGACACAAAGTGAAATTTGGTTAATAGCTTTCTGCAAACCTGTACATCAAACCTCAGGTTCTTTCAAACTCTAACTTGCTCATTAACAAAGTGAAGCTCAAATTTAATTTGATTTTATTGGAAAAGATCATTTCTATTATGATTAAGAGTAGTTATAAATGGTTCATACCTGGAAAGTGATCTGAATTTTTAGACTCTGCAATCTTGAACAGGTTTGGGGTTAATATGAGCTATTTTGGCTAAAACATATGCTTGATTTCTTAGCTGCCATAGATGCTTATATGCATAAAGTGGAATGTGCTTCCACTTTGCTGTTTAGTTCCAAAGTATTTGTTAGTAAGTTGAAAAGAGAAAAAATATAGTGACAAGCAAATGTGCCAGTTTTTTACCATCTCATGGTATTGTACTTTGGGTGTGAGAGAAGTGGGAGAAAATAGAAGGTTATGTATACTGAGCCAGGCTAGACGCCAGCACCATTAGGTGCTCTGGAGAACCTGGGTAGATGTAGAATGGACTAGGCTAGGTCTCTGCCTCTACTGAGCCATGTGTGAGCAGTGTCTGGGTATGGACAAGCCTTGGCTGGGCTGAAACATCCAACAGTAAGAACTGGAATGGATTGAAGGTCAGTAAGGAAGGCTGGCCCATGGAACCACCAATATGCACAAGATCTAGCATAGGGAGAGATTCTGATGGAAGAGCTTGGGAAACTCCTCTGTTGGGACACAGTCCCTACAGGTGAGCGCAAGAACCATGAGAGGGAGCAATCCAAACCAGGCCAGAGAAAGATACCCACCGGCATACATATGGCATCGGTTGGGGGCAGACCAGGCTGAACCCATTCACATTACCTGCTGGCAAATCCGAGCACCAGAATAGAGTGTGGGTCAGGCCATGTTCGGTTGCAACACAAACCAGTACACGTTAAGGAATGCCAAGGTGAGGTGACACGTACCAGATGTGGCTGCAGCGCCCAAACAGCACATGTGAGAACCAGGGAGGGAGGGGGCAAAGTCGGCAGGGGAATGTGGGCTCCCCTGCTGGACAACTACTCCCACTGGAGCACGAGTTGGGATGAGGGCAGACCAGATCAGGCAGAGCTACAACACCTGTGAGTCTCATGTAAGCTAAATCAGGGAAAAGCCAAGTTGGACTGACTGTTCAACTGGTGCTAGCAAAAATTCGAGTGGGAGAGGGTTGGTTGGGCTTTGCTGCAGCATCAGCTGGCAGAGGCTGGCACTGGGGGCTAATTCTGTCAAGTTAAACTGCAGAACTACCTGGAGAGTGCATAATCCAGGAGTGGGAGTAGCCTGGTAGGGAAATAGTGGGCACTTCCCTCTTGGGTTACCACTCCCACTGGAGAGCATGAAAACCAGGACAGGGACAGGGATGGCTAGACAGAAAGGCACCTGCCAGTATGTGTGTGGGCTGGGTAGTAGGGTTGGTTGGGTTGAACTAGGCTTCAATGTCCATTGACATGTAAAAGAGCTAAATGGGATGTGGGACAGACTGAACAAGTCTTCGGTACATACTGACATGCATGGGAACCAGGGTAGGGGCAGGCGTGGAGAGGGTTATGGGGAGTCGCCCCAACTAGGCTGCAGCTCCCACTGGTTTGTGTGAGGGCCGAGTATGAAGTGGGCAGGATTGGGCTGGACTGCATCACCCATTGGTTCGCGTGGAAGACAGGGCTAGAAACAGAACTGACCCAGCAATTGCAACGACCACCATGTGCATAAGCTGACTGGGGCGACGGACGATACTGGACCCTGTACTGGCAAGCACACACAGAATCAGGTCTGGGATCACCTTCGTAATAAGTTTCTTTGGCGATCTCTCCAAGTGATCTCAGAACCCCAACCGTGAAGAGACTGTGTCAGCCAGTGGATTCTGAATAGATTTCATTATGATTGGAATGGCGAGATTGGCACCAATTCAGAACTGTTGAACTATCAAAACTGGTTGAGCAGCACCCTCGGAGCATGCCCCAGATCAGGGACTTGGGATGGGTGGGAGGCTGGGTGGGGCTTTTCCCTTAGTTTCTCCCCTGACCCCAGTAATGGGGAAAATGATGAAACAGTGTGGAAACAGTGGTATTACCCACTTTCTTGTAGCTCTTAACCCTTTGACTCCTAATCAACTAAATAAGATTATAAAAAAAATTAAAAAGAAAAAGAAAAAAGAAAAAAAGAAGGTTATGTGTAGATTATTCTGGACTATTAGTCCCTTCTAAGGAAACTGCTAATGCAGAAGTTACAAAGAAAGTCACTAGAGAATGCATGGAGGTGAGACACTGGGCCCCAAAGCCTAGAAAGTAAAGCGATCAGAGTGGGAAAAAGGACCAGTCACTAGTCAGTTACCAGTCACAAATCCATTGGCAAAAGACTCTAATTGCAAGCAAGGCAGGTGCGAGAACCAGTATCTTAGAGTTAGAAATCACTGAAGTCGATAGGGGGAAAGGAAACTAGAAAGTGCTCTTCCTCTTTGAAGGGCCGAGTTTTGTTTTGTTTGTTTGTTTGTTTCTGGTTAGGGCTTCCAACAGCATGTGCTCCAATACCCCGTATGTGCAAGACATCTTTAGCGTTCCAAGGCAACATTACATCAGTTGTAATCTCCCGCTCTCACATCCTTTCAGTTTTGTCACACATCACAGTCTTCACATCGCTAATGAGACAAGTCTGTGTGCTTAAGTACGCTAAACTCTGCTAACATTTGTACATACCAGGGTAACTCAAAATGTTCACAGAAAAAAATGCAACTCAAAGAAAATTTTGAGTGCAAAACAGTTAAGTTTTTTCATACACACTTTCCATGAACTTTTTAAAGACCCCCGTGTATGTCTGCAACTGATATGGAATGAGGCATCTGGAAGGCTTATGCCAGCTAAGAACAGAAAAGAACTCTCCTTTTCGGTCACTGATGTTCTTTCATCTTGCTATCTAAACACTTGTTCTTCCGGTTCTTTCCTGTCCAAGTCTGAATACATCATTATTTCAGGTGCCAAATCTGTCATCTTTGATTCAAACATTCCCTTTTATGGTTTCTATGGAATCTCATCAAACCTGCCCATCTTTGATTTGAAGTAGCTTTTGAACTCACGTTTTCCTTTTCTCTCCCACTGTCTCACTGAGTCCAGGCTCTAGTTACATCAAACCTGGATTATTTTAATTGGACATGCGGGCCCCAGCCTTCCCCGTCCCTGGTCTATTTTCTGGACATAGCTTGTGGGCACAGGGGTCTCTGAGATGCCACAGGGTCCACAAAGCCACGTCTAATCTCTTCTACTCTCAGCATCTGGCCCACCTTCTCTATGTGACAGCATTTCCCCCTCACCCTCTCAACACTATCTCCCTCTCTCAGATTTTGTTATTTTCCCCACTTTTACTCATCAATGTTCTTTACTTAAATTATCTTTCCTTCCTCCCCAACCATACAAACAGTAGTTACCCTTCTAGGTTCACACTGAACCATTTCCATTAGGTCTTCTCCTGAAAGTTGGTCCCTTTATATTCGAAAGCTCAAAATGTCTATGCCATTCACTTAAGTTTTCTAGAAAATTATGTTCTTATTTGTGTTATTTGGTCCTCTTAGTTACATAGTTATGTCTAAATTTGTCTTCTTTATCCTTTAACTCTTTAAAAATTATATATGTAATCATATATATACATATATATATGTGGCAATTATTGAGAGTTCTTCTATCCACTGGTTTACTTCCCAAATTGCTGCTGTGACAAGATCCAGGAACATCTTCCAGATCTCCCAAGTGGATATAGGGGCCCAAGGAGTTGAGTCATCCTCTGTTGCCTTCCCAGGCCATTAGCAGAGAGCTGGGTCAGAAGTGGAGCGGCCAGGACTTTAACCAGCACTTTTATGGGATGCTGGCACCAGAGTCAGAGACTGAACCTACTATACAAGAGCACTGGCCTCAACTCTAACACATCAGGGCAAAGTATTTTGTATGAGTGAAAAAATTCTCTAATATATACTTTTTCCCCGTCAGATACAATAAACACACAATGGATGCTATATATATGTATATTCATATGATTTGCTTAGAAGCATAGACAAAAGAAAAATCTATAAAGAGTGAGAGTTAGCTTGAGATATGAAAACAATTAATCACTTGATACACATGAATTAGTTTAAATGAAATATTCTGTTCCCTCTGACCCTTGGGCCAGCAGCGGTAGTGTTGGCAACACTGGGCTGTTTTTTTGGCTCTTCTACCATAGTTTTCTGGACTGCTTAATTGGCCTGCATTCCAACTTCATCTTTGGAATGTAAGGCATCACCTACACATTTAAATAAACAGTTCAATCTTACCTCAGGCTTTCCAATGGAACAGTGGTTCCCCAAAATGGAATCCTGCAGTTCTGCTATGTCCTTGGTGACTTGCAAAGGGTTCTGTTGTGATCTCCTCACATTTCAGTATCAAATTTACTTTCTTCATCCCTGAAAATGAAAATAAGAAAAGCATTGGTAAAATCAGAGCTCAGGGGAATTGAAAGGATGGAGTAAATTTGGTTTTAAACTTGGAAACAATTTTTACTTTAAAGATCTTGCATAAATGGTGTCTTAAACAAAGTAAGATGATTTTTATTAAATAGACAATAAGCAGAATGCAAGAGTTGTAGCTCAGTAACTAAATGATTAGTAAATATTATACTAAAGACAGAAAATATACCCAGAGTATTAAAACATATTAACTGAAAAAGCACAAAATTCTCTTCAATTATATCTTCCATATCTCCTCTTTAGAAGCCATGGCGAAATCTTTTAAAAGTATGAAGGCAATTAAAATCTTGTAAAATCATAAAGTGAAAGAAAGTCAATTTTAGACTATGCAAATAATAGCAGGACTGGAATCATGGAAAAAATTGTTGGTAGGCAATGTCTATATATAGTAGTAGGATCTTAGAATAATCAAACAACTTTAAATGAGAGCACCTCATATTTATCACTCCTTCTTACTGTCTGTGGTTTAGAATTTCAATAATCAAACTGCAGTGGGTAGAAAATACCAAGTTAATTCACCCAATCTATGTGTAGACTAGATTAGGATTCAATAATATGCCAACTAATCTCACTTACCCTAAACACATTCTTTTCAGATTTGAGTTGAATATCTAAGTTACTACTTTATCTCTTCCTTTGTCCAGACTGGGGTCTTCCTTCTTTCCCTTTTACAGTACCATCTTTTCTTCTTGCTCAATATCATCAAACCAAGCCACAAATATAATTAAATTGTATTGATGCCAAAATCTCTTCTCCTGGAGAAATGCATCATGTAGTACATCTAGGTAAGTGAATTAAAAAAGCATCCTGTCAGGTATCTGGTGAATGTCTCAGTTCATCCTTGCATAATAAACTATCTTCTCCTGCTCATTCATTTGTCAGTCATAGTAACTAAGGATTATTATTTGCTGAATGTACGTGACACCAGCAATTTGCAAAGTCTGTTGGCAAGAAAATCAGGTTAGAATGACAGAGTGAGAAATTAAGCAGAAGCCTGATGTAATTAGCTACAACAATCAGTGCTCTAATTTCTGATTTATTGTTTCCTGTTTTCCTGCTGCACTCCACTCTGTGTATACTGTATGTACTTCATATAGGTCAAACAATTGCCTTATCAGTCCTGGCAAAGCGAGAGGTCAGAGTTAACAATATTTATTTAAACATGCAGGATGCTTCCCGCTGCAATTAGGAAATAACTATTACTAATAGGTCCTTGGCACTACTTCCTCATTTATGCAATTTTGGGGCAAAAAAAAGCAACAGAAACAAAAAAGGAGTTGGATTTGTTTCTTACATAGGCACAAAAGGTGATTTAGTTCTCCCTATACGAGAATTTTTCTTACTCTTGAAAGATCTATGATTCTAAATGAGCCAAATTAATCATTATCATTACAGCTGAGTAGTCATTAAAATATGGAAAAATCCTTCTAGATAAATGGTGAGGTTTTATTTCCAAAACTCTGTCAAAAAGATATTAGAGGCACCCCCACCCCCACCTTGGAAACACCAGTCATTGGAGAAATTCTTTACTTTCCCTAATTTACCAGAGAGTGGAGTTAGTTACTCTTTTTTACATTATAAGAATTCTTAAAACTATTTGTACATCTATTGTAAGAACAGAAAGCATGTACATTCTTAATT
Organism: Ochotona princeps; assembly: GCF_030435755.1. Taxonomy (NCBI): domain Eukaryota; kingdom Metazoa; phylum Chordata; class Mammalia; order Lagomorpha; family Ochotonidae; genus Ochotona; species Ochotona princeps. Next base: position 32,318,010 of record NC_080842.1, on the reverse strand, counting down.
TTTTAAAACTACTCTAAAATAAAATAGCAGAGTTTGTAATTGACTTGAATAATCAGCATTACTGAAAAGGTAAATGTAATTCAATTCAAGGTGCATTCAAATGAAACTTGCATCACTGACCATGCACACAAATATTTTATAGCTCCCTTTGGAGCAGCAGTGCCATGAACAGATATCCCAGAAATGAATTGAGCTCCACTGGCAATCAAGTGGAAAGCGGAGATCTTTGGAAGTGCAGAAAGTCAATCAAGCCATAGAATTGAGGGTCCAGCAAATATTTTAAGTATGATAGTGATTAGAAGCAGAATGGCATTGCCTTATCAAATGAGTGGTGAGGTTCATGGCACAGAACCTTACCAGTGCTACATTGGGTTCTATTTTGAGTTTTACGGCAAAGCCCCTAGGTGGTGGGGAGGGGAGGGCATGGGAGGTGTGGGTTCAGGGGAGACAACTGTAAGCTGTGCATGCACTAAGCCTTGGGAAAACTCTTTTCTGGCTCAACATACTTGGCGTCCCACAGGTTCCATCCAAAATAGTTCAGTTTGCCCCCAGACCTAACTACCAGTAGGATGCAGCAAGACGAGGAAAGAAAAAAAATCTGTTCATTGTGTGCCATTGAAAGCCCTGTGATCTAGTTTAAAGTCACAATTGGCATCTCCTTAATCCTGGGTATGACTGGAACTGCAAGTGGGAGAAAGACTGAGCAGACCACAGGCAGACACAACATAAGATCGCAGAGAGTGCAGAGTGTTGACCTGGGAGAATGACTGTGGAGGCCATGGCAGAAGCATAGCATACGAGCTCAGGACTAAAACTCTCTGGAGGGAGTGACACGAGTGACACGAACAGAAAACTGGGCACTGAATGGGATCAATAAAACTGACCTGTAGAACAGTGAATGATACAACGTACCAATCAGCCCAGAGGAGAATAATCTCTTTTTTTTTATTAATTTCATTGCATTATGTGACACATTTTTTTATGTACTGGGATTCCCCCCGCCCCTCCCCAAACCCTCCCCTGCCACAGTGGATTGCTCCACCTTGTTGCATTTCCATAGCTCAAATTTAGTTGAGATTCTTTCATTGGAGGTTTTGACCAAGCATAAAGTCCAGCATCTTATTGTCCTGGTAAGTTCAATGGTTTCTTGGTGAGACCATCTCTGGTCTAAAGGTAGAGGCAGCAGAGTATCATCCCAATCAAGTAAAAACCCTAACATAGTATTTACAACCATTTACAACATTATGGCATTAATTAACATGGTATTGATTAACCAATATGTTACTAGGGAAATGCAGGTTCTCAACCACAACCTGTGACTTCCTCATAAACATTTCAATTTTGGTTTATATTCAACCATGTTCTATATACCTTAAAATGGCTATAGATTGCTATTCAGCTGTCTCTTGTCTATTTTAATGGTAGTATTTAGCATTTTATAGCATTGAAGCATGATTTTGCTGAACCTGGTTGTTTTTCGGGTAGTCTAACTCTATAACTTTAACAGAACATATGTCAACAGTTTAGGTGAACGTTTTTGGGAGGGGTGTGCAGAGAAATCTTTGTTACCCCAGAGAGGAGTAACTGATCTTTGTGTCCCACCCAGTGAGTTATAAGTGCATCCCCGCTGACCGTTTCCTGTCTGTTCCTAAGCTTTCCTAGTTGTTCTCTGTCTATCTATTCTAGTTTGTTTGCTCATTTGTTTGTTTTGAGGAGTTTCTGGAGCGATCCTGATGGTCCTTATGAAAGAGGGTGGGGACCCAAAGTTGGAAGCAGGCAAGGGCCAGAGAAAGCTCCTCTCCCTAGTCCTGAAGGAAGTTTACTGTTCTTCTGTTTCTGCAGACCGCTTAGGGATCCTGGTTGTCGTTCCGATGACCCTGGATCCTGCAAGGCAGGAATTGGGCTTCTTCCATCCCACATTGTAGATCCAAATGGGGGTGGGTGACCTCAGAGTTCTTGGCCTCTGAAGGCACTCCATTTCCCCCGTGGTCTCCTTGGCAGTAGGGATGTAGTCCTCGGTGCTCGTACTGATAGTCCTTGGTGAGGCTCTGGGAGTCTTCAGGGTTGAGATACAAGCCTCCTCCTGTCCCCCTGCTCCACTCTGGGGTCCCCCCCCTGCTCTATGCATATGACCTGCTGTTAAGAGGTTGTTAGCATTGCTCCTGATTCCCCCCACATGCCTTTGTAGTTTTGCTATTGTCTAATGCTAACTCAAGTCTGTTGTCTATGAGCTACCAGTAATGACCCTGATAGGTTATACTTTACGTATTCAGAGGAGAATAATCTAATCTTGCGATTGGATTATTACGATGGTCAAAACTAAAGGAAAAGTCACATGCAAAATGAAGAAGGTTACTGACATATTGTCAGCAAAGGAGCAAAAGTCTCAGAGTTAACTGCTGAAGACATCAATAAACTGTCAGGTGAAGAATTTTTAAAAATCGTTATAAATATCCTTAAAAACAATGATAAAAACATTCCAAAGTTAAAAGAATTTAAGGAATACATTACACAGATAATATTAACATTAAAAATCAAACTGAATTGCTAGATATGAAGAATATAATACAGAAAATTAAAAATTCAATGGAAAGTCTTGAATGAATGAGGAGAAAGAACTTAAAAATTGGAGGGCTGTACATGTAAAAATGCCAAAACAGAAAGCTGGAAAAGGAACTAAGTAACTCTAAGAAAACCATACAAGAATGAAGTAATACAATCAAAAGGCCAAGAATAAGGATTATGAGTATTCCTGAAGGCACAGAAACAGAAACTGAATTGAAAGATGTATTAAATAAAATAGTACATGAGAACTTCCCCAACATGGAGAATAAAAGGGGAAACCAAATACAGGAAAGGCAGAGAACCCCAAATAGACTCAACCAGAAGCAATCCTTGTCATGACATATCACAATCAAGCTTTCATCAGATAAACATAAAGCAAAGGTACACTTAAATGTGCATTTGAGAAAGGTCAATTAACTTATAGAGGAATATATCTCATCAAAAAAGACATGCAAAAACTGAAAGATAAAGGACGGAAAAGGGTATTCCAGTTTAATGAAAAGGAAAACTAAACTGGTGTGGCCATTCTAATATCAGTAAATATAGACTTTAACGTGAAAACCATTAAAAGAGATGAAGGGCACTACATAATGATTAAGGGATTCATTCAGCAAAAGGAAATAATGATAACAAAAATATATACACACCAAATACCAGGATACTTAGCTACTTAAATATTAATGAATTTGAAGGGAGAGTTCATTTCATACAATAATAGTGGGGAACCTAACACCCCACTAACTTTAATGGACAGATTGATGAGACAGAAACTCAGTAAAGAAACAAAGTTCACCCAGACAATTGAACAAATGTACTTAATTGATATCTAAAGAATCTTTCATGCAAAGCATTTATTTTTTTTCAACAGTACATGGAACTTTCTCAAGAATTGATCACACTATAGGCAACAAAACAAGCCTCAGCAAATTTTTAAAACTCAAAATCATACCAAGTATCTTCTCAGACTACCGTGGAGTAAAACTCTGAATCCATAAATCAAAAGACCCCAGAAGATACGCAAAAACTCCGAGAATGAACAACATGCTGCTAAATGAACAATGAGTTATAAGGGGAAATAAAAATTATTCCTTGAAATCAATGAAGGCAGCAATGCAGAATATCAAAAAATGTGGGACACAGTTAAGGCAGTGCTATTAGAGAAGTTCATTGAAATCAGTGCCTACATTCAAAAACTAGAAAGGCACCAGATTCACAGGCTAGGCAGAAAAACCAGAGCAGAACAATCCTGAGACTAGCAGATTAGAAACTCCAGAACTGAGTCCACACAGGTAAACCCAAATAATCTTCAATGAGAGAACTGAAAATAATCCAGGGAAAGAAGTTGGTCTATTCAACAAATGCTGTTGGCACAATTGAATAGCACCCGCAGAATTGAGAAATAAGATCCCCACCTTTCACCTTGTTTTTAAAAAATTGAACTCTAAATTTACCAAAGGCTTAAATCTGTACCCAGAAACCAGCAAGCATAGAAAGCACTTTACAAGATATTGGCATTGCTGAAGACTTCAGAAAAGTCACCAAAAGCACAGCCAGTCAAAACCAAAATAAGCAAATGTGACTATATCAAACTAAGAAGCTTCTGTAAGGCAAAGAAAACTGTTAACAAAATGTAGAGGCAACCCAGAGAACGGGAGAAAATCTGTGCACACCACACAACCAACAGGGGACTAATACCCAGGATTTTAAAAAAGAGTTCCAGAAACTCAACAATAGCAAACTAAACAACCCTGTAAAGAAATGGGTGAAAGAAATAAAATAAGCAGACTTTTTTTTCAAAGAACAAATTCAAATGGCTAATAGAGATATTTTAAAAAATGCTCAAGCTCCCTAGCTATTAAGGAAATACAACTAAAACCATATTGAGGTTCCAAATAACTCGAATGAGATTGGCCTAAATTAGGCAAACTACTACAAACACCTACTGGCGTGGACATGAAGGAAAAGGCACCCTAAACCACTGTTGTTGGGAGTGTAGGCTAGTGCCACTACTTTGGAAGTTAGTATGGAAAGTGCTAAGACAATTGAAAATTGATCTACTGTGTGACCCAGCTATTCCACTCCTAGGAATATATCCCAAGGAAGTGAAGTCTGCATATGAAGAAGTGACCTGCAACCCAACTATAATAACAAAGACATGGAAATGATCCAGATGCCTATTGAAAGAGGAATAGGTAAAGAAACAGTGGTATACCTGCTCCATCGACTACTACTCATCCCTTAAAAATAATCAGATTTCAACATTTGCAACAAAACGTTCTCAACTAGAGATCATTATGCTCCATGAAATGAGTGATCCCAAAGGACAATTATTATATGCTCTCTCTGATATAAGGCATTCATGCAAAATGCAAAACAAATAGATATACAGACAAACATGTATAGACATATATTCTCATAGCTAGACTGTATAATGGAATCTAGTATACCAGGAAGTGAAGATATGTTGCAGTTTATGTCTACTGCCAATTAAAAGGAGGCTTCCCAATGAAACTGTTAAATATACTTTGACAATACAATACTAAATCTTCTACCTGGGCCTAGCACGATAGCATAGTGGTTAAAGTCCTCAGCTTGAATACACTGGGATCCTATATGGGTGCTGGTTCTAATACTGGCAGCTCCACTTCCCATCCAGCTCCCTGCTTGTGGCCTGGGAATGCAGTCAAGTATGGCCCAAAGCCTTGGGACCCTGCACCCGTGCGGGAGACCTGGAGGAGGCTCCTGGCTCCTGGCTTCGGATTGGTTCAGCTCCAGCCGTTGCAGTTGCTTGGGGAGTGAACCTTTGGATGGAAGATCTTCCTCTCTGTTCTCCTCTCTGTATATCTGCCTTTCCAATAAAAATAAATCCTTTTTAAAAATAAAAATAAAAATTTTCTACCATTGCCAATACTTACAGTGCCATGATGCACTTAAATAGTAGAATATTGGACTTGTGACTGTTGCTGAAGGATTATTCCAGTGTAATAATATAGGGGAAAATGGTGTTTGTGGAGGGAGATCAGGGTAGGAGGAAGAGTAGGTGCAAGGGGGAATCCCTATGCCTATAAAACATATCATTGAAAAATAATAACAATATTGAACTGTGGTTATGCAACAAGGTGGAGGAATCCACCATGGTGGGAGGGTTTGGGGAGGGGTGGGGAGAATCCAAGTACCTATGAAACTGTGTTACATAATACAATGTAATTAATGAATTAAAAATAATAATAATAAAAAGAAAAATAATAACAATAAAAATACAAAAATTCATTGGCTTATCTAAAGTTAACTTATCTAAAGTTAGCTGCATTAACAAAGGGGCATTCTTAATTGTTCCTTATTAATTTATTTCTAGAAATCAAGTACTTGATCTTTTCCCTATAACCTTACATTTAAAGATCTTAACATCTTTAATAATCTCAGCACACATGCAGACACATGAATATGAACACAATAGTGTATTCTAAACCAAAATTAGAAACCCGAAGTACTACTGAAATTAGTTGGAATACTTTAGTGTGTCCATATCCAATGTAGTTGTGCATATAAAAGCAGTTCCTTGAAGATATCAATAAACAACCTCAAACAGAGACCACAAAGTCAATCACTCATGATGAAGTCAATAGAGAGGTTCACTGGCACGGGCCATCAACATTTAGCACAGTCCACTTGTATTCACAAAAGAAGCATAAGAGGGGGTATATGTGTGTGTGTGTTCACAGATGGAGGAAGTGCAAGAGCATAGGGGGAGCACCCATGAAGATTTTTTTACCTTAAGGAAAATGTCTTCAATGGGAAGCCAAATCTTGAGGGATACAAAGGTAGCAACCAAGTGAAGCATTGAAATCAGGGCTTGTGCAGGCTCGAGGGTGAGATCTGTTGCTCCTTGTTTGAAGTTCTATGGGGAGTTTGGAATAGCTGAAACGTGGTGTGTTGACAGATGAAGACAGGAAAATCAGACTAATGAGCAAGACGAAGACAAAACTTTTTGTTTGTTTGCTTGAGATTAATTTTTATTTGTTTGCAAGGCACATTTTACACACAGAAGGAAATAGAAGATTTTCAAGTCACTGATCCACATGCCAAATAGGCAGAGCACCCAGAGCTGAGCTGTTCCGAAGCAGGCTCCAGGAGCTTTTTGCAGGTTTCCCATGTTGGTGCAGGGCCCCAAGGCCCAGAGAGATCCTCTGCTGCTTTCCCAGTCCACAAGCTATTGCTTTCCCAGGGCATAAGCTGAAAGTTGGATAGAAAGTGGAGCAGCTAAAGCATGAACTGTAGCCCATATGGGATTCCAGCACCACATGGTAGAGGATTAGCTTGCTATACTAGCACATTAGCCTGGTGTAAACAAAGTTTTAAGGAGTCAAAAATATCCTTGGGTATCTTCACTGGAAGATAATAGGTAACACTGAAGGGAATAACATCATTCAATTACAATCTTAAAAATACAATTGATTGTTTAGGAAAGAATGGGCTGCTGGAGAACCATGGTGGCAGACAAGAAAACTGCTTTAACCATCTCTGTTTGGGATCCAGAGAACACATAATGACAGTGGAAACTTAAGACAATTTCAAGGAAGAATATAAGTGAATGAAAGAATATTCAACACAGTTAATGCACTGATTGCTATAGAAGATAACAAGTCCAAGGACTAAACAAAAGTTAGATGTTATTTAGATGAGTATTGGTGTCTTTTATAGAAATAATACTTATTTCAGTGAAGTTCTTTTAAATTTGATAAAGACTGACATAAACCTGCATGTGGTCTACCCTAATCTGTACTATAGAAGGCATATATTCATTGAATACTTCATTTATACCATTACTGAATGTCAAATAGGCCTTGTGCTAAGGATTGAGAAAACAGGAACAAGTAAGATCAATCTTAGTTCTCATGAAGGTATATTCTGACATGAGTTACAAGAAAGAGATAAAGGGTCCGGCACAGTAGTCTAAAGGATAAAGTCCTCGCCTGGCATGCGCCGGGATCCCATATGAATGCCAGTTCTAATCCCAGCAGCCCTACTTCCCGTCCAGCTCCCTGCTTGTGACCTGGGAAAGCCCAAAACCTTGGAACATGGTACCTGTGTGGGAGACCCGGAAGAGGCTCCTGGCTCCTGGCTTCAGATCAGTTCAGCTCCAGCCACTGCAGCCACTTGGAAAGTGAATCATCGGATGGAAGATCTTCTCTGTTCTTCCTCCTCTCTGTGTATCTGACTTTCCAATAAAAATAAAATAAATCTTTAAAAATGGAATACACTTCCTGATCAAGAATGATGATGTGTCCTGAGGTTCACAATTATGATGATGCCCTTTCCAGCTTCTGAGATGCATCAAAATGGTCGAGTGGAGAGTGAACAAATAGATGAGATGTTAACATGGATTTGGAAAACAAGATACAAAATAAGTTTTAGTAGAGTCATAAAGGACACCTTGAAATGAAAAGTCAGGGAAGGATTTCCCTGGCAGGTAATGTCTGAGTTGTGGCTTTAATGCTGGAGACACACGAACCATTGAAACATCGGAGAGTAGATCACTGCGAGGGGAGAAATAAAGAGAAAAGGCTTCGGATGGGAGTCAGAATGGAGTCCAAAAAACAGAAAGGAATCCAGCGTAGCAGAGGGTGCAGCGAAAACGTTTCAAATGCGGTCGGACAAGTAGTAGAGGTGTTATGATACCTGGAAAAGCCAAACCTGTTTTAATTTTATTCTTTTCAAAGACTTATGTATTTGAAAGGCATGTTAGAAGAGCATGATAAACCTAAAATCTGGCTTTGGCTTTGTTAATCTGAGATAGCCACTATGTGTCCAAGGAGGCATATTAAGTGACCAGGCATAGTTAAAAGACCAGAGTCACTGGTATAAAGATCTGATTATAAGTCATAGAAGCATGAAATGAGATAGTCCAGGCATTATAGGGAGACATGAAGAGAGACCCTAAACCCTGAACACTGAACTCTCAAGCACTTGGCCCCCAGTGTGAGTTCCCAGGAAAAAAGGAAATCATAAAGAAGCACTTGAGCAGAAAGCCAGACATAATTTGATGTTATGGAAGGAGTGATCAATTTTACCACAGGATAAAAGCAGCAAATGAGGGAAAAATAGAAGTTAACAAAGACCTTGATAGGTAGTTTTGGTAGCTTTGAGGTTACATATCTCACAATTTAAAATCAGGCTGTATTACTTAACAGCCATATGGCTTTGAGAAAAAAATTAACTAATCTGCACATTTTTCATCTTGACAATGGGATTATAGTAACTGTAGTCAGATTGATTAGATGAGTAAACAAAACAATGCATTGGGAAGATTTTCAGAAAACACAATAGTCTTTCGATTCCTCTTCTCCCAAGTCACTGAGAAACTGAAAATATTAGTTAACCAGTTTTGTCAAGGTCAAATAAGGTCTAAGCATCAAAATTTGGAAAATAGATGAGGTTGATTGAAGCTACTCCTCTACATGCCATTTTATTTAACACAGTAATGTTTAAGCTTTATAGTGGGAAAAGCAATAAATTACCTAATAGTCATATAATAACCAATGATTCTAATAAATGTTCTAGATTTCTATGACAAAGGAAATAACTAAAACATGTGTTACATTTAGAACTGAAGTTTATTCTGAAATAAAAACATATTGAAAGAAGGGGTCATGACAATGGAAGTATTAATAAAGTTAAAGTATATTAACTTAAATTAGGTGGTATTAATGTCCCCATAGGAATGGACATATGAGTTTCAGATTAATGGGACCATTTCATGTAGAATCTCTGACAAAAGAAATGTCCTGCTTGCAATGGAATCTGTCATTTTGTAATTAATTAAATGATTTGGATGGGTTAAGACTCAATTGCTGCCCAAATGTTTAAAGCTACATGAATTTCTACCAAAATATTCAAGTGGTGAAGACATTGCCACTTGAGAATTTCTATGACACATTCTTAATTGTGTCTTGATTAAAGAAGTCTCCTAATTTTACTATAGTCCAATTTTTTCATCTTTTCTTAAATCATGAGTGCATTCTATTTTTCTGGCCTAAATCCACATCCATTGTTTCTTGACCAATACTTCAGTGCTCTCCTGGGCCAAAAATGGCACATCAGCGTTTCCTCCTCCTGACGTTTGGAGCTGAGCCTTTCAGGCCTGTGGACTCAGACTAGAGTTCACATCATCTTTTCTGTCTTCAGCTTGTGGGCTCTCAGATGCCATAATGTTGTGTTGGAAATGTATTATTCTCTTTCCCTCTCCCTCTCCTTCTTTCTTCCTTTCTCTCTCTCTCTCTCTCTCTCCTTTCTCTTTCTCTCTCTGTCTCTCTCTCTCTCTCTCTCCTCTCTCTCTGTCTCAATTTTTTCCCCCGTGTGTATGATTGACACAGGATACTTCAAAAGTTTGTGGAAATTGAACTAAGAATAGCTTGTTTTTGTGTGAAAACCCTCTGTGGGGTGGGCATTTGGTGCAGTGGGACTGCCATTTGGGACTCCTGAATTCCACATTAAATTGATTGTGCGATTCCTCAGCTTCTAACTCAATTATTTGCTAATGAGTACCCTGGGTAACAGCTAGTAGTCAAAAACTTCCGATCCTTCCCGCATAAGTAGGAGAAGCAGATTAAATACCTAGTTCTTAACCCAGCTCTGGCTTTGGCAAACAATCAGTAGAAAACCAGCCATGAAAGATCTCTCTTTTTCACCATCTCTGTGTGTCTCTTGCTCTGCCTTTCAAAAAAGTACAGATAGATAAGTAAAAATACAAATAAATGCTAAAGGTTTTTCAATATTCCTCATACTAATTAATTTGGGGGTGGGGGAAAGCTGTAACAAAATAAGCTTATCTTTTAATTCCATTTTCTGTGAATTTTTTGAAGTGCCCTGCTGTATATGTGCAATTTGTGCTATTTCTCTGTAAAACTTTGGCTAACACAATGAAAGGCAGCAATTAAATGATGATTTTGTATTCTATGTTGATAGTCAACTGAAAGAACAATCCTTTCCACCGTCCCACAGAGCTGATGTATTTTAAACCAATTATCATTATGTGTGTGGTCTGAACTCTGTATGCCATCTGCTTGGCATGTTTGTCTATGTCTGTCTAATTCTTCACTCTCTTAATTATATTAATTTTATAATTATATGAGAAATACATCCTCAGACTTCACTATATATCTTCAAGACTGCTACATCTAGTCATGTATCCTTGCCTTTCCACAGAAATTTACAATCAACTTGCTAAATTCTAAAGATAAAAAATAAGCACCTGAAATTTTGATTAGGGCTTTTCTGCGATCTCAGAGATACTGAGGAAGGAGGAATCGTTGCCTTTATACTATTAAAGCTTTCAACTGATGTATATATTTTATCTTTTCCTTTGTTTCAATTCCTTTATTTTTAGTAATGTTTTAAGTTTCCTGTTTCTTCTATATATTTTAGATTTATTCCCAGTTATTTGAGGGCTTATCCTATTGTAAACAGAATCTTTTTTAAGATTTCTATTCTATTTTTTTTTTTTTTTTGCTGTATAGTACATAAAAGTAATATGTGTCTGGTTTTTTATTGTTGTATGCAGCAACTTTCTTGAATTCATTCATTGTAATGGTTTATTTGTTGATTTTTTAAAAAAGCTTTTTTATACCCAGAAACGGGGATTTTGATGTAGCAGGTTAAGTTCTGCTAATAATACCAATATTGCATACTGTGGCACTGGTTCGAGTTCTAGCTGCTTGACTTTTCATCCAGCTTGCTGATAGTGCTGCTGGGAATTCAGCAGAATATGGTCCTGAGGCTTGAGGTCTGAGAACACACATAGGAGACTAAGATGGAATTCCTGACTCTTGGTTTTTGACTGGCCGTAGTGAGAGCAGCCATTTTGGAGAGTAAACAAGCAATTGGAAATTCCTGTTTTGTCTTCCCTCTCTTGGTGACACTTCTCAAATAAAATAAGTTTTTTTAAACAGTTTTCTGCAGCCAAATGGGATCTGTAATTAATCGATTTTTTTCATGAATTACCCATTATTTTTAATTTTACGTCCTTATTAATTTTCCTTTCTTGGTAATATCTGATTTTTATACTAAAGCTTTTATGAACTAGATTAGAAGATGTTCCCTCTATTTGGAAAAACTAGTACTCAGACAAGTGGTTAATTTTTGGATAAATCTTGAAGATAGGGCCAGTTTGACAATTTGAATGCAAAGTAGGAGGAATAAAAAGATATGAAAGATGACTACACAAGCACGGGCTTGAACAACTAAAAAGATGACATTGTTATTAAATAAGCCAAAATACTACGGATAAAGTAAGGTGTTGTGGGTGGTTAACAATGGAGTCTTTTAGATTGGCTCTATGGTATAGTGGTATGATCCTCTGCCTGTGGTGCCCACATCCAATATGGCCTCCTGCTCATGCCCTGGCTGCTATACTTCCCAGCCCAGCTCCCTACTAATGACCTGTAAAAGCAGCTAAGGATAGTCCAGCATCTTGGGACCCAGCACATGGGAGATCCAGAAGAAGCTCCTGGTTCCTGGCTTCAGATTGGCTCAAATTTGGCCATAGCAGCGACTTGGGAGTTAACCAGCGGATGGAAGATCTTTCTATTTCCTGCTCTCTGTATCAATTTTGTTGCAAAAGATAATATTTCATTGTTTTTTGCTAATATTCCATCATGTATACCACACTTTCTTTATCCAGTCAGAAACTGATGAACAAGTGAGCTGATTCCGTATCTTAGCTATTGTGGGTGGGACTTCTATCAACTTGAGGGTACAAAACTCTTTCACGTGCTTTCATTTCCTTTGGAAAAATTGCTTGGAGTAGGATACCTGGGTCTCATGACAGATCTATCTGTAGATTTTGGAACTGGTCTCCATTTGGGGTTCTTACCTGCTAGAGTCTGTATCTATTAATTTTCTCAGAAAGTCAATGGTTTTAAAATTTTAATAATGTATAAATATGTAATGGTTCTAATTTTTTTTTTTTACCACTTGATCCATCAGTTACTGTTTCCAAACATGTTGTAGATACTCTGGTTGTTCTTTGTGTGATGTCAATTTTTGTTCTATGCATACAAGATTTTTTTGGTTATTTTGCATTGTGTGTCCATTTTTTGCTACTTTCAACATGTTTTGTCCTTTTTTGATGGCAGATACCTTGAATTTTTATGGAGCCTAATGACTGTTTTCTTTTAATTGGTCATTACAGCATTTCATTTGATACAATTCCTGATGTATTGTGGATTTGCATTAACTTACATTTTACTTCATTTTCCTACATTCAACTTTATATCTCATTTTCCTACTTTATTGCTGTATAATTAAACAGATATTTTAGATCATCATTATCTTCGTCTTAGTAATATGTTGCTATTTTAGTGAATAATGTGGAAAATGCAGTATAAATCCATAACCCATTGCTTTTCTAAAATTGCATGCTATTCATCTTGCTTGTACAACTATTAAAAATACTATTTTACATATACTTAAATTATTGATTTACTTATACCATTACTATCGAATATTTTAATCATACATATACTTTATAAATCATTTTCATTTATGTTTGCCTTCTAGAACACATGTTCATTAAAAAAAGGATCTTCGTGCTTTCATTGATTTATTCTAAACATCTAGAGCAATGTGTGACATACATTTCACATCTGTTAAATGGATAAGTGAATAAATAAATAAACGTCTTCCTCCTTCCATATAGTTGCGATTAAAAGATGAATGAGATTTGTTGTTCTCTTGAACCATGAGAATAAATACTATACATATGCTATATATAGTGTATCTGCTATAGTATTAGTGTCCTGTGTCCATTAAAACAAGCCACTACCAATCTGGTGGCTTAAAATAACAAAAATGTGTTTTTGTACATAGCTGGAGGCAAAATGTCCAAACTCAGCTTTACTGTACCAAACTCATGCTCCCTAGAGCCATACTCGTTTCCTGAAGCTCAAATGGAGCAACCCATTCCTGGATTTCAGAGTTTAGACCACAGTCCTGTACTTACGGTCACATTACTAGATCATCAAGGCAGCTTCTTTGAATCCATTGCCTTACCTTCATCCCATTATAATTATATGCAGATTTAAATATTTAAGACACACTAGAGTACATCAGAATCTCCCTAACTTAACAGCCTTAATTTAATCATACCTGCAAAATGTCCTTTCCCCAAACACTCATATTTACAGATTTCAAGCAGTAAACTCTCCTAACTTGTGGGGTTGATGACTTTCAGCCTGCCACACCTAGGTGATAGGGTGAGATCAGTTCTTGGGACTTCATTGGGCAGAGCTGTGGTGTTAGTCTTACAGTCTCGACTTTGAAACCTATTTTAAACCATTGCTATTTTGAGCCTTGTTGATTTCAACAAAATTGAATCCAACTAAACAAGCCAAGTGAATCACTGTTAATAGACTTTTATTAAAATATCACATCTCTAACATGATATTGTACAGATTTATCGCAATAGGCTTCCTCATTTAGTTGGAATTGTACTGGTTTTTTTTTGATAAATTGTTATTTCATGCTGACCTAAACTCTGATAGAAAATGAAAACAAAACTATAATTCCTTTTTTCATTTTTATTACAATTATCATTTTATGATACAGTTCCATAGGCCCTGGAATTTTTCTTACCACTTCCTTACCTCCCATTTATTTCCCCTGCATTATTACAATAGCATAGTTCTTCATGAACAATCATGAGTCCATCATTGCAGTCATAAACAATGGCAGAGAATCCCAAATCCTATGTCAAGGTATCTTTAACAGTTTCATTGGGAGTCCATTTTTGAGCTGGAAGTAGAGATGCAAACTACATCCTACCCTCACATTTGAATATGATTGTCTCCATTACACAGTTACTATACATCTCCTTAAATAATAAAGCCACAAAACAAAATGAAAAACAGGAAGAAAAATAGAAATTTACAACACCATGAAGTTATGTAATATGCTGCTGAATGACTAATGAGTAGCTGAAGAAATGAAAAAGAAAATCAAGGACTTTCTTGGGTAAAATGTGTCCCTCCAAACCTTTACCAAACTGTGCAAATGGCACCTGATGTGCCACTTGTGGAGTTCTGTATCTACTGGTCATTAGCTCTGGTGGATTTTGGGTGGAACCTGTAGAAAGCCACATCGCTACAATTCACTGAGTCCAAAATGAATTCACTCCCAGCTTAGTGCACCCACAGTACTGTCCCATAGCCTTTGCATCCCTACACGAAATGGCATATGATTTCACTCTGTTGGGAGTTTGGCTGTGAAATCCACCCTGTTTCCACACCACCTGTTTGGGATCTGCTGCTCTGTTCTGCTCCTAGTCATATCAAACAAACCAGAACAGACAATCCTTTATCTGGGTTTTCCTCATGAGCTCCCAGTGAATTCCACTTCCCACCTGATCGTTGGTGGAGTTCCAGACACTAATGGAGTTCAGATCACGGCTTGCTGAATGCCACTGGGGTTTTGATCATTGCAACACCACACTGTTGTGTCTGCTGCTTTCCCGTGTGCATCAGTCTCCAGGTGCCCCTTTGCTGTTAGTCTGTTCTCTTCTATTTCCTGGATTGGTCCCTTTTTGCTTCAACCTGGCTAATGTTTCTCTATCTGTTTAAATGTCCTTACCCTATTCTGTTGTCTTGATTCTCCACAAATCTATACTTTTAAGATGAAGTTTGGTAGACAATTTTTGCAAACAGCAAATACATTAACATAAAAAAAAACCTGATGATGGAAGAGTTTAGAATAACTTTCCAATATAAAGATTATTGAACAGTTATCCTCTTTGCATACTGCATTTTCCTGAAGAAACTTAATGAGGAGAAAATTGTAACAGCTTAGTCTGAGACACGAGACACATGGTGCAAAATGCCATATTTTCTGATTTGAAGTGAAAGGTAACTAAAACGTCTAGCCACTTTTAACACAAAAAAGCTCTATAACACAACCAATATTCATTTTGACACCTTTTTAAAGAATAAATTAACGAAGTATTTGGCAATTCCAAATTCTATTAAAAAATTAATAATAATCCCCAAGAAGCTTTCACAGACAGCTTCAAGAAAATGGCTTTATAGGGGATTATACATTTAAAAAGCTTTAGAAGATTAGGACTTTGAAACATAGTCAGGCCAGCTGTGGAATCTAATTGACACGTGTGTTTGGTCATTGCTCTACATGTCTGACCACTAAGTTACTGCTGGGCAAAACATTTGAGGCTGAAATAAACTGGATAAATATATGTAATAATAGCCTAACCTACATTGACTCCCACTTGCTATTTAAATGATTAAACGTAGGTCATATAATAATAGGATCTTTTGGTTAAATAGCAAAAGTTTCATGTTATAGTTTTTTCTATAGATTACATCCGTCAGCATATTCACCAATTGTGCCACCATCCAGCCAAGTGCTCAAACCAAAAAGCATTTTTCCAATCTTTGCATCCAGGTTCAGTGGAGGAGTACTGGTGATTCAACATTTCCACTGTGTGTCTCTACCCCTATTGCTAGTACTTAAGTCAACTTTAAAACTATCACTTCTCATCTAATTTCTCCCTAGGAGATAGTCAATCTCCACACATCTGCTGAAGGCTCCTTAATAATAGGGCATTTAAGTACATTCAGATGCAAAACAAGTTGAAATTATACAAAGTTTTTAAAGAAATGAATGAGTATTTTAGATTCTCAGGCTAACAGCAAATGCACAATAATTACTATTTCACAATTCTCATTATTTCTTATGTTAATACAGAAAGGATTCAATGCAGTTTATAGATATCATTCTAAGAAGATATTAACACTTTGCTTTATTCCTCACCCCTTTTTCCTTCCTTTTCCTTTCTTATTTTTGAAATAATGTTATTCTGTTTTCTTTGAAAACTTACTCTTTACTTTTTTTCATTTGAAAGGCAGTTACAGAGAGACGGAGAAACAGGGAGAGAGATTGCTCATCTGCTGGTTCATTCTGCTACTGGCAACCATGGGCAGAGCTGAGCTGATCTAAAACTGTGAGCCAGGGGTTTTTCCAGATCTCTCACATGAGTGCAAAGTCCCAAAACCTTCTTGCACCCTGTACTGCTTTCTCAGGCCATAAGCATAGTGCTGGATTGTAAGTGGAGCAGCTAGGACATGAACTGACATTTATATGGCATGATAGCACCTCAGGCATAAGCTTAACCTACTAAGCCATGTGCCAATCCTGAAATAAAGTGCATTAAATTTAAAATACAGTTAAGCCCTTAATGCTCACTTAATGTAGCTCAACAAGTAACATGATCATACTTTACCAGGAATATGGGCAAAGTCTATAAACAATAATCTAATAAAAGAATCTCCCACACCACTCACATAGAGTGAATTTTAAAATAACCTCGATCATTAAAACTATAGCAGCATATAATTCTTAATCATTTTTTGACAAAAATAAATGACAAAGTTTGACAAAACCGTATTTATCATGCCGTGATACTCTAAACAGCAGAATGTTGGACTTGAGACTGTTGCTGAAGGACTGAACTATTGTAACAGCGTGGGGGAAGAGTGTGAGCGAGAATGGAAGGGACAGAAGGGGGAATCCTGTGCCTGTGGGACCACATCAGGAAGAACATTAATAAGGAAAAAACAAAACTCAAACATTAGAAAATTGTATTTACATCAACACTGATACACACATGCATTTTCTTCTTTTTAAAATTTTACCTCTTTTTAAATTTTAGCTCCCACCTATCATGGAGACTATGCAGTATTTTTCTGTCCAGCTTATTTCACTCAACATGTGCTTTTGTTACATGTGTTTTGATGCAAATGTAAACTTTCGCTTTTAATTTTAATTCCACAAAGTTGAATCATTGTTTGTATATGGATATAAACACATTAACACTAGATATATGTATATATGTGCATATGTACTGTTCTAGATACGTAGGTATTATATGTATGCAACACTGTATTAGATATCTTTTTTATCCATGTATCTGAAGATGGATGTTCCGCATTTCTGCTGTGTTGAACTTTGCTGCTCTAAACCTGGTCATACAGGTATCTCCTTTATACCATGTGTTCATCACATCTTCTGAATACACCCATATTGGGATTTCTGTATGATATGGTAAATAGATTCCTAGGTTTTTTTTAATAAATTCATGCTGTTTTTCGGTGACTTCACTGATTTACATTCCATCCTCAGAGTACAAGAACTCCCCTTTCTGCACAACCTCATGAGAATTTGTTACATCTTACTTGTGAGAATGGATAACATATAGCTAATATAGTTAAGGATACAGCTGGAGCTGGGCCAATCTGAGAAGCTCACTTTGATATAATTTTTTAATCTATGCATTATATTTGCATTATTCATGAGCTTTATAAAGACTTTCCATATGCATCACCTTCTAATTTTGTTTTTGCATCTAAATAATCATATCTTTCATTTGTTGCAGACATTTAGGGAGGGAACTGCTGGGTGTAAGATCTTTATGGCTCCAAGCCATAAAGGCATCTGAAGGCATCTGCTAAGGACATGGCTTAGAGAATGGCAGAAACCCAGCTCTGAATAGTGTTGTAATATTTGTGAGAGCATCTAGCTTAGCTAAAGAACTAGAATGTCAACCATTCCACATGTATTTCCACTTGCCATTATGAATTTCAGCTTTAGATTTGATCTTACACACTATTCTTAAAATGTATTCATTTAGATTTCGCCTCAAGAGCAGTAGTTGATGCCTCCAGTAGTTGGTTACTGCTATGCAGGTGGGAGATTTAGACTGAGTGTTAGCTACTAACTTTGGACTGGCCCAGTCTTGGTTCTCCAAGGCATTTATGAAGTAAACCATCGAGATGAGAGTATGCACTGGCTCTCTCTCTCTCCCAATTGCTCTCTTGTCTCTCATAAACACAAATATATTTTTGAAGTTAAATTTAAAACAAAGTATTCCTTCTTGAACTGCAAAGCAAAAATTAAATGCAAACATAATCAACTGTTCATCACCCCAGGATGATCAGTTAATGCTGGAGAGTTTGATTTTCTTAAACACTGAAAGAAATTATATCCTATTAGTAGCTACATTTATGGAGAGAAATAAAAGTGAAAGATACCACTTTATTAAGTGTACCAAAACCCATACATTGTTGACGAAAGACACAGGCTGGATTTTTTTCAAGGGTTTTTAGGAGGGCAGAGTAACTGGCAGATATTATTGCTAATTTGCTGCCAATGAATGTGTGCTCCAAGCCAGAATTTCGGTTTGACCCTTAATTTTATTATTTCATACCAATATTACTTACATTATTAGCTTTTACTGGTAAATCAGGAGCAAGTTGTTGGCATCCAGCTGTGACCCCAGGCCAAGAACTTTTTGCCTGCTGTCCCCTTCTGACAGTTTAGGCTGTTAATTACCTCAATCAACCAGAACACAAGCCCCTCTCTGTCTGCCCCCTGGCAGTCTCAGCTTCACAAACTGGCAGCCTGGGAAGATTTAAAAACTGTAGAAAGGGCTGCTATGTAAACAGTTTATTGTATAATAGTCGATGACCACAGTAGACTCACATCAGGAATCAAAGGTAGGCTCTGCTACCTCTACTCGCTTGGTAGGCCAGCAGAGAAGAAAGTTAAACACAGCTTTCATGTGTATCTTCTTTATGCGGAAGAATGAAGCTAGGAATTTCAGTTCTGGAGGCCTGATGTTGGTATGTTGAAGGATCATTAGTTCTGTTGAAATAAATTTGGACCTGGTCAAAAGAAAGATAAGTCAGTAGCTGCATTTAGCTTGCAGAAATCAGAAAAATAAGTGGAAAAGCTTAAAGCGCACTACTGGCTACATATACTGTATGAGTGTTTCTGTATGAAGGGCCTTTAAAAAGATCATGGAAAAGTCATGCATGAATTTCAAAGTTTTTTTGGATCAAAGTGAATTTGCTTGACTTCCATGAAATTATTGAAGCACTATTGGGAATCTTTAGCAACATGGGTGAGGACTATGTGTGTTATGGGCTATGGCTTAGCACACTTGTGACACTATCCTAATCAAAATGGTTCCCTTTGCATTTCAGTTTGTTTTAAGGTTACACTTAAGATGTATTTTCCAAACTCATGCTCAAACTTTTGAGATTATATCTGACAGTTCATAGTCTGCTCTCCAAACCAAACATGTTTAAATGTTAATTTGATCAGACTACCAAATAAATCACAATGACAATAAATGAAACTAACATGATCCTTCATTCTACAGATTCTATTTGAACATTAAAATTGAGTCATCTGGCCTATGTTGATTTAATGACTAGTTTCATATGCCAAGTAGCTTAACTTTAAATCATGATCAAAATATAAATTATTGTTTTAAAGGAACAAAAACAAGCATACTACACTGTAGTAAAATAATGTTTAAGTGCTATTCAGGAAAGAAGTGAAACAAAGTTAGCATGCGTTTGTCTTTGATTTGTATCTCAGAAGAATTTCTTCATAAATCTTTCAGAGGAAATAGCTTTCTTGACATTTTCCTTGGAACTTTTCTTCATAAAAAATTTCAGACTTATTTAGGATTAGCTATCTTTATCCAAATACATACATGAACTCATCACAAACATTATATAGGTAGGAATGAGGCAGATGATTTTATTACAAAGATGCAAAAATCCCAGGCCCGGCGCAGTAGCATAGTGGCCAAAGTCCTTGTCTTGCATGCGCAAGAATCTCATATGGGCACGGGTCCTGTTGCTTCCTTTGTGGCCTGGGAAAATAGTTGAAGTCAGCACAAAGCTTGGGGTCACTGCACCCACGTGGGAGACCAGGAAGAAGCTCCTTGTTCCTGGCTTTGAATTGGTTCAGTTCCGGCCATTGAGGCCACCTGGGGGAGTGAACCAGTAGAGGAAAGATCTTTCTCTCTGTCTCTCTTTTCATAAACCTGCCTTTCCAATAAAAAAAATAGTAGATAATATAAATCGTTTGCCAAATGTCAAGTACAGTGAAAAGGACATGAAGGGCATTAGTTCTTTGAAGTAGTCATTTAAGATGAGTGATACACTGCCCCCAGTCTACATATGAAGGTTATAACACTCAGAGGCATGCAGCCAACAGACAGCAAAGTGGAGCTTCATTGAGAGGTCTTCCTGATTCCAGGGCCCAGGCTTAATCAGCCCACTTTAGCGCCTTCCAATCTTCAACACACTCTTAAAACTTTTTCTTGAAATATACAATCATGGCCCAGCACAATAATGGTTCAGTGATGAAGTCTTTGCCCTGAATGTGTCCTGGCTGCTCCACTTCTCTTCCAGCTCCCTGCTTGTCGCCTGGAAAAGCAGTCAAAGATGGTCCAAAGTCATGGGGCCTTACACCTGCATGGGAGAACTGGAAGAAGCTCCTGGCTCCTGGCTTTGGATCAGCTCAGCTCTGGTAGTTGAGGCCACTTGGGGAGTGAACCAGTAGAAGAAAGATCTTTCTCTCTGTATCTCTTTCTCTTTGTAAATCGGCCTTTCTAATAAAAATAAAGAAAATCATATGTGTGTGTGTATATATATTACATATACATATATATAATCACATTTCTGTGAGTTTTTATTTGTTCGTTTTTTTACTTTTCTCTTTCCTTTTGCCAGAACTAGTTTTCTATATTTTCCTTCTCCATATATATGGAAGGGTTTTCCCATTTCAAGGTTTTCTCCTGTCCACTGTTATCATTTATTTCAATAGATTTGATGTTTGCTATTTCTTTTGAGTTCTAGAATCTTCAGTTCTACAGGTGTTTTTATTCTCCTTTCCAGCAAATCTGCCTTTCCACTTGTACTTATTTCCAACTGGTGATATTTCATTCAGAGCTCAAGATTATCATTATGTCTTAATTCATCACTCAATTAGGTGAATACATTACAATTCTTTTTGAAAAGCCTCTATTCCTTACACTCAAATCTCCCACACACTTATTACCTATTAAAGCGGGATTTCAATAGCCACTTGACTGCTTTTCTGGCGTCCTGTCTCTGTCTTCTCTAGTTAATCCCAAATTGTGTCACCATAAACTTACTTCTAAACACAGAAAGGTTCTTAGGACTCCTCTCTTCAAAAAACTTCAGTGGCTTCCTGATGTAAACAGCCCAATATCCAATATCAGTAGAACTTTTTACTTACCTTAGCTCAGTTTGACATCTACTTCAATACCATATTATGTATACTCTGCCTTTCCCAAAGTGGGTCTTTCCTTTCCTCTCCTTACTGTGTTTGTACTGTTCATTACGTGTGGGACTCTTTTTTTTTTTTCTGTCTCATCTCAATTCCTTTTAATCCAACCTGGTTTTCTTCTGTTAAATTCCTCATGGTCCTACTAAAAATTCATCCTCCTCTTCATTTACTTAACAAGTATTTATTAAATATTGGCCATGTGCCTGACACTATATTAAACTTTGAAGTATTAAAAATAAAAGACAGACTCCCTTTCCTTATGGAGTCTTTAACAGTATAATGGGGAAGACAAGCAAATAAATAAGCAATTAAAATTACACATGGTTTTTATGAAAAAAAAACCTACTAAAACTCTCTTAAGAAAAATAAAAACCCTTACTAGCACTATGATTATTTAATAAGAAAAAAGAAAAGGAAAATTGCTTCACTAGCAAGTCCCACTAAACATTTGGGAAGTAAATCATATCAATAACACACAAGCTCTTCCATAAGCTAAAGAATTAATGGTTACACTGATATTAACTCTAGTCAAGGAAAATAAAATTGAAGAACTCTACTATTTATCATTAATATATATTATTTTGTATTATTTTGGCAGATCTATTGAAGCAATATATAAAAAAGGATGATCTTCATGACAAAATAGAATTGATCTTAGAAAATTGAAATTTGTTTTAATATTTTAAAGCAGGGACAGATGTTTAGTGATTAAGATTTTGTTTGGGATGCCAACAACCCCTATCAGTGCCTGAGTTCCTATCCTAGCATGGCTCTGATACAGCAAGTAGCTGTGTCTTTGCCTCTCCTTTGGGAAGCCTGGCCTGAGTTCCTGCCTCGCACTTCATGCTAGCGCCAATTACTGAAGACCTTACAGACTTGAATCAGCACATAGGAATTCTGTCTCCATCCTTCAAGTAAATAAAAGAACAATGAATGCAAACTTTAAAATCAACATATTTAATTCATCAGATCAACAGACTATAAAGGAAAAAGCAAATGGTTATCTCAATATATTGCACAAAAACATTTTATGAAATTTAAAATCATTAGTACATGGTAGAAATTCCCAGAAAAGTATAATCTTAGAGAGCTTATACAACATGACAAAAGACATTGAAAAAAAAATCCCACAGTAAATATTACAACTAATGTTGTAACTTGAATGCTTTCTCCCTGGGTACTGGGATCTTGATAAACATGGCTATTCCCAACACTTTCTTTCAGTACTTTTTCAGAATCTTTTTTTTAAAGATTTATTTATTTTTATTGCAAAGTCAGATATACAGAGAGGAGGAGAGACAGAGGAAGATCTTCCATCTGATGATTCACTCCCCAAGTGACTGCAATGGCCGGTGCTGCGCCGATCAGAAGCCAGGAGCCAGGAACTTCCTCCATGTCTCTCACACGAGTACAGGAACCCAAGGCTTTGGGCCATCCTCAACTGCTCTTCCAGGCCACAATCAGGGAGCTGGATGAAAAGTGGAGCTGCCGGGATTAGAACCGGCGCCCATATGGGATCCCGGCACGTTCAAGGTGAGGACTTTAACCGCTAGGCCACGTCGCCAGGCCCTATTCAGAATCTTAATTGACACAATAAGGTAAGAAAATTAAATAAAGGGCATAAGTAAGAGGAAGAAATAAAATGGTGCTTAGTTGTTGAAGGCATGAGTTTCATTATAAAATCAGAAAGAACTTAGAAAGCCATGACTAGAACTATAGTGTATTTAAGAAAATCACAGAATAACATACAAAAATATATTGTAGATCTATATACTAATAATTAGATTTTAATTTTTAAAAGCCATAATATGAAAACCAAAATATGTAAGAAAAACTTCAGCTAAATAAAAGAAAAAGTCTTTACATTGGAAATGTCAAAGTATCACTGAAAGAAATTAAAGAAATAAATGTAGAAATAAACTATGTTCACAAATTGGAAGACTCAAGATTATGAAAAAATCAATTCTTCACAAATTAGTTCACAGACTTTGTAAAAACTCAATCAAAATGTCAGTAGAGGATTTTGTGTAGAGATTAACAAGGTGACTCAAAAAATATACACAAACATGCAAAGGACCCAAAATACATACACAACATCTTGAAAGGATAATAGTGTTAAATGGCTTATACTACCCGATTTTAAGAGATACCATAGAGCCACAGTGTTGATTTGATGAAGGAAAGATTATTATAATAAACTCAAAATAATTTAATGGGTAGTCTTTTCAACAAATGAAATAAGAGGTAAAGAAAAAAAGTCATAAGATAAACCTCAACCTTTGTTTCATGCCACACACAAAATTAATTCAAAATGGGTGATCAACCTAAATATAAAAGATAAATCTATAAAAATCTTGAAAGTGTAGAAAATCTTTGTGACTTAGTTATGTGATAATTTCTTGGGAAGATCACAAGAATGAACAAAACATAGAAGAATAAGTTGGTTAAATGGACATTGAAAAAAATCTGCTCTGGGCTGGCACTGTAGTATAGTGAGTCAAGGTGCTGCCTGTGGCACCAGTACCTCAACAGGGTGCTAATTTGAGCCCTGGCTGCTACACATCAGATCCAGCTCCCTGATATCATTTCTGGGAAAGCAGTGGACGATGGTTCAGTTCCTGGGCTCCTAAGCCTCAGCTGGAAATCCGGAAGACTCTCCAGGTCCCGGCTTTGCCCTGGTCCAGCCCCAGCCACTGTGGCCATTTGGGAAGTCAATCAATGAGTGGTTGATTTCTCTGTCTCTGCCTTTCCTTTTCTGTAACTCTTCATTCCAATTAAATAGATTGATTTTTTAAATTGCTCTTTGAAAGACACTAGAAGGAAATGGAAAGAACACATTAACAGCCCATACAGCAAAATAATAAAAAGACAAAGAAAGACTTGAACTGACACTTTATCAGAGAAGATGAAGAAAACTAGTAAGAACACAAAATTAAATTCACCATGATTATTTGTCAAGAAAATGCAAATGAAAAATGAAGGTAATATTAAATAGCAACAAGAATGGTCAACAACTAAAAATAGTGTTGATGAAAAGTACTAGCAAGAATATGAAGCGACTAACACTTTTTTATGAAGACAAGTTACTTTACAAAGTTGTTTGTTATTATAAAGTTTAGCTTATTTATAATGATCTATATGTTTTCAATTCTCTTTCATTTCAAACATGAGTATGGACTACAGATTTAGCTTTAATTACCATCAAGTCACTAACTACTTTGTCAAAGGGAATTCTAGATTGACTGATTTTGCTTGGGATATAGGTTCAATTAACTACAAACCATCTACAAAGAGTCATTTCAGACCTCAAATAATTATTTTTAATTCCCAAATTTCTGTGATTAAATGGGTGATATCAATCAGATTTTGAAAGCTAATAACCCAACATCAACACAGTATACTTTTGTATGTGTGTGTGTGTGTCACTTGAGAGGACTCTGGGGGTGATTTTTTTTATTAATCACCCTGTATCCTTTATTCTTGTCAGTTTCCAGCCTTCAGAGAATCTCCTTCTAGGCTCCACCAGTAGGACAAGCAGAGACAGGGCATGTGGGAATCAACAGACTATAGTGTTCTTTCATTTTTCTAAGTTTTTATGCGTAATGGTTATGACTTTCATTTTCATGTTTGTGTGTAACTCTTTTTTATTTTTGTCTTTATTTTTCATGATACAGTTCCTTAGGCTCAGCAAAAGGAAAATTCCTGAGTTTTGACTGTCAGATCTAAAGCAATGAAGATTCCTTTTGCCCACGTTGCATGGCCAGAACTCAGCACTGTGGCCATATGTAAATGCAGGTGACATTGGGAAGCTTAAACTCTGTAAGACTGTACAATTGTCTCAATGCAGAACCCATGACAAGAGCAGGTTTCCATTTCATAATATACATATATTTTTTCATGGCCTGAAACTTTTGGAATACAGAGATGCACGAATTAATTGATTACACATTTTTGTTATCGAACCATAACCAATTCAAAATACAAGAATTATCCACAAACTGAAAACTTTTCGCAGTACCTTATTCTTTATAATTCTGAAAGAAGCTCATCAAACTTTTGCCATAAAAATGGCATCTAAAGAAGCATAAAACTTTTCCATATTTGCACCCATATGTCAATGAATTCCTAGATACTTCTATTTATGTTTTCAAACAAATTTGAACATTACTGTTTACAGTATGGAGTTTTTCTCCACTTAATTTCTTTATTTCTACTTGTTATCTAGGACAAAACATACAGAGCCACTACTTCACTGTATCACGGTGTGATAGAAACAGAAGCAGATTATAGGTAGAAACTATCAGAAGTGTGACCTTGACTTAACTCATCTCTCTGGACCTTATCAATAGAGTGGAAGTTGGGGGCCAGATGATCTCCCTGGTACACTTCACTGTCATTTTCTCAGTGCCTTTGTGGACCATCAGTAAAATCTAGCTGACTCCCATTTTGATAAAAGGGACTTATCATTCAAGTGTGAATATTTTCATGACAATGTCATCTGAAATGAAAAATGAATAAAGGAGGTAAGAGAGAAAGGAAAAACAAATGAGCCAAAACACTTGTTCACATTAAGAATTTATTAGGTTCAATTACTAGAGAAAGCTATAGTTATTAATGAAGTTAAATGTATTTCCTAACAAAGATTAATATTGCCTTAGGAGTCACAGTGCAGGAAAAGATTTTCAAAAGAGATTTCATACCCAGAAAGAGTCTCATATCAGGAAATTTTTCTAGATTCATGTTAGGATATTTCCTGAATATTACAGTTGTGAATGACTTCATTTCTACTTAAATCATTAAACTGCACACAGCAAATTTCCTACCAATCCAGATAGTTCAAGTATATAATAACAACATTTTTCTTTTGGTTATCATATTAGATTTTTCTGGCTTAAACTGTTGCATAATTTTTCCTTGAGAAAATAATTCTATCAGGAAGACAGACTATTGTATGATTCTTTCAATCTTAGGACACTCATAACCATTTAGATTCATAAAATTAAATGAATAAGGGCCATCACATTGGCTCAAATGGCCAATCCCTTACCTCCAGGCACTGATATCCAGTATGGGCACCAGTTCATGTCCCAACTGCTTCCCTTTAATCTAGCTCCCTGCTTAGGAACTGGGAAAGCAGCGGAGAATGGCCTAGTGCTTTGGGACCCTGCACTCATGCGGGGTACCCAGAAGGGGTTCCTGACTCCTGGCTTTAGATCCGCTCAGTTCTGGTTCAGCTTCAGCCATTGTGGCCATTTGGAGAGTTAACCAGTAGATGGGAGATCTTTCTCTCTGTCTCCTTCTCTCTGTAAATCTGCCTTTTCAATAAAAATGTAAAAACCTTAAAAAAAAAAAAAGCACATGAACAAGTGATTTTTTTTCTTACTGAATTCATGGTGAGTACTAAACATCTTTCTCAATAAGAAATAAGGATTTTTATTTTAAACTTCCTCCCATAGTCTGATGTAACGAAACATCGAGAATCCTGTGAAACTTGCCCAAATAGTTATGCATTTGATTTTTGTACACACATTCAGACAGACACACACTCACAGCATGTCTCAGAAATTAGGGAAAACATGATCTAATTTCTCTGGAAAATGTTTCTTTTGCACTTCTGCAAATCTATACAGGACTGTATAGGAGCCAAAATCTTCAATCTTCATGGACCTCCTTTCCAGTCATCAATTATTATCATCCTTATTATTAATACAAAGAAAACAGATTTTACCTATTCCAACTCCTACTTTTCCATGTGATACTGTGGTGTTGAAAGTGATCATGGTTCTGACTTTAGAATTAAGTTATAAATGGATGGGCATTATGGCAGAAACGGTAGAGCTGCCACTGGGGACACCAACACCTGATATGGACACCATTTGGTGTCCCAGCTGCTATACTTTCAATCCATCTCCCTGCTGATGACCTGGAGAAAGAGGTGGATGATTGTGCCAGTCATTGCATTCCTGCCAGCCATGTTGAAGATACAGATGAGGTTTATTGCTTCCTGCCTTCAGCTTACCTCAGGTCTAACTCATTTAATCAGCAGAAGGAATATCTTAATATCTCTTCTTGTGTGTCTCTGTATCTCCTACTCTCTAATTCTGATTCCTTTAATCTGATTTTTAAATGAACAGATTATTTTTAAAATACAAATAATTCAATGATAAGACTCATATACCATTTGCTCTTTCCCTTCACAGTCAATAGTAAAAATAATAGTCACAATCATGCTTTTTATCAATATTTTTTAGACTTTCTGTCAGTTCTTATTGATCTCTGAGTGATCCATACCTTTTCTCAACTAAGTTCTTCAATGAATGGAAAACATAAATAAAAGAGAGAGAACTACGAGAGAGGATGAGAAATAAAGGAAAAGGAGAAAGAAACATAAATTTTAAGTTAGCTTCTAGACTTGATAACTCAAGATTTTAGACATCAACAACGATGACAAAAGCCGCTAAGGTTTGAGTAAGCACTTGGAAAAGCATCATTTCTCTTTATTACTACCTATATGCAGAGGGAATCAAAATTAAACTAGAATTAGAAGCTCTTTGGGATGTCATAAATAGACCACACTTTCTATGTGTTCTAAGAAGAAAGTTTTCTAAAATTTTGTTTATGACTTATGAATGAGTGAACTTTATATGCACAATTGCTGATATTCTTACTTACCTTGACAAGCAAGATGAATGTAAACACATTGAAGAAGTATGCTGGAATTCCATCCATTCACCAATAACATGAACAGTTCTTTTGCTGAATAGTTTATAAACACCAGAAAAATAAGTCCTCAAATGCTGTTATTCTCAGTGTAGATATCACAGAACAAAATAATTGTAAGTTTGACCTATATTATTAGCATTCCATCCATCATTTTCTCAAGTCAAGATCATACTGACAAATACAGTAAATCATGACTCCAATCTTGGTATCTGATGATTTCTGTGATTTAAGTGCTCCCACTATGGTAAAATTAAATTGGAAGAAATATGCTATATTACATCTTAAATAGCATCTGTACCCCTCTGATACAATTAACACAAATGTTCTCAAGAGCATTGATAATAAAAATATCATAAGTCAGGAAGTAATGAATTTTAGAGTATTACTTTTCCTTTCAATATAATTTATCTAACTGTGTGCTTGTATAACCCATTTTTTTTAATCATGGCAATCTTTAACAACCACCTCAGTAAATTCCTGAGTCTTCAGCAAAGTGCCTTGGAGAGCCAATATGAGCTGGTCCCAGCACATTACTATCACCTGTTTGATGCCATCTACTGAGGATTTGACATTTTGCAACAGCTTCATATGTCTAGCTTCCTGCCCAGGTACAAGATGACTGGAATTGCAAGAAATGAGTCCTAAATTTAGCAACACTTTTGAAATCCAATTTGTTGATGTTCTAGATGTCTTTCACTAATATGTATTTACACACCACAGAACAATAGAGGGTTTACATGGCTTACATGTGTATAGTCTTTCTTTTTCTTTGTTTCTATAACAGATTACAGTGATCAGAATAGAACTAGCAGGAAAATAGTCTGCTTATTCTCGCTGAAACCATTCAGAGAAAATGTATTTATAGTATAAAATAGCAAGGCCTATAAAATTACCAAAGCTCATTTTTAAGAATGTAAACAACAGACACTTGCATTTGCAGATTAAAGCTTGGCCAACAGTTGGCTAAGTGATCTAAGTCCTGTCAGAAAGCTAAACTAAAATGCACCTGAAAATTAGTCACACATTTAGTCATTAATCCAACTACTCACCTGAAAAATGAGGGGATAGGGACATGGAAGGAGACATACAATGTCAAAGAGAATGTGGTTCAGTTTCCAGCCAAGTCGCTTGCTAACCATGCAACTTTCAGAAGCTATTTAAATCAATATAATTCTTAATTTCCTCAAAGATAAACTGAAGATTATACCACCGAGTTTTACAAGTCAGTTAGCACCATGCAAGAGAAAATATGAGCATTAACTTGCACATAGCAACAGATGCAGAAATGATAGCATTATGGAAATACATTTCCTTTTGCTTAACCAGACATGTGGACACTAAAACAACCTCCTACAGAATCAATAGCAAAATGCATTCAAGATTGACAAACTATATTCAAAGGCAAAATAAGCACAAATTTTCATCAACTCCAGAGTATTTCAGGCCCCAAAGCACAGTTTGAGTTTGTCTGTTGATGTGAGACAATATCCAGATCTCTGAATCTACATTCAACCACCCTGAGGTGTAGGATCTTTGGAACTACTGCTAATCCTCTGCAGTCCATACAACACCATTCTTCATAAGGAAACCTGAGGTGTTAAATAGCGGCTGCTTGCTACTGAATGAGGCACATTCCACCCAAAAGGCACAAATAAAGCATGGTGATATTAGAAAATTCTACTTCAAATGCATGTTTTACCTAAAACTGATATTCTGTTTCATCAGTACCCATGGATTCATCAGAATGCATTAACTTTTCTTTTTTATCTATTTATTTTATTATTTTATGATATAGTTTCATAGGCTCTGTGATTTCCCTCCCAACCCCTCAATTTCCCCGATGTCATTACAATAGTGTAGTCCTTCAAAAACAGCTATAAGTGCATTATTCAGCTATTTAAGTGTATTCTTATATTGTAGGTATGGACAATGGCAGTGATTCCAGCATCATATTGTCAAGATTTATTTCAGCTTCATTGGGAGTCCATCTTTGATTAAGAAGAAGAGGTGAGCGCTGCAATGTATTTTCATATCTGGACATGATAGTCTCTATTATGCAGTTACTATACATCCCTTTAATGAAAAGCCATAGAACAAAATCAATATCAGGGAGAAATAATAGAAAGTTATCAACATGAATTTCAATAACACACTACTGAATGACCAATGTGCTGTTCAAGAATGAAAAAGAAAATAAAAAGCCTTCTTGAAGCAAGCAATGCTGCTGTGTGACCTGTGAGTCAAGGAGGAAATCAATAAGAAACAAAAACATTTCTGAATGAATGAAAATAAAAACAAAAATATTAAAACCTCTGAGGTTCAACATAAACAGTATTGACAGGGCTGTTGATCTAATATTCACATGACGGTGCCTTAAATCAGAGACAACATAAGATATTTATTTGTCCTTTTGGGATTGACTTGTTTTACTGAGCATAATTGGCTTTAGTTGGGACCATTTGGTGCAGATGGTAGAACTTCATTCTTTCTAATGGCTGAGTAGTATTCCACTGAGTAGATGTACTGCACTTTTTAATATACACTCCTCTTTGGATGGGCATCTGTGTTGCTCCCATGTCTTTACTATTGCAGATTGTGCTGTTGTACTTATAGGATTACAGATCCCCTTCCAATATACAGATTTCATTTCCTTTGGATATGTCCCAGGAAGTGGGAGGTCATATGTCAAAAATCAGTTTAACTGGTTCAAGGACAAGAATCTGCACACAGAAACCATCAATAATTAGAAGAAAACAAAGGAAATACTCTACAAGATTCAGGAATTAGGAAAGACTTCTTGGTAAAGATACTAAAGCACAGGAGATCAAAGATAAAATAAACAGATGGCCTACATTAAACTAAAAAGCTCCTGTACAGCAAAGCAGACAATCTACAAAGTGAAGAAGTAACCAAAGGAATG
Source organism: Ochotona princeps (assembly GCF_030435755.1). NCBI lineage: Eukaryota > Metazoa > Chordata > Mammalia > Lagomorpha > Ochotonidae > Ochotona > Ochotona princeps. The sequence continues at coordinate 32,286,629 of NC_080842.1, read as the reverse complement.
GGAAAAAATCTTTACACATTCCACAAGTGATAGGGGACTAATATCCAGGATTTACAAAGAATCAGAAACTCAATGACAGAAAAATAAACAACCCTGTGAAGAAACGGGAGAAGGAAATGAAAAGACATTTTTCAAAAGAACAAATCCAAGTGACTAATAAACATGAAAAAATACTCAGGCTTCCTAGCTGGCAGGGAAATATAAATGGAAACCACACTGAGGTTCCACCTAACTCCAGTGAGATTGGCCTACATTCAGAACTTTACTAACAACACCTACCGGCATGGATATGGGGAGAAAGGTACACTCCCTCACTGTTTGTGGGAGTGTAGACTAGTACAACCCTGTGGAATTCAGTCTGGAGAGCGCTAAGAGAACTGAATATTGATCTCCATCAACTTTTCAATTAGACTTCCTGATCACAGATGGAGTAACAGAGAACAGGTAATTTATTTCAGTGGGGAAGAAAATATCACCTAGACACTCACTTCTTGGTGTCTGACATCCCAACAGTCAGAAGCAATTTTGGATTTAAACATAGTTCAGCAGCCAGATTATAGAGTGTGTGTGGGGGGGGGGGGGGCGAGGGTGGTAAGAGGAAAGTGAAAAAAAAAAGTCGTATTCATTTACAGTTTTGTGTGAAAGAAGTTCTTGCTATAGCAGAGGATCATTATTTTTTGTGAAGCACAAAGAATATTTCTTGACTTTTCTCATTAATGTAGAAATACCAGCTATTTTGTACATTTATTTGTTTAATTACATGAACTCTTCTTTAACTTCAGAAAGTCATCTTCTAAAGTAGACAACAAGAAGACATACTTCAAATGAGTTGAAAGTCTTTCCTCATGATTGGGTAGCTCTAGAAAACAATGTATGAACCCAGATTATAATTTTAGTGGATAAAGGCAACACAGATTCCATAGGAAATCCAAGTCCAAGGAAACAATGTCAGCCCCCAAGACTATACCGAGGAAAGGTGAAGGAGTCACCTCCCGAAAGAAGCTAGAAGGTTTTCCTTACCTCAGTATTGACTTAGCAAGACATAGTTGTTACTCTGAGAACATACTTATGTAGGGAAACTTGGCATTGGGAGTTGGCAAGGCGCCCTGCTTGAAATTCTGAGGGAAATTCCCACTAAATACATAAATATAATAGATAAATAAGTAAAAAAGAAGAATCTGTTTTTAGCTGCCCATTCCCTAAAATAATAATGAAATGAAACATATGAAATAGCATAATTACTTGAAAAACTTTACTTAATTCTTTAACTACAAAAAAAGTGGAACTGAATTAATAATAGATGTCTGTGGAGTACATACATGGAGAGCGGAAGCTACTTCACAAAGTCCAGCAGTAAGAGGTAATAACTTCAGGATGTTCTAACTCCTTAAGCTGGGAGAACAGAGGGAAGCAGACAGCCTTAGCAAAACCCAGAACCTTTGAGGAGCGCCCAAGACTGGAGCCCAGATTGCTAAGAAAGAGACCCTGGCTAGCAGATCCAATGAAGCTAATTTGAGGGATATGGGGGAATCTGGGAGTTGAAACCTGCTCCTGCCAGGATGAAGGGCTGTTGCTGAAGTGATGTTGCACAGTTAGGAAGAAAATTAGAAGTAGCCTTGACCTTGAGACATCTCCATCAGTGGCTGTCAGCAGCTTCCCATCCATATGTTACTATTACAAGATTAAAACTGTTACACTAGAAGGTAATGATTTGGATTGAAAGGATCCATAGCAGTTTCTAAGAAAATTAAGAAGCTTAACAAAAATTTAGATTGTAAACTGAAATAAAGGAAAGAAAAAACAATGCACAGGTTTCACTTGAGCATGTAAACGGATGGTTAGGCCACTAACTACCAACTAGAAGAAAGAGTATGAGCTTAGTTTATGCAATGCTGAGTATAAAGTACCTCTTTCAAGCAGAAAGAGGCTACAGTTTTACAGGCACATGTGATCTAAAAATACACTTTTGGATGTAGTACGGTAGATGATAGCCGAAGACTGGATGAGAGTTATATAGACTAGGAGGAAAAAGAGGAAAAGACTTTGTACAAGAATACTGGCACAAACCTTTGAAGGATGCAAGATGATGCATGGGCTTGAATTTATTGAACACAGTCAAAACTACCTATTCTTAACTACATATAATCACACACACACACACACACACACACACACACACATCCATGAATTATCTCTGGGCTTTAGGAGACAACAACATTTCAACAGCAGAGAGCAGAATAATTCTATCAGTTGAAATCATTTTGGTTTTTACTAAGCAACTTAAATATGATGAAAGTGAAGCTTTGCTTCTGAATAAAATTGCCTGTGTATGAATTTTAACACTTCAAATTTTCACATATTGCATGATTCAGATTTAGGAGCCTAACGATACTTACCAGCATACCCCTCCCTTGCTACACACATTGCCCACTTCCCTCCCTTCCTCCCCGTCTCTTTCTTCCTTCCTCCCACCCTTCCTTCCTCCCACCCACCCTTCCTTCCTTCTTTCCCTCCTTCTCTCTTTCTTTTTCTTTCTTTCTTTCTCTTTCGTGTTTCTTTCTTTCATTCTTTTTTACTCTCTTTTTTCTCTTTTTAAATTTTTACAATGACATAATCTACACTTTTCAATCATAAAAAATTCAATAGCAAACATAAAAAAACACAGTTCATCAAGAAAATACACAGACTTTAAATAATAATCAAATCTCAAAATGTTAATCTCACTCACATAGATTATATTTTTTTGTACTCTGTGTATTAGTTATCACAGATTAAGGAAAGCATGTGATATTCGTCTTCTGGGGACTGGTTTATTGTATTAAGCATAATAGTTTCTGGTTGCATCAATTTTGCTGCAAGAGACAGGATTTCATTTTGTATGGCTGAATAGTGTTCCAAATTGTATATATACCACTTTTCCTTTCTGCATCATCCATCGACAGACATCTGGTTGATTCCATTGCTTAGTATATTGTCCTTCATAAGACAATATTTTATAGTCTCACAAACTGTGGATTAGAGCACCTTTTTGTCCTCGTCAGCATTTATTGTTTTATGATTTTCAGATGATAACCATTCTAACTGGGATAAGATGAAACCTCACATGATTTTTATTTGCATTTCCCTGATGACCAGTGATCCTGAGCATATTGTTTTATGTGTCTGTTGGCCATGTTTATTTCATTCTTTAAAAGTTTCCTGTTCACATTTTTGTCCCATTTCTTAATTGGTTTTGTTGTTGAATTCCTTGAGCTCTTTGTAGATCCTGAATATTAATCCTCTACCAGTTGCATAATATTTTCTCCTGTTCTGTTGGTTGCCTCTTCACCTTGCTGAGTTTCCTTTACAGAACAGACATTTCTTGGCTGAATGCAATCTCGTTTGTTTCTTTTTGCTTTAATTGCTTCTTACCAATCATTAGCTTCTACTACTGGGAAAAAATTACAACTGAATCGGAAACTTTTCTTAAGAAAGTCTCTGATGCAAGTATGTCTTCTCTTTTATATTATTACCTAATACATTCACATCTTCAATCAAAACTGTTTCATTAATAGGTGATCAGATCATAGTATTATTCACTATTTTACCTTTTGTTTAATGAAGTCCTGAAAGAACTATTTCACTCTCACCAAAACCTATTGCTAAGATATGACCTTAGCCAACCATGCCATTGTTTAGGTATGTTATTAGAGGGACACTAGTCAGTGGTAACACTGTTGACTTTGCTGTAGGTAGAAAGGTACCGCATGTCCTTCAATGTATGTATAGAAAGAAAAAACAAAGACGTGTTTCACACTTCAGACTTTTAAATCCAGGTATTAAAAAGAACTTGCTTTTATCTTTGATCTAGAAAGATTGAGGGAATAGAGAGGTAGGATTTGGCTTTTTCTTCTAATCCAGATTGAGTGACATTTCCCAAAGAAAATGAGAAGTAGTGATCTCTACAATAGCTCTACATTGGCAAAAACACAGATATAAAGCTTTATAACATTTTTATACATTAAAATATTTAAGTGATTCCAGTATTAAACTGCAAACTTAAGGTAGTACGCAAGTTTTGCTTGATTTTTCTTTTTTCTCTTTCTCCAAAGCATGCTACACAGTATTTTTAAATAATGAGAGCCTCCAATTTTTTTTTTCTTCCTTGTCTTGGGCCCAGGTCTACCTCACACACATTACAACAATGATTGAAAAAGGGAGAGTGGGGGACCAGAATCGAGGCTTTTTTCATTATTTCAAAACATCAGAACTAAAATTTATAATGTACATGAATACAAACTCAGTTTCCAAAGTGAATATAATTTGAACAGCTTAATGTTTGATATTTGGCTATATTTGTAACATCTCAAAGCACTCAGTGCTGATTTTTTTAGACAGATTTTACAGAACCCAGCTTAAGCTAGCAGAAGTTGTAAATTATGTCTTAGTGGAATTTATAAACAAAAGTTAAAGTTGAGCATGCAAGGGAATATTGAAACGTTTGCATAATGCTGTCAACATCTACAGTGCCAATGTACATCCTTTCTTTTATTATTAGGTGAGTTTTTTCTATATACATGGATATATGTCTACGTAAGTATGTGTGTACAGATTTATGTTTTCAAATTAAACAAAGCTGTGCACTAACTATTGCAGGGGTCGACTGGTCTCTTAGAGCACGTGCTTCCCTGAGCCTATTAAAGTACAGTACCGACATTTCCCTCTTGTAGCTTTGTGAATGTGATCCGACCTGAGCTTGTGTTTCTGAGAAAGTGCCTGGAGAATACCAATTTAATTTAGAAACTGCTCAGCTTAAGTGTTCGGTAGGATTTGACAGCCCTGCATCAGGTGATCAGATACATTTCCAAAGATACCACAAAGAAAAGTTGGAAATGTCACCAAGAAGTTTACATTAGATGTATTTTTCCTCTAATGAAATTGATTTTAAACACAATTTAAATTTATAACATGAGCCAGTTTCAGTATTTTATTACATTGCAGAACTTGGATGTTAGCTCCTTGCTTTCAAATTGTTTCACTATTTGGTCCAGGCATTTGCTGGATGGTGAATGTTGCTACCCTTATGCACATTATTAAGCTAATGGACAAACTGGAAATTCTGATGTTAATGGAAATGTACAGCCATTTCTTCTGTTAGTTGAAATATTGTAGTATTCATAAAGCAATAGTTTGGGATATATTCTTTCTTTTCCAAAGACTTATTTTTGTTTCTATTAATCAGATCTTAAACTATGTATACATACATAGAATTCTGTAGGAGAATTAGCCTTGTAAGGCTTCATAACAAGATAAGTAATTATAAAATAACTTAATACTTCTTCACTCACTTCCCCCAACTAACAAGCATATCTTGATTTCAAGTTTTACTTACCACATAAAATGTGGCAAACAGTATCACAAACAAGGTGCTTCAAAAGTTCATAGAAAATTAAGTTAAATGATATATTTATTTTGATGCAGAAAGTTTTAACTCTATGCAAAGGGTCTTATAAAAGTTCATAGAAAATGTATAATATAAAGTCATGCAGTGACTTCAAAAACATTTTGCACCAAAATAAACTTCCTTTAATTCTATTTCCCCAGAAACTTTTTGAAGTACCCTCATCTTGTCCCTAAAATTAATGAAAGTATTTGAGTCTAGATGAAAAGCTATATTCATCAGTAGTTGATATAATGTTATTTCCAAAGATAATCAGCTTTTTTGATGAGAAAAAAAGCACATGTAATTTAAAAATTGGACTTTTTCTTCTAAAATGGCCTATCAGCTTGCCTCCCTGACTGCTTTTTTATTGAATCCATACTTTGTATTTCAATGGCCTGTTAAATTCTTCCTGCCTTTTAGAGTTTCTTTGAAAATATGCTGTGAATATGAAGGAAGAAAAATTGCATTCCGAATCTTGCAAATCCCTTCTGTTCTCTAAACTAAGACAGGGATATTTCTGAGTTGGGTTGGATTTTGTTTGCTTTGTTTTGTTTTGTTTTTGAAGAAAGGGTAGACCATTAACACATGACAACAGTGAGATTAACCAGATAAATTTTTTAGTTCTTTTATCTGGTAAACATTCTAATGATCTACTTCAAAGGCAGGCTGGGAAGAAACCTTGATGTCTGCAAGAGGAAGCTCTTCCCCACTCATATGGCAGATATGAGGGGTCTTTCAATGGATCATTGCTTTTTATGAGTAGTAATGAGGTGAGAAGTATTCTAGTGTGTGGCACAAGCCTTCATTAAAAAGCGTGAAACAGAATGCCTTATGGTTAAAGGGGGTAATTTGTTCTAACATATTTGCTAAATTGTGCTGTAACCATGCCAGTTAACAGCACTATATTTTCCATAGGATTCTTGAATGCATTTGTGCGCAATTATTCTGCCTGAACAAAGCTCAGGGATTTTTCCGATCTCCAGTGTTAACTAGTTGACAATGCTCACCTCTTCAGTGGAAAGTACACTGAGCCCCACAGCTAAAAGGGTGTGAAAGATTCCAGAGATGTTCTCATTCTCCTTTTAAAGCCAAAAGGTTCTTGTAAAATCAAAAATTCATGAACCCAAATTTAAATGAATACCATTTGCCTGAGATGGAGTGTACGAAGTAATAGCTAGTCAGTTTAATACTTACCATGTTTCAGTTTTCAAATATGCAATATAATTAAAACTCTACAGGAAAGAAAATTAGATTAACAGTTTCAATTCATCCATTTAAGAACTAATAGTAAAGAAAAACTGAAATGAAAGTGATAGTTATAGTTTTATTTTGTGAAGAAATTCTGTCCCTAATAAAACTTGAAATTATATGACATATCCAGATTATTTGTTCAGTTCAGTGGAACATTGGACTAAGACTTTATTCATTGGAGAAAAAAATCTTCCTACTTAGAGAAATATAACATGAAACCATTACATTTTTTTCCACATGACCAGTTATCAAAAGAGAAAATATTATGTGATAGAGATGTTCCGTTTTGAGCATGACCTGTGGGGAAATTATTTTATAGGAGAAAAAGGATTCATTTTAGTTTTTTAAAACAACATAATATTTAAGTAACACTGAAACTAGTAAGCAGAAATGTCTCATGTAAATTTTCCCAGAATTTCCTTGAAGGGCCATAATATAGATATGCATTGTTGCTTAAACCATTTTATTTATTTATTTATTTAGTTAGTTAGTTAGTTAGTTAGTTATTGTAGTTTTATTGCAATAACAATATAACAGTTTAACACAGTAGATATGCTACCATGGACTAAAATTTAAAAACCTATTGTAAGTACCGGAAGACCCCACAGTGAGACAGCATATACTGAAGTCTCTGCTACAGAGAATTTCTGAGATTTGGCAGTTGTGGAGAAGAATTTTATTTTCTCACTTTCCATCCATTTTATTATTACATGATTTTTCCATGTTAGGTGTCCGATATTTTAGAAAAATGTATTTATAACCATAGCTCAGTGCCTCATTTTAACTCCAAAAATAAATACTTATTGGAAACCAGCCTATGGGACTACAATAAATAGACTCAACCTCTCTTTTCTTTTTCTTTTTTTGGGGGTTTTAAAGGAGAGTCTATGAAACAAATTCTAATTTGAAGTACCCCTACCAAATGTTCAGATTGCTTTTAGCACTACAGAGGGAAATGATAGTCATGGCCTATATAGCAGAACTAATGATTTGATGTTTGGCCTTTATTTTGAAGCTAATGTGAATACGTGAGGATAGTAAGCAACAAAACTATATACTCACAAAGTTTAATATTCATTATTATATCAAACAGGTAGCAGAACCGGATATAGCCAATGTTTGAGCACAACATAATATGTTATTAAAAATGTCTATTCTTTATTTTATTTTATTTATTTATTTATTTGTTTATTTATGTCTCTTTATTGGAAAGGCAGATATACAGAGAGGAGAAGAGATAGAGAGGAAGATCTTCCCTCCAATGATTCACTCCCCAAGTGGCTGTAATGGCTGGTGCTGCATCAATCCAAAGTCAGGAGCCAGGAACTTCTTCCAGGTCTCCCACGCAGGTGCAGGGTCCCAAGACTTTGGACCGTCCTCAACTACCTTCCCAGGCCACAGGCAGGGAGCTGGATGGGAACCGGGGCCACTGGATTAGATCCGGCGCCCATATGGGATCCCGGAATGTTCAAGGTGAGGACTTTAGCCACTACACTATCATGCTGGACACAAAAATGTTTATTTTTTATTTTATTCTAGTTGAAATGCACAGAGTGACAGAGGGATGTGTCCTGTGGTGCATTCAATGACCTAGAACACTACCCAGAAAGAAAAAAAATCTTCTTATCTTGGAGAGTGTTTCCTGTGTTTCCTTTAATGGTTTGATGGTTTCTGGGTGTAGATTTAGGCCTTGAGCCAGTTAGAGCTGATTTTTATATGAGGTGACAGGTGCAGGTTTTGCTTCTTAATTCTGAAAGTTGCTATCCAATTATCCCAACAGCATTTGTTGAAGAGACCAGGCTTTTTCCCTGGATTGTTTTCAGTTTTCTTGTCAAAGATTAGTTGGCTGTACCTGTGTGGGCTCCCTTCTGGGAACGAGAAAAAGCTTATTGGAAAAGACGCCAAAAGCACAAGCAAAGACAACATAAACAAATAGAACTACATCAAACTGAAAAGCTTCTGTCCATCAAAGGAAACAATTAACAAACTGAAGAAGCAATCAACAGAATGGGAGAAAATCTTTGCACACTATACAAGTGATAGGGAACTAATATCCAGGATTCACAAAGAGCTTCAGAAACCCAGGAACAATAAATAATATTTTTTAAAAAAAGATTCTAATGGCTAATAGATAAAATGATGCTCAGGGTCCCTAGCTGTCAGGGAAATACACATGAAAACCGATTCAGGTTCCACCCAACTCCATTAAGTTTGGCCTACTTTCTGAGCTCTACTAACAACACCTGCTGGTGTGGATGTGGGAAAAAGGTACCCTCCTTCACTGCTGGTGAGAATGTAAACTAGAACAATCATTATGGAAATCAGAATGGAGAGTGCTTGAAGAATTGCAAATAAACCTGCCCCATGACCCAGCTATCCTGCTCCTAGGAATATATCCAAAGGAAATGAACAGTGCATATGAGAAGGGCATCTATAATCCTATATTCACAGCAGCACAATCTACAATAGCAAAGACATGGAAACAATCCAGGTGTCCATCCAAAGACTAGTGGTTAAAGAAACTGTGATACATCTACTCCATGGAATATTACTCAGCCATTAACAAGAATGAAATTATACCATTTGCAACTTCATAGTCCCAACTAGAGACCGTTATGCTGAGTGAAATAAGTCAATTTCATAATGACAAATACCATATGTTCCCTCTGATGTAAGGCAGCCTTCATGCAAATTGTAAGATTAATAACCCTTGGGCCCGGCGGCGTGGCCTAGCGGCTAAAGTCCTCACCTTGGAAGCCCCAGGATCCCATATGGGCGCCGGTTCTGGTCCTGGCAGCTCCACTTCCCATCCAGCTCCCTGCTTGTGGGCTGGGAAGGCAGTTGAGGACGGCCCAATGCATTGGGACCCTGCACCCACGTGGGAGACCCGGAGGAGGTTCCAGGTTCCTGGCTTCGGATCAGCACAGCACCGGCCGTTGCGGCTCACTTTGGGAGTGAATCATCGGATGTAGGATCTTCCTCTCTGTCTCTCCTCCTCTGTGTATACATGGCTGTAATAAAATGGATAAATCTTTAAAAAAAAGATTAATAACCCTTTCCATACTGTTTTTACTGAATCCTATGTGTTTTGATGTTTTTGTTTTAATTTTCATTTTTTCCAAACATTGGTGGCATTATTTTATCCAAAAGACTTTTTTAAAGATTTATTTATTTTTATTGCAAAGTCAGATATACAGAGAGGAAGATCTTCCATCCATTTATTCACTCCCCAAGTGACCACAACGGCCAGAGCTGGGCTGATCTGAAGCCAGGAACCAGCAGCTTCTTCCACGTCTCTCAGATGGGTGCAGGGTCCCAAGGCTTTGGGCCATCCTTGACTGCTTTCCCACACCAAAATCAGAGAGCTGGATGGAAAGCAGGGCAGCCAGGATTAGAACTGGTGCCCATATGGGATCCCATCATGCTCAAATCGAGGACTTTAGCAGTTAGGCTGCCGCATCAGGCCCATTCCAAGAGGCTTTTATGTTTTCTTTTCTCCACTCAAGCATTGATTATTCAGTGGTGCATTTTCAACTCCATGGTGCTGTAAATTTTTAATTTTAATGTTGTATCTGTTATTGACTTTGTTTCGTGACTTCTCATCTAAGGGAATGCATAGTGATGGCATAATAGAGACTATCATATCCCCATGTGAGGATAAAATGCAGTATGCCTCCCTACTTCCAAATGAAACATGGACTCCCATGTTTCATTCATACCATCACTGTTTATTCTAAAAATTTCTCTGAAATTATTTTTCTAATTAAAAATTAAATAAATATAAAGAAAAAGATAATAAATACTGGAAACAATATAGTTATCCATATATTAAGACTAAATGATATGGAATACAATATGAATCTGGGGAGAAAAAAAACCTTAAAAGAGTGTGCTCCTACATTTGCAATGGGTTTCTGTTGTGAGCCTACTAGTGGGTGTAGTTTCATAAATCAAACAAATTTAAAACAACACATGTTCCATACTTCTGGCAGGTGGGAAGACTGATAGGTGTAAATGAATCTCAATCGATAAACAGGAGCTATCTGTACAGTTGAAAAGACACATTAGTTCAGTTCTGTGCTTGCGAGCGTCTCTACTGCATTATGATTAGATCAGCACCATGCAGAGGAGCATCTATGAGAACACCTAACTTACTGTTTCATCACAGTGTCCAAAAATTGGGGAGTAAAAAGAAGAAATAATAAATAGAGCTGGAACAAAACCGAAATAAACCAAAATTTTAGATTAACCCATGTTGTTTGGTTTTCTTTCTATGATTATATACACACATTCTTCCAAGTCTTCATCATGTGAGTCTTTTATTGATGCTGACTAAAATCCATGATGTCTTTTGTGAAGTGACAAAATGAAAGTGATACTTTAATTTCCCTCAATTTTATCTCTGCTACACAGTGGCTACAAATTCAAATTTTACCTTTGTTAGATCGACTCATTGTTAATCTCAGGATACCCGTTATTTCTTCATATGAGAACCCAGGGGCAGCATCTAGTCACTTCCATCCATCAACTGGGCTCATAAAGTTTCTTGATTGCATTTATGTGAAATCGTTGTATTTACTGTCTCAATTTAGTATATATTTTAATTGTTCATATTTTGTGCAGGCTATTTGATTATTTCACAATAAGCTCCTTGAAAGAAAATAACATTGTCATAGCTTTTATTTAACCAAGAACAATATACAAATAAAAGATAATATCGAGAAAGAAAAATGCAAGGAGCATACAAATGTTAATGCTGACCTGATTGCAAATACTTGTGTGTTTAAAGTAATTGTCTTGTATTAATGCTTCACTTCAGATAAGTCTAACAAATAACCAAAGAATACCAACTGGCAAACAGCAAAAAAGCTATCCTTCAATGATGAACTCTACTTTGTGGTACTCACTGAAATTTCTCAGTTAATTTAGGATTGTTGATGACAGGAAATAAGATTAAAGTAAAAATAAATGTGAAATTTCAGATAATTAGAAAAGAATGGAAGATTCGTTTGAGAGACTATTAGGAAATAGGACATGCTTGTATTTTTGAAAGTCACTGTAAACCCTTTAAAATGCTAGAAGCATACTGAAACATGATATGCTTTCTCCTGTTCTTATTTCTGTTATAAATCGTGCATTTATTACATATAATTTCATTATATATTTAATACCTAAAGCATCTTGATATGTTAAATGTCTAAAAACGACAAAATGTGTCAACCATGTCCCTTATTAGTTTAAGAAAAAACGCTACAAGAGTATGCTGTAGACTCAGTGTGGTGGCTCAATTGTTGAATCCTCCACCTCTAAGCCCCAGGGTTCCATTTGGGTGCCAGCTCATGTTCTGATTGTTCCACTTCCATCCAGCTCCCTGTTTGTAGACTAAAAAAGCAGTCGAAGATGGCCCAAAGTCTTTGGACCCTGAGCCCATGTGGGAGACCAGGAAGAAACTCCTGGCTCCTGGCTTCAGACAGGCTCAGCTCCAGCTATTGGGCCACTTGGAGAGTGCACCAGTGGATGGAAGAGCTTTCTCTTTCTTCTATGAAATCTGCCTTTTCAATGAAAATAAAAATTTTCTTAAAAGAACATGCTATTCATTTTGAACTATTTGTGACATTAAAAATTTCCTTTTATGGAGGGTGCTAAGACAACTAAAACTTGATTTTACATATGACCCAGCTATCCCACTTCTTGGAATATATCCAAAGGAAATGAAATCTGCATATGAGAAAGTAACCTGTAATTCTATATTTACAACAGCATAATCTACAATAGCAAAGACATGGAAACAATGCAGATGCCTGTCGAAAGAGGCATGAATAGAGAAACAGCGGTACAGCTACTCCATGTAATATTAATAAGCCATTAAAATTGAAATTCTAATATTTGCAATAAAATGGTACCAACTACAGATCATTATGCCCCATAAGTTGATCCCCAAAAGACAACTATTATATGTTCTCTCCAATATAAGGCAAATTTCATGCAAAATGCAAAATGCAAAACAAATAGATATACAGTAAACACGTAATGCATATAGTCATCTAGAGGAACTGTATAGAGACGAGCACACTGAAAAGTGAAGATACACTGCAGAACACATCTTTACTCCTGAATAAAAGCTGGACTCCAAGTGAAACTGTTAAATATGGGCCTGGTGTAATGGCCCAAAGGCTCAACTGTCTCCTTGTGTGCACAGGATCCCAGATGGACATTGCTTAGTATCCTGGAAGGTCTACTTTCCTTCCAACTCCCTGCTTGTGTCTTGGGAAAGCAGTCTAGGATGGCCTAAAGCCTTGGGACCCTGCACCCACATGGAAGAAGCTCCTGGCTCCTGGCTTCAGATCAATTCACCTCTAGCCATTTGTGCCCATTCGGGGAGTGAACCAGAATACAGCGGATCTTTGTCTCTCCTCTCTGTACATCTGCCTTTCAAATACAAACAAATAAATACTTTAAAAATAAAGAAACTGTTCAATATTGCTTGACAATAGAATGCTGGACTGTCTACCATTGTCTGGACCTACAATGTCAGATACACTTAAGCAGAAGAATGATGGACTTGAGACTGTTGTTGAAGGACTATACTACTGTGGAGAATAAGGGAAACTGGGAGGGGAAGGGAAACCCTGAGCTTATGGAACTATATCATAAAAAATAAAATACAAAATTTAAAAATTTCCTTTTCTCCTTACGGAGCAAAAGAGGCTTTTATTCTTTTTAAGTATTTATTGTTCTGAATATCAAAGTTACAGAGAGACAAGGAGAAAGAGACAGAGAGCGAGCGAATTTTTCCATTGGCCGATTCACTCCCCAAATGGTCGCACAGGTCGTTTCTGAACCAGGCCAAAGCCAAGAGGCACGAGCTTCCTACAGGTCTTCCACTTGATGAAGCCTTTTATTCTTTTCACCAGAAGAATATTTCTCTAAATCACCCTACCTGTTAGAAAAACACCTCTTAAAAGCATGATTTGGCATGTTTTAAGTCACTAATCAAAACTTCATTGGAATTATTAACCTGAAACATCCAGGAGGAGAATCTCTGTAGCCAAATCACTCACTCTCCTAATGTATGTCACTCATATCTGAAGAAATGTAAAGAAACTACTATATATTGCCTCATCAATTTTCTCTTTGTTCATTTTCCATGTAGAAATGATTGTGGTTTCATTCCAACTTAGAGAGGTGGCATATTTAGAAATTCAACAAGACATTCCAAAAGTATAAATAAAATTTAAACTTAATTCAAACACTATTCTGTGCCCTAATATCGAAAACCATAGAAAATAGCTGGCTGCCAGCCAAAAATCAAGGCATGCACTAGAGAGGCTTTTCATATCCAAGCTGACGAATTGAGAAGATCAAGATGAGTACTCCTTGTGGTGTCAAGAAATCTCCATCACCCATAGTGCTACTTGAATCACTCTTGTTTTCAAATTTAAAAACAGATAAAAGTGAAATGGACTAAAATTTGTACAAATGCTCTCTGTGGAGAGAGGGGGATACATGCCAGCTCCACTACTCTGCTCTGCCCACAGCCTAGAACTAAAGTAAGTGTTAATCTCCATTGTAATCTTTCTTTCTCAACAACAGCACACTGAAATTCAAGCATTTTTCATTATATTATTACATTTTTTAAAATGCTGGCTTATTCAATTCTGATCTGAGAGACCTTTCCCTAATTGGTGTCTTTACAAAATTGAACACAGGCAGATTTTAATCCCTCATTTATTGGTTTTATTTTAATGCTATTACTCAGCATATGTTGGCTACATTAAACCATTACAGTAAAAATTAAAATGAAAATCATATGATTTATCCCCCTTTAAAAGTGCTCTATCAGTCTAATAAAAAAAAATCAGCTGCCAAGTACCAGATGCCTGATTTAAAAGGAATTGTGAACAAAACGGAGAAAAACACTTTCCATTATTCTCTTAATATTTACTTGAGACCATGCTATCCAAGAAGAAATCATATTTACATATAAATGTGGTTATGTGGATAGATTAGATTTAAGGAGTGCCGATTAGAAACTCTATATTAAGATTGATCCAAGTTTCTAAAAAACCCATATTTATGAAAAACTGTGCATGTCATGTTTATACCTTAAAGAAAAAGAATAAGTGATTGTTTCAATTGAGAATGAACAACAAAATGAGAATACAAGAAACAATCAAAATCGACACTTATAATCCAATTTTGCTCGTTACTTTTCCTTCTAAACTTAGTTCCTGCTCTCTACTTATTTATCACCTTAGTATCTAACCAACACCCATTGTGAAAGAAAATAGACTAATGTTCTCAGAGTAACATAAAGATATTTTCAAAATGAACCCAGCGCCGTGGCCTAGTGGCTAAAGTCCTCGCCTTGCACGCACCGGGATCCTTTGTGGGCGCCGGTTCTAATCCCGGTAGCTCCACTTCCCATCCAGCTCCCTGCTTGTGGCCTGGGAAAGCAGTCGACGATGGCCCAAAACCTTGGGAACCTGCACCTATGTGGGAGACCTGGAAGAGGTTCCTGGTTCCCAGCTCCGGATCGCCGCAGCACCGGCCATTACAGTCACCTGGGGAGTGAATCATCGGAGGGAAGATCTTCCTCTCTGTCTCTCCTCCTCTCTGTATATCTGACTTTGTAATAAAAATAAATAAATCTTTAAAAAAAAAGATATTTTCAAAAGAAAAAGTCAAACAAATATGTCAAGCTTTTCTGTCTTTACCCCACTTATAACTCTACTACTCTACATACTTAACTCCCCCCCCCAAGGGTAATTACTCCTCAGCTTCAGAACTTTGTCTACACTCCTTTTTTTCCTTCCAAGAATTGCTGTTCTCTTTCCAACAGTTAAGACAAAAAAAAAAAAAAAAAAATGAACTACCGCAGTGTCCCTTCCATAATTTTTTTCTGGTTATTCCCTCGTGGCCCACCTCTATACACCCTCTTCCCCTCACACCAGTGCAACCATGGTTGTAAGACTGCTGTGAGTGTCCTTGGCTATCACTTCCTCAACGGTTGGCTTCCTTACCTTCACCACATCCTTTCTGATAATGACAGACTGAAAGACTGGCCTGTGGGCTGTCCACAGTGGGAACGATGCAGTACCTCCTCACTTTTTCCCTGCTGAGGGCTGGGTTTCACTTGCGGGATGATCATGGCCATGATCTGGTGCTGGGGATGGCAATCCTGCGACTCACTAAGACCGTGCAGTAGGTATTGCCCTCCAGCTCACTACACAGCCCCCATGCCACACACCGGTCCTGCTGCCAATTCTACCCCATGTAACAAGAAATATTCTATTGTCTTTGCTAACAGATATCTTTCGGAGTCTTAGAAACTGGCATGATAGTAACTAATAACGACCAAAATAATTATCTCACCATCGTATTTTGCGTCTTTGTTGTCACTGTCTATGCCCCTTATTAAAGACTTATTTATTTATTTAAAAGACAGTGCAGAGTGAGACAAACATAGAAGAGGGGGGAAGATAGAGAATGGGAGAATATCTTCCATCCAATGGTCACTTCACAAATGTCCATAATGGTGGGGACCAGGCTAGGATGAATACAGTAGCTAGAAACTCTGAGTGTCTCACCTGAGAAGCATGGACTCAAGTCATTGGGATGTTTTCTAATGCTTTCCTGGACACATTAGCAGGGAACTGGGTTGGAAATTGAGGAACATGGGTTCGAACTAGTACTCCTATATGGGATGCTTATGTCACAAATAGTGGTTTAAGATGTTGCAAGAAAACATGAGCTCTGTCTCTCCCTAAACATTAATACACCTCTTCTTGTCTTTCTTTTTCAGATTAGCAAGTACTTTCTTTTCAGAACTTCTTTTATTCCTTACAATACTAAGAACAGTCTTTTAGGAGATGCCCTGAACCTGTTACCTTAAATTGACTTTTATTTCTTCTATTCACTTATTTGTTACAATCATCTGCTGTATCCCTACCACAGATCAGCTCAGCAGGTACATTTGGGATGTCAGCTTACACTGTCTCCTCCTTAAGGACGCCTATGTATAAACAGTGGACCTCCAGCACCCATGATCACAGTCCATGAGCTTTTGACTGACTTTGCCGGTCCTGATTGTTCTCACTTCGGTCAGGACAATTAGATTTCTTCCCTGAGAAGATTGGTAGGAAACGACTAGTCAACCCTAGATCACAATTAGAGTTGTATCATAAATATCTGAGAGTGGCAAGCAGCTCTCCAAAGCCACACTGACCTGGAAGCTATAGAGCAAACCAGATAGAGCAAATAAAAATACATGAACAAAACACAAAACCTGGGTTGGTGCTGTAGCATAGCCCGTCAAGGTACTACCTGAGCTGTCAGCATTTCGTATGGGCACTGGTTGCTCACATATGAGTCATGGCTGTTTCAGTTCTGAACCAGCTCCCTGCTAAAGTACCTTGGAACATGGCCCAGGTACTTGAATCCTGTGCCCACATCTTGGAAAACATCTTGGCTTAAATCTGGCCCAGTCCCACACACTGCAGCCATCTGAGAGAGTGAACCCACACATGTCAATTCTCTCTAGTTGAAGAAAATAATGACATGAAAATTGCTGCGTTTAAGACCATCTCAGCTCTCAGTGTACAGCAAAATATTCTGTAGAGGAAGTGAATTTTTGACCTAGCAATTAGGAAGTCCAGCTGCTCCCTGTATCAGAGTGACTGGGTCTGACTCAAGATTGCTTTCTGCTTGTGCAGAACCTGGAAAAGGTTGTCTCAAAAGATTGGGTCCCCTAGCACAAAGGGGAATCCCAAACTCCAAATCCTGGTTTTGACCTGGCCCACACTGCAGGCTTCTATCTTCCACTCTTTCCCCGGCTCTGCCTGTCTAATAATTTTTTTTAAGATATTCTGGAGAGCTTTCCCAAATGTCTCCCTCTTCAGCACCAGAGATTATCATCCCATTGACCAAGACAGAATTTTGTGCATTAGTGTCTTATATAAGATGCCTGCCTCAGTGATTTTAATGTGTTGATGAAGTTGAGAACAAACCCCATTTGAAGTATCATATCTCCCATGAAAATACTGGCTTGTTTATCTTCTAAAAGCTATCTCTATTTAAAAGTATCAAAATATTATATACATGTCATGAAACCATGACTTTTAATCATACTTAATTGAAAATTAAAGGAAAATAATAAATGAAAAATTAAAAAAAGCAAGATATCTATTCAGTGGTACACAGGATTGAAAAATAAAGATACGTTCCGAAAGTCCTACTTTTGCAGGTTATTTTTGATATTTCTCATACTAAATCTTCTAGCAATTCTGAAAATACAGAATCTATCAAGGCTGAATCTATGAAGCAGCTCAAGTTTGACTTCAGTTCCCCTTTGCTTGAGTTCTAGATCGCTCTATGCCTGCCTTTTTTCACTTACACAGTGAGCTGCTTCTGTCCTCAGCCTTAGGTTTTCTTCACGTCTCACTGTGAGAGACAAAAGGTGATATCATGAGCTAGGCAATTAAGTAAAGCATCACTAATAACTGAATTAGTGAAATGTTTACTGAAGAATCAATTATGTTTTTGTCCCTTTTCTTCTCTTCGAAGTTAAAAAGACATTTGTGACTGAACCTTGACTCAGTTTTCTCCACCACGTAGATAGCTTATCAGTAAAGCAGAGAGGACGCAATGGAAAAAGTTAAAATAATGAGTTTGGCTTTGACAGTATTTTGCAAACGCATACCTGAAGTCAAATTTAATAACAATAAAAGCAAAGGAAGTCCACAGGGGAAAAAATATAGCATGCCACCTAGTGGTCAAAAATAAGCCAATTTAAAAAAAATATTTTTTTTAAATAAGCCAATTTTTAAAAATCAAAAACAACTTTGCCTTTATTTACAAAATCTAATTATTCATTAACATAATAGAATCTTGATCTGGCAGATTACACAATATTTAAAATTTAAATTCTTTGGCTATCCCTTAATTTTTTAATCCATCCTTAGCATTAAGAAATACAGTACAGTTCAACCCTGGGACCAGAATTAGGATGAGTCCTATTTGCCTGTTCTACTAGATGACTTAACCACCCTGGAACCTAGTGTCCTCCATAAACAGACAGGAGATATGGGTACTTCATTGTTATTCTGAAAACTCAGCACTAGATCCTAGAATAAAAGATTTAAAAAGAAAGAAAAAGGAAATAGCAATAAAATATATCGAAGTATAATTAGGTAATGTGATTTTAAAATGGCATGAAGTGGGCCTGGCACAGTGGCGTAGTGGTTAAGGTCCTCGCCTTGCAAGCGCCTGGGATCCCATGTGGGCGCCAGTTCTAATCCTGGCAGCCCTGGTTCCCATCCAGCTCCCTGCCTGTGACCTGGGAGCGCAGTCAAGGATGGCCCAAAGCTTTGGGACCCTGCACCCGCGTCGGAGACCTGGAGGAGGTTCCTGGTTCCCAGCTTCGGATCGGCACAGCACCGGCCATTGCGTTCACTTGGGGAGTGAATCATAGGAGGGAAGATCTTCCTCTCTGTCTCTCCTCTCTGTATATCTGATTTTGTAATAAAATAAATAAATCTTTAAAAAAAAGTAAGTAGTGTATCCTCAACTATGAGACAAAAATGAGATTTTGAATTCTGAAATAAAATTATTGAAAACACATTTTTATTAGCCAAATGTGATTTTAAAAAAGTAGCAATGTTTCTTTAAAGCAACTATTTAAAAAGCATTTAGGGATTTATTTATTTGTTTGAAAGTCAGAGATACACAAAGAGAGGACCAGACAGAGAGATCATCTATCCACTGGTCCACTTTCTGGATGGACACAGTAGTTAAGCGTGAACAGTTTCTTCCGGGTTTCCCAAGTGGGTAGCTGGGGCCCAACGACTTGGCCCATGTTCCGTTGCTTTCCCCAGGTCATTAGCAGGGATTTGGTTCAGAAATAGAGCAGACGATAGACAAACTGGCACCCAAATGGAATGCAGACATTGCAGGCAGGGAGTGACTTTTCTGGGGCCAACACAATGCTGGCTCCCAAAGCTACTATTTTTAAGATCTCAGAGTCAACAATCAGATATTAAACGTTCTCTAACCATAAAGGAAAGAGTGTTGGAGAAGCTGATCTTGATGTTATATCCTCTTATTTTATTGTGTCTTCACTGTTGACGACACAGTGTGTCACATATTGAATTATGCAGAAAGGAAAATCAATGCTTCTTACTCAGACTAGAGAATAGACGTTAAGTGTAGGAAATTGTGAGTATACTGGCACTCTACAAGCCCACAAATTAAAAGAGAATGCTGCTGACTTTCCCTTCATGCAAATTCACAAGCAGAAGACAGAATTTTCTACAACAGAATTATCGCTATGTTTATTTAGTTCTTCGCTCAGCTCCCTTTCTTATCTTCCCCAGATACCTTTCAGGCTTCCACAGGCATGCATACAAATATATTGAATCACTTCATATTTTTTCTTAGCACCTTGTAATACTTCTGTGCAAGACCCCTAACATTATCTGTTTATTTGTCTCCTTGTCTCAGAAGGCCATTAATTACGGGAACCAGCAACCTTATCTTTGTTAAAACTAAGGCTTACTCCGATTACTAGCATGTAATAGGCACTTACATTCCTTTATTGAATTGAGTGGACTGTGTCAATTTAAACAGAGTGTCTAATTATTTCAGGAATCTGACAAATCTGTCTTACGTTCTTCTTATTGTAAGGAGAATGTGAATTCTCAGCAGTGGTGTTTCGTAAATGTAAAAGCCTTGAGTGCTATTGGCGCTGCTACAAACTACTGCTTCGCTCCGTTTTCATTTCAGATTGTAGACAGCCGAGTCCTCTGTTGACTGTTACGACGCATTTCTGATAGCTGTACCTGCAAAATGATTAGTAAGTCATCTTGAAAATGAGATCAGAGACAAATCTTAAAAAAGATTATTTTTTATTTCCAGAATGTCATGTGGCAAAACAATATTTTAAGTTTAATCAAGCACTTAATTCCTCCCTTCTATTCTCTTACAGCAAGGAGATCTTTTAGCATGAGAGAATATGGATGTTAATTAGATATATCCAAATTTAGGCAGAAACGATGCTGCTCCATTATTGTTTGTCTTTTTATTTTATAAAAATTTTCAAAAGTTACCTATAACACTGAGCCTCATTATTCAGATTAAAAAAATAATCTAAAACAAGACCAACCAGCTTGCCCAGGATCATACTGGACGTGATAAAAGCAACTTTCTTCAAAGTCATTCAAGAAATGTTGTAATAGATCTACGGTATTCTAAATAATGTAAAGACTTTCACAACAAGATCTCAACAAAATATGTTTAAATCAAGGATCTACTTGCCATAATTATTACTTTGTGATGATGATTCTTTTCTGGAGATACAGACATTCAATCTTCCATTGCACATAAACCTTAATCTTAATTGTTTCAAGACAAAGCACATATTTTTTTCCATCCACATAAAATGAGTTCTTCCTCCATCTGTTTTATCACTAATCTTCACTAAATGAGGCAATATACATTTTTTTTTATTTGAAAGGCATAGATAGAGCTAGAAAGCAAAGAGAGAGCTAGAGAGAATAGAGAGAAATATGTGCTAGCCACTGGTTTTATTACACAGATGTTCACAAGAGCCGGTGCTGCGCCAGGCTGAAGCCAGGAGCCAGAAAATCTCTCCAGGTTTTCAACACAGGTGGCAAGAACCCAAGTAGTTGGGCCATCACTTGCAACCTCCCAGGATCTGCATTAATGGGAAGCAAGATCAGAAGCCAAAATGGAGCTTGAACCAAGGAATTCTAATATAGAATGCAGACACCATTCCAAGTGGCTATAGTACATCATATTTGTGTGTGATGGCATTCATTCTTTTTTTTTAATTCATTAATTACATTGTATTATGTGACACAGTTTCATAGGTACTTGGATTCTCCCCACCCCTCCCCAAACCCTCCCACCATGGTGGATTCCTCCACCTTGTTGCATAACCACAGTTCAAGTTCAGTTGAGATTGATGGCATTCATTCTTAATGCCATCTTATGATGGTAATAAATCTTAAAACTAGTATTCATCCTGGAACTCTCACTCTTTCCTTCAGTAGATAACTAGTACCTATACAATGTCGTCTTCCTCCCCAGTAGCTTCCTTCCCCTAATGTTTAAATGGCTCTACCATTTATAAAGTGCATCATGCCAGAAATGTGATAAAGTTCCTCTCATGACTACTTAAAATTCAAACCATTCACAATTCCTGCTTATATATCTCCAAAATGTACTTCTTAAATCTCTCCAGTAACCACCAACCTTCTGCCACTTGCTTAGTACAATCACTCCACTACCTTCTTTTGTGTGTTACTTGCCCAGGTTTTGCCCTGATGGTTTTCTTGTCCTCAGTTCTGATGTCTTCTAATCTCTTTTATTTATTCTCCATTTTAACCCCACAATAATTTGTTTCTGAAGTCAAATACAACTTTTAATTACTTCACTTGAAATATTTTCATATTCTGCCTTGAAGCCCTCAAGAATGGGATCATGTACTTGTAAAAGGAATCCTGAAGAATCTCTGCCTCTTTCCACATGTGAACTTGAAGAAGGTTATGGATAGGGAAATTAAAATACAGGCTTATTTGGTGTAAAAACATCTAATCCATGCACACATTTTCATATTAGGTCCTTTCTGTGAACTTTTGGAAGCCCTCTTGGACAGTCTATAAACAGAATCCATATCTTGGATTTTCAGACTCTAAAGCTGTAAGACAAAGTTTTGTTGTTTGTAAGTCACTAACTCTATGCTACTTTGTTTTAGCAGCTTGACCTGAAATACTGTGCAATATGACTTTGAGATACGTTGGAATCTCACTTTTCCCTGTCCCTACAGACTCATTTCTTGACACTCCCACCTGAACCCTAAACTTCACATGTCCAGTTTTGGGATACCCATATTTCGTCAAGCCTTTGGGTGCTGTTTATGTGTTGTACCAGAAGGAGCTTTCCCTTTCCAGAACCACCTTCGACTTTGAGAACTTTATCTTTGTCTTTGTTTTTTTCGCTGCTATTTCCCCAAGCAGCCATAAGAGCCCTCCCCACTAAGTCTGGGATACTTGTCCTTTCTGTGACTCCCATGTGCCCATAGTACTCCTCCTAACACAAACACTTTCATGCTGCTTGGTCTTCTTCAAATGTTCAGCACCTAATAAAGCATTAGACACATAAAAGATTCTCAGAAATAGTTTCTGAATGAATCACTATGATAAACAAATGAATAAAGATCCAGACTAAAAACAAAGCCACTCATATGATGCTGGCTGGCTGGAGGTGGGGTGTGATAGAGGTATTTATAGAAAGAGGGCTGAGAAAAGGAAAGGACAGACAACCAATTCTAATAACCCATGCTATTTTGTCTTACAACTATAAGGGACATGAAAAGCTGTTTAAAGCAACCAATGCACTTTAGATAATGAAACCAAGGCTTATGATATGCATGACATCTGCTTTATAAATCAACACCATTCTTCTACAGCATAAAATCTGTTTCATTTGATACCATCAAAAAATCATGCTTTTCAGTTCAGGTATAGAAATGAATTCACCATACTAAGAAACATTTTAAAAGTGCATGAATAGAATGAAAAAGAGGGAGCATCCATCACTGCGGCAGTAAATCTCCAGGCCCTTCCCCACTGCATTCCTCTCTAGACAATCCTTTCTGGAGAGAGTGATTGTTTGTACGTAAATGACCCCCAATCGTTTTGCCTTATTCATTCTGTCCAATGCATCAGCCATCAACTACATGTCACTATATACCAACTTCAATTTTAATTTAAAATACAACTAAAAATTTATTTCCTTAGGGTATTACTTAGATTTCTGCCAAGAGGGCACCAGCCCACATGAGAGTGCTTTGGCTATCTAGCTCCAGCTCCTGACTAGTTTCCTTGTAAAGTGGAGAAAGTGGCAATGAATCAAGTAATGTAGTCCCCAACACCCACGTGGGGGATCTAGTTAATGGCACTGTGTGGGAGAGCAGGGTTTACTTCCTATTTTCAAGCTACAACCTGGTTCAGTCCTTTTCATTGCAGGGTGTGTGAGTAATGAACTTGTGGATGCCATCTCTCTCTCTCTCTCTCTCTCTCTCTCTCTCTCTCTCTCTCTCCCTCTCTCTTTCTCCTTCCCCTGTGTGTGTGGGGGGGGGGGGCAAATAAATAAATAAATGTTAGCAAATGTTTTAAAAACAATTAATATAAGCCACATCTCAGTGGCCACATGCGATTCATCATTACTGTGCTGGACAAAGCAAGAATATTTTTTTCATCATGGTAGTTTTATTGAGCAACCCCATTTAGTGATTTATAAGATCTTCCACAAGATCTTCTGACCTGAATAATAGTTACAACAAGTCTTCAATGTGCTATTAGGAAAAGAAGTTAGAAGAATTAAACAAGTTATTTACTAATTTTAGCCATACTATAATCTTTTCAAGAAACACTACTCCAAGTTATGACATCACGAGAAATTCATTGCTGAATGAGACCAAAGGAAAGCATCTATGCTGACATACAAGAATATAACTGACAACTTCTATTGAAGAAAGCAATAATCCACATGCAAAAAAGACACATTTTTTCTCTAAATGTCAGTTAACAATCTAATGATGAAAAGCAATTACTTAGTGATTTTTCAATCAGATGAAGTGAGAAGGGTTGAAAGTCACCAAGACCTGGCAGAATTATAAAAATGAATTTTATAAGTGTGTGTCAAGAAGTATTTGAAATCACGTCTCTGACCAGTTGTTTCCTCCAAAAGTGAAAAATGTAATGATAGATCACCAATCTGTCTCTCCTTCTCTTGGTAAATCTCACTTTCCAATAAAAATAAATAAATTTGTAAAAACTTTATAAAAAGGAAAGAATTCATCAATCAATTTATTAGGAACATGTAGCTAAGTAGATAAATATAGTATCCTTATGTGAGTTGAACTACATGAAATTGCCAAAGTGAACCATTTTGCCTAACAAAAATAGCAATCTCACATGATTCAACCATCTAATTGAGGAGAAGGTTATGTTTTTATCTTTAAAGAAATAAAGTGTTGTATGTGTGTATTAGATCTGAAGACAACATTTTCCTGCAATGTTTTAAATGAAATGGAAGTCTTACATTCTTGTAAGATTTAAACTTTGAGTCTCTGAAACTGATTTAAAGAATACTCATACCCAATGATGTTTACTATTCAAATCTGTTATTGCTCTTCAAATTTCAGTTAGCTAGAAAATATGGTCATGACTGTAGTACACTGAAGTTGAGTTTTTCTGTTCTTTTTTCCAGCATATACTTGTGAAGATTCACATCTTTTACAATAGGTTTCTAGTAAGCAGCCTCAGAAAGCATTTAACAAGGTGCTTTGTATTTTGCCAAAAGTGAAATAAAATCTTGTCCACCACCTTTGAATCCCATCAGAAAGAACCCAGTGAGGGATGTAGGCTTGGAGAAGTGATATGAAACTGATCAGTGGATTCAAGGCAGGGTCATGAACTTAAACATCCCACAAGCAGTTGTAACACTTTGGATTTGTGCCTCATAGAAATTACTGACACCATTCTTGAATTTGTTTCTAAGAAAATAACCTTATTGGAAAAGCCACCACAAATGGGGCTCTTTTGATTCTTGTGGGAGAAGACATATTAGAGAACCAGAACCACAACTCACCCCCAGGCCCTGCCTCCACATCTCCATCCCACTCCCATAGAGAGCAGGCCTGTCAGCGTGGCCCTCTCCCCATTCCTGAAGCCCACGCCCACTTCAGCCTACCATAACCTCTTCTTATGAAGAAAAGGGGATTTAAAAAGCTTTATAGTGGAGTTTATGGTTGACAAGGCAGGCAATGCCGGTACATTATATGCATGCCTCTTCTCGTCCTAGCTGCTCCACTTCCTATCCAACTCCCTGCTAATGTGTCTGAGAAAGCAGACACTCCACTTGGGCCTCCACATCCACGGGGGAGACTCAGAAGTTCTTGCCTCCTGGTTTCAACCTGATGCAGTACTGCTGTTGCAGCTATTTGGGAGATGCATCAGTGGGTGCAAGATGCATGTGTGCATGCGTGCATGTGTGTGCAATTCTGCCTTTCACCAGAAAAAAAAATTAAAGCAGAAGTTTCACAGCAAAGACAATTTCATAACCCAGGAGTTCTCTTCTTGAAATATCACAGTAAGAAAAAGAGCATCTTACCTGCTAAAAATCATTTTCTACAGGGAGCAATAGAACCTAGCAGGATTGACTTAGTGAATCTGAGAAAAGGAAGAAATTGGCCAATTCCAGAGAAGATTTGCAAGTGGTATGGGATTTAATTTGATGTTATACTTGATATTCCTGCCAGAGTCCACTGGGTGGTAAGCCCAAGTAAGTCTGGATCATTTCCAGGTACCATGATCTCTTTTCCGATGTTATACTCTTGCTGTTGTTCAAATGTTAAGCATTCATTTTTTAAAATATTTATTTATTTTTATTGAAAGGCAGATACACAGAGAGGAGGAGAGACAGAGAGGAAGATCTTCCGTCCGATGATTCACTCCCTCAAGAGGTCTCAACAGCCGGAGCTGAGCCAATCTGAAGCCAGGAGCCAGAAGACAGCTCTGGGTCTCCCACATGGGTGCAGGGTCCCAAGGTTTTGGGCCATCCTCAACTGCTTTCCCAGGCCGCAAGCAGGGAGCTGGATGGGAAGCAGGGCCGCCAGGATTAGAACCGGCGACCATATGGGATCCTGGGCGTGCAAGGCGAGGACTTTAACCACTACGCCATCGTGCTGGGCCCAGATCAAATGTTAAGCATTCAAATGAATCTACAACTAAATCTGCTTCTCATCATAAGTTTTGAGGAATGTGATAGGTGAAGAGGAGAAAGCATGTGCACGGATGGGCAAATTGGAGCCATCCTTTGATGGACTGCAAGTGGCATGATCCACCACCTCAGATCACCTTTTCAATGAGTTGTACAATTGAATTATCTATTCTTTCATATGAGTCTCAGTCTGGGGAAAATTGCCTCTCAATATCCTTAATCTTCTAATTTTTCTTCAAATGAAATGGATCTTCACAAAGAAGGTTAATTTTGAAATGATTTTGGAAGGAATGAGTGAGGATGATGTTTGAAAGTTAAACCGCTGTGGTAAGGTTTTTTCATACAGGAAGCATAAAGAAAATGCACAAATATAATACCATATGATACCAATAGAACTGCATGCATTCTATGGTTTTGCTCTGTGCTTTATAAGTATTTTTGTTAGGAGCTGTTTTGTGCATTAGGTTCAGTTTATCATACATTAGACAAACACATATTAAATGTGTGTTATGGGCAAGACAGTCTCAGAGAGGACAAACAAAACATGATCCCAACATACTATTGGAATATCTGGATGCTGATTGAGGGAATGGGTGGGAACAAGTTAAATTTTATCACTTCTATCAGTGTGAACAAAAGGTTACTTCTTTGTGTCACAGGTATTTGGTATTGGAGTAAAAGTAGGGCACCTTAAGAAGAAGCCATTGATTAAAATTAAAATCTGGTGAAATGCTGCATGCTAAGCCATTTCCATTTTTAGATTTGCATTATAAAGCCATATTGTGGGTTATTTGTGGAAAATTTGTGGAGAATTCTGCCACCTCCACTGAACACAGTTCTTACTTCCACTGTATGTGAAAGTGAAGCATAGTAGTGACAATTTGTCTTTCTCCTTATTTGCTGTTGGAAGATGCTACTTTTGGACTTGGATGGATTGACGGAGTATTGTGAGCAAGAGCAGTGGCTGCTAAGTATTCATATGGAAAGGGATTGAGAACAGTAAAATTGTCTCACAAGTTGAAGCCAAAAATAAAAACTTACACAATTCTGCTAAATCTCAATATAACTAAATTTGGAGGTGCATTTCTTTCAAATGAAAGAGTCCACTATTCTCTTTCTTTCTCAAAAGAGAGATTTTAAATGAGCTATTTAAAAATGTACTACTATACTAAAACTCCAAATGCAGTATAGGTGGAAATCAAATTGACAGTATAAAAATGGGAGATCATTTTGGCCTCAGGCACTAAAATATTGCTTTGGATGAAGCTCAAAAACCAGAGAAATGGTGCAAAAATGTTTAAAAATACTTCTAAGAATAGATGGCTAGAATATGTGGGTCATACTTTCATTTTAAAGAATTTATATAAAGAAAGTTTTGAGTTGGTTTATGGAAACTATTTTTTTTCCAATGGAAAAGTCTTTAATGAGAACCAAATAAAAAATGGTTCATCTCTCCAACATTTGGCTTACAATTATTAGTACTGTATTGTTTAAAAATAAGGGCTATCCCACATGTTTCAATTGTAATTATTCCAATCAAATATTTTCAATATAACTCTAAAAATAGTTAAATTATGCATTAGAATTTTAAGGTGACTAAGTCAAACCTTCCCTTTATATGACTAATTTCTTGTTAAATATGTCTCTATTTCTGAAGTTAACAATTAGAGGGCTGTATTTATTCAATTTATGTAATGAAAATATGCTTGTTCTTTAAATTTGATCTTACTGTTTCTTTAAGAAATAATTACTTGCAATAGCTTCATGAACTTTTTTTTTTTACTATTGAAAAAGCAATGTGATGCATGAGACAAATGCAGCATCAATTAATGGACCAATGACCTTTTAAAGCATTAATTAGACTAAAGCAAATAATTTTAAACAACTCTTTTCCAGTGGGAAAATGCGTTGATTGTACCATCTCCTGAAATACAGACACAACTGCATTTCAATGAGAGAACAGTTCCATGATGATCCAAAAGTGGATGTAAGTAGGAACAATTATTACTTTCCTCTTTTGGATAAAATCCTTACAGAAGTATGTAAGATATTTTATTTACTTATAAAATGTCTTATCAGAAACCAAACTAAGGAAAAAATATGAAATAATATAAGACTCTGAGAACGTTTCACTTCAAGATAACAAATCACGCAAAAAAAATAACTTTTTAAAAAAAGTCAAGGTTACTTTAGTGACCAAGACAAAATCATAAAATTTTAATTGGTTAAATAAAATACACTATTCCATTGCGAGTGAAATAATCAGCTTAAATCTAAAGATCAAAACAGTATGGAGCCATTCCTCTGTGCATCCACTCAGTAGTGAGAATTTTGAAAGATTAAATAACTTGCTTGGAACTTTGTGGATCATGAAAGTTTTGTGATTAATGTTTCTCTATTAGTTGAATAACTCTCAAGACTAAATATCATTCAAGTAATTATTAGAAACATTCCGTAAGAGGAGAAAAAAATACATGTATCTAATAAGGAGAGAATTCTATCAACAACAAAAATGAATATATTCTGCATTTACATTTACTAAATTTCAAATGCTACAAAAAAATGATGAAATGTATTTAGTTGTAAATACTGTTAGTTTTTAAAAAAGCATTCAAATGGCTTTAATCCTAGTATACATTGAAAATAATGTTAATTCTAGTATTATACATTCAGAATTTTTTTTGCTACTTATTTTAAGAACCAGTTCATATCTTTAAAGTTCTGGAATGGTGTAAATCATTACAGTGGTTTCACGTTTTCATGGGATCAAGGAAACAACAGTAAGCTCATAAAACAGATACCACTAATTATGCAGAGGAGAAGTCATAAAGTCACTGGGAGAAGCATGTTTTATATTCATGAACACATCATTAAAAGTTTAAGACATGCTATCAAATTCTACATTTTAATACTATACCCACAGCATTAAACCCTCCCAACAAGAAAATCAGATTGTTTAATGATCCTTTTTTGTCACACTGGTTTTATATGTCTGCAGTTGAAGCAGATGTGGAATTTGTATTGCTGGTTTTTTTTTTCTAAAAGCAAAAATCACTGTACAATTAAAATCATTTGTCTTTTAGATCCAGTTTTGTTGAAGGGTCTAAATCATCTCCCAACACACATCTCTTAAATAACAAAGCACAGTATTGAGGCAACAAGCCTTTTATTCCATGTTGCATAATGGATTTTTTAAAAAGGATTTTAAATTTTCTTTAAAACACAATATATGATAAGGCTTAATAATCATAAGAATGCCTTTCATTCATTGTATAAAATGCAAATTAAAACACATACAATGAAGATGTATTCCATGCGGTGCATATGACAACACAAAGGTATATTCTATGAGAAAGCTTTGAGACATACAGGATTCATACATGCTGTTACTGTTGCAGGCACTATTTTAAGAGATGTTCGTAGAACATCACAAATGTTTTCCAACTGTGGCACACATTTAAACTGCAGCCTTCCTGTGCAGGGACAGATGATGATGCTATTCTGTTTTAATTTCTGTGCGAGCCTAAACATTTTGTTTGTACATAAGTAAATGCTTTGCATTCCAGAAATTTGAGCAGTCTTATAGACAATTTTAGACTATACCCTGCTTGAATATTTTAATGAGAATTTTAGATGCTGATAAGTTTCATGCTTAATCTTAAACTGAAAGTAAAATACAATAATGGCAAATACAGAGAGAACTAAAATGCTAAAACTGACAGAAGATAGAGTGGTTATTGTTGTGGATAACAAATAAACCATGGGAAAGTAAAAAAAAAAAAATTTTAAATCTGTATGAAAGGTTTCTATACCACACCAGAATGTAAGCTGTGAGAACCAATCACCTCCAAGAATTTATCAAGGATTTATATTGGAGCTAGACAAAGTTGGCCATGGCAATATACGTTCATAGAAAGAAGACAGGAAGCCTTGGGACTGTTCCCCTGCAGTCTGCCTTGGCAATTTTACTTTGTTATGATTTTATAGTTTTGAATAACTTTTAAAAAAACTTTCATGCATTATACTGAACTCCAAAAGATGAGAATGGAGATACATACTATTAAACATGTTCAAGCTTTGAGGTTTTGCTCAATAAATCAGGATAGACAATATTGAAGACTTTAAAAGCTATGTGAGTGTATACATTTTATATATGTGTGTGTGTGATCAAAACAAACTTAGCATATTGCACAAAAATAATAAACAAACAATTCCTTAGAAGTATAATTTTACTGCAAAGCATAATGATGATACTGACATCTTTATATGCTGATTTTGCGAAGACTATACTCAGTGTATACACACACATTGGCAGACGCAGCAGTAATTGTTAAAATCAGGCCTTATTGTAAGCACTGAACATGTATTAATTTCATCTTGTTAACAATTTAGAAAGCATGTGTTAATATTGTTCTCACATAAGGGGAGAAACTGAGGTAAAGTAACCTGTCCAAGTTTTGAAGAATGTAGATGGAAGAACTAAGATTATCAATAGTTCTCAGAATAGCGTTTTTATATTGGTGTCTTTCAAAAATTAGGTAAAATACGTAAATAACTTATACATGCTTTGGATTATATGTATTCTTACAATATATACATTTATTTTATTGACACTGAAATCATACATGTTTGACACTACTTGAAATATCCACTTGTAGGCAAATCCTCAGTATTGAGAATCCAAAGACACAGCAATTTTGACATTAAATCTGTTTAACTTGTAAACATGAAAAAATGCAGATTTTTGTCTTTTAAGGTTAACTTGATACATAAATATTTTTAGTGAAACTCCTGGTGTGTGGACAAGCAACAGAACTCTTCTAAGCTTTCAAGAATCAGCTTGTACAAATTTTTAGCTGTTTTTAATTTATACACTACAAGTGAAGTACAACAAGTTAGGAAAAAAATATGGTTACTCATTTGCATCTCCAATTTAATAACGCCTCTAATTGCTCAGTTACCAAAGTTAGATCCAAATGCTTTTTCTCTGCCAAATGCAGCTGCTCGACCAAACGAAGACTGATTTGATTTTTCTGCAGGGTACGTGTTCCCTCGCTGTCCTCATGATGAATAAATAATGCCATGATGCTGTGGAGTTGCGGGCCTTGCCCTTCTGAGCAAAGGGCTGCATCTGCTGATTCTCAAACATTCACGATCCTAAAGGAATAAGACACCAGAGGCCTGTGAATGAGAAAGCCTTTTCAGACTTACAAAGCCTTCACTCCTGAGTCCACCTTAACCAGTTTGGAGAAAAGAGCTTTTGGCACCAAGACATCCTTCAGGGAAAGACTGATAATGATCACGAAAGACGCTAGGGGCTGCTGCCTCACTGACTTCAAAGGCCTTCTTTCTTAATCAACATTAAATCATCATTTTGCCAGGGATACGGGGACAGCTGTACACAATCTATTTATTTTAAAACAGATTACAGACAGGTCTCTCCGCCAAAGCACAAACTTCTTAATGTTGTATGTGCTTTAATATTGTTAAGATGGAATTTTTATTTGTAAGTTAATGTCCCAAACTAGCATTACCATTTCAGCTTATAAATTGCATCTTCCAAAAAAAAAACCCAAGCTAATAATCTTATCAACCACCCAGATAACTTAAGTCACACAACCATTTTTTTTTGCACATATCAAACAAATAGTTTAGGCTAACAGCTAACGTTATCTCAACTCAGTACCTCAGTTCATGTGGCCTGTACCTATATGGGACTCATGGGGTCCTCTCACTACTGGGTATTAACCATCCGATTCTCACTCATGTTGCCACCTTGTCTTTGTTAAAATGCAGATCCACGTGCCTTCCTTCTTTTATCTTTGTTTTGATCCCATGGCTTTGGTGGCCCCCACACTTCTTATGTTCTGGTGGTCCTGATAAGCCCAGGAAAACAAACTACAAAAGCATTTTATTATCCAATAAAAGAAAAGTTGTTTTTGTTTCAAAAAGATAATGACCCATAAACTTCAGCCTCAGTTCAGCACTCCACTGTTATACAAAAGAATATTAAGCTAACAACATCAAAATTAATCACTGATATTTCAAAATTAAATAGATTTAGCAGCTTTATTGGGTAAATATACTACACATAAAGTAGTTTTGTCATCTGCTGCATACAATCAGATTCAACACAAAGTCCCTGTTTATTTAAATTAGCTTCCAAACAATATCATTAGCAGAATTAATGATTACATAATTAGAGGATGTTTATATTATGTAATATTTTTCTGCTTTTAGAGTAGTTTATGCTTATTAGTGCTATATTATGGGTCATTACCTGCTTTGTAATACAATAATACTGAATGGAACAGCACAGAATAGTCTTTTTAAATTGTACTAAATTACTCTAGCTGCAGTACTAAGTGGGAACGAAAAAACTTCTTTTGGCCTGATAATTCTAGCTTGTTTTTCTGCCAAATTTTTTGTAAGCTCTTACAGGTCTTGTTAGAAACGTAGAGAATGGAAAATGTACAAATAATTATTTTTCTTGACATATATAATGTAAATGTAATTTCATGACTCTATAGAATCTTAGGTTTAAGAAATTGTCACTACAACATTAAATTTTCAAACAAAATTTACATCATTTTAGGCTTGGTAAAGCAGGGCTTTGGATGTTTTTTTGGAGCTGTTCATTTAATTTCTATTGCTTTCCACTGTCCAGATGATTTTCATAACTGAAAAACTGAGGAGACAGAGGAATGACCCACAAAATAGAAGGAACTAGAGACCTCAAATGGACAAGGACCTCTTTTCTTCTGTTCTCATCAGGAGTGCCAATTACCAGCAAAGAGTGGTGCCACTGAACTTCCTTCCAACAGGAAATAGGGTTGGAGTCCCTGATCCCCTCCTAGATGCATGAAGGGATCCAGGATGGACACTACAAATTACAGCTATGCCACTCTACAGCTTCTAATCCAAAAGGAAGCTCCTGCCTCTGTCCACATTTCAAATGCTGTCGCTTTCAGAGGGCTTTGAGGAAACTCCATGGGTACTCCTGCATCAAGACCATCCATTCAGAGTTCACCAGGCTTAAAACTACATATTTTCTTTTCTTCACTCCCTATTCTCTCTTCTTTCTGACTTGGGCTTTTAGACCTCCTGAAAAAAACGCCTAATACTTTTCACTGAATTTTATAGCTTTTCAAATAGCCACAAGTGCTACTGTCATCAATCTGTATAACTAGTAAATGAAAGCCTGAGTATCAGACTCATCCAGTAAATCCCAATCCTGATTCTACCACAGCCTAATGGTGAACCATTGAGATATTATTTGAGTTCTCTGATACAGATACTTAAGTACCTATTACACCCATAAGATTGATGTGAGAATTAAATGAGGGAGCATATATAAAGTCCTATGCATGATTCTTACAAATGTAAATGTTCAACAAACATAAATTATCATTATCACTTCACCATAAAAGAATATAGATCTGTAAAATCATGACATAAAAGCTATAAGAAAAGTATTATTATTACCAATCATAAGGAATGCTATTATTCCAGTACCACTCATTGGAATGCACTGTAAAAGGAAGGAGTTCGGGGCTGGTTTTGTGGCAAGATGTGCTTAAAATGTTGCCTACAGTCTCGGTACCCCATATGGGTTTAGGTTCAAGTACAGGCTGCTGGACCAATACTAGCTGTTAAAGCTATTTGAGGAGTGAACCAGTGTTGGAAGATCTCTCTCTCTCTCTCTCTCTCTCTCTCTCTCTCTCTGTCTCTCTAACACACACACACACACAAAGTGTTTCAAATAAATAAACAAAATGTTTTTAAAAAGAAAGTTCTGGAACTGGCGCATTGGTGCAACAAACAAATCCTCTTCCTGTAATACTGGCATCCTATATGGGCAC
This sequence comes from Ochotona princeps, assembly GCF_030435755.1. Classification (NCBI taxonomy): domain Eukaryota; kingdom Metazoa; phylum Chordata; class Mammalia; order Lagomorpha; family Ochotonidae; genus Ochotona; species Ochotona princeps. Next base: position 32,252,288 of record NC_080842.1, on the reverse strand, counting down.
CAATTTATGTCCTGGCTGCTCCACTTCTGATCCAGCTCCCTGTTTATAGCCTGGGAAAGTAAAGGATGGCCTAAGGACTTGGGACCCTGCACCCACATGGGAGATCCAAAAGAAACTCCTGACTCCCAGCTTTGGACCAGCCCAGCATCTGCCTTAGCAACCATTTGAGGAGTGAGTCAGTGCATGGAAAATCTCTCTCACAATCTGTAATTCTTTCAAGTAAAATAAAATAAATCTTTTTTTAAAGGGAGCATCCTTCTTGTTTTCCTGAACAGAAATGAATGTAATTTCAAAATAACAGATAGCAATTATCAAAGTCATAATTGGAAGATAAAAAGAATTTACTTTTCAGGTTGATTTATATGACAGTTATAAGAGTCTGCCTTCAGAATTCTGAAAAAGATACCCACCTCCCAAGTGAAGCAATGGAAATCCTTGGATTTCTGCATTCCACAAACCATCATCAAAGTGTTTATTTAGTCTAAGGGCCTAACTGGTTCATCATTTCTAGAGGTTTTATAGCTAACAGTTTATCCTTAAGTTTAAGAATTCATTACACCACTGGAATTTTTCCATCAAAATGGACTTCAACATTAAAAAAAAATACGCTCAAGTGTTTTATGACTGAACTCTTCAGGACTAAAGTTATATTACATGATGCAAACATTTATTCTTTATCTTCTGACTAAAAAGCAAAATTTTTTGTCTTAGCTGATGGTTCTTTCAGTAATCTTTTTTTCACATCTTACAATTTTAGTTTCTTAAAAAGTGAAATTCTGTTATTTTGTATGTATTTATACCCGAAATTGCAGACAGTTAAAGGTTGTTGCATCCTGAGATACTGAAATACCACAATACTAAATGCTAAATAGGAAAAATTTTGGTTGGTTGAAAGGTTGAAGAACGGGTTACTTAAAAAACCTGAAACACAACTCTTCAAATACATTTGTGTAGGAAAATAATGAACAAAATTTTATTTTAAAAACTCAAATAAATAATCAAAATAAGAAAAAAATCAAATAATTGCCTGTCACAAGTAGTTTGAAGAAATGAAATAGAAAGTGAATTATTTTTCAGGTTCTTTAAAGAGATAATATTGATTAAAGATATTTTAAGTGAGTATGAATAATGATTATATAACAGTCCAAATATTATCTGGGTCAAATGATCAATGCACATATTGTAACACATACATGACACATGTAGGGCACTAACATTGGGATAGCTTTATTTTGGAAATCTAAATGTTTTAAAATAAGATTAAGCTTTGTTGCAGAGCATACTAAGAAGCTGGCAAATTTGGCACCCCACACTTGCTCTGTTCTCCCCTCTTTATTTTATGTCATGCTTTCCCTGATTTGCAGCACCCTTACATTTTCTCCTGCCACTCTGAAGCATGCTGTCCCCGTTGGTCATGGACTTCGGGAGCAGAACTGTCCCCATCAATATGTACCTATTCCCTGTAGATCTTAGTATGGCAGGCTGCTTACAATTACGGGGGAAATATCGAATAGACCTATTCATTGTTACTGTTATTAGCTGATCAAGGTTAAGGTAATACTTTGTTTAAACATTTATGTCTTAGTTGTCCAAGAGTTTCTAAAGTGTGATCTCTAATTCCAGATTAACATTCTTTAATTTCCTGCTAGTGAAAAAGTAAAAACTTTCTGAAACTTTATGTAAGAAATCATCTATGTAATGCTTATATGATTATGTTGCTGTGTTTGTTACATTGTATATATATAGCTTGTTACATCATATATAATACATTAGTTTATTGCGATATGTAGATGAGTCCTTAGAACATCTTTGCTTTATGTAAATCAAATCAAATGAAACCATTCATCAAAAAAGAAAAGACAAAGCAAAGGCAACTTATGTCCAACATTTTAGTGATGCATTAGCGAGTTATATTTAATGGTTTATTACATGACTTTATCTAGGAATTTTAATACATCATTTTTAGTCTTTACTCAGAAATATAATTAAAACTTTATTAAGTAATTTCAACTGTAATGAAAAGTGTTTCCATGCCAAATGAAGAATCAGCAATTAAGAAGAGAAACGTACTTTCAAGATGTATAGTTTCATAAAATATTTGCTTAATTAGGACAAACCAACATTCCAGATTGAACTGTGTGGATAATTGGCTCAATTCTGCCACATAGTTGCAAACATAGTCACCATCAGAATGATAAAATTGTATCTGTTATAAAGATACCTCAAAAGACTGTGCAATCCTGGTCAGAAAATTGAAAACAAAGCCAAATGTTTACTCAAAATTAAACCCAGAACTTCTTTTGAAATTCACTGGAAGAGCAATCACTTGCAATGTCTCTTCACCCTCTGGTACGAGATGGAAGTCAAACTGGAAATACTGAAACACTTTAAGAAAGGCAGTAAAACAAAAACAAGCCTTCTTGTAAGCCTTCCAGATGAAAGGGTTTTGAATAAGCATTTAATCATGTGCATCCTGGTTCAAGCCAAGCCGAACCTCAAAGGTTTACCTGCACTCATTATTTAGAATTCACAATGAAATGGCAATACATTGCATCTATTGGGAATATTGACAATGAAATGATTTGGATAAGGAAACCTGAATGATTACATTAAACTTTAGTTTTAGTCCACCTGGTAACAGGGAAAAGCAAATGCTGCATTTCTGCCAGGCTTTTAGGAGGAAGTTTTGTTCTCAACTTCAGTGTCCCCAATTTTTCTATTCTGGTACATGGTTTCAAGCATAAATCAGTGTGCAAACTGATTTTCCTAACTGGTTTCAAATTTCTGCGCAACTGTGTAATAGAAGATTGTTTGGGTTTTAAAAAAAAAACCTTCAGAGAGGAGTTAATCAGACTGCAACAAGCAAGGAATATCATCAAAATTAAATATTAAAATTATTCACAAAACACAAATTTGGTTGATTACAATTTAAATGTAATTACTGTTTGACACAAACATTAAAAATACTGGTCAAGGTGCCTGCAAATCCACGTCAGAGTGCCCAGGTCCAGTATCCACCTCTGGTTCCTGACTGCAGTTTCCTGTTAATACATACATGGATACCATGCAAGACAACAGGTAACAGTTCAGCTGATTGGCGCCTATCATCCATTTAGGGGACTAATGCTGAGTCCCCAGCCACTTGCTTCAGCTGCTAGCTGTTAAAGGCATTTGGGGGCGGGAGTGTACCAGCAGATGCAAATATTTTCTCTCTTTGTGTCTCTATCTCTCCCTCTCCTGTCTCTTCGAGTAAGTAAAGATCTCAAAAATAAGTTTTATTACCATAGCGAGTAAATTAAGAATGGAAATCTTTAAAGAGATTTTTGAATGTGGGGGTATTTTACAATTGATTTTATTTGATTGGCTCCCATCCTGACAAACTAACCTAATCAGCCCGTCTTTTCTACTGTGCCATGAAAATGTAGCTAATAATCAAAAAGGGAAAAGATCAGGATATTTTTTGTAAGTAGAATTATTTTTCACAACACCCACGCCAACTTTTTTTGACATTGTGTTAAGAAACCCCAGAGATTGCAAAGTGAATAAACTGGCCCTATCAAGTGGCCCCAACACAGTTTGGCATAATTCCAGAGCTGAGCTTATTTTTTCTTGTTTTTAGAAGGTGACAGTGCCTCTTCCACAAGAGAGAATATCCAACCACACTGTATATACACTCTGAAAACTCATGCTTACAACTGTCACATGAAAGAATTTACAAAGTTACATTTCCACACTGTTTTGGCTTCCCCCATATCCTGACAATAACCAGACTATATGTTTCACTTGTTCTGAAGCCATATATAAATAATAGAATGATATAAAGATTAAAACAAACTGCTTTCCAAAAACCTGGCCTGTAAATCATGCAGTATGGCAGGTTTTGCTTCCAAACCGTCTAAACTCTTCCTGGGTGCCAGTAATATCTATCACAGAAAAGCCACTGAATTACCCTCTGTAAGGACTGGGTTATCTTACGACAGGTAATTACAGAAAGAAAAAAATACAAGTCCTAGGAATATGACTTCATGGAGCTCATCATGAGTATAACTGTATGCACCACAAGAAAACTGTCATCTTCTTTTTTAAAGGCAGATTTTGCAAACGGGGAGAGAAGGAGAAAGAAAGATTTTCCATTTGATGGTTCACTCCCCAAACTGCTATAAATGGCTGAGTTGAACCAATCTGAAGCCAGGAAACAGAATATTCCTCCAGGTCTCCCACGTGGGTGCAGGTTCTCAGGGCTTTGGTCCACCCTCCACTGCACTCTCAGGCCACAAGCAGAGAGCTGGATGGGAAGTGGAGCAGCTGGTACACCAACCAACATCCATATGTGATCCTGGTACTTGCAGGGAGAGGTGTGGCCAATTGAGCTATTGCACTAGGCCCCAAAATATTGTCTTCTTGTACAAGCAACAGAAAAAAGTACTCTTTTTTTCCTAGAACCTAAATAATAAAGGGAATTAAATTACCATGAATTACTCAATAACCATGATAGCATTCAATCACAACTAGTAAGATGTCTTGATATAATTTGAAGGTTACTAGAAGGTTTTTCTTCATCAGTGAACTCTTTTATAAAGATAGAACACACATTCAGAAGTAGGAAAGTCACAAATGTGCAGTCCAGCGAATTTTCACAACGTGAATACATCTAAGCCAACACTCCGAAGTAAGACATGGATCATTGTCTGCATTGTGTAAGAATCCCTCAAGACCTCTCCAAATTACTACCCACTCCTAGCTCATCAGATAGTTAACAGCTTAACTTTGGAGATCAATAAATTACATATTTTGGAAGCTTTTACACACAAAATCATATAGTGTATACTTTTAGGTCTATTTACTTTTGCTCAGTGTTATTTTTGTGATATTTATCTGGATGTTTTCAGGTCAAAGTTCTTCATTGCTTTCCTTAGTATCCAATGCCAATATATTCAGTTACATGAACATACTTCACCATATCTATTTTCCTGTTGGTAAGTATGTGAGTAACTTCTAACTTTTTGCTGTTGCAAGCCATTCTGTATTTTTTAAATAAACATTTATTTCTTTTTATTGGAAAGGCAGATTTACAGAGAGAAGGAGAGACAGAAAATCTCCTGTCTGCTGGTTCACTCCCTAAATAGCTGCTTCGGCTGGAGCTGAGCCCATTTGAAGCCAGGAGACAGGGGACAGGAGCATCTTCCAGTCTCCCAAGTGGGTGCAGGGTCTCTAGGCTTCGGGTCATGTTCTACTATTTTCCCAAACCCTAAGCAGGCAGCTGGATGGGAAGTGTAGCAGCCAGGACACAACCAGCACTCATACGGGATCCCAGCGAGTGCAAGGCAAGGATTTAGTCACTGAGCCATTGTGCTAGGTCCTACAAGCCAATCTGTAAGTATCTTCAACTTTAATAGATGATGCTGCACAATTTCCTGACAACACCTCTAAATGATACACACACCTGCTAGCATGTTACAGAAGTTCCAATTCTTCTACTTTTCCAATAATACCTGAAGTTGTCTTTTCCATTTGGCCATTTTTTGTTTGTTCATTTCCCTTTTAGTCATTTTGGTGTATATATGTTGGATACTATTGTGTGTTTCTTCTATGATGAAATGGTCAGGAAATATTGCTGTACATACATGTATGCTTCATTTTAGATTTACTTGTACAAGTCTTTGTATGATCTAGCTCTCCTTAACTTGTTTGATTTTTCAAACAAGATAATAAAAAACATATCTGCAGAAGACCAATTCAGAAGGCTCCTGCTTAATCATATTATGCACTCAGTCTTCAGAGTTGCATCAGGAAAGTCTCATTTACCCATCCTCTGTTCAGCAATGAGAATATAGTCTCACAGTAATTGATTCAAGGTAATAATGCTTTGTATTTATCAGCATCTAAACCCAGCAGGTTTTTTTCTTTAACTTGATCTTTCTACTTAGACTATTGAGTCTAGACAAAATTATCATAAGTAAATGAACAACTAATAAGTGCCCCCAAAAGATATTAAAAGGAAAAGATGTGGTAGCTACACTTTTATTTATTCTCACCTGTGCTTAGCAAAACCAATACCCTACCATGGGAAGAGTACAGATTACAAATAACAGTGAGGGTCCGGCCAAGTACCTCCTACAAAAAAACAAGAGAGAAAAAATGACAGCCCATCAGAAACCAGGACTGTTAGCTGCAAGTATATATACTATTGGTAATCCCTCATGCAGGAGCTGGAGCAAGTCGTTACTGCAGCTGACATTTCTTCAGATCATCTAAAGCTTGGACTCCTGAAGCTTCAGCTGCACATGGGGCTTTATTATTGTTGTTATTGTTGTTTCTGTTGTTGTTGTTTCACTGGAAATGCAGATATACAGACAGAAGGAGATACAGAGAGAAAGATCTTCCATCTGTTGGTTCACTCCCCAAGTGGCCATGACGGCCAGAGTTGTGCCAATCCAAAGCCAGGAGCTTCTTCTTGGTCTTCCACGTGGGTAAAGGGTCCCAAGGCAACGAAAGAATTAATCAATAGAGGTAACTTTTCATCTAGGTTTCCTAGATCTCTGTCCGAATCTCAAGCACAGAAGACACTTTCTCAATTACAAAGGTGTTCCAATTTAGAAAACAAACGAACAAACAAAAACAGAAAGGAGTGAAAAGAACTCTGTCATGCTATAAGATGCAGGGTTAAAAGGTTACCTAATTGGAGGAATCCCAGAGCCTATGAAACTGTGTCACATAATGCAATGTAGTCAATAATAATAATAATAAAAGGTTACCTAATTGTGGGACTTTTACTATGCACAATATTGCAGTCATCATGCTATCTGTCTACTATGAACATGGTTCAAACTGGTCTTTGAATTTATTGTCAAGATAGATGAAAACAATTCCACTTTCTCCTTCATCAGACCATCCTGAATCCTGCAAGATACAAAAGACATAGTTTGTGCTCAACAAATTATAAATACTAAAGGCTGAAAATGTAAGTTACCTAGTGCCTTTCTGCCTTTTCAAAAAACATACAAATTTACGTAATAAACATTCTTTGAAGTTTATCCTTTGTAATTGGAACATTTGTCTACATATTTTGATGTAAATTAATCCAAAGCTCACAATAATGTAGGACTAATTGTCTGAACCTGGAAAGAGAACTGATGTTCATTGCTTATGAGATTCGCCCTCTCTAAATGCACTCCTGTCCTTAAATAAGGAGAACTGACATTGTCTCCCCAACATCCTTTCCTATTGAAACCACTTCATTCCATAGTCCTGTGACTTCAACTGATAATGCTACCCTAAATCCCAGGCCAAGAGCCAGGGTTGGGGAGGAGAAGGGTGGAGAAAACCCTAAGAGAATGAAAAAACAAATATATCAGGGACCAGTCTTCTACTTGATTTGCACTTAATCATAGGATTTCGAATATCCAGGCCTGGCTCTATCTCTTTCTAGCTGGCTAATCTGGGGCAATCATCTTCACCATTTAAGGAACGCTGTCACTGAGGAAGAGAAACAAGAAATATTCAGATGGTGGGAGAAAAAAGAAAGCTTCCATGCTTAAAGTTCTCCGCAGATTTCTCCAAGTATCATCTCTTTGCAAACTAGACACATGGATAATTAAAAGTATAGATTCCCTACCATGTACTAAGTGCTTTATGTATTGAAGAATTTCACACTCACACACACACACACCATGTGCCTTCTGATCTCCTCTTTGTAGGTTAAGCTTCCCTGTAATTTCAAATCAATATTAAAATTGTAACCAAGTGTTATCGCACTTGACACAAGCTTTTTAAAAGCCATGCTACATATAAGCAATTTTCTATCATACGAAAGTCTGAAGCAATGATATTAATCCATTTCCTCAATAAAAACAATGCACATAATTGTTCAGTAAAATAAAATTTCCTTGTTGTCATTTCATACTTAATAATTTGATCTTTCTTCTCGCTGCGTTTTAAAAACTAAAAAAAAAAAAAAAAAGCTGTACTGCAGGTATCTGTTCCCTACAGGAAGGTAGGAACGCATGCCAAGAGGAAGAGTAGAAATAAAATGATCTTTTATTGAACTGTTCCAATGAGCTAAGACCTTTGTTAGATGTTTTTAAATGAATTTTCCCATTTGTTCTTCCAATGACAGGAATTGGTCAAGATTCTTTCTTGGCATGCTTTTTATTTTCACAAGATATGTTTTATAGGTATGTTTCTTGCCAAGGAGGCATTGCATGGGCTCGAGATATAAATTTAACAGATTTTACCTTTTACATGCTTTTGTTCAATAATAAATCTGGGCTTTCGGAATATTGAGGGCTTAAATGTGCTAAAATTAAATGATGTCCTTTAAAGATATAGCACTTCCAACTTAACTGTGTAGCATCTGTTGATCCATCCATCTGCCTACTTTATCTTCTCACCTGCGTTTTCTTTAAACAGATCATACTCTAGCTTATGCATAGTATGAACTCACTGGTGCTTGTTAACCATAATGAACTGGAATGGCATTCTTAAAGCTGCTCATCCAAAAATACTAATAGAGAGGTGTCTGAGAACCAGTCTGTTTGAGAAATACTAGGTTAGAGTAAATTAAATCGGTTGGTTTGCTTCATAATTTCTCAGAACTTTGAATAACCCAATAGTACCATCTAACTCCTGGAAGGTTACAGGGCATATTACAATGCTAAATGGATTTTTACTAGGGATTTTTTTCATTTTAACCATTAACACTTATCAAGCTATTAATGTTCAACAGACCATGATGTAGGAAATTCTGCCTTGTTTTGAAAAAAAAAAATGGACACCTTAAGAAACCACACAAAAATTGAGGACAAGTAAACGTAGACATCAGACTATCAAGAGGAATCTAGAAACTAAAGAATTGTGTTTTCACAAGGACAATGGGAAGAACCACGTCCAGCTCCTCACAGAAATTCAATATGATAATTAATGAATGAATTTGTTTATATGAGTCAATTATTCTGTTTAGAGAAAATGTGCCACCATGCTCTCCTCCTCGCTGTTTGTGGAATCCAAGTTACGGAGAGGAAAGGAAAGGCGGCAGTGTGCTGAGCCTCTGCTGAAACTGATACTTATATTAAGCAAAATTTCTACGTTATCTACTTATTTATCGGATTAATATCTGACAAAGGAGTAACATCAGATCAAGAAAGATAACACAGGTACAGAGCCAAGAAACCAGAATCTTGAGATGAAAGATTATGCATGCGTGCACTTGTCTTTGTGTAGGTACACATGTAAAACCACTCTGACATCCCTCTTGAAATTGCCCTTGTTCTAGTGAGGCAACCATCTAAATCTTTTCACTATTCCCCTCTGCAAAGGAGAAATTTGTGGAGCCACGAGTACAGCTTCATGTGTGTGTTTGGGGGAGTGGAAGTGGCTTATATGGTTTTGAATTATCCAGCCACAAAATTACCTAATTGATTTTGGATAACAATGAAGGTAGAAGAGAAAAAAAGGATGAAAATGAGCAATCGATTGCTTTGCATGTGATTTACTCTTTCTAGTTCTTCATTCTTGCACAGTTCGTTTCATCTCTGCTTCCTCCCTGTGTTCTTACTGTGCTTCTCTTCTGGTTATCGCTCAACGTGGCCTGCCCTTTCCTAAAGGAAATCCTTGAACACCGCGGTTAGAGGTTTACAAAAGAAGAGAAAGGAACCAGAGAGACTGCAAATGGCTGAAAGATATTGTTGTGAAAGAGACTTTTCAGAGGAACTCCAGAAATGCAAAACCACGTAGCACGCTCAGTCACTTCCAGCCATCTTCTCTCCAATCATGGAACTTTAAAAAACAGCAGCTGTAAATGTTGTCTTCTTCCTAATTCCATAGAATCCTACCCCTGGCTCTCGTCCAGAATAGATTGCTGGTGGAGTACCCCAGCTAAAACCACGTCATTTGTTCATATTCCTTACGCCTGCTTGCTCTTCTGCCTCCACGTAAAACAGGGGTCCACTGTTCCATCAACATAGTTTTTGAACCCATGATTCCTCGTGCTTTTTCAACCTGAGTGCCAGCACTGGTTCCAACCACTGCACAAAGAAAAGAGGTTAAGAGGGTGCAAGAATGCGAGTGTAAATGCATGGGCAAAATATAAAAGCATTTCCAAACTGCGTTGAGCTGCTCCATATGTCCCCGTTGTTTAGTGGCAAGCCCCAATAGGAGCACCATATCTTTCAGTCCCGTGTATAAATTCACTCCGTAAAGTAAAATGTTGGCTTGTGCTCCTCTAGTGTTAAAGAAGGTGAGTGATGACCTTGGAGGGAGTATGTTTGTGTAGAAATGTGTCATAAAAGATGATGTCTTGGCCCAAGAAATGCAGGGTCCAGGTTTAGTCATTTGTTAAATAAAAAAATACCAGAGTTAAACATAACTAACACATCATGAGGGTTAAGTTCTTGCCAAGTGTAACTTTCTTTTGAGTCTGAAATGTCAGCTTTTACTTTGTGTTTTTAAGGAATATTTTTAGCATTTTCCTATAAAGAGTTTCCCTGTTGCCTTTGGTAATTTGTAAATTATTTTTTTTTAATTACTTTTGGTATTTTTCATGGATTAAAATATTATCAATTGATTACTCTCCACAAGCACATTTTTATTGGATAGTTGTAGATTCAATCCCACTGGCATCTGTTTTCTGAAATGACTAGGAACAGTTAGACTTCGTGCATCCATTTGTGGTCTCGTTTTGAAACTTGATCATTAAAACACTTGTAATATATTTGAGTGAGAAACTTTATCATCTTCTTCCTCTCTGCTGCGTCATGCGTTTTCATTTTGCATGTTAATTAAAATAAACAAGTTGATGCCACAGACCTTTTGGCAAATTACATTTTCTAAAAAAGCTCGAGACAATATCAAGAACAGATAGACTTCACTCAACTGCATTGCTCCTCAGAAAATGCTTCCTTCCATGTTCTGATATTCTCACATTGGTTAGCCTTTATTTTAAAGGAAATTTGTATTTCAAGTTGATAGATCATGCCTTAAGATGATTGAGTTGACACTCATCAGGATGGCAAGTATATCAAGAGTGAAGATTTTATGAATCTAAAAGAGAAAAATGCTACGGGTAATTAAGAGAATAATCGAATGTATTTATATGTACCTGATATCTTCACCATGAGTTTCCCTAGCATCCACTGCAGGTCTTAAAAGGATGTAATAGCAGCAATAAATAAAGCTTTCCCAGAGAGGAAGATACTATTTTCTGTACAGACAGCGCAAATCAGCTGTACCTGTAAAGATTAAGTCAAATTTCTCATGATAGGGGCTGGATGCTTTTGTAATATTGTATGCCATGTCAGACCAATGGAAATGAACTGGGATGCAAAACTAAAACAATGATTATCTCCTATTCAGATCAAAATTCATGATCTATGTATTCAAAATTATATTTGGAAAGTTTACTTGATGAAAATCCAACAGTTTTGTGTTTAACCTCAGTGATCACATAAACATTGCCTTTCTTCTCTGGGCCATTCTTTGTTAATCAGAGAAGCTTTTTCATTAACATTTAAATAATACATTTTTAAAATATTTTGTCGATTGTGGTAATGAACTATGACACCATTTGCATTATTTGATCATAAATGTAGCTGTCATTTATAATATGAAGACAAGGTCACAATTTGAATGGTAGGACATCCTCTGTTGGCATATATATACATCTGTATATGTATATATATATATATGACATGCATTAAAACGAATCTGAATATTTTGTATTAAAATTCCTCTCTGAATAATCCTTTAGTTTGTTTCCTCTCTTTTTTTAGGATGTGTATCTATTGTAGAAATTGCGTGGTTTTGACTATTGGAACTTCGACTCATGTTAAAATTTTTGTTAGTGGAAACAAACAGACACGAAAAAAAGCCATATTCCTCAACACTGGAGCAGGCAAATGGGCTGGCATGCAAGAGACACACATCTCTCCCTATCCACAAAGAATGAATGCTGATTCCTCACTACACTCACTTATTTATCTATGTTTTCAAAAGCACCTCTCCATGTGCATGTTGTGGAAACAGGCACCATCTGAGGCCCTGTGCATGCGTTTAGACATCAGCGTTCCCCCCGGCAGTCTCTGGACCCGAGACATGCAGAACAGAACGTTGTCAGTTACGAGAAGGAAGTTCTTTCACAGGCACAAAGACCCGACCAATAGCTGCTTTTCTTCACCGTGAAGACGAACAAGATGACATTGTGTCAATGGAAAGAGTATTTGGTTCTTTCTTTCCCTCTCTTTTCTCGCTACAAAATTTAAATTCAGAAGCTGAGGGAGCACTCTTTGAGCAGCTGGTTTTAATTGGATGTTATCAGTTTGTTGCAGCATAAACTAGAAAGATGGGCTTGATGAATAGTTTTCCATAGAATTAAAAAAAATTCTGTAAAACAGATAGAGTGGAGAGAAAAGGACAGAATGAAAAGCAGGTGTTCAACTAGGACACATGTTTGATTCCACTCTTTTATTTTAATCCCACTTTCAATTTACAATTACATGTTGGAGCTTTTTATTGTAAATGTTTCCAGTGTGAAACAATAGACGTTTCCTAGTAAAATAAAAGGGGCAAAATATGAGAAAAATGTGAGTGATTGCTTTCTTCCACTTTCAAATACTGATATAACGATTTGTACATTAAGGCAAGCATAAAGGCATAAAAGTTAAAATATTTTCTTTTCTTGCCCATTTCCTTCCTTTACCTTGCAACCTCCTGCTATCCTTCTTTTATTGTCTTTTAAAATAAAGCTTATTTTTTAAGCCTTCTCAAATTCTTTTTGATCAGGGCTCATACACTGGCCAACAGCCCAGCCATGCTTTCAAAAGAAATTCTGCAAATAGGCACTGTGGAGATTCTGCAATTTTTTTTCTTGAAACCTAAGCTCAGCCCTCAATGCATTCACTATTTCTTGTACAAGAAATGAAAACTAGAAATTGAGCCTGGCCATCCACTGAAAATGTCAGGTTTCTAATTGAGTTTTGTTAAAACACTCATTTTTTTCTCCCTTTAAAAACTTAAAAGTGGCCATTGATCATGAAGTGCAGGGGCAAAATTCTGTTGTCAGCTAATTAGATAACTGAATATTCCACACTGATTTTTTTTTTAAAAAACTGTGCTAGCTTGTGATAACTAGTAAAGCTTGAGGACAACTGGAATGGGCTAATGGGATAATACATAGGGCAAAGAAAAATTATACAAAACTAAATATAAAATAAATACCAAAGGATGGAAAGTACTGTAAATGATAATAAAATAAAACCTCGCAAATACATGTGTTTCGTTCATTATAGTTTAACTTTTATTATTCTGAAAATACAAATTTCCAGTTACCTAATATGCAGTATTATACACAAACTCTGAAGCAAAAAACTTAAAAGACTGAAATGTTAAAGAACATAGAAAGGGATGTGATGGATAAAGAAAATACTGATTCCTTCCATTGCAGAAAGCAAACGCTCCAGAATAGCTCCAGTGAAGGAAACCAAAGACCAAGAAACATCTAGAAGCAGCACAGAGCTGCTGCCTCCATTGTACTCACATTCTTTTTTCTTTTTTTGTTTTCTCACAAGCAGTCAGGTGAAGGAGTCTCGAGAAAACCCAAAAGACCCCTCCTGACACCGACATCCCAAAGGTGGCACAAGCATTCCACTGTTAAAATGCCTGCTGTCTGTTCTCCATGTCTCAGAAAAGACATATTGTGCACAGTAACACGCTTCCCTGGTAAATCTTACATACATTTTTGCTAAACTGGTTGAGCGTGCCTTTGCCTATCTGCTAAACAGCAGCTAGCAATGCATAGGACACTAACACAAAAACATTAAGAATTCATGTGATAGTATTTGATTCCAAGGACCCAAAACATCAAGATCATAATTACAAACTTGATCTGTAGTCAGATTTCTACAGAAAGAAATGATTCCTACTTTATTTGCTATGTTTTCAGAATCTATGAAAAGCATCGGGATTTTTGGGGTCCCCTGTCACCTCAGTTAGCCAGGGAAGCACTGGCAGGAGGATGTGCTGAATTCTGTCAATCTGAAGACTGTTGAAAACGAAAACACCCTCCCGCTGATTTACAATAGAGATAGCAAAGGACACTCTAATGAAAGAATAACTAGACTCAGTTAACTAAGACACAGCAATGTTTTATTAATTCATGATTCACACACTCCTTGACCAAACTCCAAAGGGACAAATGGACTTACTAGGAATTTTTTTTTTAACTTGAACTTTTTTTTAAAAAACTAGTTTTATTCTGGGGGGGTGGGAATGGTTCACTCTTGATCTTACATTTCTACACTTAGGTCTTTCCTGTGGATTACGGTATTGGGGTTTGAAATAAAATGGATACACTTAGCAAAAGATTTTTTTTCTTTAGGGAACAGTCCACAGTATGCATTTAATATGGAAAAGACTTTAGTGGTATAGGACATTAAGAAAAGCACACACAGACCTCATAAAATTCGTGGCTAGAACGTCATATACATGAGCACATAGTAAATGCACAATAAATGTTGATTGGCAGAAGTGACGTGTGTAGAAACCAAGGAAAGTCTCACACTAAATGCTAAAATGATCAGCATCATACATTAACCTCCTCTACTGCCTTCCCTGTCAGTTTTCTTACATGTCATCACTATTTTTTAGCATGATGAGCAATTTCAGTGGATAGTTTTCAAAGAGTTCAGGCTTTTTACTAAGCAAGCCAAGCTCTTCAATCTTCTTGAAGCTTTTTTTTAACTAGGAAAGTTTGCTGTAGCTCGGCAAGTGGACCTGACAGAGCACATTGGAGTGAAAACATGAGCAATCCAGAGATCCCCAGGCCAAGGCTACCCAAAGAAAAACTGGAAAAACTTGTATCAGGACAATTCAGCAGCTATGTGCACAACTCTAAGCAATTGATTGAAGGAGTTTATGAAGTTTAAAAAAAATTCTGTCATGAAAACACAGAACTCACTGTCTTCTGGAGGAAGTGGTTAAGGATAAAGTGGTTCCACCCCATGCAGAGCAACAAGAGGACAGCAGCTTGCCACTTCTCTCACACATGGACCATAGGGAAGGCGACGTGGTGGTCTTCCTCTTGATTTGATTGCAAAGCCAGCAGGAACCAACAATTACATGACCGGAATGATGGGGCAGGATGGAACAGGGTGCTTTTTGATCACTAAAGACCATGCAGCAACCCTGTATTTGGAGAAAAACAAAAACAAAACCAAAAAAATATTGCATCTCCTCTAACACATAGTTATAAAAATCTAAAAGAATCGAAAATTAAGCTTCCCTCCCTTGGTATTTAGGTTTGTCTTTTCATTAGGAAGGTTTAATGACAGCCTCTTCTCTTTGCCTAATACATAGGTTTTATATATATGTGTATATATTTGCTTCTCCTTGCTTCTTTCTCAATCTTGCTTGTGAATAGTGGAACTATCTAATAGAATACGCGTGATGATGTGGGTAAGCAGTGCGGTGCGTAAAATGCTGACCCTTTGACTCAGTTACTTTCATGTCAGCTTTTAACTGATCGAAAGCATGTTCTTAAAATTATATAAAGTGTTATTCTCCAGTTTTATTTTCCTTTTTATCACTTGCATCTCATGTAACATGATAATATGTGTGATGCAATATTTAGATGTATTTAGGCCCTAAAAAAACAGTTTTTCCTCAGATAGATCAAAATAGACACACAAAGCTTGTCTACATCCAGAAAGTTACCAAGGGCCATGCAAAAACACACAGATGCGCCCGTGCTTTGAAACAGGACACTATATTTAAAACTTAATGTAATGAAAATACATAAAACTGCTAGAAACTGAGAAAGGTAGCTTGGTCATTGCATCCTAGGAAAACTGTCTCAGATCAAGTCCCATTTTCTTTGAATGGATTTTAATATGGATATATTTATAAGCCAAATTTATTTAAAAGCAACTACATTTATAGATGTATAAAAAGCAAATGAGTAGTGAAATAAAATATACTAATCATGCCTTCAAATTCCATTTTAACAAAGGAAATATATATTTTATTTCAGATTCCAATTAGAAGATAAGTGATGAATGATTTTGATTTTTTTTATATTCCAGCACTATGTTAATGAAACACATGGATATAACTTTTCAACCTTTTATATCTTAAATATTTTGCTTTACTGTATATTTTCCTCAAATTCTTTTTGAACCCAGCAGAGTACAAATAAACAATATATGAAGGGCATTTTAATGAGCAAAAATGTAACCAAGTTAACAGCTTTCTTCATTTTCTTAATCTCCCAGAAGCAAGTTTAAGTTATAAAACAGGACTATTGATAATCCATATTCTATATCTCACAATTCTTTATGAATCATTTATTGACATTCAGATTATCATAAGAACATATTCCATAGGAAACTTTCAGAAACTCCATCACTTGGGAGTCTGATGCTCTGGTTTGGATTAGAAAATTGTTTTTGAGAACCACAGTTTCAGTTTGCAGCAGAGCTGATCCCAGCCTCTGATGGCATATTGGGTATCAAATGCCTGGTGAGCCAGTCTCGGACAGTTGGGATTACAGGAGAAGGGATAGATTTTCTTATAAAAAGATCAAGATTTTTCCTGTTCATTCCTACAATCTGGTCAAGAAATAAGTAGCCTTCTTAATTTATACACGAGTCAAAGTATTTCTCAGTTTAAAGAAATCAAAGTTTAATCTTAAACATGTTCAATACAGCTCCTTTAGAGAAAATGGGACTGTCATTCTGGACAAATAGAAAAGAACAGCAGTAGCTCTATTCCTTACAGTGTATGTCTTTGAACTTCATACTTCAAATACTTCAATATATATCTCCTAACAACAGGCTCCCATAAAGTTGTAATATCATAAAATGTTCAAGAAATTTCTGATTTAATATGTAGTCCTTCCTCATATCTATTTTTTATCCAGGTTCCGATCACATACTTTGCATTTAGTAATCTCTTTAGGCCGTTTTAATTTTTAATGAGTTTCTTATTAGATAAGGTAAGAACACATATTTTCAAAATTACTCAGTCTCTGGAGTATCACAATTTAACACTGATAAAAAATTATTATTAAATCACTCCTAAAACATGGCCTAACACCTAACTAAAAATTACATTTGCAATCACCTTCAAGGAACATTCCAAACTCTACTCACCTCAACTGCTAGGGAGTCAAGAAAAAGAGAAGTAAACTTGAAAGTTATGAGGAACTTAAATCCTACAGACCCATGTCAGGTCAGCACTTTGTAATTAACCTGAAAATGAATTGGTGGCGAACCGATTGTCTTGTGAAGCACACGGTGAGTGTGCCACAGAAAAGTAGAGTTAGTCAGCAAAAGAAATAGTCAACTTGGTGGGCACTTCAGTAGTCACACAGCCTGCCCTTGCTTCTCACTAAAATCTCATTGTCATTGCACAAGAATTGGAACATATCCTGACAGCACGTTTAAGAATGCTTAGTAATGAATACCATTATGTCAGATCTATATTCTTTCTCAAAATATTTCTCTTTCTCCTAGTTGTCATATTTTTAGAAAGGTACATCATCTTAATTGACAGCAAGCTTATTTATTATTTTCTGTATATCAAAATATTCATATTATTAGAAATGTAGTATTGAAAAGGGATCCAGATAATCAATATTGTGGTAGTTTAAAAACTGAATTTTATATCTCCTACACAGATGCATGCATTAAAGCATAAATCTTACATTTGTAAAAAGAGGTATTATCATTAATGTTTTTTAGTGCACAAATACACATTTGTCAATTAAACATAATAAATGTACTAAAGTAATTTTTCAAACCCTGTGCCATGCACACATGAAAACATTTTGGTTCACCTGTAATACAGTTCATCAGGGGAAACGGATTACTATGATGAGAAAGAAGTAATAGAAATGTTGTGCTTGCTCTTTATCTGAGATTTAAAAGTCAATCAGAGGCTGAATTTCAAATTTAAGCATGGACAAGAGTGGTGTGTCTAGTTTTGGGGGTTTCTATTGCCACCTAGTGTCGAATTTTATAATGAACCTGTATTTGAACCTAAGCAGTTCTGCAACCTTGAATGCTGAAGGATTAAAAGTAATTACAAGACTTTTCAGTTAAAGAATTTCTTATTCTCTTTTCTTTTTTGGTAAACACCTTTATTTGCTTTAAAAACATAAGACTTCTTGTGCAATAAAGCATAAGCATGTTTCATCTACAAAGTCAGAATACCTTCCTCATGGAACACGCAGGAAGAAAGGAAAATCACACACATGGCAAAGTAGTCACAGATTACCTCTAAAATAATTAAGACTTTCGGCCGGAAAAATTAATCTTTTGAAAACAAAAGTATAACAATAACAAAAAGCCATATTTCACACCTGGTACTAACAGTAAACATTCATAGTACAAAATTATCTGTTAAAATCAAATTCCTATATATTGAAAGCATTAATATCATCAAAATACCCATCGTACTTAAAGCAATTTACAAGCTTATTGCAATCTCAAAATACCAAAGACATTTTTTTTCTCATATCTAGAACATTTTTTTAAACTATTTTTCGGATTGACATCATTTCATAACAGCCACATCAATCACAGCATGAATAACAACAGCAACAACGTCAACAACAAATTGTAGCACCTTGATTAAGTAATGTGCCACTGAGTAGGCAGCACATGCTTAACTAAAAGGAAACACAGAAGTCTCTTAGGAACTATGTTGCCACTGCATACTCCATGGGCACTTGATGAACTCCACTAGAGAAAAGAACTTATTTAGAAGCAAAGACCAGTACATTCTTCATGCATAATCTGGTCAATATAAACGTATCAAAACCTCACCTCTTAAAGTGTCATATTTATGAAGATAGTGACTTATATTTGCATTCAAATCAATCTCATTACTACTTGGGACCCATATATCCAGAAGGCATAATAGCTAATAAGATAAGAAACAATAATATCTGTCATTCTGACTCCATATTTCCTGAATTTGCTTACATTTGCTGAAAATATTACCACTGACTCACTTTTTTTTTTTACTTTCTAAATTTATTTCATACAAACAAGCTAGTGTAGCTATACATTTTATGATCTCGAGGCCTTTGTCACTTCATTCATAGAGCTTACTTTAAGAAATTGAATTGTGTCTTGTGTTGTTGTGTCAACTGTCTCATCCAAGCACTCACCAGCAGCCAAATGTCCATTGAAATAAGAAATGAAGTGACGGATTCAGCTGGAATTCTCAGTGTAAGGAAGGCAGCCTAGCGAAAAGCTCCGGGAGGTACCCTCCACTCTCACTGTAATCTAATGTTCCTATCCAGTACATACTTGAATTGTAATTAACCTTTCATCCTTTTCATGTCAAGAACATAATAGCATAATGCAAGTGACAGGGCTGAGGAGTGGTTTAGACTGGGGTTTTACTGGTCTTCAATATGATTGTGGACGCACAACTCCTGTTTTTCTTAGAGACAAGTCTGCAATTGGCACAGAGACATTATTTTCTCTGATAATAATGGCCTGGTAATGGTCTGATAAAGATCAAGTTTTAGTATTTAAGGTTTTGTTTTAAAGTCAAGCTGAAATTTTCAGCCATTAAATTTATCTGGCACGAGGCAAACCAAGGTGACTTATGCAAGTGATAAGCACTCCTTTAAAAATACATGGCAGGATTGGCAGGGTTTCGATGGTGAAAGACTTATCTACTTTTAAAGTTCTCCTTCACATATGTACATGGTAGCCCACTTTCTTTTTTACTTTTCTTTGTGTCAGGAAATCCTGCAGAATGGAAAGATACGTAAACTACAGCATTTATTTACTTGTGATAGACTTGTAATCATTTGTCATATGTTTTCCCATTTCATATACTTGTATTGCTTTTCATACTTCAAAGGAGTAGTGATAGAAGGGGAGAGAGATTTCACCCAATGGTTCAGTCCCCAAATACCACATTAGCTGAGGGGAGGCTGTTCCAAAGTTGGAAGGCCGGAACTCAGTCTGTATCTGTTCCACGGTTCGTAAGGACCCACATGCTTGCACCATCATTTGTCACCATCCAGGTTGCACTTCAGGAAAAGTTGTATGTCAAGGTTACTGCCAGGCACTGGATCCAGGCAGTTTGATGTGGGATTCAGACTTTCCCAGGAACAGCTTAACCACTGCACCAAACCCTTGCTCCCCAACATGTTCACACAAAGACCAGCGTGGCCTTGAACTATTCTGATATGTAGAAATTACCAAGCACTCAAAAAATCAGATCTGAGATACGTTTAGTCGTGAGTGCCCACGCTACCAATGTGCTTATTAAATTATGACCGTTCAGTGACCTGGATGATTTTTGATAAATTCATAAAATCACATCAGAAAAGCATATGGAATTAGAAGAAAATTCGACTGGTACTCATTCTTCACATAAAATGAGAAAAAGAAATGGCAAACATATATGACATAAACAAGATACTTCAGGGAGGATTTCCAAATAATAATAATTAAGGTTTATAATGATAACTGAGTATGTTGTATTCTTCATTTTATTTAGTAACAAGTCAAAGTCTTTTTTTCAGTATTTCACGATTAGTATTTTCCGATCACATTCCCCAACACTCAGACCCCTAAAATCACCAACTTATAAATGCCACCCATATGTCCCCAATCTCCCAAGCCTTATTGAAAGATACTGTTCTTTCATCATTTCCATCAGTCAGTATTTTCAGTGCTGAAATGCCACAAAGAGGGCAAGCTCTGTCTCTCTCGGTCTAAGTTAGTTGCCATCAACTGGGGCTAACACAATAAAAATGTATCTTCTCAGAGTTCTTCAGGTCAGAAATTCAAGATCAACATGGGTGTCAGCACAGTGGCATAGCAGGTGAAACAAATGTTGCAACTCCGGCATCCCAAAGCCGACAGAGTCCGTACTGCTCTAAACCTGACCTAGCTCCCTGCTAAGGCATCTGAGAAAGCAGCAATGGATGACCCAGTATTTGTGCTTCTTCCACTCACATTGACCATCCAGATGGAGTTCTAGATTTCTGGTTTATAACCTGGCCTAATACAGCTGAAGTTTCTGTGGTCATTTGAAGAATGAACCTGCGAATGGCAGAACTCACTCACTCTCTCTCTCTCTCTCTCTCTCTCCCTCCCTCCCTCCCTCCCTCCCTCCCTCTCTCTCTCTCTCTCTCTCTCTCTGTGTGTGTGTTCATTACTCTGACTTTCAGATAGACAAATAAATATCTGAAAAAAAAAAAAAAGATTCCAGCAGTCTGAGGTTCTGGCGAAGGCTCTTGCCAAGCTGCAATGGTGGTTTTCTGGCTGTATCTTCACACGGCGGAAAGACGTTCAGAGAGCTCATAGGACTTTATCTTCTAAGGGCATTAATTTCACTCATGAGGGATGCAGCTTCGTGGCATAAAGGCCACTCAAGTCATCCTACCCCCTCCTCACCCACACACCACATTACAGGTTATGATTTCAGAACACGACTTTGATGAGGCTTACAGTCTCTACTGTACACTCCTAGAAGGAGGCTTTCTAGACACAATTGACGGGGTGAAGGGGTGCCCATGGAAGCCTGCATACCCCTAGAACCCCGTCAATTATCCTACTCCTGTAGGGAGATAGCATAAAGGGGCATTGGAATCCAGTAGAAAGTTTTATGCTAGATTTTGTGTTATCCAGTCACATATGAGAGGAATAAAACCCTCCATATTTCCATAAGCAAAACAGGCAGTCTCTTCTCCACAATTCCAGGAGACTGAAACAGGCCAAAGCTGGGGACAAAGGGTGAGAAGGGAGACTGGGAAATAGAAATTCACATTTGTCTCTGTTTTTAGGCAGTGTATTTTAAAAGATTTATTTATTTTTATTTGAAATGCAGAAACAGAAGGAGAGATAGAAAGATCTTCCATCCTATGGTTCAACCCCCAAACATCTACAACAGTTAGAGATCGGTCAGTTGGAGCCAGGAGCCTCCGGGTTTCCCACATGGATGCAGAGGGCATGCTTTGCTGCTTTCCCAGGCACATTAGCTGGAAGCTGTATTAGAAGTGGAGCAGCCACATTAAATGGCAGTCATATGGGATACTGCCACTGCTGGTAGAGGTTTAATATACAATACTGTGGCATTAGCTCCAAGGATGTACTTTTCTGTTCTGGTGCTTCACATGGTAAATTACATGCATAGGGATTCGATAAACACTGAGCAGGAAAGTGAAGTTACTGACGTTTTACGTACAAAGAGAAATCGAGCAACACCAAGCAGCTTTCAGAGTTGTTTCAGGAGACCAGAATATCAGCAAGCCACATCAAAATAAGGAAAATGCAAAAATGGGCTCAAAACCACTAATAAAATATTCTTAATGAACTAACTTTGACTACATTCACATGTTCAAATCTATTGGAGAAACCAAAGAAGTGTAAGGAAAAGAGTAACATCCTTTTCAAAAATGACACAATTATGCTTTTGCTGATGTTTCCTGCTCTTATTAAGCACAAATGTCATAAGTGATCTCTTTTATTAAGTTACAGAGACAAATTGTGATTCTCCTGAGAAAAATGATAAATTATGCTTAAATAGCTTCTTTGTCTTGTATTGGTCTCTAGTATTTATAATATGTTCAGTACCACTCATATAAACATTGCCCTGTGTAATTAGCATTAATCAAAAGCACTTATCACAGAAATAATCTACTAACAAATCTTTAACTTACTGAACCTTATTAGTAGCTCGACAATATTAATACACGTACTGCTGCAGTTTAAAATTCAAAATATCTGAAAATTTATCTAATCCTTCAGCAATTATAGATTCAGAAATTCAGATAGTGTGGTCAGCTCTGTGGAATAACATGTAAAGCCACCACTGGTGGCCCTGGCACCCTCTCTGGGCGCCTGTTCGAGTTCCAGCTGCTCCAGTACCTGCTGGTGTGCCTGGAAAAAAAGTAGAGGTCAACCCATGTGCTTGAGCTCCTGCACCCACATGGGAGAATTAAAATAGTTCCTCTCTGCCAGCTTCTGCTTGACCCAACTCTAGCCATTATAGCCAGTTGGTCTTATCATATGGATACACTTGAATTTATACATATATTAAGAAAGCAATCTTGTGTTTTAGAAATGTAAAATGTTTTATTAGGACCCAACCCAGTCATATTTGACCTTAAGTGAGTTATTTAATCTCTATTAATTCAGTTTATTCATTGACAAATGATGAAATCATGTTGCCTTCCCAAAGTTGTGAGATTGGAAGAGATAACATATATGAGATGCGATGTGCAGTTAAAAGTTAGTAGGCATTCCAGAATGAATAACTGAAGTAGAAAAGTGATTACAAATGCTAGCTACAATTACATCAGTTACAGAAAAGAGAGTCTTAATTTTCAAAGTATTCTTTTTTGTTAAGAATTGTGCATATATATATATGAATGTATTATTAAAATATTTTGATTTGGGGCCCGGTGCCGTGGCCAAGTGACTAAAGTCCTCGCCTTGAATGCACCGGAATCCCATATGGGCTATGGTTCTAATCCCGGCTGCTCCACTTCCTATACAGCTCCCTGCTTGTGGCCTGGGAAAGCAGTAGAGGACAGCCCAAAGCCTTGGAATCCTGCACCCATGTGGGAGACCTGGAAGAGGTTCCTGGTTCCTGGCTTTGGATCAGCGTAGCACAGGCCGTTGCAGTCACTTGGGGAGTGAATCATCAGAGGGAAGATCTTCCTCTCTGTCTCTCCCCCTCTCTGTATATCTGACTTTGTAATAAAAAAAAAATCTTTAAAAAATATATTTTGTTTTGTTTCAAAAAATAATAATTTTGTTTCATCCATTTTCAAATTTATTTTATTTTGAAAGGCAGATGTACAGAGTTAGAAAGATTTTCTATCTGCTGGTTCACTCCCAAAAGGCTGCAAGTCATGAGCTTCTTCCTGGTATCCCAAGGATTAGGCCAAGCTCTGCTGATTTCCCAGAGCACAAGCAGGGAGCTGGGTTTGAAGTGGAGTGACTAGTACTTGGATCAATGTGCACATGGGATGATAGTGCTGTAGACAGAAGCTTAGCCTGATATATCACAACACCGACCCCTCTGTCGCATTATTTAAGGAAGTATGGTATGTGCTTAATTCTCCAAAACTGTGACAGCCTGTAGTTTCTGACAAAGTGTGGAGCACACAGTAAATGCACATTATTGAAAAAAATCAAATTTCACTGAACACGCTATACTCTTTACAGTACTTATCAGAGTCATGTTACTAATCTAAATGTCAGAGTAAATGGAGGAATAAGAGAATAAATACATAAGTATGAATTAAGTATGTGGATAAGTGAAAGTTGGCCCAAGCCTGAAATTTTGGAGGAGGTTGAGAAGTTCAGAGGCTTTCTCCAAAACACGACAGCAAGCCTTAGATAGATTCAAGTCCCATCAGATCCAAGAAGATCTCAGAACACCTCATAAGTAAATCCATGGGGCTCTAAAATTCTAAACAAATGTTTGTAAAATCGTGTGCCTGTGGTTCTTTCTAAGATCAAGAATTCCCTAACTTCCACTGTGTTCTCAAAAGGTACTACGCATGATCCTAAAATATCAAGAATCCTTCAATGCCTGAAGTACATGTCAAGCCTCCCGCAATGGGGTCCACTTGGGGAACTGAACCACAGTTTCACATTTCAATGGGCACTGTGCTTTATCTGGCATTACCGCCTCACCACAATGACTTGTGTGGAGAAGTAGCTTCCAGATCAGCAATTTGGAATACTGTATTGGAAATGACATTCTGATGTTTCTAAGATGTTGCTAACTTATATGGGTATGAGAGGGCATTAAAAAGTCTTGGAGAAACCAAAGTTCACTTTGATGCAGAAAATTTTGAACATCCTTTTGAGAGATTTTCAAAAAGTTCATGGAAATAATTATTACCAAAAAAAACCACAAACCTATACTTGGCTTTCAAGGGTGCTTTTGTGTAAAAATAAATTCATCCTTTATTTTTCTTTTCCAAAAATATTTTGAAATTTCCTTACATGAAATACAGAAAGCAGTCTCACGGGGAAAAAAACATCAAGCTCTAAATTAAATTTAGGTATGTGTTGAAATTCATCGTGGCTGAATTGTTGAAATTCAATTAAGGTATAAGACACTTGAAATTCGAAGAAGATTTGATTAAGTAAAATCTTACTGGAAAACAAACTAAATGAAAATGTACTTTCTATATACATAATAATTATCCTATGAATTAATGGAATAATCGTTCTTGGCAAATAAATATCAGTTTTCAGTAGCAATCAAACATGTGAACAAATGTTTAGCAAATGTTTTCCGTGAATAAGCTTTGCACACAGAGTAACTCGCATTTCACAGGTTTTTTTGAACCCACAAGTTAAAGTATGTTTTATATTATATTGAAGAAGAAACTTTCCACTCTGGCAATGTTATTTTTCATAAATTTAAGTTACATCTTTTCACTTAAATGTGAAATGCATTTTCTTTATTAGCAAGTATCTTTGTTTTTGGTTTTCCTTTGCTTTTTTTTTAGCCACTTTTCATTTGCTAATTTTGTTAACATGTCTATCCCGTTGCTAAGAAATGATTGGGGGAAGGCACTGAAAAATTTTCATTTGTTTTTTAAAAAATAAAATATCATTAATATAGGAAGGGGACACATCAGACCTGAATATTGCACCATTGAAAATGTTTTGAGCCATGGAGATAGTTGAAAGAAATTACTGAAGAAGATAAGGACCCACAGGAATGGAGATATCCCTGGGAGGAACCTCTCTTCTCATTTTCCCAGTGAGAGCACCTCCTTGAGTAATCATTGCTCTCCTACATGAATCTATGCAATTTTTACAAAACTGAATGGCACCCCCATCCCAAGAGAGAGCATTTCACCCCATCTAAGAGAGTCAGAGCATCTCATGTCCCAAGAGTTAACCTTCTGTCATTTGTAACCAAAGACTAAGTCAGATCCATTGGCCAGAGCTCATTTTTCAACCGTAAGTGCCCTACTAATTGTCTGCTTTCTCTTTTAAAACATTTGTTTGGGCCCAACGCAATAGCATAGCAATTAAAGTCCTCGTCTTGAACGCACCCAGGATCCCATATGGGCATCAGGTTCTAATCCCAGCAGCTCCACTTTCCATCCAGCTCCCTGCTTGTGGCCTGGGAAAACAGTCGAGGATGGCGCAAAGCCTTGGGATCCTGCACCTGTGTGGGAGATCCAGAAGAGCTCTTGGCTCCTGGCTTCAGATTGGCTAAGCCCCAGCCGTTACGGTCACTTGGGGAGTGAATCATCAGAGGGAAGATGTTCATCTCTGTCTCTCCTTTCTGTACATCTGCCTTTCCAATAAAAAAATAAGTAAATAAATCTTTTTTTAAAAAAAGATTTGCTTATTTCCTTGAACAGCAGATTGACAGAGGGAGAAACAGACGGAGAGATAAGGGAAATCTTCCTTTCTCCAGTTCACTCTTGAAATAGTAAGACTGGCCAAATCTGGGTCAAACCAAAGCCAGGGGCCTGAAAGTACATCCTATTCTCCCACATGGTTGGCAATTGCCAAGAACTTGCACCATGTTATGCTACCTTCTAAAACATATTTGCAGGAAGCTGGATAGGAAGCAGAGTAGCCAGGGCTCAAACCAACACTCCCAATACAGAAACTCACAGCTGTAATTGGTGGTTTAACTCAATGTACCACATCAGCTCCTGGAACTTCCTTTCTGTTGCTTATGTTGTTATCACACTTCATCATCCACTTTTCAAAATGGGCAATTACATTTGATAAGAAAACGTGCATTTTCACTATACAACAATGTTATTTGCATTGTACTTAATGATATACAAAGCACTTTTACATTAAAAAAAATCCATCTTTGCCTTTTCTATATAGTTAATATTTCTTTCAACAAGCACATAAAATGTTGGAAACAGTTCAAGAGGTCATGATAACAGAGAAATGTGGTTACATGGATTTACAAAAAGAGTAGCAATCATTACATTTAAGATTTATTGAAGACTCCCTAACCAACAAATTGTTCAGATTAGTTATTATATACACTTCAATAATTTTTTTGCTCAGTACCATTAATCCCAATCTATGGGTACAGCTTAAAATTAAGTAACTCAGATAAGATTATTCAGTGGTGAAATTGGGATGAAAATCCAGGTCTTAGGGCAGGCATTTGACCTAATGGTTTAGAAACCCACAATCTGGGCCCGGCACAATAGCCTAGTGGCTAAAGTCCTTGTCTTGCACATACCAGAATCCCATATGGGCACTGGCTTGTGTCCCAGCAGCCCTGCTTCCCATCTATCTCCCTGCTTGTGGCCTGGGAAAGGAGTAGAGGGCAGCCCAAAACCTTGGGTCCCTGCACCCACGTGGGAGACCTGTAAGAAGCTCCTAGCTCCTGACTTGGGATCGGCTCAGCTCCGGCCATTGTGGCCACTTGGGGAGTGAATCAGCAGACAGAAGATCTTCCTCTCCGTCTCTCCTCCTCTTCGTATATCTGACTTTCCAAGAAAAATAAGTCTTAAAAAAAAAAAAAAGCAAAGACAAAGAAGACATCCATGGTTTAAGGCAGCACAGAAGACCCAGCTCCAGTTTGGATAGAAAAGGAAAGGAAAGGAAAGGAAAGGAAAGGAAAGGAAAGGAAAGGAAAGGAAAGGAAAGGAAAGGAAAGGAAAGGAAAGGAAAGGAAAGGAAAAGGAAAGGAAAGGAAAGGAAAGGAAAGGAAAGGAAAGGAAAGGAAAGGAAAAGAAAACCCACAATCCTTATCAAAGTACCAGACTAAACTCTAACTCCAACTTCTTGCTAATGAAGGTCCTCAGAATTAGGGGTGATGGCTCAAGTGTTGCCTTCCTGTCCCCCCTATGAAAGAACTGGATTTGATTCATTTCTCCTAGTTTTAGCTTCAATCAGCAGTGTTGTAGGCATATTTGGCCTATCTCCCTGTCTCTTTCCAGTTTTGCCTAAGTCTAGAAATAAATTTTGTAATAAGAGGTTAAAGTGCTGCTCTGGCAACTACTACCAGCACGAGCTGAAAGTGGGACAGACCAAGCCGGGCAAGGCTACAACACCCACCGGCAAATGTCAAGTTGAGACAGGTCATTCCAGACTGCACTGCAGCACCCACAAGCACTTACGAGCCTGACGTTGGGGGCAGAGCATGTACGAGCCTAATATGGGAATAGTAGGGATTCCCTTGCTGGGTCATGAGAGCTGGGACTGGGGGCAGAGCAGGTCGGGCAGGGCTACAACACCTATTGGCCTAAATGTGAACTGGGGAGGCTGTGGGCACCTCTCTGATGGGCTGCAGCTCCAACTGGTGACCATGAGAACCAGGACTAGGGGCGAGCCTGGTTGAACTGATTGTGACACCCGCTGGCATGAGTGTGGGCTGGAGAGTGGAGCCTGTTGGGTTGAGTTAGGCTTCAATGCCCAATAACATATATGAGATCTGAATGGGATGTGGGACAGACTGGACCAGTCCACTGCACATACTGTCAGGCACAGGATCCAGAGCTGGGGGCCAGTCCAGTGGGGGTTATTGGAAGATTGCTCTGACGGGGCTACAGCTTCTCCTGGTGTACATGATGGCCAAGCATGTAGTGGGCAAGGCTGTTCTGGGCTACACCACCCATTGGTTTACAGAGGAAGATGGGCAGAAAAAAAACTGATCAACTACCCCAACGAAATTTGATAGCAAATTTCTGGGCAAATGGAAACTCATGTGGACCATGTCAGCCAATTAACCTTGGAAGAATTTCCTCATCCTTGGAGAGGTGATAGCAACAGAATCTCTGAACTCAAAACCCGCTTGATCAGAACTCTCAGAAATGCTCTACCACGGGGATGACATTTGGTGGTTGTTCTGCATCCCTGGATTTTCTCCCCTTGTATTCCCCCTCCTCTAGATACAGAAAGAAAAAGAAAATGTGTAAACAATGACCTTGCCTACTTGCCTCTGAACTTTGACCCTTCCCACCATGGTCAACTATGAAACATCATCAAAAATTTTAAATTTTACTTAATTTTTTTAAAATAAAATAAATACATAAAGTGCTGCCACAGTATAAAAAGGAAATATGTCATGCTCATGACGTTCCTAAAAAAGGCAGCCAGGGTCAACGATTTCCAAATTGAATGATTGCATGTGTTGTCGCAGCCGATATGCTTAATCAGTATTGGCTTTAACCACCTTCATTCTGTTCCAAAATTCAGGATTTAAAGTACAAGAATGGAAAATAGAGCAAGCATTGTTTTATGATTTAAATCATTAAAACTACAGCAACAAAAGCAAGAATTCAGCTATGGACAACACACATTTTGAAAAATGCTACTCATGAGCAAATGGATAAAGTCATTCGAGTAAAATGAAATTTTCAACATAAAATGAAGGGAATTGAAAAGGGTCAGAGAGGGATGGAAATAGAAAGAAATTAGGTCTCTCTGTTGGGCTGCTACTTTACTCGCTAGAGGTTCCTGGTACAGATTTGTAAGACAAAGAGACATCATAAATCCCAGAGTACTCAGTCTCACACGTGGAAATAAAAATCCAAAAAGAGGATCCAAAGAAATTGCTTTGATAGATTTGCTAAGATGTAAGCCGGTCACTCCAACTGTAGAGAAAAAAAGACTTCAGGAGTTGCATATCTGACATATTCGTCACATGACAATTCTTTGTGGAGATCAGTGGGTCAGAAGAAAAATAGCAGAAAGGCATCATCTTTCCAACAGGACCTTGCTACTCTCTTGCTATAAACAGTTTATTCTTTGACCTACAAAATGCTACAATTATGCTTAACTTCTAAAACATGAAGTCTGAGTTTTAAAAGGAAAACTGCTTGAAAACACTCTAATTTCAATGTTACAACCACAGAATTCTCTGGTCATTACTCACTGAAAAGAATGTTCATCAGTTCCTCCTCTCCAGGAGATAGTGTCTGATCCATTAAGTTATCATGCCAAAGCAGGAAATTTATCATAATTTATGCTAGGGCATTCTAAATTTACTCTGTTGATTCCACTGTATAAACAATGTCTGCTGCAAGCTGGGGTCGGATGATTGAGCGCTGGGACCAGCGCTGATTTGGAATTGCTGTTTGCTATAGAACCTCATGGTGGTTATATCAGTACAAAACCCAGGGATGTCTAACAAGGGATTCAGTAGTTATGGGGAAAAAAATGAGACTCTTCCTCTATGTAATGTTAATAGGCCACTTACTGAAATATATCTCTTTGGAGAGGCAAGTCTAAATGGCATAAAGTTAAAGAACATTAGAAAGGGATTTGAACATGCACAACAACATGACTTTTTTTCACTGGAAAAAAAAACATGCCTAAGACATTTGTAGAGGACAGGATTAAAAGTTAGCATCAGGAAAATATTTTGGTTGACAAAATCAAGCACATGTAAGTTTTCCCATAACTGCCCTAGAAACTGTCCAAATTGGGGGAAAAAACATCATTTTGCTAAATCTCTGCTAACAAAACCAGTATTTGGGAATTGATTTACTGTGATCCAATGACACTGAGCATTTACTAAAATTAATGACATCTGACTGTTGCCTTTCTTCAAACATTCCTCATTACTCTGCTAACCTTTTCTCTCCAGTATTTCTCTTGCTTCATTTCCAACCATATGTTGGTGATAATTATTCTGTTTATTTTCAGCCCTCGACCATTAGCATTAATAAGGAATTTACTTTCTCCAATTTTGCCCGTTTTTTTAATTGTTTATTTTCATTTTAAGACAGAGAGACAAAGACAGACAGAAATCTTCCAGTCTCAGCATCATTTCCCAATGGCCTTCAACAGGAGGCAGTGAAAGGCAGGCACTTGAGCCATGATCTTTCATCTCCTAGGGTAGGCTTTAGCGGAAAGCGGGAATTGAAAGCAAAGCTGTGACTGAAGCTCTGGTATTATGATATGGAGTGAAGGCATTCCTGACTGCGTCAAATGCTTGAATCCTATTTTTATCCTGAAGTTTTCTCCACTATCTTTCAGTGATGTAAAATCTTAGTTGTATGTCTGTCTCTCTGATACGAAAGTCTCTTGCTTTGCTTTACTCCCCAATTTTCTCTGAAGAAAAAGTCAAATTGTTTTTCTGAAGAATGTTTGTAGCAGACTAGATTTCCAATACATCAAGTTTCAGAATGACACCAGTAAAAGATTGGAGAAAACAGCTGCAAAACAAAACAACAATACCGTATTTTCATCATTACAACTTTCTTCTATCTCTTTGGCTTGGTTTAAATTAATTCAGTCTTTATTCTGACGCCTAGTGGTATTTTTTCTCAGTAACAGTTGCACCATTGACTATATTGTAAACTAAGATGATAATCATCCAATACTAGACTATCATTTTAGCTTTTCTGAGTTAACTCATGAAATTAAGCGCCACAGCCTCGGTCTAAGGATAATAATAAAGTAGTATGGTATTCCTCATCCTGTGCTGACCATTACCTCGTGAGTCTAACCAAAAGCTGATGAAATACCACTCCAAGGAAGCTGGATCTAGGAGTTCAACAGCCTTGAGGGTGACTTCATGAGACACTGCCTCAATTTAAGAGGAAAAGCAAATCCTCCTCCACCCTGTCATAGCAACTAGTTTTTCGGATCCTTCAGATATTGCACATAAATCTTCCACCTTATTCTTCTCATTTTCTGTTGCCACATCCTCAACCATGTCTTCATGATGACGCAGATACATTTAATCTCTTTTGAAAAGGATTTAATTCTCACTACACAATTTTACCTTTAAGATTGTTCTTTCCTATGTGTCTATTCCATCTTCACTCACAAAATGGATAGATATAACGCAACAACTGATTTGAATATTTTGGCTCTGTTATAAAATTTACTGGCTTTGTTTTTTTCCATTCTTCCCTTCTGAAATATCCTCATCATGACAGGGGTAGCTAGGAATAAGACTAAGAAGACATAGAGACTAAACGGACAGTCGTGGAAATCTACAGAAAAACAAAAATAATCAGTGCATGAGAGCTGCTGCTGCTGAATATTAAATTGGGATTATTCTGATTTATGACAAGTCTCAGGAAGTAGACTCAGTTCTGCAATGATACTTTCCATCCTCTCCAATTGCATTTACATAGACACACATCACATCATATCACATCACATCGCATCGCATCGCATTGCATCGCATCACATCACATCACATCACATCACATCACATCACATCACATTTCTTTAAAATTTCAAGGAACCTCATGATCACTCTGTAATCTCAGTGGAAAAATTATTCCTAAGTAAGCTTACTCAGCCCAATTTCACCCAATTACACAATGACACCTGAGTTGCTTTTATAAATCAACAGATATTATTTGACCTCCAAAACAGTAATATGAGTGTGAATTAATTGTAAATTTATCTACTCAGCAGTGCTTAAGACTAATTCCTAGTTGACTATAGTTTAAAAATGAATCCAGTCCTTCCTGTTCCTGGATGCCCCCTCCCAAAAAAACATGAATCCAATGTTATATTTTTGTGGGGCATTATTGTATTTGACTCATAAAATGAGACAGAGCTAGGAAAGAGTAAATGCAAGACTGTTTTATTCTCTCTCCAAATTTTGCATTTTGATCCATCCTGTCCTTAGGGCAAAAAATTTTTCACTTGAGTTAGTAATTGTGACATAATGAGTTAAACCACTATCTGCAACAGCAGAATATCATATGGGTGCCAGTTCAGACCCCAGCTGCTCCACTTTTGATCCAACTCCCTGTGGAAGCTATTTCAAATGTCAACAAAGGAGAACTTTTGAACTTTTCCATTAGGTAGCTCTAGAACGAAGGTGCACCACTTTCGGTTTTGAGGGGATTTTTCCCCCACTCCCCCAACTGTGCTCTTGAAGAAAAAAGAATATGCTATAATATATACTGAGAATCAGGGCTGGTGAGGAGCTGTAGTGGGCTAAGCTTCTACCTTAAGTGGCAGCCTCCCATAGGGTACCGATTCATGCACCAGCTGCTCCACTTCTGATCCCGATCCCTGCTATGGCCTGGGAAAACAGGGAGTATAGCCCAAGGACTTAGAACTCTGCATCCATGTGAGAGACCCAGAGGAAACTCCTTGCTCCTGGCTCCTGGTTATGGCCACTTAGGGAATGAACCAGTGGATGGAAGATCTCTCTTTGTCACCTTCACTTTGTAACTCTGCCACTCAAATAAAAATAAAATCAATCTTTAAATGTGTGTATATGTATATACATATACATAATTTTTTTGAGACTTGATCAAACTGTGCACATACACTTTGTTGTTTGTGAGAACCTTCTAGAAGAGAGCGATGTCAGAGCAGTGTTGTGCATGTCAAGCACACATGCGTATGTGTGTGTATTGCTGAGTGGATGTGTCTGTGTATTTGGTTATCTGTCAGACTCTATGTGTGTTGCTTTGAACTTGTCTGTTTCAAACGCAATGTTTGACCTATGTGTTTGAAATTCAGTTCTCTATGTGGTAATTTTCAACTATTTCAGAGAAATCACGGAGTCATATGAAGTTTAATTGCTTGATTTTTGTGGAAAGGTCCAAAAATCTCTTTAAATGGTGATGAAAATCTAGATTCTGGATGGGTTAATTTTTGGGGAAGGGATACAATGTGGAATAACAAGAGTGTTATTCAAAGTTCCCAATTTACACTTAGTGGCAAAATCATTAGTACATTATTGAAATTTTTTTAAGAAAATAATGATTTGAACTCAAAGCATCATTTTAAGCCTTAAATTGTTTTCACTTAAATGTTAAGATTTTCCTCTTCTAAGAAGTCAAATAAGGAGTATGTGCAGCTGTTTTCTCTTTGAACATGGGAACCGCTTTAGAGTAGTGACCAGTTTGATTGTATCCAGAGACAGATTCTCCCAAGGGAAGATTTATCAACTAAGTCAGCATCAAGTACAAATATTCACAAACAGTTGTTACAACAGTTGTTTATCAATAACAGGGAAAGACATCTGCTCTGCCTCTTAATATGGGGGAGGGAGTACAGGAGGATATCAGCCTCCTTTTTTTCCCTCTCCCCACAATCTTGACATATTTAACTTCTTAGCCCTATGCGTTATGCTCATCAACAGAGAACTGAATAAGATAAACAATGCCAGTGACCAATGTGGAAGAAAATAATCCAACAGGATTAGAAATGGAGTCGAGGGAGACAGAAAAGGTATCAGAATTGGTGTATATGAGTATATTACTTTATTATAGCAATATTGATATATAATAATACTATAACACAATAACAGCAAGGTGATAGCAATAATACTGGTCATATTGGAGTAGAGTTTGGAGCAATTTTCTGTACAAGAGAAAAACATGCAAGTAAATCATTTTGCATGTGAAAAGTTGAGAGGTGGAAAAGAAAAATTTTTTTAAATATTTTGCTTGCATGACCCACTTTGGTAATTTCTTAGGAGACTGAGCATATCATTTATTTTGCCTATTAGAGAATGATTTTTTTTTTGTCAGGGACAACTTTCAGAAATTGTCTTTAGGATAGTTTCCACAATGAGCCTGAGTCCTTCGCCCTTCTCCATTTTATGCCATTGACAACATTCTGAACTGGGATCCCCCAAAATTCACATTTTAACATCCCACCCCCTAGTAACTCAGAATGTATTGCACTTAGAGATGAGCTCTTGAGAGTTAATTAAATATCAACATAGTGGACACTAACCCAATGTGATGACATTTTTCTAAAGAGGAAATTCTAATACCAGCATACATAAACTAAAAGTGATAAGAAGACATCAGAAAACATCATCTACAAGCCAAGCAAAGAGCAACTAAAAAGGAATCAATCTGGAAACATCTTTATCTTGGCCTCCCAGTCTCCACAATTGTGAGACTAGAAAATTGCTGTTTAGGCTGTCCAGTCCATGGTAATCCATTACGGCAAGATATTCTACCCTGCTTAAACTCAGTATTTCCTTGCTGGCGTCATTTGCGTTTTCCCCTTTTTTCCTCCTTATTGCCCACGAAACCAAAGCTCTTTGTGCCAAGGTTTCTATCAAACCAATACATATTACTTACATATTTAATTCAAGTGAGAGCCAGCTATCAAGATAACATAGACAGTTACCTAGACTGTAAGGTGTCTGTACAGGGGAAGACTCCTACAAAGTCAGGAGGGAAGAGCTACGATGAGTTATCATTAATTAACCAATTGTCATATATTTCATTCTCTACTAAATTAAATTGTTGATGACAGAAACACCTTTGGTGACTCTAGAATAAAGACGATGTTAGTATTGTCTTCAGTTCATTGAAGAGGAACTGAAATTCAGACAGGTTAGGTTACTTGGTCAAGGTCTCACAGAAAGGGAGCAATTAAACCGTAGATTATCCCTGCTCTACGTTCCTCCATATTTGAGGCTCATAATAATTGTACTCTATCCTCAAATTCTAACACAAATGAATAAAGGAAGCAGAATTCCCAATTAGTAAAGATGAGAAAGCAAGGCCCAGTTGATGCAGGTACCCAAGAAGAACAGAAAACAAAGAGCAGCAAGAAGTAAATGGGTGACAGTGTGGGAAATGACACTGAAGACTGCACTGACAATCCAAAAATTGATCAAGCTGCCTTTTTATAATTTGTTGCAATTTCCATAATTCTATTTTTCTCCACACATATATTGAACTTAGTCAGATTTTTATACACAGGTGAACCTTCTCATCCGATTCTCAGGCACTAAATGATTCCCTTTCTTAACTATCCTGGCTCCCCCGCCAGCCAATTTTGTTAATACTCCCACTAGGAAGCTTGTATCTGACCACATAGATGCCTTCATCCATAGACTCACTTCCAACTTGCACTGATGTGTTTCTTTACTTGCTGACTCAGTAAGCACCTGCTCACACCTAGGCGCATCTGGGGCATCTCATGGCAGTGACACTTTCGACCAGGTAAAATCTGCCTTTATGGAACATAGAAATCCTAATGAGTTCATCTTGATTCATCAGGATCATAGCATGTCATTTTCCAAGAAACTCTTTTGCAAATTATTTGCTTTTGTGGCTAAAATAAGCAAAATTTAATCAGAACAAACTTCAGATAGGAAAATATTGGCAAGTAGATCAAAACCTCAAAACATTGCCCAATTCTGAATATTTGAACCCTCACTATTCAATAACTGCTTTAGCTCTGTTCTAGTTCCTGCAAACGAATGCTGATTAAATACATTTTCAGTGTATGTGAAGAGGATCTTGCAAGATGTTTATGAATTCAAAGACTTTACTGGGGACTAAAAGCCCCTACCCTAGACATACCACTTGCAGGGCTCATAAATCAAGTGGCCAGACCTTTCCTACATCTTCCAGACGCAGTCTCAAATATTTTCAGTTGGCACAACAGCAAAAGTGAGAGAGGACCTTTAAGATACATTCACATTTTACATACTATCATGAAAGGCATTGCACCTTTATATGCATATGTACATGAGTTTAGATAATGCTTACAAAAGAGAATTTTTAGTCTTTCCTGTTTTATTTCCCTCTTACACAATACGATTTGAAGCCATAATGGTCTTAGGTTAAATATTCAAGAATAAGCCTGCATGGCTAGGTTTTTTTGTTGTTGTTGTTTTTGGAACATTATAAGATTACAGTAAGAATTTTATTTTTCATTATTATATTCTAAATATTTTCATCTTTACATGTGTAAGATATCACATGCATTATATGGAATCTCAGTGCTCTACTGCATGTTTCTCTTTTTAAAAGCATTGTTTGGAACACTTACCAGTAGGGCATGCAGAGTTCTCTGGAAAGTTTCACTGACATTACATACTCCATTCTGTTAGTTACAATTTAGTGTCATAAAAGAAATATGGATTTGCTATACCTTTTATAGTTGTGAATATATTTTATAACCTTAGTGTCCAGTTTTGACATATTTGAATGTAACTGTGTACTAAATAACTATCACAGAAAGTATTACTTAACTATCCTGGCTCCTCCTGCCACCCAATTTTGTTAATACTCCCACTAGGAAGCTTCTATCTGACCATATAGATGCCTTCATTCAGAGACTCACTTCCAACTTATACTGATGTTTTTGTTTACTTTATCATTGAAAAACTTTTCATTTCTGCCATTCTTAGTAATAGATTTCAAAATATGCTTTTATCCCACGTGATTTTATACCTTGATAGTATAATGTCCAGTATTAATCAGGATACCAATTGCAATTTATAAATCAGCCACAGCTGTCAGAAACTTGCTTCTTTCTGGAGAAATGTTACACAACTAATTTTATCTAATTTACTACTGATATTACTCATGTCAATACTTTTATCTAATAATATTTTAGAACATCTATTGAGAAAAGTGTCTCAGCTTTATTTTACAGAAAACTTTTGAATGTGTGAAGGAATTTCCAAGTTAATGATAAAAATAAATTTTAAAAAAGGAAAATTATTCCTTGCTAGCAATTTATGTGGGCCTATACTGGTTTTGTATCTCAAACTAAAGAGAAACATGTAAAGAAAGGGTCATTTTGCTCAATAAAAGTACAGAAATATACTTCCTCTAGAATAGGCAACATAATGAATCTAAAATTCCAGACAGGAATATTCTAACCTGCTGACCACCCACAGGTCAAAAGAAAGAAGTTGATATGTTCTTCATAATGAAACTTTGAGTGCTTTAGTAAAAAAGAAAGGAAGGAAAGAAGGAAGGATGGAAGAAAGAAAGGAAAAGAGAAAAAAGAAAGAAAAGAAAGAAAGAAAGAAAGAGACATTGCTTTCTTTTATCATATGTTAAATGTCTCAACATTAAGAAATTGTCCAAAGCAAATGAAAGTTGTCATATGAACAAGATGACTTCCATTTAAAGTCTGGATTAATTTTCACTTAAACTTGCAAAAGTAGATGAATATTGATCCTGTAACTAAATAATCAAAAATTCTGCTAAATTTTCAATTCTATTCAGTTACTATTTTGTTATAGATTGCTGTTGTTGTTATATAAATTTTGGCAGTAATAACAGAGACAAGGTTGATCTTTCTATAAGCTCTGGAAAGTATTCGCCAATTATCTCTATCATATTCAGGCAAACAACTTTGATTATTTACTCACATGACAAATTATGTAGAAAAATACAGAAATGTATACTCATTGGAAAACATCTAAAAGTAAAATAAGAATTATCGTTACCACAAAGAAATTTAATAAAAGATAATAAATACAAAATATTACATATAGAGTTATAAGCCAGTTTGGAATATCCTAAAATCTGCCAAGTAAAGATTATGCTTCAACACTATAAACTGCTAAATACAAAAATGAAAATAGACACAAGACAGCTGAATAGTACCCTATAGCCATTTTAACGTGTATAGCAGCCAGTTCTGTGTATAAACTAAAATTGAAGTGTCAATGAAATAGTCACAGGATGTGGTTAAGAACTTGCATTTTCTATCATATTGGCCACTCAATACCCTGTCAATTAAGTCCATAATGTTGTAAATTGTTGTTGATGTTATGTTGTGGCTTTTAATTGGTCAGATGATATGCTGCCAGCTCTGCTTTCAGACAAGAGATAGTCTCCCCAAGAAACTGTTGAATTTATCTGGGCTATAAGATGCTGGACTCTATGCAAGGTACATGCTTGCAATGAAAGAATCATGACTGGATTTGAACTGGATTTGAACCGGATTTGAATCATGACTGGATTTGAATCCACCATGGGGGGAAGGTATAGAAAAGTGTTGGGGGAATCCCAGAGCCTATAAAACTGTGCCATAATATGATATATAATTAAAAAAGAAAATATATATATATGGATTACGTCACCTTTAACTATATTTAAATCACAGTGAATACATAGATTGAATTTAATACAGTATTAGTTTAACACATTAAATTTGAGTTGTAAATTTTAAAAAATTACATAAGCTCAAATGAGGAACCAGTACTTTTTCCTGAAGAACGTGAGGATGATTTTCTGAACAGGTATCCATTGGGTTCAACATCCTGTAAGGTTAGCAAATAATCAGGTGAAACGAAGTGGAGTACCTCTAGCAAAGAGAACCAAAAAGGGGCTGACAAATCATGGAATTACAAAGACAAGGAAGAGTATTCTAAAATGCAATTCAAACATGTGAGTAGCCTACACTTTTATTTTAAAATAAAAACCAGGGGCTGGCACAGTGACATCCCATAAGCTCCAGTTCACAACATGGTTATTCTACATTAAATCCAGTTCCCTGCTTATGATCTGGGAAAGCACTGGACAATAGTTCAGGTACTTTGGCCCCTGCACCTGTGTGGGAAACGTGGAGGAAAACCCAGTTCATGACTTCAGATCAGCCCAGGTCCGGCCATTAGGGGAGTCACTCAATGGATGAAGGACCCCTCTGTCTCTCACCTTCTCTCTCTGAGATCTGCCTTTCAAACAAAAACAAATAAATGCTAAAATCCAGTAATATAAACTTTTCTGAGTTTCTATTTCACTGGTAAGCATTCCACTCTTACGCTAATCCTACTTTCCATCTTAGTGATTCTTTAAGTTACTAAGCTGGACTTTCTAGGTCTCATCTATAGAACAGAGATAATAAAACCCACTCATTATCTTGAGTTCGTTGAAAGAAATTATGAAAATGGAATTCAGGAAGAAACAAAACACTTCTAAACACTTCTAAACACTTCTAAAATAAACACTTTAAACTGCATTACCAGGTAACAAAGTTATATAACAATTCATAGGTGTGCACATATATTTGATCTTCCTTCTTTGAAAATAGAGTGAAAGAGGTCATGGGTGAGGATATATTGAACTGAAGGCATATTTTTTTCATGGCTCCAGGAACTTTACCACAATTTCATCTTTTCTTCTTTTATGTATTTTTCACTTGAGAGTGAATAAGGTGTTGAGTGAGATAAGGAGTGAGTATTCTATCTTCTGCTTCACTCAACAAATACCTACAACAAATACCTACAATAAAGAAGGAATCAGAACTTCAACTCTTATTTATAACATGGGTGGAAGGAACTCTTATTAGTTGGACCATCACTGCTACCTCCCAGGGTCTGCATTAGCAGGAGGCTTAAGTAGAAGCCAGATCTGGGTATCCAACACAGGTGATCTGACTGGTCTTAACCGCTAGGCCAAACTCTTGCCCCGATCTTACTTTGAAATAACACTTTGTGTCACTCTCATCAAACAGCTGAAGAACCATTGCAAGCATATTTCAGGGTTCTGAATTGGCTATTTTAGTCAAAATTTTAATGCCATCCAGAACAGTGTCTACCAGATCCCAGAGCCATATCACAAAGCTACCGATACACATAACAGGAACTTTTCAAGTTTCTTACTTCTTCTTTGTAGTCTTGTAAAAACAATGGGTTTCATTTCCACCAGGAATGAATTATGAATTAGAGTACAAGATTAATGTGCAAAAAAGAGAGATTGATGTGCAGTATAGGACTTGAGAGGAACATATGGAACTCTTCCTCACTGTGTGTTATATTTTAAAATATTATTTTTATGTGTTTGAAAGAAAATGAGAGAAAGAGAGAGAGAATCATCCTTTCATTGATGCACTCCCCAAATGTCTACAACAGCTAGGCTTAAGCTAGGACAGTCAGAAGCTAGGAACACCACCCAGGGACCCCATACACGGGACAAGGTCTTAAGTACTTGAACTGTCATCTTCTGCCTCCCAGGACATGCATTAATAGGAATCTGGATTAGAATAGGAGTAACTGGAACTCAAACCAGCAACTCTGAAATGAGAAGTGAGCATCCTAAGTGGTGGATTCTTGACTGTTCCCATATAGATGCAGGAGCCCAAGGATTTGACCGTCTTCGGCTGATTTCCATAGGCAGGGAGACCGGTCAGAAGCAGAGCAGCCAGAACTCACTCCGGTGCCCAAATAGGATGCTGGTGCTGCATACAGATAATTAACCTGCCACCAAGCCGATTTTAAATTTTAAAACAGAAGGGTTTTTTTTTTTCTAACGCCATTTTCAATTTTGGTTATTTTGTATTCATGTTTCAATTAAATGAATTTTTGAAAAAATTAAATGGATCCACGTCATTGGGATCCACGTATCCTGGCTTTCACTCCTAGGTCATGTAATAACAGTGAGGCTAATTTCCTTCCTCTAAACAACCATCTTTCCTAACATCTCAAAATGACACGACCCTGGCCAGGTCTTCATCAGTTATATAGCTGTGACATGAGACAATGTGCAGCACAATACGTTCTGCCACATCTGCTTGGTCTCTCACATATTTAACTAAGCTTTCATCCCTGAAGTACAAAGATAATTATTTCCAGAAGTCACTGAAAGGAGTTCGCCCATCAGAGGAAACGAGGTGTTAGAGATTTTCCTGACTTTCAGTGAGAAAAAGTGAAAATCTCCAAAAAGAAGGATTTGTGAGGTTCTACAGGAAATACATGTTTTACAGTTTCATTTTTGTGTTAGAGCATGAGAAATCTACCACATGTCAGAAAACCTGACAAGTACTGGGGAGTCATGCTGTTCCAGTCACTCCAATGATTTGGAGAGTTCCATGAGCACACACACAGTGAAACTCTTCTGAAATACTGAAAACCCCTAGTAGTGACTTGTTCTAGGTTCGCCACAGAGCATAAAAGCTCTGTATGAATCAAGAAAAGATGGAATACAACAAATGAACACTCATTTTAAAACTTCTGTCAACAATGTCACAATTTCATTACATTATGTAATAGAATACATTCTATGATTATAGCATGTGATCATTAAATATCCTTTTATTAATTGAGCTGATAAAAATAGCTATTTTCCTAAAGATTTTCAGGTGATTATTATTTTGGTACTCTCAGGACATTTAGACATTGCTTAATGTTTTTTTCAACCCATTCTGTACGATTCAGCTATGAAAAGATAAAGAAATTATCAATAGCAACTTCATAAATTTGTGGAAAATAATCAAACTGTTGTCTCCTATTCAACTAAAACAAAACAATCAACAAGTGGCCGAAACACACTCGACTATTACCCTGTTAAATACACAGAAGTTAAAATCATCCATTTAAAATTTGACATATACATCAATATTTATCTCAGAATTCTCATGTTATTAACCACTACTTTGTGAAGAATGTCATAACAATAATTATTGACCACATACTATGCTGCAAACATTTAACTAACAGCTGTGCTTGCATTAGTATTTTTTTGCTTTGATGTTTTATTATGAAAATTTTCAAAAACATAAAATCGAATGGAAGAATGA
This sequence comes from Ochotona princeps, assembly GCF_030435755.1. NCBI lineage: Eukaryota > Metazoa > Chordata > Mammalia > Lagomorpha > Ochotonidae > Ochotona > Ochotona princeps. The sequence continues at coordinate 32,210,085 of NC_080842.1, read as the reverse complement.
ACTCCTATATATCTAACTACCTATTTTCTACACTAAAAATTCATGACTGATCTAGTTATTTCTATACCATCACCCATTTCATCCCATCTATACTGTTTTGAAGTAAATCCTAATCACTGAATGATTTCATCTGAATAAGTCTATAAATATAATCAGTAAATATTTACAAAATAAGGATTATGTTTTTAGAAGCAACATTATTTTACATATTGCCCTCAAAGGAATCTTAAATGTGGTGCTAAACTAGCCCATTTCCCAGATGATGATACTGAAATTTAGAGATATTAAGCAAGTTGCTCAAAGTACACAGCTAGTTTGTGATCTCCCTAAAATTCAACTAGAGCTCTTGCTAAATCCAAAATCCATGCCCCAGTTCACACTGACTCTGTAATTTCATCTTTTGAATGGCCCCCAGTTACCAGTTCTTTATCATAACAAATACCAGGAAAATAAAACGCGTTAATCATTTTAAGAATAGAAAAACATAAGTCACTGATTGACATGGGTTTATTTATTCATTTTTAAGATTTACTTATTTTTATTAGAAAAGCAGATTTTACACAGAGAAGGAGAGACAGATTTTACATTTGCTGGTTTACTCCCCAAGTGGCCGCAAGGCCGGAGCTGAGCCAATCCGAAGCCAGCAACCAGGAGCTTCTTTCAGGTCTCCCACATGGGTGCAGGGTTCCAAGGCTTTGGGCCATCTTCTGCTGATTTCCCAGGCCACAAACAGGAAATTGTATGGGAAGTGGAGCAGCTTGAACACAAACCAATGCTCATGTGGGATCCTGACACATGCAAAACGAGGACTTTAGCCTCTAGGTTACTGTGCTGGACCCAGATGACATGAGTTCTTTAGACCAAAATAGTCACAGAAATATCACATGCATCTTTGCCTGTATTTTCAGTTCATCCAAAGTTATGACATAGATAAATAAATAGAATTCTTATGACATGGATATACAGTAAGAAAAATTTCATTGGTTGGTACTCCCAGCTACACAGAGCATAGAATTATAGTTTTGACATAAAATAACTCAGAGAATAAAAGGCTGACAAATTAAAGTTAAGTTTCTGAATTTCATTTTATTTAATTCAAACTCTTATACAACATCGTATATGCCCTGACAAGGTTGAGATAGCATATAGGTGCTGACTAGTGCCAGTTTTATTTGATTCTTCAAAATGTTACCATTTGACATAGATACACAATCAAAACGTATCTACTCATGCCTGTGTGTTTTTCTCTGAACTGAGTAACCGTACTAGCGGTAATGCCAACAAAGAATTGCTTTCTTGTTCAGTTTGTGGTATGAAATCTCTCACTTGAAACAGAGCTACGTTACCACATCAATGGCTATGCAAATTATCTTAGACATGCTTCTATCCCAGAGAAATCCACCTCTAATTTATAGTTGTTAGGCTACATTGACATGGTTGTCACAGAGGCAGAATTTTAGGAGTCAAGAGTTCAGTAAAAAAGAGTGCTTTGTTTGAGTTTGAGTGTTTTGGATGTCTAAGGAAACTGGACTGAAAAGGGGGAAAATTGGGACATCTTTGCTGGGGATTCTTAGCATTAAACCTGCAATCCTTGTCCACATTAATAAGATTGCTGTCCTTTCAGTACATCCAAATCTTTCCACAATCATGCCCAAAAATATATGGTAACTTCACATTCTGCTTGGTTTTGCATTCATTGCCTTACAGCTTTATATTACTCAATTCCATAAATAATTATAACCGATGCATAAGTATATGGTAAATACAAATATGTGTGCATCTCAGATTTTTCCTTACAGTCTAGTAGAGATAGGCTTACTAATGACTTTACATTGTAGTATACGATGCATCTCTTATAAAATAAAAGTAACATATGAAAAATGTCAAAAATTGGAGGTGATGTTCAAAAAAAGGGCTGACAATGAGCCTAGCATGGTAGTCTAGTGATTAAAGTCCTCGCTTTGCAGGCGCCAGGATCCCATATGGGTGCCAGTTCATATCCTGGATGCCCAGCTTCCCACCCAATTATCAGACCTTTCTATCTCTCCTCCTCTCTGTATATCTGGCTTTCCAATAAAAATAAACAAATCTTAAAAAAGAAAGGCTGACATTACCCAACTGAAATGGATTCTTAAAATCATGGCATGTAGGTTAGGTCTTTAGGACACTGCTTTTTTGTCATTTTTAATTCCTACTATTGCCAGTTGTGAAGGAAATGTCACCTTATTCATGATTTTTTCTGTGATGTCCATTCCAAGGCTGGGTTTTGTCCCCATTCTCATTACTCCCACATCTATGTCAATGATGTAAATCATAGTACTCTTTTTAAACAAGTTCACGACGTTTGGTGCCTTAGATTTCCTCGTTGATGCATAATCCTTGCAATCCAGACACGGAATAGATGTTCACAATCTTGTCTTTCAGAGGCCGGGGCTGTGGCACAGGAGTGAAACCAGCGCTTGTACTGCAAGCATTCCATACGATGTGTTAGCTTGAGTTCCAGCCGGTCCATTTTTTTTTCCAGCTCACTGCTAATGCAGAAGATGGCTCAAGTTCTTGGGTTTCTGCACCCAAGAGGAAGACCCAAAAGAAGCCCTTTGCTCCTAACTTCCAACAAGCCCAGATGTGGACGTTGTGGCTAGTTGGGGAGTGAACCAGTGGATAAAAGATCTTTGCAAATAACTCAGCCTTTCAAATAAATAAATCTTTTTCTAAAAAAGTTATTACGTGCGAATACTGCTAATGTTTAAGAAGGACATATCCAACAAGCAGCAGTGTTACAGTTGCAGTTTCAGAAATGATCATCATAGTGGCACTGTTTGCAGAATTTAAAGTGGGTGAATTCTGCAGAGGGATATGTCACAGAGGAAAAAGAAATGAGCTCTTGGTGAACTCTTGTTGAGCCTGTCTCCAACCTCTACAGCATAATCCAACTCAGGATGCCCTCACTCTGGAATATCCTTTTTCTGTTGATTTTTTTAGAATATTTATTTCTTTGTATTGGAATGGCAAATTTACAGAGAGGAGGAGAGAGAGAGAGATCTTCTGTCTGTTGATTCACTCCACGAATGGCCACATCGGTCAGAGCTGATCCAATCCAAAACCAGGAGCCAGGAGCTTCTTCCAGTTCTCCCACACAAGTGCAGGGGTCCAAGGGTTTAGTCTAAACTTCAAGAAAATATGGATTTGCATTCCAGACTCCTTCCATCTAATATTGTACCCAGCTGATAGAAGACAAAAACATATGTATTCAATGTTGTGTTTTAACACCCAATTTGTGAGAATTCTTACTGATATGAATGACTGCATACTTCCAATATGTTTTTAGATCGAATGGAGTATGACAATATTTCTATTTATAAATTTATTCTTCCTTTTCTGATCCAGAGGCATTTTGCTAATGTCATATCATATTAAATCACATTTCAGTGTTTAAAAGATGCAATATGTTAAAAAATTAGTTCAAATTAATTTTATTTTTTTTAAAGATTTATTTATTTTATTCAAAGTCAGATATACAGAGAGGAGGAGAGACAGAGAGGAAGATCTTCCGTCCGATGACCCACTACCCAAGTGAGCGCAACGGCTGGTACTGCACCAATCCGATGCCGGGAACCAGGAACCTCCTTCCAGGTCTCCCATGCGGGTGCAGGGTCCCAAGTACCCGGGCCATCCTCGACTGCTTTCCCAGGACACAAGCAGGGAGCCGGATGGGAAGCGGAGCTGCCGGGATTAGAACCGGCCCCCATATGGGATCCCGGGGCTTTCAAGGCGAGGACTCCAGCCGCTAGGCCACGGCGCTGGGCCCTCAAATTAATTTTAAGTTCATTAGTACTTTAAAAAATGTATCATTGGATGTCTCAGGCTATAGCCTAGTGACTAAATTCTCACCCTGCATGAGCTGCTGGGATCCCATTTGGGTTTCATATACAGGTTGCTCTACTTCCCATCAAACTCACCTCTTGTGGCCTGGGAAAGCAGTAGAGGTTGGCTCAAAGTCTTGGAACCCCACACCCAAATGGGAAACAGGAAGAAGCTCCTGGTTCCTGGCTTTAGATTGGCTCTGCTCCGCCTATTGCAGCCACTTGGGGAGTGGACCAGTGGACAGAAGATCTTTCTGTCTGTATCTTCTTCTCTCTGTATATTTGCCTTTCTAAAAGAAATACATAAATTTTTTTTGTTTTATGATGCAGTTTAATTAGCACTGTGTGCTCCCTTCCTCCTCACCAGGTTCCCCCCCTCTCCACTGTTCTGCCCTCCAGTCTTACAATGAGTGTCTTTCATGAATTTTTACAAGTCCAGTGTGCTGCCATTGAGGTGTCTCCCAACAATGTAGGAAATTATCAGACATTTTTCTGTGAGTTCATCCTTGTACTGCATGCATGGGGACATAATTCTGTTTCTACCCTTGAACATATCAATTTCATAGAATGTTTTCTGTAGGAAATGTAAATCTTTTTTTTTAAAGATTTATTTATTTTTATTACAAAGATATGCAGAGAGGAGGAGAGATAGAGAGGAAGATGTTCCGTCCAACAAATCACTCCCCAAGTGAGTGCAACGGCCGGTACTGCGCCAATCCAAAGCCAGGAGCCAGGAACTTCCTCCAGGTCTCCCAAGCGGGTGCAGGGTCCCAAGTCCCCGGGCCATCCTCGACTGCTTTCCCAGGCCACAAGCAGGGAGCTGGATGGGAAGTGGAGCTGCCAGGACTAGAACCGGCCCCCATATGGGATCCCGGGGCTTTCAAGGCGAGGACTCCAGCCACCAGGCCACGCCGCCGGGCCCAGAAACATAAATCTTATAAATAGTGTGCATGGGAGTACCAAAGACAGACAAAGTTAACAGGATCAGTCTTACATATTCATTTTGCTGCAGATATGGTTTCTGTTAGTCACGTTCCCTAGAAACAGAGCCCAAGGGAAAAGATGATTGCTATTGAACAGTGCAATCCAGAAACAGGTGTGAAGGGGAAAAAGAGGAGCTTGAACACAATATTGTACATTATTGCGTACAACCGGATTCAGTTCCATAGTGAGCTACTTATTCATTTTCACAAGATATCTTGAATGCACAGTTCTGAAGCTTTTGGATCCCCCAAAGTCTTTTTAAAGTAGAAGAAGACCTATCTATCTGACCTGCAAGTGTCCAAACTTTTCCCCACAGGCATTGACCCTTGAAAGTCATGCGCCTATATGGCCCTTTGGATGGGTTAGCATCTGGCCACTTAACAGCAAGTTAGCCACAGGATCAGAACCATAGGAGCCCACTGAGGAAAATGAGCTGATGCTTTGTGAGTATGCCCGTGGACAGCACAAGGAAGTTGAGAGCACCTGGTCCAGTGGTCCCATTCTTCTACAAAAGCAAGAAGACTTCCTGTCAGCAAGGTAAGTGCATAAACCTGATGTGGTGCATTAACTAACTCCAATCCATACATGCTAAGGCAGCTCCGAATTAAGGGAAGTGAGAGATGGAGGCTTCGTAGATTAATCAAATCATATCTTTTTATGCTTTAAATTAGTTGAGCCTGGGACATACTGTTTCTCTGAACACCTGAAGCACTCATAAACGGACTCTATGAGAATCTCCATTAGACTGCATGAAATCTAATACCATATTCAGTCTTCAGGATTTTCAATTTACATTTCATTCTGTAGAATGTGAATGATCAAATCAACAAAAATCAGCTGCAAGTTGCAAATAAAAGTAGTTGTAACAGAAATAGTAGTACATTAAGAAAACATACTTCGGGCCCGGCAGCATGGCCTAGCAGCTAAAGTCCTCACCTTGAACGCCCCGGGATCCCATATGGGCGCCGGTTCTAATCCTGGCAGCTCCACTTCCCATCCAGCTCCCTGCTTGTGGCCTGGGAAAGCAGTCGAGGACGGCCCAAAGCTTTGGGACACAGCACCCGCGTGGGAGACCTGGAAGAGGTTCCAGGTTCCCGGCATCGGATCGGCGTGCACCGGCCCGTTGCGGCTCACTTGGGGAGTGAAACATCGGATGGAAGATCTTCCTCTCTGTCTCTACTCCTCTCTGTATATCTGGCTTTCCAATAATAATAAAAAATCTTAAAAATTTTTTTAAATAAAAAAAAGAAAACATACTACATAGAAATGACTTTTATCATTATTGCTTGCATGCATTATGCTAAATATTGATCATACAGGATGATATTTCTACAAAAGTATATTTATTTAACATACATTTTACTGCAGTATTATGATCCTTGGATGCAAACCAGAACTACTTGGGGGTATGTCACAGGACTGACAAATATCTCCTGTATCTCAAAAGAAAATCTAACACAATTGGAAAGCTTTTAGTGTGCATTTTGCTTAAATCTTAATGAAAAAATAAGTGAGGGGGATGAAAAATATGACCAAAATTTATATAAATTCCATTATAATAATGTAAGTTTGGTCATACAAGGCACAAAAAATAATATCAGCTTTAGAAATGATGAAGTTTTAGAGGAAGAATAACAAACTGGATTATCTGGAGCAGGTCTGTACCAAGTAATAGTGAACTACACAAAATATGCAAAATGTGTGTGTAAAGACAAGGATAGCATGATAGTGGAAAAGTTATTAATTCAGGATCTTGAAATATGAAGAACAGAAAAGTAAGCTCAGCTCTATAACCAGTTTTTATTTTCACTCTTCTACGGGGGTTTTCACTGTTAGTTGCAGAGGGGAATAGTGACGAAAAGGGTGGTGTTTTAATGCAGAAAACCAAAAGAGCACCGCAGCTACCAAAGGGAGTTCCCAGTTGTATTACCTTCGCAGTGTGTGGGAATCGAGTAGGTCTCAACTTCTAACGTTAAGGGTGATGTGTAACACAGAAGTGGTTATGAAGTACACAGCATATGTGGAAGTCATTACTTAGGGGTCAGCATTGTAACGTGGTGGTAAAGCTGCTGCCTAGACACTGGCATCCCATATGGGCACCAATTCAAGTTCTGGCTGTTCCAATTGTGATCCAGCTCCTTGCCAATGGCCTGAAAAAACCAGTAGAAGATGACCTAAGTGCTTTGGATCCTGACATCCACAAGGGAGACCTGAGTGAAGCTCAGGCTTTGGGTTTGGTCCTTGAAGTCATCTATGGAATGAGCCAGATGATGAAAGATCTTTCCCTCTCTCAGCCTCTTCCTCTCTCCCTCTGTAACTCCTTCAAATAAATAAATAAAATAAGAATCTATTGCTTAAGCATAAAATCATCATATCAATACATGAAAATAAAACAAAATGATCCCATCCACTTGGTGCTAGCAGGTGTCTGATGAAAAAAGAAAATGTCTTTGTAAAGTATAATCTTACCCTCTTTTTCTAGAAAATTTAAGAACAATTTTGAAAATTCAGTGTCTACAAAGCAACTTTTGGCATATCAGACACACTGAGCAACAAAATTAAAAATAACAACAATAAACAGTAGAAACCAACCAGCAATAACTCCAAAGTTTGAGCTGATGTATATTATGTTGTAATTCATAACAGAGAAGATGTTAAATTTCAATAGAGAATAAAAACCTATTCTTTAAAAAAAATCATGATAAAAAATACAATTACTACAAATCAAAGCTCAATGAAGATTTTATCCATGAAAGATGTCCAAAGATAGAAATTGTGGACTTGGATGACAGAAGACAATTTCCAGAATAAAACATATAGAGGATAAAGTGCAAAAATACAGAAGAGGAAATAAAAATGATAAAAGGATATATCATAAGAATCTAACTTTAATATAGTGTGACTCCCAAAAGAAGAATGTGAAAAGAATGAAAGAGAAGATATGTCTAAAGAAAACTGGCTGAGAAAGTTGCAAATTGTCAGAATAAATTAAGTCATAAGTGCAAAAAAAAGCGCCCTTGAGCACGAAAACAAAATTTAAAAAATCTACCTCATGTCAGAGTAAAACTGATGTTGAATGTCATGCTGCAAAACAAACAAAAAATTTTTAAAGCAATTTAAGGAAAAGAAATTGAGATGCACATTAGAACAGTTCAGATGTCCACACTTAGCACTGCAGCACTTGGAGTACTTGGAGTACTGGGACTCAGTACTCAGCTGCTTCCTGATTTCAGCTTCCAGTCAGTGTAAGTTTAGGGAAGCAGCAAGTGTTGAGTAGAACAGTTGAGACCAGCTCTCCATGTGGGAGACCTGGAATTATTCCTCAGCTCCTGGCTTTGGCAGAGCCCAATCCTGTATGCAGAGGGCATTTCAGGAGCAAACTAGAAGAAGAGATATTACCTTCTTTAACAATACTAGTTTTTTTTTTTTTTAAAAAAAGGGAACTATGACTTTCAAAAGAGCAACAATTACACTGAAATGGACAGAAACAAAAATCAGCCAAAGCAACATGTAATAATGTTCCCAAGCTCCTGCCATCCATGTGGGAGACCTGATTTGAATTCTTGTCTCCGACCCTTAGCCCAGTCTAGACCCAACATTGCAGGTGTTTGGAAGTGAACTGACAGTTAAGTGTGCCCTCTCTGTCTCATTGCTGCTCTTTCCCTGTATCCATTTCTATGAATGTAATTTTTTTAAATGATCAAATATGTATTTAAATAAAATAATTCTCTAAATAATGAGTATATGCAAAGCAAAAAAATATTCCCCCCAGATAGGAATACAGTTAAGATTTTTTTCAGGGAAAAAAAGTGGGACAACTCATTTCCAGCTGCCTTGCCTTTAAAATATTTTTCAAGCTAAAGGAAATTTATCACCCAGGCAAATTCAGAGATTCAAGAAGAAATAGAGTACAAAATTTAATAAGTATGTGAGTAATCTAAGTGAAGTATCTACTAAAAGCTTTCATGATAAATGTCTTTGTGACGTGGTTATCCAAGAACTGAAACATGGAAGTAGACACCAGTTAAATGTGCCTCCAAGTTAGCATACTTCAGTCATGAATTCAGCTGCTCTCACTATAATGAGAGCTCTGTTGTCTAACTCAGGCCACTAGCCACCGTCGGCTATTGTACACCTGAAATATGACTAGTTTAAATTGAGCTACACTATAAAGATTACACACTTGCTTTGAAGAACTCAACTTTCAAGAAAAAATGTTTTCTTAGTATGTTTTACTAACTACTGGAGTTATATTAACAGCATATTAAAGAAAGTATTAATTTCAGACATCCTCAGTGTCCTTTCCTTATTCAAAGGTAGTTATTAAACCAACATAAATCTCTGTGGTAAGCTTTGTGGTGCAATGCCTAATATACTACTTGGGATGTTTTAATTCCGTGTGTCTGGGTTTAAGTACCCATTTCACTTTGAACGCAGCTTCCTGCTAATGCAACAGATAATTCTAGCACTTGAGCCCCTGCTGTCCATCTGGGAGACACGGATGTAGTTGCTGATTCATGGTTTTGGCCTGGATGATTTCTGGCTTCTGCAGGAGTTTGGGAAGTGAACCAGCAGGTGAACGCTTTGTGTGTCTGTCTCTCTCTAACACAAACTCATGAATAAAAATAAATATTTTTTTTAATTAGTGCAAATCTCAAAATTACATATGACTCTAACTCTGTTATTATTTTAAAATATTTATTTTTGTTGGAAAGTCAGATTTACATAGAGAAGGCGAGAGAGAGAAAAAATTGCCATATGGTGGTTCATTCCCGAAACAGCCTCAAACAGCCAGAGCGAAGCCAGAGTGAACCCAAGAGTCAGGATCTTCTTCCAGGTCTCCCACATACGTGGGGTCCTAGATTTGAGATCATCCTCCATTGCTTTCCCAGGACACAAACAGGGAATTGGGTGGGAAGTAAAGCAGCAAGGACATGAACCACTGCCCATATGTGATTGCTGGCACTTGGAGGTGGAGGATTAGCCAGTTCAGGCATTGTGCTGGTCCTCACTCTGTTAACATTGACAAGTAGCACCCTAGAGCATGTATTCCATTACCTTGAAATGAAAAGTTCCGTGAAATACAAGAATATGCCCTGTACTCACTGCACAATTTGTTAATGGCAGAGATTAAGCCATTTCCTGAACAGTGTATAAGCCAATTTGTCAATGTCCAGACAAAAATATGAATGATAATACAATGTCAAGGCAAATGTGGCAAAAAAAAAAATCCTGTTGCATATGTAGGTAGGTATATGAGCTTAAAGGACAATTGCTGTGCTCTTTCTTGCTTATGAATGTTCAGTGACCAGTTCTTAGAAGATAAAAGTTGTTTTGTGACATCATCTGTTGTTTTCATTCCAAGCCCTATTTTCCCGAAGGTCAGTGTGTGCCTGAGATAGTCAGCGCTTTGAAAATTTTACCAGCTATCTGTGAGATCAAATTAGTTCTACACTTTCATTTTCTAGGAGCTAGAAATACGATGCAAGGGACCTGCTGCCATCTCAACCTGACAGAATGACATGAAGTTTTGGAGAAATAAACATCTGAGGAAACGTTTTTATGTATTCCTAAAATAATCCCTTAAAGCATTTCTATTTCATTTTTGCAACTTATCAGGCTTCATATCTGTATTTATACTGTACATACTAAGTTGTTCACAGCCCAATCAGTGTCTCCATATCAAGAATCTCATGTTACCCTCCTAAGATGTCTTACACTGTCCCAAGCATGCCACTTTCTTTCACACTTATACTTCTTTCAACATGTCTTGCTATTTGAAGTGTTCTTTCTTATTTCTTCTGGTGGCTTAAACTAATTTGTTTTTTATATCTAAAGGCAAATTTCACATGCTTATTGAAACTTTGTTTCATTAAAAAAAAACACATTTAAAATCCCCTTTGCAACAATTTTAGGGACCAGTGTTGTAACACAACACGTAAATCCACCACATGTGACACCAGCATCCAGTAAGGGTGCTGGTCCCAAACCCAACTGCTCTACTTCCCATCCAGCTCCCTATTAATGTGGCTGATAAAGCAATGAAAGGTGCCCCAAGTGTCCGGTCCCCTGCAGTAATGTGGGAGATTTAAAAGAAACTCTTGACTCCTACCTCAGCTTGGATCAACCCCATTTGCTGTGGTCATTTAGGGAATTCTTTCTCTCTCCCTCTCTTTCTGAATTCTGTATATACAAATGTACATAAGTAATTTTCATACAGGATGTTTATTTTAATTAAAGGATAATGCTTTTGCCACTATACGTCAGCATTTTGGAAACTTAGGAACCAGTATTGTGGCTTAGTAAATAAAGCTGCCTGGGATGCTGCCATCCAGTATGTCAGTTCATGTCCCATCTATTCCACTTACGATCTAGATCCCTGAGAATAGCCTGGGGAAAGGAGAGGAGTATGGCTCAATGGTTTGGCCCCCTTCTATCCATGTGGGACACCCAGATGTGGATCCTGGCTTCAGCCTGGCCTATCCTGGCCATTGTGGATATCTTGGGGATAAACTAGCAGGTGGAGGACATCTCTCTGTGCCATTCCCTCAGTAACTGACTTTCAAATAAGTAAATAAATTGTTTTTTAATTTTTATTTTCTATGATATAGTTCCTTAGGTTCAGAAATTTCCCCTTCTGCCCTCTCCATCCCTTTTTCCCTCCCCACTATTTTCCACTATATTATAACAATAGTATACTTCTTCATAAACAGCCATAAGTCCATCATTCTGCTATTTAAGTGTATCATGGTATCATAGGACTAAACAATGGTAGAAAGCCCAGCATTCTATTGTCAAAATATACTTAACAGTTTCATTGGGAGTCCATCCTTTACTCAGAATAGAGATGCATATTTAAAAAATAAAATAAATATTTTGAGAGCATAAAGTAACTGAGACGTAATCATTTTTTGTTCTTAGAATATATTATCATTAAAACAACTAAAAAGCTAGCTTGTGATGAAAAGATAAACTACATAACATGCAAGGGGATACCAAATTAAAAATTTAACTTCAGTCTTGACAACAAAAACATGTTTCTCTTCAAATTTAATTTCCATGAGAAACTATTTTAAATTAAAACCTTCCAGTGCAGTGTCCTTCCATTTTTTGCATTTTTACTACCTAGAGATCAAACAGTTTGACACAGCAAAAATTCTGGTGAGTTAGGAAGAAATGCTGATTGGTTTGTTGGCTGGTGGCCGGGGGAATGTTATGACCGAGTAATTATGTGTTCTGGACAGATGCATTAACCAGGCTTGGGGCTGGAGCCACTGGATATTATTTTAGTCATAAGGCTAGAGGAACTGAATCATTTTCAAAGCATTGGCTGGCTGACACTGCCTTACTGATGCCTGTTCCAATGACTGTTTGGCAGTAACTTCCAACGCTGCACTTATGACATGGTAAACAAAAACTACATTAAAGGTTTGCGTTTTAATCATGAAGGGGTTCAACATTTCCACTAAGCTCTCTTGCTATTCATCAAGTCACATTGAAAGCTATTGCAGATTTTCACAGTCCTGTCTTCTGATGGAAGAATTGTAGCAACGTAACAAGCAGAAAGCTTTAGTTTTTAAATAGTGATAAAAAGACACATGATCAAAAATCAAAATGATAATAGTTTTTGAATTATTCTTAGTATCTTACAGACTGAAAGCTGGCAATATCTTTTACTTTTGACTAATGATTTATTCCAGTTCACAAAATGCAATCTTTTATACACATATATGTTTACTGATTAGAAAAGTGGACAAAATAATAAAATAACATAGTCAACATGGTGAGTTTTGGCTTCCAGAAAAAGATAAGTTCCATAATCATCAATCAGTAATCAACTGATTATTTGCAGATAGCTTATATGTTGTTTAAAATTGATTTTTTATTTTGATATCAGATAGTAACTAAAAATGTAAATGTCATTTAATGTGAGCTATACTTTGTTACTGTAAATACTTACTAATTATTAAAATGCAATTTTAATGTGACAAGATATGGGAGCATTTTGCTTTTATATAATTGGCATATAAAGTCATAATGAGATTTATCTCAAATGTAATACTACTAAAGTAAAATGCAACTAATAATTTAGTATTTCAGGACATTTGAAAGTCTTAAATAATTTTTTATGTTAGTAAACAAATGATTTTGATACATGGAAAAGTAGGTGACCAGTGGATGAGTAAATGGGTAGATAAAGATGATACATACATATAGATGAAGATGGAAATGCTTCCTTGCTTTTTATTTCTTTCTAGAGCACAATGGCTTTAAGGTTTAAGTCTATTCAAAATAAGCTTTGCAGGATATGGGTCACAATTATTTTGGATCAATTTCATGAGACTACATGACCATCTGTATTTTCCTTTGGTTATTCACAAAGACGTAAAACATAAAATGAGAAATCACTTTTGTTGATAGAATTTAAACTCAATTAATGATCAGAAACAAGTCTAGCACAGTAGTAATCAATACATGTTACGTATTTTAGTATATAAATATCAATACCTATGTTTATAAAAGATGTATGTATTCTAAACAACTGGAACAAAATTTCTAAGAAAAACTCATAAAGAATTTTAAATTAGTAGTGCATTCAGATTGTCGCTGAAACTATTATAACAATTTTCATATTGATTAAGATAGTTAACTATTTAAATGGCAATGTTTTTTACTTTTAATAAAGAATAAAGCAGCTCCAGAAAAGGCAAAAACAAATATTTTGCATAGTGCTAACTCAGAATTTACTGAGAGAGGATCTTAAAATTTATATGAGACGCAAATGCCTATAAATAAAAATACAATTATAAAAATGATTGATGAAAAATTGTTCTTCCTTGACAGTAGGTAATGATGGGATAGTAAGAGGACATTTAGTTTGGTGAACGTGATGGGGCAGAGCTAAACACATCAGTTAAATTGTCTCAAATACTGTATCATTTTGTAAGAGATGATTGCTATTCCCAAATACTGAAGATATTAAATTGCTTTGTTAATGATTAAAGTACTAAAATCAATAATAAAATACTTAATATGATATCATAATCGCTACGCTATAATGAAGCATGATCACTCACATTAGAACTTAACACATAGCTTGTATAATTAACAGGAAAGGTTTTACAGAGAAAGAATACAGACTGAATCCCAACATAAACATCACAAGGTAGAAAACTCTCATGTTAAATTTCTGCTTTTTTTAATTTTCACTCAAGACTTCAACATTTTCAAAAAATTTTTAAAATATTTCAGTCGCATTAGTAAACTTCTGCTCAAAATTATTACTCCCACCAATCATGTTAATTAGCAGAGCAAGGTACTTGTCATTTGAATCAATAATTGCAGAAAAAAGTAGAATGTGAATTTGTGCAATTTTGTTCTGTGTGGTGTATTCTATTTCTTTCTGAAAAGCAAGAAATCAAATCACTGGTAGTGTTGCTTAGATCAGAAAACATGAAAATTAAAACACTTAATATAGCATCTACCACATACAACATATTTAAGAAATATCGTGGGTATATAAGTGGATTTTTGTTTGCAATGTTTAGCTTTCAGCATTTATTTTAGTACTTACTCATATATTGTTTTCATTCCTTATATCTTCTGAATATGTATATCAATTATAATTATTCTGCTAAAAAGTAAGAAATTCTGGTACCTCTTAAAAGGTTTTTATAACATGTTTCCTGGTTTTTTAAGCTTCTCTTCAATAAGATGTTCACCCTAGTGAAGCACTAAAACAAGAAAGGGGGTGGGTAGACGAGGGCAAAGAGACTTTGAAGGAAAAGGCTTTGAAATAGCTAAGTATAAAATATGGTGAAAATGTTTAAAGGCATTTTATTACCATAAGCCGCCATAAATGTGAATTTAGCAAGGAGTGGCCTAAATTAAATACAGAAACTTTCATAACATTTTCTCAGATGAGCCTAATGAAAATATAATATTTAAGCACGTTCTTTAAAGAACACAAATAAAAGAACGTATGTTAATGTGAACCAATCCTGCACTAATGATTTTCTTAAAAGAATGAAGCTTTCTGTAGGGACTGAACAAGACAGAAAAGACACACAGACACACATCTGTCATACGTTTACTGCTTTATAGTTACTGCTCTACGAAAGGATGTGAGTTATGAAGTGAGGCCTTTTGTAAACATTCTAATAAAGCCTGGATAAGATATACAAGGCATCAAACCCCTTCAAGCTGCTGTTCTTTAAATAGTGAGAATGACCCGAGTCTCTGAGTTCCTTGTCTCAATTGCTACACCAAGTTAAAACACCAGGCTGCTTTATCATGTATTAAACCCTTTTCAGAAAACATGTACTATTCTTCTGCTTTACAAAGAGGTGTGATCCTAGCAATGAAGAATCTGCCTTTTAGCACATGTCCATGCTTTTTGGATAAATGGGCCAGTACAGGTAGATTACAAGCTGTTTCCCCACCCCCAAAAACCTCAAATAATTAACTGTAGAGGATAACAAAGATGACATGAACAGAGCCTATCTTAGGCATTCGTCTTTATGAAAGAATTAGTAAAGGGAAAGTCACCCCGAAAATCTAATTATCTTCTCCTTACTTTATTAACTGTAGTCTTTAGAAACTACAGGGAAGAGACACTAAGATTTTGAATGTGTAAGATGAAGAAGAGAACACTTTGTCTTGGTCTCACTTGTCTTTTCTAATATTTTTAAATTAAACAATTTAAAACCTTTAAAATCAATCTCTACGGACTGTTTACAGTCATCACACTATACTGCTTCTGGTTCAGTCCTGTTGCCAAAAATCTACTAACTCTTTCCATTAGCTTGTTTTTATGCTACAATCTGTACTAAAATCAACTCCCAGAAAATAAAATGTTTAAGAAGCATAAAGCTTATTACAATAATTATTTGAAAATAGGTTTTGTTTCCAAAACACTTGAATTGGAAGAAATGCTAATATGGTTTCCTTCTGAAGCTGAAGAACACAGACCTGATTCAATGAATTATTATCGAAGTATAATAAAATGTTGTTAAAGCAGAAGTAACAATCATTAAACTGTTCATGAGTGTTTACAGTACTGCTAGTTGAAAACAACAAACATACAAACACAACAACAAAAAACATAAAACTAAAAATCTAAGGATGGATTAGGAGGTTGTGTTTTAAAGTATATAGAGTAGCCTGTATAATCAGCACAGTGTTTCCCATCTTCTCATGAGAATTTATGTTCCTTAAATTCACTGTTACATTCATCAGTGAGCCTAACATTGTGACTTTGTTTCTACATTCTACAACAGAAATGGCCTATGGGATAGTATGGCTTCTGCAAACTCAGATCTTCAAAAAAAGAAGCCTATAGGAAACAGTTTCAAAATTATAAAAATATTTGAATTCCTGGCTTTCTATGAACAACACCCAGTGACTCTGGGACCCTCGTCCTCCTTGACTGGTACTATAGAATATTTATGCATGCATGACAACAAAATATGTTTCAATAAAAATATATTTGAACTAGCAGAGCACAATTGCCTTAAGCTTTTGATCTGTCTCATAGCTCACATCGCTGAATGTCTTTTCCTTTCAACAGTTACATTCAAAAAGTCAAAGATATACAGCTGACCATTCAAGCTGAATGACACCACGATAAACTATGGTTCCTCCTGCAGATAAAATACATCATAAATCGGCACAACACTTACCTCATTTTAAATATTACTGTCTCCTTTTATCAGGTAACACTATATGACCTCCCCTTACCTCCCTTCTTCCCATATTTTACATGGAAATTTAATTCTATGCCATGATCACAACCAGAAAATTTTTTTAATTAAAATAGGATATATGGCTTTAAAGGCTTAGGTTATCAGATTCAATTTTAACAAAAAAAAAAAAATGAGGACACACTGAATTCTTATACCCTGGAAAATGTAGCAATAATGGAATGATATAAATTTTTAAATTTGAATAAATCTTACATATTTCGCTGCAATTTATTACATGAATTGAAGTAATAGCAACGTTGTTTAATGAAATGGAAATGCATTTACAGCTAAAAGACAAAGAGACATTTCTTCACAGAGTGTAGGACAACATAATGTGTGGTTTTTTTCTCCTTCAAGCATCTATTTGTGAATTACAGGGGCCCTATCAACACTATGTCTCCAGTGAACGTCTTGATTTATATTGCCCAGTGTCTAGCCTGAAGTTACTCTTTTTCAGGTTACTCAAATCTGAATTAAACTCCCCAAACTATTAAATACCTAAATGTAGAAGTATAAATCCTGATTCCCACCTCCACAGGTTTGCATTTGCCTCCCTCCTCCCTGCAAGCTTCTGGCTGCCTCTCTGCCCTTGGTGCACAGCTGCCCCAAGGCAGACATTAATTCTGGCCTCCCAGTGACATCAGTCTTGCTGATCACCAAGAAAGATCCGTCACAAAGGCTTTTTCCCATTTCCAATCATTTTTAATCTACAACTGGCCTCGGAAACAGAAACTTGTGTACTGCGCTCCATCTCAGATCCCAACAGGGCTACATCTCTTGATTTCTTAGTCATCTATAACACATCAAATAGAGCCATGGAATGAATTCCTAACTATCTTCTGATCAGGAGGTCTGTAGCCGCTGTGATCTGAGCACTACTTCACATAATTTCAAGGAGAGGTTCAGGCCAATGGAAAATTACTTTTCACCTCAGTCGACCCTTTCAGAATTACTACTTTTTGCCTCACAAGGATTAATGACCATGTAATAACATTACATAAGTAAATAATATATCTGCTTTTCCAATAATATGGGAAAAAAAGAGATAAATGTCTTTCACCTTTCTATTGATTTCAAGGATTTCCGTTTAGATCATGCCTTGTATGGGTTTTCAAATTAGCAATGATCTACTTTTGTTGATACATAGTAAACTATTCCACAACTGCAGGCTCTGTGTAACCATACCATGCATTTGCAACACCATGGCTGTGAGTTGACATGAGGTTAATAGTGCAACCTGTAACCTTGAGACAGAATGAAGACAATTAGTCTTGACATTTTCCCTTATTGACTACTATAAACTCATTCCTGCAGCCTGAACATGCTCTAAGTTTTGCACATTTTCAGCTCCCCTTCTCACAATCTCTGAACATCATCACCGTTATGCTGTAAATTTTTCTTTCTTTTTTCTTTTCTTTATTCTCCCTCTTTTCCATCAGTTAATCTCTTCCCTTGTGATTAATTCTCCCTTCATTTGGCTTCCTAAGAATTTGCATCAATCACCTGTCTTTCCTCATCACAGACTCTTTCCAGTTTGCTTTCCAAGACACCTGGACCTAGTTGAAAAAAGAAGTATTACATGTGTATAATACATTATCAGTTCCTGAAAGGGTACCTCAAAAAATTTATAAAAACTAAACTGAAATATGTTTATGTTGATGCAAAAAAATGACATCCATGCATATGGAGATTTTCAAAAAGTTCATGAGAAATTTCTATTATGAATAAACTATATGTAGATCACAAGATTTTTTTACAGCAAAGCACGCTTATCCTTTAGTTCCATTGGTCCACAAATTTTTCAGTGCACCTTCATATTAGACATTAAAAAATAACAGGTACATCAGATTATGTCATATCATGTCCACTGTAATTCCCAAAAATCTTCTGTCCACCCCCTGCATTTTGATGAAAATGTACATTCACCAAAAGCATGTTACATACTTTCTTAACAACTGACTACAAGTCAGTAAATAAAAGGCCATCTGGGACGGACACTGGACAGGCACAACAGCTAACTTGCCATTTGGGACACCAACATCCCACACTTTTGATCCAACTTTTGGCTCATGTATGCCCTAGAGGGTTGTGCTCACGGTTCAAGTACTTGTATCCATGCCGCTCATATGAGAGATGCGGATTTGGTTTTGGACTCCTTGCATGGATCTGGATCACAATTGGCTGTTGTAGGCATTTGGAGAAGTGAACCAGTGAGTGGAAGAGTCTCTCTCTCTTTCTCTCTCTTTCTCTCTCTGAATGAACAGAATACCAGCAGATGTGTGTGTGTGTGTATATATGTACATATGTATGCACTACATATGATGTACATAGATATAATAAATTAGGCATATAAAATTTTTAAGAAAAATATTGCATCGATCTCTATTTTGTTTTTGGCCCTTGAGCATCAGATGTTGCTGATAGCCTCTCTCTGCGGGGACCCTCCTAAGTACTGAGTGCTGCCATTTTCTAACCTCTTCACATCAGTCTCACTCCTAGAACCTTTACAAACTCTTCCTCTGCTCTCTGAATTGAAACATTCTATTAGACTTCAACCTCTCCCCTTCCAACTCATTTGAGTATTGCTAGACTAATTTCCCTTATTTCAAAAATTTTCAAAATTTCTTGCAACTTATATTATTTAAAGCCTAGACTCCTTACCCTGACATCTGAGCTCCTTCATAATCCATACCCTAATGTCTCCAGCCATACTTCCTAAATTACTTGTCATCAGTTCTACTTAGTAACACCATAAATGCCTTAATATTTTCCTCTCTCTGACTTTTGCTTAATATCAGTGTTCTTGCCCAGAATGCTTCCTCTTAGTTTCAAATCTATCCAAATATGAACCATCTGTTAATATTCTGTTCAGATTTCTGTTTCCTCATTAAGGCCTGGTCATGCACTTAATTGTTTTTATTTTGTTAATTTAAAAATAGTTTTGCAGAATGTTCTCAAGTGTTCAAACTTCAAAGGGTAGAAAAGTATACAAACACACACACACATACAAACTGTATCCCATCCAACCTTGTTCTTCAACCACTAGATTTTCCCCTTGACACAACTGCATTATCATGTATTTTTCCAGAAATATTTCAATATAAACAAGTAGAAGTGACTGCCCTTTAATGTTTTACATGTTGAACCAAATAACTATGTATCCCTTACCTTCTCTGTTGAAATTTAACAATTTGCATACTCACAAATTACTCTCCATTTGGAGACTGTGTGTTGGCCTCTTCATAGAATAGCACATCAATATCTGTTGATTGTGCATTTCTCTCAAATTTGCGATAGACTATTTGTAAGACTGAATCTCCACCACTCTTCCCTTCAATTAAGAAGGATAAAAAAAAAAGTAAGCAGCAGTCTTTTAAAACACTTCCTCCCCATCCACAGCCATTAAAGAGAAATTAAAGCATGACTAATTACATATTCAGATGTGCATTGTTTTACTGCTATAGTTTAATATGTTCCAGATTGGAACATACACATTACCATATTTCCTCTGGTTCTGATACATATGCTGATACAAAGATTAACAAATCCACTGATTTGCAATGTATAATTCGGTTTCATTCAAGAAATCTTCCATTTCTGCAACATTCAAATTCACTGAAACTGTGTTTGCATTGAAACTTTTTTCATAATTGCGTCCATCTCCATTTCACATTGGACATATTGAAAATGACATGCCAGCCCACCCACCCTGTTACTGGTTCTTAAATACCTGACAGTTTCCTATTATTTTAAACATGTATACCAAACTGTAAAATGGTAAAGCTTCAAAAAGATTTTCAAAATTATTTTTCATATAAAGAAATAACTAGGATTCAAGTAGTGGAAGTAAAGTAGGTTTCATTCATAGTTGAACATTGTACCTAGCAGTACTTACTCAAGTATTACACAATACATAATAAAGAGATGTTTAGAACCAAACAGTTTATTTCAACAGCAGAAAGCTAAATGTGGGAAGTTAGAATTCTTCAAAATCCATTAGTTGAAGAAACTTTAACTATCCAATTGACTTGCTCTGATGAATCAAACTAACTGGGTAGATGCCAGATATTCCCTTTGCTTCACACCACACAAAACAGAACTGGCATGAATACTCCATATCCATCATGAATACTCCATATGTGTCATGAATACTCCATATGTGTCATGAATACTCCATATTTGTCATTTGGATTAGGATCCTTCTTTATGATTAATCTTGTATTTAAATTAATATCCAATGTTTAAAGATTAATTAAAAAGGCCAAATGTTTTTGAAGAAAAATCAGTAAGCAAATTCTACTTAAAAACCTGATTTAGAATGATTTTATCTATACTACTACATAAAATTTTAGAAACATAGAAATATTTTTTTTCTTCAGACTCTGTGAAAAACACTAACATTTTGGAGTTAGAGGTTTAGTGGCTAATTAGATGATCAAACTTGCAATATAAATCCAGTTTGCTAATTTAGTCAATGACTGTTTCCTTCCCAACTATAATGCACAAAACATTTGCATGAATTCATCCTTAGTTTTATTAGCCCTTTGTCTGGAAAATACTCGTAAATACGAAATTTATAAATTAGGTAATTCATGACTTTCTTTTTTATTCTCATCCAAAGATGGAGTTTATTTTTTAATTCCCAATTTTGATATATTTGTTTCAAATTTTACTTCAGAATTGGCAGACATATTGTTTCAAGTGGTTTGAATATTTACCAACAAAGAAATTCAGTAACATTAAATGATTGAACACATTGCTCAAGGAAGATGTTAAAACCCTGTGGAAGTAGTTGGAAGCACTTAGTTTTGATAGGCATGATATATAGCTAGGGAAGTAAGTGTACCCGAATAATTACACAGTCTTTGAAAGAGGGGCTTATTTATAAGGCAAATAGCCAATGAGAGTGAGGCAGTACTTGTCAAATTTACAGGAAGTAATTAAGGAAGTAGAGATTCTCGTCTTTTACTGGCTGTTTCTGGATTCCATAGAGATTATGAAGAGAGACAAGAAAAATGACAAGGCAGGCTAAACAGCCCATCAAATTTTCAACTAAGAAAACATTTTTTTTTCTTTGCGTAAACTTCCTAATAATAAATACTTACTGACTTAGTATTTTTACTTTACAATCTATTGATGATACGTTTGAAAAAATATATATACGTATGAGTCCAAGATTTTAACAAAAATGCAGGGAAGTTTATCCCCCAAAGGATTTGTTCCCTGTTTCACCAGTGTTTTGTAATCCTCTCCATCCAGTTCCTTTGGTTGCCTGCCATCTGGCATTTTGCCTTTGATTTTATGAATAAAGTCCCCGATTATTTCTGCAGCTGTTATCAGCGCAGGATGACCTGTTTTGAAGGGGGATAGCAGAGGAAAATATCTCCACAACTTTCACAGCACTTTATTCCTGTGGCTCTCTTCCCAGATGCTGACACGGCTAGACCTGGGTTCGCGTTCACGGCAGATACGAAAGTGCACTTTTTCCAGTAATCACTGCGTATAAATAAACTTATGAATCTGTGCGTATGAAACCTACATCCACACACAAACATATACGATCTCATTAGAGCTGTTAATAATGATTCTAATTGTATAGAGTACCTCCAGCTAGTTGTTTCTCATGCCCATAAAGATGTATGCAGCTTCTTTTTTTACTTCATGCAAGAGAGCCTTCAAACTGTACTCCAAGGAGCTCAGGGGAAAGAAGTCAGTTGGCAACGGGCTACTGACCTAGTGTTCAGGGTCCTTTCCTTTCTTTTCACTTAGGCTAGTCCTCTTTTTTATGCTTAGAAATGTATTTTCAGCTACTTGAAAGGCATGGGGACAGCGGGAACAAGAGGTAGAGATGGATACTCCATCTGCTGGTTCACTGCCTAAGTGCTTAAAACAACCAAACTTGAGCCATCCATCCTGAAACTGCACCAAGGTCTCCCAGGTGGGTAACAGGGCCCGAGTATTTGCACCATCCCTTGCTGTGTCCCAGGATGCATTAGCAGGAAGCTGGATCTCAAGCAAAGAAGCCAGGGCTTGAACTGGCGCTCCAATATGCAATGAGGGTTCTGTGAGTAGTGGCTAAACTTGCTGCACTTGCAATGCCTGCCCCTCAGGGCAGCTCTTTTCTATCAACTTCATGTTTGAGACTTTCAAGTAGAATTCGAAGTAAAGAAGCGTGCACACTACTAAATTAGAGGATAATGGGACTCACTATTTGGGGGTCCTAGGGCAAGTTCCTATTGACAATATATTATTATACGTAGAAGGATCTTTATAAGAAGCAACATATTCCCCCTAAAGATCTCGTTTTCTAAATAAAGAGCCCTAACATTTCTACCTTTACTGCCACTTGTTTTCAAGATTGGAAAATATTTAGGGCAGCTGCAATAGGCTGCACCAGAGAATGCCTGAACCCATCCATCAGCACTATAAGATGAAGTTATTCTTCCAGCTCAAGAGACTACTGCCCTAGTAGAAAACCTGAAATGCTTTGATGGCAGAGGAAGGGATTGAAAAATGTTTTCTAGATTTACTTCAGAGAATTGTAAGCTACTCTGGGGCTGTGGAGTAAGGTGAGGATGTGGAGAAAAGTCCCTCTGCTCAATAGAGGAGCGTGGTAAGAGTCCCAGGCATGATCACTGAGGCAGGTGTGCAAGGTCGAGGACTGATGCCTGGTAAAGGATAAGTGTGCTCCCCACCTGTGCTCCAGCCTCAGACAGGACAACTGCTTCCACACCAACACAGATGGGTTTTTTTTATTTGTTTCTTGATACAAGAACTTGTCAACTATAGATTGCTTCTACAGAATTTCACTCTGAAGGTCTGTAGCCATCAGTATCATTAATAATTCCTAATATATATTCATACTGGGCTATCTCTGTCATAAACCATCTTCACTGTTTCTCAAGTTCAGGGAAGGGAAGTTCTCAAATCTCTCACAGATTTTGTTACATTCATTTGGAGACCTATGAGAGGTCTTCAAATGGTCCTTGGAAAACGTATACCAGGAAAAATCATGGGTGAGTGGGCTTTCATTTTTATTTCACCAAAAGAAGCTACCTTTTAATTTCATGTTCTTTTAACTTTTTGAAGTCCCTTATCTTTTTGTGCAGGACATTAATTGATAAGTGGTCCCCCAGATTGTTAGAGTTAAATGTAACAACAGTATTTTCCTAATTATATTCTTTCTATAGCAAGCTGTGAATAGAGTGTTTAACTTCCACAGTGTTTTAGTGGAGGTGAGGCTGGGGCTAGTTTTTGCATTATATTAAAGTGGAAGTAGGATTGAGTTATAGTCATGACTCACTATGTGCAAATTGGTTTTCCACATCCCCAGATCTGCACTGGAGGAGACTCCTGAAGCATTCCTCTGCACACACAGGAATTTTGTGCTTCTTTATTGAAATAGGGCGATCCCTAGTTGATTCCAAAAGCCAAGTTTGAGGTCAGCTTCGATTTACAAAGGAAGAAGAAAACAAGACTGTGTATTTTATAAGGGTAGTTTCAGTGGAGGCCAACTTTGGGGAGAGCAGAAGGGATGACAGAGATCTTTCATGAAAGGATACTAGAGCTCTGCCTGGCATTTTCTCATCAATAGCCTCTGCATTTGTGTCTGAAATTTTAAAATACACATCAGAGGAACGCTGCCCTCCAGTTCTTTGCAGTGAATAAAAGGCTTTCATGTGCATTTTCTCTTTTCTGCAAACTGTGATCCCCGCATGCTCAAACCCAGGGAGACATCCAGGAGCTTACTAGGGGCTGTAAGAACATTGCTCCAGGTCCCCTCAGCAGGCACCTGGTCTCCTGGAAGTGGCCCGCCTGCGCGCACACCTTCTCCGAGCCCTGGGCCAGTGCGTGAGCTCGGCTACACGTTGCCTACAGCATGCAGCATGGTACCTGACTACAGGTAAGAAACTTCCCTTCGGTCCTTTGCTTTTTGAAAAAGCCTCTTGGGCTTGGCAGCGTGGCCTGATGGCTAAGGTCCTCGCCTTGATCCCATATGGCCGCTGGTTCTAATCCTGGCAGCTCCACTTCCTCTCTATCTCTCCTCCTCTCAGTATATCTGACTTTGTAATGAAAATAAAATAAATCTTTAAAAAAAAAAAAAAAAAAAAAGAAAAAGCCTCTGCAAAGTCCATCGACCTTCTTAAAGTTTCACCGGCTTCCTAGGATGCAGACATAGATGTCTTGCTGAGTTATCCCTTCCTTTGATGATCAAATAAAATGCAGCCCAGCTCCGGCCGTTTGATGTGCTGCTGTGCGGCTCAGTCCAGTTTCCCGTGGGCTGCCCGCAATGACTCACTGAGTGCTGGCCTCCCAGTCTCAGCCAGCTCGGGAAGGTCCCGTGGCCCCCTCTGCACTCCGTTTTCCCTTTTCCTAAAGCTCTATTTATACAAATGACTTTCTTCTTCGTTTCATTAAGCAGCCAGGATTTATTTTCTTTTCTCTCGGTGTCAACTTTGCACACACTCAGTGCTGAAGAACCAGTCAACGTTTTGTGTTTTTATTTATTTATTTTTCTGATGAGGCAAGTGCAAATGAAAACAAAGTCGGAGAAAGTCATCAAACAGCTCGGCTGCGGGATCTCGCCTTTATTTTTATTCTAGCTCTCCTTTGCAGATCGTTTAAAGAGTCTATTCTCATCCCAGGGCCATGAGAGCGATAGCTCCTACTCAGCCAAGCAAAGCCACTCAGGCCTGAAGATTTTCTTGTTTTGGTGTTCAGTGCAGAGTGGAGGAGGCTAGAGAGAGGAGAGAGGAGAGAGGAGAGAGGAGAGAGGAGAGAGGAGAGAGAGAGAGAGAGAGAGAGAGAGAGAGAGAGAGAGAATATGAATCTCCTTCCAGCAAAATCAGTGGTTGGGAAGAGCAAGTGTGACTGCCATTCAGGAGCAGCCAACTCAACTGTCTTTCCCAAGAGAGACACAGGAGAACAAGACCTGGGGAGGCGAAAGACTCAGCAGGACCAAGATTCTAAAGCATTGGAAAGACTGAGCTGTTGGGTCCTAGAGCTGGACAATCAAAAACCCCAGTTGGCAGTGGCCCCAGAGTGTCCTTCTAGCAGCCTGAGGGACAGAACGGGGCCTTTGCTGGCTACAGAGGGCATCCTTACATTCTGGAGAAAGCAAAGTAGTATGAGTTAAAGGACACAAAACTGAAGACATATGTAGGTGACAAGAAGTTCCAACCAGGTAGCCTTACAATACTTTAAAAATCAACCTCTTCTGTGCATCCCCAAGTGAATCTTAACATATCCCCGATCTCCCCAAGGACAGACGTTTTAGGAGCCAGCGTGTGTTTGAATGCCTGTGTGTTTAAACTGCTGTGCCCTGGATATCTACAAAGCCACTTGCATCTCTCTTTGTAATAAAGTGCTGAGCCGATCTGTAAGGAGGCTTCCTTCAACTCTGGGTAGAGATCCTGGCCCTGGGGGCTCTGTGGGAAGGTGACTCAAGGCTGCCTTCCTGCAGGGAGGCTTCTAAATGCCACAAGGAAATCTAAGAGCTCGGTAACAGCCAGGGAAGTCTTCCCCTGCAATGTTTGACTGTTCAATGCAAGTCGGAAGGGGCTCTCTAGAAAGAGCAGGACCAGCCTGGGACCTTCCAGCCACTATTCCCATTGGTTCGGGGTCCTTGCCGAAAGGGGAGGCCCTGGGAGAGCACCCCAAGTCTCCAGGTCGCCCCAGTCCCAGTCCCCACACCCTACAGCCCCAGCTACCGACGGAGGCCGTGTGCAGCTGCCAGAACGTGTATTAAAGGATCTCTTCCAGGCTTGGCTTCCCTCTGTTCTTGGAAGACTTTTGGCAGATCCCCCGCGTCTCCCGGGAGCTGGAACACGCTTTTTTTCTTCTTCTTCTTCTTGACTTCAGATGGGAGTCTTAAGTGTTAACCCGAGCGTGTGCCCCCCGCCCCCACCCCGGCTCGGGGCTCTGCCTTTCCCGCGGTCACCGCGGGACTGTCAGCCCTTTTTGATCTCCCTCCAGCTGGCGGAGCCGGGAGGGCCCACCCGGCCTCCCTCCCGGCCTCCCTCCCGGGCGTGCGCCGCTGCAGGCCGCCGACCCCCCGCGGGCGCCCGGGCCCTCGCGCTCCTCAGTCGCCGCCAGAGAGCGCCCGGGTTGGGGACGGGGCCCTTGGGCCGGCCGAGCCGACGACGGGGGGCTCCCGGCGGTGCCGGCGGGCGGTGCTGGACGTAGGAACTGCTGCGGGAAGGGAGTCCACCCGAGGAGCGCGGGGTCGGCCGCGGCCCGCTTCCCCGGCCCGGCCCGGCTGCCGGCTCGAGCCGACGCCGAAGCTCGGTGACGGGCGTGAAGCGGGTACGCGGGTGGGGCCGTTCATTAGGCCAGAAACGGATTAGTTGTTTATTCTCTATAAACATTCCGACCGCAGCGGCCCGTCATAAAAGCCGCGGAAGGGCCTATAAAGTGCAGCCAGCCGCAGCGAAGCCGCCGGGTAGGGACGCCTGGAGAAGCCGAGGGCCGTAAAGCTGGGCGCCGGAAGTCACCTCGTGGACCAGCGATGGCCGCGGCTCCCGGGCTTCCCGGCCGGGGATGGGCGGCCGTGCTCGGAACCCCGGGACATTGCGGCCCGTGGGCGAAGCCGCGGATTAAATGCGGAGAGCAACTCGGAACTGGGTTGCTTCGTCAGTTACTTAGTCACCGTGAAAGCGGCCTCGTAATATTTTATGGAGAGAGAAACGTTTCGAACTGGCATCCTTCTGGTGGCAGAAATTCACTTTGATTTGGATTTGTTCAAATTCTTCTTTGAAATGAAAACACTCTCATAGGCGTTCATTTTAAATAATTAAGCAGGTTTAAAAAAACATAAAGGTTTTCTTTTTTTAATCAAATAGTTGTTTCTTAGGGTATTGTTTAAAACAACCTTTGAAATCTTTTGACGTGTTTGTCATTTTACTGTCTTTCCATTGGATTTAGGACCTGCTCCTGCAGAAGGCAAGCCGGCGCCGCAATTCTCAATGCAGTGTAACTGATACACTGGTTTGATATTGTATTATAGCAGTTTTAGCTGATGGCGAGCTACACACACATCAGAACTTGCCTTTCGTTTTAGAAGTTTCTATTTGTAACAGTTTGGGAAAGAGGTATAAATCATAACGGAAAGGTTTGACAAATTATGAAAAATACTGCACGTCGTTCAGTCACCTGGATGAGGAACAACCAGCCCCCCCCCCCCCAGCCGCTCAACTGCAGAAGATTTTTTTAAAATCATCTAATATGTTTTTATTGGGGATGTTGATATTTAGATAGTTGCTTCTATGTTGGATTTCTTTTCATTGCTGCCTTGGTGGGTTTTCTCCCTGGGTGGCATTTTCTTGAAATTATAAACAAAATGCTTCGAGCCTTTGGAAGAGACAACAAATCAGTCTCCACATCTATTTTCTTTCTCCCTGCAGCAACACGGGAGCCCCCCTCCCTCGGCTTTCCTGTTCCTTAACTGAGAGACATAACAAACAAGCGATTACATGTTGGAAAGAACGGCTGAAAACAGAAAGCGCACGTGACTACCGGGTCCTGGGGAACATTGGTCTGGTGTTTTGAAAAGAGTTGACAGTTGAAGGTTGAGGTTTCTCTCTGGAGGGAGGGAGGGAGGGAGGGAGGGAGAGAGAGAGTATCATTTCAAAGTGAAGGAGAGCATTCTGGGGCCTTCTCACTTTAGAAATCAATAATTTGGGGTTTGCCAATTTTCTACCCCAGACTTAAACACAAGGAACCGCTGGGACTAACTCTGGATCGCTCCTAACGTGTCTACACGAGCTGCGCTAAAACAGCATGAACATCCTACACAACCACCATACCAACACGCCCTGAAACCCCAAGGGGGAGTCCGCTGGACAAAAACCAGTCCCTTTCCTGAGGGCTTTAGGGAAGGTGAAAGTTGCTCCCCTGACCGCTGGGCTGGCTACCGCAGCTCTGGGAGCCGGCACCCCATCTCCCCGCGCCGGAGCTGAGCGCGGGGCTCCCTTCCCCGGCTAGGTAAGGGGCAGGTAACCAACCGGCTAGCTGCTGGTTGTCTAGCTCTCCGACTGGCTTTGTGAGGTCGAATGAATCAAATACACGTCCGGGAAGGAGACTGGAAATGCTTATATTGAGTATTTTGCCTAGAAGTGAGGCAAAGACAGCCAATATTGAATGTCGGGTGGCCATCCTCAGATCCCGGTGCGACCCGTGCAGAGAGGCAGAGAGGAAAACAGGGCCGTGGAAGCGAAAAGCTTGTTCCAGAGCTCTTGTAGACTTGCCGCGTCAGCCACGGCTGGGCGCAGGGTTCCCGCACGCTGAACGAGGTCGGACGCGGTTGCGGTCACTGCTTGCACAGTGCTGAGGCCCTCAGGAGCCGATGCGCTCCCTTTCTGGAGGCGCCCACCCCTCGTCCCCTCGTATATTTGTTAAAACTGTGACCGACCTAGCGTTTGGAGACGTGTGGGAGAGATTTCGGAATGGGAAATACGGCGCCGTACCCGCTGGGGTGGTCAGGGTGAGCCCGGTGCCTCGTGCCCAGCTAGCCGACTGACGGCGACGCTGCAGAGTCCACGCAGGACCACCCCGTGCACCCAGCAGGACCACCAGCACCGCGGTCCTGATGCTGCTCCCCGCCCAAGCTCTATCGCTCCTGGGGGCAGGGATGCCAGCGTGCCCTCTGCACGGTGCTAAACACCAACCCCTTCTTAGCTAAACGCCAAGCCCCCAGGGGCGCTTGGGTGAGTGTGGCGCGGATCACCATGGCCCTCAAAGCCACCAGCCTGACCAGTCCCCGCGAGCAGAGCTTGGGAACCATACGCCCCACCGTTGCACGTGGATTGCCCTGACGTAGGGGTGGGAGGGGACGGGCTGCTGGCAGGCGGAAAGAAGCCAGGACTGTTAAAGAACGGAACCCTCAGAAACCAGCTACGGCTCCAGCAGTAGCCTGAGAGCTTGCTAATAGACCAAAGTCCCTAGAAACGGGTTCCATCCCGTTACTTGTTTCTTTCTTTGTTTTGTTTGTTTGTTTGTTTTTAAAACATCAGGCTTAGAAGTCCTTTTCTCTCCCTTCACAGTTCTTGGCTGGCTGCCTGTCGGAGCTCACCTGAGCATCACCAGCTCTTCCAAGCAAACGCCTCCTCCCGGCAGACCTCAGGTGGGGCCTTAGCTGCTGTTTAGGCTTCCATTTGGTCCGTGGACCTGACTTGACTTTTACAGGTCCCTTGAGTTCATCTCTCAATTCAGCAGTTCCACAACTAATAGCACCGCCCATCTCCAGACCAAAACCCAAGGCTAAGAGAAAGCACACACAGATGGGCAGATACATAAACTTTGGAAAGGTTTTCCCTGGAGACTAGGGGAGGATGTTACTCCCACACCCTTCCAATCCGCAGTGTCTTCCTCCTGCACTCACTAGGTTCCAGAGAGCGCACAGACAGGGATGTGGGACAGAGCCTGGGAGCGCGGTGCCTTTCCTTCCAATTCTCCACTCTCGCCCTTCTCCACCTCCCTAGGCCCATACCCCTCACTCAGGCGCTACTGAGATGCAGGAAAAGCCACCCAAATCCTGGCACCAGTGAAGACTGTGAGATGAACCATGAGACAGTAAAGGCCTTGAGCGCTTCTTGGAGATAAGGTGTTTTGAAGGAATTTAGACTGGGTTTCCTACTGCAGCCACTGGTTTATATTTACACCCGCACCCTGCTCACTTCTGACTCACCTGGTGGGAGAGCCCGTGCATCAGGTGCTTGGGGAAGACGCTTCTCCCAAATCCTCCCCCACGGGCAGACCCTTCTAAAGCCACAGGGTACACTTAGTTCTGGTGAAAGCCACAGGAGACTTACGGAGAAAATGTATCAGTAATCCCACGGAATCGAGCTGGAAGAGCAGAAGCTTCCATTGAGTACAGGCGTTGCTCAAGACTAAATGGTATTCATTCTTCTGGAACCCCTGGCGCTGCGCTTCAGACACCAAGGGACCAGGTAGAGTCCGTGGGGACGCAGCCCCCGAGCATTGTGAAAGTGAAAGGAGAAGGAGCGGAGTGTGTGTACAACACGCTAAGACTTCAGGATAACCGCGTCCAAAATGCCCCCCCATAACTTTTATTAGAGTATTTACAACTAAGAAATTACATTTCCATATCATAAAATTTAGTTCTCTTGATCATTTGTCGTTTTTCTAAACCGAGGGCATTTGCTTATAAAAAATGTACCTTATAGAAGAAAACAAGGTATCCCTATTAAATTATAACAGCAGGGAGGTGAATAGTGTGTCTGTTTTCAAAATATACAGCTATTATGAAGCAAAATGTTAACCGCCTGGCAGTACACACGGTTTAAAAAAAAAACCTTACTTTTTGGAAATTTTAACGCATTCATCCCTTTGACATAATAATCCAATTGAGCTGGAATGACTAACTCTTGGTTAAATAACTTTTTATTCTTAATTCCCAGGTACAGATTGCAAAGTAATAAATACACACTGCTTAGGAATCGTTAAACATCAAGATAAAATGTTGCATGGTTTTCCTAGTAAACACTATATGCATACATTTCATATTTCATCTAATAGTTTAGAACTGTCATTTATAAATATTGCACTTTTTGAATCAAAATTCAGTTAGGTTTAAAAAATTCACTTGGACATTTTGCACTTAACAGCAAAATAGAAAAGTGTAAGATCACTTACCCTAATTTTTTCTTTTAAATGAGATAGTTTTTTTTTTTAAATAGAGTGTACTGATTTAAAATCTAAAGATACTAACCATTTAAAAGTCTTCGCAACTTCAGAGATTATATTTCCTGAGTTCTCTCTCTCTCTCTCTCTCTCTCTTACCTTCTTAATTTACATGTGTGAATATTTGAGTGATCTTCAGTATCTTTTCCCACCCAAATCATGCATATGAGGCAAGAAAAAATAATTTGAAAACTCCTGTTTATTTTTAAAGTGATAGAAGACATTGTGTTAAAGGAGCCAAATGTGGTTAATTTTTTAATTATGGTGATAGAGGAAATAAATATGTCATTTGGTGTTATTAATGTTAAAGGGCCAACCTTGTAGCCGAAGACGATCATCTACCTGTCTTGACTTTTGAAAAGATGTGTGTTGAATTCTCTGATAAGGCTGTCTGTTTAATGTGTGTTCTTAATAGCTTTTATAGTATGATGAGGAATCCAAAAACACATGGGAAATGTGCATTGTATTTTCATTGCATTTTTCCAGAAACTTTGCAAGTCCCCTCAGAAATAACACTGAGAATGCAGACTTGGTTTCTTTCAATGAAACTGAGCTTCTGAACATTACAAACTTCGGAGGATGAAGATGTCTCCCACATGTTCACACCCCAGACTTTCAATATCCCCAGTGTGGCAGCAATAATCCGTTTATTCCATCAAAATGGTCATGATCCTTATAAAACTAAAGAAATGCTTTAATCCCTTACCTGAAAGCCTTGTCAATGTAATAGGAACTGAAGCTGTGACTGTTCTGTGTTGCCTGTTACAGTGCAGGGTTCTGTATCGCATTGCCTCTGTGAAGGCTGCAGTAACACTGTCTGACTCTGGACTCCTGGGACCCTTATGAAATTGAGATATATCACTTATTCAAATGACTTCTGTGGACTTTCTACCATAAATTTGAGGAAAAATTATTTCTTACATCCTAAAGTGTAATCAAAATGTTATCCTAAACTTTGATATTTGGAAATTTATTACTTTATATGTGCACATTCATTCTATATTCAGTAACAAAGATAAATGAGAAAGGATTATGTTTATAAAAAGCTTCCTTAAACCTCATAATTTCAGCCAGGCAAAAATTACAGAAAGCATTCACATTTCAACTCCCATTTTCAAACTCTTTGAAGATTGGATTTTTTCATTGCATATTAGATCCTCCTCAGCCATAAAATCTTTTGGCTTCCTCATGGCAGGGATTTTAAATATTTTAGCTTTATAGAGTATAAAGGAAAGGTACATTTCCCATTGACTATATCTTCATAAATTCATTTTATTTTGAATGTGATATTTGTTTAGATTTGTGTGCATATTTGTTGAAATTCTATGCAACATAAATCAGTTGTGTAAAACTAGTAGGTGAATTTTTAGCTAATAAAATATAAAATTTAGCTCTCACAAATACTAAAGTATGTTGGTATATTCTCAAAGATCGTCTTGATGTGGAAACAAGGACAAGTTGTTTCAATGAGCTACATATTTCAAAACATAAAGTAATTCTGACCAAGGTTGTTTGAGTTGGATTATTAGTGAGTTTTTCCGGCCTAAGTTTTGGGGTGCTGACACAGTCATGTTTTTTGCTCCTTAAAATACCATTTTCAAAAGAAAATTAAAAATTAAGATCATTACTCTGCTTCATTAACAAGCTTAAAGCTAGGAAAATGTTTTTTGAAAGATTTATTTTTTTATTTATTTGAAGGGCAGAATTACAAAAAGAGGAGAGGAGGAGAGAGAAAGAGAGACAAAGAGAGACAGTGAGAGAATCTTCCATCTGCTGGCTCACTCCCTAAATGACCACAAGGGCTAGAGTTAGGCCAGGATGAAGTCCGGAGTCAGGACTTCATGGTCTCCCACAGGAGCGCAGGGGCTGAAGGGCTTGAGCTATCTTCCAGTGCTTTCCCAGGCACAATTAGCAGGGGGCTGGATCAGAAGTGGAACATCCAACTCTGGTACCAACACCCATATAGGATGCCAGTATCCACGTCACAGGTGGAGTCTTGACCCAACTTAACCTGCTATAATAAAATGCCAGCCCCAGGAAAAATATTCTTTAACGTTGTTAAGACCTTTAGACCCATTAAAGTAGAAACATGAATGCTATTCTGAAAAAAAAAAAAGAAAAAAATTTCATGCTTAAGTTTATGTATTCTCATTCAAAATTAAATCAAAAGGGTTTCATGATTCTGACTAGCGCAAAAAGAAAATTTCAAGGTAATAATAAAACTGATAAAGGGTGTGGGCAGTTGGCCTGGTGGTTAGTTAGCAGAAAGATGCCACCACGTTGTACACAAGTGCTGGGGTTTGACACCCAGCTCTACTTCTAGGTTCCTGCTAATGAAGACCTGAGAGGCAGCGGGTGATGGCTCAAGCAGGTAGGTCCCTGCCTCATGTGTCAGGGGTGTGTATTGAGTTTGGGCTCCTGGTTTTAGCTTGACCCAGTCCCTCCATGACAGGTATTCAGGGTAGTAAATCAAGGCATCAGAATTTTCTCTCTGTGGCTGTGTAGCTCTTTCTTCTTTTCTCCACCCCATCAAATAAACAAATAAAATACAAAAGTAAAACAAATAAATGATTTATTCATTTATATTGAAGTTATATTTATAGAGAGAAAGAACGAAAAGGAGAGACAGAGATTTTTCATCCACTGGTTCACTTCCCAAGTAAATGAACCAATCAGGGCTGAGTCAAGTGGAAGCCAGGAATGGGTGGCAGGACCCGTATTCCATTGCCTACCAGGCTATGGTCAGAATCGTGGACCAGTTGTGAAGCAGCCAGGTCATGAACTGGGGCTCATATGTGATGCTGGTGTTGAGGGTGGCTTTGGCAGCAAGCCTGCAGCATCAGCTCCTTGTAATGGCTTTTTAAATAAGTGAGAAAGCACTTTCTAGGGAAGCTTTTATTTTACTTGGGGCATTAGGGATGAGAGAGAGTATATTACTATCAAAATTAGAGTAGCTTTATTATCTATCCACATAGAGAAAGAGTGACATCTGTGGTTCTTAATGAGTTGTGGATATCCCTCTAACAGGAGAACAGGGACTCCACCATCTACTATTGAAGAAATTCAGAACATTCCTTTCTCTCTTGTTTGATAAATGGTTTCCACAGGATGCAGAAAAACTTGTGTAGTTGTTTAATTGTAGAAAGTGAGGTTTTCCTGTACTTATTTATCATGTGAAATTAGGATCTTTGTTGCCAGCTCAATGTTCTTTAATTCTAAAAATGAGTTGTTAGAGACCAATATTTCTTTTCAGTAATGTGCAACCTCTGATCTCTGTTCTTTTCTTAAGGAAGTAATTAGTAGGACATTAATTAAGTGACATCTTAACTGCTCTTGAATGCCATTTGACATATGAAATCTGCTTTTTGTGCTTTGTTTTTCCTATTTAATGATTTCTTATCCACAACACTGATAGTGCAGCTAAGATTAACACTAGATCACAATTTTGATAAATATATCAAATATGAAGGCAATTCACTTAAGAGAAAATGTTACTTTACCATGGGTTCACAGAACAAGAAACTGGTATATATTTGGTTTGAAGAAGGGCTTTTGGCATTCACTAAGGCCTTTACATCGTGAATAAGTAAACCAGTTATCCACAAACAATACACTTATACAGGTTAAGTGAATTAAGGAATACACAACCCTTACTATAATAAGTTTAGTAAAAGAATAAGATCTACATCTTTTATGTCCATATTATCATGATTTTTGTCAATTATGTTTTTCCACATTTTTAAAGAGATATATGAGATGCGATTCTTTATGGTTGAACTAACTTCAAAATGAGATCCTTTATAGAAATCCTGAGTTATAAAATACATTTCTAAGATGATAAAGAGGACTGGAGAGCATGACAAAATATTTCCCCCAGCCTAAGAGAGTGGATGGCAATTGGGAAATAAATTTAGAAATGTTTCACATTAGAAACAAAACTCGACACCTCAGTTTGTTACATTCAACATGTTCCCATTGTGGTGTTTAAACTTTTATTCTTACAAGATCAAATTGTACTATAGCCATGACTAGGTTGACCCTACATCTTTGGTTTATGCCTGTTGCTCTGAAGTACCATCTGGTTTATCATTTTAGCACTCTCAAAAATGTCACGGGTTAGACGATAAACTCTATAATCCTCCAATTAGAGGCAGGTGCCTGTTGGAAAAGGCTGAGGAGCATGAGGGTGGTCCTACGCTGAGTGTGGCCTGTTGAATAAATTGGTAGCACTGATGGTCCACAGACAGCTGGTTGATTGGAATGCAGAAAGTTGCTTTGAGGAGAAACTTAGACATTGAGGGCTAAAAATTGATGGATGGTAGAGAGTAGAACAGGCTGGCTGAGCCTTGCAGGGAGAGAGTTCTGTCCATTTCCACTCAGAATGCTGTGTGTCCTACAGGGAGAACTGGGGAGAACATCACCATTTTGGCTGTTTTAGGACTTGAGGTTGTGAGGTCAGTATGAGAAGCAGCCCTGGTAAAGGAATGCAGGAAAACGGAAACACATCCCTCAAGATACTTTGGAACCATAAACCTCAGTGAAGAGTGAAAGTAAGTGGTTTCTAGGCACCCTGAGAAATATTTTTAAAGAGGGGGTTGTATTTGCATTCATCTTAATCATCAGTCTAAAATTTAATTTGGTTTACTGTAGTTTTAGCTTTGAATATTCCAGTTATAGAGTCAGCTACAGTTTATCATCTGAAAAAGACGTGTTAGGTAGAACACTTCTTGTTTTGGCAAGGAGACGGACTAGCAAGAAGAATCTTTTCTAAACAAAATGCCTTTCTTATATAATTAAATTTTTTTATTGTGAAAATTATTTTAATTGAACTAAGATATTACATTTTATATCCCAGTTTTGCTATCAAAATATTTTGATATTTTAAAATGTTTGACTTCAGAATACCTGTCAAAATGAATTTCTTCATTCAACAAATACTGATTCAACCCCTGTGAATAACATGCATTGTACTAAATGCTTATTACAATGTCAATGTATGTGTCTATTTCTATGGTCTATTCTACCATTTCTTTCTTTTTTTAAACATTAAATTTTTAAATTTTTTTATTGAAAAGGCAAATTTACAGAGAAGAGGAGAGACAGAGATAAGGATATTTTGTACGTTGGTTCGCTCTCCAAGTGGTCACAATGACTGGAGTTGAGCCCATTGCAAGCCAGGAGCCAGGAGCTTCTTCCAGGTCTCCCACATGCGTGCAGGATCCCAAGGCTTTGGAGCATCCTCTACTGCCTTCCTAGGACACAAACAGGGGGCTGAGTGGGAAGCAGAGCAGCTGGGATAGAAACGGTGCCCATATGGGATCTTGGTGCACGCAAAGCAAGGACTTAGCTTCTAGGCCATTGCACTGGCCCTCTTTTATCACTTCAATACTGAAAGCTTTCCCAAAATGTTAACTTAGGCTGTATCTTCCATATCAGCTCAACAATACAGTTTCAAACTATCAGCTGAATACTTTACATAATTGTCCTGTGCTGAACTTCAACTAGGCAAAAGTGCATTTGTTCATTTCAGTTTATACTCTCCCTGACAGCTTCTTTCCAGCCCAAGAAAGTTTGCCATAGGTCTATGTTCTCTCTATCAGAACATGTATTCTTATCATGTTTAATTTTTACATTTTTTATGCCTAAAATCATGTGATTACTAAGATGGTCTACTTTGAAAATGTCTTTTAAAAAAGAACCCTTATGTACTTCTTGGGTAGAATACAAATTAATATGGACAACAATATGGAGGTTGGCCAAAACACTAAAAAAGAAATCTATCGTAGTCACTTCCAGGCATATACCCAAAGGAAATGAAATCAAGGGATACCTGCAGCCCCAGGGTCACTGTGGCACTGTTCATATTGGCCAAGAACGGAACCAACTTAGATGTTCCTTGATGAATGAATGAAAAAAATAGAATGTGCTCTCTCTGCACACATGCGCGTGCACACACACACACACACACAGGAATTATTCCACCATAAAGTGAATTAAATCTAGAAATTTTTAGTAAAATGAATAAAAATGAAGATAACATTGCTAAAAAAAATAAGCCAGTTGAAGAAAGACTACTACTGCATGTCCTCTTCCATATGTGGTTCCAAACTTGGAATATTGGTTATTAGAGACTGAGAAGGGTGGGGTAAGGAAGGTAGATAAAGGATACTGAAATACAGGCAAAACAATAGCGTCTAGTGATGTAAGCAGGTGCGCCACCATAGACAATAAACACGCATTGCGTTCTGTATAAACAGCTAAAGGAAAGGAACTGGTAAACTCAAGACATTGAGGATGCTTTGGGAAGGTGAGGCTGATGATTGCCTGATTTGATAAGATTATGCTATTTGTATGTGTTGGAATGTAAACTTTGGAATCCACAAAGGGATATAGCAGGTTGATCCATTTTTCTTTGAAAAAGAAAGAAAATTTCTCTGAAATTCGTCTATTACTCCCATTGTTAGAGTGCTAAAATTCAGGTATTGGGATGGACTTGTGGCATAGTAGGGTAAACCACTGCCTGCAATGCCACATTCTATATACACTCCGCTCTGTGTTCTGGCTGCTCCACTTCCCATCCAGCTCTCTGCTTGTGGCCTGGGAAAGCACTAGACAGTGACCCAAAGCCTTGGGACCCTGAATCCGTGTGAGAGACCCAGAAAAGTCTCCTGGCTCCTGGCTTCAGATCAGCTCAGTTGCTGCATTTGTGGCCATTTGGGGAGTGAACCAATGGATGGAAGATCTTTCTATGTTTGTTTTTTCTCTGTAAATCTGTCTTTCAAAATAAATCTTTAAAAAACAGAGGTCAGAAATTGTATCTTTCTGCTTGAAAATATCTAATGCCTACAAAATAAAGTGCCAACTCTATTTCAACTTGCCATACAGCTTTTATTTTTCACACTTTTCCCTCCAGTAAATCATTATTTAAACCTTTGCTTAAGCTCTATTCACTATTCCAGGACATACATACACTAAAATAATAACAGTAATAATTTGAAAGGCAGTGAGAGAGAAGACATAGAAAATGGAACAGTCCACTAGTTCACACCCTAAACTCCTGCAAACTGGGAGCTGGAACTCAATCCAGCTCTTCCACCTGTGTGGTAGGGATCATCCAACTGAAGCATCACTAATGCTTCCCAGGGTCTGCTTAGTGGGCAACATGAGTTTTGAACCCAAATGCTCAGCCATGGAACACGGATGTCCTAACTGGGTCAAACTCTAGCTGCTGTTCCTCTCCCCTTCTCCCCTGCCCAGTTTTGTCTCTGAGCCTTTGATCATGCAATTCCCTCAGCTGGTGGCACATGTATTGCAATAATACTCATCCATTCACACACATCCACTTGGCATCATCTACTCTTTTTATAAAAAAATACTACATTTTAAAAGGCCGTTTTCTTCAGCTGTGCAACAGGTTACTAACTTGCAAAAGAGTGTTTTGTAGAATCTAAAAGGTGGTGTGCTTCTCCGTCACATCACTCCTCCAGACCTCTGCAAACCTTGTTCTAATACACACGCAGCATTTTAGAAGTGTGTGTGATCATGGCTGTTTCCGCCACTGAAGCCTGTGATGGCAGGGTTTAGTTTTCTCCTTCGTCACAGCACCTAGTAAACGCCTTCTTTGTACAAAAGGGGTCACTTTTAAGCATGTATTTGAATATTTAAGTTAAAACTTCACTGTAATGCATAAATAATGTCTTTCTCAGATTTCCATAATCATCAACTTAGCATAGTCTGGTAAAGAGAGAAGGTGCTGATCCCAGTTGGTAAGCAACCACTAACATTAGTTTTAGATTGAAAATCAAGGTCATGAAAAACGCACATGCATGGACTTTGTGGCACAGTGGGTTAAGTGTCCACTCCAAAATCTAGGGCGACTCTATTTCCTACCTAGCAGCAGATGATAGTCCATCTACTTGGGTCCCTGTCACCCATGTAGGAAGAAAACGAGCTGGACTCCTATGTTTCAGTCCAGTGAAGCCCTGGCTGCTGTGTGCATTTGGGGAATGCATCAGTGGCCTGAAGATCTTCTCTCTAACTTGATCTGTTGCTGCATGTTCCAAATAAATATCTTTAAAACACATGCAGACATGAGGTGTGTTGATAACGGAATTTCTGAGGCTGAGAACCAGACCCAGAACTAACACAGCTCCATCACGTTGCCAACACCACCCTGGGAGAGCACTGCGTTTCTGATTTAATGTTCATTGTGGCCACAATCTTTTTTTTTTTTTTTTACTAAGAAGGAATTATGAGAAAGTGCATACTATTTTACCTTTGCACGATTAAGGGAGGGAGAAATTATAATTTAGGGGTATATAACAAAAATAACTACAGGGAAATGAGTATCTCTGAATACTTTGAAAACATGATTACACTAAATTTTGTAATACCTTTTTAAGGAGGGAGGGTATGTAATACAGTATCTAAATTCTAATAACACTAAAATCCATACACCTTGAAAATAGGGCATATAATTTTTTCAGAATTTTAGAAATGCAATAAATGATTTGACACCATCAAGAACGGAAATACTTTAAGGAAACCTCAAAGCAATATATATATATATGTATATATATATATATATATATATATATATATATATGAACTGTGTTGCCATATTGTGTGTGTACAGACATACATACTTTATTTTGCCCCTGTTAATATTCTGTCAAAAAGAACAACTGCCTCGGTGATCTTTCTTATGTTGCCCAGCCCCACTTTTCAGGGCACTTTTATCAGGCTAGTTGTTGCAGATAACTGAAGCAGGTATCCATGGGAAGGCTGGTCTGGAAAAGTCTTCTCAGCCAACAGTCATGCAACTTTAAAGAGACCGCCTCCCTGACATCGGTCAGCATGAAGGCACACTGTTCATCGTGTGTGG
The DNA here is from genome assembly GCF_030435755.1 of Ochotona princeps. Lineage (NCBI taxonomy): Eukaryota > Metazoa > Chordata > Mammalia > Lagomorpha > Ochotonidae > Ochotona > Ochotona princeps. The sequence goes on along the minus strand of NC_080842.1, from coordinate 32,169,910 downwards.
ATAAGTTGTCAGAGCCAGGATTGTAAGTTTCTAAAGAAATTGCGTTTGTGTGTCTATCATACCCTGAAGACCTGTACTGTGGTAATTTTAACAATTTCCTCTTGCTTGAGCTGTTTTGCAAATATTTTAAAATAAGATTATAAAAGGATAAAAATAATAAGTTGCTAAATATTGGTGTTGATAATTTCCACAAACACAAATAAGAATTTGTACAATTTTATTATAATTTGGTGTTGACATCACAGGTAGTATTATTTGTTCATACTCGGTATACGCTTAATATATGCACATTGGTTTGACTATTAAATCCGAGTATCAAATAGAATAAATTTATAGGACAAAATACCAATCCTGAAGTAAAAGTTTACAAGCATAACACATTTTTCACCGAATTACTAGGTGCCTTCAGTGATCTGGCTTCAGCTAATTCTGTACGGATTGCTTTTTATTAGAAAATTATGTAATGCTTTCATCTAAAAAAAGTTTTCAAAAGTTAAAAAAACTCAATCTCTAAAAATACTTCATTTTAGTTCAGTAAAAGAAAAACAGTAACCTGAGATCTGAAATTTTTCATTGATTTCTTCAAGCAAATTAGAGAGAAGGGAGGATCATTAGTAAAAATTTGGTCCTTAAATAGTTTCCTTTGGAAAAGGTTAACAACTTAAATATTTTTAAAGCGATTAACTACTTACAAGGAAACTGAAAACAATGTCTTGGGTATGTGTGCTCCCATACATACATATTTCTGATTTAGACTTTTAAACTGTCACGACTGAGAGACAATGCCACTGCCGTGTACCTGGCACCAGGCCTTCCAGCTAATTTTCCCCCTGGAGAGTGGTTTTGGGCGACAGAGTGGCGTCCGGGCTTCCCAGGTTGTTGTACTGACAAACTGCAGTGGTGGTAAAGTCAGGGAGCCTGACAAAATCTCATTAATCATTTTAAATTAAATCCAACCTTCCTGTCCAACTATGCCAAGAAAACCTTTTTTTTTTCTAAGCAAATGAAAATTTCCTCCGTAAAGATTTGGGGTCCTTTCCTGGTTGATCTTTAATTCAGTTAGACAAAAATAAAACAATCCATGTGTCTAAGCTTGAAAACAAAACATTTGTCCAGATATGATTTAACAGATTAACCAAGTGTCTTTCAAAAACAAAGTATTTTTGAATAAAAACATTCTGAGAGGAAACTGTAAAACTACAAGGGAATTAGGGAGATTATTTACCCTTATTTTCTGAATAGTTAGGCATTTATTTCGTTCTAAATTATAGGATCCTTAATATTTTTAAAGAAATGAAAAACTTACCCATACAATTTGGGTATATTCCAGTTTCTTCTGTTTACAGGTTTTTGGTTTACATCTATGTGCAATTTCATGTTCTTTTTAGTATTTATGAGTAATTTCCTATATTGTTAATAAATAGCCTGGCTTGATAACACATGCCCAGGATGCAGTTGGATCTACTTGACTAGTGTCTAGCATTGTGTCTGGGATGTGAGACACAGTCCCGTATTTGCTAGTTATTTGTTATGATTACCTGAAGTTTGGGGGCACTCCTGGTATTGCCATCTGTTCATTCTTCACAAACAACAGTGTAATTGAGAGTGTGCATATTGCCTTTTCCCTATTTTGGTTCACTTCCCAAAACTGACTTTCTAGCAAAGGAGATCATATTATGAATGCTTGGATAGAAACCGTAGGTAATTTTGCTATTATCGGTGCTATTTAAAAGAAAATTCACTTTAGGCCAAGGAAAATGAAGGCCAATTGGAACAGGTTATTTTTAAACGTTAAGACTTTCAAATTATTCTCATTGAGCACCATATTCATAATATTGTCAGAAGTTTGAAAAGCATAATAATAGAACAAGATTAATGACCTAAATTCTCAAAGTTAAAAAAATAGTATACAATCTTGAAGTAGCAAATTACATTTTGATAAGTGTAGAAGTCCTGAAAGGAAAAATTCATGTGTAGGATTATACATAGGTTGAAGACATATTAATATTTTAAAAGATTAGTATATTCTGATTTGTAAGATTTGCACACCTGAAAGCTGTGAATATATTTTTAAAAGAACATACACATTCTATGATGTGTCTAACAAGCACAGGAACATGATTCTTTTATGTAGTAACAATGGAAATAGTCAATTTCTCTATATGCTTTTCATAGAAACTGAGTGAGAACTCAAATGACTTAATTGAATTTAACAAGAAGCTGCTCTGGGCAATGTATGGAAGATGTACCAAATGAGGTATGAATGAACAAAATTCCCAATTAAAACAATTAAGACCTTGTCCTGGAGGAGAAAGGATGTGAGAAAGTTTGAAGGATAGCATTTCAATCAACAAATATGGGGAGGGCATATATGCAGTGTTATCGAAAAGAGAAAAAGCAAATGGAACAATGAGGAGTTCATGAAGATTAGCACTGCTTTGAACAGAATGCTCAGGCAAAAACCCTGTGGAAGACACATTTCGAGAACTCCAAGCATTCGTTTTTCCTGTTCTCTCTCCTCTCCTCCCTTCCCTATGTTCTTGCCTTATTCTTTTCTGTTCTCTTTTATTTTACAAATAACCTGTGTCTTAGAATGCATTTCTGCTGCCTGTGGAAAGATTCACCAGCAGTATTTACTTGGTATGTTATATTCTGGGTTCAAAACAACACAGCCCTTAGAGAGGGAGGGATACGTAGACAGATCTGAAATGCAACGGACCAAAAACCCTCTGGTGTTCTCGGCAGAGCTCAGATGACCCCCAGGGTAAAGGAATTATCTGATTAATGACAATAGAAAGGCCAATAACAGTTCTGTGATTTTTCTGGCCTCAAATAACTCAATCCCGTCCCCTTATAGAAATTAAAAAAGAATATTTTTTGTATTTTGAGGGAAAGAACAAGAAAAAAACACAACTGAGCTCCAAGTGGAAAAGACTGATTCAAAATGGTTAAGCATACAAGGAGTGCTCAAAAAGTTCATGTAAAATGTGCATCATCAACAAGTAAACCAAAACAAAAAAGTACCACACAAAAACTATCCATGGATTCCAAACTTTTCTGCAGCAAGAAAGCTTACGTTTGATTCCATTTTTTCATTAATTTGTGATGTGCCCTCATAGATAAGGAAAAAAATACTTAATCTGCAAAAAAAAAAAAAAAAAAAAAAAAAAAAAAAAGTAAAGCTTCGCATCCTTCCAGAAACTTTCCTTTTTCAGCTCTTGATTCTGGACCTTCTCAAGTTTTCATGAATTGTTTTTTTCTGAATTTTTCTCTCCCAAAACCTAAAATGCTGTTTTTCACTTGTTTTTACTCCACATGCTTCCCAATAGTTGCCTTTTCTCTTGTTTCACTAAGTACATTTTAAATACTCATTGACCAAGATTTAGACACCTATCTCTCCTTCCTTTAAAATTCTGGTCTATTCTCTAGTTGCAGTTAATGTTTTTAAGACTTTCAAGTTCCACATACACAAAAATCGGAATCATTTTCCCCCATTTCACTCCACCAGTTGCAGTTCCTAATGACTACCTAAAATAGGACAACTAGACTCAAATTATTAGACATGCTCCTGATAAAAACAACTAATTCTATTATATTCCACATTTAAACATTCATTCCTTCTTCTGAACCTTTCATACTTCCCTAGTTCAGGACTTCAAGACCCAACAAGCTGAGAACAGTCCTCAAGCATATTATATTTGATAAATGAAAAAGCTTAGCATGTAGAAAAGCATGGTATAATAAAGATACATACAACATTTTCTGTACAGAAGAAAGAACAAATAACAGTGGTGGTATGTGTGATAGAGACAGTCTGGAAGTTTTGATTGGTTTGTATTTCCGGTAAACCTTAGATGAGTAGAGGAACTGTAGAAACAGAGCAAAAAGGGATCAGAGAAGGAAAGCAATTTAAAAACAAACATACAGGCCAGAACAGGGAAAGCTCCAAAGGTAACCTGAGGCCAGACTGGCCTTTCCGTAGCATCCTAAAGGAGGTTACCTTCTTCTTGTAGAGCAAAGGGAAACACTCAAAAAGTTTAGATGAAAAGGTGTCTGTCATCAGGTTTGTTAGAGATAAATCCATAAGATCTCAAAGAAGCTGTAGTCTTCAAATATAGGGTTGCCCCTTGGAAACTTGGGAACATAACTTGCACATCGCAATGACTGGGACATGCTACTGGTATCCAACAAACAAAAAACAAGTGTATTTGGACCTCTACCACATGCAGGAGTTCCTCATATTGATCCTGCCAAGGGCAATTGGATCTCTACCAGGCCACAGTGAATTAACAATTCGGTAAATGTTCATTATTGAAATAAATGACAAGACTTCAATCCTACAAAAGATACCTGTACAGAGTCTGTGCAAACATTTAAACATCACATTCTTGAAAGAAAAGGAAAGCAGTCCAGAGCAGGCTGCTCCCACACAGAGAGCGCACTTGGAAGCAGTGAATCAGGCTGGCTAAGCTTCCCCACTTATTTATAGACTGCCCTTGGCCTGAGGGCAGTTCTCACTCTTGTTTGGAGACTACCCTTTACTTGTCTTGAAGAATCTGGGACAGAATTTAGGGCAATTACAGCTTCTGAAAAACACCAAGGGAAATCGTGGTGAAGTACTCCGATTCTGGATGTGAACTCCCTTCCAAATTCTGGCTGCTGTAGGAAGTATATGCTCAGTGAAAAGGATCTCAGCAGAGCAGCCAGGATAAATAACTGAACTGAATTGAAATTTGATCTGCCATTAACTGTAAGGGAGCCAGAGCTACCGGAGTTCATTCAAATTAACTAACTGCTTCAAAAAAAAAAAAAAAAAAGCAAAGAACCAAAACCATTGGAATAGTGTGTTGTTGTAACATTTCATTTCCAATGCCCAGCATATCATCCAGAAAACTGATGCCAAGCTGACCCAGAATAGTGGGATGAGCAGAAAGGAGCTGAGTGCAACTTTTATAACTGTGCTCAAGGATGTAAGAGAACACGTACTTGCAATGAACGAAAAGGTAGAAAAGTTCAGCACAGAAATGTAACTTGCAAAAAAAAAGGACACCATAGAATTACACTAATGGAAACTAAATCAGTTCATTCAGTGGGATTTAAAAAAGAAAAAGATGGGTCCAGTACGATAGCCTAGCAGCCAGCGTCCTCACCTTGAACGTGCTGGGATCCCATGTGGGCGCCGGTTCTCGTCCTGGAGGCCCCATTTCCCATCCAGCTCCCTGTTTGTGACCTGGGAAAGCAGTCGAGGACGGCCCAAAAAACCTTGGGACCCTTCACCTGTGTGGGAGATCCAGAAGAGGCTCGAGGCTCCTGGCTCCTGGTTTCAGATTGGCTCAGGTCCAGCTGTTGTGGCTGCTTGGAGAGTGATTTGTTGGACGGGAGATCTTCCTCTCTGCCTCTCTCCTCTCTCTATATTGCCTTTCCAATAGATAAATAAATCTTAAAAGAAAAAAAAGAGTGACTACAGAAGAGTCAATAAACTGGAATACAGATCTAGAGAAAAAAAATCTAGTCAAAGTAAAAACAACACAAAAATTGAACCTCAAAAATAAGAAAATATCAGAAATCTAATATACATGTAAATGGAGCTCGACAAAAGGAAAAAGGTTGAAATAGAACATGTGATGAAATAAAACTTGCAGAGGAGGCTGACATCACACAGGGGGAACACTGATTTGGCTACTACTAACTTTCCATCTAAAACAGGAGACTGAGAGACACTGGGATTACGTCTTCAAAGCACCCACGGAGGAAAAAAATTCCTCTCAACCCAGAATTATATTCTCAGGGAAAACATTGTTCAGGAAGGCAAACAGAATAAGGACATCTTCAGATTAAAGAAAATCATAGTAATTCATTAGTTTCCAGAAGACCTGAACAGCAATAATTGTTAAACAAATCTTTCCCTCTTGAAAAAAATACTATAAGGAAACTTGAACCTTAGGGAAGGATTAAGTATCATGCAATAATAATTGGGTAAATACTAAATAATATTTTTACTGTGAATCTCACAATGTAAGCTATATGAAATATATATAAATTTGTAAGAAAATGGATGAGAGTATGGGGAACATCAGTCTGTATAGTTTCAACGTTTCCACATTGTATGTGAACTTCTACAGTATTAATTGTAAATAGACCATGTTGTATTTCTTGATAGGGGTACAGTCTGTAGTGTATAGGTTTGTGAAGACTTAGTGATTAGTAAATATAAGATTCATGCATTATTTGAATGTAACTGTTACCTCACATTAAAAAATGGCTAATAAATAAGAAACCTCCAGTTAACAATATGAAGTGTAAGTGTAGTCATGTCTGGTACATATTATCACATGTATCAAGCCAATAAAATGGCTTGACTGAAAGATACAGGGCCAGATAAATATGTGGTGAGGGAAGACAATAAAATTTTACTTGGAGAATCCAGGTATGTATACAGGCATTCTCTGTAAAGTATTTCAGTTTTTCCACATATTCGAAATTTTCCAAAAGGAAATGTTGGAAAAATATTGTCAAACCATATGTACATAAGTCATATATACAATCAGGGTAGAAAAGAAAATAGGGAAAATAAAATAATACTGAGAAATAAAAGATTCAAAAAACAAAGAGACAATTAAATAAAAACAAAGACATGACTGGAAATAAAGAGAAAGGTATTAAGGCCCGGCCTCATGTTACAGAGGGTTAAAGCCACAATTTGCAATGGCATCATTCCACATTTGAGTGCTGGTTCAAGTTGTAACTGCTCCGTTTCCCATATAACTTCTTGCTAACATGCCTGGGAAGGCAATGGAGGATGGCCTAAGTATTTAGGTCTCTGCAGAAGAGTTTGGAGTTCCTGGTCCCTGGCTTCAACTTGGCCCAGAACTGGCTGTTATGGTCATTTTGGGAGTATGAACAATCCAGATGGCCGATCACAACTTCAACTTAATACAACTTTAAAAAATAGAGGCATAGAAAATAAATTCAGGAAGGAGTCATTCATTGGAAAATAGAAATATTACTAATGTTACAGCCTTTTAAAAAAATAATCACTTTGCCACAGAATTCTGAGTTATGCATAAGAAAATGATTTAGATATCTGCTTTACAATCTAAAACTTACTAAATGTGTGTTGGCATTGCAAAACTGTTCAAGGATCCAGTTGTAGTATGAATGATCACTATTGACTGAAGTGTCAGATTTTGAAGAAAATTAGTGTTCCAACTCTATTCACAAGTTTCTACTTCACCAATTCATTGGTAAACTTCCAGCTCCACCCATCATATACTGTATCATTGCAAAACTTTTGCTTTTTATTATGGCTTTTTTAAAAAGATTTATTTTTATTTGAAAGGCAGAGTTACAGAGGCAGAGTGAAAGAGAGAGCGAGAAGGAGAGAGAAATTTCATGTCCATTGGTTCACACCCCAAATGGCCGCAATGGTTGGAGTTGAGCAGTCTGAAGCCAGAAGCCATGTACATTTTTTTCTGGGTCTCCCAAGTGGGTGCCTGGGTTCCAGGGCTTGGGCCATCTTCCACTGCTTTCCCAGGCACATTAGCAGGGAGTTGAGTTGGCAGCAGAGCAGCTGGGACTTGAACTGGTGCCCCTCTAGGATGCCAGTGCATGCAAGGGTTAACTTGTTATATCACGGTGCTGATCCCTACATTAAGGCTAATTTGAACTCCACACATAAATACACTGTTCTATTTTAATTGTTAAATAATTGTTAATTAAAATATACTTCATATGTTAATTTTCCCTGAAGTAGTACTTCTTGTCATTCGTTCTAGTACTAATGCTTAACAGAGTTCTTAAATGGAAGGACCTTGATAAATATTTACTGAAATGATTGAAGAGAGTTCACTTTCACTCATATTTCTTCATAATTGGGTTCTGAAAAGAGATCATCAAAAGTAGAGAAACAGTCATTTCACTTACTTAATTCACATACAAAGAAAGCAAAGATTTAACAGAGTTCCAAAAACATTTTATTCTGTTCCTCTACAGGTAAATCTTAAATTTTGACACTTTTTGTATCCTAAATGGTTTAAAGAACTTATTAAAAATGGATCAAATGATAAATTTATATTATAAAAATAACTGCAAGTCTTGCATAGTAAAATATGGCAATAAATCAACATTCTTTTTGAAATTCAAAGCAATGGAAAGCAAGTATTGTTTTTTTCCACAGGCAAATCCAATTTTTGTGAAGAACAAAATAAATCTCAGATCAAACTCAAATTTCAGAACTCAGTTTGAGAGAAAAGGAAAAACTTTAGTCAAAATTTTTACAATAAAATAATTATGATTATAAATCTCTTTAGTTAAATATATACACATAACATTAATTTTAAAAAAGGATGGAAATGAAGAACCTCTCTAAGGCAAATCTAATGCACAAAATACCACCTTCCAGAGTAATACATGTCAGTTCAAAAATCTTTAACAGCTGTGTCAGACAATGGCTCTGCTTGGTGCAAAACATGATAAGCAAAATTAAGGAAAAGTCTGCAAAATTATTTAGTTTCCCAGGAAAATTACTAAAAAAGAAAATAGTAAAAGGAAAAAAAAAAGTGTACAATCAATCGAGCTTGATTGTATAGAGAGGCTAGAATGACCAGCGCTGCTGCAACCTCCATGTCGGCTAAGTAAGTCACTGGATAGCTTTAGTCTGAAGTTAAAAGTGTAAGTCCTAGCAATTGTGCTTTTATGCAGCCACATGGCCAATAAGGTAGATGTTGTCATAAAGGTGCCCCACAAAATCTTCACTAATGTTTTGAGCAGCACGGCGGGTATTTCGGATAAATTCTCTTTTTGACATTTTATTCTTCACATGAGGGCTACTGAGGTCAATGGAAAGTAGAATCAAAGAGTAGCACAGTACATAGACAGCATCTGGAAGGAAAAGAAGCATATTACATTATTAACCAATTTAGAAGATGTGATCCCAAAAGTGTACGGCAAAAACAGTCCTAATTCCAGGAGCTCAAGACTACCTCACAGATAAACAAAAGGTGACCAATGATTGCAGTCGGCCTGGACTCTTGGGCATTCTCAGAAACTACTCAGCTCTGGGTAACATGCAACTACCATTACCTTAACTGATCATCAACTTAGTGAGCTAATTCTTCATTCTAAGGAACTTCACAATAGTTTAGAAGTTTGTATCTTAAAGTCACTTCAGATTTAAGAGTTTTTATTTTCATATTTGTTTCAAATGTGGTATTTTTACTCAACTTTCCAAAAAGTAAATTTTACACTAAGCATATTTACCTTACGATTAAAAAAACATCAAAGCAGCACACAATATTTACAATGAATGTTTTAAAAATACCTAATTTAATTTTAAACTATTTTTAATGACAAAAATTGTGTTATCTTAGTACTAGCAAATAAAATGTAAAAATTCTTACACAAAATTAATATTTATTGAACATATAATTTAAAGACCTCTGAAATTTCATTTACTAATTTCAAAAGTAGATCTTTAGTAAAAATACTGCTACCCCATGCACTATTCAACAAAGTAAATTTTTCTTTACACACGCACACACCTGGTTCATATCCCAGCTATTCTGCTTCCGATCCAGCCCTTATTTAACGGCCTGTGAAAAGTAGCCAAAGATGACTTAAGTGTTTGGGTCCCTGCCACCCACATGGCAGACCCAGAGGACGTTCCTTTAGCCTGGCCCAGTGCTGGCTGCAAATGAATGAACAGACCATCTCTCTGCCTCGCCATCTTTCTCTATCTCTGAGTATTCAAATAAACAAATAAATACATTTTTAAAACACAAGTATATTTTAGGAGCAGGCATTTGGGGTGGGGTTAGAATGTTGTTTAGAGAATGAGGACTGCATATGGAATGTCTGCGTTTGAGTCTTCACACAGCTACGATCCAGCCTCCTGGATATACATGTACCCTGGGAGAAAGCAGGTTGAGGGTTCAAACAATTTGGAATTTCGAGTTCCATGCTTTGAGATTTAGGTTGGTCTAGCCCTGGTTGCTGCAGCCTTTTGGAGAATGAATAAGTCGATGGAAGACCTCCCTCTGTCTAGACTGTCAGTCTGTCAAACAAATACAAGGAGGTAAAAGAGGGCTAGTGTTGTGGCATAGTGGGGAAAGCTGCTGCATGTGATACTGGCATCCCACTGCCGTGCTGGTTTGTCAGCATTCTACCTCTGATGTAGCTCCCTGATAATGGACTGTGGAAGCAGTGTCAGATGTCACAAGTTCTTGGCCTTGGCACCCAGTTGGAGACCTGGATGCAGCTCCTGTCTTCTGATTCCTGTCTTTGGCCTGAATAAGCAATGGCTGCTGTGGCTATCTAGGAAGAGAATCAGCATTTTGGAAGACCTGTCTCTCCCTCTGTAACTCTATCAAAGTAACTAAGTAAATAAAGAACCTACGCACAAAATACAGTCCACTAGAAAATGGGGATACACATGCAATATGTGAGTTATTAGAACTTTTTTAATATCTGAATTTCCAAGTAGACTAGTAAAGCTATTTGAAAATTGAACAAAACCATTTTAAAGATTTTATGTATTAAATTTTCTCCCTAACAGTGAATTTACTGTACACAAACAGTGCCTATGACAAGATCACTTTTCAAAAACATCTTATGTATTTAAAATTTAAACATTCCCCCCTCACTGCATTAGGAAAAAAAAAGTCTCAAATACTACTATTTTTCTTTGGGGTGAGCAGGAGACAAGGTGGATGCAGTAACATACTCTTACCAGGACTAAGGCCAAGCTCTCTCATTAGGTCAGGGTTACAGGCACAGAACCTGTGTGAGAATTTTGTTATAAGAGTTTCAAGATACTCCCCACGCTCTTCAGGGGCATGGATGTGGCGAAAAAATTCTCTCAGTGCATTTGGCAAGAACTGATTTCTAAAATTATGAAGTGTCACGAGGTCATCCAAGACATCTCTCCTAGAAAAACAGAAAAAGATACAGCTTTAGCTAACTTCTCTGTCAAGAAAGAAGAGCCATACACTTCTATTTTTTGGATAAGATTCTGAATTACTAATTACTGTATTAGCTAACCTTATAAAAATACACATAATTGTGTTTTAAAAACTCTATGCATAATTACTTAAGGAGCTTAGCAATTCTCAAATTTTTTTACAAATAGGTTACAATAAACCATATAAGATAAATAATTGTACTTATCCATTTTCCCTCCAATCACTCAGAGCCACTGGCTGACAACAGGCCAGGTGTTATTGGCAGGTCTGCTTCACAACGCAGCAAGCTAATGTGGTGTTGTCCCTGTAAGTTTTTCATGGGTAGAATTTCACACTGTCAAGCCAATACCATGTCTAGGAAATGCCACTTTGTTGCATTGTGCTGAAGTGACACCTGCTCTGAGTTAGGTATATAGTGCTGTCCCTTGTTCACTAAGCAAATTAGAGAATAAGAAGCAACACTTTTTTTGTCTATTGGCACTAACTTTGATAATTAAATATTACCCTGCCAAAAAAAAAAAAAAGTGAAAAAGAAGTTTCAGTTTTACAAAGGACAATTTCTTTTCTAATTTTTTTTCTTTCTGCTCAATCCAAAAAGCACTTGAATATCATGACAATAATGAGAATCTCTAATACACAGATTTACATCTCCAAAGGTAATATTTATGTGGACTTTTAAAAGTGCACACAAAGACTATCTATTGTTTTAGAATCTGCTTTTTTCACATAGTATGTTGGGAACAGCTTTCTGTATTATCTCACATAGATGTACCTCATTCTTTAAATGGCTTCCTGGTATCCTATCTATGGATGTAGCAACTATACTGCTATACATGTATACTTACAATTTCTGATACAACAACCCTCAATTCCTTACTGAACTCAATCATGCTTAAGCTATTATAATATTTACTCTCTACCAATTACTTATGACAAGACAAATTCAGCTTTTTTTAAAAACCCACATTAATTTGTTTACATTTAGCCTGTCCAGTCATGACTCAATGGTAGAATTTCGAGTAGGTGTTACAGTGATTATTGAGTAGGCAAAGCCTAAAAAAGAAAAATCTGGGAGTGACTGGTATGAAGTCAAAAAGTTAATGATAACTTCATTATGTAAGACATTTCTTTAATGACCAGTTTTCTGAACTTTAAACTTCTCAGAGATTATATTTTATCTATGTACCCACACTATCTGGTAAATTTTGGAAGAATATAATGAACATTTGCAGATTATTAAATACTGAGAAATAATTTACCAGAACAGCGTGTTAGTCATCCTCTCTATTTGTGTACCACAAATTACTTAATGTCACATTTTCAGAATTTTTAAAGTTGCACATGACATTTCTGAATGATATTTATCTGCAAATACATACATATTTTATATTCCTAGAATTTGTAGGCCTTATAAATAGAATCTGACTTACTAGATATCGCAGGACTGCCCAGTTTCTCAAAAATATTTGATTTTTGTTTGCTATTACAAAGGTGTTAGTGTGTTAGCGTTGTGTGTATATGTGTGTGCGTCTGTATTTAACTGTCACAATGGCAACTCCCTTATCATCAAGTTAAATTCTACACAAAGGCGTAAGATACAGTAATTGTTTTCCTGTTTTTACTCAACTTTGTATCTAAATGCTTGCTAAAATAAATGTCCTAAAGTAAAAATTAATTTATCAAAAGTACAACTCACTACTGATGAAAACTTAAAAAAAATTGTTTTACCTTTCATCAAGATAGATTCTCAGCTTTTTCCAATTTAATGTTCTTGTACAGAAGATAAACTTCGCTATTTCCTTTGGTGAATCATCTAGGATACCCTTTGACATAAAGTAGTTCACTCCCTGAAGCAGAAAGACAAGTCTACATAAATAAAATCAGCCTTTATTTATAAATTTTAACAATTAGGCAATAGCAGAGCAGCAGCTGTAAATTCTTTCCAGCATTAATAGACTTTTTATAGCTTTATCATGCAAAATACAAGCTAGAACTTGAACTGAAACTATCATTTGTAGTTGATAGCTTACATGCAACAAAAAGTAGGAAATTCAAAGCCAATACTCTTAAAGAAATCGTAATCTAATTTTCTGGCTCATATTAGGTAAAACTAAATCTAAAGAAATACAGCATAAGAAGGATGTGAGGAAAAAAATCACAATATAGACTTTAAATAAACCTCATAACAATCACTTCCTCTGTTTAACAGAAAGCATGATTTTTATGGCTAAAATACATACAATAATATACTTTTAAAGGAAGCAGCTTCTTGATGCAAAAAAATGTTACAACAAAACAAAATACTCAACTAGCAATTTTATTCTGGAAAGAAAATTATTTAATTTAATGGAAGATATATCCAACTCCAGGTCAGTTTATGAATATTACTTTGGCTTTAAGAACTGTTATATTCTTGAGGAATCTAACTATAATACACCTGAAGGAAAACCATAATAATGCAAAAATAGTTTCAATTTTTTAATAGGACTTATCTTTGAATTTCCTTTTCTCTGCATGCAGATATTTCCAGAGAAACATTATGCATCAGTCTGTAGCTATTTAAATCAATGACAACACAATACAAAATCAAATACTAAAACCAGGGTTCACTCATGTCTAAGGGGGTCACATTCAAATAATTGTTTCAGGTGGATTTGAATGTGCAGTTAGTAAAATAAAAGACAGGTGTGTTGACTTCAGCTTGCAGTTACCCAGACACAGGCATTCCCATGGATGTGTATGTCTGGACACTAGCACATTGTGTGCCGCTAATTGGTAGAGAAAATGATGTATTATATACACACAACATAGTGTTTTCACACATAAATTCCTTCAGCATTTCTTTACTTTACAAATACTTAAATAGTACTTAGAAATACTGCACATATTAAGAACTTGGAAGTTGGAATGATTTCTATAAAGAACTCTCAGAGATAAAACTTTCTCGTAAAATTTTACATTAAAAATTTTAAAAGCAGTGTGGTACCATGAGGTAATGCTTTTGAAGAGTTTTAATTACGTATAAGTTACAATACGAAGGTAAAGCTTTTTATGTAAAAATTATTTTTATGAGCCATCAGGATAATATCCAAGTTATCAAATTTTCATGCAGATTTGAAAATTGCAAAAGCAATACTAAGGCACTGATTTTAGGAATACAGTTAGTGCACAGTGTGTTAATATAAAACTTTTTTTGTCAACTATAAGCAATATTTTAGACTGAATGCTGTATACAAAGACTAGAAAACTTAGCAATTATGTTAGAAAGATAGAAAGCTCAACCTATTTCAGATGAATATCTCAGCAATTGTCTGGGGAAGAATTAGAGAAATATTAGTACTTTTTCCATCCTCTCCTCCATTAGAATAATCAAGAGTTGACTGTAAATTTAATCTGCTTGGCAAAAGTTAAGCCAGATTCAACTATTTCCAAACTTCCTTGGTTTAAAAGAATAACAATATTCCAGAACCAATTTCCAGTGTCTAATTTTAATCAAAATGATTTAAAGACAAAGGAATATCAATTAAACATTATTTAATAGATAATTACTCATACTTAAGTCAATATTTAAGACATAAAAATTGATCTTAAAAATTATGCAAATAAACAAACCCACTAACATGGTACATTATATATAATTCTTTAAATACATGATGCATGTCCTTTGAACATCATTTGTTGCCTCTATTTACAAAACGAAACTAGCATTTACCTCATATAAACATGGTAAAATGCACTGTTGATTAATTTCATTTAAAAGAAAATATATTTTGAGAATTCTATATCTAATTCAATTTGCGCTCTTCAAAATCAATGAAATACACAGAAGAATACATGTATACAAATTATTGTAATCTCATTTTACACAGGAAACACAGCCTGAAATAAGCTAACTCTGTTGGTTTTATGAGGAGTGTATTAAACAGAGGATTCCTCTGGAGAGGAATATTACTTGAGAAGGCTACCAAAGTGAATGTGAAGGGGATAGTTATCAGAAAAAGGCACTGGACCTGATTATTATAGCCTCAAATAAGGGAATAGAAAACACCCAAATTCCTTTTTTTTTTTAAAACCTATCGATAAAATAAAATAAAGGTCACAGCATAGCATCTGTTGGATAAATAGAAATTTCTTAAAATGTGGCATTAATAGTCCTGAATTTCAATAAAATTTTGAATAATAATGGTACAGAGGAATCCCTATACCACATAGCTGTTGTTAATCTGCCAGAACTAAAGCTCTGAGAAGTATGCATGTGTGCACACTACATATACACACTGGGCTGTGGGGGTCTCTCATGGAAAATAAGTCAGGAGCATTAGTATCAGTCTACATTACATAGTTTCCAAGAAGAGGAGAATTGTAGCTTGGGATACTGTATGCCAGTCATTCTAAAAGTAGTCAATTTTGGATATCCTGTTTTATAAAGAATATTGACAAGTTAGATTTTATCTTAAAGGAAATCAGGATATGGTGAGACTGCTGAAGGGTGCAGAACTCACATTATGTAAGGAAGAGTTTAGGAGTGTAGGGTTTTTAGGCCCAAGAAACATTTATTTTGTGTGTAGTTCTGGTGAAGATCTTTAGCTCTTCTAGGGTCTTAGACTCTCTTGAGGATAATGAAAGCCACAGAACCTCTTCTAAGAACAACACACACTCATATTTTCAAAACAGAAATTGAGTATCTGAAGTCAAAGGACTGCATTTTAGGAATCCTTATTTCACATGAGTGAAGGAATATAGTCACTGGAGGTCAATCATATGCAACAAAGCACAGAATATAGGGCATGCTTGCAACAACAGTTGTGTTTTCAAAGACAAATAGATTGTCATTTGCTTGATTTAATTTTTAATATTTTGAAACAAGTTTAAGCTTCAAAGTGATCACTATTAGATTATTCTATAAATGTCAATTCTGTTACATAAAATCTATTTTTTAAACTGAACTGTTAGAATTATAACACAGTTCCTTTTCCTCACGTGGTCTTATGCCAGGGCACTTCTGCCAATAACAGATAAACCATGATGCTGTCAGTCCTATAACTAGCTAGCTCCACAGTATAAGATAAACTTTTGTCAGTGGAAAAAGAAAAAAAAACTTTTGGCCAAAAGAGACTGAAAAATAAATTTAATGAAAAGTGAAAGATCAGTAAACAAGGTTTCTATTGTGAAAATAAATATTACCAAAAAAAGAAAATATTACATCTTATATATCTTGAAAACAACAAAACTGGGTAAAAAATGTTCATGCAATACATCTTAAATTTCTTAGCAATCTTGGCAAATCTTCCTCTCCTTTTCTCAGGCCACTGGCAGGCAGCTATACCAAAAGTGGAGTGGCCAGGAACTGCACTGGCACTCAAATGGGATGGCAGCCATCACAGGTGGCAGGTTTATGTTCTTGGCCCCAATGCTGGCCCCACAGTTTTTTCAAAATGCACATTTTCTATCAACTGCTAGAAGACGCTAGTAAGGATAAACACTATTTTATACAACAGATATACATATATCCCAGAAATGAAATGAAGTTTACTTGTGCAAGAAGTTCTTATACAGGACCGGCTGCTCTATACCTTAAAATGGCCATAAGGCACCATTCAGCTGTTTTGTGTCCATTTCATCTTAGTATTTAGCCAGTTGTTGTGTTGAAGTAAAATTTTGCTGATCTTGGCAGATTTTAGGATAATCCAGACTGGCTTGTAACTCTAACAAGATATATGTTAACATTTTAGGTGCAGAACATTTTTTTTTTTTTGGGGGGGGGAGGTGTGCAGGAAAATCCTCAACACCATGGTGAGGAGTAACTAATCTTTGTGACCCACCCAGCGAGGCATGAGCCAATCCATGCCAGCTCTTTCCTGTCAGATTTCAAGTTCTACTTTCTGTTGTTTATTTATTTTAGGTTTTTTTTTTTTTTTTTTTTTTTTTTTAGTTTGTATGATTGTTTGTTTGCTGTGAGGGGTTTTCGAAGCGATCCCGATGGTCATTGCGAGGGAGGGGGGGTCCAGAGGTGGAGCCAGGCTCGGACCAGAGAAAGCTCTCCTCCCTGGTCCCGAAGGACGAAGAAAAAAAAAAGAAGTTCTGAAATGGATTCATCTGAAATCTTCAAAAAGTTCATGGAAAATGTGCATTAGGAGACAAATAGTATGTATTCTAACATTTGTATTTTGCACCAAAGTATCTTAATTTCATTTTCCATGAAGTTTTTGAAGTTCTCCACCATTTAAAGCTCTCTGATTAAACTGAAACAAATACTTTAAGATGGTCTCAAGCTTCATTCAAAATATATGGAACACATTTAAAAAGAGCAGTGGTTAGGGTGCCGGCTTTGGACCTCTTTATCCCTTATGGGAGTGCCTGGGTTTGCGTCTTCTCAGGTTTGCTCTCCACTCAAATTACTGCTAATGAGGTCCCTGAGAGGCAATAGGTGATACTTAAATACTTGTCTCCTGGTCACAAATAGAGATCTGGATTGAGTTTCCATCTCCTGCTTTGGTTTGTACCAGTCCTGGCAGCTAAGGGCACTTTAGGGGTCAGCTAGCAGAATGAAGAGTTCTATCTCTTTGCCTTCCATTAAAATGAAAACCTACATACATATATGCCTATACATACATTCATATAAACACTATGTCAATATACATGGTATTTAGAGATAGATACTGAGCAAGAGTTTTTTCCTAAGAAAAAGTAACGTTTCTCTGTGGTGAGAGACAAGTATACAAGTAGCTAGATAAAACCTTCCACCATCCTGTCTCAGAACCACACTGTATGACAGGATCTAAAAATTACTTGATAGTCATCTCAGCAAACAGGTTGACTGCTGCAGTATCACAGTGCTTGTGTTCAAGTAACCTTCATTCTACTTATTAATGGCCCCAAAGGAAAAAGAGTAATGATAAAATTCAGAAATTCCCAAGAGAAGCAATAAAAATGCATCTTTTAACTAAGAAGTTTAAGTGCACCATTAAGTTAAAAGTAGAAGAGTCTTTGAAACTTGAAGAAGAGAACACACTACCCAGTATAGTTGAAATAGCACATTCAGAGGACGGAATAAACTATGGCTGTGCCACTTAATGATGATGTGAACATAATTTATTCAAACTTTCTGAGATTCAATTTCTTAATTGGTAAACAATTTGGTTAGTTATTTTGAAGATATGAAAGTGTGTAGCAAAAGGAGCATCACTGCTTTCCATTCCCTTTTCAATAGGTCACGAGGCCTGAAATAGCAAAGCAGGTTTTGGTGACTGGCAGAAATCAAACTGGTGATTTTCAAAAGATCTGTTTTGACAAGAGTAGTGGAGGCTCAATTCCAACTGGAAAGTTAAGGAATGAGCTCAAGGTAATAAAACCTGAAAAATTTATTAGTAGAGAGAGAACGAGAGCGCACAAATGGCAAAATTAAGGGGTACAGAGAGAAAATGAAAATTTTCTAAGATAATTTTGAACTAAGCTATGTCAGAAATAAGGGAAGAGTCTGAACAGAAAGAGGAAATGCCAAAATAAAGGAGAAAGATTTCACTGCAAAAGCCTTAAACACATAAAAATGAAGCATAAAAATAGTACTGGCTCAGACATCCATCAAGAACAGTGAAAAGCAGAAACCAAAGCACATGCTGGCTTCCCCCTTGGGCAAGACTACTAGGGAAGACTTGGCAAGGAGAGTGCTGAGTTGGATCCCCAGGTGAAGCGGAAGCTTTCTGTCAGCACTGGTGCTGATGTAACTGCAAACTACTAGGAATGAATTAAAGGAGTCAAGTGGTGACGAGAACCCTGGTGAAGATACTGTTCATTTATCCTATTTCACGTTAAAGTTCAGGAAAACCCAGCATGTATGTGTTCAGAACAAGTCAATATATGTTTGAGAACAGTCATAGCAAACTAGGCATGCAAAGTCACAGGAAAAAGTACTCACAAAGAATGTATTGGCTATTGGGACTGGGAGTGTGGGATAAGCCACTGTCTGTGACAGTGGCATCTCATGTAAGCGCTTGTTCAAGTCCCAGATGCTCTATTTCAGCACGTTTCCTGTTAATACACCTGGGCAAGCAGTGGAATATGGTCCAAGTCCCAGGCCCCCGCACCCATGTGGGAAATTCAGTTGGAGTTCCAAGCTCCTGGTTTTGGCTTGGCCCACCTCTGGACAATATGTCCATTTGGGGTGAAATACCAGGAAATAAAAGAGCCCTTTGTCTCACCTCTCTCTGTAACTCTTTCAAACATATAGGTCTTACACAAGAAAAAAAAAAGGGGGGGGGAGGGCAGCACAGTAGTCTAGGCTAAAGTCCTCACCTTGCATGTGCCAAGATCCTATATGGGCGTCAGTTCATATCCTGGCTGCTCCACTTCCCACCCAGCTTCCAGTTTGTGGCCTGGGAAAGCAGTGGACTGACTAAAGTCATGGGGCCCTGCACCTGCGTGGGAGACCTGAAAGATGCTTTGCATCAGCTCAGCTCTTGCCATTCTGCCCGCTTGGAGAGTGAACCAGCGGGCAGAAAATCTTTGCCTCTCCTTCTCTCTGTGAATCTGCCTTTCCAATAAAAACAAATCTTTTTTAAAAAGCAAGTACTAGCTATGGCACAAATACGTGCTAGGAACACTATCTAACAGCGGATCTTACGGGAGAATTCCTTCTAAAGAAACTTTGGAGAAAAATGACTTAGCTGCTTTTTTCACATTTGTCTTATATACTACATAAACTTCAATACCATGATAAAAACCTATTCTTAGTACATAATATGATAGGATAAAACTGGATACTGAATTTCATTATTGCAGCTATAAAGTTAGATTTTTATTTATTTGGAAAGGAAGAGGGAGAGGCCGGGGGGTGAGTTTGGGGAAGAAAGAGAAAGAGGTATCTTCAATCTGCTATTTCACTCCTCAAATGCAGCTTCAGTCAGAAGTGGTGAAGTCCAGCCATCTCCCAAGCAATTAGCAGGGACCCAACTACTAGAGCCTTTACCTGCTAACCCAGGGTAGGCACCAGCAAAAAGCTGTAGCATCCCAGCTGACACCTCAAATTTACCTTTTACAGGATGTTTGAAATTTTCAAAACTAACAACCTTTAAATGTTAGCAATAAATCTCTATAAAACAAAAAAGTTCAATCTAGATTTCTGACTTTCCATTCTTTTGGTAACTGATACAAATTTCATGTACATATTTTAACAACAGAATGAACAAGTCGAAAAATCAAAACCTTGGTTTTCAGTTGCAGTAAAATAAATGGAGATGATTTATTCATGAGCAAGTATAAAACTACATGGCTATGGCTTTTTTGTCATTTTACTTCATTCTTATTACTAAGTGTGCAATATTTTCTCTTCATGCCCTCTCCTATGTTTAATGCTGATTTCTTTCACTTAATTTATAAGTGCTACACATTGCTTCTGAGCAAGACTAAGAACCCCAAAGTCTACTAATTTATCACTGTCCCAGATGGCTATTCAGAGTGGCTGGATGTAGAATGACTTAAAAACTGTTATTTTGTAGAAAGAAATGTATATCTACATATACAAGTAAACAATAGATGCTGGCTGGCAGTAGTTTTTCTATCTGATATTCCCCATCTGCCTAGGAAAGATTTTTTTTTTTAAGTAAGATGAAATTAGAGGTCTCATTTCTGGTCCAGCCAGAAATTATCATAATGGTGGAATCCAAGAACTGAGATAATATTGTTTCTTAAATTTCTGACAAAGCACTTGTGTTCCTTAAGTCTTCTATTGTGGTAGTGGAAGTAGTAATTCCTTAATTCAGGAAAGATGTGTGGAAGAGACATTAAGGTTAAGAACTTAAATTTAAAAATAAAACAAACAAAAAAAAAGAAAACAAAAAGCAAAAAAAATAAAAAAATAAAAAAACAACAAAAAAAAAACAAAAAAAGAAAACAAACAAGAAAAAAAACAAAAAAAGGAAAAAACAAAAAAGATAAAACAAAACAAAACAAAAAACAAAAAGACAAAAACAAAAAACAAAACAAAAAAACAAAAAAAAAGAAAAAAAAGAACGAGAAAAAACAAACAAACAAAAAGGAACTTAAATCTAGAAACTGATATCAAGTTTACTGAAAAAAAAAGTGATAACAGAAGAAAGGAAAATTTTTGGATGAATCAAGGTGGTCATATAAGGCATAGAAAGATAATTGAAGAAAAACAGATTTTTCTTTGAAATAGAATAAAAATATTATAAAATCCCAAGGTATGTTTATGCTAACAAAAATAAAATTCAAATGAAGAAAATGTTCCTTTTAGCAGTTCAAATTTTAAAAGAGGAAAATAAAATGAATAGGTGATCTAATGAATACTTTATCGAAAACTCCAGGGCTTAAATGTTATTTTCTCATGCAATGAAATATAGAGCATAGCCTAGGAAATATATTTCCTTATGAAGCTTCTAAGAGGCCTACTGTGTACAAAGATTTTATGGCTGATTTAAGATCCTATGTTGGTTTGAGTCTTACAGACAAGGGAGGGAATAGGCTGCCAGGAGAAAACATAGTTAGGAAAAAGTGCAAAATAAAATTCACTTAATAAACACAGGATAAAGTGGTTTTCTTAATTATAAAATCACCTGACAGATCAGATCAGATTATAAAGATATGATATATATATATACATATAGGCACACAACACAAGATGTATACAAATCCACACATTCCACATTACTCTCAAAAAAGTGAATGGCTTTCATTTTAGCATGACTTATCTAATAACATGACTTATCTAGTAGCATGACCATCTTGATTTACCTAGACAGATGATGGTATAAATCTGCACTGCTATTCCAACGCTGATCCAGAGGAGGGGATTTACTATTAGCATTTAGCCCTACAGGAGTTAACTAATTCTAATAGAGGAAGAGGCCAGTCCAGCTGCATTCATTGTGGGTCTTCCGATTGTCAACTGGCTCCTTTTGCTCTGATTACATTCTCAAAGAACTTTAAGGGGGAACCAGTTGACTTGTTAATATGGATTAACAACTATTTTAAAATATTTTGCATCCAGGATTATATGCCAGCCACCTATGAGTTTGAATAGTAATAATAATAAGACATCAAGATGACTTGGTTGTGAATAACAGAAACTCCATAATAGGGAGACGGATTTACTTTAAAAATGAAATCTTCTTGTATAATGAGTTCCAATTTAATATGGCTCCAGGATGGTTAGCCTTACGAATGAAATTGCAGGCTCATTTTTTTTCTTTCATCTACTGTCCTCAATGTGTTGCTAAATCCTTCACAGCTGTAAAGTAACAGCTGGCAGACCCAATACCTGATACATGGAGGAAGAAGTGGGTATTCCAAGAAGCTGACCTCAACATGTGAAACTGAACAGAACAGTGTAATTAAGGGACCTGAGATCTCATTTATTCCTAGACAGATTTAGTTCAATCACAACCAAGAAACAGGGACCTGAATTTATCTTTTTCTTTATGCTATAAGGCATTGTTAAAAAAAAAAAAGAATCCATCAATTTGGCTCAAAATCTGCATTCTGTAATTTGTTACTTGTTTGTTCCGGACTAATCCATTTTCAAAAGAAACAAAGTTAAATCTTTAGAGCTACACAGCTACAGGAAAAAACTCAAAAGACAGTACATTTTCCAAAATAAACAGCATATAAGTAGTCTGTCATCCTTCACTGAGAATACTGTAATGTAGGAAACAATGAGACCTAATAGTCTGTGGAGAAAATGAGATACTAAAGATAATTATGTATATTCTATAAGGTCCAAATTATTTGGCACAGACACACCAATATCCATATGCTGCTATCTGAAATCAACATTGCCTATGCTTTCACTGTCCTATACTTATCATTGTTTTTTTAGAGAACCGTTTTAACACTTTAGATAGCAATAAAAATACGGAGCATGGAAAAATCTATCCAGTTTGTCAACAATCAATTTAACGCTCAGATTTTTTTGGTAACAAGTACTAAAGGGGTCAGGAGTGAGGGGAAGGAAAGTAATCACATGTTTACTGACTTTTAGAAGTAACATCAGAAAACTTGCAAAAGGGCTGTGCTGTGGCCTAGCACGGTAAGCCTCTGCACTACCAGCATCTGATAGGAGTGCCAGTTCGAGTCCCAGCTCCTTCACTTCCAGTTCAGCTCCCTGCTTATGACCTGGGAAAGCAGTGGAGGATGGATCAAGTCCTCAGGCCCCTGCACCCACACGGAAGACCTGGAAGACACCTCTGGCTCCTGGTTTCGGACTAGTCTAGTTCTGGCAATTGCAGCCATCTGGGGAGTGAACCAAAGGATGGAAGATTCTTCTGTCTCTCCCTCTGCAATTTGTCTTCCCCCCATAAAAAAATAAATAAGTCTTAAAAAACTTACGAAAGAGTAACGGGGCATTTGGTTCATTCTAACATTTATTTAAACATGGTAAAATTATAAATATATAAAACATTACTATATTGCTCAACTGTGTTCTCTGTAATGTTCTTTTGCCATAAAAAGATGGAGGAGCACAATGTCAAATAAATTTGAGTAATACTGTATGTAACACTCCCTGTTAGAAATTCAATCTGCATGAATAAATTAATAAACATTATTGTATGAACAAACATTATAATTTGAAAAATTAAGCCAAAAGCATATAAGATAATCACCAGTGTAGTTATATGGGTGAAGTAGAAAGTAATAAATGAAGTAGAAGTAATAAACACTTTTTTGCTATATACCGGAGTAAAAATAACTCTGGCATTGTCCGTACCTACAATGTCAGAACACACTTACATAGCTGAATGATGGACTTACGACGTTTATGCAGGTATATACTATTGCAATGATATAAGAAATCAATGCATATGTGTGTGTAGGGGGGGTTGGGAAGGGAGGAAGAGAAATCCCAGATCCTATGGAACTATATCATCAAATAATAAAATAAATCAATAAAAATAACAGCAAAAATCAATACTTGGGGTACCATTAATCAAAGAACTGAGCATGAACTCCAGTTGAAAATTTCTTAGTTACACTTCAGCTGGTCCAACAACATGAATTTCCCTCTAACACAGTGTGTACAGGGGTGAGCATTTGGAACAGGTTAACATGTCCATGTGCCAAGCTGGAGAACCTCTGTTTGATACTCAGCTCTCTCTCCTGATTGCATCTTTCTGCTACTGCAGCTCTAGGCAGGCAGTGGTGACTGCTTAAGTAGTTGAGTCTCTGCCACTCTCATGGGCGATCTGGACCGAATACCCAACCTGGGATGGTTCAGTTCTAGCCAAGGCAGGCTTTTACAAAGTGGTTCACTGCATGGACTCTTCTCTTTCCTAACAATCTCTTTCTCTCTCTTCTCTCAAATAAATAATTTATAATTGTTAAACTTAAAATATTTTTATAAAGGATTTCTACCTAAGATCAATCTAATAAAATGCATAAAAGGTATATGCATGTGGTATTTCTGTATGAATACAAGTTGTGCCTTTAATTCCAATTGTTTTATTACCTGGCACCAGTCAAGATACTATATTTTAAAAGCATATTTATACAATCAAAAATAAGCCAATAATACATTAAGGTTAAACCATGTTCACTACCAATTTTTAGAACTCTAAATTTAAGAAAAATTATGTCAAGAAAATGATTTAATAGGAAGCAGAGGTAAACAATGCAGCTTACTAGTTGGTAGGAAATATTACTTTATTGTAATACTGCTGGTGAACTAAAATTGATACACACAAATTTTACATGCAAGGGAAATATAACTTAATATAAACAGATGGTTTTCAGCACATTCCTTTACTAGACTGTGGTCACCTTCCACAAAATACACAAGCTCATGCACCATATCAAGACGTCACATACAGCTGAAACCACAACATCATGCATACAACAACAGCGTGCTGGTAACCGTACCACAAACTGTGCAGATGGTCTCCCCCACCCCATGAGCCACTGCCAGCAGCTGCTGTGGAGTTTGGTTACCCATATCCTTGACATGAACGGTGTCCTTGGAGAATCTTGTTCCCTGTGGCTGTAAGTATTCTTATTTTTATAATGTTTTAATGATGCTTGCTATTAAAATGTTACACTGAACAATTACATACATCTTATTTCAGGCATTTGTAATAAATACCACTTACATTTAAACATATCATCAAAACTATTTTATTGCTTCAAATTGAATGAACCCAAAATAATGTCTGATGACAGTGTTCCAGTGAGTGGGGGGGAAAAATCAACTTCTAGGAATTATTCCTGATTTCTAGTACTCCAAAAACCTAGAGAGAGTCTCTCTAACGATCTGCCTAAAGTGTGGCTCATACAGATCATCTCCATAAGAACATCTAGAACTCTCCCACCAACATGATTTCAGTTTTGAAGAACTGATTTGGTAAGTAACCAAATGGACATCATTCATGTTGTCAATAAAAGAAAGCATATATATAGCCATAAAATAATCCCAAAACTGTTAAATGCACTTTTTTGGTCTAATTTATCACCCAACTTTTGGTAAAGATAGAATTTCGGTTTAGGTGATACTTGCCAAACTACTCATAAAACAGAATTCTAGAACCACAGACATGTTGAGTGGTTCAGCTCTATGCCTCTTGGCAGCACTCTCTGGCCTTTTCAAATTGGTGAGAATCAATACTTCTAGAATGCTCCAGTATGTCCTTAAAATCAGGCCAGTGAACAAAAAAAAAAAAAAAAAAAAAAATACAGCCAACTCTCAACAACAATGAAACAATGAAGGTAGGATGGATAAGTTAAATTCTAAAGATCTAAAAATCTCATTTCTATTAACAACTCAAATCTCCTCTCTTAGTAAACATTTGATTAGGAAATGAGATTTCTGGGCAAATTATATAGCAGACTTGAATTATACATTTTTTTCCCTCTGCCTCTCCAAACATTTAGAAAACTAACAAGAAGTTAAAAGTCTAATAATATATACGGTTGCAAAGATAGAAACATTTTCATATTTATTTATTTATTTTGGATTTATTTATTTTTATTGGAAAGTCAGGCATACAGAGAAGAGGAGAGACAGAGAGGAAGATTTCCGTCCAATGGTTCATTCCCCAAGTGACCGCAACGGCTGGAACTGAGCCAATCCGAAGCCAGGAGCCAGGAGCCAGGAGCTTCCTCCGGGTCTCCCATGTGGGTACAGGGTCCCAGGGCTTTGGGCCATCCTTGACTGCATTCCTTGGCCATAGGCATGGAGCTGGATGGGAAGCTGGGTTGCTTGGGTTAAAACCGGTGCCCATATGGGATCCTGGCGCGTTCAAGGTGAGGACTTTTAACCACTATGCTATCGCACCGGGCCCGATAGAAACATTTTCAAATCTAGTTTCTACAATTTAAAACTATTCATATCATATTCTACTATGTAAAGGCCTACATCCATATATGTTTATTTTTGCAAAAGAAGGATGATTTAATTTTCTTCAAAAAATTGATATTTTAAAATAAGAATTACCAGTTAGTATAACTGATACTTGCAGATATTCAACTTTCCTGATTTTGTAAATCAGTAATTTAGTACTCACCAAGTTACATTTTCCTTAGAATGCAATATTTTCAAGGAAGGTGAATTAAAGATGACTGTTAAATTCGGTATAATTCATGAGAGGCCAATAAGCCTTTATAGATGGGCATAGTTAACACCAATCTGGCAAGAGCTGCCTTTTCTGATTCTCACACACTTGAAGTCAAATACTATGCTCTACTCTGCCCCAGTTCTTCTCAAGTCATCATCATTTAATGACCCCATTGATAATGTTTATCAGTTAGCATCAAGTAGTAATGAATTAAGAATAAAGAAGTCTCTGAGATCAGGCCATTCTTTGGAATTTTGAAATGGACAGATTATGAAACTAAATTTATGATAGTTTAATACATTCGTCTGCATTTTAAAAAATGATCTTTAGATTCTGAAATGGAACAACAAACTGGTTTCTATATTTAACCCCTTACAAGTCATTCTTGTAAGGAAAGGTTGATTAATGGGATCCAAGTTAGGCCTGACAGGAATACGAAGTTTTGGTGTTCTATTGGATAACATGTTGAGTACAGATAAAAATCTCTGAATTTACGTATATCACAGTTTATAAGGCTTATTCTCATGTTGTGGGGATGAGTTAACTTATGTGTTTCTCAGTAATATACTTTGTAATGATTTTTTATTCGTTATATAAAAGTAGATAGCAATTTAAAAAATGCCATTGGTATTACATGCATATTTATAAAGTTAGTGTTTCTGCTTAAGATGCAAATATTTTACATGGATTTATTGGATTATAACAAAAGGGACCAAAACTTTAAAAAGTCTGTCTTCATGATTTAAATATTCCTTTATACATCTATAATAAATGAAAAAGTTGGTTTCTGAAAATTAAGTAAATTAAAATAACCCTGCCAGGAAATTCTACCATAAATTATACTCAGAAAGAGTAATTCTAGGTGTTGCATAATTTCTACTTAGGTTTCTAAGAATAAGTCTACCTGATATTTAAACATTTCTGAAAATCTAAGCTTTTTCAGGATAAATGAGACTAGAAAGTCAGTGAAAGAATTATCTTTCCATTTAGATCACTTTCACTTATTAAGTAAAGAAAAAATTAAATTAAAAAATCATTCAATTTCATAACAGATTTATAATTAATTTCCATATCCATCTGGAACTATATTGTTAAAGGCATTATTTGATGTATCAGGTGTATGTGATCATCTGTGGCAAAATAAATCTGAAAACAGAAGCAATATATAGTAAGAAAATACTGCATATAAAATTTAATGGCCATATTCTGGGTTCTCAAAAATTTTGTGTTCTCCACTTAACGATGTTCTAGGATGTATTTCAATCAGGTCAGCAGAGGACTGCACCTGTGTCATGGAAGCTGCTATACAGAGTGAGCATACAAAAGATCAGACATCGGAAGGCTGAAAACAATGATGAAGTGATACACAGCAAAAATAAAACAGACTGGGCTTCTCAGCAACTGAAAAGGCATTTTTCATGGTTTTGCACTTATACCTTCAAGTTTATTATGTTGGAAAGCTGCAGTAAAATAATAAAGTCTACCTGATAAAAACATTCAAATTCTTCACCTACCTCATCTGGGTTAGCATTAAAGGTGAGACTGCCTTCATCCAGCTGCATATATAATTTTCTGAATGAAAATCCTAGAGGTGGGTTCTTATTGTATATGGAACAGTGACCCCAAGTGGATTTGCACAACCTGTAAAACAGAAAGCAAAGAAACAGGAAAACATTGCTATCCTTAATTTTTAAAGTTAAACATGCATGCACATGATAAAACAGTAGCATGAAGTGACATTAAAGTACATTTTGTATATCTAAGTTTTAAAATTTTAATTTTGTGCTTATTTTTTGTATTACAGAAACCTAAATTTAGGAACTTTAATAACATTTAATTAATGGTTACAAATATTATATATATTTATGAGTATGACATAAAGTTAAACACGATAACATATGTGTTTATCAAAAATTTGTACTCTTCACTTATACAATGTAACCAACAGTTACCTCAATGAGGTCAGCAGGGGATTACATGTATGTCAAGGTTACTGCCATACAAAGTTAAAAGCCACAGGGAAAAAAAAGCTAACAGTTACTGAATGCTAACTAGATCATAGGTATCATTTTAATCATTTTGATTGTATTAACTTGTTTACTCTTCAGTGGATCTCGGATGTTGGTGCTAGAGTCAGGATTTGAACCCAATGAATAATCTTAACTAAAGAGCTTACAACTGGATCTATTAAGTATTGTGAAATAAAACTAAACGGGGAAACATATCTGCTGGTTTGAAGCAATCTTTTTCATAAAACATTTATTTACAGAAAAAATAAAAAGAAATTGTAATGCCACAACCTGAATCCGTAGATCAAAGGCTGTGAAGTTAGGGAAAGTTGTTTTTAAGCCTCTGCTTCAGGGACAGGCACGCCTCACAGTATTCAGGCCCTCTATGGGGCCCAGCACCGTAGTCCAGCAGCTAACGTCTTTGCCTTACATGCTCCAGAATCCCATATGTGTGATGTTTCGTGTCCTGCTACCTCACTAACTCCCTGCTTGTGGTCTGGGAAAGCAGCAGAAGATGGCCCAAAGCCTCGGGACCTTGCACCCATGTGAGAGACCTCGAAGAGGCTCCTGGATCCTGGCTTTGGATCAGTTTAGCTCTGGCCATTGTGGCCACTTGGAGAATGAATTAGCAGATGTAAGATTTTTCTGTCTCTCCTTCTCTCTGTAAATCTGCCTTTCTAATAAAAGTAAATAAATCTTAAAAACAAAACAAAACAAACAAACAAAAAAAAAACCCCAACCCTCTCTGTCTACTGATTCTAACTTCCCACTAACGCAGACCTCTGGAGGCAACATTGGTAGTCCACGCAAATTGGTTCCTGCTACCCACGTCAAAGACCTCGATGGAGAGCCTGCTGCATAGCTTCCATCACAGCCACTGTCAGCATCTGGTTACTGAACCAGTGGATGGGAGCTTTTTCTGTTTCTTTCTTTGCCTCTCAAACAAGTAAGTTTTTAAAAAATTAAAACCACAAAAAGGTGAGTTTGAAAAAATTAGAATTCTAAAAAATAGTTAAATGCTAACATTCATATTTTCAACATTCTCTGGAGATTGGGATAGTGGTTTGTAATTTTGTACAGGGGCAGCAGTTGCTAATTATTATTTGAAATTAGTATTTTAGAAGTTTTCAGCTATACTGTTACGTGCTGTGAAAGCTACATTCTCTAGATATCAGTAGGTAATCAATATATCCAAAATTATTATATAAAAGCCCTCCAGAATTTCAAATATAAGCAATTTAACATCAAGAAAAAAATCCCAGTATTATAAAAAAGGAGCATAATTATGTGATAAATAATAAAGAAAACATTTCTTTCAGAGATGCAAAATCTAGATTTAAACCTCAAGTGAAAACAGGTTTTTACTGAATAAAGTTTAGAAATAAGTATTTTTGTATAATAAGTTTATGAGAACAAGCTAATTTGGTGGGGACTACCAAAGTATAGAAAAAAGATTATAAAGCATGAGCCAATTTTAAAGCTCTTTTCTTATATCCTATGACTAAAGTAACACTTTTTTTCTTATAGTATCCTCAATATAAGTTAAGAAATTGAATAAGAAGATACTAATAATTTTAATATAGATACTAATAATGACCAATTAATTTATAGCATGATTTTGTGATAATAGCAAGCCTGTCAGAAATGTTACTATTGGAAATATTTTTACTAAAGATTGGCAATTTGATTAATGTATTAATTCTCTCAATTAGATGTCCAGTTAAAAATTACTTAAAGTCTCAAAAGATGCTTATTTCTACATATCTGTATCTTAATGTAGTGTCATTTTAAAATAGAGACTTAAGCTTTGGTAAATAAATTAGGAAATCTTCAGATTTAATGATTCCTCTACATTATAACATTATCATGACCCAAAAAGAAAAAGTAATCATGTAATAATAATTTTATGTAAACATGTGATACTGTCGAAGAAATCATTCTTAAACATTCTTAGACTGGTAGTTTCTATTTAAACTGGTATAACTGCTGAAATTTCTGTAACCTAATTTAAATTCAAGATTCAGATTGTTTATCTCCTTGCTTTCTAATTATTTGTCTACTTCACTGATGAATCGCTGAGTAGAAAAAATAAAAAGTAGGGAAAATTTTCACAAGTTAAAATTTATGCTAAGATGTACTTTTCCAACTAAACAAAACATTTCGAGACTACTTAATGACTTTAAAGTTAGGCTTATTTTTTAGATGGGATACCATGGGAGGAACAAACTATGCCAGCAAAGTGAAGAACACAAATTTTGGACAGTGAATTATCACATTACAGCTTTGTCTCATTTTTAAAATAAGTTGGCAATTCCTTCTTTATAATAAAATAACACATTTCAATTTATAACCTCTGTTTTAACTGCAAAATCAATACCATAGTTGTTTCTTCTTTTCCCAGTATCAAATCTGACTTGTGATAACTGCATTTTTACTTTTGTTTCTAAAATTAAAAAAGCTTTTTGCATTTTTTATTTTTCTAGGTTTCAATAACAACAAAAGTACAAGCCCAAGTTAAACACACTTCATAACACATACATTACAAAAAGCTATGATTATGTTTACAGATATCTGAATGAAATATTAGTGGGTTTAACTTACCCTTGCCAGAGAAGCTCATCATTAGCGAGGTCCTGCCAGACACACGAAGCCAAGCAGAGGTCAGTTGCATTCAGGTAGGACAAGATGGTGAAGCTTAGTTCGGGAGGCAACATTTCCAAATTAATGAATCCTTCCTGTTCTTTAGATTTCCTTGCCTTCAAAAGATGATATAGATCGATTCCTCCTTGGACTTGCTTACGGTGGCTGGCGTTAGAAATGTTGCTCCCAGCCGTTCTCCTGCCCTGCTCTCTGCTGAGGTAGCCTTGCTCACTGTAGCCTTCCTGTTGGAGCTGCTGGTTTCTGGCCACTCTCCACAGCCCCTGACCCATCTGCAAGCCTGGGAAAAATCCAAGAATGTAACAAGGGAGACATTAAAAATGCAACCCATCTTTCCCAGTGGTAAAACAAATCTGACATGAAACATTCATTTATCAGAATTAAAAGTCCTCATTAAAGGCTATTAGAAACAGTAAGATACGATAAAAAAAAAAAAGCAGAACATTGTGAAAGCAAAAATTCTGGGCAGTTTAGAAATATCACCTTTATCTTCACCTTTATTCCAACTTGCTAACTGCTTCTGAAGTCCAAAGGTGACATAATCATTTTTCACATGGTGAGGTTTAAAAGTTATTGATATCCTAAAGACTCTTACAAATTATAATTATGTGGACTTAAAGCCCTGTATCAAACACAGCTCTGATCAGAGCACAGGCTTCAGTTAAAAGGCCTCCAGACCCTGCTTTTTATCACAATTCAGGCTAAACTAAGCTAGCCCCTTTTAACCAAACTCCCAGATGCATAACAGCTGTGAAACAGGCTTTTAGTTTAATTCTTGCCAGTCTACACTTATGTTGTAGACTGTAATAAAATGTAACATAGGCCCTGAAGTCTAATTCAGAAACCTTATAAATTAGACACCTTCAACTCCACGATAAATACCTCCGTAATAGCTGACTATTTGGCTTTGTGGTTGCTTTAAATTAAACATCATAATTCAGACTAATTTTCCTATTCTTGTCTATTTAGTCAATGGATTCCTCAGAGGTACAGGAAGAGAGGCACAAGAAGAAGGGGGACTCCAGCCTTTTCCACTTCTATCTGACATTCAACCAAAGCAGCAATATGTTTATATACCTTACAGACTGGAAGTCGCATACACACTGGAAGATCACATAAAAAGATACTTAGGGAAAAAACTGGCCTGACGTTTTGTTTTTGCCATTAGAATAAGTAGCTTTTCTTGAGCAAATAAATTCACTGAGTAAATGCGGAAGAGTTTTAAAGTAATATAAATAAAAGTACATCTATGATCACCTTAAAAAAAGTTTCATTTTATTAACCCAGGTTGACTACTTGTGTTTCAAACATTTTGCAAAAATTACTGTTTTCTTAAAACAGTGAAAAGCAAAAACACCTTTTTATAGCATACTCAGAACTAGAAATACATTGTCTTAATTTAACAATATGACTAACAAAAATGAAAGTGAAGAAACAAGAAGTGGTGACCAGAAACTTTGAAAAGTATTGGGAGTAATCTTAAAACTGCTCTGAACTTCAAAGGATGCCATAACATTTTTTAGATGTATTTATTTATTTTGAAAATCAGAATTACAGAGAGAGGGAGGGAGACAGATTTCCATGAGGTGGTTCACTTCTTAAAAGGCCACAGTGGCCAGGGCTGATTCACTGGGTCTCCCATCTGAGTGGCAGAAGCCCAAACACTTGGACCATATTCTGCCAGGAACCCACCAGTGCCCATGTCACAGACTTTTCAATATTTGAACAGGAGTGATCCACATGCACATTTGCTGAATTAGTTTGTTGTTTGCATGACGGCTACTAGATTAAGTCATTCATTGATCACAATAGAAAAAACTTCAGGACAATTCATAGTCCCTCTGTATACTTCAGTGCTAGA
This sequence comes from Ochotona princeps, assembly GCF_030435755.1. NCBI lineage: Eukaryota > Metazoa > Chordata > Mammalia > Lagomorpha > Ochotonidae > Ochotona > Ochotona princeps. The sequence goes on along the minus strand of NC_080842.1, from coordinate 32,136,867 downwards.
AACAGAAGTAATTTAAGGTATAAAAACAAAGGTGCAGGGTGTAATGTGGTGGAGAGAGGAGGCAGTGCAAAGGCAGGGCTATTTCAATGTCATCTGCAAAGAAGATATAAAAGACACATTTTCACTACTCCCTGTGACACATACTGGCGACAATGGGATCAATTCCTAAATTAGAGATTGACCACTAAAAATAAATCACTAAAAAGTACAGCATATTAATAAAATGAAGAGACAAGCCATAGATGAGCAGAAAATCTTTGCAAAACACACTATCATAAATAATTGTTATCCAAAAATAACAATGAGCTCTTAAAGTTCAACAATAAGGAAAAAAAACCTATTAAATGGGCAAAAGCTGGAAGACGCCTTATTCAAGATGTACAGATATAGCAAATGGGCATATGGGAAAATGCCAAGTAGCTTAAGCCATTGCAAATAGAGAACAAAGAGGTTCTAGTGCATACTTAAGTATGGAACAGACATCTACAACACCAAATGCTGGCAAGGATGCAGGAATTCAAAAGGATACAGTCACTTAGTAGTTCATCAGTTTCTTGTAAAATCAAACATACTGAGGGCTGAGCTGTGGTGCAGCACGTTAAGCTAGTACCTGCAAGCTGACATTCCAAATGCATGACTGTTACAGTCACCCTGGCTACTCTACTTGCATCCAGCTCCCTGTTAAAAAGCCTGGGAAAGCAGAGGAAGAGAGCCAACTGGTTGGGCCCCTCTACCCACACGGGAGATCCAGAAGGTCCTGGCTTTGGCCTCATCCAACCCTGGCTGTTGTAGGCATTTGGGGAGTGAGCTGGCAGACACTTCCCCCTCCTCCCCAACCTCTCTCTCTCTCTCTCTCTCTCTCTCTCTGTTTCTTACTAAATTTACACTTCAAATAAACACATCTTTAAAATTAAACATATTCTTATAATATGATTTAGTATCCACACTCCTTAATATTTATTTAAATAAGCTAAAAATGTGGGTTCACTCAAAAATACACAGATGAATGTTAAAAGTTTCAACTATAATTACCAAAATCTGTAGGCAACTAAGATGTATTTCAGTAGGTGAATGACCATGAACTGGTATAACCCATATGATGGACAATTACTTAATACTTAAAAAAAAAGAACTATTGAACCATGACAAGATATAGGGAAACTTAAGTGCAAATCATCAACTGAATGAGACCAATCTGAAAGACTGCATATCATGATTCCAATTATGTGACATTCTGGAAAAGGCAAACCTCTGGAAATAGTAAAAATACTTAACACAAAAAAAAGAATGTCAGCAAGTCTGAGGAGTCTTAACATTGACTATGCCATGGCACATTACAATAAGTACAACTCGATTTTCATTATGGGTATTTGTTTAGCCAAGTAAAAAATGCCTAGTAATAATAGTATTAACTGCTGAGCTAATCTAGTCATATCAAGTAATTAAATTTATTCTTATTTTTATCCATGTCACTAAAGTAATCAAATGTGGTAAGTATGGTGTTTGGAACACTTAAGAATCAAGGCATTTAATAACAACTTCTGTTTATCCTGGGAAGTGAAGACATGTTGCAGTACCTAATTCCACTTGCAAATAAAAGGAGGACTCCCGGTGAAACTGTCCAACATACCTTGACAATAGCACACTAGATCTTCCACCACTGCCAATACCTACAATGCCACGATGCACTTAGATAGCAGCATGCTGGGCTCACGGCTACTGCTGGAGGACTATACTGCTGTAATAATACAGGGGACAATGGTGGTGGCAGGGAGAATGGGAGGGAGAGGTGGAGGAGTTAGTCCCCTATGTCTATAAAACCATGTCATGAAAAATAATAACAATAAAAAAGCTTTTATAAAAGCAACGTTAATCCTTTTCATGCACAAATATAAATCCATTGATTCTCTTTATTCATAGTAGATATGGTCTATAAAGTCGCTATATGCAGCACGCAGTGAACACCAAACCATAGGAAAAATAAAGGGTAAGTTCCTGTCAGGCCTTTTTAGAATGGTTTTGAGAACCAATTAATACACAGCCTTGTTGTATGCTCATTTTTGTTGGAAGACACCTCATCTAACATGTATTATTAATTAATTAATTAACATTAAGCTCATGTTCAGTAGCATATTAGTTAGAATAGCAGTAAAATAAATACTTAAAACACTGATGGAAGCTTATCTTAGCACTCCTTTTCCCTCTGTAGGACACACCACTTAGGAACATTTGATATCGGTTTATGACTGAGGTCATACTAAATTTTAGAACTGTCAATAAAAAGCAAAAAATGTGAAAAATGTGGCACTCAGGAGGCCATGAAACAGACACTTGCATAAAAGAGTTAAAACAACGAGGTAGACCTCAACCTCATCTGGCTTGTATACCCAATTGTTTGATGGCTCTGTACATGTACTGTGGACTACACAGATACATGGACATCCACTAACGGTGACAAAAATGTGAGAAGTATTGATTTGATACACTCTTGTGAGTAGGTAAGCTCACAAATAAAACATGTAAAATAATATAAAAATAATGAGGATCAACTATAAGTTTATGCTATGAAACATTCCATCTTTTCTTCTGTGTTATGTCTAATGCTTCTTTGATTATGTTTAAAGGATCCAAGACACTTTCTAAGCAACTTCAAATAGAAACCAAAGATATTTTCTCTTAGCTTTCATAGGTAGACACCTTTATCATTACTATTCTTATGACACAAATACATACAAATACATACCTATTACTTAGGTCACAGAGGAAAATAATGCTAACAAATATTCTCTACATTCAATGTTGAAAATACTCGTATCAATAAAGCCAAAATTATGAGGGAAAAATGAAGGTGATTTGTACATTATATTTTCTGTCATAAGAGTATTAAAATTAATATGTATGACCAAAGATTTGGATAATATTTAGTAAATTTAAATGTACCCCTAGTAGGAATGATAAGCATAAAATAAAACAGACCATAGAACTCTTTTTAAAGTCGGGTAAGGTTCAAATTAAACAATGGCCAAACAGGTAATGAATAGGTCTAAAGAATTACTTTTTTATGATGTTACCATGTCCATGTAGTACTATTCCTGCTTAAAAACACTTTTTTTTTTGTATTACATAGCTTAACTATAATATTCTATAGTTTAAAACTACTCTGATTCATGTTTGCTACAATATTTTTAGGAAAAGGTTTTAAGACAGAATTGGGTAAGTATAAATGGTAGGATACTGTTTCATTAACATGATTTGTGATTTGCAAGACATCAGGTTGACAGGCAAAAAGAACAATGTCCTGACTCACTTTCAAAAATATCTTTTATGGTCAACTCTTGACTTCTTGTGAGGTGGAACACATATATTACTACCATTCCCTCCTATTAAAATGACAGAAAAGGAATAAAAAGGTAGAAACTCTACTTAAAAGACAAAAAACAAAACAAAACCAAAAACAAACAACAACAACAACAAAAACAAAATCCAAAAAACAAACCCAGGGTGTGGAGTACAACACCAAGAGTAAAAGGTACTAAAAAGCTAAGCAGAGGCAAAAGGACAGTATTAGAATAGTACAGAAACTTAGGTACCTGGTAGAACCTTTAAGAGGTTCTGGATTTTAGCACTTATCCTTGGAAACAAAATGAGCAATGAAAAACAGGGTTGTAACATCAGTGAGTCATGTTTCCTTCCCTACACAAAATGATAAAAACATGTCTCTTCTCTTATTTTTGTAAAGACAAAATAATGTGTATATGTAGCAATAGATTACAACCTTCCACTTCCCTTCCCCCAAACACATCACACGTATAGTAAGCTGACACTTTTTACGTCAGACTACTCCCCTCTTGCAGGTAAAATGAAGTAGCATCTGTCAAGAAACTGAATGACCCTCAAGAAAAAACTGCACTCCACCGCTTTCCTAATTTTCATAAGTTGTCCAGCAAAATGTCTACCAAACCAATCATTTCAAAGCAAAAGTCCCCAGCTGTATAGCACAAAAGCATTCATAAATCAACTTTTTATTGCCTCATAGGTCCAATGTTCAATCATTAAAGTGTGGGTGAAACAGCCACACAGCAACCACTTGATTTTATCATGATTTAATTCAATGACTCTCCAATAAAAGTTAAAAAGTAATTTTAATCTTTATTCCAATAGAAATAAAATTTTATGTTCTATATGGTGCATATTTTTTTTTTGAGTTTGTGCCAGGTAGCCTCTGAAGCATTTCTATACTTGAATAAAGTGCATCTTTTGATCTACTTATGATTCAGTTACTGCCTATCAAGAAACCTCTCTGGGGCGAGTGACTGGCACATTAGGATAACTCTTGGGGCACCTCTACCCTCTATAGGAATCCCTAGGTTCAAGTTTCAGTTCTGCTTACAATTCCTACTCCCTGCAAATATGCAAGTCAGGAAGCCACAGCAAGCATTTAATTACTTGGGTTCCTGTTCTCCATGTGCATACCCAGATTGCATTCTGGGCTCCTAGCTTTACCTGGTCCATCCTAGGCTGTTGTGAGCACTGCTGGAGTGAACTAGCAGGTGAAGATCTTTGACTTCTCTCTGTATTTGCTTTTCAGGCAAATGAAAAAATTTAAAGTTATGCATAAATAGATGAATTGAGAGAAGAATGCGGAGCCAGAGTTGCTGCACAGTGGATTACATCACTGCTTGAGATGCCTCTATGCCATACTGGATTGCTGGCTTGATTTCTGCTTGCTCTACTTCCCATCCCTTGCACTGCTAACAGCTGCCAGCTTGTGCCTGGAACAGCTCTAGCTGCTGCTGCCACAGTGCAGTGAACATCTTTTTCTTCTCTTTCTCCATCTCTCTGTAACTCTGCCCTTCAAATTGTAAATATGTCCTTTTCAAAACAGGAATTCCAACTAAAGGACAACAGAAGTAGAAAACAAATAATTTGGAGGATCAGCAGAAAACAATAATTATTACTAGTGGATGCTCAATTTTGAGAATGCTAAAGAATGCAGTGTTCACTAAATCTCAAAGTGTCTCCCAAACATACTTATTAATTCCAAAGTACCAATGCTGGGAAAGTAAACTGAGCAACAGTTCAAGGCTCAGAGAGACTAAAATATAAAATATTATCTCTAAATACAATATGTAAACAGGATCCTGTGTTGGAAAAAAATAGATGTTCTAGAAGATATATTAGGATAACTGAGAAATTAGATACCTGGGCTGAAGACCTACCGCAACAATATTAAATATCCTAAGCCTAGGTTTAAGTTTCTGTATTCAGTTTAAGACTTACTGCCCTAGAGTTCATATAACACAGAACAAGGAGACAAATATTCAGCATTATTGCATAATAGTAGTAGGAGGCACTGGCTCTGTGGTGCAGCTGGTTAGGCTGCAGTCTGCCATGCCAGTACCCAAAAGGACACAAGCACTGGCTGTTCCACTTCTCTGCTAATCTCCTTGGAAAAGCAGTAGAACATGGTTCAAGTCTTTGGGGCTTCTGCACCCACGTGGGAGATTCAGCTGAAGCTCTTGGCTCCTGGATTCAGTCTGGTCCAGTGCTGGTGGATGTGGCCATTTAGGGAGCACATTAGTGGACAGATGGGAGAGCTCTCCTGCTCTGTATGCAATTCTGTCTTCAAATAAATAAGCAAATCTTGAGGGAAAAAAATGTAGGGAATCCTGTCAATGTCAAAATACTCAAAGAATTATTTTTTGTGTGATTTTTAATAAGGATTTCTTATTTTAAAAGAGAAATTCTTTCTCTATAGAGTTGAAACACTCCTTGAACTTTGTGTGTGTGTAGATTTACTCTCTCGAATTCCGGGCAGGTTTCCTTCCTTTTGTTCATAATATCAACACATATTTATACTTATATTTTATTACTTTTTAATCCAAACAATAGCCCTAAAAGGTAAGCATTTTTTTTTCTTTCTAGCTGAGAGGAGTGGTTCAGGGAGGGTAAGCAAATTTGATTGTGACCACATATGTAGTAAATAGAATTAGAAGTCAAGCTCAAATCCATTTGAGTTCAAACCAAACTATATGCTCAGAGCTGTCAGAATTCATGGATGTTTCTTTATCACCAGTGAGAACCAGCAAAATTTTTCTGTTTTTTTTTTTTTTGACCTGTCACCTTTTACAACCTCCACTGTGGCTCTGAGGCATAGCTGCTCTTTTGGGCACTGTTCTTGTGGAAAGCACACCAACTTGAAATACGATCTGGATTAAAATCCTTTTTCTCATTAGTTAGGTAACACGTAATGCTTACCCTATGGACTTAGAAGAGCTAACATGATCTAGCTTTCCTTAGTAGGTAGTTTACAATAAAAGGTAGCGTTGTATCTGTCCTTCTACCACCTTTAAATGATAGCTCTTATTTGGTTCTTCCATTTCAGTGTACACCTGATTATTATGGACTCAATTACCTAAGGAATTATAATCCTGGTCTCAAACTTCATTAATTTAAGACCTATAAATTTTTAGATATGCCATTTATGCCATTTTTTTCTGGCACACAAAAATATCAATGAGTAATTTTGCTATTCTATATATATAGGATACATTTTGGCTAATAAGGTAAGTATTTAGTCAACAGTTACTGATAACAGAGATACTTTTTAGGCAGTTAAGTATTACCACTGTATTATACTTTTTAATCATTAGTAACATATTTCTAGAAATAAATCCAAAAGTTCATGGCATGATTAAATAAGTAAAAGGTCCTTTGAAGCATCACAAAAAGTATCTGTCAATTAATAAGAAAAAAACATTTTCCATTCACCCAATCATTAAGATAATAATAATAATGATAATTTTGGAGCTTACTACACTAACTGTAAAAGCACAAGGAATTAATCCCACTTAATAGGTTAAATGAACAATCCTATATCAAACATAGTATCTTGAAGATAAAGATTGCTTAGTGAATGTTTGTTGACTGAATAAACGGTAATCATCAATAAAAAAACTAAATTAAATGAAACTTGAGTAGATCTCATCAAAACGAAAAATTTAGCTGATTAAAGCAGACAGTAGACTGAGCAAATTACCTGGACAGCACTCATCTTGCAAAGGGTAAGTATCTAAAACATATAAATAATTCTTAAAACGTAACAATAAGAAACCAAGCAATATAATTTAAAAAAAAAAGGAGCAAAAGCTACTTCAAGAGTGAAGATATACGAATGACAAATATGCACATTGTCAGATATTCCACGTTAACCAGGACAGAGGGAAGTGAAGTTACAAAAGGGCAGTAACGTGGATTTTGTGTCATAAGCGGTCATACCTGGTCAGTATCCTGACTGTGGGGCTGGGTATGGACACCTGCACAGAACTGCATTCACATGTGCATGCATATTATGTAACAAGAAAACTGCAGCCGGCTGGCTGAGTGTTCGCACCAAGCCCAGCGTTCTGGCCGTGATATAACGCTACTGTTCTGGAGAAGGTCACGGGGCAAATAGGCAAACCGCAGTAGAGATCCCGGTGTAAATTTTGTTCAACTCAATGTGTATCTACAATGATCTGAAAAAAAAAATAGGGAACTGTACATTTAAAATAGGTGCTTTTTATGGTATAAAAGTATCTAAAAAGGTTATTTTTTTATTAAAAGAACTGGAGAACAATTCTAATGAGGATGACTAAAGACAAAGCAAATTTAGTGTCACTAGACAAATAGCAGCTATTTTAAATTTTAGAAATTCAAATAACTGTTAGAAATATACAACCTATAAATTATCTCTTGACTTCAGATTTCACCAAAAAGATCAAAAGAAGATACAATCAAGGAACACAAACGTGTATCAATAAGGATCCCATAACGCTGTTTTGACTATGCAGAACGCCAGATGATTGGATTAGGTTGAAGCACAAAGAATACTGATATTTGTGTGTCTCTTACTTGGTCTAAAAATGTAATACTAAGTGAATTAATTAGAAAATTGGCATAATTACACCTTAAACAAATACATAAGCTATTGTGCACTGATTTGGATTGCTTAAATATTATAGTTCTAATATTTAGATGCAACAATTTATTTTTCAAAAATATTTTCAAATAACTCTAATCATACTATGCTGAAAAATGCCCAACTTCCTACATAGTAAGTGCTATGCTGTCTGCTTGAGAGAAACACACAGCAATTTCTTCGCACTTGTAGAGTATGATTTCTGAAGCTCTTACCTTGTAATCACTTGCTGTGATATTAAGGTATTTCAAATAGTATTCTGAGGTTCTGCTTCTCAGTTTTGTCTAAACAAATCTGTTGAAGCACAGTAAAAAGAAACTGTCTAGAAAACATTATAAACATTAATCACAACAATTATAGAGGTTAATAATTTATTAAGGCTTATTAGAATGAAGTGACATTTATACTATATAATTGCATGGATGGCTAATTTTGCAGAAATGATGTTAGTTTTACTATATTTGTAATGTTTTGTTTCCTTTTTAGAAAAGGATACATTTCCACAAAAGATAGAAATTATTAATAGTTGTTGCTGTATCAAACATGAAGTCTATTAGTAAAATATTAAGCAGTTTACTCAAAATGTCCATATGTAATTAAACAGTAAAATATTTGTATAATAAAAGAGCACCTTTATTAAAACTTTCAGTACTTTCATAGTAGTAAGCACTCAAAAAAAACCTTGCATGGATTTCAAAATGTTTACACACCAAAATAAACATCTTTTAATTCTAACATACAGTCATGTATTCATATAATAATCTATTATCTCTATACCACTAAGGTTTACAGAAACTAGATATGGGAAAATAGCGAAGTATAGAGGTTTTTAACTACCTTTGTTTGAAGCAAATCAAATCTACAAAGTTCTTTGTGAGCAAACAATGTTAAATAAACTGTATGAAAGAGATACATAAATGGCCTCATTTAAATACACATTATAAATGGCTTCCTTTAATGTTTATCTTGCCCAAACTCCAAAGGATGGAATTTATAAATAAATGTTCTATCTTAAATAAAGCTCTAAATGTACAAAATAGTTTATCCTACAGCAGAAATTCTATTAAGACTTAAGGATATTCACTTACTTATATATTTTTAGAAATGTTCAATGTTTTTCAAGTAGAGAACAACTAGGTTTTTTTTTTTTTTTTTTTCATTTAGGATCTCTCGTAATATTATTCTGTTCCTAAAGAAAGTGGAAGAGTGGGAGAAAACGTGTTCTATGAGAGATTTAGAATCAGAGTGGCAGGGCAGCTTTTATTTCTCCATTTCCAAAAGAAAAGACCACCAAAGTAGTTTAGAACAGGCTGCATACAGAAATTTTAAAAAGAAAAGGAAAAAAATGTGATAACCAATCACACTCCTAAAATTTAAAGGCAACAACTGTAGGAAAATGAAAGAAGGGTGAGTCCACAAGGAGGTCTTTCTAGAAGAAAAGGGAAATAGCTAAGTACTCAGAGGTCACAAGGTACACTTAAACACATAAAAAAAGCACCTACTCATTAAATTTAAAGATCTGGTCCTGCAAGAGCCGGTTTGCTACTAAAAGGCATACCCTTTATAGTTGTCCCCACCTCTCTTTTTTTTAATTCGAAAAGACTTACAATTTTACTTTGTTTTCTGCAGGGTTTTTCCCTGCTCTTTTATTTCATATTATAATGAGTGTCAATAAAATGCTATCTAAATAAACACAAAAATTAAGATGCACTATTTAAACACAGGAAACAAACTGAGAATTTTAGGCTTATTCTCATTTATTTTGCAAGATATGCAGTCTAGGATGTGAGGGCGATCTGGCTGCGACATCTGTCACCCCATTGATCGCCAGGGTTGATCCGGCTGATCCGGCTGGCTAGGCGGGTGTCCCCATCCTCCCTCACCGCTCCATGTGCGTCCCTCCCCAAGCTGCGCGCCGGCTCGAACAGGATGACCATCCCCGCGAGAGGAGGACCGGTCTTTGGTCAAGGGTATACGAGTAGCTGCGCTCCCCTGCTAGAACCTCCAAACAAGCTCTCAAGATAAGCAGTCTATTATGATTTATATACAAAGTATAGTTAACATACTTCTCTCCAGCATTATTTCGAATTCCTTCGTTCTACCAGTCACTCAGCATGACTGTAAACAGCAGCCACCATGGCAGCATGTGGCAGCTAACACTCTCATCATGCTTCCATGGCCACCAACCAAAATGGCCATCCCATGGGCACTGCAGAAGCAAAAACAAAACAGAAAGGATAAAGCTCACTGAACTGCCTTTAAAAGAAATAATGAGGGCAGTCTGAAGCAGAAAGGTATTTAGAAGCGGGATGAGATGACAGCTGGTGGTCAAAAGAGATGAACAGAATATAGAAATTTGACTCAGACTGCTTTAGCTACTTAAGTGCACTGGGCAAACCATTTACATTTTGATGTTGTAGTTTCCTGACTTGTAAAACAAGGGCTTAGGATCTTCAGGGTCTCTCTTAGTTATAAACTGCAACAGTTCCAAGAATATGCAGGTAAGAGAAAGAAAAATAGAAGATATCCAAATTAGAAAGAAATAAAATTATCTCTGTTCACAGATGCTGTGATTTTATGGAAAGAAACCCTTAGAGATTCCACAAAAAAGTCCTTTAGAACTAATAAATGAACTCAACGAAATAGCAGGACATAAACCAACAGAGCCATCTGCAAAGGAAATTAAGAAAACAATTCCACTCACAATAGCATCCAAAAAACAAAACGTATGAATTAATCAGTTAATGAATTAATTGATGAATTAATCAAGGAGACAAAAGAAAGGTAAAAAGTACTGCTCAAAGTAATGAATGAAGAAAAATAAACACATCACACATTCACGAATTGGAAAATTCACTATTATTATTTCAGCACCATCCAAGCAGTACGCAAAATCTCAATCCCAAGAAATATCATTGCGTTCTTAGAATTGCATATGCAAATAATATTCAATTTGTGAAATACTAATTTAAAATTAAAGAGCTATCAAAAAATCTCAATTCCATTGTACATTACTCTTAATACTAAAGATCGGTGAAATATAAAACGAAATTACAGTGTTACAATCTCACACTATGGTGGCATCTATCAAAGGAGGAGGAAGTGGGAGAGAGAGGAGAGAGAAGGAAGGGGAGGGGGACAGAGGGAAGGGGAGGGAGAGAGGAAAGGGAAGAGGGAGAGGGAGAGGGAGAGGGAGAGGGAGGGAGAGAGAGAGAGAGGGAAAATAACAAGTATTGATGAGGAAGTGGAGAAATTAGAACTCTTCCTAAGATTTATTCATTTGAAAGGTAGAATGACAAGAAAGGGAAAGCTCGAGGTAGACAGAGAATGTGAACTCTTCTGATTCACTCCTCAAATGGCTGCAAAGCCAGGGCTGAGGCAGACAGAAGGCAGCAGCCAAGAACTCAACTCCATCAATCTCTCATGTGGCTGGCAGGGGCACAAGCACTTGGGCCATCATCTCCCGCCTCCAGGATGCATCAGCAGGAAGCTGGATCCGAGTCTGGAAGAGCTAGACTTGAATCACCATTGTGACGTGAAGTGTTACATTTGGAAGCTCAACTCACGATGCCACAACACTGACCCTGAGCTTTTACAACTTTTGTCTGCTGTTTGTGGGAATGCAAAATGATACGGTCACTCCGAAAAAAAAAAAAGTGTTTTTTTTTTTTAAAGTCAAATACCATATTGTCTAGAAAATCCCTACTTCTTGGTATAGATCCAAAAGAACTGAAGCATGGTCTGGAAGAGATGTTTCATAGAAGTATTACTTACAATAGCTAAAGTGATGCCGCAAGTGTTCATGAATGTATGAATCAATGAGCATAATGTGGTACATAAACAGCATGAGATGTTATGCAACTTCGAAACCCCAGAACATTTTAAGATATCCTGTGACTTGGATGAATCCTGAGGACATTACAAGGACAATAACTATTTGCAACACAACAAATAATATATGATCCCACTTGAATTTGATATCAAAGTCATCTAAATCACAGAGACTGGACGCAGAATGGTGACAACTACCAGGGCCAGTGAATTGGGGGTGGAGATGGGGCAAAGGGTGTTATTGTTTAACAGGTATAGTTTCAGTTATGTAAGTGACTGGGTTGGTGGGCTAGGATTGTGGCATAGTGGCTCAATCTGTGGCCTGGAATGTCAGCATCACTTGTGAAGGCAGAGACCCTCTCATCCCTCTCCACATTAGACAGTCCAGCTCCCTGCTAAGGCACTAAGAAAGAAGCAGTGAACCCAGCCAGGGCCTGCACAGACGCCAACCACAAAGCATACGGAGATGGAGCTGCAGGTTCTCGGATTCAGGCTGTTGACATGACATGGAGAGCAAATCAGCAAAGAGAAGACAATTCTCTCCCCTGTTACTCTGCCTTTCAAATAAATACATACATCTTTTTTTAAAATGGAGAAACAATTCTACATTTCCATAAAAATAAAAGAGGGGGTGAATCCTAAACAACAACAATAAAAATACCAAACTGGCGATGCAGATAGGGCTGCGTGTATACTTGTATTTACAATCTGCTTTTCCTATTTTGCCATCTCTTTTCCTACCAAGATCATGATTTGCATAAATCACTACCCAGAACGAACTGCTGGAGTCTCTCCAAGCTTGGCTTTATTAGATCAGGCCATTTCCCTCATAAAACAGCTTATAAGATCCAGTGTAGCATCCGTGAATAATAAACACACATACAGAGTTAAACTCTATAAGCCCACTGCCTAAACTGGGAGCTACAAACAATATTACCTCTCCATCACTAAAGTACTTTCCTGAAATATGATATAAATTTACTGAATTCAGCAATGCATGTTCCAGCTTCTTACAGAATCTATAGCAAATTTTCAAGAAACAAAATGGGAAAGGAGAAAAATAAGCAGGGAAGATAATTTCTGGAAATAGGTATCTTTCATGAAAATATATAAAAGCATTGCTTAGGTAACATAACTGAATGCAAAAGCAGTGAGTTATATGGACACTTCCTAGCAGAAATGATTTTGGGTGATTACATGACATTTAATGAGATGGTCACAGTTTCCAAATATGAACCAAGATATTAAAAAAAGCGATAGCTGTACATTAATAGTTACTTATGCAATGGATTATAAAGCCATAAGTCTGGATGACTAATTCAATACGCTGTGATGACCTTACTGTTTTTATGTTGTGAAATGAGGAAGGCAGGTAGGACAAACACTATAAACACAAAATATTTTCCATCAAGTCTAAGTTAAATACAATGACTAACATTTCAGCTTAATCTGTAAGTTACTACCATGAAACGTTTTGCAAACATGAGCACTTCAACTGTGTTATTTTCTCCAGCACCTTTTTTAGTGTTTATATACATTTAAGGGCCCCAAACTGTATTAGTTGGCTGTAATGCACTACCCATGACGTATGTATATCTTCGAGAGTCCCCATCTGAGAGTTAAATTTACAATTTCAGAATGCAGGTTGGTGCTAAGTACTGGAGGAACAAGAGGTAAATTTGAACCTTTAACCCACAGATAAGGATTTACAACATCTTTCAAAGCCGAAAGAAGCTCAGGCAAGCACTGGGTCACAGCCAAACAGTGTCACCAGCCAGTCTGACGAGTTTCCAATAAGGTTATATACGCTTTGCTGTCAAAAGCCGTGGTAACAATGTGAAGTGTGTTGAGACAGAAATGAGGCCTGACCTGCCCCTCATAATGGTCAGGAGACAGCCAAGATACACTTCCAAAACACACCTGTGTCATCCCTGCTGAGCCACCACGAGAAAGGCCATCAGAGGCCTGCGTCCTGTGCTTATCTGCAGCCACTGCTCTACTGGTCTCCTTTAAAAGACGCTTCACTTGTAATTAATTTTTTTGATTCAGTTTCAAACACAAAACGGCAGTGAGCAAGCAAGACAAACACAATCACCAGATGTGACAGGCTCTGCCGAGGGACACCCAAAAGATAGAAACTTCTGAAAGAGACAATGCTAGTCTAAGTTTTTTTTTTTTTTTTTTTTTTTTAACAATCTGGCATGTTTTATTGTCTGACTGCACTTTTCATGGATGTATTTTTAAAAATGTATGTTGTGTATAAACTAAAATTGAAATGTCAATGAGGTGGTCACAGAAGGTGGTGAAGAACTCGCATTTACTTTTAACATATTGGTTACTCATTACTATGTCAATTAATTCCATAATGATGTAAATTTTTGCTGATGGTATGTTGGAGCTTTCAATTGACTGGGATGATACTCTGCTGGCTCTGTCTTCAGACCAGAGAGGGTATACCTAAGAAGCCGTTGAACTTGACTGGACAATAAGATGCTGGACTCTATGTTTGGTATATGCTTGCAATGGGGGAATCTCAACTGAACTTGAACTGTGGTTATGCAACAAGGTGGAGGAATCCACCATGGTGGGAGGGTTTGGGGAGGGGTGGGGAGAACCCAAGTACCTATGTAACTGTGTCACATAATACAATGTAATTAATGAATTAAAATAATAAATAATTAAAAAAATAAAATAAAATAAAAACAAAGAAAAAAAATTTTTTTTTAGTTAATCGCAGCCATTAACTTGTGCTTAGGTAGTCTCAAACACGGAGGCGGGGGGGCTGGGGGTCCCCCAGCTGGGAGCCTGCTGGGGTCCGGGCTGCCCCTCTTCCCACTAGCTCCCTGCTAACGTGCCTTTGGGAAGCAGCAGAGAATTCATCAGCCCAGAAGTGTTTCAACAAACAGTTTTGCAGGCTGAAAACGACAAAGTTTGACCCAAATCTGGAAATACAAAACTTAACTCTATTTGTAGACTTGCTCTATTTTTACGAACCATTTCCACGGTGGGGAGCAGGAGAGGGACCCCCCTCCCCCATGTCAGAAGTGGCTGTGCACCTGAACAACAGGATCACCTGCTGGGTAAGAGCTTACTGACGTCACAGAAACCAGAGAAACGCAAAGTGCCTCCCCCCAAAGCCCAGTGCAGCGACCGGCAGTCTGCCATGCTTCCAACTTTGAACTTTCACATTCGGGATTACTGGCAAGAAGCAGAGATCCATGAGCCTGAGCACCCGCCTGCCCGGCTACCTGAAAGGAAAGCCTCTGGCCCCTCTGGCCGCTTTCTTTTAGGATGACGCCGGGTCCCAGCCTGGGGTCCCAGAGCGACCTGCATCCAACTGCAATGGGCCGGATGAGGGAGAGACACGAACCCTTCCCGCCGCGCCATGCCAGCCCTGCAGCCACTCCGGACGCTCGGCGCCGTCATCGGGGTCACACTCCGGCAGGTGTGGGCTGTGCATTTCTGTTTTCCCAGTGGGAAAGTCGGGAGTCCACACCCGCAAAGCAGCTAAGAGTTCTGGAAGCGCTGGGCTGAGGCTCGTACCTGAGAGACCTGCGACCTCCACCGCCGCCGCGACGAACCGGCCTCTGCGCGGGGGCCCGGTGCCAAAGGAGAAAGCGGTTCAGCCGGGAACTGGTGCCTGGGCCATAGAGGAGCCTGCGGGCACTGCCCCGCGGCCCTGGGGCGGCCAGCCGGCGAGAACCGCGCTCCAGCCCTCGGCGCCCACGGCCCTGGAAGCCGCGGCGGACACAGCAGCCGACTCCCCCGGCTTTGACGTTTCCTATTGTTGCCGGAAGTGACGTCCGGTTTCTGGCCGCGGCCAAGGAAGCATTTTTTGTTCCAGACGTTGACGATTCGCTACAGATTCTTCACGCTTATCCATGCCGCCCGAGATATTTTGAACATCCATATTGCATCCATCTCTAAAAATCAAAGTGGCATTGAAGAACCATTGAGATGATCCTCTACTCGGTCTCACTGTCCTCAGGATTCGGGAGGAGCGTGGTGTGGAATCTGCGGCGAGGAATCACGGAGCGCTCCGGAGATCGCAGGGTTCCCTTTACAAACGGTCGGCGCGAGCGGCCGGGCTGAGCGCGGGCTCCCAACGGTGGGGACGCCGGCCGGGGCCCGGGTTCCAGAGCAGCCGACGGGGAGCCCGGGGAGCAGGTGAGGGAGCCTGGCGAGCAGGTGAGGGAGCCCGGGGAGCAGGTGAGGGGAGCCCGGGGAGCAGGTGAGGCGGCGCCTGGGCATAGCCTCCTCCACCCGCTGCCCTTGGTAAGGCTCTGGCAGGAGCGAACAAGAAGGAGGGCCTTTTATCCTCTTGCAAGTCGAGAGGGGAGGGGAGCCCGAGAGGTGCCTCGCTGGCCTATGCTGTTAGTAAGGATGAAGGAGGAAGAATTGTAGGAGGTGTCCTTGGCATCGGATTGTGATAGGATTGGGAAATCACAGACCGACCCGGTTCCTAGCGGATTTCCGAGCTTACGTCTTCACAATGTGTTCACGTCTTTTCCCCAAGGCCTGCAGACTTTCCCTGACTGTGAAAATTCAGGAATTAAGACTATTGCAGATTGTACTAAAGTTGTCTTTAGACCTTTCAGTGGTTTTACAAGTGAGCATAGCAGTCCTACTGAGCTCTATACTTACCTTTATTCAGCCCCTCCCCATTGTTTTAATATCTGGAAGTACTGTTAAACTTTTTAGGTTTGTTTCTTTTAATATCCTGATTTTAGTGTTTTTCAACTCTGTAATGGACTTACTAAAGTCTTCAGTGAAAGTGTATAGCAGTAGATTTTTTCCCAATATTCATTTTTAAAAAATATTTATTTTTGTTAGAAACGCAGACCAGGTTTATGGAGAGGAGACAGAGAAAAGATCTTCCACCTGTTGGCTCACTCCCCAAATGGCCACAGTGGCTGGAGCTGAGCTGATCTGAAGCCAGGAGTCAGATTCTCTTGGGTCTCCCATGTGGGTACAGGGTCCCAAGGCTTTGGGTCATCCTCTACTGCTTTCTCGGCCCAAATCAGGGAGCTGGAAAGGTAGAACAGCAGGGACATGAACCAGTGCCCATAGGAGATCCTGGCGCTTGCAGGGAAAGGATTAGTCCATTGAGTCATGTTGGCCCCCATAGTCATATTTTAATAACTCCATTTTGAGTGTGCTCTGTCAGTTACTTCCATCACCTCCAGATCCAGGTTGTACTTTTTAAATATTTAATTTTCATTTTAACATTTTTTACGTAGATTAGAGGGATGCACATCCATGTGGGCCTCTGATTAGAGTGGGGGGGTCACCTGTTTCAGTTTTGTTTCTCCCTCCTGTGTCTGCAGAGAAGGAAGGGGAGAGAATCACACCTTGTTGTCAAACTTATCAGTGCCCCAGGGTTGGGATGGTCATTTGTCCATCCCTTAGAGACCCCCATAGGGGGAAGGGTATTCGAGGATGTTGCTTGTGTGGTTGTGATAGTTCTTAGAAGTTGTTGGTTGTGTTGCTCCAAGCTTGAGAAAATCTTTCCCAAGTTTATTGGATGACAGTGGACCCAGATACATGATGCAAAACTTGGCTGGGAGAATTGTCCAATCTGCTCTGTTTTCCATTCTCTGATGAGGCAGTTGATGTACCCTGCTGGCCTATTTGAGGGGACATGATTTCCCCTGTGTGCATCTAGACATGCTATCCACGACACAGGCATCAGCAACTGAGGAGGCCCAGTCCCCATACATGCTTTCCAAGGTTGGTCCATACATCTTGTGGTTTTTACTGTGGCCAGGGTCTGAGACCTGCAGTCTAGTGGCAGAGTCCCCCAAGAAACCTCACCTGGATTGTGTGCCAGCCAGTGTAGGGTCAGGTTTAGTCCATCTCCTGTACCAGCCAACACAATCTGGTGGGTGCAACTGCTTGGTTAGTTCCACCCCCAGTCCCGTATATTACATGAACTGACAGGTGCTACTGCCCAGTCCAGCCAACCCACCGCAGATCTGGTCGTCACACATACCAGCGGTGTTGTGGCCTAGTTGCTCAGCCAATATCCCATCTGGCTCTTGTGCACACCCATGGGTACTACAGCTTATTTCAGCCCAACCTGCCCCAGACCTGGCCCACCAGTGTGCTGACACATGCTGTCACCATGCCCAGCTTGGCCTGACCCCAGCCCTGGTTCTTGTACTCACCAACAGAAGGTACAGCCTAGCATGGGAATGCCCACGTTTCCACTCCAGACATGTTCCCAGCCTTGGATCTTGTGCTTGCCAAGTGTTGTTGTGGTCCATCCTGACATAGCTTACAGCCAGTCCCAGTACATGCCAGCTGATATTGTGGCTCAACCCAGCTGGCCCTGACCCATTGTGGCTTTCGTGCTCAACAGTGGGTGCAGCAGCCTAACCCAGCCTGGCCTGCCCTCAGTCCCAGCTCTTTTGCTCACCAGTGGAAGCAGCTGTCCAGCAAGGGAGTCCCTGAGATTCACTTACCATGCCTACTGCTAGCCCCAGGTCTTTCATGTGCCAGCAGGTACTGCGGCCCAATCTGAGGTGACCATCCCTAGTCTCAGCATTTGCTAGCAGGTGCCACAGCCTGGCTTAGCCCAGTCTGCCCCTAGTCTCAGCTTTCAGCTGTGGGTTTAGCAGCCTAGCCCAGCCTGGCCTACCCAAGCTCTCCTGTGAACTGGTAGGTGTTACAGTTCCTCCTGGCCTGGCCTGTACCCTGTTCTGACTCTCAGCTTGTGCCAGTGTGCGTTGGGGACTGACCCTGCTAGCCTGCTCCCAGACCCTACAACAGGTGCTGCAGCTCAGCCTCATCTAGTCTGCTCCCAGTCCTGGCTTGTTCTCATCAGTGGGAGCTGTATGCAGCTTGGGAATTACCCAGGTTCCCCTAACAGGCCTGTTCCCAGCCCCAGATTGCTCCTGTGCCGGTGGGTGCTGCTGCCAGACTGACATGGCCATTCCCCAGTCCTGGCACTCACCAATGTGGACCGTGGTCCAGCCCAATTGGCCTGCACTCGTTTCAGCTGATTGGTGCTACAGCCTAGCCCGGCCTGGCCTACCCCCACACCAGGCTGCTGTGTGACCTGGTGGGGCTGCGGCCTAATATGTCCTGTCCTACACCCATTCTAGCTCTTGGGATCACTAACAGGTGCATTCTTCGAAATGTGTGTTCTGGTGATACTGAAAAAGATATGTTTCAGGAATGTGTTTGTCGGAAACTCCATTACCAGAACAGAAATAATGTAAGAGACACTGAACTGTGTTTCAGGACATAGAAAAACCTACCACAATGAACTGCATAAAATGAAAGTACATGTGCTGGGTAGATAGATTATACGTCTGGAAAGACTAAAGGAAGTCTGTTGGAAGAGATGAAATTTCTACTACACTGTAGTGTAGCCAATAAAACTACACCAATCCCATATGGCACTGGTTCTTGTCCCAGCCCCATTTCTGTTCCATCTCCTTGCTAATATGCCTGGCTGGGTAAACAGAAAATGGTGGACTAAGGCCATGGGCCGCTGCATCGTTGTAGGAGACCTGCAAGAAGCTCCTGGCTTCAACCCATCCCAACTCATGGGTGGAAGATCTCTATCTCTTCCTCTTTCTCTGTGTAATTCTACTTTTCACACAAGTAAATCAATCTTTGAAAGAAGTGGAATGTTGATGTTACTTGCTGAGCGACACCATTGGCCCCCAAATTTAGTTTTATGAAGTTTTGATACTCAATTTTTAAAATTATTGTCTTCCTTGAAGCAGTTTTATAGGTATACGGATTCCTGTCTCCCTCTCACCTCCTGTTTTCTGCTCCTGCCATTATTCCCCAAATGATCACAACAGTATAGTTTAGTAAAATAAATTCAACTTTTCTGTTATTTAAATGTATCATGGCACAGTAGGTAGAGACAAAGGTAGAAAATCTAGTATCATCTTGTAAAGGTAGGTTAAATGTTTCATTGGAAGTCTCACTTTTATTCAATAGTAAAGACATGTACTGCAATATCTTTACTTTTCAGTATGCTAGTCTCCATTATACAGTTCATATTTGAGAGTAGATGTATATACTTAACTGTATCTATTCTGTACCTTGCATTGATGGCTGTCTTCAATCAGAAAGAATATATGGTTTTTGTGCTTTGGGGATTAGCTTAGTTCACTATGCACAATGGTTTTCCAGTTGAAACTATTTCAGCTTCTACTCTAGTTTGTCACTGCTATCATATTTTTCTGTATCCATTAACTTTTAATTTAAACATGCCTTTATATATGAAGTGAGTTTCTTATGAAGAACATATACATTGATCTTGGCTTTTGATGAACGGGAACAATCTTTGGCATGTGTGTATGTGTGTGTGTGTGTGTGTGTGTGTGTGTGAGTGAATATGTGAATGTGCATTTTCATTCTGTTTGAAAGACGGAGACAGAGGTATCCATCCACTGTTTCTCTGCCCATGTCCCTGCCACTCTGAGGGCCCAGCTAAAGTCAGGAGCCAGAAATTGAGTCTGGGTCTTTCAGAGGCCCCAGTTAAGAAACTGTATCAGAAATTGAGTCAACACTAACCAGGCATTCCAATAGGAGATATGGTTTTCCTGAGCAACATTTTAACCACTCTTCTGCCTCGTTTTAAATTTGCATAGCTTTTTTGTGGTTTTTTTTTTTTCAGTCTTGTTTTGGCTTTTAATGTTTTTCCTGTGTTAATGAGAATACAATCTTCACTTAATGGTTTGACTTAGGTTTTTAAGTTTCGCAGTAGGATTGTAAAGTTGTAATATATGTCAAGGAGCATATGGGTACATGATATTTGACTTAAGAGTTTTCAACATCAGGGTGGGTTTATTGGAGTGTAAAGTGCGTTTTCCATTAAATACATTTTCAATTCATAATAGGTATATTTGGACGTAACTCTCAAGTATAAGAGCATCTGTATTATATAATTCATCTTGAAATTGTACTGTGTTTTATGCCTTAATCATGTAACTAGCAAACATTAAATTTAAATTTTGTATTTATCTCTACTTTTCATACTGATATAGATTTTTTTGTTGTTGGTATTGATGCCTGTCTGTGACTTTTTTCCCCCAAAGATTTATTTTTATTGGAAAGGAAGAGTTATAGACAGGGAGAGACAGAAAGAAAGGGAGAAAGAGAGAGTAAGAGAGAGAGAGAGAGAGAGAGAGAGAGAGAGAAAGAACTTTTATCTACTGGTTCATTTCCCAAATAGCCACAATGGCCAGATTTGGGCTGTTCAGAAGCCGAAGCCAGAAACCAGAAGCTTCTTCCAGGTCTCCCATGTGAGTGCAGGGGGCAAAGGCTTTGGGCCATCCTCCACTGCTTTCCCAGGCCTCCAACAGGGAACTGGATTGGAAGTGGAGCAGCTGGGACTGGAACCTAGAACTGGTGCCAATATGGGATGCCAGCATTACAGGTGGAGGCTTAGCTTGCTGTGTCACCATGCCAGCCCCTGATATAGATTTTGTTAAAGATTTACTTATGTATGTGCACCAATTTGCTCTGCACTTCCCTGGCCATTTGCAACCCCTTTGGTAAACTTCTAAGTAATCACGCCATTTCATTCTTTCTAGCCTTACTTAGCCTTTTCATCCTTTCAAAAGAAATCAGTTGTTCCTCATTTGTGAACCTATTTTGTTTCTGCTGATTTCCTCTCACATACAAAGATGGGATTGATCTGTTTAAGTTCTACTGTCTTAGTTATCACTCACTCATTTTTCATTTTCTAAAATTTCTTGGTACCTCTTGTGTCATGTGGAATCTATTTAAGGTCTCTTTCTTCTAGTGGGCATGAATGAGTTTTAATTATTTAATTTTAGTCATGTTTAGAAAAATAGAAATGAAGGTAATGCATATATTTATTTGTCATATTTGAGCTGGTGGACCCTTCATTTTATAACTCGCCCATTTTTATTTTTAAGTAAAAGTATATGACTAGTAACTGAGATGAGAGTCTTGGAAATTGTGAGTGAATCTTTGCCAAATCTGTTTTTTTGTTTTCCTTCATGATTGTAGAACGTAGCCTTGACAAGCATTCAAAATAGTCTTTATTCAAATTTATTTCAACGTGTTGTTTTCCCAAAGTTTTACTTAACTATTGAAAAATAAAGTATTTATGAGCATGTTGTTAAGACATATTGTAGGAACATGACTATGAAGCAAACTCTTGGAAGGAGAACCTCACCTCACATTCAGGGATCTGTAGTAGGTACAGTGTGGTCCTTGGCCAGTAGAAAATATAAATTAGGGGAAAGGCCTGGGAGAATGGCCACTGTAGCCATTTAGGGAGTAAACTGAATGATTCTCTCCCTTTCTTTCTCTTGTTCACTGTGTAAATGCCTTTCAAATAAGTAGATCTCACAAAAATAAGAAAATACATTCTTATCAGTTTCGTGGATTTTTATTTTAAGGTGAAAAGCTAGAATATTTAAAGAGTTGGAGCTGCATCCAATGTTAAAATGGCACCAGGTGACTTAAAAAGAAGCTTACGGAACCTAGAGCAAGTATTACGCACACTAAATTATCCTAACGAGGTGGATTCTGCAGGGTAAGTTATAACATCAAAATTTTTGCTAATAGCTTAAAATAACATTTGACACGAGAAAAGTACATAAAGAAAAATAGTTTTTATTTAGGTCCTACTTAAGTTTACTTTGAAATGATTCAGCTATTTGTGAAAGAGGGAATTATAGGAATTTGTTTCTAAATATGAATCAATGAACTATTTCAACTAAAGAGATGTAAAACAATTTCATAAAAGCATGTATTGAAACAAGGCACCATCTCTGTATAACTTTTAAACTGGGTATAAAGTTGCTTTCATTAGTTACATAAACTACTACCCTTTCAAAGATATTCAATTGATTGGCTATTTATACATTTAAACATTTTCTTTTTGATGAGAGAAATTCTGATTAAGCAGTTGCTTATGGCAGCCACCACCATGCTTGAGGATTGTTATTGAACTGTTCCATTTAACACATCCCAGTTTGAAACTTCATTTTCTAACTATGACCTGTTTACTATTGTAGAATAAAGTAGCAAAGCCCTCTTCTATAATGATGCAATCTAATATATTTCTATTTATCTCCTAATACTTATGCTTCTTCACAGCACCTGTTCTTCCCTATTTTCCTTGATTAATTGATTACCTGTTTCCCCATCAGAATATAAGCTAAATTCTCAGACTTTGTTTTGTCCATTGCCTTATTATTCCTAAATCGAAAGTTGTGCCTGGCACATATTAAGAGCTGATGAAACATTTGTTAAATGAATGGCTTAGAAGGGACATGTGTAGGTTAGATTCAAGTAGTAGAGTAAAACTAATAAACCAACTCCAAGTAAATCCTCAAATAATAGTCATAGTCTTTACATGTAAGAGTGGGTTAATCTAATAATAGACTAGGAAGAAGTACCCTCAAGAGAGCGCTGAAGCTAGAAGGATAACTCACACAGTAAGGACAAAATTTATTTCTTGTTACTGTTATTAGAGTATATATGAAAAGCAGAAGGAGGGAAACAAATGTATCCTGTTGTATAAGCTAATTGTCCTATTTTCCCAAAACGTGAACATTTTGATTATGTAAAACTTACAAAGATTTAGATAGTTTATGTAGCCACATTTTCTGCTTACTACTTTTTAACACATTTTAAGGTTTAACAATATGCTTTTTGTTGCACGTTTTAACAAGATGCTTGGAATAGCTTGCAATAGCCAATATTCTCCTGTTTTCAGAGTGTGATGTTTAAACGTCTAATTTTCTAATGATTCCATCAAGAACAGTCGTGTTCAGATTATTCTGTAATGGAGTATCATCTGCTGGGTCTACTGCTTCTTCCACAGACTCAGATATTCCTCTGCCTGTCACGTACACATGTGTGCACATACAGTGCCCCTGCACTGAATTCCATATGTAGGTTGTTTCCTCTTGTGTGTGTGGCTCCTCCTTTTCCTGTAACTAATTTCAAGTAAATAAAAATAAATCTTAAAAAAAAGTGTGAAACATCACATATTGAGTTCCCTGAGAGAGAAATATGGATTGGAAAGATCACAAGGGCTTCACTGAAGGTTTGAGCTGTGCCAGGTGCTTCAGGAAAGATTGATATTAGTTCAGTAGAAATGATGCAGATACGTTTCCAATGTAAGAAGTCCGTTTAGCAAAGAAGGCGCAGGCTTTAAATGTAAGTGAAAGACACTTGGAATAGATGACTTCCCTTCATGACAGTACGTGCTTTTTCCATCCTGGCATTTCTCATGTGTAATGTAAATGTGCTACATTTACCTTTTCCAATATGTGCTGGAAAACAAAAGAGATAGCAGTTTTTTGAAAGGCAAAGCATTTTGTTTTATTAGAAGATGAGAGATTAAACTTTAGAAAAATCAATTAATATTGTGGCAAATAGACTGTTGGTATTAGAGAACTGTGAGAAGTTGTAGAACAGATATGCAACAGTATTTCATAATTTGATCAGGCTGGCTTCTGGGTGGGAGATGGAATCTGGACGGTTGTGTATCCCCTAATTATTATGGCTGTAGTGCTTAGTTATAAGTTACATCATTTCTAGTATTTCCTGCATGTTCCAGCTTTGTGGGATTATACTCAGTAAAAGTCTTTTTCTTTTTCCCTAACAGTTTGATGAAAGGAGATGCAGCAGCTTCTTTGCCCATCATCAGCTATTCCCTTACCTCGTACTCACCTTATGTAACGGAACTCCTGATGGATTCCAATGTAGAACTCATAGCAAAGAATGACGTGCGCTTTGTAGATACTGTCTATAAGGTATTTGGAGTTTATGACACAAATATTTTAGATGTTACTGTCATTTAAAAAAGAAAATGTTTAGTAATAGTAATCACTCCTTACATGTAGTTATACATTACTTAACATTTCTGAGAAATGTATCATTGGCCATTTTCTCACTGGGTACACATGATGCAGTGAGCTTATGTATGACTTAGGAGCTTTAAGTATGACCGGCCTGGGCTGTGTAGTATATTTGTTTGCTTCTAGGCTGCGCATCTGTGTAACATGTTACTGGGCTCAGTACTATAGCATTTATAAAACAAAGTGTTTAACCGTAAAAATGATGCAGTGGAAGTAGGAGGCAACAGACGTTTTTCTGCTTCATTACTATCTTTTGAGGTCATCTTCCTGTATGCAGTCTGTCACATGCATGGTCTTCATCAGTACAGCATTGTGCAGTGCGTGAGTGTAGATACAGCTGAGGGAAGTCCACAGTGTGTTCACATGCTGTTATGGCGTTTAAGTGGGATTCCTGTTGAAGTCAAGATGCAGTTACGCTTTGTGTAGTGAATGTTTCTTACTCTAAAGATAGCTGGTAAATAGTTCTCAATGGCTGTCATTTGTTCCTTTTCTATCAAATGTTAGTAAATTCGATATGTTGACAGAAATTGGGAATAAATGTGATTAGATTCAATGCAAATTGTGGTTCATTGAGTTATGAGTTAATTACATTTTAAGAAGTAACTGAAAGTTTGAGGTATTGTGTTCATTGAGGTCTCAGACTGTGCCGTTTGTCTACCCTTGTAGTTCGTATGTATATATATATATGTATATGTGTGTGTGTGTGTTGAATGTAATTTTATTTAATTTTAAAAAAAATCATCAATTTTTGCTGTGAACCACAGCTTTTTCCATAACTGTATTTTTAACATTTAGAGTTTTAACATTTTGACACATTCATATATATATATATAAACTCTTTTTCTTAAAAATAAGGATACTGATATCACTAAAGTATGAGATTTGTGACAATGATCTTAAGTAGGGAAAGAAGAGTCTTTGTCTTTAAAATGGTATAGTTCAGGAAAGCAATATTAATTTGTACCATTTTCTTTTTTTAACGATAAAGACTGCTTGTCTAATCCAAGTACATTTGTTGAGAGAGACTGTTCGATGTGGTTTCTGTATTAAATATTCCTGTACTTTACCTCTAATCCTAGAAAGCGGAGGGTGAAGAGGCACTGCTCAGAAATTACAGGGTTAGAAACAGTACAGTTTTGAAACCAGCAGAAGCTAGTGTTTCTGTTTTCAAGTGCGAAGTGGCTGAGGAGCTCACTGACTTGTCTAAAATTCATGTAATGCAGGAAGAATAAATTATTATTTTTCTGAACAGATGGCATATTTTGCAGCGCAAATGAGTTTTTCTACTAACTGAGGATATTTGATTTTCCTGTGATCATTGAATATTATGTTTTCATCTCTCTGGACAGCTATCTCTTCTGTGGAACATCTCTAGCTCCTTGTTTCTTCCTGGATACCTCTTCTACCTGGTTATGTCTCAAACCAGCACTGTCTTTAGCTAATGGCTTGATTCTCCTCTCAAAGGTAGCCATTGCTCTCCTGACCAGATGACTACTTACTGTTTTGGATTTTAGAAAGAAAATGCTCCTAATTATTACATCTGTCCCTTTCCTCATTACAGCTTCTTCGTGATCAATTTAACTATAAACCAATTCTGACAAAAAAGCAGTTCATCCAGTGTGGATTTGCTGAATGGAAAATCCAAATAACTTGTGATATTTTGAATTTTGTTATGAAAAAGCACAAGGAGTTGAGTGGTCAGCAGAAGGTACTTTTATAAATTTTTTTTAGATATATGTTTTCTTTATTTGAAAGACAATAGAGAGAAGGGAACTACAATAGAGAGAAGGGAAAGAAATAATGGTTTGTTTTTTTAAAGTTTTATTTTTATTGCAAAGTCATATATATAGATGGGAGGGGAGACAGAGAGGAAGATCTTCCGCCTGTTGATTCACTCCCCAAGTGACCGCAGTACCCAGAGCTGAGCTGATTCGAAGCCAGGAGCTAGGAGCTTCTTCCAGGTCTCCCACATGGGTGCAGGGACCCGAGGCTTTGAAGTTTCCTCATCTTTCCCAGGCCACAGCCAGGGAGCTGCAAGGGAAGTGGAGCAGCTGGGACATAACAGGTGCCCCCATATGGGATCCCACCCAGGCATGCAAGGTGAGGACTTTAGTCACTATGCTACGACACTGGGCCCAGAATGGATAGGTTTTAATGCTAACTTATTATTGTGTGTGTGTAAAATCGGTGCCCTAGATTGTAAATTATTTGCATAGTACAATTGCTGAATTATTCATGTTTGGATAATCTTATAAAGATTGATGTTTAGTTACTGAGCTTTACATAACTATGACTTCAAAATGCCAGTCCTAAACTAACAGTTCAAACCTAACAAATTTTCATTACTTGTCAGTTTTTAAAAATTATGTAGTTGGGAGGACATTTGGTTTTGTGGTTAGGATGCCATTGGTAAGTCATCTGCATTCAGTATCAGGATTCCTGGGTTCAGGTCTTGGCTCAGTTTCTGATTTCACCATGGGAAGCAGCAGGTAAATTCAAGTATGTGGGTTCCTGCTAGCTTAGATTGAGTACTAAGCACTTGATTTTGGCCTGGCCCAGTCCGGAACAGATAGCAGGCATTTGAAGAGTGAATGCAAATAGAAGATCTCTTTTTGTCTTTCACTGACTTTTTCCCTGTCTCTTTTAATAAAACTAAATCAGTTTTTTTTTTTTTTAAAGATAACTTCCAGCCCAGCACAGTAGCTTAGTGGCTGAAGTCCTCCCCTTACTTGCATTGGGATCCCATGTGGGCACCAGATCGTATCCCGACTGCTCCATTTCCCATCCATTTCCCTGCCTGTGGCCTGGGAAAGTAGTCGAGCATGACCCAAAACCTTGGGACCCTGCACCCGCATGAAGACCCAGAAGAAACTCTTGACTTCAGATTGGCTCAGCTTCAGGAAGTGAACCAGCAGACGGATGATTCTATCTGTCTCCTCTCTATAAATCTGACATTCCAATAAAAACAAGTAAATCTTTTTTTTTGAAAGATAGCTTCATTATTTACTCATTATATCTCAAAATATTTTATGATAATCAAACTAAAATATACATGATGCTTTTACTCAAAACTATGTCTAGCAACTCTTTTTTTAGGCTCCATCACAACAAAGAGAGAAAATTGTTTTTAAGTCAGAACCTTCTTCAAGCAGTGAGAAAACATCTGAAGAACCTGTTGGTGTTGATATTACTGGCAAGTTTCTGACTTCAGGAAAGGTATGAATGTAAAAATGAATGTGAATATATTTTTAGAAGTTATCTATCTAGTTAATCTAATATATAATTTCTAGTAAGTGGTAAAACTTTCTAGTCAGACATTAATATATTGAGATTTCTAATAGCATATACTATATATATTTTGGGGAACATTCATAAAGTTATAAGAAGAAAGTGAATAATAAGCTTTCTCTTTTTGTTTATGATTTCTAATTTTGGCTCATTTCCCAGCTAAAATAGTGGTAATTTAAGATTATTCTATAGTTATCTATATTTATTCCTAATATATATCTGGTGTTCTAAACCTTGGGGGCATGTGAGGAGTATACTATTAGTAATAAGCTAATGATGCTCCATTTATGTATGTTCATATTGCCATAGTCAATAATTTAAATTATGTAATGACTAACAGTCCCTAAACGTGGAATCTCATTTTGGGTTAGTGTTTTGAATATTATCTGTGCATAGATATCGTCTCTACTTCTTTTGTGTGCTTTGAGCACCTGTGGTTAAATGGGTCTAGTAAAGTTATAGGTACAAATTTTTCAACTCCCAGAGTGGTTTGAGCCAAATGTTATTTTATAATGATACATATATTTCAACTGTCTTCCCTCTGAGGAAAATACTTTAAGATTAAAGGATGGAATACTGAATAATTAGGGTGTAATTATGCAGAATCAGCATTGTGCCTGCAATGCCAGCATCTCATGTGGGCACCAGCTCGAGTCCTGGTTGCTCCACTTCTAATCTAGCTCCTTGCTAATGTGCCTGGGAAGGCAGCAGAGGATGGCCCACTGCTTGGGTTCATGCCTCCCACGTGAGAGACCAGGAAGAAGCTCCCAGATTTTGCCTTTGAGGTGGCCCAGTTCTGGCTGTTGTGGCCATTTTAGAAAATGAATCAATAGATTGAAGATTTCTTTCTGTGTCTTCTCCAACCTTCTTTAACTATCTTACAAATAAACAAGTCATTTTTTTCTAGAAACTGCGTATGCATACTGCTTGTAGAAAAGGAAATAAGTAGAAGAGACTTATATAAGTTCACACCTTATTAGGAGTAGTACTTAATTTAATGGACTAGTACCTTTTTGCCATGATTATCTTTTGTTATTGTTAAGTTTAATTGTTGGTTGAAGGTCTAATATGTTGTGGTTTGTTTAATAAAGAAAAATTGTAATGAGTGCTACTCATAAAACCTGTTCTTGATGATCTTTTTAAAAAACAACTTTTGATTGTAAAATATGTCACTTAAAAAATCTTACATGCATATTCAGCAATTTATCAGCTCTGCTGCTCTGATTTCATCTTCATTGCAACCACTTTTCCCTACATCTCTTCCTTCATAAACTAGAATATTTTGAAACAAATCTTAGACATCGTTAAACAAATAAAGCAATATTTTTAAAATATAAAAGTGTTTTAAAATCATAACCACAAGTTATAGTAATGTATAAGTGGTTTTACTATTAATAGTTTATGGGGGCTGGCATTGCGGCATAATACATTAAACTACTGCCTTCAATGCAGAAATCCCATATGATTTCTAGTTGCAATTCTGCCTGCTCCTTTTCCCGTCCACCTCCCGGTTCATGCATTGGGAAGAGCAGCAGGAGATGCCCCCGTTCTTGGACTGCCACCAACAGAAATGAATAAAGCACCTGGCTCCTAGTTTTGGTCTGGTCCAGCCCTGATGCTCATTTCCAGAATTTCTGTGTGTGTTTAAAATAAAAACATGAAGGCATTAGAGCACTTGATACATTTTTTTTCTCTATGCAGAAAAAAGTGGTGGTGATCCGTCATCTGTATGATGAAGATAATGTTGAAATTCCTGAAGATGCATCAAGTACAGTGACAGAGGTTAAAGAAACATTTGATGTGAATGACATAAATACTACTGAAATAGACATTCCTGAAGTAAAGGACCCTGAAGTCAAGGCTGAGCAGCAAGTAAGAATTTTGAACTTTCTAAACAGAAGCTAGGATTTCTTACTTTGTATACCTGATTATTTCATCATAGAGGCTTTGGAATATTTCTAGCCTTTAGAGTCACTAGCCATGATGTGTTATCTATGTTATTACAAAAGAACCAGTGAATCTTACTTAATACAGTTCAGCATATCCATTTGCTGCTTTTGTGTAAGGCACTGGATAAGATAAAGCTACCAGTAGTAATTGGTAGATATATGGCTTTGCGTAGTGAATGTTCTCTGCCACCCGTTCCTGAACTTGGAATGAAAAGGATTAATACTTCATAGCTTTTCATGTTATCCTTTCTTATCAGAATGTGATTTGTACTATTCCTTATTTAGTTGGACTCTGTAATACTTCTATGTCAAGCCTCACTGTTTCTACTAAATCTTTTCCTAGCCTCTCGCTGTCTTAGGAGTTCTGTACATTTATAAAAAGCCCAGATAGCTGCTGGAAGGCCCATTGAGCAATCTCACTGTTCTAACGAAGTATCGTTTTGGTCTTAGCTTTGTGCTGGCTGTTATTACAAGAATCTAGTTAGTGGCAGTTTTATTGTATTACCTAGAATTATTTAAAAGCATGATGTAAATTCATTTACTCTATAAAGCAGTGTGAAGTAGGTAATTCTGTTATCACTTGTTGTGTCTTTTGTGTCGATGAAGAAATGGAAACATGACGACTGTGTGTTATACAGATGAACTGGTTTAGGGTGCAGGCGGTCTACCTCCTCAGACAGCAGTTCTGATCCTGATGCTCCCAGTTCGAAATAACACAGTACAAATAAGAACACACTGATTTTAGAGTTTTGGTTTGTGTAATAATATTTCTAATCTCTAATAATTTTAGGATATAAATATTACTCCTGAGATTACTGTACTACAGACTATGCTTGCTGAATGCCAAGAAAAGCTTAAGAAACTTACTTTCTTGGAGAACAGGTTAGACTATTTAGAAGAAAAAATGAAAGGAAAAGTGATGGTAAATGAAAAGACCTGGATTAACCTCCTAAGTCGCGTCACTCTTCTTGAAACAGAAATGCTTTTATCAAAAAAGGTATTTTTCTTTCCTTGACATTTATATAATATAAAATAAAACATGTCTTTTTATTCTCTTGGGAATACCAATTACGAGAATAATTGGATAGGAAATATTTTGTTAGAATGAAATCTTGTATGAACATAGATTGTATTGTTGTGAGTATTTTCTGTTCATCAAATAAGGTAGTCCGAAAGGATAGTCTTTCTTTTCTTCTCAGAAAGTGAGGTTGGTAGATTCAAACAACTTACTCTCTGCTTCCATATTTAAAAGGTGATTTCTTACATATGAGAATATTTATGTATTGCTATAAATTGAGATTTTAAAGCTGTTGATACTGCTTGCTAGTATGCCAAATGAGAATATATTTGATTTTGCTGATAAAAATTTTGATTTTTATATGATTTACTAAGTATTTGTATATTTATTTGCGAGGTAAACACACACACGCACACACACACACACACACACACACACGTTGAGAAAGCCCAATCATCTCACCCCAGTGTCCAATGTAGCCAGTGCCTGACATGCTGAAGCTGGGAGTCGGGAATCTCTGGATCTCATAGGAATGTGGCAGGAACCCCATTGCTTGGGAGAACTGCCGTCTCTGAGGGTCTGGATTATCAGGAAGCTAAAAGCAGGAACAGAGCTGAGGTTCAAACCCAGGTACTGACTTGGGAAGTGAATGTCTTAATTAGTGTCCTCACCGCCAGACTGGATATCTGCCCCTATTTTATGTATTTTTTTAAAAAGTACAAATGGCATCTATTTTCACAAGGTAGAAAAGTGAAAATTTTGCAGAGGGAAAACAATCAAAATAATGACCCTTCCTTTCACTTATTACTCATTTCCTTCAGTCTACTCTTAATCTGTAAAAATAATAAATTTGCTGTTAACTTTTTCAAATTTTGGAAATCTGTTTCATGTATTCAGAATTTGTATTTGTGGTTTGTCTTATTGGAGAGTGAAAACGTTGGCTTCAGGAAGCCTACTGTCTGCTGCTATAATTAATGGGTTATTTCTTAATGTGCCTCGTTAGCACAGTAGGTAGTGTGTTAGTATCATAAAAATATTTCTTATACATACTAATTTTATATGTATTACTGCATAGACAACATGATTAAAATATTTAAATGTTTATGTTTTGCTTGGTGATAAGCATAGGAAACAAGATTTTTTTATATCATTCTAAATATGTAACTGTATTATTCCAGAATGATAACTACATAGAGCTTAATGAAATAAATGAGGACCATGCTTCTACCAGTAGCATGAATCCTGGTAAGTTATTGATGGCACTAGTATTGGATACAAAATACAACGTTATTTAAGAAAATTTGTAAAGCTACTTGGTTGTTTTAATACTCAAGACTTAATTTTTAGAAGTAAGTTACTTTCCTCCTAGAGCAAAGAAAATGTTGACCCTACAGATTGCTAAACTCAAGGCTTGGTCAAGAAATGAGTTTATGTGTTTTATTGAAGGTGAATAAATTCTACTGTTTCAAATTGCTGACTTTTGGGGCTGGCTGCTGCCGTGTGCAGCTCCAGTATCTTGTATAGGTGCCAGTTTGAATTCCAACTGCTTCACTTTTAATTTAGCTCCCTACTTTTTTTTGGGTGGGAAAGCAGTGGAGGATGGCACAAGTACTTGGGCCCCTGCCACCTACCTGGAAGACCTGGTTTCATCCTGACCCAGCCCAACATTGAAGCCATATTGAAAGTGAACCAAGTTTTTGTTCTTTGGATTCTTGCATTTTTGTAAAAGAAAAGGACTACAGTTTGTCCCATGTATATTAAATCATATGTCCAATTCAGGATTCACCATGAAGTTAAATATCTGTGGACACTGAACGTCGTTAAATCTTTCAGCTTTTACTTCCATTACAACGGTAATAGTAACAATACAGTATAGTGCTCATTGTTTATCTGGCACTGTTCTAACTGGGTTAACTCATTTTGTTCTCATAGCAACCATGAGTGGTAAGTACTATTGTTATCCCTGTGTTACAGATGATGAATGAAGGGACAATGAGATTAAGCAATAATATCAACTTCACTCAGTTATTGAACAGTACAATAAATACATATATGTTTATTTCATTTGAAACACAGAGTGACAAGATGGAAAGACAGAAATCTGTCTGCTGAGTCACCCTGTACATGACCAAAACAGTGTGGGCTTGGGCCAGTTCAAAACCAGGAGTCTACAGCACCATTCAGGTCTCCTCCGTGCATGGCAGGGTTCCAAGCACTTGGGCTATTTTGCACTGCTTTGGCAGGTCCTTTGGCAAGGAGATGAATAAAAGTGGAACAAATGGGACACAAACTGGCACTCCAGAATGGGCTGTTGGTATTGCCACAGTAGATTTGAATTCAGGAAACTGGTTCTGATGGTTTCTCATAGTGCACACGTTGGTATTGTACATGAAACACTTCCAATTACTTATTCTAAGTATTTGAGGTGTTGCCTCATGTATTAAATTTATTATAGATTGTGAATTGAGAAATTGATAGGATGTTGGCTTTTTTCTTTTTTTTTTTTTTTAAAGATTTATTCATTTTATTACAGCCAGATATACAGAGAGGAGGAGAGACAGAGAGGAAGATCTTCCATCCGATGATTCACTCCCCAAGTGAGCCGCAACGGGCCGGTACGCGCCGATCCGAAGCCGGGAACCTGGAACCTCTTCCGGGTCTCCCACGCGGGTGCAGGGTCCCAATGCATTGGGCCGTCCTCAACTGCTTTCCCAGGCCACAAGCAGGGAGCTGGATGGGAAGTGGAGCTGCCGGGATTAGAACTGGCGCCCATATGGGATCCCGGGGCTTTCAAGGCGAGGACTTTAGCCGCTAGGCCACGCCGCCGGGCCCGGCTTTTTTCTATGTATCATTCATGCATTTGTTCAACAAAGTTCAACCCCAAGAGCCTGGAGAGAGAAAGCTTTGTCTTATGGTCTGTCCAGCAGAGAGAAAGTATGCCTCTGTTCCTGTGTCCAATGTCTGTGATAGCAAGGCTCAGATATTCAAACACTGGGAAAAAAAACTCTGAATGCCTGTTATTTGCAAAACTTGGTCTTTTGATATTTTGACTTGAATGTTCAGGCTTGAGATTGACCAGTCGGTTTGCTCAAATTCATGCTAATGATTAAGGAAAGAAAGCAGTTCTGTACAGAAAAACAGGCATGGAGCAGGTGGAAAGAAAACTACACAAAAGACAGCGTGTGGCTCCCTGGGATGAGTTTTCTAGTGGTTCATTCCATGTGTATTAAAATGAAGGGTCTTAAAAAGGTTCATGGAAGTATTAGTTCTGATACAGCCATGCATGGATTTCAGACAGTTTTAAACATACATCTTAATTCCACTTTTCCATGAGCTTCTTGATGTGCTCTTTTACTTTGTTCCCTGGTTGAGTGGAATTGGGTAGGCTGGATGGAAGTGGAGCAGCCACCACACGAACTGGTGCCCAGGTCGGATGCTGGCACTCTGAGGCAGAGGACTAGCTGGTCCAGACACGACTGGCCCCTGTGTGCCTCGTCTTATCTGCCACTGTACTCTTTTTTTTTTTTCTATATATTTAATACCTTTTTTATCAATTTTTAGCCATACCAATAAAAATCAAAACTTGTCAAATTTTCAAATGGTAATTTTTCTGTATCTGAAAGTTATAACTCTCAAAGAAGCAGCTTGGGTTTTTCCTGCCTTGAAAATGTTTATCAAGTCCTGTATTTCACAGATTTTTTGAAACACGCAGAAACAGAGAAATATTCCAGTGAATCAAGTACATGTGAATCAGATGAATGTGATGACAAAAACACTTTCCTTTGGGAGAATGGCTTTTTTTTCTTTTAAATCCAGTGCTTAGATACAAAATATGAGCAAGAAAAATTCAGTCTTTGTCATTACTCTAACTTAAGTGTAGAGCTTAGAGCAATTTGACAAGAACATATCTTATCCATGAGGTCCTGTATCTAATAGGCAAGATGGACTGTCATTTTGTTAAATTAGTAATACCAGGATACCTAAAATGCGGATTTCATTTGCTTAGATAAGTCTGTGTGGGTTTTAAATTTTTTTTGTTTTTTTCTTTCTATATGTGGCAACTTAGAAAGGGCTGTTTTGTTTGAAAATGCTTATATATTCAGTTCTAATAATAGCTGGCATTTGCCATAGAATAATAGTTAAACAAATTGTGAAATGTTTAAACATTACTAAGTAAAAGCATCATGACAAATTAATTGACACTTGTTATTTGAAAATATCCACCTTACTCCCTTTCCTATTTATTCAGTGATTGTTATCAAACAATTATGTGGCTTTTTATAATGTTTTTGTGGTCTCTTTAAAAAATGCCAGAATCTCATGCTTTATGTATGTCAGCAGACATATTAAAATAATATTTTTCTTCCATTTGTAAACAAGTTTTAGGTGGGTGTCATTGCTGTGAATAGAAAAGCTAACCTAACCATTTCTTCACAGATAAGAAAAACAAAATGGAAGGGCAAGCCCATGTCCCTCTGTCCTCTGGTTACAGCACAGCATCTTCAGACTCCACTCCCAGAGCCTCGACTGTGAACTACTGCGGGTTAAAGGACTTTTCAGAGGTAAGAAAACGTCAGCTGCTGAGATAACTTCCTCTCTGAGGTCAGGAAAATAAGCAGCTGTTGGTTTTAGCTGTCTACACATTGGCCAGAGAAATAGCGCAACTGTATAAATCTCAGAAATCATTAGTGATGGATGAACAGTAATTAATGCAATGTTTCAGACTATTTTTGTATTCATGGTCCATCTTTGATGATGGTTTACTTTAAGAAATCTCCTAAATTTGTTGCTTTTTAAATTAAAGGAAACAACAATCCAGAAAATGGAAAGGATGAAAAAAATGTAAGTAACAGAAAGGGGCAACAGAACTTCATTTCTCTGCAGGGAATTGTATTGGATTGCAGTATATAAAATGTACATGTGTGTTTCAGACCTGAAAGGGCTCTCAATCACGTGTGGAATTTCCTTTAGGACTCCAGTGGACAATAAATCCACCTACAGTTATGTTTGTAAGATGAGTCACTGTTTTGATTTCCAACAAGTGATGTAAAATATTGTTAATGTAATTAATTGTGAATTAAAGAGTGCAAAGATATATTGGTTGGTAGTTAATCAGAACTATTGTAGAATTTCATAATTGGTATATCAAAATATTAAATAACGTAGATGGGTGATTTGAAGAAATTTTCAGTATTATTAAAACATTGCTTGTCTTTTCACTGAGTTATTGATAATACTAAAAGTGATATTTTTATCTAGGACAAATAACATTGTACATGATTTTTTAAAGAGAGGCTCAAAGGAAGCCCAAAATAAAATCACGTAAGACTGTTACACAAACTTTTAAAAACTATAGTATCCTTCTTTGAAGTTTTAAACATGCTAAAATACTTTGCACTGCAAGAATTAAAAACTTGTGTTTGGCTTTAGTTGGTCTTCCTCCCTGACCATACTGTGCTTATGTTTAGTAATCACAATTTCACCCACAAATAAGATATCCAAAAATATTTTAGACACAAAAATGTAATTTCAGCAACAGATCTTATTAGTATTTTCTTGATAGAGTTTTCATTTATTCTGTTTCAGGTTTGAAGAGACTGCAGAGTTGCTGAAATGCCCAAATCACTAGCTATAGTATTTTCTGCATGAACTTCTCTAAAATTTTGCTATTGTACATGTTGTATATTTGAGAATTCCCTTTAAATTTTTAATATACTGTTTGGTTAATAATTTGAATTCCCTTTCTTAGAGTTTCTTCATTTCTTAATGAATAAATAGTTTCATTTTTTTGAGCTGTGATTACATTGCTATTTTCTGTTTCACCTTTCTTAGAAAAAACTTACACCCTAGTACATTTCTTTTACAGAGTGAAATCATTACAGCACTGTATTTTTATGTTGACATTTGTTGGCAGTGTGCTAAGTAATATGTTTTTTAAAGTACAGGCTCGAGGGCCATGGTTTACATCCTGTTGGAAACACTCCAACAGACTTGCATATTGTACCCAGGAGGCTCTCATGCATACTGTCTTGCCATCTGTACTGCGAATAAGTTGTAATGAAAAGTTAAAAATGTTCACTGAAAATTAAATAAAACAAAATACAGCATTTTATGCTCAGTAAAAGGCAGTAACATTTTTTTTTCAGTTAACTCAGAAAGTTAAGGATGTGATTTTTTTTCCTTGTATTTCAAAGTAGATTAGAAGGGCTCACTGTGAAAAATCTGAGTATTTTGTTATTTTAAGGAAAGATTTTTTTAGTGTATAAGTCATCGATTCTACCCTATTTATCCTTTTCTTTATAATATATATTATGTAAGTTTTCAATGACAAATGTAAAGCTTTAACTTATGAGAAGTATTAACTTTTAGGAAAACATTTTTAGTATACTAATAGATGTTCAGAAATTGGACTTTGCGTAGGCAAACAGAATCATAGAACTGTGGATTTAAAAGTTTCATTAAATAGTTCCAAAATTAATGAATCCTTTTAGCTTTGATTTCAAATTATCAGAAATACACACGTGTAAATTTCAAGAGGATGCTGCTAGTGTTAGCTCCAAGGCTGGCATAGAATGATAGCGCCACCTGGTGGTTCACACACCGGTTTTTCTCTCTTCTGGTAAAGTGATTTCCTATGAAACATTACACATCTTGAAAACATTTTTTTAAGTTTTATTATAGAAGAAAGAAGATAAGGTAAGTCTCTTTGTCTCTTTCTATCTTCTCTATCTAGTGTAAATATATGTAAAATGCGATTTTTAAACATTTCTAGTGTAATTTATATCGCTAGCAATATAAATTTATTGGAAATAAAGCATTTCATAGGTATGTAATCAAGTGGAAAATTAAAATCCACATTTTCTTACATCTGTAACTTTGGAAGGGAAGGGAATAAAATCACTCAAAATACCACACACACACATTTATACTTACAAATAATTACCCTATGCTATTTTGACAAGATAGTCTTTGTAAAAATAAAGCAAATTTGATTTCATTAAAGTCATTGGAGGGGTGGCCAAATTATTCTATCTTTTAAATTATTCTGATTATTCTATCTTCTAGAAACAGTAGAGAAAATTTTTCAGATAATTTTGTAATTTGTGACAGTTAAATTAGCTTGAAAACCTTGAATAGATCAGGCAGGGAAGCCAGAGATGATCTGTAGTGGAATAATTCATCCTTAGTTGACTGGAATTTTCGCTAACTCTGTCCCTTAACTCTTGCATCAGCTGGATATAAAATGTCATGTACTAGCCACAGGGTGTTGTCCTGGCTGCACTATCATCGGAACAAGAATGGATTGAGATCAGAGCAGAGTACTGTAAAAGATGCATAAGGGAAATTACTAAGAAAAGGTTGAAAAAAATTTAACATTAACAGTGTGAAAATTGGAGGTAAAGCGCTAAGGACTGTTAAGTTGGAAAGAGTAGTTTTTTTTTGTTTTTTGTTTTTTTACCATTTTGAACGTGACGTTTTCAACATACAGTATATTCCCTAAAAATAAGACTTCAGGGGCTTTGGAGCTATGTTTTATGCTGTTTATTACTCACAGCTTTATATAACTGATAGGCACTGGGGAAACATTAAAGACTAAAGAACCTTGTCAGTTTTATAGACTACAGCCCTTTTGGAGTTCAGGTAACTTCATAGCTTTAATTTTTATTTATTTTTAACGTTCCCCAGGTTTGTCTAGTTCCTTCCTTTGAAACTGACAGATGTAGAGGGAGATTGGAGGAACTTTAAAGCACAAAATTAAAACTTTCCTTTTTCTATCACTTAAGTGTTAACATATGTAATGAAAATAACAAATGTTTTATACTGCTCAAACAAAAAAACATTCTGGAAAATCACTACAGTACTGAGTAGCAGCACCATGAGAGCGTGCAAACTTTTTTTCTTATTAGGACATTTAAAAGATTCAATGTGAACTTTACCATGGTTTCGATTTATTTCTAACAGTTGCAGGAATGGAGACTGTGTAAGACTGTGTGTCTTTTTCCTTTTGAAGTCCACTCAGTCACTAATAAAACATTCATTTTCTTTTGCTTTTTAATCTTAAACTGTAAAATGTTAAATTCGGTGTTTTAAAATGAAGAGCAGAGGGATTATTCAGCGGGTGTAAATTTTGTGTTAAAGATTGGCTTTAAAAAGAGAATCACATTTCATTCAGGTAGGGAAGTTGGAAGGCCTTGGAAGTCAGACTGAGGAGAAGGCTAACTATTTTGGAATAGGTCCTAACTTGTAGGTCCATCCTTTTAGCTTTGCTGTTTTGTACTTGGAGTGTAGTTCATTAATAAACCATTTGATAGAGCTCTTCAACTCATTTAGTGTTAACATTCTGAGAGATATATTTTTGAGATATTTTTGGGAATGCAACCTAAGGCCTTCAGGGATTGTTTTCCCTCACGTTTTTTTTTTTCCCCTCACCTTAATTGTGGTATAACATATATAATAAAAGTTACCACTTTGAGGTATAGATTCATGTGTCCACGCCATTTTCAAGATAACGGAGTATGGTCTTTTTAATCAATTATCTTCCACTGTCCTTGACCTCAAGAAGCTGCCCACCATTTCCAGAATTTAATATTAACATGTATTTAGTTTTTTGTGTCTGGTTTCCATTTAGTATAGTGTTTATGAGAGTCATATCTGTTGTTGGATGCAGTCGGGTTGTGTGTGTGCATGTGTGTGTGTAGTTTTGCATTGTGTTACTATGCCACAATTCACTGCTTCTTGGGTTGGTGATTTCTGGCTTGGGGGTATCATGGATAAAAGCGGCTTGAACCCTGGAATGCGAGGCTTTGGGGATGGGCTTGTGAAGCAGTTAAGATACCCTTTGGGATTCCAACAGCCCTGTTACAGGGCCTGCATTCTAATCCTGTTTCTGCTCCTGCTTGCAGTTTCCTGCCAATGTGCACTCTAAAAACCGCCAGGAGATAACTCCAGTAGCTCCTGGGTCCTTGCCTCTCACACAGAAGACCTGGATAAGTTCCCAGCTTCTGGGCTTTTGGGGACTAAACCAGCAGATGGGAAATCTTGGTGTTTCTGTCAGTCTTTCTCTGTTTATCTATCTTGCATAAAACAAAGAGGGAACACAAGATTTTGAAAGGAAGCAGTGTTGCCATATGGCAAGTTAAGCAGCTGCTGGTTATGCCAATATTCCATGTTACAGCACCAGCACAAGTTCCAGCTGTCATGCTTCTGATTTCAACTTCCTGCCAGCATGCTTGAGATGATCATGGAAGGCGTTCTGAGTGCTTGGGCCTCTGAAAAATCCAGGGCTCCTGGCTTCATCCTGGCCCAGGCTTGGCTGTTGTGGCCACTGGGGCGGGGGGTGGGGGGAGTCAATGCAGAATAAAAAATTTCTGTCTATCCCTGTTTCTCTCCCCTCTTACTCCTATCCTTTTCATGCTGTTGCTATTCCATTCCAATGAAAATTAGATGTTTTGGAAAATATATTTTGAATACACATTTTCACTTTTCTGGGTAAATTTCTTGGAGTGAGAACGCTGGGTCAATGGTGATGTGTATAACTTTATGAGCAACTGCCAAACTGGTTTTCCAAAGTCACTATACTGTTTTGCTTTAGTCATTATCAATGTATGGAGATTTCTATTGCTGTGCCCTACCCAACACTTGATCTCATCAATATTTTAGTAGCTATGTATGATGTAAAGCCAAATGTAATGGTTCAGTATTCTCTGCTGCTTTGACATCTGGTAGAATTGAGAAGGCCTCAAATGGCCTAATCACAAAATTTCCTCTCCAGTCTACATCCATGCATAAGGTTCTATAGCCAAATGACCCTCCTTAACAGGGAGAATCAAGTATTCAACCCTGAGGATTTTAGTTCTACGCACAATTAGTCAAAAAAAATCAGTCATTTTACTGGAACAGGGGTACCCCACACTCTAATACTTGAAAGTCTGCTTTCAGCCCAACGCAGTAGCCTAGAGGCTAAATCTTTACGTTGCATGTGCTGGGATCCCATATGAGCACTGATTCATATCCTGGCTGCTGCATTTCCATCCAGCTCCCTTCTTGTGGCCTGGGAAAG
Source organism: Ochotona princeps (assembly GCF_030435755.1). Lineage (NCBI taxonomy): Eukaryota > Metazoa > Chordata > Mammalia > Lagomorpha > Ochotonidae > Ochotona > Ochotona princeps. The sequence continues at coordinate 32,095,889 of NC_080842.1, read as the reverse complement.
CAGTAGAGGATGGGCCAGTCTTGGGACCCTGCAACTTCCTGGGAGACCCGGAGGAATCTACTGGCTTCAGATGGGCTTAGCCCCTGTTGTTGTGGCCACGTGGGGAGTGAACCAGCAGATGGAAGATCTTTCTGCCTCCGCTCTCTGTAGAGCTGCCTTTCCAACAGAAAAATTACGTAAATAAATCTTAAAAAGTCTGCCTTCCACCCTCCCCAGTTTAGTGTTCCCAAGACCACCAGAGGTTTTCCTGCATGCTGAGTGATTGCTCACACGCTGCAGGTGCATTGAACTAAAGCACCATTATCTCTCTAATCTGTCTGGTGTTGGGGGTTAGACCATCCCTGTTGATGGCTCAAGTGGCTGAATCTCTGCCACTTACAAAGGAGACACTTTCAGACTCCACTGGCTCCAACCTGGCCAATTTCTGGCTTGGGTGGGCATTTTGGGAATAAATGATGCCCCCTCCCCCACCTCTCTCTCTGTGTTGCACATAAATCAACATTCTCAAAAATAAATGATAAATGATGAATATTGTATTGCTAATTAGAGAAAGGGTGGATTATTCGGCAAATAGTTCTAGGAATTGTTCATATGAGGAAAATGATTTTTAGAGTCTTGTCTTACGTTATTTGCAGTTTCAGGTGGATTAAAGCCATAAATATGAAAATAGAAATGAAAACAAGATACATGAGCAGCAATAGCAATGCACCTGCAAACTCAGTTTACATTTCTAAACTATGTTCGGATGATTATATGAAATTGCAGAATCATTGGTAGAAATCATTATAACACTTGGATGGGGAAATAGTTTTGTGAATGCATAAATTATAAAAGGAAAGTGGTTTTTACTTTAAAATTTAAATGCTTCAATTGCAGCTTAGAAAGAACAATCTCATGAATTGTTTTTTTCACTGACAGCAGCTCTTTGGCTGACAGATACTTCGGCATACGTAGCATTCTGCGTCTGTTGCCAAATAGGTGGCAGAAATTTTGAGTTAGCTTAAACATAGAAGGGAATTTATTGGTTCATCAATCTGATGAGGAAGGGAAACAATAGGCATGGCAGAACCCAGAAATCCCACTAAGAAGGAAGGGATGGGACAACACAGCCGAATTGTTGCTGTTGAGTCATTTCAGCACAAAAGTGTATTGTAGTCAGACCTGTGCGCTAACACCAGTGTGGAAGAGGTGGCTCACATTTTAGACAGCCTCTGACCTTGCCATTCTGTTACACATGTTCACAGTGCATGCTGAGGAATGAGACTGAGAATGTAGTCTTCTTAGGTTAGCATTGGCCTTGTGACAGTGGTATGCTTTGGTGGAGACAATTTCACTTTGCATAGATTGCTCTACTGGCATTTAGGGTGAACTAGAAAAGGATGAGAAGGGGCCCAGCATTGTGGAAGAGCAAGTTAAGCTACTATCTGTAGCACCAGCATCCTGTATGAATGCTGGTTCCAGTTCTGGATGCTCACTTCCAAATCAACTCCCTGCTATGTGATTGGAAGAGCAGCGGAAGCTGGCCCAAGGACTTGGGCCCCTGTCACCCATACGGGTACCTGGAAGGAATTTCAGACTCCTGGCTTCTGCTAGCCCCATCCCCAATCCAGCCATTGTGGCCATTATTGGAGTGAACCAGTGAATAAAAGAGTCTCTTTCTGTCTCTATAATTAAATCTTAAAGCTGACTGTAGAAGCATGGGCGTTTGTTAAGGAACCATTAGCGTGTCTGGAGGGAAAGGAGGACTCAAGGTAAATAGCATTATTTTTCACGCTACATACTATGGTGTCTGATATCTAATAGGACTTCTTTTCAAAGAGATGTCACCTGGTTCATTTTAGCCAGAGAATTGAGGGCTAGAAAATTAGTTCTGTTTTTTAAACATTTATTTATTTATTTATTTATTTGAAAGGAAGGTAGTGGAGAAAGAGTTTTCATCCACTGATTCACTTTCAAATGCCTGTAATAGCCACAACTGGCTCAGGCCAGAGCCAGGAGCCAGGAACCACATCAGGAATTCTGAAGCCACCTTTCTGTGCCTCTCGGTGCTGGATCCGACAGAAGCCAGGTCTCTAACCAGCGCTCTATCAGGGAGATGCCAGCATTAGAAGTGGCCGCTTAACTTGCCATGCCACAACGCTCATGCTAGAATTGTCTTTTATTTTGTAAACTGAAATATTTTTAATCTAAATTTATACAGAGAACGTTACAACAAACCATTAGCATCCAAGTCTAAGGTGCAGAGTTACGCTGATCTACTTTGTCGTTTTATTAGGAAGATGAATCAGAATGACTAGGGAAAATATTACAGGGCAGCACTTTGCTAAAACACACACACATAAAAAAAAAATTCACACATTTTACCATGAGTTAGTCATTAAGTATTTTCAGAAGTTGTTAGCCTTTCTCCTCTTAGTATAGTTTTAGTTATTTTAAGTTGTAAAAACTAAAGGAGACATATGTTTTAACATTGTTTTGATATATCTTCAAAGCCATAGAAGTTATAAAATAGTCAATGTTAAAATATATTTGGTAGTTTAGCGATAATGTTTTGCTTCCAGAACAATGTTCTCACACTTTATAGCTTTAAGAACGTGGTTTACTTATGAGAACTAAAAATGTTATGTTCTGAGAAACCAAAGGAAAAAGTTCAAAAGGTAGTCCAAGACTTTTTTTTTTTAGCTTTAGAGTAAGGGTAAGACTGTTTGAATTTGCTGTTCTCGGATTCAGGTTTTTTGTTTTTTTTTTAACTAATGAATATGTAACCTTCAGGTTATCTTCATTCTTACTCAAGATAGATTTATGGTAAAAATAGACTACTGAACTGTCTTGTTATATTTTTTAGAGATGAGTTTGGATGAGTTACAAATAACATCCGTTACCCTTAGGTCAAAAAGAAAATGTAAACCCACATTTTTAAGATAAGAATACTTATTATAGTTTCAACTCTCATATTTCTGTTAAAACAACTAAGAGTATACAACACTTTAAATGTTTTATTATGAAAATGTTTATAATTTGTAATGCAAGCAATGTCAATATATTCAAAGTGACATGCTCATCTTCATTTGAAAACATTTGTGAAGTGTGAAGAGCAAGTTGTTCCAGAAATAATCTTTGTTAACAATTTGGTGTAACTTATTTTTAGCTTTTCTCTCTATGTAAGTGGCTCTTGTATGGGTTGTAAGATTATTGTAAGTGGATGTTATAGTGTAGTTTTTATTTCCTTTAAGGGAAACATGACCGATTTCCACACCATTAAATGTGGTTTTAGATACAATATTAGGAATTCAATAGCTACAAAATATTGTCTCCTAGAAGTTTAACAAAAATTTTATTTTCAATGTGCCAGCCATAAAATCGTAATTTTTTAAATCGTTTCACTATTGTGTATTTTCCTGGCTGTAAAGTTCCTTAGTATAAAAATTGCCACAATAAGCATTTCTCTATATAAATCTTTTATGGTATGTATTAACATATGATAGATCTTTAGGTTACATAATGGTTAAGGCACTTATTTTCTGTTGGTGAATTTATATCCGTAAAAATCATACTTTTATGAGTTTTTCTTAAGATGTACATTGATCACAATGGAATGTTGTTGTGGTTAAATCTCTGCTAATTAGTACATAAATCATTCTATTTGTTGTATTTATTTTTTTATTAAAGTATGACTCTTACATGTATTACTTCTCACTACATAGGAAAAATACTGGACATTTTAGTAATTTGTGCTAGGATCTGCATGCATGGATATTTTTAAGAGTTGTGGGAAATGCATGTTAAAAATTAAAAATGCTTAAAGCTCAGAATTTTTTCCACTAGAGGAAAGCTTTTTTTAAATTCTATTTTCCCACAAACATTTTAAAGTATTCTGATATTAGTAAAATATAGACGTTTTTGTTCCCTGAGTTTAGTCTTGGCATTATGCGTGGACTGTGCATTACAGAAGAAGAGGAAATATCACTGTGGCACTGCTAGAATTGCTAGTTTCTTATCCTGAAACTAGGTTTTTCACTCTACTTTATTCCAAGCATGATTTCACATGGAGAACTCTGTCGCTTCTTCCAGTCTTGGCTGCTCTCAATCTTTTTCATTCCTTTCACTGTTGAGTTTCCCCTAGTCTCTCTCCTGCATTGATTTTTTTTTTTTTTTTACTTTTTAAGTCCATAGCTTCCCAGTCTTGCTTTACGCTGATGTTTTAGTGGAGTTCATCCACTTAGTCCAGAAGCTCACCAATTTTCTATATGAGAAAAATTCGTTATAAAAGTACTAGCCTACACATGTTATATGTTATAATTCATTATGATGAAAAAGATAAGCATTTGCCAAGGGAGGGAGGAATTAACCTATGTTCAAGCACTGAAACCAGTAGGGAACATCCTGGATAAGGTAAAGTTGCATACAAACATGAAGCCAGTAAGTTTCTGGTACCTAAGATCCTTTTGCTTGTGTTGATGATATATTCTAAGGTAAATCCTTTAAATAGAGTAAGGGGAGGGAGTGGGATTGGAAACAATGGGGAAAGAATAGGGTTAACATTCACTTGTTTGAATTAGAAACACTGACAAAATGCTGCATGCCTTCTGTTAAGTACATCAACCACGTCTTGTAAAATGCATTTCTATGGGCATAAGTGATAGGCCTCTATGTATTGGCTCCATTCTTTGCATCTATTTATTCCTCAATTGCTAACATACAGGTTTTTTTCATATCATTTTCATCAAATAAAGTTTATTTTAATTTTTTAATGAGCATGGCTAAAGAGGAAGACAGCCTCCTGAATGGTTTGTGCCTCAGAGCAGCAGATATTTTATATACTTCACATTTGCACTGCCAAAGATAGCAAGCAAAGTATGCATTAATCATGACTAGGTACTCTTCTGGTTCAGATGCTTGTTCAAGTACATATGACTAGAATCACAGTGAGCCTTCAAATTGAACATATCCATAGACTCTGGAGCAAGCAATGCATTTTAGAGTAATCAACTCAATTTTGTTCCTGCTTGAAGGGGTAATATGCTGATAATTGAACATACTTCCTTCCCGGAACTGAGGTCTGGAACACATGGAGACAGTTCATTTTAACTAACCTGTGTGCTAACGGTAAGTAGGACATTTAGCCTACATTTCCTTCTGAGGACAGAGTTCTTTGAATATACTGAAAATGGAAAACCAATTACATTGGGCACAGACGACATTTGTTTTTATAGAAACATTTAAGACAAGACTTTTAAAAGACAGAAAATAAATCAACTTAGGGCATATTTTCAGAAAAATGTAACATCTTTTTTAATGAGTGTAAAAGATTGGTATCTTGATACTGACAAAAATTAGGTGGTTAATTGGGGGTTCTAATATAAAAGAATGAACTGCAATGACATTGGTAGAGTTTTTCTTTGCCATATAGACTTCAGTTTTGTGGTTTGGCAAATGTTCAATGGTCATTTATCTGGTATGTATACCTTTTTGCAGCTGGATTTTCAAATATGATTATAAAGTTCATATGACAGAACTATCCAGAAAATAAATATGTCAGCAGGCTTTGCTTTATTTTATACATTAATTCTGAATGTAACATAACTTGGTACAAACACAGAGTACAATTTAGAACATTTTGCAAGAGCTATTCAAGCATTGCATTGTTTGAGATTGTGGAAGGTGATTTAGAAACACCTGGGACGAATATTTATATCCATGTCTTAAATCTAAAAGCCTTGCAACTTTATAGTCCTTTCGGGAAAGACAGAAACTGCATTAACACATGACGGAGTAACAGTTAATGTATTGCTGAGAAAAATTTGCAAAAAAAGATTGAAAATTATGCAAGAAAACCCCTAAAACAAGTCAGTGTTTAGTCAGCATTTATAGGTTTAGGCATTTTTTAGAGCGTAATTTTTAGGAGTATATTTTTTATGTGTTGGCGTTTCAGTACCTGGGGAGGACTCATTAGAAAAATTCTGAAGTCTCACACTTAAATGAGCATTAATGCTCATAGTACTATTTAATGGAATATAATGGAAAAATCACTGCTAATTCCAAATATTGATAAATATTGTGAAGAAATGCAATGCAGAAGTTTAATGAGACAATGTGGTAGGGAGTTACCATCGATGCCTTGCATGTTTCGTTTGGCTAAAGATAGTCCTCTAGATGCTTAAAGCATGACCTGACAATTCATTTGTGTCCATTTCCTTTGTCTATTGGAATTTGGTTGCATTTAAGAGAGGCTGTTGAGAGCATGGTCCAGTGAAAGATTGGGTATCTCCTCTTTGAGTTTGCATAGGAAACCGTGAAAGCCCTGGTTTTGTGGAAGGGCACTACGAAGAAGTGTTGGGTTCTGGGAGGGGGAGATAAATAGTGTGTCACAGATTATTATTACACATGGAGAAATGGTTCTTAGATACAGAAAGTGAACATGAGGTGATTCACATGCATTGTAAGCTTAAAATGCTCATTCCACTAAAATCTGACCCAGTGTAACAAATATTCTGAAAAGAAGGAAATAATTGGACATGCCAGGATTTGGAGACCTATTGATCACAAGGAAATAAGGAAAACTTCCTATCCAGCGGTAATGAAAGTGTAGTTGTTCAAATCATGTCTATAAATAATTCACAATGTGGGGTATTGCCTTGTACAGAATAGCATTCTAAAAGCCTGTAAATGTATCCTAGCAGTGACTCTGGGGTGTGAGAAGACATGTTTTATACATAGTTTTCAAAAAACTTTTCTTTGCTGTAACATTTTGCTGACTGAAAATGACCAAACCAAAATTATCAAACCAACTTTAGATAACTGTGGTTCTGTCAAATATTTGTATTAGAAATAATGACTTAATGGTATATCAAGAAGATAAGATCTTTGTAACATTTATTACAGAAAACAAGATGAATGAAACAATCATCTGAAAGCTGATGATTCATGGCAAACATTAGTATTATTTTCTCTTTTTCCCCTCACATTCACTTTTCTGTGTATTATTTCTTTTTTTAAGAGATTATTCATTTTTATTGGAAAAGTAGATATATAGAGAGAAGGAATGACAGAGAAGAAGATCTCTCATCCGATGATTTCACTCTCCAAGTGGCTACAACAGCCAGAGATGAGCTGATCCAAAGTTAGGAGCCAGGGGCTTCTTCAGGGTCTTCCACACGGGTGCAAGGAAGCAGGGCCTGTACTGTCCTTCATTGCTCTCCCAGGCCACAGGCAGGGAGCTGGATGGGGAGCGGGTCCTGTGGAACACAAACCAGCATCCATATGGGATCCCAGCACTTGCGAGGAGAGGACTTTATCCACAGGCCACTATGGCAGGCCCTTCTATGTGCTATTAAGTGTAGAGTACACTTGCAAGCTTGTGAGTGCACACACACACAAGCCGTGAATATACATACTCACAGTACACACACACACAGAGTTCATACTCCTATTTGTCACCATAGCATCCCATCTCGTGAAAAATTCTTAATGTTTTAAGTGCTATAAAGTATTCCATGGTGAAATACGGCACAATTTATTCCCTCCCTTATGTATTAAAGATATTTCTTCTCAGACATTTCTACTGCTGCTTATTTTGGGGGGTGGTTATAAATAATATTGAGATTAACTGTATTTTGGAATGGCTTTTTATCTGCTTGCAATTTCCTAGGGGAACTATTGCTGACTTTCTAGCAACGAACACGCTGTCTGCTGGTCAGGTCTCATCTTCGCTGACATCCAGTTAAGTCACTGAGGTGGGACCTCTGTGCCTCCTACTTAGCCGTGGCTCAGGACGTAACGTGCTCTCCTTGTTTTCCCATTGGTCTTCTGTATGTGCCAGTTTCTTAACAACTGTTTCCTTTTCCCTCTTCACTGTACATTCCAGTATTTGTACTTATCTTTTCAAATTCCTTTCTGATAAGTTCACTCAGCTGTGCACGTTTTTTAAACCTCAGGAAGGAATGGTGCCAAGTGCTTCCCCTAAATTCTGAAGTCTTTCAAATTCCCTGGATTCAGATTTCTCTTCATCTGCTGAAGACGTCCACCTCCAACTCAAAAATGTGTTAATGTTTTATGAAATTTGCTTTTGAAAATTATTGTATACTTTAAGTTTTTATGATGCACATTTTATGAAGTAGAGTGCAATATTTCAATACCTGCACAGAGTATACCAATCAATCTCAAAGCATAATGTTTATAATGGGAAATAAATTTTCCACCAAGAAAACTGAGTGTTCTCCTGTCCCTATCCCTACCCCTTATTTCTGTAAATAGCACTATAGTTCTTTCAGTCAATAGGATTTAAATTTGCAGTCTTTTAAAAAAATGACTTCATTAGGTATACTCCAACTTTAGATATTTAAAGTATAAAGTGTGATCAGTTTTGGCTCCATAACCACAATCGTGATTCCTTGCACATTTTCATGCTTTTTTCAGAAGATTTATTTTATTTTTTATTGGAAAGTCAGATATACAAAGAGGAAGAGAAACAGAGAAGAAGATCTTCCATCTGCTGATTCACTCCCCAAGTGACCTCAATGGCCGGAGCTGAGCTGATCTGAAGCCAGGAGCCTGGCCCCTCCTCTGGGTCTTCCACCTGGGTGTAGGGTCTCTTGGGCCGTCCTCGACTGTTTTCCTAGGCCACAAGCAGGGAGCTGGATGGGAAGCAAAGGCTGCTGGGATTAGAAGCAGAGCCCACATGGGATCCTGGTGTGTGCAAGGCGAGAACTTTAAGCACTAGGCTACTGTGCTAGACCCATTTTTCATGCTCCAGGCAATCAGTAGGCCTGGCAATCAATAGGCCAGGCAATCAGTAGGCCTATCACTGCAATTATTTTTCATTTTCTAGAAATGTATATGAATGAAACCATTTAGTGTGTGCTCAGAGTGATGTTGAGATTTACACCTGTTGGTGCAAGGGACAATGCTTTTTTGCTTTCCAATGATATTTCACAAAGGAATGTCCAATAATTTATTTATTCTTTAACTTTGTTGACATTTGATTATTAGAACTGAATAATTTTATTAGAAATTAAACTTCTATGAACATTAGTATACAAATCTTTGCACAAGATAACTTTTTAAAAAAGATTTATTTTTTATTGCAAAGTCAGATATACAGAGGGGAGAAGAGATAGAGAGGAAGATCTTCCATTCACTCATTCACTCCCCAGGTGGCCACAATGGCCAGAGCCAATCTGATCTGAATCTAGGAGCCAGGAGCCTCTTCCAGGTCTCCCACACTGGCGCAGTATCCCAAGGCTTTGGGCCATCCTCTGCTGCTTTCCCAGGCCACAAGCAGGGAGCTGGATGGGAAGTGGAGCTGCCGGGATTAGAACCGGCGCCCATATGGGATCCTGGCACATGCAAGGCAAGGACCTTGGCCACTAGGCTACTGTGCTGGGCCCCCAAGATAACTTTAAAAACATTTTAAATATGGTCATTTATTTCTAAATGAGAAAAATACAAACCTACAACATATAGGAAACTTACATTCATTGTATTGGCCCAGTTACTTGGCATATCCACTATCTTAGATGGTTTTTTAAAACTATTTTAATTCTTAGTTTTCATTTTACAGTTTTGTATGGTTAGGGTTTCCATTTTCCTATCATTTTGCCCATAACCTCCCTCCTCCCCATTGTCCCCTATATTTTACAATAATATAGCCCTTCAGTTGTAGTCTCAACTCCAGCTTTCTGTTCTTTATGTGTGACATGACAGTGTAGGTATATTTCTTTTTAAGATTTATTTATTTTTATTGGAAAGTCAGACATACAGAGAGGAGGGGAGACAGAGAGGAAGATCTTGCATGTGATGATTCACTCCCCAAGTGGCTGCAACAGCTGGAGCTGAGTCAATCAGAAGCCAGGAACCAGGAGCTCTTCCAGGTCTGTCATGTGGGTGCAGGGTCCCAAGACCACAGGCAGTGGGCTGCATGGGAAGAGGGGCTGCCGGGATTAGAACCAGCACCCATATGGGATCCCGGCACATGCAAGGCTTTACGCTTTAGCCATTGCGCTATTGTGCAGTGCCCTGTTTATGTGTTTTTTAGAGAGTCTATAAAGGTAGAAGAGCAAAAGGGTCAAATACTACATCCTTACATGGCTAAGGAAAAAGAATGGGTAGAACAAATTAATCCCATCACAAAAGTGGATCCCTCATGACCTGAACAGCTCCTATAGCTCTCCCTTCTCAGTACTATTTTACTAGCAATTGAGTTTCAACACATGAACAATTAGGAGACTCACTCAGACCATAGCAGTCTATTTTATATCGGTGCTCCAAAACCCTTGTCGTGATCACCTGCAAAATACATTTGTTCAAATGTAATAACCTCAGAATCTTGATTTCTTCCAGCACCAACTCAAAGGTCCAGAATCTTCTCTAAATGTGACCTCATCAAGTAGACTCCAGTGCAAACCTATAAAGCTAAACAAGTCATGTGATTCCAAAATACAGTGGTAGCGTGCGCTTAGGATAGACATTCTCACTGGAAAGTGAAGAAAGAATAAGAAAGCGAACAGATCCTAAGTAAGTCGAATCCCATATCTACTGCAGTCTAGACACTGTGATAAAAGACACTCGCACCTGAGCTGTTAGCCAAGCATTATCCCTATTACCTCTTGTATAATTTCACTATAAACAAAGAGAAACTAAGCAGCACCCTCAGTGCCACCAGATATTTTTTCCACCAAATATTTGACTTTGTCACTCTTAGATTATGGCTCCCGCAAATCACTGAGCACAGCTGTAGTTAATAAATTCTTTGCCATTTTTGAAATAGGGATGACCTCTCCTCCTCCAGTGTTCCTCATACCTCACTTTTTATAAAGTCTCATCAGGATTGCCTTTTCTATCCATTTTTTCTGCTAACATTCTAACCACTCAGATAAGCTCCAAAGAAGACTTAGGGTCTCTGTGCAGCTCCTCTGGCTTTTGCCAGAATTGCTACCGAAGCTCCATTCACAGTAATGCAGGCTTTGTTTGGCATAGACCTCAAATGCTTTCAGACTTTCATTACCAAGTTCCACAGCCATTTCCACATGTTTAGGTATTAGTTGTGGTAGAACCCTGCTTCTCTGTGCCAATTGGTCTTTGTTTGTGTTGATCTATTAAATACAGAATAGACTTAAAAATAATAAAAGTTTATTTCTCACAGTCCGGTACCCCAGAAGCCCAACATCATGTGCAGAAACCTTGTACCTGGTGAAGGTTCGCCCTTTGCGTCTTCAGTTGCGTCTGGGTGTTTCTTCACAAAGCACAAGGGATGGCAGGTCTGAAGGGACTAGGGCACTTCCTTCAACTTTCTAGTCATTAATGCCTCTCACAAGAGTGGAACCCTCAGGGTTTCACCACCTCCCGAGGGACCCAACTCTAATTTTTATCACTTTGGTGATTAAGATCAGCATATGAATGTTGGGGAGACATGTTCAGACCATAATGTTCATCAATTCTTTTGAATTTTAAAATTTGGTTGGTCTTTTAAATTTTAATCACATTCTGGTAACTGGTGTTTTTACATTGTAGTATTCATTTGTATTTCTCTGATGACTAGTGGTGTCGAGCACATTTTCATTGCCTATTAATGCTAAATTGCTCTCAGGCTATTCATATTCATTTCTGATGAGTATCAGCTCCTGGCATTGTGGTGTAACAGGTAAAGCCATTGCATGTGATGCCAGCATTCATTACGGGCACTCATTTGTGTCCAAGCTGCTCCGGTTGCAATTCACCTCCCTGCTAACGATCTGGTAAAACAGCGGAAGACGGCCCAGGTACTTGATGCATGCGATTCCTGGCTTCAGCCTGACCCAGCCTCGGCCACTGTGGCCACCTGAGCAGTGAACCAACCAAGGGAAGATCTCTTCGTCTCTCCCTCTTTCGTTCTGTATCCCTGTCTTTCAAGTAAAGAAACAAATATTTATTTCCTTTTTAAAGAGTCTGTAAATCTTTTTGCTACATTTTGATTTGTTTTGTTATTAAATTGTTATATATTTGTGATATGAGCCTTTTGGCTGATGTAAGTATTTATGAATATTTTCTTCCAGTTTTTAGCTTGTTATTTAATTTTCTTAATGTCATTTTGAAAGGACAAAGCGTTTTATCTTAATAAAGTTCAATTTGCGGGCCCGGTGGCATGGCCTAGCGGCTAAAGTCCTCGCCTTGAAAGCCCCGGGATCCCATATGGGCGCCGGTTCTAATCCCGGCAGCTCCACTTCCCATTCAGCTCCCTGCTTGTGGCCTGGGAAAGCAGTTGAGGATGGCCCAAAGCTTTGGGACCCTGCACCCACGTGGGAGACCTGGAAGAGGCTCCTGGTCCCGGCATCGGATTGGCGTGTACCAGCCTGTTGCGGCTCACTTGGGGAGTGAATCATCGGACGGAAGATCTTCCTCTCTGTCTCTCCTCCTCTCTATATCTGGCTTTCCAATAACAATAAAATCTTTAAAAAATAAATAAATAAATAAATAAATAAATAAATAAATAAATAAATAAAGTTCAATTTGCTAATTTTTGATTTTCATGTATTGTTCTTCTGGTGTTCCATTTTAGAATGAATGAGCAAATGAAAAGTGGTTAAAAAGAGTCCTAGTGTGGCACTAAATCCTTAAGGGTGTATAGCCTAAAGTTGTACAATTGTTTTGTTTTAGAAATTCATGTGAATGTTTCATTCTATTTAATGAAATAACTTTATTGCTTTAACATAATAGTAATGATTTATGTATGAGTGGGTCAACCTGATGCTCCAGGGTAAAGGCCCATGTTTATTGTAAAACACTGTACTGATGCCTTTAGAACACAAGAATTCTGGTCAAGAGTTGAATAGTCACTAACATTATTATTGATAGTAAGACCCAACACAAAAAGTCCACAATTAGTAAGGTGGTTGCTATTATAGTCTATATGTGTGTGTATGTATGTATATGTTTGTATAACACACGTATATATAATATAAATAAATATATATATATATATATATAAAATAAGAAATCATCCCTAAATCTTGGCTAACCATTGAATATGTTATTAACTTTTTATATTGTTTCAAAAATCCAACTGTTTGAATATGTCAGGCCACTAATAAACTTTGCTGAATGAATAACAGATGAACCACTGAGTATAAGCAGAAACAGATGGCTTCAAGGAGAGGATCCAGAATTGTCATCAACCCTTCATGAGCACTCCACGTTTCCTCTAACTAGCTCATGGGCCCACAGCACATTGCCATTGTTTATTGACTTCTTCCAAAATCTCTGTATGAAATTATAATGGTGGTTTTTCATAGAGTCAAGGATGCTGGGTAGAGTGCACCTTCCCAGGATGCTTCTTCAAAGGAGCTGGTGCCCTCCCAGAGCGCTGGGGGAGGGAGCAGCACAGAAGCATGTCAGGGCACTACTAGCCCACACCCTGCTGGATGATCTCAGAATCTTCCCAGCTTCACTCCTTGCATTTCTGAGAACCCATACACTCCATGATCTGGAGACACAAACAAACAAAATTCATTATTCGGATATAAAACAGCGGCCTTATATCTGGCATCCAAGTTCTTGTGATTTTAAAATATATGTTTGTCAATTAGAGCTATTGGATATTCAATATTGCAATGCATATGTAGACATACGTCAATAATAAACGTATGCATAAATATGGAAAGTGATACAGCATAATTCTTGTTAAATGCAGTGGTTTCTGTTGAAGTATTTGCTTTAGATATAAGGTGTGGCTATCAAAAAAGCAGTGTGGCAGCTAGAACTAAAAGATATTGTTTAGTTTTTATCCTTGTTGGACAAATTCTGCAAGTTAGAAAGTTCATTTTGTACCTTGTTTAGATGAACATCTTACAGTGATTGAACTTAAGTAGTCTAGTTCTTATTCTCTCTGAATCTAACTAAGTTTCTGACAATATCTTGATAAACAAAGGCAGCTTAGAAAAGGAGGGAAATGGATTTCGATAATAAGCAAAGACTTGTCAGAACACAAATGGGTTGTAATGAAAGAGAAAGGGTGGTGAAAACATGTTTTGCATAAAACAAGATACATATGTATCGAAATATATGCCTATTGTAACTACTGCTACTACCAAGCAGAATCATATTAACTATCTTATTTTTGTTTTTATGTATTCATTTATCTGAGTTATTGTGCTACTAATATTAAGCATTTACTGGTTACTCTAAGTATTACAATATATGGCTTGAATAAAGGCAAGTAGTTAAGCATTAGATCCAAATAAAAATATAATAATCGTATGTTCCTTTATAATGATATTTAGCTTCATTTTATTTATGTCCTTATTCTGGAGTAGCTCAATAAACTTGCTTGCTTATAATTAGAATCATATGATACATAATCATATAAAATTATATATTTCTATAAAATCTAATTACATCAATAGGCAAATTATGTTTATAAAGTGTATATATGTTCATATATGATTATATGGTATAATTATAATGTATTATATATCATCACAATCTATTACATTATAATTATAATATACTATTGTAATTATTACAGTTATAATATGTAATACATTGTAATATAATTATATATAATAGAATAGAATTATGTATTAATATATGATTTATATTGAGTTTATATACTTATAAATACATAAATTATAAAGATAAGAATTATATGCTTTTATATAATTATAATTACAGAATTATTTATGTTTATACATTATATAGAGATGCATTTTCACTATGTAAAATCTTTAACCATGAAGTTTCTTTGAAAAAAAAATCAGCAATGAATTTAAAAGCAAAAGTCTGAAAGTTATATGTGTTTGGGAGTGTCCTCAAAGAATGTGCAGTACTAACAGAAGCTGTGGATTTTTTTTTATGAGACTGAGAAAGCATGTTGTCATTGCTGATTCATTCCCTCAAATGCAGAATGAGCCTCTGCCTGCAGCACCGACATCCCATATGGGTGCCAGTGTGAGTTCTGGATGCTTTGTTTCTGGTCCAGCTCCCTGCTAATATGCCTGGGAAAGTAGCGGAAGATGCTCCAAGTCTTTGTGTCCCTTCATCCATGTAGTAGCCCCGGAAGAAGCTCCTGACTCCTGGCTTTAGTCCTGCCCAGCTCCAGCTGTTTAGGCCATTTGGGGAGTGAGTGACCAGCAGATAGAAGAGCTCTGTCTCTCTTTGCTCTGTAAATTTGCCTTTCAAATTAAAATCAATAAGTCTTTTTAAAAATGAAGTTTGACTTATTTGTTTTTGCTTAAGGTATAATAAGCAGTTATATTTCCCCAAGATAACTCTCCTAATACATGTTTTGTTCTATGACTTTTTTTGGTGAGTGAGTGTGTGTGTGTGTGTGTGAGAGAGAGACAGAGAGACATTAGAGTCATTACTATGACTCTCCAGACAGTTTATATCCTAGATATTTTAAACTTAGAATTAAACACAGAAACATAAACATAACTTTAAGAACCATCAAATGACGATTCCACAATAACTGTAGTTAATGCTGTAATATTGGATACTTGAGTTGTTATACAAATGCTCTAATGGAGTATCATACTACCTGGAGCTCCTTCACAACTTCTGGTTATTTCCTTTAGTTAGAATTTTTAGAGTTCAAGCACTCTAGTGCTTGAAGAGATTTATTGCAAGGAACTGGCTGGTAGGACTGGATGGCGGACTAGAGTGTGACATCTGTAAGGACGGGGGTCAGGAAAGACAGCGTAACACTGTGGGGCACAGGCTGAAACTGCTGTTCAGGCAGCATTTCTTCCAGCATGGCTGGCTCTGCGTTCAAGCCCTTCAGATTCATTCAGGTTATCTCAGAAAACCACCTTAGAGTAAGCTGTTTACAGGCATAATCACAGTCATAGAGACACCTGCTTAAGTTTTAGAAACTGTAGTCTAGCAAGTTGACACATCAAAGATGGTCACAGTTAAATACTCAGAATTACTAATCAAAAGGGATAAGTTTTTTTTTTTTATAAAAATCTGGTTATTGGCATCGGATCGGCGTGCACCGGCCCGTTGTGGCTCACTTGGGGAGTGAAACATTGGATGGAAGATCTTCCTCTCTGTCTCTCCTCCTCTCTGTATATACGGCTTTCCAATAATAATAAAATCTTTAAAAAAAATCTGGTTATTGAGATTAAACACTTTTGGTGGGGCTGACGTGTTGGCACAATAGCCTAATCCTTCACACACAAGCACTGCTGGCATTCCATATGGACACTAGTTTGTATCCCAGCTGCTCCACTTCTGACCAAGCTGCTTTTTTATGACCTGGAAAAGCAGCAGAGGATGGCACAAGTTGTTGAGACCCTGCACCCATGTGGGAGACCCAGAAGAGGCTCCTGATTCCCAGCTTTGGATCAGCTCAGCTCAAGCCATTGCTTGTTTATTCCTTAAATGAAGTAAACCAGAAGGTGGACTAACTTTCTGCTTCTCCTCCTCTCTGTAAATCTGTCTTTCCAATAAGGATAATTTTAAAAAACCCAACCAGTTTAGTTTTTTAAAGAGCTGTTTTAGATTCATAGCAGATTGAGAAAGGGATAGCAAAATTGTTCCCTCTGCAGTCCAGAGGGTCAGGTTGCCACTTGATAACACCATTGTCCCACATTAGATTAGAAAGCTGGTTCAAGCTGCTCCACATCTGTACCAGGTCCCCTGGGAAAGTAGCTAAAGGTGCTTAATTACTTGAATCTCTGTCACCCATTTGAGAAATCAAGACAAAATTTGTGGCTCATGTCTTCAGTTTGGACCAAGCCCAGCTGTTTGGGTCATTTTGGAAGTAAATTGGTGGATGGAAAATTTCTCCCTCTCACTCATTCTTTTCCATCACTTTGCATTTTAATATATACATACTTTGGCCCACATCATGTGCAGCTCTTTGACTGTTAACACCCTTCATCAAAGTAGTACATACACAACTGATGAGTCTACTTTGATCTATCATCATCATTAGTTTACAGTAAGAATTACTCTCCATGTGTTATATTCTGCGAGTGTGGGCAAATGTATGTACAAATGGCATGCATTTTTTACTACAGCATCACAAAAGATACTTTCATCATCTCTGTGCTTTCACTCATTTATCCTCTCTCACCTGTGCCTTGGCAAGAGCTGATCTTGTACTGTTTCCTTGATTTTGACTCTTCCAAAACGACATATATTTGGAGTCATACAGTATAAAGCATAAAGCATCTCTGGACTGATTGATTTAACTTCATGTATGCATTTAAATTTTTCCATGTCTTTTTATGCTCGATGGCTTATTTCCTTTTAGTACCAAATAATATCCCTTTATATGGATATTTCAGCTTATTTATCCAGCAACCTACTGAAAGGCATTCAGTTGCTGTCAGGTTTGAACAATCATTAATAAAGCTCTTATACACACATGTGTTTAAGTTTTTAGATGGCAATAGATTAAACTGCTTGAAATGCCAAGAAGCAAAATTGCTGGATTTTATGGTAAGAATGTTTTCAGTTTGTCGAAAAATTATATACAATCTGGGCACTTTTATATGCTTATCTTTGGAGATATGTCAAGATTTGGTTCACCTAAAAACATACGTATGTTATTTCTAATTGACACCGAAGTGTATATGTTCATTGAGTATGGCATGTTTTAATACATGTATACATTGTGTAACGACCAGAATAGGGTAATGCAAACATTTAAAATAGTTTCTTTGTATTCAGCACATGAAAAAAATCCTCTCTGAGATAGTTTTAAAGTACACAGTTTTTGCTCTCAGTTACCCTATTGTGTTATAGAACATTAAACATTATATCCTGGGGTTGGCATTGCGGTACAGCCAGTCAAGTTTCTGCTTGGAATACCTACCTGCATCTCATATGGGAGTGCCAGTTTGACTCTTGACTGCTCTGCTTCAAATCTGTTTCCTGCCAATGCACCTGAGAAGCAGTGGATAATGTGTCAAGTACTTCAGTTCCTTCGACCGTGTGGGAGATCCGGTTCCACCTGTATGGAACAGCTGATCCTAGCTTTGCTCCAGCCACTGTGGCCACTGGGAAATCAACCAGCAGATAGAAGATCTTTTTGTGTCTGTCTTAATACCTTTCTTTTTTTTCTTTTATTTTTAAAATTTTTGAATTTTATGGCACAATTCCGTAAGGTCTGGGATTTCCTGCCCCCACATACATTCCCATGTCTCGACTGATTTTCCCCATATTATTATAATAATATAGTCCTTCGTAAGCAGTCAAATCAATGAATAATTAAACCTTTAAGAAAGCTATTCCTCCTTTTGATTTTTAAAAACTTACTTGGAAGTCGGAGTTACACAGAAACAGGGAAGGACAGAGAATCTCTTTCTACAGGTTCACTACCAAGAAACCACAATGGCCTGGGCTGGGCCAGAACTGAGTCAGAAGCCATGTACTCTTTCTGGGTCTCTCACATAAATGCAGATGTCTGAGGAATCAAGCTATCTTGTGCTGTTTTGTTAAGCACGTTAGCAAGGATCTGGATTGGAAATAGAGCCGTAGGTACTCATATTTGATGCTGGTTAAAGGTGGTGACTTAACCTACTGTTCCACAACGCAGGCCATGGTGCTCCTTTCCAACCGCCTTTTCTCCAGCCACCAGCTCCGTTCCACTATCCTCAGCCTCTGGTATTTACTATTCTCCTCTATAAAATCTCTGTTACTTCTATGACATCGGAAAGTTTTTGTCTATTTTTTCATTCACTTCTTTGCTTTCATAGTTTTGAATTTTAAGAATATTTCCTAAATTGGTGCAGCAGATCTTTATTGGATATGTGCTTTGCAAATATCCTTTCTAGGTCTATGGCTTAACTTTTGATCCTCTTGACAATATATTTCACAGAATAAAAATCTTTGAGATCAGCTTACCAATTCTTTCATAGATGCTGCCTTTGACAGCCTGCGTAAAAAGTCATTGCCAGGTCATGTATATTTTCTCCTATGTTACCTTCTAGAAATTTTATAATTTTCTTTCTTTTTATTCTATGATATTTTCAATTATCTTGAGATGGATATATGATTTGTATGTAAGTTTTGTTTTATTTTATTTTTCCATGTAGAAGTCCAGTTGTTCTAGCACTACTGGTTGAAAAGAATGATGTATATTTTCAAATTTTTTTCTCTAAGATCATCATACTCTGCTTTCCCAATATCTTCTAACTTTTGAAGAAGCTAACAGACTGACTGTCCTCCTACACTGTGAATCCATAGCATAGTTTATAGTATCTCTAAAATTGAATAGCACTCATGTCAAAATAATCACGTTTCTTGGCTTTAAAACCTTCTTTCCCAGGAGAGTTTGTTTGCCTCTCATGTGACGTCTGGCCCTCTGAGCACTGGCTAACTGTGTGGGACTCAACAAGGAATCCCAAGAGCTATTTATAGGTGGGAATTACTGTTCATTATTTTCTAGTTATAGGCAATGCCTTACCTATTTTTAGAAAGATGTAAATATTCACCCAACCACCAAAATGTTTAAATTTAAGAAAATAATTTTTAAAACTACTGATACTATATATATTTTTTATTGAGCTAATTTATTTGAAAGGCATAGAGAGAACAAGACAGAGAGAAAGTGATCTATCCTTTGGTTTATTTCTCAGGGCTGGGCCGGGCAGAAACAAGGAGCCTAGAAATGAATCCAGGTCTCAATGGACAGGGACTCGAGTGCTTCAGCAGCACCTCTGCCTCGCAGGATGTGCTTTGACAGAAGGCTAACATCAGAAGCAGAGGCAGGACTTGAACTCACTTACTCCTAAGTGAGATGTGAGCATTGCAAGCGGCATTTGAATCCTGGAGCCAAATACCCATCCATGATGTCATATTACATTTTATTTTATATGTTATTTTCTTGAGAACCAAAACTAATTCATTTCTTTAAGATTTTTATTAATATAAATAAAAGGAATAATGATCTTTCTGAGGCTTTTGACGTTTCAATTAATGTATATAAAGGTCTGTATCATTCGATCTCTGGAAAGAAACATCATCGTTTGGTGGAGGTTAGTAAAGTCATTAATTAAACTTTGGAGTGAGATTTTTGGCTGAATTCTTAGTTCTACCATGTACTGTTTTAATAAACATGGGACACATTTCAGTTTTCTTAGTTATAATATGGAGATAATACTATTGTCTATGGCTGGATGGGGAATGAAATGAGTTGATAGGTGTAAAATGTGTGGTATTTGTGCTTGGCATATGGTGTGTGTGTGTGTGTGTGTGTGTGTGTGTGTGTACAAGTGTGTTTGTATTTCTACTCTTTCCACCATATTTTTGCTTTCTTTCTGTCCACCTCTAGTCTTAAGCAATTTAAAGGCAGGACCAAAAGTGGAACTGGCTTATAAATCATTCTGTCTTTTATTTCTGCAAAGCCTCAGCCTTCAGAGAATTTAGAGGATTTGAAGGAAGCAGGAAAAGGATGGGGTGTAACTTGAAGACAGAGATAGAGTGTCTTGAAAAAATATAAGCGAACAAATGCGCCTCGGGAATACAAAGACGGTTCCCAAGTCTGAGGGAGGAGGATGTGGGATTGTGAGTCCTGGTGCAGGATTCTTTGTGGCAATGCCTGGAATTGAAGGGCACTGAGGAGGCTCAGGCAGTCTTACAGTGGATTCCTTAGCCCAGAGGAGCTGCAAGACCAATGGAGCCACAGGAGCAGTACTTCTAATCCAACCATTACATTAAGTTATTTTCCTTGCCATATATCTTAAGACTACAGCCACACTTTGTTCGTCCACTTTTTTTTCCTCCAAGCTCTCCTGCAGTTTCCGATTACAGCTAGGTTTATTTTCTCCCATTGAGGGACACTCTTTTTTACTAAGAAACAATGCTTTATTGTAAATCTAATCCAAGCTTTCTATTCTCTAAGCTACTCCAGTGTCTAAAAAATACTTGTAATTTTTTGATTGTCTTATTTTACCGAGCATAATGGTTTCTAGTTGGGACCACTCTGTTGCAAATTGTAGTTTCTTCTTTTTGTTTTTGTTGTTGTTACCCATATTCCATCACTCTCACTTGAAGACAAAAAGAAGGGTATTTTTCCCATAGAGTTTGCTTTCATCTCTGCATTGCTCCTGGGATGAAAATCAAATCTCTGATTCCAGTGTTTTCCAGGAGCGTCTCTTGCTCAGGAGAATCAACATTTCCTGGAAATTAGTTTGCAAAGCTGACTTTTGGGCCTCCAGCAAGACTCTCAGAAACTGAACCGTTGAGTGCAGCGATCTGCTTGAACAAGGTGCTCTGTTCTAAGGGACTGTGATTCATGTGGAAGTAGGAAAAATCACTACCTTAGCTAGGATTGCTTGTGGAGTATGCAACCTCTCCTTTATTAGCGTTTTTAATGTGATTCACACCCTTCTGTTCGACAGTTTCCTCCTGCAGACGCAGGCTTTAGGACGGTTCTCCCAGGCTGGATAGCCACATCTGCATTTTTCTTTGTAAATTGCTATTACTGCTAAAACACTGTGAGAATTCTGGCATCCCTCAAGAGACATACTTATTATCTGCCTTTACTGTTTTTACGTGTATATCTGTGTTAGTCTTTAGGATGCTTAATTTGTCTCCATCTGCAATATTTTCTCCTGATTGTAAATATGAATTCCTTGGTATGCAGGCTAGATCTTGTTCATCTTTGTATCATTACTGATCTAGTTTGTGGATTTCTGCTTGTCTTTTCTTTTTCTTTGGTTTCTCTTTACACCAAAGATTTAAGAAAGCAGAAAAATATTTCTGAAGTAAAATACTCAAACCCAATACCAGAAAGGTGATTAAGTGGTTTGCCAAATATTACAACTTTGTAATAAAGGCATTTTGCATGTCAGCCAATCTCTTGTTACTTTTGTTTCTGCCTGTGTACATAAAATGACAGTAGTTATCTGAGAAGACCAAGTGATTCCTCGCATGCACTCACCATATGTTATTCCAATTCTTTGTCCATGTTCTCTATAGGCTCTTTTATAGAACTTCCTTTGTGATCCCAAGATTCTGACAAGGATATAATATTTCCCAGGTGATTCCTTTCTACTGTTTAAAAATCCTATTGCCTTAAGTGCAGCTATTTCAATTCCCTCTCCTGTTTTTTGCTTTTTTAAATTTTAATTTGATTGCCATTCTTTGGTAGTAGAACATTGTTAAAGAAATGAAGGAACTGAGCAAAGGACATTATTAGGGCTAGAATTCTGTTTAACAGTCTTATTCACTAAAATATAGCCATTTCCCCTTTCTTTTATTTAATTAGATTTAAAAAGATTCAGGTTTGCTCCAAGTGGGAAAGCATTTCAGTTTTGAAAGAGAGAGAGAAAGAGAGAGAGAGAGAGAGAGAGAGACAGGGAGAGAGAGAGAGAGAGCTTTTTAGAGATCAGATTGGGGTAACTTTGCCATTTCTGTTGACCTGGCATATAGGTCTTCTGGTTCCCATACCTGGTTTAGGACTGTTTTGCAAATAGCTATGTGAAAACACCACATTTAATTCATTATCTTAGAAGAT
The DNA here is from genome assembly GCF_030435755.1 of Ochotona princeps. Lineage (NCBI taxonomy): Eukaryota > Metazoa > Chordata > Mammalia > Lagomorpha > Ochotonidae > Ochotona > Ochotona princeps. The sequence goes on along the minus strand of NC_080842.1, from coordinate 32,073,448 downwards.
TAAAGCAGCTTCAACAGATAACTGCACATTTACAAAGAGAATCTTTTGTCTTTTCATTCATTTTTTTTTTTTTTTCATTTGAAAGGAAAAGAGATAGAGACAGAAAACTCTGTTGACTAACTCTCCACATGCTTGCAGCATCTGGGCTGGGTAAAGCCAAACCCAGGAACCTATAACTCAACCTGAGTCTCCCACATGTGTGGCTGGGACTTAACCCATGATTCATCACCTGCTACCTCCTGGGGTGTACACTGGCAGAAAGCTGAAATTAAGAGTGGAACCGAGACTTGAACTCAGGTACTCCCAGATGGGATGTGAGTGTTCAGCATGGTGTCTCGACCACCACACTAAAAGCCCACTCTCACATTTGATGTTAAAAAAGTATAAAACAGCCATGAGCTGGCATTGTGACACAGAGATACAAACTACTGCTTGTGACACCTGCACCTCATATCTAAGTGCCAAGACTAGTCTTGGCTGTTTTGCTTTGGAACCAGCTCCATTCTAATTCTTGGGAGAAAACAGCTGAGAATGGTCCAGGCACCTGGGCCTCTGTCCACCCATGTGGGAGAGTAGAATGGAGTCCCTGGCTTCTTCCTGGCCTTAGTCCTGACTGTTGCAGCTCCCTGTAGAGTGAATTAGCAGGTGGAAGGTCTGTCTTTCTCTGCTTCTTGATATCTCTCCTTTTCTCTGCATTTAAAATTAATAAATACAGTTTAAAAATTAAAGTAAAAAGTGGATACTTTGATTACCAGTACAGGGGTCTGAAGCTTTTTTGATTAATATCTAATAAAACAATTAATGATTTTGAATGACTCTTCTTTTATCATTGCTTATCTGATTTTCCTTGATGAATTTCACAGATCTGTTTCATGTGCTATATAGCCAACCTTGTCTGCAAACCCAGAAGCAGAGTGCCTTCTCAATGTGATTTTTATTGTCATTGAAAATGACAGATTTTTGACATATTTTAGTGTTAACGCTGTAGTAGTTTATCTTCCAAAAGCAAGCAACTCCAACTCGACAAAATGATTAGTTAACAAGAATATCTAGTTCATGAGCCAAATTTAAACCCCTAACCTTCAAGTTTACTTCATGTAGGGAAACCTCAGGGTCACCCTGTATTAGTCTTCTTTTACAGCAGAGAAACAGAACTGGTGCAATACTTTGAACTCTACGTAAGTGAGAGACATAAAATTGATATGTTTCTGATGTTCCACTTCAAGATGATAACATGAATCTATTTTCAAAGATGCACATAAAGCTGAAGTTTTCTGAGTCACAGTTTCTACCGAGAGGACACATTTGGAGACCAGTTGTTTGAGCGCTTGATGTGTTACCCATATGTCTTGAGCTGCTGTAATGGGCCACTGAGGCCATATAATGCAACAATTTTTCCTTGCAGACTCTTAACAATTTTCTTTCTTTTTCTTTTTCAAAGGCAGTCAGATCTTCATCCTACCACAAGGTCCTGCTCTTGAGCTCGTTAGTCTCTGCCATTGGCCACAAGTTGTTGATTAGCTATTGTAAATTCACCTTCTCTGAGTGTATCCAAATGTTTGCTCTCAGTGTTGCCTATTGGAATGATGTACTTGCAGACACTGTGATGATATGAGGCAGCAGAACAATTGGCCTCCATCTGTGCTTAAAAAAACAGATGTAGGGATGAGGCTGACTGAGAAGTTATCTCTGTGGGAAGGAAGAGAGTAGCACGTGCCTTCTCCACAGAAGTGCGTGGAAGCAGAATTGATCCCTGCATCAGGGATGTCTCTTCTAGTATTGAACTCCTTGATAAGCATGATCAGGGTCAGAATCCTACTACGGTTGCTTTGTCCTGAGTTGTCTTCAGAGAGGAATGCTATCCCAGAGAGCCCCTGGAAAGAGCTGGCCACCCTGGTGGAGAAAGACAGTGACATTGGAGAGTATGCCTTACTGCACATGCTGTGGATGGCATGTATGAATGCCTACTTGACATTTTCTTTTTATTTTCATTTTTTTTAGAAAATGAGATGGAAGGGTGGACATTTGGTGCAGCATCCCCAGTCTGAATTTGTGGTTTGGTTTTTGGCACTGCTTCCAACCACCTAAAATACGCCCTGGGAACACAGCAGTTGATGGCTCAAGTGTTTGAAACCCTGTTATCCATGTGGGAGATATGGACCAAGTGTCAGGTTTCAGGCTTAGCTGAGTCCAGCCCTGGCTGTTACGAGGATTTGGGAAGTGGATTTATAGGTATGTGATCTCTCTCTCTCTCTCTCTCTCTCTGCCTTTCAAACAAAATGGAAACAAATAAATAGAGAATTTTTAAAAGGGGAAAAATGCAAGGTTGTTGTAAAGGATAAGTTTTTGATATCTCATTTGCATGAATGTTATGGTCCATCTCAGTGGTCAAGCTGTTGTTAGTTGCCCTGTTGAATAAAGGAGAAAATACGTAATAAAATCTCCCTATGAGAGAGACATACTGACAAACGTTCATGTACAAGAAGCCTACAGGTAAAATTTTAAAATACGGCTAAAATTAAAATTTTAGTCTGGGAGAAGTGACCAGATTAAGAGCGAGATGTTGTGAGGGTTTTGTTATTATTGTTATTTGTTTTAAGAAAGAAAGTTACTCAAAGAAATATTTATTTCTTTCCTGCAGAGTTGATCAAAGATTTTGACTGGCTTTTGATGGACTTTTAAATTTAATCATTAATGATAGATTAATTGATTAGCTATTATAACTCAATACTTATTAGTATCTCTAGGTGATAATGTTGAAATCTATAGCTGGTTGTGCTTTTCTGTGTTAATTCATATTTTGCTCAACACATATTTATTTTCCATCAACTGTGTTACATGTCCTCTGGCTGGTAGCAGCATACTAATTAGAGAAAACATAAGCATTATTTTGATAATCACAGTGTGATAATCTAGGCATCTCACTCTGTGGATTGCATGCTAGGGAAAGATGTTAAAGTAAATTAATATAACCCAGTACAGATGGCTTTTGTATGAACATATGTGAGATTATCACAGAGAAGTTGTTACTGGATAATTAGGATTCACCTTTTGGTGACAGGTTGGTAAAACTTGATGAAATATGAACATTGGATTGGTAGTTTCAAAGTCCTCTGGAGTTAGATGTTAATGATCATGGGCCAAGATCAATTAACTCTGTTCACTAAATTATCCTAAGAGCTACAGAAGGTGGTTTTACCCTCTCATTCACACAGCTATATACGAATCCTGAAAGCATGAAGTGTGGTGATTTGCTGTTAATCTTGGGTACCGAGGGGAGATTCATAGAGATTTTGAAGGACCTGGAAGAACATATCATCTTGATAAGGAGAAAGATTTTTAAGAAATAACACAGGGTATATCAAATTTAAAATTGCAATATCGATGCTCAGAAAACTCATCTTGGTTTTGTTAGCATAGACGGTATTGTGAGACACATATGTGCAGGAGGCCATAAAACTGACACTTTTATAGATTCTACCCACAGAATCATCTTGAGGAAATTGCCTGATTTTTTTTTTTTTTAGTTTGGCAACCAAAAAAAAACTTACTTACTAAAAACTATGTTAGTGCTTGAATAAACTATACCAAAGGCTGCAGAAAGCATACATTTGCAGTCTACACCACATTCCTGCAGACAAAGTTCCCAGCCGGATCTCACTCATCTGTGAGGATGCAGAGCCACCCCCACGTGGACCTGCACATTCGTCCACTCAGCTGGCGTGGGCAGCTCCATTGCTGCAGGGGTCCAAGGACCTGAGGTCAGCCAATGTTGCAATCCAAGGCGCTAGCAGGGAGCTGAATCAGATGTGGAGCAACTGGGACTTGAACTGGTGACCGTATGAGATGCTGGCACAGCAAGCATCAGGTTAGTCTGATGTGCTACACTACCAGCCCCTGAAGCAAAAGCAGAACTGCCAACTCCACTCTTACCCAGAAGAAATCTCATCAGATACTCTCTATGGAGCTGGAGGAAATTGCCTGATGTTTTATTACTTTAGAACCATCATCTGTAAAGTGGGCATAAGATGTCTCATTTGCTTGTTAAAGATGAAGAGAGATGCACTTCGGAGGAGTTGTGTTTTCCATCCCAATGATTTTCAAAATGATTGCTTCCTTTAAATACAATCACAGAGCAGAAAGTATTATTCTAATATTTGGTTCAGCATTCCTTCTTTGAGCCATTTCTATACAGGAATCACATTTATGAATGCTGGAGTTGTCAGCTTGGGACTTCAGAGGAACCAAGAAGCAGCTATGAATGAAGAGAGGGAATGTATTCTTCTACTATTGAAAAGGACTTTGGAAAAAAGGGAAGAAGCTAAATAACAGAGAAAAAGAGCCAGGAGAGAAACTTCTGATGGTGAATGATATAAATGAACTTATAGTCCAGGACTTTGAATTATGGAAAATTCTACCCAAGATGGAATCACTTTAACCAGAGAGAAAATATTCTAAATGGAGACTAGCGGTCACCTCATGGCCTACACCGTGGCTGGCTCAGAGTTGCCTGCAACTGCAGCTTCACCAGTCAGATGTTACCTCATAGGCCTTGATGCATGCTGCCATCAATCACAATTCTTTCAATATAACGTATGCCTCCTTAAACCCCTGCCCTCTGCTCTCTCTTCAGAACACTCTGTTCATCATCTGAGTCTATGTAACTGGAATTAGAATGCTTAAGACTCCCAAATAAAGCTCTTTTGTTCGATTATTGATTGATAGGACAAGATAAATACCAGGCTTTTGCCACCTGGGCAGCGCCCACCTCTTCAGTGATTAATAAAATCTGTTATACTTATGAGTGGGTTGGCATAGATCTTCAGTAACACCAATAGGAACTATTTCTTAACCAGTTCAAGTTAAGCCGACCTGGACTGCATTAGTTCACAATTTGTTCCTGCACAAGTTTTAGGTGATTGTTTCCAATAATTTAAAAACCTTAAAAATTTAATATTTCCAAAAAATGATCTCAGGGCTCAGAATGCAATACCTCCAAATATGGCATAGGCACAAAGATCACTGTTCTTTCCTTACCTTTCTACTTTGAAGCCATAAAAATAACTCTCCATCTTCAGATGTGAGCATTCTATGGATTAGGTACTTTTCTGTCCACAGAGAAGAATAAAAACACAACCTCATAAAACAACCTGAACAAATAGGCCGCCAAGTTTCTCCTTGTGTATTACCACTGGATTATATCCTTTTTGTCCAATCACACTTCTACATGACTGCGCAGTTTTCATCGAACCTAATCGTAAGAATAGACAGTTTCTCCTGAGTCATGCATTTGCATTTCTAAAGGCGTCTATGTCACAAAAAGCTTTGGTTAAATGAATTTACTCTTGCTAATTTTTGTTCTATTACAAAGATGCCAAAAATAAACCTTGTAATAGGTGAGAAAAAGATATTGCATTTTTCCCCCTATACAAGTCTAACTAAAAGCGTCAGTATAATTCCTTCAATTAAAACCTAAGTAACATCCGAGATCTGCCTTGTTCACCGGTATAATTTCAACCTTGACTTCTCCCAAGACAAATGCATCCCAGTAGATCCATTACTCTCACCAACACGACTTTCAGAACAGAAAAAAATAAAAATAAAAATACTATCTTGGGGATCATGAGGATACAGTATTTTGTCAGTGGAGATACCTCATAATAATATTTTTGTACAATTCTCTCACACAGATGTTTTAAAAGTTGCAATTTACAGTTCTGTTCTTTGCAATTTAAGCCATAAAGTCAGATGTTGTGTTTGCTAAATTTAACTCAGAGAACAAGTTTCTTCCAGTCGCTAACAGTTTCACATCTTTTATTTTGGCCACTTCAGTTTTTCAATTCCTCCTTCTCCAAATGTGTCCTGCCCAAAGTCGTGCTTCCTGTCCCTGACTCCTTCTAAGTCTCTGGAGCTGATGCTGGAGGTGTGGGAGAGGTCCTTGTTCAGATCAACCCAGCAGCATAAACGCTATGAATGAGCAACTTCAACTGTGGGTTGTCATGTGATGACATTACAAGAAACAATATGTAACTTCAGTGTCATCTGAACATGCTATGATAGTATTGGGGGACGTTGTCCGTTGCATGAAACCATTTCTTATGTTACCTGAGAGAATGGCAATACTATTTTAAAAAATTATCCAGAGCTTCTCATGAAACCAAACCACTATAAAAATTCCAGTATGTTTTTAGCTTTAGTGATGTGTGCATTTTTCTACTCTTTTTTAAATTGGTGTGAGAGCACTTGGATTATAAAGCATTGTATAGACACCCAAAAACTATTTTCATAATGCCAAAAGCTGTTGGCACTCACTTGTTTCCACAGGATAATAGGGTCTTGAACCCAATTATATCCTATCTCCCTCCAAATTGGTTCTAATCATATATTCCTCTTATTGGTACATCACAACTCTCCATGAGGAGGAGATGTGATCTCAGTGGTCAAAAGGAATAGAAGGGTGCTTTAGATGTGTCCTAGAGAGTTCCCTGTTTCAGTGTATACACTACTCCAAAGAGAAAATTCACTTTTCCTCTCATATTAAAAATGGCTCAGTTAGGGTCTGGTGTGATGGCCCCATTGAATGTATGCTGTGTAGGTGCCAGGATCCCATATGGGTGCTGGTTCATATCATGGCTACTCAACTTCCCATCCAGTTCACTGCTCATCACCTGGGAAAACAAGGGAAGATGGCCCAAAGCCCTGGGATCCTGTGTCCACATGGGAGACTAGGAAGAAGCTCCTGGCTCCTGGCTCCTGGCTTTGGATTGGCTTATGTCTGGCATTGTGACATTTGGGGAGTGAAATGATCACTGATCTTTTTTTCTCTTTCTCTGTAAATCTGCCTTTTCAATAAAAATAAATAAATCTTAAAGAAATGGCTCAGCTGTAGTGGAATTGATCCTACAAAGAAATGCAGGCATAAAAAGCATGTGTGCCTCAAAATTCTAGGAGTTACTCTCTTCAAACTATTACACATCAAAGGAATCACAGGAAAAAGAGAAACAGTGCAATATTGTTAGATTTTTAAAAAATGATGATAGTATAGGATGTTTCGAGGGAAGAAGTGATTCATATAGCTAAGAACAGTATTGGGAGGGGGACATTCATGATATAAGGTGCTTATGAAAACTAGAAATATCTCAAATAAGTGTTCTAATAATGCATCAAGGACTTATTAAAAAAGAAAATCAGCTGGAAGCAATAAATAATAAAAATCACAGCAAAATAAATAGCATTGAAGCTAAAAACTACAAATTGCAACAAGAGTCATTTTTAGGAAGATGAATAAAAGAACATTTTGGCCAAACTAGCAAGGAAAAGCAAGATAGAAAAAACAAGTAAAACTGGAGATTAAAAAAAAACACAGAATAAGAAACTAGTAAGGTGGGCCCTTCTTGTTCAATGGATCCTTTTTGTGATTGATTTCTTCCACATACATATTTAAGAATCTTTTCCCTGTGTTCAACTGAAGAGAGCTTGATTATCGCATGTCCTGGTCAAGATCACTTTTGGTCAACCCTGTTGGCAGTTCTGTGCCCCTCCGGTTTCCCAGTTCTTTCTCCAAATTAAGGAAGTTTTCCTTTATTATTTCATTGGAGACATTTTAAGATCTAGCTTCTCTTTCTGTGCCTTCTGGAACTCCCTTGACTTTGATACTTGACCTTTCAATAGTGTCCCTTAATTTTTGAATACTTTTTTCACTTGACTCTGTTCCACTTCCAGCTTTTTAATTGTTTCCCCATTGCCGAAGAAAATGTCTTCCGATTCTGAGGTTTTCTTTTGCCTGACTTTATTCTATTATTGAGGCTTTGCTCTGAATTTTTGATTTGCTCCATTGTGCCCTTCATTTGTAATATATCAGCTTTCATTTGACTCATTGTTGCTATTTCCTGTGTAACATTTCTTAAATTCCTTGGACTTCTGAATGTTCTTCTCACTGTTGTTAAGAAGCTTTATGACATTTTTTTTTTAATTCTTTATCTCCCATTTTCACAATGTCTTTCTCAGTTTACTCTGAGGTTGACAAAGGCTTTTGCTCTTTTGTGGGGGAGGCAGTGGTAGTATTTATGGTGCCTCTGTCTCTTCTTTGTTCTTGGTCATTGCAAATCTGGTTAGCCGATTCTTCTCCTAAGGGCCAGCTTCTAATCTGCCTTGCCCCTAGATCTACAGATCGATTTTACTGATTACATTCAGTACCAGGTTCTTCAGTTGCAGCAACTTGTGCCACTCTGCAGTGAATTTCATTCAGTCCCTAGATCTTGTGTTAGGCTTCCATCATGGTTTCTCTAGTCCCAGCTCCTGGCTCACACTGTCCACCCCCTGTAATCCTGTGATGTGACCGAACTGTTGCCTGCACAGCCTTTCTCCAATGCCTGGTTGGAGCAGTGTGCAGGATTAGGGAGACAACAGCTGTCCTAAATCAGCGGCGCCAGTGTCGTTGGAACCTGCTGCTGTTAGGTGTGAGGGCTACCTGGACCTGTTTGCATGCCAGGTTGACACTGTTTCCCCTGTGGGACTGGTGCAATGCACTGAGCCAAAAATGAGCTTGCTCCTGACTTAGTGCATATACAGCTCACTGCTGTCCCTCCAGCCCCACAAGCTTTTCTTCAGTTCACAAAATGACAACCAATGTGGCACTGGTTGGGGTCTGAGCTGTGAAATGCACCGTGTTTCTGCACTCACCTGCTGGGGTTCTGCCACACTGCTCATGGTCAAATGTAGCAAAGCAGCAGGATGGGCAGTTCTGTGCCTGGGTTCACCTCCTGCACTCCTGGGAAATTCCTCTTCCCACTTGGCCTCTGGGGGAGTTCCTATCACTGATCGCTGAGCACTGTTGGGGTATCTAGTCACTGCAACATCCCCCTGCTATTCCTACTGCCTCCCTGTCTCCAGCTGTCCCTCTGCTGTAGGCTTGTCCTCTCTTGCTTCCCGGGATCACAGCCTCTCTGCTTCACCCTGGCTTGTGATTCTCCATCTGTTTAAATGTATCCTTACCCTATTCTGCTGTCTTGTTTCTCCCCTTCTTGCTTGTTATTCCTATCAGGTTTTTATCTTTCCTTCTTCCCTTCCTTCCTGGCTTTGCTCTTTGCTTCTCCCTTTATTTCTGACACAAAGACACAGGATAACTGTTCCTTTTTTCTGAGTCACTTTTCAAGTATCAACCACGCCTGGTCTAACCTGGAGCTGTGTGGTGGAAACTCAGTACAAGCCTTGCACTTGGTGGCAGGAACACAATCGCTTGAACCATCACCATGGTCTCCCGGAGTGTGCATTAGCAGAAAGCTGGGGTCAGGAGCCAGAACCAGGCACTGAATCCAGGTACTCTGATATCAGACATAGACATCTTAATCACTAGCCTAATCATTCATCTCAATAATCAATCCCTAGGGATCTTAAGTGAATTGATCACACTCGATTTTTTTTTTAATATGTATTTCTTTTTCTAAAGATAGCAAAGAGAATTTCACAAATTTGCTAAATGCTTTATCCTGTCTTTTAAAAACTGGATCCATAGAATTATTGGTGTTGAAATTCTCCAGCACTCAAACTCAAAATAAGGAAAATCGGAACTAGTTGGTCTTGTATGTACACCCCTAGGAGCAAGAGCTTCCCTTCTTTCTCTGTTTGGCAGGTCCTAATCCAGTTTAAAGATGGCCTTAATTGCTTTTTAGCTCTAGTAGAGAACATAGTATTTTATGTATATTAGGGAACTATAAATATTTGATTTTATTGATAATGGTACATTATGTCACATTTTAAATTTCAGAAGAGTAGTATTTACTACTGATCACTGTGAAAATTTATAATATTTTAGTTCATTTAATCCTCATGGCAATTCTACTTTATGGAAGACGAAATGGACTTAGAGTAGGAAATTACTTAAGATTTAGCATGGAGCCTGGCATAAGAGCCTAGCGGCTAAAGTCCTTGCCTTGCATGCACTGGGTTCCCACTGGGGCTCTGGTTCATGTTCAAATTGCTCCACTACCCATGCAGCTCCCTGCTTGTGGCCTGGTAAAGTGGCCAAGGATGGCCCAAAGCCTTAGGACTCTGCACCCACGCGGTAAACCCAGAAGACGCTCCTGGCTCCTGGCTTCAGATTGGCTCAGCACTGGTCATGGTGGCCACTTGTGGAGTAAACCAACAGACTGAAGATCTTTCTCTCTGTCTCTCCTTCTCTCTGTACATCCATGTTTCCAATTGAAATAAATAAATCTTAAAAAAAGGATTTAGCATGAATATATTTCATCTTAAAAGACCAGTTTGATACCAACTGTAGCTGCAATCCTTAGACTTTATCAGACTTTATACCAGACTTAACTAGTCATAACTGGTATTTGGTTGCTAATATATCAAGTAGTGTTCTATGTAATTTTTGTTTGATAACTTATCCTCAAAGAAATGCGACAAGTTGTGTTGATTATTACATATTGGAGATGTATAATAAAGGTTTCGTAGCTAACAAAAAGAAACTCTGTGGTCACCTGGCTAAAGACTTAGTACATATCATAGATGTGTGCAGCTTATTTTCAAAGCTTTTTTTTAAATCATTAGCTGCGTTAGACTAGACTATGCCAGCAATTTAAGGGGGAAAAAGACCTTTTAGAATGCTAGTCACGACTTGCTGCAGCAAATGTTCTAGTTAAAAAATTCAGATGATCCACTAGGTGGCAGTAGAAGCTTGGTTTTTTTTTTGGTTCACTTGTGGGATTTTGTGGAAGAACTGAGAAAACAACGGACTGATTTTATTCTGCTTTTATCAGATAAAATATTTGTGATAATAGACATTATTTATGTCTGGCAAGGTTTAGGCTATACATCTGATCATCAGAAAAACCAGTGTTGGTGTAAGTTAAATAAATAATACTCACATAGAGGGCCTTATACAGGATAAAACCTTGTAACAATAAGCCTTGCTCCAACAGCTAATATGGAAATTGGCAGTTTTAGAGAAAGAAAGATTTTAGCATTAAGCTTTGTATTGATATTTTTCGTTTTCTGGTATACAATCTCAATGGTTTTCAAAAATCTAAGCAAATGCTTTATTTCTCTGCCCCCTACCACACAAAATTCACACAGCTCAGCGACTATTCTTTTTTGGGGGTGTACTGGGGGGGCAGAAGGCTTTCTCTTCTAGATTTACAGAATAAATCAACCCAGCATATGAGACAGAGAAATAAAATTCCAACATATTTATGACAATATATTTCCACATATCCAATAAATGTCTTTTATCTTGATAAAGATGAGAGAAAACTCTCGACACAATTTGGATTTTCCATAACACTTATTTTTTATGCGAAAATCGAAAAATGGATGTAATACCCAGGTTCAAGAATTCCTACGACTCCTTCCACGTCTTACTTTCATCAACACATCACATTCTAGAAATATGTGATCATCAAGTATGTTTCAAAAATATTTGTTTGCATTTGTCACTGTTCTTTTGTACCATGCCCATGTCACAGGGAATAGAACGTTGTGTACAAGATCTGGGACTACTCTTGTAGGAGAGAGACATTCAAAATATCTATTGACTCTTCCTAGCCATGTTGTTGAACTAGATTTTTAAATGTCAGTTGTTATAATATCCTTGCAATAAAATGGCTCAAAGTTTAAGTTGCCTCTGTGACATCATCTAAATCTTGTGGAAAGTAGACAATGAGGAAACAATACGGTGTCTAATAAGACAACCACAGTGAGGCTGGTTTAGTGCTGCTTTGCTGTGTGCCATGGGAAACCTACACTGTGTCTGCCTCAGGGCACATGATCAGTGAGTCCTGTGTGCTGTGAGTACCAGTTGGGACCAGAAGTCACTAAGATCTCACAGGTCCTTAGCAGCTTGTTTCACACTAAGGAGCGTGGGGCCAACGTTGCGGTGGAATAGCCTACACTGCCACTTCCGGTGTCGGCATCCCATATCTGAGTGCTGGTGGGTGTTCTGGTGCTTCTCTTCTAATTCTGCTTCCTGCTAACGTGCCTGGCAAACAGCAGAGGACAGCACGACTCCTTGGATCCCTACCTCCGTTAAGGGAGACCAGGAAGGAGTTCCTGGCTTCTGGTTTCAGCATGGCCCAGGTCTGTCTGTTGCAGGTGTTTGGGGAGTGAAACAGCATATACAAAAATATCTCTATCTCTCTTCCTTTCTCTGTTGCTCTGCCTTTCAAATTAAAAAAATAATTAAAATAACTTTAGATTGAGAAGAAATCTATGCTTTTTAATTTATATTCTTATTTTCTCTATTATGAAAATGATTTTTGTGATGTAACAGTACTTCTGTAATAGTACTACATTTATAAATACACAGTGAAACAAATTTTATGAGGACTGTGCATGTCTGTTTTATTTTTTACTAAAAGAATAAGCCTGCTTCTTTTCTCTGTAGTTCTGAGCATCAATAGTAATAGAGTTGATTTATAAATAATATGAGGAGGCTTACTATGATTGATGGTAAGGTGGAGTAATTAAACTTTCCTTATTGAAAAAAAAATAGAAAGAAAGAAAGGAAAAAAGAAACCAAAGGAAAAAACAGAATGAAAAAGTTTGGGTGCAAGGGAACATAATTATGTTGCTATAATTGCATTTACAAACTATATTGAATCTGGGAAAGATGGAAAAAAATAAGAATGTATCACAAATGAAAAAACAATTGCTCTCCCCTTGAAACTTTTATCAAATTTCTATTTTTCCTTTAGCCTTTTCTTTTCAAAATTATTTAGGGCCCAGTGCGAAAGCATAGTGGTTAAGGTGCTCTCCTTGAACGTGCCAGGATTCCATATGGGCGCCGGTTCTAATCCTGGCTGCCCCACTTCCCATCCAGCTCCCTGCTTGTGGCCTGGGAAAGCAGTCGAGAATGGCCCAAAGCCTTCGACCCTGCACCCACGTGGGAGACCTGGAGGAGGCTCCTGGCTTCGGATTGACTCAGCTCCAACCGTTGTGGCCACTTGGGGAGTGAACCATTGGAGAGAAGATCTTTCTCTCTATCTCTCCTTTCTGTTTATCTGCCTTTCCAATAAAAATTTAAAAATTATTCAAAAAATTAATTCCCGTGATACATTTTTGTAGGTATGAAGATTCCTCCTTTTCTCTCCCACTGCTTTCTCCCATGCGATTACAGTAATATAGTCTTTCAGTAACTGCCGCAAGATTAGCATTCTTCTGTTTAAGTGCATCATGGCATTGTAGCAATAGACAAAGATAGAAAAGTAGCATCATATAGTCAAAGTGTATGTATCTGTTTCACTGGGAGTCCTCCTTTCCTGCAGGAGTAAAGTTCGTACTGCAACATTATCCTCACTTCCCAGTATGCTAGTTTTCATTATAGAGTTCATCCATGAGACTATATGTATATACTTGTTCACACACACATATAATATTTAGTATGAAGGTTGTCTTGTATCACAGATAGCGTATGACATTTGTCTTTTTTGGGATAGGCTTATTTCACTGAACATAAGGATCTCTAGTTGGGACCATTTTGTTGCAAATGGTAGAATTTCAGTCTTTTCCGTGGCTGAACAGAGAGTCGATGCAGCAGTTTCTTCATCCATTCCTCTTTGGATGGGAATCTCTATTGCTTCCACGTCTTCTTTGTTGTGGATTGTAGTGCTATGTATTTAGGGTTGCATGGTGCTTTCTCATATGTCTATTTCAATTTATTTGGGTATATTCCTAGGATTCCTGGGATTGCTAAGTCATATAGAAGCTGAATTTTCAGTTGTCTTATCACTTTCCATGCTGACTTCCACAGCAGCTTCCCTAGCCTACGCTCCCTTCAACAGTGGAGCAAGGTACCCTTTTCCCTACATTCATGCCAATAGGTGGTGTTAGATTTCCAAGAGTAGGCCATTGCCACTGAAGATTCATTTGTTTATTTGAAAGTCAGAGTTACAGAGGAAGAGAGAGTGAGAGCAAGAGAGAGAGAGAGAGAGAGAGAGGCGGGGAGAGAGAGACAGAGAGACATTTGCTGGGTCACTCCCCTGATGGAAGGCCAAAGTCAGGAGCCAGTGGCTCCTTCTGGGTCTCCCAAATACTTGGGCCATTTTCTGTAGCTTTTCTCAGGCCATCAGCAGTGTTGACTCAGAAGATGAAAAGCTTTGCATGAAGCAGACCCACTACAGGTTGTTGGTGGGTATCACGGGTATTATTTCACAAAGTCAGTCCTTGCCCTTAGCTTTGATAGACATTATCTTGGGCTTCAAGACTGGAAAGTCTCGGGCCTGGCACCATGGCCTAGCAGCTAAAGTCCTCGCCTTGAAAGCCCCAGGATCCCATATGGGCGCCGGTTCTAATCCTGGCAGCTCCACTTCCCATTCAGCTCCCTGCTTGTGGCCTGGGAAAGCAGTTGAGGACGGCCCAATGCATTGGGACACTGCACCCGCGTGGGAGACCTGGAAGAGGTTCCAGGTTCCCGGCTTCGGATCGGCGCGCACCGGCCCGTTGCGGCTCACTTGGGGAGTGAATCATCGGACGGAAGATCTTCCTCTCTGTCTCTCCTCCTCTGTGTATATCTGGCTGTAATAAAATGAATAAATCTAAAAAAAAAAAAAGACTGGAAAGTCTCGTAAAGAAAATTATCTGGAATACTGATGTTGATGAAAAGAAAATCAGCCATTAACAGTGATCCTTAAAAATTATTCCTGGTGTATATTTTAAACCATGTCTCCCTTCAATTTCCCTTCTCAAAACCACGTTAGAGGCACTTGAAAACCTTGTACAGAATGTATTTTTCATTCCTCTTCATTGTGCTGATTGCTAGACACCTTTTAACTTCTGCATTTTTGTGTTTGTTCTTCATGCCTTTTCCGGTTGAGATTCTCCCTTTGATGCAGGTGAATCTCTTGGGGATCTCTGAGTGTAACACAGTTAGCAATATACAGGCAGCTGGAGCATTTGACCCTAAAGCTCACTGGAGAGGAGCCACTTTTTGGAAATGAATATGTTCTAAATGTTTCCTTGTTACACATCATCATGTTTAAATAAAACCCTCTTACCTTATACAGATGATGGGAATTTCCATTTTGTTTCTTGAACTTGTTCTCCAGATCTCTCAGCAGCAACAATCCTTAAGTGATTTTTTTTAAAGAAAATAATTTCAGGAAAGTCACCAGACTAAGTTAATGTTTTATTGTGGCTGCCATGTGATGCCTGTGCACAGCATCATTAAACACCAAAGTGGCACATTTCAGAGAAATTGCCCGAGTCTTGGCAGGAAAAACTTGTCCACTGTATTGTAAGAAAGAGATGTTGGAACTAATATTGCTGAAACTTTTCAATATTTCATGTTTTAAAATAGCAGTAGTGAGTCGGAACATTCATCTCTCAGCATGCCCACAGCAGTAACCTGGTTATCTTGACCTGTCTTTTACATTGGACCTGTCTGGCTATTGATTGATTCATAAATAGCATCATGTTCTTAGTACTTCCAGCACTGTAGCAAGAGACTGTCCAGTTTTAAAGTTAAATACAATATTAACACAGTGATTTAGGACATGCAAGAATTCACTGTCATTAAATAGCATTAGATGACTTTCTCTACACATACGAAAGAAGTTATTTACTTTTGTGAACACATAATTAATCTATGCTACCGAATTCCATATTGAGTATAAAATCAGGCATAGTGGCAGAGAGGAAAGGAAGTAAACCATTTTAATAACTTGTACATGATTGATACTGTGCTAGGTTCTATAACATATTCTTTATATCTGCACTTTTTTTTACAACCATGTGATCCATTTTTCTAATAAATGAGGAAACTGGGATTCAGGTAGGTGAAGTTATTGAAGTCACGTAGCTTGGTGCAAATGGAACAGGATTTCAAGCTCAGGTTGTTGGCATTAAAGCCTAACCTCCCCATCTTGACTATCACCCTTTGAATTAGGAAGTGGACGGAAGTGAAGATCTCCTAACGCAGGGAAACGGCCTCATTAAATATCCCTCCCGAAGCATTCTGTGTTTCTTCTTTCTGGATGTGGAGACTTTGGCTTTGTGGGATCCAATCTGCCATGAAGTCAGCTGTATCTGCTAACTGTGGAACTCTGTAAATGACATCTAGCTTACCCACATCTTAGAAAAGTGCTTATTATTATCATTATTCTGCATTGACAGGAATATCCTGGTCTCACAGGGGAATTATTGAGCCTCCATATGGGCAAAAATATGGCACAAGCATTGTTTATGGATGAGGATTTCTGCTGAAGGATGAACAGAACAGTGCTCAACAAGCAACAAAATTTTTACAGTTGTCATCTGATTTAGTTTCCTTGTAGGGAGCATAAGCTACTAGTACAAAATGCATTTGAAGCAAGGTGTTTTTGGTAACCATTTGGAAAGTGAACCCACAGGAAGTAGATTCTTTCTTGCTGTCTCTGTTTCTCTCCCCATCTCCCTGACTTTCCAAGTAAAATAAACAAATCTTTTTTTAAAAAAAAGTCTCCTCCAACAGTATGACATCTTTGAGAATAAGAAAGATGTCAAGAAGAAAAAAAATGAATTGACAAAGAAATCAGAAAAAAGAAAAAACCTTTAGGCCAAGCAAAGCCTCTGGGGCAGTTTTGGTGCTTGCATCCATCGAGTGGTCTGAGAAAGTGATGAAGAAATCTAAGGCTGCGGTTCTGACAGTGAACGCTACCACAAAACTCTCAGTAGATGGATGGGTGTGGGGAGCCTGAGAAAGACGGGAAGAAGACTAGAAAGAACGTATATGATGACAGAAGTTGGAGAGATGAGACTGGAGGATATCAAAGATGGCAATATTACTTACTAAAACTCATTGAATATCCATATGCCAAATACAGTAGCCCCATAAGAATTCAAGACATATCAGGAAATATTTTGAAAGCAACGCTAACATTTTAAAAATATACTTCATGTGATTTATAGAAAATGACTTGACTCTGGATAAGACGTCATTTGCCTGGTCATTCAATAAGTCTTTGCTAAATGATTTTTTTTTCGTGAACATAGAATTTCCCTAGACAAATCTTCTTTAGAAAACTATCTTTTTTATTGAACAAATTGGCTTAAAATTCCAGTTAAGCTATAAATAATCTTTTGGGAGATATAGAGGAGAATGAGTCACAATACTTGCTCACGGCAGCACGAACAGAGGGATACTAAAGCTATCGCTTCATTTATAAAAACTTAATTCAAAAATCTTTAATGGAAGTGTGTAGGAGTTAGTGGTAAGCTTTCTGGAAACTTGGCCTCTGCCCCTTCAGGCACCCCTTGTCATGGCCACATGAGTTCGCCCACAATAATTTTGTGGTTACTTGCCATTGTCACAGGAAGCTGCACTAACTAGGAATGTCTGGAAGAGCGGGGTGTTTGACCAAACCGAAAATCTCAGACAAATTACCAACAAAGAATTAAATGCTCATTAATTCAAACAACATTTATCAGATACCAAAGTTTTGGTAGATCCTCTGTTGCCTTTCCAAGCAAAGATGAGTATGATTCCTCCCCTGACAACACTATTGGAAAAGTGCAAAGTAGAAGAAGAACAGCTATGAGCTATGAATCTTACGATGCTGAGAACACACTCAAAAATACTTCTAAAAACAAAAAATGTTGATTTTCAATTAAGAAGACCATGTTTTATGTTTGAATATTCTCTAATTGAGAGAAAGACAATTACAAGTATCCTAAAAAATTAAATTTATTCCTCTGGATATGTTATCACTTTAGTTTTTATTTAGCAAACACAGAAACCTTGGTATGTATAGTAACCGTTAAAAAATTAACTTGCATCTCCTCCCTGTATATCTGCCTTTCCAATGAAAATAAATAAATCTTTACAAAAACAGCTTGTAACTAGCTGTAATACCTCATGAAGTGTGCATCATGATTATCTTTCCTGTTTTATAAATAAGGAAGTTAAGGACCAAAGTTAGTAGTTAACACATGCAGGTTTACGTGGCTATTCAGTGAGTTGTCTTTCAATAATGTGATAACAGAGATAAAAATTTGACAAACCCAAAAAGGTTAAAGGTAGTTTTCTCAGGTTAACAAATTGACTTCCTTATCTCTCCAAAACTGGATATTAGAAACAACTCCAAAACATTGCGTTTCAATGCAGTAGGAGACAGGATCCTACTCATTTTGGAAGACTTTACGGAATGCGTTTATGTACTAACTCCCAACGATCACATCTATGAGGAAAGCTCAGGCTTTCAGTTCTCTTATTTCTGGGAATAAAAAAATAAAAACATTCCACAAGTCTGATCATGATATCTCAATAAATCATCTTTCAACAAAATTCATTTTGTTTGTAATTCCATTAGCCTAGTGCACTTTAGAAGGCAGGATATAAATTGAATCTTTTTAAGGATATATTTATTAATATTACTGAGGCAGGCTTTTCCTTCCTCCTTTCCTTTCCTTTCCTTTTCCTTTCCTTTCCTTTCCTTTCCTTTCCTTTCCTTTCCTTTCCTTTCCTTTCCTTTCCTTTCCTTTCCTTTCCTTTCCTTTCCTTTCCTTTCCTTTCCTTTCCTTTCCTTTCCTTTCCTTTCCTTTCCTTTCCTTTCCTTTCCTTTCCTTTCCTTTCCTTTCCTTTCCTTTCCTTTCCTTTCCTTTCCTTTCCTTTCCTTTCCTTTCCTTTCCTTTCCTTTCCTTTCCTTTCCTTTCCTTTCCTTTCCTTTCCTTTCCTTTCCTTTCCTTTCCTTTCCTTTCCTTTCCTTTCCTTTCCTTTCCTTTTTGAAAATCAGAGTTTAAGAGAAAGCAGAACTGAGAACGAAGATGTTTCATCCATTGGTTCACTCTTCAGATGCTGCAATGGCTGTGGTTGGCTCAGGCTGGAGGCAGGAACCTGGAGCTTCATTTACGTTGCCCACATGGGTGCAGGGACACTATCATTTGAGCCATCTCCAGCACCTTTCCCACAGGCATGAGCAGGAAGCTGGATTACAAGTAGAGCATCTGGACACGAACTATACACAGTGTGTGCTGATGTCACAGGCCCTGGCATTATTGCCTAAGCTACAACATGGACCAATATGAAATTCTTAACGATCTTTTATTATCACTTCAAAATTTACTGTATATGATCTAAGTTGACATTTTTTCATGTGATTATTGTTTACAGACCTTGCCTACATGTCTCAGGAACTACGATATTTTTAGTTTTTTACTTGTTGAACTCCTTATTTAGTGGAACATTGAGTTTTGACTACAATGGAAATTAAAAGCATGTTGTATCAAAAGTTAAAAGAATGAAGGGGAAGAAAGCAAGAAGAAATAATGAAAAAAGAAGAAAGGAAGGAGAGAAAGAATGAAGGCAGGCAGACAGAGATCAGTGTGTCGCATATCAGGCTAAACCACTGTCTGGAACGCTGACAACAGCATTCTATATGGGAACAAGTGCAAGTCCCAGGTGCTACATTTCACATCCAACTACGAGATACCTGTGGGAGATCCACATGGAGTTCCTGGCTCCTGGCTTTGACATGGTTCAGCTTTGGCCATTTGTGACCATTCGGGAATGATTCAGCTTTACAGAGACAAGGAGAAACAGAGATAAAGATCTCTCCTCTGGTTCACTTCTCAAATAATTGTAACAGCCAGAGCTGAGCTGGTCAGAAGCCAGGAGCCAGGAGCTTCTTTCATGTCTCTTACATGGTTGCAAGGTCCCAAGGCCTTGGACCATCATCTACTACTCTCTGAGGCCACAAGCAGGGAGCTGGATGGGAAGTGGAGAGGCCAGGTCATGCACCTATGCCCATATAGAATCCTTGCACTTGCAAGGTGAGGATTTGGCCATTGAGCCATCGCACCAGCTCACAAGGTAATGATTTTACCCACTGTGCCACAATGTTGGCCTCAATGGTGATTCTTTTCTTATTAAACCTTCTCCCGGATTCCTGTGGCACTACAAAAGGTGATTCTAGAAAGACACATTGACATCACACGTGTGAGTCACGCACATACACAGATATGCTTAATTTCTGACATTCTTATTCTCAAATCTTATATGCTGAGTGGAATGCTAAAAATGGTGCTAGACAGAATGGAGCTCCTTAAGCATTCCATTGCTGCAGGTGTTCCTTAGTCTCCTTGTCATTATATAGGATTTATATAGGATCTTGCTACAAATTTGAGTCAACACTGGTGGGTATAAGTGATATTACAATACTTGCTATTTTAGCAAAGCAAGTTCTCCAGCTAATACAAAGATTTTATCCAACCTACATCAGAACACACTTTATTTTTTCACGTAGCAGGTATCTATATCATTTTTCTAATTTGGGATGGGGAGGAGGCTGGCCCATCTTGGTTACTTGGGGAGGTCTATCATTTCTTGGTAGATCAAAGTGACTGAACTGTTTTAAAAGGTCAGAGTCACCATTTTAAGCTACATAGACTATTTGTCACCTCTGCATAATTTAAACACATTTCTCAGTTCAGGTTCAAATGCTTAACGCTTAAACGCTAAGACATTTGAATCTTTTTGTTAATCACATATTTTAAGCAACAAACTCACGCTTGGAAGTCACTGTGTTACTTTAAAAGAAATTGTACATTAAAGTTAATTAAGCTCATCTAAATTGAATATTCAGTCATTGATAAAACACTTAATGATCTCCACAAAATACATATTTAATAATAATCGGGCCTATTCATATTATCTTTGTCAGGGGTAGTATTGTGGCACAGCACCCAAGAAAGCAGAAGAGCCGTGTGTGCCTGCCGTCCTTGTGGAAGGTCTGGGTGGAGTTTCAGGCTCTGGGCTTTGGCCTGGCTCAGCTTCAGCTGTTCTGGCCATTTGCAGAGTGAATCAGCAGATGGAGGATCTTTATTTTGTTTCTCTCTGTTACTTTACTTTTCAAATAAATAAACAAATCTATAATTTTTTCTTTCATTGGAGCAATAAGATAGTGAAGGAGAATATAAGGAAGAAGCTGGCCTTGCCTCATCTTGCCCTAGAACAATTAAGCCTCCTCTGTCTGTGGTGAAATTCTGTGACTGTAACTTCTACTCCATTATGTATTTAGGGATACAGCTGGTCCAATTTTCATGGCTACAAGCAGTAGCCCTTTCTAGTTCACCATTTAAAGTCCCAATTAGAGTCAGAAAAGGAAATAACAATTCTACTTCTTGAGAGTAAACCATTGATGTAAAAAAAATTAAAGCCAAATCAGCTGGAACCAATTTTTAAAAAGTAGTAGTCAGAACTCTGTCTTTTGATATTCCATAAAATATGCACGTCTGTGCTTGGCTAATGGAGGTAAATATGTCCAACTTTCAGAGCAAGTCATTACTTTGGAGAGTACTGGCATTTAATACCATTAACTCTTTTCTTTAAGTTTCAATGTACTCTTGTAGCATTAGAGAGAAGACATATCTGCTATAGAATCAGAGCTAAGTTTACATATCTCTTGAATCCTGCATCCAAAGAAGAGTGAAAACACCATATTTTCTCAACAAAAGGAGTGACTTAAGGTATATCCTCACTGCTTCCATGTTTTTACTGTTTTATTCTGTGCAGTTTCTGGATCCTGAGTGATTTTTCTCTTTGATTTTTCTCACAAGCTCTGCTCTCCTGCTTCTTTATGTCTGTTGGGTTTTGAGTGCATGCATCTGAATCTTACCTTGTTAAAGGAGGCATATTTTACTACTGGGTAAATT
The DNA here is from genome assembly GCF_030435755.1 of Ochotona princeps. Lineage (NCBI taxonomy): Eukaryota > Metazoa > Chordata > Mammalia > Lagomorpha > Ochotonidae > Ochotona > Ochotona princeps. The sequence goes on along the minus strand of NC_080842.1, from coordinate 32,051,824 downwards.
CTTGAATTTCATTCTAGGATGTTGTTAAATTACTTAAACTTTTCTCTTTTTTCTTCTAAGATTTGTTAAATGGGACACTATTTTCTAAGGAAGATATTGCCTTATTTGTAAGGCAGTAATTTCTGGAGTATTAAATGTCCCTTGAATTACAAGGTTTTCCCTCCTAACTTTTGAGCACATGAGCTACTCCCAACTTCCAAGGAGTATCAGGGGTTAATTCTGCTCGTTTTGCAGAACTTCTCTTGAGCATGTGCTGATGAGCACTCAGCGGAAGGGTCAGTGGGAAGCCTGTGCTGATGTGTGTAGCTCCTCCCTAGGATGATCTCTGTCCTATGAACTGCAGATACGTTGACCTCCTTGAACCTTCAGTTCCTCCCTTCCATTTGAGATCAGCATACCTCTCCTGGTACTCCTTTTAGTCAGCTTTGTGTTACTATAATAAACACCCAAGGTTGAGTAATTTGTGAAGAATAGCAATTTGTATTCTCACGGTAATGGTGACTGGGAGATCCCAGATAACGCTGCTAGTCAGTTTGGTTTTCTGGTGAGGGTTGCTTTTAGCAACGGCATGGGGGCCTCTTTCCTCCCCCTTGGGAGGAAAGGTCTATGTTCTCACATGGTGGAAGGTTGAAAGACCGATGTGCTGAATGTAGAGCCAAGTCTCTTTTACAGGTGCTTTCATCACATTCTTGGGGAAGGAGCCTTCAGGCCCAATCACTTTTTCAGAACTTCACCTCCGAACTTATCGTGTAGTACATTAAGTTTCAACACTTGAATTTTGGAGTGGACATATTCTCACCCTGGCACTGTTTTTGTGCTGCAGCCTAGAAACTGTCCTGGTACTGAACTATTCGAATTTCAGGGCTCTCCTAAATTCTTTAAAATTCCCTGAAAGTTACAGGTCTGTGTTGCCATTGTATATAAGGCATTGATTTTGTTCTTCCCATTTCTGTGGGCGGTATTTCATATGAGAGAGTGAATCTAGTCCCTTTTATTCATTATGGCTAAAAGCAGAACTTTGAAAGACATTGACAGAGTGTCTTTGTGTCTTGAATTATGTGCTGCCACATGAGACCAGTGGAGTAGACTGAGAAGATCATTTTTTTTTGTCCAGCTTGAAAATTAATCCATGCTTTTCTTTTGATTGGTCATGTGCACAGTATGAGCCAAGGCCCCTTTTGCTTGCCACAGAATGAGGTGTACAGGGGGTACAGAGCATATGCTTGCTATGGGGAAGGCATCATGGTGTGTGCCATGTGAACGAGATAGGGGGCAGGCCTGGAGACACTGGCATGGAACAAAGATGGCACAGGGTGTGCCGAGTCACTGGGGTGAAGGCTAACAGAATCTGTAAAGACAAACAGGAACACTTTGTTACCAGTGCTGTGAGAGTGCTAGAGGAGTCCTTGGATGACACAGAACAATCGAAGGACCCAAAGGACTCAGAAATGTTTTCAGCAATCATGTATCTTGTCTTCCCAGCAGTTTGAGAATGTCTATTTTCTCTGCTTTTCCCACAAACTGTATTGTCAGCTAGAAGGTAGGTTAAGAGAACAGGTACACTCTGATTTAGTGTTTAGTTGGCTCATCCATATAGTCTGCATGACCTAAGGTCTTTGTAAATGGTTCCAAAAACCACTGTATTGGTTTGTTTTTATTGCTATAATTAATGATCTGACACTGGCTGACTGTATAAACAAGAGGATAATTTAGTTCTTTTCACAGTTCTACAGGTGCAAAATCTAAGATCTGTATCTGGCGAAAGCCTTGCTGTTGATAGAATTCCAAAGCTAGTGCCAACATCTCACCTGGCACCAGTTTGTTTGCTGGCTGCTCCTAATCTGATCCAGCTCTCTGCTTCTTACCTGGGAAAGCAATGAAGAATGACCCAGGTCAATGGGCCCCTATATTCATGTGAAACACTGGGAAGAAGCTCTTGAATCCCAACTTTGGATCAGCTTGGCTCTGGCTTTTTCAGCCATCTGGGGAATGAACTAGTGGATGAAAGACTTCTCTCTCTCTCTCCATGTCTCTCCTCTCTGTATAATTTACCTTTGAAACACACACACACACACACACACACACACACACACACACAACTTAAAAAGTTAAACCTCTTTTTTGACATCAAGTCACTATTTTAAAGAATTCCTCTTAGCTTTTCAGTGGGAATTACACAACTGAGTGGATTGAAAATATTTTTAAATAAATATTTTTTACACATTCATCAAATTATATTGTCTAAAGCCAGGTACTCTTTAGATAAGTGAAAATACATCAAAAATAATTTGACACCAAGCGATGGTGCACTCTTCCTTCTCAGGCTTGACGCTCCAGCTTTCTCTTGGCTATTCCAAGATATCTAATCTGACTGTTAACAAGACTCCAAATTTATAAAATTCTTTGGATGCACTTTATCTGTATAGTTGGTAAGACGCATGGATTATGTCTTATTTTTGAATTAGTGGTTGGTTGGTTCAACTAATTTGTCTTAGTCTCGTCTTTAGTTGGGTTTATACTGCATTTTTGCAGAAGATTGATGCAAAATTTTCTTGAAATTTTGACTTTATGTGGCAATCGCAATTTTTTTCGTGCATCAAGTATAGTAAATACTTTGTGTTTTTTTCCTGAAGTATGAAAAAGTGATTTTTTTCTTAATTTGAATCTCATTTTGTATTTTAAATTGAGCAGATTTAAAATTAGTAAGCTTATTTTTTCTTTAATATTTTAATTCAACAAATGGTTTATGACACATGATTTTTATGGACTTATTGAACATTATAAAGAGTAAAATGCTGAAATCAAAGCCATTTTTATTGAGCATAGTTCACGATTAATTACTGTTATTTTCATCTTATTAGTATATTCTTCCAGACTTCCTATTATGGCTATATTTGAATATAAAAGATATCATGCTTCATTTTTGCCTTTTATTTAATGATATTTTTTATATATGCTGCCTTACCAGCAAATATTATCTTAAAACATTTTAATAAGAGTGTAGTGGTATATCATTTAAATATGCCCTACTTAACTTCATAAAGCCCTTGGTTTTCAATATTTACATTCTGTGAGTTTTTGTAATGTTGCAAACACAGCTTCATCATTTTAACATAGTTGTAAAACCAGCTAAATGAGCTACCTCCTTTATAATATATTTGCAAATATATTATAAACAAATGTAGTAAGACACTGACCCAATGATTTTTTTTTATTGTGAAGATGGTAAAATATATGTTGCCTGCCTATTATCAACACAGAAAAATGGTATCTGATGAGGCAATTATACATTCCTACATCCCCAGTAGTACTAATTAGGTTTATGGCTTGTTTTATTATGCAATTTGTTAATACAATTAACTTCTGAAGCTATAGCCTGCTGATGACCAAATGACCCTCTGAAACACGATCAATTTTAACCAGTTAGAAGGAAAATAAGAAAGCGCAACTTGTGTAAAATGTAGTGGGAAAAGACCATCACTTCTAAGATATGTAAGAGGGAAAACAATAATTTTCACTCCCATAGAGTAGTAGTGAATTATGATTCCACTTTTTTGGTTAGATAATGACTTTGCGCTTACAGGAAGTATCCAAAAGGCGGCTTGTTCTTAGAGATTCAGCAGTGAAATTCCAGGCAGGGAGCTAATGTCTAAACCTTGGAAGAGGGCACAGTGAGACCACGGCTCCCAGCTTATCTCTTCATTCTCTTTTCTAACCCAAGAAAATGAGAGAATGCAAAGCAAGATGGTAAGGAGTTAAGGAGAAAAAGGAAGGGGTGAGGAGGAGGAAGAGAGGAGGGATGGGGAAGGAAGAAAGTGAGGGAATAAAGATTAGAGGAAGATTTGGTTTGGCCTGAACCCAGAAAGAGCATAAGCAGAGAATTTTTGGTCTTTTAGATTCCTATGCCCTTAATTCTTGGAAGATCAACTGGAACAAACAATTTAGAAGGTGCATTTGGAGCCCATTAGAAAGTATAACTCTTTCTGCAGTCATTGTAAGTAGGGAGAAAAGGTATAAAACTTGTGCATCCTTATTGTCTCTGATTTTAAGTATTAAAGGTGGAGAAAAAAAACGAACACTTTAAGGCTAGTGGTAAGAGCAGTTCTGTTCCTAGGCAGCATCTCTGGCTTAAAAATACAGCAACAATTTTAAATCTCTGAATCTACATTCAATCTTTTAAACCCATTTACTTATTTAGAAGATAGATGGAAAAAATATAAAAACACATATACATTTCAGATATACTAATATAAGAAAGAAAATTAATAATGTAAGATATAATGAATAAGACATACCATGCAGTATAGAAGATAGAATGAATATTCCCACAAAGATCACTCAACCTCAGAGTCTAAACCTTATCAATACTGCTAAGGTGATTTCCTCCTCAATCACCTTGTGACACATAAAAGCATTGATAAATGATGTGAAACAAATATGTCAAAGATGTGAACATCTTGAAATTAGTATGTGAAATTTCACTGTGTGTATTTGTCTTAATCTTGAATTACATTTGTAAGAATAAACCATACCAATACCTGTAAGACTGTGTCATCTGATTCATTCATGCAGTTTGAGAGGCAAAGAAAGTAAACTAGTATTTGCTGTTTCACTCCCTGAATTCCCCCCAAAGCAGAACCTGAACCTGGGTTGAGTGGGGCAGCAGAAACTCAAGCCAGGTCCTGCACGCAGGTGGTAGGGTCTCAGCTGTTTGAACCATCACCTGCTGCCTCCCAACACTGACTTAGAAAATAATGGATTGTTTCTATTTTTAGTTCAGGATTTTCTGTGTAGATGTTCTCATTGCAAAAAAAGTTAACTACGTCACTTTTGGAGTCGTGGTAGTCTTACTGGGAACCTTCAATGGCAGCTGAATTGACAACATACTTGCAATACAGTTGTTACTCAGAAATATCTAGAAATCTAGTTCCCTGGAGCTTCTCCTTTGTTTTTATGTTTCAGTTCTGAGTATGATTTCAACTGGAATCTTTAATTAAAGTGCACCTTATGCTAAATGAGTTACATATGTCAGACTGCAATCTACTTACATAATTACACAATTCGTGAAAACTGTCACTGGATAATATCTCCTTGTTTCCTAACAGCTCCTGTAGGAATTCATTCCTCCTAGACCAGGGTGTTATTTTGGTGCTGAGGGTGAATACGGGAGGTGCGTGTTAAAAGAGCTTCACTTTATAGCCAGTCATAGGTCCTGTGGGATATTGTCCATCTGAATCCCCATGTAACATGGGTTTTAGGAATTCATGAGATGAAGAAATTCATGTGATTAAGAAATATAGAGAGAAGGAACTCATTGATCCCTTTGGAAATGCTGAGGATACAGGGACAAGGTTTGGCTTTACCTGAAAAGGATAGAAGATAAGGAGACATTTCAAGCAGTGGGTTGTGGCTCATTTCATATTGATATGAATGCAAGGTGTGTCTGTCTTGCATGTAGATTCTGGGCAACTCAAGGAGGGGAGGAGTGCCTTATTCACCTTTATATCTGCAGTGAGTAACGTGCCTGGCAGAATTTCAAATCTGAATAGAAACATTTACAGTCCACATTTCAAAGGTCAAAGAACATGCAAGAGATTTTAAGGATACATTTCACTTCCACGTATGAGTCAGTGGTGAGAAAGAAATACATAAAACTAAAATAAAATGATGACTTAGATTTTAATATTTTAGATTGCTATTTAGCATTCCGTGTAATAGTTCTTTATGTTGCAGTGTGTATGAGTAATTAATCTGTATCCTTATGACCAAATAAAAAACCTGTAATGTGGTAACTCCTGCTAGCAATATCCTAATTTAATTCTTCCTGTCATTAAATGGGTGCTTTTAAGAGAGGTTGAACAGAGAGATGACATACAGGTAGATCCTTGAGGAGACCTCCAAATTATTCTGTTATGCATCTTATCATTTCATAGCAACTCCAAAGTCAGAGGAAGACTTATCCACCAAATCTCAATCCCAGAAAACGAACAGACCACATCATTAAAGTAGTTATGAGTGTCTTGAACACAAATCGGTTTAAAATTGTTTGGAACTGTTGAAGTATAAATTGGAAATGTTAGTTACATCACAGACAATAATTACTATAGATTCTGTGTTGTATTCCACAGTGTGCAGTTGGCACACTGTGGTTTATGGGCCAAATTTAGTCACTGCCAATTTTTGATGTTCTGTGAGTTAAGAACTGTTCTTGTGTTTTTAAATGAGTAGGAAAAATTGAAGCATACAGAATACTATTTCATGATGCATGGACATCATTTGAGATTCAAACTTTGGTATCATAAGTGTCTGTTGGAACACAGCCAAGCTTACTAGTCTGTATATTGTTTATGGCTTCTGAATGACAGATATACTTATTTCATAGAGTTACAGAGAGGCAGAGATGGAGAGAGAAAAGGGAGAACGAGGTGAGAGACAAGATCTTCCATCCACTATTTTACTCCCATAATGGCCACAAGGGCCGTGGCTAAGAAAGACCAAAACCAGGAGTCAGGAGCTTCCTCGAGGTCTGTCACATAGAAGCAGTGGTGCAACCCACTTGGGCCTTCTTATGCTTTTCCCAGGCAGTGGCTTGGGGGCTGAATCAGAAGTAGAGAAGCTGGAACATCAACACTGACCCCAAGGTTGATTATTTTTGATAGCAATCATGTGGTCTTGACAGTCTGAATTAGTTTTTCTATGATTTGAACTTGGCAGAGAGCAACTTAATGCTAAGGGCTTAATATTGTAAGAATCTTGTGTTCAGTTACACCATGGGGTCAGATTTCACTGTGGATAACTCTTATTTTCTTGCTTGGATACCACTGCATACAAAGGGTCTTTCCCTTGGTTTCTACATAGCTAGCATAACACCAGCAATGTTTTCTGATATATTGGATGGGAAGAATTCACAGAACACCTCACAAAAAATGACTTAAGAATATGAGTAGGGCCTGGCACAGTGGCCTAGTGGTTAAAGTCCTTGCCTTGAACATACTGGGATCCCATACGATGCCAGTTCTAATGGAAACCTGGAAAAAGCTCCTGGCTCCTGGCTTTGGATAGGCACAGCTCTGGCCTTTGTGATCACTTTGGGAGTGAATCATAAGATGGAAGATCTTCCTGTCTTTCCTCCTCTTCGTATATCTGACTTTGCAATATAAATAAATATATCTTAAAAAAGAATATGAGTAGATTAAAGAGTTAAGAAACCTGTCTCATGGCTCTAAGCTATAAGATCATAGAATGATTATAAACTTTTAACTAAGGTGTTGCTGTGCAAGAACAGTAGTTCTGTCATCTTCCAATTTAAGTCACAATTTCCTTTGTTTTTTGTGTTCCTCATGTGTCCTATCATTTTTTTTTAAAGATTTATTCATTTTATTACAGCCAGATATACACAGAGGAGGAGAGACAGAGAGGAAGATCTTCCGTCCGATGATTCACTCCCCAAGTGAGCCGCAACGGGCCGATGCGCACCGATCCGAAGCCGGGAACCTGGAACCTCTTCCGGGTCTCCCACTTGGGTGCAGTGTCCCAATGCATTGGGCCGTCCTCGACTGCTTTCCCAGGCCACAAGCAGGGAGCTGGATGGGAAGTGGAGCTGCCGGGATTAGAACCGGCGCCCATATGGGATCCTGGGGCTTTCAAGGTGAGGACTTTAGCCACTAGGCCACGCCGCTGGGCCCATGTGTCCTATTATTTTGAGATGTTTAGAAGTTGTGTCTATGTATGTGTGTGTCTTTCAATGTGTATTGCAGTTTTTTTTCCCATGATTGAGAACATGCAGTAACATGCAGTTATGATTATTTAAAGGGTTTTTACTGGATTACTGTAACAACCACAGTGAAGTGAAGGTTTGCTGACACCATCAAAATTCTAGTCCAGAGAGTCATTGTGGACAACTGCAATTCTGTCTTCCTGGTCCCACTGTTTTGCAAAATGAGGAACACTTGTTCCTGCGTCACAACAGCATAAGCATTGATTAATATTCTGTGTTCAGCATTCCAATGTTCTGAGAATAAGGAGGACAAGGTTCAGTTGCATTTGCCTCCAACTACTTTGATAGCTTTACATTTGTTAGTAAATGTTCTGGCCTTTAGGTTCTAATTTATTTTAGACTTTTTAAAAAGATTTCTTTCTTTTGGAGGGGGAGATGTCAGAGAAGAAATTAATCAAAAAATTTCTTGAAACCAAAAACCAATGAAAACAAACACAACATATCAAAACTTGTGGGATACCGCTAAAGCAGTGTTAAGAGGTAAACTTATTGCAATTGGCACCTACATCAAGAAATAAGAAAGACACCAGATAAATGAGCTAAGTACACACCAGAAGGAACAAGAAAGACGATACCAAAATAACCCCCAAAACAAGAGAAAACAAGAATTAAGAGGAAAAAATAAACCAAATAGATCACAAAAGAACAACACACAAAATCAATGAATCAAAAAGTTGTTTGTTTGAGAAAATAAACAAAATAGACATCACACTGGTCCAACTGACAAAGAAAAAGCAAGGGAAGAAAAGAATTAATAGTATCAAAGATGAAAAAGGGAACATAACAACAGACACTGCAGCCATACAGACAATAATTAGAATTGCTACAAACACATGCCAACAAATCAGAAGACATCCATGAAATGGATAGGTTCCTGTACTCCCAACAGCTATCAAGTCTTAAAGCAATGGAAAACCTAAACAAACTTATAACAGAGGCAGGTATCAAATCAGTAATTAAAGCCCTCCAAACAAAAAGCCCAAGGCCCAAACGGTTTTATGGCTGAATTCTACAAGTCATTCCGACCAGAGCTGGCCCCAATCCTCTATAAACTTTTCAAAACAATAGAAGGGGAAGTAATCCTTCCAAACTTGTTCTATGAGGCCAATGTCACCTTAATACCAAAACCGGATAATCAACAGACAATGAAAACTACAGACTGATATCTTTGATGAATATCGACACTAAGATCTTCACCAAAATACTAGCAAACAGAATATAAAAATACATCAGACAGATTATTCATCCGGACCAGGTAGGATTCTCTCCAAGCATGAAGAGAAAGTTTAACATTTGTAACTCTATAAACATGACACATTGCATAAAAAAAAAGAGAAAGAAAAAGAGAAAACGAGAATCATATGATACTTTCAACAGATGCAGAAAAAGCTTTTGATAAAAGTTCAGCATCATTTCATGTTAAAAAATCTAAATAAGGCTGGCATAGAAGGAACAATCCACAACAAAATCAAAGCAATGTATGAAAAATCCAATACCAGCATCATATTGAATGGGGAAAGATAGGAAGCTTTTGTACTAAGATCTGGAGCCAGACAAGAATGTCCACTATTGCCACTACTATTTAACTGCTATTTAAGGTAGTAATGGAAGTACTTTCAAGTGCTATTAGACAAGAAAAAAAAAATCAAAGGAATTCACATTGGAAACGAGGAAGTCAAGCTACCTCTGTTTGCAAATAACATGATTCTATACATCGAGATCCAAAAGACTCAATAAAGAGACTGCTAGAACTTATGCAAGAGTTCGGTAAAGTGGCAGGGTACTAAATCAATGAACAGAAATCAACAGCCATAGTGTGTACAAACAACACCCACATGGAAAAAGAACCAACCAGCATGGTACCATTCAAAATAACAGAGAAGAAATGAAATACCTGGGAATAAAACTAACAAAAGATGTGGAAGATCTCTATGAGGAAAATTATAAAACATTAAACAAAGAACTAGAGGATGAGTTCAAACGATGGAGAAATATACCATGTTCCTGAATAGGCAGAGTCAATATCACCAAAATGTCCATATTACCAAAAGCAATATATACATTCAAAGTGATTCCAATCAAAATACCTAGAACATTCTTCTCAATTTAATGCTTTTCATATTCCTCAGAATGAGAGAAGAGGCAGGAGCCCCCAAGGCAGAGGAGAAAAGATTCAGGAAAATGAAAAGGAAAAAAAAAACTACACTTTTCAAGTAAATCAAGTCTTTCATATATTTCTAAAATGGCTCTGACCTGGGACTGGTGCAATAGCCTAGCAGTTAGGGTCCTTGCCTTGAATGTACTGAGATCCCAAATGGGCACCGGTTCTAAATCTGGTTTCCCTGTTTCCCACCCAGCCTCCTGCTTGTGGCCTAGGAAAGCAGTCAAGGATGGCCCAAAGCCTTGGGACCCTGCACCCACATGGGAGACGCAGAAGCTCCTGGCTTCTGGCTTTGGATTGGCTCAGCTCCAACCATTGCGATAGCTTGGGGAATGATCCATGGGACGGAAGATCTTCCTCTCTGTCTCTCCTTCTCTCTATATATTCGACTTTTCAATAAAAATAAATCTTTTAAAAAAAAGCCTCTGACCATGTAAGGTACCTTGTGAATGTGTTCTTGTCTTCCTGATTCAAATAAAAACAGAACATTAAATTCAAGATTGACCACAAATATCCAATGTGATAAAGTTCTACTTGTTGTTAACTGAGAACTGATAAGATTTCATTTTACAGGCATTTTTTTTATGTTAAGCTTGGATAGCCTAATGTCTTTCTCTAACAATTCGCTGGCAAACAGCCAGACATTCGAACATAATTTCTGCTTTCCACAGTTCAGACTGAATCATAAAAGTAGCACAATCATTTTGAAAGGAAATATTTTTGAACTAAATCACTTGGAGAGGGACTTGTTATATAGAGCCAAATTGTACACAAAGTTCTTTGATTTCTTGTATGAAAACACTTTAGAAAGGGACACCTTCGTATGTCACAAAGCAGAGCTCTCTTGGCTACCTCATAGGAAGTGCTCTCTTTAGATGAAATAATTGTGACTAAATCCTCATAAGGTAACTTTATTATCATTATTATTAATTACATTGCATTATGTGACATAGTTTTATAGGTACTGTGATTCCCCCCACCCTTCCCCCCTCCCTCCCCCCATGTGGATTCCTCCACCTTGTTGCATTACCACAGTCCAAGTTCAGTTGAGATTCTTTCATGGCAAGCATATACCAAGCATAGAGTCCAGCATCTTCTTGTCTAGATAAGTTCAATGGCTTGTTGGGGAGACCATCTCTGGTCTGAAGGTAGAGCCGGCAGAGTATCATCGTTTACCATGAGAGCTGAAGATTGGTGCTCTGTCACTTGCAATCAAGACAATTTTTAATGTACAGAGGCAACACCTTGTTTTGGGAAGAATATTGATTTAGTATCTAATGCTGGATGAGGTGGATCGGAATAATTTACTATTCTGTGCCTCACCTAAAATACTGTGAACAAAATGTAGCATGTTCATGTCTCAAATTTTATAATCAAAGTAAAAACCAGGCTGAAATGAGACAATACTTGAGATGAAGTATTACGCTGCGGTTCTTCTTTATGAATTCTCAAGTATCTTAATGATGGAGCTATTACTGTCAGCTGACTGAGAGTGCATTATTGCCATGGGAAGTATGTAAAAAATAACTAAAATCTGTGCACCGTATAAATTAGCCTTGAAGATACAAAAATAAGGAAGTCATAGTCCTTGTCTCTAAGCAAGACAATACTTATAGATCACTTAGTAGACTAAGTTAAATGAATATGCAAACTGAGTTATTAAACTGTTACATAAAATTGCAAGTACAATATAACAAAATGAGATATTAAGCTGTTACATAAAATAATAAGTACAATATAGCAAAATGATTCAGGGATTGAAAGTATCAGCTATTTTTCTAGTTTTCTATTTTTGCTTAACTAATCACCACAAATTTAATGGCTTAACACATCAATCGTCTTCTCATTGTCTATTTTATCTTTCTTAAGATTAGAAGTCATAATGGTTTTCCATTAGGCTAACATAAATGTGTTGGTTGGGCTATACATCTTTCTGCAGGTTCCGGGAAAATTCATCTTCTTGTGTGCTCAAGTTTCTAGATAGCACCAGTATTTCCTGGTTGCTAGACTTCTTCCATCTTCAAAGCCAGCAATGTCCCTTCCTTCTCACATCGTGTTACTCTGACACGTAGTATTCCAGACCCTTCTTTCATTTACAAAGAATATTTATGAATACCTATAGCTCACTCAGATAATCTAAGATCATCCTCCATCTCAGCGTCAGTTTTTTAAAGATTTATTTACTTTTATTGTGAAGTCAGATATACAGAGAGGAGGAGAGACAGAGAGGAAGATCTTCGGTCCGATGATTCACTCCCCAAGAGACCACAATGGCCATTACTGAGGTGATCTGAAGCCAGGAGCCAGGAACTTCCTCCAGGTCTCCCACGTGTGTGCAGAGTCCCAAGGCTTTGGACCATCCACTGCCTTCCCAGGCCACAAGCAGGGAGCTGGATGGGAAATGGGGCAGTTGAGATTAGAACCGGCGCCCATATGGGATCCAGGCACTTTCAAGGCAAGGACTTAAGCCGCTAGGCCACCATGCCGGGCCCTCAGCATCATTTTCTTAGCAATATTAATTCCTTTGCAAACTTCATTTTCCCTTGATCGGTAACACATTCACAGTTTTTGGGAATAGCACGTGAAAATATTTGAAAGACCATTACTCTGCCCATCACGCCGATGAGATTGTAAATGTTGGCATTTTATTTACATTTTGTGCTTTCTGGTTAACCCTACTCATTCTTCGGTAATTTTAAAATACTTAAATAGTTCCGTAGCTTTGAAGTCCTCCATAAGTCTGATATGAAATGGAAACTTCATCCAGAATAAAAGGCAAACTCCTGGAGCAGCTCTGTCACTGCTTTAGTAGGAGCTATGGACCTGTAGACTCCCTGCTTGTTTTGAAATGTGGTTATTCTATTTGTTGCTTCAGTATGCACATAACCAAGTAACTATTCTTTTATTAGTACCATCTGCCTATTACTGCAGCATGAATCATTAGCTGGCTCCGAGAACCGTAGGGCCTCACCCGCTTACTTTTCCTCCACCTCTTAACCAGCTTTACTACATTTGTTTTTTATACTTTCTATATAAGGTGAATCAATTTTATGTATTTCACAATGTAGATTCAGGAGTATAGTTATGCTGTCTACCTTACCCTCCTTCCTGCTCTCCATCCCCAACCACATGCCTCCTTTCTTTACTTTTTTTTTTTTAAAAAAAATTACAGTGGCTTACTTTCAGCTTACTCTAGAATCACAGACTTACCAATCCATGAAGTAAATTCAACAAATAACAAACAGAAAAAAAACTTCCTCAAGAGCATAGGCAAAGGGTACAAACAATCAAATTTCTAAATGTTGATTTCACTTCTCTGATTCACATTATTATTATTATTATTATTATTAAATGAATATTAAAATAACCTTTTGAAACAAGAGAGTACTGCAGTTGGATCTCACTGATATATCTCAATATCAAATGTAATTCTTTCTTCCAAATGAAATTATGCTAAATTATGACACCTAATTACTCCACATTGTTATTATGAGGGTGGTTTCTAAACAGAATTTCTACAGTATTCTCTCAGATTATTTCTAACACAAAATTCAATGTTTTAGATCTATCCAGAATTGAAGACTAAGAAGGTGATTATGGTAGGCATTACAGGATTTTTTATATATTGTTATAAAAGACAGAATTTTATTTTTGGTTTGTATGCACATTCCCTCAGCCATTTAAAATATTTGTTTACTTACTAGAGATATTTTAGGACAGAGTTTGGTGTTCGTTGGGGGACTGTTAAAAAAAAAAAGACTGCCAGGAAGAAGAAGGGTTAAACATAGAATTAAGACTAGAAGTGAATAGTTGAGTCTGGTCCATGTCTCCTTGGGAGCTTCTGGATTTCAGTTTATAGGCAACAAAAAATTTACCTCATTAGAACATCGCCCTTTATATTATTACAGATTTTACAGAGCCAGAACAGACCTCACTATGGAATAAGGAAATCCGTGCCATGCTGGAGTCACCCTTTTCCATGTCTTATTTTCCTCTGGGCTGGATTCACTCAAGATCTCAAAGCACAAGTACTGGTGATAATTCCACATAAGGTTTAACACTGTGCAAAGGAGAGCGCAACAAAGTTCCTCTACTACATACCTTATATTTTCTAACAGGCTAAATAGGATGTAAGGAACTTCAACAGAAGTTGGTGGATTTGGCGGTTTGGTTTACACTCTAGAAAGTGAGTTTGGTTGTCCGAATTTTAGGACAAATGTATTAGAATGGTACACAATTTAAACACAGTGAAAAAATAATCCAGAAAGACAAAACTTTGACATTGAAATAAAAGTGGTGGGGAATTTTTAATAAAAAATATGAATATGACATTTTTGAGAAAGCTAAGTAGGCTGGGCCATACAGAGAATTTGGGGAATAAGAGACAGAGGGAACAATATTGGTTAAAAGATTTTTGCACTATTCCAGGTGTAAGGTAATATGAGTAGAGAATAAGTGACTCTGAAGAGGCATAAAAACAGATAGCTGAGAATGACATTATAAAGGAAGGACACATACTGATTAGACTATTGACTGCATTTTGAGGTTTGAGGATTTTTGGCCACTCATTTAGCCTGTTTTCCTAAACTCTAGAGGCTTTAGAAGAATCCCACTTTTGAGACTGGTTCACTCCACAAATGGCCCCTCCACAGCTGGGGTTGTGTTGTGTTGTGTTGTGTTGAAACCAGGGACCAGGAAGTCAAGAACTCAATGCATTATTTGTTGTCTCTTGGACTGATTTTCGGAAAGCTAGATGTGAGTAGTTAGGACAGTACTATGATATGGGATACAAGTGAGCCACACATCCATGCTCATGGGAGGGCTTTACCCAACACTGGAGGGCAGGAGAACACAGCAGGGCTGATGCCACAGCTGACACCTGATGAAGGAGAGGCCCTGCCAAGAAATCTGCACCTTGGCATTTTTTCTTTATGTTGAGGGTATACAAGATTTTCACAGCACATTAATGGCTTAAGAGCTGTAAAAAAAAGGTGAAGAGGCCACTGTACTGCCAATAGCTTGTGGTGCCTAAGCCAAACACCATCCACCCTCAGCAAGAGATCAGAAAGATGCCACCTGCACTGCATATACCCTTAGTAAGCTTCATGACATGAATCCATCTGTTCTCTGAGTTCCTGAATCTTGACCCAGCATTCTTAACCCTAACTGCTGGGAGCCAGAGGCCACAGGCTATGGTTCAAACCATTATGAGAAGACTCCAACTTGGCTCCAATACCTCTATTAAGTACTCTCTGAGGCTCTGGGCAGCAACAATGGACCAGAAGATGGCAGCATCTCAAACTCTGAACCTGTAAGTCCATCGTATATCTGTCGCAGACCTAAAATAATGGGCAGGCCTGCTGTCTTAGGTCCTCCAAAAGGCATCTGGGTCCCATGGTGGAAACACTGAGTGTAATCCTGGAAGTCCTCACTGCACTGGCATGGGCTGGACAAATGCAGGTACTTGTCCTGCAGCTCACTGAGCAATCTAACAATATGCTGCCAAAAACCCTGGGTCAAGTAATGTGGTCACATTTAAGGTCTGTGCTGGGTGAGGCAGACAGAACTCCAGGTTATCAAATAAACATGGGAGACTGAGGCTGACAACATCGGAGACCATAACAATACAGAGTCTTCCTGTTGTCTTCTGTGCTTTCTGCAGGAACTGTTTGTATGCTGGCTGTCCTTCCTGTGCACAGCAACAAAGGGTTGTGAGAGGGTTGAGCAGAAAAGTAAAACATAAGAGAATGAGCCCAGACTGCAGGTGCAGAAGTAACAATGCAGATATGTCACCTCCTTAGGCTGGGAATCCAAACTGTGGATACTTCATCTCCACTCCAGCTTCAATTAGGATCCCCTAATTCAATTAGGATCCCCTGCCTTCTTCACCTGCCTTCTTCACCACAAGATCTAATCCCCCAACAGAGAAAGATGATACACATTTTTCTGTCTGATCTTTTCTTATTTCCCCTCCAACTCATGGCACACCTGCGTCCCTGGTCAGGTCCTCCACTCTCGGCCTCCTCCTGGTCTTCAATTGGCTCCCATTCACAGTGTCTGATAATCAGTTTTCTCAAATGAACCCATCTGGGCTTCCATTGTTCTTGTGTGTCTGTGCTCTGTAGTTCCAGTGTGAGAAAGCATTAGCTTGTGCGAAGGTGGAAAGGGAAACCCCATTGGATAAACATGCTGGGATGTGGGTAATGTGAGGAGGCAGAGTAGTAGAACACTTTGATAACTGTAATGATAGATACTTGAGCAGAAAGCTGTACTTTTAATTGAAGCAATGGAGGCCTGGGATCAAGTTAGTTTTGGGCAGGAGTTGATAGACTCATCTTTCCTGCTGATGCTGCCACTTCTTATCCCCTTTTATCTGTGATCAGCTGTATTATTCCTGTGCACACTGGAAGTTGATAGTTGAACTTTGTACCTTGGGTAAAATCTCTAGACATATACTGAGCAAGAGGTTGAGCCCAGCATCAAGGCTCACGGGCCAGAGAGAATACGGAAGGAAAACTCCCTGCTGCTCTGTGACAAACGACAATGACCATTCTAGGATGTGATTTATTCCTGGAAGGCTTGTGGCTTCACCTTTTCAAAACTAGGATGTCTTCCAGAATACATTTGTTTCCTTTTTGTTCAAGAAAAAAGATGGTAAGAGACTCTGCAAGAGAAACAAAAGGTAAAATGTATATAACAGACTTTCAGGTTTTGTTGCCAATATGTCTGAAATTTAGTGTCCAGCTATTCAAGCATCACAACATGCAAAAAAGCTGAAGAACTGAGCATCAGCAACCCTTCTTTGAGCTGTCAGGGAAGTGAAGTCATGGAGAAAACCCTCCTCCTCCGCAGGTGGCACTGTGAGTAGACACAGAGTCACAGCCGCAGTGCACACTAAGCCTTGGCCTCACCATCCTTTCCAAATTCTGTCACTTGAAGGTGGCTGTGGGGAAACAGATGATGTTCATGAAGACATTAATCTGGCACCAAATCCAGACTGAGCTCTTTACTCCACATTCAATCCTTCGAGCAAAAATGTGCTGCCTTCCCGTCTCATCAATATCCATTGAAGAAGGATGCTGGAATCCAAATCAGGATCTGTCTGTCCTTGCAGCAGAAGACTTAGCCACTGCCCTGCACTGGGACTTTCTTCTTGTGTGAGACTTTCAGTTGACCTGCTTGCATAAACAGTACACTGCTCAACTCGCAACAGTTACAGCCCAGGACATTCCAAACCAACTGCCGTTGTGACAGTTGCACAAAGAATGTCATATTCAACTGACCAAAGCTAGGAATGACCAGTTAAGAGTTATCTCCTGGGACATATCTTCTGTAGGGTGGGCTGACCAAAGACAGGAATGAAGAATTGAGAGCCATTTCCTGGGTCCTATCTTTTGTAGGGTGGGAACCTAGGTCCATCAGTTCCCAGTGTCTTATTGAACAGTTATGTGAGGGACAGGATGAAAAAGGGCAGTGGCTGCACTTGTCTGATATATGAAAGGCCTCCTCATGCCTTCCTCCACTGAGGCACAGTCCTTCAATGCTAACAGCAACCACAGCTCATGAAACCACTTATAGACTCCATTTCTACAGGGCCTTGCATGGAGCTTCAGACTCAGATGGTTTTGACGTCTCTACATTCATGTTGGGCCAGATGTACATTCCCCTTTGCACACCTTCTTGGCACAGATACAAGAAGTCCTTGACCAGGTCACTTATATCACCTGTGTTTGGACTCTAGCTAGATGTGGGGTAGTTGGACAATTTGTTTTACTTTATAATTTTTGTTTTATAGATTAAATGTTATTATGGAATTTATTTTAGAAATGCCTCTTAAGCAGCTGGGGTCCTGGGAGTGGCTGGCTGAGCAGATGGAAGTTCCTGAGACTCAGTCCCTACTAGAACAAGAAAACAGTACTCAATAAGACTTCTCCTAAGGAAAGTTAAAATTTCCCAGAGGGATTGAAAGGACGTGGCTGGTGCATGGCACTCCAGGAATACCATCACAAGATTATGGGACAGTGTAAACAGAGAAATGCAAAAGTCAGTCTGGAAGTTCCAAGATTTGAGTGAGACACGTGAATATATTTAGGAAGTTGCAAGGCTAATTACAAGCAGAAAAGATCAAGACATTGAAGATTTGAAGAACTGGATTTGTGTTAGGGAATGAAGTTTCAGAAGAAGTGAGAAATTAGAATTACTTTAAAAGAAGTCACAGATAAAGAGGTTTGATTTTTTTTTGAAGGAAAAAAGTAGCTTGTTCTGCAAAGAATAGAGGGAAAATAAGCAAATGAAACTACAGAAAAATTCAGAAGTCGATAGGCACAGAGGTGGTTTCAGCTGGAGCGGGTGCATATGAAGGATGCCACGACAAAGAATTTGTCTCCTGAGTCATTGGGGAGGCAAGACACTCATTGGATAGTTAGATTGAGTCTGAGGAGGATTAGAAACAAGAAACAAGCAGGAGATAGAGAAAAAAAGAAGAGGGAGAGAGGGAAGGATAGAAGGAGAAAAGGGAGAAAGAGAGAGAGGGATGGAAGAAGAGAGGGGGAGAAGGGGAGAGAGAGAGGAAAAAAGGGAGAAAAGAATCACTATGAAGATACTACTGAGGTATTTTATGAGTTTTAATGTAGGGAGGCTGAGAGTAGATTTGTAGAATATAGATTTCCTAGAGGTGGAGATAGAACTGAAAACTCAGGAGGGTAGAAACTGTCTGGAAATCTAAGTCAATCTGAATTTTCTGCTTATGAGTTTCAGGCTGAACAGCTACATAATGAAGTATTAATGTGCTAGTTAAAGTAAAAGGGTTGAGGGACCGGCCAGTACTATGAGAGAGAACATGTGAAGGCAGAGTCAAGGTTAGTGAGTGAAAGAGCTATGTGAAAAGGAGAAGAGAGGATTTATGCAGCTGGTGCTGCTTTCACACTCAGCAGGAAGCTATCAAATACTACACATGTATAACTGAGGACATCACTTAGCCACTTAGCAGTATCTGAAAGGAGAAGAGGGGGCCAGCACGAAGGAGAGTAAGATCACAAGAGAAGGGCCAAAGGGAATGGAAATGTTCACAATATGACTAAGATGTGCTTCACCGACAAAGTGACGTAAAGGAGATGGAGCAGAGTAATTGCAAAGGGGACAGCTGTGGCAATCTGTGTGGCCGTGTAGAGTCCAGAAGGAACAACTGGCATGCTGTCCACTACTGTTGCCTCATTATGCTGATGCGCCTGTGCATTTTTTTTTTTAATCTACAAAGCCCAATTTTTATGTGATGTTCAGGAACAAAGATGGCCATAGTGGGCTTCTTTCTTTTATGTATTGGTAGTACCCACTTGATCATTTTTGTGTATTTCTTCTAAAATATAGCAAACCATATTGCAAGTTTTGACTGTGTAAATTGCAAACTAAGAATAATTTTTTAACTTAATCTGATCCTAAGCTAGAGAAAAAACTCAGGAAAGGAAAAAAATGAAAATTTACTTTATTGCTCTATTATTTGCATGTTCAGGAGAATAGAATCAAATGTAACTACTGTGCTTTCTTAGGAATTTAAGCCTATTTTGGAAGATGGGATATTAGGATAACAGAATCATGCAAAAGGCTCTAGTTATAAAATATATTCCTGGTAACTTAGATGAGAGAAGAGGTCCAGATTTCTTGTTAAAACGCCTGGTGAGATATATATTTAAGAATTCATCAGTCTTGATGAAATCTATGAATTGTGAGACTATAAAATTGAGAATTTGAGTTACGATTCTTTATTTCTTTAGGAGTCAGGATGGCCCAAGCTTAGACATGGGTTATATAGGAGTTATGAGTGGATGTGAAGTTGATTAAAGGCAGAAAGAATTTTAGAAATTATGGCTACTACTCGTTATAATACTCTACACATTCTATCAGTCATTGTAAGCATGTTAAAAATGTGGATTTATCATTTTGCTAAATGTTTCCTATGGATGTATAATAATAAAACAATAAAGGGTCTGGAAAGATCAAAACTAGCTTCATAATCAACAATTAACCTCAGTAGCAAGTTGTAAAATTAAATTGAGGGAAAACTCCATTTATCATTCTCACAAGTAAATATTCTAAAACAAAATCTTCAAATTTATAATTAGAGATAAAGATAAAACCCAAAAGTCAGGATTTGAGTCACAGTGCTATTTGATAAAACTTCCTGAGATTTATATAGTCTTTCACATATTTGTTTATGGGAGCTCAACTAAGGATGTTTAACTTATCAGAACAAAATTATCTTTCAAACAAACAACTTTCAACAAAGTTATCAAAATGTCCTTATAAACAACATTAAGATCACATTGTTTATGATGAACTCTTATCCAAACATAACTAGGGATTCATATTATAATTTTCTAAGCCTTGTTGGCAGTAGCATTAAAACCTCATTTAAACTGGCAGATTATAAAATACTGTTAGCATTTTCCTGCCTAATATAAATGTGTACACATTCTATGGAAAATTCTGTAGCCCTTACTCAGTCACTGTATCAGTTAGGATGACGATTTAGAAGATTAATGTATTTGTTGCTTTCGTGTGAATCTGAAGAGCCACAAAGAGGAGAGGAGGGGAAAGAGGACGTGTTTCAAGATATATAAAATCACTCAATGGAGAAAGTAAACCCAAACCAGTATTTGAATACTGGGTATTCATAAAAGAGGTCATCCTAACGTAGACGTTGTAGACTCAAGAATAACCTCAGTAATAAATTAGGAGAAAAGAAATTTGTGCCTAATTTCATCCTTCTGGCAATTATATTCTGGTGATGTTGTTGATAAGTAAATAGATAATGTGGAAGCTGGAGGCAGACGGTCATTTATTGAAAGACAGTTTCAGGGAAGGCACCGGGAGGAACTTGAACTTCCAAAGAAGTACAGAAAGCATGTCTAGAATGTTTTAGTTAGAAATGAGTTCTGATGTCAGTGTTGTATTCCCTGAAGAAATATTGAATTATTTAGTCAGTTATCTGTTACTAAATCCTACCAATCGTTTTTGGCTCCCATACTGGTAAAAGAAGAGTGTATTCTAGTGTTTGTGTTAAATGAATGCTTAAGAAAAGGCAGTTAATTCAGCAAGTCTACAAATGCTTTTAATCCATACTAAAGTCATTTTTTGTGGGACTCATTTTGTAACATGACACTGGGAAGAAAAAAATGCGTCTGAAAAACATTACTCTTTGTAGGGTTCACTGGCCTTAAAATTGTGTACATCATTTATTGCCTAGTTAAATATGATTAAAATGGTGAGTTGTATATTTTACACAACACTTTACTGTGGCTTTTCCTGTATATTGAGCTATTGTTTGTTTTACTACGTTATTTAGAAGGTGTTGAAAAATATGGTTGAAGCAGCCTAAAATTACAGTGCCTGGTGTGAAAGTACAATATATGTACCCTCTTCAAGCATCTTAGATTTTAATACCTTGTCTGACATTCATGCTTTATTTTTGTGCATCATTTGCTTACTTGAGAGGTAGAGAGAACTCCCATGTACTGGTTCTCTCCTTATATACCTGCAATAGCTTCCGTATGGTAAAATTAGGAGTAAGAATCTCAATCCAAGTTTCCTCTATGGATGAATCCAATCACATGGACAAGTCAGTTTCTCCCATTGCTTATTTTAGTAGGAAGATGGAAACAGGAGCCTAAACTGGGCATCAAACCCAGATACTCTGATGTGAGATGATTGTCCTAACCAGATAGATCAACCCACTGTCCCCATTCATTCTGTTGATAAGTTGACATGATGTATACTATAAACTGAAATGGTTTATTATGTATTTTCTATCTTCTTTCCACCTCTTATTCCTCTTCTTATCATTGATGATCACAGAACTTGACAGGCTTTTTCTCTTCCACTTGTTAAATGGATATTTTTAGAAGAATATCCAGAAGGCAATTACTTGTATGTGACATTGTGTGTTTTTAGGTGTCACCAAGCATCATCCACAGCCCTTGGACTGCTGTGACTTTGAGGTTGACCTGATAAACCTTTTGGGAATGGATTAGTCCTTTTGTGGGCTCTTTCAGAAGTACTGAGGCATATGATCCTATGAGAGCAAAAAACTAAAAATGATAGAAAGTCAACCTTGGTGTTAGGATTTAAAGGCAGGAGTTTGGATTGCAGAAACAAGAAAACTTGGAATGGAGCTAACTAATCTAAAATTGATCTTGTCAAAAATTCAAGCGTTCTTCAAGAGGATTGCATTTCTGGTAGCAGTAATATGTGAGCTGGAAAGTAAATGATGAAAAGAAGTTACTGAGCAGTGATGAGAACTGAGATTGTTTTTGTGACAGGAGAAAGATACTTAAAGAGTTATATTATGAATCTTGTAGTACAGTTCATATGCATGGTGCTTGATCTGAGAAGTCAGAGTGGCAAAAGGCAAAACCAGAGAGATATGAGAGATGGGACAAGTCATGCCTGAGCTCTTAAGAACATCAGAAATCCATTAACATTTCATAAGCAAGGCTCCAGAAAGTCACAGTATTGCTGCATTGTAAAGAATGGCTCTGGAAAAATGGAGATAAGGAAATTAAAGAGAATTCAAATGATTAATTAGAGTGATTTGGAATATGACTATAGTGGGGACTATTGGGGACAAGAAAAATCTGAAAAAGTTTAATGAGGTAAATTAAAGATGGATTAAGCATAGCTTGATTTTTGAATACAAGAGAGAAGGAGAGAAAAGAGTAACTGTCATTTCTGGCTTGGACAACTGATTGAAGGGGATGCTATTCATTAAGATAGGGAACTTCGATGGAATAGCTCCTTGGGGATGAGGTGAAGATGATTAACTTAGTTTTAGACAAATTGAATTTTAGTGCCCAGAAATCATAACATTAACTTAGTCAAATGGGTTGGTATCTGTATATATCTGAGGTTCCGCAGGTCAACCTGGCCTAGAGATTTAATATTTATAACGATGACAGCTGATAAAATCATTGGTGTGCATATATAAACTGAAAAGAGAATGTGACCTAGGACTATGCCTTGTGGAGCTGTTTTATATTTAAAAGCATGCAAAAGAAGACCTTTAAAAAGGCATGTGCACGAAAATAAACTCTGAAATAATAGATCAACGGGATTTCAATAAGCTAAGAAGTTTCTGCACACAAAAGGAAACATTCAACAAAGAGGCACCAACAGAGTGGAAGGAAGTATTTACAAACTGTGCAACTGATAATGGATTAATATCCAGCGTTTTTAATGAGCTCAAGAAACAAAACTAAAAAATAATCCTTAACTGAAATGGGCTAAGGATGGTGAACAACCATTTTGCAAAGGATAAAATATAAATGGCCAACAGACACATCAAAAGATAGCAATAGCCATCAGGAAAATGCAAATAAAAATTGCGGTGAGGTTTTACCTTATCCCAGGTAGGAAGGCTATCGTGTGGGGAAAAAAAAAGAATGCTGGTAAGGATGAAAAAAGAAAAAAACAAAACTCCCCAATAATCTGATGATGGAATTGTAAGCAGAATAATCCTCATGAAAGAGGATGGATGAATATTCCTTAGAAATCTGAAAATACACTCATTACATGATGTAGTAGATCTGTTTCTGTGAATTTACCTAAAAGAAATGAAATCAGTGTATGAAAGAATTATCTGTACCCCCATGTGTATAGCAAGTCAATTTACAACAACTTAGATACAGAATCAACATAGATGTCTTTGAATTGATGACTAGATACAGAAATTGTGGTATATATATACATGATGGAAAACTACTCAGCTGTGAAGAAGAATGAAAGCCTGTCTTCTGCAACAAAATGCAACTCGAGACCCTTGTTTTAGTGAAATAAGCCAGTCTCCAACAATCAACATAACATTTTCCATAATTTATGATATTAATATACAGAGTCAAAAATGTAATATAAATGAGTAAAACACATTTTGAGATTTAATAATTGCCAAAAAACTTTGTCTACACTCCTGAGGAGCTGTGACTTTTCTAGTGCTATTTGTTGAATTCTTTATTTAGTGGGGGACTTAGGCTTGTGATTATAGATGGAAAGTATGTCATTGTAAAAACAAAATAATAAGGTAGAGAGAGGATGTGAATTAGGGAGAAAAGTAGAGTAGGATGCAAAGTATCATTATTAGAATTTATTTTTATTTTATATTTTACATTATTACTATATTCATTTATCCTTATTGTATGCATTTTATATATTATATAAAATATAATCTATTATTATATATTTCATATATAAATTCTAAATGAAATATATAAATTCCAACAATTTTAACAATATCTATAAAATATATACATTCAAGAAAAGTAAAAAAAAATGATGAGTTATTAAAGTCAATCACAGTGCTTAAAGGAAAAGTGGTCAAAAAGTGGTAGAAACTCCTTAGGACACCAATAAATAAATAATTTACAATGGCCTTGGTAATAATACTTTCAGTGGCTTTGTAGGAGAAGAGCTGGATTACAGTGGACTGAATGACAGAGCAATTGAGGATGGGGGTTAAAAACAGAAACTTTTAGAAAAGCTTGAATAAGAGGATAGGTGGGAGTAGATGTATGATAGATTTCAAAAACACAGGAGATGCTGCATCAAGTTACATATTTAGAAAAATATTCAGTAGAGTTGCAAAAATTAAAATTTGAAATATTTTTGTTCTTGAAATATAAGAGATTTTGAAAATTTTGGTAAAATAAAATAATGGTAAGTTATAGTAGATATTTGGCAAAATCCCATTGGCTTGCATTTCTCATTGTTAAATATTGCAGGAAATTTAAGTTAGGCGTGAAATTTATTTTGACTCATATTTTGCTTAATATAAATCTGGTTTGGATTTTATTTGTGAGATGATAAAAATCAGACTTTCTGGAGGATATCCATCCAGTTGTTATGCATTTCATGGTAGTTTTCTGAATAATTGTGCACTGAATATTTATGTTAGCTAGTCAGAGAGTCAAGCTTTGCAATTGTCCCAACCCTCATGGAGCAAATACTTTTTGGTATAAATAAGGCATGCAACAGAAATGGCAGCAAAACTATCCTTTGCAAGTGTCTGGCAGCTCTAGAGAAATGTGAGATATGTTCTGTACCACACATGAAGCATTGCATCAGGGTAATGAAAGACATCAGAATTGGGCTAGCTAAAGGACATGAGTATGCTGTCTTGTAGAAACACTGCCTCCCACAGGGACCTCTCCAGGTTGAAACAATTGTGAGGTTCTGGAACAGTGGAGAAGACCATTCTGGAAAGCTGAGACCACCAATGAAGAATTGAAGAGTGAGAAATTCCACAAGGCTGTGCATGTGGTGAAGACTGGCCACTTTAATAAACACATTAGTAAACCAAGTAGGAAACCCAAGGAATTGCAATGGGGGTATTGAAAAGAAAAAAATATTGAAATTTACTTATATTTTGTCAACACTTCTGTTCCCTATTGGGCTGTGTAAGTCATTCTAGAAAATAAAATATAAAAATCAATTTTTCATCCAATAACAGAAATTGTGGTAATTTAAGATTTTGTAAAACTGAAACATAATAGGAGTTGAACAAAGACAGGTTAAGCCACAGCCCATGGATCAAATGTAACTGCTACCCATGTTTACTGCTTTTGTTGGAACACATCTTCATTCATTTCCTAAGGTTGCTTTCAAACTACTGGGGCAGAGGTGAGTAGTTTGGATAGAGGCCTGAAAAGCTGAAAATATTTACTTCTAGATTCTGCAAAAAAATGTTTGCCAAGGACTAGTGTGGTGAGTCAGTTTAATTTAAAAAAATCTGTTGTAAATAGGAAACAAAACATTAAAAACATTAAGCTCATTAATTATAAGTTGGATATGTCTGGCCAAAGGCTTGATTATTTCTCAATCAGCATACTCTGAGTTGAAACCAATGTGAAGCAATGGAAAAGGGGAGCTTATTAAAATAAAAGGTGATAGGTAACTATGGAAACGCTTATTTACAAAGCCAAATACAATTTCAAATGAAATGACTTAGTATGTCAATACTTTTTCCAAACAAATTACTGACTAGAGGCTTGATGTGTTTAACATTAAGTCAAATCATGGGTTTTGTTCTTTGTTTTCCTGGCCTCATTCATTATTGGCTTTTTAATAAAAATAAATAAATAAATAGATGATAGATAAATAAATAAATAAAAAGGAACCAAAGTTCAAAGAAGAAAATGTACTGAACGGAATGTACTGAAATGACACTACTAATGCAAGGAGATAAAATCCCTCCAAATAAGAGCTAAAGTGCTGTCTCTCATGATGTATACTGAGTTATCTCTGCTTATTTCTTTTCTGTAATAGAGCATGGCAAATGCTTGAATAATTTCTATTACCCATTCCGGAGCAAAACGGTTATCAAAAGCTTACAATCTATGAAGCAACTTAAAAATATTCATGGAAATAAAAATACATTAACTTTATTTCTCAACATGAACTCAAGCAAGTTGAAGACACTTTTTAAAGTGCTGATGGCCAGCCATTGAATCCAGTCCTGGGAATTATGTCAGTGCAGTGTTACTTACTTTATTAACTGGAGGTAAGGGGCTCCCCTGCAAAGACGTTAAGATCAGAAAGCAAAGAGAAGACAGAACGAGCTAAATCAGACTGTAAGTGAATGCCCAATAATACCCTGTAGAAACTCTCATAAGATTTCCTTTGTTTGGGGAAAGTAATGAGTAACAGTATTGTCATTGTGGAGATGTCTCCAGTCAGGCTTCTGGATGTGTTTTTCTGATAAAATTTTGACTTTCTCAAAACATTCTTCTAGTAAGCAGATTTTACTGTATTTTGACCATCTGAAAAATTAAACAGCAAATGTTTTGACTATTTTCCTGAACTCTTACCTCTTACCTTGACCTCTGCTATTGTTGAGTGCACTCTCACTTTGACTGGAATACTTGCCTGTCTTTATAGCCACCGCTTTGATTTTGTAGATACACCAATGTTTCATCAATCACTATTACAGTTCTCAGAAGAAACGCCTGAAGATCTCACTTGTTTAGAATTTCCATTGAAAGTTTTTCTCTTATTTATAGCTGATCTAGATGCAACCATATTGACACTCATTGGGGAGTAAATGTGCTCCATTTTAATTTTTCAGTCACAATTGTGTAAACTTAATCAATTGGGATATCTAGAGTGTTGCCATTACTGTTAATCCTCTTCAAGTAAGGCATGAACAAGATTAATTTTTTCCTTGGCATTTGATGTGGAGAGTCAGCTATTATGGGTTTCATTTTTAAACATCTGATTCCTTTTGTGAAAAAAGTTATACAATTGTAAACTACTTGTTTCTGTGAGTTATTGTCCCATAAACTTGTTGGGTAGCATCAATGATTTCACCATTCTTTCACCCAAGAAATATTCTTTCTTGTTTCAATTTTAGCAGAGTTTATGTTTCTCTGGTAGGGGTTGTTGTCAAACTGACTGATGTTTCATACTTTTTTTTTCAACTCAAAAGTTTAAAATTGGACCTGGCATTGATGGGTCACTGGTTAAATTCTCCCTTGCATAAACTGGGATCTCATATGTACACAGCTCCTGTCCCAGCTGCTCCACTTCCCTTCCAATTCCCTGTTTGTGGCATGGGAAAGCAGTAGAGGGTGGTCCAAAGCCTTGGGATCCTGCACCCATGTGGGAGGTCTGGAAAAAGATCCTGCTTCCTGGCTTCAGATTGGCTCAGCTCTGGCTGTTGAAGCCAATTTGGGGCGTGAACAAGTATATGGAATATCTTCCTTTCTGTCTCTCCTTCTCTCTGTAAATCTGATCTGCCTTTCCAATAAACAAAATAAATCTTTAAAGACAAAATTTCTTCTTAATTTTTAATATTATTTACCCAGTTAAAAACATGGGTCTCTGATTAGGGTGGGGAGAGTTGAGGCATGGATGAAGGTGGGTGGGACAAACGTTTCAATATTTCTTTTTCTCCTATGTCTGCAAGGAAGGAGAAAGAGGGGGTCATTTCTTGCTGTTAAGCTACATAAGCACCCAAGGAAGAGGAAAGTCATGTGATGATGCCTTGGAGATGTTGATGTGGGGAAGAGTGTTCTGAGAGTGTTACTTGAGTGGTTTTTGATAGTTCTGAGATGTCATAGCTTCGTTGCTCCAGCGTCAAGAAAATTTTTCCATAGTCTATTGCTTGATTAAGTACACCTTAGCGTTAGTGCATCCACAGACCCAGGAACATTCTGCAAAGCTTGGCCAGCCTCTTCTGCTTTTCATTCTCTGATGAAGCAGTTGATGTTTCCTGCTGACCTAGATAAGGTGGCCATCATGTGCCCCATTGGTATCCATTGCACAGGCATCAGTAATTGAGGAGGCCCAGTCCCAACATATGCATTCCAAGGTTGTACCATATACATTGTGATTTTCCAGGGTGATTGTGGTCTGAGTCTAGCCACCTAGTTGGTGAGTTCCCCAAGAAACTGCCTCGGGTGACCTCAGGCTTGTCTCTTGCATGTCAGACTTGAATTCAGCCTTGACTTGTGTCTCAGATATCCTAGCATAGTTGGTGTGACTCCCAATATCCTGTACCAGGCCTACCCCCAGCCCTGGTTCTTGCACATGCGAGCCTCTGCTGTGGCCTAGCTAAGATCAGACTACATTCTGTCTGGGTCTATGCACACCCATGATTCCTGTGGCATTGCTCAGCTTGACCTACTCCTACCTGGCCCACACATACGTTGAAGGGTTCTACTGCCTTGACCAGCCTGACCTTTCCCCAGTTGCAGCTTACATACTCGTAACCAGTGGAAACACTAGCCCAGCAAGGGAGTGCTTGCAGTTCCTCTACCATGCCTTCTTCCAGTCCTGGATCTCATGTGTGCTGGCAATTGCTGCCGCCCTACTTGGCTTGGTCTTCCCTCAGTCCTGGCCTATGCATGTGTAAGCAGGTGCTGCAGACTGGTCCAGCCTGGCCTTGCCTGGCCCCCTCCCAGGCCAAGCTCCCATGATTGTCAGCTGGGTTTCTGTCAGTTGAGTTCTGTGGGCCAGCTTGGCCCAGCCCATCATCATCCCAAGCTCTGCACAAACTGGTGAGTAGTGTGGTCCCGTAGAAGTGAACCCCACAAGTCCCCTACAGAATCTGCCTCCAGATCTCTTTCTCTCACATTCTGGAGGGTGGCCCCAGGCTGATGTGGCCCACTGCTTGCTCTGACACAGACAGGTTACAGAGAGAGTTACAGAGTGAAAGAGAGAGAGGAACAGTTCAAGAGAGAGATCTTCCATTAGCTGGCTCACTTATCATAGCTGCAAGGGCCAGGCCGAATCCAGGAACAAGGAGGTTTATCTGGGTCTCCTGTGTGAGTGGAAGAGGCTCAAGCCCCTTGGGTCACCTTCTTCTGCTTTCTTCAAGTAGTTAGCAAAGAGCTGGATTGGCAGTGGGGCTGCTGGAACACAAACCAATGCTCAACATTGCCATCACGCTTCATGCTTTTATTCATTATTTAAATTTCTACTTAAAATATTTATGGTGTAACTTTGACGTTTTCTGAAGTTAAAGTGTTTATGCCTTTGAATTAGAATTACTTGACTAAAAACCCAAGGCCTCTCTTTTAACAGTCCTGACTGACAAATGACTAAGAGCATTGAACTATTTAAACTTTGAAGTTCATTCCAATTTCAGAATTCTTTGAAAATGTGTGGTGCTATGGACCTAAGGTTCTAATTTACTTACTCCGGAGATTCTGGTTTTAGAAGTCTGCAAGATTCTGGCATGGATAAAAACACAGTGGCTAAAATATTCAAGCTACTAATCAGGAGTTAGATTTAGAGGTGATCTGCCATAAAAATTTGTTAATGAAAAATAAATTAAGCTTTAATAAAGAAAATCTTGGTTCACAGGAACCTGTTAAAGCAGATGAATTTTCTCATCATCTCACTGTTGCCATCATAGATGATCAATCTAGGTAGGGCTTTTCTTTAAAAAACACTCATCTACATTTATACCACTACGATTTTTCAACTACTTGATCAATTATTAATTGGTATAATCAAAATTTAGATTTTGAGACATTCACAACTGAACAACATCTTTCACTAGTCTTTCAAGTTTTTAAAGAAGTTTTATTTTCATTTTATTTCAAAGTCACAGAGACAAAAACAAAGATATCTTCACTCAACAAGTTCGCCTCCACAGGGCTGCAACAGCCAGGGATAGGCCATGTTGAATCAGGGTTATAGAACTCAATTTGGGTCTTCCAAATGGCTATCAGGAACCAGATTCTTGAGCCATTATTTGATGCCCACAAGGGTGTGCATTAGTAGTAAACTGGAAGTGAAGAAAATCCAGGATTCAAACTCATGCATTGCACTTGATCTTAGCCAAAAGGCCAAGTAGCAATGAACTCATGCCTTGCCATATGGAATATGAATGACCAACATGGCATCTTAACTTCCAGGGTCAGTTCCCCTCTCTTGATTTTGTTTTGATAACCAGGCTTCTTAATTAAAACCATCTTGTGTTTTCTGTTATCTTTAGGCAGTTCTGGGAATGTAGTATTTGTGAGATTCTCCTAACTGCAATCTAATGTAAAAAAATAGTTTCTCTAAAATGACACTTATTCATTAAGTCTGGAAATTCTTTTTTTTTTAAAGATTTGTTTATTTTTATTGGAAAGTCAGATTTATAGGGAGAAAGAGAGACAGGAAAAAAGATCTTCTATCTGCTGGCTCACACCCCAAGTGGCCGCAAAAGCTGGAGCAAAAGCAGGGAGCTAGAAGGGAAGTCAGCAGCTGGGATACAAACCAGTGCCCACATGGTACATGTAAGGCAAGGACTTTAGCCACTAGGCTACTGTCCTGGAACCTGGAAATTCTTATAAGGATATATTCTTGTTATTTTCCGGATATGACTATCTGCACTGAGCTTTTGTTTCTTTTAGTAAATGACTTTCATGTTACTGTAACTAAGGTTAATGGATATAATAAGCTATCATTTCAGGCTTCAGATAGATTGAAATTTATTTTTGCACTAATACTTTTGCACTATATTTTAATCAGGTTGTCAATAAAGAAACCACAAATGTTTATATGCTCTAATTTATAAAACAGGAATCTGAAAATACGGAAATGCATATCAAAAGCTGAACTTCCAATTATATTTGAAAAATGTTTGGAAGAAAAATAAGAAAGTAAATTTCTAAAATTTATTGTTTTAAAGATTTTTTATTTGCTTGAAAGGCCAAGTTATGGAGAGAGGGATGACAGGTGTGTGTGTGTGTGTGTGTGTGTGTGTGTGAGAGAGAGAGAGAGAGAGAGAGAGAGAGAGAAAGAGAGAGAGAGAGGGAGAGAGAGAGAGAGAGAGATTTGAAGACAGAGAAAGAATTTTCCATCCACTGATTCAGGAATTTCCTCCAGGTCTCCCATGTGGGTGTAGGCGCTGAAGAACCTTGGCCATCTTCCAGTGCTTCTCCCCGCGCATTAGGAGGAAGTTGTACAGGAGCTGGAGTATCCAGATTTTGAACCAGAGGCAATATGGGATGCTGGCATCTCAGATGGCCTTAACCAACATAGTTGCAAAACTGGCTCCTAAAGAGTAAATTTTTTGCCAAAAACATTTTTTCCTAAATTTTTATTTCTTTTTGTTTCAGAGGCAGTGTGATAGATGGAGAGCGCCTACCTGCTGGTTCACTCCTAAATACACTCAGCAGCCAGGGATGCAAGCTGAGGCTGGAGGACAAAGCAGGTGGTTAGCAGGGATCCAGGTACCCAAGCCATCAGCTGTTGCCTCCCAGGCTGTGCATTAGCAGGACACTGGAATCAGAAGTAAAGAGCCAGGACTCAAACCCAGACACTCTATCGTAGGCCCCAAGTGGTGTCTTAACGCATAGCAGTTAATCATAGGCTAAACTCTTACCCCCCAAAACAAACTTCTAATGATGAAAAATTCAGGCTTGTTCCTGAGAATGTGTTGGTATTCCCTTATCATATCAAAAAATTTAACCAATATCCACATGCTAAAATCCCTGTTAATGTATTTTCCCCAGAAAGTCCTTTATTCTTAACCTTCAAGCCTGAGGAAATGATTCATACAGTTATACAGATTTTGGGTGCTTTAGCTTTTTTTGGTACATAATGATGTGAAGGCTGCCAGAACTTTAACTTATTTTATTGAAATAATTTATAAACTTCTGGGGCTGGAATTTAAAGGTAAGTTTCTGACCTACTTTCTTTTTGAGTGTAAGCCAGCACAAATTTTTTAAATGTAACAACTATTTACTGAAGGTTATTTTTGTCTTAAACAAGTGTTCTTTTTGTTGTCAGTGAAAAGTTACTTCACAGAGATGAACAAATGAGAGCAACGTTTTCTTTTCCCTGAAAAAAAAAAAAATACTCAAGATGTCATCCAAGTGAAAGTGTTCTGGGTGAATTTCAAGATGTAATTGAAGGATCTGTGATTGTTCACCTGAGAAGGCAGATATGTCCAATGTGTGTGAAATTAAAGTCCAATACAGCAGAATAACGGATGCCAGACAGGATGAGATGGGAGATTTCAGTTAAATTCTTTTACTTCCTACTGTTACTCTGGAGAGAGAACATTGGCCGTCCTGCTGTTTACAAGACAAGACACCCAGTGCCAGTTGAATCTGGGAACTTTGTAAGGTGAGGAGAAGGCAAACAATACTACAGGCAGGCTAAAGGTCAAGCAGATTCTTATCCTTCGCACAGCTGGCATACTCCATGGGTGATGGAGTTACAATTAGGGAAGAAAGCTGCAGACTTTCCACAAGGAGCAGGGAATGGGGGAGAAGAGTGCAGCTGCACACTGTCAAGGGTAGAGTTGCTTGCAAGAAGGATGACACACTGAGAGTGCAGGGAAAGCTGTTGTTTTTACCACTCAGTGCGTATTATCACTCAGCTGCCCTAGTAACACTGATAACAACTCCTCTTATCATCGCCCCTCCTTTGGGGAATTGCTTTGGCAGGAACTGCCTTTGTGTGAAGCTTTCACCTAAGTGTTCTGTGTTCGTGGAAGAATAAAGATCTGTCATCTTGCCTCAAGGTCAGTCTAACTCTGTGGTACAACATGTGCTTTCGTGCTTTCCCAAGGGATAAGACAGAAGATAATTTCCAGCTGAGAATTCATTCTTGGTTTGCTTGTTTTCACATTGATTTCCAGAGATCCTCACTCTATTTCTCATCGAACCTTGCTTGACAAGTCACATATATACAAAGTATTCATCTCAGAGAAAATATTTCTATGAAATAGGAATCAGTGTGGAGTGATGGAGTAAGTCCAGTCTTGCACCAGAGTTATGTGCAGCCTGATATGATAGTCACATGGCTGAACAAAAATTTAATTCTTCAGTCACCCTAAGCACATGCCAAGGGATAAAGAATCACATGATGTATACAACAAAATCTTATACATCACTGTACCCAAATTTCTGATTTGGGGCATTTCCTCCATTTCTACTTTTTGTCCTAGAACTGTCAATGAAAAAAACATGGCATTTAGCTCCTAAGACATCAGACCAGCTAAGTTAGATGATTCCTCGGAAGAATAGTACAGCAGAAAAAAAGAGATTTTATCTATACTGCAACCATAAAAGAAAGGTACTATGCTGTGCAACCTGAGCTAACAGTGATACTAATGGTCCAGTATGAAAAAAAATACTCAAATTTATGAGGAAAGTGTTCTCCAGATATAGGGAAGGATATTAGTGTTATGAAATGAAGCAGAGAACCAAGTATAAATATTGAGCCTAAAATAATAGTTGAAATGTAGATTAGATGATATCTTCTTTTTTTAAAGATTTTTTTTTTTTAAATTGAAAAGTCAGATTGATAGAGAAAAGGAAAGACAGAGAGAAAGATCTTCTGTCTGCTTGTTGACTCCCCGAGCAGCTGCAAAGGCAGGAGCTGAGCTGATCTGAAGTCAGGGTCCAGGACCCTCTTCCAGGTCTCCCACGTGGTGCAGAGTCCCAAACCTTTGGGCTGTCCTCTACTGTCTTCCCAGGCCACAAACAGGGGGCTGGAAGAGAAGTGGAGCACCTAGGACACGAACCAGCACCCATATGGGATCTCCGTGCATGCAAGGCAAGGACTTTAACCACTAGGCTACCATGCCAGGCCCTAGATGGTATCTTCTCTGGGGACTGTATATTTGAGAGAGAGAAAAATCATGTTGATACATGTACACTGCAGTAAGTTTGATAGGTAAAATTAACAAAGATCTGCCTTTCTCGGTCATATAGATACATTTGGTAAAAGCAGCATCCTAATAATTACAGAATTTTTAAGCTTTTGAATCAGTTCTTCTACTGAAATTCTGATTTCATGATTCCCTTTATTTCATTTCTCAACTCTAAGTCTCAGAAGCATTTCATAATCAATGAATGGCCATATTTCCTATCTTTATTTCTATACCATCATTTTATCTTAATTTTCATTGGTTAGTAGGCTCTTCAGGATTCTCAATTTAGCAAAATAGAAATCACTTTTAGAAACTGATAAATTATAGTGTCATGGAGGGGAAGAAACACAGCCTTGCATGTGTCACATAAGTAGGAAAAATCTTTACAAAGAAACCTTAAAACTGTGAACTTTACCTAATTAATGCGTATTTGGAAAATCTGATACTAACACCTTCTAAATGTTCTCTGAGATTTGTTGGAGCCAATGTGTGTATACATTGCAGGTAGCAGTGATTTTTTTTTCCAATTATTTTTAAAATCTCCCTTGGCAACAACAAGCCTTGGTTACAGTATTTGTACTTACTTATTTTATGTTTTCTCAAATCCCTTTCCCTCTCTTTGCTTCACTCTGACACTTTTTAATTGTTATTTATCATCTAGATTATTTCACCAACTACCTGCCTTGTATTCTTGACTATAAACCACCTCAACTTTGTAGAGTTGAGTTTATCCTTCATCCTGCAGAAAGAGAGCTCACAACAAAGTTCTATCCTGATTTTTAAAAATCACCGTGGCTCTTTAAAATCCTTCAACTATTTGCAAAGATAAAATACAACTGCCTGTGTTAGTAAGCATGCAAGAAGACAGCATCTCCTTCACTGCTACTGTAATGAAACTTGGCATCTTTTACAGAAGGCAATTTACCACACATATCAAACACCATTACATGGTACTTCTGGACCCAATAGACAACCACCTGTATTTGTTCTACACTAAAAGAAAATGCGCTGTGCGTTTGTGACAATGTTTTTTTAAGAGTAAACTTTCTCTATAAGTGATTAGTATGTCTGAAGATAAACAAGAATGGGAAACAATAACAATGCGAAACAAAATAAATGCCCTTCTTAGCGCCAAAACTGAAAAGTGGCAATCGCCTAGCATAAAATCAGAGATGTGTGCCAGCTTGAGGGAAACTGAATAGCTCTGAAGGAATCCAGACTAAGCAAAGAACGCATTGTTGTGAAACACAGGTGAAGAAAATTCTGGTGAGAATTGAGGAAACTGTGTTCCACCACAGGAAAACTAGGCATTCTCCCATTTATTGCCATTGTTCCAAATCAGTAACATTGGGAAACCACTGTGAGCAGGTTTAAATATATGGCGTAATCTATGTAGGTGATCAAAAAAAAAAAAAAAGATTATTTGCTGAAAGATTTAAGGAAGTTTAATTTTATAAATGTTCTTCTTATTTTCAAATTTCTGTTGATGAAGGGGAATTAGTTTAATTGACAGTATAAGCAAACAAACAAACAAAAATAAATTGCCTGTAAAACTGTTAGTCTCCTTTATGTTTTACTCAACTCAGTTGTTTGCTTGTTTGTTTATCTATTTATGAATTATAAATTGTGTTTATCTGAAAGGCAGTCAGAGGGAAAAAACGAGAAAGAGAGCAAAAGATCTTTCGTTCCCTGGTTCACTCCTCAAAAAAATGTAATGGGCTGTTCCAGGAAAAAGCTAGAAACCAATGGTTCCATCTGTGTCTCCCACATGGGAGGTGAGGACCCAAGAACTTGAGCCATCTTCTGCTCCTTTCAAAGGCTCATTCAAACTGAGATTCCATTTGGGGATGCCTCAGTTGTAGACAGTGACTTACATGCTGCATTACAATGCTAGTCATGCAGTTTGCCTTCCTTATTTAAAGCTCATTTTATTTATATAAGGTGAACCAATTTAACAATACAGATTTAGAAGTACAATACTGCTTTTTTACTGTATACTCCCTTTTACCCACATTTCCCACCCATTCTTCTCCTTCCTTGGCATTCCACTGATATACTTTTATTTTACACTGAAATCACAGGCTTAATATTCAAATGGGAAAAGATATCAACAAACAGTAAGTAGACAAAAAGCCCTAGTATTACACAATACTACAGGCAAAGGCTGTAAACAATTAATGAATCTTCAGATATCAATCTCACATAGATTATACTTTGTTTTAATACTTTGTGTTTTTATACTACATACCACAAATCAAGGAAAATATATTATTTTTGTCTTTCTGGGACTGTCTTATTTCATTAAGCATAATGGCATAATGGTTTCCGGTTGCACCCATTTTATTAAAAAAAGACAGGATTATTTTTGATAACTGAGTAGTATTCCATAAATGTATACTTACATATGTATATATATATGTGTGTGAGAGTGAGACCCACCATATTTTCTTTCTCCAGACATCATCTGGGCTAATGCCATATCTGCTATTTAGATCTGAGCTGCAATAAACATGGGTATACAAATAACTTTCTTGTGTGCTGATTTCATTTTGTTTGGATAAATTCCCAGGAATGGAATGGCTTGGTAGATCTATTTTCAGATCTCTGAGGACTCTAAACTGTCTTCCATAATAATTGGACTACTTTATATTTCTACCAACAGTGGATTAGAGTACATTTTTCCTTCACCAGCATTCATTGTTTTGATTTTCAGATGATAACCATTATAACTGGGGTGAGGTGAAACCTCGTTGTGGTTTGTATTTGCATTTCTCTATTGCCTAATGATCCTGAACATTTTGCTATGTGCCTGTTGGCTATTTAAATTTCATATTTTGAAAATTGCCTCCCCAGGTCTTGTGCCCATTTCTTAACTGCAGTGTTTGGTTTTGTTGTTGCTTTTCTTGAGCTCTTTACAAATCCTTGATGTTTATCCTTCATCAGTTGTATGATTTGCAATTTTCTCCTACTCTGTTGGTTACCCATTTGCTTGATTGATAGTTTCTTTTGCAGTGAAGAAGCTTCTTTTATTAATTTTTAAAATATTATTATTTTACTATTTTGTTTTATGACACAGTTTATGAGGCACTGGGATTTCCACAGCCCCTCCCTAAGTTCTGCACTCACCCCGCCCACTGATTTCCCCTCCAGTTATATAATGTGTGTCTTCACTTGCTTTTTTTTATTCAGTTGGACCAATGGGGTTTCTATTTTGTTCATTTTCTGGAAGAACCAACTTTTTGATTCATTAATTTTATGTATTGTTCTTTTGATATCTATTTTGGTTTGTTTCTTCTCTTATTTTAATTATTTCTTGTTTTCTCTTGTTCTTGGGATTATGGTGCTGTTTTTTTTTTTCTAGTTCCATCAGATGTGTACTTAGCACATTTATCTGGTGTCTTTCTTGTTTTTTTGATGTAGGTGCTCTTGTATTTGGCATGTAAATTTACCTCTTAACACTGCTTTCACAATATCCCACAAGTTTTGGTATGTTGTGTTTGTGTTTTCATTGGTTTCAAGAAATTTTTTGATTTGTTCTTTAATTTCTTCTCCAACCCATTGTTCTTTCAGAAGCATGCTTTTCATCTTTGGAGAGTTTACAAATTTCCTGGGGTAGTTTGATTTGTTGATCTCTAGTTTTATTCCATAGTGGTCTGAGAATAATGCACGGTATTATGTGAAAGTTTTTGAAGTCAGTGCCACTTGTTTTGTAACCTATCATGTGGTTGATTCTGGAGAAAGTTCCATGTACAGCTGAGAAAATGCCTATTCTGTGTCTGTGGAATGGAAGATTGTGCATATATGTATTAAGCCCATTTTTTCTGTTGTCTGTGTGAGAGCAGTTTTTTTTTTTTTTTTTTTTTTTTGCTGAGTTTCTGTCTTTTTGATCTATCTATTGGTGTTAATGGGGTGTTAAAGGCCCCCACTATTATTGTATTGGCATCTATATCTTCCCTTAGGTCTGCCAATAATTGTTTCATACAGCTAAATTCTCTTGTATTTGGCATGTAAACATTTATAATTGTTGTTTCTCCTTGGTGGATGGCTCCCTTTATCATTATGTAGTGTCACTCTTATCACTTGTAATGTTTTTCACAGTGTTGTCTATATCATCTGATAGTAGAACAGCTACACCATCTCTTTTTTCTTTTCCATTGGCATGAAATATCCTTTTCCACCCTTTCAGTTTTAGCTTCTTTGCATCTTTGCTGATTAGATGTGTCTCTTGTAGGTAACAGATAGTTGGGCCTTGCTTTCTGATCCATTCTGTTCATTTATGTCTCTTGCTTGATGAGTTTAGGCCAACTGTGTTCAAAGTTAATATTGAAAAGTTGTGATTTAGTCCTGTTGCTTCTGCGTGTGTGTGTCTTTAAAATTGTTTTCTTTTATGGGCTTTAATGAGAAGATCTTCCCCTTTGCCATCACTGACTATGATCTACTTTCTTTCTGAGTTCAGCACATTTCTGAAAACCATTTAAAGAGTTGGCTCAGTGTTGGCAAATTCTTCTAACTTCTGTTTATTGTGAAAATATTTTATTTCATTTTTAAATACAATTGAGAGCTTTGTTGGGTATATTATCCTTGGCTGGCAGTTTTTCTGTTTTAGGATCTGAAAAATGTTACTCCACTCTCTTCTTGCTTAAAGGGTCTCTTCTGGAAAGTGGCAATGATTCTGATTGGTTTTCCTCTAAATGTTATCTAAATGCTACAGTATTCTTTCTTTATGCTCATTTGATGGGAGCTTGACCACAATATGTCTGGGTGAGGGTCTTTTTGGGCAGAATCTGTTTGGGGTTCTCTGCCCTTCCTGAATTTGGTTTCCATTTATATTCCCACTGTTTGGGAAGTTCTTTATAATTTCATCGAATACTTCCTGCCATCCTGCCTCTTTTTCCACACCCTCCAGAATTCCTACAATTTTGATGTTTGACTTTTTGGATCCTAGGTTTTTCATTATTGAGGTGACCTTTATTACTGATTAGTTATTAATCTATTCAGATTTAGTTATTGATCTATTCAGCTTTTCGATGTCATTATTATTCAATTTAGGTATATTGTGTTTGTCAGGAAATCTACCCTTCTCCAACATTTTCCAATTTGTTGGAATATAAATGTTTGTAGTAATTCCTAATGATTTCTTGTGTATCTGTGACAGCCATTGCTATGTCTCCCTTTTCCATCTCTGATTTTGTTGATTAGAATCTTCTTTTTCAGAGAGAAGTTGATCTAATGTTTCAATTTTGTTCATTTTTTTCCTTCCCCAAACAGCTTATTTCAATGTTGCCTGCATATTCTCTAATTTTAATGATCTATTTTTTCCTACCAGCTCTAGGTTTAGTTTGTTGTTGTTTTTCTTGAGATGCTGATGGATTGTTTATTTTATGTCTTTTTTAGTTTATTGATATAGATAATATTTGCTATGTAGGTAATAATTACTATGAATTTCCACATTAGCAATGCTTTTGATAAATACTATAACTATTTTATGCTGTTCTGTTATCTTCATTTGTTTCCAGAAATCTCTTGATTTCCCTTATGATTTCTTGTATAAGTGACTGTTCATTCAGCACTGTGTTGATCTATCTCCATATGCTTGCATATTTTCTAAAATTTCTCAAGTTGTTAATTTCCA
This sequence comes from Ochotona princeps, assembly GCF_030435755.1. Lineage (NCBI taxonomy): Eukaryota > Metazoa > Chordata > Mammalia > Lagomorpha > Ochotonidae > Ochotona > Ochotona princeps. Next base: position 32,012,112 of record NC_080842.1, on the reverse strand, counting down.
GTTTCATTCTGTGGTTGTCAGAGAAGGTACACGGTGTAATTTTTTTTTTTTTTAATTTCTGAGGCTTGCTTTATGGGTTAGCACCTGGTTTATACTCGAGTAAGTTCCATGTGCTGATTAAAAAATGTTTATTCTGCAATTGTGAGATAAGATGTTCTGCAGATATCAATTAGGTCTATTTGGATCATAGTATAGTTTAACTTTGTTGCTTCTTATTTTGCTTTTCTCGCTAGCTGATTTGTCCAATGATGAAACTGGGTGTTGATATCCCACACTAATATTGAACGGGATTATTTGTGTTTTATTCATTAACAATTGCTATAAACAGCCAGGTGCCCTGGCACTGGATGTATATACATTTACTATAGCCACTTCTTGTTGAATGATCCTTAATATTAGTAATGTCCTTCTTTGTATTTTTGAACACTTTTTTTCTGAGAACCTATTTTGTCTGAAACTAGAATAGCTACACTTCTTGATTTTTTTTTCTTTCAGTTGGAATGAAATATCTTTTTCCACACTTTCACTTTCACTTTCTGTATACCTTTGTTCATGAGTGTGCTTATTATAGGCAAATGGATGGGTCTTTTTTATTACTATTTATTTAATTTTTTATGATTAAGTTCCATGGGCTCAGGGACTTCTCTTTTGCCCTTCCTCATCCCCCCATTGATTTCCCCTATATTATTATAATAGTATAGTCCTTCAACCACAGTTACAAATCCATCATTCTGCTCAGCCAATCTGTGTCTTTGGATTGGAGAATTTAGGCCATTTGCATTCAGAATAATCATTGAAAGACAGCAACTTGATTCTATGATTATTCCATTATTATTCTGTGAATATTCTCATTGTTTGCTTTAGATTTCATTTGTATTTTACTATGGGACTTTTATTCTTCTGGTCCTTTCATTGCAGTGATTATCATTTTCTATTTCTGTGTGTGGTATATCCTTAAGCATAATTCTTGGGGTTGGGCAGATGGTGGCAAATTCTTGAATTTCTGTTTTGAAAGGGCTTTAATTCACCTTCATGTATAATTGAGTACTTTGCTAGACACAGTATTCTGAGTGGTTTACCTTGTTCACAGAATATTTTTAATATCAGTAAGCATGATTACCTGTTTGCACTTTTGTGATGATATTGTACTCAATAGCACCACCTCAATTGGGAGATGCTCCACACTGATGTATTTTTTGTGTTTTTAACCAAGAAGAGCTCTAGGACTACAGGAACTGTGTCATTTTAAACTTTTTTTCTTTTTAATATTATTTACATAGTTGAGAGGAATGCACCTGCATATGGCCTGTGATTAAGAAATGTTTCAGTTTTATTTTTTTTCTCCTGTGTCTACAGGAGAGAAGGAGGAGGGGCTGCTCTCACTGTAAAACTCCATCAGCACATGGCAAAGGGGGACTGGCATTCGATGCCACCTTAGAGATGTCAATGTGGGGAAGAGTGCTCCCAGGGTATTATTTGAGTGGTTTTGATAGTTCCATGAAGTTGCTGGCTTCATCGCTCCAGGGTTGAGAATATCTTTCCAAGGGCACTTGCAAATGCCAAGAGGTGCTGGAGTCTAACCTAGTCTGGTTTGCTGCCAGAACTAGCCCATATCCATGTTAATTCATATTGCAGCCTTGCCTAGCCAGCCCCTAGCTCTGGGTCTTGCACTCCCCAGTAGGAACTACAGCCTAGCAGGGGAGTATCCAGAGTCTCTCTACCAGGCCTGTTCCCTGGTCTTGTAAATGCTGGTGGGTACTTCAACCCAGCCTGGCAGGGCCCATCTGTAGTCTTAGTTTTCACTGGCGAATGTTACAGCTTAGCTCAGATAGGCATGGCTCACGTGCTGTCTTGGGTCTCTTACATGCCAATGGGTGCTGTGGTCTAGCCCAGCCTAGCCTGCCTCCAGATCTAGCTTGCATAAATGCTGATGAATGCTTCAGTCTTGCCTGTACTGGTCCAACTGCAGGCCCAGCTTTTGGGCTCTCCAGTGGGTGTAACAACTTAGTAGAGAAGTTCCCTAGATTCCTCTACCAGGCTTGCTTCCAGCCCTGGGTCTCAAGTGTGTCAGCGGGGGCAGCAGAACTGCTTGTTATGATCTGCCCTTGGTCCCAGCCTTTGAATGTACTAATATACTATCAGGTACTGCTTTCTTGCCCCATCTGGTCTTTTCCAAATCCTTGCTCCCATAATGTTGGCTGGGTTTCTGTCAGGTGAGTTCTGTGGGCCAGCCTGGCTTGGCCCATCACCACCCCCAGCCCTCCACACAAACTGATGGATGATGCAGTCCTGCAGAGGTGAGTCCCACAAGTACCCTGAAGAATCTGTCTGCAGATCCAGTTGTCTTGCATTCCTGCAACCCAGCCTGAAGTGGCTCTCTTCCTGTTCTGACATTCATAGACAGGTACTGTTGACAAGCTCAGCCAGTCATGCTCCCTTGCCCTGGTTTCAGTGAGTATCAACAGGTGACAGTTGATGCTATTCAGACTAGTCGAGGCCTCCCACATGGGCAAGTGCCTTGGTTTGATCCAGATATGCATACATGTTTTCCCCCATCTAAATCACCTAGTCTCAGCTCCCTCGGCTGTGGCCCAGTCCATGGTAGACACCAGAAGTCATTCCTCCCCTGTCAAATATGCCCTCAGCTGCTCCCATTCTAACATGTCCCCAGAGCCTCTTTCCCAGGCAATTTACAAGCTGTCCCTGCCCGCCCCTGCGGCCACACCCACCCACCCACCTTGGGGCTGGCATGGCATGTCCTGGCCCGATATTCCCTGTCTTGTTTACTTATCTTTAAACAAACAAATAAATAAACATTTAAAAATAGGCAGCTATGCTGATATACTGGTATATTTTACACAAATTTGGTATTAATTAGACCCAGAATGCCTGGCAGCTTTTGGTTGCCTTTCCTGCAGGAATGTTAACACTGCCTAGGTAAAACGCACCCAAGCTAGGCAGTTGCCTACAGCTGGGTACAATCTAAGCCTTTTGTGGTATTTAATCAATGTGTTGAATCAACAAAAAACAATGCCTTGTTTTACTTCAGTTTCATTGGATTTAGTGGGAACATTTCTCAAAATATTGCTTGTAGACCCTCTTTCTGTAAAGAGATGATTTTCTTACATATTTTTTCTTTATGTATCTGTAATGACATTGAATTCAAGTGAGTATGGGCTTAGTTACATTATTTTCATTCTAAATTAATTTTTTTATTCCAGAGCATCAAGATAGTGCTTCTTCTGTTTCACTTGTGTTTGTACATGATATGTTTCACATACATTAATTCATTTAAATTGTTTTACAATGTGATAATCACATTTCCATTACATCAAAAATAAAGGCCATTTGAGTTTCTATCAGATATGAATGTACAAGAATTTACAATGTTCTAGGCAGAGGTGGGACAGTTACACATACTCAAGAGAACAGATTGCTTTAATTTTTTTGCTTTGTTTGCCTGACAAAGAAAATTTGGAGATGATTTTTAGTTTTTAGCAGATTAAATTTATGAAAATTATAAATGTGTTATTATGTGGAATGTTCTGTTAAACATGTTTTTTTGCTGATATTTAGTGAATTTTAAACTTACTTAGCTTAAAGTAAGCAATTAAAGTTCTTTCCAGACCACAACTAAAATAAAATCTTTGGAGAACAGGGATGCAAAAAACTTAGCTTACAAGACAAAAAGAATTTCAAAAATTTGTGATTAAAAATGTTTGACTTTGTTATAACATGCATACTTTATTTTCAAAAAAATTACTAAGTTGATACTTCCCCAATTATGATACCATTTTAATTAACCTCCAACTTTGAAAGTTAGAAAGGTGAACATTTTCATAAAGTGGTGAGCCTTTTCAAAACATTTTTAGATTTCTAGCTTTTCCAAATAAATATAACAACATCATAAATTATACTTACTTAGGTTTTATTTAAAATTGTCTTGACATACCTGGAACTATGGTAATTTTTTTCTCAATGCATGTTACACTTTTAAAACTTGCATGAAATCCAAAACTGGGATGAGCCATGATGGATAAAGAAGGAGGAGGGGTGAAGAAAAAGGAGAGAAGTTAAGGAAATATTGTTAAGGACAGGCTAATATGTGTTTACAGTTTCAATTAAATAAAAAAAATGTTTCAAAGATATGATATCCTAAAACATGTGGCAGTGATAGTCATAAGTTTCAGCTTTTTGATAAATATTGAAGATAATACTACTGGGATTAACATGAAAGGCATAGGAAATTCAAGACAATTTCAAGAATTCTTACTGTGCAATTGGAATGTGATGAATTTATTCAGAAGTGACCAGCTGTATGACAGACTGGTTTGGAAGAATTTATCAGGAACTCAGATTTGTGCTGCTAGATTTGAGATGTTTGCTGGGCATTTTAAAGGAAGTATCAGATGTAAGTTAAATCTGGGTTTAGGTAGATGGGTTTGCAGTTCAGTATGTAGATGGTATATGAAGGTTGGAGATGAAATAGTCACGGAGGATTAAGTGTAGGAAGACTGAAGACAGCCTGTCACATTTCAGTATTTGAAGGTTGAGGAGATTAGAATGGATCAGAACAGCATCATGATGTCCGGAGTTTCAGAAAAGTTTGTTTTGCATGATTCTGGTGACAAAATTGATTGGGGGTAGAGTGGGATTTCTCAACTGAATTTTTCTTACCAGGTGACTTCTTTAGATTAGGATGAAGTAGAATTTTCAAGCAAGTGAAGAATATGCTTATAACACTAAGGTGTTAAGCATGATTCTATGTATAAGAGACGTAGAGCAGGTGATTAGTATCCCGGGGTTGACACAGAATTCCACATTCTCACATGAACTTCCATTTCAACTCCATGTGCTCATTCATTCCTGACCATTACAGACAATCAAAACTGGGAGCTGTGAAATTAGCCTGCCTATTTTAGCATTAGTTCCACCACACTAGCTATTTGATCTATGGAAACTTACTTAATTGCTACTTACCATAGTTTCTAAATTGCTCCTTACCATAGTTTCTTAATATTTTGAATGTTAATCATGCCTATTGTTTTTGGGATATGCTGAATATTTACAGATACTGATGTCTGATGACTCACCAGATAAATCTTTGGGGCTTTTGCCTTTATTTCTCCTCTGACCCCAGATACAGGGGAAAAAATGATACTAGTTAGTGTGAAAACAATGGTATTACCCACTTTCCTGTAGCCCTTGACCCTTTGTAATTTAAATAACTAAGTAAGATTATAAAAAATAAATAAATAAATAAAATAAAATAAATAATGGCATACTTTCATTTCACTTCACAATCACAGGCATAACACTCCATTGCATGAAGATTTCAACAAACAAATATTTAATTAAGCATTTACATTAACATGTAATTCTTATACTTCGGTGTGGCGGTTATAGTGTGTATTTCAACATACAAGCACGTGGGAAAAAGATAAAGCCAAGCAACTGCAACTAGCCTTTCTTCTTCCTTATCTTTTCTCTGTGTTAGGGATATATCAGCAGCTCTCTTTTGGTTCATTAAACAATGTATGATGTCTTGCTGTGAACCATGGCCCCAACACTGTCCTGGGAGTACTCAAACTGATTGCTTCTGACTGTGTTCAACTTTTGAAAGATGGGGCATTTGGCATAAAAGCTAAAAGCCCTCTTGGATTGCCTGCTTTTTAATCATAACTTCAATTCCGATTCCAGCTTCCTGCTGATGTGTACTCTGGGAAGCTGCAGATGATGAATTGTGTGATTGGATTCCTACTTCCCATGAGGGAGACTGCAGCTGTGCTCTTGAGTTACACTCATTTAGGAAATGAACCAAAGAATGAGCTATCTCTCTCTGTCTCTCCCCAACTGTTTATCTGCCTCCCTGCCTACCTTGCCTCTCTTGGGCCATTTCTCAGCCTCTCAAACAAAATAAGTAACTAAATAAATGTTTTTAAAATTGTAACTTTTGAATTCAGACAGTTTTATGAGTTTGATAAAGCAGTTTGGCTGTTGGGGGCTCACTGGCTCAAATCTTTGCCTTGCACACACCAGGATCCCACATGGGCACTGGTTTGTGTTCCAGTTGCTGCATTTCCCATCCATCTCTCTGCTTGTGGCCTGGGAAAGCAGTTGAGGACGGCCTAAAGCCTTGGGACTTTGTATCTGTGTGGGAGACCTGGAACTAGTTCCTGGCTACTGGTTTCAGATGGTCTCAGCTCAGGCCATTGCTGCTACTTGAAGAGTGAATCGGTGAGCAGAAGATCTTGCTCTTTCTTCTCTCTATAACTCTTCCATTCCAATAAAAATAAATACAAATAATCTTTTGCTTTTAATGCCTTTTGACTTTTTGCTTTCATTATTTGAAAAATGCAAGCAAAGACTTAAAATCCACATGTAGCTCAGCAACACCAATAAATAAAATATAGTATATAATGAGGATGCTGAATTCAGGTGTCATGTTGACTTTGGAATTCAATATTGTGAACTCTTGGGCACTTTCTGAAAAACCTGTTACCTGGGATTCTTATGGTTGTTTTATATTTTTAAAGCAAAAATAGTGTTTCAATTCCTCACAAGTTGGAAGACCTGAAGGAGCATGCTGGTCATTGAGTGAAGAGTATTGAAGGATTTTGCATAGAAATGTCAAGTTCATGGCCTAGGTCTGAATCATTACAGAGCAAACTGATGACATGTACTGAGGGACAGTGACTCTCAGTAGATGGTTTCTCTTTAGTCACCCACACTTTAAAAAGATTTGTTATTTATTTTTTATGAATGTAAAAGGATTTTATTTCTTAGAATCCTAAGAATATAATAATACTTCTGTCTATAAATTTTTTACACCATTTTAAAAATTTACTTCATTAACCAAGCTTCTTATTCCCCTTTGCGGCTTCTTCTTTTTCCTCTTTTTTCCTCCCAGCTTTCCTCCTTTCTTTTCTATCTTTATGTTTCTTCAACATTTTTTAATGCCCCTCTATGCAGGATTTATCTCTTCTGTTTCCTTCTCAAATGTTTGTTTCTCCTGATGATTAATTTATACCTGTGAAATAACAGTTGTATTAATTTCTACTCTCTAATAATTGTTACTTTAAATATTTATGTAAGTGGAGGGAGAGAGAAAGAGAATTGGATAGAAATGAAGAGATGGAAGTGGAGATTGAGATGGATATGGAGACAGGGAGCGAGAGCTCTGCCATCTGCTAGTTTGCTTCCAGGCTGCCAGGCCAAAGCTAGGCGCCAAGAACTCCATCCTCATCTTCCACATAAATGACAGTGCCCAAATACCTGGACCAGTTTTCATTGTTTCTTCTCTAATTCAGTAGCAGAAATCTGAGCCAGAAGAGGCGTAGTCAAGTTGGAAACTGGCCCTTGGATATGGAATGCTAGCGTTTCAAATGGCAGCTTAGCTGACGGGGCTGAGATGCTGGCTCCCAAAACCAAAGTTTGACAAACAAAACTTAAAAATATTTTTTTTCAAAAAAACATACTCCTCAGTATTTGCCCATACTAATGTGCATATACCTGAAGTAGTTTTCTGTGGTTGTTGGAAAAGCAAAAGGTCTCGGAGGCATTTAAGCACATGAATTTACAGCTGGGTCGGTCATTAGTGAACATAAGTAGTATCCATATGTCTTGAATTCTATTATGGGAGCATAATGAGTCAGCCACCAAAGGCAAGCTCATGCCTTAGGATGTACACTAGAATTAATTAATGCTTTAAAAATTAGCAATAGCTGGGCCTCATTCCCAGAGATTCTGATTTAATTTGGAAGTGGAACTGGCCATTTTTCTTTCCCCAAACTCCCAGAATGTTTTAAAATCTGCCTTCAAACTACTTTAGATCCCTTCAGGTCCTTCCTCAGTAATAACATTTGCCATTTGCACTGTAATTCAGCCATTTGTGGAATAATTCTTCTACAACATAGCCAGTGGCTATTTTGCTGCACAGACAGGGACCTTGATGACGATTACTCACTTAAACTTGGACATACAACCTACAGAATGCATATTGTCAGTAAACAGCAAGTATGAGTAAACTAATAAAGTGATTGTGATATACCTAATTGCTGAGAAAAGGAAAGATATAATTATTGGGCAGTTACACAATGCAAAACATACTTGTAACAGGCTGGTACAATATGAGGAAGTCACTAGATAGTAAATATTTCTTTTATGAATTGGTGTCTTTAACTTGATCAACAAAGAGAAAATTTTAAAATCAGAAAAAGATTCTCTTATCTCTTTGGTTTTTAACTAAGGGATTTTAGCAATTATCATATCCTTTTTATATCTATATCAAATGTGATTTAGATTCAAATGTGTTGAACTATTCCAACATACTTTTTGCCATGCTGAAGTTTCAGTTATCAGCACATACATAGTGCAGAACATTCAAGGAAAATTAAATGAAAAGGTAAGTTTTCTTTAATGCAAGGAAAATTTTAAATCCGGGACTGGTGTTGTGGCACAACGGGCTAAGTCACTGACTGTAACACAGGCATCTCAAGTTTGAGTGCTGATTTGAGTCACGGCTGCTCTAATTCCAATCCATCTTCCTGCTATTATGTCTGGGAAGGCAGTAGCTGATGACTCAGGCACTTGGGACTCTGCACTTCATGGTGGACTGGACTGGAGTACTGGGCTGTTAACTTCGTCCTGGGCCAGCTTCAGCCCCTGCAACCTCTCGATGATTGAACCACTGACGCAAGATCTTTCTGCCTGTCTTCTCTCTGTGTCTGTCTTTCAAGTAAATAAAATAAATCAATCTTTGCAATTTTTTAATCCATGTATATACAGGCTTCGCAAAATAATTATGGAAAACGCATCTCACTAAAAATCTTGCATGAACTTCAAATTTTGCAGCACCAAAACACATTGTTAATTTTATTTTCGCATGAACTTTTTGAAGTATGCTCTGGTCACGGTGGAGAAAAGTGAAAGAGGCTTCTCCTTCTGGCATGTATGATTTTCTTTTGCTTCATGTATGAATCTCCTGCTATGACTTCTGCCTTCCAGATATTTGCTTTAATACCAATTCACAGTCACACAGGCAGCTTCTCACTGTCCATCTGCTGCTGAACATCCCACAGCAAAGTTCTTGTTCACTGTGTACTGTTTCACTTTCTTCACCCTGTCTAGCTGTTTCTCTTTCTCCGGTCCCTGTTACAGTAAATAACTTCATTAATCCAGTTAGCTCTAAAGCCAGAAAGCTATATGATATCTATTTTTTTCTTCCTTTTCTTTCTCCCTGGAAGAAAATCATTCTGACTAACCCCCTAAATACTTTGGTATTTGTTCATTTCCTCTCCATTTGTAGTCTAAAAGCTGGAAGCTCTTATATATCGCATGTGATATATCACTTGATAGTCCTGAGCCCTTGCTTAGCTTAGTTCTCTGGATTTTCTATGGAAATGTTCTTCTGGCTGTTGTAAAAACACCAAGCTTCAAAAGTTCACCGAAGATGAAATTTAAAGGTAAATTTATTCTAGTACAAAATTTTTGAAATCCACATGTGACTTTTTCAGAAAAAATGAACTTGTTAAAGACTATTCATACTTGACAGTACAAATCTGCTCATGCTACTGCAAACCCTATTGCAAACCCGTCAGTATTTGTCCATCTTTCTGGATAAAATTAAACTTGCTTGGAAGGACTCTTAAGACTTATTCATTTTTATCTGATTACTTCTCTAACTTCTACTTAGTATCCTTCCTTGCCCTCTACATTTCAACCTAACAATATATTGATTTCACTTTTGTAAATGTCACCTTCATTTTAGATTCTGGATCTTTGTACACACATGACACAGCTTTCTTTAAATATCCTCTTTCTTTGCTTAATGGCTAAAGTCTTTTAACTTAGTGCCATGTTCTTTCTCCCAGATCTATAGCATTTGTCCTCACGGAACTGCTCTATATTTCTTTTTGTGTCATATGTTACTGTAAATTGCCTGAAAGCTATTTGTGCCTTATTTGTTCTGTAGTGTATCCTCTGCACACAATAGTGTCTTGCCACATGAGTAAACTTCTAGTGAGACCCGAGAGAAATTCACTGACATACTGCTAACTTCCAGTTCTTTCTTTAGATGAGTTTATGCAATTACGAATCTTGTGAGGAAACTTTTAAATGTGAGTATTCCCTGTAAATCGTTTTGCAAATGACTCTTCCTTGCCTAACATAATACACTGATATATTTGCATTTGAAAGATCACCTGGATTTTCCAGTTAAATGTCTTTGTATCCAAAACACCCACAATACAGAATAGAAACATCTATTATCATATTAACTAATAGGATATCATGCTTATAATTTAAATAATCATTGGTAATTAATAGCCTCTCAACGTTATCAGCAGTTAAAATTTAAGGGAAAACAATGTATTCTTTGATGACACATGTATCATTCAAGGTAATGCTATTATGGAACTGGTGATATTTTTGCTCTTAATTGACAGGCATGAGTAAAATTGATCGTGCTTGTTAGGAACATAATCAAGGGAAAACACCAACACATATAAGAAGCAGACACACACATTCAGAAGAAAGAGAGAGAGAGAGAGAAGAGGAAAAAAGAAATACATACAGAGAGAGGCAGAGCTCCCACTTCTTGATTCACTCCTCAAATGTTCATGACTGGGGCTTGGGACAAGCAGAAGCTTGGAGCCCTAAAGCTGGTTCAGGTCTCTTATGCGGGTAGCAGGGAGAGAAGTACCTGAGCCAATCGAGCTGCCTCTCACGCTCTGCATTGATAGGAGGCTGAAGTCAGAATCTTGATCCCAGAATCAAATCCAAGTATTCTGAAAAGGGACAAGGGTATTTCAGCCGTTAGGCTAAATGCCTGCCCACCTCTAAGTCATTTGGTGATTATGAGTCAGAACAATTTTATTTGTGCTTTCCATATATTTCAAAGTTGTAATGTCCTCGAAAACACTGATTATTACGATTTTGTTCTTGAGAAAGTTCTCATCCAAAGGTAAATGGTTTTCATATTGTTTTCATGTGCTGTAGATACATGCTACTGATTCTTGTGACACTTCTAAGTGTTAATGCCGTTCCAAGCAGTTGTGTCAATTTTGCAGTTAGATTAATGTACAGAAAGCATTTTTGTGTTCAGTCATGCAACAGTTTCAATCAATTCATCAGAAATAATAAAGAGAAGCTCATTTAAGACTGCTGAATTTTTTGTTTCCTGGATTATAATTCTCACAAGATCTCAATCAATGCAATTCTGTTTTCATAACTAGGTTAATACTTTCTTGATCAATATTTTTGGAATAGTCAATAGTATCTAGAGCTACCTTATATGAGCATCCTGGTGCTTGTCTGGACTCAGTACTAGATATGTGTCCAGACCAATGGAGTTTTTTCTTTTCACTTTGCCTTCTAGAATTTAGGTAATTCTTCCTAGATTTGAATATCCAATCTGAATTTTGTCAAGGACTGAAATTTAGGTACTTTCAAAGAAGCAATACATAATAGGCCAAAACTCCAAAAATCACACTAACGGACAATCTACTTTTTCAAATGGTTATCAAAGTCTTTAAATAATTAGAAAAACAGAGTCACAGATACACGCTCGCGCGTGTGTGCGCACACACACACGCACACACACACACTTGCATGCACGCATGAAACTGGGTCAGAACTGGAGTAGCCAGGCCTGGATCAGGCACTCTAGCAGGCTACGTGAGCATCACAGATGACTGTGTACCTTGCTTTATCATAACTTCCACCCCTTTCCTGCAAGAAGTGAAACAGTACTAATCTGTAGCCTGTACATAGGCTTTGTAGTTAAGATATAACCTAATTGCTTAAAACTACTGAGACAGCAGCCAAGTGGTGAAAGTTTAACATAGTTTTGGGAAGTGATTTTTCTTGTAGGTTTCACATGGTATGGGAATTCTACTGCATTCCAGTCACCTTTTTGTAATTAGACTAACACCTAATGAAACTTTTCTTTTGTTTCTAAATCTCTATTTAAAACACTACAACTCTTTACATAGTGGACAGTTATGCTTGTGAATATAATATAAGCTTAAAGTATGTTATTGTAAAGTCTAAAAGGAAACATAAGAAAGGAAGCAAGAGGGAGAGTGGGAACATGGACAGTAGGAAGGGAAGGGTGAGGAGTATCACTATGCTCCTAAATATGCATATATGAAATACATAAAATGTGTTTCCCTTATATAAATTTAAAAATTTTTAAAAATTATAGATTGAATGTCTCTTCTACCCTCCTGGGTGAGTGACCTCTTATTTATGAGTTAATACTTTGTGTTGGTAAGTCTTATGCCAAAAACTCAGAAGCGAAATATTACCCAGGTAGTGTTTGCTGTTATAATCCAAATTACATAGCAAGTCTTAGCTTCATTGAAGGTATTTTTTCTGGCAATATTGTCTTAACTAGGTTTCTGTTTACACATTCTTTTCTTGGTTTAAGCAAACATAGCATTTTGGCCTGAAGCTTCCAATTTGATCTTTTTCTGTCTACACAATTGCAATATAGATGATAATTTTTCTGTCATTTACTGATATCGACAAATTAAATTGACAAAGAGTTCAATATAACTGGTCCTCAGGGAACAAATGATTCATGACTATACAAGCAAAAGAATCCCTCAGAAAATTAAGAACTGAACTGACAAATGTTTCTCAATAGCACAGGGTTTGTCTAATTTTAGTGTATAAGAATAACCCTGATTTGATTAAAAATGTTGACTACAGCATTTTCTGAATTAAAGCTACTATAAGTGACATTGATGTCCAATATACACTTCAGTGAGGATCCTGGCTCCCCGAGTTGATCCATTTCATAGGTGTAACATCACTGATGTTCAAGTTTATGATCAATACTTTCTTGTGAAAATACTTTGATTGAAAAGGTGGGTGTATTATAGAAGAAAATGAAAGTGGAGTGGCATTGATTGAGATAGGCCTCAGGTCAACCTGCCGCTAAATTATTGTACTGGGATATTTTGCATATATCCATCTGGGTAAATGCACATCTCATGAAAGGGAGGCAAAATACTATTTCTTGAATACATTTTTTTCAGCTTCTGCAACAACTTGTGAAAACATTTCCTGACATGGTGTCCAATCCCCTTTTTAGAATACAATCAGAATTCCTGTTAAGCAGGAGATGTAACTGAGAGCTCTCTTCCATCCCTGTCTCCTCGGCTTAGGGTTTAAAAAAATACCCATCATTTAGCAAAAAATTTAAAGGTTAACTAAATTTTATGTATCCTGCAGTACAATCCTAGAAATACTGAAGTCAAATCAACTTTTCAACTCAAAGAGCAAGAGAAACAGTGATGAATAAACACAGGAAGAGGAGCAAGACAAGGAAGGAGAGGAGGTGGGAGGAGAGGAGTGGTGGAAGGTAGGGAAAGAGTGAGGAAAGGAAGGCCTTTCTAACTTTTATTGAACTATGTCAACTCTTGCAGGAGAAGGGAACAGGGAGAGTTATCCAAAACTTTGATTATTTTTAACTATTTCAATTCCTATGGTAACAGAAACATAAAGGGTTACGAGTTGTCAAGAAAGTTTGATTTCCACTGCTACTCACGTATTGTGTGACCTTTCAGCAGACTGCCTCTTTGAGCTTCATTTCTTTCTTGCACATTGGCAGATATTTATGTGAAACATGGGTTTATTGACCTGAGGTTCATGGAGCTGGTCTCATTTTCCTGAATGGGTTTCAGGAACTTGAAAAGTCTTCTGTGTTTCTGTGTAACATATTGATATATACAATTTTGTAAGTAGGAGGTTCATAGATAACAGATTTTCAGAAAAGCCTGCAATCAGAAATCACTAACAATAAGCAAATGAGCAAATTTAGAGCACGTGATTTGAAAAGCCTCAATGGAGTTAAAAATCTATGATTTGAAGTACTTTAGGATTAATTAGGATTAATGTCAAATATAATTAGAAAAATTCCTTGTACAACATAATTTCCACCTATTGATGGTTATAGTATTTAAAAACAAGTAGTTCAACACTCAGTCTTCAGAGAGATGTAAATACATGTGAGAAGGTAATGCCTATCTTTTCAGAATTCTGATACTTGCAAATCTCTTCTTCTGTGATCATTTCAGGTTGTATGTCTCTGTTTCCTGTTTCCTTTAGGAGAGGAATTGTTGAATCATTTGTTTTGCACAAATGTGGGTACTCATAATATGTTAATGTTTCAAATAAAAGTATTTCTATGAGGACAAACTTTGCTGAGATTGCAATATGTGCAGTTTATTATTATTTTTAATATGTGATCTCAATAAAATACATCATGTTGAAATCATTAAATCATTCCAAGGGTTATATATGACCAAAGGAAATAAAAAGGATTTTGGCAGCAAATAAGGGAATTTCCTCGGGAACTTATGAATGCTTATATTATTCTCAGTGGGAGTTCGCCAAGTTGGATCTTGATGTTTTGATTTTTGGGGGAATTCTTATCATATCCATGGGAAAATAGAGTATATTTTAATTTGGAGGATACAATGAAATGAAATTTCATCCATGTGATGATCAAGGAGAGGTTCACTGGTTCTTAAGTTAATGTTTTACTCTTCAGTCCCGAGTGTCTTACTTGCACATTCCAGCAAAAATGCCTTCACACCTCTTTCTAGGCAACAACAACAAGGGTTGTTCCCATGCAGATACTAAGTTATCGTCCTAAGGTCATGTTATTTTGGACTAGCAGCTGAAGCTCTGTGCTGTTCCTTCCTAGTCTCACTGGCTACACCTTTATTTAGTTCAGTGGGTAAGTCTTGGCTTAATGATTGGACAATAAAACCCATTTTTAGCATAAAGTCACAAGACCAGAGCAGCAAGGCATCACACATTTGGGGACATTCTGACTAGCTGTCTGGTATACTTAACTTCTTTTTGTTACTAGAAATGGTAACAGAGCTCATCATTTTTTGTTATTTTTACCCTTTTTTCAAAGTCCTGATTAAAATGATTCACCTCCAGTGGAGTGCCTACGCTGAATCATATTCTGGTTTTTTTTGTGTGTGTGTGCCTGAGCCACAACTCTTTGAACAAAGTTGTTTTCAGATCATTTTCTCCTGGTGGTATTTGTGCCAAATAATCTGATTTTTAAAATTTTAACCTAAATCTTAAAGTCACAGTTTTCACTTTCCCAGAAATCTAGGTATCCATTTTCCCTGCCATACTGTTTCTGTAAACTATGCAATAGGCTATGCATAGCTGTACATAAATGTTTATAACGTGTATGTGTTCATTCTTGTCTCATAGAGCATACTTTGTGCCATCTACATTTTTAAAAGTCACTATGCCAAGTTATCACTATTATTTAATGTTTTCTTGTGGTTGCTTTCATAGGAAAAGTATCAAGTCCTAAAGAAGCCATTAAAAAAAAAAAGCAGCAACAGGGCTTGGCACGATGACTCAATTGCTAAAGCCTCACCTTGCAAATGCCAGGATCCAATATGGGCGCTGGTTCATGTCATGGATGCTCCACCTTCCATAGAGCTGTCTGTTTATGGCCTGGGAAAGCAGTGGAAGGTGGTCTAATGCAATGGGACCCTGCACCTGTGTGGGAGACCAGAGGAAACTCCCGGCGTCTGCTTCTGATCAGCTCAGGTCTGGCTGTTGTGGCCTTTTGGGGAGTGAACCAGTGGATGGAAGTCCTTCTCTCTCTCTTTGCTTCTCTCCCATGTGGGTACAGCAGTCCAAACACTTGGCCCAACTTCTGTTGCTTGTCAGGCACATCAACAAGGAGCTGGGTTGGAAGCAAAGTGGCCAGGACTCAAACTGGAACCCAAATGTAATGTTGACATCTTAGGTGGTGGCTTTGTGCACTATACTACAAAATTATGCTCCAGGGTTTGTTTTAAAGGTTTAGTTCGACAGATCCATTTTGGTATCAACCTCCAGACTTTAGTGATAAGAATGTTTTCCTCCCCTGGAATAGGGAGGACAGCTTCCCAAATATCTGGGTAATAAGGCATGCTCTAATGTAGAAGCACGAAGGTCAGGCAATTCTGCCCCTATTTGCTAGTATCTGCTGCAAATGTAATGATGTTAAAGTGACGCATTTTAGGTGTTATGTTCTGAATCCTGTCCATCATCATGACTGAGTTCTCTCTTATGAGTGTCATTAGGGTGAAAACAGAATGTAGGTTAGGCTAAACTTTTCTGGAGATACTGGAGAAAAGCCAAATTGTAAGTTTGTTCTTGTTTTCGTGGAGTTTGTATTTGTAGGACCGAAGTTTCTGATTCCTTGCCATCTGTCAGTTAAAGGTAACTTTCAGCAGCTGCAGACTACTCCTATTGCGTGACAGAACATATATCTTCAAGAGTAAAATAGAGCTTCAAATCCTTTTGCTGCTTCTCATCTCCAACTACTACTTGAAACCTTCTTTTTTTGTATTTACAGAAAACTTACTGCTGATTTTGAACCTGATGAATGTGCTGCAGCAAATAAAATGCTTGGGGTTTGTCAGGTATGATTATGTTTACACTGATACTATGTAAATTTGTAGTAGAAATACAGATATTCAATACCATGGTGTTAAAAGAGGCAAGAAAGAATTCTCCAAACTGGTATCTTCTGAAGGAATAGACAATATGCTTTCTCCTCCCTTCATCCAATCTTTGGATGGTGAAGATTAAATACTTTAAGAAATAACAATCATTTTCTTCCTTGTTAAATTATTATGTTGCCAGTTTTCTACCACCTTTCACATAGTAACTCCTACGCACATTACAATAAGTCCTTGGTACATTGTAGAAACATTATTTGGCTTTGTTATGTTAACTGTCACATCTGTTTTGACTTAATAGTTATGATTCATGTTTGCAGGCGTCACTTATGCCAAGTATGTCATGGAGCATCTGGAGTTTTTTGGTGATGATATCCTACCTAGTGTCGGGCTACAAATATGCAATTATAATCTCCCATTTCTGTGGCTTCTTATAAGTCTGCTTTGTAAGAACAAAATTTTCATATTTAGAAAAATGCCAGATTGAGTTAAGTTGGATAAAAAATTCACTTCCGCAATAAAGACCTCAGTTGAAAACGTTAGTCCTCAGGTTAATATGGTTTATTTAATAAGCAAAAGTTTATACTACCTGTTTTGTATAGATTGATTTTAAAAAGAGACTTAATTTTATGATTTTATTATTAGAAAGGGATGAATTCCTGGTTTTCATTTAAAATTTTTAATCATTAAAATCATTTTAGAATTTAACTTGTAGAAATGTCATCTGAACCCCTGATTTGAAAGGTGTATAATTCAATCGTCTGGATATTATGCAAAGATCTCTAAAACTTGGCTATAAACCACCGCTTTCCATATCTAGTATGATGCTAAGTCCCTGATTCAGTGCTGCTTCGAGCTATCTGTACTTGTGAGACAACTCTGATGAAAATGAAACACGTTCTGTAGAAGTCTGTGCATGTTGCTCAGCTTATAATACTGATTCAAGTTATTAACCATCAGAGAAATTGCTGCATATCCTCAAACCCTGTATGAAAACGTTTCTCCAATTTATCACCTTATTTATAATATCATTATGAGTTAACATTTAGTTCATCACATCTGCCAAATATATGTTTCAAGCATGGATTGATATGTACAACTTACATGTAGATGTTAAACACATGCTTTGTCTTGCACTGTCAGACGCCCGGCATTGGGAAGTGTTTGTCTTGCAACTGAAGAGTTTCTAGGTTATCCCTCAACTCTTCTGTTGCGTAGCTGCACATTTGTTTTACTGCTTCTCACACTTTCATTCTTCTGCATCAGTATCTAGATTCTCTCATGTCCTAGTTTCTTAGGAATGTGATCAGTGTGTGGATTTGTGGGGGAGTGGGAGATAAGTGAAAGTTCTAGAAACAGCCTCATTCTGCAGAATCTCTTTAATCAGCCAGCACATTTGGCCAAATACCTCTGAAATCTGTGGCAAATTTCAATTTCCAAAGAAACATGGATTTTTTTGGGAAAAAGTGAATTTACTATTGTTTAGTTTCAGGACAAGCTTTCCCTAAGCTCTATTGCTTAGGTAAATTAGGAGATGTGGAGGTGTCCATCTGCACGAGGAAAGATATGACCAGGAGACTGAGCTGATGGACGCGCAGGGACTTCCCAGCTTTCTTTATCCATAGTCAGGATTTTATAGTTTACTTTGATTACTTTGTCTGAAATGCCAATTCCCAGAAAGTCAGACCTGGCCATATTCTAAGGCAGGTACCAAAACAAAATATAAAAACAGTTGAGTTTTTATTGACTATCACTTTGATTGAACTTGTTCTTTCTCCTATCTACTTCTCAATTCCCAATCAATTTAATTAATATGCGAAGGGAATTTCCTTTGTAGATTTCCAAGCCCACCATCCCCCTCTTCTTACTTATTTCTGTTTGTTCTCATTGATGTACCTGACCTTCAGCAAGAGAAGGATATCCAGGGACAGACTCACATATTTAGTCCTTGCTGCTCTTGGGCCTGTTTTCTTTTCTCACACAAGATTAAGAGGTTGGCTTGCTTGAGATTCTATGTTCTGGCAAGCCTGGTTGCTGAACTTGGCAGGAACATTAAAATATATTTATAAGAAGCTGTGAATCAAGTTCCATTGCAGAATTCAGATCCTTCCAAATCTGGCTGATTTCTTTCGTTAACTTCACTAAAAGATGTGGCTTAAAGTTTATTTTGAGGTATGAAAATCCAATGATAATGGTAAACATTCATCGATAGCATATGAGTTAAGTCTTCATTTAAAACAGCCATTTAGGGACCTGGCATGGTAGCCTAGCAGCTAAAGTCCTTGCTTTGAATGTGCCGGGTCCCATATGGGTGCCAGGATCCTGGCAGGCCAGCTTCCAATTCAGATTTCTGTTTGTGACCTGGGAAAGCAGTCAAGGACGGCTCAAAGCGTTAGGACCCTGCATCTGTGTTGGAGACCCAGAATGGGCTCCTGGCTCCTGACTTTGGATTGGCTCAGCTCTGGAGGTTGCAGCTGCTTGGGGAGTGAATAAACAGACAGAAGATCTTCCTCTCTCTCCTCCTCTCCATTTATCTGACTTTCCAATAAAAATAAATAAATCTTAAAAAAAAATGAAACAGCAATTTATTTAAAGAACTCTGTTTAGAGAGGTTCCAAATGTAAACCAAATTTGCCCTGAAAACAGTGGAGCTGGTTGAAAAGAACTGTAATAGATTTAAAGAAGGGCTTATATTTCTTTTGAGCCTGATCAAAATTTGTTTGCTCCAGAAAGATGTTTTCAGTTAGTTATAAGGAGAAATTCTATTAGTACTTTCTCAGAGCAAAGATTTGGATTGTCTGTCACAAAATTTTCTCCACTCAGAAAACTAGCCCAAGGTAATGTAAAAACTCAGAGACCTATGAGACTTAGCTTGTATTCAGGCATGAGTGCAGCCATCAAGGAAAGCTGTTGACAATGAGGGCATCTTGTAAATAGTGGTGAAAATTTAGTAAGTGTCTTAAGCATCAGCTATCGTAAGCCTGTGTCTTGCTTTTATGGTATGAAGTGCAGCCTGGAGACCCTGTGCTATGAAAGCTGACACACAAAAGTCATCCGCAAAGTCCAGTTCTCTATCCAGGCAGATAAAATGTCAACCCCCACAGATGAATCAAGGGAAGAGAGCATCTTCAGGCATTCCTTTGCAGTGAACTTCTTTTCTGTGCAGGCGATAGAGGACAGACAACAATAAAAAAATTTTTGGCTCAATTCTGAGAGTCATAAAATTGTCCGTAGGAACAGAATTTAAAGGCATGTTTCAGGAGTTTGAACGGTAGAGTCTAAGTTGGGACCATGGATATGAGTGTGCTACAAACCCATTGCCTTATGCAAGATAAAACTATTCTTTTTGTTTATGAAAATACCTTTAATTTTGTGTCAAACAGAATGAAAGGCTTTATTTCAGCTCCTGTTTCTGAATGTGTTATACTTTGATAGCTGACCTGTGAATTTAGTGAATAACACCATTAATAGATTATATGTTTCTGTAAGTCTCAGATTACAACAGAATGTATTTTTTAGTTGTATAATAGCAACTGACTGAAAACATAATTTAAGTCCCACTATTTTCACAGTGTCTATTGCTCATAATTGTTCAGAGGCTGTATGCCAGCTTCCAGCCCTGCAATTTTTGAGAGGGTAAATTAGAAAACGGAGCAGTTTAGTTACACATGCATGTGCTTAGCACTCCGCCAGTTGTGCTTACAGCCACTGCACACTGTCAACACTGTTTGTGAAGTTTTGCAACATAAACGCCACCAAATGACTAAAAAGACAACTCACCATTGTTTCTCGGCACTTGCCATCCATTGAGAACAATGTGACAGGGCAGTTTGTCCTGCCTTGGTAAGAATCAGAGCGCGAGCAACCTTCCAAATCTCTGGGAAGCGTTTGATTGCCTTGTACTGAAGCTCTGTTTTGTTGATGGTTTATTGGCATTGCTGTGCCCTCCTCCTCAGCTACAAACTCCCTTTCCTGGAAATTCCCGTAAATTAAACTTCTTTCACTGAGATGTAGCAATGAGGAAAGATCACCCCTGTTTTAGACTTCTCCATAGAATAATGCATACTTGCTTTATATCGTGAGAGGCTGACAAGTTTAGGCTCTGCTTCCAGATGTCCAGATGGTTTAATAAAGCGAATAATAACGCATGACATATTTTCTTATTCTGATCCAGAAAGGAACAGCTTCATGTCAAACCCACTCATAAGTTGTGAGGTGAAAGAAGCTGCTATGTAAATTTCAAAGGCTGAGAAAGCAGAAGAAAACAGGGAAGGTAGAGACACCCTGCCCAGAAGAAAAAGGCATATTGTACAAACAACTTCTTTTAAACAAAGACTGAAATGTTTATAGATTTTATCACAGTCTGAGTTTACATGTAGCTCTAGCCCTTGAAATAATCTTACCTCCAATATATTTGCAAATCACCAATGCCCAAAGTTTTATTTCACAACACACTAGGAAAACCCTGCTTCAAGTTAAAGCTGAAAGAGAAGAGGATCAGTATGAGCAAGCAACTCTAAAGCCTCTTCTCAGGGCACAGACATCACCCAGATGCTGGCTATTTGGAGAGAACTTGATTTATACTTACATAAACCTTCTAAACCTCAGAAAATTAAAACTTCCCTTTTCACTGTGACCTTCAGCATTTTTAAACCCCTTGATTTTAAATTTTAACGAAAACAGGACCAACATTGATCAGTTAGCTAATCTGCTACTTGCAACTCAGACATTAATGTCAGTGCAGCATGAATCTTGACTGTTCTACATTCCATGCAGCTCCTGGCAAATGTGCCTGGGGAACTAATGGAAGCTGGCCCAAGTACTTGGTCCCTGAACCAATCTAGAAGACCAGGTGTAGCTTCTGGCTCCTTGCTCCTGGCTCCTGGCTTCGACCTGACCCAGTCCTAGCCATTGAAGCCATTTGGGGAGTAAATGAGTGGATGAAGATTTTTCTTCTTCTTTGTATTCAACAGAACAAGTCAATCTATTAATTTGTCTATCTATCTATCTATCTATCTATCATCTATCTATCATTTATAGATTCTTTCTTTTATTCTGATAGCCACCTTAGATACGAAGTGTGGAAAGAGATCCTAGTAGGGAATCCTGCTGTTTCATCTTGGATTAGCATTTAACAAGAACAAACAAGGGATGGGAGTTGGGAGTCACAGCTGAGATGCTGCTTGGGACACCTTCATGATGCTTGGAGTGCCTGTGTCCAATCCGTTCTCCAAGGAATCAGGGGACGGCTCAAGTAGTCAGATCCCTGTCAGTCATGCAGGAGACCTGGCTCAAGTTCCTGCCTCTGTTTTCAGTTTCATTCATTCCCTAGATATTGCAGATGTTTAGGGAGTGAATAAGTGCATTGAAATTGCCCTCCAGGGCCTGGTGTGGTGGCTTAGTGGCTACAGTCCTCACCTTGAACATGTCAGCATTCCATTTGGGCGCCGGTTCTAATCTCAGTAGCTCCACTTCCCATCCAGCTCCCTGCAAGTGGCCTGGAAAAGCAGTCGAGGATGGCCCAAAACCTTGTGATCCTGCACCTGCGTGGGAGACCTGGAGGAAGTTCCTGGCTCCTGGCTTTGAATCGGTGCAGCACTGGCTGTTGCAATCACGTGAGGAGTGAATCAGTGGACAGAAGATCTACTTCTCTTAGTCTCCTCCTCTCTGTATATCTGACTTTGCAATAAAAATAAATAAATAAATCTGAAAAAGAAAAAGAAATTGTCTTCCTGTGCCCAGCCCAAATAAATAAAACAAATGAATGGGGATAAAGTATGTCTTTCAAGAGGAAAAAAATTGAATGTAAAATATTAAATGTGAAATATTTAGATGGAGACCTAAAAAATTCAGTATCATGTACAGCACATTGTATATGCAATCATGTTTGAAATTATACTCTTGAAAGGAATTTCATTTGCATATAAAAATGCTTTCTTCCTTTGAATAATAACTGTTTTTGCACACAACAATTTCACTACACTGACTACATTTTGGTTGAACATTCTTAGTACTGGGTGACAACCCAACACGTGAAGATTCTTCCGACATTGTTCACCAATAAAAATGTGTATATATACAGACATTTTTCAACCTCAAGTGGGCTCTATCCTACGAGATCAGTGTAAGTTTAAAACACCTAAGTAAAAAAAAAAAAGTGCATTTTATGCAGCTAATGTCCGAAGCATCCAGCTGTTCCATGCAACACATTGTAGAGTATCACTTGTCTGGCCTTGTGCTCACACAACTGGTTAGGGCCTGCACTTTCTGCTACTGTCCATGAGCACAAGAAAGCAAGTTACCACATCTTGCTAATCCAGAAATAGAGTGAAATTGAAGATTCAAAACACATTTTCCACTGAACATGTACCACTTCCATACCATTCCAATGTTACAAAATTGTAAGTTAAGTAATTTTAAATTCAAAATAGCATGTGTATATCTATGAGAATATTTCAAGAAGTTTATGGGAAATAGAATTAAAAGGTCATTTTATTTAATGTAGGAATTCCATACATCTTTTCAATAATACACATTTTTCTTAAACTTTTGGAAGATCCCAGTATAGACATGGATTTCATTTTTTTAAACCCAAAGTGAACTTATCTTTTATATCCATTTTTATGAACCTTAAAGGTTAATATTGTACATATGTTGACACATAATCTTTTTAAGACTTACCTAATTTTATTGGAAAGACAGATTTACAGAGAGAAGGAGAGACAGAAAGATCTAGCCACTGGTTCACTCCCCACATGGTCGCAATGGCTGGAGCTGAGCCAATCCAAAGCCAGGAGCCAGGAGACTCCTTTAGATCTTCCACAAGGGTGCAGGATTCCAAGACGCTGGGACATGTTCGACTGTTTTCCGAGGCCATAAGCAGGGAGCTTGTTGGGAAGTGGAACAGCTGGGACATGGACCAGCATCTATCTGGGATCCTGGCACTTGCAAAGGGAGGTTTAACCAATTGAGTCATTGTTCCAGACCCATATAGATACATAATTTTTTAAAATGCATAAATATTCTGACAAATTGAAAAATGAGTGATTTCTGCAGCATTTTTTATATATTTGTAGGAGATAACAAAGTAGTTTCATCTTTAGATAAATTTAGAAAATTCACTGAAAGTATCTTTCTACTGAATATCCCCAATCCTTCTGGGATAGCTAAGGGTAGAAGTGCGAGCAAAGCATGGGCCACCTAACTGGAGACCTGGCAGGTGCTCATTATTGTTAGCGTTTCTGAGCTCAGCTTTAGGCCGATCAAATGCTTGCAAAAGTCAATTGTTCTGATAGCATTGTCCACACATTTCTCTGCAATTACTATTTTCATATAGCAGTTACTATTAGTCTAAATATTTCAATTTTTATAGTGAGAATTTTGAGATAAACAAGTAATTATTTGTCACAAACATAAATCTGAGGGCCGGTGATGTGGCGCAGTTGTTAACCTGCTATTTGGAATGCCTGAATTCATACTGGGGTGCCTGGCTGAGCTACTTTCTTCTGCTTCCCAGTCGGCTTCCTGCTAATGTACCTGGGAGCCGATGATGTCCCCAGTTACTTGAATTCCTGCTACTCATGTGTTAGACCTGAGGGGATTCTGGATTTTAACTTTGGCTTGGCTGAATCCTGGCTGTTACAAGCATTCGGGGAATGAACCAGTCGATGAAACAGCTCTCCTTTCTGTTTTCCTTTCTTTGTCACTCTGCTTCTCAGATAAACAAGTAAAACATTTTAGATGGCCTCACAAATTCAATATTAATTGACATCAGATTTGGCTTCCCAACTTAGATTCTAAAAAGTTCCTTCATCTAACCTGCGTAGGAAGAAACACATTCAGATCATAGGCTCAGGGACCATTTAGGCAAGTTAGCAGATCTAATGTTAAACCTGAAGGCATAAATTAAGGCAATTCTTTCCTCAGGTAAAAATTTTGTAGAGTAGGGCCCAGCGGCGTGGCCTAGCAGCTAAAGTCCTCTCCTTGAATACGCCAGGATCCCATATGGGTGCCGGTTCTAATCCCAGCAGCTCCACTTCCCATCCAGCTCCCTGCTTGTGGCCTGGGAAAGCAGTCGAGGACGGTCCAAAGATTTGGGACCCTGCACCCGGGTTGAAGACCTGGAGGAGGATCCTGGCTCCTGGCTTCGGATTGGCCCAGCACTGGCTGTTGTGGTCACTTGGGGAGTGAATCATTGGATGGAAGATCTTCCTCTCTGTCTCATCCTCTCTGTATATCTGACTTTGCAATAAAAAGAAATAAATCTTTAAAAAAAAAAAAGAAAAGAAAAAGAATAATGTAGAGTAAAAATTAAGCAACAGAGTCACTAAAATATTGACTGCACATAGACTTCACACCCATGGAGTAAGTTACTTTAATTAATATGTTCATGTGCTGCTGTTCAGAGGCTTCTGAACTCTACCACTAAGTTAGCTACGTTGTGAATTGGCTAATATATGACCTAACTGAATGAACCTTGAATGAATATGGAAGCCTTAGGAATTAATCTTAGGTCTATCAGTGGGACAAGTGTTTTTAAGTGTTGGATAATCTATGAAAAATAAAAGCAATATGCAATAATGCTTTCAAGGAAAGATAGTTTAAATGCAAGCCATTGTTATTATTACTAAGGTAAGAAACAAAATCCTTCATTAAATATTTCTACTGGAACTCATTGATTCTATGTTCGAAGAATTTGGTCCATTTCTTAGATGCTATGTAGTATGTGTTTTTTTCTCCTTCCTGTAACGATGTCAGCATATTGAAGGTTTAGATGTCACACAAAAGAATCTTTCCTTTAAGGTTTTTACAAAAGCCATTGTCTAAGGTTGCCACTTACGCAAGTTTTCTGTCTTTGTGGGAGAGATTTTCAGACTAAAGTGCATAGGATCCTGAGTGTCTATCATGTCATTTTCCAGTTATTTCTGTTAACTATTTTACATATTTTCTAGAAATTAGATTCAGATTCTTTGACAATAGGAATAAAGTATAACTATTAACTGGTCATGAGACACCACATTAAACATTGTGGCATATTTTCTAAACTTTAGGCATCACACAAATGACTGTTTCTTTAGAGATCCTCAGGCAAATCCAAATGTTTCTTCTGAATCTAGGATTCTTAGCTATACTTCATTCGATTCTTAATGGCTTGAGTCACTAATTTCAGGGGGAGGATGGGAAGTAAATGTGTGTAAAATAAGGATTTCTGCAACTATGATAACTGAATAAATTCTTAGATCCAATCAGACTAAGTCTATTCCTGCCAGAATACCAGTGAAGACAGCAGCTGGCCGATGAGCTGATCTGAAACTGAAAGCCTAAACAGTGAAATTTTAAGTATTTCTTGATTAAATAAAGTAAAACATCAAGATCTGAAATGTAGGGCTACTTGACATTATTCCACCAGAAGTGTGATGCAATGAGATCTGAATGGAGTTTGCTTTTTTTTCCCTAAAATGAAGCCGTAAACCAGACATGTAGAACAGAATTTGTCATTTTTCAAAAGTGTGCGCAGTGTCAGATAACTTAATATTTAAATATTTTCGATATTATCATTTTAAAACAAAATTTTAACTCATTATGCCGTGATTGTTTTACATGTTAATGTTATCTTTCTCTGTTTAGAAAGAAATTAGAACATAATTTTAAGATTTTTACTCTGTAAGGAAAAATATCTTCCCCAGAGGGATTTTAAAAGATTTTCCTCCCAAGCTACTTGAAAGAAAAATATTTGGAAGTCTCTTCGAAATCAAATAATCTTTTATTTGCTGCATAGAAGAAGGCAGCCAAAGATGAAGCAGATGGGTAAGAAAATGGGAGGAAAAGAAAGACCTCATTTTTTTGGGCCCTTCTCTGGAAAAGCAAAGTTTATTGAGTAAGAGCTGAACCAATTTCAGTTATGTCTAAATGCAATTCTTGTACTTAATCCTTGTGCCATAGTGCTTTTTATCCAGGAAGATGTAGGTTTTTCATAAACTAAGTGGGTTTTCGGTTTAGATGAAAAGTTCAATAGAGAAACAGGATAATTACCCAAGACAACCACTGACTGACGGGATTGAGTGGAATAAGGAGCAGAGCAAAGAAGCAGCGAGGCAGGCTGCAAGGATGAAAACGTGGCAGCTCTGCCTGGTGGGTAGTGAGCTCCTGGCTCGAAACCGCTTCCAATTCCACAAAATGTTCTTAATGTATTAAATGTTGGTGTCAGGGTTCGTATCCTGATAAACAGCTAGTCCAAGTATTAGGTTATAACTTATCCATATTTTCACACAGAACTGACTGGCACATACTGTGATTAAAGTAAAGTTAGTTTGGGGATAATTTCATAGTCCAATTACTGCTTCTTCAGAAACACCTGTCCTTATAATTGCTACTGAGATATGCTCCCTTTGCAGGCTAATATAGTCCAAAACTTCATGATCTTTCTCTGTCCAATACAATTTATGCCCCATTTTCCTGTATCTGCTAGCCCTAATCTACAAACTACATGTCTGTTGAATTATTTAATAACAGATTAAAGTATCTACCTTGCCTAGTTAAGATTATAATTGTGAAAATTAAGATATTTAAAATCTTTAACTTGTAAAATAACTGTTTGAATATTTTGTATAATAGAGAAACTAATTATTATAGAAAATATTTTAAACCAATAAATCCCCCAAATGACTCATTTCACTTTTGAAATGCTGTTTTCTAACATAACATTCAAAATTGGCATCAAGTATTTATTAAAAAAAAACACTTTCATGACTGTACAAATATGACATTAAAGGTAACCCTGGTTAACTTAGTTTTTCAATGTAATTTTAATATTCAAATGTACATTTTTATTTGAAAGTCAGGAGAGAGAGAAAATTGAATCAATTTGTTCACTCCACTAATGTCTGAAACAACAGCTAATCCTGGGCCAACTGAATTCAGAACCCAGAACTCAATGTGATTTTCCATGTGGGTGGAAGGGTCCCAAGAACTTGAATCATAATCCCCAACCTCCCTGAATAATTGTTAATAGGAAGTTGGTTGGAATGAAATAGCCAAAGTTTGAACTAGGTATTCATTTGAATATGGTGTGCAGGTATCACATGTAGTAACTTACCTGCCATGCCTGACTCTGTTTTAAAATGTTTAATTGACAAAAACTATATATATTCAAAATTTACGATGATTGAATATATTTATACATTATTGAATATTTACTGCCACAAAATCAATGCATCCACCAGCACATATAATTTGCCTTTAGTGTGCATGTGGTGACACTTAAAAACCTCTTCTTTTATCAAATATCAAGTCAATAATATAGTATTTTTAGCTCTAGTCATCATATATCCCAGAAGTTATTGTTTGATCAACCTCTACCCATTTTTTCCAGAAAATTTCTAGCCTCTGGCAGCCACTGTTCTATCTGCCTCAAGGCATAACTGAAGTTTTAAAATTTTGTATAAAAGCAAGATCATGCAGTGATCAATATGAGTGTTATCGAATTTGGATTATTTCACTTAACGTAATGTTCTCCAGATTCTTCAGTATAGTTATAAATGCAGGGATTGTTCCTTTTTATAAGTAGGTGTGATGTAACACTGTTGGCATGCACTGGCTTTCTTGTCAGTCACTTAGGCTGATTCCGCATTTTGTGTACTGTGAATGCTGATGCAGCGAACACGGGAGTGCAGATGTCCTGCCAAAATGCAGACTCAATTTCTTTTGGAGATATACCTTGAAATGGAATGGGCCTGTATGATGAGCTGATTCACTTACTAGTTTTATTTTAAAATAATTTGGGAACTTTGGTATTATTTTACATGGTAGCTGTACCAATTTATGTCCTCACTAACAGTATACAAGGCTTTTGTTTTCTCCACACTTTTACCAACAGTTTTTTTTTTATGTCCTGTATCTTTGATGATAATCATCAGAATCGATCTCAGAAGATAATTCATTGTAATTGTGGTTTGTATTTCCCTGCTGATTTGTGAGGTTGACTATCATCTCATTTATTTGTTAGACATCTGTATTTCTTCATTGGAAAGGTCTATTTACCTTATTTGCTCATTTTATTTAGTTTGTTTTGCTACTAAGCTGGATATTGGTGACTAAGCTTGTTAGACATAAGATTTTAAATCTTTTCTCCCTTTCCATAGATTTTTGTTTTTCATTTTGCTGATTTTTTCCTTTGCTAAGATTAAGCCTTTTCACTTTCATGTGGCCCCACTTGCTTATTTTTGTGTTTGTTACCTGTGCTTTTGGCTTTTGATGTGAAATAAAAATAAAAATATCACTTCCAAGACTAATGCTAATATTTTCTATTAGGAATTCTGTGGTTTCATATCTTGAAACTTAAGGTTTCAATCAATTTGGTGTTAATATTTTTTACGAGAAAATGGTTCAACTTCATTTTTTTTACATCTGGACATTCGATTTTTTCAATATTATTTACTGCAGAGGCTATTCTTTAGCCATTGTGTGTTCTTGGAAACTTTGTCAAATGCAAATTTATTATATCTACAGAAGATTCTGTCTGATATATTTAATACACAAAATACTATATTGGATGACAATATATAGTAGTTATTAACTGAGCTTTACCTTACAGTATTCATTCCTTGCATAGGTCATCTTTCCTGTATAATTCACATGCCATAATCAATTGACATATAAAGGAATGACAATCAGACTCACAGGAAACTCTACAGGCCGGAAGAGAATGCAATGACATATTCCAGATTCTAAAAGCAAAAAACTGTCAGCCCAGGATAATGTACCCAGCACTGTTTTCCTTTGTTTTTGAAAATCAAATAAAATTCTTCCACAGTAAAGAAAAATTAAAAGAATAGGCTTCTTCCAAACTTAGCCTACAAAGGATATTTAAAGATGTTCTCTTGACAGAGAAGAATAGCACCCACCAAAACCTAAGGCAAATGTGAAGAACATCCCAGTAAGATAACAACAGAAGCCTAAATCAATGAACAACCCATTGCTAAAAGGACAGGACCAAATTACCATCCATTCATATTTTTTTATTGTATCATTTGTTTAATAATATAAATTGAATAGAGGAACGTATGTACTAGTGTTTTGAATAAAATTATCAAATGTGAAAAATAATTAATAAATAGGAGTCAATAGTAAAGAATACAGCATGACTGATTAAGTTTATCCAAGTTAAAAAGACATAACAACAAAAGAACTAGTGTTTCATTTACCGTGTTAGCACATTCAAAGAGAAATAACCAAAGGGGCAAACATCAAATTAGTGAATCTTGTGACAAAATATAACATTCACTGCCAGAAAAGACGAATCTTTTAAAGAGGAGGAAATAAATATTTCTGCTCTCCCATGATATATTAAGAACTATGAGTGTGTGTAAAAGTGTTACACTGCTGGGAGAAAAGCAGTCAATAGTTGGTGGGCATTCTGGGACAGGCCAAATTTGTGTTAACTATACCAATTTACCAACATGGTTGTTTATTCTTTTTTTTTTTTTTTTTACAGATATATGGATAAGGGCCCAGTGCAATAACCTAGTGGCTAAATACTTGCCTTACATGCATCAGGATCCCATACAGGTGCTAGTTTGTGTCCCAGCTGCTCCACTTCCTGGCCAGCTCCCTGTTTGTGGCCTGGGAAAGCAAAGCCTTGGGACCCTGCATCTGTGTAGGAGACTCGGAAGAAGCTCCTGGCTCCTAGCTTTGGATCAGCTCAGCTCTGGCCATTACTGTCACTTGTGGAGTGAAGCAGCAGAGGCAAGATCTTTCTCTCTGTTTCTCTATAAATCTGAATATGAATGATTAAACTCATCATTTAAACGTCATAAATTAGTAGACTGGATTAGAAAAGCAAAGCCCATCTTTTTATTGCCTACAGGAAATACCTCTTACCAACAAAGATCAGCAGAAACTATACCTCATGGAATTTGACTTTTAAATTTTTAAAATTTAATTCTCTTCAAAACACTTCCTCATCAAATTCTTCACCAACTCATAGATCATACAATAGCAGCATTTTCCTCAAGAACGTTCTTGATTTTCTTTTTCATTTCTTCAGTGACACATTAATATTTTAGTCACTTGTTATTTAACTTCATGGAGTCTTTAATTTCTTCTTTTCTTCCTTTTGTTAATTAAGCTTTGTGTCTTTTCATTTAATGGGATGTACAGTAAGTGTATAATGGAGACTATCATACCCAATAGCTTGTTATTTAGCTTCATGGTGTTGTAAATTTCTATTTTTCTTCCTCTTGTTGATTTTTGTATTATGGCTTTTCATTTAAGGGCATGTATAGTAACTGTGTAATGGAGATTATTATATCCAGATGTGAGGATACAATGCAGCATGCCTCACTACTTCTAGATCAAAGATGGACTTACAATGAAGCTATTAACTATATCTTGACAATAGGATGCTGAACTCTTTGCCACTGTCCATCCCCACAATTATGGACATATGATTATGAAGAACTATACATAGTAATAATATAGGAGAACTTAATGGGGAGGAGGAGGGAACTTGGGGAGGGAGTGAAGAAATACCAAGGCCTATGGAACTGTATCATAAAATGATAATAATAATAGAAATGTTTAAAATAACATAATGTACATTGATTCCTTTCTTTATAAAGTGGGATCAGGAAAAACAGAAAAAAATATTTTTGTTCTTAATTTTTTTTTCATGTGGGCTAAAACATCATTGAAGTAATTTTGTTATATATAATCTGAAATAAAATAGTGCTGATTGACTGTAAGTTAGATAAAGAGAACTTCAACTAAAGGGTGATATTTTCCATCCTAAGTCTGTTTCTGTCTAAACAGAGAGAACATCAGTGAGTGTGGATGCAGAGGAATTTATCACTGAAAATTACTGCAGGAAAAACTCAGTTTTTGCTCTGGCCTATGGAATCCTTCCATTGTCAAGAGCAACTAAGAATTTGTTTTAGAAGTATCTGAAGAATGAGAGTCTTAAAACAGTTTAATTAGAAATTGACATTTCTACCCACTATGATCCTTTATGTATCACATTATTCTGGAATATTTTCCTATAGGTAAAGAGAATTGTAAATCATGTTATGTTAAGTGGTGGTTGCTGATCTCTGCACCAAATTTGAATACATTATTGCAGTGACAAATAGCAGGATTGTTTGGAGTTCAAAATTCCTCACTAGTCACTCACCACAACTTGTAATAAGATGAATAAAGATAATGGGAAGCAGAGATCTATGACTGTTCTGTTGTACTATGTGTGGAATGGAATTAAGGTACATGAGCAACCCAGGAAGTCTGGGACCTGACTCATGATATGTTAGTCCACAAGAAAAAAGAAATGTTCAGAAATGGTGTTCTGTGATGGAAAGAATGGTTTTGTATTAAAACTGATTAACTCTTACCGTTATTTGATGCAAAACAACCAAGGAAGTAGTGTGCTGTGTCTGTGTCTCAGTGCGCATAGTGCAATGTGTAATGTACTGGAAACCATAGGGAGGTCTGCTTCCTTGACTTAAGTGCTATGATTATAGTATGAAAAGCTTATTCTTTGTCTAATTGAATCTGAATCAACAATGATTGCAAACATCTGTTTGCAGAAAACTAAATTCAGAATCTATTCCTTGTGCTTCAATAATGAGCTAAATGTTAAAACATCTTTCTCTGAGATTTATGCAAATCTTTTCCTCACTTAGAGCTCCCATTGCCATTCATAACTTTTGATTATAGAAGCTACATCTTAACTACTGCTTTTACCTTTTCTATTCCTATAAAGATAAGAGTAGAAAGGAGCAAGCAAAGCTACAACGTAAGCTCAAGAAACTAATAATTTGATAAGGAGCAGTGCAGATAAGGCCCAGAGAGTAGTCCGGATAAAGCCAATTGTGGTCTGATTGTGAGAATCCTAAGAAGTGTTTATGGAAATGTCCTTGAAAAAGAGGCAGAAGGTTTTGAGCTGGAGAGTAACTGGATTAGAGGTGTGCTTTGGGCAGATGATGGTGACAAAAGACTTCCGGGTTAATTAAGAGAGACATTGGGGTCTGGAGAGCAGTTACAAAAAGTTAAAATACATCAACTCATGTAATAGAACTTAATTTTTGGAGAATGAAAGTGGAGCAGAGAAAAAAATAATGGAAAAAGATCTCAGGCTAGAAAGAGCTGATGCTCTGAGTCAATCTCATCAACTTTGAAGGCAGCATGTTCACTTTCGCAAAACTGAAAATATCTGATTGTGAAATTAGAGTACTTTCTCACCAGTAAGGTACAGCAAGAAGAAGCAACAAAAGATAAATTTCATCCTAAGAGTTTAGTGACCGTCAGATAAATACAAGAACATTTATTTAAGAAAATTGTTCAGTGCTCAGAACATGGTCTGCCAGGAAAGCACACACCCTCCCTCCAGGGGAGGAAGAATGGAACAGGCTGTTAATCACCTAACATTTCATAAGCTTTATTATTTTTTTTTTGCAACAAAAAATCAGCATCGATGATAATTTATCTAAAATGAAGCGAAGACTATGGAATTTGTTTGAAAAGACCTTTGCCAAAGGCTGGATGTGGGTGCCCAGGTGGTTGTCTTGTGGGCAGAAACAAGGGTCACAGAGTTCTGGAAAGATCTGCAAAACTCTTAAGCCAGATAGTTAATGCACATATCCTAAAAGTGTTGGCGAGAAAGGAGAAGAGTGCAAAATACTATGATGGTTCTTGATAATAAGAACATTACATTGAGTAGTAGTGATGTGGGCTTCGAAAGGAGCTACTGAGGGTCATGGTGCCTAAGATGCTTTCAGAAGTGTGTGCACAGCCCTGCACCACTAAAAACCATTCCTTC
Organism: Ochotona princeps; assembly: GCF_030435755.1. Lineage (NCBI taxonomy): Eukaryota > Metazoa > Chordata > Mammalia > Lagomorpha > Ochotonidae > Ochotona > Ochotona princeps. The sequence goes on along the minus strand of NC_080842.1, from coordinate 31,978,809 downwards.
CGTGATGACTCAGCACCTGCTTTCCGTGATGTGCTCAAGTCATCTCCACAACACAGAAGACACTTTAACCAACTCAAGTATGCTGAATTCCACTGAAGATGCCATGGAAGCTTCCCTGAACTGTGCTCTGAACCCTAACTCCATCCCGTTTGTGTAATTAGAGTACTATCTTCTATCAGGGAGAGGATAAAGCATATGCTCACTTCTGAGTATATCTGCTTCCATGTTTGAACTTTGTTTATGTTCATTTTTGAAATTCGTCTCTCACACTCAGCTTCCCAAATGATCAGTGGATTTCCCTTGCAATTCATTCTAGGCCATAGATTTCTTTTTCTTAACATGCCTTCTTTTTCATTTTTAAAGGCTTATTTATTTGAAAAGAAGATTTACAGTGACAGAAGAGAGACAGAGATCTTCTATACCCTGGTTCACTCTCCAATTGGCCAAGACCGTTGAAACTGGGCTGATTGGGAGACAGGAGTCAGGAGCTCCTGGGCCTCCTACTTGATTGCATAGACCCCCACGGTTTTGCCATCCTCTGCTGCTTTCCCTGGCACATTAACAGACAGCTGGAATGAATGGGAACTATTAGGAACCTGAATCGATGCCTATGTGTGATGCTGTTGCTGCAGGCAGCAGTTTTATCCGCTATACCACAGTGCTGGTGCTGACAGCACGTTTCTTAGGGCAAGTGTATTTCACTGGCTTCTGCCTCAATTTCTCATTGCCTTTCTATGGTCACCTTTGAACCTTGTTAGACTGTTTATAAGTTTATGTATCTTTTTCTGTTTGGTATTTTCAATCAATCTTTTTCTGTTGCTGTTGCTATGTGCGTTAGACCTCTTCTTTTTTTTTCCCCCTAAATCAAATCCACAAGTCCTGTTTGGCTGCATCTACCTCTGTTCTATCAATTGCTTACTTAATTTTGGTTATTTCATTTTCATTTCTAGAACTCTATTTTTAATTCAAGTTTTTTGAAGATTCTCCCATACATTATCTATTTTTGAATATAATTAACAAGTTTAAAAAATGTGTATTTATTTGAAAGGCAGTTATGAAGAGAGGGAGGGGCAAACACACACACACACACACACACACACACACACGCACACGAGGAAGGGGGTAGAAGAATAAGTGATCTTCCGCTTACGGGTCCACTCCCTACATGATTGCAATATGTGCAGCTGGGCCAGCACAAAGTCAGGATCCTGGACCTCTATTTGGGTCTCCCATGTGGAGGACAGAGGCCCAAACACTTGGCCATCTTCTGGTTTTTTTTCCCATGAGCATAAGCAGGAAACTAGATTGAGAGTGACGCAGTTGGGAATTGAGGTTTTTTTCCAAATCCGATGCTGGCTCTGCAGGCAGCATTTTAACATATAATGGCACAACATCAACTCTGATCACAACTATTTTAAAGTATTTTTTTGATGAAGCTAATATCTATCCTCTAGGGACTGCCTTTTGATTTTTAGTTTGTTTCTGTCTTTTTGTAAGTTAACTTTTAAAGATTTATTTGTTTTTATTGGATATACAGAGAGAAGGAGAGACAGAAAGGAAGATCTTCCATCCGATGATTCACTCCCCAAGCGGCTGCAACAGCTGGTGCTGCGCCAATCCGAAGCCAGGAGCCAGGAGCTCCTTCGGGTCTCCCATGCGGGTGCAGGGTCCCAAGGATTTGGGCCGTCCTCCACTGCATTCCCAGTCCACAAGCAGGGAGCTGGATGGGAAGTGGGACTGCCGGGATCAGAACTTGCGGCCATATGGAATCCTGGGCATGCAAGGCGAGGGTCTTAACCACTATGCTATGGCGCCGGGCCCCTAAGTTAACTTTTAATTGAATGCTAGAAATCACGTATGAAAAGCTTGGAAGCTCTGACTCCTGAGTTTTCTGCAGAGAATGCTTCCATCAGTTTATTGAAGATGAATAGAATAGTGTATGAATTAAATTTATTAAATATGAAATTGATCTGAGCCTGGGTTTTATTCTTTAAAAGTTCTGGTCTCTGTTTTGTGTTACACTATTTGCATAATATAACTTCTGAAGAGCCTCGAATAAAAGCCTGGGTTTGTATCTATTACCTTTCAACCATAATGGGAATTGACTGTTTACCTTCTCCCGCATGTAAGACTAATAGCTCTGCTCAGCTTATCAATTGCGTTTAGTTTGCCTGGTTCCCAAACCAAGCTGATTATGGATTGTTGTCAGGTTTACAATGAAACTAGCTCAGATCTTTGGGCTTTTTTTTTTTTTTTGCTGTACTTCCTTCATATTTTGTATATTTTAGTTTTCCCCAGCTCTGTAACACTTTGATTTTTATTCTACTTCATATCATGCTTTGCTCTGTTTCTCAGCATCCATATATTTGAAAAATTCACCAATTTGCTGAAAGAAAATAGCAAACATGCCAGCTTCATTTATATGAGTTTCTCTTCTCAATCTCTTGCTCCTTCAGATTCTGTTTGCCTTTGTAATTCATCGATGCCATAAACCGCATTTTCTCTTTTTTATTTGGCACTCAGTCAAGCTTTTGTGGTTTTCCTTATTATTATTATTTTATTATTATTAATTTCTTTCCTTTGTCCTTCTTTGTGGAAGGAGATTATCAAGAGTCAGAAGCTACTTGGTAATTTTGTGTGAATGAGTATTCTATATTCCTTTTTTTTGTTTAAGATTTTAGCAACTTTTCTTTACTGCCTTTGTGTTCAGTGGCTATATCAGTTAGAATTTGCTATGCAACAAGCCATCTATATGCCATTGGATTAAAACAATCATTTATTTATCTCCTAGTTCTCTGAGTTAATGATTTGGGCCAAGCTCAGCTAGGCAGATCTGTTCCTCTGAGTCAGGCTTAGTTCATCTTTGATGGAGTTCATTTATGCATCTGTTGTTGGGTATTGGGTGGGCTGTGAGCTGGCTGGCAGAGGTGTTTTGCATGTCTGTTTGAAAGGAATGCTGATAATCCTTTCTGGGGTCTCTTAGCTACCAGCAAGCTGGCACTTTAGTTTATTCAGGAAGTGTCAAGATTCCGCACAAAATGCAGATCCATGCAAAGATTTCTTCAGAAACTGAATATCAAATGGGCAACTTTCCCCCACCCCTTTTTTGACAAAGGAAGCCACAAGGCCAGTCCATAATCAAGCGGTGGAGGAATAAATTGCACTTCTGATTGGGAGAAGCTGCAAACAGTTATAGCAATCTTTTTTTTTTTTTTTTTTGGTTGACAGTTTACCATACTTGCTAAAGTTTTTGTTTACTTTTATAACTTACTGATTTTTTTTTTCTTTTTCGGCTTCTCTACGTTGAAAATCTCACCTGCTTCACATATTCATGGCTTCATTATTTTGTTTTCCAGTTCTTGCCTTGCCGTTTTCATTCATGGGTTGACATTACTACATAGTCTGTTCAGTACGGTTTTGAAGAAAGGAGGATTTGGCCATTGAGCATCATGCCAGGCCCCAAAACCATCAGAATTTAATCATGAAGTTTCTCTGAAGACCAAAGCCAATCTAATCACTTCCCATAGGTGCACATCCAACATCATAATTGGATTATTTTACCTGCACAGTAACATTAATTTCTAACTTTGGGGCTTAAGTATTTTTATGAATTTGGGAAGCAGATCCTATAGCCGTGAGTAATGCATGGAAAGTTTCAGGAATAGGAAAAAATCCGCAAGTTTTACGTTTCAACTTGTTTTGAGTAACACGATGGAGTCTCATACTTTGTTGCCCAAGCTTGTTCAGTACATGAATCATCCATTTATCCAGCATATCTGCATTGTATACGTGCTATCCACCCATAAGTCATTTACTAATCACTTTGTTATCAAACTGTTAAAATATCATGGTGCTTATCCTTAAGGAACTCTTATTTTATGTAAAATGATTTATGTGAGAAAATTTTGCTGAAAAGTTTAATCAATCTCTGATCTCTTGAGCATCCAAATATTTATTGTTTCATTGTTCTTAAAATTTAAACTTCATTTATAAGAAGATACATTAAAAGGATACATATTACTCACATTAGGCTTGTCCTTGAACAATACAATTAGAGAAGCCAAGTGCTCCCCTAACACACTCACTTGATTTCGTTATTTTCTCAATCAGTTACATGGAGCTATCAAAAACACTATAAACTTACTTCAAGCAATTTACACAAGGCACATTTTAAAGGAAATAAGTTTTTTATGTATACTTTTTCAGCTCTGAAATTGCTGTAAAAGAAATTATCCACAAATAAGAAGTTTAAGCCATGGTTTTACATTACAATGATGTACTATGTAAGATAAATAATGCTACATTACACCTACTTCATTCACTGGCATTAGTCACTGCCAGAATACACAAACAAGCTTGTGTGTGATTACACTAGAGCTCTATCAGCTGTTCACTGACATTCATTTCTCAGTGTTGAATACCTTATATGAAACTCTGTCCTATCATTCATATTCAAATTATCCGTTAGAAATGAAAGCAACAGTTACCTATGGAGGACTAAAATCAGTAATGTAAGAAAAAATTCCAGTGAGTCTAGGAAATCCTTATCAGTGTCACATGGTTAACTTTTGCTGTAAGCTGGTTTGGCATTAGCAGGCAGAATGAGTCACTTATACAATATTTACTTTAGAAATTGATTGAAATCTTGTGCTTTCACTGTTATTAATTGAGACAGTGTTATTCATTTAATCATTATATCTTAAAATATCTGGCAGCTAAAAAGGCACAACATTGCAGCTAGTTTTTCCTCAGTATTGCTATGAATTTTAGCATATATTAAAAAACATTTACACTTGTGGCTAGGGCCAATTGCCTTACCTCCTCAATAGCTAAACATAAAGCACTAAATCATTAATGGAGATTAGAATGAAAACATTTTATTGAAAGGTAGGCACTTTTGAAACTGATACAAATGAAAAAAGCTGTGAATTTTTTAAAATGCATACCTTTAATACAAAATTATGACAGCATTAACATCTTTTTCAGCTATAACTGTTAAAATTATTATTCCTGAGATTTTGGGAGTTAATTAAATTCTTAGGTTAAGAGAAAAGAAACATTTCCTATCTCTTGGGAGGCAGAATGGCGAGAATGGTAGATCAATGGTCTCAGATATTTTCTATAATTATTCTGTACACCAGATGTTTCATTTGAGGTGTAGTCACACTGATATTCATTTCTCAAGTACTGGCTCCAAAATATGCAACACCTTTAAGGAAGTGAAAATTTTAGCTTCAAGGTGATATACAAGTAGAATTATTACAACTATACATTTACCGTTGTAGTTTCCTCTTTTAAAGTGTGAACATACAAACTGAGCTTTTTATACATGGTTTGATTTAAATAGCAATTCAACAACTTCCTTTAAGCTAATACTGTTAAAAACAGTATTTATGATCCACAGATTGAAAATACGTATTCTGAAAGACAAAATATTACTTTGATAGCCTTTGTTTTAATCATTATTTAGACTGCAAAGATCATATGTCTTCACATTCTAGTTTTGGTTTATATAACTTTTTTTGTTACAATAGTTTGCATCAAATGCAAGAAGAAAAGCCTCCAGAAAACTTAACATGATATTTCTGAAAGAAGACATCCAAGTAACATTTCAGTAAAAAAAGTAAAATTAGATGAAAATAATTATGTGAATCAGTCATTTGTACTCATTTTCAGTTACAGTTCATGTATAAGATGTTCAAGGAGATAACATTGTATCATATTCTTGAAAATGAATTCCCTTGGATGTTGTGATCTTCATAATAGCACCATTTAAAGCATCATCTTCAATGAGTGTTATTAAACCATTGGCAATCATTGATGGGCTAAAAATAAAGAAAACACTAGAAGTTAAAAACTAGGGAATTAAGTACAGAAGCATTGCATTTTAAGCTATTTTCTGAAGAATCGACAACTTTAAACCTGTGATGAATACACGCATGTTATTAAGTTGGTACTAGGTCCAGGTTTTTCAGTTAGATATATGCAAAATTTAGCGGTATATTTTCATGTTTAATCATCTACTATTCTGATAGGAGGCATTTATACTCATTATTTACATTTATAAGCTGATAGTTTTTAAAATTTTTACCATATCAGTGTATCTTAGACTTACCCAATAGGAATGTTTGAGGAGAAATATAATGAACTATAGCTAGCATTTATTGAATGTATTATCATTTACTTATTGTTGTCACAAGTACACTATGTATATCGTCATATTGAAGTCTTTCAGAAGTCCTGAAGTTTGTTTTAGTAATACCCCTATTTTATGCAGATTGAGATGCCTACAGTTTTGATGTATAAATTCATGGTTAGTGGCAGAACTAGGATTTTATCCTATTATTCTGTGCTGTGAAGGTCTCAACTACTATAACTCAACATAATTGTGTGTGTAAGAGACAGAGTTAGATAGAAGCATTTCCCAACTGCAATTTCTTGTAGAGTGCTTCCTGTGTTTTCTTCTAATAATTTGATGGTTTCTGGGTACAGAGAAGATGAAATCCACAGAAGAAAAGTGATCTGTAATCCGATATTTGCAGCAGCACAATCTACAACAGCAAATGCATGGAAATAACCCAGATGCCAATCAAAAGAGGAGTGGATAAAGAAACTGAGATGCATCTACTCCGTGGAATACCTCTCAGCCACTAAAAATACTGGAATAATACTATTTGTAACCAAATGGTCCCAATTAGAGATCATTATGTTCAGTGAAATAAGTAAATCCCCAAAGGAAAAATATCACAAATTCTCTCTGATATGAGGCAACCTTCATGCAAAATACAAGATCAAGAATATATAGGTAAACATGCATGTACATAAAATCATCTAGAGGAACTGTGTAACAGATATGGTCATCAAGATGTGAAGAACAATAAAAGATGGACTCCCAATGAAAGTTTTAAATATATCTTGACAATAGGATGCTACCCTCTGCCTTTGTCCATGCCTACAATGTCAGGATACACTTAAATAGCAGACTGATGGACTTAAGATTATTCTTGAGAGGCTATATTGGTGTAATAAAATAGGGGAAATCAGTGGGAGGAGAGGGGAGGAAGGGGCAATACCAGAGCTTTTGGAACTGTATTCATAAAATTAATTAATTAATTAATTAAAAGATAAATTGAGATAGAATCAATGAGATAAGGAGAAAGAATTCATTTATTGTATTTATTAATTTGGTTGAAATTATGGTGCTAGGTAACAATTTGCAAATGTATAATTAGTGTTGCTTAGAATGTAGAGAGAGAAGGTACCATTACCTCCATGACTAAATTAATTTAATTAACTATCATTATTTTATAAATAATATTTTATTATGACTGAACAGATTAATGGGACTTTATTTCATAGTAAAATTCATAATACATAAACATGTGCTATTCAGAAGCCGTCATTTTTTTTCAGAGATGTCATTAACTCAAAGCTTGAAAGCTTGCATTAGTTTCTCAAATTTAAGTTATTGCTCTTTACTATTTAATTAGATAGTATATTAACTCCAACAGGTAAAAACAACAACAAAAAGGCATTGCCTTACTTACTCCAAAATTCCATAAAATTTCATCATATCCTTGATATGATCCTTATATTCTATATATTGACCCATGTTTTCTTCTTTTTCAATGGATTCCAGGATAGGTGTGTTGACAAAGGCTGGGCAAATGGCATTCAGCCTCACACCACTGTTCATGAGATTAGCAGCCATCTGTCAATTAGAAGTGTATGTTTCAGCAGTTTTATAAATGGACAGGGCAATTAAATCCACTTAAAAGACACTGATGTGGAAAAAAAAATACTAGTCAGGTATCCTCCCAAGTTTATAACAAGACCAGTAAGCAGTAGGACACTAAAAGAACACACACCTGAAGTGGAGAATCAATTTTCACCTAGTTAACTTTTGAAAAAAGCAATAATACTGGAGACCTCTGGAAACAACTACCTAAGCTGTTCTTAGTTATTTAACTCTGCTGAAACTTGAACTTAAGCAACTGAGAGTTGAAACTCATAACTAACCTTATTTGAAAGGTAATTTTTATATAGCAGAGACTATTTGCTTAAAACACATTTATGAATATATATTAAGAAGAAATTTAAGTCATTGGTATGCATGGTTCCTCTGAGGTCTGCCTTGGCACAGTTTTCTCTCTTAATTTTGTATTTCTTCTAGGAATAATGTTTCATTAGTTATCAATGATAACTTGTGTGCCAGTAGTTGCTTAAAACATACTGACTGTGAACAATGAGAGATAATTTTATAAGTTCATAGTTCTGAAAATATTAAGTAAAAAAGTCTGATCTTTATGTTTTTCTTTGTTCTGTATTAGCTTTATGTTTAAAGATTAAATCTTTCCAAGTAAATAATAATTTTCAATAAACTTAAATATCAATTGACTTATTTTTTCATTGAATAGTTACTATTCATATGTCTATTATTTTTGGCACCACAAGCAATCCTGTGTCGATATGTTTCTATTGCTCTGTTGGACACTTCGTTGTCTTTGATAGCTCTGCCAAGGCAGTCACAGGTCCCGCCTCTTCCTTCTCCTTCCAGGTCACTCCTTCTCATTGTCTCTCCAGTGAAAATGGAACTCTCTGGAGATTCGTGCATGCCTCATTTGAGGAAGCCTGATGTTAATGTTTACATCTGGAGTCAATCCTAAAAAAGTACTGTTGCCATTTATCTTTTGGGTATTTTTCAAAAATGCATCTAGGTTAGAATCCATTTCACTTAAAAATAACATTCTTTAACTGTTTCATTTTGCTATCTGAGAGCTATTTTTCGATAATAAGGACAAGTATAATTTTACTTTTTTATTGGTTTTATAAACATTCTAGATTCTGAATTCTCTCCATAATATCAAAAGATGTGTATACAAAGAGAAATATATACAATAGTTATATCCTCACCGCTGCTGAACGAGTGAATCCAATTATTCCGTGCTTTGAAGCAGAATAAACAGGTTGTTGTGCCACAGGCATAAGTCCTGCAATAAATAAAAGATACAAATTGGCTTAAAAAGAGTAGACAATAATGACTGCCACATAAACATTTTATAGCTCTTTCAATTTAAAAATAATCTGGAAATGACATAAAATTGAAATTATATAGTGTTATAAAGTTCAGTAGACTTGGCTAATTTATTCTCCTGATCACTTACAGTTTCCAGAATGTATATCAGAAGGTAAGTTACACCTAGGAACACAGCCAAACCTCTCTTCTGCTTAGCTTTCTGGGAACTGAAGGAAAATTAACACAAATATAACCATGTGAATTACCACCCAATTTTCAATTTTAAAAGGTAAATATTACATATTTTTAACACTTTCAAATGGCAGTAGGAATTACCTAAAAAGAACTTGGACATTATCAGTCTTTGCTTTTAAATTGCTATGTAGTTCACTGACAGCAATTTGTCTCATAGGATGCATGTAAGAGTTTAAAACAAAAAGTTAACTTATTTTGATTTTTATTTGTACTAGATATTTAGATATTCTTGAGCTCTCATTTAGGATGATGACAAAGCAGTAAAAATTGCTGATCACTTTTTTCTTTAAATAGAATTCAATTTACTATAGAATTTTAAAATTTCCTATGTATAGGGCCAGAATCGTGCCATAGCAAGCTAAGCCCCCACATGCAGTGCTAGAATCCCATAGAGGTGCTGGTTCAAGTCCCTGCTGCTCCACTTCTTGCCCAGCCTGGGAAAGCAACAGAAATTTTTCCAAGTTCTTGAGCCCCTGCTCAAGCATGTGAAGCAAGCACTAGCTCCTGTCTTTGGATGAGCTCAGTCCTGGCCATGCTGACCACTTTGGGAGTGAACCAGAGTATGGAAGATTTCTTTCTCTGTCTCTCTTTCTCTCTTGGTAACTCTGGTTTTCAAATAAAAACAAATCTTAAAAAAATCTTTTTCTATATGTATATAATAGCAACTGATTAAATTCATGGTCTGGAGAAATTTTAAACGCTGTGTTAGAGAATATGTGATGTTACTTCAAAAGACTTGTGTAAATGGAATTAGTTATTCTAGTACAATGTTGAAATGCAGTTTTTTCATAATACACATTATCCATGAACTTTTGTAAGAGCATTTGTATGTCATAATTCTGTGATTCTCAGCTTACCGAGGCTTCCAAAAGGAGATTAAGAGTCAAGAAAAATCTATTTTACTGAAGTGATTATTTAGGTCATGGTTATTTTTCTTAATTTCTCATTTGCTAATCAACAGTAGCATTTAACTAGTCATTTGTGTGTTTCAGTTTTTAGCTAATTTCTTGGGTTAATTTGTATTACTGCTAGGCTTTAAAATTTGTGATTTTAGTAAAAAAAAAACATGATCTCCGATTACTGTTGCTAATATCAAATGTCATGTTAATAATGCTAAATTATTCTGGTGAGACATGCTCATCCCCACCCAGCTAACTATTCCCAGAACACCACCAATCAGTTGAGAGTGTTGTGCCAAAGTTCAGCTGTAAATAACAGACCTTAACCACTCCCCTGGCTGCCAGGTCTCAATTTATAAAGTATGTTTGCTTAGGAGCATTTTAAATCCTTGAGGATGGTAGATGGCACGTGACATGTCTACCCAGTGATCTCAAAGTATATAACATGTTGATTTTCTTGTGATTATTGTGGATTAAGTAAAATGTGTAAGTTAATTAAGTTTATCAGTGGTAGTCAACAAGAATCTATGATGTCCCCCCAGGGTACTTAGATATGTTAGAGAGTTTAACAAAATAAAGAGGGGTAGACAGGCATCGCTGCTTCGTGTTCTTCTAAGTTAGTGTTCATGTTTTATGAGGCAGATGCAGTGGTTGTAGGATGATGTTCCCTATGGCAGGAAATGCAGCCTGAAGTTGAATTAGAGTAAGCTAGTTCACACATCCACCAAAACCAGAAAATATTATGCGCAAATGTTGCCAAAGATGAATATAAGATTGAAGTTTTTCTGCATATGCACAGTTGATAAACTTCTGGACTCGTAATTGTTCAAAGTGTCAGGAGAGTGAAATAAACCAATTCTGCTTTTTGTGTCCTGGCATAAGCATACGCAAGTATGAAATCAACACATTCCTTTAAAGGTAGAATTTTAAAGGCAACCAGAAGGTAAAAGGACATGTTCACATTTTTAAAATCGCATCTGGTTTTACGAATCTTGCACCATTCTAATGACATTTTCATTTTTATTCTTCAAGATGTCTACTTTTACATTGCTTCCTCTTCTTAATATTGAAGAAAAGACTATGTAAATCAATTTCAGACTTTGGAACTGTTTTTTTTTTATTTCTTTACATTTTTATGGCTTCATTTTATTGAAGTGTAATTGACATTCAATAAAACTGTATGTATGTAACACATACAATTTGGTAAGCCTTGATAGAAGAACACACCAATAAGACCATGACCACAATCAAGACAATGAACGTAGTCCTCACCTTAAGAGATTCCTATGCCCCTTAATAATTCCTATCTGATATCCTCTCTTCTCCAAGCTCATTGAGCTGCTTTGTGCCATTGTTGTGTGCACTTCCTAGAACTCTGAGATCATATTTTCTATGAGTCTTTTACTCAGAGTAATTATTTTGAGATGCGTAGATGTTGCAGTGTGTGTCAATTGTTCATTTTATTTTTTGGATGAACAGTATGACTACTCATTGATGAAGACATATCACCAGTTGCATGTATTGCTTATTCATGAGTTGATCGATGTTTTTGGTTTGTTTTTCAGTTTGGTGGTATTAAAAGGTAAATAAATGGGTGATGGCATTGTGTTCAGGCCGGTTAAGCTTCTTCCCATGAGACTGATATCCCACATAGATGTCAAGTTTAAGTTCTGGTTGCTTTATAACCAACCCATCTCCCTGTTAACACTAAGAAAGCAGCAGAATATGGCACTTGGACCACTGCCACACATGTTGGAAACACAGATGGATTTCTAGGCTCCTGCTTGTTGTTTGGCCCAGGCCTGGACATGGCAGCAATCATTCATGGTGTGAGCCATCAAACTGCTCTCTCTCTCTCTCTTCCTACCCCCACCCTCTCTTTTTGTCTCTTATCTCTCTATACAACTCTGACTTTTAAATAAATTAATGTCTTGGAAAAAATAAACATGAAGAGGGAGAGTCCTGTTTTCCATCATTGCATTTAGTCCAATTAGATTCATTTTTGAGAAGATAGTGTATGTTGATCATTTGCAAGGCTCTGTCTCCAACTTGCCAACTGATTTTCAATATAGACATATACTACCTCTCTCCATTTGCTGTTTTGAAAATGGAGGCTAAAAGGAAGAAGAAAAGCTTCCTTTTTAAGCTTTTTAAAAATAATGATCTTTAATTGGATGTATACATTTCTTAAACATCAAGCATTTATTATTGAATCTAAAGATCAATTTTTTTTTGCACATTTATTATTGGTATTGTGATTTAGCTTTAGAATTGATAAACTATACTTTTGTTATTTGCCTTAGACCTACACCAGAAACATGTAATGCAAATTTTTTGACCTTCACACAAAAATTGTGTTCTGAGCCTGGTGATGTAGGTCAGTATATAGAATTGTGCTGGTGTGCATGAAATTACTCAAGGACCACCACTACGTGGCATTTGTTATGAACTGTGCTCCCTAAGGTTCCTATAACATGCACACATATTCATGGCAGCCATGATTTAAGTAGCTTAGAGCGTTCACAGGTGCAGAGTCAAATGAGAATCACTCTCTGAGTTATGAAACATGCCTCAGTACTATGCATATAAAAATAATATCTTTTGACCTCACATGTTTCTCAGCCTGTCATTTTGCTTGTCAGGAGTGTCCTCAAAGGAGTCAATATATTCATTGTCCCCATTTTCCTTATCTGTCCTTTGACTCCCCAGCTCATTCTTATCAGGATTCCTTCTGAGTACCTAACTCAAGAGGATCCTATAGAAGCTGCCAAGGAGCAATGTCTTGTTAAGGCTGAATTCCTATTTTAACTCTGCTTCGTACCTTTCTCAGAAGCCAGAAACACAATTATGCTCTCCTTGTAGAATTTTACTCCTTCATTTGGTCTCCTGCCTCACACTTCCTGATCACATCTTCATGTCCTTTGCCAGCACTTCTTGCCAAGGCCCATGAACATGCAGGAAAACTTGTAACTGCCCCTTGACCGCCTTTGATTTTCTGCTTATATTCTTTCCCAGAGTGATTTTATCCACTTAGATGGTGGAAGTTCATCATCTTAAATCCCCCTTTAACTGCCACCTCCTACACACACACACACTCACAGTCACACACACACACAGATATACACATTAATTTCCAATTAAAACTCCAGATATTTGAACATCCCAAATTTCTCTGCTTTGAGCTCTGGAGAGGAAGATATGGGGTGTTTGCTCTCATATTACTTAACTGCTTTCTTTTGTAGTAAGCACTGACTCTAAAATTTTGATAGAAGTTGATTCTTGTCAGAAAGAGGTGCTCAGTACCAATAAGTACAAAGTGTAATAAAAATTAGTTTTAAACAAATTGAAATGCTGTAACCAATGGTAGCCAACTGTTTTATAAAAAGTCACTTTTTACTCTACCTGAACATTTTTTAAAAATCCTTTTATCAAGATAATAGCAAGACAAACCCCAGACTAGAAAAGAAAATATGCAAAGGTATACACAATAAAGCATTGTTATCCAAAATATTAAAAAAAACTTAAAACTTGACAAAAAGAAAAATGCTTATTGCACACAAAGCTGCAATGATTTTTATAGTGGCTTTGCTTGTAACTGCCAAAACTTGGAAATAAACAAGATGCCTTCAGTAGATAAGTGGCTAAATCAATTCTAAGACATTGATGCAGCACTAAAAAGAAGAGCTCTCAAAAAAAAAAAAAAAAAAAGACAAGGAAGAAACAGAAATAGATACTACTAAGCAAAAGCAGACAATCTGAAAGTAATTCATCCTGTGCCATTCCAACTGTGTCTACGTCTATGGCAGTAGTGGAAAGAGCATTGATTCCTAGCGGCTGGTGAGAGAAACAGATAAGTCCACAGAGGACAGAGAATTTTTAGGGCAATTTTTAGGAAGTTACTGTGCATAATCTGTGGTATGGATAGAAGTCATTGCACATGTGCCTACACGTATGAAAGAATCAGTAATGTAAACTAGTCAGTATAGGTTCATCTGTTGTAACAAACAGGCTCGTTTGCGGCAGATGCTGGCAGTGGGAGAGATCCCTCATTTGTAGAAGCAGGGATACGTGAGAATTCTCTGTATTGTTAGTAGAGTTTTGCTATGAATCCACAAATATTTTGTAAAATAAAATTGGTTTACAATAATGTCTCAGAGAGTGCTTATAGAATAGTTTTAGGAACTTAAGTTTTAGGCTGACTGAATTCAGACTCAGAATCCACCAGTATGAGCTCTGTCACCTTTGGAGAGGTAACTGCTGTGACCTGTTCCATCTTCTGTGGGGTCCTAGAGTAACTATGGTCTTAAAAAAGCTCATGTATTGAAAAACTACTGGAAAACAGTTCCTGGCACTCTGTTTTTATGAAAAGTATACCTTAAAGTTAATTTTTTCCCTTTAAGTTGAAATATCTGAAACTATTATTTTGTTGGCTTATTTACCTTTTCATCTACGTGCATGTTTTAATGAAATGGTGTCTTTTGTACGAAAATCCCCAAATCTGGTACAATATACTAATTTAGGTTTGATTTCTGAAACTTTGCAATCAGACTGCAGTTCACTTAAAATGGATTTAGCTGGTACATGTGTAATAAATATGATTTATATTAATTTATGTACAAATTAATTGAAGTTCAATTTTAAATATATTTCATTAAAATGTGCAAAATTAATAGGAATGTCTCTGGGTTGGAAATTAACAGGTTGAATAATCAAACCTGTCAGTTCTCCCTTCTGAGGGAATTTTAGTAGCTTAAAGATGAACAATGAATATGCATTTTAAAAAGATCTTGTAAATTAGCTCCCATAAGCACAGGAAAATTACACTATCACCAAAGGAATTACGAACAGCATTGTACAATGTATTTATTGTAAGAGTGCCATTATGCAAGTTTACTTCCAGAGATGCAAAAAATTCTTTGTAGAAGTAGCAGGTTTATGTCTGTCATAACTATAAGTTTACAAAAAAGTCAATAGGGGGAGAGATTATACCCACATAAAAAGAAATATTTCCTGAAACCACTCATGATACTGACACTAAAGGGTCAGGGGTTGTTAAAATAACTATAACTATCTAAATCTACATATGTGTAGCATTAAAATAAATGAAATTTCATACCTTTAAGAAGTGAATAAATTATTTAGACAAATAAAATTTAAATTGAATTCCATGTTAATTTTCCAATCCTTAGTATTCTGTATGTCCACTTATATTTATTAAGAATCAAGTCAACCTCACATCTCATGACTCGTAGATGGTCTAAAGGCTTTGTGTGAAAATTGAAATGTCTTCATGAAGAAAGGGAAACTGTAGTGAATCCACAAGCATATTTTCTTCTAAATGGAGAAAAATGTGTAAAGCAGTGTAAATATGAAAAATATTTCAACTACAGGAACTAGAATATGAATCTGAGGATGACAAGTCTTGATGCTCAGCAGTTTGTCAACAAGGAAAGACCTGAAACTCTCACAGATTTTTTTTCTACCATCAGAATGGAAAATGTGTACCCATGTGTGTCTAATTACCACTTCCCTAATATGAGGAAGCATAAACAATTAGTTGGCATCTATTCATTACGTTCATGCATAAAGTTGACCAAAGTCACACGAACTTCCTCGTTGTTTTATACTTCACAAAAGGGACCATTATCTGATGCTGCCTTCACTCATTCTCACTTTTGCCACCAGGTTAAGGCATAGAGTGTCACATAACATCAAGATGTGACATAAGCTTTCATAGCTGCTATGACTTCTTTAATAGAAAGTCTTTACAGAAAGAAAAATCCAATCATACATTCCAGTGGTTTTTATAGAAAGTAGGTCCTAGTGTTCCACCAAAGTCCTCCTTGAAAGTTTACTCATTGCCTGTACTGTGGCCAGAAGAAACTGAGATAAACTCTTTACTACTCAAAGAATATCCCTGTACAGACTGCAAGCTGGCTTCTCAACAAACATGGAGTCAAAGAATGGAGTGTTGATGCCTGGAAGCTGAATCAGGACCCAGTTTAATCCTAGTGAGATATTCGAGGAAAACTGTTTCCTGATGGCCCTTTATTTATCTGCATTTTCTTCCTAAAAATGCTCAATGCATGTATAATTTAATTGAATTTGCTATTTAAACTGAAAATCTTACACTTATACCTTTATGCAACTTATAAATTAGTTCAGATAAAAAAATTAGTCAACAAGTGGACTCTTTTTTTTCGACAAGTGGACTCTTATTTAAAACATGCTGAGCTATTATTTGATCTTTCAAGTTTCCTTGAGATGCTACTATCTTAAATTCTAAAAATCAGATCCTCAAAAATAAAAACAGAAGTCACTGTGTATCGTGTTTCTGAGGCAGAGAATGTCCATCAGGAACATCAAGGCCTAAGGAGCTGAGTGTGTAGACAGGTCAGAGCAGAGTTTATAGGTATATTCCTTATCTTTGTGACAATTACTTTTTCTTTCCACTGTTCTTGGTAACTGGTTATTATAAAGAATTTTACTCTTATGGAGTGACTTATGAGATGGCAATGGGCTAAACATCTGCATTAACCTAAAATTAGTTCCTCACTGTTGTTCCTTCCAACTGTCTTTTCATTTAACAATTGAGAATGGATGGGACAACATGAGTGCAGGCTTGTATACTGCATTCACAAAATTGATATACTACAAGAGTTCATGTGGTTAAATGATGAAAACAACCTCTGGGGCTCCAGACTGGAGCACACCCATCCCTCAATACGCTGAGGAGTCACTCTCCACTTTAACTGCTCTTGTTTGCTAAATCTATTAATTGCATTTGAAACTCTGCGTCATTAGTCATTACTCATTAACTTCTCTGCCCAAACCAGTGTGTCAACTTAAGCTTTAACTACGACAGGGAGCGTTTCTACAAAGCCTATGCACGAGATGATGAGACTGGAGCCTGCTTAAGTTGAATATTATCCACAGCTAATCCTTGAAGACAGTCAGCAGCTTTGAGGAGTGAAGGTTTGGGAAAGATCAGGGAAGTCAACATTATCAGTACTTCAGTAACTCCTCTAAGAGGTTTTTTGTCCTCTCATCTCTGGATGCTCAGATTCATGATATAACGTTAGTGATGCCACTTCTGGGAGAACGATAAAGACAGAGTGAGTGATTCTCTTTTGCCTTTTTCCATTATTAAAATATTCTAGATTTTTATCAAATTCATCTCATTAGGGAGGATTAGAGGTTTTTAGTTCATGAATTATACACACACACACACACACACACACATATCCATTCTTTTTAGCACTCTGTGAGATAAAGACAAGTTAGTGAAAGCTCTGAGTGGAAAGAAAGGCAACAGAGACCTTACTGGCCAGGGGCAACAAGGAAGCAATATTAACAGACTAGGTATAGAGGCAAGGCAGGAGGGATGACCAGCAGACATGAAGAAGACAGCAATCCTAACAGACTGGACAAAGAGAAGCTAACTAAGCTTCTCAAGTGAGGTGACCTTACACAATGGAAGAAAATAAGTGGAAGAAACAGTTTGGAATGCTATGATCTTCATATGATGTTAAATTGTTAACACTGCTAGAAACGGTGATTTAAAACCCAAACAATCCTGTCATTAAATTTATTGAACTGATTGCTTCATGAATAAAGACCCGCACATGATTCCAAATACTGTTTCTGAGATGTGCAAGCAGAGCAAGTGACAAAGCACGTTTTCCGCCAATAAAGCAGCATACACATCACAGCGACTTAAGGTTTAAGTTCTGCAGATGTTTTCAGGACTTCACAGTGTATACCAAATGGGACAAAAGCTTCAGTTCTCAATGAAGGTTTAGAAATGTAACCCTGAGATTAAATCAATGCCCAGGAGGTCTGAAGAGATTGGCAGATTGCACTAGTTCATTCAAGTCACAGCATTTGTCTCTTCTAGTCTCCTGTTAGGCTGAGATAAACACAGATGGCGAGATAGATTAACAGATAATTTACAAAAAAGATAGATCATGTAGTGTTTAAGAGGAAACTTCTATCCTACTGTCTCTGTGAACTTCCAGGCTACTGCTTACTTGTGGTGTAAACTTGGGTAGCATACTTACACTTTCTTGCCTCAGTTCTTTTATTTTCAAAATGGAGAAAATAGTCTACTTCACATGGTACTATGAAGATTAAATTAGATGATGCCTGCAGTGCACTTAATAATGCATATTGTATCAGGTAAAGAGTAAGCACTCATTAGCTGGTTATTATTATAACATATTTAAAGCATCAGTACAGTTAATCTTTTTTATGAAATGCTTGAGACTGAAAATGTTTCAGATTTTGAGTTTGACTTAATTTTGTGATATTTACATATACATATTGAGATATCTGAGTTAGGTTTCAAGTCTAATATAAAAGCTATTTGTGGCTCATATACATTATATGTATATGGCAATGAATAGTTTAGATTTACGATCAATATTTTCAGACTGTTTAAATCTCACACTCTCACTTGAATTCATCAAGAACCATTGGTAATATTTTCTCTCTACACTGTTAAAATTACTTGGCTCACTACCTTAAAAAAATTTGTCAGAAAGTCATAGCTACTATTGAAGAATAAGATATCAGCTGTTATTAGTTGTCCTGAATAAAACAGTTTTGGGTTACGAGCTGTAACAAAGCCACTTAACTATACACTAAATCCATTGTTAGGCACACAGCAAGAAAGAATTTTCCAATCTCCTTTACAGTTAGGTGAGCCATATCATCAAACACTTCACAGCAATGTGAGCAGAAGTGAAGTTTACCACTGTTGGGATGGAAGTTTACCAGAACAGCTGTCTATGCCTCATCCATGTCCATTTTCTCTTGCTGGTAGAGGAAGCTTCACCATACCTGTGGGGACTCCATGTTAAAGATGAAGACCTCATGTCAGCCAGATTTTCTGACTGACAGGATGTAAGATGGAGATGCAAGAAGAATCTTGCCATGGGCTCAACTACAAGTGAGGAATAACCTTACACTATACTCAAGCCATGATATGTTTGAGTCAATAGGTTATAGGTCTTTGACATAGTCCAGATACCATATATGCCTTTTACAAAATGACACACTCTTACTAAACTCACATGGGAACGGGAAACCTCTAACTATGTTTCAGTAGTTTTCAATTAAAGTTGCTAGCACATGCTTACAAGTGTCACAACAACCTTTGAAAAACTCAAATAAAAGAAAATAGCACATGGTTCAAAATCTTGTTATTACACAATTTAAAATTCCATAGAACCATAAATAAAATCAAACATATATTAAATTTCAAACTTGAGGGTAAATATAATTCAATGGTTTATTTTGTGGCTTACATGATTTTTAAAAACCTTCACTACTAACTCAATAGTCTCCTTACCTGCCAGTGATGACATATTGATAATGATGCCACCTTCACCTCCGTTTTGCTTACTCATGTAATCCAAACCAAGATAAGTCCCACTGATAACAGAAACCTAAACCAGAGGTAAAAACAGGAAGAGCAACATAACTATCAGCCTGCATCATCTAGTCACTCACCACAATTCTTACTGCTTTTCCAGATACCTACAGAAATTTTTGAAAGAGCTTGCACTTTTTTCTTTTTTTCATCTTTTGTTTAAGATTTATTTATTTTTATTGGAAAGGCAGATTTACGGAGAGAGAGAGATACACAGAGAGAAAGATCTTCCATCTGCTGGTTCACTCTCCAAGAGGCCACAATGGCTGGAACTCAGCCAATCCAAAGTCAGGAGCCAGGAGCTTCTTCTGAACCTCCCCTACGGGTGCAGGGTCCAAAAGCTTTGGGCCACTCTACTGCTTTCCCAGGCCACAAGCAGGGAGCTGGATGGGAAGCAGAGCAGACTCAACACAAATTGCCAGCACACATTATCAGTGCCCATATGGGATCCCCCGTGCATGCAAGGCAAGGATTTAGCCACTAGACCACTGTACCGGGCTTCCCCTGCCCTCTTGTTAAGGTAGGCACTGTCCCTAGATTGTTTTTTTTTTCTTATTATTATTTGCCCAATAGTGTTGGAATTTAATATATCTCTGCAGAATTCCACTTAGTCACCTGAGCTTTTATGATACAGATGATGTTTCAATAGTGTTTTGTCACTTTACCTCAACTTCTTTTTTCTTAAATATTTTATTCATTAATTTGAAAGAGTTACAGAGAGAAAGCAAGCAGAGTGAGAGAGAGATAAAGAGCACCAGAGAGAGAGCTTTCATTCACTGACTCACTCTTCGATTGGTCACAACTGCCAGGATGGACCAGGATAGACCAGGATAGACCAGGATAAAGCCAGGAGCTTTATCCATGTGTCCCACCTAGGCTATAGGAGTCCAGTTACGTGAACCATCTTCATCTCACCTTGCCAGACACATTAGCAAGTTGCTAATGATGGGAAGCAGAGCAGCGGGGACCTCTAGCCATAGGCATCAGCTTCACCTGCTATATAACATTGCTCTTCCTGTAACTCATTCTTAACATCTTCCAGAATTCTTTCTATACATTCTTTTTATTTTCTGAATAATTATCAGAATTATAAAGAATAGTAAGGAATTATTCAGCCTTCTTCTTAGCATATGACTATCATATCCAAGGATTACATATTCATCTACTTGGCTTAATTTTTTCTGAATCTTAGAATGCAGAATAGTGGATACCACTGATTTTCTACATAGCTTTATTTTTTCTAATAGAAATTCTATTTTAATGTTCTTTCCGCTTCTTCTCCATGCAATAAGCATGGAGACAAACACTGGAGCTCCCTCTCTTACTTAATAGTGGTTCTAGAGCAGAAAAGCACATTGAATTCCCTATTCCCTGAGGCTGTCAGTTTGATACAAAATGGACTTAGGGAGAATGAATAACATCTCACATAATCCCCTTTACAAGGATGAAATCAAACGTTAACTCTTTACAGAAGAGGGGAAAGTGTGGACTGGCCAAAATTGCTGATATTCTGGTAGTTTCTACCCAAGTCTTCAGCGTGTCTGAATAGCAGTTGTGTTTACGGGTATTGGTGTTTCGCTTTTATTCTCAAGTATTTCTAGCTTTGCTCACTTTCGCTTTTGGTTTTGGAAAGCTATGGCATGCAGACACATGGAAAATTCCCTGACATTTAAGCTTTATCTTATTTGCCTTAAAAAATTAAATTTTATTTTTAAGTTTTTGGTAATAAACTGAGTAACATCTCAAACTATTCTTGGGATACTTTGGCTGTGCATAAATGATATTTATATGAGAATATATACATATACGAAAAAACTGTTAGATTTCCATAGAAAAATGTTTCTTGTTATACTTTAATTTTTAGTCCTTTAGCATTCTATGTATGTTATAGTTAGCATCATTAAAATAGCAAGTAATCAGGGCAAAAGGAGGGTTATAAATGTTTCTAGATAAGAACACAAAATAATTGAAATCAATGATGTCATCTTAATTCATTTTGTGAAAGGAGTTAAGGTTTTGCACCAAATTTTCAAAGAAAAGAAGATCTTACACTGAATTTTACCTAGAAAATTACTGGCATTTTGATCTGATTAGCATGTTGACTTTATAGTTTTGGTTACACAGAGACAACTTCTGAATGCAATACTGGAAATATAATTGTAATCCAAATTTTAAGCTGTTTTTTCACCAATTAAAGCTATGTATAACTTAAAAATGCCTTCATAATTTGTCACATACTAGAGCTAGTTTTCTAGTAATAAAAGTAATTGGACAGTTGGGAGCAGTTTACTTGTTTAGCATTCCTGTTATCATCTTCATCGCTTCCTATAATGTAAAGGTACAGGACTGAACTCTAGTTCTGAATGATTCCATATGCATATCTTTTCCAACACAAATCTTGATTCAACTAGTCTATTAAAAAATAAAACTGGAATATTCTGAGATACCACCTATGCTATTTATATCAAAATTAGATTACAAATCCCACCTGAATGGAAATGAACTATTTAGGTTTATTAAAGCATGAAAAAGCTAAAGAAGCACAATGCAAGATTGTCTTATCAATATTCAAAGATAAGTCTAGCTCTGTCCAATTGCCAGCAACCTTTGATCATTTTTTCAGACTCATTCTTTCTTGGACATTCTCTATGAACTATAAATAATGAAGCTGTGTTTTAATTCCACTGATGCTGGTGTTGCACAAAGTGGAAAGCATAGGATCCTTTGTGGAAACAACAGGATGCCAAGAAGTTTAGTGTGTATCTTGAGTGGCAAGAGAGGTAAGATGATCAGAATGGAGACTAAAGTAGGATAACTTTGCTAAGTAGCAGAAATCAAAGAACAGATGATGCTGTCGGGTAACACTGATATTTTATAGAATTACCTTATGGTTGGTGTGTGGCCTAGTGCTTGAGATGCTGGTTAAGACACTCTTACCCCACATCAGTGTGTCTAAGTACAATTCTGGGCGCTGGCCTCTGATTCCAGTTCCTGGTAATGTAAACCCGTGAGAGGCAGTAGGTAATGGTTCATGTCATTGAGTCCCTGTCACTTACCTGGGAGACCTGAGTTGAATTTCTGACTCATATTTGTAACTTGAGCCCAACCCCTGTTTTTGTGGACATTTGGGGAGTGAACCAACTAAAGTAACTATCTTTGTGTCTGTCTTTACACATCTTTTTTTTTCTTGAATTAATTTTTAAAGAAGAGTCATCTAAACATGGCATAAAACATGGAGATGAACATCTAACACATGCAAAATATCATTTATTAGCAACATATCCAATAAAATTAATTGCTCAATATCTACTCTGTAAGGATATAAAAGTTTTTGTCCCCTATTGGAAGAACATACAGTTGATTAGATTAAAATAAATAAGTAGAAATGTGATCCTAACAAAAAGTTGTAAAATTGGCAAGTCCTTTGAGAATGGCAGAAATATGTTGTACAAGATTTCACGAAAGGAATAGATAGGGGCAAAGTTCTTTAAGTAGTAACTCTGTACATGCGTACTAACAGAAAAATATGCTAAAGTACAAACAGAATTGTATAAGATCCAAAGAAGCAAATTATATGCAGGGCAGAGTCTGAAAAATAAAATCATTATGTACACCAACACAAATGTTTGCATTATACTTACAGAGATAATCAAACCGAAAGGACAATGTTTGGTATACCTTTGGAATACTAATAGGAGAGGAAGTAATATTTTTAAGTTACATATGGTTTGCTAAAGCTACGTTTTATTTTCTCTGTGTAACATTAAACAAATGTTATCAATGCCCAAAGTTGAACCAAGAAGTGGCCTATGTCATCAGAGCTCCAAGAAAATAAAGGCCGGTTAATGTTAATGGGGGCAAGGATCTATCAAAGTTGTTTTCAAGGATGATAGGTCACAATGACATTTATCTGATCTAGAATTTCCTATTTTCAGAAGAGGTAGTACGGTACTTTCCAACTTGGATCATGAACTTATTCAACTCAGACAACATAAAAGCAATCTCCTCCTAGCTAGTTGGAGGCCAAGAATTCAAATCCTGTACCTATGATAGTTCCCTTACTACTTTTCACATTTCTTTTAACTCCAACCATTGTACACAATTCGTGACAACTGACTTCTCAGAGAAAAGGCACAGTAGGTAAGTCCATTATGAAATTCACTGAATATCAGAATCTTAATCTATAATAATGTTTGTAGCTACTACTGACAAAACTGTTAAATATATTGGCAGTTATGCTAAAGGGAGAAAATTGCCATGCAATTTGTGCGTTTGGTTTGCTACGGCTTAACCAATAAAAAGTGTCTTTTTAGTGGTTTTGAAGAGTGACTTAAGATTATGAAAACAAATTCTTTAACATTTCTAAAGTTCCTATATGGTTCTATGTTCAGACAACCTAATGTTGCAACACTCACAGTTCTGAATAAGTCAAGGAGAAAAACATAGATTAAAAGTACAGCTTTGATAGCAATAGAAAAAATAAAATTATTCAGTGTGTTTGGTAGATTTGAGGAGTAACTGATAAAATAATAAGAAAAAAATGCAGAGAATAATCATTAAAAAAGAAAATACTACAAAAATAATTGTAAATGTTTTAAATTCAGAAACATAAAGGGAAATATATTCAAAATTTTAAAAAGCAGGTGTCATATCAGCAAGAGACAAATTTCACATATAAGTTATTTATATTCTGAAAGTAAAGGAGTAGAAAAAGATACACCTAGAAATATATGAATCAAAAGAAAATGATGGGATTATAATTTTGAGTGTAGAGACGCAGAACAGTTGGTAACATCAAAGACAGCACATGGAGGTATATGTTTTAGACCAATGCTTTTTAAAATCAGCAGTAACAAGTATGCTGAGTACAATAGATTTATTATATGAAACTTTTGTAAGTGGTAGATAAGCTGATGTTTGTCCTTTGAGATATAAAACTATCAATCAAGGATATTTAAGTAAGCCAAGGAATAACTTGTACCTAAATCAAATAGAAATATTACAAAAAAAGAGAATTACAAGACATTTATTAACACATAGGTACAAATTTAACATTCAGCTATTCACTAATAACACTCAATAGTGTTTTAAAAACTAGGTACCATAATATGATTTAATCAAAAGATGTAAGTATGGTTCATGATCAGAAAATATTTCACTATTTTAATATATCAAAGGCTAAAGTATAAAAACAATCATGGAATTGTCTTATTAAAAACAAAGCCATCAAATCCTTCCCAAATGTATTCATGTTTACAATCCAAATTCCAGGAAGACTTTGAGGAAAACTTCGCAAATAACTTTCAAAGATATTTTCCAAATATGATGGCCCAAGAACATCAGAGAGACACTTAAGAGACTTGGGAGGAGAGTTTTCATGCTATAAAACAACGTGTTTTGTTCTTAAAGGAATTTCAGAATCCATCAAGTTTGGGAACAACTTTCCACCTTCAAGAAGTCTTAGATTCAGCTCTTTCTGTGAGGTAGTATAATCCTTATTACTCCACCAGTTATTATGATGAGGAAATTACCCATGGGGGTTTTAATTTAAGCCAAAAACTTATTGATCAAGCATTATTTTCAAGATACTGTGTTGATAATTCAGAGAGTAACAAGAAAAACATCATGGTTCTTGTTTTTATGAGGTTTATAATTCCTGGAAATATATCATGAAGTAGGAGCCACTCCCTGTATATTTATATACACACAGTAGCACATTATACTTTGCACTTGCCTGTTTTACAGGACTAGTGAGAATGACCTTGCTAAGGACAGCATAACCCCATGACAACCCTTCAGGCATGTTGTTTTCTCTAAGGTTCAAGTTCTATTGAACTCCATTATGTTAATTAAAAGTGTTCATAAAAGGAAATAATCAACAACTTTGTGATGCAGTGTGCAAAACTAACTAACTAAATAAATAAATATCAAATGTTATGGGAACTTTGGATTGCTATGGCTTGACCAATAAAAAGCCTCTTTTAGGTGGTTTTGGAGAACGACTTAAGTGTATAATACAAATTGTTACATACAAATAACAATTTGCAGTCAAAATTTTTACTAACTACAAATTTTGCCATTTCAACTTTGTTTTCTGTGACATTCATAGAAGTTAATTATGATTTACTTTTCAAATAAAAAAGTTTAGTTGGGGGTTGACAAGCTTTTCTAAAGGATCAGATAGTAAATATTTTATGTAATACATACCATTGAGATTCTGTCACAACTCTTGAACTCTGCCACTGTGATGTGAAAGCAGCCTCTGACAGTACGCAAACAATGAGTGTAGCTGTGTTCCAATAAAACTATGCCAAATGCCAATTTCAAATATTTATATATTTCATATGATTCTTATTTTGATTTTTTCAGTCATTTAAAAATGTCAAAACTACTTTTAGCTTGCAAGTCATATATAGATATATGATATATAATTATATATAGATGAAGATGGTTTTTCATGTCCCAGCTTCTCCACTTCACATTCAGCAATTTGCCAATGCATCTGGGAAAGCTGTAGAAGATGGGCGAAGCTTTTGGTCCCTGAACACATGAAGGAGTCCCAAAAGAATATCCTGGCTATGGCCTTGGCCAGGTCCAGACCTGGCCATTATGACCATCTAGGAAGTGAATCAATAAATAGAAGTTCTCTCTATTTTTCCCTTTCTCTCTGAAACTCTGTTTTTCAAGTAGATGAAAATTAAGTCTCAAAGAAAAGGCAAAACAAAAAACAGATGGCGGACTACTTTAATTCATGTATTTTATTGTGCCAACATCTGAGTAAGCAGTCAACAATTTTGCTCATACTTTTAAAATATTTTAAAACAGGTTTACTTTATAATGACCAGTTTTGAATGTCTTCCTAACTATAATAGGAAATGCTTGCGTCTTTTAAGCTCTCTATATCCATTTTCTTATAGTGTTGGTCATTATTTTGTTGAATGTAGGTCATCACTTTGTTTCTATGAATATTTTGCATTTTAATATAATATGTTACACTTCAGTTACAAGTATCATATTATTATTAAATGACTTAAGCTTACCAAATTAATTTGCAGAGTTTTTTCCCAGTTTTTCTCATTGTTTACTCCAGCATTATTGACCAAAATATCCAATCTTCCAAAGTGGTCTACAACTTTTCTAAAAGTCTCTAATAAGGGGAAAAAAACAACATTGTGAATGCATTCTTGTTTTCCATTTATACATTTAAATTATAAGCTATGCTATGAAATTAGTTTTTATTTATCTGAGCTCACAGTGAAAATTACACCTGCAGGCTGTGACTAATTCTCACTTCCCTGTGTGTGGTTTGCAGCCCAGGAGCATCAAACAGCAATTCCTGAGAGCTTGCCAGAAATGAAGAATTTTGCAGACATCATGAATCTACTGAATGCAAAACTTAACGTAGTCTACATGCACATTTAAGTTCCATGAATAATAGCGGAATAAATTTTAGAGACCTGAAGCACCTTAAGCTCTTTGATGTCAACTTGGCCAGCCCACTTCTTTTTGTATCAAAGGAGTTATTGGAGCTTTGTAGCTCAGACTATGACAAATGACTTTCTTACTAAGTGGTTCTATGTTGGATGAAATTTTATATTAGCACAAGTCTTTTTCTGGGTTCAGATCCACTAATACCATCCCAGGGAGTCCTGACATTCTATGGATTAAAAGTATGATTCATTCAGTAGATTCAATTACTAAGACTTTAATGTTTACTACTTCATTTTCTGCTCTCATTTTTACTAGTATTACTATTGCATATTCCTGGTTAATTTATAAGTTATGTTCAACCAGGAAAATGTTTACATAGACTTGAGGCCTAAATGTTACTTATGCTGTCCAATCAGACATCCAATCATTGCAAAATCCTTACATTGTTCAAATTAGGATTTCCTATCTTAGTTTTGAGAAACTTTTTATTTCTCAGAACAGCCTTTCATTTGGGTCTTCTGATTTTAAAGTTTCCACAAAATGTTTATTAGTCATTTCTATTCTATTACTTGAAACTACAGAATATGATTATGGTTGTTCTTTCATAGTACACAAATGCTTCCAGGCTAACATAACATGAGTTCTTCAAATAAAGTAGATTAAGGCAAAGTGAATTTTGAATGAACTAAATTAACAGAATTGTTCACAATTGCCAAACATAATTTGGAAAGGCATGGATTAATCAGTTCCAAAGTAGATGAATCTGTATGCAAGATACTCGTTTAAAACATTGTCAAGACCTACTAATGCATCCTTCACATTCACCATACTGGCATGAACAATAACAATTAAAAACCTGTTTACTATTTTATGGAACTTAAAACCTATTTCCTAAGGCCTTAAATTGGCTCCAGAAAAGCTCATCCAGGGAATATTAATTTTTGTTTCTCTTTTCTCATTTCATCCCAAGTGTATTCCTCAGTTCATTATGCCGCAGAAACAGCCTTATTTTATAGGAAATCAGCTAGTTACACAGGATGTATAATTTTTCTTTAAAATTTTTTCACTCTGGTTTCCACTACATTCCTGCCCTATGCCTTGATTAGTGCGTGACACAACAGCTTCTTTCTAACATGATATTGAGCTGGGCTCAAGTAACTCATTGTCTAATGCTTGCTGACATTTATATTATACAGTACTCTTAATAATTTACCTAAATTCTCTGTGTTGCAATTTGTTATTCTGTAGAATGATTTATGCTTAGATTGTCCCAAAAAATCTTCTCTGCCTTGCATTTTAGAATTTAAATGTAGCAGTTTTCAAAGTTATAGGCTGAAGTTAATCCCAAAGCTGCAAGATTTGGTGCTGTTTTCCTTCAGTGCACATAAATGCTGATTGTCCAGACAAACCTGAGTGTCTTCTGACCGCTATACCCACTGATGGTCTCTTACTATGTGTCTGAATTTCCTCCTCCACAATCATTTGTCCTTACAGAACATGTCTACATCAAGGGCACTCATTTTAAATACTGGGAAACTGAACAACAGGGACTCTGACAGTTGTCACCTGTGAGACTATATATACTGAAATAGAAATAACCTTTAGATGATTTACGTTGTCTACTTCTGGCAAAAAAGATTTGACATGATTTAATTTTTGATCTAAAGTGCTATGTGGAATCTATGTTAATTGTCCTTTGGCAACATATTTTGCACAGAACTGTTTTCTTTCATTACTGTAATCTAGGTTATAGATTTTGATCAGCAATTCCAGATTCTGATTACATAATGTTCTTTAAACCAAACTTTCTTAACTGTAGGTGTGCTCCTTTCAGCTACACTGGCTCATTTGTAGTCTCTTACAAAGTATTTCACAATTTTAAAGGATACTCACAATTTGGTGTCATTCTAAGACAAAGAGCATCAAAATGATTTTTAAAGAATTTTTCTTACCTTTTGTTTAAAAACGAACCTAATAACATCCCTGGTATTCTTAATAAAACTGTGAGACTCAAATACTTATTTTCCTATTTTGCCCAAGAAAAAGATCATTTTTGATGCAAACCTTTAGGGAATCCTCACGAGGAAAACGTTATTATCATTGTCAGTTTTGTCTCCTTTTATTCTATTTTAAGTGAGGAGATAGAAACAGGAAGGCAGTGAGGAAGGGCTGATAAAGACTTTTCTTCCGCAATTCTAACACTGTATCATCATTACAGTTGTTATTTTAAAATACCATAGGATAGGGAGGAAAACAGAGAAAACATCTGGCTATGTCCCCAACATGGGATAACTTAAAACCATAACAACACTGCCCCCACTTCACTGGAAGTCTTTCCAGCCCAGAGCAACACTGCCCCCACTTTACTGAATGTCTTTCCAGCCTTCTGGGAGAAGTTCCTGCCACAGTCCTTAAGCCTACCCTGCATGTTCTGTATGTAGTTTCAGTAATTCAATAATGACTACAGCAGCAGTGTTTCTGACTACACAGAGGGCTTTGAATGCATTATGTACTGCCAAATGACTAAAATGAAAAGATTTCTCCAGCAGTCTTGCCCGTCTTTGGTGGCTCTGGCGCCATCAGTGGGTGGCCTCACCATCCAAGCTATTTCTGCTAGCTCCCTCTCCAGCAGGTAGCGCTGCGGCTGGCTGTGGGCACCTGAGACTCTGGCCAAGCCAGGCTGTCCCCAGGTTGTGGCACTTCCCCAACCTGTTCCCAGTTGATGAATCCATTCCTCCTATCTTACCTCTAAGTTGTTGCTGGTCAGCCACATCACACTGGATAAAGAGAGTCTTCTGGGGTTCGAACTGCTCATCGAGGGCCGCTTTACACTGGACACCTGCCTCGAGATTCCAGTCCACCAACGCTACCTATGGACGAGAGGGAAGGAAGGAATGGAGGTTCCGCGTAGCTCGGGTAACGGGTAGCCGGGGACAAACAGTGCTTAGGCGAATGCGCCCCTTCTGGACCCTAAACACAGCAATTACGCTCACGGGCGCTTTCGAGATCTGCTCAAGAGAGGCAACTTTAGGAAGTAGTGGCAAGATGGGCACGCTGGGCACAGCCTCGGTGCCTCCCCACCCCTCTTCCCCGGGGAGCGGCGACCCTCCGATGGCGGGGCTGGTCCCACGGTGGGTGGGCAGGCAGATGGCCCTACCTTGGCTCCCTTGTGGAGCAGCGCCTCTGCAAATGCTCTACCGATGCCCTGCGCTGCGCCGGTCACCAGCGCGACTTTGCCGTTCACGTGCATGGTGAAGCGGCTGCTCCAGCCGCGGGTGGGCGAGCTCCGCGTCCCAGCTCAGCGGCAGCAGCAGCAGCAGCAGCAGCAGCAGCTTTTATGGCCCCCGGCGCGCGCGTGTGCAGCTTGGCCTGGAGCCCTCCTGCCAGTGGGCGGGGATGAAACTGTCAAGCCAGCGCAGGGAAAACCCACAGCCCTGTCACCTGCCTCTGGACGCTCTGCGGCGCCCTGCAGTCTTTGTCCAAGGATCTGGGCCCCCTCGCACGTGGGACTGTGAGCTACCGAGTAGCACAAGAGTTTGCTCCTGAAGCAGTTTGCTCCGTGCTCTAAAGAACAAAGGGAAAGAAGGGAGCGGAGAGACTTGGGAACTTGGAGTCTGCCACGAACAAAAACCAGCAAACAACCAACAACTACAGTTGCCCAAACAGGGTCGAGACGCTCCTCTTTTACCCCTCAATTATTGAGTTCCCATCAGCCGACTTTCGGGGAGGGGCTGTGAGGGAGCAGAGGTAATCTTAGGACGTCGGTGTTTGCTTGTTTAACTCAGTTGCGTTTTTGGCAAGCTGCAAGGAACACTGGAGATGAGAAGTGAACTGCTTCAGATTGTTTGTAGGATGGGGCTTTAGGAAACTTGTTGGCACTTGGTGTCAGCTGTGTATCATCTTGGAAGTGCCCCTTAAGCCTTGTTTTTGACCTGAGGAGGACGGGGTCTTGGCGAGTCTGGAGCCTGGCGCGTTGTTGGTTCAATGGAATGTGTGCTGGCTGCATCACAGCAGCATTGAAGGCTCACAGCAGTGTGTGACAGAGGTCCTTGCCCTTTAGCAACTTGAGTAGACAGACATTAAGGAAAGAACCTCAGGAAAGAGCCACTGAGCCCACCTGGTCTCCATTCCTAATGCGATTGGTCGTAGCCTTCTGATGAATTGTCAGCTCAAATACATGGTACTAATGGCTTGAACAAGGAAATCCAAACCCTTTGTGGGGCTGAGGGCGTGGGGTCTGGGAGCTGGGCCAAAGACTTAGAGTATAAGTAAATAATGATGATGATGATGATGATAATAATAATAATAGCAAATCCTTTGCATAGGGCCTTTGCAGAAGGAGAAATGGAAAAAGGAACTGGTTCAGCAGGGAAGGGAGGTGTGCGGTGGCTGTGTGGAATTAAACTGTTGCTAAGCCGCGGAGGCAGAAGTCTTCATACTTGGTTTAAATTGGATCTGGAATACATGTTGAGGCATTAGGAAGATAGTTTTATTTTGTCATGACAATGAAGATCATGATGTGAAGAGGCTGATAAAGTTTTTGAATGAAACATAATTCCTGTGCTTCTAATGGCACGCCCAGGACAAATGAAGCAGAGGGCCCTTAAGAAAGGGCAAGAGGATTGAGTCAGATAACAAGGCCCGGAGTTAAGGAGGGTGAGACCAGAAGGAACAGGAAGGAGCGGTGAGCAGTGGTAACTTGGAGCACCTGCACTGGACTCAGATAAGAAGATTTGGATCTGTTCTCTGCTGCTGAGCTGCTGTGTGACTTTGGGCAAGTTGCTTCAACTTTTTGTGTTTCAGATTCCTTACCACTAAAACCATCAGGTGATGCATGCAAAGCATCCAATTTCCCTGGTAGGAAGCAGTAACACAATAATGCTAATGTGAGCTGATTTTTGCTAGGTTAGTAATAAGTACAACCTGTGAGATATAAGTACTGACAACGTGAGGAAAATGCTCTTAGTACGAAGCAAGGACTGAAATCTCAGGCAGAGTTAGGAACCCTTAATTCCTGTTTTTGAAAGTCCTTAGACAATGTCTTTCTCCTGGGATGGCATTTCCTGAACTTGCATTTTTTTTTTTTTTTTTGGGCCAGATTGTTTAATTCAACTTTTATAGCCTTCTCAACACAAGTTCTATAACAGATCTAATCATATTTAAACATTCTCATGCTTTAAACCTGTAAGATTGGGGCAGGCATTTTGCCCAGCCGTAAAGGAGCTACTTGGGACACCACATCCCCTATTAGACCACTTGGGCTTCTGTCCCAGAGGTTCTTCTGCCGATTTCAGCTTTCCCCTGGAGTACACTCTTGGAGGCAGCAGCAGGTGACTGGAGCAGCTGGGTTCTGCTCCCTACGCGATGGCATGAATCGAGTTTCTAGCTCCTGGCTTTGGCCTAACCTAGCCTCAGTTGATGTTAGCATTTCGGGAGATCTCTGTCT
Source organism: Ochotona princeps (assembly GCF_030435755.1). Taxonomy (NCBI): domain Eukaryota; kingdom Metazoa; phylum Chordata; class Mammalia; order Lagomorpha; family Ochotonidae; genus Ochotona; species Ochotona princeps. The sequence goes on along the minus strand of NC_080842.1, from coordinate 31,946,329 downwards.
CTCTTTGCCTTTCAGAATAAATAAATACACAAATGCACAACAATCTTTCAAATCTCCCAACCCCAGTGAATTGTAAAGTGAGGGGTTCCATGTCCCATATAGTTGCTAAAACCCCTGTGTATTTGCATTCAAGCAAACAATGTCCGTTATAGTCTACCTCACCCTTCAAGCCTGCAGGCATTTGCCATACAGTAACTGCTCACCTGCGTACACTTCCCACCTTACCTTCTTCACCTGTTTGCTTCCTTAGCTGGCAAAATGGTTGCCATGGGGACACCAATTGTATCATGATTAGCTTACCATCCATCAATGTCTGCACAGTGGCTTATTCCTTTTGCTCTGGGTGTCTTGCAGAAGTTTACCAAATACTTGTTACCAATACTTGTTAGGTGAAGAAGAGTACAGATAAATTTGAAATATGCTCAAAGAAGAGGGAAAATTTCACCAAGTGGTGAGATTTATCATACACTATGATTATATTTCTATATAATATTCGGATTAAAAAAACAAGCAGATTGTTCCAGTATTTTGTCATATTCTGTATTACAAATGTTTTTACTTCAAATAGCTCTGACATTATATAGTATTGTAAAATCAAAACGACACTTTTCATCCATTAAGCATATGCCCTGATTTTCTGTGATCTTTGATGTGCATTTTTAGCTTCTACATTCTCAACATTATTTGCATTCATGTACATTAGGGATATATTTCTATCAGTGCAGAAATTTGTGTAGTAAAAACATAATTGTCACGTAAAAAACTAAATTAAATCTCAGATTCATTTAGTTTTGCAAAAAAAATTCCTATTTAGAGATTACATTTTATTTGTTTCTTTTAAAATAAAGACAAATAAAATACGGCAAAATTAAAAGGGATGGGGATCACCATTCATAGTACTGCAGATTAAGCCTCTGCTTAGATAACAACATCCTTATGGGAGTGTTAGTCAGCGTCCTGGCTGCTCTTCAGATCCAGCTCCCTGCTCATGTGCCTGGGAAAGCAGCGAAGGATGGAAACAGGTGTTTCGTTCCCTGCCACACTTGGGAAACCAAGATGTGGTTCTGGACTCCTGGCTCCGGCCTCTAACAACCCCAGCCACTGTATACACATTTAAGGAATGAATTAGAGGATGATAGGTCCATTCTCTCTCCTTGTCTTTTTCTCCCTCTCTTTCTCTGTAGTTCTTTCAAAATAAAGAAATAAATCTTTAAACATGACAAGTATAGGATATTGGTTGCTGTGTGTAGGTACCCATTCAGGGACAGGCCTCCCACAAAGACACAAGGGCAGCCTCTGGAATCCTGCCGCTTGGATCTGAATGCTGTTGCAGCACCTACTAAGTGTGTGATAATGGAAGAAGACGTGCCATCCCAGCCTCTCAGCTTCCTCAGCAGTGAAATAAGGGTAGTCACAGCACCTTCGTGAAAAAGTCATTGTGAAAAATATCCCAAGTTAATTAAATGTAAGTCAAGTGGCTGGCGCATAGCATGTGTTATGTAAATGTTATTGTCATTAAGCACTATACATATGTGATTGCATTTATTATTTTCAACCAGATGGTGAGGTGGTTATCACTCTGAGCATCTTGCAGATCAGGAAAGCAGGGTTGGGTAGCTTGGGGAATTTGGTCAAGGTTACTTATCTTTAAAAATGAATGAGAAGACTGATTAAAGGTGTGGTTGACTCTTAAGTTGTAGTAACTTCTTTCTAAAATTAAACCGTTAAGTACTTTCAGCCATATCTGAATAGTGACCTAGCATGATGTAAATTCAAATATAAATATACATTTTCATGCATATGTTAATGTCTACGGGCTCGGTTCTGATTCAATGGGAACTTGATGTCTTCTTTATTCTTTGCTTAGTAGTTTGCACAGGCAACCCAACGTGTACCTAGTCTTGGCTCCAGCTCAGAGATAGGTAGCTTATTTTAGCTGATAGGTGTAAATTTACTTAATTTTGGCTTTATTTAAAAAATATTTATATGTTTGGTTTATTGAGATAGATAGTCTCCTACAAACACTTGTAATAGCCAGGCTGGGCAGGACTGAAGCCAGAAGCCAGAATACTGATCTGCATCTCCCATATTGGAGCAGGGATCCAATCACTTACGCCATCGCCTGCCATTGTCTTCCAGCTTCAGCAGGAAGCTGGAATCAAGAGCAGAGGCCAGGTTGGAACCCAAGCACCCTGACCTAGGATGTTGGCGACTCAGTGGTGTTTTAGTCTGCTATGCTAGAAGCCTGTCTGCCTGCCTTTATGTAATTTTTTAATATTCACATGTAAAATAGAAAAAATAACTTTTTGAAATTGAAAACAAAATTGTTGAAGCAAACATTGTGGCATGTCTGGTTTAGCAGTTACCAGTGATGTCTGCATACCATATGACTGCTTTACTTGTAATCCAGCTCTCTGTGAATCTCCTGGGAAAGCAGTGAAGATGATCTCAGTAGCAGGGCCACCCATTGTGTGGCTTCTCGCTTTGCCTGACTGTTGGCAGTTTGGTAGTTTCTCTGTGTCTAGGCACCTTGCTTGTGGCAGAGTGGCTCATTTTAACCAGATAAGTTCTTTACAGGCTCCACCTTCAAATATAGTTCACCTTTCTTCTCTCCTCTCTTCTCTCCTCTCCTCTCCTCTCCTCTCCTCTCCTCTCCTCTCCTCTCTCTTTCCCTCCCTCCATCTTTCTCTCTCTTTTCTTCTTCCTTCCTTCCTTTCTTTCTTTTCTTCTTCCTTTTCTTTCTCTTTTTTTCTTTATTTTTCTTTCCTTCCTTCCTTTCTTCCTTCCTTCCTTTCTCGCTCATGTATTTTTTCCACATGCTTAACACTCCATTAGGTAATAATATCAATAAACAGCAACTAGAACATAATAGAAATAAGAACAGGAAAAAATAAGCAATCAAAAATCAAAAAGCCTACTATTTTACATGCACATGAACAAGGGCTATACACAATAACCAATTCTAAGAGTGTCACTCTCATACCTATAGATTATGTTTTTGTATTTTGTGTATTAATTATCACTAATTAAGTAGGAAAAATATGGTATCAGTCTTTTTGGGACTGACTTATTTCACTAACCATGATTGTTTCCATCCATTTAATTGCAAAAGACAACTAAATGTCTTTTTTATGGTTGAGCAGTGCTCTATAAAGTATGTGTCATTTTTTTAACTAGTCATCCACTGATGGGCATGTGGGTTGCTTCTATTTCTTAGCCTTTGAGTTCATATTATTGTGTACAGTATTTATGTTTAGACATAAATTTTTGCAAAGGGGGGACAGAATTCCTCTCATACTCAGAAGTTTTTGGGAATGGAGATGAAGATCTATTAACTGACTAAATATATTGAGGAGTCTTGTAGATACATCAAAGTCTCAACAAATCCTTACTTGTGTTTGACAAGGCATTTTTTTTTCAAGGAATGACAAGAATGGAACAGTATGGGAAATGGGGAAATTGAATGGTTAAGGCTGTAATTACCAAAATGGTCATGTAATGAGCATCTGTGACAGGGAAGGAAAGAAAAGGAAATTTATTTATTTTATTCTTAAGAGACTTATTTGTTTGAACAGCAGGAAATTCATCTCTTGCAGGTGAACCTGAGGTTTGGGGGAAGGAAATATGAATGAATGCTCTACCTGTGCTTCAGCATCAGCTGATATGTTTTAAGCAATGGCTTGTTTTAGTAACTTCTGCATATTGTATTTATACAATTTGCACAATTTACTAAAAAATGCTTCCCAGGCACCAGAGGTATGGCTGTCTCTATGACATGAAAACATTAAATAAATGAAATAAATGCTTCTACTCCCATGGAGCTTGTAACCTGGCTGAGGAGGCAGGCAACATTTTGCGCATAGGCAGGTATGTGGTACCTGAGTTGAGGCGCTTAACATGCTGAGGTAGAAGGACAAAGGTTCCTGCAGTGAGCAACTTTTCTCCTAAAACATGAAAGACATTTAGGTGTAGAATTAATATAAGCAAAAAATGACAAAGATTGTTGCATCAAGTTTCTGCAGGTTCTAGGGCCACTGGGAAGAGTGAGCTCTGTGTATTGGAACAGTTAAAGGCAAAATTAGAACTTGGAGAATCGGTGAGGAATGAAAGAATGGCAAACAATAGAGCTGGAGAAAAAGGCAAGAGGCAAACCAGTACAGTCACTGCAAACTCTGAAACGGATAGATTGCAGATTTCATTTTCAGAGAAGTAAAAGTAGTTAAGTGACTTTACAAACCACAAAGGATCGCTCAGATTTTTGGCATGGAAGGATTAACTTTGTCAGGCACAGGGTAACTTTGTTTATCCTGTTGTATTGCTTTGGAATCCAGGGTGTGGGAAAACAGCAGAGGATTCTGCACGCTTCAGTGGGAGCAGCAGGAAGTGGACTCCACCATGATGCAACACCAAATGGGGTTGACAGGACAGAATCCAGAGCAACCAGTGAGTGCAGTGTCTGGGGCTGCTCGCTCACATTTGCATTTTCTGTGTTTGAGTCTGTCATGTTGTTCATAATAACAGAACAAAAATGTTATCTGTAATACTTGATGTCAGCTTGTGTGTGTGCTGATTTTTATATGTGGAGAAGGGAGACTTCTTTGTCCTTGACTGAAGTGTTTCCTCTTTGAGCAGTTGTTTATTCTTTCTGAAATTTCAGCAGGAGCCCACAAAATCTTTCAGGACTGCCTCCTCACCGTTTTTTTTTTTTTTTTCCTATTCAGCAACTTAACCATCTTGGACAAGGAAAAATAATCAGATTGGTCTTCTCAATTGCATAACATGACGAGTATAAGAAAATTTAAGATTCCTGTACTCCAGAGTTTAAAAGCCTTCTCCTCCTGCCGTGAATGGTGGAGATAACCATTGGATTATTCCCATGGTTATCCAATAGAAGATCTTATAAAACAGTAGAACTCTAGAAGAGCAGGAGACTCAGCTCTCAGAGATCTCTATGCTGTAGTTAAAATGGAAAATGACAGGGGCCAACATGGATAGTGAGTAGGTGGCCAAAGGTAAGAACACCAATTAATGCAGTTTCCACCTGTCCATTCCTCCAAATAATCTCTGCTCTTGACATACTGGTGAGTAACAGTGTAGCTTTCTAAGCAGATATTCAAAACCATTTAGAAGATGGATAAACCATTTGTTAATTCTATGAAATTTACAATGTACATTTTTGTAATGTTGGCTTAAACACTACCTGTAAAAAAGTATTGTATGTTAAAATGTGCATCTTGAACTTATCATTATGTCAGTGGGTCTCATATACAGGTTACTGGTGCTTCAAATATAGACAATTAGGTAAAGTTTTAGAATAACAAAGAACTTATAAAACTTATTGTCGTTGATCTGTGGCTACGTTATGTTTAAGAATGGACTTTTTAAAGTGGGCCTGAGAACAAATAAATAAAATTTGCTAAATTCACTTGCTTGTTGCATATATCTTATGAGCATGCCTGCTGATCTGGGACTATGATAAACTTCTGGAGCTACCCCTGATTATAGAAGCCTTGCATCTTTCATTTGTTTGACTCCACAAGGTCACAAATAATTTGGAAAATCAAGAAAAGTACATTTTTCTAGGTCTTCTTTTTAAATTTTAAAAACTTATGTGTTTCTTTGGACATGTCAAGGTATTTCAAATTCTGTCTTTTCAACTGAATCTCAACACTGGCATTGTATTTTCAAGACATTTTTGCAAAAATCCTGGCTTGCTTCTATTCTGATTTAGAATGAAACTTTCCAAATTACTGTCAACTTTTTGAAGTTTCAAGAATGAAACTTGATCGTGCTGTATAAATAACTGTACACAGAAACATTCGTGTTGACAGGTCAAATGGGAATCTTAACTGTAACTGTGCCAGCAGCCCAGGTATCTTGTGGAAAAAGGGTAGTAATCTGGCTTGGGAAGAGCAGGAAGGGGGGAGGTGGAGGGAGAGACAACAGAGGAGGAAAGGAAATGAGGGATGCGGATGGCAAGAGGAGAAGAGAAAGAAGTTATAGAGAGACCAAGATGAGAAAAAGAGAAGAATTAGAAAGAAGCATAAGGGAAGAAGCAGAAAGGAAAGGCAGGGCAGTGGGTGAGGGGAGAAAAACCTTAGTCCTGTTCCATGAACAGATGTTTCGATGCTGCAGCCATGTGTCCTTGTGCTGCGAGGCAAGTGCCTGTTCAGGAAGGGTAGCTTCAGCTAACCAGAACAAGGACAAGCCACTGGCATAGTGCTGAGACAACATCTGGTGGAGGAACATTCAGCTTTCTCCACAGTTCTTTTGTTTGGAAAGATTCATACTATTTCTAAAGTCTTTTAAAAAAGCCTGGATACTTTGGATTGGTTTGTGCTCTTTTAGGGAAGCAGCTCATACATGAATAAAGGAAAGAAAAATACACTTCTTTCACTATTCACGTTTCTCAGCTTCCTTGAGTACACTAAAATAGGGGCTCATAAATCAAGTTTCTCTTTTTAGATCCCAATGTTAGTGTAAATCTAAAGTAAAATATACCAATTACTTGTTTTATATAAGTTTTTCCTTCCTCACAAGCAAACATGTTTCTGCTACATACCTCTGAAATACTTCATACTGATTTTGCCAAGACTGATGATATAAAAGTGGCAGATAACTATATTTATTCTAAAGATGGTACTTTTGCAACTGTTAGGCATTACACTGATTCATTTCTAGCACATTAGTTTAATAATTTGTGTCTTATTATATTTAGAGTGGTGTAATACTTTTTCCAGAGAACTAGAAATCAATTTGGTGAACTGTAACTGGAGAATAGTTTAGTCTTTTACCATTCATTTCTTGTTTTGTTTTGTAACTATAAGACAGGGCTAACCAGGAAAGAACCATAAAACTTCCATTTTGGTAGATTTGCCCTTTTGTGATTTTTGTTTCTGGTTCTTTTATGTTGTATATGAGTAAAGCAATTACTTACATACTTTTTCTTACATCACACAGTTATAGTTAATTGAGTTATACCTTGAGGCTAGATCAACTCTTCCCAGGGAGTACATTGTGTACTACAGAGCTGTCTTTGTGAAGAGAATAATGACGAATTTCACAGATACTGAATAGTTTCCCAGAAACTTCATATTAAAATAAGGAAAAGGTCTATGTGGATTTTAATATTCACGGTCACAGTGACTTTCTATGTTTAAATAGATGTACGTTGCTTTCCTAGAACCCTCACCCCCCAAAAAATAGGAATAATAATGACAGGGATAATGATAAATAGCTGACATTATTCAGGGTTTATTCCAACATAGGTATTATACCTAGTTTTACAAGCAATCTACTTGATTCCTTACATTGATGCTATCAGTTTCAACTTTCAAGCCCTATGATTTTCAGAAGAGGAAAGAGAGACTCAATTGTTTATTTAAATTGCTGGTTCTGCACTGTTGGTGAATGCCAGAGCTGACCTATGAAACACCACTGTCTGACTCATTGCCATATTATTCTGCTCTACATTTAGGAGTCAGCCAAGTATTCTTGATGCTTACTATCTATCTCCATTTTTTTTTAGTTGTGTCAGAATAAATCATATTTTAGGAGAAATTTTTTCATATGTGCAAGCAAATTTTAGAATTATAGAGTAGGGCAGTCCACCTGGACTCCTCTTGACCTCACACATCTGGCAATGGTGGAGGTGACCTCAGATTAGCCCACCCAGGCACTGATGGCCTCAGGAGAAGCCCTTGGGCTATCATGTGGCACATTCTGGGGACTTGCTGGTGTTGGCTTGCAGGGGTTCTGGGGTATGGCACAAGTGAGGGCAAGTGGGGACCTGAAGGATCACGTCCAGGTGAGGAATGACTCCTGAGGGATCTCCATTGACAAGGACACTATACTTGCAGGTAGCAAGGGAGCTAAAGCCAAGCGGTTTGGAGGGGGGAATGGGACAACCTTTATGGGTCAGACTGAAGGACCAGCACACGTTGAAGACCTGAGCTGGGGTAGTTAGCAGTGGACATCACTGAATACCACAAATGGGCACACATTAAAGCTAGGAATGGTGGCCTACCTGAAAGGGCTACATCATAATACTCACCAGTAAGAGTCAGAACAGTTAGGCAGGCCATGACAGTAACCAAGGCACAAGACAATAGGTCTGGGGGTAGAATATGTTGGGGGGGGGAGTTGTATGTGAGCTCATTATTATGAAACTACAATCTCTACTGGCATGCACAAAGACCTGTGGCTGGGAACAGGCCTGGTTGGGGAGCCAAGGGTATACCCTGGCTGGATTGGGGTTCCCTCTGATTAGCATTAGAGCTGGAAAAAGGGAAGCAGGTTGGGCTGGACATGATTGCAGTCTCCCTTGGAATAGATTTGGACTGGGTCTGGGGAGTGCCAGACTAGGATAGACTCCAGCACTTACTGGTACTCATGAGAGCTAATGTGGGTATAGCATGGGCTGGGCTAAGTCTTGGCTCCCGCTGCACCATGTGAGAGCATGAACCAATTGTAGCTCGGCTGTAACACCTAACAGAAAAAACTGGAAAGGTTGTGGGCCAGTTAGGCAAGGATATTACTCCGGCCAGGACAAGAAACAGGCAAAGTCAGTCTGGGCCAAGAACCCACTGGTGTGCAAGACATCTGTCATTGGTAGATCTGACAGAGGAGCCTGGGGAACTCCTTTGTCAGCATGCAATCACTGCAGGTGAGTGCAAGAACCAAGGCAAGGAGCAGTCCAGACAAGGCCAGGTTACAGTACCCACCATCATTCATGTGGGTCAGGTCTAGGGGCAGGACAACCTTGGCCAGTTGATAACACTGGCATATCTGTGAACCTGAGTGGTATGCAAGATAGAATGGGTTAGACCACAACACCAGCCAGTACAGATTAGGTCTGGGACTGGGGGCTGGTTGGACTGGATTGGGCTGCAACACCCACCAGCAGGAGCTGGAATTGGGGATGGGCTAGAAAGAGTCAGGTTGAAGCACCCATTGGTGGATGATGAGATGAGGTAAGCTATGCCAGTATGAGCACAGTGGGGGCCGGGTCCATAAGCTCTGATGCAGGGGATTCGGTGGGATCCAGGTGGCATGGCCCAAGTCCTTGGGTCCATGTATGTGGTGGGTGCCAGGTTTGTGAGCCCCAGGGTAGGTGGTCCAGTGGGGCCCATGTTGCCTGTCCTGGGCCCTTTGGGCCTGCTTGAAAAAACTGGTTCTCATCAGTGGAAAAGATGGAGCAGTAGATGGCAGGCCTGGATACACCTGGAGAATATGGCAGTCCATTGGAGCCTTCAGGGGACATCTGGTAACATAGCAGAGAAAGGAGAACAGAGCAAATTGGACAACTACTCCAGCCAAACAATGACAGCAAAATCTGGGCAAATGGAGAGCCTAAGGTTGACTGTGTCAGCCAATGGACATTGGAAGTATTCCCTCATCCTTTGATTGGAGAGACTGACAGTATTTCAGAACTATTAAATCGCTTGGGCAGAACCCTTGGAGTGTGTGTCACCTCAGGACCCTGGGTTGATATTGGGAGGCTATTCTCCATCCCCACGTGCTGGGGCTGTTAGGAGACTGGTGTGACTTATCCTTTTATCTCTCCCCTTTCCCCAGATACAGGATGAAGAAACAGAAAATTTGGAAACAATGATTATGATCATATCCAGACTTCCCTAACCCTCGATTCTTCCCCCCCGATCAACAATAGAAATAACATCAAAAATAAAGATTAAAAAAATTTTAAATAATTAATAAAGGAAAAGAAAAAGAATTATATAGTAGGAATAATATCCTGGGAAAGAAGTGACTATGTTTAGGAGGTAATAAATAATATGATTCTCCTGTACTGAATTTTAGAAAGGAGAATGGCAAAACATATTTTTTTAAGAAAGATTTATCTCTTACTTTACCATACAACATATGTATCCAAAGGCAAGTTACTTAACTCTTTTCAGATCAGTTGTTTAATTTTTATAGTGATAGTAGTTAAATGATAGGATATGTGTGAAATTATTAAACACTAGATGATCACTGATCACTGAACTTTTGACAAAGGTAAACCTCAGTTTAAGCAACTAGATCTTAGTAAAACATGAGAAAGGGAAAATAACTAAATACAATCAAATCCCATCCAATTTGGAAGGTTTTCTCAGGTAATTCATAAAATAGAAGAAAATGAAGGGCTTTTCAAAAGTGATTGTACAAAATAATATGAAGGAAAGCAATAAATAGGTAACTATGATCTTAGTTATTTCTTTGAAATAGTAAGATTCTAATCAAAGATGGAATATAGCTAGGAAAGACCATGCCTTATATTGAAAAATGTAGGAAATCAAGAATAGGGAATCACATAGACATACACTTCAATCCTGAAGCACACCTTAGTTGTTTGACCCTTATACATGAATGGAAAAAATACCCAGAAAGACGGGATAGCTCAGCTCATCTAAGCCAACAGGAGACTTTAAATACCTCATCAAAAGATGGAAAGAAGCATCTAGGTTCACGAGCACACTCATTCAGACAAGCACAATCAAAACAACCTCTGCTGTAACAAAACAGACAACTTCTCAGAACAGTCAAGACTTCAAGAAATATTCATGGAACGTTCTTCCATATCAGGGCCTCAAAACACCATCTCTCTTTCTGTCCCTGCACATTGATGAAATGTGACAGCAACGAACAGCGCACGGTTTCCCCAAGGACACAGGAGGGAAAGTAGAAACATTTACCTTACCCATCCCTGACCCTCTCCATCCTAATTGGAAAAAAGTCCATACAAGTCTGTAAATTCCTCACCTTTGTAATAAATAAAGAGAGAGAGGGAGAAGAAAAGTGGGAAGGAAAGAAAGAAGGAAGGAAGCAAGGAAGGAAGGAGGGAAGGAGAAAAAGAAGAAAGAAAGAAAGAATGAAATGGAAAGAAAAAGAAAGAAGTGAAGGAAGGGATGAAAGAAGGAAAGAAGGGAGGAACAAATGATAAAATAAAGAAAGGAAGAAAAGAGAAAAAGGAGTGATGAGGGCTGGCATGGTTGGCATAGAGGCATAGCAAAGCAATCCTCTACCTGCAGCGCCAGCATATCTTCTGGGCGACAGTCTGTGTCATGGATGCTTCATTTCCTATCCACCTCCCTGCTTATGGTCTGGGAAAGCAGTCTAATGGCCCAAGTGCTTGAGCCACTACACCTATGTAGAAGACCCAGAAGAAGCTCTTGGCTTCAAATTAGTTCAGTTTTAATTGTTGTGGCCATTTGGGGGGGGTGGTGAACCAGTAGATGGAAGATCTTTTCTTCTCTCATTTTTCTGTAAAATCTGCCTTTCAAAAAAAAATAGTAATAACAAAAAGAAGAGTGATGGATAGATACGCTCTTTTACATGATTGCTGCAGTCTCATGGTTTACATATATTCTGTATACCAAATCTAATCCAACTGTACAATTTTATACATGCCTAGCTTATGTCATGTCAATTACACTTCAAAAATTTTTACAAAGTTTTAAATAAATATTCAAAGCTACCTTTTTAGGAGACCAGAGGGCTTGGTGACACTATATTGACCTTTCCATTCCTTAGAAGGGCAGCCATGCTTGCATTAGTTGCAGAAAATACGACAAGCAATAAAAAACACCTTTGAGTCCACATAAACACTGAGGGATAAAGGCCATGTCCCTGAACTAGATCTTTCCCTTTATTTTAGTTTTCTTAATTGGGCATAATTGGCCCTGAGGACATTACCAAAGCAAATAAAACCCAATTTGTTCTGTCAGTGACATCAATTCCAGGAGAAACACCAGGATGGCCTTATCATGCCGCATAACTATCCATGGTCACTTGAACACCTGTGTGCACTGTCAGACTATGTCCATTCATTTTGCATTGCTGTGGTCTCCTCCAGACGCTCCTAATTGGACTCAGTATTTTTGTACTGATTATGCTATCAGCCTGGCTCCTGCATTCAGTGTTACTACAAGCGACCCCAGCCAAGAGAACTGTGAACATCTAGGTACACAGTTCCTGTGCCATGCATGAGGAAACAGCTTTTCCTCAATAGTGCTGAGTGGTAAGTGATGCCCCCAGGAGGAAGGGAGACAGCTCATCCCTGTCTGCTGAGCACTGCTATTGTCACAACTTTCCCCTCAGTGGGGTCCAGTCCATAAAAGTACAAAACTCCACTTGATAGCAAGTGCAAATTATTCAAAACTTTGCAAATGTCCAGTAATGCTCATACTGGATCTTGGTCAAAACTGGATTAGAACTGTGATCTAGCTACTCAAGATAGGAGGGAGCTGATATAAATTCAGGAGCTCAAAGTACTCATGGTTATTCTCCAAGCGAAGAGAAATATTCTATCCCAGGTTACACAGGGGTGGGTCATACACACTGTGGTGATCTGTCAGCAGAGCTAAAATGTTTTATGCCGTATAATCTGACAATAACCTACATCTTGTAATGGCACAGTCATTTCTAGTGTAGAAGTACGATGCAGCTGCCCAAGCACCTACAGCCTATAGGGAATCACTCCGTTGTGGATATTTAGATGTGTGGGCTCAATTCAGGCAGATGGCCACCTGTCAAAGATTCTCCTCCATTATTATTATGCTGAACTCTTTTCTTCAGGGAAACATTTCCATGGATGACTCAGGCAGGAATTTATCCATACTTATCACAGTCTGAGTGCTTGTTGCAATATTAACTAAGCAGTGACTCCTGAGAGTGAAGCTCTGGCCAAAGAATTTCCCACATTCCTCATTCTCCTAAGGCCTGGCTCTAAAGTAAATTTTCTGGTATTAAAGGAGGATGGAGCTTTTGTTAAAAATATGTCCACATTCACCACACTTGGAAGTTTTTTCTTCTGTGTGAATTCTCCGGTGATAAATTGGGTGAGAGCTTTGGTCGAAGACTTTCTCACATTTGTGTCACACATTTCTTCCATTGTGGACACACTGCTGCTGAATAAATTGATTTTTGTAGCCCCTAAATTTGCTGTATTTCTTATGGTTTCTTCCACTTTGTGAAGTAGCCTGTCACACTTGGAGCTGTTATTCCTGACGCTTGGCATCCGGAGCTTTCCACAAACGAGGATTTGTCCATAAGTAAATTTAAATTAAAATCCTGCAATTTCTTTCTTTCGCAGAATGATTGTTCTTTGTTCTGAGTCAGCAGATAAACAACTGAACATACAGGCCTTCCTGGTTTTAATATGTATCACATTAATCCTCAAGGTTGTTTGTAGTGATTATCATTATTATGCCCATACAACATAGTAGTATGAACACTGATGCTCACAAAGTGTTCAAGTTTTTTAAATTACTAAATACTGTATCTTGGATTAGAACCTAAGTCTTCTAGCCACCAAATTCATACTCCCATTACACTACACTTTTGCAGCCAAATTTTGGCACGCATGACAGTACAGTATTACTTCAACGAGCCAACAAAACAAACCTAATTTTTTTCTCTATATTGAGGCAGAGTAGTCTTTCTACTTTCCACTTGCTGAATTTTGTAGTGGGGGCTTAAGCTTCTTATATAAAGTAAATTGAAAGATTGTCATCACAAAAATATATAAGGCAGGAAGACGGAGGTTGGGAAGTATCATTGCATTCTTAAAATTGTAAGTACAGGCAATCTGTTCCCTTTGTATGAATAAATTTTTAGAAACAATAGTTCATGCATTCATACAAAAGACCTTTTCAATGTCGGAGTGATTCATTCTGAAAGAAATTCAGCCATACTTCTACCTTAAAACAAGAGAGAGCCAGGTGATAAAAATGAACATCTTTGCAGAAAAACATTGTATAAGCACACTGTCAATTGAGATTGTGAACTGATCCACAGTATCATAGCTAGAAAAAGTATTGAGTAAGCACTTTAGGATGATATTGAAACTGGATTATAGTTTTAGATCCTCTTTATTTCCATTTAATTTTTTTCTTGAAAGCATTTTAGAACAAATTTATCACTGGTCATAAGTTTACAATTTTTTAAGTGTCAAGTGTATTTTTAGTTAGGAAAATCAATGCCTACAAGTACAAAAGAAAAATATTATTTTTACAGGTAACAGCTGTATGATTAAATGATTAAAATAATTTCTAAAATGATTTATCATTTGCCTACCATAGGGATTTCATGCTGAGCAATCAACAAAGAAGCAGAATGGCATGGTCTAATTAGGATTTGGAATTAATCACTCTGGTTGTTGTGGAAGAATGGATGTAGGTAAGAAGTTATTGCAATTGCCTTGCAGAAAATTAAATTCAACAGTAGTAGCAATGGTGATGAAAAGAAATATAAGGAATGTTTAGTCATATGGGAAATTTGGAAATGTTTTAAAAGCATGTGTGAGATATTGATGGTGGTAGAGATTACACGCTAGAAAAAAATGCTAAAAATAAATCCCAGGTTTCTAAAAGGAAAAAAAAATACAAATAGCTGGGCCCTTCCATTTCCCATAGGTATGTGGCTGTCCTTTAACATCTTGTGAAATAAAGTGAATTGAAAGTATATCGTCACAAAAATAAATAAGGAAGGGGAGGGAGTTGGCAAGCATCATTACGTTCCTAAACCTATGTATTTGAAGTACAGACAATTTGTCCCCTTTGTATAAATAAATTTTTAGAATAACTAGTTCATGAATTCATGCAATTTTATGTATATATTTTTCCTGTTAATAAAACAGAACTGTGCAACTCTTCTAATTAGTGCCTAGGATAGTATGTTGTGCTCAGTGTCCAGCACTTTGTAAATGTTCAGGCATCGAGTGGTTAAGATTCTTAGGACTGTGATGTGATTACTTGGCAGAAAGACACCAAAACAGAAGTTGTTTAGCTCAGACTAAAACGAGGCTGGAAGTTACAACTGTATAGTAGTAACAAGTAAAAAGTTAGAAAAAAATGAGTATCAACTCTTCTTAAAGCTACCAGAGAAACAAGATTTTAAGGCAAACTACTGTTTCCAAAATTGGAGAAAGAGGTGAGTACAGAGAATCACAAATCACTGGAGTGAAGTTTGTGAGCAGAAACCTCAATGGGAACCACTGGCAAGATATGAGAAACTAAACCATGATTGATGAACTGCTCGCTGTAGGCTAGATCTGGTCAAACCTGAGACACAAAAATATTAAGGGTCTAGCCATAGGGAAGGCTTTAGCTCCAGGAACTTTGTCAGGGTTTTTGCAGTGAATACAAGGGCAAAGAAATTGCTTCATACTTCCAGCAGGGAGAGGGGAAAATAGCCATTTTGAAATGTGTCAGTGCATTCTGTTATTAACAAGTTCAGTTCTCTGGACAAAGTATTTAAAACCAGAACCTATCTGTTTCTATTTTATTAGAGTGTAAGTGACCAAAGAAATGACCAAAGGGCTGATTGTTGTGTGCAGTGAGTGAATCAGCAGATGGGAGATGAATCTGCCTCCAACTCTACAAATAAATAAAAATTTAAAAATTGTGAGGGGCCTGACTTGTGGCACCACAGTTTGGGTCAATATAATCTATATCATCTATAGCTTAAAGATGAAAATAAATCATATGATCCTGTCAGTAAATGCAAAAAACACATATGAAGTATTTAACAGCTACTCAGTTGAAATGTCTTAGTAAATGAGAAGAGAAAGGAAGTTCATCATCCTGGAAGTTCAAGCTCATACAGTAAGTCAAGAGATGGAAATACAAGACATGTAACAGTAAAGAAAAGCATAACATTATTTTTGTGGTAGGTGACATCATTGTCTGCATAGAAATTTGAAACAGTCAATTACATAAACAGTTGGAACCAAAAACCATTGTGTTATGGTTTTAGGATACAAGAGTAACACACAAAGCTAATCTCTTTGCTGTATGTAAAATTATCAAGTAGAATCTAAAATTTAAAGCACAATACAATTTATTGCATCAGTACCAGAGCTTGGTAAGCATGTAGATTAAAAGAAAGTTTCATTCATTGGAATCTGAAATGGTACTTCCAGGTTGAATGACATTTTAGTTTGCAACAGAACTGAACTGAATAAAGTTTAGAATATGTTGAAGCAGTTTTGTATCTTATTTCCTCAAGGATTTGAACTTGCTCATATTAAAAAATGCATCTAGGAGTTTACATTATTTTTATTCTTTTTCTTAAGATTTACTTATTTTTATTGGAAAGGCAGATCAGATTTACGGAAAGGAAAGAAAGTTAGAAAAATTCTCCATCTACTGGCTGACGCTCTATATGGGAGCCAGGAGCTTCTGAGTCTCCCATGTGGGTGCAGGGTCCCTAGGTTTTGGGCCATCCTCTACTGCTTTCCTAGGCCACACACAGGAGCTGGAAGGGAAGTAGACCAACTGGGACACAAACTGGCACCCAAGTGGGATGGATCCCAGCAACTGCAATGTAAGGATTTGGCCATTGAGCCATTGTGCCAGGTTTCAGTATTTTTATGCTTAAATGCTGAAACTTATAAGCAACCAAGATGTCCTTAAGGTGACTGAATAAATTGTTATACATTCGGACAATGGAAAATTAACTAACATTAGAAGGAAACAAAAAAGAAGAGTGAAAAAACATGGAAGAACCATAAGTTACATATCTGAGTGAAAGGTACTAATCTATAAAAAAATATATAGTGTGCATTTCCCAACCATAGAATATCCAAAAAAGACAAATCTATGGAGACAGTAAAAAAAGATCAGTGCTTGCCAAGAGTAATTGGGGGAGAAAGTAGGGAATGAGTAGGGAGAGCACAGACAATTCAAGGACAGTGAAAATACTATACTGAGAGTATCTATCAGCACACACTTGGCCAAAGCCACATAACAAACAATACCAAGAGAAAATCCTAAGATAAACTATTGATTTGGGGTGATAATGATATGTCAATGTAGGTTTGCCAATTTTTGTAAATGACTCTGATAGGGGATATTGAGAGGGGGGGAGCCATGTATGCATAGGGCAGTGGACCTATGAAATGCTTATTTAATTATTTTCAGTAAACTTAGTTCTGCTCTTAAGAATAGATTTTTTTTTTTGGAAGTCAACTAAAACAGGGTCCTTTCCTCATCCAACGTTATCTCTTCATCACTAATGAAAGCGAAATCAATCCCTCTCTATGCAGTCCTACTGCCTTTGCTCCCGAAGTCTTATTCTTCTCTCCTCTAATGGATAATAAAGAAATGATACGGTCACAAAATACAACAATCTTCTGGACTTTTCTGTAAGACTTCATCTAACCCACAACCAAAATTCGTCCAGTGGTGGATATTTGGTCTGATTTCCTGTGCGATGAACTAGTGGATGGAATCTCTCCCTGGAAATTCTTCCTCTCCTTCCATCTCCCTTTCTCTGTCTCTCTTTCACTGTACCTGCCTTTCCACATCTATAAAATTAAAATTGAAAATTGAAAAATTGAAATGTCTTTCATATTTAGCAATTCTAAATAAACGCATGTTGTTTTTGTACAATTTTTTTGGTCAACAGATTAAGAATATTTAGTAAAACAGCTTATGATTATTATAAAATATGAATGAACATAGATTAATATTTTCCAAAATGCTGTATTTAATAAACACTAAGATATTTTGAATTTTGAGGAAGATTTGGTTGATGATAAAGTGACCAAAATAGATTAAGAGAGAATGTAAGAGAGAATCTGCTATCTGCTGATTCACTTCCTAAGTGGCAGCAACAATCTGGTCTGGGCCAGGTTGAAGCCAGCTCCATCCTGATTTTCAGCATGGGTGTCTCAGGTCCCAGAGCTAGGGCCATTTTCTTTACCTTCACAGGGACAATAGCAGGGAGCTGGGTGAGAGACCAAGCATCTGGGGCTAAATCAACATTCTTGGCTTGGGGTGCTGGTATTGTAAGCAGTAGCTTGTTCACTGTGGTCCAGTACTGGCTGTACAGAAATTTGGATTTTAAGTATTTTTTTTTCTTTTAGTCATGCATCAATCATTCATAACATCTGCACTTTCTTTGTCCGTTCTTGTTTCTACTGGCCCTCTCTTGGCTTTCTTTTTCCTTGACAAGTTTTCATAATCTAATATTTATATCAGTTTCTGATAATGTAAAACCATTATCTTCCTATGGAATTTATGTGAACAGACTGTTCAATGTTTATGTTATAAATTCATGTTGCTAGGGTTTTGTGCCCAACTCATAAACCGACAAAATACATGCAGCCCATTCTTCACAGGCTTCTTTCTTATTGGTTTTTTCGTATAACTGTGCAATCTTTCCATGTTTATTTGGTTTGTTCTTTTTCTGATGACCTCTTGTAGTTAATTGAGGTATTTCCTTTTTTGCCTAGTTTTTTTCTCCTTTTCTCTCCTTATCAGGAAGTTTACAATGGAGCTTTCTTTACTTACAGTCAATACTAGCTACAAATCTATTTTCTTCCACCTTGTTGTTAGACCATGGTAGTAATAATATTTTTTTCTTAACTTAAATCTCTCCATTTGTTCTCAAAATCCAGTCTTTCTCTTGTTCATGGAGATTTTACTCCACCATTTATCCACCTAGTTTTAGCTCATCCTTCGCTACTGTAGCAGTTGAGTAGCATGCAAACATTTCAATTTGCTGTTATGTCAGATTAAAAAATGAAAGTATTATATTCTCTGCTCTCATATTAGAAAATTTGATAATTAAGATACATTCCTTATTTCAAATTCATTTTATCTCATTCATTCTTTCTTCAGTACATCAAACAAACACTTCCCTTCCCATTCATTCACGTATTTGTTTAATTGTTTGTTTTTTCATATTCAGAATGGGTGCTCAACAAGGGCAGAGGTTTTGGTCTCTTCCTTTTTTATATTTTCCAGCTTGTGCTCATTGTCTTCAACTTCTGTTAAGCACATGATCCTCTTTATCTCTTCGTGACACCTTGTCTTGCCTCATGCTGTTATATTCCTTCTAGAATTTAGTCTTCCAGATTTTTACAAACTTTTTTTTTTCCCTTTGGACATGTTGATGTCTACTTCTACATGTTGGTGGCTTTTAGGGCTTTAACACAGGCCCTCTTATTTTCACAAATTATATAGATTCCTTCAATATATGCATTCATTTCAATCACATTATTCTATCTAAATGCAGATTGCTCTCAAATCTGTGGCTGAAGCCCAACTCCTGTACATGAATTCCATTCTCACTTCTAGCTGCTCATGGGATCATATGCTTCTCCTGTGGCTCTATTTCTCCAGTTTCCCAAGAGTCACTGGTGACACTCTTATTCTTTCCAATGGTCCTTCTTATCTCTTCTCGTTTAACTTTACAACATTTCAGACTGACAGTAAATGCAATATGCACGGACCCCAGCACATCCACCCACAGTAACCTCATGACATAGTATGAATAGAAGATAGACAAGCAAATGAATTGGTATGCATAGAGATATATACAGTGCTTTATGAAGAATAGAGATAGTAGAGTATAAAATATAATTATCTATACACGAAGGTGAACGGAGGTTTGGTTGAGCATTCTTGAAGAAATCTTCACTCTCTTTTTTCCTTTTCCTTTGTGTGTGTGTGTTTCTCTTTTGGCAGAAAGGCACATTTAGTGAAGTTATCATACATACTTCGCTTTGTTCTGGACAGTTTTGGTTCCTGGAAGTCCCGCATTGGAGGAAGCCAGGACATTCACTTCACACTCAGCAGCAGCATCCCAGCAGGTAGTGGACAAGATTGCCACCAGCCACAAGAAGCTCTAGGGGTTCCTGTCAATGTCCTGCATCTTGCTCACCTGTTCTTCGTCGTGTGCTTCTAGGAAGCACCAGGAGCCTCCATAATGGTTGGCCATTTAGGGCAACCCCAGCCACTACGTTGACCACAGCTCTGTTGGCAGAAAGGATTGTCTTGTTGAAGTCCATAGGAGGCTTCCCTTGGGTCTTCTTGGACTCAGGGTTGTGAAAGAAGACAGAGCTAATGCAGGCTAGGTCCCTAGACTCCAGCTAAACATTCAGGCGCGGTGTCCCATTGGGGTGGTTGGTCAGTGCTGAATTGGATCATCTGCTGTGTCCACAGACCTTGGTCCACGGTGACAGGTGTGTGTACAAATATGACACAAAGAGTAAGAAAAAGTTTTCTGGTGTGGGTTCTGAGAGATGCATTGCATTTTTTTGCAAGACCAGTAGAGTCATTCATTTTCAGTTTCGATATTTTGACAGTCCAGGAATCTTTTACACCAACACATTTCTCAAACATGACCCTTAAAATACCAGCCAGCCCCTTCCATATATTCTTAGTATAAGACAACATTGCCAATATATCCTGAGCACATGACAAGAAAGTGAACACAACTTTATCAAGACTTGCCTTAGGAAGTTATTGGTCCAATCTGCTTGTATTTCGACTTTTAAAAAATGTTTTTCTGTTGGCAATTGTAAATTTGTGAAAAATATGACTGCAATTAAGAGTCAGTAAAAGAAAGACATCTGTCACTCAACAGATTTAATATGTGCCCTGAAGATGTGTTCTAGTACTGCCACAGGGTTTAAGAATTGTTTGTTCATACACAAAGCTGTACAATATATGTGAGACATACTACTTTTTAAAAAGTAAATTTCTATTTTAACATAGCACATTAATGATTATAAATAACTTGGGTTTTTTGTATGTTTGTTTAACCTTTGTAAAGACATTTCTTTGCCTTCTAGTACACTTTGGGTATCTAAAGAATGAGCGTGATTTGAGTGAAAAACACAATAAGCATCATTTGGGTGAGGGCATAAATGCAAGCCTTGCAATGCAGAGAATGAAAGATGTAAAACTCAATACCAAAGTGAGACATTTCTTCTAACTTTGCTTATTTAATTACTTATTCATTCTTACTAATTAGAGTGATAATATGGATCACTGAAAATAACTGAACACATTAGGGGATCTTATTATCAATCTATTACTGAAGGTCATTGAAATAGCTCTTTGGGTTATTGTGCATAATAACTTCACAAAGAAAACTTAGATGATGAGCATTACTTTACTTGGCTATTTGCCTCAAGTCTTCCCAAATACTCAACCTTTAGTCATGCTTTCAATAAATTAAAAAAAAATAGACTTGCTCAAGTTATTTCTTGTACTTCAAACATTTGGCAAACGTGAATTTCAAGGTTGTTAAAACTGATGTGCTCGATTTTGGCAGCTTCTTTAGTCCTCAGGGTACAATGTAACATCTGCTATTTCATAGTGTATCTAATCATGAGAGGTCTGTTTTACTACTTTTTAAAAATTTTCAAATACATATGGAGAACAAAACTCACGCCAGCCTGTAGGATAAATGATATTCTAAAACTATTTTTGTGAGCCAGATTGGAAGAAACATGCTTTTGTTTTTAATTACATTTAAACACACATGCATTGAATATCTATAAAGCAAAATTTCTCGCTTTTTTCCATAAAAAGAGAATAATAAAATGAGGAATTCAATTTCCTAAATCAGGTCAAGCAAGAAGATTTGAGATGATCTTAACTCCCATTTACATGCCTGGAAAAATTGCTGTTATTCTGTTAATTCCCAGACTTGAAAATTTCTTCTGTCTGTTCCTACAAAAGATTAACTTCATTAGGCCCAGACAGAGCAAGCCCATGTAGCAGCTAATTCTGTGATTACACAACAAATAGCTATTTTAATCTCAAGGAGTTATAAACTGTGAGGAATTAAAAGCCATTCACTTGCTAACTAAAAAGTAATGGAATTTAAAAAGCAATTTATTTTATTCTCTAAAAAAGTAGTTTCTATTGTAAGCTGTACAGTAGCCATGAATGTATGTGTTCATGTTTGTGTGAGCAGATGCATTTGCTTTTGTGATATGAATTAAGCTTCATGTAAGTCAGATTTTAAATACATAATTTTAAAAGCGTGAAATATACCAATGGTTGAATCATTAAAAATCAGTTTAAAGTCAGATTTAGAGTTACAGATTGTGACAGAACAGTTTCCACATGCCCTGTACCTTGTTTATCCCATTATTAGCATTGTATTTTAATATAGGTAAACTTGTTACCATTAGAATACTGATATCAACCCATTATTAGTTGTAAAGTCCTTGTGTTATTTAAATGTCCTTAGATTTTACCCATTAATCTTTTCCCATCCCGAGTCTTCCTCTTGCCTGTTAACCTTGACGGATTTGGGGAACTCTGGTCAAGTATTTTGTGTATTTTCTTCACTAATAATTTTCTTTAAAAATTACATAAGCATAGCCAGTACATCAGTCTCCCCTTTTCTAGAGTAAGTTTCTTTATTGCCAGAACTCATCACCACGAAGTCTCCTTAATACAGAAGACCCGACACTTTTGCAGGATTCTGGCTTTCCATATAATTAAACAAAGAGTATCCTGCCCTTCGTTTGGCTCTTTGTTTACTCATTTACTTTAAAAATAGACAAATATACACACACGTATGCACACAGCGACAAAAATGAGAGCTGTCATCTGGTGATTTATCCTTGAAAGCAGGAGTCAGGGCTCAATTCTTGTCCCCAAGTAGGTGAGTGGGACATAAATGCTTGAACCACCAACTACTCGTCTCCTGAGTGTGCATTATCCCATGATTGGACTGAGGAAACAGAACAAGACCTTGGACCCAGGCACTCCACTTTGAGATGTGGTCATCCCAACCAGCGTTCCAGCTGGTAGGCTCAGTGCCTGCTCTGTTGCGATACTCGTTGAGACATGTGTTTTCATGCACGTGTCCTTGTAAATTGTGGAGGCCCGCTGATAATAGAGATGGCTTTCAGTTGGTAGCATTCTGGTGCTATTCTGAATGGAAATCTTGACTGCCTTGGGGTTTTCTTATTTAACTGAAATACTGCATCATAGATTGCAGTAGAAATTGGCATGTGTATGCTTGTGTGTGTGTTTTTTCCTAGCTGAATACATCTGTCATTCAACTAATCATCATGGGGTCTCCATCCTATGTCAGATACTGGGCCATGACTGTTTTCTGGTGATTTCCTGGTTGTCCTGATTCCTATTCCGTGACTGAGTTGAGGGGAATGTTATATTAAAAAAAATGAAGGTGACGTTGGTTTTTGTCTCACACAAAAGATGAATTTTCATGTGGACAAGGTCAGTAAGCAAAGCAAGATTTATTAATGATAGTAAAAATGGAAACCTCCTGTGTGACATCAGGAAAGGGGTTTTCAAAAGGAAAAGACCAAAAAATGTGGTGGAAGTGGCATCTTTTAAGCTCAATTTTGAGACTGGAAAACAAACAGAACAAAACAAAAGACTAGCACATCAGTTAATAATCACAGGCCAGAATTCTAATCCTGTCTAACTAGTTCAAGACAGAAAGGCCTCCAGAACCTGGCAGCCTCCTTCCCTTTCTCATGCTAAGCTGAAATCTCAGACACCATCTCCTCACTTCCTCATGATAAAAACTCAAAGAGATGGAAGTTGACACTTTGATATGATCAAATATAGCTTTTGTGGGAGGCCCTTGGTTTTCCCTCAGTGAGATTTCTTTCCAAAGGAGGTAGAAATAGGGAAAGAAAGCACGATTTTAAATATCTTCGAAGAAAAATTTCAGCAGGGACCATGACCCCAAAGATCCTTATAACTACACTTCTCAATTCATCCCTAAAGATTACATCTTAAAGAAACCAAAGTTAATTTACCCAATAAACTAGTTAAATCAGAAGTAAATATTTGAAAATTAGAAATGAAAGAAGTTACTGTATTTCTTACTGCTAGTTTGTTTTACTGTTAGCTTCGTACCCTGGTAATGGCCTGAAATGTTTGAATGAACTATCTTGTGATTACCTATGCAAACCATTATGTTGGGAACAAAGGTTGAGTGTTATATGGGACTGTTTTCATTTCCTTCTAACTTCCAAGACATTTTGCACACATTTTGCAAATAGAATTTTTACTACTTCGTAAGTTAGCCAACATTTTTAGCTAATAGTTTTAGTGAGTTGATTGCATGTCTACTGATAACATGTAATACATAATATTCATAAGTAAGGACAAAATTGAAGGGCTATATCTAGACCACCTGCAAACTTTTAAAAAATTTATTGTGTGCCTATTAATTTTTGTTTGGTGAGTTCCAAGAATTAACTTATGCATATTTTATCTTGCCTTTTGAAAGTTATGGAAATCAGGGCCTGCAGTAATAGCTTAGTGGTTTTAGTTCTTGCCTTGAATGCACTAGGATTCCATATGGGCACTGATTGGTATCCCGGATGCTCCACTTCCGTTCCAGCTCCCTGCTCGTGGCCTGAAAAAGCAGTGGAGGACGGCCCAAAGCCTTGGGACCTTGCACCCATGTGAGAGATCCAGAAGAAGCGCCTGGCTCCTGGCCACGTGGGGAGTGAACCAGCGGGTGGATCTTTGTCGCTCCTTCTCTCTGTAAATCTGATTTTTCCAATAAAAATAAATACATCTTTTTTTTTAAAAGAAAATTATGAACATCAGTTATTTCTGTCTAATATTGTTGCTAATTTTTTGTTCTGCTGATTTTTTAGGAATGCTATAACTCTTTTATGTTACAACTATCTCTCTCTGCCAGGTTCTCTGTTTCCTCTTCGTAAAGATTTAGGCCCTGAACAAGGACATGTCAACCATGTGAATGATGTCTATTGAGTGAAAGAACAGAAGAAAGTTATGAAGAAAGTTCCTGACAGCAGCTGGTGGAGTCCCAGAAGGTGTTGCTGAGAAAAATGTAGGGTCCAGAGGGCTTCTTGTGTTTTTTCAAATGGGGAACTTTCCTTGATTGATTACTAAACATGCTGATAAGGTGAAGGCCTCAGCTGCCAGGATCACTTTTCTTGGTATTGATATGCTAATGAGGAGAAACTGAAGCGCCCAGCTGGCTTAGAGCTGCTCAAAGGTCAAGGTTAGAGAGCTCAGAGCTTGATTTACATCAGAAAGCTGACAGAGCACTCAAACTGGGCAGTGGAGGTCAACACTTTCGGATGAAGCACTCTTATCCCTAAATCCTGATAATTGAGCTGTTTTTCCTCCAGAATCCTTATCAGTCTCTAACTGCCCCCATTTAAAGACCTGTCTCCTACTGATATGGGATAGGCAGGTAGCCAGCTTAGGGTCAGAAACTGGAAGACACTTAGACCCCAAAAGAGGGAGAGGCCCCCATTCTCTGTGCAGACACTGAGGGAGCAAGACAGAAACTTCTCTGTCCCACACCTTTCTCTTTCTGGCTCACTTTGTCCCTGAAAATGGCTCACTCTTCTGTTTGATTGCCTCACCTTTCAAAAAAGCTTTATCATTTTATTACATTTGTCACAAACACACTATTCATTCCTGTATTTGGAATGTGTTTTTTTAAAGCAAATGGGCAAGAATGTAGAAGGCTTTTGGACCCAACCCCTAGCTCACAACACTATTTTTATCAGCATTAGAAATCTATTTTATAAAAACACTTAACATCTTGATTGCAAGAAGAACAGAGGAAAATTGGCTATTATCTTGTGTTTCTCTGTCCTTTCATCAGATGTCTTGAATCCAAGGCTGGTAAATTACAGTGCCTAGGAAAAATATGGGATCGATATAAAATAAAAGAAATAACCAATCTATGGGGAAGTCCAACATTTATTTTTAAATTTGGAAATGTGGCATCTCAGACATGAAATTTCAACTAAATTAAATCATCCACCCTTTAACATGAATTAGAAATATTAATTCGGGGTATGGAATTCACAGTTTAGAGGAAGGGGCTAAAATACAACCTTCATTTTTCCATCTTCAAATAGACTTTTGGAAGCTATGCAACTAGTGAAAATATTAACAGGGTACTTCCCGCCCTCCTTTTTTTTTTTTTTTAAACTAACATGTACTAAGGGGGCTGGTGCCATTACATAACAGACTCACCTTCTGCCTGTTATTGCAGTATCCCATATGGATGCCAGATCAAGTCCTGGCTACTCTACTTCCAAACCAGCCTAGGGAGGCAGAAGAGGCTAATCAAGTGCTTAGAACCCTGCAACCACATCAGACACCCAGAAGAAGCTGCAGGCTCCTGGATTCACATCTGCTCGGCTCTGACCATGGATGGAAAATCTCTCTCTCTCTCTTTCTCTCCTTCTTTCTTCTTCTCCCTGTAACTCTTTCAAATAAAAATAAAATAAAATAAATATTTAAAGAACCCACAAATATGTACTAGGAAATGAATGAACATGTAAAAGTCCATTGACCAGCTTACTTCCTCATCTCAATCTTTTGAAGTATTATCTCACTGAAGCAAAAAGAATGAAAGTATTGTGTAAGTCATGGTTGTAAGCTTTCCTCAGATTAGTAGCCACTGTGTTTCTACAACTCAACCAACCACCAAAAAAGGAAAGAAGAAAAACAAACCTAGTTCATTTCTTCCCTAGCTCTGAAACTTATAATCTGATAATATAAGGGAAATTCTGACCTGATTGTAAATGAAACATTTAACAATGTATGGTATTAGTTTAGAGGACTGTGGTAATAAGTGTTGTCAACTGGGTAGCTTAAAGCAACTGAAGTTTATTATTTTTCCTTTCCAGCAGTCAAATGTCTGAAATCTTGCGTAGGGCCACGCTCAGTCTGAAAGAGAGAATCCATGATTGCCTGGTAGCTTGCTTCCAGAATTGATTCTTTGGATAATGAGAATTCCCAATCTCTAGTATCCTGGCCACGTGGCGTTCTCCCTGTGTTATCTCCACATGACCATCCTCTGATGTGAACAACAGTTACATTGGAGTAGTAGCCTCCTTCTTCTAGAATGAAATCATTTAAGCTTAAGTGATTGCCTCTGTAATGACTACTTACAATAACTCAGATTGTTAAGGTCACAATCTGAGTTATTGTAATCAGAACCTCAGCATTTTGAGAGGAGACAACTCAGCTCATAACTGTTTAGCCATTTTTAAATTATTTACTCCTTAGTTGTGAATTGGGGGAATATGTAGGTAGGTTACATAGGAATAGGTGATCTGGAAATTTTTTTTTCTTAGACTTTCTGTCTCTAGCCTTGCACTATTATTCTATCCAGGTCAGTCTAGTGTGTGCAAAAATGCACCTGCTTAAGATACCACACAAGCCAAGTGGAAATAAGTTCCGTGTTGAGGCATCATGAGACCTCAAGAAAACCTCATACACACAAACCCTTGCTGCTGAAACCCCACACTGTTAATATAGTCAATCAGGGAATTACCTCCTGCTCCATTAAGAGTACTGATGCATTTGAGTAATGCTGCATTCACCTTCCACTTTAAATAATTCCTACTATCACTTATGTAACTAATCTATGCTCTGTCTTCGAGTTTTTATCTCTTTGAATATAAGAACATGGATGAAAATTTGAGATACATATTCCCATAACAGTTGTACATTACTTATCTATTTGTTCTAAAAAATGAGATCACACTTATATTATTCTACTTATTTAACAAATATGAGTAGTTGGGGTCTAGAGATATTAAGAAGAGAACTTTGGGCTCAGTGGCGTGGCCTAGCGGTTAAAGTCCTCGCCTTGAAAGCGCCGGGATCCCATATGGGTGCTGGTTCTAATCGCGGCGGCTCCACTTCCCATCCAGCTCCCTGCTTGTGGCCTGGGAAAGCAGTCCAGGATGGCCCAAAGCCTCAGGACCCTGCACCCATGTGGGAGACCTGGAGGAGGTTCCTGGTTCCCGGCTTTGGATCGGCCCAGCACGGGCCGTTGCAGTCACTTGGGGAGTGAATCATTGGATGGAAGATCTTCCTCTCTGTCTCTCCTCCTTTCTGTATATCTGACTTTGTAATGAAAATAAATAAATCTTTAAAAAAAAGAAGAGAACTTTCCTGTCCTTTTGACAGATAAAATCTAGTTCAGGAAATAGATAATTTAAAATTGTGTGTAAAGTGATAATTACTTTAATTACTAATGGGGAAAATTTGGAAGCAGTTTGATGGAGTAATAACTTTTTTGGCTTGGTATGACTTTTATTTTCTTTATAATTTAATGTTCCCTGGCCTCTCTACAATGAGAATTTATTAGTTCCAAGAGCTAGTCCAACGTGGGCAATTGAGGCAGCATTTTGAAGTGTCTAACCTGGATGCCATAAGTTAGCCTTCTGTTACTATGGAGGCAAAATTGTATAAGGATGGTTTTCTGTATAAGAACTGTAATTCACGTATCAATTGTTCAATTCCATAAATGCACAAACAAGGCCTGTCAGGTAATGTTCTTGATGTTGAGGATATGTATCAGAAAAAAAAAACAAACTATATCCTTGCTTTCAAGCATTTCATAATTTGCTGAGGCAGAAGATAAGCAAAAATGTGTGTGGTATTGTGGCACAGTGGTTTAGCTGCTGTCAAGATGCTGGCATTCCATTTGAATGTGGATTTGAGTCTTGACTGCTCTACTTCCAATCCAGCCTCCTGCTAATGATCCTGGAAAGGTAGTGGAAAATGGTTCAAGGGCTTGGGCCTTTGGTACCCAAACGGGAGCTCCAGATGAGTCACTAGGTTTCTGGCTTCAGCCTATCTCAACCCTGGCTTTTGTGGCTACGTGGGAGTGAATCAGCTGATGAAAAAAATACACTCTCTTTCTAACCCTAAGCCAAACAAAGTGAAGATACAAATCAATAGTATTACAGTGTATAATGAAGGAAGAACATTTTTGTCAGATGAGCAGACATATTTTCATCAGACTGTCCATGATGGGAGGGAATATTTAAGCCTTGCCTTCTGTAGCATGAGGAGGTGCCAACCATGCAGATAGCTGGAGGGTATTCAGTGGCACTTCTGCTGGAGATATTAAAAAGAAAACTGAGATAAAGTTTAGTGTTTGAGAAGGTGTCAAATAAGAGACTACGCTAATAGGTCAGCTACAGAGAGCTATTACGGAATGGATCAGCACAGTTTTTATAAAAAAAAAGTCAAGTATAAGAACTTCCCCAAATAGGGAACATTAGAGAAGATAAGGGATGAAAGAGACTTGGTAGTGGTCTTCACTGGTTCAGGTGTCAACACCCGTGAAAATATATGTTTCCCAAGTACGGTGAGAGAAGTGCTAACAAACTCATGTAATTGTATATACAAATAATTTTCCATTTACCTTGTTCTGGGAAAGAGAAGCCACCTAAATATCCACTAAAGAGTATTATTCTAACAGGCTGTTGTAATTATCCAGGTATTAAGGTAATATACAACTTTAAATTGTATTAATATCAATTTATTTTTATTTGAAAGGCAGATTTTCACAGAAAAGAAGCTAGGAGCCAAGAGCTAAGTGCAGAAATAACAAACCTTCTGAGTTTGCTCCTGAATTATGGTAGCTTTGTTTCTTATTTAGCAATAGCCTAAACAGGATAAGCAAGATATTCAGAACATGGTTTCATGGGTGTAGCTACAAGCTCAACAGGATGCAGAGAAAAAGAACTAACAAGCACTGCTCGTTTCTCAGAAGCAGCTCTATACATTGTACTGTAGGGACCTTCATGAGGAGATACGCACTTCCAGGTCAAGTAATGAACTGCAGTGTCAAGCTGCTCCCAGTTTACTCCTCTGGTTAAATTCAGAAAATACAGCTATAGAAGAGCTCTTCCTTCATTTAAAGAAACGATTGTAGTGTACCAAGGAATCTTACTGTATTAAATCATCACTATTCCAATGCAATCATCCTTTAAAAGCATTCTTCCTATGTTTGAATCACCTGAGTAGTATGTCTTATTATTGTCAACTAAGATTCTTTTAATACCTTTGGCAATATGTGTATTTTATTGAATAGTTACGATTAATATGAAGTTGTTTGTGTTGGGCAGCATAGTATTTCCTAAATAGAAAAAGACCTATTGCTTTAATGTTACCCATTAGTCTGATATAGATAAACTACCGTTCCTCTTCCTCATTCTATTCCTTCACACCCTTGAAAGCAGCCATGGTTTCTTGCCCAATATTTTGCTTCACAAAATGCACAACTCTTTGCTCACCACAAGATTGCATGTTTTGTTACAAACCTTATCATTTGTCTTTGGACATCTTTTGCATTAAGTAATAGCTCAGATCTGAATGCAAAACTCTAATATATATGTTTTGTGCAATCATGAGAAGATGCCTGATATTGTATGTTCCCGTGGCACCTAAAGTTAAATAAAGGTTTTAAGTAATTTTTCCATTGCATTTTTTTTTCTGAATTTGGATTCTAACTTTTTGTTTGTTTTACCTCATTAAAAAAAGATTTATTTTTATTGGAAAGTCAGACTTACAGAGAGGAGAGTCAGAGAGAAAGATCTGCTGGCTTACTCTTCAAGTGGCCACAGGACAGAGCTAAGCTGATCTGAAGTCAGGAGCCAGGAGCTTTTTTCAGGTACCTTACACAGATGCAGGGTCTCAAGACCTTGGGCCATCCTCTACTATTTTCCCAGACACAAGCAGAGAGATGGATACAAATCTGCTGGAAGACAAACTGGGGTCTGTATGGGATCCTGACGCACGCTTAGCAAGTTCCTTGGCCACTAGATTACTGTGTTGGGCCTGTTTACCTCATTTTCAAATTTTATTATTAAATCTATGAAATTTATTCATTCATTCATTTCTTTATTTATTCATATTTAAAAGGTAGATTTTATAGACAGAGAAGGAGAGGCAGAGAGATAGCTCCCACTCTCTGGTTTACTCCCCAAATGGCCCCAACAGCAGGAGCTAAGCTGATCCAAAGCCTGCAGCTTCTTTCCGATCTTCCACATGGGTTCAGAGGCCCAAGAGATTTGGGCCATCCTCTGTGGCCTTTGCAGGCCATAAACAAGGATTTGAAGTGAAAGTGGAACAAGCAGGACACAAACCTGTGCCCATATAAAAGGCAGGCACTAGTGGACAGATTAGGCTGCTACTTATCACACTGGCTGACATTTAAAAATTAGATAGAAGGTGCTCACCTAAGAATACTTCTGAATTTCAAATTCAGCATTCAAAAACTTGTCTGTTTTAACCAGTTTGTAGAAATTCTCATTTATTTTGTGTTAGAGGGCTTCAAAAATTCATGGAAAATACGGAAAGATAACACGGATTTTCTAGCAATATTTTTGTAGCCCCTAGTATTTATCTTTAGCTTGTTTCATTTTTCTGTAACTGAGTACCTGAGGCTCTGTGGTTTACGCATAACAGAAAAGTATTTGGCTTGTGGTTGTGGAAACTGGTAAATCTGAGTGCAGAGTGCCAACATCCAAGGAAGACCTTCCAAATTGTGACATAACACAATGCAAGGGCAAGTGAGCACATGTGAGACTCAGAGAGGGAAAACAATCTGCCCCAAGTCCTCCTTTTCTTAGGAATCCACTCCTGCTATAACTCATCCATACCTACATAAAGGCATTAATTCACTGCTAAGGACAAAAGCTTACTGAGCTAATCAATTCGTAGTAGTCCTACTTCTTATAATGCGGTTACAAGGACAATTGAATTACAACATGAAGTTCGGAGAGGACATTCAAACTATAGTAGTACTGGACCACAATCCATTTCATACCTTACTGTGGGTTGATGACTGGTAGAAAATGAATTTCAGAGAAAACATCAAAATGATATACATATATATTCTCAAGAGCAATTTAGAAAATTGTTCATAAGTACTGTACTCATAGTTTCTATAGTATACTACTATGGAAAGACTCCAAAGACTCCTTGTATTAGTCAATGTATGTGTACTTCAAATGATGATATTTACAAAGGCTAAATGCTATATAAGAATAAGGTGTATTTTTGTGATATAAAAACAAAGGTTGATGTCCTTAAGCAGAATATATTTGTTATTTGGATTGTGTCTTTTTTTTCCGTGTAGGTAGGTTAAAATGTAAAATAAGGAATTGTTCTCAGTGAAAAGGGTTCTGACTATTTTCTTCCCATCTTTGCCTTTCATGAGTTTTCCATACGGATGTGTAATGTCCCTGCCTGAAGTCAATGCGTACTCCTCATTTGTTTCCTTTCCTGTTCCCTTCAGAGCACTGCAGAAGAGGATGCTATATCTGCAGTCTCTGAGACGCAAAGTCTCTGGCTTTCCTGACAGATTGTTTATTTAGTGAAACGATAGAAAAGACGTCCATTCTATTTGTTAGGAGTTACATAAATATTCTTCAGCAGGAGGATTTCCTCCTTTATTACATTGAAGCTTTCCTGTTTAGGAGAGCTTTAAATGCATCCTTAACTATGTATGATGATTTCAGGCTTACAGTCTTATAATTGCATGATGTATGCAAAAGACATTGATTATATGGAAGGGAAAATGCATAATTTAAAGCATAGAATTGCCACATATCTACATATTCATATCATTACAAACCTAATAGTAAAAATACAGTGTTCTAATAATAACTGACATTTTTAGACCAACAAAAAGTGGTAATGAAGTATTGTATAACATATTATTCAGTCTCAATATATTTGCAAGTCTTCTTATGTGTTTAGACTTCTTGTTCTCTAGTCTCTAGTTTCATTCCATGATGGTATGAGAAGATGCATGGTGTAATTTTGATTTTTTTTTAATTTGCTGAGGTTTGTTTTGTGGCCTATAACATGATCAATTCTGGGGAAGGTTCTATGAACTGATGAAAAAAAGTGTATTGTGTGTAGGATGAAAAGTTCAAGAGATATCAGCCAAAATGATAGGGCCAAACTGCCACCTTTCCACATTAACCCCTGAATGTAAATGGCTTAAAGCCATCAATCAAATGTCATAGATTAGTAGACTGGATCAAAAAACAAAACCCACTTATTTGTTTCCTAGAGGAGACACGTCTCATCAAGAATGATAAATGGAAACAAAGTGAAAGATTGGAAAAATATTTACAACTAATGGTAAGGAGAAATGAGCTAGCATAGCCATTCTTACATCAGATAATACAGATTTTGATATACAAAACATTTAAAAAGATGAAGGATACCACATAATGATCAAAGGATTCATTCAGCAAGAAGAGATTACAATAATAAATGCATATGCACCAAATCCCAGGACACCTTGCTACATGAAACAAATATTAATGAATTTAGAGGTAGAAATAAATTCCAATACAATAATAGTGGGGGGACTTTAATACCCCATTAACATCAGTGGACAGATCGATGAGACTGAAACTAAGCAAGGAAACAACAGAACTCACCCAGACACTAGAGCAACTAGAATTAATTAATACCTACTGCACCTTTCATCCTTTCATAAAGAGAACACACTTTTTTTTCATCAGTTCATGGAACCTTTTCCAAAATTGATCATGTTATAGGTCACAAAACAAACCTCAGCAAATTAAAAAAAAATCAAAATTATACCATGCATCTTCTCAGACCATCATGGAATGAAACTAGAGACCAAGAAGTCAAAACACACAGGAGGGCATGCAAATATATTGAGACTGAATAATATGCTATTATATGAGCAATAAGGCAGAGATAGTCAAAGGGGAAATTTTAAAAAATGCTTGAAACAAATGAAGGCATCAATACAACATGCCGAAACTTATGGAGCACTTTCATGGCAGTGTTAAGAGGAAAGTTCATCTCAATCAAGACTTACGTTAAGAAGTTAGAAAAGCACCAAGTAAATGAGCTAACCCTACGGTTAAAACATCTAGAAAAACAACAAAACATTCCCAAGATCAGAAGGAAAAAAGAAATAACCAAAATAAGTGAGAAAATAAACAAAAAAGAGACCAAAAGAACAGCACATAAGATTAATGAATTAAACAGCTGGTTCTTTGAGAAAATCAAAAAAATAGGCTCCTCACTAGGCCAACCAACCAATCAAAAAAAAAAAAAAAAAAAAAACAGGAACAAGATACGTATCAACAGCATTAGAGATCAAAAAGGAAATATAACAACAGATATCTTGCACAAACATAGAATTATTAGACACTTTTACAAGCAACTTTATGACAACAAGTCAGAAGACCTGGAAGAAATGGATACTGTCGAAATTGAATCATGAGACAATTAATAACAGGCCTATAACAAGAACTGAGACTGAATCGGTAATTAAAGCTTTTCCAACCAAGAAAAGCCTTGGACTAGTTGACTTCACTGCTGAATTTTACCAAATGTTTGAAGAAGAACTTACTCCAATTCTCCACAAGCTGCTGCAAACAATAGACAGGGAGGCACTTCTTCCAAACTCTTCCTATGAAACCAATATCATCTTAATACCAAAGCCAGATACAGGCACAACAAAAAAGAGAACTACAGTCCTATATGCTTGATTAACATAGATGCAAAGATCCTCAACAACACACTAGTCAACAGGATTCAGCAGTACATCAGGCAGATCATTCACCCAGACCTGGAGGAATTCATCCCTGGCATCCAGGGATGGTTCAACATTTGCAAATCAGTAAACGTGATAAATCACATCAACAAATTGAAAAATAAAAACCATACAATCATCTCAACAGATGCAGACGCAGCTTTTGATAAAACCCAACAACACTTCATGCCTAAAGCCTTAAGCAAGATGGGCATAGAAACATCATTCTATAGCACAATTAAAAGCAGTATATGAAAAACTTAAAACCAACATCATACTAAATGGGGAAAATCTTGAAATTTTTCCACTAATATTTGGAACTAGATGAGGATGTCCACTCTCACCACTGTTATTCAATATAGTATTGGAAGTCCTTGTCAAAGCTATTAGGCAAGAAAAACAATTTAAAGGAATTCAAATTGGAAATGAGTAATTGAAATTGTCCCTGTTTGCAGATGACATGATTCTATAGATGAGAGAACTAAAAGATTCAGGCAAAGACTATTGGAAAACATAAAAGAGTTTGGCAGGGTAGGAGGATACAATAGTAATGAAAACAAACCAATGGCACTAGTGTACACAAATAACTCTGTGGCTGGGAAAGACATTGTAAATACAGTATCCTGTGCAAAGAACTCCAGAGGACATTGTCCTCTTCCTCAGCAATAATTGCTTAGATGTACTCCTGTCTTTCAGTGCAGCTGTCAGCTAAGACAAGTTAGTGCTTGCTCCACTATCCTGAAGTTAGAGCACATTAGCTTACCATGATATGTGTGAGATGTTTATTTGACCAAGCTGTCTTGTCTTTATGTAATACCCCTAGATGAGGAATTATGATGACCTGAGACAAGCACCATTGCTCTTTTTACATTAGACTTTTTTCTGCATTAAGATTTCCTTCTATGTCTTGTGATAGTCCTCCGTTCTCAGAAGTGAAGACTGTTTAGGTATGAATGCTTTTATTTCCTCATTATTATTTTCTCAATACTATTTCTCTTCACAATCTTCTCAATTTTTTTTAAAAACAAGAAGTGAAGTTTTATTTAACAAAGAGAAAGAGAAGCTTGGAAGAATACATTTGGAGAGGCTGATGGAGAAATGAAGGTGCTGAGGTTTCATCACTCAGGGGTATGTATGTCTTTACCATGTTATCACAAAGGTAGTGATTACACATTAAACACTTTTTAAAAAAGAAATCTCACTTACAATTGAATTACCAATCTGTATTCATAGTTCTGAATACATAAATTCTATAAACAGTGCACTGTATGTGTGGTTAGGCCTACAATGGCTGTGTAACTGAACATATATACACTTATTCTCAGGTCATTACACCCTACCAGGGGTGGAGAACATCTGGCCCATGGGCTATACTGAGGTCACAAAATCATTTAATCTGGCCTTTCTGACACAAGCATTGGTGGGACTGAACATTCAATAAATCTATCTAGATAGCAGACTAATTCTTAAATTTATCATTTTATATAGCCCAATAATGATGTCAAAAATACTGAAATAGCCCTTGGTGTTAAAAAAATAAAAACATTCCCCACACAAGCAACAGTAAAAAACAGCAACTAGTCATATTGTTTACATTGTATTAGATATTACAATTTGTGCATAACATAAAGTACATGGAAG
The DNA here is from genome assembly GCF_030435755.1 of Ochotona princeps. Lineage (NCBI taxonomy): Eukaryota > Metazoa > Chordata > Mammalia > Lagomorpha > Ochotonidae > Ochotona > Ochotona princeps. The sequence goes on along the minus strand of NC_080842.1, from coordinate 31,910,557 downwards.
GGTTCTGTGCTGTTTTGTATAACAAAGTTGGTTATTTCTGGTGTTGGTATTCTTTTGGGGTTTGGAGGGGGCGTGGTGAGAAACCAGATACTTTGTAGATGCTGGGGAACATTTACTGAGCTGTTCTACGGTGAAGACGTAAACAACATCATGTATTCTCTCTTCTAAAAGCCTGAGACCCCAAGTCACAGGACATCCAATATCCTCATCTAATTAATGCTTACACTTGCTTCTATACACAGTCTAAAAAATAGGGAGAGACATAATTGGTGCAATATGGACCAGTTCAGAGCCTGCATACTACAACAGTTAGACTTTTTAAAATTAAGATTTATTTCTTCTGAGAGGGAAATGTGAACAAGAGGAAGGTAAGAGGAAAAAGTTCAAGAGAGAGATTACCCACCTGTTTGTTCACTACCCAATTGGCCACAAAATGCATGGACATGCCAGGTTGAAGCCTGAAGTCAGGAGTTCTAGCATGTTCTCCCTTGTGAGTGGCAGTGATTCAGTACTTGAGCTACCACCTACTGTCACCCAAGCACACCAGCAAGAAATAAAATCAGAGACAGAGTAACCAGAGTTCAAAGTAGCACTCTGATACAGGATACCATCATGACAATCAGGGGATTAATCCTCTGGGATGCAATAACTTTCTCATTTTATTAAGCATTTATATGGTTCATAAAATTTTTAGCAATTCATGAAAATACCAAGAAGAAAGAACAATAAACTCCTCACCAATCGTTACCATTTGTGAACTTTTTTCCATGTGTATATTTATGTGTATACACGTATATATATGAACATGTATACTTAAGATATGCTTAACAGTTTCATTATTCAGAAGTAGAGATGCATATTACAAAGTATCTGTACATCACGGTATACATTGTACAGATCTTCTTGATAAATATATGTATATGAATATGCTTACTTACGGATCCGTTAATCTTGTATTTTGCATGAAAGTTGCCTTACCTCAGAAAGAAGATATAGTATTTTTCCTTTGGGGATTAGCTTGTTTCACTGAGTATAATGGTCTGTAGTTGGGACCATTTGGTTGCAAATGGTAGGATTTCATTCTTTTAATGACTGAGTAGCATTCCATGGATTAGATGTACCACAGTTCCTTTATCCACTCCTCTTTAGGTGGGCATTTAGGTTGTTTCCATGACTTTGCCATTGTAGATTGTGCTGCTATAAATGCAGGATTACAGATCCCTAACTCACATGCAGATCTGTTTTTCTTTGGATATATTCCAAGCAGTGGGATAGCTGGGTCATATGCCAGGTTCATTTTCAGTTCTCTTAGCACTCTCCATACTGGCTTTCATAGTGGTTGTACTAGCCTACACTCCCACCAAGAGTGAAGGAAGGTATCTTTCTCCCCATATCCATGCCACCATGTGGTGTTAGTGGAGTTCTGAATAAAGGTCAATCTCAGTGGAGTTAGGTGGAATTTCAATGGGGTTTTTCATCTGTATTTCCCTGATGACCAGGGAGTTTGAGCATTTTATCATAAGTCTATTAGCATTTGAATTTGTTCTTTTGAAAAATGTTTGCTCATTTCCTTTGCCCATTTCTTCACAGGGTTGTTTTCATTCTTGTGACTGAGTTTCTGAAGCTCTTTGTAGATCCTGGATATTCATCCATTATTGGGTGTGTAGTGTGCAAAGATTTTCTTCCATTCTGTTGGTTGCTTCATCCCTTTGTCGATCATTTCCTTTGCTGTACAGAAGCTTCTCAGCTTGATGTAATCTCATTTGTTAATTTTGGCTTTGTCTACTTATGTTTTTGGTGATTTTTCCAAGGAGTCCTTGCCAATTCCTAGATCTTGAACAGTATTCCTATGTCTTCCTGCAATAATTTCATGGTTTCTCGGCACAGATTTATGTCCTTAATCCACTTGGACCTGATTTTTGTATAAGGTGTCAGGGGCAGGTCTTGCTTCTTACCTGTGCACATGGCTATTCAATTTTCTCAACAGCACTTGTTGAAGATACCAGACTTTTTCTGTGGATTATTTTCAATTTTCTGTCAAAGATCAGTAGCTGTGCATGTGTGAGCTCCTTTCTGGGGTTTCTATTCTGTTCCATTGATCTTCTTCTCAGTTTCTGAGCCTGTACCAGACTGTTGTAATGACCACTGTAGTAAGTCTTGAGATCTGGAATTGTGATTCTTCCAGTTTGATTTTTATTCTTTGGGATAACTCTGGCTGTTCGTGTTCTGTTTTGTTTCCAGGTGAACTTTTGTATCGCGTTTTCTATTTCTGTGAGGTACATTGTTGGGATTTTGAATATTTTACATATATTTTTAACAATCCATCTACAGTTGGCTGTTGAACGGACAGTGACCTAAGCAGCAGCAGCCAACATTTTTAGGGCACTGTTTAAACATGTTCTCAGTGTGTTTACTTAATCCTTTCTGTGACTTCAGGATTGTTTTTGTTTCTGTTTTAGTGAAGACACTCAGGCTCTTGGAAGCACTTACTCAAGGGAACATAACCAATAAATGTAGAGTAAACATATGACCTTGAAGTTGGTGAGGAAAATTAATTTTTTTAAGTAACAGACAATCTGTTTTAAAAGGCAGCTTAATGGGCCCGGCGGCGTGGCCTAGCGGCTAAAGTCCTCCTCGCCTTGAACGCCCCGGGATCCCATATGGGCGCCGGTTCTAATCCCGGCAGCTCCACTTCCCATCCAGCTCCCTGCTTGTGGCCTGGGAAAGCAGTTGAGGACGGCCTAATGCATTGGGACACTGCACCCGCCTGGGAGACCTGGAAGAGGTTCCTGGTTCCCGGCTTCGGATCGGCGCGCATCGGCCCGTTGCGGCTCACTTGGGGAGTGAAACATCGGATGGGAGATCTTCCTCTCTGTCTCTCCTCCTCTCTGTATATCCGGCTTTCCAATAATAATAAAATCTTTAAAAAAAAATAAAATAAAAACAAAAAAATAAAAGGCAGCTTAATGTCACAACAAGATTTAGTGAAAAGTACAGGGAGTTCCCTTTTATTCTCCCTATTTCTCTTCACCTCAGTGTGCCTCCCCAACATCAACATCTCATAACAAAATGTGGCACATTTGAAACAACCTGAGGGCTGACTCTAGCACCTCGGCTCTGAAGTCATTAGGCTCACTCTTTGAGCTGTACCTTCTACAGGTTTTGAAAAAGGCCCCATGACATAAATTTCCTCTGTACTCTACCTCTCTTGCCAAACTGGTAATTTGTCATCATTTTACTGTTCCATAGATTTGCCTTTTCCAGAATGCCATACAATTGCAATTAAACACAGCAGTTAAACAATAGCATGTGTAATAAAAATATTAGTAATTGTGATCCAAGTTCATTGAGCAGTATGAACTATTGACAGGTTTGAAGTTGTTGTTTATTACTGTAGACTCTGTGTGCTGCCGGTAATAATTAAATGCCAACTTACAAATTTGAATGAATAAAAATTTTATCCCCCAAAGAGAAGATTTTGTGTTTTTTTCCTCAATTTAATTATACTTACATATGTATTTGAGAGAGAGTTTCCTTCTAATTTAATAAAATGCAAAATAGAGAAATAGTGTGATTCTGGAAGCCCATGGTTATACAAATATAACTTTAGAGGTATTTATTAAAATGATGGTGTTATGTATTTTTCTATACTTCAAGTCTTACATACTGTTTCCATAATATTAATCATAATAATAATTCAGTTTGACTGAATATTACTATTTTAAGTTGCTTATTTTGAACAGGTTAACAGCTATCATATTTAAACTTGAATAGATGCATTTGCTGTAAATCCATGACACAAGTTCTCAAAGTTGATTTATCTTATATGTGAATTTAATTAGCTAATTACCTCAAAGATATCACAAGAAAATTTTGCGGTGATTATTATCAATGATGAGGGCTTATTTTCTCTATCTGTATGTGTGTTTGTGTGAACAAAGAATAGGTTCTGGGGGATGCTCGGGTGTCCTGGGGCTTGTGTAGGTGATGTCGTATGGCTGGTGCGTGACACTAACCAGCATGTAAGAGAACCACGTCTGCGGGAAGGCTCTGGGGAATTTGTGGGCTCACCTCTAAGGGACTGCCATGCCAGCTGGTTAGCTCAAGAGCTCGGGTGGGGGCCCAGTGTGGGGCATGCGCTGGATCCTATATGGGTACCAGTTCTAATCCTGGCAGCCCTGCTTCCCATTCAGCTCCTTACCTGTGGTCTGGGAAGGCAGTCAAGGGTGACCCAGAGCCTTGGGACACTGCAACTGCGTGGGAGACCCAGAGGAGGCTCCTGGCTCCTGGCTTCAGATTGGCATAGCTCTGGCTGTTGTGGCCACTTTGTGAGTGATTCAACAGACAGATCTTCCACTCTGTCTCTCCTCCTCTTTGTATATCTGACTTTCCAATAAAAATAAACAAATCTTAAAAAAAAAACTGGTGGGGGTGACAGGCTGTGTTAGGCATGACCATGGAACCCCTCAACACACACGGGCACTGGGGATGTGAATAGGCTGGGCTGTCCCATACTGCAGCATTCATAAGCACATTCAGTACTAGCATGTGAGGCAGGCCAGACTACAAAATCCACCTACACAATTGCCTGGTGGACTGCAGCCACTGTTGATGAGCACATGATTCAGGCCTGGGTGTTGGTCATGCTTGGCAAAGCTGCTCCACCTGTTGGCAAATACATGGGTTGCTTACGGTGATGAGGACCAGGCAGGGCTGTGCCAAACTGTAGCATGCCTAGTATGTGCAGGAGAAGGGTTTGGGGTAGGCCATGCAGAGCTAGGCTAGGCTAGGCTATCACACTTACTGGTTTGCATGAAAACCAAGGATGGAGGCAGGTTGGGCAGAGCTAAGCTGCAGCAATCACCTGCAAGAGTTGGGATTGGTGGCAAGTCAAGCCAGACCAGGCTTCTGCATCCAATGGCACAGGCCATGATGGAGGATAGGTTATGCTGGGCTGGGTTGGAGAAACTACTGAAATGGGCAAAATCTAAGGCTGAGAGCAGGCCTATTTGGAGAGTCAAGGGAACACTGATTGTGTTGTACTTCCCACTGGTGAGCATTAGATTTGGAATGGTGATGGTGACCTGAGCTGGACATGACTGCAATATCCCTTGGCATGGATGTGGACTGAGTCTGGGATATGCCAGATTGGGTTAGGTTCCAGCACCCAGTGGTGCTTGCAAGAGCCAGAATGGGTGTAGGATGGGCTGCGATAGGTCTCATCACCTGTTGAACCACATGAGAGCTGGATCTGAGGGTCGACCAGATGTGGCTGGGATGTAGCACCTAATAGTAAGAGCCAAAAAATGAGTGTGAGCCAGCTGGGCAAGGCAGCAGTACCTGTCATGACAGGACATGGGTTATGTCAGTTTGGGCCAAGAACCCATTATTGTGTGTGAGATCTCCCACTGGGAGGCTTAATGATAGAGGAGATTGGGGAACAATCCTTGAAGTGAGCTCAAGAATCAAGGCTGTAAGCAGGCCAGACAAAGCCAGGTTACCGTATCCACTGGCATACACGTGGGTCAGGTCTGGTGGTGGGCCAGGTTTGGCCAGTTTGTAGCACCCACTGGCAGATGTGAGAACCAGGACAGGGTGCAGGACAGGCTGGGTTGGACCACAATGCCAGCAAGTTTACATTAGGGTCAGAACGAGGGCCTGGCTTGGCTGGGCTAGGCTGCAGCACCTTCTAACATGAGCTGGAACTAGGAGTGGGCTGGGCCAGACCAGCCTACAGCACCACCCAAAAACGCTGAGGTGAGGTGGGCCATGCCAAACTTGTCTGCAGCTCCCACCAACACACATGAGATCTGGTGGGGGAAGGGTTGTGCGAGCCTGAAAGGGGATTAGGACAGGCTCTCCTGCTGGGCTACTGCTCCCACTGGTGAGCATGACAACTGTGATAGGGGCAGATCATGCTCAGCAGAGCTAAACACCTGTTGGCCGGCATGCAAGCTGGCTTAGGGGGAGAACCAGTCTGGGCAAAGCAACTCTATCTGCTGGTTCATACATGAGCCAGAGTGAGTACACGCTGATTGGGCATTGCCTTAACATCAGCTGATAAGTGCTGGGAATGGGACAAGACCTGTCAAGCTCAACTACAAAACCATCTCTAAAATGTAAAATCCAAATCTGGGAGTGGGCCTACTAGGGAAACTGTGCGCACCCCTCTGATGGGCTGTAGCTCCGATTGGATAGCATAAGAGTCAGAGCTGGGATCAGGCCTCTCTGGACAGGTGGTAACACTCTCCAGCATAAGTATGGGCTGGAAAGTGAGGTTGGTTGGGCTGATCCAGGCTTCAACACCCACTGGTGTGTACAGAAACCAAATGGGAAGTGGAGGCAGAGCAGACCAGTCTGCTTCACAAACATCATGTGCAGGAACATGGGGTGGGGGGTGTGTCTGATATGGGTTATTTGAGGTTGCTCTGACTGGTCTGCAGTTCCCACTGGTTTGTGTGAGGTCCCAGTGTGTCATGCACAGTGTTGGGCTGGGCCACAGCATCCATTAGCTTGCATAAGAGATGGATCTGGAGACAGAACTGGCCCAGCAACTACAATCACCTGTGTTTGTGTAGGCCGATGTGGGTGATAAACTGAGCCGAACCCCACATTGGCTCACACACACAGGAATCAGGTCTGGTGCCACCTCAAATGAGGTTTCAACTGAACTGTTGGACTCAGAACTCCTACTATGGGGAGAATTGCTGGATGCATTGTCTGATGACGGAGTGCATGTGTCAGAATTGGGCCTCCTTGGTTGCTGAAGCTGGTGCAATGGATGTCATGCCCAGATGCACACTGGGACATAAAAATTGTTCATTCAGACCTGGAGATGATTTCTAGTCACATGGAGGGCAGAACAAATTGTACAAATGGAGACTTTAAGATGGACTATGTCAGCAAATGGATCTTAAAAGGATTTCCTCATCCTTGGAAAACAAATCAACAGCATTCCAGAAAAGTGCCCTCAGAGCATGCTCGGCATCAGGAGCCTTGGGATGACACTGAGTAGCCATCCCCCATTCCTGGGTAATGATCAGTTAGGATGCTGGGTGTGACTTCTCCCCTTTCCTTCCCTTCTCCCCAGATACAAGAAGAAGTAAAAGGAAATTGGAATCAATGGTCTCATCCATCTACTATCCCTCGACCTTTCTTATCCTAATTAGTAGTCCATATGGGCATGCATCCTTCTTAACTACGTAAACATCATCAAAAATAAAATAAAACGAAGAAAGAAACACAGGCCAAAAAAAGGTGATAATGTAGGACACTTGCTTTTTGAAATAAGTCAATGCTTAATTAAAAAAAAAGAATTGATTTCAACTTTATTTTTTATAGCTTTTCAAAAAACAAATTCAAATACATTTACTGGGAGATTTTTTGCATGTATTGAATATTATTTCCAAAGTTCAATTATCAGGATTTAGTTACTTTCAAATGTCCTCATTTTGTGGCAAAATTCTGTTGATTTTTTTTGAAAATTAAATTAAATCCATCACACACAAATAGCATTTGCCTGAAATCAGGAAAATTCATTAGCAATGAGTTATTCCCATTAATCAACCCAATAACAATTATCCACACAATAGTGTTCAGTACAAAATTAGATTTATTCTTCAGAAAATGAGGTAGATTGATCAAATACACCAAAACAGCTTGGTGACATTATTTCTAAAAAAAAATATATGTGCATTAAAACAAATATTGTGATAGGGAAAGTGTTAAAATTAAGCTTATTGGGCCCGGCAGCGTGGCCTAGCGGCTAAAGTCCTCACCTTGAACATGCCAGGATCCCATATGGCCACTGGTTCTAATCCCAGCAGCTCCACTTCCCATCCAGCTCCCTGCTTGTGGCCTGGGAAAGCAGTTGAGGACGGTCCAAAGATTTGGGACCCTGCACCCATGTGGGAGACCCGGAAGAGGTTCCTGGTTCCTGGCTTCGGATTGGCGCAGCACCGGCCGTTTTGGTCACTTGGGGAGTGAATCATTGGACGGAAGATCTTCCGCTCTGTCTCTCCTCCTTTCTGTATATCTGACTTTGCAATAAAAATAAATAAATAAATCTTAAAGAAAAAATCAAGTAACAGCAAGGGGTCCTCACAAAGTTCATGGGAAATGTTGGTAGTAAAAGAATTATGTATAAGATTCAATTTTTGGCACCCAATTAAACTTTTTAAATTCACTGCTCATTGATTTTGACAAGATAAAAAGACCAAACACATGACTATATTAGCTTTTATGATATTTAAACTTAAATATTCAAACTTAAAATAGTGACTATATCAATCTACAAAGTAAGTTGATTCACATCAAATTAAGTAATAAAGGAACTTTGTTTTCTGTTGGAAATTTTATTTCTGCTGCTTGAAAAAAAAATTGCGCTTTCCAAGCAAATGTCTTCTCTTTAATATGCTACTTTAGAAACACACATTGGTTATTTATTTTTCTCTTCTAAATCTGAACTCCTTGTTTTCTTAAGAGACTCTCTTCACCATATTGGCATCAATTGTTTTCCAAAAATATATGAAAGGTTATTTCTGTCCGGAAATACTTTCATTTTACCCAAATATTTTCAAATTTGTAAAGTCATCATGGTATCTTAAAATATGTGTTTCTGGGCTAAATTGTGGGAAGAAATCTGCCAAATTCCACATCTTCCTTGCAAATGCATCACTTCCCTGTTTTTACCTTTTAAACACACTTGTCTTAGCCTATTGGTTGGCTGTGCTTTCAACCTCAGGACAGTGTATACTAACTTACACTAAGTACTTTTGTATTGTTTTATGAAAATTTGGATTTACTTACAGATAAATTATTGAACTGAATGATGATTATTGGAATGTTTTATTATGTCCATATAAAGATATAATTAATGAAATTTCTGAAAAAATTATAAGCATCTTTTTGATAAATTTTTTTCTGATGCGATTTTTGGAACTGTTTGAATCTAACAGTCGGATGCATTTGTGTTATGAGCAGTTGTCATTAAGTTGAGAAATGATGGCAATGTGTGTAAATGTAATTGATGGTTAAATGATTGTTTTCCGTCATAGTATGTTAGATAACTATCAAACCAGAGTGGCTTCATTTAGAGTAGCTTTACTCAAAGCAATATGATACTTGTTGAAAAAACATTTCCAAACGTTTATTTGTTTGTTTATATAGGAAAGGCAGATTTTCACAGAGAAGCAGAGAGAGAAAGATCTTTTATCCACTTGTTTTCTGCCCAAGTGACCGCAATAGCCAGAGTAGAGCCAAACTGAAGCCAGGAGTCAGGAGCTTCATCTGGGTCTCCCAAGGCTGGTGCAAGGTCCCAAGGCTTTGGGCCATCTTCTACTCCTTTCCAAGCCGATAAGCAGGGAGCTGGACTGGAAGTGGGGCCGCCAGGACATGAACCAGCACACGTACGGGAACCTGCTGTATGCAAGATGAGGACTTTAGTCACTAGGTTACCGTGCCTGGTCTACTTGTTGAAACTTTTAATTAAGTGAGCACAGAACAGAATATGAAACCAGATGTAGTTCTACTCAAGACTAATGCAACCATTTTAAGCAATGGTTTAGTTGTTATCTCTTGAAGACATGTTTTTAAATATCACTTTTAACTTCCCTCACGGTATTTAGGCATATATATTAAGGTGATGAAGATGACACAATCTAAACATATTAGGAATATAAACCAGGATCACTAGAAGTTTGTAAAGCATTTTGGAATTAATTCTCTAGAAAACAAATCATAATTTTCTATTATGAATCTAAAATCTATGAATGAATCACCTTTGTGTGAACCATAACAGCATTTCCATATATTAGAATAATAACATACAAATATAAATATTAAGAAACAAAATGTTTTAAAATCTACAGAGAGTGATTAAAGTGAGTATGGATTCCTGGACATTTTGAGTTGGAAATAGTCAATCAGTATGTGAAGTATAAATGGAACACAGGAAAACAGAGGCGCTCACCACACACACAAAAAATAGTCAAAATGAGTAGAACTCGTGACATTTCTTTGTCATAGGAGATGCCAACTTTTGACCGTGCCCGGCATTCTTAAAATTAAAAATGCAACAGGCATTTCAGGTCAAAGAAAGGTCAGGTTAATTTTTCAGACATTCCGGCAAAAAATAATCTGGGTAGCTAACGTGTGGCTATGTTTCATTTGTAGATTCCCAGTCATTGGATAGGACCAAGGCATTGTGATACTTTTGGAGCTGTTTTATAAATTCGATCATATCTTAAAGTTTTTTCATCTGGTGGAGTTTCTATTAGCCTTAGCTCCACTGAAGTCTGGCTAACCGATTTAACCACAGAAAAACATTTTACTGCACAGCATTCAAGGGTATATGGTTCAATTAGTGGTAGGAGATTTGTGGCGCCTCTACACAAAATCAAAGGAATTATAGAAACCAGTCCAACTTAACCCACATGAGTGGGAGCCAATGATAAGTGGAAATAACTCCTCAGGCTCCTTCCTGTGTGCTACTTGGCATTGAAAAGCAGTAATTTGATTTATTGCCTTTATGTTTTTACAAGATAAAACTTCATTTTAAAGGAATTTACTTTAAATATACCTTGATGAATGATTAACAGTTACTTTAAAACAGCTGGAGATGCTGGAAAAGGTATACCAAATTAGTCATGGCAAGTGGTATGTACATTTTCTGCCTTTTATGGTTCATTCTGTGATTATAATGATTAATTTCTTTTACACTGCTAGGCCTTTAGATTAAAAGTATCTAACTATTTTATCATAAATTGAGCCCCATTACCTTGACATTTTCAAGTATGATTCCTTTTCAGTGTACTGTTCTTAACTGTATTCATTCTGATTTACACCTACCTCTATGCATTTCTCTTATCCTGCTTGTGCGGCTATAGCAGATCACCTGAGAGTCAGTAGTTATTAAAGAACAAAGACTTATTGGCAGGTGTTCTGGGGACTGGGAAGTCCAAACACAAGTCTCCAGCATTTGCTGAGGGCCTTGTCACTGTGTCATACCGCAGTGGGAGGGCAGAAGGTAAAGGGCAGACGACAGTGAGACAGAGCAGGAGAGGGCTGAGCTTGTAACAGATCCTCCACTGCCTTGATTAGCCCACTCATGCAGCTGTGATGATGGCATTAGCCCGTTTATGAGGGCAGTGCTCTTAAGCACATTCATTAAGTTTCACCTCTTAACACCATTGTTTTGGGGATTCGATTTTTCAACACATTTGTTTTAGGGGATGCAGTTAAACCATAGCAGCATTTGAAACAAGATATGGAGGGACAGTTTACAGTAATTTACATAGAAATTCTTTACCCTCCTTCCACCTCTACTTTAACCAAATACACATTCTGAAGAACTATGTTATGTTATAGATATAGCCTTTTATCAATCAGGGTAGCATAGCAAACAATCTCTCAAAATATTTATCATAAATCCCAAGGTAAACAAAATATGTGGCCACGCAGTAGCATTAAAAAGAAGGCAAAACAAGGTTCGGCAATGAAGTTGCCTCATGGGAAGCCTGTATCAGAGTGCCTGGTTCTAGTCTTGCATACTTAATTGCCTGCTGAAATGTTATGCAACATTAGAGAATCAATAGGGTTTCTATTTTTAAACATTCAAGTGATTTAGTCAGAGATTTGCATATAATTTAAGAATTAAGAAAAACTGAATGATAATAACATTCTCTTATATCAATATTCTTTTCTGCACTCAAGTCCAGGCCTTAGATGGATGTAGTTCTTAAAAGCACTTATTCTCTATTTGCACCTAGTACACTACCACCGGTGGTACTCACTTTATAAAGTAGATGAAGAGAGTAGAAAGAGAAAGGGGGAGACAGAAAGAGAGAGTCTGTCATTAGTGACAGTTCAGACCTGATAGCTCTTCATATCAGCTTTGCATTCTCATACAATGTGTTATGTATCTGTGACTTAGCAATGCTTTATTTTACCTGGTGCCTAGTTATCAACATGCTGGTCCCTAATATTCCCGCAAATGTTTCACCCCATATGTCCAATACTTGTCAATAAATCTATTAAAGTGCAAATGTCTCAGTTAATCAATTACTTACATTTTTCCATTTTGTAACCTCCCCCTTTCATAAACTTCTGTTGCTCAGTTCAAGTCAGAATGGCTAGTTTCTAAGGGAGTTCCAAGCTGCTGGCATTGGGCTGCTCCAGTCCAGGCCATTGCAGCCAGTTGGGGAGTGAACCAGTACAAGGAGAATTGATCTCTCTTTCTCTCTTTGTCTTTCCCTCATTCTGTTACCCTGCCTTTCAAATAAACAAACCAAAAGATGCTTTTTTAAGATTCTGAAAAATGAAATTAGCAAATAAGTTCATTTTGAGACAGAAATTTTGAAATACATTTTTATAGTACATATTGTGATAAATTAAAAAAAAATCTACATCTTTAGAGAGGCAGAGACAAAGACAGACACAATAAGACAGAAAGAGAGAATACTTCCATCTAGTGGTTCATTTTCCAATTGCTTATAAAGCTGGAGCGAGGCCATGGTGAAGCCTGGAGCTGGGCTCTCAAACTGGTGTCCTTCATGCATGGCAGGTCCCTAATTACTTCAGTCATTACCTATTGCCTTCTATGGTGCAAATGAGCAGGAAGCTGAAATGAGTAGGGAGCCAGAACTCAAACCCAGGCCCTCAAAACAGGATGTTGGCTTCCCAAGTGGTGTTTTTAACTGCTATACCAAACACTCAGTAGTTTCATGAATTTCTGAAGACCCATTGTTTACATGTACTTCTTTTGTACCAGAATAAATTATCTCATTTTGAAGGTTTCAGGGTGTTATCAATATTTCAAATATAAATGATACACCCTGCATTGTGTCTGGTAGCACTAACCAGAAAGGTTAACACTGAAATGATTACTCACGTCAAGTGTTCTTGGTAATGTGAATCAGGTACAACCACTTGAAGACTGTTTGAGGGTATTTATTAAATACAAGAATGGCTGCAACAACACTCTTTGTATCAGAGCTTTTAAAAGATTTATTTATTTTTACTGCAAATGCAGATTAACTGGCAAAAAGAGAAACAGAGAGGGAGATCTTCCCTCTGTACATTCGCTCTTGACCGCAAAGGTCAGAGCTGAGCTGATCTGAATCCAGGAGCCAGGAGATTCCTCCAGGTCTCCCACATGGGACTTGGCCCATCTTCCTTGGCTATCCGAGCCATTGGCAGGAAGTTGGATAAGAAGTAGAGAAGCTGGGACAGGAACCAGTGTCCATATGGGATTCTGGTGCTTGGACGCACAGGATTAACTAATTGAACCCAAGTGCCAGCTCCCTAAACATGTCTAGATTGAGAATTGTTTTATAAATTCCAAAAATGTCACATATGAAGATGGTATTTTATCGTTCATGCCTCTTATAATCATGTGATTTAAGTGATTCCAATTTTTTACGAATGGAAGCCTGAAGGATTCAAAGTATTCCATTCGAATCTGTGTTAGTCAAAATCAGGTTTTTAGTGATCATTTTTTTAGTGATCATGTTTTTCACTGACTTGGGTAGTAGATTAGTGATTTTGGACAAAACCATATTTAATTTGAATTGTGTTGTAAGATTTTGTGGCCTTGACATTTAATTTGGGAGCAGAAAGCAATTAAAATACTTTCTAAATACAATCTAGCCTTACTGTCTGTCTCCCTCACAGCAGCAGTTCCATGGGGGAGACCTTTACCTCCCTTCAGAACGCTGCCCTATGATGGTTCTCACCCTTGTGACACCAGTTTCTCTTCATAGCAGCAGCTGACTCCAGCTGGCAGCTTTTCCAACACCTGCAGGACCAGCTCTCCTGAATCTCACCACACAGGTTTTGGCACCAGCCAGCAGAGAGCAACTGACTGGCATCAGGCCCAAGGAAAGCTTCCTGGACCTCACCTGCAGCACCGGAGTTACACGCTGCTTCTTCCTCAGGTGTCTCAGTTTCACCTCCATGGGACAACCTCTTTGGGTGTATTTGTTTTTCTGGTCCTAAAATCATTAACTTTTTCCAAATATTACTATAATTATAATGAAATGCCTGAGATTAGCTTCTCTTAAAATTTTTTTTTAAAATTTATTTTTATGTGAAAGGCAGATTTTACAGAGAGAGAAGAGATGGAGAGGGTTTTCCATCTGCTGGTTGACTCGCCAAATAGCTGCAATAGCAAGAGCTGAACTGATCCAAAGCCAGGAGCCAGGAGCTTCCTCCAGGTCTCTTACACGGGTGCAGGGTCCCAAGGACTTGGTCATCTTCTATTTTCCCAGGCCACAAGGAAAGAGTTGCATTGGCCATGGAGCTGTTGGGACATGAACGGTGCCCACAGGGGATCCTGCCACAACAAGATGGAAAGATTAGTTTCTTGAGCCACTATGAGTCTAGGTAACTTCTGAAGAAAAGATGCTTGTTTACCTCATAGGTTTGTAGTTGGGAAGTACAAGATTGAGACCCTCCACTAACTGTAATCTCTTGTGTAGGCCAAAGTTTGCTGTATCACATCCTGGGAGATGGCATCCCAAGCAGGGGAGCCTGTGAGTGGGTGAGCACACACAGAACCTGCATGGTGGCATAGATGGCCAGAGAGTGACTCACAGGCAGGCTAAGGTTTCTGTTTTCTTGATATCCAAATCAAAATTACAGAGACAGAGGGAGATGAGAGAGAGAGAGAGCGAGCTTTGCCATTCTCTGGCCCACTCTGCTAGATTGCCACACAGGAGGAGCCCAGAGCCAGGAGCTTTATCTGGCTATTCGATGCCAACTTTTTTTTAATTTATTTATTTTTTACTAATTACATTGCATTATGTGGCACAGTTTTATATGCACTGGGATTCCCCCCACCACTCCCCAAGCCCTCCCCCCACGGTGGATTGCTCCACCTTATTGCATTTCCATAGTTCAAATTCAGTTGAGATTCTTTCATTGGAGGTATTTACCAAGCATACAGTCCAGCATCTTATTGCAATGCCAACTTTTAAGGCAACAGGTTTACGTATTAGGCTACAACACTGGACCTCAGGTTAAGAATTTTATACTTGTTCATTCTGGTGGGAATTAGCTCAGGCGCTTGGGAGAACAACTTTTCCCTTAAGAGCTGCCCACTAGGTTCAATCTCTAAAATAGTCCATCACACCTCAATGCCATGCTGGAAACCATGCTCTCAACACAACAACACTGGGAGAATAAATCATGTCCGAATCACATCACCTGGTTCTCTCAAATGCCATTTTCATCATTTTATGACCAAGTTTAGAGCTCTATATTATCTAGTTACAAGTTTTGCATATCATTTTATCTTTGAATAACTAATGGGATTCCTCTTTCCTGACTGGGCCATAACTGATACATCCAGAAAAGGAAAGTAGCAAAAGATAATGATAATACTTTATTTGTATCTAAGTACAAATGTAATGGCTATTGCAAAAAATGTTTAGATAATCAACATGCATTAATGTCTATGAAACAGGCTAAATTCAGATTTTCTTGTTTGAGAGAGGTGAACTCTTAAACCAGATTTTAAAGCTAACTTTAAAGTAACAAAACTAAAATTTAGGATGCTTTATATTACAAAGTAATTCATCCCTTATGAAAATAAAATGTGATTTGATGTTTCATGGATAAAGAAATAAACAGAAATAAAATTTTTAGGGAGAAATCAAAAGCAGAGGAAACATTCTAAACTGATGAAGAAAAATTCTTTGGGATGCTAGAGAGCTAAGTTATCCTTAATTTAAAACACAGTGATAATTCATTCACTTAGGAAAGGGTGCCACTGCTTTCAGGAGCAGTGTTGAATTTTTCCAGCTTTTCTTAGTGACCCACATGTTCTTAGACCTTATTGAAGAACAGATGGAAAAACAGCTATTTTTGATCAGGCCCTGAGTAAATGTACATATTTGTTTTTAGTTTTTTTGCTGTTTCTGACCGAAGAATGCTAGCACCAACATACTAAAGAATGATATTTAAGTCACTGAATTGGGCAATTCTTGCGATTCTGGGGAGGGATTTTTAAGTCACAAAGTATTAAGAAACAAGTTAAAATACACTTCTATTTGACAGTTCACAGAAGCCTCAAAACCTAACAGGAATATAGAGCATGAAAATGAAAATAACAGGAAATAGGGCATGATGTTCTTCAGCAACTCTTTATTAACTACTCAGCGAAATTGAAATAGGACGTAAAAGCCTATAAAAGCTTGCTAAGAGGAGAAACATGCAAAGAGATTCTTAAAGAACAGGATGTAGCTTACAATAAAGTGTTCCATAAAAGAGAAATAGTATGTAAATGAAATATAAACATATTAAAATGAGCAAAGTCTCAGGTTTATAGGTTTCGATCTGTGGCACATAAGCACTTCGGAAAGCAATACTTTTCTCTTACACAGTGTATGGTATTCTGGGGAATGGTGCTTGGCTTTGTTGTTGTTGGTTTGGAGGTGGGAACAGAACAGGTACCTATGATATAAAATTGGAACTATGATTACTTGCTTTGATTTTTAATTTTATATTTGGTAAGAGTGAAAACATGATGCAGTTTTTAATACTAGTTTTTTTCTTACATTTGAGATTCTCTCCTTTTCAAATAAATGTAAGTAAATACATCAGTAAATTTTCAAAAATTATTTGGAAAAGGGATATTACATAAAAACTACACAAAATATCAACATTTAAAAAGTTCATGTAAATGATGCATTTTTTGCAACAATTGCATGCATAGCAGTTATTTGAGTGAGTTACTGGTTGTCTTACTATAAATTGCTAACAAATAAATTAAGACATTTGTGTATTACCTCCTCCTTAGTACAGCACACAGAAAGAAGCAGATATATTGCTATTTAAGACTAGATTGTCTTCAGGATTCCATGACAGAACAATTTATCATGAAAAAAACAAATTGCAATAAGGAATAAAGCTGAATATCACAAGAGATTGTAAAAGGGTTCAAATTTTCCCTTTACACTGCATGTTTAAGTTGATAAATTGTCACTAAATAAAAGAGCTTATTTCAGTTGGAAATTATTGAGAAACTCTACCCAGATTTTGGAAATAACCAAGTTTATGGCAGCCTGAACCAGGAGGGGAGCATGGCATGGATCATGAAGTCATAAATATACATAAGTGAATAAATGTTTGATTACTAGTTGTTTTTATAAAGCAAGTAAACAAATCAGTGCTACCTACTGAAAGTTGTTATGATTCTTTAATCTTCTTAAATGAGATTATGAACTATTTGGTGATATCTGATCTTTGTCCTTTGCTTCTTTGTGTTTCCTTATTGATTTATTCATGGTAAAACAATACAGAATGTAAAAAAAAAAAGATACAATCACATACAATTCCAGCACATATCCTCATATTATTCTTTTATTCCTTACTATTATTTTTAAAATTCCATTTGGTCTTATTATATAGGTATATGTTTATGTTAATGTGTGTGTGTGTGTAGTATAACTAATTGGATACATTCCACATAATTTAATAAGTCAAAATGAAGTTTTAATTTTAACATTTTCTGAAATATTATTGAGTTAATATTTTATGTAATTCTCATTTTAATGACAATATGCCATGTTAAAACTATAACTCATATGTTAATGTCAATGGCACATGCAACATATATGTAATTATGTGCAGGAATTTAGCTCTTTCTTATTAGAAAACAAGGCTTCCAAATTTTAAAGATTTTTAGAATTAATCTAAAGGGAATAGGTTTCACGTATTTCAGATATAATCATAAGATTATATCCTGATAGTTCCTTCTCTTGTTCCCTACCTGTCTTCATTTTGCTTTTTCTTTTAATGTTTCTGTAATATATTTCAATTTGTTTTATACCCACGAGGTTATTGCTTCACTAAATACAGTGTTCAGAAAGGAAATAGAACAAAGGCCTTTGTAACACAGAAATCTAGCCAAGGATTATAGATAATAATTAAATAATAAATTGTCAATTTCTCTCTTTCACATTCATGTATTCTATATATTAACTGTCACAAATCAGAGAAAATACAATAATTGTTTCACTGAGCATATGGTCTCATGTTGCATTCATTTTATGGCAAAAAACAGGATTTCAACCTTTGATGGCTGAGTAGAATTTCATTATGTATATAAATCACATATTCTTGTACTGTCATTAACTCATGGACATCTGGATTTATTTCATATCTTAGCTGTTGTGAATTGATGTGAGGTATAGATAACTGATACTCTGAATTTGTTTCCTTTGGAGTTACTTCCAGGAGTGATATAGGTGGGTCAAATGATTGAGTTTAGTTATTTATTTGAAAGGCTGAGTTACACATAGAGGGTAAGACAAAGGTAGTAAGGGAAAGAGAGAAGAGGAGATAGAGTGTCTAGAGAAGGGATGGGAGAGTGCCCTTCTTCCTGTTTATTCCTGAAATGACCAAAATGGCTGGGTGTATGCCAGACAGAACTCAGCAGTCAGGAACTCCACCCCGGTCTCCTCATTGGTGGCAGAGACCCAGGCACTCGGGCTAGCTTCTCTTATTCTCTCAGGCTCATTAGTAGAGAGCTGGATGGGAAGTGGAGCATTTGAGACGTGAAAAGGTGCTCATATGGGACGCTGGCTTCGAAGATGGTGACACAACACATTTGACAAAAACACTAGCCCTGGGCTTCCACTTTTTGATTTTTAGGAAATATAGAAAAGGCTAAGGGTCTATATGGGAATGAAGTCTATAACTTAACACTCATTAATGTATTTATCTAGTAAATCAACATAAATTACCGACATAAATTGGGCAGAATTGCTAATATGTGAGTATTCCTCAGCTGAGCAAATGCTTTCTTCCACATGCTTTAGCTAATCAAAGAATTACGGGAAAAGAGCAGGTTTCATCCCATAAATAAGCTTCCTTTTAGAGGATGGAGAACCTTAGGGAAACTTGGGAATTAACCGCTCTGAAATTGGAAATATGGCAATGGTGGACCTCAAAATCAGTGGCTGTTTGTGGCAGGGTGTTTGTGGCCTTAGTGCTCCCATGTAAGTGGAAAACTTCAACAAAACCAAGACATTCCTGTGAGGCCTGGAGGAACCTGTGATCTCAAATATGCAAGCAAATAAATAAATCCTGTTAGTGTTTTCTTGAGAGAGTTTTAGATGTCATGACCAGAATGATGCTAAAGCAAATGACAAGAACATAATATTAGTTGCATTTTAGCATGTCCAGCTGCCCCTGAACTACTAAGTATGTGGAATGGAAATATATTTTGACTTAAATCTAAGACAAATTAATTTCGATTCAGTAGGGACTCGTTAAAACAAATACTTCTCTACTTAATAGTGACCTAGAGGCAATAACATCTCTCTTGGCCAGGTTACTATTTAGCCAGCTTTTACTAAGCTGCCAAAAAAAAAAAATTATTGACCATTTTTAATCATAAATTAGCCATAAATACCATAAGTATATAATTCCATTTTTCCTTAAGTTAGTTTTATTTGTAGTAACAATATGGGCCACATAAATTTTTTCAAAGTGTATTTCAATCTCTGAATATAATATTTTTAAAAGAATTTGTACTTGTGACTAGATTTTTTCCAAGAGTTTCCATGGAGGTTTCAAAATAAACGTGCCCTCAAAAATATGACATTATTAAGCTATTCTTCTTGAGCCTCTCTTGACTCTTTTCAAAACAAAAATTGAAGCTTGGTTTGACCTCTTGCACTGTGGTATTGCCATGTATTCCAAAATCAAATCACATTATCATCACAAATAAAACATGGAATAAAATAGCTGCCATGGATAACTGATTTTGAATGGGACATTCCAGGGTTTAATGTTATCTTTAGCATCACGATCAGACAAAACTTGAGCTCTCATAGCATGTTTGATACTCAAACTGGCAACTTATCTATACATATAAATGTTTACAATTTGTGCGCCACTTGAATTAGTATTATTTTAAATAGTACTATACTGCCTTGTCACCTAACTGGAGTTTTGAATAGAATATTTTTCCGTTGAGACAAAAAAAAAAAATAGTTGATACTACAGAGAAGACATTTCAAGTCAATTTTATGGGATTCCTGTTAATTTTAGTTTCAATCACACCAGGGGACCTATTCCAGGCTTTTGATACACCATGCCCTTGGATTTGGCTTTAATCCCTTCTCTTCATTTTTTGTGATAGATTGCCATCATTTCACAGTAAGCTTTGTCCGTGCTGTGGCACTGGGGGCAGCCATCAGGTTCAACTGGAAAGTAACCTGGATACCTACCCCCGGCGTCAGTCCACTGATGGCAAGTGAGAAGGCTGGGGGAGAGTCATTCTCTGAAGCAGGCTTGTGTGTGTGTGTGTGTGTGTGTGTGTATTTTCCCCGTTTTTTCACTACACAATAATGGGATAAAATTATACATAAGTTTTTTTTTTTTTACAGATTTATTCATTTATTTGAAAGGCAGAGTTACAGAGAGGGAGAGGTTACGAGCAGGAGAGACAGAAAGACCTTCCTTCTGCTACCCACAACTGCACAAATGGCCGCAACAGCGAGAGCTGTGCCAGGCTGAAGAGTCAGGGACTTCATCTGGGTCTCCAACATGGGTGGCAAAGTTCCAAACACCTGTGCCATTTTCCCCTACATTTCCCATGCCATTTGCAGGAGAGATCAGACGTAGAGCACCTGGGACACAAACCAGAACCTGTATTGGACGCTGGCATCGCAGGTGGCAGCTTTACTCACCATATTACAACACTGGCTTTCTTATGCATGTTTTTGAGAGACATAAAGGTAGATAAATGTCTTGTACTTTTCCAATTATACGCAAGTAGTATTTTCATTTGGTGTTTTAGAAACTACCATGAATCTGTGCATATCAGATTTAGAAGATAAGTGTAACTGTTGAAGGAACTAATAATTATTTATTGCATGCCACTTGTTGGATAAAAAATATTAACTCAATATTCTAAGCAGGAATAATATTATTCAATTTAATAAGTGTAGTAGCTAAGGCTCAGCTCACACATGTTGGGTTAGCTTTCTAAAGTTCACAAAGAGCGTTAGTCAAAGGGTTGAGATATACACACCTAGGTCACTGGGCTCCAACTTAATATGTCTAATCCATACTCTGGTAATTTGTTCCTCTGTCATAAACAAGGGTTAGAAAGGAACATGGATTTTTCTGTCTGAGGTTTTCAAGAATTTAAAACCAGAGAGTTCACATAAAAAAGCTGTCTGAATATCTTACACAGAAATTATAATATATCCATGAATATCTGATAGCTGTACTCTTCTCAATAAGTTATTTTACAAGAAATCTTCAAAAAAGTTCATAAAAAAGATTTGCATCAAGATAACTTTTTCTTTTAAAGTTATACATGCTTTATTATTATTATTATTATTATTATTATTATTATTATTAAGGGATTGAGAGCAGGCAACTTTCTTACCTCCTCCCAATTGTAGTATAGTCATTTTCTCCATGAACATTTCAGGTATCACCTTGCACAATCATTTGACCTGTAGATATTAGCTTTAGATAATGTTGATAGGTATTTTAAATAGCTAATTTTTCCCCATAGAATGAGGTATTCTCATGTATTAGATGATATAAGAAGCGCTAGTTGAAAAGAGATAAGCAAGAAGCAGATGTGCTATCTAATCTTCCTCCGTCCCACTGCAGATCCGAGAAGGCAATGGAGATTGAGGGAGCTGCCTTTAGCTTCTGCGTCTGCTGGCGCTGGTCCTTGTCCTCGTTTGGGGCTGCTGTTGGTATTTGGAGAGTGAACCAGCAATTAGGAGTGAATTACATGCTGTCATTTAAATCAGAAAACATAAATGCTATGAAAAAGTCATTTTTCTTGTACCAGTGTTACACTTAGAGACAAAATGCTTCTGTCTGTGTCTGAGTCTCATTTTAAATTTCAGAATAGTCAGGCCCTTTCCAAGCTTGCTTAATATATTGAGATGAGAAGGAACACGCAAATTCTTGCATGATAGCTGGATACAAAGGGTGATGATGTGGAATAAGATGATTGGATGAGCTCTGTGTCCGCTCTATTATTCCAGCATTTTTGAGTTTTCCCCATTAACATATTGTTAATTAGGAATAAATAGTACTTTTCTTGCCACTCAAGTTATTTTAAGGAATGTTGCCACACAGTGGCATCCATTCCTGGCTTGAGGCTAGGCCAGGAACATTCCTCAAGATGACCATGATAAGCCTGGACCATGGGTTGTGGCCACCATCAAGTTAGCTGCTGCTGCTTCTTTTTTTGTTTAGCACATGAACAGAGCCACAAAGCTGTGTTTTAAGCCGGGGTGAGCCATGAATCATTCATTAGCTGACAGCCACTCTGTTGCTCAAACTTTCCATCCTGCAGATGGAGAAAATCAGAGTACCCCTAAATCCCAAGTGTATTGAGAATGAATTCCCAATTGAAACCAAACATTGATGTGGAATAACGACAAAAGAAAATGATCGCTCGAGCAGATATTCAGTGTTTTCAGGTTATTTGTTTCAAGTTAGAAAATGCTGAGCCTCAACTTTTGCTTAATATGCAGATTGCTTCTTTGCTATTAAGGCTTGTCAATTAATTTATTTTAAAATGCATTTATTTTAATTTTATTTATAAGACAGGGTGACAAACAGAGGTAGCGAAACTTTTTTTTTTCCATCTGCTGATTCCCTCACTTGAAAAAGTGTGAGAGGAGAAGAGAGAAAGAGAGAGAGAGAGAGAGAGAGAGAGAGAGAGAGAGAGAGAGAGAGACCTTCCAGTCATTGGCTCACTCCCCAGATAGATACGATGGTCAGAAATGGACTATTTTGAAAGTGGGAACCTGGAGCTTCTGGATCTCCCACATGGGTGTAGGAGCATAATACCCCAGCCATCCTCCACTGCTTTCCCAGGCAATTAGAAGGGAGTTGGACAGAAGTGGGGTAGCCAAGACTAGATCTGGCACCTGCAAGGAAGCTGGGACTGCAGGAAGAGTAGCATGCTCCTGCACTGGCACCAGTGCCTAGGATTTAATCTGCATTTGCCCTGTCAGTGGTAAAAACTCAACTAGTGGAGTCATCATTGCTTCTGCACTGAGTGTGCATGACAGAACATTTTTTAAGAATTATTTATTTATTTATTTATTTATTTATTTTTAAAGATTTATTATTTATTTTTATTACAAAGTTAGATATACAGAGAGGAGGAGAAACAGAGAGGAAGATCTTCTGTCTGATGATTCACTCCCCAAGTGACCAAAACGGTCAGTGCTACGCCAATCCGAAGCCAGGAACCAGGAACCCCTTCAGGGTCTCCCACGCAGGTGCAGGGTCCCAAAGCTTTGGGCCATCCTCGACTGCTTTCCCAGGCCACAAGCAGGGAATTGGATGGGAAGTGGAGCTGCTGGGATTAGAACCGGCATCTGTATGGGATCCTGACATGTTCAAGGTGAGGACTTTAGCCGCTAGGCCACGCCGCTGGGCCCAGTTTCTTATTTATGTTTATTGGAAAAGGAGATACACAGAGTGGAGGAGAGACAAAGCGTAAGATCTTCAGTCTGATAGTTCACTACCCAAGCAGCCACAACTGCCAGACCTGAGCCAACCCGAAGCCAGGAACTCAGAGCCTCCTCTGGGTCTCCTATGTGGGTACAGGGTACCAAGACAGGGTCCTCAACTGCTTTCCCAGGCCACAAACAGGGAGCTGAATGGGAAGTGGGGCTGCTGGAATTAGAACTGGCACTCATATGGGATACCAGCGCGTTCAAGGCAAGGACTTTAGCTGCTAGGCTATTGCATTGGGCCCAGACAGATTTTTTTTTAAGAAAAATCTAAACTTTTTATCCTTAGCTACATGTAATATTGAATCATCTTTGATTCAAGTAGATTCCAAATGGATTACTAAGACATTTTTTATATTCAAGCCATTTCCCACATATAATTTTTTAGTGTTGGAGGAGTCTATATCATCACTTAAAAGCTTATGTAAATTAGCTGCATCCCAATGCCTGCCCACCCCCTAAGAAAGCTAGTATGAACGCACAGTAATTTCTTTTATCAAGATGTCATCACTTGAAAAAGCAACCATATACCTGCCATCAAGCTAGCCTTCTAAAAGTCCCATGTGAGGTTTGTGTTTTTCTGACCTTTGTTGAGAATGTCAGGTGCAACATGAAAAGATACACTTTGAATGTCAAAGGCTCTTCCAGACTGTTATAATTGTGTAACCAGCTGCAAATCAGAGACAAATCAGAGACAAACGACAAGAAGTGTAGGATCTGTCCTATTAATCAAAGTTTTAGAGTCATGTTTATCATACCTGTTGGAGTAGGAGAACATTTTTGACCAGTGTGTGTGCGTCAGCAAAAACAAAGGATACAGAGACCATCAGGAGTATTGCTAAATTTAGCAAGAACTCAGGCACTCTTTGTGATTGATTTTTGGCAGGTAAAGTTTTCAAGCTTTTCTCAATTCTTAATGTCCTGTCACTTTATACTTATGATTCTTTCAGGGAAATGACACTGTCAATGTTCTTTTTAAAAAAAAATCCTCTTTCCCGACTTTACAGTTGCACGAGAGGATTTGAAGTTGCAAACTGTAAGTGAAGTTGAATGCCTTTCCCCACTCTTCCTCTACTCAGACAAGGAGACTGAGAATGTTGAATACTGAAACTACAAATTGCATTCAAGGAGATATCAACTTCTCATTCATCTTAGGAAACAGTGGAAAACAAAGATAATGTCATTTAAACAATTGAAAATAAATCTATCAGAAAAATAACTAAAGATTTCATTTTCCACCCTCATTTTTATTTTCCCATCAACATAAATATAATGTGTAATTATATTAAGAGAAGGTTAAGTTCCATGTTCTATGGAGTTCATAACTATCTTTTGCTTATGATGTATTTTATCAGATAATCAAGCAATAATTTATGTCAACAGTCCCATAGAATAAGTCACATTTTTAATGGGATTTTGCTCTCAGGGTTACTGCTAGGATAACATTCAGGTTCCTGAGTGAAGCTGTCTTAGCCTGTTTAATGTTTTAATGATAGAAATCAAAGGGAGTCAATTATATGACATGATGACACACCTCTTGATAAATACATGAGTACTTCAAATAAGTTATGATTCAGATTCTTATAAAATGATTGGACTGCTAAGGTAGAAATTTTCCTTCTCATTTCCTCCATGTTGTACTGACGGAATTATATATAGTATTAAAGCCTTGGACCATTTTTTGTTTCATCAGCTAACATCTCAAGAGGACAAGTGTGGGGAGAGACGTTTTGGTTCAGCAGTTAAATCAGTGCTTGGGATGTCTAGACATGTCTCTATCTGGTCTGAGTCCTGGATCCTTCATTTCCTATGCAAATTCCTGCTAGCATGCATCCTGAGAGACGACCAGTGATGGCTCAAATACCTGGATCCGTTACATCCACATAGAAAACCTGGTTTGAGTTTCAGGTTCCTGGCCCCAGTTTATCCCAGCCTCTGGCTGCTGCTGACAACTAGGGCGTGAACCAGTAGTTGGACAATCTCCATCCTTCTTTCTGTCTCCTCATCTCTTTCAAATTATCTCTATTCTTATCTCTTTCAAATAAAATGAAAGTAAGTGAATAAATTTTTAAAACTTATAAAATTATTGAAAATAAGAGGTGTTATTTACACTCAAATAATAGCTCTGGAAATATAACTGAAATTATGTTAAACAGAATTTAGTAAGATACTGGACTACTGAGTATTTTATAATTATGTAATTTCTTAAGACAAATAAACATTGCACTATATAAAGAAGAAAATTTCTTATCAGAAAGGCACGTCAAGTGATATTATGTTGATATATGTTTAATAAGAAATGGGCATGCTATGAATACAACTTTGTAACTCTCAGAATTGTAAATTGCAAACAGTTCTTTGATGAGAATACTTAATGTGTTAAATAAAGGTCATTTTCAATGCATTAACCCTTAAGTTAAAATATCATCAATAGTTGAACAAGATTTTGCAGATAGGTTTCCAAAGAGTAGCATCTTCCTCCCTAAGAAGTATAAACATCGAAGAGATTCTAAAGATCTTAAGGCAGAAAATAGTATGTAGCCACAGAAATTAATAAGTATTATAAAGTGAAAGAAATTAAAATAGCTTACTTCTTGAGACAAAAAAGCCAAAGCACGTATAATGCAGATACCACCCACTCAGTCTGTAAGAGAAAAATGGTTCAAAGTGACTATATACACATGGTGAAGCACTTCAAAGTAAATGAACTTGAAACAGCCAATAGTATACAAAAATGTTCATCAGTTTCATTAACACATAAATTAACACAGATATTTTTCTTTAAACTAGGTAAAATTATATAGATTGATGAACAATTTAAATTGATAATCCTAGTGGGGTGGTTCATAAACAGACTTTCTTGTGTACTGTTGCCAGGAGACTACCACGGTGCACTGCTTCTGGCAGATAATTCGATGATAGCTATGAAAATAAGGTATGAATAGTTTTCCACCCAGCAGTTTTCTTACTGGAATTTTTTTTCTTAGAAAAAATATAATTTATGAAAATAATAGCAATTTTACAATTATACTATATTTTTAAAACATCACAGCCATTATTGATTTTGGTAAAATCTATCAATAAATGTTATTACAGAACACTGATGAGCAAATTTATTGTACATGTTCATGGATAGATTGTTGAATACACATTT
Organism: Ochotona princeps; assembly: GCF_030435755.1. NCBI lineage: Eukaryota > Metazoa > Chordata > Mammalia > Lagomorpha > Ochotonidae > Ochotona > Ochotona princeps. The sequence continues at coordinate 31,883,890 of NC_080842.1, read as the reverse complement.
GTTATAGTTGGGATGGTATCTGGTTTTGGAACTCAATGTGAAATTTAATGACCATGAAATTATTGGCATTATTAATGTGTTAAGAGATAGGGCCTTTATGAAGTAATCAACCATGAAATATTTGCTCTCATGAATGCATTCATGCCATTACAAGTATACTTCAAAATCTTTGAAGGAAAATTTCAAATTTAGTTTGGTGTGGAAATGTTTTAAAATCCAGGAATTTTTTTTTTTCTTCATGACACACATTTCCCCGAAGTTTTTGCAGATTCCTCAGATAGCAGGAATGGGTTCAATAAAAAAAAGGATTCACTTAGACTGTTTTTTCTTTCTCTCTCTCCTTCTCTCTCTATTAGTCTCCCTCTCTCTCCCTGTCTCTCCCTTCCTCCCTTCCCCATTCCCAAGGGATGACTCAGCAGGAAGATTCTCACCAGACATGAGCACCATAGATGTCAGAGATGACAGAACTGTGAGAAATCAGTTTCTCTTCATCATTGTTTACCCAGTCTCTGCTATTCTGAAACAGTTGCACAAAACAAAGAACCTGTACAAGAATACAGACTATGAAAATCTGCAAAGAAATAGTTTATAAGAAGAGCAATTTAAATGGCAAATATAGATGTGCATTAAAAGAGGAATGAACAGATACATTTCCAATAATTTAAAGAAAATAATGATCTGTGTGTGAATACATGTAGACACAGCTAATATATAGCATATATTACATATGTTTGTATACATACCAATATACATGAATCTATATTATAAATATGTTTTGAAAGTTACCAAAAGATGAAAATTTATAATCTCAGGCACCACTTTTTCTGGGATAATTTTTTAGATAAGTCTCCCAGGTTTACTGGGAAGTGTTTTGTTCCGCTCAGAGTACTTTCAACTTTCTCTGAGGAGTGGGAGTTGTGTTTTCAGCTTCACCTTCTTGAGGAACTGCTTCGCAGCCAACATACTTGATCTGCCAGCAGACACAGAGGCAGAAATGATGGCTCTTGTCTTATACCCTTCTTCTAGACTGCTGTTAAGGAGTGATTCTTGGATACAGAAGCATGAAACCTTACCTCCTTATTCTGTTTGAAATAACTCAGAGATAAAACTCAGAGATGTAACTTTCATTTCAGCTTTTGACTAGACCAATCAGAAAGCCATCCGTTGTGGGACTCATATTTTGGTCACATCTTTTGCCTTTTTTCTCAATTATTTTTGATTTATTTGTTTTTATTGAAAAAGCAAGACATTTATGGGAGAGAGAGAGAAATATTTTCTATCTGCTAGTTCATTTGCTGTATGGCTGCAATGGCTGGAGCTGAGAAGATCCAAAGTCAGAAGCCAGGAGCCTCCTCCGGGTCTCCAATGCTGGTGCAGGGCCCCAAAGCTTCAGGCCGTTCTCCACTGCTTTTCCAAGGCATTAACAGGGAGCTGGATGGGAAGTGGAGCAGCTGTGACAAGAACCAGCAACCATACGGGAGCCCAGTACTTGCAAGTTGAGGATTAGCCAATTGAGCCATGGCACCAGGCCCTCCTTCTATCCTTAGTTCCTTATTGAGTGTTCTTCAGTGAATCAATTCTGAGTGAATCCTCATCTAAGCTTCTGCTTCCACAGAGCCAGAGCCAACATTCTCATCTACCTACATGCTATTGCCACTCAAAAGCTGGTTTTTGTTACACCAGGGGACTTTAAAAAGTTAAAACTATGCATGAGTTTCAAAAAATTCTTGAAATAAACTTACTCTTTGGCTTCATTTTCCATGAACTTTTGGAAGTTCTTCATGTTGTTTTCCTTAAAATACATTAAGGTTTGTGAAATCACTGGTTTCTTATAAATAATTTCCAACAAAAGTAGTCAGTTTACAACAAGTTTATAAGGTTGTATCTTTAAAATCATTTACACATGAAATTATGCACCAAAACAAGTCGCAGCTTCAGATGTCTTTTTCATTTTTTTCATAATACAATGTTAGCTTCTCATGGAACAAAATGTTCCAGCTAAGATACTGACTTCATTCCTTACTTTAAGTCAGGCAGCATATCTAAGACTAACTGCCATGGGCTCTAGACTTTTTTTCTTTTCAGGCTTTCATAACCAATTATGGTTTGGTTTTTTACTGTGCATCATTGTCCACAAAAAAAAAAAACAAGTTAAACATATTTAGTAGCAAGCAAGTGCCAACCAAACGGCATAATGGAATTCTAGGCTTTGTCCCAGCTGCTGACTTTCTCTACCCAAGAATGAGAGATGCTGAAACAATAATTATTTTTTAAGTAATCTTTGGGTTCCCTCTGATGGCTTTCAATACTCAGGAGTGGGAAGAATGAGACAATTTTCACGAAAATTTGCTACAGCAAATTCTGTGATCTCTGCAGATTGCTTTATCATACTCATTTGAGAAAATACATGCCAGCTCAAGAACGAGATGCATATCAATCATGCTTGAGACTGGGCCAAATATCCCATTAAACATTTTAATTCTATGCAAAAATTAATTTTCCTTTAAGTTTTACCTACTTTTGGTGTTATATGATCATAGCAAAAATTGTACTATACAGAAGTTGTACAACAGTTATAATCAGTTACCAGCCATTTCTTCAAGAGAAAAAAAAAAATTCCCAAACCTCAAAGTATGCAGTTTTAACAGTTTTGACAAATGCATACATCCATAAAACCCAAACCCTATACAGAAAGGGATATAGACGTCACTCTGGAAAACTCTCCCATACCCCTTTATCACACAATTACCATCTCTCCGCCCAGCGTGGAGCAACCAATACATATTTAACCACAGATTTTTCTGCTATGGAATTTCGCACAAATTAACTCGTACAATATGTATACTTCTGTGTCTGACTTTTACTTCTCATCATATAGCTTGTATGATTCTCTGGCAATGAAAGAAGGTCATGTCTTTATTGTTTAGAAGTTTTTCAATGAATAACAAAACTTATCTGTGGTGTGTAAACACAATTTAGAGATTTGGGCTATAATGAAGAAAGCATCCAAGAATGTTCTTACACACATTTCTGTGGGCACATGCTTTCATTCTCTTGTGTGAATATGTGATGGGTCAGTTGCTAGATTGCATTGTAACTGTACACATAATTCTATACAAAAATGTCAAAATTTTCAAGTCCTACTATAAATATTTGAATTTTTCTGATTTTTTTAGTAATTATCGTAGAGGTATTGTGGTATTTTAATGTGATTTTCTTTTTTAAAAAAAGATTAATTTATTTTTGTTGGAAAGTCAGATATACAGAGAGGATAAGCGTCAGAGAGGAAGATCTTCCATCCACTAATTCACTCCCCAAGTGACCAGAATGGCTGGTGCTGAGCCCATCTGAAGCCAGGAGCCAGGAGCTTTTTCCAGGTCTCCCACATGAGTGCAAGGTCCCATGGCTTTGGGCCATCCCCAGCTGCTTTCCCAGACCACAAGAAGGGAGTTGAATGGGAATTGGGGCTGCTGGGATTAGAACTGGGGCCCATATGGGATCCCAGCACATGCAAGGTGACAACTTCAGCTGCTAGGCTACCACCCTGGGCCCTTTAATGTGATTTTTATTTGCATTTTCCTATTAACTGATGAAGATGACTACAGTTATTTTTATTGGGATTTATTTATTTATCTATTTATTTATTTATTTGAAAGGTAGCAGAGAGTGGGAGATACACACCATACACACACAGAAACAGAGAGAGAGATCACTTTCATCTGCTGGCTTACTCCCCAAATGGCTTATTTACAGGGACTGGGTCAGGTCAGGGCCCTGGAATTCCATCCAGCTCTCCAATTGGGTGAGTGTGCCCAAATGCTAGGGTTATCTATTTCTGCTTTCCCAGAAACATTAACAGGGAGCTGTACTGGAGGTGGAACATCCCACACTTGCAGGTGGTGGCTTGATCACCTGCTCCACAAGTCTCGCCCCTTATTGAAAGACATTGTGAAATGAAAACAAAGAAAAAAATGGATTATGCATCTCTAATTCCAAATCAAACATGGACTCTTGATGAAACTGTTGGATATATCTTGACAATAGGATGCTGGACTGCTTGGATTCGTCTGTACCAGCAATGTCAGGACACATTTAAATAACAGAATGGTGAACTTCTGACAGCTCATGAAGGCCTATACTATTGTAATAATGTGGGGAAAATCAGTGAGGGATGGCAAATTGGCAAGGGAGTAGGGAAATCCCAGACCCTATGGAATTGTACCATAAAATTAAGAAAAAAATAATTGAAAAATGATTGAAAGAAATGAAGGGCAAAGAACTGGTTCTAATATTGATCCCTCCCTTTCATCAAAGAACGAGCCTTGACTCTAACATGGTGGCGTGACCCAGTACCCTTGTGTTCCTGCTTGGAAAAATTCAAGGATGCCCAAAACTTGCCATTTTTTATTTAATATCTTTCAACAGACCCCTGACTTGCTCTGTTTTTTTTCTTTGAAGATATTTATTTCAGTGTAATTTCAAATTTACAAAACAAAAATTGTGAGATAGTAATACAAAGATCTCCCATGTGTGCCTCACCGAAATTTCCGTATTAACATCATATGTTGTAATGGTTCACAATCAATGGGCCACATCCAGCTTTCAAACTCCATTTCTTAGAGTAGTTTATTCAAACAAATAGAAAAGGGGCAAAACAAACAAACAAAGAAAACAAAACACCTCCAAGTGTAAAGGCGTCACCTGTCCCTCTGAGAAGTACAATGTGTGTTTCTCCCATGAATCAGACTTGCTTTTCTGAAAGTTCTGGCATCCGTTGCTTTAAAATGTAATCATTTCCCAACTTATATGGAAGAATGGAAATCTAACTTTGGTAAGTGCTAGCAAGCAGACACAAATGGCTAACTCTGACCAATTCTTGTAGTGTCATTATGGAATCTCAATTCTCTGACTACGCTATGCTCACTCTCCACCCTCCTCCCTCATGCTCCATTTAAAATGGCAAGTCACTTCTGCAAAGATCAAAGTGGAACTCAATTTACGCTGGATTCTTCTCTGTCAATTATCAATAAGCCATTATCAGTAATAAATAGTGTCTTAACTGTCAGTAGTTTCTAGTTTTGTTATTTTGGCAACTATACTGTATCTTGTAGAAATCATTTTGTTTTATTGCATTCTAAGGTAATTTAAATGGTCCATTGCCAAGTACTTATCATTTTTGCCCTCCATTTCTGGTATTTTACAAATATTCAGTATTGATGTCTATCATAATATTGTTTCACTTAAAAGATTTATTAGCTTGTTTATTTACTAGACACTAAGAAAGAGAGAAAGACTAGGGAGAGAGAGAATCTTTCCTCTGCTGCCTCATTTTCCAAAGGATAACAATAGCTGGAGCTGAACCATACTGAAGGCAGGAGCCAGGAGCTCCACATGAGGCTCCCAGGGGGATGGCAGTTAACCACTGCTTCTCACGGACAAATTAAAGCAGCCAGATTGGATTTGAATTGAGTTTCCAGCTTCCAACCATAGCCATCGTGAACATTTGGGGAATGAACAGTGAACAGGACCTTTGTTTATCTGTCTCACTGTCTCTTTCTCTTTCTGTTTCTTTAATAAATGAGTATGTAAACATCAGGCCTATGTTGCAAAAACTGCTAAAGAGTAGTTTAATTTCAGAGGCACTTCTGTCGGCTTGAAGGTACAGGTATAAATGCAAACAAAACTGGAGAGAAATTAATGCTAAGTCAGATTGATTTAGATTTTAACTGATGGATAACATTTTAATAGTTTTGATGGATGAATATTATTCAAGATGTAGGAAAAACACAAGCTTAATATGAACCTTTTTGGTTGGATGCCAAGGTTACTGGTACAATTTGTTTTCATGGTTGATGTAGATGTGGTTAAGGGGTCTACAGCTTTAGATTAGTCATAGACCTTAAAAACGTATTCAGAAGTTAGGAAATTACTGTCTTGTCTCCAAAGAATCATCAAAGTGAATGTAATAATATATGATTAAATATCTACTTTTCAGATTAGAATTATAGAGAAGACAAAACCTTATTTCTCCACTTGCTAGGGCTTCTACCTAGGTCTGAACATTAAGTTGGCATAAAAATGATTAAGAAAAAGGAAGCAAGTATGCAGATTTTATATGGATATAGAAGACCTACAAGAAGGTCCGAAGAAGCAGTTATAATCAAGAGTCCAAATGCTTACTGTACAAAAAGATGTAAATATGGAAAAGAAACTAAAATATATGGAGAGACTAAGGAGGATTAGAAATACCCCAGCACTGGTACAGAGTGCTTGCTGCCTTAGCCCCGTTCTCTGATAGTGATTAAAACTAGTACCCACCTATCCATGAGTGTCAGAGCAAGGAGTGAATCATGTCAAGTTGGACCACAGCACCTACCAGAACATGAGAACTGGATCTGGGGGCAGATTCTGTAGAGGAATTTTGGGATAGCCTCTGAGGAATATTACCTCTCCACCGGTTGATGTGGAGAGTGGGGGGAATGATGGTCCTGCAAGAAGATGGGAGGGTGGATAGGCTGCAGTACCTGATTGCACATGCAGGAGCCAAGACTGAGGGCAGATGGTGCCAAGCAGGGCCACTGCCCCTGTGGGCACATATGAGAGCTGGGGCTGGGGAAGGCCTGCTAGGGAAACATGGGGGACTCTCCTAGTAGTCTACAGCTTCATCTTTGGAACACAAAAATAGGATTGGAGGCAGGCCAGGCCATGCAAGGTTATAACACTCCTCAGTGCTCATGTGGGCTGGGTCTGGGGACAAGCTGGGCTGGGCCAAGCCTGCGCACCAACTGGTATCCATGACAGCCAGGACAGGGTGTGGGTCCTGGGCTGGGCTGCGACATCCACCAACAACGGCTGAGACTGCAGATGAGCTGTGCCAGGCTGAATAAGTAAAAGCTCCCACCAGCACATGTAAGAACTGGAACTGTGAATGGGCCTCGTTGAAGAACTCTGGGGACTTCCATGCTAGGCTGCAGCTCTCACTGTTGAGTGCAAGAGATGGGGCTATGTGTGTACCAGGATGGTCAAGGCTGCAGCACCCATCAGCATGTATGTGGGCTGGGCCTGGGGGCAGACCCAAACTGAGTTGGGCTCCAACATCCTCTGGCGCTTATAAAAGCCAGAATAGTCAGGCTAGGCTTCAGCATGTGCCAGATCATATGAGAGCTGGGTCTGGGGGTGGACAGGCCGAGCTAGGCTATAGCACCCATTGGTGAGAGCTAGAATGGGTGTGGACCAGTCAATCTAGGCTGCAGTACCCACCAATGAATGCTAGTACTGACAGTCAGTTGTGTCAGTCTGTGCAGCAACACCCGTTGGCACATGCAGGATCCAGGACTGGGAATGGGCCTAGTAGTGATATTTGGGGAACTCTGTTGCTCGGCACAGCTCTCACTGATAAGCACAAGAACCATGGCTGAGAGCTCCCAGCTGGAGTACCTGTAGGCAGATATGTGAGCTCAATCTGGAGCTGGACCTGGCCAGGATTAGTCAACAGCAACCACTGGCATGAGTGAGAGCAAGACAGGATGCAGGCCAGGCTGGGTTTGACCACAACACCCAGAAGTTCACATGAGGGCTGGAAGTAGGTAAGGCTGGGCTAGGCTGCTCGACTCGTGAGAGCTGGGACTAAAGACAGGCCAGGGTGTGCCAGGCTGTAGCACCTGCTGGGGAGTGCTGAGACTCATGGATTGGCATTCTCAGATTGACCCAGGAACACCTGCTCGCACACACAAGACCTAGGGCTGGGAGTTGGGTTGGTAGGGGAACTTTTGGGACCCCTTCAGTGGGCTGCTGCTCTACTGGTGAGCATGAGAGCTGGGAATGGGGGCGGGTTGGTCTGGGGGTGGGTCAGGCTCAGCAAGGCTGCTGCACCTAGAGGAGTATAAGAGAGCCAGAAGGGGTGTAGGCCAGCTGAGCTAGACCACAATACCAGGCTGGCAAGTGCCAGGACAGAGTGAAAATTATGTCTGCCTGGACCACAGTACCCCCAGGATCTGGCTGAGCATGCCTGGCAGAGGAACTGTGGGCTCTCTTCTGACTTGCTGTGCATTTGCTGGTGAGAACAAGAACCAGGGCTGATGGTGAGCCAGGCTGGACAAGGCATTGGGAACTTTCAGCATGTGTGAGGGCTGGGTCTGTGGTTGTGTCAGACTCAGCTAAACCACAACACCCATGTATGTATGAAAGCTTGATGGTTTGTGTGCTGGGTCAGACGAGGACATAACAGAGTCTGGCATGCTCAAAGCCAATATTAGGGGTGGGTTTGGTTGTGGTTATTGGGCGTCACCTTGACACAGCACCAGCCAGTATGCATGTATGTCTGAGGACCCTGGGTCTGTGGAGGACTGGCTGCTCTGAGCTACACCTGTGAGTTCATGTGAGGTATAGGACTGGGGTGGAACTGACCAAACGAGTTGGCAGGTACAAGTGACAGACTACACCTGACCTGCACTTGCTGGTGCACATAAGAGTCAAGTCCATGGCCAACACAGGTGAAGTTTCTTGGGGGAATCCCTGGCTGGATCAACAGACTCAGACCCCACCCACAGGAAAAAAATAGCGGAATGTGTAGTCTGACCTTGGTGTGCATGTAACAGGAATGGGCCTCCTTAGCTGCTGATTCTTGTGCAGTGGACAGCACATCCAGATATACACATGGGCATGCATCTCTCTCAACTACATAAACAATATCAAAATAAAATTTAAAGAAGCAGAGAACATTTGTTTCCTCCAGGTGTAGAGAGGGCACCTTTCACGTGAGAATTTCATTGCAGTTTCTAGAGAGAAAAGTGAGCAGTTAGAGATGCCTTTTTAGTTGCTACTTTTTAACCATATTTTTCTCAAAAAAAAATAAAATAAAAAAGAAGTCTCATGTTTTCTTGGTGAGACATTCTGCCACTTTCATGGGAAAATGGAACTATCATGTAATTTAGAAAAAAATGATAAACAGATCTCTGATTTTTTAATTAATTCAAGTTTTAAGGTTCCCATAAAATTCTTATTCTATGTACTATAATTACTCCAATTTTTCCAATATGCAAATCGAAACATTTTGAAATTTGAGTTGTATTCACAATACAAATAACCCAAAATCTCCAGAAAGGGTATTACCTAGAGTTTTTTTTAAACTTTTTTTTTCATTGAAAGGCAGAGAGAGAAAAATACAGAAAAAGGCAGCAGCAGCTTTTAAGTCTCGCAGGTGAGTACAGGGACCCGAGAACCTGAGCCATCCTTTGTTGCTTTCCAAGCCCACTGTAGAGAGCTGGATAAGAAGTGGAGCAACCAGAACATGAAGCATGTGGGATGCTGGCACTGCAAGTGGAGGATTAGCTTGCTATGCCATAGCACCAGCCCCTACAGTTTTTAATAATAACCATACGTAGAACATTTGATACTTTGTATAAGTATCAGCTTTTTATAAAGGAGTCAGTATGAAAATGTGTTTAAATACTTTTTATGTTCCCAAATCACTTACATATTTAGAAAATAAAATCGTTACAAAAAAATATTGTGGTTCCAGCACAATAGCCTAGTGGTTAAAGTCCTCATCTTACATGCCCCAGCATTCCATATCAGTGCTGGTTCATGTCCCAGCTACTCTACTTCCCATTCAGTTCCCTGCTTGTGCGCTGGGAAAGCAGTCAAGGATGGCCCAAGACCTTGGGACCTGACCCTGCACCTGCGTGGGAGACACAGGAGAGTCTCCTGGCTCCAGCCCGTGCAGCTACTTGGGACTGAAACAGCTTATGGAAGATCTTTCACTCTGTCTCTGTTTTTCTCTGTAAATCTGACTTTCCAGTAAAAAATCAAAAATTAAGAATTAAAAATGAATGTTATTAATTAATCTCTCACAGTTGCACATAAATATCATGCACTTTTTATATATCACAGCACGTTAAGCTCATAGAAGATGCGCATTATATAAAAAGTGCATAAACTGTCATTTTTGAACCAAATGAAGCGTATCCTTTAATTCTATTACCCACAAATTTAATACCGTTGTGTGTGTGTTAATCTATTATTTTCAAAAAATGTTGAAATAAATTTTAAAACTTTCGTCTTTGTAGAAGCTACTACATTTAGCATAACAAGATTAAAATGGTTAATTGAGAAATAATGAGCTAACAAGGAAGATACAGTAGACTGAACATTTTGGACATTTAATTGTGATCTTCCAGATTTTCAATTTTCTTTGGAATGGAAAATATGAAAAATCATAATAAAAACAAAAAGAAGCTGCACATAGTTGAGAAATCTCTGAACTTAGGCAAGTTATCCCTTCCAATCAAAGGAATTGTTGTTAAATCTGACCACAAAAGAGAGATGTAAGGCAATGAAACATTTTTTCAACAGCGGAAACAGAAAATTGGGGAGCTGATTTTACTCTGAGAACAATAAATTGAAGATTTTTAACTAAATAGAACAACTTTGGATTAAATCAAACATGAGGATAAGTAACCATTTCTTAGGATATGCTAACTCATTTATGAAGATTCATGCAGTTCTAAACTTAATAATTAATTATGTACAGTTTTACATAAAATTAATGTTAACATCTGAGAATTAAGATTAGACCAAAAGTTAAGTATTTGAATATCTGATTCTCATCTTTCAAGAAAAACTCTTCGCTTTTTCAACCAATTAATGGACCTAGTTGAGTACCTCTATCTTTCTATGATTCTTCTATCAGGAAGTCTTAATTACGTACCAAATTGTGCCAGACAATAGACATATAGGTGTGGTATACAAGTATAATGTTAATGTTTGTGTGATAGCAAATATAAATGCTGATGGTAAAGAGTTAAAAGAAGAACATTAACCAAAAATTTCTGTCTTCAGAGAAACTGGTCCTTAGCAGATAGAAAACAAAGCAATCAATTATAATATCTTACTATAAATGCTAAAGAAGAATAGTGAGAAGAAATGCAGAGTTCCAAGAAGCCTAAATAAAAGGAATTTGATCTCCTGGTGCAGATGCAGTGACTGGAAGTGAGTGTTTCTTAGCCAATGTCTGTAATAAACTGGTATCTAAACTGAGTACAAAGAAGTAGAACCAGCGGATGGAAGCACTTGCTGTCTCATCTCTCTGTAAATCTGACTTTTCAATACAAATAAATAAATCTTATTTTCAAATAATTTTTTAAAAAAATCTTTCTACAGTCCTTTTTTAAAAACAAGGAGTTTTGAAAAGATTTATGTTATTTTTATTAGAAAGTCAGATATACAGAGAGGAGGAGAGACAGAGAGGAAGATCTGTCTGTTGATTCACTGCCCAAGCGGTCGCAATGGCTAGAGCTAAGCCAATCTGAAGCCAGCAGCTAGAAGTTTCCTCCAGGTCTCCCACATGGGTACAGGGTCCCAAGTCATTGGGCCATCCTCAACTGCCCTCCCAGGACACAATCATAGAGCTGGATGGGAAGTGGAGCCACTAGCCGCTAGACTACCATGCCAGGCCCAAAGGAAGGACTTTTTTTTTAAAAAGTGATCTTCAAACTATACAAACACCAATTGGCATGAGGAGCATGACAAATTACATTTTTTTTAAAATGACTGAATGTAGGATTTCAACGCTGGAATGGCAACCTGGAGTCAGAAAATTTGGAAAGCCAGATCAAAATATACCTATTTTGTTCTGCTGAAAAAAACAGTCAAGTGTTTTCTCATCGTGCTCATAACATTATCCATTGTCTTTATTTTAATTTCTGCACTTTGTAAACTCATTTATGAGACAACTTCATTGCTTAGCACTGTTACTAATCTCATATTTCCATGTTGCTTCTGGCTACCAAATTTTTACTTCCCCACATAAATAGTGTGAATTCCTTTAATGCCACATGTTGGGATCTGCTAACCTCCTTTTCATCTTCTTTTTGTCTTCATATGGCCTTAATATTTCTTCATTGCAAAAGCCCTATGTGAGAGTTAGGTCATCTTACACAGCATCCAAACATTACCACACTTTGTGTTTTACGTGGGGTAAAGAGAAGTGGAATGTCCAGTGCTCTTGGCTTTCCCTTTGGAGTTACAACATCCTTGGAGAGTTCTCACTGAAACAGCCTTGCCTTTGCTAATTTATTCCAGAAGAGAAATGCATTTTTATCATGTGCTTTGGACTATCTCTGCCTTCCCAAAACATTCTATGGTGTGCTTTAATACACGGAAGTATACTAGGTAAGGTTACCAATTTTGGGTGCTATTTCTTGAGCTTTTCATACAAAACAAGAGCATATCTAAACAAGATCTTGTCCATATTGAACAATTCATATAGAATTAAAATAAAACAAATAATATTGATAATCAGTGTATTTTCACATTCTTTGAATTGGGTTGATCTACCTGTGTCACTTCTCAAATGTGTCAGGCATTTTACTGAGAATTTTATTTAACATTTTTTAATGCATTCATTCCTTTGTCTGTAAAATTAGAGTATTACCACTAATACAGGGTATCAATAAGATTAAATAATATAACATATTTTGAAAAGCAAATATATATTTTCAAAAGTAAAAATTTTTAAATCACAATTAATAATAACTATTTCTAGCCTCGAGGAACAGAATGCCTTGTGTTTTCTTAAGATTTATTTATTTATTTTGAAAGTCACAATTTATAAAGAAGCAATCACAGAGAGAAAGAGAGAGAGAGAGAGAGAGAGAGAGAGAGAGAGACAAAGACAGACATGGAGATCTTCCTTCTGCTGGTTCATTCCCCCAGATGGTTGCTATGGCAACTGCTGGACTTGGCTGAAGTCAGGAATCACATGTTTCTTCTGGGTTTCCTGTGGGTAACAGGAACCCAAACATTTGGATAATCTGCTGCTTTTCTCTGGCAATAACAGGAAATTAGATCAGAATAGGAGCAGCTGGAACAAGAACTAGCTCAGTGTGGAATGCCAGTTCCATCGGCTGCTTCACTGCTGTGCCACAATGCTGGCCACGGAATTCCTCATTTTGGAAACAATGCATGTCAATGACAATAAAAGCAGTCCGATTCCTTTGCAACTTGTTCCTCATAAAAAGTTCATTTAACATGTTATTCATGTAGATCCAGCTCTGTCTATCTCTTCCACTTTTGTCTCTAGCTCTTCATCTCCACCTGTGTAATTCCCAACCACTGACTCTGCTTCCATCCCTATCATCTGTATCTACCTCATCTCCGTCTCCATCTCTCCCTCCATCTCTGTTTTTATTGCTAGCAGGCCTTGTCTCTATGTCCATCATTTCTCTTTCTCACCTCTGTCTTCATCTCTATCTCTTCTCTGTATCTATCTGCAACTCTACATGAATCTCCTGGTATGTTTTTCTGTCTTTTGATTACAATTTCCTTCCGTTCATTGAAATCATATTATGTAAGCAGCAGTAACTAAAGAGAAAGGCAGCATTGGGACCATTTTTAGAAAAGATATCAGTGGCCATGGCAGCCACGCTAACTTTATTAACTTAATCATATGTTGTTGGTACAATGGTACAAGTAAAACATGCAAGGAATCGGATGTTATGGTTTGCTCTAATATTCTTAAGGTTATATCCTTCAACTAACATTTAAAATAATTTTGCTGTCATTATTATGCTAGATGGATTTCTCATTAAGATGTTTATTTATTTTGTAAAGAAGGACATAATGTCTTAAGTGAAAAGAAAAGAAATACAAAATTATTCTGAGCAGTGAGGCTAATCTGAACTGTCCAGATCAGCTCGATAGAAGCTTTCTTTTAAGAAGACTCTTCCTTTTTCCTAGCCTGATTATTTCTCCCCTGCTTTCTTCCATAGATGTGCTACATTAGAATTTCCAAATGTGACTATTGTAAGTAGGGTAGCAAAGAGTGTCAAGCTAGGAAAACAATGTGAAACATGGCTTTTTCAGGGATATCTTCAACAAATGTCAAGCCTTAAGTGGGTGAAAAATCACTGGAAATGAAGGGGAAACATGTTACTGGAAGCCTGGCTTGAGAACTAAGGATCACAGGACAGAGGAGGCAAAAAGAGAAACACAAAAATTTCTGCAGGGGAACTATACAATGGAGGCAAAACTATTGTGAAGAGGAGGTATATTGCAGGGTGCATCTCTACTTCTGAATAAAAGAAGCAATGCCAAAGAAACTGTTACATATATCTTGGCAATAGAACGCTAGACTTTATACCATTGCCTATACCGGTAATACAAAGATACTCTGCAATAGAAGAATGATGGACTTGGGACTACTGTTGAGAGAGTAAACTACTGTTACAAGATAGGGGAAAACTGAAGGGGCGGGGTACAGAAGGGAAGGGGAAATATCTGAACCTAAAGAAATATATCGTGAAAAATAAAGAATTTTTGAAAAAAGGAGAGAGAGGGAGAAACATATTGATGTAGATATTCCAGTCTGATTGTTGGAAAAGGTTTCATTGTTTTATTACTTCCCTTTACATGCAAGTCATAGTAAGGTGTAGGTGTGTGGAAGGGTGTGTTTAAGCGTGGGTGTGTACAGCAAAAGCACCTTGGATGAAATACACAGTTAGCAGGAATCAAGTTGGATATGTCAGACTGGAGTACGCAGGGTGATGACTCCATGTTTAAGATCTCTCTTATCTGCTTGTGTTCTATTTTTCTAAATTCTGTGGATTTATTATTTACTTTCCATCTGTTTTTTTTTCCATCATTTCTAGTTTCTTCACTGTTTTATCACTGAAAGTCTGAGTGTTTGACATATCTTGCAGCTATCCGCTTCATTTTACATTTTTAGTCGGGTTTTTACATGTTTGCTTGTAGTGTCCACATCACTTATCAGAGTGCCTAAGAGTGAGTCCCACATTTGTTTCTAGTCTGTCTTTCACCCACGCACTTAAGAGGCAAAAGGATACCTAAATATTGAGTTCCTGCCATCCATGTGAAAGACTCGGATGGAATCTCTGACTCCCTGCCTCAGTTTGTCAAGAACTAGCTCTTGTGGGCATTTGAGGGGTGAACCAGTGGATGGAAAATCTTTCCTTCTCTGTCACTCTTTCAAGTAAATAAGAAATAAATAAGAGCTTAAAAAATGTTTGCATATTTATGACCCGCTTAATCCTTTCACATGATGAAACAAACAAGCTAAAGGAAGAAACATCTAAGTTCAACATATGAGGCATTTTATAATTTCCTACCTCTAAAATGGATTTCTGTGACATTTATCACAGATTGGGCCTGCCTTTTTGTACTATGCTTCCACCATTGCTGAAGATCCTACTATGCTTCTAAGGTGTTCACTATTTAACTTATTCAAAATATGTATTGAATACCTGGTAACTTGCTAACTGATGTGTTAGCGTGTGGAAGTCAAAATATATAAAATATAATTTCAAGGAGTCAGAGAAAATTTAGGGAAATGGTCAAGAAAGCAAACACGTAGGGTAATGACTATAATAGTGATGAACATAGAGTGTTATGGAAATCAGAAAAGGCCTGATGAAAAATTTTGAATTTGCTGTATTCAGCATGTTTCTGCAGTGCACTTGTAGCCTTTTCTCAGTGTAAGCTATACACTACAAGATGATAATATGCTGTTAACCATGCATAGTAGGCACTAGGAATGCCATATAAAAAGGATTTGCTGAAATAATGCCATATTTAAAGGTTTATAAGTAATTTAATATGTCTGCAACAGAAGGTCTTGAAGTTCCAGGTGAGGGGCTCGGCTGAAACAACAGATTCACCAGACCACAGAAGACGTTCTAAATACTTTTTCAGCAAGGAGCTCCTCCACGGAATTTTAAGCAGTTAGGTAACATGATCAAAGTTTGCCCTTCTTTTTGATGCTAGGCCTCTGAACTACTTAAGGGATGAAGTCTGAGCTATAGAAGCTGGTTGATGTGGGGGAAGGGAGGGTCGAATCCACATGAGACAAGAAGATCTGAAGTATATCAGTGCCAGAGAGAACAAATACGAAATAATCAAAACATAGAATGATCAATTAAGCTGAAGCATGATGAAAGAGGAGTTTCTGATAACTCAAATACTAGGCTGAGTGTTTGGGGTAATGGATAAGATGCCGCTTGAGATACCCACATTCCTCATCAGTGTCTGGCATTGAGCTCTGGCTCTGCCTTTGATCTCAGCTTTCTGTTAATGCTCATTGTAGCAGGCAGTAGGTGATAGCTCAAGTCCTTGGGTGCCTGCCACCAGACCTGGATGGAGCTCCAGGCATCTGGATTGGGCCTAACATAGCCCTGGTGCTGTTGGTTTGGGGACAATTAATTAGTGAATAAAATATTCTTTTTATTTTCCTCTCCTTCTCTTTGTGCCTCTACCTTTCAAATATATATATATATATATATATGCATTTCAAACTTGTGTTTTTCAATATGTATAACTATATATATACATTTCAAATATATATTTCAAATATATATCTTTCTAATAAGAATCAAGCAATCTATGACATAATCTGGTGATATTTTGAGATTGAGAAAATTTAGAAAGCTATAGTCCAGGTTGAATTAAGTTTGGCGCTGAAAATGAAATTGATGAGAAACATGTCATTGTGAAATTTGGAACTCATACCAGGGAACCAGACTGTTGATGTTGATTTGCTGGTTGCTGTCATGTGAATAATACTGAGAGTATTTTATTTGGATGGAAGTCTGTGAATGGGGCATATAGTGTGAGATAAAAGAGTTAAATTTGAATATAGGTAATGTAGTGAAATTCATAAAGTCACAAAAGTATTCACTAAGTTTTGACAATTTTAAGATCATTTTTCATAGGCAGATTTATATAGAATGAATGAGGTGGATGCCAGATATAATTATGCTATGTCTAAATCTTACATTTTAATGAAACACAATGCTATTTTAACAAATGAATCAATATGCATAATTAGTATGGCAGTGACATTTTTATGTTCTGTACTATTTTCCTTAGCTTTTTCTATGTGGTTGATTTTCTTCAATATCACTTCAAATTACTTATACATGCTATCTATGTACTTTTGAGTGTATATAATTGCATAACAAATGTTATGTTCAGACTGCATTTTGTTTAAATTCTCATCTTTTGAAACAATATGATTTTAATTTCTTACCAAATCGTACTTAATAAAGGTAACAAGTAAGCATTAAAATCATATGAGTGTATGTATGCATACGTACAAACTTTTAAAATGGTTATTTACTTTAAAGGTAGCAGAATGTAAAGAGTTGGAGAGTGTGTGGTGTTCAAGGGCACAGGGTAGAATAGGAGAGAGAGATTTTTCCATGAACCAGTTCACTCCTTGAATGCCTAAAACACCCTGAGCTAAACTAGGCCAAAGCCAGCAGCCACCACTTCCTTCTATGCAAAATTCTATATTTAAGTGAGTATATTAGAAATTGTAATATTTTGTTGTGTGCCACAGCTGTACTTATATGTATCGAGAAACACTAGTTGTACATGCTATAATTGGCTGTATTTGAGCAACACTTAAAGGTATAAAACTGGATATACAGGGACACAAGCAACCACTGACAGTTGGGGCTAATTCCACAGGGTTTTGAAAAAAATATTCATTTGTGTGTATCACACACACACACAGATCTGTAGCTTAATGGCCATTCCCTATTTTCTTAAGTCTTAACCTACTTTTGTTGGTATTGCTGATTGGCAAATAAAAGATTAATCATCTTAAACTGGATTTCACCAGCGTTAAGACTATACTTGGTAATGGAACTTCAGAAAGTCTCTGAATTATAATGGTTTGACTCAAAATTTTTGAAGTTACCATGATATAAATGCAAAAAAAAAAAAAATCACAGAAACAGTATTTTGAGCTTCTATCTGAGGAAATGCAGCTTCCATTCAACTATGAAGTCATAATGTTTAACAGCTAATATTATACAATGTGAGTGGCTAGGTCTTGTTGTTTGGAAAGCTTAGTGCACTCTAGGTATTTTAACTCCACAAAGGCTTATTGAGACATAACCCTTTTATACGTCAAGAAACATCTATCTTTCTACAGTATTCATTTACTAGAGAATAATGTATCTGATCAACTACATTATTATTATTTAGGATACTTGTTTTCACACAGTCATATTTATAATGAATTTATAATGTAAAACATAGTATCTTTTACATCAGGTAATTAAACTTTCTGCCAATTAGCATAAATCCTTCCTAGGAAGGCTCCAAATAAATGTCATTTTTGCAGGCTTCCTACATTTTTCTTATAAACAGATTGCGTGATCTAAATTACCTCTACAGAACTACACTTCTTTATCTTGGACACAATTAATTTAAGTAAGAGTGGTTACCTAGATCAAACAATACCAATTTATAAAGTGGCTAACAAATGGAGAGGTGGCCTGGATACAGATAGCTGTTCAATAGAGGGCAGATAATATTGGAATGTGACGAGTTGTCTCAAAAAATCCTCTTTGCAGGGGTCAGAGGATGGGGAAAGAGTGGGCTTGGCTTCAGGACTTATTGAGGTTGCTCACTGTTGGTAGTGGAATTCTAGAGGCCGAGAGAAAGTATATAGAAGCTACAAGTCAAAAGCTGTATATAGAAGTGAACTTCCACTATTGCAGATAAGAGAAGCTGAAATAAAAATGGAATGTGTCTGAGTCCCATAGCAGTGCGCACAGTTATGGTCAGGTAGTTTTTTATTGCTCATGCTTTAGAGTATGTCTTGAATTGCACTCAAAAGTTCAGGAATATCACCTTTCTAGTGCTTCCTTCACTCTCCTCACCAGAAAAATTTATAAAGGGCCAATGATCAAAGTGCATAATGTAAGTGGGGAAGGGATTAATAAACAGTGAAGTTTCATCATTTTGGAGATTGTATTCCAATGACCAGTATTAACTTCACAATTTTCTTTGCATCATTACAGTAAATTTTTATCACCACAATGAATCATGGATGCCTTTATTCTTTTGTAGTATGAGTCTACACTAATAAAAATTCTGTTTCTATTTCATTTATTATTTCATTTAATGATAGACATTATTCTATGGAGCTATTAAAAATACTAATTTATTAAAATCCTACAGTATTAAAGTTTACTAAATTCTACAGAAGATAAAAGCAAAAAGAAATAAAATAAAATGACCTGAGCCATCTGTCACTCAATATTAGTGTAACCAATTTAGGTAGTTCAGTTTCAGTATTTATAATAGTTTAGTTTAGGTAATTTAATTTAGGTAATTTATTTTCAATATTTACTTTGCTTTTTCTTTTAAGATTTATTTCTTGATATGAAAGGCAGAGTTACAGAGCCAGAAGAAAAGGAGGAACACACAGAGATTCTTCCATTTGCTGGTTCACTCCTGGATAATCTAGGCTGGACCAGAACAAAACCAGCAAGGCAGAGCTGGGTGCTGGGGCCCAACCCTCTGGGTTATCTACCATTTATTTCCCAGGCTCATTAATAAGAAGCTGACTGAAACTAGGAGTAGCAACACCAACATGCCATTGAAACTCAAATGGCATGTTGGTATTGCAGGCTATGGCCTTACCCACTAATATCACAATGCTGACTTTAATGCTAATGTTTCTAGTCACTTCTTTTGTGGTAGAATTTCCTTGAACTTCATATACAAAATCATATTTATATGATTTGATCATGTAATTTAATATTAACTTAAATATTTCCTAATTTTATTTCTTGATAAAAGACATTCTAATCATTAATACACATTATCACAAATATCTATTGCTAAGGGATCATAAATATTGTGGAATGATGACATGATAATTAGTTATCTTTGTCAACAGTTTTATCAGAATCACTTTTTGAAATTCTTTCTGAATCACTAATTATTTTAAAAACACGAACACATACATATGATAATATCCTGATGAATCATGGTGATTCTCAGAGGTATGTGCATATACACATATCTTTTATATAACAAAAGTTCCGAGTCACAGGGATGAATTGATGTAATAAAACTAGGTAGTTCAGTAATTCTGAAATATGACTTACATTACCTTTTACATACTATAATTGAGAACGTTTTCCTTATTGTCTCTGTTTTGTTATGTGGCAAATCTGTGTTCATTTTCCTGTATACATAATTTTGCATTTCCTTTGGTTATTTCAATTTATAAAGCTGTGCAAATACGCATATCCTTGATGTTCATACACAACATCCAGTTGATCTCATTTTGCCTGCTTAGTTTACAGTCCTGGGATAGACACTAAATACAAGGAACTTCACAATGAATCACTTTCAAATACACTTTGAATATGATTTAAATTCATTTCAACATATTGAATCTTGACAGAAGTTACCAAGATCCTAGAATGTACCACAGATGCTTTTGATACTCAGCATCCCTCACTGGGGCGATGCTTATTAAAATTCACATTCCTATGACATTCACTAGTGTAAAAGGATTAGAATGTTCAAAATGCTGCAGGTGGCTTTCAGATTTATCTCCCAAAGTGTGAACTTGTTACCAAGGAAACATATTGCAAATGTTAGTAAATCTCTCACTCATTTGCTTTTCACAGATCCCCAAGGTTTATGTGTGTGCTAAGCCCATTTTGCAGAGTGCAGCTGGAAGCTAACTTTCCTGTTACAATTGTAAATACAACAACATCATGAAGAATAACATAAGGAACATTCGTATTTCCTTTTAATGAAAAAGCAGCAAATCAGACAGTAAAATTAATTAGAAATAGTTCAACCAATTTTAAAAATCTGAGTTTACTGGATTGCTAGGAATTTGGAGAGCAGGAATACATTAAAATATTGTAATAGAAAAAATATTTAGACTAAATTACAATAAGGAACCTAGATAATTGAAAAATTTGAAGAACATAATTATACATGTTAGACATCAGAATTGAACAGTGCCTTACAATAATATATTCTGGGACTAATTAATTATTTGAAAGAGAGAGGGAGAGCAAAAGAGTGAGATCCTCTATCTGCCAATTTTCTCCTCCAGTGTGGACAATAGCTTCCAGCCAGGGCAAAGCCTGGAGCCAGGAGCTTCTTCTGGGACTACCAGGTGGATGCAAGGGCCCACGCTCTTGGGCCATGTTTTGCTGCTTTCCCAGGCCCACTTTCAGGGAGCTGGATCTGAAGTGGAGTAGCCAGGACCTAAATCTGTGCCATATGGGATGTTGGTGTTACAGGTGGTGGCTTAAGCCATTGTGCCAAAATGCCAGTCCCATATGAACGACTTTTTAACCACATTAATACTTAGTATAAAAGTTGACCATTATCCTGTGATTCAGAATCTGTTTATTCTCAACTTTATAACCGCAGGACCACAAATTAGTAATGTGAGAAGTGTTTGGTAAGCCTTTGGAAAAAAATAACTTAGTTCCTAATATGGAAGAACATCAGTGCAAAATAAACCATTAAACCTCTTATACCTACTTACAGTATTTAGCTTTAACTTTCATAAGGAAATCATTGAGGATGCTGGACTATTATCACACTGTCAATCTAGTGCTTGTCTCTGTTTCTGTAATAACCCGTATTTGTTGTTTGACTTGTTGATTAAGTGTAAAATAAACATATAGCCCTTGTTTACTTATTATATAAATGCTTCAGAGTCAGGTTGCACACATAGATAATATATGGTCCTCATTGTAAAGAATGCAGTTTTATTGATGACATGAAAGAAACTATAACCATTAATAATTAGAGTTATTAGAATTAGGGAGAACGTGAACTTCCTAGAGGTCCTGATCATTAACTAAATCATTCCATTAATAGAAATGTTATAAAATCTACTTATCTTCATTTGAAGAACAGATTTGCTAATGATTTCATGCATGAAGTCATCTTCACTAGGATTAGGCACAGGTCTAGGTGACTGAACAAGCATAACACCAAGCAGAGTTAATAGCATTACTAAGTTTTGTTTGTTTGTTTGTTTCTCATTAAGGGTAACTAAACAAAATTAACCTGGTTTAGGATTAGCTGTATTACCATTAGGCCAAGACTCACCCTCTGTCCCCCATAATTTAGAATGCTTTTATGGGGATAATCGTCTCACCTCGTGTGGTCTGATTCTTTCATTATCTACTCTGGTTCTACAGAACATCCATCCTGAGCAGAAACTTCAAACCTAATCAATATTTCCTAAATTGTAACAGCTGAGGAAAAGATAGGGAAAGCAAACATTTAGAGGTGACAATGAAAATAACGTGCTTACCTGGGAATATTTCAGTTAAAAATCACAACCTGTTGACATTATAATAGTTCCTACTTGCCCAGGAAGTTGCATTAAAATTATTTGAGGCATTAAAAATCCATGTAACTTAATTCAACTATAACTACTACTGTAAGTATGTACTTCATTTCAGAATATGAAAATGACTGCTAAGCTATTTATAAGCTGTAGCATTTAAACAGTTTGTTTCTATTTATATACAGAAATTAAAAGTAAATGGTTTCAAGTAATAACTTTAAATTTATTAAACAATGGAAGTATACTTAAAGAAAGATGAATAATGAACAGCTTAGAGACATCTACATTAACGTTGAAACCTGTTTAACGCAATTTCATGCTTGCTTTCTTCTGACACATACTTTTTCTGGATTACGTTCTAAATTCAGTGTGCTTTTTTAGGACTAATGCCAATTTTTGTATTTTTAAATCTTTTCAAGTTGGAGGAGAAGAGCATTCGTATTTTTATTCCAAGTTAATATTGTATGTAAATATGTGTGGATATATGATATAGTTTCCTTGGAATAGCATATAGGAGAGATAAATCAAGGAATTTTATTTAAATGTTTTTGAATGAAATTCAGTTGTAAGATATAGGTTTATAATATCTGAGTAAGATGTTTCTGTTTTAGTTTATTCATCTTCACAACACATTTAATATCCTGCATATTTAAAATTCAAACATTTAAAAATATTTGACAGGTTGAGTGATTTTTAAAAAAGTATTTAGTTTTTATTTGAAAGGCAGATTTACAGAGAGAAAGAGTGACAGAGAGATCCTCCATAGTCTGGCTCATTCCCCAAAGGGACACCAAGGTCTGAAACCAGGAGCCTGAAGTCTCTTCAAGATCTTTCACATGGATTCAGGGCCCCCAAAACTTGGACCATCTTCTGCTGCTTTCCCAGACATATTAGCAGGGAGCTGGTTAGCATGTGGGCAGCTGGGACACAGCGCAATCCCCATATGAGATGCAGGTATTTCAGGCAGCCAACCTACTACGCCACAGTGCTGGCCCCTGGGCCTATGTTTGACAGCAGTAGTGTCCAGTTAGCATGTTAAATCAATTATATCAGCATTCTAAGATGAGGATATCATATATCCTGGAATGATAGCAAGACTAGGTAAGAATTCTCCTTGTCTCTTCCCCTTCCTTTTTCATATAAAATTGTCTACGTTTTGCATTTCTAACCTTTTGACTTTTGCTTAATTTTGGAAAAATGAGTTGAAACAAATTGAAGCACAGAGACATGAGACATGACGTTAATGTTAAGGATGTACATGGTAATCTACTTGTTTTCTTTACTTCAGCATTAACCCTAAGGATGGAGCGTGGCTCCCAATAACAGATATTTCAATAAAGAGGGTATAGCTCAGTGGTAGAGCATTTGACTGCAGATATTTCAATAAAAATCCTTAAATGAAAGTGAATAGTATTGGAAAACAAAATGGATACTAGCAACATGATTTCCTCCATAACACTGAAATTTCTTTATGCCTGTTTCATATTTTATACCCTATTTTTTAATTTTTATGATACATTTTCTCCAACCTTATAGTAATACTATCCTTACAAAAGGATGCTAATATTTGTTGAATAGTTTCTGATCTTCTTACTTCGATTTGAAATGGAGAACAATGACTTAGTGTGTAGTTCTAGGTTCAATAATTACCAGGATCAGTAATGTTCAGCAAAATTGCCTTGTAGCATAAATGTTTTGAGTAACTTACATGCTCAAACTACATTTGATGAAACTATGAAAAAAGAGTATTGCAATGGCTTGTTCCATCTTTTTTTTTTTCACTGCAGTACATCCTCTCTAGCAAAACAACATTCTTTATCCTTAATGAAAGGAACCTTCTAGGAGTTTTGAATGACATTTACAATTCCCAAATGAAAGAGATGGAGTCATCTTGTGATTTAGGCACACAAAGTGGTTTGTGTCTCATCAAAAGTTATCAGAAAAACGAATGTATAATCTTTGAAAATTTAATTGCCCTGGTGCACTATGAATATGTCTACATTTTTAATTTATAGGTTCTTATAACTCCAATTCTGGATTGAGTAATAGTGCTTTACCCAGTCCAGAGGATTTGTCTGAAACTAAGGATGTACAGCATATAGTGTGTGGCTCTCATTGTTTAGTTATTTAATGAAATCTGCATTAGTACTTCCTGAATATTTACAAAGTTTTGTGAAAATAACGTGAATAAGATCAGCACAATTGGGAAATAACTTAGAAGATAGAATCACGTCATTAAAATAGACAAGTCTATATTATATTTTATGCTCTTCAATTGCATTTTTTAGTTATAAGTTTCTCATATTTGCTCACTCAATAGTTATTATAGGATAATTGTGACATATGAACTTATTTTGTTGCTTACAAACAGGACATACATAATTTCAAACATAAGAATATTTTGCATAATTAATAACAATAGGTAAGTTAATAAAAATGCTAACAACATCAAATCATACCACATTAATATTACCTGGCAAAGTTTCTTTTCAGATATTAAATTATATTCATTAGGTAAATCATATGAACATATTTCTGTTAATGAATTTCTTCATAACTTAAAGGACTTCTTTTTTCATTTATCATGCCACTTTCATTAGTTAACTTTCAGAGATATTATGAAGAGGATATTATAAACATAATCAATTAAGCATTAATAAAGAGTCTAACTTGTTTGATCTAAAGTAACTTTTAAAGATAATACTTTCTCCACTTATTTCTTACTATTGCCCTTTTTCATCCAAAAGGGGAAAAAACTCACAGCAATTAACAAGTAAATTGGAAAGCTATTTTTGTTTGGTCTATGGAACACATTAACTTAGATCTCATAATGTTAGAGAGGTTTGGCCTTGTTTATAAATTATAAATGATGTAGGAAAAGTGGAAACATATAGCAAAAATAAGATAAGCCCCTTGTCTATGACATATGGTTCCTGCAGATGGTATTTCCTTCCTAGCTTTGTTCCTTAAAGTGAAGGAAACTTTCCTGTTTGGCACCCCCATGAGATTTTCAAAAAAGAAAAAATAATTACTTGTGATGAAGAGAACAAAGAGGGCATCCATATATAATAATATTATCATTAGGCAGAATTGTAACTCCAATTTTGGTAATTAGCAAATGAAATGCAATAGATTGAAACTGTATTTCTTAAAAGAATTTAATAATTGATTATTAGTCATATTTCTGAAACTTTATGGCAATTAGAGAAGTAAATCTACACTTTCTGATTTTCTCTCTGTATAAAATATTTTGATAGCTTGAATAAATTGACTTTGTTTCTGTTCCATATTTTATGTCACTGATCTTTACTTAATTATCTAGAAAATTTTGTCTTCAGGAGGGAAATACAACAAATCAAATAATGGCGTTCTTAATGGATGACTGAAGAACAGAGACCTGTTTGGAAGACCAAGAGTCATTAGGCCACACAATAGCGAGTAAACGCCATTTGATTTTAAGTTGGTTTATTGTTTTGATAGTAGACAACCATTCCTCATGTCACAAAACAGACTGGACAACAAATGGAGGCAAGATTCTCGTCTTGACGAAATTTTCATCACATGCCTTTAAGTTCCATGTTTGATTTCCTTATACCAGTTAATTTAATTTTAGTGACAATTCTGTTGGGACGTTAGCTGAAAATTTCTGGTCAAGTTTCTCACTTCCATTCTCATTATTTTATCAGCATGTTCTGCCATCAGCAATAATATAGCAGAGTCAGCGTATCCAGAATTCAATCCTGATATTTTCTTTTAATATTTTTCCTAGCATTTTTTCTTTGTAATTAATGTACATTAACTTGACCCAGTCCCAGCCTTTACAGCCCTTGGAGAGTGAGCTAGGGGATGAGAGATCTGTTTCTCCTTCTCCCTGTTTGTAACTCTAACTTTAAAATGAATCAATAAAGTTTTTTTTTAAAGGAAAGAAAATGGTGAATATGAACAGAAAAAGAATGTTTTAAACCATATTGTAACTTGATATTTTAAAACCAGTTCACTAGCTAACATGTCTCCAATGTTAGGGTACCAATATTACATGTATACTTATATAACCTTGTCAGATTCTACAGCACCTTTTCAGTAAAAGGTTTCTACTATTATGACTTGAATAACTCAGGCAGTTACAGAAACCCAGCTCACTGGAAACATCCAGAGCCCATTCAGTAATCAGTTTCGTAGCTGTAATTCTGTGGGTCAATATTTAACAAGAAAATATATAAAGTTATATGAAACATTGATATGTATGAATTTAGATACTATGAAAATGCAAGACTAGTGATCACCTACCATATTGTAATACTGTAAAGATTTTATACAGATTAAATTTTATCATATGCCTTTACTAATGCTAAAATCCTTCCTAATTGGAGGAAAAAAAGAATGGTAAATTTTAGACTTAAAAGAATCATCATTTCATTTTTAAATAATTTCTGCATGTACGTTAAGTTGAAGTAGTTTATTCAATATACATTTGTTAAGGAAAAGGCTTTCACATAAACAAAAATAGTAATAATAATAATATCAGGTCATTTTTTTATTGAGATTCCATTTGTCATTCTTATTTTGTACTTTTTCTAAATGGCATACACAAGCTAAAGCTTTTTTGAATGAGGCAAGACAAACTTCTGCAACCTACAAACCAATATCATCCACCAGAACAGAATTATAGAATGATTTCTGGTAAAAAAAAAAATAACACTTTGATGAAATTTGTTTTTAAGAAAGATTGGAGACCCCAGTGCCAACTAAACTGTATCAAAAAGCAATAAAAATAGATTGGAAAAAAAGAAAGACCATTAGTTTTGAAAAGTGATAGTTTTTATTATTTTGATCAAATTATTACATGATAAATAGCAGATACTATTCATAATTTAACTTCATAAGCGGGTTTGTTACAGACTTGACTAATGATAATATAATGAAAAACAAGATGATAGAATCATGCATAAAATTTTAAATATATTTCATTATAATTTCCTGAAAAAATAGGACATCAAAGCAATAGGACATCTGGACAGCAAAGCAGACTCAGAAATCAGTTTCAGGAAGACATGATTTAGATTTACAGAAATATAACATCATAACACAGCAATCCTTTATTTTTGGTAGTCTTTTAAACATCTTGTTTCACCAATACTGAAGTCATTGTATATCATGTTAAAATGGTTCATGGAAAATACATGGCACATTTTCTTGTTTTGTTTCCACAGCATATTATATAATATATACTATATATATATTATTCCACAGAACACTGAGGTACTTCATTCAACATTTTCTCCCATTATCATCTACCATGCCCTAAAATACAAACTTAAGGAATGGCTGCCGCATAATTCATACAGTAAAAAGTGAAAGAATGCACAATTATTCAAACGTGTGCAAGTACAGCTTTATATTTGAAGCCTTTCTTGACATTTAATCCTCAGCTTCATGCCTCTTCTGCTACATTAACAAGCCAGGCAAGATAATGTAAATGTAAGTGCAGTTCCCTGAAGGCACCTTTGCTAAAACCTTTTCAAAGAAAAGTCAACCACTTAAATGAAACAACTTAATCAATTCATTATAATGTAATCATAACCTCTTTCTAAAAAATTTTAGATGATAGTTTTAAAAATTCACAATTATTTAGTTTTATATATTTTTATATCTGAAATAACATTTTAAATACCTAAAATATTACTAGATTACAGGAAGATATTTAGAGTTACTATAAATAATTTATATAGATTTAAAAGTCAATTTATATTGGTCTATGTATTAAATTTTAGTTTATTTTAAAAACCTGAAAATGTCTTATCACTATTTAACATATAAAGCGTTTTATTCAAGGTTTAAAAAAAGGAGTTACTGAGAAGGGGTTGAAAATATGTATGGATTAAGCTTAAATATACAGAAATACTATTAGAAGCTATAGTGTGGTTGTCTAATAGAAATTGATAGATTTATTTAGCATTTTATGAAGTGAAAGTCAGTCATCAATAAATAGTTTGTTTTTAAAGAATTATTGATTTATTTGAAACGTAGAATTATGGGAGGGGAAGGAGAGAGAGAAAAAGAGAGAAGGAAGTAGTAGAGAGAATCTTCCATCTGCTGTTTCATTTCTCCAAATGACTGCCACTGGCCAGAGTTTGGCTGGGACAAAGCCTGCAGCTTGAAACTCCATCCAGGTTTCCTGTGTGTGGGGCAGGTGCCCAAAAACTTGAGTAAATTTTCATATTTATCTAGGGTATTAGAGGAGCTGGATGGAAATGGAGTCCCTGGGACTTGAATTGCAGCTCCTGTGGGATGCTGCCTCTGAGGTGGCAGCTTAAAAAGAGCAACCTATTGCCCAAAACATAGGCTCAAGATGAACTTTTTTTGAAATCATAGAGAGCTATTCCACAATGGAACTGGCTACTGTCAGTCACAAGCTACCTGCTTCTATATAAATGCTAAGAGCATGTAAATAATGTGACATCAAAAATCGGACTGTAGGAGAATAGCTCATGGGTTTATTTCTTGTTTTAGGATATAAATGACCAACAAATAAAATAATGGTTAAGAAAAAGAAAAAATACAAAACTAAGAGTGCTAAATTGAGTCTTATTTAAACAATTATGTTCAAGTAGAATTTTAGGAAGTGCATGGATAAAAGAAAATGATTTTAGTGCACAGTGAATTTGAAATTCAGGTATAATTTTTGCCTATTACACATTTTCTATGAGTTTTTCGAGATTGCTTCTATGCTTATAGCAATTTTACCATCAAACTTTATGAGTAATCAATAACTTAATCATATTCCACAGATACTGAATTCAGCATTTTTCAGCATATCAGGCAAATGTAAGATGCTCAGTGACTATCTAGTTTGTTGCTAACAATTGGCTAAACTCCCATGTTGGACCACACACATTTAAACATTTATAGGAAGGAGTGAGGTTGGAATTTGGTTAAGTAGTGAAGAAATGGTTGTAGACAACTGCATCCTATGTCAGGGTATCCAACTTCTCATTGTAGCTTTCTGTTACTGCACATCCTGCAGACAGTAGTTGCTGGTTCAAGGAGGAGGGTCCCTGCCATCCATGCAGAACACCCAGACTGAATTCTAAGACTCTGGATTTTGCTTGCTTCAATCTCTGCTACTGGCAGGAATTTGGGGAATGAACCAGCAAAGGACAATCTCTCTCTCTCTCTTCCCCCATCCCTCCC
Organism: Ochotona princeps; assembly: GCF_030435755.1. Taxonomy (NCBI): domain Eukaryota; kingdom Metazoa; phylum Chordata; class Mammalia; order Lagomorpha; family Ochotonidae; genus Ochotona; species Ochotona princeps. Next base: position 31,854,549 of record NC_080842.1, on the reverse strand, counting down.
TCCCTACTTTTCTCTGTCCCTTTCTACTTTTAAAACAAAACAAAACAAAACAAAACAAAAACCAAAACAAAACAAATTATATAAGTGATTCTAACATACAGTCAGGTGTTATAATTATTTTTCCAAAAGTATTCCATTACTATTTATAAATCTGCTACTTTTATTATTTGTGCATTACAAAAATGCTAATAAAACAGCCTTTACAACATTGCAAAGTCAGTCTGGCACAGTGGTATGATGGGCTGGGCTCCCACCTCTGGCTTTGGCATCCTCTTTGGACAACAGTTTATACCAACAGTCAGCTACATTTGTGGCCTAAGAGGGCAGCAGGGAATGGCTCGAATTCTTGGGCACTTGAACACATGTTAGAGACTGATTGGATGCTCCTGGCGCCTGGATTTAGACTGGCTCAGCTCTGACTTTTGCAGCCATTTGGAGAGTGAATCGGTGGATAGCAGAACCCTCTCTCTGTCTCTCCTTCTCTCTTTCTAAATTTGCCTTGCAAATGAAAATAAATTAAAAAAAACTACAAAGTCATCCATTATTACTAGTTGTCTTTTGGAGAAACTCAGTAATATTTACTTCTTAATAAGAGTTCAAACAGTGTTGTAAAGTCTATGTTGAATGCAAAGAAAGGATATTTTAGGCAAAACCTCACCATTTTATGAAAGACACAGCCGAATGAAATATCTGCTCTATTTATATCTACTGTAGCAATTATTTCCAATATAAAACACATCATCAGGTTATGGCATTATCTTTGGGAAAGTAACTTTCTTTGTATAATTAATTTTAATCTGTTGACCACACAAAATTGCAGGCGTGTCTGTGCGTATGAAGGTACTTAGAAAGTTTTTGCAAATGGAATTAGAAGATATGTTTATTTTGGTGTTAAACATTTAAAACACGATGTACATATGCATATGTAATCAAGAAAAAGAGAGATGGGGCAGCATTAGGAAGGAATATGTAGATGAAACTATTGATAAGGCTTTCTGGCTATTAGTTTGAGGTTTGTGCCTTGATCTCTGGAAGCAGGGTACTTGAATATTTTCCTTGCATCAGTGATCTTTAAATTGTATGGGTTATGTTTACATATGGGCTCAAAGTTTCTTTGCTATGGAAGAATATGCCTAACTTACTTTTTCACAAATTAGAATACCAAAAGTAACTATCTTCCCACAAAAGTCTACTTTTTAAAATAAAGTATGCTTTTAAAGGGTGAACTTCTAAATTAGATAACAGTTTACAGTTTGCATCACCCATTGTTTTCAGAAAAATTATATAATAATGAGAATATATATGTGTAAGTTTGCACATTTTGCCATTCTTTCCATGAATAAGAAAATGATAGCCAATGTATCTGGAGTGAATATTCAACTCCAGGTATTACAGAGAAACAGATAAAATGCTGTTTGGGACACTTACATCCTATTCCAGAGTGCCAGGGTTCAAGTTCTAAGTGTGCTTTCTATCCTGGCATCCTTCTAATGCACACCTAGGGATGCCCCAGGGAACAGCTCAAGCATGCAGTACCCACCACCTGGCCTGAAGTTGTAATTCCTGGCTTAGATCTGGCCCAGATATAAATGCTATGGGAAATTAGTTAGCAGGTAATCTGTCTCTCTATCTCTGTCTCTGTTTCTTTGCCTTGAAAATATATGTGGATATCTTAAAATCTTTAAAAGCAATGTGTCTACTGAGTAAGAAGTTTCTGAAAAAGTGTATTGGGTTGTGGGGTGTCTTAGTTACATTCAATAAAAAGGACATCTGTTTCCTTGCACGTATTATATCTTCTAACATATGAGCATTGCATTTTTAAAACACCAGATTTTCTTACAACCATAGACTATAATTCTAGAATGTTTACCAATTTTTTAAATGTCAGAGTGATGAGTTCCTAAATTTTAAAATTGACAATAAAAGCCCAATATTTCTTCTTAAATCTCCTGTGGTCCGTGTATAATTTCCATTGTGACTGCATGTTTGGTTAGAATTTATGTATTATTCACTGCCCATTGAGATAGTTATTATTCCTACCAGGCTATGAATGCAATTGTGCCCTTTAAGAGAGGATGTCCTAAGTAATTATGAAGGCATTACAGGGAATCAGACTCATTTTTTATTACATTACAGTTTAAGTCACTTCCAAAATTCTAATCCTCATTGTCAGACCTCTCCACCGCCCATTGTTCAGACTCAGCAAAAGAAACTAGCCTTGTCAAAAATTGAAAAAAAGAATTGCACCCCAAAAACCAGCATATTTTGTTTGAGCAAATCACGCCACTGTATAGTTCTAGTTATAAAAATATATTAAAATTTGACATGAAAACAATTGTGCAGCTTTTTTGACTAAATACTTCTTGAAGACAATTATGGAATCAACCCCTAACATTATAAATTAAATTTACAATCTACTAGAGGTAATTGGCTGAAAGTTCCAATGCCTTTGTAACAGCTCACAATCCAGTTTGGAAAATAAGCACAAACATAAAGTGACCTAACTCAAAAACTGAATACTTATTTAACAAGCAAAATATATAATTATGTGTGCAATTGGTGGGCATAATTTAGAAGACAAACCTGTAATTACAAATACACAAAAACTATTCTCTAAGTCACTAAGATGATTTATGATGAATTCCCTCGATGAAAGAAGATAATTATCATGTTCATAAGTTATGTTTTATTGATTATGTTTGCCCTGAATAGACTGCTAAATTGCATTGTGGGTAAAAATGATGCATTGTCTCTTAAGGTGTAGATTAAGTCCATTGTTTTATAGTCTTTGCCTTGTTGGCATTAAAGAACATTTTAATCTGTATGTTTTAAAGACTTATCTTTGCTAATCCAACAGCAAGTGCTTGAGAACTATAGTTGATTTGCTGATTAATTTGAGAATGTGTGTTGTATTGTCTAGAGTAGCAGACATGATCTCACTGATCTGTCCCGGGGTCATGATGTTTATTTTCCATCTCTGGGATCTGCACCACCAAGTTGTCGTTAGGAGAAAATTGTGAGTTCTGGTATTGCCAATTCCTAGTTTCAATATTAAAATTATTTTCTTTTTTAGTTTTGGGAAGTTTCAGGTTGTGTGGAGTTCATGTAATGTGTACTTTCATGAAATGTATACTTATAAATGAAAGAAAAATTTAGCTGTCGATATTGATGTTTAATTCTCACAAGTGACTAATAGACTGAGGTGTATCATGTTAAGAATAAAAAAGCATATTAAAAAAGAAAACAGAATAAGAAACATTCAAAAAGCATGTGTGATAACAATATAAAATACATATCTAGTTCTTGCTCTCTTTTGTTAAATGTTCTAATGTTGGGCAAGAGAATATATAACACATTTATGGTAAGTTATAAGATTTAATAAAATTTCATATGGTATAAAACCAAGTATTGTTATGGCTATGATACATAATTATTTCTAAAATGTGATATAAATCTTCATGCACAAAAATTTTATCTTCTCTAACATGGCTATTTCAAAATACTTTAGAATGTCCAAATTATATCTCAATTTAAGTGTGTGGTAGTTAGTATATATACACAATTTAAAATTTATCACTCAGTGGTTTTCCTGTTGATTTATTTATTTTTAATCTGAGAGGCCGAATGAAGGCAGACAGAGAGAATAGAGACTGATAATTATGAGAGAGACAATGATTCTATTTACTGGTTTCTGCAGTGGTAAGGCCTTGACTGAGTTCAGAGCCAGGACCCAGAAACAATCCAGGTTTCCCAGATGGAAACAGAAACTTCATGCTTGAACCATCTCCGTTGCTTCCGGGTTCTGTGTTGCTTGCACCAGAGAGGCGGGCCATCTGGGTATTGAACTCAGGCACTCTATGTCAGCATCTTAAGTGTGAGGTTAATGCTCTCCCCTTGGTTGTTTTAATATTCTGACTTCATATGGGCTTACTGTGGCAAATACTACCTCTAGATACTAGCTACGATGTAATTTCCCTACTCTAAAGAGAATGTAAGAGTCCATTATGGGGAACAAATTTCTTTATATATCATGAATTCAGCCACTTTGCTTCTGTGTTGTTGCCTTGTGACTAAAGAGTGTTTTCTTAATGTAACAGGATAGTAATACATAAAATGGAAAAGAAAAATTACACCTATGGAAAGTATACTGTTTCTGAGATTTGGGAATTTCTACTGCACCAGTGTTACTGTTGACAGGTTGTATCCTAGTGGTATTTTTACATTTCAAGTTTCAAGCTTTAAAAAAATAATGAAAATTTTAACATCCTCAAAATAAAAACAAGCAATATCTATGGATTTCATTTGGGAATATTTATGCCTAAGTTCATTATAGTTTTGTTTCCTTCTGGCAGAACTCACATAATTTAAGCAATGTCAGAGAATTTTTAAAATGTTATGTAATATATATAAAAACATACTCAGATTTTCAGATATGTTGACACAAAGCAGTTTATCATTTATCTGAATCCTCCAGCTAATTCTCAGGGAGCACAAGCATGTCTTGCTCTAATCTTAGGTATAAGAATAGATGAGTATTTCTACAGTTTTAGTTCATGCATATCAACTGAAAAAGTATATGTTTTAAGTGCAGAGTCCCCAAAGTATCTAAGTGGAATTTACAATAATGCCAAACATTTGTGATCCTTTTCCTGATTGTTTACAGTTTTAAATTACTTATACAGGAGGAAAATTTAGTCTTTTATTAGAAAAAACGATTGACCATATCTTATTTTTTAAAAAAAATATTTTAAAAACTACAGGGGATAAAGCTAAGCACAGTAGCACTGAGGCATTTTTAGCTGGAAATGGCAGTTCTTGCTTCTAGTTTGAAGTGGCAGAAGGTCAGCAATAGTACCATCTTCATCAACCCTAACTGACTTGTTTCTCTTTCATTCATCAACATCATCATTTAACGTTCCTGTTTCTTTCTGTAAAGAATTTGGCATAATTCGTTTCCTGTCAGCGCATCTGACTAGTAATTAAAATCTCTAAAATTCAATTTAAAACATTTTCAAGTATAACCTATATGAAAAATAATCTAGAAAATAGAAAAAACTGGAAAAGAATCAAAGTATGATAAAATTTTGTAACTGTCACAAATTTGCATTTAGACTGCACAAAATGAGCACATGTCCTATAAGAGTGGAAACAATCTTATGGATTCTTGACAAATCAAAATTTAAAATTTCACTTAATTAATACCTGTGAGAAGCTTGTATTTTGAAATTAATAAATAATCTTTGCTCTATTTAATTGATTTATCTTATGCATTTTAGATTTTAAATTTTCCCACCTTGTATTTGAAGGTATGCATCAGAACTCACATAACTTTGATGGGAAAATTGCCATGAAAAATATTTGTGAATCCGTTAAACTCATTTTATCAAAATGTAAACATTCGTACCTCGTTAAATTTAAAGTCTTATTCTAAATTAAAATATAAAAGTCTTACTGAACTTTGTTTAATTATATCAAAGCATTACACATAATACTACACAGACATTTAGCCAGCTATTAAAAATCTAACAAAATAAAAATGCTGGTTAGAATCTTTCAGTGTTTGGCAATAATTAAAAATGGATAGTTATAATACTTATTTGGGAATAATAATGTCATTTTCAGTATTATATCTTCACCTCTACATATACAAATTTTAGGAAAAGCAAATTTAGTGTATAACATGATTCCTTCAGTTATTTCTTTAAAAAATCCTCACAGAAGGAAATTCAGAATTCTACATAGTAAAATTAAATATTCTAAATAGCAAGTTTTCATTTTTAGTCTTCTAATTTGAATATTTTTATTCTTAGATGTATTGATTCTATAGTACTTGCTGTACCAACCTCTACTAATTTGTAGCTACAGTGTAAGAAAATAGTTTTATATCTCTCTATAATTAGTGTTTATTACCTTCTTTATTTATACTTTGTCTTCATAAAATTTGCTGTGCAAATCTTGCAACTGTAAGAGTATCACTGAATTAAAAATCTAAGAATTTCAAAGAAGGTTTCACATCTAGTACTATGTGTTATTGTATACATCAAAGACATTGGCAGTGAAACTTCCAGTTATAGATTTACTATGAAAAAACAGAACTTAATATGAAATAAAAATTTTCATAGCATATGTCTTGTGTTAGTCAAAAGCATTGTACTCAGGACTTTACAAATGAAAAGTACACTTTTTCCTCATATGTTGTTTTATTACAAAGGTAATAATTTGTGCACCACACACACACACTCACGCCTGTGCACATCTACCAGGAGGAAACTTTCTTCTGAATTGAACATTTGCATATGTGTGCTCATAATGCTTAATCTTGTTGCTGATGAATATCCTCATGTCTAAGGATTTTGTAGATAACCCAGTAGAAAATATTAAAAATCAAAAAGGCTAATGGGAAGCAGGCTCTGGAGATGGTGTCAATCTTCTTGGCCCGATCAATAAAGATCTTCCTCATTTCATCAGGACTCTTTGGCATTACCTGAACAGCATGGTTTGGGCCCTTTGGAGTCACGCCATCTTTTGCTTGTAGACATGGTCCCATCCCATAGACTGTGAAGTTGAATCGACTTTCCCTGACCTCATCATCCTATCAAAGAAAAAATTCAAGGACATGTAAAGCAGTCATGTCAGAATTACGATAGTTACAATAATATACAAAGTAACTGAATAACTCATAAAAATGAGCTCCTTTTTACCCAGGTTTATATTATTTGTCCTCTTGTTATATTGATATATTGTTGTTGTGTCCAACAACAAATAACAAGCTCTCAAAGCATATTATTTAACGAAAAGCTAAAATTTCGATATAGTCTACATATTCAAATGAGATTATGAAAGAAAGTTTTTGGGATAATGTGCATATGTACATGGCAGATCCAAATTGATCATTGCATAATGTCCAAGGGAACATACTAGTATCATTGACTGAATTTTCCTTTTTCACAGACAGAGATAAACCGCTTAATGCTTCTTTCCTACAATTTCAAGTTACTGCTTGAAAAACACAAGTATAATCTAGGTTAATAACACAGGTTGATTTGTGTCATCCTTACTGTATGCTATCTCTCTGCTTATGCTAATCCTTTTAGAAGATCTCTCAACTCATTACATATTCTAGTCTGTATAAAATTACTCTTCACGTGCTTTGGTTTGTTTGACATGAATGTTTTACTTCTATAGTATAAGAGAGATAAAGCAATGACTCAAGTGCTTGTATTTTTGGATCAGTAAAAGCTTCTCAGTACACAGTATAATGAAAATATGAACATAAAATGTTTAGTGCACCTGAAAAACGAAAACATACAATTATTGAGAAATACTTCATCTGTAAGATATGTGCGTTCTGGGGAATCAAATTGTTCTTAAAGCTCACAATCATATTCTTTGTGAGTTTTGTTATAATCTTGAAAAAATTTACATTGATTTCTAAACACTGTTTGTTATCATGCTTATTTAGACTGTTTCTTTGGTTTCCATGGAAATTTTAGTATGATCTTACTGCTTGCCTCCACTTTTGTGTATTTTGAAACAACTACTAGGGATTACTGTATTTTCAAGTAAGTGGTGAAAACAGCATCGTTACACTTCAATACATCATGCTAATATTCCTTAACATTGCTCACTTGGGTAATTTTTTTTCTAGATTGTGTGCACATCATCTGAATGTTGACGTATTAAACTGCCTTTTAAACTACATCAATCTAGATAGGTTTTAAAATGCCTAACTCAAAAAAGAACAAAATTAACTTTTCAGCAAGCATTCGTATGTGTTGACACAGTAATTGAAGCAATTGGGAAAGTCATTATCAAAATGCTGGTTTTGGAATTGTGACATATATTTAACAAGACAGTTACGTGATATCTGCTATTCTTCTGGTTTGGAGAACTTAATTTGAAAAATTTTAAAAAATGGTATTGATCTCAAAACAAATAATTTATTTAAAATGAAGATATTCAGTGAACAACTACATTTTTCACTTTTGTATCTTTCCACAGAGCTGACTGTGAGTGAGTAAAGAGTTAACATCAAGCCTGAGCTGTTTCAGGACTGTTAATAATTATCCTTAGGTCCTTGTGCATCATTTCCTTGAAAACAATGTAGTTAAGCTAAATAGAGAATAGTCAAATTTACTGTAAAGATAAAAAAAAAAAGCACTCTTGCCCTCTGGACAATACACATTGAACTTAAGACTTCTGACCCATATGACTGGATATATACAAGTTTCCTCCAAAACACAGGCTGTGACTTCATTGTGACAAGGCAATTGTATACATCCTAACTTTAGTCCTTGGCTGCTTTACCTACGTTTCCTGTGTGGGTAAGGAGGCAAGTTCTGTACTTCAGAAACCATTAAATCTCCATGTGGTGAACAAGCTGCAGACCTGATTACCTCCTACCTCACATCCACATATAATATTATTAAACGTAAAATCAGGTTAAGGTCTCTTGGTGTTTGGGGATTCTGAGTGATAATTTGAACCCCAAATCTTATCCACAGGAACAATCTGTCCAGGCTTTACATTGTTTAGGACTCCATGTATTTGAAATTGGTGGGAGGGAGTTCTGAAGGGAATCTTCTGCTCAACCATCACATCAAAATGATAGAGGAGGAAAACAGCTGGGGGATAAATCTGTTATTAGAATACTCAACAAATGGGCAGATGCATGATTGATGAGATCAAACTGAGGGAAAGTTGGCTCAAAAATATTTAAGATCTTATTTCCTGTGAATTACCCTGACGAGAGACATCAGTTGGAGGAAAGAGAAACAGAAAGCAAAGCAACTTAGTAATCTGTGCTTCAGATGTTTGAAAATAAAGTACAATTGTGACTTGGAAGAATGTCACAGTTCATCCTCATGTCACTCCTCTACAACTCAGGCAGGAGACCCCACACACCAATACAAAGTGCAGCCTTCTCCCGTAAAAATAGGATCATGTGAGCCACGGATAAAAATTGTATATGTGATTTTCAATTTTACAATGACCAAAAAAATTTTTACATCAGTTAGAGAAAAAATGAAATCAATTTTAATTTAGATTAATATTCCCAAAATAATATTCAATATTTATTCCAAGTGAAAATTGCAGATATATTTTATATTCTTTACTTCCTATGAAGCCATTGAAATCTGGTATGTATTTTAAATTTACAATATCTCTCAATTCAGTAAAATCTGGTATGTATTTTAAGTCATAATGTATCTCAATTTAAATTATTTCTCTTGTATTTCGCAAACAATTTTAGAATCTATAAAAGGATCAGATTTCATGTATTTCATATGTACGCTTTATGAGTGCAATATCAGATTTATTTTATTTCATCTCTAGTGCTCAATAGCTGCATGTGAGTAAATTAGACAAAGCCATTACACAGAAGCTCAGTCACTTTCCTAAGAACTGGGAAACATGCGGGCAAGTCGTGTTTTCCCGGACCATTGGATTAACTGATTTAGGAGCTAATTATATATATACTGAACATTGCAAAATTCAATGGGGGAATCCTAATGGTGGGTATCTGCTTATTCCCAGTTTACTGTAATGTTCTCTTTGAGGAATCATGGACAGGGATAATACATGCAACCCCCTTGGAGTGGATGAACCCTGGATACGGTGCTGTTGATCTATTCTCAGAAGAGAAAATGATTGCCTATTATGATATGGAAGACTGGATGCTATTAGATGTATAGAGATGGCAGCTGGAGCAAACCTTGGCTAGTCATCTGACAATCAAAAATGAGCCTACACAAGCCACATCTTCTGAGCTACGTTTGGTGGACACTTGTGGTTTTGAGACTCTCTTAGCCATGTGACTCTATTCAAAAGTCAGGAGGGTATGTAAATTCATGAGCACATTTCTCTTTGTGGCTGTCATGATGGATTCTACTAATGAGAAGAAAACCTGGGCTATTCAGAAGAATGATCATGGCCAGACATTAATTAATTAGCTAATTTTATGTGGGCAAGAAACATGAAGAAAGTGAAAAATGACAGAATTTCTGAAAATTATTTCCTGCGACAGATTCACTAGCTTTCCCACAAAGAATATCATTACATTTGCTTCTTTCATCTCAAAAGTTAAATCGGATAATGTCAAAGGAGAATGGAAGCATAAAGTGCTAAATTTGTTATCAGAGTAGCTGAAACATAGTTACCTTGAAGCCCAGGATCTCCTCGCCCAATATTGAATGGGACTCAAAAAAAAAAAGCTATGGCTGAAGTTTAGTTGCCAAGGATGGCTTTGGGGGATTCCCATATGTCAGTGCAAATTATATGTTCATAGTTCTGGGAGAAAAATAAAATAGCAATATGAAGAGCCAATGATATTGTAGCAGGGTGGAGGAAGAGTGACCAGCTGAGATGAGAGAGATCATGGTCAACCTCAAATTGTAAACAGGGAAAAAAGAGAATAAAATGTGTACAATAGTGAGTACTGTCTGTGCTCAGGTGTAACTGAAAAGATCTGACACACATTATGGAGGATCTGACATTTTTTATTTCATCGAGTAATTCCGTTGTCCATTTTTAATTGGTTGTACTAAAATCTGAACCCTTAAAACAGTCCAAATCTGCATCTATAATAAGTACTAAGCCATGCAAGATTACAAGAAGATAATGGGAACTTTAAAATGTGATTAAGGAAATGCTAAACTAAGATTTCCACTCATTAATTTTTATCTAGGCATTCTTGTCTGGGCTCTGGTAAAACTAGGTGGATCCTCCAGGATGAATGAATCCTAGCTTCCACCATGCTGGACATGGTAAAAACTACTCATGAATTTCAGCAGGAAAAAAGAAAATGGTATGATTTTGCTAGGTTTGACTAACAGTTTCATTTTAATCTCAGTAAGAAAAAGTAATTGTCACATTTAGTGTGTTTTCATATGGGCCAGGAACAATTATAATCTTCCTTCCATCTGTAAGGAAACCTCAATCCTGCAACCTATTGCCATAATTTTATAGAGAACAATTTGGTGAGGTAACTCTCAAAAGTAAACCAGTAGGAGATTAGCCTAGCAGTTAAGACACCTATATTTGTACTTAACTATGATTTTTATTTCTCATTTTATGAGAGCTTTATTATATCATTTAAAAAGAATTTTAGGGTGAGAGAAAATACAGAAAAATACTGAAATAATACTCAAATTGTTATTTGCATTATTTTATTATAATAATTCTGTCATGGAAATTATATGAAACACAATATGATAGAAAATGCTAATAAAAATTCTTTTTTTATTAGATGGTTTAAACTCTCAGTTACAAAACTGGCAATAAATACTGTGTAAGACAGATTCCCCAGTTTCCTGCTCCCATTTAGATTTGCACTTGTAGATTGTTAACATTGGAAAATTGCTCTACTCTTGCAGATTGTAGTGTCTGACTGTTACAATACACAGGTTTACCATATCACTACCAGGATTTTGATCTAATTCTTGCAATCAAGGAAATTCACTTTCTTACATGTATTCCATGGAACAACATTAATATTTTAAGTATGCCTCTGAAATGAGGCATATTGAGTCACTATAGGGCTACTTCAAAATAAAATCCCAGCTCAAATTGCTATTGAATGGTAACAAAAATTAAGCATGTAAGACAATGTGAAATGTTGATCATCAGAGTTCCTTTAGGATGCAACAACATTAATTACATTGCATCCATCCTAAAGTTCCTGCCTGGCGGATAGCTTTGGAATTTTCTTTATATAAGCAAGATACTATGTAGATTGCTCTAAAGGATTTTTCATTTAAGTAATTTTCTCAACCTTCTTACTTTTATTGTCAAATGGAAAAGTAATGAATGTAATGTCAATTTTCATTTGCATCATTTTTAAGTTGCTAATAAACATTATAATGGTTTACTTTGTAAGGAGACATTAGAAAAAAATCTGAGCTAAGTTAATGATTTTTTTTTATGAAATAGTTCAAAATCAAATATCTGTTTATATACATCTATTCCCATTACTGTATCCTTTAAAAAAAAAAAAAAGGAAACAGGGCCCGGCGGCGTGGCCTAGCAGCTAAAGTCCTCGCCTTGAAAGCCCTGGGATCCCATATGGGCGCCAGTTCTAATCCCGGCAGCTCCACTTCCCATCCAGCTCCCTGCTTGTGGCCTGGGAAAGCAGTCGAGGATGGCCCAATGCATTGGGACCCTGCACCCGCGTGGGAGACCCGGAAGAGGTTCCTGGTCCCGGCATCGGATCGGCGCGTACCGGCCCGTTGCAGCTCACTTGGGGAGTGAAACATCGGATGGAAGATGTTCCTCTCTGTCTCTCCTCCTCTGTGTATATCTGGCTGTAATAAAATGAATAAATCTTTAAAAAAAAAATGGAAACAGCAGACATTTGACCTGTTGGTTAGGACACTGGTTGAGTTGCCTGTGTCTCCTAGCAGAATGCCTACAACTGAGTCCTGGCTCCTCTTCAGTCCAGCTTTCTGCCCATACCCTTCCTAGGACAAGTCAAGTGAGGGTTCAAGCACTTGTTTCCCACCACTATGGAGACTTGGACTGAGCTCTCAGACCCTGATTTCACCCTGGAAATTGTTAGTATGAAAGTGTTTGAATGTAGCTCCAGGAGAACTTTGCATTTACAATTGACAAAATGTAAGTTAGTTAAGAATTAACCAAGTTTATGCTTAGCAGAATGAACTTCAGTTCAGGAACAGTTTGGAAACTACTAGTGATAAAATACAATACTTAAATTTGACTGTTTTAGATTAAATATTGTGAACATGTGATATCTTGAGACAAATGGGAAATCAATGGAGTAATTTATTTTAAAAATCCATATTTTATTTCTAATATAATTTGTTATACTCTATCAATGCTAAGTTGTTGTAGAGGGGTATGTGACATTACACAGCATATATTAAAGGCAATGTTCTATTTAACTACTCTTATTGTGGAAATCACCTCATGCACATGAATTTAGTTTAAATAGATACAGCAAATTTCTATATTGCATGTTATTATTCTGAACAGAAATTTACACTGGCAAAGTTCTAAAGAGTAACTACTTAATGTTTAATTATGAATTTTTTGCAAGAAAATCTAATATGATATTTGGTTATAGTCAACCATAAAAAGAGTAAATTTCATACACCAATATGAATTAAATTGAATTTAACTTCTTGATGAACTTACTTTTGCTCAGGCATCAAAGACATTTAAAGGAAATACATAATCTATTGAAAATAAATCTTTACTCTATAGTGTAAACTGGCCTAGAATGAAAAGGTTATCACATCAGAATATATTGGTTCCATTCTGCTTTCAACCGTGGAGTCTCATGTCTTCATTCATACATGGCATAGTATACATGTGTATTTGTATTTGTACTAAGACTATGGAGCTGGCAAAATATGCAAGGCAGAAAATCAACTATTTCTTTTCCTTAAAAGTCATGATGAGTTAATTTTAAGACAAAACAGCATATACATTACCAAGTTTATAAAATAATATTCGAATAGTCAAAATGCAGTCAATGATGTCTTTATTTTAAAAGATATGAAGTAACCATCATGATCAGGAAACCGTGTAATTTCTTAAATATCAACTAATGGTCCATTCTCATTTCATTTGCATATAGAAATAATAGTTAACACATGGTAACAAGCAGAAGGACAGTCTGTGGATTTCTTAGCAAATTTTTGCATTGTTATGCTACAGCATGACAGAAGCTATATGAAATGCACTAAAGCAATCTCAATAGTCCATTTGTCTTTGATCCAAATAGCACACCTTAGGAAATATTTTGGCATGTTTTCACACACCTACAGAACTAGAGACTAATGCTCTCATACATGAGAATAACAGCTTCCATCAAGAAGATATTCGTATCATGCATCTGTCCACACACACGCAGCACTGGAGTTAGCATCCATGACATGGTGCAGTGGTGATCAGCACACGGCAGGTTATGACAGTGTGGGGTGGGGAAATCTGACAGAAGACAAACTATCTCCAAAGAAGTCCAATGGATAGCATATTTTTAAAAATAAAGTGAATATACTTTCTAATGAACATAAACAGACTTGCATTACCTTGTTGCCTCTTTCAAAAAAAATAATAAAATCCTTGACTATGTTCATGAGTTTATCCTAAGTTCCTAGCAGAGTTCTTTGTTAAGTAATAATTGGTAGAATAAGTGTCTTTATTTCCATAGTTTTTATAGACATCAATTTTTTATTTACTAGAGATAACATGATTTGCCTTCCAAGAGGAGATCTAGCGTGTTTGTGTGTGTCTGTGTGTGCACATGATATATTCTGCAAATATTACATTTGATTAGCTAAATTGCATGCAATTAAAATAATTTTATTCAATGAAAGCAAACAGATTACCTGAGATTATTATCAGGGCTAAGAAACAAAGGAAGAAGTAGGATATTGTGAAATCATATGAAATTTTAACATCAAAATAACATGGCTGAGCGATTTTAGATTATAGGAGAAACTAGAAAGGATTTTAAATATTAATGGATTTCAATAGCACCCGAAAGGTGAGCATCTCTTAACATTATGCTTACCAGGAATATTTAGTAAGAAGAAATTTGAAAAAATTAACAAAAATTAGAGGAAACTTTTTTTATGCCCAAACATTTTAAAAATCTTTGCACACTTTTTTTAAGTGCATATTTTCCATGAACTTCTTAATGAACCTTGTAGTATCATCTGGGAAGCTAGATTAAAACATTTTGTCTCAGAAATTTTAGCAAATGGTATGTGAGTTCCCATGTCAGAACCATGGTTTTGGTATACTAAGTATTACAAGACAAATAATCTATGACCAATATTCTACTCTTAACTGTCTAAATACTTTGTCATAATTCTTAGAAATGCATCCTTGTGATCTCTGGTTAATCACAAATCTCTAGGAATGTGTTCACCAAGGCTAAAATTTGGTGAGTCATGTGACCCAGTGGTTGACACACTCTGCATGAGTTCTAGTCCTGGCTGCACTCCTAAGTTCAGCTTCTCAATGCTAACATAGAAGGGCATCAAGAGTGCCCACGAAGCAGATCTGAAAGGAGTGAACCAGTACATATATGCTCTCTCCCTTTCTCTCTCCCTCTCTCTCTCCCTCTCTCTCTTTCTTTTGTTCCTGTTTTTCTCTCTTAGTCCCTATCCTCTATTGCTGATTCTTTGCTTCTCAAAGAGTAAAAAAAGAATTCTGAAAACACTAACTTTTGTTTACAATAATCTCATCATATTTTAACAGTAATAATGGTTTCTAAATGTGCATTGATTGTACCAAGCAGTTTCTAACTCTGTTTTGATGTCTTTCAATCAGCTAATTTTAGAAACTGATTGCATGGATGTTTTCCATGTACTTTGATTTTGTTCAGGTATAAAATTGTTCCTTCTATGGAGATGATTACAAGATGCATATGTTATTTCCCTTCACTATATCCTGAAAATTATTGGACAGTAAAATTGCTCTGTAAATATATGAAGGATATTACTCTCTGCAATCAGTCTTTTATTTAGTGAGGGAAGACATGATTGGGGTTCTTATATAAAAAGGAAGGTGGTGTTTGGCTTTCAGTATGAGCAGTGCTGCGCTTCCCCACCAAACACTGTCCTGCTGCGGAATGTGCTGTCTGCTTTTCCTTGATGACCGCATTTCTCTACTTAGAGTTAAGAAAGTCAATTTACCGTGTCTGAGAAACGGTAAAACTTCTCCAGTGCAAAAGCTTCTGTCTGTGGGAAGGTAAAGTGGACCAACAGGGATTGAGAAACCAGAGAATCAAGTCATAAATGATTAAATATAATTACATAATTGGTTCTAATCACATTTACTGTTTAACATACATATGTATCAGTAGATATTTCACATAGGCAGGAAAACTACTTTAAAGCGTGAAAGATCTTAGAAATAATTAGCTTCTTTCCGCAATAAATTTTGATTACATTTCATGACATTTGCTCCTGAATATTTCAAGTACTCATTAGAAATAAGAGACATGGCTATTTTTGAATTTCTACATATTCCCAGAATAGCACTCACTGGAAAAATTAATCTTTGTGTCACTTTATGAATAATAGTATAGAAGACATAAGATATTTTTAACTTACACTTAAAGCAGTAAACCAAAGTGGAAAGGCACTTTATCCAAATATCAAAATTAGGGACAAGAATTTAAATGTTTTAAATTGAATTTTATAACTTTATCCAGTGGATTCTGTGACTATTGTAGATTGGATAGGGAATATAGAATATCTAAGTTTTCTGACTTCTCCCATTTAGACACCATTATATGTAATACTTCTCAATCTTCGTATTTGTAGCACAAGGCTTATACATGTCATAAGGAGAGAAAAGAGGATAAAGAGATATAAATTAAAATGAAAAAGCTGATCATAATGATAGGGATATAAATACTGCATAGTTTGTGATTATCGGCATTAGACAGAAATTGTTTTCATCAGACACTAAATGGAAATAAACATAAGAACTTTACCTTACTCCAGTATACAGCATTTACCCTATTACAGTATTTTAGGCAATGCCAAGGATCATGAGAGAAAGTAGAAAGTAAGCAGTGGGTAGTTGGCAGAAGACAAAGAAGGAGAGAAAATAGAGATAAAAAAGTTACAAAGACTTAGGAAATGTAATTAGACCAGAAGAGCAGGTAGAGGTGGGACAGGAAGATAATGAAAAGATAATCTCTCCTGCAAAATGCATCTGATACAGAAATAGTATGTTTTTGTTTTCATAAAGATTTAATCAAATGCAAACTCAAACACTATTTTTTGCCGGGTGAAATAAGTCAATTACCCAGAGTTGAGGTTTCCATTTGGCTGTTAATGATTAGAGCAGGGACAGATTTTTGAGTGCCAATTGAAAATAACTAATTATTATTTTAGGATGGTTTTAACCTTGAGTAGACAGAAGTACTGAGAAATAAAAGCTTAGGGCCTTAAAATTTTAAAATGTATGAATTATAATATATAATTCACAATTCAAAAAGAAAGTTTTAAAATTGGAATATCAAAAAATTCTTAACATTTTGCAATACATGCACCAGCTCATTATGCTTCACATTTGTATTTGACTTCACTATTTCAGTATTTCAGATCCAGGTCATAATTCTTTGTAAATTTGACATTACTCTATTGCCCCAGAAATCCATCCATTTTTGAAATATCATTTAGGATACTCAGATTAGAAGGAATCAAACTCTTACTAGAAACTCTTCCACACACAAGGAAAAGTGTGGATCCAAGCTAGAAATGTGTAAAGGGAGGTTCCACTGCAGTTCGAACAAAATGAGGGGAAAACCCCATTTTTGGCATCCAAATCTAATTAGAACATTATTTCCACACCTTCTCATGTTATGATGATTTTCTTAACCAAATTCCTTCTAAGTTCATTTTTCATCAGACGATAGCAAAGCAACAATAGCTTTGTGTTTTCCATGAGGTTTCAGCAGAAACGTCAAGAATAGGAAACTAGGCATAAAATGATTACATAGAGCTGCATAAACTTACCATCATATAAGTGATAAGCAGTATTTGTTGGAATATATTAAAGGAACTTATCTCCAAATAAGAGACATTTTTAATAAATGTATTTGATGAATTACAACAAGTGAAGCTGTTAGAAACAGTCTAACATCTCAGGTAAGAAATTCTGCATTTTTAAAATTGAAACAAAACGCTTTTATTCCAGGAAGTGCAGAAGAAAAAATTGATAAAGCTCTTCTTTCACCACATCTACTGTTTAGAATACAGCTATGTGTCACTATTTTCTCTCCGAAGCTATTGTGACACTTTATAAAACATCCATTCCCAATGTCCTCTCTGTAAATTTCTGTTAAAAACAATGTACTTGGCAGTGAAAATCGATATCTCACCAAACTCAATACATTTAATCACTTGCCTTATTCCTTCTCTTTCGTCGAAATCTTAGAAGTTCCTTGTGCTGCCTTGACACAAAATTTACAGCTGCATACTCCAGAAGGGCTGAAAACACAAAGAGGAGGCAAACTGCCATCCATATATCAATAGCTTTGACATAGGAAACCTAGTCAAGGAGAAACAGAGAATAAACACATAAATTTAATGCTATTAATTTATTTGAGACCAAACTAAATGTTATATCTGCTTCTGAATTATAGTGTATGATGAA
The DNA here is from genome assembly GCF_030435755.1 of Ochotona princeps. Lineage (NCBI taxonomy): Eukaryota > Metazoa > Chordata > Mammalia > Lagomorpha > Ochotonidae > Ochotona > Ochotona princeps. The sequence continues at coordinate 31,836,408 of NC_080842.1, read as the reverse complement.
AATAAAGTATGTGACAATGTTTTTTTTTTAAGATTTATTTATTTTATTACAAAGTCAGATATACAGAGAGGAGGAGAGACAGAGAGGAAGATCTGTCAGTCCGATGATTCACTCCCCAAGTGAGCACAACGGCCGGTGCTGCGTCCATCTGAAACCGGGAACCAGGACTCTCTTCCAGGTCTCCCACGCAGGTGCAGGGTCCCAAGGCTTTGGGCCATCCTTGACTCCTTTCCCAGGCCACAAGCAGGGAGCTGGATGGGAAGTGGAATCGCAGGGACTAGAACCGGCGCCCATATGGAATCCCGGGACCTTCAAGGCGAGGACTCTAGGTGCTAGGCCATGCCGCAGGGCCTGACAATGTTTTCTTAATATGAATATTTCAAAATTTGAAAATTTATCAGGCTTAAAAGTTACATTTTTGTTAAATTTTCTTCAAATTAGCATTCATGCAGACATAAATATAATTTTTATATAACATATATAAATATAATTTTAGTTTTAGAACAACATAGTTTCTGAAACATATAAATGTTGATATACAGAATACTTCTGACTTTTTAGTTTCATTTATTCATTTGACATTTTAAAATTTTAAGATTTAATTAATTCAAGTAAGATCATTTTTTCAATGTGCTTAAAAATGAGTACTAAAATTCTTACTTGCTGCCTATATTGAAGGATTTTAACCCTGAAAGTGTTATAAGAAAATTAAAAAAAAATTTAGGTAACTCAATTGTCAATATTTGAATATAATTATCTAATAGCTTCTTCAAACTATCAGGTTACTTCAAAAAAGGAAACAGAATTCTATAGTATTTTTAAATTTCATTCCCCATAAACTTTGAACTCCCCTCATATTTGAGTATAATTCATGGGTACAATATCATTAAAACAATAAAATCAAGAGTTTGCCCATAGTAAAATTCTAACACCTAACACTAACAACCCATTTCCATGTTGCCCATATTTCTTATTTCATATATTCTAATATTCCTATATCTGGAGTTGTTGAATGTATGTAAATGTTCTGTTACTATTCTTTCAGCTTTCCTACACTAGATTTAGAAATTATTGAAGAGTTTTTCTGGAAGCTATTATAATGCTAGTTACGGAATTGTGGTTTTCTAGTTTCAGCATTTTCATCCATTTATTGTTTACATTGGATTGTAAGGATGTTTCCTGTCTCACACAGTTATCTGTTTACTCATTGATTTATTTAAATCAATATACTCAATGGATAGTTACATTATTCATTAGTATATTCTATATTTATCTATTAATTTCATAGAAAACTTTATCCCAGCTTAGGCAAATATGAGTTCCTAGGTGTTGATACCTTGGATCTTTTTGACAAATCATCATTTATACTTGATCTTAGCCGAAAGTCTGAGAAGTGATGACAAGTCATCATTTTAGCACTTGCTTATTTTTTTCTGGTACAAGGTATTTCAGGCTCAACTTGTACATTTCCTGTCGCAGTCAATTCTTTATTATTTATAGTCATTTATTATTTATAAGAAACCCATATTTAAAACATGATCTGTGCTCCAGGTGTGCTAAATGCTTCCTGGTGGCATTCTTTTACACCCTGTCCCTGGACAGATCTAAGACATAGACACACGTACACTTGCTATATACATAAAACTTAGCATCTGTATCTGTCTGTATCTATTCATTACACGTAAACTCCTACTAACATCTCTAATTCTAACTAAACAGCACATGGCTCACCCTAGACTTAACACTTTCTATATATGTGACGCTGCTTTCCACAAGTGTGAAAGTTGGTTCTCATTACTGTCAACATGTATTTGATTGTTCATACCGAGTATAATTAATGTTTCCATTTTTGTGGTCTCCTTCTCAGTGTGAACCTTATTGATTGCAGTCGCCTGCTTAGTTTAGGTCCTGATGGTAAAGCCCTCATTGGCCTTAGTCCTGGCTGTCTGTACTGTGATCCATGAATCTTTGCCACGTGGATTCACCCTTCCTCCTGGTTCCCCTGGCCCCAGTCAACCACCTTCTCCTAAGCTAGAACTCCATAGATTTTGTTCCTCCCTGTCACCACAAAGATTGGAAGGAAATGACATGGGAAGGAATGGAAAGGACACAACATGATTTTAAAATGAAAAATAACACAAAGGAAAGAGACAGAAAGGGATTAATACAAGGGAGTGCTAGGCCCAGATTTTCTACAAATATTCAAACCCCTGTCCTTTAAAGGTAATCATTCAAGTGGATTTTTAAGAAAAAGTTTTTATGATTTTAGGTTGATGATGCAGTTATTTGATGTTATAATCAAACAAAATTTTATGTATGTGCCAATTGCTCAAGGATAAAAATATCCTTTATTAATGCCTCCTCTTATCATTTTGGTTTGTATGGATATCTGCATGCATTCCAGAGTTAAGATGCCACACCAAACAATGTCAGCATCTTGCTGTATATCTCAGCTTGGATGTGGAAAGTTCATTCATTTACCAAGATTTCAAATTAAAAATATTCTTAACCTTTATGAGGGGCAAGATATTGTTCCATTTAACTTGGAAATGGTAAAATATCTGGAAGCCTGCTTCCCTCTAACAGACATTAAAATTCCTTTCCCCAGAACATGTGCATATAGGAGGAAGAAAGTTAGAGTGGGTTCAGACCTGGCTTTCATTTGCCTTAAGGATTATCATCCCACATTTTTGAAAATTGGCTACTTTTATGCTGTTGGTACCATTTGTTTATTTTTCAAAGATTTATTCATTTTTATCGCTAAGTCCAAATTACAGAGAGGAGGAGAGTCAGAGAGGTAAATCTTCCATCTGATGATTCACTCCCCAAGTGATCACAATGGCTGGAGCTGCGTCGATGTGAAGGCAGGAGCCAGGAGCTCCTCTGGGTCTCCCACGCCGGTGCAGGGTCCCAAGGCTTTGGGCTGTCCTTGACTTCTTTCCCAGGAAACTGGATGGGAAGTGGAGCTGCCGGGATTAGAACCAGCGTCCATATGGGATCCTGGCGCATTCAAGGCGAGGACTTTAGGCACTAGGCCGTTACATTGGGTCCTCCCTCCCATCTGTGTTTTTAAGTCAAGTGCCAACCTGTGGAAATTTTGATGAAGCTTCGGTTGCACTGTGAAAGGATAAGCACTCTGACATTCATGGAAAAGTCGTGGTGGAGGAAAGACTAAATAGAGTAGGGGGGAAAAAGCTCTCTGCCCCTTTCCCAACTGGCTCTTCAGGGTATCAGACCGGGCTTTATCCAAATCTAATTCAGACTCCCATGCCACCCATGCTTATTACTGTGTTGTCTGTACATGTTGCACTCTCATTGTTCATTTCTTTGTTACCTTTCCACTTGATAGTATCTCTGTTTTTCCCATTAACACAACTGTCTGCAGTACCTGTATCCGTACCTGCTGGGTAATATAGACAGACGGATGAAGGAATCAAATGTTCAAATACAGGAGGAAGAGTGAAACATGGATGACTCATGTGGAGATCCTCTTTCTCTTTTTTTTTAACAGTCATAAATGCTATTTAATGATGTAAGTTCCATCATGAATATAAGGAATCTGTTCCCATTTCATTTGTCCTTTTTTACATATATATATATATATATATATATATATATATATATATATATATATATATATATATATATTTATTACATTGCAATATGTGACACAGTTTTATAGGCACTGGGATTCTCCCCACCCCTTCCCGAGATCCACTTTCTGAAGAATCATTCTGTTAATACCTTGGTTTAGAATATTTTATGTGGACCCAGCATGATTGCCTAGTGGCTAAAGTCCTCACCTTGCATGTGTCAGGATCCCATATGGGCACTGTTTCATGTCCTGGCTACTCCACTTTCCATCCAGCTCCCTGCTTGTGGCCTGGGAAGGTAGTTGAGGACTGCCCAAGGCTTTGGAACCTGAACTTTTATGGGAGATGCTGAAGAGGTTCCTGGCTCCTGGCTTCGTATCAGTTCAGTTCCTACCCTTGCAGCCACTTTGAGAGTCAACCAATGGATGGATGATCTTTCTTTCCATGTCTCCTCTCTTTGTAACTCTAACTTTCCAATAAAAATAAAGAGGTATTTAAAAAGAATATTTTCTTTTATGCTGGGATTATTTTCTTGATGGTTAGAAAGGCTGTTAACTTATGTATGAAATATTTTGACCATAACTTAAGTGTGACTTCTGCTGACCAACACAATTTTCAATAGGAAAAAAGCAAAGGTTCCACTTTATTCAGGAACTGTAATACTACTCATAAAGTTTGTATACATTCTTTAGCATCCTGAATCTATTATAGCATGAGTCAGAGATTGGATAAGACATTTAATTTCTAAATTAATTCAACAAATGTTTTTGGTGACAACAGATATATGGAAACATTGTTGTTGAGGTTTTGCTAATTGTGAGTAGTTCTTGGGGATCAACTCTTAAAACTTGTTTTTTCTCATCCTGTCTTTTGATTTCCTTCACCAGTTTCAACTTATTCTCACCTCCAGGCTAGCTTCATCTCCAAGTACAAACAAACTCAGAAACTAGGAAGCTTGGCATTTTACAGTTAGTGGCTTCAAAATGAAGATGGCAGTTGTGATTCCATCACATTCACAGTAGCTCACGGCATACAACGCGCCATCCTGTGACTCAGAATTATTAATTTCTGTGCACTCCTTACTCCCTGCTGTTCTTTGGGACAGTGCCACTCAGTTTGGTGTGTTCCTCTGGACTGTGTGCCAGTAGTCTTCCTAATTCTGCTATGAGGCTCAATCTGTTCTCAGTATTACTCCTTGAATACCATGGTGAGAGAAAATAAAGCCTAACGGCTTGTGAATTAGATGCACTGTCAGGAGACCTATGTCCTGGAAGCCATTCGTAGGCATTCCCATGGAGGCATGCTTTCTCTTGGAAGCATGCTCTTCCACAGTTTCTGGAGACAGTGTTCTCGGGTCTCCTTCCATTGGCACAACCATGTGTTCTTGTGGGTTCCTTTTGCTTTTCACAAGTTTCTTGGCCTTATGTCTCTGCCTTTTTCTTTCTCTCATACTTCAGACTTCTGTTCTTATGTATCCAGTTTCTTCTCTGTGTTCCCAACTTCACGTTTCTATTTCCTGATTAGATCTCTCGACATGCAAATTCTTATGCAATGAAAACTTTTCAATGGCTCACACACCTCTCCTTTGGTCTGAATAAAGAGATATTACAAATTTAGTCTCTTTAAACACATCTTCTCGATCGAATTAGAAAGTCTGCCTCTGGGGCCTATGTCGTGGCATAGCAAGCTTTCATCCATAGCACTAGCACCCATTATGGGTACTGTTTGTCCCAGCTGCTTCACTTTAGGTCTAGTTCCCTGCCTATAGCCTAAGAAAGCAGCCGAGAAAGGCCCAGGTCATTGGGCCTCTGCTTATGTAGGAGACCTGATAATCAACATTCTACGCTATACATAGCATAGGTCACTTTTGACTGAAATTTATCAGCCAAAACCAGTCACAATCAACCCTGACTCCAAGAGAACTTAGCAATATAACCCTGTTACATGCCTGTAGAAGAAAAACGCAGCTTATGTGACTAAATGTACTTTAAAATTCCACAGCAAGTCAAGTGGAAGAGATTTCCACTCTATGTACTTCTGAAACAAAAGGCACAGGTTGAGGAAATGTATGATTTAAGATTTCATCACTGTTAAGGCTATCCGGAATAGAAAATGTGATTAGGTTGGTTAGAGAGGAAAGAGTCTTGGCATGAGCTTGGCACAACTTTCAAAACAGCACTTGGGCAGCCGGCATCCTCTCCCGCAGTGCTTAGGTTCTGGGTTTGGTTTTGTTTCCCATTTTGGTTTCCTGTTAAAGTGCTCACCAGCTTCTTTCTCCTGGCCATTGCCTCGCTGGGGGCTACTGAATCATGGGGTAAGAACTCTCTCTCTCTCTCTAAATTTCTAAAACCATCCAACTTACTTAAAAAAGAAGCCACACAGAATATCCTTTAATTATCTTAAGTAGCTTTTGAAAAGGATGTTTTTTCTCAGTTTAAGGGCAATTTGGAGAATTCCACTGGCTCCTCAGAGTTGCAAACAAATTGTGATGAGTAATTTGGCCTGTGGAAAGGGTGACTGACTCAGGAATATAGATAATTTCATTTCCTCTGAAGTATGCTGAGGTGTTCTCTGTTTGTGCCATATCCTTGTGTATTGATATTTGATTTCGGATCTCTTTAACAACACGCTTAATCTTTCTTTTAAAATATTGTAGTACATTTAGTTATACAGTTCTCTCTACTCCAAAATTCTGTATAATAATTTTAAATTTGGGGGCCGGTGTTGTGCAGCAAGTTAAACGGCCATCTGTTCTCTCTCTTCTTCATCTATTCTTCACCTCTTGTTTTGATGAGTATGTACCAGCAAATACAAGCAAAACATTGGGAGGCAGACAGGTTAAAGCAGCCATTTCCTTGGACTAGATATTAATATTTGTTTGCAATCGTCTTTGTTCCCTTCCTCCACAAGGCTTCCATGTGGATGCATGCACATACCCTACTGACTGGCTTTGGTCATGAGATGCAGTCTAATTTATGAAATGAATACAGAAGCAAGTGGGTGTTTCTGAGCCAAAACCTTGCATGTTTCTGCTTGCTTTTGTGCTCTTCTGCCTACAACCATTGAAAGAACTCATTACTGGGACTTGAGGTTCTAAAACAAAAATACAGAGGCAGCATCCCTGAATCTACTCTGTAACCCAGAACCAAGTCCATGCAAACTGATCTAATATCAGCCATGGCCATCGTACACAGTTACAGATATGAAAACTAGAATAATTGTCAAACATTGTGATCTGGGGTTTATTTGTTATGCAGAATGGTAGTAAAGAAAGTGTACTGAAATAGCCAATGTACCAACAAATCTCACACTGTATTGTAGTAAGAGCTACTATTTAAATGAACTGAGAATCTAGACATTCCGACACCGCTTCTGAGGTTATAGCTTGGTATGGGAGGATATACAGTGTACACAGTGTATGTGTGTGTATGCATGCCTTTGTAGATGCTCTGTGTTCAAAGACCTCTGATGTAATGTATTTGAAGCATATTTATAAAAGCGTAACTCTGCAAAAACAGAAAGAGTGTGCCAACACCGATATGGTCAGTAGTTAGTCCCTATGAAAAAGGATCTCTCTCTCACTTTTTAAGATTTTTATTTTTCTTTGTATTGGAAAGTCAGATTCACAGAGAGAAGAAGGGACAGAAAGATCTTTCATCTGCTGGTTCACTCCACAAGTGGTGGCAACAACTGATTCCGAAGCTAGGAGCCAGGAGCTTCCTCCAGGTCTCCCACATGGGTGCAGGGTCCTGGCTCCTGTATGGAACCCTGGCCCATGCAAGGCGAGGACTTTAGCCATTAGATTTCCATGCAGGGCCCAATGATAAATGTTTTAATGGTGGGACTTTTAGGCACTTCATTCTTTTGTGACAATTTAAAACAGCAGATCTTAAGGAATATGGTTTTAGATATCTGTTTCTAAATGCAACCATTAGCCCTTATCTCCTGTTTTTCTTCTAAGCCTTCCCACCACATAATCAGAATTACATTGTAATATTGTATTGTATATTATGATACTGCATTTATTGCACATTGTATTTTAAGTGATTTCTATCATTTTGAGTGGTATCTTCCAAAAAGATTAATTCTTGTTTCTCCTGGGTTTTTGGTGTATGCCTTCTTAAACTGTAGTACTTAAAACTGTGTATGTCCAACCTCTCACTTCTTACTTGTCACAAAGCTCAAAATATGTATCCAACTTCTGTCTGTATTTGAAGTGAAGAATGCAAAGTGATTGGGCTGTCATCTCCTGGCTCCCAGACACATTAGCAAGAAACTGAGTAAGAACTGCAGGATGGTCAGGATTCCAACTGACAGTCCAGCATGTCATGTGGGTACCCCAAGAAGCAGTTTACCCCACTGCACACCAAGGGCAGTCTCAGGTCACCTTTTCTTCGGCTGTAACTCTACCAAACCACTCTTCTTGTGAGTCACAGCTAAAGCTGTCATCACATCCCCAGTGGGTATTATCTCTATGAGCAGAGAGATACAATATTCATGTATAATTGAATGCTCAGGGTTGAAAACTTCTTTCCTCTTTTAAGAAGCTATTCCTCTTTTTTGAGAAAAAGTATGAAGCCATTTCAAACCTTTTTTTTAATCATTCTATAATATTTGTTGCTATCATGATTCTGACATTTGTACTCATGCCTATGATCACTCAATTCTACCATGCTCTCCGTATTTAAATGCTTTCTGTCATGCCTCATAGAAGCAATATGCTTCTTTTCTCTGTGGTTCATGACTTATAGAACAAATGAGCTTCATTTCTGTTTAGTCTGTGAAAAGGATCAATAAGTAAATTTCCTTTACTAGTTAACTATGCAGTTCTCACTATTACTGGCAGCCCTTGAGACATTTACACATAAAGATTGAGACTTATTAGCTCCATTATAAATGCATTTACAATTTTCACATAGGTAATATTTTATGAAATGAGTTAATATGGGCAATTTTGAAAATAAAATCAAATGCTGATGAAAGTAGACATTAACTTCAAAGACAATCATTAAATCCTAGTCAGGCAGCATAAGTATTTTTAAATATTAAGCATTGTTTTACGCTAAGCTATATTTTGAATTAAAAATGTTCTGTTTCATATTTCAAAAAAATCTAGGCATCTTAATCTAATCAAGTAAATTGCAGAATGCAGATCCTAGAAAAAGGCAAAAGAAACCATCACAACAGATTTATAGTGTGTTTGATGCAGCAAAAAGCATAAAATATACAAGCAAAGTTTATGTAATTGTAACACATTTAAGTACATCCTTCAAAAGGGAAAAATAGTGAAGCTCGCTCAAGGTTTCACAGAATTACTACCTTAGATAATGGAAATTTCTTAGTCATTTTAAGAGAAAAATAATTTTAAAAATCTGTGTGGCTGAGTGGATGAGAGTAGTTCTTACATTTTATTTTTGCACATAATATGGAAAGTAATGTTGAAAGACTGGGCCCTCTGCCAACCTCACAGAAGGACGAGTTTTACACAAACTCTGGCAACTCAACACAGACTGTATTCAAGATATTAGGTATATGTTTCCTATATTAATGGTTACTTCAGACCAAAGGGAAAAAAATACCACAAAAATCATCACCATATTTGTCTGAGAGAGTAGCTCTCCAAGTATTCTCATAGAATGTTTGTGGGTGTGTAATTCTATTATTTATTTTGGAGATTAATTGGCAGTAAACACCAGTGCACACAGATAATCAATGCAACAGATCAAGCTCTATGAATACACATGAAATGTGTATAGCATATTTATACACACTCATATTTATAAGCAAATGTGTATTTACACTTACATATATATAACATTCATTATATAAATAATAGGATGTTGAGACTGAATAATTATGGTTTGCTCACACAATGTAGTAGTGCATCATCTTTAAAAAAACTCCAAAGATTCAGAAAAGTAGATGCTTCAATATATTTTTAAATATTTACAATTGTGGAATTTCACAAGGCATAGGAATGTCACAGATGTTTAAATAACATTTAAAGACAATGTGAAATAGTAGATATCAGTGATTTGTAGAATTTTTTCCTTCATCTGTTTCAGTGTTTTAAAGTTTTCTAGTCTATTTGCATACTGCTTTTAAAATCAATCACGAGCAATAACATTCTCGCAGGAAATATCGGAAGATATTTGTGTGAGGCTATAAGCTAGCACATGTATGCTGTCCCAGAACACTTACCTTTGGTAAAGAAGCCCGTGAGCCTGAGCTCTGCGTGGTCATAGTCAGCACTGTGGTTATTCCCAATGCCACCCTGGCTGGAGCTGCATCCATGTTAATCCAGAATGAAACCCAGGATAGAATAACAATGAGGAGGCTGGGAATGTACATCTGGATCAGGTAGTATCCCATTTGTCGCTCAAGATGGAATCGTACTTCTATACATGTGAACTTCCCTAATTGATCATAAAGAAGTACAGTGATTATGAAGAATGGGTCTTTATTGTGGCATTAAATATAATAAATTTATCATAAATTTTCCCATTATCATTATTTCTTAGTTTTCTTTTAATATCTAGGATAAAAGAGCAATACAGTGTACTCTTTCAGAGGATAGTATTTCACCTTTAAATAATATTTTAAGCTTGTCAGAGTCCTCCAAGATCTATTATTTCCCTTGATTCTAAAAATTGCTCTGAGGCAGACTAGAGAAATGCATATTTACCATGTAAAAGTCTTCCATTCTTATTGACTGTTTCTGGTTGCTTTAAGTATTTTCTTTAGAGGTCGGTGCTATTTTTTTTTTCAGAGACCTTTAGTTACAATTATTTTAAAGTAAGTACTAAAGGATAAATATAATCACAGATGAAGGATTCCTTAAGTCACAACACAAGCAAATAGAAACATGTATATTGTTTCCTATTAATAGCTCTGTAGTAACTTAAAAACAAATATCTGTTCTTTGTGTTTATGACTTTGTGATTTTTTTACGTTTGTCACCAGATGTAATAAACAGAACAGAAAATTAAGTTTCAACTAAACATGAAGTTGATTTTTCTGCTGATCTATTTATATATACTCCACTATCTCTACCACTCGTCTCCTTAAAATTCTTCAGGAGTGGACATTTGTGCTAATAGATAACGTGGGATGTCACATTGGAATGCTTAGATTCAGTAGCTCTGCTCACAACTCCAGCTTCCCAGGGAGTGCAGACTCTGGGAGGAGGCTGTGACGGTGTGAATTAGGTTTCTGACACTCAGGTGGGTGATCATGATTGTCTGATGACCCTTGCTTCTGGCCCCAACAGAGCAACAGCCATTGCCGGCATTTGGGAAGAATGCTATCTCTGCCCCTTGAAAATAAAAGGATATTAAAGAAAAAATTCTCCTAGCTTACACCATTCTCTTTTTCCCCCCAACATTGTAAAATTTACTCATTAAGGGACCAAGCAATAGAAGGAGATAGAGAACCAATGAGAGCAAGACAAAGAGAAAGTGAGAGAGTGAGTTTCCATCTTCTGGTTTGCTTTTTTTTTATTATTATTATTTAATTTCATTAATTACATTGTATTATGTGACACAGTTACATAGATACTTGGGTTCTCCCACCCCTCCCCAAACCCTCCCACCATGGTGGATTCCTCCACCTTGTTGCATAACCACAGCTCAAGTTCAGTTGAGATTCCCCCATTGCAAGCCTACACCAAACATAGAGTCCAGCATCTTATTGTCCAGTCAAGTTCAACGTCTTCTTAGGTATGCCCTCTCTGGTCTGAAGACAGAGCTAGCAGAGTATTATCCCAGTCAATTGAAAGCTCCATCATACCATCAACAAAAACTTACATCATTATGGAATTAATTGACATAGTAATGAGTAACCAACATGTTGAAAGTAAATGCGAGTTCCCAGCCACCTTCTGTGACCACCTCACCTATACTTCAATTTAGTTTATACACAACATATAACATTCAAAACATAACATGTTATACATAACATCATATCATCTTAAATTAAGGCAAACATGTGGTATTTAACCTTTTGGGATTGGCTCATTTCCCTTAGCATTATGGTTTCCAGTTTGGCCCATTTGGCCACAAAGAACTGCATTTTGTTTTTTTTAATAGCTGAGTAGTATTCCATGGAGTAGATGAACCATAGCTTTCTTATCCAATCCTCTGTTGATGGGCATTTTGGTTGCTTCCATGTTTTTGCAATTACTGATTGTGCTGCTATGAGCATAGGAGTGCATGTTGGTTTCTCATAAAACAATTGTTCTGGATATATTCCTAGGAGTGCTATTGCTGGATCAGGCTGCCGTGGATCAGGCCAAACTCAGAAGTCAGGAACTCCAGATCAATTTCCACACAGAGACAGGAATACAAACACTTGGGGAATCTGCTGCCTTTTCGGGTGCATTAACAACCAGCATGATCAAAGCTGCCACAGCCAAGACTAGAAGCTGCGCTAAAACATTGCATGCTGGTCCTTTTATAAATATTATTGATTAATTAAAGTAAAATGAAGATAAAGATTTATATTCTCATATGCTCAGTTCCTCTGTGTGTATATGTGGGTGTATACTGTTCATGCCTGAATGTGTGGGGTTACAAATAGAGAATGAACAAATTGGATAAAATCCACCACCTTGGATCCTGTTATGAACTGGGATCCCATATGGGTGCAGGTTCATATCCTGGCTGCTCCACTTCCCTTCCAACTCCTTGCTTGTGGCCCAGGAAAGCAGTGGAGGATTCCCCAAAGCTTTGGGAACCTGCACTTGTGTGGGAGACCTGGAGGAAGTTCTTGGCTCCTGGCTTTGAACTGGATAAGCTCTGGAAGTTGCAGCCACTTGGGTAGTGAACAGGAGAGAGATGACCTTTCTGTCTCTCTTCTCTCTAAAACATGACTTTTCAATAAAAAAGTACATAAATCTTTTTAAAGAATCTGCCACCTTTTCATTTAAAAAATGAATTTAAAAAAATCTCCCAGTATGTCCAATTCATTTGCGTATAAAATCCTAACTAACCTGTATATTTCATTTTTAAGAGAAAATGTATTCATAATTGTGTTTTTTATCTAACTTAATGTTTTTGTTTTCCATTTTGCATTTGTGTAAAATATGAGAACTATGCTGAGTATGAATCTGTTATTAGACAAGGTCTAACAAAGTATTCTTGCATTTTTTAAAGTTTTTTTTAAGATTTATTTATTTTTGTTGGAAAGTCAGATATACAAAGAGGGGGAGAGACAGAGTGGAAGATCTTCCATCTGTTGATTCACTCCCCAGGTGGCCACAACGGCTGTAGATGAGCCATTTGAAACCAGGAGCCAGGATTTTCTTCTGGGCCTCCCACACAGGTGCAGGGTCCCAAAGCTATGGGCCATTCTTGCTTTCTTTCTCAGGCCACAAGCAGGGAGCAGAATGGGAAGCAGGGCCCATATGGCATCCTGCAGAGGATATAAAGCAAGGACTTTAGCCCTAGGCTACTGTGCTGAGCCCTTCTTGCATGCATATTTTTGTAGTAACATTTAAGAGTCTGAAACAAATGTGCCACATATCTATTGAGAATACCACCAGATGTTTACATTTCCTCTATAATTGGATAAAACTATTGTGCTTTAAATTCTTATGCTATGAAATTGTGAGTTATTTAATGATAGCATCCGAAAAACACCTGCTCAATTCTTTGTGTATAGCAAGCATTCATAAATGTCATATTTTTCATTTAAGCTGTAATAGCTTGATGGATAATTCTGTAGTATGCCAATTAAGATGGGGTCTTCAGATCTTGTATCTTAAAAGAAATGTGGGCAGTCAGCAAGTGGTGATCCAAGTTCCACCAATAGCCAAAATTCCACGACAGCCAGGTTCACCAGGAGCTCAGGAGAACAGCCCAGGCAAAGAACCGCTTGTCTTGCTGTTTTGTTTGATCTGATGAGGAGTAGACATAGCAGCAGACCCTGAGCAGACAGCGTAGAATGGGGTGGATTTCAAAATGCAGGCCCTCAGCAATGCCACATCAGGCTTCATGTTGCATAGCGTGGCAAAGGCTGTGGTACTGGAAGGACAACAGGAAGCTGCACTTGTGCCAAGCCAGGAGCAAAATCATTTCTGGCTCAATGCATTGCACATACATGGATTCCTACAGGTTCCACCCAAAATAGGCCCGGGTAGTCCCCAGACCTAATGGTCAGCATATCCACAACTCCACCAGTGCCATTTTGGGCACCATTTAGCACAGTGTGTGAAAGGCTGTGAGACAGGAGAGACAAGAGTGAACTGCACATATGTTAAGTTGTGAGTTAACTAACTTCCAGCTCATGCATGCACTGGTCCCACAGGGAAAGTAGTACCAACTTTAGCAGCCTACGGATCCCACCCAAAATAGATCCAGTTGGCCCTAGAACCTAAAGATCAGCAAGTTCCTGCAAGATCCAAATCACAAACAACTCAGATATTTAGGACACCTGACTTCTCCCTAATCCTAGGAACTGCTCAAACCAGGCATGGGAGAAAGATTGTACATGCAACAGTGCAGCCACAGCACAGAATTACAGGAGGTGAAGAGTGGTAAAGAAAGTTCTGGAGCTTCAGAGACCTTGATAGAAACATTATACAAGAGCCCAGGTCTAAAATTTGTTAGATGCAAGGGCACAAGTGACTACCAATGGGTAACGGGGTACTAAATGCAAGCAGTAAAATTGAACTTATATCCTGTGAATGAAAAAGCTCAGAAATTTTTCATAAGGAGAAGAATCTGCCAACCAGAAGTGCAGTGACCAAGAGCAGAAGAGACAGCACAATGACTATTACTGAAGACTCTCATACAAAAGGGGCAAAAGCCGTTGCCAACCTCAGAGTTAACTGAGAAATACATAGAGGAATTGGGGAATAAAGAACTTATCAAGAAATACAGGAATTTTAAGGAATATGTCACATGGGAAATAGCAACACTGAAATAAAATCAAGCAGAATTATTGGAACTGAAGGACACAATGCAGCAAATTCAGTTGAAAGCCTCAACAACAGAATGAATGAGGCAGAATAAAGAATCTCAACATTGGACAATGCCTCTTGCCACAATGGGGAGATAATTAAAAGCTGGGAATGGAGCTGACTCATGCCAAAAAAGTATCAAAGAATTAAGAGACACTACAAAAAGGTCCAATATAAGATGTATTGGAGTTCCATAAAGCACAGAAATAGAAGCTGGGTTTAACGGTGTATTCACTGAAGTGTCTAATAAAACTTCCCTGATACAGAGAAAGATTTGGGAAATAACATACAGAAGGGGCATGACACTCCCAATACGATTGACAAAAAATGATCATTGCCATGATACATGATAATCAAACTCTCTTCAGTCAAACATAAGGAAAAGATCCTGAAATATGCACGTGAAAAAAAATTAATTAAGGTTTAGAGGAGCCCCAATCAGACTCACAGCTAATCTCTCACAGGAAATTCTACAGGCCTGAAGAGAATTGAGTGACATATTCCAGATTTTAAAGGGGAAAAATTGTTAGCCCAAAATAACATATTCAGCAGAGCTTTCCTTCATCTTTGAAAATGAGATAAAATTCTTCCACAGTAAAGAAAGTCTCAAAAAATAGGCCTCTTTCAGATCTGCTCTACAAATAATACTTAAAGCTGTCCTCTTGACAGAGAATAGGAATAGCACTCACCAAAACCAAAGACAATTATGGAGAACATCCCAGTAAAATGACAACAGAAGACTAAATCAAACAGTGAATAACCCATTGCTAAAATGATAGGACCAAACTATCACCTATCCATATTAACCCTGAATGTAAACAACTTAAATTCATCAATCAAAAGTCATAGATTAGCTGGCTGGATTTAAAAAAAAAATCCATCTATTTGTTTCCCACAGGAGATACAGCACACCAACAAAGATGAGCAGAAACCATATCTCATGGATTTTGATGTTTTTGTTTTTACTTTAATTTCTTCAGAAGCTTTTTTTTCCTCATATTAAATTCTTCACTGACTCATAGGTCATACAGTAACATTTACTTCAAGAAGGTTCTTGATTTTCCTTTTCATTTTTTCATTGACACATCAGTCATTCAGTAGCATGTCATTAAACTTTTTTTTTTACTTTTTTTTCTGTTTTTTTTTTTCCTGTAGTCAATTTGTTTTGTGGCTTTTCATCTAAGGGGATGTACCGTAACTGTGTAATTGAGACTTTCATATCCAGAAGTGAGAATACAATGTAGTGTGCATCTCTATTTCCAGATCAAAGATGGACTCTCGAAGAAACTGTGAAATATATCTTGACAATAGGATGCCAGACTCTCTGGCATTATCCAAGGCCACAGTATCAGGATACACTTAAAGAGCAGAATGATGAACTTATAACTGTTTATGAAGAACTATACTATTATAATAATATAGGGAAATCACTGGGGATGGGTTGGAGAAGTAATAAAAGAAAGCAAAGAGCCCATGAAACTGTATCACAGAAGAGTAATAAAATGAAAAATATATATAAAAAATTATCCTTTAGAGCCTGCACTACTGGATAGTGGGTAAGGCCACTTCCTGCAATATCAGCATCCCACAGAGGTGTCAGTGTCAGTCCTGACTGCTCTACATGCAATCCAGCCCTACTAATGTGCCTGAGAAAGAAAGGTTATACATCCCAAGTGCTTGTGCCTCTGCCTCCCAAGTGAGAGCCCTGGAACAAACACGTGGATCCTGGCTTCACAACATCCCAGTTCTGTCCTTCGCTGCTATTCAGGGAGTAAATCTGTAGATAGTGGATTTCTTTTTCTTTCTCTCTCACTTGATAGCTAGTTTGCTCACTTTCTTTGTATTCTTTCAAATGATTGGGTATATCATTTTGAAAGAATATATATCCCTAGCTAGTGTTTTTAGTCCCTTTCTGACTCTAAGACAGACGATGTCCCACTAAAAATAATGTCTACCTGGTACCTGTGAATATGGTCTTATTTAGAAATCAGGTTTCTGTAGTTATAATCAAGTTAAAATAAAATTATGTTGAATTAGTTGTGTTCAAAATTAGGTATTTCTGGTGTCCTTATAAGAAAAGGGAAATTTGAGAATTTTCTTATTTCTTAGAGGCATGAGAATGAATACCATATGACTGTGCAGGTCAAGATTAAAGTGATGCATCTGAAACCAAGGATTTCCAACAACAGAAAATATGAAGAGGCAGGGCAGGAATCAGCCTGAGTCTGAGAAATCATGATCCTGCTGGCATCTTGATTATAGACAGTAAGAGAATGCATTTGTGTTGTTTACCACCGCTGAGACTGTGTGGTTGTTATGTCAACCTTAATAAACTTATACACCTCCATAATCCAACTCAGAATGCTTTTTTTAGCCTTCCTTTGAAAGTAATGTGTTAACACAACTGCTCTGCTCTGAGGGAGCAGTCGAAGGGCATTGCCATTGACTAGACTGTCCTTCATCATTACGTTGAGATATAAACCTTGGACTCTCTAATATTAGCTATATCTTTGAGTTAATGACAATGACCTTTTGATCAGTCATTATAAATTTATTAAGGAGATGAGAGAGACTAGGGACTTTAAATAATGAAAGGTTAGATCATATCTTTGAAAAACGCAGAACCCCTGATGTAGCAGTTACTGTAATGAAATGGTAGGAGTAACAGCTTAAGTTAGTGGCAAACCATATACCTGCTAAGTAGGGGATACAGCTCAACCACCACCTTGAGATGGAGGTTTGGTGAAATAATAGGAATGAATTATGTATTTAGAATAGATACTGAGAATAGCTCATCTAGTTGAAAGAAATGAGCAGATTTCATAAAAGTCTTAACATCACATTGAGTTTCTCAACTTTTATGTTTTCAAATATATCTAATAAATATGCAACAAAGGACTTCTTTGTCACTATGAATATTCAGCATTTACTAAAAAAAAACCCTAAAAATCACTGAAAATGTGGCAAATGAAAAGTTTAGGAAAATTTACCTTTAATTACAAAGGAGTTTATCTTTCTTAGCAGGATGTTTAAACATTTTCATAGTTCATAGAAAGTTAAGGAATATTTCTATATATCAAAAATGGTGTAAATGAATGATTTCATTTTCTGCTAAAATAACAAAATATCTGAAGCTTAGTGGCCATACATAAAAGCATTTTATTTAACTTTCAATTTTGAAGCTTCAGGAGCACGACACCAACATCCTCTCAGCCAACCTGAAGGCTCCCTCAGCAAGTCATAAGTGTGGATATAGGTAGAAAAGGCAACAGTCATATACTGAAAAGACCAAGCTCAGGAATGGCCCATTTTATAACAATTCAAGTGAGGACTAATGAAGGTCTTCCAAGAACTTCCTCCTGAGGTCAGCAGCCCTTTGATCTAACCACCTTTCACCAATCACCATCTCTTAAAGCTACCACCACCTCTCCAATCACCGGACTGGGAATCTAACTTCCAGAACATGAAGCCTTGAAGTCACTTCATACTGTTCTTATTGAACAATAAGAAATCACAGCAGTAACCAAGGACTTTTCATTTAAAAATATTTGAATGTAAACATTTCTTTGGTCCCATAAGGTAAAGCATCCATGAGCTTTTAATGCATCCATTTTTATTTTATGACTATGAGATACAAAAGTTGAAATAATTAGCCTAGTACCATACCTAAGAAACACCTGGATATAAAACCACAAAGCACAAATATATAGAAGAGCATTGAACTCTTACCTGTGTTGTAATGTTTAGTACAATATCGTAAATCCTTTTCTTCTTTTAACAGAAACTGGGGCAAAGTGAGTCCTTCTGCCACTTGTACAGGCGCCTCATCTTGCCATTCAAAAATGAGATCATTCATTGTGTACCCAACTAGAAAGAGCATAGTAAAAAATTAGTAACCTTGAAAAGGTCTTCAAAGGAAAGAAAGAAAAATAATTGTGTGTAATCTCAACTGGATTAGAGGATCAAACTCCATCATTTTAACTGTAGATTTCACTGTGCATTGCCCGATTCCTTCCCACAAAAATGTACTGAAGCTTATTTAAACAGAGCATTTTACAAATAATATAAGAATCACAAGTAGGCTAACAAAATGTGCAATATGACATAGAAACATTGCATTCCTTCCCTGGGAGGGACAACTACTGGGTGACATCAGCAGTTTTCATTGAGTTACACTCACCTTATTCCAATCCACTAAAGACTGTTTCAACAGAATCTTTTTTGTTTTTATTGGTTAGAAAATGAATTAACCTATAACATCCTTAAAAGAAAAGTATCACCATCAATGCATTTCTTGATTTAATTATTAACTATTTTAGTTTACAAATCTGCTCATACGCTCACAAAGTAATACTTAAATACAAAAATCTGTAATTCATGAAAAATAAGAGCACTAAGAGAGCCCACAGGTTATAGTTGGTGAAGAAGGAAATGCTGGCACACAGTATCAGTTAGTGCAGGATAACATTAACTAATGAATTTTATAGGTTATCAACAGCCTTTGATAATAACTCTGTATCTAAGTGGGAATTATTTGTGAAAAGTATGGTTTTCTCTTAGTTTCCTCTGAGAAACTACTGAAACATATGCTTGAAAGCTACTGCAGAGACAGAATCAGAGGTGACTGGTACCTATGGGGCAGGATGGCTGTTAATCTTGATCCGTGATTTCCCTGAGGAATAAATTACCATGGAAGTAGAAAAAAGAAGTATGCTGTAGCTTCTGAAGTAAGAGGCCAGGCAAAGCATGGAGAAACTGGCCTTTAATCCAATTTTATAGATAGTAAAATGAAGTTGTTTTGTGTGAAATAACTAACACTAAAAAAATTTTATAACCATATAATGTGGACATTTCATAAGAATACTTAACTATTTTAGTATAGTTCATAAAATACTGAATTTTGACACCGGAAGGAAAATAGTGAGAGGGTCATGCTCAAGAGTTAGTGTCTTTATTCTAAATTATTTTGGCTGGTCATTTAAGAAAATGGTAAACTTGGGTCTGACGGCATGGTCTAGCGGCTCAAGTCCATGCCTTGAAAGCCCCGGGATCCCATATAGGCACCGGTTCTAATCCCGGCAGCTCCACTTCCCATCCAGCTCCCTGCATGTGGCCTGGGAAAGCAGTCGAGGACGGCCCAATGCACTGGGACCCTGCACCCATGTGGGAGACCTGGAACAGGTTCCTGGTTCCCGGCTTCGGATCGGCGCGCACCGGCCCGTTGCGGCTCACTTGGGGAGTGAATCATCGGACAGAAGATCTTCCTCTCTGTCTCTCCTTTCTATATATCTGACTTTGTAATAAAATAAATCTTTTAAAAAAAAAGAAAACAGTAAACTTGTCTCAATAAACATTAAAACATGGCTTTAAGTCAACCGTTTTGTACACAACTCAAAGTATGCTAATGTCCTTTTGCTTTTAGTTAGCAAACCTTTGTACATGTCTGAGTGTTAAGCAGAGCAGATCGACTAATGAGATCAAATGTATGAACTGAATTTTCTCACATTGCTGCACGTTTCACAATGAAAAACAATTTATTCAGGGAACAAAGACATTATCTGTAACTTCAGCCAACAGTGTCATACGTCAGCTGCAGTGAATCATGCAAATGAATGGCTTAGTACAATCAAACTCTTGTTTCTTCAAGAAATATTTAGTGAACCCCGACTAAGGCAACTAGCTAAGCTTTAGGAATAGGAGGTGTTATTTCTGGAGAATAAGTGGCATGGAGAGGTATTAAACGCCTTGCATATTCGAAAGAGGGATCCAGGTATGGCATGTGCTTAGGGTACATCTGCATTGAACCCTAAAAATAAGACAAGACCGACATGTATAGAAGGTGGAGAAGGTGAAACACTTCAGGTAAAAGCAA
Source organism: Ochotona princeps (assembly GCF_030435755.1). Classification (NCBI taxonomy): domain Eukaryota; kingdom Metazoa; phylum Chordata; class Mammalia; order Lagomorpha; family Ochotonidae; genus Ochotona; species Ochotona princeps. The sequence goes on along the minus strand of NC_080842.1, from coordinate 31,815,983 downwards.
TAACAAAATTAGTTTAAAGGGAATACTAAGCACTATGGATTGTAATAGTTAATAGTTTCATTTATCTAGAGCCAGTTTGCACGGAGGAGCATGTAAAGTGGACAAATTAATATGTTTGTATAATATTTAAAATCTAGGTTGAAAAATGACTTCTAAAAAGGGTCTTTTTTAGAAAAGGATGACATGAGCAATTAGAATCATTGAAAAGGGAATGGCATTAAAAATATGCGTTAGGGCCCGGCATGATGGCCTAATGGCTAAAGTCCTTACTTTGAACGCACCAGGATCCCTATGAGCACCAGTTCTAATCCCGGCAGTTCCACTTCCCATCCAGCTCCCTGCTTGTAGCCTAGGAGATCAGTCTAGGATAGCCCAAAGCCTTGGGACCCTGCACCTGCGTGGGAGACCAGGAAGAGGTTCCTGGCTCCAGGCTTCAGAATTGGCACCCCACAGGCCGTTTTGGTCACTTGGGGAGTGAATCTTTGGACGGAAGCTCTTCCTCTCTGTCTCTCCTCCTCTCTGTATATCTGACTTTGTAATAAAAATAAATAAATCTTAAAAAATATGGTTTAGAATAATGCCATATCCTTTCAAATTAGCTTCATAATCATGATAGGGCATTATTTGCCTTTTTCCATTGTGTCATCATTGGTCCTGATGCTAAAAAAAACCAATGGTAAGCAAATGTTAGTACTTTACAACTAACATAGTTCTTACTGCCATGTCAGTAAATGAACACAATGCTACCTTTACTTGTAAATGTCCTTGATCCTTCATGAAGCAGTAAACATCTTCAGTAAAATTAATGCTACTTCAGCTGAAAATGTGTGATCCTTGATAAAGCAATAACATTTACTAGTTTTATTACATTTTGATACATTTAACTCATTCATCTGAATGACCTGTATGTGCACATGGCAAGTCCACATAAGCACTGAGCCCAATATTTTGTTAATTCAACAACTCTTTCAAGAGAAATTGTGGATGATATGGAGCTGGAACCTGACCTAGCCATCTTTTTTCTCATAAAACAGTGTTTTCTTTTAAAAAGAATGTCTGAAAATCTATGATTGCAATGTCTTAATTCTTAGAATACTGTTTTACAAGACAAAGAATTGATCATACCATGTCAACGGAATCCTCTGAAGGTATTTGCTGTCAATGGTAGATTTTAAATTTTTAATGAAAATTTTCAGGTTTGAGAAGCATTAAAATATCTTTCCAATATGTAGAGTTCCTGATGTGCTCAAAAATAATTATAACATATTATTTGTTGATATTTAACTGTATGCACTTGGAAGATATTTGGAGTTGTAGTGTTCAGTAAATCTCTGGGGGTTTCATGTTACAATCACTAAAAACTTTATGATGGATCATAATGTGCTCACATATTAAAGGAACAGTGAGCTACCACACAGACCTAGTAGGACACTACCAACAACAATAACTGGTGTGGAACAAAATCGTTGGTGGATGTGCAAAAGTGGTATAATATTTTCTAAGGCAATTTGGCATTTTCTTTTTATAGACATAAAGATTTGTTTTATGTTTGAAAGATGGAATTGTGTAGTGAAAGAGAAAGACAGAGAAAGAGGTCTTCCATCTACTGCTTGACTCTCTAAGGGGTCACAGCAACCAGAGCTGAGTTCATCCAAAGCCACGAGCGATGAGCTTCTTCTGGGTTAGATAGGGTTTATTAGGATTTTAGGGCAACAAAACTATTCTGTACTATATTAGAATGGTTTCAAAATTCATAGAATGCCCAACACTAAATTGGATGCTATTATAAACCTGGGATTCTGGATGATATATCATGTAGTATCATCAGGATAGTCAATGCACATTCTGTTGTGGTATTGTGATGGTACAGGTGGGACAGGGGAATCCTGTACTTTCTATTAAAATTTTCAGTGAATCTAAAACTCCTGTAAGAAATAAAATGTACTTAGGAAAAATAATATAAGTAATCAAACATTATCAAATGGGAAAAACCATGCTACTGAGATGTTACCTGGAAAATAATTCAACTTACTAATGCATATAAATTATTGAGTGTTTATTATTGCCACGATCTTTACGACATTGTACCAAAAGGTCTATCATTAGTATTTTCCAGAGTTTAGGACTGTAAGATTTAGTCCCAGTTGTTCAGACATAGCAAGGTTCTGATAACTATATACTACACTTTTATGTAAGAACAGAATGATTCAATTTTACTTGCTTATGGCCATTCACATCTTATAAAACATTGTGTTCCGTCTATCTGGGGTGAATTCCAGAAAAAGAAATTTAACTTTAAAATATCATCTTTTTCAGGGAATTTAGAATCTTAAGAGAAGATTTTATTATTTGAGAATTGATCTTGTTCTTACTTCCTGTTAGTAAAGGAATATTATACTCTATAAAACAGGGATAAGTAGATGGTCAAAAATCACAAATTTAGTAACATGAATGTCTACTTTAACCATAAGTCTAGTTGATTATCATTTGCTTTAAGCTGTGCACAAATACAAAATAGCAAGCAAGGTTTAAAATAATTCAGCAGTAATTTATTTATTCACTAATATAAAACCTGCCAATTAGTAAACAGATATTACAAAAATATATTGATTCAAATATTCACGATACTCTTTTATTATTAAGAATGCTCCAATTTGATAACAAGAGATATGATTACTCTAATAGTAGGAAGAAGCTAAGTATATTCTTGGGGAGCCAGAAAATCGGAACTATCTGGTCTCACATTGTTTTTCTGGACTCTTACCTTTCACTTCATAAAGCTTGGCTTTTTGATTTGGGCTGTATACTAACCCCCAAAAAAGTCTGACACTGGTAATATTCATATTCAGTTTTCTTGGCATTATTGTGCTTTGTGGCCAAAGCATACACACTCCTAGTACATCTTATCTTGATTAGCATTCAGTCTTTGTTCTAAGAGCATCCAATCTCACCAAATAATAACAAAGGGAGTCTTTTCTGTTATAAACTCCACGGTCAATCAACTGGTAATTGAAATTACTAGCTACAGCTAAACTTTTCTAAAAACTTTTAACAGCCATTTAAAAAAAAATAGCCATAGGAAGTATTGCTTAGCTTCGTTAAATGTCTGATGTTTTTCTGTTGTCTACCTAAACTCTACCCATCCATCAACGTATGCATCTATCTATCTTATAACATCATCCCACTTTACAACCTTCAACTACCACACAGACACAACTTTACAAACAAAATTAAAATTTAAATCATGGGGCATTATTGAAACAAAAAGAAATTATAATAGGAGCTGGCACCATGGTTCAATAGGCTAATCCTCTCCCTGCAAGCACTTGCTTCCCACATGGGTTTGGTTTGTGTCCTTGCTGCTCCACTTCCCATTCAGCTCCCTGTCCTTGGGACCCTACATTCATGTAGGATACCTGGAAGAGCTCTAGGCTCCTAGTTTTAGATCAGCTAATTTCTGGCCATTGCAGCCATCTGGAATGTTAACAAGTGGATAGAAGAGGTTTCCTTCTCTGTTTCTCCTTCTGTAAATCTTTCAAATTAAAACAAATAAATCTTTAAAAAAAATGACACAAAACCAAAAGCCTTAATATAGTCTAAAGCTAAGAAAACTCATTACGATGAAAATATTATTCCCCAAGAATTGATCTATAACACAATTTAAGTGAAAATTCTAATCTGACTCTACTGGAAAATGAAAAGTATGTGAACATTATGCCACATTAGGTTAAGCTGTGGCTTAGAAAAATCACATCACATATTGTTTCAAGTCTCTGCAACACCTTTTCTAATCCAGCCCTCTGCTAATGGATTTGATAAGCAGAATGTGTTGGATTAAGTGTTAAATTCCTCTTGCCAACCTGGGGAAGTTGGATAGCATTCCTGACTCCTGGCTGCAGCCTTTGCTAGTCTTGAATCCTACGGCCATTTGAGCAGTGAAATAGCAGATGGAAGATCTCCATGCTTCTTTCCCTATCCCTGTCTCTCTGCCTGTCCCTCTTCATCTGCCTTTAGTGAATCTTAAAATCTAGAAAGTGAAGTAAATAGTCCTGTTTAACAAAGGATAAAATATACAAATAAAACTAATATTTAAATGGTTTCAGGAATGGCCTGTTAGAGAACCATATTTCCTCATCAGAATGTCTGGATTCATATTCGTGCTTTGGTTGTAATTCCAGTTTTCTGCTAACATGTACCCTGGGAAGAAGGAAGTAATTGCTCAGGTATTTGTATTCTTCCTACCCAAGTAGGACAACAAAACTGAGTTTTCTGCTTCACTTAAGCTTAGCCTGGGTTCTTACAGGCATTTGCGGAGTGAACCAACATAAGGGAACTCTGTTTATCAATTTTTGTGTGTCTTTCTCTCTGCCTCTCAACAGAACAGATAAGTTAATATGATAAAAATTTATTAAATAATACTACAATGGTTGGTAATGTGGTACTTCTAAAAAGTTCACAGAAAATGTATGTTGTGAAAAACCTAGGCAGATTTGCTAAAGCTTTTTATGCTATGTAACATATTCTACTAAATATTTATTTACTTATTTAACATTTCACATGACAGTAAGAGAGAGAGAGATAAACAGAGTTGGGAGTTTTGTAAAAGTCAGCAACATGGGCAATAGGGACCAAGCAGTTGAGCCATCTTTTGTTCTTTTCCCAGGAACATTAGCAGATAGCTGTATTGAAAAAGAAAGGGCCAGGACTTGAACCACCAATTGCAAGCAACACCTTAACTGGCTGTATCACAGAAGCAACCCCAGTAACTCATCTTAATTTCATGTTTGGATGAACTTTCTAGAGTTTCTTCCTATAAAGGAAAAAGGTGTTCAAAGGGCAAAGGAGGACTGAGAGTACATTTCAGTAACAATGAATTTAGAAGTTTATTAATAAATAATAGATTCACATTTAATTTTAAAACTCAACCAGAAACAAATTTGGCTCAGTTATCTCAAATGCTATTAGCAGAGAGAGAGAGCATGAAAGTAAGACTTCTAGTATGACCCAGTTAGCAAATGCTTATGTTCTTAATCAGCAGTTGGAATTTTAAAAACAAAAGCGAGAACACGCTCACTCTTGGTACATGCTGACATATTGCTAGAAGACATATTACTCAAGTAAACCTTATTGAACTGACAAGGAACAACTGCTATGTCAAAATGTATTTATCTAGGAGATTTTTATTTATAATTTGTGCATTTAATTTGAATCATCTTATAAATCAGGCTTTACATATGATTCCATTTAAGTTATAAGGCCTCTTAAATATCTTCTTAACAATTGACACTTATTCTAAAACTCTTTGTTGCAATTGACCTATATCCATCACCCCGTAAGTACTTTAGTTAAATTTTTGTTGGAAGATTTGAGGTACTTGGTTTTGAATCACAGATTTAAACTCTCCTCCTTTCATTTTGGATAATGCTGAATAAAAACATAACTGGTAACTACTAACTGCTCTTCTTAAATGACATTCATACCAGCAACTTTATTCGTATTTCTCAAAACTTCAGAAAATTCACACATTGACAGAAAGTGTTGAAAATGCTTTTGAGATATCTCAGGTTGAACAGAAAAGGTCATGACTTTCAGTCCATTTTCATGAGAAAAATATGTCCTGATTGGTTGGATTTCTCCATTAGCCATAGTTTCAGGAGGGGGCTGGACTGAACACGTCTTTGGAATAGACATGGTGTGGCTGGAAAGTGTTGTAGGTCTGCCTCTGAAGGCAGGAGGTTCAGAGCTGTGCACAACCATGAAATAATACTTTCACAAATACATTTTGAGCCAGTACAGCTGGGTAATGTCTAAAATGTCTGATGTCCTCTCAGAAAATCAAAAAGCACTATCATTATTCTTTAGCTCAAGGTTTTCGATGCCTATTATTTCAGTTTCACTCCTCATTTTTCAAAAACCAAAAAAATCTCAACCGAGTCTAGAAAAGAAAGCCTCACAGGAATATCCACTTTAGATTCTTTCTTTTCAAAGTATTTGAGGAATGGTGCTATGACATCAAATTCAGATTTTAATGTGATTAATAGTTTAAACATCAGAGAATAAAATTATGAAATTCTAGTATGACTTATCCTCAAAATGCATATGAAATATATTATTAAAATACATTCATCAACATGCTCAACAGAAAATACTTAGCATAGTAAGCACTGGAACTCAAACTTAATACATGGTCTAATAAAAATGAGTTTGTGTTACACTTTCTAGGAATCCACATACTAGTTTAAATAACTTATTTATAATTTGCCATACAAATGAAGCATCAATGTTCCTTTTAGGTCTACTAGCAAGTATAATTATCTTAAAAATACTTATTAAATGTAAACAAAAAGATGGCCTAACAAGACAAAACCTAGCTGATGTTTTACTTGCAACTAAACACTATGATATCAAATACACCTAAAATAAAAATGTCATGTGTAGAGGAAAACTTTCATGTGATTAAAAGGGATCAGCTCTATTTGATTCATCTAATAAACTCAAGTTTATCAAAATCAGTGATGACCCTGAGAAAACAAGTTTTGTAGTATACTTAATAAAGTGATGAGTATAATTATAATGATAAAGTGCTACCCAAGTTAGTATGCTTTCAAATGTCATTTAGTTTTTAAAATGTACAAGTCTTAAATTGCTTGTAACAAAAAAGTAAAAATTTGTTCACTCCCTTTAAATATGTTTACATTGTTTTTTATAATTAATATTTGTTTAATATTTTATAAAATTATTTTTCAACTCAGTAAATTTTATCATAAGTTATGCTCTCAAGATTTTTTTTGGCATTCTAACTCATAACTTTCTAATTAAATATTCATTTATTTCAGTCAAATATGAGAAGCTAACTCCTGGAGACAAGAGTTTTGTGTAGAAAGGATATATCATTGTTATTTCTTAGTGTAAATGATAATATATCATTGATTATAATTAAGTTGAGATGGAGGTTCAATTATAAATGACCATGATAGCCACATACAATAGTGCTAAATACTCAGACATAGTCCATCATTTCAAAAATACCTGTGTAGGATAAATTTGTGAGAATATTATTAACACAGAAAAAGTCACTATTCCTAGAAAACAGTGTAACTTATACTGATGGTGTATTTCTATCATGTTTATGTGCAATGACAAATGCAGAAAATTCTCATAAAATCTTATATATTATGATGATTTAAAATGTTCCTTCAGCTTTCTTAATTTACTTGATAGCCAGAGACAGAAAATGAGCTATCTTTCATTCACAAGTTTACCCCCCAGTTGCCTGCAAAAGTCAATAACTGGCAAAGGCAAAGCTGAGACCCTTGAACTCAATCCATGACCTTCATTTGGTTGGCAAGAACCCACCTACTTAAGCATTCATCTACTTCCTCCGAGGTGCATATTAACAAGAAGCTCGAGTTGAGAGTGGAGTTGAGACTTAAATGCATGAGCCCTGATTTGGAGTGTGGGTGTCCCAAATGACATCTTCACTGCTAGGTCAAATATACACCCCTATAATCATGTTCATTCATCAATGCTTCCACAGGCCAGAAGACTAGACATGATATGACCCTTCTTGCTATGACTAAGAACAAATACATTGGCAGGACCTTTTTGTTTTCTAGGACTGTATTTGTGTGTTTCATTCTACTTTGAAAAAAAAAAAATTACTAAGAGTCAGCCACTTTAGAGATTCAAAGTCTTGAAATGTGAGCGGGCTGCTTATTACATAACCAGTAAGAATCCACTGGTAGGGATCCATGAACCTGGCTGCCCCAGAACAAAGACACAAAGTAAACAGCCAAAGCCGTTGCCAGAATGACTCACACTTCTGAGGTTTTGACCTCAGTATAAAACATTTCTAAGGTTCACGTCTCCAGTATTCGTGTGTCTTTTAAATTTTTTTTAGCATTGTTTTCTCTTAGATTGTACCCAGTTTTTCTCTCTAGTTTTCATTGGCTGATTTTCCTCTTTGTAGTCAATATAGAATATTCCTCTTCATTTGCTTATTTTGTTTTGTTTTTTTACCCTTGATCCTTCTCATTCTGAGTAGTCAGTGATTTCTAGATATTATTGTCTTAATTTTACCTTTTAGATTCATTATGCTGTATATTTAGAGAATTCACAAATTCTTAGAATTTGGAAGACCTCTGCTACCTTCAAATGTAGTTCACTTATCTTAGAAAAGAGAAGAGTGAGTCTGTAAAATATTAATGGATTCATATAGCTTGTCCAGGTTCTACATGGAAGATTTAAGGTTCAATTCATTTTCTTGCAGTTCTTCTCTTGAGACAGGTAGCAGATGATGTACCGATTGCATCCTCTAAGGGATCACAGAGATTGGACACTGAAGTCCTCTCCAGGGGAAGTACATCTCAAGTTCTGAGGCAGCATGTTCTGAAAAGAACATTTGGTCCGCGACAAGAGTGTGAGTTTTAGAAGTTTGATTATTTGGAGTGAGAAAGAAGGGAAACAGTGGCAGGTCTAAGCAATAAAGAATGATAAATGACAGAATCACTGTTAAAAACGAAAGACTGAAAAGCTTTAAATTACAGATGATCTTGGGTACTCAAAATACTCCACTGAATCACACACTCATTAAAATGACTGTTAACCAGCATGTTTAAAGCATAACAAATCCTGGAAAGGATGTGAAGAAATTAGACCTTTGTGCACGTTGGTGACTATAATGGTAACTGCTAATAAAAACATGGTAGATCCTTAAAAAGTCAAAAATGAATTATATTACCCACAACTTTACTTCTAGCTATATACCTTGAGCAAGTGAAGCAAACTGGAAAGGACAGTTCTACATCCCTGTTGATAGTATTATTGATCAGAGTCATCAAAATCAGAAAGCTGCGCAAGTATCCATTGACAAAGTAATGGAGACAGAGAATATAGTGTATATTGCATAGGATACTATTCAGAGTCAAAATGAATAAATGTTTGATACAAGTGGATAAATTTTAAACTGAGAATGCTCAGTAAAATCAAAGAAAAATAAATATTGTATGAGTTCACTTACATGAATAAAATTGTTTTTTTAAAGGCACAGAGAAACAGAGAGAGAAGCAGAGATGGAAAGAGAGACCTATTTATCACCCATTGGTTCACTCCCCAAATGACCATCATGGGCAGAATTTGGCCAAGAGCTGGAAGTTCTTCAGAGCCTGCACTACAGGTCCGGAGGCCCAAGGGGTTGAGCCATCCTGTGTGACTTTCCCAGTTCATAAGCAGGGAGCTGGGTCAGAAGTGGAGCAGCCAGGAGGTGAATTGACTTGTTTTTTTATGCTTCAGGCAGACGCCTAGCTTATAATGCCATGGCGCCTGATCCTAAAGTTATTGAATTCATAGAAGCATAAGAAAATGTGTTTTCTAGGAAATGATGGAGGGGAAGAAGTATGGATTGTGATTGAATGGATATAGTATACAAATTTTGCAAGATGAAAAACTTCAAAAGGTTAAAAATATTTTATTAGAAAGGCAGAGAGGTACGTGTACACACATACAGGTACAGGCACAAAAAGATACAGAGCTCAACAAAGAGATTCTGTTTGCTGATCCATTTCCCAAATACGTGCAACATCTGGTGGTAGACCAGGCAAAATCCATGACGCAATCGCTCATGCAGGTCTCCCACAGGGGTCACAGGGACCCAAATAATGAAGCCGCTTTCTGCTGCCTTCCAAGGTGAATTTAAAAGGAAACTGTTGGAAGTGATAAGGCTAGGACTCAGGGTTAACCCTCTGATATGAAACGCAGGCATCCCCAATGGCAACTTAACACGTTGTGCTACAACACCAACCACAAAGTTTGGAAGACTGGTTTCACTTCAGAAAAACTAAGTTTGGGTGGAGGGGGAGCTGGTTGTGTGCCCCTACAAGTCTGTACCACACTACAAATCCCACTTCTGAGACTTAAGTCACAGAATCCACTTTCATTTTTGCTTTAACTGTTGCTTTTTAAAATGTATGAATTTATAGAGAATAGATGGTATGAATTTCATAGATGTAATTCTAGAAATACAATACTTTGTATTATACTTTGTTATCTCCTTCTTTCCTCCCTCCCCTCTTTGGTCCTGTCTCCACCACCGCCACACACACTTTTTAAACATTTGTTTGTGATAATACACTGCTAACTGACTCTAATCACAGGCTCAGTGCTCCCATTCTTGAAGAAACACATCCAAACAAGACTTTACCCAACAAACCGGATGCCTAGAGGAGAAACACTGCAAATTGCTTACTTCTGTTAATTACATTAAACACTGTAGTTTAATTAATTTAGGATATATATTTATATATTCTGGCATTCAAATAAAACAATTATTTTAAAAATAATAGACAAAATTTAGAGAAGTTTCAAAAAGCTTGCACAAATTTCTGATCATGTGTGACTCTGAAAATGTGTGAGAAATGTATTTTCTCCTGGGAAAACATCTGTAATATATTCTATAGGGCCATATTAACATAATACATATTAGTTAACTGAAGGGTATGCAGGCTTTGGGGTGAAGTAGTTTGTATTTAGTTCTCTGAGATGTCCAATACAACGCAAAGTCATTCTGAATAACCATTTCACCTTGGAAACATAAGAATAATGACAATATTCTTGTTGTAAGAACTAATACATACAGAAATATTTGCCCTATAAGTTGGCACTCAAAAATGAATGATGGTTTATTTTAAATGATTTGTCATTTTTTACTTTTTAAAAATAGTTTTATTTTTTTATTTGAAAAACAGCATGGTGGAGGAAGATACATAGCATGTGTGAGTGTGCTTCCATCTGCCGATTCATTCCCCAAATGCCTGAAACAGGCAGGACTGATTCAGGCTCAGGCTAGGAGGCAAGAACTCGAGCCCTGTCTCCAGTGTGAATGACAGGAACTTAAATACTTTAACTATCATCTACTGCTTATTAGACATATTAGCAGGAAGTTGGTTGGAAGCAGAAGTGTGACTCAGTGCCAGCTTTCTGCCATGTGATGTATAAAGATAAATATTTAATATCAAAATAAAAATCTGTTATTAATAGATCTTGAATTTACTTCTTTCTCAGAGTTGATAGTTATCAAGTGTTGACAAGCTATCACTGCTTCAACAGCTGGCCAGAGAGTACACGTCTATTTAGTAAACATGTGACCAAAACAATCCCAAAACAAACTCTGTATATAATTCATGAAAAGTTCAAGTCTGCTATACTTTAAAAAGGCTCAGAACAAGTAAAACATTCATACTCACAGCTTTCCAGTTGCATTATACATGTTTGTACATCCATGGGAAAATTCTTGAGATCCATTGGGCAGGAAAGTGTTAATGTCAGTCTGAAAGAATTTAAATTAGTTATTGTAAAGGAAATTGATGCAATGATAATGTTATATTGTTAAATCAAAACAGTGCAACTGGTAATGTTTACCAAATGTAAAGCAGTGTTCTCGAGGTTAGGTATATTATTTATTATGAAGGAGCTATTTCAGTGCAAAAATGTTGACAATCATGCATATCTTTTTAACATAGGCATTTTCCATGAACATTTTGAAGACAACCTTATATGTAAATCTGTCTTTTGGGGAGTTGTTAGGAATAATTGAATATACAAAATCCCATCACTATTATTTATGCATCTATTTTTAAATTTACTCATTTTATTACAGCCAGATATACAGAGAGGAGGAGAGACAGAGAGGAAGATCTTCCATCCGATGATTCACTCCCCAAGTGAGCCGCAACGCGCCGATGCGCGCCGATCCAAAGCTGGGAACCTGGAACCTCTTCCGGTTCTCCCACGCGGGTGCAGTGTCCCAATGCATTGGGCCGTCCTCGACTGCTTCCCCAGGCCACAAGCAGGGAGCTGGATGGGAACTGGAGCTGCTGGGATTAGAACCGGTGCCTATATGGGATCCTGGGGCGTTCAAGGCGAGGACTTGAGCCGCTAGGCCACGCCGCCGGACCCAATACATTTGTTTTTCATATGCTTTCCCCAAATACATTTGTGAGTAAGACTTGTAAATTTAATACCAAGCAGAAGGCATGTATCTCTCCAAGATTACATTGATTATTTGAGGGGAAAGTATAACAAGGGCAATGCAATTGTAAACATAAATAGCAGAATGCAAAAACACAGTCTACACATCAAATTTTACACAGCTTTATAACAACACTGGAGAAGTTGCCAAAGAACAACCAGCAATTTTTATTGCGGTGAATCTGGAAGACTTGGAATATTATCAGAATCAGAATTCCCTCTGTGGGATCACAGCTCTCCCTCAAACCTCTTGATAGTCAAGAAATAATAATCTATTAACATCCACTGTATAATTTCCTGCTTACCTAATGAAATTCTAATTTTGTTTAACACAAGGGACATTCCTTGGGAAAAATTCTTCCTCCCACTTCTAGAGATTATTACTGTGTTGATATTCTAATAATTTATCACTCTTAAGTACTTCTTGTTAGAAAACAATACTACCCAAATCTCTTCTAGAACCATCAACAATTTTCAGTTTCTGAATCTGAAAGAGAGCCAGATCCAAAATCAAGTTTGTCAAAATCAAGTTAGGGCCTGGTACCGTGGCCTAGCAGTTAAAGTCCTCCTTGCCTTGAACGCACCAGGATCCCATATGGGCACCAGTTCTAATCCCGGCAGCTCCACTTCGCATCCAGCTCCCTGCTTGTGGCCTGGAAAAGCAGTCGAGGACGGCCCAAAGCCTTGGGACCCTGCACCCGTGTGGGAGACCAGGAAGAGCTCCTGGCTCCTGGCTTTGGATTAGCACAACTCAGGCCCTTGTGGTCACTTGAGGAGTGAAATCATCGGATGGAAGATCTTCCTCTCTCTCTCTCCTCCTTTGTATATCTGATTTTCCAGTAAGAATAAATAAATCTTTTTAAAATAAATAAAATCAAGTTCTTTCTTAAGGGCTATCCAGAAAGTCTCTTATTAAAATGTTTCCAGTGAAAATAAGTGTATTTGTGAACACTCTACACAGAAGAATTTACCCAAACATCATGATATAGCTATGTTACTTCATCTCCCTATATTATAGTTTTTTTCCTAAATGAAGATAATGATACTCCAGAGAGTTAGCATGAGCAATACATTATTGACATTTGTCATGTTCTTGGACAAATAATTGTCACAGAGGAAACATTCAAAAAATTTAGTTCCTAATCACTGCCAATGCATTCTCCCACTAGAACATACTCATTTACTCAGCCCACAATTTCTATAATGTGGGCCCAAAGATGAGTGAATTAAATCACAATGATTTGGGGCTGGCAGAGTGGCTCTGCATGCTAATACTCTGCCTTATAGCACTGACATCCTGTATGAGCACCAGTTCTAGTCCTAGCCACCCCACTTCTCATCCAGCTCCCTGCTTATGGCCTAGTAAAGCAACAGAGTATTGTTCAAGTCCCTGGCCCTCATGCAAGACCAGAGAAAGCTCCTGGCTCCTGGCTCCTGGCATTGAATCAACTCAGCTCTGATCTTTGCAGCTTTTTGGGGGAGTGAACCAACAAATAGAAAAATTCTTTCTTCCTTCCTTCCTTCCTTTCTTCCTTCCTTCCTTCCTTCCTTCCTTCCTTCCTTCCTTCCTTTCTCCCTCCCTTCCCCACTTTCCTATCTTTCTTTCTTCTCTCTCTCTTTCTTTGCTCCTTTTCTCTGTAAATCTTTCAAATAGAAAATAAACCTTTAAACACAGAAGGATTTAAGTTGTATAAAAAAAACAAGAATTCTATTAATGGTAGTCATATATTCTACAATGGTGCTTAAAAATATTTCTTTTCTATTTGTTAGGAAGAATCACAGACAGAAAATACACAGATAGGGCTCTCCCAAATGCTGCTTACTCCCTCAAATGTCAGGGATAGTTGGAGTTGAAATTAGCTGGGAACAAATTAAATTCTCCTTGTGTGGGAGAATGAACTAGAGTATTTAAGCCATCACTGCTGCCTCCCATGATATTCGTTAGCAAGAAGCTGGAATAAAAAGTGGAGCTAGGACTTGAACCCAGGATCTCTGAAAGAGGCAGGTGTCCAACTGTTAGACCAACTACCCACTCCACAAATTGTGTTTTTATCTAGAACATAAACACAAAGTTAAAAGGATCTATAAATTACAGTAAATATCCTTGGTGAGTTAGATTCCATTAAAATAATTGGAGACATAAAAAACATAAAGCTGTTACGTTTTTAAGAATAGAAAGAGGGTCATTTGATAATGAATTGGATTCAATCCATAGCACATTAGATTAATTCAAAAAGTTTAAAATTTAAATGAACCTTCACCCCTGGTTCCCCTAGATTAAGAAATTCTGTGAATAAGATCGTACAAGTTTACAAAGTTCTCTCTGAAAAAGCAACTGTAAAATTAGGTGGACACAATGTTCTCTGCCTTGTGAAAGGGTTTTTAGGAGTGTGCACACGTACATTTTGAACATACACACATTAATTTTCCAAATATCTGAGGCTCTCAGCCAGCCAGTTTCAAACACTGACTTGCTGAATTAATTCTGTGACCTTTTGTATGGAAGTAAATAGCATTCTCAGAGTCTTTTCCACACTCTCACCAGGCAAGTGATGTCAAATTCATATCCTGGCTAATTCTCTGGCATAAAATGAGAGACATTACACAATTCTAAAAGAAAAATAGCACTTGAAAGGAGATATTTGGCACAGAAAAACAGTTTGTAGAACTCCTGTCATAAATCATATCCTGAAAAACATCTATTTGTTGATTTTTCTTTCTTTTTGTTTAGGATACAGTACAATTGCTTCTTTAACATTATATTTTTTTCCCTGAATTCTTCTTTTTTTAAATTTATTTATTTATTATTTTTAATTCATTAATTACATTGTATTATGTGACACAGTTTCATAGGTACTTGGATTCTCCCCACCCCTCCCCAAACCCTCCCCGCATAGTGGATTCCTCCACCTTGTTGCATAACCACAGTTCAGTTCAGTTGAGATTCCCTCATTGCAAGCGTATACCAAACATAGAGTCCAGCATCTTATTGTCCAGTCAAGTTCAACGGCTTCTTAGGTATACCCTCTCTGGTCTGAAGACAGAGCCAGCAGAGTATCATCCCAGTCAATTAAAAGCTCCAACATACCATCAGCAAAAATTTACATCATTATGGAATTAATTGACATAGTAATGAGTAACCAACAGTGTATTGATGAAATTATGCCTGTTTAGTGAGTGTGTTACTGAATTTCTTTATCAAAACATATAAATTAAAGATATGTTCTGACCACATTAAAGGGAAACACAATCAAGAGGCAATTAATCACATTCTACTGTTTTGGAAATGATTTTCTTCTTATATAAGAAGAACACTAAGTTCTCTTTCTGAGACAAGACACATAAACAGGATATGACATTTCTTATTCTCCCTTAAGAAGTTTTGGCTTAGTGAATGAATAATGTTGAAAAAGCTGATTACAATCTGTGATGAATAATTGACCTCATTAAAATTTAGTTATTACCCATTTTTTACAAACATTTCATAACTTGAGCATTATTCGAATTAAAAATCTTTATAGATGTTAAATAGAAATGAGTATTTTTTCACTTTCTAATATTCCTAAATTTCAAATCATAAAGATAATGACATCTTAATTAGTAACTTAATCAGTTTAAACATAATTGCTATAAAATAGTTAGTAAACCATTTGTAGCATTCCCTGTGTACTTATATATTTTATACTGTCAACTCATTTATTCTATCCTAAAAACTTACAAGGCGGAGAATTACTACTCTACTTTTGATATGAGGAAACTAGAATTTAAGAGTGTTATCTGGTACTACACAGTAGAATTTAATGAGCTGAGCTTGTAATTCAAGTAATTATAGTTCTATATTCTGTGTTCCTTTTTAAGATATTTTGCTTATTTATTTACAAGTCAAAATTATAGGGCCTGGAGAATAACCTAGTGGCTAGAATATTTTTCATGAAAATGAGGTCTGTAACATAACATTTAAAATTTCATATTTTTAAGAAGAAAAACAATGTATTAACTACATTATTAGCTGTTAAGTATAAAGTAAAATACATGGGCCTGGCCTGATAGCCTTGGTTAAATCCTCGCCTTGCATCCACTGGGATCCTATATAGGCAATAGTTCATGTCCCAGATGCTCCACTTCTCATCCAGCTCCCTGCTTTGGTCTTAGAAAAGCAGTAAAGGATGAACAAAGGCCTTGGACCCTGCACCTGTGGAGTGACCTGGAAGAATCTCTGGTCCCTAGCTTCAGATCAGTTTGAATCCGCTTTAGGTCCAGCCATTTCAACCACTTGGGCAGTGAGCCAGCCGATGGAAGATTTTTCTCTGTGTATCTCCCTCTCTCTGTATAGCTGCATTTCCAAAAAATACTAAGATAGATTTGCAAAAAAGTAAAACATACATAAAATATTCTTTGAAAAGAAATCAAGGAAATGTAACATATAAATACATATATACATATAAATACATGTATGTATTTATATGTTATGTATATATATATAACACATAAGACATTTCCCCCATGGATTTCATATATTTGAATGATTTTGTGTTTTGGATAAATGACTTTATAAAGCTCATATAATTAGATCAGATTGTTAAAACATCTCAAGAGATGACAATTTCTATCAACTGCTTTTGGAGTTTTCTTGTTATTTGATCCTAGACACAATAATAAATATTATGATTCCACAAAGCGCTGTCAATATTGTTGATAGTCCTTTATAGAAGCTATACTGTAAGCAACCTATAGATCTCTTTGGAAAAAAGCATAATTTCTTTCTCTTTCTCTCTCTCTCTCTCTGTTGGTCTCTCTCGCATACACATCGAATTCTTCTTACAGCATTTATTTTCCATCATTATAAAGTGAATGAAAATCTTTTTAAAAGCACTGCTGAAATAAGTTTGCTTTTCTATTTAAAATGTCAAAAAAATGAACACACATTATGCAAGCAGTCTTCAATTCTTTCATTTACAATTGAATTTTGAAGAGAGTGATTATATTCAGACAAAATAGAAGTTGAAAGTGTATTACTGTCTGAAAACTACATGCCATGTTTAGCTCAAAATTTCTTCTTATCATTCAATTTCAATGCAACAATGCTTCTGCAGTATCAGTGGTAAAGAGTATATATCAGTATGAATTAGTAGTATGAATATAAAATGCAGCATATAGTATTTACTGTGATGTTCTTCCATTATTTATTTTTAAACAATAATTTATTTTCATGTACTTGAATGGTAGTGTATCAATGACAGAGAAAAGGAGAGAGAGAGAAAGGCACAGAAAGGAATTTCACTTCTGTTGGTTCATTTGCTTAATGCTTGTAACACCTGGAGCCAGGCCAGGTCCAAGTCAAGAGTCTACAGTTTAAACCAATTTTCCCTTTCCTTTATTTTTTTTAGGAATTATTTAGGATTTATTTGAAAGACAGTGTGACAGAGCAAGAGAGTGACAGCAAGAGTGCACAAGACAGATGCATTTGCTATCCAAATGGCCTATATGGGCCAAGCTGAAGACAGGAAGGAGCCTGGAACTCCATTTGGGTCTCCCTCAGGGTCAGAGACCCATGTAGTTTGACCAATCTCTACAGCTTTCCACGGTGCAGTGGCAGGAGTCTGGATTGGGAAAGGAGCAGCAGGTACTTGCATCACTGTTTCTGTGAGATTTCAGTCTTGCAGACAGTGGTTTATCTAACTACGCCACAGTGCCAAACCTAATATAAACTTTTCTTTTTCTTTCTTTCCTTTCTCTTTTTCTTTCTTTCTCTTTTTCTTTCTTTCTTTCTTTGTTTCTTTCTTTCTTTGTTTGTTTGTTTCTTTCTTTCTTTCTTTCTTTCTTCTTTCCCTCCTTTCCTCCCTCCTTCCATCTCTCTCTTTCTCTCCATTCCTCTCTTTCTCCCTCTCTCCCTCCCTTCCTCCCTCTTTTCCTTCCTTTTTTCTCTCCTTTCTTGTTTTTATTTTTAGACTTGAAAGGATGAGCCACAGACTGAGATAGACATAAACCTTTCATCTATTGAAGAGGTTCACTCCTCAACTGGCCATAACAGCTTTGGTTGAGCCAAGCCAGGAGCCAGGAGACTCCCTGGGTCTCACACAGGCTTGCAGGGCCCCAAGCAGTTGGACTGTGCTCTGGGGCCTTCCCAGGCCCACCAGCAGGAAGCTAGCCTGCAAGTGGAGCAGTGGGGTGGGAAATATAAGCTGCAACTGAAGCTTTGTTCATATGGGATGCTAGCACTGTAGGTGGCTTTATCTGCTAGTTCGAAGTGCTGGCTCTCAATCCAGTTTCTTATGTGAGTGGCAAGGATCCAAATACTTGACCTGCCACCTGTCACATTCTAGGCTATGAACACAAAGGACGCTGTAACTGGCAGCAGAGCTGAAAGTCAAGCCTGGGCACAGGACATGGAATGTCGACATCTTACAGACTTTGACAAATGCCTTGTCCTTCCCTTATCCTTGGGTTAGGATGTTGTAAATAACCTTTTACAAGTGATAAAACCGACTCTCAGGTAGATTCATAACTTTTAAGAATCCATTCAGTACTGATTTCTATAATTCTGGAAAATATGCTACTTTCTTTCATGTTTTCTTTCTAGAAATGGTAAAAAAAAAAAAAATAACAGCTCTAGTGAAATTAAAAGCTTTATACCTGACACAATAATGGTTCTTGAGCTAAATTATTTCAGGCTCCAGACAATCAGTATCTGGACCTTTCAAACACAAAGAGTCTTGCCCCAAATCACAACTAGTAAAAGTCAAAAACTGTTTTGATCGGGTAAATGGTCCTCCTGGGGCATCTTGTTCGACTGCCTCTCTTGCTTGCTATACCAGCATGACAAGGGCCTGACTTTTCTTCTGCTTGAAACATGTCTCAAGGTGGTTTGCTCAGCTTCTAAGTTTCAGCGATGACATCATCCACATGGACAAAGAGAAGGTTTGCTTTAACCTCCTCTGAAAGTAACGCGTTTGCTGAACCTTGTATTTCACAATAGTGTCATAAATCCTCTCTGTGCTTGACTTCCATTTGAACCTATTGCATTGTTCCAGTGAGCCTTGAGGAAAAGGGAGAAATTAGACAGGTGGATTAACAGTTGCACTGGCTAGTAATCACTGCTTGCCTACAGTCAGCAATGTTTGGTTTGTCTCTGACTTAGGAGTCTGATGTCTTCAGTCATGATCCACAAAATAGTATTAAACTAACTTTGCAAGTAAAGTTGAATTTCCAAATTGACAATTTTCATTCATGCGTTTTTCTTCAAGGCTCTCACTTCAATACTACTTTATTCAAAATCATTAAAATAATTCATTATTTCACCTTTGCTGTAGTGATACTTACCCACATTTCTAGCACTTCATATGTATAATATGAATATTGTTTAAAATTGCACTTTCTTTTTTTAAGTTGTTTAAAATTGTTGTTTAAAATTGCACTTTAATTTTTTTCGATAAAAAATATTTTATTTTTTTATTTTTTTTACATTTTATTGTTATTATTATTGTTATTATTTTATGATACAATTCCATAGGCTCCTGGCATTTCCCTTATCCCCTCCCCAATTCCCCCCACCTAGTTCCTCTATATCATTACTGAAATATAGTTTTTCATACACAGTCATATGTCCATCATTGCGGGCATGAGCAATGGCAGAGAGTCCAGCATCCTATTGTCAAGATATAGTAAACAGTTTCATTGTAAGTCTGTCTTTGTCTGGAAGTAGAAATGCATACTACATTGTATCCTCACATCTGGATGTTAGTCTCCATTTCACAGCTACTGTTCATCCCCTCAAATGAAAAGCCGTAATACAAAATCAATAATAGAAAGAAAAATAGAAATTTAAAATGCCATGAAGTTAAATGACATATTACTAGATATGACAGTCTCCATCATACAGCTAATATACATCTCCTTAAATGAAAAGCCACAAAACAAAATCAACATCAGGGAGAAAAAAGAAATTAACAACACCAAGAAGTTAAATAACATGCTACTATATGACTAACGTGTAGCTGAAGAAATGAAAATCAAGAACCTTCTTAAAGAAAATGATGCTACTGTATGATCTATGAGTCTTTGAATGATTTAATCTGAAGAAAGTGTTGGGTTTTTTTGTTTTTTTTTTTTAAAGATTTTTTATTGTTATTGGAAAGCTGGATATACAGAGAGGAGGAGAGACAGAGAGGAAGATCTTCCAACCGATGTTTCACTCCCCAAGTGAGCCGCAACGGGCCGGTACGCGCCGATCCGGTGCCGGCACACGCCGATCCAGTGCCGGCAACCAGGAACCTCTTCCAGGTCTCCCACCGGGTGCAGGGTCCCAAAGCCTTGGGCCGTCCTCAACTGCTTTCCCAGGCCACAAGCAGGGAGTTGGATGCGAAGTGGAGCTGCTGGGATTAGAACCGGCACCCATATGGGATCCCGGCACGTTCAAGGCGAGGACTTTAGCCGCTAGGCCATGCCGCCGGGCCCCAGAAGAAAGTGTTTTGAAGAGATGAAACCAACAGAAAACAACAAAACCCATGCGATACAGATTCTGCTGATTTTTGTTGGTGAAGTGTGTCTCTTCTAGACAATAAATAGATGTTGTTTTGTTGTTTAATCCAGTCTACTAATCTATGACGTTTGATTGAGCTTAAGCCATTTACATTAAGGGTTAATATGTATGGATAGTACTTTGGTCCTGTCATTTTAGGAATGGGTTGTTCATTGGTTTAGTCTTCTGTTGTCATTTTTCTGGGATGTTCTTCACATTTGCCTCTGGTTTGGGTAGGTGTTATTCCTCTTCTCTGTGAAGAGAACATTTTGAAGTATCTTGTAGGGCAGGTTTGGAAGAGGCAAATTCTTTAAACTTTTCTTTACTGTGGAAGAATTTTATTTCATTTCAAAGACAAAAGAAAGCTTTGCTGGATATGTTATCCTAGGCCGACAATTTTTTTCTTTTAGAATCTGGAATATGTCACTCCATTCTCTTCTTGCCTGTAGAGTTTCCTGTGAGAGATCTCCTGTGAGTTTAATTTGCATTCCTTTATATGTCAATTGATTTTTTTCATGTGCACATTTAAGGATCTTTTCCTATGTTCAATTGAAGAGAGCTTGAAGATCATGTGCCTTGGTGAAGATCGCTTTTGATCAAGCCTGCTGGGAGTTCTGTGCCCCTCCCTGATCTTGCTTCCAAATTCTTTCTCTAGTTTAGGGAAATTTTCCTTTATTATTTCATTAAATACATTTGCAAACTCAGCTTCTCTTTCTGCACCTTCTGGGACTCCCATAACTCTCATATTAGGTCTCTTAATAATGTCTTTCAATTCTTGAATACTTTTTTTGGCCTGATCCAGCTCTGCTTCCAGCTTTTTGTTTGCTTCCCCCTGATGACAGGAAATACCTTCCAATTCTGAGATTCTTTCTTCTGCTTGCTTCATTCTATTTTGGAGACTCTCCATTGTACTTTTAATTTGCTCTACTTCAGCTCTAGGGGGCTGACCAGGCTGTGAAATCCACTCTGTTCTCGCATTGTCCGTCTGGGAACTGCTGCTCTGTCTCTGCTCCTGTTCAAATCAAAGGGACCAGCAGGATGAACAGTTCTTTGTCTGGGTTTACCTCCCAAGCTCCCAGTGAAAGTCCCTTCCCACCTGGTTGCTGGTGGAGTTCCAGCTGCTGGTGGAGCTCAGATCGCTGTTAGCTGAATGCCGCTGCAGTATCAGTCACTGCAACACCACACCATTGTGTCCGCTGCTTTCCTGTGTCTGTCAGTCTCTAGCTACCTCTCTGCTGTTGTTCTGTCCTTTCCAATTTCCTGGAATATGTCCTCTCTGCTTCATCCTGAGTAAATGTTTCTCCGTCTGTTTAAATGTGTCCTTACCCTATTCCGCCATCTTGATTCCCCTAAAATTGCACTTTAATTTTAAAAGAGTTGAAGCATGAATTTCTCACAAGGGAAAACTAAGAATTAATTTATCACAAACTATACCTCATATAATTTCCACCAATACTCAAAGTTCAGTTATATAAGCATTTGTGGATAAATCAATGTTCTGGGTTTGCATGCTATGAATATGTAATTATTGTTTATAGGTAAACTTGGTAGTTTGCTCTAATTATAGCTTTGGAACCTTGAATTTCCTTGTATTAGCAAATGTCTTATGTTAATAGTAGCTTCAGCTTCTGTAATTTTATTTCTGGTTCAAATTCAAATCCCCACCAGAGATACAAAATAATTCTCTATAGCTAAACATGGAAGCTGAGATGTGCATTCCATTTTTTATAAATCTGTCCTCTGTTTTTTCTATTCTTTTCTCTCCAGTTAGGTATTGATAGTTTGTATGTTGTTCCTATTTTTTTTCATTTGTTTCTCCCATTTTCTATTTCATTGCATCTTGATTACTTCTGGTATATTTCTTCATTTCCTTTGCCAAATATTCCATTGACTGTTGCCCAGATTACCTTAGAGTTTGCTGTTACTATGTGTAGAATGATGCAATTTTCTCATTCGTAAAAGTATCTTGTTTCATTTTCTAATTGTCTGAGGCAATCAGTCACATTTTTATAGCTTTTGCTACTTCCTGTATTTTTCTCTTGAGTCAAAATCTTTTGTTGCTTTTATTTTTATTTTATTTTATATTTTATGTTTTCTTTCCTGTGTATGTATTCTGTTCTCAGCTTTAAAAATAATCACAGATGTCATCAAATCTCTGTATATCTTTTTAAAGTGGGCCGGGAAACTGAGAAATGATTTGAACGACAGGATGATAACATGACCTTTCAGAGGCTTGCAGATTTCAGTAAATGTGGATTTTTTTTTTTTTAGACAAGTTCTACCACTCAGGGGAGGTTCAGGTCATCCCTCAGTGCTTGGTAGCAGGCCATGAATACTTCTTTCTGATGCACCGAACTCACATCATACTCATTTTCTTGGTTGGATGCCTCAGGAGAGGCCTTGATTGTGCCTGGAGTGTCTCCTCCTGGAGTGCTTAGAAAAGCCAGCCTGATACTTGCTGTTCTCCTGAGTTCTTTCCAGACTAAAAAGTAAACAGACTGTTCCTAATCTGAAGGGTGCAGGTGAAGAAATCAGTAATAGAGGGGTCACCGTAACCACAAATTGTAAATATTTTTTTTCTTCTAGATCTTTAATAATCCCAAGTTTTGAAGTCCAAATTTCCTCCTTTTGGAACTTTGGCCTAGGTTTGTGCAGGTTCTCTGTGTTGTCAATGTGAACTACTTTCCAAGCTTCCTAAGCAGTGTTGTCACCTTTTCTGCTGTCTCCTTTTCCATTATTTCATCCATCTGGCCTGTTAATGTTGCTCTTATTTTTACTCTCTGTATCTTTGTCTTCGTACGATTTACAGAAGTGACACAAATAAGTATGTAAGTTTATTCAAGTGGTTGCATTTGCACGAACTTTTGACTCTTTAAATGAACAGGAAACACAGCTCTTTCGTGAAACAGATGCTGCATTTGTAAAATGTACAATTTTTTTTTCTAAAACCGTTTCTGTTAATCAAGAAACTGAAGAGTCTAAGTATTTGAAGATTTTAAAGTTCTGTGAGATCTCCAAAAACAATTCATATACACTCACAAAATAATTTTTTTCCTTGATCATGTGAGCCAAGATACAGCAAATAAAATTAGGACTGAGAAACCATCCATTTCATCTGAATTTATGCTGAGAGATAAAAGATGCCCCTTTGAGGGCCCAGCGCGGTGCATAGCATTTCAAATCCTCGCCTTGAATGCCCCAGGATCCCATATGGGCACCAGTTCTAATCCCGGCAGCTCCACTTCCCATCCAGCTCCCTGATTGTGGCCTGAGAAAGCAGTATAGGACGGCCCAATGCCTGGAGACCCTGCACCAGTGTGGGAGACCTGGAGGAATTTCCAGGCTCCTGGCTTTGGATTGGTGCAGCAGCCAGCCATTGTGGTCACTTGGGGAATGAATCATTAAACGGAAGATCTTTTTCGCTGTCTCTCCTTCTCTCTGTATATCTGATTTTCCAATAAGAATAAATAAATCTTTAAAAAAATTTTCCTTCTGAATTATTCCATATCTTCCCTCAAAGTATTAGAAAGATGGGAGCAATTCATAGTGGATGACATCATATTGAAGCACAACAATTTGATCTTCTGTTTCAAGACAAGAAACACTTGTCTCTTTCTAAGGCATGTAATGACAAGGCCTAAATAATGCTAGTAAAATTATTAAAACTTTCAACGTAATAAATAACTTGTAGTATTCCTTAAAATAATGTATTTTAATTAGAGCAACTAAGTGACTTAGTCCATCTGTAGGACTGCAGTTACACAGTTGTCTCAGTTTTCACATACACAGATATAATTATGAATAGAAATGTTTCAAACATATAGAAATGTAAAACATATCATAAATACATCTTGTAGACTTTTTGCTCTTAATACTTTTAGATCTATCACATGCACACAGTTTCATGATATGGTTCTATTAATGAGTTTAACATTTTTATTGCCGAAAACATAGACTCTTGTTGTCAATTAAGTGTTGCTGTGGATGTGTTTGTAACTGTATCTTAGAAACCCTTAAATGCATACTCAATTTAGATTCCTATAAATAGAATTGCCAACTTGAAGAATAAGTACATTTTTTATTTGAATGTATCTTAACAGATAATCTTCCCAGTTAATATCAAGTAATATGCCCACAGAAAGTCTATCAGGGAACATTAAGTGTTAGCAAATAGCCAATTTCTGTCAATAGTTTTACAATAAATGTTTTAAATTTGTTACTTTAATTTCCATCCCCCAACCGGAATGTTAGCAATTTTACTTCAATTGTCAAATATAATGTAGAAAATTAAAATGAGAGCAAATATCTATTACAGTAACCCACATCTTTTATTGCTGTGTTCGTTCTTTCTTGTTCATATACCTCTGTCCATTGTTTTATCATTTATTTTCTGCTTGGAGAATCTTCCTTGGCCATACTGGGTTCACGTGCAATAGATTCTCTTGGTCTTCTTTCATCCAAGAAACTCTAGAGTTTACCTTCATTCCTAAATGGTATTTTCACTGAGTCTAAGATTCTACAATAACGATTTCTTCCAATATCTGAAAAATATGCAATATCTCTTTCTGGTTTCCATGATTCCTGATGGGTGTCTGCTATCATTTGAATAGTTTTTTCTCTATGCATGAGGTGCCATTAGTCTCTAGATATAGTCAGTGTTTTTGATACACTTCAGAAGTTTACATAGTATGTGTCTTAGTACGAATATCTTTGAGTTAATCCACTTTGGAGATTAATTTCTTGAATGTTTATGTTTATGCCATTTATAAAACTCATTGAAATCGTATCCAGTATTTTCTCTTTTTTATTTTTGTTGCATTCACACAGGTCCCTGAGGTTCTATTCTCATACCTTTCTTCCAATCTGTGATGTCTCTGTTTAGGTAAATTTCCTTTTGGTTTAGTTTGTCTATTTGAAAGCCAATGTTATGTAGAGAGGGGAAGAGAGAGAGAAAGAAAAATCTTTCCTGCACTTGTTTACCCCCAAATGACTGCAATGCCAAGGGCTGAGCCAGGGTGGGGCCAGGAGCCAAGGGTTTAATCTAGGTCTCTGAGGTGGGCTCAGAGGCCCAAGTACGTGGGTTATCTTCCACTGCTTTCCCAGGTGCATTAGCAGGAAGCTGGATTGCAAGTGTTGCAGCTATACCTGCTGATGTTTATAAATTGACAGCTTTTACATCTCCAACTCTAAGATTTACGTGAAAAAAGAAAAAACAATCTCTGGAGCTTATTGTTTTTCCTTGAGTTTCTAATTCCTTAGGCACTCTGTCTTTTGTCTGTACCATTGGAAGTCTCCTTAGGTTTGTTTTGTGTACTGTCCATGACTTTATTTCTACTTAGCATGCAGAATATAAAAGAAGAGCTCTTCCTAATCTTCCGAAAAGTCAAATTCTTACTATCTGCTTATGCTTATAATTTGGGTAATTTTCTAAAATGTCTAAAGTGATCTTGCCTCATAAAACAATGCACTATTCTCCTATATGAGAGTAAGAATGTTAAGTAGTAATGTTACCCAAAAGCTTCCTTTATATCAAGAGTGACCATTAATCACTCAAGGTTATATGAACACATGAGTCATTTTTCAGAAACCTGATGAGTGTCAGTTTATTATAGTGTGACATCACCCTGTCAATTTCAAACAGCAATCAGTATTTTGAAAGGAAAAAAATATTTTAAATGGGAAATGGGGAAATGTGAAAAGCATACATGGTATATTGGAATGAGGTGATGGAAACCCATCTTAGGGTAAAATACTCTGCAGAAAAGAATAATCAAAATAATTAAGCAACTAGGTTAAATTAAGTTCTAACTAAGTGATTTTACATTATTTCTCCACAAAGATAGAATATTCTTCATATCCAGCTAAGCACAAAATCAAATATCTTCATCCCCAATTTGAAGGAAGTCCATAAGAGGGAAAATAAGACAGAAATAAAATACGAAGGATCACTCTTAAGTGTAAAACCTTGCTATGGGGTCTGATACTGTGGCACAGTCGGTGAAGTTACTATCTGTGGTGCTGGCAACCCATATGGGCACTGATGCCACTCCTGGCTGCTCCACTTCCCATCTAGCTCCCTGCTAACACATCAGGGAATGCAGCAGAGATGTGGACACCAGAAAGCATGTGGAATACCTGGAAGAAGCTCCTTGCTCATGACTTTGGACTTGTCTTTCCAGCACCTGTGGTCATTTGGAAAGTGAACCAGCAGATGGAAAGTGTCTCTCTCTTTTCCCTTCTGTTTAACTTTGTCTTTCAAATGACTTAGGTACATTAGACACATCTTCAGACACACACACACACACACACACACACACACGCACATGCACACACACACACACACTCACACCATACACACCCCACCTCTACATTAACCATATTTAAAACTTAGAAATTATGTTACTGGTGATATAAACATGTAAATATTCACTTGTTGCTATAAGTTGAGCCTATTCTTTTTCTATAGGAAATATGGCACATCTGTTCTTGATATCTTGTTTTGTCCAACTGAACTGACCTAAGAAATAACTGGAGGAGTCTTTTGAGAAAAGATCTTGAAGTCAGAGTACTTTTCTAAAGTGATACAGATCAGTAAGTATCTCATTGTAAGCTGTGATTTGTTGAATCTGTACCTGTTTGAAATTTAATGAACTGACAAGGTTAAATGAGTCAGGAAATTTTGTGACTAGGGTTTACCCTTAATGTTAACTATCACTGTATTTTAAATGCTGCATAGTTCTGAGAAATGCATCATGGACAACTAAAATCTAAATCTTTTCCAGGGATTGGGACAAGTGTTTCCTTTTCTTAAAGTTTATGATAAATTACCACTAGGCAGGATGTTTCAAAGGATAGAAATTTGACAGCCCAGCCTAAAATATAAAACTGTGACCAGAGGGGTATAAGGGTATCATTTAAAAATACATACCCTGGGAAGACATGTGTGTGAAATGGATCCCAGGTAAGTACACCTAAGTACTTCTCACCTGTGCAAGTTCAAAAGAGGTAAGTATATATAAAAAGTTAATGGTAATATTAATTCAGCTTCTCTATTTGCCTTTGAGATCCCTGCTCCCTTAAAATTCACCCAGGTCATTCATAAAAACAAAAACAAAACAAAACAAAAACTCTAAGAATCAATCATGTTCTTCCTGGTCTGACAATTTACTCTGTTATTTTTGATCAGGCATATTTGGAAAACAGTATATTTGAGAGAAACTCAATTACAACAATTACAATGCTGAAAATTTTCGAAACTCTTCACAAACAAAACAAACAGTACACCACTTTGAAATCAGAAATTTGTCTATGACTTACCTTATCGAATAAAGAACATTTCCATTTTTGAAAATTCTCAGCAATTTGTTATCTGTAGTGACTTCATGAAAGTTGGCACCCTTTTCATTGGCAAAGAACAAATCAGGTTTCCAAATGGAGTCCAACATGGAAGGGTCGAGGTCTAATGAATCATCAGGATATTCACTGTATGCTAGGCGAGGATCATTCCATTTCTGACGCAGAAAGATATTCACTCTGTAATCCTAGGACAAAAAAAAAAGACAGAGGACAATATATACAAAGAGTTAGAGTCTTAGGAGCTTCGCAGACCCTTCAATCCTCACTTACTACTACCTAAAAGATGCATATCAGTGCTGAGTTTTTCATGGTGTCTCCAGAAAGACCTCAGAAAGACACAATTTATCATTTTATATTTTGCTCCTCCATGCAAAGTTTACTTTGCTATTTTGTCTTCATATAATATTGGACTGCCATTAGACCCTACATAGGTAATTCAAAACAAGAAGAATCATTGATTTCAACCAGATTCTAGCTCATAACTTCTGAGTTAACATGCAAAATGACAAAGACAACTAGTTGGTGTATGTGCAGTATATGACTTAACTATGCATTTTTCTCCTTAGATTTCTGAAACAAGCAAGTAAATAGGGACTTAATTATAAGCACAATGAAGAAACTTAAAGAAAAACCTCTGTGAAAATCAGTGAAGGCTGAAGATGTTTAGAAAAATGGAAAACAAATTTTCTTCAATGTTTTAAAATTTATTAATACATTATGAGTTACCATAATATAGAAACCAAGAATTTTTAAAAAATTCTTGCAATATATAGACCAATGAGACTGCTTATCTCACCAGTACATAAATTTCAGGAACCATAATGAACCCTACAAATCTATACAACCTTTAAGTCAATGTTTTTGGACAGAGGTCACCATCTTCCTATGACTGCAACTGGAGTTAGGAGAAAGTGGCTGGTCTACAATTAGTTTTATTCTGTCTGTGTAGACAGGAAAAGTTAACAAAGGCAAGTTATCATCCTAGCTGCCAGGAAACATAATTCCTTCTAACTCCTTCAGAAGATGTATAACAGTTATTCTCAGCATCGTTATGATGTAACATATTTCCCCTGAACTCTCTGCAGCTGTTCCTATTCTTAGGCCAGAATAAAAGTATTTTTAAGCCACAGTATATATACCAAAGTTCAAGTTGTATCTATCTTAATGTAATTACTACTAGTAATGAAATTTATTGACGTAATTTCAGAGCTTCCACAAACATTTGCTGCTATGAAAGTGACCTAAAAAGACATTAAATATCCTTTTGTTTTGGTGTCTGAATCAGGGAAAGAAAAATCAGCTATCGACAAGGCTAAATGCTATCTGGTATTCACTGTGGGTCTCCTTCTGCGAAGCAGCAGAAGAACCTTGCTTCGAAATACACTTACATCATTGATTCACAGCCATGTTCTAAAACAAAACTATAAAATGATAATGTCCTAAATATCTGGAAATTCAAGTTTAAAGAGTCCACATTATTTAGATTTTATTTGCACACAAATGAATACTGAGATAGAAAAGTTCTTTATTACCAAACTATATTTAGCACCTCAATAATGTGTTTAAAACAATTTCCAGGAGCCTGGCACAATAGCATAGTGGCTAAAGCCTCGCCTTGAACGGGCCAGGATCCCATATGGGCTTTGGTTTGTGTCCCAGATGCTTCATTGCTCATCCAGCTCCCTGCTTGTGGCCTGGGAAAGTAGTCAAGGATGGCCCAAAGCCTTAGGACTCTGCACCTGCGTAGCAGACCCAAAGGAAGCTCCTGATTCCTGACTTCGGATCAGCTTAGCTCCGGCCGTTACGGCCGTTGGTGAGTGAACTATTACATGGAAGATCTCTCTCTATTTCTCTTTCCCTCTGTATATCTGCCTTGCCAATAAAAATAAATAAATCTCTTAAAAAATAAGATGATTCCCAGCTTACCCAGGGACCATATATAGTATTTCTGATCCTTGGTCTTACGTAAAACTGGAAACTGTACAAACAAGAAGGTCAATCCAAATCCTTTCTATTTTACAGAGTCTGTATCAGAGATCTGGGCTAACTTACAGGTGATCAGAAAGCAACTTAACCTTCATCAAAGGAATAAAGAAGTTTAAACTCCCTGACACATGGCTTGATAGTTTTATTTTATAAGATTTCTCAGTTCTGAAGCAGTATACAACTAGGTTCGCATGTGCAACAAAGCACAGAGCATTAATTCTCCTTGGTGGAATAATTGTTTCTAACATCAAAGTTGTAATACCCCTCTTGTTGTCTGCACCATCTGCTCTGTGAACAGCTCCCCAGGGAGGTTGGGCATCTGGGGCCACTGATTCTGAAATAATTGCACATTATGGATGAGCACATTACTAATTCTCAGTTACTAAACCAACAGGGGAGAAGATCATTTTATAGTAACATGTTAGACGTTTAGAAAGGTTACCTCAGACTTCTCTCTCTGAGTTCTTCAAGATCCATATGGTTAATATTTCTCTCTGAAAATGGCAGACTATCTTAAAATTATTAACAAAATTTCAAAATAAACCAATTCCAGAAACAAAATTATGAAGGAATGGTTAGAATATAAAAGGTGTTCCATCAATGGGATAACACTCTTCATTTCACACTCAGTAACCCGGATGTGAATACAAAACTGAAAATTGAAATAGTAAATGATTGAAATCTGTATTCTATCAAATCGTTCTACGCCATTGTCAGAACTGCTGGAGAAGTAAACTTGGTCCATGGGACATTCTTCTAGAAGTTAGAGATTTCCTTGATGCTTGACTTTCACAGTAAGCATGCAACAAAGCCTGTGCTTATTGCCACTGCCTTTGATAGAGACAAATGATTTATGGATGTCAGGTGCTTCACCTCCTCAAGGTGTTGCACAGCAGGGAGACTTCACTCCAGAAGGCAGCCCATCCAGTGCACTCACTCACTCATCCCATTCCTGCTCAATCACCTTTGATTGCAAATAAATCTGCACATAAAACAATGACGCCATTCCCATGTCACTTGCCAGTTCATCAGTTCTTAAATTCATCCTATTTCCGTTTGTGATACTCCAAATAGGATGTGGATGCTTACATGTTTTTCGTCGTTTAGGGCACACCTGCAATGAAAGCCTGTCCTTCCCAATTTACTTCATGAACTGAAATTTGCATTACAAATTCACTCATTCTGTTATTGTTTAATTCCAAGTATTTCAAAGATTTGTTCCTTTTTATGGGAATGATAGCGTTACAGAGAGAAGGAGAGACAAAAATATCTTCCACCTGCTCATTTACCCCCTAAGTGACGGAAATTGCCAGAGACAATCTAATCCAAAGCCAGGAGCCAGGAGCTTCTTGTGGGTCTCCCACGCGGGTGCAGGGTGCCAAGACCTTGAACCACCCACTACTGCTTTCTCAGGCAGAAAGCAGGGAGCTGGATGGGAAGTGGGGCAGCCAGGACAGGAACCAGCACCCATATGCTATCCTTGGTTATGCAATGTGAGGACTTTAGCCACTAGGCTTCTGTGTGGGGCTCTAATTCCAAAATTCTAAAAATTTTTTATCAAAATTTATTTTTATTGGAAAGACAGATTACAGGGAGAAAGAGACAGAGAGACAGATCTTCCATCCACTGGTTCAACCCCCAAATGGCCACAATGGCCAGAACTGCACTGATCTGAAACCAGGAACCTGGAGCTTCTTCCAGGTCTCCCACACGGGTGCAGGGACCCAAGAATTTGAGCCATCTTCCACTGCTTTCCCAGGCCACAAGCAGGGAGCTGGATGGGAAGTGGAGCTGCTGGGATTAGAACCTGCATCCATATGGGATCCTAGCGCATTCAAGGCGAGGACCTCAGTCACTAGGCCACCATGCCAGGCCCTATCTTTTCCATTAAAAAAATTATTTTCTGTTTATTTGGAGGAGTTACTGAAAGAAAGACCGAGAGATTGATCTTCCATTCACTGGTTCACTCGTCAGATGGCCACAAAAGCCAGGGTTAGGCCATGTGGAAGCCAGGAGCCCAGAACACCATCTAGATTCCTAAATGGGGGTTCAAAATCATACATGTGTGTCAACATCTGTGTCTACCATGCACATAAAGCAGAATTTGGACCACAGCTGTAGTAGCTGGACCAGGAATCTGCATACAGGTTGCAGCCATCTCAACTAATAGCTTAACTTGCTAAACAGCAGCATCTTGTGTGAATCTTCTGAATCATTAAGGCTTACATATCATTTACTGTGAAAAGCTATACGTTGAATGTTAAAAGAAATGTTCTCCATTTTGGAAAACTTTAAGCTATGTCATTATCTGAGACAAAATTGTATTTGGAATTATGTTTTTCTTTTGAGCAATCCAGATGATTTTTTTTTAAAAAAAAGGTTTATTTATTTATTTATGTATTTGAAAGTCAGATATACAGAGAGAAGGGGAGACAGAGAAAGATCACTCTCCAAGCAAATCCTCAGAGCTACGCCGATCCGAAGCCAGGATCACAGAGCCTCCTTCGGGTTTCCCATGCAAGTATAGGGTCCCAATTCGGGCTGTCCTTGACTGCTTTCCCAGGCCAAAAGCAAGGAGCGGGATGGGAAGCAGGGCTGCAAGATAAGAACTCGTGCCAAGATGGAATCCTGAGGCATGCAGAGAGGACTTTAGCTGCTAGGCTACAGCTCCAGGACCCCAGATAATTTTTAACTGACTGTTTGTTGATTTGGAGATTGTCTAAGAAACCATGTGGTGTGCTGTTAACTATAGGATAATGCCTTGGAGGAATTCAGTCCTTTTAGAAACTGTCGACTTTTAGAACACCATGCAGAATAGTTCTTGGGAGTATGATGAAATGTTTCCTCTTCCTAACCCAAATGAAATAGCCACTTAAAACATCAATAATTTACATTTGATTATCTGAATAATGCATATACAACTTACCAAACAAATCAGAATTAAGAAGAAAATTAAATACAAGTATTCTGCCTCTTGGACAAACAATACAACCAAATTAATATTTATTTAAAGATAACTGAGGATCTGGCATTATAGTGTAGCTGGCTAAACTTGAGCTTGTTGCACCCAAATCCCATATGGGCACTGGTTTGAGTCCTGGCTGCTTTACTTTAAATCCAGCTCCCTATAATCTTCCTGGGGAAGCTGCAGGGGATGACCCAGGAGCCTAGTATTCATGTGAGAGACTCAGAAGGAGCCTGTGGTCTCTGGGTGTGGACTGGTCCAGCTCTGACCATTGCAGCCATTTGAGGAATGAACCAGTAGAAAGATCTCTCTTCTCTCTATACACTGTATTTCAAATAAGTAAACTTTTTTTTAAGACATTTGAGATTATTCATAAGCACAAGTATTTGTGTATAGAGTATTACAGGTGAAAGTCAAGTTGGAAAGTGTTTCCTTTTCCAATGTAAATATTTGGCAACCTGTAATATCTTCTACTTGAATAGATAAAACTTGTGGACATGAATATTTTATTAAATGCAGATCATTGAGTGGATTTAGCCCAATGATAATGCTGACACTCTTAAGGATATTTATTTACAGTTATTTAATTTCCATATTATAATTCTGTCCTCTCTTACCTCTTTTTTTTCAAAGAAACATTAATCTTTGCATTTCTTTATTTGAAAAAGAAAGCGACAGAGAGGAAGATACAGAGAGAAACAAAAGAGAACCTTTATTGCTGGTTCACTCCCCAGATCCTTTTAACAGCTAGGCTGCTCCTAGAATCCATCCCTGCTCCTAGAATTCCATCCCTGCTGCTCGGTGTTGTCTGCCGCCTCCCAGGCACATTAGCAGGAAGTTACATGGAAAACACAGTGCACACAGAATTCAAATTGGCCTTGTGATACAGGATGCATACTGCATAAGCAGTACCTTAACACCCTGTGTCAAGAAACTAATCCCTGACCTGACCTGCTACTGAATCTATTGATCCATTTATTCCTCTGTAGTATTAATCTGCCACTAATACTTGAATACCTTAATGACTCACATGATCTGAATATTAGTTTGGTATCTCCAAACCTTATTTATTAAACGTGTAGTCCCAGAGTCTTATTAATGATCAGTGAATCACTGTTAGAAGATAATGGATTATGGTGGAAAATTAATCCCTCTGCTCTCTGAAAGTGCTTGGGAAGTGATTAGGTTTTATTAGATTGCTGGAGCAGAGGGACTGAATAAAGTGACTTTATATGGCAACACCAGGCAGAGAGACACTCATGAGTGTTTTCCCCATCTCTCTTCCCAACTCATCATGTGATACTTCATCTGCATGCCTCAGACCACCCTTAACCTTCATCAGACACGAAACCAATGGAATAGTAAATCTTGAACCGCGAACCACCAAGATTGTGAGCTTGACATGAATCTTCCTTCCTAAGGAGAAATGTAGTTGTAATGATGAAAAGTTGACTAATACAATGACAGAAAATTATTTTAACTGATGAGAGCACATGGAGAACATTAAGTGCTTTTATTAATGCCATATTTGGGCAGAACAAAAGTTGAGATTTTCCTAATTCTCAAACCTATCACTTTCAAAGTTATTCAACATGATATACATTACACTGCTTACTGCAAATGATACTGTTTCAAAGGTAGGGCTCTTTTGGGTGACAGGTTATTTTCTCTGAGGTCTAATGCACACCCACTTGTAAATAACCCTGAATGACTTCTCTTGAAATCATGTGGAGAAAGTCCAGTGAGCCTTGCGCAAAGTTCAGATATAAAACATGATGAAATTTAATAGGGCACATATTTTTTATAAGCCACTAAATTTTGAAGCAATTTGCTATACAGCAATGACTAAAACAGAATTAGGTAACTGGAAATACGTGCTACTGTAATAATAATAATAATAATAATAATAATAATAATAATAATAATAATAATACATGTCCTTGACCTTAGTTTCAGTTAACATGCTGTGAGGATATTGTGATGGTTAAATGGATTAGGGGAAATTTTTCATAGAAAATGAAGAAAAATGCATCTTTTCTGCTCTGGGGAGCAGAAAGTTTGACATTATTGCCATTTCAGCCATGGGAAACAATAAAAATCCAACTAATGAGCTTTTGGGTTTGACTGAGATTTGCTGGCAAAATCTTGAAATTTCTGCTTCATCTTATTTTATGCACGTAGGTAAATAACTTCAAAAGGATATGGCTATAATACTTCTGCTTATGCTTTTGAGCAAAAGGATGCTTATAAATTTTTCTCAGGAAGAAAACACAAAAATTGCAACAGTTAAACACCACTAGCTTCTACAAAAGGATCATTCAAAATCGAAAGAGCTTGCAAGATGCCTAATTTCTATGAGCAGGAAGTGATATAAAACTGTGTCAACAGCTAACATGGTTTGTTTTTCACAGAAGGAAAATAATGACTCAGAAAACAGAATCAAAACCTGTAGGTGAAACTGAGATGCTGAAAGAGTCATTTTCAGGAAGCATGATTGACTGTGAGTATCTGGAATGATATACTTGCTCAGAGTTTGTGAATATTTTATATCTAATATTCATCATAATCCCAAAAGACACAACAACAACACACATGCACACACAATCCTCAATGAATAAAATCCTGAATGCTGAAAATGTGCAAGCTAAACTCCTGAAAGAAAAGCCAATGCTACATAAGAGTAAAAATTCTTGGAAATAGTGGTTTTTTAGTTGCATGCCAGATGGTCCCACCATGTTAGGCAGAGTGAATAACTAGAAACCTGATATGCATTATTTTGGTTGTTTCTGTAAGAATGTTTCCATAACAGATTAGCATATGAAAATGAGTCCAATGGATGGGGAAATCAAAGAATTTTAAAAAGAATAAAACCGATATTGCCTGTACCAGCAATGTCAGGGCGCACTTAAGTAACAGACTGATGGAAACATGACTCCTTATGAAGGACTATACTACTGTCGCAATGTGGGAAAAATCTGTCAGGGGGTGGGATTTGGGGTGGGGAGAACCCCGGTCTCTATGAAATTGTACCATAAAATTCAAAAAATCAAAATAAAAATTCAACAACAACAAAGAGCAATAACAAGAGAAAATGACTATAAACGTATTTTCCTAGGGAAGCTATGCTTACAAACAGAAAAAAAATAAAGCAGTAGTTATTCATGGCAATGCATAACTTCAAAATGCAGTTAATGTTCATGAATGATACCCAGCTGTTATGAAAGATTTGCATCTAATTGCCCATAAACTACCCATGCAATAAATTCTTTCAAGTGTGAATTATCTTTTTAGTGTTTTTGTTTCATTTTTTCCTCTCTTTTTAGAGTTTTTCCTTATTATTTTAAATTGTCAGCATTATTTTTTATAATGTATTAGTCTACATATTTTTTCATTACATCATTTCCAACACTGGAAATAAAAATTATGTAAATATTTTAGAGAAATCTAAATTGTATTTTTCCTTGCAAATTTAACTCCTGAAATTATATTACCTTGACTATTTGTAAACATTATCTAAGTGTATGTTAAAAAGTGTATGTACAATTTTTCAGTAACTTAAGAGATGGTCTTTTCATAGACCTGCATTTATCAAAGATAGCATTTTTCAAGATAGTGATTCTTTGAGCAATTATGTAATGTAGTGGTAACCCATCATAGTTTTAGATCAATCTTGTCAAAAGACTTATTTTTTCCTGCCAAAATATTATTATTATAGTGATATTATTTTATACATGTCTGGTTTTGATCTATTTATGAACATGGTACATCTGCTCATAACTATTAAACTTGTTGACTATTTAGAATAAATACATCTGGATGGTCATGTCTGCACAAAGTATATATTGTTATTGTCAATTTCACTGTTAAGTGGTCTACAAAGTATTCTGTGTTTTATACTTCTCAAATTCTCATAAAACATAAAAATTTGTTATAAATTTTCCAACTGTCTCCAGAATTTAAATTTGGGAGTGCATGCTGCATTTAACCTATTCTGCTTCACCTTTGTATATTGACTGCGTATGGGATAGAATAGTTGCCTCAATAGTACACAGATCTTTAGCCCAAAATGAAGCATAGTTTAGATCTGTCTTCAGGGAGACTCATTTTCTGTTTGATGTTTTAGCCAGACAGTGTTAGAATGTGAAAAGGAAGCTGTGGTTTTGCATGTTAGAAGCACGTAAATATGTTACTAGAGAGAAGATTGAGGAAGATTAATAAATCTCTGGGCTATAATAAATGTTGTAGCTTTCATGCTGTCTCTTGAAACATTCTTTTTACTTTTGTTTGTTTTTTTTATTTGAAAGTCAGAGTTACAGAGAGGGAGGGACACAGAGAGAGAGACAGAAATTTTCCATCCACTGTCTTACTTCCAAGAGGACCACAATGGCCAGTGCTTGGCCAGGCAAAAGCCAGGAGACAGGAATTTCTTCTAGGTCTCCTATGTGGATAGCAAGGATCCTTTTAGTTGGACTACCTTCCAGTCCTTTTCTCAGTCACAATAGCAGAGTTCTGGGTTAGAAGTGGAGCAAGCATGACATGTTCTGGTACTCATGTGGCATGCAGGTGTCACAGCTGGTGGCTTTACCTGCTTTTTCACAATAGCAGCCGCTCTTGAAAGACAAACTGTTAGAGATAAGATACCCTTGAGACATTATGCCATAGGATTCTTATATAATAGCTCCAGTCAATGACTACAATTGGGTCTAAATCTCCAGTCACCCTCACTAAGGCATCAAGCAGGTGAATCAAGCTGCTTTGAACATAATGAAAGTTGATCTTCCAGTTGAATAAAGCTGAAGAATTTACATCACTGATAAATAGATCGAAAATGTTTAGTACCTATCCCTATCCCTATGAGTTTAAAAAATAAATGAAAAAATTATTTAATGTTTTCTAAAATGATGGTAACCCGTTGTGACATACATTTGCATTTTGCTGATTAGTAGGAAACGTTTGGAGCATATTTGCAATTTATCTTTTTAATGGGATGTATGAATAATTTTCCAAGTTCCCTTTTGTTATATTTTTAGAGCTCTTATTATGTCTTAGGTGTGTATCCTTTGCCAGTCATTAGATCAGAAAAGATTCTTTCCATAACTTGCAGCTTCATTTGGTAAGAGCATTTTCAGTTGAACTTTTTTAAAATAAAGATTTATATAATTTTATTGGAAAGGCAGATTTACAGAGAGAAGGTGAGGTAGAGAGAAATGTCTTCTGGTTCATTCCCCAAATGACCATGATGGTTGGAGCTGAGCAGATTTTAAACCAGGATCCAGAAGCCCCCATTTGGGGCTTCCACATAGGTGCAGGTGCCCAAGGGTTTGGGCTATCCTTCATTGCTTTCCCAGGCACAAGCATGGAGCTGGATAGGAAGTGGAACAGCCAGGACATGAGCTGGCACCCATGTGAGATCCTAACACTTGTAGAGGGGTAACCAAGTGAGCCATTATACCAGTACTCAGTTGAGCTATTAAATTGTAAAAATATTCACTGTACCCAATGTCTATTTTTAGACTATATTTAGATTAATTCCTAATTATTACCCAACCCAGAGTCATAAAGATTTTCTCTCTCCCTCTCACTCTGTCTCTAACTCCCGCTCTCTCTCTCTCTCCTTTTTTTTCTTTTGCTTCTAAATGTCTAAATGTTTAATACCTTATTTCATGCTTATGTTAGTGGTCCACTGTGAGTTAGTTTTCTACAGGTATTTATATCCATTTTCCTTTCTTTTCCATGGAAGACAAATTCTGTAGCATGGTTTTTATAAGAATAATGATTTTTTAAAAGCAAAAGCTAAACAAAAAATCAAGTATGGCAAGAAACAATGTATCTAAACATTTCTATTTTTCTTTTTTCTTTAAACAGAAGTAAGAACACAATAATATTTAGAATTGAAGGGAATGTTTTTGCACTAGCAAGCTGACAAGCTAAAATTGAACAACAGTGCAATAATTGCATGCTATTGACCAAGGGCTTACCTAATTCATTTTCTGAAAACGTATTGTTCAATTATTTTAATACGCTATTCTGAGAAATATGATTTGAGGAGCAAGAAGACTAAAACTGGCTTAAAATATTGAATCATTCAGAATGAATTAAGTTTTACAACATATCCCACAATGTCTGTGGTATTAAAAATTGCCAAGGACAAGCAATTTTGCCTTAATAAGTTATAAGAAATAGAACGTCTGGGAAGAAAAGAGGTTTAAAAAAATATATTATATTCTGAATCAAATAGCCACTAAACTTTTATAAGGTCAGACATTGCTCGCCTAATAAAGAAGAGAAAGTATCTCGATTATCTCTGTTTTGTGTTGCTTTATTTTCCAACTATTTTGAGAATGAAAACGAGGCACACAGAAATTCAGACTTCCAGCATCATGATTACAGCAGGCTAATGATGGTCCTCAAAGCATGACTGGTGATTTTCCATGCCCCAACCTGGAAGAACTTAAATTATTGAAAGAGAATTGCTGTGACTACACCCTTTTCTTTCTCGAGGTACCCTTTGGCTTGTGAGGCCCAATCTATCTCCCAAGTAGCAGAGTTGAGGGAAACTATATCATAGGAAAGTGATGTCATATTACTGAGTATTCATTCATTCACTTT
The DNA here is from genome assembly GCF_030435755.1 of Ochotona princeps. Lineage (NCBI taxonomy): Eukaryota > Metazoa > Chordata > Mammalia > Lagomorpha > Ochotonidae > Ochotona > Ochotona princeps. The sequence continues at coordinate 31,776,525 of NC_080842.1, read as the reverse complement.
ATTCTTCTCATTTAATAGCCACAGCAAAGGAGGGTCTATTTGATTATATGAAGCTCTGCATGTGTTAGGTAATAAAAGCATTGGTTAGGGTAATCCAGAAATTATTATTTCTTCCCTTCTAATTTTGGAAAGACAAAAAGTCACAAATCAGCGTAGTTACACTAAAAACCTTCTCTCAGCTTCCCCTAATGCTAATAGTTTTATAAAACTATAGTATGGTTTCTAAAACCAAAAAATTATCATGATATAATACTATTAACTTATCTACAGAGCTATTCTAAATTTCATGAGGTATTCTTCCAATATCATTTTTTTTTCTGTTCTAGGATCAAACGTAGGTTCCCAAGTAGTTATTTTTTTAATTATATATATATCTAGTTTATCTAACATCTCTTTTTTAGTAAGCTATATTTTTCTATATTCTTTTTCTAACTTAGCCATCACAATAATATCATACATACTTTACAAAGATTGAAGCTGGAATACACAAGAAGAATGAACTTTATGGGAAATATTTTTAAGCAAAATTTTATCAAATAATGATTGATAGGATGCAACAGTGGCTAAAATAGTAAAATTAGAATACACACACCACAACAATCTAAAAGGAAACACATCTGGTTACTCTGTCAGGCATGGTAAGTAAGTTAAAACGTATTTATAATGTGAATGTATTGGTATGCACAGGTACACATATAAAGTTTTAAAAATTGCAAAAAGAATACATTCATTCAACAGGTTGATTAATGTGTATTAGCAGTCTTGCAAACAGCGATGCTAAAAGCTATTTTTCCTTTTTTCTGTGCAGACAACTCAGTACTTCTGTGGCTAGCAGTGCTGCAACATTTGGCATCCAGCAATGAGATAGAAATATTATCTTTGGGCCAATGTGCTAGGAGTATTCCACAAATACTTTAGAGTAAGCATTCCTAAAGGGAACACCATTCACCCTAAAGGAACAAGAATCAATTCTTGATGTGTAAAAATTTTATTATTTTCATATATAATTCAGAGATGTATTGACTATATAAACAGATATAAAGTACATATGAGTATTAAAACTTCATGGAAAAGGCAATTAAGAAAAAAGATATATGCAAAGGACCTTAATGAAAAAATAAGTGGTTGAGAAATATTGTCTTAAAAGAAAATAAAGAGGAAAATGGATGCAAGAGTATATTCATTTCTTTCCTGTCTGCCATTAAACTTTGATTAATCATTTTAAACGTTGATTAATCATTTTAATCTTAAAGTGCAGGGATGAGGAACAGCGTTAATCTGTATAGCTAGTTGCAGTATGATAAAGAGGAAAATATATTTAGAATCAGAATTTTCAGGCTATTTTGTATCTGCTTCTTGGGAAATGTGTGTAATGTGCATACGACACACTGTATATTCGCACAATAAATGATCACTGACAGACTGAGTGAAGAGAGATCAGGAGAGATCCTGATGCCTCTGAGAAATGACTCCATAAGAGCAAGAAACAGCGAAACAACAATCTGAAGCCAAAAAAAGAAAAAAAAAGAATGAAATAAAAGAGAGCCTCTAGAGAAATTGTGTAATTTCATCTCATCAGCTCCAGGAGGTTCTGGCTGTATTCTTTAAGGCTTCCTTAAAGAGTGAACGTAAAACATCATGGCCTAACACCACTAAAGGGAACGGACGATGAGATGGGAAGCCAGATTAGATAGGCCATACACAGTTAAGACAGAAAACTGACATGGGAAAATAAAGAGGATTTGTTTCATATTCCAAAACTCAGAAGGAGAGAATGGAGTTCCCAAAAAGTTGTTATTTAATGGAGAAGTAAGAACTCCCGAACCTTCTCTACCTGAGCAGGAAAAATACTTCTTCAACCTCTGCAGATAGAGGGAAACATTTTCACAGATGAATACTGCCCTGGTTTGTCTCTGAATATTTGCATTTTAATCCAACTAATGCTGATGTACATGATATGTCTATTTTTTACTAATTTAATTCCTTTTTAAAAACTATGTAGAAGGATTATGTATCTTATGTTTTACTCAGTCTCCAGCATTGGCAGTATTCCAGGAAAGTACTAAGGGGAGTTGTTATAGGTGAAATACTTCTGTTTCATGTTCCCATGGAACAATTGATTTATATTATTTACTTACTAATTGATGCAACTGACAAAGAAAATTTCCCTTAGTTTTAAAGCTAAATTTCCAAGTCTACAATTCATATTTTTATATTTTTATATTTGTGTGTACTCGGACAGTAAATTTCCCTTTATAAAAATCTGTTTCCTAAGTAATAAGGACTACATATCTCTTTGCCTTCATATTTTTTGTTTTGACAAGGTGTTAGGCACAACCCCAGGTCTCATTCAGTTGTTCTTGTTTGAGCGCATTCTCATTTATCACAGCACCAAAAATGCCAGCTCCAGCACAGAGAACTTAAGTGCTAAACTTTACTCATTCATCCATCACACCTCAACTAAAACCTGAAGAGCTACTTGCAATTCCAATTGATTGCTGAATACTTCACATTAATCAACATGCTAATTCCATGACTAAGTAACAGATTATGACTAGTGCTAATCATTTTAGAGAACACAATTTCCTGTCTTGCTGCTCATTTTATTTTTGGAGGTTGAAATGACAATTTGAAGTGCATGCTTTCAGAATATCAAAACCTCTCCGAAGAAGTGGATGGTGGTAAATGCCATGAAGACAAGTGCCACTTGAATAAATGAATGAACTCATGAATCATCCACAGGGATCAGATCTTGTCTGTGCTGTGTTTGGTAAACAACAACATGCTAAATGGCTCTAATAACAGAGTTCTATAGGAAGTTATCCCCTATTAAGTTAACTCTTGAACTTTGTTATAAATTAATACACAGACAAGTGAAATGACGTGTGTCTGCAATCTTCCTTATTTTTCTCAATCCAGTGTGTCAAATGATGAATCAGCATGCAATTAATTTTTTAAAAATTACAAAGTAAAGCCAGACTCTATGATGATAAATAAAGAAAACAGGTGACAGCGGTGTGTGCATGACAACTCCATGCATCTCACATAAGATTCTTTCTGTCATCACTAACGTCAGTTTCTCTGTGGGACTACGCTCTATTCTCTCATAACATACAGCTGGAAATGGGCTTGTTAACTTGTGTTTGTATTACTAACATTGTAGTATCACAATAGCAATTTCACTCTTTGTAATATTCTAAGAAATTTTACCTTTGTGAATAAAATTTTGAGATCTTCCCTTTCCTGATTATAAGGATGATCTTGTGGATGACTACATGAAGAAAAGATTAATTCATATTCCTGCTGGATTCCCTGGTGTGTGTAGCATTCATGCATGTCTCTCTGCAACCATCTCATAAATAAGCTCATTTATGACTGATGCTTATAAATGATAGGTCAAAGCGTTTTCATGCAGCTAATCCCTGGTTACTCATCCATGGAATTAAAAAGTCTTCAGAAAAAAAGCATCACTACAAAAAGACTGGCTTAACCTATTTCTCAAAGTAAGAAAAATAAGGCAATGAGGATGAGACATTAACAGATATGTTAATATTAAGAGACCAAGTCTGTTTCCAGAATAACCCCCAAAGAAGTGAAATAGTGTCAATTTCATCACAGGCTATACTAACGTTGCTGAATGTATACACATGAATGACATAGCAATAGTCATTGAATATCATCATGGCATTCAAATGAACATGCTTTTAAAAGAACTTACATCATTGGCAATGGATATCAAGTACGTCATCCTTGGGACAATTTTATAAAAGAACAGAAGAAATGCACTTTCCTTCAAATTACACATTTCCTTGCAATTACCATTAAAATATTACAGTAAACCACAGTCTATTTCTGAAATCACTGTACCGTAATATTTTTATTTTTTATTTTATAATTTTCTTTTTAAAAAATGTTATTAAATATACAGGAAAAATTCTATGGATCTTGTAGGTATAATGCTGAGAAGATGATGCTTTGTTCCCTCCCTTAGCCACCTTTCTTCTTTCCATTCTTTTTTTCTTGAATTTTTAATAAAACATGATTTCAATCTATTCTATAATTACAGACTTAATGCAGCACTAAAAACAGTATTCAATAAGTAAAAAGCAGAAAAGTAAGAACAGTCATGACTTTATTACCAAGGCCATGTTGCAAGATGATACATGGAATGAGAATTATGGCATTCCAATGATGGTAAACTAGTTTTATTTTTGCTTGGTTTTTCAAAAAGACTTATACATATGTACATATATGTGAATTCATAAGGTGTGTTTGAAGATGTAGAATCAACTGATTTCTGCAGATTGGTAGTTAAATTAGTATAACCACTTCACAATACTGTTATATAAATGTACAAACTTCTATTCAAGCAATTACATATATATTTATGTGCTTTAACAAGAAAGTCAAACTTGGGAATGTTTTTCTCTGGCATATAAACCTTATTCATAACTCACCATAAATTTGAGGGACTGTGCTTCACTTAAAAGACACCTAAGCTTCTCTTTACAGAAAAAAGTGTGCTTCATCTCAGGAAAAGTAGCATTAATACATTACAGAAGTAAATAGGTTTAAAACATACATGTATTTACATGAAAATTAATGTAAATACTGCCACTAAAAATAGTATAAGGTTTAATTACATGGTTGATTGTAGGACTTCACTAATTAAACAAGATGAGAACAAAATAAAATTCTTTTTTTTAATTTATTTTTTGACAATCTTGTCATAATTAGGGTAAAAAGGTTCAAGCGCTACAGGAAGATGGGCAAGACAATTAGTTTCATATTGTTTCCTTAATATATCTGATGTAAAAGGAGATTTTAAGGGAGAAGTCCCACCCAGTCTCCCACCCACCCCAGGTCCCGGATGTGGGACATGCTCCGAGGGTCTTGCTCAAATGGTTTTGGTAGTTCAACAGTTCTGAATTGCTGCCACTCTCACCACTCCAAGCATGATGCGGTCATTGGAGAATCCACTGATTGACATAGTCTATCATAGAGTCTCCGTTTGCCCAGTATTTTCATTGCCAACATATAGCTGAGGTGGTTGATTGACTTGTTCTGTCCTCTGTCATTTGATAGTTAGGGTTCTGAGTCGGAAAGCTCGAGTGAGGGGATCCCCAAAGAAACTTTGTGTGAGGTGTTCCCAGACCAGATTCTTGTATGTACTACTAGCAAGCACAGGGCCCAGCACAGTCCATCACCTTGATCAGCTGGTGATTGCAATTGTGGGGTTGGTTCTGTTTCCATCCCTGTCTTCCACTGGAACCAATGGGTGTCACAGTCCAGCCTGGTTCCGCCTAGTACATACAAACCCCTCACACAAACCAATGTGGGATGCAGCCTAGTCGGAGCCACCGACAATAACCCCCACCAGGCCCGCCCCCTGCCCTGGTTTGCCAGTATGTGTGGCAGACTAGTCCAGTCCATCCCACATCCCCTTCTGCTCTCATACATGTCAATGGGTATTAAAACCTTGTTCCATCTAACCAGCTCAACTATCCAGCCTTCACGGATGTTGTTGGGTGTCTCTTTAGCCACCCCAGTCCCTGTCCTAGTTTTTCATGCCCTTCTGTGGGGGGTGGTAACCCAAGAGGGAGGAGCCCACTATTTCCCTCCTAGGCCACTCCCACTCCCAGATTATGCACTCTCCAGGTGGTTCTGTGGTTTGACTTGACAGAACTAGCCCCCAGTGCCAGCTTCTGTCAGCTGATGCTGTGGCTAATCCCCAACAACCCTCACCCACTCTAATTGTAGATTGCACCAGTAGGAATAATCATCCTATCCTGGTTGTTACCTGATCTGGTCCACATGAGGCACACAGGTGCTGTAGCCCTGCCTAGTCTGGTCTACCCCCATCCCATCTCATGCTCTCCAGTGGGAGTAGCTGTCTAGCAAGGGAACCACCCCTTATGCTCCTGCCAGTTCTGGCCCCTCCCTTCCTGGTTCTCACGTGTGCTGGTTGGGTGCTGAGGTCACACCTGGCACAGGCAACCTCACCTTGGCATTCCGTATTGTGCACTAGTTTTTGTTGCGACCAAACCTGACTCTACCCACACTCTGTTCTGGTGTTCGGTTTTGCCAGTGGATGACGTGAATTGATTCAGCCTGGTCTGCCCCTGACCCATGCCACATGTATGCCAGTGGGACACTTTCCATGACCTCTTCTGGGCTGTTTCCTATCATGCTACTTGCACTTACCTGCCGAGTCTGTGTCCTGTCAGAGGAGTTGCCCAGGCTCCTCCATCAGAACCCCTCCAAGTGCCAGATTTCCCGCATACCAGTGGGTCCATGAGCCAGCACTACTCAGCTCACCTCCTGCCCTAGCAGGAACAGTGGCTTTTCCTAACTGGCCTTCAACCCATTCTGGTTCTTGCTGTTGGATGTTTCAGCCTAGCCACGGCTCGTCCATACCCACATATGGCTCACACATGACTCAGTAGGGTTTAGACCTTGCCTAGTCCATCCCACATCTACCCTGGTCCTCCAGAACACCAGATGGTGTTGCAGTCTGACCCGGCCCGGTGCGTCAAGTCCCAGTCCACACTTGTGCCAAGGGAGACTACAACTGTAACCTGATCAGAATGCAGCCCCATTCCAGCTCATGCGCCCCTTAGTGGGAACCTCCACCCAGCTAGGGTGTCCCCTTAGCTCCCCAACCAGGCCTGTTCCCAGCCAGTGTTCAGCATGCCAGTGGTTGCCTTGATTCAGCTTGGCACAGCCCGTCACCTGTCGCGACCCCTGCCTTAGACACTGTGGCTCAGCGTCCGTGGCTCATACATACCAGTTGGTGCCAGATCCTAGCTGGGCATGTCTTATGCTCCATCCTGGTTCCTAATTTTACTTGTGGGCTAAGGTTTGCTCAGTCCTGCCTGGTATGCCCGTTCCTTCGCCTTTTCATACACTGATGAGCAGTTGGAGCTACTTTGCCCAGCTTCTCAGACCCCCAGGTCTGGACCACATGTTCACCAGTGGGAGCTATGACTCGCCAGGGGAGTTTCCCAAGTTTCTCCCCTTGATCCCCTCCCAGACCTAGTTCTCATACATGCCATTGGGTTTTAGGCCAGTGCCTGGTGCAGTCTGGCCTTCCATTTGGCCTTGCATGAGCCGGTGAACATAGCAGCTCGGCCCACCCCACACCCTATACAGGATGCACATTCTGGTGCTGCTGCCTTGACCAGTCCAGACTGTTGTCAGTTCTTTAATCTGTGATTGATGGCAGGCTCCTTGGTCACACCTAGTTTAGTTCATCACTACTCCATCTCTTGAAGTAACCTGTGGGGCTAGATTTTCCATAGGGTTTGGCCCACACATCCCCCACAGAATCTTCCCCCGGATATGGTTCTCTAGTGTGTTTGTTGATGGCATGGCCCTGCTTAACGTGACCGGTCTCCGCTGGGTCAGTTCTGTTTCCAGCACTGTCATCCACTTGGACCAATGGGTATTGTGGTCTAGCTCTATCCTACCCACTTCATACTCAGTCCTCATGCAAACCAGTGGGAGCTGCAGCCTAATTGGGGCGACTCCCCATAACTTCCTAATTCTGCATTTTGACTGATATAATTCAAAATTTATGAATCTTGAATAGGATTATTTAAATGGAAATAATGTCATCACATATTTAGCAATTTGGAAAAATAAAAAACAAATAGTCCAGGATGGACATATTTAATTTTCAGTATATAAGTTTCAGGGTGTTTAGTCAGTATCCATGATGTTGCTTGTGACTGTGAAAACAATTTCTAAGGGAATGAATGATGGTGAAATATGCAGGAATGGAAAGAGTTGCTGTGCTGGAGTAGGGAAATGAAACCGAGCAAGGGTCACTGTGGGAGTATGTTTGCAATATTCTGCAAGCATTTTATGGAATATTACTCTATAAAGGAAGTCAGCCCAAAGTTATTAAAGAAAGGAAAGTTAGCTGGCTCTGTCTTCATAATGTGTTACAACCATTTTAGTGGTAGAATGATGAATTATGTCATATAAACTGAAACCTGCAGGAACTTGACCATCTTGAGGTTTTAATAGGATGGAAACCTGGCTGTGTCCTCTGTTTTCTTTGTTCAAGTCTCTTCTACTCATAAAGTCAGGTATAGCTGCAAATCTTTCCAACTGCTACTCTGGAAAGTACCTTGTGGATGCAATCTTGCAAAAGAAAAATATAGAAATGTATTTTTAACTTTGTGGAACTACATAGCAAACATAGAAGCAATTAAAATGAGAATGTTACCAACTAAAAATTAATGTAGGAAGTCTTAGAACAACAAAGCCAGGAGCAAATTCCTTTGTGTTCGGAAGGTATGGACTGGGTGTGCACAATATAGGGCCTACGTCCAGAGACCATTCCATGTATAAGTCTTGAGCAAGACTGTAAGCACTGCAGATACAGACTTACCGCAGAATCACATCGCACACAAACAAGCAAGGTATCTGCAAGTTTTCTGTGTTTGTACTTGTATACAGACATTTATTATAACCTATGCTCTGTTTTTAATATAATTTAAAATGTTATACCAAAATGTGAGGTTTGTTGTTTTCTGCTAGTTCCCTAATTGTAGCTACACTGCATTTGAACAGAATAACCGAGATACTGCCAACAGATCGAACACTATATGCATGAGAAGAAAAGCATTTTTAAAAGTTGATGTCTCTATGAAGCTCTTTTTAGCTGACATAGATCCTTTACTCACACATCTGCGTCCTCCCACCCAAGCAATCATTTAATCTTATTTTATCTTAGAAAATTCACTACCCCTTCTTTCATATGTCCTATATAATAAAGTAATTACAGATCATTGAAATATTACAGCACACATTCATAATCATTGGTTTGTCAAAGATATAAAACAGTTTTACAAACTGTATTTGCAGTGATTTTCCTATTCATGTGTTGTCTACAGCCATTGTCTGTATTCTAACTAAAGTGTTTTTACTTTATGCCTGATACACTTCTTTGACAATGTAAAAAGCCTGTTCCTGCAGTGTAAATATAAAGTATATTATCCCAGAATAGAAACAAAAATGAAAAAGGGAAAATGAAGCAGGGTAAGAGAGGGGGAAAAGAGAGGAAAGAATATTATTGTATTTGTAGAATTACATATACAAATCACATTAATTCTGTTAAGTGCTAACCAAGAATTAAAATTAAAAATTAAATTTACTATCAAATAATTTTAAAATATGTAAAAAATATAATACTCTACTTAATAATGAGTTTGAGAATTAATAAATCTTTTAAATATTTTGTACCATATTTTAGCTAAAATCAATTCTGAAAATTATTGATATACTTACTAAATTTTAAAATCAAATATTTCATGCAAGAACGATTACATATGCTTAATTTAAAAAATGCTCATTTAAAAAGATTTTACATGGAATGCATGGTTCATCTGTCTATTTTTGCATTTTATTTTCTTCTGAAAATTAAGAGCTATAAAAATATATATGCAATGTGAACGTCGTAGGGATTCAAAATAGAACAAATTTGATCTGTATTTTTTTGGCCTTAGTAAATTGATTTTATTACATAATAATAAATGAAGATATATATCAGTTTTCTAAATTGTTATTCATGATGTTTAGGCAATATTCAATTAATTTGGAAAAGTAATAAAGTAGAGATTTGACATAAACATAAATTTGTGTGAAAAGTCTTTATAGCTTTATATCTGGCTATTAAGGAACATTAAAAAGAAATAATTTACATGGTAAAAATTGAGTTTTAATTTGAATTTTAACATTAGGGTACTAAATTGGGAATAGTTTTATTTATATTAATCACCTAATACACCATTTCTAAATAGAACATTATCCACTTGATTGCAATTTATTTCACTAATTTTATCTTCTAAAGTCTCATTACATTAATTTGTTTTAAATGACAAAGCATTAGCAGAACATTTCCATTGCCATGATGATTAATCAGTCCAGAGTGAAAGTTGTTACAAAGGAAGCATGCCTACCATGGTTGTCTCTGCAATTGAGCCAAAGCTGTTTATGAATATGTTGCATGTGACATTGACTGGAGGGCCTGAAAAAAATGAAGACATAAGGACTGTTTAGACACACATCTAGGATTGTTCAAATCATCCAGTGCTTCTGCTTAGTAGTGAAAAATTATTTATTTATATGTGTATATCCGCAGATGCGCAGAATTGGAGGTTCTCACTCCATGGCACATTCTGAATGGAGACCCACCACAATGCATGGTATTCTTTGAACATTGGCGCTGACCGTTGTAGAAGGAATTCACCCTGTCTCGCTCTCCTCTTCCCTGAGCTCATCACTCATACAAGTCTGCTTTCCAGCATCTGAGTCCTTTAAGGACAGTTTTGGGTCATCTTTTTCTTCAGGTAAGTGCAATTTTCTGACTCTCTTCATGTCTCGTACATTTCTGCTGAAAATCAGATAATTTGGATAAGAAAATGTGACAATGTAACCTGACTGCCTTCATCTCCACCCCCAATGTTTGTTGCTGTTTTTAACTGTTTTTTTTTTTCTTTGATGTCAAGGACTTCCCTGAACTGCAATGTCTAGATTTCTATAAACTGTAAAATTACTGAAATCTCTAACTGGTGAGCTTAGTGATCAGTGGTTGGTCAGAGATCTCTCTAACTCCAGGGGCCACTGAATTAGTCATTGTTTGTGCTTTATTTTTTTGGGGGGGTCAATGGCTTCTATGTTAAGGCAGCTTACAACTCTGCCTTACCCTTTACCTCTTGCTTGCCAAAGCCCTGAGGATTGACAGAGGAGATTGGAGTAGGACATTTCCGGCCACAAATATCACCTTGTATGTGGGTCTTACCTGTAGATCCTTAAGAATTGGCCAGGACTCCTCAAAGCTGCCTGCAAAGATTTCACAAGGTTTGTCATGCCTTCCCCTCCCAGCCTTCTCTCCCTTATTGGAGTCACAGACTTAGGCAACTGTGATGATGAGTAATTTTCTAGCTGTTTTCAACAACTCTGTGTATAGGAAATTTTTCCCAACAAGCAATTCCTGAATCAAACTGAGTAATTAAAGCCCTTTAAGTGACATGTTTCCAAGGAGTTGCAAACTAAGTCAAATAGTGATGCAGCTCTGGGTATGGACATCTGGAGGAGGGCCAGATGTGGTCAGCTCCTCTCTGATGACTGACAGCTTTCAGTAGCTTTAAGGCTGCAGGATTTAAAGGCTGCTCTGGAGCTGGAGATGGGGCCACATGAAAATGCTTTCTTTTCAGTATTTCTTCAATAAATACTTCTCAGACCGTGCAAAGCTTTTTGTCTCTTTGTTTTTGGAATTCCAAAGGCTAATTTTGATAATCCTAACAGTGTTTTTCATTGCTATTTCAGAAGAATGAAAAAAAATAGAAAAGCCACATATAAAAACTTATGTAAGTCTTATTACCTTAGCTAATACCTATCACCTTCTGTTTAGTTGCTATGACACACAACCAAGCAGTAGTATTTTTATAAACAATTTCTTTGGAATTGGAATGTACAAAAATGCATGGAGGGGCCCGGCGGCGTGGCCTAGCGGCTAAAGTCCTCGCCTTGAACGCGCCGGGATCCCATACGGGCGACGGTTCTAATCCCGGCAGCCCCGTTTCCATCCAGCTCCCTGCTTGTGGCCTGGGAAAGCAGTCAAGGACTGCCCAATGCATTGGGACCTCTGCACCCGTGTGGGAGACCTGGGTTCCTGGGTTCGGATCGGCGCAGCACCAGCCGTTGAACTCACTTGGGGAGTGAATCATCGGACGGAAGATCTTCCTCTCTGTCTCTCCTCCTCTGTATATCTGATTTTGTAATAAAAATAAATAAATCTTTTGAAATATTTACAAATTTCTAAAATTCGAAAGATGACAGGTGTTTCCGTTATGTTGCTGAGACAAGAAAAATCATTAGTTGCTGTATTATTTTTAATTTTTAATTTTTTAGGATTTATTTTTTACTGGAAAGTAAGAGCCACAGAGAAAAGAGCCAAGACAGAAAGAAAAGAGAGATCTTCTATCTGCTGCTTCATCGCCCCAACGGCTGTAGTGACCTGGGCTTGGACTGGGTTAAAGCCCAAATTCCAAAGTGTCTTCTGAGTCTTCCAAGTGGATTCAGGGGCCCACGCATCAGCAGAGATGTGGGTCAGAAATGGATCAGCCTCGTCATGAAATAGCAGAGACTTAGACTGTTGCACCATGAGTCTGGCCCCCATGTCTTTTTACTAGGCATTGTCAGGGAACTTTGAGGTCAAAAGTTGCTCTCAGAAGAAAATGTGTTGGGTCAAAAGTGATGAAGTCTGTCAAAACATGCACAGGCTGTCTGATATCTTTTAAATCTCTACATTTTCTAAATTAGTCCATTCTTGTTTCATTTAATATTGAACCCTACCGTTTGTATAAATACGGAAATATATATCTGGGAACATAACTTTGGCTTGAGATAAAGTTTTCTGTCCTCTATTGACTGCCCTTGAGCAAAACACTGGAGAATTTCTTTAGGGTTAATTTATCTTCAAATAAATTATGTATGTATGCACATTTTTGCTGAATTAATTAAATTTAATTGTTTTGTATCATCATTATCATTAGGGATAATAAAATTGGAAAGGAGGGAAATAACTAGCATAGGTTTTAAAAATCTGAAATTAGTAATACCTGTTCAGAAAAATTTAAAATCTCTTGAGAGCAAGTGATATGTGGCATCTAAGAAAATCCTGAAAGGACACGCATTAGGTTTTATTTTCTGCAGAGGTAAATGCATATCCTTTTGTTTTGTTTTCTTTTCTTCAGAAAACATTCTCCTGGCATCTCTACTTTACCAACTAATTGACTGTAGAGGTCACTCATAAAATATGGAAAACGGCATGTTTGTGTAGAAGAATAATGATCGAAGGAGGAATTATTAACATAGGTGCTTCCTAATAGTTGGGATCATGATACTTCCTGTCGTATGCAGCAGGTTTCAGTCTCTGCCTCTCCATTATGCATACAAGGAGGTGCAGAAGGCTCTCTCTAAAAGCAAAAATCAGTCTGATTGTAAAAGCCCAATTTCACGTGGAAATAAAATAGCTCACATAGTATCAGGTCAAAACTTCATTCTTTGATTACCAGATATGTTCCTTGCCTGGATGTTAGAACGTATAATGATGACATTTGGTTCCCACTTGGGTATTTATTTGTGTGTGTTTTCTCTTCTTCAAAAAGAAATCAGTGAATGATTTCAGGCACGAAATCCCATTTCTAGACTTCAAAACTACAGCAGACACTGCCTTGAAAGACATATGTACATATATGAATAAGAGTGAACTTTTAAAATGTATTAAAATAGAAGGCATTTTGGAGACAAAGCCATTTTCAAAATTGATTTAATTGTATTGGATTCTTGAAAGGCAGAAACTGAGAGGAGATGAGAGAGAGAGAGAGAGAATCTTTTACCAGCTGGTTCACTCCCCCAAATGCCTGAGACAGCAGAACTGGAAAGGGTGAAGCCAGTACGACAGAGTTCTATTTGGGTGTCCCATTGCATTGCAGGCAGTCAGGTATTAGAGCCATTATTTCTGCTTCCCACAATGTGCATTAGGAAGCAGGGTTATAGGAGGAGGCTAGACTTAATCCTAGACACTCTTAATATGGGATACAATATCACAAGAGGTATGTTAACCTGCTGTACCACTACACTCATCCCAAGTAATTGTTTCAGATAACATAGATTTGTCAAAGTGATATTCGTGTATTTAGAGTTTATTTCAGGAACACTTGGTATTTGCTACAGATTCTTGATTCTGGTTTTGCAGCAAATAAGTGACACTAGAATTGATTGCATGGATGGAAGAAAGCTTGGAGACAGAAATACACAAACTTGTAATTACACAGGTGGAAAAAAATGTCAGGACAGTGCCAGTGGCAATAAATAGCAAGAAATACAAGGGAGACAGAATCGTAAAGTTTAAACATTGCTGTGTCTACATTTTAGATTCTGACTCAGATTAGAGCAGCAATTTTGAAATACCTATTTTTCCTTTGTGTATACTCAAAACTTTTTTGGAGAATGAAGCTCACAGAAAATTGTGAATCTTCTATTGCCATTACTGAGAACACCTGTTTAGCAGTTCTTGGCCAATCTACTATTTCTCTGTGCCAGTGCAAAAGCTGTTATATCTATTCAAAACACTACTATATTTAGCAACAGAGAAAATAACCGTTATGGCATCCATATGGCAAATAGTGCTTTTAAATTGTTCATTACATTAGCCACAGTTGGCCAAAAAGCAAATGTCAGTAGTTGCAGATGTCTTCAGGAGAATTTTTTGTTTTGTTTTCATACATTCTTTTAAAGAAACAGAGATAAACTGGTGGCAAGATAAGAAAATATGATGTAAAGCCTTGGTCATGATATTATTGTTATTTGCATGTCAGAGCATTATTCATCTGGCAGCTCTGTAGTAAGAAGCAAATAAATGAAAAAGTCATATCTGAATAAGGATCATGCTATGGAGTTTTAAACATTCAAAATCATTCCATATAGATATAGATCATTTTACATAAATGCACATATATATTTGTATCTCACCAGGGACATGAGATTTATTGAAATAATTATAAATATTGCATATTTCTTCTTTATTTTAAAAGCAGAGTGAGAGAGAGAGGTGGGGAGAGAAAGGAAAGGCCAGAGACGCACCCTCGGTTCACAGAAATGCAAGTACTTTTGCTACAATACTGCCTCTCGGGGGCTTTCATAGTAAGTGGTTACAAGAGTGGAGGAGCTGAGAGCAAAGAAGGCACTCTCATATGGCACGCTGGTGTCCTGTACAATAATGTCCTCCTCTGCTTTGATTTTAAACAACAAAACATATTTGACGATTTTAAGTTTGATTTTCCAATTATTTGTTAGGTGATTCTAACTTATTTGTAAATTATAGCATCAAAACAAAAATCCGGCTTATTCTTTTCCTTTATATTTATCTTCCCTTTTTGTTCCAACCTGAAAGTGAAGCCCCGGAACCACTCAGGCAAGGAGTTTAAGGTGTCTGTGGCTGAGAGGAGAGGGGTAACAGAGAGAGGGGGATGTCTATAGAATGCTGAGCCACCTAGTGTGAGTGTTAGAATCAGGGAAGGAAGAGCAGAGGGTTTGCACAGGTGCATCCTGGCATGCAGAGTCAGAGGCTGAATAGGGAGAAGAAAATGAGCAAACTTCTGGAGTCCCATCAAGGTTAACAGGACACTTGAGCAGGGAGAGGTTTGCTACATATTGATCAACCGAATAATTGTTTTGAGAATAAAGGGACCGAATTTCCTCCTGTCAGATGGAACTAGAAAACCTCAGCGGTAATAGAGATAGCAGTGGTAATTTCAGGTTTTCAACAAAGAAGAAAATGCACAAGTAAATGTGTGTGTGTGTGTGTGTGTGTGTGTGTGTGTGTGTGTATACCACTGCAGTGTTTACTAGCCCTCATTAATGTTTCAGTCCTAGCTTGTCATCGCTTTCCATTGAGACTAGGAGGTCTTGTGGTCAGATATTTCTCCTCATTCTGGTTAGAACAAGTCAGACCCAATAGGGCTGTCTGAATCACTCCCAGGAGACTTTAAAGTCTAGTATAATCTAATATTCACACCAATGGTCACTCCCAGCAGCACTCTGACTGCTGATTAATTGCTATGACAAGAACCAGAAGTGATCAGAAGACCAAAAGAAGTATCTCCAAATCTAAGGAGTAAACTATCATTTTCCCAGAAAAACATAAATATGCTTGCTTTCTTTTCTTGTTTAGTTATAAAGTTTTAAAAATAAATCTTTAAAGAAAGAGATTTATGTATTTTTGTTAGAACGACAGGTTTAGACCAAGAAGAAGAGAAAGAGAAAAAGAGCTTCATGTGCCGGTTCACTCCGTAAATGGCCCCTAAGGCTGGAGCCAGCAGTTTCCTCTGGGCCTCCCACGTGAATGCAGAGTCCGCAGGTTTGGGGCCATCCTCTGCTGTTTTTCCAGGCCACAGTGGGGAACTGTGGAGCAACTGGGACACAACCTGTGCCTGTATGGAACCCCTGTGTCTAGAGGGGGAGGACTTTTCACATACCTTTCCTTTTCATTTTGCAGCCTCGTATTTATGATTCCACAGCACCCAACTGATGGGAAAGATGATTGGTTATTAAGACTCTCCCCTCTACTCCATTTTTAAAAATTCTTTATTTTATGACACAATTTAATAGGCACTGGGGCTTACCCTGCCTTCCCCACCCCCCAGTGTTCTCCTCTTCAGCCTTTCACTAAGTGTCTTCCGTGTGCCCTCAGAAGTCATCACACTGCCACTGAGGTGTCTCCCAACAATGTAGGGGCTTCTCTGTGGTTTCACTGTGAGACCGTGCTTGTATTGCAAGTACGGGGATATACTTCTCTCTGCATCTGCCTATGACATATTTATTTCTATTGCATTTCCATTACACCTCCCCTTTCGTCACTGAATAACCTTGTACTGCTGACTCTCAAGTTTGGCATCCTTTTAGGATCTCTGACACCGTTGCTCTCCCTAAATAGAGGGGTTAATATCGTGCTGGAAACTTACATGCATACACGTATGTTTTGTGTACATACATGTATCTGGTGTGCATGTATGTGCTGTTTTTTGGCATGCAAGCACCAGCTTAATCAAGCAATCAAAGTGCACATGATCTAATGTTAAAATCAATGTGGCATGCATGCCCTAATATTTCCGTAGATGCACTAACTGAAATGATTTATTAGGAAACATCAGTAAAAATGTAAAGTGAGTTACATTCTGCCACATTTTCAATCCTGATGTTTTTAAAAGGCCAAGATGATGCTAGTTACATGCCAAATGAAGTGCCAGATGAGACTGGAGACCTGTCAGTTGTTCAAAACTAAAGCACTTTCTATTTTGGTATCTGCATGATATCAGATTCAGGTTTAATTGAAACTCAGCACTTAAGTAATGTGAAACTCTGGCCTAGACCATGATATCTCTGTCAGATTTGCTTTGCAAGACACAGAAATAATAGAGAAATCACCATCCCTCATAAACACATGGAGAGCAGACAGAACCTTTATCCATACATAGACAAATTCAGGTAAACAGTATTCTATCACACAGAAGAAAATCAGTAGTTTAAAGAGACTGAAAAATATTGATAAACATAATCATTCCTAAAAGAAGAGATCTATCTTTAGACCGAGAAAAGCGGAAGTGAGTGGTTTAATGTAATGAGATGTAATAAATTAGTAGCATAATTAACGCAAGACAATTTTATACTGTCAGACTTGTAAACAAACTAGAAAATAACAACCTGATTATAAGCAACATTATCAGAAATATCCTAATTTTTGGAGTGTTTGCTTCAAACACATGGAACTATGCATAAGGAGTACGGAAACAAATGTCAGCTGCCTTTTTTTAAAGATTTATTTTCTGTAGTTGTTGTTGTTAGAAAGGCAGATATACCGAGAGAAGGAGGAGAGACAGAGAGGAAAATCTTCTGTCCAGTGGTTCACTATCCAAGTGGCTGCAACTGCTGGAGCTGAGCCAATCCAAAGCCAGGAGCCAGGAGCTTCTTCCAGGTCTCCCATGCAGGTGCAGGGTCCCAAGGCTTTGGGCCGTCCTCGACTGCTTTCCCAGGCCACAAGCAGGGAGCTGGATGGGAAGTGGGGCTGTAGGGGTTAGAACCGGCGCCCATATAGGATCCTGGCCCTTTCGAGGCAAGACCTTTAACTGCTACGCTATCGTGCTGGACCCTCGGCTACCTTTTTTAGTGGTATTTTTAGACAGATTAAATACTTTGCCAAGTTCATTCACATAATTTTCACTATAGTAATAAACAAAACTAAAAATCAAATAAGTATACAAAATTATACCAGTCTAGTAACTCAGAATGCAATCTCCACAACCTTCACAGAAAGTAGCTTAATAATGAGGAGTATTATGAGGAGACAAGAATACGATTACAGAGTTAAAATCCTTCTAACATTCAAGAAATACATAAATGACAAAAAGTAATAACAAAACAGTGATTTAGAAGGCAAACCTAAACAAGTTTCTCCTACATGTGAAGGAAAAAGACAAAGAGGCAAAATACATGAGGGAAATATGTTGGAAACATATCAGAAGAAAGAATTCTATTTTTTATTTGAAAGGAGAGCTGTTGGGAGAAATAACACGAAACAATGCCAGCGTAGACGATAATCTTTCTCAGAAAATATGCCTAAAGTTAGGTTGAAAAACTGGTTATATATAAGGCACCAGCAATCAAAGTGGAATTTTGTTCTCTGCAACTTGAAATGTCAGTGGACTGTGAACATCTGCAAATTTCTGAGCTGGAATTCAGTAACTTGATCACCAGGCAGAGTTTCTTCAATGTCAAATACATAAAGAGAGAATATCCTGGGATATCATTCAATGGTGAAAAGAAAAGAGCCAACGAATCACACACACACACACACACACACACACACACTCATAGTGCTGGACTCATAGTGTGTGTGTGTGTGTGTGTGAGAGAGAGAGAGAGAGAGAGAGAGAGAGAGAGATGGAGGCAGCTTAAAAACACTAGGTCGAGTGGTCTTTTTTAATATAACATAACTTTCTGGGAAAGTCGAAATTTCAGGAGACAACAAAACATCACTGTTTGCTAAAGATTGGAGGTGGTGGCAGGGAGGAAGAGGTGAATATTCACAACCAAGAGCACAGGGAATTTTTAGTTATGAAGCTATTTTCTATGACACAATAATAGTACATACAAATTACGAATTTGTCAAAACTTATAAAGATATTGGTAGTGTATAATTGCCTGAAACAAATGGTAACAATGGCAAGAATTACAACTAATAGAGAGGGCAAATAACATGGGTCCAACAATGACAAAGACAAACTTGTAGCTAATACGGTGTTTTGAAAATTATTAGACTAAGCATTAGACTTTCTGCTAGAATATACTTAAAATTTATTTTGTTTAAACAGATTTTAATGACCTTGCATCTAAAGTAGTAAGCAGAATAGTTACCTTTGAAATTCGGTCTTATTCTTGCATCATACCCTGAAGTCCTCCCCATCAGTTTATCCAGAAAGTCAGAAGGTGACATTGGAGTAGTTCGAGATCTGGCACTATTTGTTTCCTTTGTGGCAACCAAACTACAAATTGAGAACAAATGACAGATTTCATTTTTTAAAAAAATCTGTATAACAAATTGTACAAATAGAAAGTAGAAACTGCTAAACAAACACATGATCGACTGTAGAAAACAGAAGTTTATGTGCCAGGTGGTAAATATTGTCATAAAGAGGCAGATATTTATGAATTTATAATGCAAATGTATAAAGTTTCATAAGCACTCACATCAATTGTTAAATGTAGAGTTACGTTGTGTTGAACCTGGAAAATAAAAACTAGTTCCAAACTGATACGTTTTCAACTCTGTATTTACCCAAAGTTGATTTCTGATTTCAATTTCATAATAAAAGTATCCTTAGTAAAATAAAAATATGAAGGCTTAGCTGTGAAATACATTTCCTACTGCTTTTATTGATGAAAAACAACACCTTTCAGTTTTTGTTAATTTTTCTCTGTGGTAATAAAATATCTTTCTAAAAGATAAAACATAAGATTATTTTCTTCAGTTAGAATGTCCCTATGTCAGTTAACACATCCATTTAAATTCACTCTTGTTTCATTGATGTGTCATTAATCTATGGCACATTTTGTTCAGATCTAGAAATTATAGGTCCAGATTGAAAAATTTGCATATATGTGATCTGTGCATCTGGACGTTTTATGATTAGAATGTGTGACTAAGAAAAATAAAATGTCCCTGCATTGTTTCTTTTTTTTTCCCCACAAATATTTTTGCTTTAATGTAGCCAGTCCTGCAAGCCCGTGGTGTGACTGCTGGGCCTCTCTCCAGCTTGACACTTGACTGCATGTTGGTCTTCAACAGAAGATCTGGGATTACTTGCTAAAATCAAATGATGCTTTCTACAGAACTTAGTTCAATAATGTGGTGCTAACCTTCTGAGTATGTGTTGTGCTTCAAATTGAGAGTTCAGAGTTGATGTTAACTTTCTCTCATTATCATCAACCACTTCATCCTTCCAGTTCTATCACTCAAACCATCATTGCCAAGTCACGAACCACATCACAACATAATCAAATCATTAAATCCTTTTGATTTATCCTGCCAGAATTGTAGTGGGTGATGAAAATGTACTCTAGACTCATCATCTTTAAATTGTCTATTAGAAAGATATATGCAGTGATTCATGGACACAATTTAAAAATCTAATCTAAGTGAGAATGATATTTCTCAAAGCACAGCATCACAAATAACACTATTAGCTATTGCCCATTCTAGTAGTTCTAAATCTGGGTAGTGTAAGTTACTTATGACCTCAGTGACCCTCATTCCGTCATGTGTTTCCCCCAGACATAAGCTTTCATTTTATTTACCAGTGATTTTATTACCCTTTGTTTTTAGAAAACACTGCTCAATCAGTGTTTTGATCACTTAGAAAGCTTTTCAGATGCAAATAAACCAGAAAAACAAAAACCAAAAAAAGAAAAAGAAGACTCATTATATGTTCAATGATGTTAAAACATTCCCTGCATCATCTGGTGTTTGTTAACATTTTTCCATCGTATTAAGCAGCATGAGTTGGATACTGCTTTGCCCAAAAGCTTGGAGCCGAAAGGCATTGTTGGTGACTTCATAGCTGCCTCTAAACCATCTCTATGGTTCCCTTGCGTAATCCCTCCTTGTGATTATCAGCAAGTAAGTTTCTACATCTTCATGCCAACATACATAGCAGATTTTTCTCTGAATCCATGATTTTCTTAACTCCATCTCCTAAATCAAAAAAAATGACTTTGGATACTAAACATTTGCACTGGATGCGGGAGCTATCTCTCAACTATCCTATCCAGGTCAGTCCTGCCAGACTACAGCCAACAATGTGCACCTTTATCTGGAGGTCTGATCAACAGCAGAAGGAAGTCAATGCCACAAGGAAAGCAGAACTTGAAGTGAGGTGCCCAGACAAGGAATGACAGAAGTCATGAAAAACCAGCAGAGATTCACACCCAGAGCTACTGCGGAGAGTAAAGACCAGCCCGTGCGATTTTGATCTAGAGAGCAGATTCCAGGATTCTGGCTCCATAACTGTATGAATAAGTGTCCGTGTTTATGATAACTTCATATAGAATATGTGAGGAAACTAACAGCAGCCTTCTGATAAATTTTTCACTTTAATGTATCTTACTTTTTACCTCCATAATGCACCTTTGGTTTATTTTTTATTTTTAATTCCTTTGTGTGGATGTTTTCTGCTTGGTGAAATGTTGTCAGAGTTTCTTTTTCATCCCTCTAGACATAGCTTCCGTCTGTTCATTGTGTGCATGTTAAATGGCTGCTTAAAATCTTTCTCTTGTCATTCCATGTCTGCTTCCTCAGTAAGTTTCCATCGGTTGCTCTTTTTCTGTGTGTTGATTATACATTTTTTTAATTTCTTCACATGTCTCATAAATTGCTATTGAAGCGTAGGTATTTTAAATCCTGCAATGTGGCAACTCTGATAATTATGTTTCTTATCTTCCCAGGAATGGATTGTTGCTGTTGTTTTAATAGACTTTTTTAAAATTAAAGCTATAAAATCTACATGCATTATGGTAGAGACAAAAAAAAAAACCCTATTTATTTGGTTAGCTTGAGGAGTAGCTAGCAAATTTCTAGGACAAGCAAGTCTCCCATCATTGCAGGGGCTCTGTGTTCATGGGGTTTGGCCTTCGAAACAATTAAGTAGGTAAGAACTCTCATTTTACCTTCAGTACCAGCCAAAAAACAGAGAGATCAGTGCCTTCAAGATATTTCCTGACCATGTATATCGTCTGAATGAACAGGGCCACCATAACAGTGCATCACTGACAGAATGATTTAAGACCACAGAACTTATTTCTGTCATCATTCTGTATGCTAAAAGTACAAAACTATGTTGCCAACAGGGTCAGTTTCTTCTCAGAGCTTCCTTCCTTCATTTGCTTATGGATAAACATTTTCTCTCCATTTCTTCACAGTCTTTCCTCTGACTTTCCTAACACCTTCTTATAACAAGACTAGCTGTTCCAGATTAATATCAACCCCTGTTGGCTTCATTTTACCCTAATGATCCCCTTAAACATCAGTTCTCCTAGTAAAATCACATTCTGAGGTAATAGTGATTATATCTTCAACATTCATTTTTTGGCGGGACACAAATCTTCCCATAACACTGGGCATGACCACAGCCCTGTGTCCATACACCCTTCCAGACACCCAGGGATGTATGCAACTGTTCCCATGCCGCTGTCTTTCCTGTTAAGGCTTCTAGTTTTGTCTATGAACTTTCTTTACTTATCATCCCTGCCTCAGGTGTGTATAATATAAACAAAAAAAGTTCTCCAAATATGTTTAACATACTTTGCAAGGAAAAAATTCTGTAGTGGGTTTTAGGTGATTAATGTGATGTGATTTTATCAATGGATATTTCTTGCTTGACTTTTGACATAACAAAGATACAGAGACTGTCAGCTGGATGTTACATTTCACCTACAGTATTCTGTGTATACCAAGGAGAAGAATGAAAATCACAAATATTTACACATATCATTAATGATTCCCTGACACATATGTGCACACACACACATAGAAACATATACTCCATGCTTGTATGGTCCCAAATTTCTGATTAATTCTTTTAGATCTTATTTTAAAGCATCATTGACTTTCAGCATGTTAAGTATTTCTTTTGCATTATTTATAAAAGCAAGATACATACTGTTTAAATACAACAGACTTAGTCTTGATAATTTTTTAAGCTAGTATCTTATTATTGATATTAAATAATATTTGATTTTTTGATACATTAAAAATTGATTAATATGATAGTCATAGTTACTTGAAAATTGATCTAAGTCTTATCAAAATTCCATTTGAAGTATGTTCTTGTCAGCAAAATTTGTTTTTTTCCAAATATCTAGTACAAAGATCAAGACATTGATTCACAGGAAAGGTAAATATTTAAAAATCCATTTTACAGAGAATTTGATTTTTAGGAGAGCACTTGGACTTGATCTTCCATTGACTGGTACATACCTCAAATGGCCAAGGAGCCAGCAATTGCCAGGCCATGACAGCAGCCTAAAACTTCATCCAGGTAGCCCCTATAGGCAGCAAAGACTCAAGGATTCAGGCCCTTTTCAGTTGCTTTCCCGTGAACATTAGCAGAGAAATGCATGGATATCATCGGAGTAACCTGTATTCCCACGTGTGATATCATTGTTGAAAACTGTGGCTTAACCCACAGCACCACAAAGCCAGCCCTTAACCTTATTTTTTCTACGTGATGTTAATTTAAAATATATCTATCATAAAATATAGATTAATGAGATATTATGATTGTTTTAACATGTCATCAAAATTGATAAATTTAGTAATCTGATTAGATTAATGATTTAAGATGTATACTTGAAATAACGGGGTGGAGGATAGCTAAGACATATTATTTTAAAATCCATACGCAAATGTTTATAATCCTTTCATAAATAGAAAGAAAGCCTCCTAACTTTTATCATATAAGGCACCCTTTCTTAAACCATAATGAACTCAAATATCTGGTGCCTATTTGAAACATGAATTTTGAGTTCTTATGCACTCTATTAGATGTAAGGCACCTTGCTCAAAACATAGTATGTAACACATGGTTTTGAATCTTAATAAGCTCAAAATTCTACACATTGTTCCTCTGAAGTGTTCAAATTCAGCAGAGCAAGAAAATGGAAAACAATGAGCGAAAGTATTGCTTGGCTCACTTGGGCTGTTTTCCGATACTGTGAGCAAGGTTATGTGGATTGATGCCCATAAAATATCAGAAAACTTTGAGTAAAAATGTTCCAGTTTTCTTTCTTAAAAAACAGGATTTATTTATTTTTATTGCAAAGTCAAATATACAGAGAGGAGGAGAGAGAGAGAGAAAGATCTTCCATCTACTGATTCACTCCTCAAGCAGCCACAACAGCTGGAGACGAGCTGATCTGAAAGCCAAGAGCCAGGAGCTTCTTCCAGGTCTCCCATGCAGGTGCAGGGTCCCCAGGCGTTGGGCCATCCTTCTGTTTTCCCAGGCCACAAGTAGGGGGCTGCATGGGAAGCAAGCTACTGGGACACAAAGTGGTGCTCATATAGGGTCCCGGAGCATGCAAGGCAAGGACTTTAGACACTAGGCTACCACTCCAGGCCCTCCAATTTTCTCTACCAGCTGTCACAGTGTGAATGTTTGTGTTTTCCCTTTCCCCAAAATTAATATGTTGAAATCCTAACTTCAAAGGTAATGTCATTAAGGAGGTGGGAGCCTCGGTGAGTGGTTATGTTGTAAAACTGGAGCTCTCAGCTTTTCTCCTTCTGTCATTAGGAAAGTCAGTGTGCCAGGAAGTAGGCTCTGCTCTGACACCTGCTTTACCTCTGCTTTCTTTTCTCTAGAACTCCCAGAAATTATTTTTCTGCTGTCTGCTGTCTGCTCTTTAGAAGTCAGCCACTGTCTGCTGTGATTTTTTTTGTAGCCTTTAGAGAATGGTTACATTCCTTTCAGTGGCATAGAGTGAGCTTCCAGTCAAAATTCTAAGCAAAATATCTGTATATCATTGCCTAAAAAAACATTCTAGTATAGTTCAGTCCTTTTCTTTTTTATAAAGTGTTGGAGGCATACAGGAAGATTTCCTGTCAGATGCATCTCTTGTTCTTGAGAGTTTCTTTAAGTTTTTGTTGCTGTTATGGTAATACCTGAGCCTTGCACCATGCAAACAGTAGCATATTGCCCCCATATAACTGTAGTCATTTAACAGAGCTCAGCGATAAATACCTCGCTGGACGTGCTGTGTAATCAATTTGTTATCTTACTACAGTTTTTCTTAAAGATTTATTTATTTATTTATTTATTTATTTATTTATTTATTTATTATTGGAAAGTCAGATACACAGAGATGAGGACAGAAAGAAAGATCTTCGTCTACTGATTCTCTTCCCAAGTTCCCACAATGGCTGAAGCTGAGCCAATCCAAAGCCAGGAGCCAGGGGTTTCTCCCCAGCTTCCCATGCAGGTGCAGGATCCCCAGGCTTTTGGCCATCCTTGTGCTTTCCCAGGCCATAAACAGGGAGCTAAGTGGGAGGTGGGGCTGCCGGGACATGAACCAGTGCCCATATGAGATCCCGGCATGTGCAAGGCAAGGAATTTAGCTGCTAGACTACCATGCTGGGCACCTGACTACAGTTTTAAATGTATCAATATCATCTGGACATGAACAAAGTATTATTTTAACCAGTAAAACTCAGGGAAGTAACTGAATACATTAGGATAAGAAAGTTTCTCATTAGCTTTTTGGTCTTATTTTTTTACTTTCATCAATGTTGACATATTTGGAGCAAATTACCAACATTGTCAGCGAATTATTCATGATCAGTATTCTTTGAAAAAAGCACACTTGACTTTGGAATAATCTATTACTTACAAATCTGTTAATTGGCTTGCTTCTTATACTTGATTATACACATATTGTATTTAGTACCATTTTTGCTTGAAACAGTATTTCTATCAAAAATTGCTTTTACTAGTGTTTTATATATTCTGATTTCTATAAAGACACACTACTTGAAAGTTTAGAGCTTTAATTCTTAAATAATAGCAGAAAAATCCACTCAAGTATTGAAAATGAACATCAAGGTTATTCAAAATTTGTAGTACAATAGTGGGGATATACATTCATTTTGAAGGACATAATAAACAGTAAATATAATACTTTAAAATAACAACATAATTATTGATAACTCTTTTTAAAAAAAACTATTTTGAGAAAAGGAGAGACTGACCTGAGAGAGGCAGATAGAAATTTCAATAGACTGGTTTAACAGCACCACCTCCAAATGCCTGCAACAGCTTGCACAAGGCCAGGTTGAATCAGGAGTTCAAGACTCCATCCAGACTTCTCATGTGGCTTGTAAGGACTGATAAACTGAGCCCACTACTGTGTCACTACTGTATTTTATGGTGCTGGCTCAGAAGCAAGAGTGGAACTTTAGCCCAGGCACTACATGATGAGATGTGGTTGTCCCAAGTGCAATCTTGACCAAAATGCCAAATATCTGCTATATCAGTAATCCTTTCTCTCTGCTAAATGTAATTAGAAATTATACGAAAAGCTATGAAAGTGACAGCTGGGGTATATAGTCGAGCTTTGAAATGAGTCTTGACCAAATGGCACAAAGCAGAAGCAAGGCTGAGCCATGGGAAACCCATCGATGCTTGGCGCCTGCAGCAGGAAAAGCTTGGGTGTGATGAAGAAGGCAAATACATTCTGGATGCTTACAGTACCTTGTGAACAAAAATTATGGTTGTGATTATTTGGAATTTTGCGAACTGTGAGATTACAAGCAGTTGATATTTCTATACCACAATTGAAAAACAAGATGCAGAATGGAAGAGATGATTCTTCTATCAATTATTCATGCTTCAGTGTAGGGAAAACTAAAGATAAACTGGATATCTGGCAATATACATCATTTTGACTATTTCAGGCTAAAACATCCTACTACAGAAAAAGAATCATTTCAGTGAAAATGCTGTCAGAGAAGTAGTTCCTACGTTGATTCTTTGACATTAATTATTAAAAAGGAGGCCATTATAAAAGCACATAAACAGGACAAATTCTAGAACAGTTCTGCAGACTCAGAAGTAACTAAATATGGACGCACTCCTGGGATCTTGATTCTTGCAATGGTGAAATATAACTATATCATGCCATTTAATGAGGTAAGGGGAATTTTAATTTGTCTAACAATAGAAATGATAGCTGCTTTTACATCTCTCAGGCACAGGATGCAGACACTTAACTTTCGTAAGAATCATTTCAACCAGCTATTATTACCTATGTATTACAGATGAGGAAGCCAAGGGATACAGAGTTTTTAAATTTTATAGACCAGTGGTATACAGAAATTAAAATTAAAAGTCTGTATTTTACATCAAACCAAACTTTCCACTGAAAACCACTAGGAGAAAAATCTAGGACACCTGTGCAGTAGAAACATGAAAAAAAAATTCACAGTGAAAAATGACATGTCTGAGATGTAAGAACAGAAGACCTTAGGGAGGTGAACTCAGTATTAGCACCTGTTTTTCCTCAGCGATGCCAGTACAGTTTATGAGTAGTAACTAAAAGAGTTGACAATTTGAACCAAATGGTTGAGATCTCAAAGTATTACAACTGCTAAGTAAGAATGAAACATTGTAGGAAAGTAAATTTCACTTGGATTAATTTTGATTTCTGAACTTAAAATAGCCTCAGATTTCCAGCAATGTAATCCTCTAAAAAAAATCTGGAGAAAAAACAAAAATGTGATTCTAAGCCTCAAACGGTAACTAAATTGTAATATAATATCTGGGAATAACAAAAACTAAGTAGAAAAGATGAATAAAATTAACCTTCAGAATATGACCTCGAAGTCAACAGAGTATAACCCTTCCCTCCATGCCATCAGCTGTTCAAGTAAGGATGAATGATGAGAAGCTGTAGAACAAATAGTTATAGAAAATCAAGATATAGAATTTAAAAAGAGGAATTTGAATCATTAGTTATATGTAAGAAAAAGATTGTTAATGGTCAGACTGGAAAGAAGAAAATCTGAATGCTAATCAGGCTTGATATTTTAATAGTAGTATAAATTGGTTGTTATTGGTAGCATCCGTCTTTGGTGCTTGCAAATACCATTGATAAATTATGCTACTAGTATATTACATTAGTATACTAGCAAAGGGTTAAAATAGGGCTTTTGGTGGGGTTGGGAAAGAGGTCTTCATTCAACAATAATATACTCATGGATTAGAAAAATAATGTAAATTTTGAGGCCTGTAAATTATAATTTTTATGTAACTTGTCTATCTAGAAAAGTTTGCTTTATCAAAAAATGGTTATTTTTAGTAAACACTTTTAAAATGCTGCACTTGACATTTACGGCAATTGTTACAGCTTCATGAATACATTTGATTTAAGGATAGTAATTCATCTCTTTAAGTTTTACTATTAGTTTATTTCAATTGAAAAGAAAACCAACTAGAAGAACATAAAAGAGCTAATTAGCTCAATGATTTGTAGCTTCTATTACAATGACTTATCATTTTAAAGAAAACTAATTAATAAGTTAATAATACATGAATATGAAACCGAATAGTTTTAGTAGTTTCTATTATGTTTATAGTGTACAAGATATTTAAATGGAAAACATCATGATACAATGCCAGAGACTCCAGATGAACAGACAGGAGGCTTGTGCTTTGTTCCTGTAACGTTACTGATTGTTTGCTTTGGGAATGGCATGCGTTCTTTACAAGTTCAAAAGCATAAACTTAAAAGCAACACACATTTTTAAGAGATAAGTTTAGTAAAATGAGTGACATTGTACATGCATTTGTTAGGAAGATGCCAATGTCTTCTGCCTTTTGATAGTATGACCCTTTGGGTCAGGGACAAAATTGTAATTAAAATGAAGAAAAATTCACTGAAACTCATTTGTGGAAAAGATTTTTGAATTGTTACAGTAGCATTTCATGAAAAATAACTGTACACAATACAGATGAACCTCATCAAGGTCTGAACACTAGAGAAGAAAAATATCTAGCTGCCTTATAATGGTTCATCAATTTAACTCCCGTTTTGATCCAAATTACCAAGAAAGATTCAAAGTCATGTTGCAATTTTGCGATGATAAAATGTTTATGTGAAAGACTTGTCTACTATTATTCCTTAAATACATTTTGACTTATGCCATTCAATCTTTCATAACTACTGAATGAATATTTAGAACAATTTTGAGTTTGTGTCATATTTTATTTAGTAGCTTGATTTTCCTATTCTCTCAAGATTCATGAATTTGAAAGTATACTAGCTTGTGTAAAACTCAGTGACATTTTATAGGAGAAAGAGCTGTGGAAGTAGAAGTTCAGAATCCTAGGAACAGAAAGATGGAATGGACAGATAACAAAAAAAGTACCTTAGATTTAACTGAAAGAAACATGAGACTGGAAGAATTGTAATGTAATTGAAACAGAGACCGATTGTCAACGTAATAATAAATATGATGGAGAGTGCTGTAGATACCAGATCAAGAGTGTTTTATACTGTGGCCTTTGATCATCATCCCCTCATTTAAAGATAATTCCCTTGGTCATTGTGAGAGGCTAGTGTAGGCTTGGTAATGTTATTTTCAGTTGTGATGAGGAAAAGAAGGAAAACCAAAAAGAAATGTAAATAATAAAGTCCACAGAATTTGTGGTATTTAATCCTGGATGTGACGAGTAGGAACACCTCAAGGACTACTGGCTTAGTTTAAAGATATTTCTTCCAAATTTTAAACACTTCGATCATCAATGGAGACAAATTTCCCTGTTCATGAATTTTGGGAGGATGAAGTGACTTGCTGGTAGTGGGTCATAAAAGGTACTCGTACCTCCACATTTTGCCCTCAGGAAGCTAGTGATCATTTGGTGAGGAAATCTATGAAACCACATGGAATAGGGAGCAAGGCGCTCCATCTGCCATCCACCAACAGTTCTAAACTTGAATAATTCTCCAAACATCAAGACTACCTCCATACAAGCTAAGGAAGTCAGATGAGACTATAAACTGGTTTTGGTATAATAAAAAGAAGATGTTCATGAATAAGGTAGGAAGGAAAGAGTAGATAAAATGGAGAGAGTTGCCTTTCCTTTGGGGGAGAGAGAGTGGATTAAGTCCACACTTTTGATTGGAGTCCCAAGCGCAGGTTCACATGGTGGTAATTAGTGTTGGGCAGGACCTAGTGGCCCTTGTCTTCAGGCAGAAACCTGCAGACTGAGCCTCAAAATCTTCATTAGACAGACAATCAAGAGCCTGCTTTCAGCACTCCTCCTCCAGTCTCAGGCAGATATTAAGAAGCAAGGCTCTGGTGAGCAGGAAACTAAACGTAGGACTTCACCTTGGAGCTCAGTGCCAAGTAATGTACAATAAGAACTGACACCAGATAGAGTTCCAAAGTCCCATATTCAGGTCAGTGTTCACAGAGTCACAAGAACTTTCTTCACA
Organism: Ochotona princeps; assembly: GCF_030435755.1. Taxonomy (NCBI): domain Eukaryota; kingdom Metazoa; phylum Chordata; class Mammalia; order Lagomorpha; family Ochotonidae; genus Ochotona; species Ochotona princeps. Next base: position 31,746,411 of record NC_080842.1, on the reverse strand, counting down.
TCATGTGAAGTCCTGTGCTCTGTTGAAAAGAGCTCATGATTTAGTCAACATCACCATTAGCTATATGTAAATCAGATATGAACTCACAATACTTTATAGCTTCATGAGGTTGATGATACGCTAAAATGTGAGCAATCCTACAGTCAGCATGAACAACCAAGGGACTAACTCAGGCACTTCTTTCACAAACTTGGAGAGACAATGTGAAACATGAAAGCGCACAGGATTTTGTCTTTGAACATATGGTAAAAATTAATATTGTGAAGATACTGATGGTCTCTCCTAAGAATGGTGCTTATCTTAAAGGTGAAGCCTATGGATGTTCCGCTGTACCAAGTTGAGGCTGTGGAACAATTCAGCTGAACATAATTTGGGAGCATAGCTATCTCATTCCTATCTCAAACTCTAACACACAAACAGAATAGTTGTCCATTCGGGGTAAGAAAAGGCAAGTGAATGCTTAGTAATCTCATAGGAGTTTAGTTTCATTTCCTCCAAAGTAAAAGCTAAGCAGACTCTCAAAGTTCCTGACATCACTATGTTTGTTACCAACAAGGCGCTTGGGTAAAAAAAATGGGCCCAGGTAGAAGATTCTGGGAGATAGACTATCCTTTGAGGCAAAATACTAATTCATTCTGAACACTGAATAGTCATGAATAAGTTAGACTTAGGGCACCATCTAGCGCTTAAATTGTGGAAGCTCCACAGACTGAGAGAAATCCAGTACGCTAGAGTTTCTGTAAAGATTGGCACAAAACCAGACATAAGGAGTGGAATAAATCTCTAATACTCCAATATACAAATGATGTTGTATACAATAAAGTATCAGGAATGTTCAGGGAATCATGACCTCACCAAAGAAACAATAGAAGATAGCATAAAGTGACCATATAGCAAACAATATCTGCAAACTTTCAGATGGAGAATTCAAAAATAGTTGTCATAAAAAAAGTAAATGAGCTTCAAGAAGATACAGGAATTGAAGCTCTTTGTAAATTCTGTATATTAATCCCTTATCTGTTGTGTAGTATGCAGTTTGCTTCTTTGCTTTAATTACCATTTCCTTTGCTGTGCAACTAACAACCCTGTTAAAAAATGGGTGACAGAAATAAACTGATGTTATTCAACAGAATGAATTCAAATATCTAGTAGACATATGGAGGATATGCTCAGACTTTTTAGCTACTTAGGAAGCAAATAAAAACTGCATTGAGGTTCCACATAACTCCAGAGAGAACACCATACATTCAGAACTCTTAATACCTGCTGGTGTGGATGTGGGGAAAAACATATCCTACTCTACTCTTGGTAGAAGTGTAGCCTAGTGCAACCACTAAGAGAGTCAGTATGAGGAGTGCCAGAGAGCTGAGAATATGACCTAGCTATCCCACTTCCAGGAATATATCCAAAAGTAAGCGAAATCTGTATAATAGAAAGCAACATGCAACCTTGTGTTTATAGCAGCACAATCAATTATAACAAAGACATGGAAACAAATCAGATACCCATCAAAAGAGGAATGGATGAAGAAACTGTAGCACATCTAATCTATGGAATACTACACAGCTATTAAACAGAGTAAAATTATATCGTTTGCAGCAAACTGGTCCCATGTAGAGTTCATTCTGCTCAGTGAAATAAGACAACCCCAATAGGACAAATATTATACGTTGGCTCTGATATAAGGCAACATTTATGCAAACAGAAAACAAATAGATATATAGGTGAATGAATACATATGCAATATTCTCAGAGAAGAGCTCTATATGGGGACCAGCATACTGTGAAGGGAATACAGATTTCAATAGGCATCTCTATTTCTAAATAAGAGAAGCAATCCCAATGAAACAGTTATATATATCTTGACAATAAGATACTAGTTTTTCTACCTTTGTTTATACCTATAATTCCATGAAGTACTTAAATAATAGAATGTTAAACTTGTAACTGATACTAAAGCACTGCACTACAATGATAATATGGGGGAAAATTTGGGGAGGAGAAAATGAGAATGCAGAAAGGGGAGAGGAAGGCACAAATCCCTATATCATGGAAAATAATAAAAATGATTTTTAAAAAATGGTCACAACTAGATTATGGAAATGGAAGTCAGAGAGTGACTACTTTTGGAAAGAGTAGAAGTTGATGGCTACCTATCCTAATCTCAGGAGACACAAATTCAAACCATAATCCCCCTTTTCCCACATGGAAATTGTGGTTTGGGTGATTAAATTTTTCAGGATTTTAACATTTGGTATTTTAACATTTCAGAATCTCAATATTTTAAGTATGGGGTTTTAGAATGTACCATTCAAGATTTTAGCCAAACTCAAGGATAATGGGGTCACATGAGATGCTTGAAATGTTCTGTTTTTTGATCTTGCTAGTGATCCTACAGGTCAGTTTACTTTTTGATATTTACTGAAGTGTGTTTGTAAGAGCTTTATGGGTTTTCACATGTGTACTGTTCCCTGATATTGGAAATTGAAAAAATGTAAAGACAAAAAGAAAAGAAGTTACAGGAACATGACTCAATGCTCTGAAAGAGAAACTTAATGGAGATAGAAGCAATTTAAACAAATAAGAAATTGTTGAATTTGAAAATCTAGGCAGCACATGGAAATGCATAGATAGGGATAAGTTCTGCATTAAAAATACAAAGAAGCTATATAAGAAACGGCTTTCTCTAACAGCTTCACCTTTTTGCTGGCCTCTGTGCTGAAACATTTGCTAACAGATATCCTACCTTAGTCAAAAGATTATAGGACTCTATGAGTTCAGTCATAGCTGACACCTTTTGGAAAAACTACTCACTTATTTGGGAGAGAGACAGAGTGAGAGAATATGTGTGCTCAAGAGAATGCTTCAATTTAGTCTCCAGTTCTGCAAATGGCAAGAACTGAGTGTTCCTGGAGCAGGGAGCAAGGAACGACATGCAGATCTCCCAGCTGGGTGCCAAAATTTGGACCATCTCTACTGCCTCGAAGGGTTCATATTAGCAAGAAAATGGAAAAGGGCACATAGCTAGAATTAAATCTAGGCCCTCTGATACAGCACATGGGTGACCTAGCTGGCAGCCAGCATCTTAACTACCAGGCTAAATGAGTTTCTTTCTTTCTTTCTTTTAAGATTTATTTATTTTTATTGGAAAGTCAGATATACAGGGATGAGAAGAGACAGAGAGGAAGATCTTCCATCCAAAGATTCACTCCCCAAGTGGCCTCAACGACCCGTAGCTGTGCTAATCCAAAGCCAGGAGCCTCTTCCTGGTCTCCCACAAAGGTGCAGGATCTCAAGGCTTTGTGCTGTCCTCAGCTGCTTTCCCAGGACACAAGCAGCAAGCGGGATAGGAAGCAGGGCTGCCAGGATTAGAACCAGCACCCACATGGGATTCCACTGCATGCTAGGTGAGGATTTGAGCCACTACGCTATCGCACCAGGCCCTAAATGACTTTCAATAGTGACACCTTAACAGTAACCACATGAAAGACACTGACCTAGAACACCTTCTTAAGTAATTCCTGAATTCTTGACCCACCAAAACACTGGTAGCTATACATGCTCATTATTGTTTAAACCACAGAAATACCAAACCAAATAATAATAATAGCAATAATAATAGTTTAAAATAAAGCTGCCGTGTAATAATAAATGAACAATATAAACATTTTCAATAGATGATATAATTTATAATCATTTTCAGTTTCATAGAAGGTAACGTTTTTCAAGGAGAACATTTTAAGTGAAGATATGTTTCACTGATGATGCTATTTGACAATGTAAGTAACTTTGTTTCTTCCAAATTTAGTGTAGTTCCAGACAGCAATAAAAACATTTTTTATTTCCCTTAAAGAATTGCTCTTTATTTACAAAGAGAGCAGACAGAGCTTTTGTCTGTCAACTATGTTTACATATCCTCTCCTGGAAAGAGTGTGTTAAATGTTGAGCAGTTTCTTATTTAATTTAAGACATTACAATAAGTCATTTTTGTTAAACTGGGAAAGATACAGCAATTAATTAATTATTTACAGTAAGGTATAAAAATTGCAAACTTAAATGTTTAGTTTACATAGATCATTGCATTAATGGTTATATGTATTAGTCTTTCAGAACACTAATTCCTTTAAATCACCAAAATTAAGTTTTGAAAATCTTAGATTATACCAAATGAAATATTTAAAATTCTTGTAAAGAAAAATGTAAAACTTAAAAGACCAAGAATAGTATTTATTGCCTAAGATTTTATTGCACACAGTCATGTGTAATATGCATATTCAATAAATCTTTGGAAAATAGAACTGAAAGATATGTTTATTTTGGTAAAAAGAATTGAACCTATGCATAATTCTTTCATGCAAAATTTCATGAACTTATTGAAGGCCCTTTTTACCTATATTATGTATGCCTGTATCTGTACATTAACATATGCAGATGCATTTGTTCTTAGTTTTATTTAGTTATATATGTATGTATATGTAGATGTGTATGTGTATGTATATATGTAGTATGGGACAATGACAAATTTTAATGTGATACAGGAAAATACCAATATATTCTCTGTGGCCAAGAAGTATCCATTATGATAAAGAAGCAATAATAAACATAAACATATAAGTCAATAAAATACTTAAACTTGATGTATATCCTCAGAATAAAATACTTAATCTGATGCAACTGTAAATCAATAGGACAGTCTACACTGGTAGGCTGTCAGTCTGTCAAGACTTTCTAACGAGTTAAATTGGGTGCTGAATGAAAATCAGAGGGATAGGCATTCCAGGTGTGAAGAACAGCTCCTTAATAATTGTAGTGTGGTAACACGCAACAGCCGCCCGATCTCTTATTTCATAGCATGAATATAATTTCAGATAGCTCAAATCTCCTGAGATAAAAATGTAAAAAATGAAATAGGAATCAGGTATGGTATAGTGTAGATTAGGCTGCCACTGGACACGCCTGTAGTTTTTACTAGAGTTCCTGGTTCAAGACCTGGCTACTCTGCTTCCAATCCAAGCTCCTGCAAATGGATCTGGAAAGCAGGTGACAGTTCCTGTCACACAAGTGAGCAACTTGGTGGAGTTCCTGGCTCCTGCCTTCCTTCTGTCCCAACCACAGATTTGTTTTAATTTGGAGAGGGAAGTAGTGAATGGAAGATCTCTCTGCCTTCTACATAAATTTCAATAACGAAGAAACAAAAGTAAAAATGGCTAAATATTCAAAAAATATCTCAAGAGTAACCATATTTTTTCTCTACTTCATAATGCCCATTACAATAATACTAAAACATAAAAATCAACTAAAACACTGGAGGAAATGAAATCACAACTGAGAACTTCACAGAAGTATCCGGAAGATGAAAACGGAGAATAAAGAACTCCTCTTTCAGTATCTGTACCTACTCATGTGGAGAATTTTCAGAAATGGATAAAATCATGTAATTTCAAAGTAAAATGAGTACAGTTAAGTTCCAAAGTAGTTGAACTAGCACAAAATTGTGTCTAGAACTGGTTAAGTATAACTGTCAACCATTAAGAATAGAGAGACTGTCCTGAAATATTCAAAAGAAGAGTTCAACACACACACACAAAGATGAGGACAGACTGACTTTAAACTTTTAAATCAGCATTTGAGAATGCTACCATACAATGGGAATCCTTTGGAATTCTGGGTGAAAATTTCTTTCTTTCAGTATTTTCAACCCAATATTCTAGTCAAGCTGGAGATCAAGGGAGAAGTGACTAAACAGCCAAAATAAAAGGAATGCTTGTGAATGCATCATGAAAAATGAATGAAATCTTAAAGAGAGAGAGAACTGAACAGTCTGACTATAAATGCTCTCTTAGCAAAACAATTGAGAACATAGCCCTGTATGGGAGAAAATAAAACAATAACATTCTAGAAGAAACTGATGCTGGTTGGAAAATGAGAACATTATTTACTCAGATAAAATCTATGCAAAATGCCTTAGAAAACAAATATAGTTTTGAGCTGAGACAGAACAATATAGAGCAATTTACTTAGGATTTCTTTGGAAGAGCTAAAATTCAAAGAACTATTCATTTTTATTTGAAAGATTTATAGAGAAACAGAGAAAGATTCCCATCTGCTGGTTAACTCTGCAAATGGACACAACGGCTGCTTAAGAGGTGAGCTGAAGCTGGGAGCTTCTTCCAGGTCTCCCCTGTGGCTCCAAGGTCCCAAGGACGTAGGTCATCCTCTACTGCCGGCTGGACTGGAACTGGAACAACCAGGACTCAAGCTGGTTACCCATAGAAGATAGCAGCACTACAGACAAAGGACTAGAATGGAAAGCCACCACACCAGCCTCTGTTAATGTCTACTTTTCAATGGCAGGTATTCTGTCTTCAGTGCTTTCAAGATCAGTGATTTAATTTTTTTTTTATCTTGTGATTCAGGAAGCTCATTTGTACCTAACCATGATATCCTATTAAGGTGGGAAAAATGGCACAGAACAAAAAAGGGAATTAATAAGGCAAAAAGTAATTAATGATTAGAATTTACAAGATAAGGTAACTATAGTAGGAAATGTGGTAAAATTCAGTTTCTCTGCCGTGAATAGCATTTTGCTCTTTGAAATAAAGATCAGCATGCTGTTGTCACTGATACAACGATTTCCTTACAGCAAACTTTCATCTTATCCTTAGGCTAACATGTCAGGTTACTCATATCTCATCTCACCTTGCTCCTTCCTCTCTGGGTGCGTTCCTTATGTTTTCCCCAACCCTCAATCCCTCCACTCCCCATCCATTTTTTAAATCATATTGTCTCTAGGCTCAGACTGTTTTGGGAATAATGTTTATAATCTCCTAGCAAACAAAAGGATCTAGACAGCTTTAGAGTACAGAAGTTATTTCCTATGGCAATCAGAACATATGCTTTCTTTAAATCAAGTATAACAGAATCCCTAGAGACACTGCTTTATTGAAATGCTTGAGTATTCTCAAGAAGCAAATGAGACTTGTTCACAAGTAATGTACGAGTAATGTGCCAACACTGCCATACCTGAATTTCACGTGCAGTAGGGGAACCTCGGGGATTCCTTGCTAGGCCATGGCTCCCACTGGTGAGCGTGGGCTAAGACAGGGGCAAACATGGATGGGTATGGCTGCAACATCTTTGGGCCCACATGTTTACTGGGTTTCAGGAGAGTCAGGGCTAACTAAGGTAGGCCACCGAATCCCCTGGCAGATGCTATCCAGGCTTTGTGACAGCACCTACTGCCACATGTCAGAACTAGGTGCAAGTAATTTCAGGCTGGACCGCAGTACCCTCTGGCAAAAACAAAATCAAGGCTAGGAGTGAGTCTATAGGGGAACTGTGGGTACTCCTCTGCTAGGCTGTGACCCCTGCTGGTGAGCACAAGAACCAAGGCCAGGGATGGGTCAGGCTAGACAAGGTGACAGCACCCAATGCCATACATGCAGGCTGGGTCTGGTGGTAGGTCAGACTAAATTAAGCTGTAGCACCGAAGCTTATGTACAAGAACTGGATGGGACAGGAGTGAGCTGAAATAGACTACTACATATGTTGGCCTTCATAGAAACTGGGGCTGGCAGCAGGCCTGGTGAAGATTCGCATGAAGTGTCTGGGTGTGTGAATTCAACTGAGGAGGACTTTATCAACAAATAGAACTTGGAAATTTTTTTGCAACCTTGATATAATCAAGCCAACAATGACTTACAACTAAGAAAAAGCACTCAAGTAACACCCTCTGAACACACCTCCCCACATCAGGGTCTCTAAGATGGTACCAAACGGGGTCCTGGCGCGATAATGTAGTGGTTATAGTCGCCGGATCTAATCCCAGTGGCCCTGCTTCCATCCAGCTTCCTGCTTGTGGCCCTTCCTGTGGAAAGCAGTCAAGGACGGTCCAAAGCCTTGGGACCCTGCGCCCATGTGGGAGACCTGGAGGAGGTTCCTGGCTCCTGGCTTCGGATTGGCGCAGCACCGGCTGTTGCGGTCACTTGGGGAGTGAATCATCGGATGGAAGATCTTTCTCTCTGTCTCTCCTCCTCTGTATATCAACCTTTCCAATAAAAATAAATAAATCTTTTAAAAAAAAAGATAATACCAAACTATGGTCTCCCACTCTGGTGTGCACGTGATTTGGTGGAAACAAGTGGCCCTTTTCCCCTTCCATGCCTCCCACCCCCATCCCACTGATGCCGGAGAAAACAAAACAAGATGAAAGCATTTGTCCCATCCTCCTTCCTCCAAATCTCAAGCCTTCACATTCCAATCAGTGACCTAGATGGGCATACATTGTTCTCAACTATGTAAACAACATTAAAAGTAATTTATTGAAAAAGTAAAATAAAATATAAAAAGAGAAATGAGAACAAAAGGGAAGATTTGAAGTTGGGTCTCATTGCTACATTTTTCAAAGAGGTTAGTGAAAGTATCTTATTATTATGCAAATTGAATTAGTCAAATTTCTCTTTAAAATGTGTTATTTTTCTATCTAGAATGTCTCATAGACTTACATGGAAAAATAGGTTAATTCAGAATAGACAGTATTTTACTTTTCTCTTTGTCAGAGTCTTCAGCCTTCTTAGAGATCAAGTCTTCAGGCTTCATCTAACTTCTCTTTGGATTGATAGTGGAATCTACTGCCTTGAGACCGGAGTGATTTCTCTGAGACTATAGCATAGCATGCTATGGCACCGCTTGTTCGTAGATTTGGCCATCTTCTGTGTTGATTTGCAATTCATTGCATCAGCTTAATCTATTTTTCTAAAGGCTTAGATTTCTTCTGCTAACTAAATCCACACTTTAATGGTTGCTTTGAAAATTCTTGTTTTCCATCCTTCTCAGTGATTTTGTTCCATGTTTTCTCTGCTCTCTTCTTAAACATTTCCTAATAGATTGACTTCTTTCCTCTAGAGTTAGATGACCTAAATTCCCTTTCATTTAAAACATTTATTGGCTAGAATTTATTTTTAGAGCAGTTTTAGGTCCACCAGAAAGCAGAGTGAAAGGTACAGAGATTTTTTTTTCATGTAACTCCTGACCCCACAAATCTTCCAATTAAAAACAAAACAAATCAAAATTGCCCTATCTCATCCTTGTCCAACTTTGCTTTACCTTCTAGTAATCTCTAAGGAAAACAGAGGTGGTTTTCTTCAGCTTGCCCTTCCAAGCTGTTTTAACATACTTATACACACATTTCTGTCATAAAAATACATTTGAAAAAGGCTGTTTGAGGCCAGCATCCCATGGCTTAATTCAATAACCCTCCACATACAAATGCCAACATCCCATATAGACTGATTTGTCTCCTAGATGCTCCACTTCCCATCCAGCTTTCCATTTAAGGCCTGGGAAAACAATGCAGGATGGCCCAAAGCCCTGGGACCCTGAAGGCATTTGGGAAATCTGGAAGAAGCTCCCTTCTGCTTTGGATCAGCTCAGCTCCACACATTTGCTGCATAAACCAGTGAATGCAAGATATTTATCTTTTTCCGTAAAATTTATCTTTCTAATAAAAAAATAAGTAGATCTTTAAAAAAAGATTGCTTAACATTCTTCCATATTGTTTTTATTTTCATGGCATTTGATCTTACTGAACTTTTTTTTAAAGTGCATTTCCAAAACTCTCATTTCAATTAGAAAATATCACTTTTTCTCTTAGTTCTCTTTTATCTTTCAGTTTCTCTTTTTTTTTTTGCCTCAGTATCTCCCAGTTTTCCCATAACTTAGAAGTTGACTTCTTTTATTTTAAGATTTATTTTTATTAGAAAAAAGATATTCAGAGAAGAGGAGAGACAGAGAGGAAGATCTTCTGTCCGCTGATTTATTCCCCAAGTGGCCACAATGGCCAGAGATGAGTTGATCCGAAGCCAGGATCCCAGAGCCTCTTCTGGGTCTCCCACACGGATGCAGGGTCCCAAGACTTTGGGCCGTCCTTGACTGCTTTCCACAGGAAGGGCAGCAAAGTGATAAAGAAGAAGACTGTTTACCTCCTATTACCACCTTTGCTCACTTCCATCAGCTTCCTTCTCTCCTGCTTTGTGTCAAGGAAAAAGTATTTCTTAAACTAATGTGATGATATACTTTCTGCCACACACAAATGGAAGTAATCTGAACAAAGGCTGCAAAAAGGCTAGCCTGCTCATCAATGATCTATTGATTGCTGTGCGCCCTAATCTCTCTCATCAGTACCACTGTAATAGATTCAAGAAAGAAGAATGGATTTTTGGAATAAAGATGATTAATGTTTGATGAAATAAGAAATTATAACTGTAATGCTAAACATGCATTTTGTACTCAAACTGGATTCTGTTACCACATTAATTTAAAAAAACGTACTCTGTAGATGCACACAGTTTTACCATTCTGAAAGTACTTGCAGCCTATTAAACACAGGCATTCAGTTTGTAAAAAGGTCACCCTGTCCTTCAGAGAGAACTGAGATCTGACCTGAAATTTCTCTCTCAAAATCCCTTTTTGTTTTCATCTGTGCGTGTGATGCACGTGAAGAGAAGATAGAGTGCAACAACAATTAATTCAGAAAACATATAAAATAATATAGCTATTTCATGTAGAGGCACAAATATTATTTTCTTTTTACTATTATATATTTGAGCTTGAACTATAACATATTGTAACACTAAAGATTCTTTCATCTTAATGAAACTTGTCCGATGTAATCTTTGCTCTAAGTTGCCATATATAACAACCACATATATATAAAATCAGAAAGTATTCATAAACGTTGGCCTTTTGAAGTAGAACAGCATTTTAAGTTCATATGTTATTATTTAGGGAGAAATATTTAGGCTACACATAAAACTTAATTCTCTGCGTTGCTCTCAGAAGGCACCAGCAGAGAACTGCCAAGAGCCAATGCCTTTGAAGATTCTCACCCTAGTTAAGAATTGCAGGAAGAAAGAGATATCCAAAATTCCAGGGATTTCAAGGGAAAAAGTATTTGATAATCTTTTCAAGTGTCTTAAGTTCTTTACAAAGAAACGACATAAAGCAGAAGAGATATTTCCAACAGTTATAGCTATAGATTCCCTACTGTTTTTGAAGGTGACAATAAATAAAAAGAGAAGGCATGTGAAGGACATCAGATTGCTCAATTGATTATGCTGAGTAGTGAGACATGCTATATAAAAACAGGTTTATTTATTTTTATTGCAAAGGCAGATATACAGAGAGTAGGAGAGGCAGAGAGGAAGATCTTCCATCTGATGGTTTACTCCCCAAATGGCCGCAACAAAGCCAGGAGCCAGGAGCTTCCTCCAGGTCTCCCATGCGGGTGCAGGGTCCTAAGGTTTTGGACTGTCCTCTATTGCATTCCCAGGCCACAGGCAGGGAGCTGGATGGGAAGTGGAGCTGCCGGGATTAACACCAGCACCCATATGGGATACTGGTGCATTCAAGGCAAGGACTTTAAGCACTACGCTATCGTGCCAGGCTCTCTAGTATTTTATAAAAGTATCATTCATTTATATACTTGAGAGACATCAGAGTCATGTGACAGAAAAGTTGAGTTGGCATTTGCTTACTTGTACCTCAAATGCCCACAGCGGCCATCGTGGGTTAGGCCAAAGCCAAAAGCCTGGAAATCCAACCATATTTACCACTTGAATGGCAGGATAGCAACTACTTGAGCAATCACTTGCTGACTCCAAGGATGTGTAGTACCAGGAAGCTGGACTGGGAGCAAAACCAGGACGTAAAACCACAAACTCTAGTTTGGATCCCTGAACTTATGTGAGAGGCCCAGAAGAATCTCCTGGCTTATGACTTTAGCCCAGCTGTAGCTGTTGTGGCCATTTGAAGAGTGAAACAGCAGATAGAAGATTACTCCCTCTCTTGTTCTCTCTCTGTATCTCACTTTAAAAATGAACAAATAAGTAAATAAAACATATTCTAGAAAGACATAATTCATAACTCACTGATATTTATTTGATCAGTTAATGTTGGTCTTTTAATTAGATCATCTCTTTCTAACACTGGAATCTTAGGGAAACTAGATAATAAGTTGAGTCTATTGGTTTAAATATCTATTTTACATACAAAATATTAATTGGTTGCAGGCATTTTCATTTGAGCTGCTGTTTCTCTTCTGCCAAATTTGAAAACCCTGACACCACATGAAACCTGAGTACAATGTCCTAGTATAGAGGTGTTAATGGACTAAAAATAGGAAAATGTGAAGCACAGATGAAAAGCGAGGAAATAGAAAAAAATAAACCTTTTTTTTTTTTTTCAGAAAATTTTCAATGACAGAAAGTAGACAAATAAAATTGGGAATAAACAACAAAGCCTGCACCAAATCTCATATTAAAGTCTCTTCTGAAAAGTAAAAGCAAAGGAAGATAGCATGACAATTTTGGGTATGCTTGGAGTATGTCATTTATTTGAAGCTGTTAATTTGCTTTCAGTTATCAAACCCAATGCAACAAAAACAGCAATATTTTGTTCTGGAAATTAATGAGTTCTCTCAGTGCTGAAAGAAACGTATTTAAACCTTAGAAAGAAGACTCAGAGTTTGTTAATGCCCTTGCCTTTAACAGCTTCACAGTGGGAGCTCCAGGGAGTACTCAGAAAACCAGAAAATCCTTGGGACACTGGAGCATAGCTACAAAGAAGCAGCATCACCATTTAGACTTGATGGCAGATGAGAGAGAGTATCTTACAGAAGGTGGAGGCATTGCAGTAGAAATTAACCAGTGGAAGGCATTTGGTCATTTTATCAAGGTTTAAAGTATTACACTTTTTTCTGAGATAAATTGATCTGAAACAGAGGTAATGCTGTTTGCTGATGATGTCTTTTCACTCTATACTTCCACATTTTTGGTTGTAGCGTTTTACGTGTTGGTACAATAATCTGCCCATTAGATTTTCTATGTGTGTTATAATGTTACTTTTAGCTTTTCATAATGCCTTCCATCCCTGAACTGGTGAATATCTAAAACCCACTCACTACGGACAGTTTCAATTCTACTTTATAACCACTATACTTTTAACTTTACAAAGGGGTACAAAATTTTACATTTTGCTAACTTTGAAGTAAAAAGACAATGCACAGAGTCTGACTCATAGAAAAATAAGCTTCCCAAATAATATATTCAAGATGCTATATTAATGATATCTACATGAATGTTTATATGAATATGAAATTGTTCCTATGAAATTTTAAAAGTGATTTCTTCATGAAATAGCAAAGGCAGTGGTGACTTGAAGTTTATTGATGAAAGCTCCATGGCTTCTCAGAACAGTATGCTTTTATGGAAAAAGATACTGCTAATGTTCTGTATTGCTTTCACGAATAGTTTAACTTAAAGTGTATCAACAGATAGAATATGTCAAGTGTTTGCTATTTTATAAAGCTGCTAAGCCCTAGTAAAATTTAAAATAACTCAGTATTAGTTTTATGCTTTATTTATAGATTATGACCTCAAATGGTAAAAATGCAAAACTCTAGTCTAAGAAACATCATGAATGAATAGTGATAATTATACCATAAGTTGACATCAGCTCAAAAGGTTGGAAAATGTTTCCTTTTTGAATAAAAATGGTATATGTATAAACTTTATGAGTAAGGCACAGAGCAAGTACATAAGCAAATATAGTATATCCATGCCATTAAAAGTTTATGTAATATAATCAGAAAATAATCTGAAAAATGGCTCATTAAGAGGCAAGAAGAAGAAAGTTAAGAGGTGATGCGTTACACCACACAAATTTAACTCTCATGAGAAAAAGAAGCAAAACTTTTAGATTCCCAGTAGAGTCTGGCGGCTTATGTCTGTCTTACAACCTCTTTTTTTTTTTTTTAGCTATTTTCATTGGAAAGTCAGATTTAGAGAAGGAGAGACAGAGAGAAAGATTTTCAATCTGCTGTTTCACTCCCCAAGTGGCCCCAGTGTCCGGAGTTAAGCTGATAGAAGCCAAGAGGAACTTTTCTGGGTCTTTCACACAGGTACATAGTCCCATGGCCTCGAGCCACTCTGTACTGCTGCCCCAGGCCACAAACAGGAACTGGAAGTGGAGCAGCCAGGACACAAACTGGCACCTGCCTGGGATCTCAAGAGTGCAAGGCAAGCATTTAAGCAAGAGGCCATTAGGCCTGGCCCACAAGCCCTTCTTAAGTAAATCATATACTAGGCAATTATGATTTTTCTGTATGTTTACACAGAACATTGAATCAGGGCTCCCCTTTCATTCCAGGTGATTGCCCTTGTTTAAGTAGATTTCAATTCAAAGTCATAGATTAATGTGACAGGAAGGCAGATGTTATCTCAGGGATGATTTATTATTTTTTCATCAAGAAGGACAATGGATTAAACATGATGAAGCTGCCACAAATATCAGAAATGATCCCATGTCTTTGTTTGATGTAACAATTTTGAAGGTGAAAGAAAACTGATGAAAAATCTAAGAAATTTGGAGGTAATGACTCACATTCTATTTCTAGAGTAATGTATTAAAAATTATGGATTTAGTTGCTGGATACTTTGCACACTGCCTGAAATGTAGCTACTACTCCTACTTCCTACACACATTATAGTGAGACTCATGTAGAATTTATGAGCACTATGAAACTATAGCATCAGAGTTGGCTGCATAAAGCATCATGCTCCCTGAGCAGACCTGCCAACTTAGGTAGAGAGGGAAAAAAAGCAACACAAAAGAGAAATATTTGTGGGAGCACATTATAAAAAAGAAATCTACTTGAATGCAGGAAAATATAATGACATTTCATATTTAATTATTAAAATTATTTCATAAATATGTTCATTTTGAGTAAGTAGGTCTTTATGGTTGGAGATTTGGGGGCCAGTGTGGTGGTATAACAGGCTTATCCTCCACCTGGACTGTTGGCATCCAAGGTGGGTGCCAGGTCCTGTTCAGCTGCTCCCCTCCTAATCCAGTTCCCTGCTGATGAATGGAGAGAGAGCAGCAGAGGGCTCAGGTTGTTGGGATTCTGTGCTCTAGTGGGAGATCCTGAAGAAATGCCTGGAGCCTGGCTCTAGGCCGGTGAGTGAAAAGGCAGAGAGAATATCTGTTTCTGTCGCTTTCTCTTTCCCAACAATCTGACTTTCAGGTAAAACAAATAAATGACCTATAGGAGTACTTTTTCACAAATTCTTAAATTTAGGAAGGATGTTGGATGGATCAGTTAGCTCTAATGCAATTGTACTTGTCCTACATTCATAATGGTTGTATAGTAGCATTAGAAATATTCCAAGGCATCGTCAGAATTTCTGATTGATTGCAGGAAGTGTGTGTGTGTGTGTGTGTGTGTGTGTGTTTGCATGCATTCAGAGAATTCTTGCTCTGGAAGCACAGTCAGTGAACTACTGTCAGAGACTGCTAGAAACTTTCAGATTTTCACTAAGAATATTGCTTCTAATCATGAAAATGCATGTGAGTTGTTTTTAATGCATTCTCTTTAAACTTTAGAGCACATTATAATGAAGATCTATTTCCAAGTCATTTCTCACAACACATGAGTATTTAAAACTGTTTCCCAAAAATATGTTACTATGCTGTCACTAGAATAGCTTCATGTTTTGTGATTTTGTAGCATATTCTATGCACAGTTTCTTTTTGTGGCCCAACAGTTGATTTTCTGTTAGAATTCCTGCCTTCACTCCCAAGTTCTCCGGAGAGACTTAATTTGATTCTATGGGTCTCCTCCATTCAAGACAAAACCACAAGTTATACCATTTTCCATTACAGGAAAAAATGAAAAACAGAAACCAAACATTCATGTGCCTACATAAAAATTTACTTTAAATATTTACTGTTAATTCAGTGTAAAGATAATCATATGAAAAAGGATAAGAGACACACTCGATGGGAGAGTAAAGGAGGATCCACTATAAATGTTTCTTGATGGAAGGGAAGAGCTGATTCACCTTCTCAAAAATTATTTCCCTAAAAATTTTCTCAGAAAATTTGAGTAAAATGCACTCTTCGTAACTGTGGACTCGTGTAGTATCCCAGCTGAAGTTAGAGCAATATAATTTTCAACATAAAATGGAAGCAGAAATACAAAATATAAGACACAATGTGGGAGTTGGTCCTCAGGATGGATAGTATAGAATATGCTAAACCTTGGTCATTATCACTTGGTTTTGATCAGTTTCACTGGGCATGTCAGTAATTCCCTTCTGTGCCCTTCTTTTTTGCTTGCCATGTGATCTCTTTTTAACTCTTACCTAAATATAAAATGGCAGCAGTGTAATCTGGGCATATGGCTGTATGGCTGGCACCACCACTAACTTCGGAAACTCACAATGCCTTAAAACAATGTCACCATATTGTCGCAATAATCATGATCATCTATCTGATTCTTCTATTAATTTTAAAAGACTATATTCTAAAGAAGAAAATTAATGTGATCTGCAAACTCTAAAACAAGAGGATTAACATCTCCCCCTTGTATTTTTGTCACTGTGACTTTGCAGTTCTTACTATTTCTACATACCACCACTAACCTTATGGCTGTTTTTCTGTAAACCCAACCTCTGAAGGAGAGGCTACACAGATATATTGCTTGCCAAGGTATTAAGCTATTTCTAAAATGATTTCTATCTACTTATAAACTTTTTGTACAATTGTTACATTCATATGTGATTGTGAAATGATGATGTAACATTTCCATATTTATGTAAGTTTATTATTCTAGCAAATTCAATATTTATTTGTAGTAGAATACAGTTTTAAACCATAAAGTATGATAGTTTCAAGTGACTTCGATCATTAACACACCCGAAGCATGTACTATATACACGTTACTCTTTTTGCATAGATTATTGTCTTAATATCTAATTTCTTTTTACTAAACAAATATCCTACAAGGTGTAGCACAAGTACCAGGAACTCCCTATATCTCATTGTCTAAAACATTACTCTGTGTGTTTATTTCAGTACTTGATTGTTTGCATTATAGTTCAGATTCTTAAGTTCCGGAGTGTAACAGGTGGTGGTTGCCTATTCACCTTAGCCCAGCTCTGCTTAGCACAGAAATTTATGCACAGAATTAAGCAAATCATTCTTATTGGACTGACGAAGACAACTTGCAAAATATAAAATAGTTGATCGATGTCTCAGTACAAAGTTATCTAATTAAATAAAAGTAATATTTTTAGAGAAGAGGTAATATTTTGTAAGCTGTTCTCTGAATGTTCAGTGTAGATTGTTGGAGGCATTGATTGAAGCTGAGCTGTCGTTTTTCTATTCACCAACAGAAAGTGAAGAATTTTGTGTTATGTGTGGTATAATTTTAAAAACTACACAATATGCTGTTTCTGTACTTGCCTGTGTCACATCATCATAATAACTCTTTCCTTAAAGCACAGTATTTATTTTAAAAAGAAAAAGGATTGTTCTCATGCTAAAAAACATAATAGCAAAACCAAGAAATTCAGTGCCAAATATTCTACAGACTTTGAACAAAAAGAAAATATTTTGTTTCTGATTCTTAAGATTTCTAAAAGTCAGATATTCAGTTTGTGATAGAATGTGCTATAATCCATTCAAAAAGGAACTCAGTTGTTATCACACTGTTAATATGAACAAAAAAGTATAGTTTGAAAATAATAAGCTTAAATACACATTTTTTCAGTTTCCTGGTTTTGGAATGAGTTTTTTTTATATTAACGAATCTACATTTCAAATAATGATGAACACCAATATTTTGTTCTTTATTTTATTAATATGAAAACTTTTAAAAGCTTCATTATTTGAAAATTCAGATTTATTACACTATTTATGAAGTTTTGTCACTGGATTTTAAAAAATATTCTTTATTGAAAAATCTCCTTTAAAAATTATATTTGTAATGTCTGGCATATTTTGATAATAGCTACTTATTAAAATATTATAAGAAATATTTGTTTCTATTTATTTTGCTATGTTAATGCTCATTCAGTAAAACGAAGATATTATGACAACAAAAAAGAGCCAAAATATCATCTGTAGGCTTGTAGCAGTAATCAAAGGAAATGGTAGAAGTTTCTATAATGACATTTCATTGATCAAATTCTAAATCACTATGTTACAGAAACACTCAAGCCTTGGTAAAACACATGTGAATAGGCACAACTACTTTCAAAATTGGCTTTAACAACTAAAGCTAAATCTCATCAGATCCACCCTTCAATCCAGCATTCCTCTTCCTTTACCATAAATACATATGTGCATTTAGCAAAAATATATTCAAAATAAATTCAAAACCTATTCAAAATACCCAAATATCTATCATCAGGCCCATGGACATATTGGTGTAATATATTCTTGTAATTGAATGACACATATGAGTGAGAATGAATAACTTGTTTCTACATGGAAGAATAAAAATACCCAAAAGAGTATCCATATAAAGTTCAAATCAGCAAAGCAAGCTTATTGTATAGTCAAGAAAAATGAGTACTGCTGGGCAAGGTAAACCTAGAAAAGGATGTGGTAGGGTAGCGGCAGGCGCTCATTGTGTGCATCTGTGATACTTCTAATCCTTGATTTTCAGTCATCTCCACAGTATGTGTTCTGTTTGTGAAACTTCAGTTTGATACAAAGTTGAGCACTTTTCTGTGACTATACTTTAAAAAGCTGAAAATCATTAAAATCTGTTAAATATAAATTTTGGCAATATGTGATTAATTTTGACTATATTATACTGTAAAGGTTTTTTTAATGCAGTTAAGTGGGAAAAATAAGTTTTAGTGTTCAATACTGCAGCAGGGTAACTATAGAATACTTTACTGTATGTCTCAAAACAACTAGAAGGAATTGTTCTCACTCCCCAAAAATGATAAATATTTCAGCCTATGGATATGTTCAACACCATGATGCCATGATGTATCAGTGAATCCTATATGCATGCACTGAACATAGCATACTACACCAAAATATATGCAATGTCTGTGTCTACTAAAAATAAAAAACAGTTTTAATTTAAATCCAGAAAGCAAAAACATATACTCATTGATCGGTTATATTTTCTCTTTCCTTTTCCTTGTATATATTTTTCTCTTAATAGACTTCATGAACAAAGAATCACAAAAACAAACACTTATCTTACGAAACATTTCCAGTAGAGGGAGCTTCCCCGTCTTTACTAAAAGTAATCCTCTCCAGTGTCATCAATCAGAACCACAATGCTTATTTAGTCTTTACATAAAATTCTTTATAGGAGAAACAGAACTACTCTCTCATTTAAGACTAATCTATGGCAAAGAAAATGTTTACTTGGTTTGTGAAAGAAAAAGAAAAATTTAATGAAGAACTGAAGAATTGTATGAACTTCTAAACTGGGTGGGCCTTTTTTGAAGAATTACATTTTTGGGTTACTCATAAAAAGCACTTATGACTAAAATTATTTAGTATTATCAAAGATAAATTCTTATAACCATACTCAGTAACTGCAAATAAATTGATTTGTGACCTTCAATGAAAGCCTAATTTATTTAGAGGATCTAGTTTGTGTATTATGGGTCACGTTGAATTGTCATTCCATGAATTTGGCCAAAAAGACCAAAATGTCTTAACTTCTGACTTTAAACTTCCTAAGTGTAAGCAACTGCCAGCTAAATGTATTACTTCCCTTAAAAATTAGTTCTATTACTGACAATAGTAAGAAACGAATTAAAATGAAATGATCGATCTATTTTATAAAATAACTGTATTCATTATCATGACATTTTTAGAAATGAAAGCTATGTACATTAATTTTGATCACTACATTTAAAAATTCATTGAAGTATGAAGTTACAGTAATAGACTAAGACATATTAAAATATTTTTCACTAAAAATAGTTAACTATTTTAACTATTCAAAATAGTTGCACTCTTCATGAAGAAAATCAATACTTTAAGAAATAGAGTAATCCTCTCAACTATCTTCTGTAACGGGCATCAGGCTAATGGTTTACGTGCATAGATTTTGTATGACTCATTTATAAGGTAGCACAAAGATTAAAAAATGAACACAGTAAACCAAAGATTATTCACATAGTTCAAAGAGAAAGCAGTATGCATAGAACTTAGTCACTCCAATTATTTGACTTAAACACTGCTGAAAAGCTGTGAATGAGAAAAATGAAAATTTTATGGTAATTATATAGTAACAGTAAAATACATTTTATAATGGTGGCTTAAAATCTGTGAGAAGTATCTGATTTGTACACATTGTAAGCTTAAGAACAGTAATGAAACTCTTTGATCTACACCTAGGTTCTCTTATCTTCTTTAAATGAACTAAAAAGAAAATAGAATCTTACCTAATATGACAGCAATGTAATAAGAAAATGACATGTCATCAAACAACTTTAACACATCCCTTACGTTACTTCATTAAAAAAATTTTTACATTATAATTTTACATCACCTATTCAATGACATGTGCTATTTTGCCTTCATATATTACTGAATGAGGCCACTAAAAAGAGTACTCATTTAGCTTAATGTATGAATTTATCAACAAATTTCTGAGCTTTTTAATTCTCTAAGTGCTATTGTTCTATATGTCTGCCTTTTTGAAAGTTACCAATGAACCATTTATAATTGCTAAATATTTTGTAACACTTTAACAGATAGCATTCACGTTAGACAATTTATTTAGCAAATTAAAACTGTAAGTGTGACTTGCATAGAAAAATCTAAGCTTTTGAAATAATCTTTACAGCAACCTTAGAGACGAACAAGATATTATGCCAGCAACTAAAAGAATTGGGTGAAAATACAGCAAATTACCTGTTGTCAGACATTATAATAGACTCGTAGGTAGAAAACAATGCAGTTTAAGAGACAGTCTCGGCACGTCAAGTTAGAACTCTATATTTGGTGGCTTCATCAATAACAAGTGGTTGCAATCTTAGTGTTTCAGCTGTTAAGACAAGAGCACTCACCTGAGTAACAGTGCTGCTTCCCAGAAGTAAAATCCCGAAACTAGTGTCCGAAAATGTCTCACGTGAGCCATGATACGGGCAGATTTTTACAATCCTGGAAACAGTCTTATGGAAGGCATGGGGAATCAGACAGAAAGGGAGATATGGTGCTGGTGGAGAAAAACGTTCCGGAAGCTTCAGCACCTCAGACAGCGCCCCACGGTCCAAGACCCTCCAGCTGGCTGGAAAACCGAGTTCGACCACTTAAAGAGCAAAGGGCAGATTCACAGGAACATACACACGCAGGTTATTTATTCAATGACCAGAAACACGAGGGAAATGAAGTGTCTGAAATGCCTAGGTTCTGGGTAACAGTTTACCGAAGCGCTATCATCAAAGGAACAAGGCTCATCCTTTCTTGGCTCGGATCCACGATTGCAGAAAGAACAGCAGCAACAGTCAAAACAAGGATGCTTTTCCACCTGCTCCCAGCGCCGCCTGCAGGAATCCCGACACCCGGAGGGAAGAACCCCAGACTGCGAGCGCGGCAAAGGGAGGCGAGGCGGGGCCAGACGACCCTGTGCAGCCTGCCAATCGCCACTGCACAGCAGAACGAATGGCAGACCAGCAGGACTGCGGGAGAGGCTTAGACCCTCACCCTTTGAAAAAGAGCAGCGAGGAACGGTGCAGAGCCCGGAGGGCGACTGGAGGGAGTTGGGGGGTAGAAAAAAGCCTGTGGGCGGACGACTAGGAGAGTCCGCAGCATCGGGGATTTGCATAGCAGAACTCCAGGGGTTGGGTCTTCCAGAGTCCTCTTTCCGGAAAAGGCACTGATTAGTCGTGAAAGGGTTGTACCCACGACCCTCCCTCAGACTTCACACCGAAATGCAGGTCAACGGTAATCCACACCTTGCAAAGGGCCAGCAAACGGAAAAGGATATGAGACAGGGGCACCACGGGGATGGATGAATCAGCTGCTTCTAGAATTCTCTCCTGAAAAATGGCCAGCTTCTGAGTAGAAGCTGAATGATCTAAGTCGCTTCTCCATCATTAATAAGGTTTTTGAAGCAGCTACAGGGGCAGTGCTCCCCATCACTGCTTTCGTACCCGTTTTGAATATCTTCCTAGTAAGTTTCGGTGAAAAGGACAACTAGGTTACAGGGTACCACTTAGTACATCTTTGGGAATCTCCTCCTCCCTCTCTCCCCTCTCTTCCTCTCCTGTTCCACGCCATCCCTATCCCTTCGCCTCCTCCTTCCTCTACATCTTTTTTCTTTATTCTCTCTCACTTCTGCCCCTGTTTATAGTAAGGTTTTGCACTTGAAGACTGAGAAGCAAAATTTATGTGTGTGTATGTCTGTGTGTGTAATTCCTGAATCTTTCATTATTTTAAAGATATAGATGCAGTATGTTTTTTTACTTACTATCAGTTGGAATCAAAATATTCAATCCTTAAATGTTAACTTTTCCCTAAGTTCAACGAAACACTTAATCTGAAAATTGTGCTTTCATCTTGTAACTTTTCCAACAACTAAGCTACATGGCAAGAGTGTCTTCTTAAACTTCCCTGCAGTTTCTGCTAATTAAATTCAGAGAGTGATTGACCTATTAGTTATTCTTGTGATCTAATATCACCAAAACCCTTTCGCATGAGCTTATAGCAAAATTAATTAATTAATTAATTAATTAAATATTCCTGTGGATGCTTTCCTGAATTAATTAATTTACATTCCAAGAAAATAAAGACCTTTCTGAATGCCTTTTCATATGTTCTTATTTCATGCTACTTTCTATGTCTTGGCTTTCTGCTTTAAATAATAAAATTCTAGAAGTCTCTTATGGAATATGATTGATTCTACCACAAATTTCTGCACTTTAAAACAGAGCCATGCCATTTTAATCAACATAGTTGCTCAGTGATTCTTCTGAATACTCAAAATGGTGAAAGCACAAATGTTTTATGTTGGTCATTTTTTTCATCATACAATAAAATGAAAACTTTGCTATATTTCAAATAGACCTAGATTCTTTGTTTTGTTTAATCCCTCAGTAAATTAATATCTGAAATTCTGTGCATTGTGAAAATGTCTTTGATATATCTGAAAGGTGTATTTATTGAAGGATTTGAAGTGATTTCTGAGACCTTTCTTTTTTTTTTCTTCATGGGAGAAAACTACTGTTTTCTTTTGCTCATGTTTCTTTTAAAAAATAGATTTAGGGGCCAACTCAACAGCCTAGCAGCTAAAGTCCTCGCCTTTGCACACCTGAGATCCCATATGGGAACCGGTTCATGTTCTGGCTGCTCCACTTCCCATAGAGTTCCCTACTTGTTGCCTGAAAAACAGTGGAAGATGGCCCAAAGCCTTGGGACCCTGCAATAAAGTAAATTTTTATTTTTTAAAAGATCTACTTTGTTTTCAAATAAATCATTTAAAAATGTCTTTAACATCTTTTCAAAATAAAAATTTATTTTATTATTAAAATAAAAAATTACTTATTTTTATTGGCAAGGCATATTTAGAGGAGAGACAGCAACAAACATCTTCTGTTCACTGGTTCACTCTCCACGTGGTCATAATGGCCAGGGCTGAGCTGAAGCCTGGAGCCAGGAGCCTGTTTCATATTCTTTTTTAAAAGATGTATTTATTTTTATTGGAAGTGAAGATTTACAGAGAGAGGAAGAAATACAGAATAAAAGATCTTCCATCTGCTAGTTCACTCCCCAAGTGGCTATAATGGCCTCTGCTGAGCTAAACTGAAGCTATGAGCAAGTCCCTTCTGGATCTCCTGCATGGGGTTCAGGGTCCCGAGGGCTTGTCCAAGGCCATAAGTAGGGAGCTGGGTCAGAAATGGAGCAGCTGGACACAAACTGACACCCATATGGGTCGCTGGTGCTTGAAGGTGGAGGATTAGCCTGTGAGTCGTGGTTTAGGCCTCTAGTATAACATTCTTAACCACTGGTTAGGCCATGTAACAGTCAACACTGGTTTGACAAAACTATAACAACGTTTTATAAGGCTATATTTACAATTTATGCATACACACAGACATTTCTCTTATTTCTCTGTGTGTGTGTGTGTGTGTGTGTGTGTGTGATTCCAGCTTCCTCGTGAAAGTGAGAATACGTGCTGCTTATCTTTCTAGGTCTGGCTTGTTTAACTCAATTTGGTATCCAGTTGAATCCATAGTGCTGCCAATGATAAGATTTCATTTTTTTTTACCAGGGTAATATTCCATTCTCTTTACCTGTTCATCTCATAATGGACATTTTGGTTGATTCAAAATTTTGGCTATTGTGAACAGTGCTGCTATAAACATGATGGTTCAGATACTCTGAATCACTGTTTTCAAGTCTTTTAGGCTTACACCCGTTAGTTTGTACACAGAATTAATGTTAGTTTAATAAAAATTGGATTAATGAGCAATGAATCACTCTAATCATCTCACCAGAAGATGATATGTAAAATAAAAATACCAATTTAAACACTCATCAAAAGTAATGTCACTTCTAGAATAAGCCAAATATTCCTGATACATTAGCACTTTCTAAGGAAGATTGAAAGATACTTCTAAGTTAGAAATTAGTTAGAAAGTTACCAGTTTAATGGAAATCAAATTCAGAAGGATCAATTCTGCAGCAGTCCCTCAAGGAGAGGCTATCCCAGGCAATGCTGCAATGGATCGTGGAATAGTGCAGGTTGACTTGACCCCTACTAAAAAGAAGGGTAGCTGGGATTCATTGTAAAGGAACAATGTGTTAGCTAGTTGGTAAGAATTACAAAGTACTAGGTGTAAGACCTATTCGACAGGATTTTGTTGACCGCATACTGAAGGCAAGAAATGGCCCAGAAATGATTATTAAAAGTAGACTAAATATACAGAGCTACTGGAGTAAGTATAGAACCCAAGGTCAGGATTTGGTCAGAAAAAGGGACATCATGAAGCTTGACCCAGGAATGGACCATATCTAAGCAGTTGTGACTTAAAGCCTAAACATTGCAACTCTATTACATCGTAAGATATTTTGATGATGCATATATCCCATGTCCATAGTTTTTGAGAGGAATGTATTAAGAAACATTAATAATTTACCTATTCTAACTTATTAATTGAGTAATGATCTGGCTTCATATACAATCATAACACTCTGTAATTACATGCTATAGAATTAATAATACCCCACTAGGTAAACAATTATAGTTTATGAATTTATACAAAAATAAATATTATATGATTTAAAGTGGATTTTAGATTTGTCAAATCTGTCAAATATATGGATAAAGAGAAATAACAATTTTCAACTTTGTTCTAAAACTTTAAATTTCCTTAATGAAGGTTTCTAGCATTTTAGGTAGGGCATATATACTTTAAAAATCACTAATAAAATATATAACACTCTAAAAAAGTAGTTTTCTAAATCTGCATGTTTGCTTTGGATTATATAAAAATAGTGAAAACAACAACAAATATTCAGAGATCCTGAATGATGAAAATGTCATTATGAAAATAAAAGCAAGTGAGGATGGAAGCAGAAAGGAGTTAAATTCTGCTGTATACCCGGAGAACTGGAAGAAGTAAAACACAAACAAAAACCAAAATACCCACTTTTGTCAAAGCTAGAAAGCTTTGGAATTAGTAACATAAAAAGAGCAGAGATAAACTATCTGCACCCCAAAAGATTCTGAGAAGGTATTTTGTCCTCCTCAGCAATAGTTTTTTAATGAAGCCGGAGAGAAAATTATGGAAAAATTATTCACGCCAATATATCTTACACATAGTTTTTCACTAACTATGGCCATGAAAAAGTCAAATCATTAATATGTATTCCACTGATGCTGTGGCTGTAATTTCCTAGCTATCTGCTGGAAAGGACCATCGAAGTTGAAAGCAAAAAAATTTCAACAGATAAAAAGAATATGTGCTTGATATCAAAGGTGCAAAACCTCTGAAAAAACAAACTACTCCCTATGAAAGTTAACAAAGTAGCCAAAAATGGATCAATGTGTTAAGGTAACATTGTGGTGCAGTGGATCGAGCTGCCAATTATATTGAGGCAGGATATATAGACTCTAGTTCCTGCTCTCCAGGTTCTTATCCAGCTTCCTGTTGATGCAACTGGAAGGCATTAGAAAACTTTCCAGGCTCTTGGGTTCCCAACCCCACTGATATGGGAGACTGGGATTGTATTCTTGGTTCTTGGCTGTAGCTTGTCCCAGACCTGAGAGTTTTGGCCATTTGAGAGATGAATAAATAGATAAAAGATCTATCTTGCTGTTTTTCAAAAATAAATACTTTTTTTTTTTAAAGAAAAAGGTATAAACTTGGGGAGTGAACCAGCAGATGGAAGATCTTTCGGTCTCTCCTTCTCTCAGTAAGTCTAACTTCCCAATAAAAGTAAATAAATATTTAACAAAATAATGATTTAAGAAATAAAATTTATCTGTAACTGTAAAATTGGATAGGGCAATATGAAGAGTAAGCCAGAGAATATTTACAAATAAAAAAAATGAAAGCTAAAGCACAACTAGACTGAAAAACAGTGAACTACATAATACTTGATTAAAATAAATAGCCAAAGGAATACACAACTGTAATAATACGGGGAAAGACAATGGGGAGGTGATACGGGGAGGAAGCAAAGACAGATGGAGAGGAGAATTCCTATAACAACAAAACTATAACATGGAAAATAATTAAAAATTTAAAAATTAATATACTGATGCTAAAAACGAAGTCTCAAAAACCAGTACACATAAAATCATTTAAATTTAAAATAATAAACATCAAAAATTACATACATACATTATGTAATTAGACACAAAATAAGAATATCAAAAGGGTTGGAAGTAGGAATATAGAGAAAAAATATATCAGGTGCATATAACAATGACAAAACTGCTGTGGCCACACTGATATTGGACAAAAATGAAGGAAACAACATATTTATGCACAGAGGTTTTTAATCTAATCAGTAATGCTTCTATGAGAAGAGATATGATATTTCTAATTATTTATGTACATAATAATAAAAATTCAAAATATTTGGTAGAAATGAGTAGTCTTAAATTATCACAAAATGCAAGCTGAAAATGAATGATGTAAATGTGACTTTAAATGTTAGAACAATTCGATAAATATGAGAGGAGCAAGAAAAGAAGGAAAAGGTAAAATAGATGATCATGAAAGTCAGAAACAATTTTTAGGAGACATTAAATTTGATATATTTTAGCAATAATGATCAGAAAAATAGTAGATATTATTTAATGCTGAAGTAGTTTTAAGTATGTCATAGTCAAATTATTGATTGCCAAGATAATTCTTAAAAAGTCAGCAATGTAGTAGAACACATATATAGGAAAATGTCATGGGCATAAATTAAATATACGGAATAAGTTATTATTTAAAACTATTGAGTCATCCCTAGCTACCTCGGAAGATGTTTGTTAGTGGAAAGTTGAAATCAGGAATGTAGCTAGGACTCAAACATATGCACTCAGATATTAAAGGGTAGCAAACATCCTAAATAGCATTTAACTGTTACAGCAGGTGAGCATTCCCGAGAAGAGATCTTTGTGAAGATAATCTTCTTGTAGCAATGTTGTTAGGATGTGAATCTTCTATGGCTGGTACCCTTTTGAAAGGGAAAACATGAAAGCATATAGTTAAGCATAGAGGGAAAATACCATAAAGTGTTAACGAAGATGGCTGTGTAAACAAAAGAGACACACCCAGTAGAGATACTTCCCTTAGTCCTCAGAGTGAATCAACCTTATTAATACCTCTCTTCAAAAAGATGTATTTATTTGAAAGTCAAAGTTACAGAGAAAGAAACCATAGGGAGATCTTCCATCTGCTGTGAACTACGTGGTACTGCAGTCCAGGCTGAGCCAAGTTAAAGGTAGGAACTACTTTAGAGTTTCCCACATGGGTTATAGACCTCCAAGCACCTTGGGCCATGTGCTGCTGCTTTTCCCAAGTAGGGCAGTTGGGTCACAAATTGATGCCCATATGGGTGCCAGCATCAAAGGGTAGCAGATTTACCTGTTACACCATGGCACTAATTACTTCTTGATATCTTGATTTGGGTATCTGTTGTTTCCGTAACTGCAAGGCAATCTGCTCGTACTGTTCAAACCACCTGGGTTGTGGTGCTTTTTACGTCACGCTGCCTGGGGCAGCACTGGTATGGACTCTTTAGAGGATTGCCTGGGCTAGAGAAAAGATGCTAGATTGTAAAAGAAGCTATAACTCAAAGGTTCAGAAGAAAGTTAGTAATAAGGACAAGAGAGGAGCTGGCCTATGTTCTCCGCCCCCTGAAACGGAGAGTATGCCTGGGGGCGCAGGAACAGGAAGCCTTTATCCTGCCACTCCGCGGGAGGATGGTACCCCCATGGGGCCCTGCACCACCACCTCAGTGTAGTGCAAAGTAGCCAGATTCTCCCCACTTGTTTACTTCTATCACCAGATCTAAGGGCCAATAAAGAAAATAAGAAATCATCTAAGGAACCCCAACAGCCAGAGAGGAAGATCAGTCAGTATAAACAGATCTCATGCCAGCAAAATAGACTTGCTGTAGGAGACAGAAAATCGCTTGCACAACAAATAACAGGAAGCCTTAAGGTAACTCCAGTGCACCCCATTTACACATGTTTGTTGAAAATAAAATAACATTGTTTTCCAGATGAATACTTCAGTAGCGTAACAATTAAGATAGGAAGATGGATTAATAACTGAATTGTGAAGTATTTAGAGACAGAGAAACTTTAGAAAAATTGTCTCGAAGCACAGAAGTACATGTTGTGATAGAAAAATAACTAACCAGGTATTTGGAGAGCAGATGAAATAGAAATAGCATACAAAAGTAGGACTTTATGTAAGGGAAAAAATGTCAGAAGCTGAAGAAGTGGTAAGTAAACAAACAAGGAGAAAAATTTTCATGAGTATAACATTATCAGATTTATGACTCTTATTAAGTTTTCACTAGTTTTGAAGTGAGAATAAATAAAGCTGGTTATAATATTCTGTAAGTAATACATTTTTATTAAAAAACTTAAAAGCAGGAAACAAACCAAAACATTAGAAAAAAAATCTAGTACTATCTCTGAAGAGAAAAACACACTATAATCCAGACGGGCTTGTAGAATTAAAACAAAATTCTTTCAGTATACAGAAATTATCCAACATAAGCATGTATGAGTAATTTGACAAACATTTGATAAAATTCAAAATTTTTCCATTTATAGTTTAAAATTTTATCAAACAATTGTCAAATGATAAACATGCATTTAATTTCTCAATTTTTCATAAGTTTGTAAATTTAGAAAATGAAGTAAATTATTACATTAATAAAATGATATGTGGGGTTGGCATGTCTTCTAATAGTTATTAGGATTCAGAAGCCTAATTATCCACTGTGGAAGAAACACTGTTGTGGAGTCAAAACTGAATCAGAT
The DNA here is from genome assembly GCF_030435755.1 of Ochotona princeps. Classification (NCBI taxonomy): domain Eukaryota; kingdom Metazoa; phylum Chordata; class Mammalia; order Lagomorpha; family Ochotonidae; genus Ochotona; species Ochotona princeps. The sequence goes on along the minus strand of NC_080842.1, from coordinate 31,717,088 downwards.
TTCAACGTAGTCTATTTTCTTGTCACATACAAACATAGAGTTTAATTTTTTCGAATCATGTAAGAAGTATGGAAGCCAGAACATGGAGTTTTGTCAGAACTTTTCTCGTTGTTGGAGTTTTAAAGTTAATATTTCTTGTGTTATGTAAACAAAATGTTTGTGGTATGAATTCTGTGACTAATACACACGATGTGATATTTTAAGTGTTACTGTCTGAAATTTTCTTTCATAAATATTGTTTGATCCCTTATTCCTCAGTTTGAAATCCTGTTTATATATTTTGGATTGCAGTATTTTATGTGATAAAAGTTTTGCAAACAGTATCTCCTGATCTGCTGTTTATCTTTTCATTCTCTTCAAAATGTCTTTCAGAGAAGCAAAGCTTTCAGATTGGAATGACGGTTACCTTATGAGCTCCATTTCCCAGATGCCTGGTGTGATGCAAAAGGAATAAATACTGTCCCAGTTGAGGCCATTTAGGTTTTCTCTCATGTAATCTGCTGCTTATAGTTACAACCAAATTCCAAGTACAAGAGACTCTGAAAATAAAACGCAGCAAATTGTAAAATCAGTCCCATGTGTTGAACTTGGGTGTGGATATGAACAAGCATAATGGATTCATCTATGTCTTCTGAAAGTCCTGTCAGTTTTTGCCTTATGTGTTCTTATGCAGTGTCATTAGGTACATAACCTTTAATGGTTGTTATGTTTCAGCAGAATTGATCTGTGCATATTTATGTACGGTCCTGTGTAATCTGTAATGTGATTGTTTTGCCCTAAGATATGCTCTATATATAGTGAAGCAACTGTTATTTTTATTTGCTTAGGATTAAAGTGATATATTTTCCTACATCTACTTACATTGATGCTCAAAGCAACTGTTACTGCAGCTGGATTAATGTCTACTTTGTTCTTTCTGCAATTACTTGTATCATTACCATCATTTACTATATTCATACATTCAATACCTTACGCATATGCATAAGCATACATAACTGAAAACATATTGCTATTAGATATCCCTGCAGTTATAATGTAATAATAATCTGAGTTTCAGATCAGTATAATATTCATTTTGCTTGAAGAGTTTTTATACATTCCTTTTAATGCGGATCTACTGGAAAAATTTACAGAGAGATTTACAGAGAGAAGCAGAGACAGAGGGAAAGATCTTCCATCCACTGGTTCACTCCCCAAGTGGTCACAATGGCTGGAGCTGAGTTGATCTAAAGCCAGGAGCCAGGAGCTTCATTTGGGTTTCCAACACATGTGCTCCGTCCCAAGGCTTTGGGCCATCCTCGACTGCTCTCCCAGGCCACAAGCAGGGAGCTGGATGGGAAATGTAACAGCCAAGACATGAACTGTTGCCTGTATGGAATCCTGGAACAAGTAAGGCGAGGATTTAGCTACTAGGCTATTGCACCAGGTCCTCATTTGACATTCTTTTTTTTTTTTTTTTTGCTTGCATGCGTTCTAAGAAGAATTCTTACCTTTTCTTTATGTAAGTTGTTTATCTGCTCTGATTTCGTTTTGAATTTTCTTCCTTTATGTCTTAGTTTGTGCATTTTGAATAACACATTTAAAAATAATTTATCTCTTTCTGAAGTATATTCTATGTACTATTCTTGGAGATTCCTGGGTCTGCAGTTTGATGTCTGGCATTGATTTGTTGGAAGTCTTGGCCATTATTGTTTCAAATCTTTCATCTGCAGCTTCTTTTGACATCCCTTTTCTGGTTTGTACCTGACTCATAGTTCCTGCAAACAGCGTTTGTTTTCTCCATTCCTTTTTTGCTCTTTACTTTTCAGTTTTGATGGGTTCTATTCAGATGTCCCCAGTCTCAGAGATTCCTTGTCCTTCTGTGTCCCATATACAGACAAACCCAGCAGGTCAGTCCTCATCTGTTATGATTTCCTAATGTCTAGTATTTTTGTGGAGTTCTCTGTCATAACTTATGTTACCTACATCTCCTAGCATGGTGTCTACTTTATTCACTATAATTTTTAGCACATAAATCATTTTCTACGTTTTCAGTGTGATAATTCCTACATTCCTATTATGGCTAAATCTTGTTCTATACCATCTCTTTTCTTTTCAGATTGTGTTTTATTTATTGTGTGCCTTGCGATATTTTTTTAACTTGTTATTTGGGAATGTTTCCTGAGGAAGGGCAGTTGGTGTGTTTGTAACGTTAGTAACGAGATAGTGAACTGTGACGAAGGCATGGCCTGTAATCAAAGTTTCTGTCTTTTACTGAACGTATGTCATGGACTGTAAAGTTTAACAAAGCTGCTGGGCTTTCAAACTGTGACGGGAAGGAACTTCACGTCGGCTTAGACATGTATTTTATGATTCAGGCATGTTTGAACTCATTTGTAGAGGATGAAGAACTCTCGATGGAGGAATACAATAAGAAAACATTTTCTAAAGTAGATTTAAATCACTTCAAGTAAGTGATAAATCAGCTGAATTTCAATTCCTCAAAATACATATCCCTCTGCTTAACTATATTTGTTCTTAACTCTAACACAGAGTTAGAGCTAAACTCTTCTAATCCTTTATTTTTCTGCCTCAATTATCAGAAAAGGTCCCCTGGTCCACTCCAGGTTAAGCAGTCATCAGACCATGTTACTTTTTCACCCAATGTTATTTACTTCATAGTTGATGATCATCTATTTATGTACTTCTTTCTCCTCTAAGGTAAGTGTCACGTGATTATTACACCTTTAAGTCTTCCATTGGCATATGTCTTGCTTAAGACAACCCATAACAAAGAACATGTGCTCAAATAATATTGGAGTCCAAGTGGTGAAAGAATACAAATGTCCTTCAGGGAGGAGGAAGGTTCTGAGCAAAACATGGCGTTTATAATGTAGATAATCTTCTCTTTATGTACTTGTACTCCCAGCAGCTTAAAGAAAGTAGAAGCAACACTCGCGCACACACACACACACACACGAGAGAGAGAGAGAGAGAGAAATCGAGAGAACATGAACATAGGAAATTTGAGAACACAGATGTGAGACAACAATTGCATTCCTTCAAAAGAGACAAAATTGCCACTTTGTTCCCCACATTGTCACTGAGGTCAGTTTCAGGGGCAGGCATTTGAATATTTGCAGTGGCAAGAAAATATATGCCTAGTGGGTATTGGTAGCATAGTTGTCATTCTGAGTAAGTGGTAATCTTCAGTAAGCAAAAGAAAAGGAAAGTGCTCCTAATTCTGCAATAGCCATGGTTACAACTACTTACCTGGAAGCATCAAGTATAACACTTCTTGAAACCTCTCAGTTATTAATGATTGGATCCTGAAGAATAAGTAGGAACATTCTGTGCCAGAGGAGTTCTACATAGTGACCTTGTTTTCCATGTTTAAATGCCAGACTTCTGAGGCCCCAAAACAAAGATATCCTTTGACAAATAATGAATCTTATGTATTTGCACCTTTGAGAAAGAAATCATGAGGTCAGGAAAAATAATACCAACAAACAACCTTTCCATATTTTTTTTCTGTGTGTGTGTGTAGCAGTTCCAGAAAAAATAAAACAGGTAGTTAATTATTTGCCTTAGCCATATAAAATTAAGAAGAATATAGATGTCTAGGATTTTTTTCCAGGTCCTTTAAACCAAATTCTTAAGAGCTTAATGTAGAAAAAACATCTTGGAACAGCCCCTCACCCCACACTAACCCATGGAAAACAGGCACACACTTGAGTGTTATTGTTTGTTCTGTTTTAGCATAAAGGGAAGTTCATAGCAGTCTGAATTCACCCTCAGCTGTGCGAGGTTTGCTGTCATTCTTGCAGTCTCTTCTTTCAAAGGGTTCCTTGTGATGATTTAGGTTCCAATTCTTGAGGGAGTAGTGTTGTGCAGTTATGGCTCTCCTTGATCACTGCTTGGTAGAAATGGTTTTGCCATTTTCTCTGCTAATTTCAGTGAATACTGACAGGAGTGTATATGTATGAATGCATGTTTATATATGTGAAGCAGGCTGAAAAAGCTTGTGGAAAAAAGAAGTGAAACAATAGTGTAAATTTTCCATACATGTTCGAAGACCCTCATAGATATTTATAAGCCTACCTGTCAATCATCTACTATAATTACTGAATTCTCTCCCATTTATGATAATATGTATTCTATAAGATAAATATGTCTACAGGAGCAAGTGTGGCTGTATCTTTGACAAGGATGATATGTATAAACATTAAATAATGATACATTAAGCAACATTTTAATTAAAAAATTAAGACATGTGATAAAGGATACTAATATTTATTTTTTCAAATTTCAGGGACAACATTTTGAAGAATATTATAATATGAAGAAAAATATGAAGAAGCCATAAGTAGATTTAGACAGAAAATAAGTGAGTCTGTCTCTTCATCTTTATTACAAATAAATAAAAATCAAACTTGATTAGATTAATGCTCTTAACTTAGAATCGGCCTAATAGTCTTAGAATTGCTGACTCATCCTTGCTAGTAACCTTCCTCTAGAATAGGAAATGTACTAACCAGAGCCAGCCCTTTCATTTCATAGTTTGGTAAATGAAATGTTCAAGATACAAAAAATATTCCTAGAAGAAGTGATTCTGTTGTAAATAACTTATTAGGAATCATCTCTATTCACAAGAAGTAAAAAAGAATAGAAATGACTATGGTAACTTCTAGACAAAGTAGATTACTTCAGACTCTGTCCATTTTAGTTTCCCTTCTTCAATTTTGAGACCAATTGAAGATCTGCCACATCTTTTAGTTAGAAAATTGTGATGTATTGTCTTCTACAGCAACAGCTGCTTCCTGAACAAACTTAGAGAGATGTTTTTCTCCCCTCCCTCAATCAACAAAAGTAATGCATCTGAACAGTTACTGGAATCATAAATTGGAAAATGTAATTAGTATGGTTTTCTGTGTAGTTGAAAGTTTGTACAGGTACTATTTCCATGATTGTTGTTTGCTGGGCCTTGTGTGATAACCTAGCAGTTAAAATCTTGCCTTGCATGCACAGAGATCCCATGTGGGAGCGAGTTCATGTCCCAGCTGCTTCACTTCTCAGCCATCTCCCTGCCTGAGGTCTAGAAAAGCAATAGAAAATGGCCCAAAGCATTGGGATCCTGCACCTACGTGGGAGACCCTGAAGAAGTTCATGGCTCCTGGCTTTGGATCAGCTTGTCTCTGGCCTTTGAGACCACTGGGCAGGGGGTGGAGGGTGAACCAGCAGACAGAAGATGTTTCTCTCTGTCTCTCCTCTGTAAGTCTGTATTTCCAATAAAAAATAAATAAATCTTAAAAAGGAAAAAATTGCGGTTGGCTGATAGAATTGCCTTAAGTGGAGTATTCAACACATGTAACCCTGAACTAACTGGAGCACTGTGTCTTTGCTTTCTATAGTTCCTTGCCGACTGAGTTTGCGACTCTCCTGTTTGAGATAAGTTTATCCCACAAATGTTTCATGTAAGTGCTAGATTTTTGTTTTCATATCTATGCTATACAGTATGTGTCCTTATTACTTAATAAACTTCTGACCTGAACTATCATCTTTGCTCTCAACACTGCAACCTGATCACAAAATTCAAGTCAACTGCATTGCCTCAAATTGTGTGAAGTGCAGCTTTAGACTATGACAATGCTTTTAGAGTCATGCATTTTTCTGTTAGTTCTTCATGTGTTTAAATTGATATTGATATATATTTTGATATTGATTAATGAAGATGTTCATAATCAGTTGTAAAATATTTTCAGAATGTGATTGTGAATTGAACATTTCTATTCCTTGATAATCATAGATTGAAATCAGTGTGTGGTGTGAAGGAAGAGTGTTGAATTTTTGCTTTATTTTTTTCTTTTAGATTATTCAGTTGACAAAATAGCCTTTTAATAAATAAAGTGCATTCACCAGGGCTGGCACTGGAGCACAGGGGTTGAAGTTTGCAGTTGTAGTGCTGCCAACCATGTGAGCACGTTTCAAGGCCTAGGTGCACCACTTCTGACCCAACTCCCTGAGTATGTGCCTGGGAGAATGGCCTGCGGACTTGGACTCCTGCCAGCCATGTGGGAAACCGGGGAGGAGTTCCGGTTCTTGGCTTCAGTCTGTTCCAGGGCCAACTGTCACGGCCTTTTGGAGAGTGGAACAGCAGATGGAAGACCTCTCTCTCACTCACTCTCCATCTCTCCGGAACTCTGCCTTTCTTATCAATAATCCTTCAAATAAAATTTTTAAGTAAATAAATAAGAATTTATACATTGTGTCACTGTACCCTCAAAAAACTGTTAAAATAATCCTACATTTTTGGACTTCTGGGATAACAATAACTCACTAACTGATTCCAAGCAAAATTTTACCAACAGATTTGGGACTGCAAAAGATAGCTGCTGTTCCTGCAACTTGCACACAAAACATTTGCTGTCATCTCTGAAACATATTTCACACTCCAGCATCATATTTTAACCCAATTATTCCACAAGAGAGGCTATTGCCTGGGGCTAGTGATATGGATTCCAGGGAAAGTTTGGCTCTTCTCAAATAGCCCTTCAAATAAATAGCTACACACAGTTTTTCAAAATGGATATGAAATCTTAATGCTTATTAGCAAATGGGAAACCATGTTACAAGCTTCGTTAAGTCAGTTCTTCCGAAAGCTGTGTGGTACCCCTAGGATATGGGATCCCACAATTTCAATAAATTCCATTTTTTGGGGTCACCTTTTGTGTCCTGTGATTGTATTTCTTGTAAGAAAACTTGCTACTGATTAGCCTGCTGTCCAAAAATAATGTTTACTTTCACATTAATGCTGAATGCTAAGACACTTCAAAATGTTCTTGAGTATATTACCAGTGTGGTATGCAGCTGTTAGGAAACTGCCAAGGTCTTTTCCAATTTGTCTACATTCCCTTATTTAGAATAAATCCCTTTATTTATCTTTCTATAAATACAACTATATTGTATTCCGTGTTGTTAGTTTCCTTGCAATCTGAATTGTTCAATTAAGAAAGTCGGTAAAGGGCTAGGCATTTGGCCTAATAGATTGTGTCTATTGGGATGCATGTGACATGCATATCTGAATGTCCGGATCTGAGTACATGTTAAATAACCGATTTCAGCTTCAGGTAAGCAGCAGGTAACCCCACAAATAGCTGGATACAGACCGCCCTCCCTGGGAGATCTGGATGGATCATCCAGTTCTTGACTTTACTCTGGCCCAGCTTTTGTTGTCGTGAGGCTGAGGGATCAACATATGGGAGCTCTCACTTTCTCTGTGTGGCTCTTTTTTTGAGCTTTTATTCTTATCTAGTATAAAATTGTAATTTTTAATTTTTTATGATACAGTTCCATATAATATTATATAATAATTATATATGTTATATGTGTAATTATATATATAATTATATATGTTGGATAAGTTATTTAACCTGTGACAATTCATTTATGAAACTTGAGTCTAGGATCTAATTCATAGGATGAAGATGAGTTTCAGATGAAATACTAGCTTCAAAACAGTTAGACAGTGGCTGATACATATCAAGATCCGCCTGAGTAGGAGTTAGATAAAAATATGTTTACTGGGCCCAGCATGGTAGCCTAGTGGTTAAATCCTCACCTTGCATACTGAGATCTCATGTGGGTACTTCACTTAGTATAATGTACTCTAATTTCATCATGTATAAAATGACAGGATTTCATTTTTGTAGATAATAATGTTTCATTTTACACATAGACCACATTTTACAATCTATTTGCTTGTTAATAGATACTTCGGTTGATTTGATATCTTGGCTGTTATAAACATTGAAGTCCAGCTATCTTGTCAGTGATCTCATGACCTTTGAATGGATCAATACATTCAGCAGTGGAGTAGCTGCATCCTATAGCAGTTCTATTTTACAGTTTTTGAGGATTTTCCATAATGTTTTGCAAAATAGTGGTACCATTTACACCTCTAGGAATTGTGGATAGAAGTTGTCCCTTCTCTACATCCTTTCACCAATGTTTGCTAGTCTTTTTGGTTAGCTATTCTAACTTCAGTGAGCTGATATGTCATGTGGTTTTGCATTGCACTTCCCTGATGAGTAGTGATGAGCATTTTCTCATGAACTTGTTGGCCATTTCTACACCTTCACTGTTCATCCATCATAAATTGATTTTTATGTACTGTGTAAGGTAGGGGTCTTGTTTAATGCTTCTACATTCTTAGATCCAAATTTCCCAGCACTGATTGTTGAAAAGACTGTCATTGCTCCAGGAATTGATTTTGGTTGTTTGTCAAAGGTTAGTTGTAGCTGTATGGGGTTAATATATGGGTTTTCTGTTTATTTACATTTATCTATATGTCTATTTTTATGAGTACCTGACTGTTTTGGTTATAACTGCCCTTTATTTTATCTTGAAGCTTATTGTTGTGATGCCTCTTTGTTTTAATTGTGTAAGATTGTTGCATCTATTCAGGGTCTCTTTTGTTTTTCTCAAATTCTAACACTGCTTTGTCTAGATACAAAGCTGATGACTGTGTGTAACTTAGTAATGGGTTCTTACAAGCTTTAATATTTAGTCAAGATATTGAGAAACTGCATCCACGAGACAATTAGTGAAACTATGTTAACATCTGATGGGTAAGGAGATAAAAAGCTAATGATAGTGCAAAGAAGATACTATGGATTTTGATTCCACTCTTAAAAAAATAATCGAAGCAACTATGCACTGATTCATTTTTCAAATGGGTACACCAAATATGGTTTAGGTGCAATCTAAGAGCTAGGAACTCTATCCTGGTCTCCACATGGGTGGCTGAGTCCAAGCAACTGAGCCATCTTCCAGTGGTTTCTCAGAAACATTAGCAAGTAGCTTGACTGGAAGCAAAGTATGTGGGAGTCAGACTAGCACTTTGGTATGGGATACTCGCGTTGCAACACTGGTCCCTTAATTCCTATTTTGAATCAAATCTTTTTCCTTTTTTTTTTTTTTTTTTTTTTTACGGAGAGGAGGATAAACAGAGAGAAAGAGTTACTGTCCAATGGTTCACTCCCAAAGTGGCCACAATGGCTGGAGCTGTGCCAATCCGAAGCCAGGAGCCAGGAGCTTCTTCCCAGTCTCCCACGCAGGTGCAGGGTCCCAAGGCTTTGGGCCGTCCTCGGCTGCTTTCCCAAGACACAAGCAGGGAGTTGGATGGGAAGCGGAGCTGCCAGGATTAGAACCAGCGCCATATGGGATCCCGGAGCGTTCAAGGCGTGGACTTTAATTGCTATGCTATCACGCCGGGCCCAGAATGAAATCTTATTTGCAAATATGATTGATTAGCTCTATTGAGTCATTTTTGTTAGCCTTAAGAAAGAACATTGTCACTTAATTTATTCCATTATCTCTGTCATCTATTGGCAAATATGAATTGTAAAGTTTACAGGTTATTTTGAATCATACAAATGTTGAGCTGTTTCATTTTACTTTTCCACCTTTAAAAGTGAAAAAAGGTATTCAGCATAGTAGCTTGGAAGCCTATATTGTGCTTTGGTACCAAGATTGGTTCCTGCCTCCAGCTCCTGCCTCCACTCCTGGCTCCACTCCCGCGTCCAGCTCCTGCCTCCCCTCCTGGCTCCACCTCCTGCCTCCACTCCTGGCTCCAGCTCCTGCCTCCAGCTCCTGCCTCCACTCCTGGCTCCAGCTCCTGCCTCCAGCTCCTGCCTCCAGCTCCTGCCTCCACTCCTGGCTCCAGCTCCTGCCTCCAGCTCCTGCCTCCACTCCTGGCTCCAGCTCCTGCCTCCAGCTCCTGCCTCCACTCCTGGCTCCAGCTCCTGCCTCCAGCTCCTGCCTCCACTCCTGGCTCCAGCTCCTGCCTCCAGCTCCTGCCTCCACTCCTGGCTCCAGCTCCTGCCTCCAGCTCCTGCCTCCACTCCTGGCTCCAGCCTCTTGTTCCGGAAATCCATCAGAGGCAGTGGTGATGATTTAAGGGATTAGCGCTCTCCCGTTGGATGTCACCAACTGGATTATGTTCCCATGCATCACAGGCTTTGGTACATGAACCAGCTTGAGAGAACACTCTGTTTCTCTGCCTCTAAGACAAATAAGCAAACAGAGAAAAAAATATGATTAAGCAGGTAATTACTTCTATGTGTTAGTTTTGATTGTAATTCAAGCATGGATACTAAGAGTCTAGACAGAAAGGTCATCTGGTAAATGTGCTGCTTTTGTTTCCAAAGCATCTCTGGAAAGTAAAATATGTGAATCCCAAAAGCCAATGAAGCAAGAATGCAAAAACTAGATTCATTAGAAAATGATCTTTTCACATTATACCGTTAAGCTGTTCATTTATTGAGACTTTAAGCCTTTGACTATAATGTGACTTAAAAAAATTGTTTTCTTGCAAAGAAAAAAAATATCTTATGTCTGAGAACTATTCAGTATACTATATTACTGACAGATTGGAATGAGTTAGAAAGCTAAAAATAGGTATATTTATAGAATGACTACTGAAGGATAAAAAATGTGCAAACAATCTAATTAATGGATACAATAAATCCTGTAACTGCTGCTAACACATTATCATAAACTAAATGATATCTTTTGGCTGAATCTCTCAAAAATCTTCACAACCTCTTCTCCTCTGCGTACACACATCTAATCTGCCTTTGCCCCCTTTGAAAAAGACATCTGACAAAGCATTTAAGACCTAACCTTCTATATTAAGGGTAACTCCCACATCTCAAAACTGTTAATTAAGCCTGCAAATAGTTTTTTCAAATAAAGATAAAATTCACAGGTCCCAGAGTTAGAATGTGTGCAGGTTATTTTAGGGACCACAAATATGCTAACCGTAACAGGGAAATGCATTAGTATTAACAAGTTATTGCATAAAAAGTTAACAAGTGAGACTACGAAATATAAAACAGGCTTGAAAAACAGGCGATATGTAGTAAAAAGGTACACACAAATAATTAAATAAGTCATTCAATGTTAGTCAAAAAGTAATCACAGATAAATGAAGTAGTGCTTCTTTAATAATCGTTCTAGTTACAAGAGCACTTAATATACTACCAAAGGTAAAAGGTTGGAAATACACATACATATCACTATTTAAATATAAACAGAAATTTTATTTGGATATGGGTTTATGGAAGTAATGGTATAATTCCAGTAACTAAAAAAGCTATTTCAGACATAGGGAGAATGAATATTTTTTAAATGAAAAAGAAAGAATGAGGAATGGGAGTTTGTCTAGGAGATAACTGCCACCCGGTGGTGGGCGGCAGAGTCACGGTCCTGAAGGTGAAGATGCCGACTTATACCTATAAATCATACGAGTGTTGCTTCATGTCCTGACTGCTTCACTTCTCATACAGCACATGATCTGTGAAAATCAGTTGAAGATGGCTCACATGTATGGGGAACCAAATGAACTTCCTGTCTTCTTGGCTGCAGCCTGAATCAGTCCTGGGTATTGTGGACATCCTGGGAGGGAAATCGTAAATGGAAGATTTCTCTCTCTCTCTCTCTCTCTCTCTCTCTCTCTCCCCCTCCCACCCCATATCTGTAACTCTGACTTTCAAATAAATGAGTAAAGAATAAATCTTTAAAAATACCATTGTGATGCTCCCATCATGTATCAGAGTGCCTTAATACAAGCCTAGGCTGTACTCCTGCTTCCCACTGATGCATATATGGGAGACACCTGGGATGGCTCTAATTTTTGTGTCCTTGACACACAACATGAGAGACCAGGATTGAATTCTTGGCTCCCAGCTCCGAGGTTGGCCTGGCACACCCCAGAGGCCCTAGTAACTGTGTGAGCATTTAAGGAATAGACCAGTAAATGGAAGACTTCTCACTCTCTCTCTCCTACTCTCTCTCTCTCTCAAAAGCCAAAACTGCAAAACAAAACAGCAACAACAACAAAACCATGGGTAAGTCAACTGTTCCCAAGAGATCCTTTTATTAACAGGCACATGCATTAGGATTTTAAAAATATATAGATTTGAATTCTTTGAAAGGATCGGTAGGAGGTAAAAAGAAAGTCGTGGACTGAGAGCAGACAATACGACATACATGCTAGAATGTTTATTCTCTATAGGATAAGAATAAAAATAACACATCCTCCACTACTTTCAGGCTGGATATGTAACATCCATATTTACAAGAATTAATACAACTCTCAGAAAGAAAGGCAGACTACTTTGTTCAAAATAGATTAGTTGAAGCAGCAAGCTAATTAAAATTTCAACCTCTTATGTTAAAGTTTACTCAAATATTGTAATCTCCAACTGACAAAAGGACAACTTCATAAACCTATAATTCAGCATCTTAATAGAATTACCAGAGGAAATATTGAGGAATGAACATGCGGGGGATAAAATGTGTCATAGTAACCTTCTCATAATGAATTATACTACAAAGCTATGCTATGTTGATGTGTAGTAATATTACTAAGATGATTCGAGAAGCCAAGATTCATTACATTGGATAAATTTGATAAAATCCCCATGTGAACATGTGAAGCTCAAATCTTAAAATAGGCTATTCCAGAGTCAGGGATGAATATTTGCACCCTGTCAAGCATGAACAAGGACAGCTTGTATAGTTGATGTAAATAATAGTGTTTAATTTCAAACACACACACACACACACACGAATGCATGTGCACATGTATCTACCCTGTCTCTGCTTTCATGGTCACCACATGCTGATGAAAAATCAACAGCAAATAGAAATCTAACTCAGATCAGTATGAGAAACTGAGTTTGTTTCTTACAAAGTAAATACTTTTGTTTCATTTTATAAAAAGATAAAAGAGCATTCCTCTTACATCTTAAAGGAAACAGTGAGAATTGAACAACCGAAGCTTTTTCAATGTGTGACTGGGAGATTTTTTTTCATATTATAAGATGAAGGGGAAAAACACAACTATAACTATCAATGATTCCCAATGGACTTCCCAAAGATGTTCACATTCCATGCTGTAAAATCTGAATATCTCAATTTTTATAGCAAAATGGGATTTTCTGATGTGATAATAAAACTGAGAGATCATCTGGATCACTGTGTGGGCCCAATATAGTCAAAAAGATCTTTTTAAAACAAATTAGTTGAGCACAGAAGATAGAAAATGCTACACAGCCAGCATGAAGGCAAATGAAGGAGCCACAAGCTCTCATTAGCAGACTTTTTCCTGGAACGTCTGGAAGCAAGTCTCTGACACCATGATTTTAGGCCTATTTCAGTTTTTCTAGTTTCAAAGTTATAAGTTTGCATTGTAAGCTTTTTCTAAGCTACTGAATGTGTTAATTTGTATAGCAAACATAGGAAGCTATTATTGCAACAATATTTTGCAACTCTCATGAATTTCACGGTTGCCATTTAATACCTAGATGCTTCTGATCCCTTCACATACAACAGAAACCAACATGAAAATTATTCTCTACACAGAAATTTATATTGTTTTTCTGCTTCCTTAAGGGAAGAAAAACCATATATAGAAGTAGTTATTTTGTCATAAGTCAATAAATTTTTATAGCATAATTTTAAGCCTATTTAAATCTGAAAGTAGTTATAAACTGGTACATATGCATGCGCTAATGCTACTTAAAGTAAGTCATTAATTGCGTATGATTCCAAAAGGCCATACAGAATTCTATGCTTTTATACATTTAATACTTACTGCTATTTAATTAAATCTTCAAAATTTGAGCTATAATAAAATTGAAATTTTTCGGTTTTTTATCTTCCAAATTTATTGTGTATTTATTTCATTTACAATTGTTAATTATTATTATAATTTTATGATATAGTTCCATAGGCTTTGGGATTTCCCTTACCCCCACCTAAGTCTCTTTCCCCCAGCTGAGTTCCCCTATATTATCACTATAGTATAGTTTTTCATAAAGTCATATGTCCATCATTGCAGGCATGGACAATGGCGGAGAGTCCAGCAATCAATTCTGAAGATATAGTTAACAGTTTCATTGGTAGTCCATCTTTGATCTGGAAGTAGGGATGCTTATTGCATTGTATCCTCACACCTGAATATGATAGTATTCATTACAGTTACCATGCATCCCCTTAAATGAAAAGCCACAATACAAAATCAACAACAGGAAGAAAAATAGCAATGTACAATGCCATGAAGCTCTCGCAAGGCATTGATAGTTCAACAGTCCTGAATTGCTGTTGATCCCACCACTCCAATCATGATGAAATCTCTCCAGAATCCACTGGCTGCTGTGGTTCACCTGAGAGTCTCCATCTGCCCAAATATTCACTGCCAATGCTTAGTTGGAGTAGTGGATCAATTTACTTTGTCCTCTACCATGGTACCAAGCTTCCTCTGGAGACTCCAATGTACTGTCATACCATCCATGTCCTTTTGAATTTGCTGTCCTCTGCTCTGTCTGAGCCACTGAGGAGGCCCAGCTCTGACCCACACACTCCACGGTCAGACCATAGATATCAGTTGTTTCAATCAATACATTTTTTCTGTAGCGACCATGAAAATAATCATATACTTATTCTTCAACTGTTTTTTAAAGATTTATTTATTCTTATTAGAAAGGCAGATGTACAGAGAGGAGAGACAGACAGGAAGATCTTCCATCCGATAGTTCACTCCCCAAGTGGCCGCAATGGCCTGCGCTACGCCAATCCGAAACCAGGAGCCAGGAACTTCTTTCTGGGTCTCCCACATGGGTGCAGGTCCCAAGGCTATCTTTTGTTTCACCATGAAAACTTACCGAAAACAATCTTACACTTGCTGAGTACGCTTTGGGGAACAGCAAATCAGGCACATCCTCACAAAGAAAATGATGATACAACAACTAAGCAGGTTGTGCTGGAGAGATCACTCTAGTGAGAGGACAAGAGGGTAGTTCTAAAAAAAATGGCAACAAGGAGATTTGGATAATTCTGGGATTTTTTCTAGTGTAAAAAATCTAGTGGAATACAATCATGAATGAGAAAAGCACAATCTTTAGAGAACAATTCATAGCTATGAATAAGTACTATAAAATAATACAACTATTTTAATATTTGGTATAAAAAGTGCTTCAGGCAAGTCATTATCCTAATTGTAGATGATTTCTCAACATTATTTATTTTATTTGTGTTAGACCTTGAGTGAACAATAGAAATTTTTAATGAAAGAATAAACAGTATTAGAAATACTTATCCTGAAAACAGAATTATTTTAAATTGTGATTAGCAAGGAAAAACACTTAGGATAAGCCTGGAAAATAACCAGAAGAAAGAGTGGGTTGGGAATGGTAGTTTAAGGTAAGAGGAATTAATTTTAGTGCAAGTAACTTGCAAGATTTTATGACGTTGGTTTCATTTTTGAAAATCAGTATATCACATAAAAAACAGTGGACAAGGAGACAGAGAAAGAAATCTACCCCGTGTTTATCTCCTTCCCTCCCCTCTGCAAAAATGGTCAGGGCTGGGAATTGCAGAAGTCAGGAACTCCATTAAGGTCTCCCACATTGGTGACAAGTACTTGATCACTCTTCCCACTTTCCCAGGCACATTAGCAAAGAGGTGGATCAGAAATGGAGCACTAGGCATTAGAACCAGCCTTCTTATATGGGCTGCAGATGCGCCAGGATGCAACTTAACTTACTACACCGCAATACCAACCCCTGATATAGTTTTTATTAAAACTGTGAAATTACCTTCATACTTTGGGAAGTTTCCTGTTATCAATGTCCAAACAGGCCAAAAATCTATTGGCACCATTTTTTTTCTTGTTTTAACGCCTTCTCCACATTTTGCTTAACTCTAGCCCATGTTTCCAAATCTAAAAAGCTGTCCTCTGGAAACCAAGGATTAAATTCAACAACAACCTTTAGGCAAGGATCTATCTGACCCTGGGAAACTCGTGTTCCACTTTTCTTAAGAATATGATACCTAAGAATAGCAAAAGAAGTAGAGTGTGGATGTCACCGCGGCCTCCTCTGGGCTTCTCTTTGGGTCACTCTTCAGGCTTCACTTCTTGGGGGTCCCTCTTTTGGGGACCAGAACTCAAAGTGTGTCAACCGCATAGAGAAGAATCGGGACACAGGAGATGCAATGACAAGATGAACCAATGCACACTTTATTGAGCTTTCCTGGTCAGCTTACACCATGGTTTTTGCAAGGCAAGCAGGCAGGTAAAACCTACTAGTTAACTAAACAATAGCATTCAAGCTACTCTAACAATAGGTCACAAGGAATTTGGGAAACAATCACCAGGCTCCAAGTGGCAGTATAAGCAAACATGAGTCACAGGAACCAATACCAGTAGACAAACAGATCTAACTAGAAAAGGAACATAGCAAAAATTTTGTACTCAGATACAGTTAGGCCACAATCACTAAAGGGAAAGGAAATGACAGGATGCCTCACACTTCCCCAGGCAGGCTTCAGCAGCAAGGTTGTCTGCCATCCCAGCAGGAATTTTACTTCCTGTTCTCAGTCTGCTGAGAACATTTTAGATTCAAATTCCTTGGTCATTTGGTGGTCTGGTTCAGGGGACAGACTTTCAACAACAGACCAGCATTGTGGTTAATTAAGCTACAACTGATTTGTTGATAATCTCCCAGATCTTTGTAAAAGCCTGAAATAATCTATTTAGCACTAGGATGCTTTCAATATATTTATATAAGTTCTTTGTCACATTCCTCTTTACATGGTGGATATCTATAGCCGACTGCCCAGAGTTGCATGCTTCTTTTTTTAAGCCTTTACATCATAGATTTATTTTGACCATTTTAAAGCACAAATTTAATGGCATAAAGTACATTCACATTGTTATACAACCATCATTCATTTCTGAACTCTTTCTTTTTATTTCTTTTTAAAATTTATTTTATTATTTTATGATGTTGTTCCACAGGTTCTGCGATTTCCCCTCTACCGCTACCCTTATTCCCTGCTCCCCACTGATTTCCCTTAATATATTATAGTAATATAGTTTTTCATAAATGGTTGTAAGTTAATTATTCTGCTATTTAAATGTATCTTGACATTGTAGGTATGGACAGCAACAGAGTCTAGCATCCTTCTGTCAAGATATGTTTAACAGTTCATTTGGGAGTCCATTTTTTATTTTAAAGTAGCAACTCATACTGCCTTATATCTTCATATCTGGATATGATTGTTATTGTACATCCCCTTCAATGAAAAGCCATAAAATAAAATAAAAAACAGAAAGAAAAATGGAAAATCAACAATATGTAGTTAAATAACACGCTACTGAATGACCAATGTGTTGCTGAAGCAATGAAAATTGAAAACCTTCTTGAAGAAAATTGTGCTACTGTGTGAATTATGTATCGGAAAAAAATTTAATATGAAAAAGAAAAGTATTTTGAGGAAATGAGTTGCGTGCATCTAAGGAGTGGAGTGTGGAGCAGTCTGCATTTATAGAGTATGAAAAGAAAGTATATGGAAAGGCAGCCTTTCCAGTGAAGCAATCGGTTGCCACCTTAGCCGTGTGATCAAAGAAGACATCTCCAGTCAGAAACCATGTTGATAACCTATATCCCTGCCATGCAATCATGATACCAAAGGGAATGTATTCCAACAACATCAGGTTGTACATAAAGACTGAAAAGAAACCTTGTCATTAATTGAAAAAATCTATGTAAGTATTTGATTTTTTCATATTCATCGCAATTCTTCAAGGTTAATTTTTATAAAATAGAAAGCTTAAAAAAAGGATATCAATGGACAACACCTTGATTGTTGCTATTTATGCTGAAATTCAACATAAACAGGAAGCATACACTGAGTCAGTCTGAAATAACCCTGAGTATTTCTTAAGGTATATTGTTCAGATCAATGAAGGCTTTAAGTAAATCAAATTAAATCAAGCACAGGTGCTTCTTACAGATGTAGTAAAAGTGGGGATGTTAAAATATATAAAATTAACAAACAGAAATTAAAAGACATGCCAAACTAAGCCTTGGTTTGATCAGAATTTCTATTATATTAAGGATAGAAAATTAAATTTAGAAAATATATATCAATGTCATAATACTGCAGTTTTGATAACAAATATGGTTTGCTTTTGAAAATAAAAGGTCAAAATTATCAAATAAAGAAAAACAAACCTTATCAAAGATGACCACTGCTTCTATCTCTTAGTATAAATTGTTTAAACCGAGAATATAAATTGTTAGAAGTTGGAGATCTTAATAGCATTTGTGACTACTTGCTGCTTAGATTGTTGAACACGTTAAAATGTGAAATTTTATGTACATAAAGAGGAAAGCTAGAATTGACAGTAAAACTATCTTCAATTCTGTTTAACAAGAGCAAGAAACAGTTAATTCAAAATTTTCATCTTCATTTTTCCCATGTTATTTTTCTGGCAAATACACAACAGCAAGTTGAGAGAGAGAGAGAAGGCACAGAGACACCAACGTGTGTTTTCTGAGACCTTCTGGAGACTTCTTGAATGTTTCCTGTTCATAACAGAAACCTTTGAATATACTTACCTATGACCAGATCCCCACCCCCTCCCCACCTTCCTGCCATCAGACAAAAAAAGCACAAATTTCAGGATAAACTGCGGGCTTCACGAACAACTAGATGTTGTCATTTCAGATGTTAAATTCCAGAGCATTTTTGAAAAAGACTGTTTTGTACACTTTAAATAGAAAAGACAGTGGAGAGTCCATTATATTGTCTTAGCAAAGAAACAAAAAGAAAAATAGTTAATGCAGTGTCCACTATGGGAATCGTATTTCTAATGTTTCATTATCACATTAGGGGCAAAATTCTCTAAATACCAAAGAGAGTTGTCCTACTGATAATCCCTTTGACATCTGACAAACATCCTGCCATTTGAATCCAACCGTTTCTGGGAGACAACAACTATCCTGAGCAGATGTAAAACCAATTGGTCTTCACACACTTGCCACTTGCCAGCCCATGACTTTCACCCTCAGACTTTTAACTGAGAATCATTCTTAGCTCCTTTGTGACATCACATCACTAACCAAATGGAGTAGCGTGGGTGCCCACTGGAAAATTAACACTCTCCTGATGGCCGGCTGCTGGACATGCCTGAGGAGCCATTCAATCATAAACAGGTCATAATTAGTTTAAACATTGACTTATACTCATAATGCATACTAGAAGTTAGAGAAGTAGCCATAATTTGGGGCACAAATTATACTGCTTTTTTTGATGAATTTATTGATGTCAGACTCATCCCTCCAAATTTCTACCCATACTTTCATCATCCTTTCTAGAATCAGTTCGTAAAGAGATAGTAATCACTAGAAAGCTGAATAGGTAAATGAATCATCAAATCTGGTATTTTCTAGGTAGAATTTGTTTTTAAAGTTAAGAAAAAGAAAACAAATCCAAAGAGTAATGATTTAAATTTGCCTCAAATAGCGAAAGTTTAAGAATAATTATCTCCCATTTTTAGAGGATATCAAATTCAAATATTATTTCACCATTAGTATATAATGAAATTGTGTTTTACTTTCTTTTAACATCTTCATTTGAAAAGTCGTCTGCTTGCTTTCTCCTGGGAAAATTGATAATTATTATTAGTGGTTGTGACTGTACAGGCATTTGAACATCCTTATAACTCTAAAAGGCCTCACACAGTACCTTAAGGACCTTAACCTTTGCCATATTTTACTTTATAATATGTTGCTCATGCTTTGTCGGACTCTGAAGTTTATCTGAGTTCTAGGACTGCCTAGATGTGTGCTCTTCTCAGTCTCCAAGCTTTCTGAAGAAAAGTAAAATTGTGTCAAAATGTAGACTTGAAGGAAAATTTAGGTCGAGGTGGTAAATTTCCCACTTTTGAAACCTTAAACTGGCTTTCATTGGCTTCAGCAGGAAAAGAGCACATATATGTGTTCATTTCCATGACAAATTAGCACAAGCTGAGGTGCATGAATTAGCAGACATTTATTATGTCACAGTACTCGTGGATCAGGTGTCCACCTGAGCTTAGCCCAGCCCCCTGCTCAGCCTCTTCCAACCTGATACAGAGACATCAGCAATCTGGCTGTGTTTATCTAAAATTCAAAGTCCTCTTCCTAGTTAAGGTTGCTTGTGGTGCTGAGTCTGTTAGGGTACTCCATCAATTTTTTTAAATTGATAAAATATTATGTAACTTGACCCAGGCTTTGTTAAACAAATCTTTTGACTGGAAATGTAAGCATTTGTAGGCATTTGAGGCTTTAAAAATCTACACTTAAATAGGAGAATGATATTCTTATGACTGTTTATGAGGGATTATACTACTGTAATAATATAGGGAAATCAGTGTGTGGGGGGAAGCAAGAGGGAGTGTAAGGGAAATCCCAGAGCCTATGGCATTTTATCATAAAATTTAAAAATATCAACTCTTCAACCACCTCTCAACTGATTCATATTCCTTCATGGGAAATTTGGTAAAGCCAATTGCCTGAATAAACCAAACCTCAATTCTTACAGAAAATTATAGGATCATTCCATACAAATATCATATACCCATGTATCTGTTTGCTACCTGTCTAATGCAGATAGCAGTAATTGGCAAATTGGCACAAGCTTCTGTTAACATGATGTTATGACTTATCATAAAGTTGACATAACCTAGTTTTCCTTTTTTTGGTGCTCCTTTAAAATATGCAGTATTTGCTGGCAATGCATACTTACTTCTTGGAATATATTTTCTCTCCAACAGTTCCCTTTCTCACTGTCATACTTTAAATCCCACCCCTCTTCTTCCATTTAGAAGAGGAAAACATATGACTTCATATTGTAATTGTCCCAAAAATTTGTTAAAACACCATAAGAAATGTGCAAAAACATGCTATGAAACCAAATTTAGGGTTACTTATTTCTGGTCATATCCTGAGAATGAAATCATAAACGGTCAGGGTAAGTGTTATAGCAATGTTTCACTCACTGCTCGAATGAAGTCCTCCTGAGAGGTGACTCTCTGTCTCGGTGACAACAATGTAACTCCCGATACAGCTTTCTGACTAAGGCAGCTCATGTACAGTAGGGATGGGAATACTTTGGGATGCTACATGATGCTGAAAATGTCTAGAGAAAATAAAGGTGCTTCTTCTGAGATGAATCCTGATTTTGACTAGTTATCAGATAAAGGGTTTTATATTTTGAAATTGAAAAAATGATACACAATTATGCATATATGAGAGAAAATGTGATATTTTGGATCTATGTATATATCCACCAGCACAACAATTTATCTTTTATGTGTGTGGTGGTAGTGGCAGTAAGGATGCGCTCGAGTGGATATTGACCACAGAGTACAAAATTTCAGTTAAACTGCAGGTCAGTTTCAACCTATTATACTGCACAGAGAATACAGTATAATATTTTCAACCTTTGTGAAAAATACATGATCTATCTAATATATATACATGCATAAGAATATATATACATACATACAGATATATACACACACTCATCTGGAGGAGCTGTATAATGAAGACTAGCATAACAAGAAGTGAAAATACATTGTAGTATGTATCTCTGCTACCATATGTATCATGGGTTTTCGATGAAACTGCTAAATATATCTTGACAATAGAATCCTGGAATTTCTAAATTGCCTATGCCTATCATGTCAGGCATAGACTTAGGTAGCAGAATGCTGGACTTGTGACTGTTGAAGGACTGCACTATTGCAATAAAATGGGGGAAATCAATGGTAGGAGGAATCCCTGAGCCTATGAAACTGTATCATAGCCATTTTTTAAAATTATGTGTACATATAAAGGAATTGCTTCTGAAACACTCACAATGACTACTTGGTGGCTTCAAGTCAATTTCTGAAAACATGATATATGACATTACTCTCAGATGCAGGGCAAATTGGTCCTGTGTTCAACCAATGTTAGTGATGAAACAAATGCCATTGCCTATTGTTGAGTCCAGTAAATAATTGGGTCCAAATAACTAAAAAACATATTATCTTACAAATGCATGAATGTGTATTGGGCAAAATCAGATCAGTAGATATTCCCCAGAAACCAATTTTCGGTTAGTGGCACAAAAGACTACTGTCTATTTTCCAGAAATATGTTACCTCATTAATCTGAAGCTAGCCTTAAGAAGAGTGTCTAACTTAATTGAGCATGCATTTTGACCTACCAGTCTCCTCTCTCAAAAAATCTGCAAGTCTATTAAGGTATTGTATTTCTGTATATTCTATGTAGACTGAATAATGTTTATAACATTACCTAATATATAATTTATAGAGTATAATGCATAATATAAATCAACATGCATGTGATTATTTTAATATCTTTCAAGTTAGATCTATGTTTATAGGGTATAGAAGTGACTGTTAAGTTTTAATCAAAAGTTTTAATTTCCAAAGGGAATTATAAATAGGCAATGACAAGAGAAATAAGTAAACACATTAGAAAGCAAGACTCATCTAGGCGCTATAAAATTAATTTGAATGACACAAATAGCATTGTACTGAATCTCCAACTACTAATTTGTCCATGGCTAATTTTATTTTATTTTCAAAATATTTAGTTAGACTAAATCAGAGTAGCAGAGAGGGAGGAAAAGAGAATTACACAGAGATGGCTGCAGCAGTCAACTCTGATCCAGGCTAGACCAAGGAACTGCATTTTGGTCTCCCATTGGGTGGTAGGGACTCAAACACTTGGGTCATCTTCAACTGTCTTCCCAAGCACATTAGCAGAGCTGTTAATAGGGCAGTACACAGACAGCTGGGACTCACACCTGTAAGAAATACTAGCATCACAAGGTGCAGCTTCAGCTGCTGTGCCACACTGCCAGCCCTGCCACAATTTCTTATAACCATAGGGAACTTGGTTTCATAGATGCAAATGTAAGTATCAAGATCCCTTAACTGTTTCTAAATATTAAGACAAACTGAAAAATTATGTAATCATGCAATAAGAACTAAAATGTGTATCAGACAGTATTAATAAATGAAAAAATAAGACAGTGGTTTTTGTTTGTTTGATTGATTGATTGCCTGATTTTTTATTTTAGCTGGAGCTGAGCTAATCCAATGCCAGGAGCCAGGAATTGTTTTGGGTCTCCCACATGGTTTCAGAGTCCTAAGGACTTGGTCTATCATCTGCTGCATTCATAGGCAATAAGTAGGGAGCTGGATTGGAAGTGGAGCATCTGCAATACAAACCAACATACATACAGGATGCAGTGTTTCAAGTGGAAGATTAGCCTGATATGCCACCATGACAGTCCCCAGAAATAATTTACATGTTAAAAATATCATAGAAAAATTCTGTGTCTCCACTGATAAATAACCTGGAAATGGACTGATGTTGTAGCAGAGCTGCTTGGGTTCCAGTTCACATTCCAGAAGCTCTGTTTCCTTCTTGCTAATGTTCCTGGAAAATTAGTTGAAGATGGCTGCAAACCCTCAAGCCGCTGCACCCATTAGGAAGACCTGGATGAATACCAGGCTCTTAACTTCAGTCTGGCCCAACTGTGGCCTTTGTGGTTATTTGGTTACTGAATCACAGATGGAAGATATTTCTCTTTCTGTCTCTGCCTGTATATCGGTCTGTCTCTCTCGCTCTCTCCTTCTCTCTTTCTCTCTCTGCAACTCTTCCACATTGATAAAAATGCCTTTAAAACATAAAGCCTTTTAAAAGTTACACAGTCTTTAAATAAGGAATATGTTGTGTAAACATATCACTAGAGTTTTCTTGGACCTGTGGGAAATTTGAAGTCGCAGAAGAAATAAGCCACTTGAAAATCTGGAGATAGAAAAATACAGAGTCAAATTCCATTCTGTTTATCTGAAGCAGAAACTAAACTTGGACACTGATAAGAATTCACATAAGATATTTTTGTTGAGCTGCTGGAGGTTAGATTTTATTTCCAGGAAGAAATGGCAGAGAGCTAAGATGAATATCTTATAACTCAGATTTAAGGTATTTTCAGAGCATTTTTCAGGTTTTAAGTGCATTTTTTTCCCAAACGATAATAATTTACTAGATCCTCATCTCACTTGGCAGGAGTAGACATTTGCCCATTTTCAGCTACCTTTATCTTTCCTGTCTTACTTAAAAGTATGAAGGATCTAAGAAACACTTGCATGAGCCATATAGCATGAACAAATCCCCTCTAAAAGATAAAATATTTACTCACTACTACTCTCCACCTCATATCAAAAATACTCAATTAGATAACACTATGAGTGCCTTTGAGGAACCCTACAGTAGTCTGGAAATCCACAAGGGAGCCAAGTGACATTTACTATGTATCAATAGAAACTTTACAAACTGAGACTTAAGGACAAAAAGGAATTAAAAACAGGAAACTGGAGCACTTTACACAAATGACAAATTGCATAACATATTGATAATGGAAATATTAGAAAACAGAGCAGAAGAAATATTTACTATATTGATGACTGGGAACTTTGTAAAGTCAGTGAAAGATACAAGGCCGATAGACCAAAAAGTTCAAATCACACCAAGCAGGTTAAACATCAACAAATAAACTCAATTATCTAGGTGAGTTACAATAAAGTCGCACAAAACTCAGAGACAGAGGGAGCTGAAAGAAACCAGGAACGTGGGCCTTGCAAAATGTGTCAGTGGTTAAATCTTCACCATGCAAGCTCCAGGATCCCATATGGGTGCTGTTTATGTCCCAGTTGTTCTACTTTCCTACCAATTGCCTGTTTGTGGCCTGGGAATGCAGTAGCAGATGGCTTAAAGTCTTGGGCCACTATACTCCTGTGGGAGACCCGGCAGAAGTTCCTGGCTCTTGGCTTCGGATGGGCTCTGCCCCGGCCATTGCAGCCATACGGAGAGTGAACCAATGGGTGAAAGATCTTTCTCTGTCTCTCCTTCTCTCTATAAATCTGTCCTTCAAATAAAAATAAATCTTAAAAAATAAAGAAACCAGAGAGGAAAGCATATCAATAAAAAAGGAACAATGGTAATAATTACAGTTAACTTTTTATGTGAATTCCTAAAAGAAGAGTGGTATGGATATATAAGATGTTGAAACAAGTAACATATTTAGAATTCTACATACATTGAACATATCCTTCAAAAATAACAAAGAAATGAAGGTTTCCTGGGAGTTGCCTCTATTTCTCCGTTGAGAAAGTTGACAGCACAAAATCTTCCTTGAAGAAATGTAAAAATGTGGCCAACCTAAATGGAATGCTTGGTTCCTCACTTTGAAATAGTAATTTTTAAAAAGGTATAAAAAGAAAAAAAAAAGAAACCTTTTACATTTATAACCTTCTTTCCACAAATTCATAATCTGGTCTACTCATAAGAACAAATATCTGAGTGCAACTGGGATGCATTCAACCACACACCTGCTCACTCCTCCAAATAGTCAAGATCATCAAACATGAGGAAAGAGTGAATCTATCATATCCAACAGGGTGAAAAGACATAGCAGATGTGAAATGCTGGAGGGATCTTGGAACTGAAAACAGACATCGGCAAGAACTAAGAAAATTTGAAAAAAATTATGGACATACTTATTAATAATGTATCACTATTGATCCAATAATTTTGAAAAATTAGGTCCATAAAATGCTACAGATAGGTGAAACTAAGCATGGAGGTGTATGGGAACTTAGTAAGTTTTTTTTTTTTTTCTCTGACTCCAAAATTGCATTAACAAGCAAAGTTTCACTTCAAAATTGAGCATGCCTCTTCTTGCTTATGATAATGCCCCTGTGGCTATGAAACAGGATTAATTAAATGGTTCTTTTGTTAAAGAAAAGAGAAAAGCAAATATTTCATAAGGAGATAAAGGAAGAGTAAGAGGAAGGAACTTTAAACAGCTCAGTTTTTTCCCTTTCAGAACTGTCCAATTCAAATGCTCTCTGACAACATTTGTTTTACAGGATTAAATCTGAAGTTTTTATACCTATTATACTTGTGCCAAAATTAAGATTTCAAAAGTATCCATTTCAAAGAAGAAAGGAAGTAGCTACCAAGATTATTACATAAAGACATGGCTTGTGAGCCAGACAGAAGGAAAAATGTTAGTTGAAAATCAATGACAATTCTTTCAGAATCTCAGCGAATAACTAGAATTTTAAATGGGGACTTTATTTTTTCCTTGCTGCAAGAGAATAAGTATGAAGTACCAGAAGACATGTTTTCAAAGGATGAAATCATCCAATGGAACTTTGCTACAAACATGTACAACCTCCTACACAATTTAGAATATAGAAAATGTTTGCCAGTCATCAAGAGGATTAAGTTACAGAAAGATTGTTAAATTTTTCCAAGTTCTCAAATATCACTGTGCTTACCACAGCTGCATACCTAACATGCACATATTTATTAAAGTTACAGACAAAACATTACATCACTAGGTAAGTATATATGCTAGTAGTAAACTCAATTGAAGTTCTAAAATTGCCCCGGAAGACAAAACTTGTTTAAAAGACAGTTTGAAAAATAAGAGCTGACGAACTAGTGCTTTTTTCTGTAAGTAAAAAAAAAAAAAACCCTCTGAAACATCAGAGTAATTATTCCTAATAATAATTATACATGAATACAATCATATGTATATATATGCTTGTTTCAATTGATTCAAAATTTCACAAATTTGTAGGATGAATTGAAGTCTCAAACAGTTTCACAGCAGAACTAAATTAAATCCAGAATTATTGTCATCCACCTCAAGAGGATTGCTTATTCAAACTCACAAATGAGTGGTGTTCAAAAAATATTTTTAAGCTCCCATGTATATTTATTAGACAATTTTATGTTGCTACTCTATTTTGAAGACTTTTAAAATTATTTTTTTAAATATTTTTTTATTATTGTTTTATGATAGAACTCCATAAGCTCTGGGATTTCCCATGCTTGAATACTTTCTTTATTGGAAAATTATACTAAAACTATGCCATGTGTTATAATCACCTAATATATATTTATAGATATGCATTTTTTATTTGTCATATGTCTTTGAATTTCCATTGCCAATGCCAAGCAAAAATAGAGAATTGGACTTCTCATAAAATAACTTTATAAAGAGTAGGGTTTCTATGCTAGATGCATATGCACAGACCTGAGCGCCCTCTGGTATTTGCAGACAACAAAGATTTCAGAGAAATCTACATAAGTTATTTTGACTGGAAGTTTGCTGTCTTTTTGGGACTCTAAGCCAGGAAACTATGATTAGTATGCGGTGATAGTTAGTACATAAGGTAACGTTTGTGATCACTGCAGACAATTTCATCGTCATGAGTATTTTTCTTTAAAAGTAGTCTACTTTGTTGGGTTGGTTCTGTGCGATCATTTTTGTGAAAGTGTCTGTTGCTTGAGTGTTTCTGCGGCCCATGGTCCCTATTATACTGGGGTGTGGTAGAAATAGCTGTGATTTTTCATCAATTTTCACATGACCTCAGGTGATATTATAGAGAAAAAACTTTCAGAAAGAAAAGTGAAGGAGAATATATGTGTTAACAGCGGTACTAAATACATCATTTTCCAAATATCATATTTGAAGTGTCTTATAAATAGTAAAACCAAATTGTACTTCTAGTAAAAATTGTGGCTGTTTGTAAACTTGAATTCAAGGGAAAGAGATAAAGGATATGATACTGTTTATGGGGTTAATGTGTATAATATCTGACTAATAATAACTCTGAACTGAAAAAGCTAAACTCTGAACAAGAAAAAGCTCTGATACACAATCACTACATAAACAATTATTTTACTCTTCAAAAAAGCGTATGATTTCAAGAAAGATCAATAGTACTTCTCCAATCAGCTTATTACTGTGGCCAACAAGAAATTGTTATGATTTATCAAGATATTTAAGCAGAATTCTGAATTCTAAAAGAAATAATCTATACAAGTATCTATAAATAAGAACAGTAATACGATATATCTCAGAACTATTCAAATGCATCAGATACACAAAGTGAGTAATTAAAAGAGGATTTATGTGCCCAGCGTGGTAGCCTAGTGGGTAAAGTCCTCATCTTGCACTCCCTGGGATTGCATGTGGGCACAGGTACTAATCCTAGTGGCCCTGTTTCCCATTTAGTTCCCTGTTTGTGTCCTGGGAAAGCAGTCAAGCATGTCCCAAAGCCATGGGGCCCTGCACCCGTGCAGGGACCTGGAAGAGGTTCCTGGTTCCTGGCTTCAGACAGGTGCTCAATTCCAGCCTTTGCAGCCACTTGGGGAGTGAATCATCAGATGGAAGATATTCCGCTCTGTCTCTCCTTCTCTCTATATATCTCACTTTCCAATAAGAATAAATAAAACTTTAAAAAGAGAGAGAGAGAGAATGTACAAATTAACTAAAGTAGTTAGATCTGTGATCCTTGTCTGAGTTTGACACTGAGCATTATACATAAAAGCTGAGTGTTATTTCAAATATCCCATTAAATGAAAAGGAAAGCCATAGGGGATTTTTGGATTTATTTATTTATTTCAAGATTAAATCCTCAGTTTATCATTTTGTGGTTGATTTTCTGGCAAGCTAGTATCTCAGAATAGATATTGAAATCAGAGAAGCCCCCCCAAAAAATCAGTTATCAGAAGACAAGAAGAAACAATAATGAACTAAATAAAATTCTGACTTTTCTAGTTTATTGATAATTGCAAAGTTCAATTCAAATTTTAGATATGGATGTAATTATCTTAAATTTAATGACCTCACCTACTTATTCCTTGTGTAAAAAGTATTTATAACTCCTTATTTTGTAAGTTCGATTTTACTGTATGAATGAAATTCAAATAAAATAATTAGGTCACCACAAGAGAGCTACAATGGTTGTTTTCTTCAATACTTGACAATATATGTATCAATTTGACCCTATCCAGTTAAAAAAAGCTAAGCAAGACCTTTTAATACACAAAAAAACAATAAGTTCTGGTGAGGGTATGCATTGTTGGTTGCACTTTAACTATTAGAACAGTATGGAGCTTCCTCAGGAAACTGAAAATAGATCTACCTTATGCCAGAGCTATCCCACTTGGGAATTGATGCAAAGAGAATGAAATGGTAACTTTCACATTAATACTAGTTCAGTCCACAACAGTGAAGAGAAGATATGAACTCAACAGATATCTATCCACTGGCGAGTACTTTTCTTACTTGATAGCTGTCTCTTTGATACAGATTTACATTCTTAGGGGATCATCCTGTCTCCCTCCCCTCCTCTCTCCATGTGTCCCCTTTTTAATTATTTCATCCCTAAGTTATTACAATGGCTTAGTCATTAATTTCACTTTTATAGACTTAACTTTCTGATATACAAATGCGTCATGACATTAATGATGAGTGGATATATATGACATAAATATACATGACAGAATGTTACTTAGCCATAACAAGAATGAAACCCTTAAGTTTAGAATATAGTGAATACAATTGGAGAATATAATGTTAAGCTTAATAAGTCAACCAAAAGATAAATATCATGTTTCATAAATGTTAGGCAATATATGGGGAGTATAAGAATTGTGTTGATCTCGTGTGATTCAGTGTATAAAAAAATAGCACCTGACTGAACCATGCCATGTGTATGACAATGCATTCTCTTTTCTTACATTAAAGATGAGAGAGCTAATTAGGACTCTTTCGCTTTTAGTAATGTTTTGTTTTTAATTGAGTATTGGTTATTAGTGTGAAAAATCACAAAAATCACAAAAATTCATGTATTTGTACACTTATGTTTATTTCTTGGTATATATATATATATACTACATTTCAACAAAAACACTTTTAATATTTGTTCACTGATTTATTTGAAAGTCAGAGTTACAGACAGGAGAATCGGAGTGAGGATATCTTCCATAGGCTGGTTCGCTCATTAATTGATCACAGTTTCCCAAGGCTGTTCCAGATTGAATCTAGGAGCCTGGGACTGCATTCCAGTTTTCCATGGGGATGGCAAAAATCCGCACACTTCGGGGCTATATTCTGCTGCTTTAACAGAGAGATGGATCAGAAATGGATCAGTCAGGATTCAAATTGGTGCTTACATGTGATGTGAATGTTGCCTGCAGTAACTTTTTGGGTGCTTCAATACTAGCCTAGTAATAAAATAACTTGTAAGAAGATTTAATAGTATTTTCTTTGGGTTTACAAATGGACGCATCACTCACCTTCTTCCCATTTTGTGTTTGGAATAGGATATCTATCCAGTACCTGTTCCTCCATTTTATTTTAGATGTACATGACTTGTTAGTTTCACAGATTCTTAGCTGTCTAAGAATTTTGCTTCAAGATTAACAGCATCTGATGTATCATGACTGTATGATTATAGATTCCTTTTATTGGCTGATTTATCCTTTTGTTTATTTAATATGAAGCAGAGAAAAATAGACACAGAGAAGGATAAAGAGACAGAAGGATACAAAGCCATTGAATCTTTTGGTTCATCCCCCGAATGTCTGTAGCAGCAGGGCTGGACCAAGTGAAACCAAGAGCCTGAAATTCAAATCTCCCACATGGCATGGGCCCAACTATTTGAGCCATCACCTTATGCCACTCAGAGTGGAAATGATCCAAAATGTGGAATCACGAGCTAAGCACGGATTCACTCAAGTACTCATATATGACACACAGGTGTCCAAAGTAGCATCCTAAATTCTATGTCACATGCCAGCCACATTGGATGAGACTTTGAATTGGACCTCAGAGTTGATACTAGAAATAACTTGAAGTCTCCTTGGAATACTGGAATGGAATGAATACATTTTAATTTTGAGGATATGAATTTGAGGCAGTCAGTGTAAAATCGTGTAGCCTGACCACAAAGAACTGCATTTTGTTTTTTTTAATAGCTGAGTAGTATTCCATGGAGTAGATGAACCATAGCTTTCTTATCCAATCCTCTGTTGATGGGCATTTTGGTTGCTTCCATGTTTTTGCAATTACTGATTGTGCTGCTATGAGCATAGGAGTGCATGTTGGTTTCTCATAAAACAAGTGTTCTGGATATATTCCTAGGAGTGCTATTGCTGGATCATACGGTATGTTGAATTTGAGTTGTTTGAATATTCTCCATACTGATTGCCATAGAGGCTGTACCAGCCTGCAGTCCCACCAGCAGTGGAGTAGGGATCCCTTTTCCCCGCAACCTCGCCAACAAGTGTTGTTGGTGCTTTTATTCATGTGGGCCAGTCTTACTGGCGTTAGGTGGTACCTCATTGATGTTTTAATTTGGGTTTCCCTTATTGCCAGGGAACTTGAGCATTTTTTCATATGTTTATTTGCCATTTGGGTTTGTTCCTTTGTGAAATGTCTGCCCATTTCCCGTGCCCATTTCTTGAGTGGGTTGTTTGTTTTGACATTTTGGTTGTTTTGTAGCTCTTTGTATATTCTGGAGATCAGCCCTCTATCACCTATGTCGTGTGCGAAGATCTTCTCCCATTCTGTGGGTTGCCTTTTTACTTTGTTGATTGTTTCTCTAGCTGTACAGAAGCTTCTTAGTTTGATGAGGTCCCAATTGTTTATTTTGGTCTTGATTTCTACTGCATTTGGAGTCTTTTTTAGGAAGTGAGGGCCTACCCCTAAGTGTTCCAGAGTGTTTCCAACATTTTCTTCCAAAAGTTTGAAGGTTTCTGGATGTAGGTTTAGATCTGTTATCCATTTAGATCTGATCTTAGTGTATGGTGAGAGATGTGGATCTATTTTTTTGTTTCTGCAGGCTATTAACCAGTTGTCCCAACAGCATTTATTGAAGAGACCTTCCCATTTGCCTGGATTGTCGTTTGTCTTTTTGCCGAAGATTACTTGGCTGTATCTGTGTGGGTTTCCTTCTGGTGTTTCTATTCTGCTCCATTGATCTTCCTCTCTATCTTTGTGCCAGTACCATGCTGTTTTGATAACCACTGCCCTATAGTATGTCCAGAGGTCCGGAACTGTGATTCCCCCTGCTAACTTCCTGTTCTTCAGGATGGTTCTAGCTATCCGTGGTTTTTTGTTCTTCCAGATGAACCTTTGGATCATTGTTTCCAGTTCCATGAAGAATGTTTTGGGCAATTTGATTGGGATTGCGTTGAATGTATATATTGCTTTTGGCAGTATAGACATTTGTGGCCAAATGGGCCAAACTGGAAACCATAATGCTAAGGGAAATGAGCCAATCCCAAAAGGTTAAATACCACATGTTTGCCTTAATTTAAGATGATATGATGTTATGTATAACATGTTATGTTTTGAATGTTATATGTTGTGTATAAACTAAATTGAAGTATAGGTGAGGTGGTCGCAGAAGGTGGCTGGGAACTCGCATTTACTTTTAACATATTGGTTACTCATTACTATGTCAATTAATTCCATAATGATGTAAATTTTTGCTGATGGTATGTTGGAGCTTTCAATTGACTGGGATGATACTCTGCTGGCTCTGTCTTCAGACCAGAGAGGGTATACCTAAGAAGCCGTTGAACTTGACTGGACAATAAGATGCTGGACTCTATGTTTGGTATACGCTTGCAATGGGGGAATCTCAACTGAACTTGAGCTGTGGTTATGCAACAAGGTGGAGGAATCCACCATGGTGGGAGGGTTTGGGGAGGGGTGGGAGAACCCAAGTATCTATGTAACTGTGTCACATAATACAATGTAATTAATGAAGTTAAATAATAAATAATTTTAAAAAATCGTGTAGCCTGAATTTTAAACTACTCATTAATGTCTTCAAGCCCTGTTTGTCAGTATTATTGTATGTATGGGTAAGGGGCTTGTGAATTTAACTATGCTTAGACGGGACAAGAAGGTGTGAAGTCTCCATGTTACTGATGCTTTTGTTAGAGGATGAAGAGATGAAGATGGCTCTGATTCTCAAACCTATGAATATACACAAAGGGGACAATAGCTTGTAAAATAGCATGAAGGCTTTGGACAAACCAACTGCGCTGGTACACCCTCAATAATCACTAGACAAATTCCTTATAATAGTTATATTTTGTTTTCATAAGATGTAATATACTCCTTTATGTAACTTAAAAGATTGTAAGTAATCTAACTTATCTGATACCATAAAAATCAGTTAACTCCTTTATGTGGATTATGATCCATAAATGCATACCTCTGATTTGTAAATACTACTTGAACTAAATTATCTCTAAAGTTCTTTTGCTCTAAATCTGTCCTTGTCTCCTTATCTTTGTTATTGCAATTGCAACATTGACTTATTGAAGAAAGCAAATTAGTTTTCTTGTGCAATGCACTTGTAGAGTGCAAATGTATCTTGTGGAAATATTTTAATATTTTTCGTATCATCTATTTTTCCCACATAAATAGAGGGCAACTTTAGCTATGCAATAATTTTACATCTAATCTTTTAATAAGGATACTTCCAAGATGATCTTGTGTTCTTAGTGCTTAATTACTTCAGAAAGTACACAGGAAATGAAGTCTCATGCTACAAATGGAAAACTGAAGCTAGGGTGACTATTCATGTTATCCTGGCTTCAGTTTTTCACTTACAAAATAACCCAATAATTTTACATGTCACATTACTGATAATCAATGCGTGTCTCAACCATCAATACTAAATTATTCTGCAGAATGCTATGCAATCATAATAATCATAAAATTATAATAATCAAAACATTATTTGTGGTTATGCAATCACAATAATAAAAAACTAATAATCACAAAATCAATGACTTTCTTTAAATATTTTAACAACATATTTCTCAATGAAAGATGTGCTACCATCTTTTACACATAGTGAAATAGTGAATTCTAGCTAATTAAAATTTGAATTTGTGCTATTTTAAATAGTTACCATCCTAATGGTGGCAACATGTAAGATCTACATCTTAACTTTGCAAGAAAATAGAGAATGGTTACTAGCTATAGCCATCATGCTGTACAATAGAACTCTTAAAAATACTCCTCCTGCTTAAGGGTAAGTATTTTCAACATCACACATTTTAGAAAACACAAATAAATAATCTCAAGTGGAAAGTTTTCATATGAAATTTAAAAATAAGTATGTACTAAAAATTTTAAACATTGTGTTTAAGTATTAATTACTATAAATTACAAACTTTACTTCCCTGCTCTTTCTCCTGGGATGCACATGCATACAGTTTGTATATGACTGCTTCCAAAAGTTGTACTATCTAACACAATCTAGAAAAATTCTGGAGAAGGATTTGCACGAAGAAAATTTTTTTTTAAAAAAAGGATATAGTGAGATTTTCATGAATTGATAAAATTCAAAGAAGTATAAGACTTGATTAAGCAGGCTGAATCACAGTTTAAATTCATAATTCAATAAACTAACACTCCCAATAATAACTAAAACCAGATTGCATTGTCTATATACTTTATTTGAAAGCCAGTATGAAGTTTTTCTAATATGTGGTCTCTTGTTGAGAATCATTTTGAGTATTTTTTACAGTCTATCATGAAACTATAATACAAATAATATAATGATAACAGAGAAATTATTTTAAATATTTTGAAAGTTAAAATAATAATTTTAAGAATATAGTATCCTTCATACTAGAGCACATGACATAATTCCTGAGAGCATAAAAGTTACAAGGTTTTAGGGCCCAGCGGTGTGGCCTAGCGACTAAAGTCCTTGCCTTGAAAGCCCCGGGATCCCATATGGGCGCTGGTTCTAATCCCAGCAGCTCCACTTTCCATCCAGCTCCCTGCTTGTGGCCTGGGAAAGCAGTTGAGGACAGCCCAATGCATTGGGACACTGCACCCGCGTGGGAGACCCAGAAGAGGTTCCTGGTTCCCGGTTTCGGATCGGCGCGCATCGGCCCATTGCGGCTCACTTGGGGAGTGAATCATCGGTCAGAAGATCTTCCTCTTTGTCTCTCCTCCTCTGTGTATATCTGGCTGTAATAAAATGAATAAATCTTTAAAAAAAAAGAAGTTTTAGCCCAAGCCATTAAAAAAGAAAAAGAAATCAAAAGAATATAATTTTGAAAGAAAGACACCAAGTTGTTTCAGTTTACATGTGATCTGATGTCATATATTGGGAACCAGAAGACTTCAATGAGAGGCTATTGGAACTCATGAGATAATTTGGTATAATTGCAGAATAAAAAAGCCAATATTCAAAAATTAGTAACTGTGAATACGTTGACAATGCCGTGGCTGAGATAGAACTTGTTAAATCAGTACTTAGTTCCTGTAGCTTAAAAAAATGACGTGGAATGACTTTAACCAAGATTGTGAAAGATCTCTGCAGTGAAAATATGGAACATACAAGAGCTCAAGAAACTCAACAACAAAACAAACAGCCCAGCAAAGATATGAGCAAAGAACTCAACTAAGCATCATTAAAAAATGAAATTAAAATATCCAACACACAGACCCAAAATCACTAGCCACTAGAGAAATGTTAAAATCACAGTGAGGCTTCACCTCACTCTAATTTGAATGGCTATAACCCAAGAACTTAAAAAAATAATAATATAAGTGCTGTCAAGGATATGAGGAAAGAGATATCCCAATTCAAATTTCAGATTTCTCAAAAATCTGAAAATATGTATCATATAACCCAGCCAGTTCTTTTCTGGGAAATTATCCAAAGGAAATAAAACCAGTTTAGAAGAGGTTTATCTTTACAACCATGTTTATTGCCAGTCAATTAATAATAATTAAGTTAGGAATCAACCCAGATATCCATCAGCTGAAGACTGGATAAAGAAAATGTAATTTTATACAGTATAGAATGCTACACAGCCATGAAAAAAGGGTGAAAGCTTGTCTTTTACATTATAGTGGATGCAACTGGTGAATGAGCTAAGCCATTTCCTAAAAAGATATGCTTTCTATAATATGTGGCATTTAAATAGAATGAAACATGAATAGTAGTTAAATAGACATCTTACTTTAAGACTATTGTTTCTGGCTATTTTTTATACTCTTGTGGAGCCATGGGTCTTCCTCCTTTTTGCTTGTTGAATATTATGGTTACTGGTGAATTAAACTTATGATTATGGGATGCATTTTCAAAAGTTGAGGAAAGGGGGAGAGGGAAAAAGAGGCAAGCTGAGGGAGGAAAGGAGGGAAATAGACTTGTCTTTTTTTGGAGCTGTATCTGTGAAGTGCATGATCTACGTTTTTTCCATTGATAATTCTTTAAAAAAATCTTTTTCCTCTCAATATCCAATATTTAGGATTAAATCCACAGTAACAGTCCTTGCCATCTTTGCCTTCTGCAGCATCATAATAGTTTCCTTTACTACACAGAATTGAATGCAAAATAAAAACTACTAACTCTGCCAAAAATAAGTTAGTAGAAAGAATATTTGTAGTTATTGAATATATAAAATTATGTTACAGAAGCATTGTTTTCTGATATCAATACTTTTAATTATACAGATTTGTGGGGCATCATCTGATAATAATTCAGTGCATATGTAATACCATTTCCACTGCTTTAATCACTTAAATATTTTTGAAGAAATGTAAGCATTGTACATATTTCCAGGTTATAGCATGGCATTCTGATACAAGTATATAGAATATACCTGAAGCATATGAGGAAATTAATATTTCCATAACTAAATAGTAGTTTTAAAGTTGGAATAATGGTCATGTTTTCTATCATGTTTTCATACTTGGAAATAAATTTCAAGAATTTTGATGTGTTGATTAATATCCTTTTAAAATATAACCTATCAGAAAGGCATACTATTCCAAATAAAAGTAAAGTATTATTGAATTTCCCATTTCCTCAAATTTAGAAATTTTTAGTGTTTCTAATACTTCGAGTAATACTACAATCAGGTTTCTTTCCTTCATTTCTTTTAGAAATATTGTCATTTTTCTCTTCAAGTGTGGGACTTGCCCCACAGTATTTGACATTAGAAAGACTCAGCTTTGTTACACTCTTGCAAATGGTAACTTCATCTTCTAGCAAAAGAAACCATAAAAGAGAATAGATATAAAGAGAAAAAGTGTGCAATAATTAGAATAATTTGCTTCCCAGAAATGTTCCTACTCTGATTCTTGAAACCTGCAAATATAATAATTTGCATGGGAAAGGGTAGATGAAATGTTGTAGATACAACCAATTGGCTAATTAGCAGAGCATAACATAGAGAGCTAAGCCTGTTTTATCCAAATGAAGTCAATGTAATGACAAAGATCCATGTATGGTAAGGAAGGAAGCAAAAAAGGCAGACTGAGAATGAAATGATAGGAGAAATAGATTGTCATCTGTTGGAGGCCCTGATAATGGAGAAATGGAGCCAACCGAAAGTGAGTAGCTTCTATCACCTGGGAAGGAAAAGGACATGCAGAAAGCATACAGTCATGCTGTGAGAATTTGTTTTTAGGTAGTCTGACCCAATATTCAGAACTACAGAATTTCAAATAATAATTTTGTGTAGCTTTAAGTGAGTGCAGATTGGTGATCTGTTATAGCAACCATAAAAATCTAATACAAAGGCTATAAGTATTGATAATATTGAAATCTTTGCTGTAGCCATAATGTTGCATGAAAATCATTATCATAGCATTTGTCAATAATTCTTTCTGTTTCTGTGACATTGGAAGTACTGTTGTCTCTCTCATTTCTGCCTTCCTTTAGTCTGCTGTTTTTTCTTAGTTTGAAGAAACTAAATTTATCCTGTTGTACAAACAAAAATTTGCAATTTAGCTCATTTTTACAATTTTCTACTTCACTTAAATCTGTTCTAATTATTATTTTCTTTCTTCTGTCTCTGGGCTTGATTAATTTATTTTTGATAGCTCCTGAAGTTTAATTGTATTTGGAGATACTTATTATTTTTAATGTAAGTATTTACTGCAAAATATGTCTCTCTAAATCTCGCTTTGAATACAAGCAATCAGTTTCTATGTATTCTGTGAATATTTTATCTGAAACAACACTCTTCATTTATCGACCTTGGAAGGGTCACAGAAGCACTTTGAGCTTTCCCAACACTTTTTCTACTCATTTTCTTTTTTCTCCCTTGATTGATTTCCCAGAAGCAATGCCTGACAACACACTCAGAGTTCCAATATTAGCTAAACATAAAACATAAGTCAGTTTTGGTAGCCCTATAGAGTTGGACATTGGAAACATACATCAACTTTTGGTGTCCTTAGTCAAAAATTCAGAGCTCGTTCTGTGTTCCCTGTGTTGTGAGGTACGAAGCGTGACAGTGTTAGGCCCACCAACATCCTAAAATTAGGTGGAAAGATATTATTTCTTTGGAAATATCTAGAGGAATTGTTATGCTTAATATACACAACATGCTTCGTCTTTAGTGGCATTTCACTTCTGCTTACTCCGTGCTGAAAAGGAACACAATCTATGCCATCATTTTTTCTCATTGGATGAGTAGAACGTGGGAAATTATTTGGACTAATACTGTCAAGAAAGAAGCTAGTCCTTCATGAAGGCTCCTCTGGAAAGTTTGGAGACTGAACACATAAACAATGGCATTCCTGTGTGAAGATCACAGACCAAAGATTTCTTCCTGGATAATTGCCCTGTGTTGGGTGAAGGATGAGACAGCATCCTTAATCGCCTGAAAAAATGACAATTTTAATTTTGCAGAACAAACTGTTCATTAGCTTCAACCTTTCACACATGAGAAATGGGTTCACAGAATTGTTGTTCAATCCGTGTGGCTTGTGGAATAGGAGGGTGTGGACTTTCTAGTCTTCTACATTGCTGACATCACTCGAGGTGATTCCTACTCTCCTCAAATCTCTTTATGCTCAGTGTGTATGTTCTGGCCATTTTGGGAGGACTTAGTTCTCAAAAAAAAATAATTTTGAGAGATTTCCAACGCTACTTTAATCTTGTCCTTCTGACTCTGATGTAGTTTTGTCTTAATTGCCTGTCTAAGGTAGAGGGAAATTTTTCCACCTTATACCAATGGACCACTTTCATACCTGATGATGGGTGGAACAAAAGTCACTGGTTCGAAGTATTCTTATGTCATGTAGACAAGTGCTATGAGATGGAAAAAATGGTGGATGGTACCTCTATGACTAATTCAGCTTCAATACATTACATTCAAATGTTAATGTAATGTAATTAAAATGTAATTGCAGAACATATTTGAGTCAACTAGATAGGATTTTGCAGCTGCCTCTGAAGACAGTTCAATTACCTAGTTACTTGTTTATTAAGTGAAGATTAGGAACACAAATCTATTTTAGGGTGTTATAACATGGACAAGATGCACAGCATATATCCTGGATGTCAAATGTATTTAGGCTGAAACTGTCAAATGTCTGATATTGCCACTATACGTGAATCAGCACACTTGCATATCCTGAGTCTAGAGAATATTCTGGCACATCTCACCGGGTCTCCATTGAACTCTCTCATTTTAGTCATTTGGACATCAAGCAGAAACTTTCATCAGTATTTCTATGCTTGTTAAGCATGCTGGTTTAATGATTTGTACAGCATTCAATCTAATACCTAAGAGATTAAAATAAAACTCAGATAATGAACCCATATGATATTCCTAATATCAGATAATCACATTTCAATTTGACTTTTCCTGTCAGCTTTAATTATGCTGCTGCTGTTATGTGTTGAGACACATTTAGAGAGAAACAAGAAAACTTGTCTACAAATTGTTCTAGAACCCAAATTGATAGAGATCGTGAAAAATATGTTTTTTTAAAAATCCACGTTTAAACAGTTTTGAATCATAGCTGCATCATTACAAGGAATAATTTTTCAAGTATACTACTATTTCTTATATAAATATCTAGGCAATTGCTGTGGCCAAGTGGGCCAAATCAAGACTTGTAGTGCATACTCTTAGATAGAGTCCCAGCTACTCAACTTCCTGCTGCTTGTGTGAGAAGACACCTGAAGATGGCCCAAGTTCTTGGGGCTCTGCTTTCGGGCTGGAGGAGAGGAATTGTATCTAGGGCAGTGAACCAGCCAGTGGAAGACACCTCTATATTTCTATATTTTCCCTTTGTTTCTGACATTCTGCCTTTTCAAATAAAGAGATGAATTAAAAACTTTAAAACACAATTAAGGAACACATTACATGAGATACCAATATATGTGGAAACAACAAATATCTCATTCCAACATAACTAGAGTGGAGACAAAGATAGGATATGAAAAACAATAAAATATGTATTTTTAAGGAAACATATAGTAAGCACCATAAAAACTGAAAACACGTGAGTTTTCCTTTTTTTTTTTTTTTTTTTTTTGCTGAATATCTCTTTGGTAACATTAGCAATGATGTTATCGTTCAAACTTGAAAAGTAAATTTATTGTTACATAAGCCCCCCCCAAAAAAAACATAAAAATTGTGACTCTCAGAAACATAAGATATGTGACCAGAGAAGTTGTCATTACTTTTAAAATGATCGTTGTGAAATTGTTTGCTAAGAATCATACATTCACACAGCAGTACAATTAACTCATTTTGGTCACAGTTCATATTCAATAGCAATGGCCAAGTTTATTTTCTGACTTTCCTTTAATACTTGTTCCCTGTACTCATGAAAATCAAATTCAGGCAATTGCAGTTGCGTGTATCATTCTTAGCAAAACACTAGTCATTTTATCCCATACCTGTTTCTTTCCCAAGTTGTACACTCTCATAATCACTGCCCTCCATATCTTGCTTCTTATTTTACTTATAGGGCTGCAGCTCTGGTGATCCAACACTGCCACGAGACAGATCCTTATTAGTGAACACTGCACACTGACCAATTCAGAAGAAGGAGGTAGACTAGCTGTGGCTCCCATTCCTGGCTTCTGCTCTCCACCACTGTTTTTAGACCTGTAGCTTATAATGACTCTGATGAAAGCCTGCCTTTTCATGAGGTTCCTGCTTCTGCTAAACTGGCTTGGGGTACTTGTGTCTTTCCCTGGACTCACCCAAGCTGAGCATCATTCAAATCACAACCCCCCAGAGGTGGTCATCCCTTTGAAGGTAACCAGCAGTGCCAGAAGCAAAAAGCCTTCAGGCTGGCTCTCCTACAGCCTGCGCTTTGGGGGCCATAGACACATTGTCCACATCAAAGTCAAGAAGTTCTTGCTGTCCAAACACCCCACACTGTTCACCTACACAGACCAGGGTGCTCTCTTAGAGGATGAGCCTTTTGTGCAGAATGACTGCTATTATCACGGCTTTGTGGAGGGGGACCCAGAATCCCTGGTTGCTCTCAGCGCCTGCTTTGGAGGCTTTAAAGGAATGTTACACATAAACAACGTCGCTTATGAAATCATGCCCGTGGTGTTTTCTACCACGTTTGAACATCTGGTATATGAGATGAAAAGTGAAGAAACACAATCCCGCACCATGAGATCTGGCATCATACAAGATGAAATAATGGGTCAAGAGTTTGATGATTCCACCCTGAAGCAAAGTGACTATGTTGGATGGTGGGTTCATTATAGGACAATCGAAATCGTACTGGTGATTGATAATTCTTTATATTCTCTTTATAGAAGGAATGTTTCAAAGTTGCTGGATGATGTATATGTGGTTTCAAACATAGCAGATTCTGTCTATCATGAACTAGGCGTTAGGATGTTAGTGTTTGCTATGGAGATCTGGAATTATGAAAATCTTGTTATAGTTGATGATGTGAGAAGATCTTTTCAGTATTTTTGCAATTGGATATATCTAAACATGTATTACCGGAAAAAATATGATATGGCAATGCTTTTCATAAACAAGAACTTAAGAGGATTAAGTGGCCTTGGATTAACTAGAGGAATATGTGTAGCATATAAGAATTGTGCAATTGTAACCTTCTTGAACAGTACCTTACCTGTGTGTGGAATTGCGATGGCCCATCACATAGGTCATAATTTGGGCATGCCCCATGATGGGGACCATTGTGCATGTGGGAACGCTGAGTGCATAATGCATGCAAATAACCCACCAACACCTAAATTTAGCAATTGTAGCTATCAACAGTTCTGGTGGTACACTGTGGAAAGGACAACATGTTTGCTGGAACATGAGTATACAACAGACATCTTTAACTGGACACGTTGTGGAAATGGTATTATTGAAGCAGAAGAAGAATGCGACTGTGGAGCTCTACAGCTTTGTTCAAGAGATCCCTGTTGTATGCCAAACTGTACTTTATCATATGGGTCTGCTTGCGCTTCGGGGCCTTGTTGTGAAAACTGCAAGTTCTTACCATCAGGGTACGTGTGTAGAAAGGAAGACAATATGTGTGATCTCCCTGAGTGGTGCAATGGAGCTTCTTATAAATGCCCAGAGGATGTATATATGGAAGATGGAATTCCTTGCAATGATACATCTTACTGCTATGAGAAAAGATGCAATGACCGCACTGAACAGTGTAGACACATATTTGGCAGGAAGGCAAAGAATGCACATCTGAATTGCTACAAACAATTGAACACGCAAGGTACTCGTTTTGGACACTGTGGCATCAAGGGTGTTAGATATCTAAAATGTGAGATTGCAGACGTGCTGTGTGGGAGAGTTCAGTGCGATAACGTGCAAGAAATTCCACAGCTGAGTGATCATACAACTGCGCATTGGACTCGCTTCAACGGAGTAACCTGCTGGGGTACTGATTATCATTATGGAATGACTATACCTGATATTGGTGAAGTG
The DNA here is from genome assembly GCF_030435755.1 of Ochotona princeps. Taxonomy (NCBI): domain Eukaryota; kingdom Metazoa; phylum Chordata; class Mammalia; order Lagomorpha; family Ochotonidae; genus Ochotona; species Ochotona princeps. Next base: position 31,674,603 of record NC_080842.1, on the reverse strand, counting down.
AAAGATGGCACAAAGTGTGGTCCAGAACATATCTGTATCAACAGGCAGTGTGTCCCTAGATCTATCCTGGGGAGTAATTGCTCACCTGCATCCTGTAACATGAGGGGCATCTGCAACAATAAACATCACTGTCATTGCAACCATTTGTGGGAGCCACCTGACTGCCTGATAAAAGGATTTGGAGGTAGTGTTGACAGTGGTCCAGCCCCCAGAAAAGACAAGAAAAATAGTTTTTACTCGGGCATTTTTTTCCTTTCTCTGTTATTTATTTTCTGTGCTTCAATAGCTTTTATGTGTTCAAAGAGAAAAAGAAAGAAACGAGTTCAAATCGTACTTCCAGATATTAGTGATCCCAGTAGCCCTCCTGTCTTGCATTCCCCCGGGGCATCAACAAATGCACCAAAGTCTGTCCTTAAAAAGAGTGTCCATTAAAACAAATATTTCTAGCGATTTCTACTTATTATTCCTTATTTTATATAATTTAAAGACTTTTCCCCTGAAATTTGCTTCTTCATATTGTTTAGAAAATAGTATAGCACAAGAATGCTGTACCTGTTTTCTGTTGCTATGTTTTATTCTGCTTTTTGGACATTTCTGCTCTTCTAGTCCTCCTGCTTTAGGGTTCTCCAACAAAGAGAAGGAAAACAGAAAGCTGGGTGACATTGTCTTTCTATTTCTACCAGTATTTGCTGAAAGTTTCACAATGGAAGTGACACATGATTTGAATTCACTTTGTCCTTTATTCATTCTGGGACAACTTCATTGCCAGCCTCAGAGAATATATATATCCATTCCATGCTGAAGTCTGAACCACCAATCTTTGAATTCTTTATCAATATTCCTAATTTCTAGTGAGTACAGAAGAGTATTAAATGCGTGATACAAAGTGCCAGATGTTAGTCTTCTAGATTCAGGGAACTCCTGAAACTTCTTTTATTTATTTGTCAGCCTCATGACTAAAATCGCCATTTTTCAGTTAGTCCTGCTGATTTGATAATCAATCAGTAGCTCAGTAACTCCATGTTTTATGCCTCAGTATCTGTTTCCCCCATTCCTTATATTTTATTCTTCATCCTCAAAATCAGTGATGTGCTTTCTCTTTTTCTGACTTTAGATTGTTAGATTGTTAGTCTTGGCATAATATAAAAGCATGACTGAGGGGGCAGCACACCACTGAGCTTATTTTTGGTTTGTAACTTTTTATTCCCCCTGCCCTGCATAATCTTTGGAAAATTATTTAAACCTATCAAGAGTTGACTTCAAAATGAGGTGTGATTAAAATCTTCACTTCTCGGTTCCTTTTTTTATACAGTGAGATAAAGATGTTAGACTTTATCACTTTACATAGACTACAGTATGGGAAATCAAATGATTCTTCCAAAGTTATAAAATTATATATATATATGTATGTATATATTAAATTTTGAGTTTTTTATGCATTAGATATTGGTAAATGAGATGAACAGAAGACCTCTTTTTTTTTTTTAATCCTGGAAGTGTCACAGCAACAGCTGTATTTATCATTTGGAGTGTAGTCACGGCAATTTTACTGTAATAACATTATAATTAGTTAATGGTTGTCACAGGGCATAGTGGCAATTATGTTGGTTACTTTTAGTGAGGATCACTGTGTGCTAACCACAGAAGCTGCTGTTTTATGTTTCTGGTAGAGCTGAGGCGTGTTAGGAATTCAGATGGGACTTAAACCTAGGTAATGATACAGAGAAAGGTCGCTGACTTCTGCTTTTCTTTTTCTTTTTTTTTTTTTTTTAATATTTTTTTTTAATCTTTTTTTTTATTGTTAATTATTTTGCATTACGTGACAGTTTCATAGGCTCTGGGAATCCCCCCCTCCCTCCCCCTCCCCTCCCCCCAGTGGATTCCTCCACCTTGATGCAGTATTACAGTTCAAATTCAATCAAGATTCTTTCATTGCAAACATATACCAAGCATAGAGTCCAGCTACTTATTGTCCAGATGGGTTGAATAGTTTCTTGGGGAGACCTTTTCTGGTCTGAAGTTTGAGCTGGCAGAATATCATCACAGTCAATTAAGAGTCCCAATATAACATCAACAGCAATTTGCAATGTTATGGAATTGACATGGTTTTGAGTAATCAGTGTATTAAAAAGAAAAAAAAAAAAAAAAAAAAAAGGAAAAGAAGTCCTAGCCACCACCTATGATTAGCTCATTGACATTTCAATTTTAGTTCATATACAGGACCAGCTGCTCTATACCTTAAAATGGCCATAAGGCACCATTCAGCTGTTTCGTGTCCATTTCATCTTAGTATTTAGCCAGTTGTTGTGTTGAAGTAAAATTTTGCCGATCTTGGCAGATTTTAGGATAATCCAGACTGGCTTGTAACTCTAACAAGATATATGTCAACATTTTAGGTGCAGAACATTTTTTTTTTGGGGGGGGGGTGTGCAGGAAAATCCTCAACACCATGGTGAGGAGTAACTAATCTTTGTGACCCACCCAGCGAGGCATGAGCCAATCCATGCCAGCTCTTTCCTGTCAGATTTCAAGTTCTACTTTCTGTTGTTTATTTACGCGATATAATCTATAAACCAACTATTAATGTCAGAATACTTAAGATCTACATCGAAAAACTGTAAAACCTACTATACCCTCAACACGCTATGTTAACCTGTAATGGGGGGGAGTGCAGGGAAATCTTTCAGGACCATAAAAAGAGTGAGAAAAAAGTACAATATAGCCTATCAAGATCAAATCTGGTAATTCATAGATAACAGACTCAAAGCGGCACTAAACAACAATAAAACTACTATACCAATGCATGAGGGGGGAATCAGGTGCGATCCTGACAACCTCTTAACAGGAGGTCATGTGCGTGGAGCAGGGGAGCACTCCAGAGTGGAGCAGGTGGTAAGGAGGAAGCTTGGATCCCAACCATGAAGACTCCCAGACCTTCACCACAAACTATTAATACGAGCAACAAGGACTATATCCCAACTGCCAAGGAGGCCACAGGGAATTGGATGCCCTCGGAGGCCGAGTACTCTGAGGTCACCCACCCGCAACCGGAGCTTCCACAGGGGATGGAAGAAGTCCAAACACTACCGTGCAGAAACCGACGTCATCGGAAAGACAACCAGAAGCCCTGAGTGGTCTGCAGAAACAGAAGAACAATAAACTTCCTTCGGGACCAGGGAGGAGAGCTTTCTCTGGTCCGAGCCTGGCTCCACCTCTGGACCCCCCCTCCGTTGCAATGACCATCGGGATCGCTTCAAAAACCCCTCACAGCAAACAAACAATCATACAAACTAAAAAAAAAAAAAAAAAGACTTCTGCTTTTCTTATGCTTACATCACCTCTGGGAGAATTTAATTCTTCTAACTTTATTATAGATTCACAGAGGAATGTCCATTTTCCATAGCTTTTTCATGCTCTATATAGTTTCTCTGCTTAGGTTCAACTCTGCTCAGCTAGAGATCAAAATCACCTTGCCAAACATATCTCAGTATTTTTTTTTTCTCTTACAATAAACTGTTGAATTCTGGAAAGACTAATTTGACAATTCAGACCATGAGATTTTGTAAGCATGTTTTAGCTGCCACCACTATCTCTTGCCAACATAAACTTTCCCTATGTAGGAAATCCAAATGTGCCACAGCACTAATTATAATACATAGTATTTTCTAATTCCTTTTTCATTCAAACCATATTATCCTGTATTTCTAGAATGTATTTCAGTTTCTGACATATAATTTAATGTTATATTTTACAGCTGGTAGCTTTTTCCAGACAAATGTAACCTTCTTGTAAGTGGGTTTCTATATATAACTTATGTGTAAAATGTGAAAAATAAGGAAGAATAATGAAAATTGGAGAATGTTTAGTTCAATAGCCTTAGCCAAAAGAATGTTCTGTAATGTGTACAAAAGCAAAAGTGTCTAAGGATTTGAAAATCTTGGAATGCTTTTGCTACATACCATTTAGCCTATGTGAGTGTTTTAATATGAAAGAAATGCATAAAGCTGATATGAAGTGATATCTCCATCAGATTAGTTATATAGAAACTTGACACTGGGTATTTTAAATGTTGTATATTAAATGCTTTGGCAGTGTACAACCCACTGGATTTTGAAAAGAATTATCTAAAAATGTACATTTCCTGAGCAGAATACATGGCAAACTTACAAACTGTGAGTAAAAATAGAAATATATAGTAGAATCTTTATAATAATATTTAAGACTAAAGACTATATTTCATCAAATCAAAAATCTTCAGAATATAGTATGACTAGTGATTGCTTTGTAATTTTCTAAAGATCCATGTGGCCCCACATATCCATAGTTAAAAAGCATCTTTAATCTTACATGCTTCCCTTTATATGAATAATTTTATATTCTGAGCAATATTGAAGTGATTACTAAGTGCCAGTCCTTATGTTTTGCACATTATAATTTTTGATATTTTTTAAACATTTACTTACTGGTGAAAGCATTGAGAATGCTATGGACTAAATATTTATGACCCTCACAAATTTCTATGTTGAAGCCATAAGTTCCTAGTGTCTTGATATTTAGAGGTGAGGATTTTCATGAGTAGCTAGGGTTTGAATTCATTAAAAGGAAACCTCCAGAATGGAACTGAAAAATAAGAAAATAAAGAGAGCATAGACCTTTTTTGTTTCGTTTTTTGCCTTGTGAGAAATCAGAGAAGCTAGTTGTGCTCTGAGAGGAGATCTGAATCACATCTAATGTGGCCCCAGTTTTTGCCTTGCCAATCTTTAAGACACAGAAGAGGTGAATGTTGTTTTTTTTTGTAAATCTATGTTATTTTGATTCATTCTTACTAGAGCTGTGAGGATATGCTTTCCATTAGCAGTGCCACAAGAATGCCATTGTTCTTTCAGATTTCTTGCTCTTGAAATAAGAATACCTGTTCTATGCATGTTCAACTATTGTACTTTTGAAGAACACAACTTTAATTTCATACATTCAAGGATAAAGGGAAATTTTAAGTTAGATATGTTACTGGTCTAGACTTCGGAATATATTAGGACTCTTGGTGTACTACTGGATAAAGTCGAAAGATTTTGCATGCAAGCCAATTAACTTTGGAAGACCTAAGACAAAACATTATGGACTGAATTCTGTTCTACCCCTAATGAGATACATGAATCTTTAATGCTTTATTGAGATGGCATTTGTTTTTGAGAATTAACTTGAATTGAATGATGACAGTAGATTGGTGTTGTCATCATATGATTAATGCTCTTCTAAGAGGAGATCCCAATTATTTACTTTATTCTGTCTCTGTGCTGTGTAAGAACACATCAACAATACAGTTATCTGCATTACAAGAAGACAACCATCACGTGAACCTAACCATACTGACTCCTTGTTGCTGGATCACTCAGTTTTGAGAACCATAAAAAAAAATTAATGCTCCTATTCTGTGTTTTTTGCTACTATTTTGGCAGCATAAGCTTGTCATGATTAGTTTACTGACACACTGAAAGTAGAGAAAATAATGCTTTATTATTCAAGAGAATCAAGTTTCACACTAAAATTTTTCAACTTCAATTGAATTATAAAAAAACTTGCAGGCATAGTAATAACTATAGAATTCCAAATCAAATAAATTTATACAAAATATAAATACCATGATAAATGCGTGTAAGGAAATTAATTGTAGTGAAATCCTTAAAGACCTGGTTTCTCATTCTAGTTACCAATTACTATAAACCAATACCAATTACTATTATAACATATAATAGGATGAGTAATTTAACTCAGCTTTTACTTTGTATAAATACAATTTTACAACACATGTACTGCTGTGCATGGTTTCTGTTTCATTGTTGTATAGGATTCCATTGTCACTTACATTATTTATGATTACTATTAATCCTGTTTATTGGAATTTTTGTTCCTCATTTGGAGTTACTAAAAACAGAGCATTCTAGTATACTATGAATCTGTATGCTTATTATTTCCATGAGATATATTTAGTATAATTTTCTGGTATGTACAAAAGATCAAAGCTGTGTAACTTATAAAGAATGCGATTTATCTGGCCTTACAGTTCTTGTGTGAGGTCAAGGATTTCATCGTGCTCACAAAATCCCACGTAGGCATAAGGTGTTACATGGTGAGAGATAAGGGGGCTCATACATGTCCTGGTTGCTCTCCTTCTTAAAGAGCTGTCAGTGCTGAATCATGGTTGCCTTATGTAGTCTTAATTTCTTCCCAAAGATCCCACTTCTAAATACCATGATGAGATCAAGTTTCCATCCTCTTAAAACCTCAAAGTGGGGATTAAATTTCAATATCAGTTTGATGGAAGAAACAATATTCAAACTGCAGTAACATCTAAGAATGCAACTGAACATAATTTATTCAACTTTGTTAGATGCTGTGAAAACTGTTTTTCCAAAGTCACTGATGAAATTCAGGAGAAATCAGATGTCAATGAAAATTTTAATGTGAAAAACATATTTAATATAGCTCACAGAAAGTAACAACATAGAAACAGATTACTTTGAAGCATGGTGAAATTTAAGAAATTCTCTAAATACTGCTAATCAAATGCAAATTTATAATATTGTGGAATTGAGTTAATGAATTTGTGAGTATCTGACATTTCAGAAATAATATTTTCCAATTACTCAATCCACATGTCAAAAACAACTTCTCTACTGAATAATACAGACACAGCTAAAAGCTGGCAGAGCTCAAACTCTGGTCTGTTCAATATTCGGCAGATTTAGAAATAAGGGGGTAGTTAAACAATGAACACTTATGAAAAGGTTCTTAATTTTAAGAGTGAAGAATATTCTCAGGTACGTGTGAAGTATGTCACTGATAAAATCTTTTGAAACTTTGTAGAATGAGAATATGAGAAAAATGCTGAGACAAATAGGTCTATTGCTAGATATCATTATAGTTACTATAGCAGCATATGCAACATATTCATAGATAGTAAAGTTATGCCACAATATTACATGATTGGAGAAAAATGTTATTAGTGCACTGAATTTATACTCAAAAGAATTTTAATTCTTTAATTATTTAATTTCTTAATTAATTTTTAAAATATTTTTTAAAAAAATTGAATCTAAATAAGTAGAGTCTGTTGTAGGTAGGAAAGAATACTGAACTATAAGAGCAATTGTCCCTAAGAATGCAACATAAGTACAATTATATGTACTATAAATACATACATATTTGTTACAATTAAGTCAAAATTCATAGGCTACAAATTTATAAGTTAGAGCCACAGATTCAGAAAGTTAACAATTCAATTAAGACTGAATCAAGAGCAGTCATGGAAATGATCGTCTATCTCAAAGGTGCAATGTCTTCGTATTTATAAATGAATATATTTAGTGGATTTGGATGCAAGCTTATGACTTAGCTTCTAGGTCTATATTTTAAAAGAATTCCATGTTGCTAGTATACTTTGATGATTTTGTCTTTCTATATGTATATTTAAACTAATGTAATGTTTTAGAATCACTTACTATAGGTTTATTCATATTCACTTTTTGTTTCATTCATATGTATTTTAGGTTTCCATTGTCAAACAAAAGTATAGAAATGAACTGCCAATAAATTGAACCTCCTCTTTGAATAATTAATATGATTGCAATTCAGGACACGCATGCGGAGACTAAGACTGTCTCTGTCACACTCAGAGAACAAGGACAAATGAGTTTTACTAAGCCAAAGACATTCACACAAGTGATTTTAGAGGATCATCATCACTTTCAGTGCTCATGAAAGCTGACAAGCTCTGGTTGTGTGGTAGCAGGTTTTATGACCATAGTTCACAGTTTTGTCCTCGTTAGTACTAAGTAAAAGTGATCTTTTAGGTAGGCATTTTATTTCATTAGGCTATTTTATGATCATTTTTCAAATGTCTATAACCTGAGTATTTCCTGGTCCATTGATTTCATTTTACTGGGATATGACAGAAATGACTAAATTTTGTAATGAAGTTTAACACTACATAAGGCAATATTATAGAGTGAAATATTTCACAAGGAAAAATGAAGGTGAATACAGAATGAATTAGATATATATTACCAATAGTAGTAAACATATTGTTTTCAAAATATCAAATTAGGATTGCCTTAAACAACATAACCAGATTGTCTTGTTTATCAGAGGAAAAGGGTGAATTTGAATTCAAAAGCAAGGCATGCAACGATATGATATTTTCTTTGAACTTAATGTGTCAAACATCTGGCTTATTAAACTACGAACTGTAGGAAGAAAAAAGATAGGGAAACATATCCAAGACATGCAATAAATCATGTTCTGTGTGGTCTTTCCCTCTCTCTTCCTGTTTTCTCTTTCTATCATTTGTTCCCCATGTTATCAAAATAGTATAGTCTCTTAGTACAAGTTATAGGTATAAATTTCTGATTCTCTCTTTAAAATTCTTGACACTTTGACTTTTTATAGAAGCCTATAGGGCAATTTGAAGAGTTTAGTTTCCATTTAGACATAACAGATTAATAAATGAGAATAGCTGGAGAAGAGGAGAATATAAAATTGATACAGAAAACAAAACAAAAAACAATGCATCTAATCTGTCACTACTAAGCGAATTTATGTAATTAGCACAATAGAATTAAGGTCAGCCATGCCTGGGCAATGAAATTCCCTTATTCAGCTATTATTCTAATTGGTAGGTAGAATCTACTCAGAATGGAGAAACTCATAGGAACTCCAAAGAAATGAATTTTAAGATTGCTGTACATTAGAATTATTCAGGAGCATTTAAAATATACTGATACTGATGTGACAAGTTCTTGATGGGTCTGAGAACCCAAACTTTTAAAACTTCTAAGTTCCCAGAGTCTAAACCTAGATGACCAGGTGAACACATTGCATTCAATTTCTGTCTTAATATGGCCACGGAACTTATCACAGTGCTTTATTAAATGGTATCTAAATAGTTCAGAGATATCACTAGATTAACCAATTTAGAACTTCCCAGTTAGTCAGCAGCTTCCCAGCTCATTACCAAATATTCTATGTTCTTTGTGTCTTCTAAATACGTCCACAGCAAATCAAAACTACAGGCTATCTTAGGTATGACAGAAATAATCCATTTCCATTATGATGTCCAATATGAAAAAGCACTGTAAATCAATGGGAATAATTAATTAAGTTTAATGCTGACATTTTAACATAAGATCTATTATATGCTAATTTAGAATATAGATTTTTTTCTTAGAAGAAGAATAGATTATAAACACACTCAGATTCTCTTTTCCATGTGAGTTCAAGAGATGCTGTGTTCAAGTAGAGCTACTAGACATATGGAAAAATTATTGTATTCCTTTGAGGAAACTTAGACCTCACTTTAGCGGGGCATAAATATATCATCTCCCATTTTCCTAAGAATGCAGCCAGCAAGCCATTGTTCTGATTTATCAAGATGTTTAAGAATTCGTAAGTTATAGCCGGTCCTGTATATAAACTAAAATTGAAATGTCAATGAGCTAATCATAGGTTGTGGTTAGGACTTGCTTTTTTTTTTTTTTAACATACTGGTTATTCAAAACCATGTCAATTCCATAATATTGCAAATTGCTGTTGATGTTATATTGGGACTCTTAATTGACTGGGATGATATTCTACCAGCTCTAACTTCAGACCAGAAATGGTCTCCCCAAGAAACTGTTCAACCCATCTGGACAATAAGTAGCTGGACTCTATGCTTGGTATATGTTTGCAAGGAAAGAATCTTGATTGAATTTGAACTGTAATACTGCATCAAGGTGGAGGAATCCACCGGGGGGAGGGGGAGATGGAGGGGGAGCGGTGGGGGGATTCCCAGAGCCTATGAAACTGTCACATAATGCAAAATAATTAATTAAAAAAGAATTCATAAGTCATTGGAGTAAATTAATGCAAATAAATTAGTTAAATAGAAAGGTAACAACACAAACTTCGTAAGACATCATGTAAGGTATGAAATATAACTTCATGTTTCATAATTAAGTTCTGAAAAGAATCCCATGTCAATTTTATTCTCCATTTAACAGAAGAATGGAGATTACATATTCACATTGTGTACAGTTTCAAAATAGAAGCCGAATTTCATTCACTATAATTCCTATTAACTCAAATTTTTGTATGTGTCCTTGCACAGTTTCCTTGGAATTCACCAGCAGGTAGGGTTGACTTCAGGAACTATTTATTGCTTTCTATCCCTTGATTTTTGAACTGCAAGCTAAATTGGAAACAAAAATCATCTTGGCTATGATCACCTCCAATTAGAAATTATTCAATTTCTTTCAGCTGTGCTCAGGTCCTAAGAAACATTTGAATCTAATCTCTCAAAACACACCCAATGACCTCTAAGAAATTTTAAAATTCTCATTACATTTTGGTGCTTGAAGTTATATCTTATCCTGAAATGTTCCTGCATTCTCTGTGTATTGCTATTTACTATCTAATTATTCAAAATTGCTCTATCTTCCAAAATAGGCACATGTCCTTCAAAATCCAAGAAAATCACTACAGTTAACATCAATCACTGCTTCCCCCTCCACTCTCACAAGCTCCATCCAGCAATCAATTTAATTTCATTAATATATCTTTATTTTTATTTAGTTCATGAATTTCAAATACAAATTTATAAAGAATTTTATTTATAAAGTGCTTGATTTACTGTGGCATCTGAAAGAACTTCAAAAGTTGACATAATCATGAGATTAAATAATGAGAGTTTCCCACAAATGTTTGAAGCTTTCTCACATAGGCCTCAAGAGATGAAAAAATTTCCGTATCTAGATCTTCAGTAATATGTTCCGAAATGTGTACCTTTATGTGTCTGAAAATAATGAGCAAGGAATGTAGAATTACTTCGTATTGTGGCTTTATGTGCCATATTCTTTATCAGCTTGTAGTGACGATAATAGCGGTGATTCTGGTGGTATTGGTGATGGTGGAGATGGTGGTAGTAGTACAGTAGTAGCAGGATTAGTAGTGATGACAACAGGGCATTCTAATTGTCCTAGCCTTGTACTCATCCTGAGCCACTGCCTTCTTCATTCTCACAATGTCTTTGTTATATAGATGACAACGTTTCTGTTATTTAGACATCTTGGCCTAAAATAGTAGACTCTATATTTTTTTAAAGATTATTTCCATTGGAAAGGCAGATTTACAGAGAGAAGGAAAGACAGAGAAAGATTTTCCAACCTCTGGTTCTCTCCCCAAGTGACTGAAGGGCCAGAACTAAGCCAATACAAGGCAGGAGCTTCTTCCAGGTATGTGACACATATGCAGCATCCCAAGACTTTGACCCATCCTCAGCTGCTTTCTCAGGCCACAAGCAGGGAGCTTGATGGAAAACAGAGCAGCCAAGCCATAAACCAGAGTGCGTATGGGAGGTTCAGCATGCCAGGCAAGGACCTAGCCACTGAACCATTGCACCAAGCCATATATTAAATTTTTTTTATGTTGTCAGCGTCCCCAAGTATATTGTTTTCATTTGTATTTGATAAAAACATTTTTCTAAAAGTAAACTTTTTAAGGAAATGAATTACATATTTTCTGAAAAAGTATACTTGCAAATCAACACAGCCAAACATGTTTGGCTTTCTTTACTCGGCTTTCTATCCATGCTGAGTAAAGACTCTTTACTATTACGTAAATAAACAATATCTGAGAATTTTATTTTCTTTTGTAAAGCAACAGAAACATGATTTATTGTAAAAACCATAATAGTTCCATGTAGGACAGTTGAATTAGCACTCGTGTAATTGCACTCATGTAGATGAAGGATAAGGATACTATAGCACCTGCTAAACAGCTCTGTGTAAGAATATTTTTTATTTCAGCTATGTTTTTTTAATTATTTATTATTTAACTTCATTAATTACATTGTATTATGTGACACAGTTTCATAGGTACTTGGATTCTCCCCACCCCTTCCCAAACCCTCCCACCATGGTGGATTCCTCCACCTTGTTGTATAACCACAGCTCAAGTTCAGTTGAGATTCCCCCATTGCAAGCATATACCAAACATAGAGTCCAACATCTTATTGTCCAGTCAAGTTCAACGGCTTCTTAGGTATACCCTCTCTGGTCTGAAGACAGAGCCAGCAGAGTATCATCCCAGTCAATTGAAAGCTCCAACATACCATCAGCAAAAATTTACATCATTATGGAATTAATTGACATAGTAATGAGTAACCAATACGTTAAAAGTAAATGCGAGTTCCCAGCCACCTTCTGTGACCACCTCACCTATACTTCAATTTTAGTTTATACACAACATATAACATTCAAAACATAACATGTTATACATAACATCATATCATATTAAATTAAGGCAAACATGTGGTATTTAACCTTTTGGGATTGGCTCATTTCCCTTAGCATTATGGTTTCCAGTTTGGCCCATTTGGCCACAAAGAACTGCATTTTGTTTTTTTTAATAGCTGAGTAGTATTCCATGGAGTAGATGAACCATAGCTTTCTTATCCAATCCTCTGTTGATGGGCATTTTGGTTGTTTCCATGTTTTTGCAATTACTGATTGTGCTGCTATGAACATAGGAGTGCATGTTGGTTTCTCATAAAACAATTGTTCTGGATATATTCCTAGGAGTGCTATTGCTGGATCATACGGTATGTTGAATTTGAGTTGTTTGAATATTCTCCATACTGATTTCCATAGAGGCTGTAGCAGCCTGCAGCCCCACCAGCAGTGGAGTAGGGTTCGCTTTTCCCCGCAACCTCGCCAACAAGTGTTGTTGGTGCTTTTATTCATGTGGGCCAGTCTTACTGGCGTTAGGTGGTACCTCATTGATGTTTTAATTTGGATTTCCCTTATTGCCAGGGAACTTGAGCATTTTTTCATATGTTTATTTGCCATTTGGGTTTGTTCCTTTGTGAAGTGTTTGCCCATTTCCCGTGCCCATTTCTTGAGTGGCTTGTTTGTTTTGACATTTTGGTTGTTTTGTAGCTCTTTGTATATTCTGGAGATCAGCCCTCTATCACCTATGTCGTGTGCGAAGATCTTCTCCCATTCTGTGGGTTGCCTTTTTACTTTGTTGATTGTTTCTCTAGCTGTACAGAAGCTATGTTTTTAAAATGCAGATTGTTAAAACCATTGAGTATCCATCTATGATAAATATAATTTTAAATATTATTTGAATGAAAACTACTTTATTGTTTTACTACCTCATTTGCTTTTGGCTTAATTTGTTACTTTGTCTATTCACTGACTAACCTGGACCCAAAGGTCAATAGGGGAAAATATCCCACAAATTACCACGGCAAACTTGATCCTTCTTTCTATTTTAAGATACGTGTCATTTTTCTGCCTTCAAACTTAATATTTCAGTAACAAGTTGATGAATAGCTTGTGTTGCACCAATTTCTGAATATTTAAGAATAAGAAATAGAGCATCTATTGTAAGGCACTCTATTGAATTTACTCTATCTAAATTGAAATCCAGAGAAAAGAAAATAACCACACTGAATATTCATGCAGTTGTTTTGAGTTTTGTTGTAATACAAATTTTTTCATACTTACTAAGAATTATTTTTGTGTTTGTACATTTTTAAAACCACTATGCATAGTATTTACATACAGATAAGATAGATGTGTTTTGTGTTTTGATGCAAAATTTAAAATGTCTGAAGTGTTTAATTTTTTAAAATATCATCAGTGGTGACTCCTGGAATTGAATTAATGAGTTTTTAAACTTTTATTATTTATTACTTAAGAATCATAGCTCTTCCATTATTTCTAATACATGGGGATTTTATAGTTGTCATTATACTATACTTTTCTAATTTATGACCACTTTAATTTGAGTAAATATAGTGTATGATTTCTTAAGCTATGTTTTGTGGTACAGAATGTGATCTATATTGTTGAATATTCCAGGTGAGTATAATTATATACTATACTTTTCTTGAATGAAGTGCTTACTTTATAAATATCAATTAGGTAAAATCATTCAACTTTTTTTCAGATCAATACCTTTATTGATTCCCTATCTACTTGATCTCTCAAACAATAACAATAGGGTTGTTGACTTCTGAAACAATAACAACATAATTGTTCCTTATTGTCTCAATTCTTCTTTCAAATTTTTTTGAGACAAACCTGTATTGTTGGACATGGATTTACATTGCTGCATGTCAGTTCCCATACTGTTTTCTAAGTAAGAGATTAGATAATTTAGGGATGCAAGTTGAAAAGAGCAAAATAATCCTTAGGAAGGGAAGGGACTGAGGGATGAAACAACCCTAATGAATACATACAGGATCCGAATAGCCCCTGTAGAAGCTGTATTCTAAGCAAATAGACAAGAAGACGTAGAGCAGCTAGCGCCTGGACATAGGTGAGGGGAGTACACATTTGAACAGGCTAAAAATTATGATTTGCAGGTGGCTGAAGTTGAGTCCTCTACATTTTTCAGACCTCAATATTGGGCAATATTGGGCAATTTGCTCTGTCTTTTGATTTTTGATGCTTTTACAAAGCACAATGTTTCTGTGTAGTGGTTCTTTGATTGCTCATGTGAATTTTTTTTCATTTCAATCAAATTTCAATCTTTTGTAAATGTTACCATTTTTAACATATTTTCTTGTAATTGTTCTGTGATTATTTTCTTGAATTCTACTTATATGACAGTTTTGAGAATTATTTTAAAAATGCTATATGACTAAAACATTTCAGCATGAACTATAGTAAAATGGTCTTCAATTCCTATATATGGACTTTCCTAATAGACCACAATGGGATCTTACTGGTTTTTCTTGTGTTTCCTAGAAAGTGACTCTTCAGCAACTATTTGGCAGGTTTGACTTATTTACATCTTCTTACTCACCCAAACCCTAGAACTTTTTATCAACTGTCTTATTATTTCTCAGACTGTGTGATTTTCTTAGATAGTTTAGCTTATTTAAAATCTGTTAGGCTATTGACTTAGAATAATGTATACTCTATTAATCTAATGGGACTAAGTGTTTTGTTGCTGTTTGGTCTATTTGGTCTGTAACAGAGAATACTTTCATTGTTTCCTTGTTAATTTTTTGGTCTGATTGATCTGATCAATGTGTGAGCTGTTATGAACAAAATGGAAACATATGAATATTGCTACCCTATAGATTTTATAATGTAAGACTTCAACACTTCACTTCCCTCAAAGGATAGAGATTTTTCTATTGCACTGATTACTTAATCATTTAATTGACCCAACACCAAGCCAAAAATAGAGAAAACCCAAAATAATAAATTCACAGAAGAAAAATGAGAAACTTGAATAAATCAATAACCAGATTGAATCAGTGAAACAGGGTATGAACAACAACAACAAAAATTCCGGTGCTGGATGGGTTCACTGATGAATTCTAAAAAGTTTTAAAGGACTAATCTCAAATTCTCAGTAAACAAGTCAAAAGGCAGGGTATGCCGCAAAAAAAGAGAAGTAAACTTAGACGAAAATATCCTCAATTGAACACCAGCAAATCAAAGCTGACAATACATCCAAAAAGACATCCACCTGAACGAGTTGGGTTTATCTCAGGAATGCAGGAATGTTTCAACATATCCAACTCAATAAATGATATACATCACATAAAAACAATAAAGCTATAAACTGTGTCATTTTTTTAAAGTTGGTCAAATATTATACTTATCATTTCATGATAAGGAATAACTTCAGAATGTCAGGAAGGACCATGCCTTGACAAAAACAAGGGAGAATATGAGAATCCCACAGGCAGCGTCTTAACTGGCAAAGCCTGGAAGCATTTGCACCTATGCCCAGAACCAAACAAGGATGCCACTGTCATCACTTTACTTAAAATATAGTTCTGAAAGTTTTGAGCAGAGACATTAGCCAAGAAACAGAAGTCAATGCATATAAAAGTGACAGGATGAAGCAAAGTTGCCATTTACAGGCATATATAAAATAAAACAATTGAAAGATTCCACTAAGGCTCCATTTGAAGTCATAAAATAACTTGGCAAAGTTGCAAGTTTAAAAATACAAAAATCAGTTATGTTCTTTTATCCCAAATAATATTCTGACAGAGAGCATGACCAATGGCTGCAATTTAAAATATATATATATTTTTGGATAAACTTAAGGTTATGTAAGATCTTTAAGTTAGAATTACAGAACATTAGCGAAAGAAACAAAAGAAGAAACAAATGAAAATTGGCAAGATTTCATGCCCATGGATTGAAGCAACATCATCAAGGCATTCATACTACATAGAGCAATTGATGAATTCACTGCAATTCCAGTTAACATACCAAGAATATCCTTGGCAGAACTTAAAAACAATGTAAAATTTATATATAGACACGTAAAAGATCCTGAGTAGACAAAGCAATCATAAATAATATAAACAAAGCCAAAGGCATCACGATAATAGATCAACATACTGCAGAGCAACTGTCATCCAAACAGTTGATAAAGAACACAGACGTAGATAAAGAACAATGGAACCTGATGGGAACAAAAGTTGGTGAGTATGTGGGCAAAATGTACACTAATATACTCTTCTTAGGAATGTAAGATGAAGCAGCCACTATGGATTATAATATGTACAGTCCCCCTAAAACTTCCAGGACTCCTGCACGAACGCAGACTCCCAGGGCTTTGTGCCATCCTGTACTGATTAGCCCAGGCAACAAGCAGGGAGCTGAATAAGAAGTAGAGCATCGTGGACACAAACTGTTGTCTATACAGGATCCAAGTGGGTACAAGGCAGGACTTAGCAACTGAGCAGTTGTGCCGGGCCATGTTCTCTATTCTTTAAAGAATTTGGTCTAGTGCTCTGACCCAGCATGTTGTTAATTCATTTCTTGCAATGGTTGTGTACTATACAAAGTGCTGGATCAAATACTAGCTACATTATTTTCCAATTCACCTCAAATTATGACTGCAAAAGAAGATGGTTTAAGTGTATGAAGTACTACCACATACTTGTGAGAGACCAGAATGAAATTCATGTTTCCAGGTTTTCATGTGTTCCACACTTGACGGTTATGATTTGAGAAATGAACCACAGGGCAGAAGATACTTGTTTCTGTGTTTCCCAGTGTCGTTTTTGAAGAGATTTATTTATTTTTATTGCAAAGTCAGATATACAGAGAGGAGGAGAGAAAGAGAAGATCTTCCGTCCGTTGATTTACTCCCCAAGCAGCCTCAATGGCATGAGCTGCGGCGATCCAAAGCCAGGAGCCAGGATCTTCTTCCAGGTCTCCCAAACAGGTGCAGGTTTTCAAGGCTTTGGGCCATCCTCTACTGCTTTCCCAGGCCACAAGCAGGGAGCTGGATGGGAATGGGGCTGCCAGGATTAGAACAAGCAGCCATATGGGATCCCAGTGCATTCAAGGCAAGCACTTTAGCAACTAGGTCACCGCACTGCGCACTCCCTGTGTCTTTCTGTCTCTGCCATTTCACATTTAAAATCAATACATAATAAACAGATCTTCAAAACGTAACTATATGATATATAACAAAGCATAGCTCTATAATAATATTTGTGGAAGGAACAACTGTTCCCTGCATGACCCTTTCTCGCAGGATTAGTGAGGAGAGAAAGGCAAGGAAATAAAAAGAAAACGTTTTTGACAAGGCAACGTATATAACAATTACAATTAAAATAGCAAGAGTTTCACCATTAAATAACTATGATAGTGTTAGCAATAATAACAATATCTGAACTTGGAAAGAAATGTTATTGATACTTATGTCAATTTAACATTAAAAATTGCATTGCAGCAATTCAAGATAATATTTATCACTACTTTAAGTCACTTGATGTGAATATATTTATGTAAATACATAGTGTATATATTTATATAAGTATATATGTAGATATATATAAATACATATATAGAACAGAAAATTAATTTTTCTAAAATTCAAATTCAATGTCTTTTATTTCAGTTTAATTTTTATTTTTTGTCCCCTCCATGCCTGCTTCTTACAAATTGATACTTAGGAATAAATTTCAGGCACTTTCTTGAATCATTTCTTGTCAAAACACTAGTCATTTTATCCCATACCTGTTTCTTTCCCAAGTTGTACACTCTCATAATCACTGCCCTCCATATCTTGCTTCTTATTTTACTTATAGGGCTGCAGCTCTGGTGATCCAACACTGCCACGAGACAGATCCTTATTAGTGAACACTGCACACTGACCAATTCAGAAGAAGGAGGTAGACTAGCTGTGGCTCCCATTCCTGGCTTCTGCTCTCCACCACTGTTTTTAGACCTGTAGCTTATAATGACTCTGATGAAAGCCCCCCTTTTCATGAGGTTCCTGCTTCTGCTAAACTGGCTTGGGGTACTTGTGTCTTTCCCTGGACTCACCCAAGCTGAGCATCATTCAAATCACAACCCCCCAGAGGTGGTCATCCCTTTGAAGGTAACCAGCAGTGCCAGAAGCAAAAAGCCTTCAGGCTGGCTCTCCTACAGCCTGCGCTTTGGGGGCCATAGACACATTGTCCACATCAAAGTCAAGAAGTTCTTGCTGTCCAAACACCCCACACTGTTCACCTACACAGACCAGGGTGCTCTCTTAGAGGACGAGCCTTTTGTGCAGAATGACTGCTATTATCACGGCTTTGTGGAGGGGGACCCAGAATCCCTGGTTGCTCTCAGCACCTGCTTTGGAGGCTTTAAAGGAATGTTACACATAAACAACGTCGCTTATGAAATCATGCCCGTGGTGTTTTCTACCACGTTTGAACATCTGGTATATGAGATGAAAAGTGAAGAAACACAATCTCGCACCATGAGATCTGGCATCATACAAGATGAAATAATGGGTCAAGAGCTTGATGATTCCACCCTGAAGCAAAGTGACTATGTTGGATGGTGGGTTCATTACAGGACAATTGAAATTGCACTGGTGATTGATTCTTCTCTATATGATTTTTATAAAAGGAATAGCTCAACATTGATCGGCGATCTATATGTGATTTCAAACGTAGCAGATTCCATTTATGATGTATTTGGCATTAGATTGATGCTTTTTTCTATGGAAATCTGGAATGATGATGATAAGATTGTAGTTGATGATGTAAGAAAAACTATTACCTTTTTTTGCAATTGGAAACATCTAAACATGTATTACCGGAAAAAACATGATATGGCAATGCTTTTCATAAACAAGAACTTAAGAGGATTAAGTGGTCTAGGGTTAGTTGCAGGAATGTGCGTACCTTATAAGAGTTGTGGAGTTGTTACCTTCTTTCAGAGAAGCCTGTCACTCTGTGCAATTGCAATGGCCCATCATATAGGACATAGTTTGGGCATGACCCATGATGATCACCCATGTGCATGTGGGAAACCTAAGTGTATAATGCATTTTGATAACCCACCAACACCTAAATTTAGCAATTGTAGTTATCAACAGTTCTGGTGGTACACTGTGGAAAGGACAACATGTTTGCTGGAACATGAGTATACAACAGACATCTTTAACTGGACACGTTGTGGAAATGGTGTTATTGAAGAAGAAGAAGAATGTGACTGTGGAACTTTACAGCGCTGTCAAAAAGATCCATGTTGTATGCCAAATTGTACTTTAACTTCTGGGTCTGTCTGTTCTTCTGGACTTTGCTGTAAAAACTGCCAGTTCTTACCGTTAGGTTCCGTGTGTAGAAAGGAGGCCAATCTATGTGATCTTCCAGAGTGGTGCAATGGAACTTCCCATAAGTGTCCAGATGATGTGTATGTGGAAGATGGAATTCCCTGTAACGACACGTCTTACTGTTATGAAAAAAGATGCAGTGATCGCACTTTACAGTGCAAGAGTATTTTTGGTGATGAAGCAAAAAATGCACATCTGACTTGCTACAAAGAACTAAACATCCAAGGTACTCGTTTTGGACACTGTGGCATCAGTGGTGTTGTATATAAAAAATGCAACACATCAGATGTCCTGTGCGGAAGACTTCAGTGTGATAATGTGAAACAAGTTCCACAACTGAGTGAACATACAACTGCGCATTGGACTCATTATGATGACATAACCTGCTGGGGTACTGATTATCACTTTGGAATGATTACACCTGATGTTGGTGACGTGAAAGATGGCACAGAGTGTGGTGTAGAACATCTCTGTATCCACAGGAAATGCGTCCATATATCTGCTCTGGATAGCAATTGTTCACCTAAATTCTGCAACATGAGGGGCATCTGCAACAATAAGCATCACTGTCATTGCAACTATTTGTGGGATCCACCCAACTGTGTGATAGAAGGACATGGAGGTAGTATTGACAGTGGCCCACCCCCAAGGAGAGAGAGGGAGAAGAAGTTTTGTTTCTTGTGCCTAATTTTGATTATTCTTTTAATTTTTTTCTTATGTTGTATTTGTTGTCTTTGTATGAGAAAGAGAAAAGAGCAAAAGGATCAGAAGCCTGAGCCAGCCACACCTGCTCCTACCCCCGTGAAAGTCTCAAGTCGGACTATGACACCAAAATCATCACTAAAATCTCCAGCTGGAAGCATAAGGAGTTTAAGATAATAAAAACAGTCCCAATATGTTTTTGCTTACTCTTCCTTGTTTTAATTAAAGTTTCTTTTTTTCTGCAAATTTGTTGTCTTATATTTCTTAGAAAAAAATAACTTACAACATACTGGTGATGTACCTGTTTTATATCATTGCTTCTTGATGTACTCTGCTTTACAGAAAACCAGGAGGTGGATCAGGAAAATTAAAACCTGGGCTATCATTTCTTCTTACTTGTGCTCATGTTTCCTGAAGGTTTCCCATTGAAAATAATGTATGGTTTTAATCCCTCTTTTTTTTCTCAATTTACTGCAGATAAGTCTCACATTAACAGTCCCAGTGATAACAACATAGCCCTCTGGTCCAATACATTTTGAGTTCATTGAGTTCTTCATCAATGCTCCCAATTTTCCATGATTGCTTGGTAACATTTATATTAGAGTTTTAACTCTCATATATAAGGCATAGATTTTACTACCTTCCAGATTCAAGGAAACCCAGCATTTTTCATTTGTTTCTTAGCTCCATTAATAAGATCACTTTTTTTTCCACTAAGTCCTTCTGACTTAATAACCAGTAAGTAGCCCTTTACTAGTTCTATTCATAATCCCTATTTGCTCAATTGCATATATTTGATTCTAACCCTACAAAACCACTAATGTGTTTTCTCTTTTTTGTTATAGTAACTAGAATAAAACATTAGTCCTTTAATTATGGATAAAACAGAAGACAAGACATCACACTAACTTTTTTTTTTCATTTCCATTGTTCTTCAAACTCTTTGGGAAATCCCCTATGTCTATAAATAACTAACTTCAAAATGAGATATGATACTATTAGCTCATTTGGGCTTCTTTTGTTACAAGGTTTATCAAATAAAGAAGGTAAACTTCATACTTTTATGTAACTCTAGTAAATCTAAAAAGATAAGTGATTCTTTTGAAAAAAAAAACCTAAAATTCCAGATTAAAAAAAATATTTATCTTATATATGTCAGAAACCTGTGAAGCAAATGAATGCAAGATCTCACAATTTGAAGAAAAAAAAAAACATTTTTTATGAATGGTCAGCTCTTTTACTCCCCCTGGAACCCTTAAAGGTTCTTAATGTAAATTATCATATAAGCATGGCCAATCCAGTTAGAGGAAAATGAGAACTACTTCATGCCCAAGGAGAACAAGATTAATAAATCAGAATCTTTGAAGCTTTAAATTCATTATCATTTTCTTTTGTACCATTTGCTGATTTTCATTTTTTAGAGGATGTTATGGAGAGACCTTCTAAAGGCAGAAAAACCTGCGTAAGAATTGAATATTATATGGAAATAAGCCTTTGTCAAACATGAGCACTGCTACTAAAATGTTACATTTTTAAGGGGGGAGGTGTTCTTGTCTCTAAAAGAGCTTGGAGTATATGCCAGGGCACTGACGTCTAAAACTGTGAACATCCACACTCAATTACTGCCTTTCAAAGTTGAAAGACTAGAAAATCTTTTATTTTTAAAAAAATTCATAATATTTCTGATTTTTAATAAGACTATGGTATAATCTTATCTAATTCATTCACAATTATTAAAAGTTGTTACAAATTCAGTCCATATTTCCAAATGGAAGAAACAGAAAAGCCAGTTGAGAATAAAGACAGATTTCTCAGTCTAGTGAATAACTTTTCAAATATTCACCTCTACCAGGTCTGGGCCTGCCTTAAGCCGGAAACTGGAAACATTCACCTGGTCTTCACAACAAGCGAACGAGCTCCCTGGCCTCCCAGGATTCAAATTAGGAAGTTGCTATTGGGAGCAGAACTGGGACTCAAGCTCTCTGCAAAGAATCCAAGTATTGTGAATGGGTTTATTCTCTGAAAGTAGCTACAGTTTCTTTTCTGTAACACAGGAAAAAATCAAAACTGAAATTTATTTACGTGCAAAGAGAACACATTGAAGAAGGAGGTACAGACATGCTCGGAACAGCTGCTATGCTCAGACTGAGAGTCTACCTCCAGCTGATCTGAAAGTGTAAGGGATGTTTTCTTGGATGGAACTTAAATGGAAATCCACAGGGCATGGAATTTTGAATGAGTCACGAGTACTGGTCATTTCTCAATACCTATTTTGGGCCCTGGCATCAGGTGCATGATGGGAGAGAGAGTGTTTGTGATGCAAATTTTATTACAATGTCCTTATAATTTGTTTATGATGATCACAGGACACAGCTGACAGCTATGTAGATTATTTTTATCCAGGATCAATTATAAGTATGGAAACCATGAATGTTGCAGTTTTCTATTACATGGAAGGGAGGGAGGGTTTAGACAATACTGATAGTGCCGAAACCTCAGTGACGCTCCGGAGAAGAGTGGATGACTTCTGCCTGTTCTCACTGGTTACCCTCCTGCCTATGCACACCCTCTTTCTTCAGAGTTACTAAGCCCTTAATCTGTATGAGAGGCTGAGAGAGGAAGGTTCATCTTCTGTAACTTCTGTATGCCTTTCTAGGGATACAAATTCCTTGATCTAGACTTACTGGGAAAGCTAAAAATCACAGACACACATGAGATGGGTCAGGGATAGGTTGAACAGGAAAGGGGAAGGTGAAAGAGAGAAAGTGGTTTACTTCCTGTCCTGTATCTACAGAAAAGGGACAGAACACTCCTCGCCATTACTGGGCTTATGGACTGGAAAGGGGAGTGGCTGTGCAATACCACCCCCATGAGCAGAAATACATCACTAAGACATAATTTGAAAAGTCACAGAGGGCAGGGAAAGTGTGGCTTCCCACTTGTGAACTAAGATAGCTAACTACCTATCCTATTTCATTCCCCCCCCCGGGGATTTCCTCCCCTTAATGAAAGGGTGGTTGAAGGATACAGATTCATTGCTTCTTCTGCATCTGCTTTCTGTTGTTTGAGATACAGGGCTCACCCATCCAATGTATAGATATATTCCCATCTCATCTAATGGGTTCATCCGACAAGCCAGAGAGTTTCAAGCCGGTGCCAACGGCTGTGTCACCCACATTGCTGCAATTACTCTGAGAAGTTCTTGGATTCTGAAACAAACAAGCTTATCAATCAGCATGATCAAAATCAGGAAGAAACGCATTTCAGGTTGAGTGCTCTATAAAAAGGGAAGATTACATTTATTATTTCCTAAATACTGAGTGATTATAGATTATAGATTGCCCCTGCACAGATTGTAAAACCATCTCTATTGAGCACAATGCACTTTTTCATGAACCTACTGCCATTAGAGTAAAAGTGACCAATTCCATTAATCGCCACACAAGTGCTTCCTTGTTCTGTAAGTGTACATTCTAAATCCTGCTGGTTGGCTATGACAGGCAGAGTGTCCATCAACCTGTGTATTTAGAAATTGACCTGAGGTATAAGCCAAATTGCCTAAAACAATAGTCACATTTTAAAAATCAACATCATGGAAAAGTTAAGATCTTCAGCTGATATGCAAAAGTAGGAAACATTTTTCATGTGCACCCATCTATGTGATTCTCCTTCGTACCAGAGTCAGAAAAGGTTGTTTCCTAATAAGCATCATGTGCTCTGAGACCAGGACACACATCCAAGGTTTCTGACTTCAAAGATCTTTTTTTAAGATATATTTATAGAGAGAAGAGACAGAGAGGAAGATCTTCTGATTCACACCCCAAGTTCTTGCAATGGTCAGAGCTGAGCTGATTGGAAGCCAGAAGCCAGGAGCTTCTTCTGGGTCTCCCATGCAGGTGCAGAGTCCCAAGAGCCATCCTCAACTGCTTTCTCAGGTCACAAGCAGGGACCTCAACAGGAAACGAGGCCACCAGGATATGAACCGGCACTAATACGGGATCCCAGCACATGTAAGGTGAGGAGTGTAGCCACTAGGCTACCACACAAGGCCATCAAAGATCTTGATGTATGTGAAGCTAATAAGATATGTGACATCAAAAGACTCCAACGGGATCAAGAACATTTCTGATAAGGGCAGAGGCTCTTTGAAGACTCAGATGATTGTACCTCAGGACACAGAGAGGCATAGGTGGTAACACCCTGCTCTAGTCCTCCCCTAGAGGTATAGGTGCTAAACCCACTGGCCTTATGCAAGTCCATCAGGTTCTCTTAATTATTGTACACATCCATTTTATTCAAAGGTAGGCAACCTAGAAGTAATCAATTTCTCAATATAACTTTATTTAGGGAATCCAAAGCATACTTTTAATATGTGGCATATCCAGAGTTTTGTCTTTTGTATCGGGTATGCTGATGTAGACCAACTCCATCTCTCTCTCTCTCTCTCTCTCTCTCTCTCTCTCTTTCTCTCTCTCTCATTTTAAATATTTATTTTAAAGGAGGAATTACAGAGAGAAAAATTGAGTAGGGAATTGGATCAGAAGTACAGCAGTCATGAAATGAATTAGTGCACATGCGGCATGCTGGCCTTGCAGGCAGTCTCTTTACCAAATTTGCCACAACACTGGCTCCTGTAGTCCCATTCCAAGGAGTAGTCTGACTTCAACCATATCTTCAGATGGCAGAACAGTAACTGGCTTTAGAACTTGACACACACTGAAACTAAGCTGTATTCAGCCTAATGGAAGAGTCTGGTATTTAATAAGGTGTCCCCCTGTTTTGTATTACACAGATACGAAATAGGCCCAGTTTTGGGTGGCCATTCTTTGCTATTCAGCTTTAAATTTATATCTCTAAAATAGAGATTCCTAGTATAGAGATCCGTTTTCTATAAATGCCTAGTCTTTTGATAGATTCTGTGTCATTCACCTAGCTAAGAAGTGTGGGGTCTGGACACATTAAGATCATATACACACACTTGTCTATCAATTCAAACCTAGAATCCAGATCCTATAGAAGCCTGCTTCTCCCTAAGGATGCCCACAGATATTTCTTTGTCTATGATTTTCTAAAATGCAATAATGGCTTCTTTTCATTAAAGTGATATGGAATATTTTCCTGGGATGAAGATATGTCCTAGGTAAACTATTTTCTGTTTAGAGATCTGAGTTTTAGTTGGAGAAGCTTTATATCCCGATTGCACAAAAAAGTAAGATTTAATGTTTACTTCCTTAGAGGGACTGAGTATTAGTATATCATGTACATATTGTAACATAACTGTAATCTTTGAGCTCTCCATATCCCTTGACAAAGAGTATTGGCAAAGAAATGAGAGAAAATCCTAAAAACTTGAGGAAGGACTGTCCAGGTATACTGTTAAATTATATTTGAAGATAAACCAGTCCACTGACGTTTGAACAGATACTGGGGTTCTGAGTATAAGCGTGTAGAGAAGAAGGCATTTTTAGGAATATAAACTGGGTTGTGCATTCAGTCACCTTGGCTAGGATAGCATACACCTTTATGAGGCTAAGGTCCTAAGCTGTTTGATATTTACCATTTAGTTTTAAATCTGGTAGCCATGACATCACAATGTTATACTACCATGGAACAAGGAATATATAATTGAAAAATGTGTCAAAGGTTGAAGACCCCATTTGACTCCTGGTTTTAAGGAATATTGGCCTCACACTGTCTTGTGATTTAGGAAGATGATGGAAATTGCATGTAAAAATTGTGTGTAACCCGATCTGAAATCTGAGTGCTGGTAGTATCTTGGGTTTCAACAGATAAAAGATTCAGTGTACAGTAACAAATGACTAAGAATCAAGGAGTATTAGCCTAAAAGAAGTGCCAGTGGAGGATAACAAATTGTCAATGAGAAACAGAGTTGAACATTTTAAAATCATAACTGTTGGGGTACAAAGGAATCTTCTGTTTGTAAACAAAAACAAATTGCCAGGAGGAAGACTTGGCCGTCAACTCATAGTACTTTGAGGATATAGATCCTGCAAGCAAATTCAGAGCAGATAATGTCACTTCTGGGTTAATTAAAGAAATAAAATTCTTTCTTGTAACAATCAGGTTTACCATGGAACTCCAGAAATGCAATAATCAGTTGGGTTGTGGGAACCAACTGAGTTCCCATGATCTATTAGTCCTCAGATTAAATCATGGCAGAACTTGGAGTCCCTTTTTCCAGTTTTCAATTGTATCCCTTCTCAGAATCTGTTTTTTACATAAAACAAATGCTGATCTACTTTTGCAACATTTTCTAGCCCCCTTTCCTTGGAGCTTTTATTTTTTTCTACAGTGTAACTATATCAGCTTATAATATCCCATAAGAGTTTTAAGTTATGGCCTAAGCTTAAATTTTCTGATGCAGAATAAGTTTGATACTACTTTTGGTTAACACTCAGGGCAACATGTTAATGATATAATATATAATTACATTTAAATTCTCTGTTGGGTCAACTCACTGATATTGTACGGTATCTTAGAAATTATTTTTTTCTGGGCTAGTGCAGTGGCTCAACAAGCTAGTCCTCTGTTTTGTGGTGCCAACATCCCACATGAGAACCAGTTCATGTCCCAGTTGATCCAGTTCTGATCCAGCTCCCTGCTTATGAACTGGGAAACCAGTGGAAGATGGCCTAAATCCTTGGGTTCCTGTACCCACTTGGGAGATCTGGAAGAGCTCCTGGCTCCTGACTTTGGATCAGCTCAACTTCAGCCATTGTGATTATTTAGGGTGAATCAGTGGATGGAAGATTCTCTCTGGTCTGCTTCTCCTTCCCTCTGTAATCTGTCTTTCAAACAAATAATATATCTTTAAAAATATTTTTTCTCTAAATTCAGTGTTTTTCATTTGGCTTGTTTATTAAAGCTCATCTATCATTACTTGATCAGCACACTCCCTTTTCAGATTTCCCCAGATCCTCCATTAAGTTGGTATTTCACTGATGCAGTTTATATTGGCTAAGAATTGTTGGAGATTACTGGATGCTCCCAATGAACACTTTGCAGAAACTCAAATGATTATTTTATAACTATCCATAAATGATAAGAACTCAATGCAAAGATCTGAAAATTTAATAGATCTACCATATGACCCAGGTACCACATTTTAATGAAATAAACAAAGGAAATGAAAGAGATACCTGCATTCCTATGTTAGCTGCAGCCCAATTCATTGCAACAAAGATACAGAATCAACCTAGATATCTATCTTCTGGTGTCTGCACAAAAATAAAATGTTAGATTTACACAATTAAATAGTAGTTAGCTGTAAAAAAAATTTCCAACAAAATGAATGGAACTGGAGATCATTATGCTAAATATAATAAAATAAATCACACTCAGAAAAATACATTATTTTCATATGTGAGAGTCAATATACAGAGATTAAAATATATGAACCTAATGTGATTTCCCAAATCATATTAAAATGTATGAATTTAATATAATTTGGCATATAACTATTGTCTATATTGAATCATTCCAGCAATATAATATTCCTTCTTTCTTCATTTTATGATTCATTGTCACAAATTCCATGTTATATGATATGCACATGATTGTTGTCAAGAAAAGTATGTATGTATATGTACTTCTAGCTTATTTAACGTGAATATGATACATGCATCAGCTATCTGCATTCTATATCATGTTTATAATCTTCAAAAGCAGGTAAGTGATAAGTGTTTCGAACTCAGGACTGAGATCTGGAAAGTTTGTGCCTTCTTTTTTGTCTCTCTTAAATCTGAGTAGTCTCCAATGACTAACAGCACCAAGAGAGAGCATCTGCTCTTAATGATAACAACAAAAAGGTTAAAAATGCATGGGAAAAAGAATATCGCATAGTTGAGGTAATACGGTAATGCTGTTTGAAGTCACAACTTACGATTCATAATTACAAGATTTTTAAATTAGTTAACACAAATTTAATGTTGCCATATACTTTTATGTTAATGAAGGGATTACTCAACTGTAATGCATCACCTGTAAGAGATTTGTGTTATCATTTTTTAAATGCAGATAATTAAACATAGAAGTTTTTTTCTCAACATAATATGAGTTCTTCAATCAGATTTCTTTAGGCTAAATATTGTTGAATAGCTTGTTACAGGAGATAAATCATCAAACAAGCTTGTCTGTTTAGTAAAATGCACATGTTAAGAAAAGCTGCCCTAGATGATTATTGCATAAATGAATTTTAGTGTCTATGACAGAATCAATATTATGATACCAATTCCCCTCTTCTATCTTAAGGTATATAGTGCACTATTTTAGTCGTATGTACCTATCTATGGCATTAAACAGCAGAACAAATTCCTGTTATTAAAAGGTGACATCTCTTTTGTTGACCCGTTTCTAGCCCATCTAATCTTCCTGCTCGCCCCACTCTAGCCCCTGGTGCTTCTTGTCAGGTGCCAGTAACTATTCTGCTACCATCAACTTCCACCAGAACTTATTGAGATTGCACATAAGACTGATCATGTACCTGATTTCTGTGCCTCACCTTTAGCACTTAACATAATGTCTCCTTTTTCATTAGTGTTGCCAATGATTTTTGTGCTTTTTTAATGCCCAATGAGTACATAATTGGATATTTCACTACAAACTGATTCTATTAATATATATATTTTATGATAAGAGAATGTAATTGATTCAAAGATACGATCAAGTTACCTTTCAAAGAAGTTACATCAAAATACAGCTCCTTCAATTACATTGCCACTATTTACTGGCATTTATAATCATTTTCCTTTTTTTCTCAAAGTTTATTTGAAAGAGGAGGCCTCACAATCTCTGAATGTTAGAAAATATTCTAGCCATCTTTTCATTATTGATCTTTAACTTGAATAGTATAGGAAACCATTCAGCATACTTTTAATTCCTTGAAATGTTATGAAGTCACTTGAAGGAATTATATTTGCACCTGAAAAGAGAGTGTATTCTGCAATCATTAAGTGCATTTTTAGTATTAGAAAAACATTCCTAAGTTTGCAGAATAAACTTGGAGTTTCTTCCAGATCTCCCACAGGAGTTACAGGGGCCAACACTTGGGCTATCTTCTACTGCTTCATACTAGGGAAAGCATGATCCTGGTTTTGGCTTGTATAATGGCTATTTCGGGAGTGAACCAGAAGATAGGTGGAAGAGCTCTCTTTCTCTCTCTCTCTCTAACTAAATAAATACACAGATAAATATTTTTAAATTACCTTATTATTATTCTAGGTTATCATTTTGTTCTGTCAGTTCTTGCCTTGAGTCTTGAGTTTATGCTTTTCCATACAAATAAATTTACAGTTGTCACAGCTTCCTATTTATTTGACCTCAGTAGTATTATGGTTAATATTTATATCAGGTGAATTCTACTTCAAGACATGCTAGTTCGATATTTAGAAAAAAATTCAGCATATTGTTTTTGGAAAATTATGGCATTTAAGCTTCCTTTTTATTTACGTAAAGAGAACATATTTCATGTATTTCAAAGATATAATTTAAAAACTTAATGGGACTTCCCTCCCTCCTCCTTCTTTGCTTGCTTTTAAAAAATTCTTGTGGTTATATGCTTTCATTTACTTTATAATCACAGGCTTAAAACTCTACTAAATGAAGAATTCGGTAGGTAGAAAGTTGAAAGACCATGGTTCCAAAGGAGTATAGACAGGCCTATAAATAATAACTATCAAAGT
Source organism: Ochotona princeps (assembly GCF_030435755.1). Taxonomy (NCBI): domain Eukaryota; kingdom Metazoa; phylum Chordata; class Mammalia; order Lagomorpha; family Ochotonidae; genus Ochotona; species Ochotona princeps. The sequence goes on along the minus strand of NC_080842.1, from coordinate 31,644,559 downwards.
ATCAATTTAACTCTTACTTTTCTTATATTCAATATGTCAGCCACCACGTATTAGAGTATTGCTTATTTCACTAAATATAAGGTTCTCCAGGTGCATGTATTTGAAATTTGTATAAACCCCATTCCTTTTCTTTCTTTTTGTCTGTTGCATTTTTTTGGTTTTTGTTTTGTTTTTACAAATTTGCTATCTTATTACATTTGGTTATGACTATCATAGATGGTACAAAATTGAGTTTCCTTTCTAATAAATTTATATATTTATGTATAATTAAACCATATGGTCCTTTTCCACTTAATGCCATCATTGTTTATGTAATTGTCTAGCAATTATGTTTTCTATATATTTCACCATTTTTATGATCCTACGCTGTGTTTATTTTGAACTTAGGATTCTCAGAATTTCCTTATGTTACTTTGGATCATATAGACTTTCAGTACAGTTTTCAAAAATGCAACTAGAGATAAAAATATACATTTTAGATTATCAATTTTAGGGGCCGGCACTGCAGAGTAGAAGGCTATGCCTCCAGCTGTGATGACAGCATCCTGTATGGATGCTGGTTCATGCTCTGGCTGCTCTAATTCTGACTGAGCTCAACACTTATGACCTAGGAAAGCAGCAGAGAATGGGTTATATCCTTGGGCCCCTGTACCCATGTGAGAGACTCAGAAGAAGTTCTGTGCTCCTGGTTTCAGATCAGTTCAGTATGGGTCATTGCAACCATGTGGGGAGTGACCCAGTGGGTGGAAGTTACTTCTCTCTGTCTCTCCCTCTGTCTGTTTTAACTCTATTTTTCACATGTATATCTATTTAAATTGTTACATATTATCCATAGGTAACAATTCATACTAAATGCATGATGCTCTAGTGTACATTGTATAGCTATGGAATCATATATAACTTACACTTCTCAAAGAATTGCACAGACTTTGAAAAGCTTCCTATTAATTTCTCTTAAGGTTTATGAGTTACTTATATCATCTATATTTAACCCAAAGGTGATTTTTATAAGACCTGACTATCACTGTTACATAGAGCAGTCTTTACTCAAATTTTCCAAATTTATACATTTTATTGGTCTTTATATATTCTTGCATCCCTGTGTTTCCATGTATGATTATTTTCATAATGTGAAGAACAAAAGCTTCTAGAATTTCCTTCATGAAGTTTACTTAGTGTAAATTCTTTCCATTCTGAAAAAAAAAATGCTTTTGTTGGCATCTTCACGTGGAATCACCTGAGCACCTTTTACCTCACTGTGTTGATTCGGTGAAGTCCATGTATTACTTTGTGCATGTTCAGTCATTCTTACACCTGTAAGATAAATCCCACTTAATCATTTGATTCGATTTTCTTGAAAAATTTTTCATCTATGTGCATCAATAGACTGATGAACTAATTCCTCTGTTTATATACTTCATTTCTTCTTTCTTTTTTATTATCATTTTGTTTTTCATCAGTTCATTTAAAAGAATTTATTTATTTACTTATTTATTTTGTTTTATGGCAGTCTAACAGGCACTGGGTTTCTTCCTCCTCATTCCTAAGTTCCCTCCCCTCTCCACTGATTTCTTCTCCAGTTTTACAATGAGTGTCTTTTGTGAATTTTCATAAGTCCATCATGGTGCCAATAAGGTGCCTCCCAACAGTGTGGGCATAGGCAATGTCGTCAAGTCCAACAGACAACTGTCAGGACATTCTCAGCCACTGGGAGTCCATCCTTGTACTGTAGGCACAGAGACATGCTGCTGCCTGTCTCCACCTGTGAATAAGATATTTTATTTCTGCATGACTCAATCTAGGTAACGTATAAGTGTGAAACAATTTGTCCATTTCTTCTGTCATGAACTTTATGAACCTATTATTGCTTAGAGTAATCTCTAACAGCACCCTTTGCGTTTCTGTGATATAGTAACAATGTCTCCATTTCCATCTCTGATTTTATGCACCTGAATAACTTTTGTTTTTTTTCTTGGTTACTCTATATAAGTTTGTCAATCATGTTTGACTTTTTAAAGAAACAGCTCTTAATGCTATTGAGTTTTGTATTTCATTAGTCTCAATGTCATTAATTTGTGCTCTCAATCTTTTTATCTATATTGGATATGAAATGCTCTTGTTTTTATAGTCCTTTGGAACAATTTCATAATTAGGTTATTTGAGACCTGTTTTCACATGCAGGTTCTGATTGCTATAAACTTTCTCTCTCTTTTTTTTAAAGGTTTATTTATTTTTATCACAAAGTCAGATATACAGAGAGGAGGAGAGAAAGAGAGGAAGATCTTCTGTCCGATGATTCACTCCCCAAGTGATTGCAACAGCCGGGGCTATGCTGATCCCAAGCAGGGAACCAGGAACCTCTTCCGGGTCTCCCACGCGGGTGCAGGGTCCCAATGCACTGAGCCATCCTCGACTGCCTTCCCAGGCCACAAGCAGGGAGCTGGATGGAAAGTGGAGTTGCTGGGATTAGATCCGGAACCGATATGGGATCCTGGTGCATTCAAAGCAAGGACTTTAACTGCTAGGCCACCACACCTGGCTCAAGAAACAGAATTTAAATTGGACTCAATATCAATTGGAATTCACATCTGTAAAGTTCTCTGTTTAACAGCTCAGAAAACAAGTGGCATATTTTTCAGGATAGATGATATATTGTTAAAAACATTTCTCCACATATTTAAGAGTAAAAATCAACTTGAGTTTTTTTTTTTAACCAGTATGGCAATAAAACTAGAAATAAATAAACAACTAGAAAAATGTTGGTAACTACATGAATACTTTACTCTTCAATAATTAAAACAAGAAAGGACTTAAAAAGGAAATTTTTAAAAACAATGTTAATAGAAATAAAACATACCAAAACCAAAGAGATACAGGAAATACAGTAACAAGAGAAAGTTTATAGGGCCCTGCGGTGTGGCCTAGCGGCTAAAAGTCCTCGCCTTGAATGCCCCAGGATCCCATATGGGCGCCGGTTCTAATCCCGGCAACTCCACTTTCCATCCAGCTCCCTGCTTGTGGCCTGGGAAATCAGTCGATGACTGATCAAAGTCTCCATATATCTGCCTTTCCAACTTAAAAAAAAAAAAAAATGTTTCTTCATTGATTTTCCTGTCCAGATAATCTGTCCTTTATTGGAAGTGGGTAAATGTTACCTATTATTATTGTACTGCAGTCTGTATCTACCTTTAGGCACATTAATATTTCTGTTATGCATGTAGGTGTTGAAATGTTGGAGATATATATATATATATATATTATATATATCATATATATTGGCAAAAGTCATTTTCTCTTGCTGGATTGAACCCTTCATTATATATAGTGGATTCTCTGGTTGTCTTTTTTTTTTTTAATACAGGGAGGAGAGACAGAGAGGAAGATCTTCCATCCTATGATTCACTCTCCAAGTGCTCGCAACAGCCGGAGCTGAGCCTATCCGAAGCCAGGAGCCAGGGGCCTCTTTGAGGTCTCCCACATGGTTGCAGGGTCCCAACTTCCAGTCTTTTGTTTTGCTAGTTTTCTTTCATCTGCAGTACAATGTGAATATTTCCCAATTGGCTTTTCATTTAAACTGTCATTACATTTAATACACTGTAGATCTTAGTAAGACCACATGGCAAATATACCGAAATCCACATTTTTATAAACTGGAAGTATTTACTAGTGCGATTTATTCATCTTAACACAGCTAAAATGACTTTAAAAGAGACATTGTATCCATATAGATCCTAGATTTTTAATTTAGTTTATCCTGAGAGGTAGAAGATCTAGACATTAAAAACAAATTCTCCTATTTCTTGCTTAATCAAAAGCGAGCAAAGTTGTTAGCTAATTCTGTAGCACAGTAGTTATCTTTTTTCTTTAATTTCTAAAGTTAATTGCCTAGAATACCCTAAAAGCTTCAACCATTTTCCATTTCACTTCAAACTCATTCTACCATTTCCAGTGATCATTTAGGCTTTGATCAATATCCAGCAACACTAAACCTTTCCAGCAATGCTTAATCAAGTGTGTTTCACATTAATGATATTTGTCTGCTAGAAAACCAATTACACATTCTTGTATTTCATCACTGCTGTGTAATGGATAGTGTTTGCATTAATGATGTGCCAATAGTGGATTCCTTCAAATACAGGAGTAAACACAGCTGAAAATGTTTTTTGCTTTTTTAAAATTTTAGCCAGGAGTTACTCATAAATATTCTAAAATAAATCAAGTTAGTGAAGTAAATTGTCTCAGCTTTCTTTACTTTGACAAAGGATATTTACTTAGGATCTAAGAATTATATTGATGCTACCATTCATGCTGTGTATTTATAATATATGTATAATATACATATGTAGTATCCATACATGAACAATTTAAGTCAATATAAATCTCCCTTATAGAATCTATATTGTTTGTGTGCTCTGTATTAGTTTTAACATATCAGAAATCATACATGATTTTGAAGACAGGCTTAGTTCACTAAACCTGATGGTTTCCAGCTGGCTGGGTCATTTTTTATGCAAATAGGAAAATTTTATTATTTTAATGACTAAGTACTATTCCATATATGCACCACATTTTCTTTTTGTATTCATCTGCTGATGAGCATCTGGGTTGGTTCTAGATGTCTTAGCTATTGTGAATTGCACTGCTATAAACATGGATCTGCAGGTAACTTTTCCCAGTTCATTCAGATATATTTCTAGCAGTGAGTCACTAGGTTATATGTTACATATGCCTTCAGTTGTCTGATAAATCTGCATACTCATTTCCATAATGGATGTAAAAGTTTATATTTCTGCCAAAAGTGGATTTGGGTATCTCTCCTCTCTGCAGCCACACCAGGAATTGTTGTTTGTTGATTTCTGAATGTAGGCCATTTTCACTGGAGTTAGGTGGAACCTCATCATGGATTCTATATGCATTACCTTAATAGTAGAGAGCCTGAGGATTTTTTCATGTTTATTACCCATTTGAATTTCATCTGTACATGCCTTTTGCCTGTTTCTTAACTGCATTGTTTTGCTGTTGTTGAGTTTCTGGAGTTCTTTGAATATTAGTTCTCTGTCTTCTGATGTTTACTAGTTCCTACTAAACACCCATTACTGGTAGAGAATCCAGCTAATAATATGGGAAAACACTATGTGTAAAGAATTTTGTTTGTATTTTTCAATCTTGAATCTTAAGGTACATTTCAATAAATATTTTCAGAGAACATGCATTCTGCAAAAGATAGAATAGATAGGATACATGGTTTAGCCAAATTGAAATGCTAATTATTATTATAGTGTCTGTTAATATTTATATTTAAGGCCAATGTCACATTTTTTATTAAAAACAGAATATAAAATTTATAATAGTATTATTTTTCCTGTTGCAGACATAGTGGTTTTATCTGTGAATGGACTAAGTGAACATGGGAAGAAGAGAGAAGGGGAAAGCACCTCTCAAGAGAGAGCTGGGAGGTGAGGTGCCTCTGAAAAGGAGAGAGAAAGAGAGGGAGAGAGGGAGAGAGAGAAAGAGAAGAGAAAGACCAAAGGTTTGAGGAAGGGTCTTGGGAATTTTTTATGATTTATTCACTTTTATTGGAAAGTCAGATACAAAGAGGAAGAGAGATAGAGAGGAAGATTGTCCATCTGCTGATTCACTCCCCAAGTGGTTGATCTGAAACCAGGAGCCTGGAACCTCTTTTGGGTCTCACATGTGGGTGCAGGGTCCCAAGGCTTTGGGCCATCCTTGACTGTTTTCCCAGGCCACAAGCAGGGAGCTGGATGGGAAGCAGGGCTGCCAGGCTTAAAACTGGTGTCTATATGGGATCCCAGTGCATCCAAAGTAAGGGACTTAGCTGCTAGTCTATAGCTCCCGACCGCTGTCTTAGAATTTTAAGCATTCCCTGACCATTCCTTGTTGTACACAAACCTGCAGATAAAACATTCCTTATTGATGTTTTTAACACATTCAGAAATGGTTGGGCATTTCTTGTGCCACTTGAAAGTGTGGCCAAGATTTCAGCAGGCTTGGACAGTCTCAGATCCCCTTCTTGGAACCCCAAACCCTGCTTCTGTAGGAGTGAAGGGCAGATTTCTTCTAGCTATTCCCTGATAAAATGGGCCCCTGGAGGTATGGGATCCACAGAGCAATGATTTGGGTCACCCAAGTTGCTGTGATGAAAGTTGGTTGTCATATGAGATTGCGCATTCAAGGACATCTGGAAGCTAAAGACCTTTAATTGGGAAACAATGAACACAAGACAATTGGGCAGGGTCCAAATATAGCAGGAGCCGACTTTTGAATACCATTCCCACAAAGCACTTATAAATGAAACTTAGGGCATCGCTATAGCTAGCAGATGTTGTCCTCAGGACTGAGTGATACTTTTATTGTAGTCTGTGATGTGCAATTCCTGCCCAGGAACCCACATTTTGGTTACTAAATTGATTTGGCAGGTGCCTTTTTGAAACCCAGCCTTTCAAAACCTCCAGTGGTTCACAGGTTGGTTTTGGAGAATCAGGTTGATTTGCAGTACTCACATCAGGCTGTAGAGTCAACATCTACCTTAAAAGGGAAAACCACCTTGAATACCAGTGGGTGAGACTAAGCCCACCACGATGGCCTGAGAAGATACATGATGTAATTTTGATTTTTTTTTATTTGCTGAGGCTTATTTTGTGGCCTGTAGCATGGTCAATTCTGGAGAAGGCTCCATGTACTGATGAAAAGAAGTGCATTTTCTGTAGGATGAAAAGTTCAGTAAATTCCAACTAAGTCAACTTGCTCTAGTGTCTGGGTGAGTTCTGATGTTTCCTTGCTGAGTTTCTGTCTCATCGATCATTCTGTTGATGTTAATGGGGTATTGAGGTCCACCACTTTTAATATGTTGGAGAATATTTCTCCATTTAAATCTGTTAATATTTGTTTCACAGCACAAGGTTCCCTGGCTTTTGGTGCATATACATTTATTATGGTGATCTCTTCTTGCTGAATGAGTCCTTTGATCATTATGTGGTATCTTTCTTTATCAAATGATGACGTTTTCACATCAAAGTCTATATCATCTGATATAAGAATGGCTACATCCACTTTTTTCTCCTTACCATTAGCTTGGAATGTCATTTTCCATCCTTTCACTTTCAGTTTTCACTGATTATTGGTGAGATCTGTCTCTGATAGGCAACAGATGGATGGATTTTGGTTTTTGATCCAGTCCATTAATCTATGACACTAGAATGATGAGTTAAGCACTTACATTCAGCGATTAATATGGATAGATGGCAGTTTGGTCCTGCCATTTTAGCAATGGGTTGTTCTTTGATTTGGTTTTCTGTAAGCATTTTACTGGGATGCTCTCCATATTTACCTTTGACTTTGGTAGGTGTTTTTCTCATGCTCTGTCAAGAGAACATCTTTACATATCATTTGTAGGTAGGTCTGGAGAAGTGAATTCTTGACGTTTTTCTTTACTGTGGAAGAATTATATTTCATTGTCAAAGACAAAGGAGAGCTTTGCTGGGTACATTACTATGGGTAGATTTTTTTTTTCCTTTTAGAATCTGGAATGCATCACTCCATTCCCTTCCAGCTTTTAGAGTTTCCTCTGAAAGATCAATTGTGAGTCTGACTGGGATTGGTCTATAGGTCGATGACTTTTCTCTTCAAGTACAGATTTAAGGATCTTTTTCTTATTTCAACTGAGGAGAACTTGATTATCATGTGTTATGGTGAAGATCACTTTGGTCAACTCTTTTGGGAATTCTGTGTCCCTCCTGGATATTATTTCCCAATTATTTCTCCATATTAGGGAAGTTTACACTTATTATTTCATTGAATACACCTTTAAATCCAGCTTCACTTTCTGCAGCTTCTGGAACTCCCATAACTTTTATATATGGCTTCTAACTTATGTTTTTTACTCTTTAATTATATATTGTATTTATGTAATTTAATTTTTAATTATGTATTTTTTAGCTTGACCCACTTCTGCTTGCAACTTTTTGATTGTTTTTCCATTATGACAAGAAATGTCTTCTGATTCTGAAATTCCTTCTTGTGCTTCATTCACTCTATTATTAAGGCTTTCTACTGAATTTGTAATTTGCTCTATTGTGCCCTTCATTTTGAATAATTCAGCTTGATTTTTTTTCAGTATTGTTATTTCCTGTGTGACATATTCCTTAAATTCCATGAAATTTTTGTGTGTTCCTCATTGCTGTTCGGAAGCTTTATAACAAGTTTTCTGAACTCAATATCCCCCATTTTCTTGATGTCTTCCTCAGCGAACTCTGAGGGTGGCAGTGGCTTTTGCTCCTTTTTTAGGAGAGTGTTCAGTAATATTAATTGTACCTCTGTCTCTTCTTTTACTCTTGGTTATTGCAATTCTGTTTAGTAGATTCTTCTCTTTAGAACTTGTTTCTAAGCTGTGTAAGCCACAGACCCAGGATTAGGGAGACACCAGTGTCCTAAATAACTGGTTTGTCAGTGGTTCTGATATTTCTGACAACTGCTGGCTGTAGGGCTGAGGGCAGCCCAGAACTGTTTTGGGCAGAGCGTATAGAATCCCACAATAGAACTGTTTTCTCTGGGGGACCAGTGCAATGCACTAAGCTGGAATAATTTTGCTCCCAGCTTATCACTTGTGCAAGTCACTGTTGTCCCTCCTGTCCACAGCTGATCATTCCTGTTTTACCGCATGTGTATTTTACCTTTTCTCCTCCCATCACCACAGCCCTTGCCCTCCCCTGCACAAAATGGCACATTATGTGGTACTAATCAAGATTTATGGATGCTGGTTGTCAGATCCAGGGATCACAAAGACCCACCATGTTTGGAACCTGCAGGATGTGAAGTTAGTGTTGTTTTCTCTGTGGGATCAACACAGCGTGCTGAGCTAGGAACAAGCCCACTCTGGGCCATACCTTCAAATCCATACTCTCTGCCCCATTATACAAGGTGATGCCCAATATGGCACCAGTGGGAGTCTGTGCTGTGAGATCCCCCCTTTTCCTTCACTGGCCCTTGGAATCTGCTGCTCCTCCTCTGTTCATGGTTGGGTCAAACAAATCAGCAGAATGGGCAATTCTTTCTCTGCATTCACCTACTGAGGTCATGATGAACTCCCTTTCCCACCTGGTTGCCACAGAAGCTCTGGTCGCTGCTGGATCTCTGGATGTCACCGGAGCGTGTATTGCTGGAATTTGGATCACTACTCACTGTCTCCTGCTGGGTTATATGGACACTGCAATACCACTCCACAGTTGCCACTGCTTCCCTTGTCTAGGGGTCTTCAGGCACCCCTCTGCCAACTGCCTGACCTCTACCTTTTCCTGGAATCTGCCCCTTGTGCTTCACCTTGGTTAATGATTTTCCATCATTCCAAACCTTTTGGCATCCTATACTGCCATCTTGACTCTCATCTCCACTGATCCTACAAATATTAGCAAGCACAATCTGCCCTGAAAAGAGAGCTAGAAAAAAATGTATTTACATATGTGCATTTGAATATGTTTGTGTGTATGCCATTGAGGGGAATCAGTAACAAGTAAAATAATTTTCCATCTAATTACAAAATGGGATTGGCAGAATAATGTCTTTTTATGAGTACATGTTGGTTTTCTTGCTCTCTAACTGTAGATCTCTAAGTTATAATAATTTTTCTCAAAACTTGGTAGTTGGAAATATGCTTTCATACATAATTTAAACACTTTTTTCTGAGTGTTTCCTATTTATTTTCTGGTTCAAAAGAGTTAAATTATAATCTCATTATTTTAGATCTAGAAGTAATTAAAATGATCAATTAATTCATGGTTCATATTATTCACGATACCACGGAGGCCATCAAAGATTGATTACTTTCCCCCAAATATTTAGCAACCTCATCCACTAAAAGTCTTGTGCCCTATTTTCTATTTATTACCATGGTGAGTATTTAATTATAAGAAATAGTTTCTTAATGGCAGTCTAGAGTATTAATGAACAATAAGCTTACTGACACTCATAATGATGATCTTCTTACTTCCTTAACATTAAAGTTGTAGAAATTAAATTAAATCAAAACCTCCACTTACATGAAAACGACTTATTTAATTCCCAAAAAGAATGACAAAAAATCTATAAAGTAAATATTTGACATATTAAATGATTGTATACTTACATGCAATTTTTAAATGTTTATTTCTTCTGTTTTTTCATCTATTTGTAAAGGAGAATAAGAAAGAATGTGTCTGTATTTTCTTGGTTCCACTGGTTCACTTCCAAATAGCTACTAAAGTAGAGCTGGGAAGGCAAAAGCCAGGGTCCGAGACCTCCATTGAGTCCTCCTAAATGAGCCAAAGGGGGTCCAAGCACATGATATTCTGTCTGAAAATAGCACCAGGAAGCTGGATCAGAAATGACAATAGTTGGGACTTGATTCATCATTCCAGTACAGGATGTGGGCATTGTAAGCTATGACTTGTCCTACTGTGCCACAATGTGTGTTGAGTGTCTCAGCTATTCCTTCTTACTGATGAACTATATAACACTTTTTTGCTCAATAAGTTGTCAGAAAGACATTTCTGGGAGTACTGTGCTTTTTTCTATTTATTTAACTGGAGTTGTATGAGGTATTTCTTCATTTTTGTCAGGGCTTCGTGCTGCTGTCATTGTTACTGCTATTTTTACTACAACATAAAGAATCAAACATTTTGTTAAAAGTAAGCTTATGTAAGCATCTGCTTCTTTCATTTTAGATTTCTCAAGGGTAGCTCAGTCTCAAAAATCTTATCATTCAGCACTTCTCTCAAGTTGGCTCTCCAACCACTAACAGGGAAAATACGCATCTACAGGCACATGTCAGAATTCTTGGGAAGCTTACTAATATATCCACCCACTAGGTTATCTGCAACTAAATCATCATTAACTCAGAACAATTTTATCTTATCTATTTTACCTGTGTGCAGCTACAAGCTGAACCATTTTCTTAAGTGAAACACACAAGTGTGCTTTATGGAGTACTGCATTGAAGGATGAGTTTGGCTTGCCGTAGGGTTGTAGTAGTGGAGGGGCTGAAAACATGGAAAAAATGGTTACTCATTACTATGTCAATTAATTCCATAATGATGTAAATTTTTGCTGATGGTATGTTGGAGCTTTTAATTGATCGGGATAATACTCTGTTGGCTCTGTCTTCAGACCAGAGAGGGTATACCTAAGAAGCCGTTGAACTTGACTGGACAATAAGATGTTGGACTCTATGTTTGGTATATGCTTGCAATGGGGGAATCTCAACTGAACTTGAACTGTGGTTATGCAACAAGGTGGAGGAATCCACCATGGTGGGAGGGTTTGGGGAGGGGTGGGGAGAACCCAAGGACCTATGAAACTGTGTCACATAATACAATGTAATTAATGAATTAAAAATAATAAAAAAAGGATATGTGCAATAAATGGATTGTAGTAAATTTACTTTTTTTTAAAGATTTATTTATTTTTATTACAAAGTCAGATATACAAAAAGAGGAGGAGAGACAGAGAGAGAGGAAAATCTTCCGTCCGATGATTCACTCCCCAAATGAGCCACAACGGGCAGGTGCGCGCTGATCCAAAGCCAGGAACCAGCATCCTCCTCCGGGTCTCCCACACGGGTGCAGTGTCCCAAAGCATTGGGCCATCCTCGACTGCTTTCCCAGGCCACAAGCAGGGAGCTGTTGGGAAGTGGAGCTGCCGGGATTAGAACCAGCGCCCATATGGGATCCCGGGGCATTCAAGGCAAGGACTTTTAGCCGCTAGGCCATGGTGCCAGGCCCAGTAAATTTTCTTTTAAGAGTGTTGAAATAAATGGTTCTTAGGCATTATATCTCAGGTTAATTCCATTTGAATTAGTCTATTAAGAGATTATTTTGATTTTTAGATGAATTGATTTTTGCCATTTTAGGTTATAAAATTTAATGGTTTAGTCAAATTAAAATAATAATTGAGGAAAGTATTATAACCGCAGATTTGTGAGGCTCAAAAAATAAAGTTAATTTTTCCTCAATGAATAAGACTTTCAAATAAATTTTATAAAATATATTGATTCACTTTTAACACAATAGGTTATATATGTGTGTACACAAATATACATCTATATATTGCCAGTATTAGTTTATATGTACATCTATATTTAATAAACATGTGACCGATATCAAAGTTTTTCTATAAAAACGTCAGATATTGTTGTCATTTTCTGATGTTCTGGATAGTTGTTTTCAAATAATCTTATGACTTTTCTTATTTTTGTTATAAATATATATAATAACCTATTTTGATTTATAAAAATCATGTATAAGCTTAACTGAATGACTAACATAATACAAAATGCCTGGATATTGCTGCTTTTAAAAACTGAAGTATGTATGGGAAAAAATTAGATTAGAATAGATACATGCAAAATTTTCATATAATTTTAAAGAACCACCAAAATTATTTTATATCATTTCTCTATTTCTCTCTGGATCCATTGTATCTGTTTTTAAGACTTTGTATGGTATGCCTACATAAACTTTGTGATTTTATAAACATTTTTCTTGTTTTAATCCTGTCTATATTTTTAAATTCTCAAGACATTTTAATGTTTTATGTAATAGCAACTAAATGCCATAGGCAAAATAGGATTCTGTTTCTTACATAATCCTGACATTAACATACAGTGATATGCATCAAAGTCCCTAAGAATGTATTAATTTATTTTAAAATAATAAAAATTAATATTCAGATGTTTTCAGGTTAATAATATTACTGCTAATTTGTTTGCTCTTAACATAGAACTATTATCTTCAGAGTTGGTTCCACATATTTAATTCAACCAATTATATAAACCAAATAAGTGATAATTATATGCCTCCTTGAAATTTTAAATCTTCTGAATACGCTGGATTTACATTTCTGTCTTTTTTTCTTTAAAGATGACACAACCCTGTGATATGTGCCTGACTCTGCAGAGCTCATTGTAAAGGGCATGCCATTTAATAATCACAAGGGACCCACTTGAGAAGAACTGTTTCCTTCTCTGTTGCAAGTAAGGAAACTAAAGTTCGAAAAGGTAAAAATTCCCTGTGTACTCAACAGAGATACTAGATGACTGCGGTGAAATTTAACCCAGTTTTATCTGGTTCCAAAGGGACAGCATGTGACATTCTCTTATTACATTATTAAATAAAGGACCACCACTTTTGACTACAAGTTCTGAACAACAGCAACAAATAAATCCGGGAAATTATGAGGCATTAAAAAAGGGGGAACATGGGTGCTGGCATGGTGGCTGGATTCCATATGAGCACCAGTTTGTGTCCTGGCTGTTCCAGCTCACTTCCAGCTCCTGCCTGTGGAGTGCGAACGCAATGGAGAATGGCCCAAAGCCTTGGAACCCTGCACCCACGTGTGTGGAAGATCCAGAAGAAGTCCCTGGTATAATATACAATATTATGTAATTTTTATAGTATAATATATGTTATTTTGTAATATAACATAAAATTATATTTTATAATGTAATATTTTGAGATTTGATTGTATAATTTTCCTTGATAGACAAATGTCATTATATATACATATATATAATAAAATATTATGTTATATTATATAGGCACTGTTCATACGTAAGTGAAGTAACCACTACAAATTAACAAGAAACCATTGGCTGGGATTTGATTGTGTATACCCTCTGCAACTTAAGTACTAAGACCTTACATCAAATGAAAGTGTTAAGAGGCTAAGATATTGGGAAGGGAATAAATCATTAGTGTTCCACCAGTGTGTTGCATTTATATTAAACAATGTAATGAGCATTCTTTCTTTTTTGTTCCGCATTCTACCTTGTAAGGATGCAACAGCAAAACACTATGTTGAAAGCAGAGAATACATGCTATACCATATGCCTTGCTGGTAACTTGATCTTCAACATACTAACATCTGTTACTGTAGTAGATACATAGATGTTTATAAATTATTCAACCATGATATTTTTTTACGACAGGAGGAATAAATTATGGCATCATCTAAATCTTTTTTTTTTTTTTTTTTGGTAATGTAATGTGTTTCCTTACTAATGTGTAGGAGACTACAAAAATGTCTTGGATAAAACATGATTTAACAAAAAATGAATCTTGTATGTTGTGTTTTTTTCTTGTTCCACTTACCTTGATTGGATTATTGGTTCCTTAACCTAATTGTTAGTTTTTTATACAGGCTAATATCACCAAGTAATTAAATATTCATATTCCCTTTAAGTGTCAGAATTTTACTTCATTCTTACAGTTAACACTCCTAAACTTGCAAGCTACAAATACAACACTGTTTAATATTTCGAGCACACACTGAGCATGTAAATAGTCCACATAATTTACAAAGATGTGACCTCAATTAAATCGTGCCTGTAGCTGAACAAGCTAATTCAACCATTTCTTAATGTTTTAAATTGCGCTATTTTATAGAGCAAAAATACATCGTTCAATGAATTGCTTTTCTTTTTGATTGATGTCTGCTCAAAATTTGATATTTTTAAACATTAGAAGCAGTCAGGCTTTTAGCTGTTAGATCATTTTTCACAGATATTTGTTGATGATGAGTGATAGCCATTATAGTTTAGTAGCAATGACAAAATATTTTTAGTATTATAAGCACCATGACCCTGTTACTTTTTCTCGAAGCGATATTATTTGAAATTCATTTTCTGTTTCTTAATGGAAATAAAGATTTTGCTATTTTTTCCTGTTGTTAAAGATTGAGTGTTTCAAACTTCTGTGTCACAGATTCATTATCTGGAATATAATGAATACTAGCCTTTTCATGTACTTATTTTTGAATCTTCCAGGAAACCTAAGTTAGCATTAATTTCAGGTTTTCTTTTTTTTTTTTTAAGATTTTATTATTATTGGAAAGCCGGATATACAGAGAGGAGGAGAGACAGACAGGAAGATCTTCCATCTGATGTTTCACTCCCCAAGTGAGCCGCAATGGGCCGGTGCTGCGCTAATCCGATGCCAGGAACCAGGAACCTCTTCCGGGTCTCCCACGCGGGTGCAGTGTCCCAAAGCCTTGGGCCGTCCTCGACTGCTTTCCCAGGCCACAAGCAGGGAGCTGGATGGGAAGTGGAGCTGCTGGGATTAGAACCGGTGCCCATATGGGATCCTGGGGCGTTCAAGGTGAGGACTTTAGCCGCTAGACCACGCCACTGGACCCAATTTCAGGTTTTCTTACACATGTGGCATTATTGTGATTTTGAAAAATTTTTTATTGGAAGGCACAATGACAATCATTGGTGGGAGGATGCATTTGTTCTTTCTAATATCCCTAGTAGAAATTAATATTGTGGCCTAATGAGTACCAGTATTGAAGCATCTCTTACAATCAATTTTCTTGTCATGCATAAGCATTCTTTTACAGTTGATGAGAACTGAGTGCTGTGATTCATCATCCTCGTTTTACAACAGATTAACTAATTCAACGCCCACAAAAAAAACTTTCATTCTATCAACCACAGTGACTAAACCCTTTCATTTTTGATGAAGGAAAGCTAAATGCTGATCCTGTAATTAATCATAATATTGTTCAATTCAACAGATGAATAATGCTTGCTTGAGAATTTCAAAGACTGGTCTATACATACATTATACATATAATATATCATATATTAATATATTAATTCATTTTCTTTGAATAAGAGACAGTGAGAAAGTTAGGGAGAGAAACAAAGAGACAGTTCGATGGAGAGAGATCTTTCATTTACTACTTTGCTTTTCAGATGCCTCCAAAGCCAGAATTGAATCCGGTTGAAACTCGGAACCCTGAGCCCCATTTGTATCCCTCCATGTGGAAGGTTTGAACTCGAGTATTTGACCCGTAACCTGCTGCATTCCTGGGTCCTTTTCAACCAAAAGCTAGTTCGAAAGCACACACAAAAAAGGTGGGGCTCAAACCGTGCACTCTGATATGCAAAGTGGACCTCATAAATGGGAATTCAACTGCAGGGACATATGCTTTCCATGGTAGATTTTTTTCTGAATAAATATTTGCAATATGTTGTATTCCATTTTAGTCCATTATGTTTTTAGCAATGCTGTCCAGTTACAATTTATTTAGAGGGTTTTGCAAAGCTCCTTATGGAGTCATTAGGGAAAGTTTCATATGCGTTGATTTATATTATACATTACTTCTTAAGCTTTATTTACCAGCATAACTACATATTTCGATAAGGTATAGACCCCAAAAAAGTAGGCGAACATGGCTACTAAATTGCTATTTCAAATTTCGAGTTACTGTGAAACATTTCTCAATTACCATTTAGTTTTACAGTGTTGTTGCACACATAATAATCTGTGCTGTCAATCACTATGATGTCTTAGACAAATACGTAATAAGTATTCTGACTCGACAGTGTTTATTACTTGCTTTGCAACCTGGAAATTCTAAGGCAATAAGCCTCCAGTTATTACCATGAGAGAATATGTGTAAAAGCATTTCTAACACAGCATGCTGCATGAACGCTCCTTTAATTTTAAAACCCTACTGCTCAAATAATGTGGATTTCTTTATTGAATAAAAAGTTATTTGTTGCTATCACAATATATTTCTATAAATCCATATTCTAGGAGGTTAAACAAGAAGCTATATACACTCTACAATATTGAACATATGGAGGAAATAATAGGTCTAGCTTAAAATGACTTGCAATAAGCCTTAGAAACCTATATGTGGTTCTTTGAAAAATGATATATAGCTCATATAACTTTTATTGCCACTTCCACATCTTGTTCTCATTTAATATGCATGATGTAATAGTTAATTAAAATATTATCTTGCCCTGGTCAAGAGATGATCAAATATTTAGTTAAGTATTATTCTACATGTTACCGAGAGGCTGTTTTTCAATGAGATTAACACTTAAATCGATTGTCTGAAAAAAAACTTTGCCCTTCATAGTAAAGGTGGACCTCATCCAATTAGTTGAAAGCCTAAATAGACAGAAACAAAAGGCAGATCATCTCTTAAGAAAAAGTGAACTCTTCCTGCCTAATAATGTTCCAAATGGCATGTGAACCATTTTCCTACTTCTAGACTAAAGCTGAATTATTAACTCATCTTAGGTACTGAGGTTGCTGAAACTATTCCTCTGGCTCCCTGATTTTCTAGTTTTTGAACACACACAGATGAGAGCTAGACGGTCAGCTCTGTCAGGGCTGGGGGCTGCCAGCTCACCTGCACACTTAGGGACATGGTAACCCTTATCATCTTATCAGCCTACTCTTACAACTTCTTTATATACATATGTAATTGACTCTATTTCTCTGGAATCAGCATATTCTAGTAAATACATATTTTATTGCTATAGATTTTTACTTAATGGCCAGTCTTTTAATATCACATTCTCATAACTATCACACTAAGGCAATATTCAAAATTACATCCTTTTAATCAAGTTGAAAAGAAGGTAATCACAAATCATAGAATATATCATAAAAATTACAATTTATGCAGTAGAAACCAAAATATGATCAGGCAACTCCACTTCTAGTTCTATATCCAAAGGGAATTAAAAAATACATAATATGTCAAAGAAATACCTACTATTGCATGTTTGTTGTTACTTTATTTTTCAATAGCCAAGATAGGATATAAACCATGGTATCCAGTAACATAAGAACAGAAAAATAAAAATAGATATATACATACATTGGAGTATCATAGATAGATAGATATAAAGTATAATCATGTCATTTGCAACAGAAATGCCAGAACTCGAGAATATTATGTGAAGAGAAATAAGTTAGGCAAAGAAACACAAACACCAATAACTTCAGGCTAGGAAAATTCAAGACAAGAAAATATCTTTCAAAACATGCTTTGGTTTTCAGTGTAAATCTGGTAAATGGAGGTTAAGATTGTGTGTTTAGCATATATTAGAGTTGTGTTGTATGTATTTATATTTCCCTGGTTCAGTGAACTTCAACCCAATGAAAAGGATAAAGAAACTGATTAATTTAGTTCCAAAGAGGAATTGTAGGTTGGGAATATGGAGTCTAGATAGATTCTTACACAACAGGTCACAAAAATTGCCCAAGGGTCTTGTCATCATACGTGGTTAAATCAATGGTCCCAAAACTCCAAAATAATGCCTCAGAATCTCTAGACACAGTCCTCTGAGTCTGTCACAAATACTTCTTTCATGCATCATTTTGTATAATGTTCATCATCTCACTGTTCTCTCTTGTCCAATTGTGACTAACCTTGAAACACTTGATGGTGAACATTTCAAGCTACCTATATTCTGACTCAACTAAAGAACAGTTCAATAAAAATCCAGTAGCTTATGCATCCTGGAGATAGCTACCTGTATAAATAATTCCCAGGGGTAATTTTTCTGTGTAGTCATGTATGGGAACCACTGATCAAATTACAAATCTACACCATGCTTCTCTATGCTAAAATGTATACACATCACTTGGATATTCCGTCGGTTTGACAATTCTGATCCAGGTGTTCTGAAGCCTGAGTTTTTGCATTGATAATCAGTTTATAGATAATGTTGATGCTACTGGTTCAACAAAGAATAAAAGGCAATGGACTAAGTCAGGGTAACAGTGATCAATTCTGTTAAATTTATTCTGTTCAAAATGCCTAAATCGAACAATCCCATTATAAGTTAAAGGAAGATTGGGTGTACAGATATAGATTTTCAAGTATAAGTAAAAAAAATCTTGTCTACTATTATTGATGCTGCATTCTATTTAGATCAAGTCTAATTCTAAGTTGAAACACAGATTTATTTTATTTGAGAATCATAATTACAGAAAATGATATCTCCTATCCACTGGTTTATTCCCCTAATGACTGCACTTGCTTGAAGATGGGACCAAGAGCCTCTTATAGGCCTCCCACATGGATGTAGGGGGCCCAAGGACTCGAACCACGCCCCACTGTTTTTTCATGCCATAACAAGAGAATTGGATTAGAAGTGGAGCAGCTGGGGACTCCAACCTGTGCCCTTGTCGGATACTGGCTCTGACAACAGAGGATTAGTTTGCCACACTACCACTCCTACCCCTCTGTAAATGTTTACTTATTTATACATGGTATCTCAAATACTGACTTTTCCTTCAGAATTTATCATTAATGTGCTAATTAATGAGTGTCCATTTTCAGGAGATTTAGTAATTCTATCTCTGTTAAATTTGGTTTTCCAGATTTTTTTCTGTTGTTTCCTTATTAAATGAGCGACTTTCTTGTCCTTTTCATTCTTTTTACATTCATTCATATAGCTTCTTATTTCATTACTTTCATACTTATATTTCATTTTACTTTACATTCATTTCATCTGCTCTTTTACTTTACAAGAAATGGGGTTCTTCCACATTTGATGTATCCTTTAGCTTAGGAAGCTGAAACACTTTCAGCGAGAATACTGCAAGTGAAGATTCATGAGCAACCACACAGGGCCGTCTCCTGCTCCTTCATCCTGTGCTGATAATCTTGTGGCAAGCACTGAAATAGTCCTCTGACTGACATCAGCAGGAGAGAGATTGTTCCACCCTGATAGATGGAGAAGGAACACTTCCCACAAAACTTTTTGCTCATAGGCCACTGTTTTAGAAATGTGGCTCTAAAGCTACACTACACAACCTATACAATGTAACCATGTAAGTAGAACATTAAATTGATGTTTATATTTTAGATTAGGTATAATCTTAATTTAAGGATCCTGGTTTCATAGACATAATTCACAATAAAGGCTTCTTTTAGGAAGATTTAGATGCCTTAGCTAAGAATAAAAGGGCCCATGATCATTTTTAGTTGAAAAGGTAGAAAATCACAGAACTTCAGGTGCTGTATCTAAATAGGAACTGTTTTTAGTGTGTGTTTTTTCACGTTAAGCTAGTATCCATTTTATAAAATGTAAAATAAGTAACTGGCATTTGTTTGTTGTAAATCAGCAGATTTTTCATTAGAATGCAGGAGAAGGGGCGAGCACAGGGGTGCTTGGAAAGCCTGAATCCCATATCAGAGGCCTAGTTCAAGTCTCAGTGAAGTCCGAGCCAATTTGCTTCCAATCCGTGTTCCTGCAAACGGACCTTGTGAGGATGCAAATGGGTCCCTCATACCCACCTGGGAGACCTTTAAGGAGTTCTTGTTTCTTGTTTTCAGCCTAGTTTATCCATGGTTGTTGAAGTCATTTGGATAGTTAGCACATGCAAGATCAATTTTTCTCTATCCCTTACTCTCTTTCTACTCCTCTGTCATACACACACACACACACACACACACACACACACAATCTCTTCATTTTCTGCTTTCAAATAAAGTTAACTATATAACCTGCCAACACACTGAACATTAATTTTGTGCACTAAGTTACAACTAAATTTATCTAAGTTTGGGAGAACAATAATAGAAAATATAATAATTAGATGAATAATGATGTTTCATACTGACTTCTATTTTCAAGTTTCTATTTTATTTTACATGAGGCACTAGGCAGTTTTCTAGCCTTGTAGATCATTCATGTACTTCAGATAAGATAAAATGAAGAATAAAGTAAGAAGACTGCTATAATCAGATATAATTGTTGCATTTTCATCCATAAAAGTGTGTTTTGTACTGAAGTATTTGCAGTGCAAATAGTTTAGATGTGAATATTTAAGAGAATAAAATCAACTAAAAACTCTAAAAAATTTAAAGTGGAGGAGCTCTTTCACAGGAGCACTCAATTTATGAACTCATCTTTATAAATCTGTGACACTAGCTAAACAAACCTTCAGTGAGAAGTGGTTGTCTTTAGGGAGAAGTAGATGGAGGACATTAGGAAGTCTTAGCGTGTGGGCAGAGATTTCCTGTCTTTATTTCAGAGGAAAAGAAGGTGAAGCTGCTTGCATTGGTAAATATCCTCTGTAGAGGCACTTTGAAAAGCAGTCGAGCACGGGGTCAGATCTTTTAAAGACATCCCTCCTAAAAGAAAAAAAAAATTCAAACTAAATTTTATGCGAAAATACATCCCTTGGAATTAAATAGATGTGAATGTGAAGACACAAAAAACTAAGAAATTAATGTCCAGAATTAAGATAGACAATGATAGAAGAGTCTAAGAAATAAGGGCTACATACAGAGCAAGAATAGGCAGTAACAGAATGATACTTTTGCATAGGGTATTATTAGAAAATAATTTTGGAGTAATTTATGTGAGTATGCTTAAATACATTAATGTTGAAATTCAATTGAGATGGAAACAAACCCTCCTACTGCTTTTCTGGAAGTAGTTATATAAGCGATGAAGCTTCTTGAAACGGTATCATCAATAATACGTGAAATGTCTGGAAAAGAAATGAAACGTTAGACAAGTTGGATAATTAAATGTCATGCTTTAATTTACTTAAAGCATTACAATCCTCTTGTTTTTTATTTGTTTACAAGCTTGGAAAAATTTCTGCTTTGACTTTTACCCTCCTAAAAGAGATTTAAGTCTAACTGACCATAACGAATGAGTTGACATCTAGAAGATAATCACATCCCTTCTCAGAACATGGAGTGCTTTCTCTCTCTCTCTCTCTCTCTCTCTCTCTCTCTCTCTCTCTCTTTCTCTCTCTGTGTGCGTGTGTGCACTCGCGTTCCTGTAATCATTCTAATGTCTACTAGAAAATAAGAATTCATATGCTGAACAAGTTGTTTAGATTTCTTATAGCTTACCAATACAAGACCAAATTCCATCATGCTTAGTTCCTGCCTCAAGTGATGTTAAACGTGTGCAAATCGCTATAACACATTCCATCCTCAGCAACACTTTAAAAATGAATGAGGGTAATAGGGAATAGATCTGCTTTATTTGCTCCAGAGAGCACAAATGAAACCGAAGTTTTTATTTTCCAACAATGTCAGATATTGAAATATTTAGATGTTCCCTCCAGATACAATGTTAAAGCAACAGAATAGTTGATCTTACAAGAGAGTATATGGCCTATAAATGCAGAAATCTAAAGAACTAATTTGTTTAACAGCAGTACAGGTGAGGTACCCCAAAACCCTATTTCCACACTAAAATTTAAGAACAAAGAAAAAACATGAACCAAAGTGGTAAATCTTCTAAATTTAGATTTGCAAATTTTTTGCCAAAAGTTTTTAATTTGCAAAATGTCTTTAATAAGGGTAAATATTACATATTTTCAATAAAAGCATTCATCAATAGATTCATTTTTCAACATATCTTTTAAGTCTTATCCAAGGGATGGGCTTTTGGATAGCAGTGAAGTCAGCATTTGGACATATTTGAATACATGTTCCTGTACCACTTCCTTGTATTTACAATCCAGCATCCCTAGAAGGTAGTACATTATGTAATGGCTCAAGTGGTATGTATCATTTCTTTATTTTTTAAAAAAAGATTTATTTATTGGAAAGGCAGATTTACAGAAAGAAGGACATAGAGAAAAATCTTCTATCCGCTGGTTCACTTTCTAAATGGCCACAACAGCTGGAGCTGAGCTGACCTGAAGCCAGATGCTAGAAGTTTCTTCTGGGTCTCCCATGTGGGTGCAGGGTCCCAAACCTTTGGGCCATTCTCTACTAGTTTCCCAGGCCACAGCTGGGATGCAAACCAGTACCCATATGGGATCCCAGTGCATGCAAAGCTAAGATCTAGCTAATAGGCTATCATGCTGGGACCAAGTAATGTTTCTAATGCTTCTGATAAGTCACACAACATAAATAACAGTGCAAAATGTTTTTAAGAGAGTAAATAATAATGTGTAAGAAGGGTATTTTAGTCTTGATTTTGATAACTGGTGTTGCAACTTCATATTATACTGGGTGTTATACAATTCCACATCTGTAAATAAGAACTTATTGATTAGAAAAAGATTACTAAAGAATATACATAACAAAGATTGTAAGTCACTAAAAATCCTATAGTCACTATTAACAAATAGTGTGCATTTAACAAAACAGATTCACTTATGAAAATACAAATGTTTTAGTGGTTATGCTTATTATGACAAGAAGTGAATAATTCATTTTACAAGTGTATTGATCATCATTTTAAGAAGAGTTATAATAGTCAAAACGATTAAATTGTAAACCATATTGATGATGACAGATATTATGGAAACTAGCCCATTTATTTCTTAATCTCTCAAATGATACAGGCATTGAAATCTGAGTTTTATAGGTGAGGAAAGTAAACCTCAAGAAGTTAAGTTTCTTGATAATTGACAGATGTAGGAAGAGCTCACAATCACATTTATCAGGGTCAAGATAAGTAATGCTGGCTTCGGTAACAGCATAAAATATTAGTAGACTAGAATGATATACTATTTCTCTTTAATTTTACATTTTCTTTTGTTTGTTTCTTGCAGACATTTAGAAAGCAAGGCTCTTTACAGATATTGATTTCCCCAACTCCTTAAATCTTGGAGTTTTACCAAATTTTCTTTGCTGAATTGATCTGTGAATGAAATAGAGAATCCAGAGAATTTCATGGGCTTGGGAATAGCACGGAAGTAGATGTTGTCACTTTTCATATCCATTATATAGTGCTGCCTAATAAGAAATAGTTGGGGGCCTAGCGTAGTGGTTGAAGTCCTCACCTTGAACGCCCGGGATCCCATATGGGCACCGGTTCTAATCCCAGCAGCTCCACTTCCCATCCAGCTCCCTGCTTGTGGCCTGGGAAAACAGCCAAGGACGGCCCAATTCTTTGGGATCCTGCACCTGTGTGGGAGACCTGGAAGAGGTTCCTGGTTCCTGGCTTCCGGGTCAGTGCAGCACGGCTGTTGCGCTCACTTGGGGAGTGAATCATCGGACGGAAGATCTTCCTCTATGTCTCTCCTCCTCTCTGTATGTCTGACTTTGTAATAAAAAATAAATAAATCTTTAAAGAAAAGAAATAGTGGGAAGATGTTTTTCACTTGGTATGTTTTGCATTGCCTTAATTACCTGCTTTAAACATTCAGTTATCTAACCGATCATTACAGCTCCCTACAAACATTCTGTTGCAAGCAAGCGGACCTTTATGTTTTATGAACAATAAAAGCAAAAGCATTTATTTGTTCTAATACACAGAAAATTAACTTTCCTTATAATCTGTTAAGTAGGTTCTAAAAAATATAAAGTATCCATATTGTTTTTGTAATACATATTGCTAGATATAATACAATGCTAATATTTGTTTATGATGTGTGTATGTGGCTTCCAACTAATAATTCACACCATACTTTTATGATATTTGCTCTGAATTGTTCTGTATCAGAGTTTGAACATTTTGATTGCACAGGAATTATTAACCTACGTATTGACATGCAATATACTTTTTAGGATATGTAAAAATAAACCCTCTACATGATTATAAATATAGTTACTGAAGCAGCACTTATATACTACAAAAATGCTCAATTTCTATAAAACCAACAAACAATGAACAGGTAATCTGATAAAATTATAAGTTATAAAATATATGCACAAAATTCATGGTATTTAGAAAATATGAGAAAGTAAATTTTTTTCTAAAAAGGATCTATTTTTACTTACACATTGCCATGCACATACAAATCACAAACAAGCAATAGCATAATGTCTACAAAAGCTTTTTAACGTTTTTGAACTAGATTTTTCTCTGCATTACTTGTTTAATGTAGCTTTTGATATTGAATAAATACAGTTAGCAAATACAATATTTATCTTTCAACATAATTTTCTGTCTGAGAGTAAGTTTACATGTCAAAAATTAACAAGCATATGAAACTTTGAACAGTCAAAATGTTCTCAGATGTCTTTTACAGTCCACATCCATTGTCCTCATTATGTACTGGAAATTCTTCCCAAAATTTTTCAGACTCAATGGATAGCTATAAACTGGTGCTGGCCACCAACAAATATCTGTCTTGCTTTTTTGTTGGTATCGACTTTATGTTGTGATTATTTTATTTAACACTGGAGTTCATATATAATGTCATTGAATCTGTTTATTTCCTTATGACCTTTTTTCCTGATCTTTTAAAAAGTTTGATCCTTGATTGCATTCGCTCTCTTATACCTATTGTTCAGCAAAGTATTTATTCAGCATTATGTGATCACCGGATCTCCGTCAACATTCAGCATGTTTTCAGCTTGTGATATCACACTGTACACTTTTCTATGGTGACCTGACAAAAAATGGCAGTGCCATTTTAATAGTGTAGTAATCTTTCTACATTTCTGAGCTTCTTGCCTGCATTGTTTTCTCAGTACATCTGTTCCCATAAAGTGATCAATTCTGGGTGATTTTTGTTTTAATTTAAGCATGAATCTCTTTGAGGCCAAGAATCCACTAATGCCTCTTGCTTCTTCACCCTGATAATGCTTTGATTCATCTTTATCTGATGTGCATTGTCAATTTGTTCCTCTTGCAATCATTTTATATCTATTTTTTCTTTGTTAGGGTGGCTGGCCTTCTTAAAATTGTATATTCAGCAAGTTGAAACTCTTCTACCCTCTTCTTCCTTTTTTCACTTAATTATTTCTTCTTCTTCAGAATCAGGTGCTGACATGACTCTTCCTTTGGCTACCTTAGTTACCGTTGATCCAACTTCTTTCTTATCTGAATGTTTTCTTCCTCCGGTTCTATTGCTACTGTTAAAACTATTCTTAAACTACATTTTTTTTGTAGGAAGAGTGATTCATAAAGAGATAAACAGAATATCTTCCATATTCTGGTTCTCTAGCCAAATGCCTGGTCCCCTATGTGGGTAGCAAGCACCCACGTACTTGATCATGTAACATTGCTTTTCCATGTGATATAACGGGAAGCTGGATTGAAAGGAGAGGATCCCAGATTTGAACCTTCTTTGACATATGCAATGCAGGTGTACGAAAGATGTTCCATCAACTGGTTCACTCTCCAAATAGTTACAACTGCCAAAGCTGGGTTGATCAAAACTCAGGAGTCAGGAGCTTCTTCTGGGTCCCCATGTGGGTGCAGGTGCCCAAAGACTTGAACAATCCTCTGTTGCTTTCCCATGCTTTAAGCAAGGAGCTGGATTACAAGTGGTGCCCATGTGGTACACTGATGCCACAGCAAAAAAAGAGTTTGTGTTTTACTCTTCCGCAGGGCACAGAGATCTCCCCCTTTTAAAGCTCATAAGCTATGAAGTAAAGCATTGGTGTGGTAATCAGCGCTGTTGCAAAGTCTAGAAATTGGGTGTGTGCATGTTTATATTTACAGCAGTTAAATGAAAATATTTTCTTGATTGTAAGCCACTTGAAATATTTTCTTTTCCATATGTATTCATATAAAGCATTAAATTGGAAGTATAAAAACCTAGTTTATCTTCAGATATGTCAGGAATAGTTTGGATAGAATATCAACTTACATTGGAAATTCAACTAAGTGCACAAATGATGGTCTGCTTTTTGTAAGCTGATGAAAAATAGCATAATATTGTTTTGGAAAGTCAATTATGATGTTATGTAAGTTGCATGCCAATGCAAAATAATACTTGGATTTGGATGAACTAGTACTCTGATCTAATAGTGCCTTATCTACATGTTGCACCAAAACATTTTGGTTTTCTTTATAGTAATCCGCCCGGGATTTGATTCAATTCATAGGTTTCCACCACATATCATCCTCTGGTATATATTTATGTCCATTCTTTTCAAAGTAATTTCAAATGCAGAAGTGAAGCATATGGGAAGAATAAGCTGTCTATCTGGATTAGTCATTTTCTGTTAATTTTATGTTATTTTGCACACAAAATTTAAAAAGCATGGCTAGATCTAGGCATGATTAACTATCTGGAAATTCTACAAGCACAGCATAGTTGATTTACTTCAGTGGGAATTCGCTTTTGGTTTTCATGAATATAATTTTGCCAGTTTTTAATACATAAATTTGAAACTATGGAAGTTGCTGTCAAGTCCAAGGAGACTTTTATTTGAAACACTTATTTACTCAATTATTTGACTTGGAAAGAAGAGAGAAATGGAATGAGAAAGAAGAGAGGAAAGGAACAAATTTTCCATCCTCTGATTCACTCTTTTTTTTTTTTAAAAGATTTTATTATTATTGGAAAGCCGGATATACAGAGAGGAGGAGAGACAGACAGGAAGATCTTCCATCCGATGTTTCACTCCCCAAGTGAGCTGCAACGGGCCGGTACGCGCCAATCCGATGCCGGGACCAGGAACTTCTTCCAGGTCTCCCATGCGGGTGCAGGGTCCCAAAGCTTTGGGCCGTCCTCAACTGCTTTCCCAGGCCACAGGCAGGGAGCTGGATGGGAAGTGGAGCTGCCGGGATTAGAACCGGCGCCCATATGGGATCCCGGGGCTTTCAAGGCGAGGACTTTAGCCCGCTAGGCCACGCCGCCAGGCTCTGATTCACTCTTGAATGCCTGTGGCAGTCAGGGATGGCCAAGGCCAAACTCACACATGTGAAACTCTCAATCCAGATCTCCAAATGGTTGGCATGACGATTCCAACTACCTGAGCTCTAACCTGATCCTTTCCACAATCCACATTAGTAAGATGCTGCAATTTGGAGTGGAGTCAGAGTTCCAACCCAATCACCTTGGTTTAGAATGTAGGCAATCCACTCTGCATCTTACCATTACACCAAACTCCTCCAACAGGAAATGTGTTTAAAATACAGTACCCTCTTTTCTGTTCCATTTTGTTAGCTTGTGTCTCACAGAATATAACAGAAATTCTTCTATGACATATTAATTCTATAGGAAAGATGTGTGCAGCACTGAAAGCTATAATCATCATGATTAGGAGAAAAAATCACGTTTGCTTTGCAGAAGATAGTGACAGAAAGAAATAAAAATACATTAAGTTCTCCTTCAAGGGGCAAATTAGTCCTCCTTTCAACTGGCTTGGAAGTAGAAGTATTGACCTCAGTTCCTCATAAACACACAAGGTGGGCTTTCTCTAAGTATGTAAATGTCAGTTACTGTTGGGACATATTTGTGTTTTTTTATCATTATTTTTAATTCATTAATTACATTGTATTATGTGACACAGTTTCATAGGTACTTGGGTTCTCCCCACCCCTCCCCAAACCCTCCCACCATGGTGGATTCCTCCACCTTGTTGCATAACCACAGTTCAAGTTCAGTTGAGATTCCCCCATTGCAAGCATATACCAAACATAGAGTCCAGCATCTTATTGTCCAGTCAAGTTCAACGGCTTCTTAGGTATACCCTCTCTGGTTTGAAGACAGAGCCAGCAGAGTATCATCCCGATCAATTAAAAGCTCCAACATACCATCAGCAAAAATTTACATCATTATGGAATTAATTGACATAGTAATGAGTAACCAATATGTTAAAAGTAAATGCGAGTTCTTAACCACCTTCTGTGACCACCTCGTTGACATTTCAATTTTAGTTTATACACAACATATAACATATGTTATGTTGGGACATATTTGTATAGTATTTTATCTACCTTTCCTGCAAGGGTCTAGAATACAGTCAATATGATATGTTTAAAATAAAATTAAAGTACGGGTGAAAAAGTATAAGTGGAGTAGTAGCAGTAGTTTATTTGCCTACTTTGGCAAATGCAATCCAAGAGAATCTAAATCTTCAACATTCACACAAGAAAAAAAATTGTATTGATTTGGGCATGATGTTGTTATATAAATTCTATTCAGCTATATCTATTATTATATTGCTTTAAAATGAAGGGCTGCCAAATAGACAAAAGAATGATGTCCTCAAGTCTTTCAGACTAATGAGACCATCTGTCTTATAAAATTTCAGTTTCACTAAGAATGAAAACCTAATTGCAACTATTTAAGCTGAAAGGGCAGTGTGCACTTGGCAGCTAAATGTTCTTATGCTTTAAAGATTTTTATAACACGCAAGATGGAATGATTTCAGTACTGTGAACTATTGAAACTAAAATATGGCCAGTATCTACAGTGCTCTGTGTGAATTTGTCTTTGGCCATTATGATATTTGGAATATCTAAGAATCAAGAGAAAAGAAAGGGTTAAGTCTATGAATAAAACAGAGAACAAGAGGTAGGATGATGAGAGTATTTAAACCGTCTATGCAGTTCTACTTGAAGATTTGTCTAGATGAATGTGGGATACATAAAGGAAAGCTCATTTAGAAAGTGTGGGTTTCCTAAGCTATCCCGCGTGAAGGATAAAGTTTCATGGAAAGTCAGTAATCCAGAGATGACATGTATAAAGAAAATTGCATCTTCAAAGTGCCCAGTATGTTTCATTTTTCTATCAGTTCTTAATGTAGATGAGACATCCTATTTTCTGATCATTCACATCATTTTCTGGGATGGAATGAGCTGTAAAAACAGAGTTTACAATCTCCAAAGTTCTATACTCTGCACAACAGTACACAAACAAGAGGTTTTTCATACTTCTTTCTTTCTCCAGGAATGAAATGGTTCCCTTGCCCCTAGTTGAATACGCAGTGCAATTTCCTATTTGTGTTTCAAAGGTGTAGACTCCCTGAGTTTCATTCTTAATTAAGAGAGTGCAGAACATGCTTTGCTAGTCTCCAAACTTAGCCTAAACACCTGCATCAGCAATCTAGAAACAACAGAGCAGATGTTATTTTTATTGAGCAGAATGCGGAGGTTAAAAAAAGGACAGAAAAGGAGCTGCTTCCTTATGAAACTGTGGTGATTGGTTACTTGCTTAATTTCCCCAGAACGGACAGTGTTGATACAAGTAATTCCCTCCTCTTCATTTAGAAAAAATTATGTTCACTATAATGAATCTAAAAACAAATCCAAATTTTTTTTAAATGTTGATAAATCTTGGACATTTTTAAGTAAATATCACTGAGATGTATGTACAATTTTAAGAAGTAGATAATTAAATAGCCTGCAAAACATGATGTTATGATATTTTGAAAGACACATATCATATCGACAGTAATACAGTAAATTCCTGGCAAACACTTATTAACACTTTTTATGATTTCAGTTTAATGTTTGTTTGGTAAAACCCAAGAAATTTGAGGTCTTTGCAATGAACTGGCAGCGTTCTAATCAATGTTGCTGTCACATAATATTCTGATACAACTCCTAGCTCTTTGTATGATCTTGTGATTTGGGTTCCATCTTGAATATGGTTTTCTATAGTGTGATACATTTGTATTTATGCATTCATTCAGTTTATATTTTCTTTATAAATTATATTTGTTTATTTGAAAGGCAGAGTTGTATACAGAGAGAGAGACTGAGACAGGAACACAGATAAAAAGCTTTTCCATTTGATTTTTCATTCCCCAAATGGCCATAGCATCCAGAGCTGGGCCAGTCTGAAGCTAGGAACCAGGAGCTAATTCTGAGTCTCCGGTGAAGGTGTAGCTACGCAAGCATTTGTGCCATCTTTCACCTGCTGTCCCAGGTACATTAACATGAAGCTGGATTGGAAGTGGAGCAGTCAGGACTCAAACCAGTGCCTATGTGGGATACCAAAAATGTTATGGCACAGCATTGACCATCAATTTATATTTTGGGGAAGTTACCATGCCTCCACTCTATATTAAAAGTATTGCATTTATTACTCATGAGAACATAGCTCCTTTAGGTATATTCTCCAAACTTCATGGAATATTTCAAGTGTCAAGGCACATTGGGAAATTACCAGCCCTCCTACTTCTCAAAATCATTTTAGCAAGTATAGTTTTTGATTATTGCCTTTGGAATGATATGACATTGAATGTTAATGACAGATACAAGTTCACTGTAGCAGTACCCAAATCATTAGCATTCATGAGACAAAATGAAATTAAGATAAAAGAACAAATTATGATGAAAGCTGATGCTGCATCTTTTGATGTTTTTACCCAAAATTTTATGCAGACATTTTTTCAAATATTTGATAAGCAACATCAGTTTAAAATAACCTTGCTTTAGATCTTAGTTTAAATATTCACTTAGTTATCTGAGCTAAGAGCAGACTCATTAACAAATTATTTGTAAGTGGTACAGATCCTGTGCACTGTACGAATATTACATCCATAACTGTTTCATTTTCTTCCTTCTAGCTGACACAGTTCAGGATCTAGTGATGGGCACTTCCTTGACATATTTGTTTAGTTTAGTGATTAATAGCATCTTATATGAAGAAGACTCGAGGGTCATTTATAAAAAATGATCACATTGCATATGTGTGAAATTTTATGTAACTTTTTTTGAAGAGCTGAACGTAAGTATATTTTAAACTTAAAATGTCATGTATCTTTTTAAAGTAAACTTACAATGATTTTACAAAAAAGAGTATAAGATAAAAGGGAAGGGAAAAACACCTGACAAGGATCCAGGTCCACAAACGGTAAAGTTTATTCTAATTCTGACATTAAGATTTTTGGCATCCTAAGCGAGAGGTTAGCATTTTGCTTTTATTACCAAAGGGAGAAAATATGTCCGCTCTCAGAACAAAGCAACATGGCCTAGGACTGTATCAGTTAACAACAGTGTCAGATTATTAAGAACAAACACAGTAGAAGGACAACCTAGCAAATCAGAGCTTGTTTCCTGGGTTGTGATGCTGCTTGCTCAGATCTGCAATGTTAGGCACAGCCTTCTGCCATTCTCCTGAGTTTT
Organism: Ochotona princeps; assembly: GCF_030435755.1. NCBI lineage: Eukaryota > Metazoa > Chordata > Mammalia > Lagomorpha > Ochotonidae > Ochotona > Ochotona princeps. Next base: position 31,613,016 of record NC_080842.1, on the reverse strand, counting down.
GCCCTGATGTTCTTGATTAGATTGCTGAACTTCAGCTACTTAATATGCAGAGAAATCATGATTAACACCCCAGTAGTTGGAAGTGTTTTAGAACTGCTAGCATATAAGGTTTCACAAGTCCATTAAACTGGAGTTTAAATGGCAGGACTCTAAGCTCAGACTGGGTAAGTGCTAATTCAGTGTTGTATAAAATGGACAAAAACTGAGATGTGGTGTAAGTGGTGGCTTGCTTATATAACAACAGAGAAACTGATGTCTTATGCTATAAGGCTAGCAGGTGCAATGACCAGGAGCCAAATTAACACTATCTCTTTCTTATATTCCAAAAGTAGTTACAAGGCTTTTCATCTTAAAATGTGATAAGGAGTTCAGTGGACAGTGAATTTAAACTATGGTGTAGGAATACTTCCATAGAAGGAAATAGCTGGGTCCAACACCATGGGCTTTGGCATAAAATATATCATTGACAAAGCAGTAGGAAATTTTTACAGAATTGATTCAGTATAGATGTTAAAGTTAATGGCCATAGCACATAATTCATAATGTATTTTTTTCTAGTACATATTTAAACATTGCAGCAACTTTTGGAAGTCGTGTGCTTCTTAACATGGTAATTATACACTGAAGCATTTAGGAATGTTTAAAAGGCAATCCCTTCAATTCAATTATGTTTATAAATGTCTTCTGATGTTTAAGATTTTATTTTCACAATACCAAGACAAGAAAAATTGCAGGTAAATTTGTGCCCCTGAATTATGGTATTCTATTTAAACACTTCGATCTCAAAAAGTGAAGTCACTAAACATATATTCAACAATTTTTTTCCAAAAAAAGAATGGGGAGGGATTCACTCATTTGTAAGCCAGAGTTAGAAATGAGAGGCAGATAGAGCTATCTTTCATCTGCTAATTCACTCTGCAAATGGCTGCAATAGTCAAAGCTAGATCAATCCTCTGTCTCTCCTCCTCTCTATATATCTGATTTTCCAATAAAAATAAATAAATCTTAAAAAAAAAAGTGGGGGGAGGGGTGGCATGATAGCATAGTGGTTAAAGTCCTCACCTTGCATGTGCTGGGATCACATATGGGTGCCGGTTCTAATCCTGGCAGCTCCGCTTCCCATCTAGTTTCCTGCTTGTGGCCTGGGAATGCAGTCAAGGATGGCCCAAAGCTTTGGGACCTTGTTCCTGCGTGGGAGACCTAGAGGAAGCTCCTGGCTCCTGGCTTCAGATTGGCTCAGCTCCAGACCTTGCGGCCACTTGGGGAGTGAATCATCAGACGGAAGATCTTCCTCTCTGTCTCTCCTCTTCTCTGTTTATCTGTCTTTTCAAAAAAAAAATAAATCTTTAAAAAAGAGAAAAACTAGATCAAGCTGAAGTGAGGATCCTGGAGCTTCATCTGGGTCACTTATGTAAGTGCAAGGGCCCAAGTTCTCTGTCATCTTCCACTGTCTTCCCAGTGCATTAGTAGTGAGCTGGATCAGAGGTGGAGCAGCTGGGACTTACACATGTGCTCATGTCAGGTGTTGGCCTCACAGATGACAGCTTAATACACTTTGCCATGTCAGCCCTGCAAAATGATTATTAAAGTATTGCTGGGGGAATGACACATGTAGATTTTTGCAATTTCATTGGGTTCAAACTGAAGTTACAAGATAATCTTGCAGCCACTAAGTTTGAAATTTCTTATCTCCTAGAATTTGGGGGGTTGCGGAGAACTTCTTTTACATAGAAGGCTTTCCCCTGATTTACACTTGTGTGTATGTGGATGGAGACACTGCAGAGCAGCACTTTTTATCCAAAGGGAACATTTGTGAAAGACTACCTCTGTGGAAGCAAAAAGAATTATGACATACCATTAAGCTGATTGGAAATGGCACTGAAGGAAATCATTTTAAAATGAGATTTTTGCTGCTGTTGTAATGACCTGGAAATACTGTAATGTGTCTGAAGAAGTTTCTTAAACACTTACCTATATTTAGACAAATCCTTCCCTGAAATGCTCGTCTACCTAATACTTCTATTTTGTTTTGGGACATGAGAATTGGTTTTGCACAAGTATACATGTTGATACAAACTGATTTTTGCTCTCCACACCAGAAATTTCCCTAGAGATTCTGCAAAATTGCTTAGCAACAGTTCCTCCATAGAGAATTCATCCCATTGCACTCCAAGAATCAGAAAAGTAACTAAACCGAGAAAGAGAAAACTGATTGCCTCAGGGTAGGCATGGCAGGAATGTACAATGAGTATTTCAATCACGGTTTGCTACAGAACAGGATGAATTATATAGTGCAGAAAAACACAGGCTAATTCTGAGTAGCGGTATGTCAAAATGAGGTAAATGGATGGTGAGTTTTTTAATTCTTTAATAATGGAATGAAGAAAATGCCTGTAGAATAAGATATTTTCCAAATGAGAATATTCATCTAAATGCAAAAGAAATTTGTTTCAATAATTAAAATGAGTATGGAAAATCTCTCTTCAAGTATTATTGTCTGCAGCATTTGAATCGAGGCCGTCTAAAAACTGTGAGACTACAACACACAGCATTCTTATGGGTTGGCACAACTTCTTTATTCAAGATTTAGCTATTAATCTGAATGTGAAAGTTACACAGAGAAAGGAAAGAATAAAAACACAGATAGAGGGAAATCTTTCATCTGGTTTAGACCCAAAAGGACAACATTGGCAGGGAATAGGTCAGGCTGATGCCCAGCACTGAGCCTTCTTCCAGGTCTACTAGAAGGAAATAATCACTTTAGCAAACTTGTACTGCTTTCCTAGACCATTAGCAGGGAGCTGGAACAGAAGTAGACCAGCTGTGACACTAACCAGGTCCCCTGTGGAATGCCAGGATCACCGGCAGCAGCTTTACCTAACGGGCCACATTGCTGACCTTGGCTCAACTTGCTTCACATTTACATGCCAGTCCACTGGGTTATTCCAGGGCTACCTTTGCCTGCTGATTCAAGAAGCAGTGTCTTCCTCTCCCAAGACCAGCTGTATCTTGGCAACTTTAAAATCCATTGTTTCAGTCTAGTAAATAGAGAGGACAGATAAAGCAAAGTTCTTTTCAAACATGGCAGCCAAGCAGTGCAATATATGGCTTCTTGTTTATAGCCCAATGATCAGAATGATCTGTAGGGCCATCATATAATTCTCCAATAAAATGAATTGGTATTCATAGACTAGTTGAACAGCCACTTCATAATCACAGCCTCACACCATAAAAGGAGAGTCAGATTTTTAAACAACAGATAGCTGATCCTAAATACCAGAATTGTTTTGATTTTACATTCCAAAATCTCAGTGGAATCAGAAGTATATGAGAATGAATTTTTTTCCTCAAGATACTTAACAGAAGGATGTGGAAGTTATAAAGGGCTAGTCCGTAGCCCAGAAACACAAATGATCTATCTAGGAGTTTCAAAAGCACAATCCATAGTAAAGACACGGAATTATTTTACATTGACTATACATAACATGGCATGTAAAGTGAGTCAGGGAAGATTCATAAAAAGATTCTCAGAGAAGTTTGTAACTCACAGCTCTACCTCTTGTTTCTTCCAAGGGAAGCACACAATTTTTGAATAATGAATTCAAACACACACCCACATACAGTCAGTCACCATGTTTGCAAATTCATTGACATATTTTCTATTTTTTTATAATTAGATATTTGCTATTGTTTTTATTATTATTTTATTATTATTGCTTACTGATACAGTTCCATAGGCCCTGGGCTTTCCTGTCCCCCTCCCCAAGTTTCCTATTCCCCCTATTGATTTCCCCTCTCCTATTACAATGGATGGTCTTTCATGAACAGTCCTAAGTCCATTCATTCTGGAATTGAAGTGTTTCCTGACATTGTAGGCATGGATGTTGTTGGAGAGTCCAGCATGCGACTGTCAGGGTATTTTCAGCTGTTTCACAGGAAGTCCATCTTTCATTTGGATGCTAATAGACATACTACACTATGCCCTGGCATCTGGACTTGAGAGTCTCCACTGCACTTCCATCATACATTCCTTTAAATACAGAGTCCGAAAATACAGTCCACAGCAAGAAGAAAAACAAAATTTTCATCAGCATGAAGTTAAACAACATGCTATAGAATTACCAACACATCACTAAAGCGATGAAAAAAGAAAATAAAAACCTTCTTGTAGAAATTAATGCTACTGCATGACCCATGTGGTGCTGAAGAAATGACAGTAAGAACAAGAATATCATTGCCCATTAGATGTAGCAAAAACAGTGTTCAAAGGGACATTTACAACCACAGGTGCTTGCATGCAATCAAAACGTCTCTCATTGGATGATCAATTAATGAATCACAAGGACTTATTGAAAATATAATGAATGACTATGAAGTATGAAAAGGTAAAATTCACAGCAAAAGTAATTAGATTTGACACCAAAAAACTATATATTGAAACAAGAAAGCGCCATCACCTAAGAAGATGAAAAAACAACCCCTCAACCACATTAACAATAAGCCTCACATGGGGACAACCATTTAAAAATAGAGATGAAAGAGAAATAGTTCCAACTTTTTACTCTTTACATGGGTCATGACACTGTTGGCTTGGACAATAATAGTGACAACTGTAATTTTTTGTTGTCCAAGCACATTTAGAAGTTTCATTGGGAGTCTACCTTCATTCCTTCGTAGAGATGCATTCTGTTGATTTTCTTTGATTCCTGATAATCTTGTCTCCCTTACATTCTTTGTGGGGTTACACGAGTGTGCCTATTCTCTTTTATCTTTTATTTGTATTTTTGATGAAAGTTGTCTTATATTAAAGCAAACATATGATATCTATCCTTTTGGGATTGGCTCATTTCACTTAGCATAGGAGTCTCCAGTTGGGCTCATTTCGATGCAAATGATAGAATTTCACTCTTTTGAATAGCTGAGTAACATTCTATAGAGTAAATATATCACAGTTTCTTTATCCAATCCTCCTTCAGCGGGCATCTAGGTTGTTTCCATGTTTTTGCAACTGTTGATTGTGCTGCAATAAATACAGGGGTACAAGTTACTGTCTTATGTGTATATAAGACAGTATATTGAATATGTTCCCAGGAGTGGGATTACTGGGTCATATGGTAGGTGAATATTCAGTTGCCTGCATATTCTCTATACCAACTGTAGTGGTTGCACAAGCCTGCAATCCCACCAGCACTGGAGTAGTGCTCCTCTTTCCCCACATCCTCACCAGCAGGTGTTGTTGGTAGTTTTCTGTATGTGGGCCATTCTCCCTGAGGTTAAGTGGAACCTCAGTGTTGTTTTATTTGAATTTTCCATATTGCTAGGGAGCATGTGCATTTTAAAATGTCTGTTAGCCATTTGCATTCTTTCATTTGAAAAGTGTCTGATCATTTCCTTCTCCCATTTCTTGACTAGTTTTGTTGTTACAGTTATTCTATAGTTCTTTGTATATTCTGGATGTTAACGCCCTGTCTGTTGCATAGTGTGCAAACATTTTCTCCCCCTATGTTGGTTGCCATTTTACTTTGTTGATCGTTCCTTTGCTGTGCAGAAACGTCATGATTTGATGTAATCTGCTTTGTTCATGTTGGTCTTGACTTGCTTTGCTTTTGATGATTTTTCTAGGAAGTTTTTGCCCGCACTTACAGAAAATTTCTTACATTTTTCTTCTAAAAGTTGATTGGTTTCTAGGTGTAGGTTTAGATTCTTTATCTATTTAGATTTTACCTCTGTGTATGGTGAAAGGTGGAGATCTTGTTTCTTCTTTCTGCAGGCTGTAATGCAATTGTCCCAATAGCATTTGTTGAAGAGACTTTCTTTCTTCCCTTGGTTGTCTTCTGTTCTATTGTCAAAGATTATATAGCTGTACATGTTTGGGCTCCTTTCTGATGTTTCTATTTTGCTCCATTGATCTTCATCTCTGTTTCTGTACCATTACTAGGCTGTTTTGATTATTACTGCCTTATATGTGTGAAGGTCTGGGATTGTGATTCCTCCAGCTAAGTTCTTATTCTTCAGGAGAGTTTTGGCTATTTGATAATGCTCAGACATAGTGCTGTTAGGATTGGGGAAAAGGTTTTGCTTATTCATTCTATGTCTACATATACTTGGCATAAATAAAATAGCAGTGACAATTCTGAATCAATACAGAACTTATACATACATACTTAAAATAGCTATAAAATCTAAAGATATAAACCAAATAATACAAAAATCTGTCAAAAGGTAAGTGGATTTTAACATAATATATGTATGCATATATATATATATATATATCTCCATCAATTTATATAAATGTTGACTGCTAATTTATCGTAGACTAGTTGCACCTACATATTATTATCCTGAGTTAAAGAAGCCACACACAAAGGTAAATAATGCATGTTTTAATTTATATGAAATTTTAGAACAAATGCAAACTACAAAACAAATACAAATATAGTTAACATGTATATACATCTATTGTCATAAATGAACTGCGTAATGGAGACTAGCATATCAGGAAGTGAGGATACACTGCAGTATGCATCTCTACTCCCAAATAAAAGGAAATTTCCAATGAAACTATTAAATATGCCTTGAAAATATTATGCTAGCTTTTCACCACAATACACTTAAACAGCAGATTGCTGGACTTGCAACTGTTGTTGAAGAACTATACTACCGTCATAATATGTAGGGAACTGGTGGGGGGTGGGAAGAAAGTGGAGGAAGAAAGGGGAGATGGAGGGGGAATTGTTATACCCTCAAGACCTAATCATGGAAAATAATAACAGTCTGTAGGTGCAGGAAGAATGTCAATGGTGGCCAAAATCTATTTGAGTTAAGTGAGGTTATTACAAAGAGATGGTCAGCTACCACCACTCACCCACAGAAAAGGATTAACATCCTTACGAAAACATTTTTTAGTTAATAGAATAATTGCAGCTCTCACTGCAGCAATTCATCGAGTTTCTAAATTTTTTGAAAAGTTGACAGTTTGTATTAGCACACATCCATTTGGTGATTTAGTCATTTTACTCCAACATATTAACCAAAAGAAATGTACAAACTTTGTCTCCAATCATAGTAACAAAAAGAATATTCATAGATTCAAAATATCAGGAACATCTGATAAGTATGGACAATAAATAGAAAATTGTGATTTACTCATAATGTAAAATATTAACTCAGTAAGAATTCTGGGGCACACAAAAAGATACATTCATCTCAAAGGAGTTTAAAACATCAGATAGAAGTCCTCTATTATGCTAAAAATTCAAAGTTCCTGGCATGGGTTTATTGGCATTGACTAAGTAAACACTAGAAACTCTTGGATGATGAAATACTTAAGTTGATCGGGATGGCAGTTATGCAGAGAATGAGGAATCAAATTATGCACTTAAGGCTAATGCATTCAAACCGCATAGATCAATCTTAACTTACCTGGAAAATATCCAAGTACTACACATTTTATTAATATAAAGACAACAGATTCCAAGTATTTCATAAGTGTACTTCTGAATAATCCATTACAAATGGAGTCAGTTAATATCTTCTTTAAATAGATGAAAGTTTATCAAGGTAGTCATTTTTTTGTAATCTAACTCATAAAGCCTACAACACTCATCTGGTTTTACTAGCTATTTTGCAGAATAATAATTATTTAATAATTAAAATAACGTAATAGTATCCACCTGAACACAGAGCTACATTAATGGATCATAATGAGAATCTCAAAAAAGCAAAAATACTCACATAGGAACTTAGCATATGATAGTTACCATTTCAAAAGAATATTAAAGATGGACTTTTCAGTGTTTAATAGTGTGATAACCACTGCTTAACAACCTGCAGAAACAAGTTTATATTTATATCTTACTACCTACTAAATAACCCGCAATCTAAAAATGTATGTGATATAATCAAATGATTGAACATAAAATTACAGATTTGATGTGATAAAATATCAAATAACTAGCAGAAATTATGTTATTCTTTAGTTCAAAGGATAGAGCTTATCTTTTAAAGAGATAAATAGATGATAGATAGATAGATAGATAGATAGATAGATAGATAGATAGATAGAATGGGGGAGTCAGATTTACAAGTGGCTGCAAAGGCCAGAGCTGAGCCCATCTGAAGTCAGAAAGCTGCCTCTGCGTCTCCTGTGCAGGTGCAGGACCCAGGGCTTTGGGCCATCCTAGATTGCTTTCCCAGGCTACAATCAGGGAGCGGGATGGGGAGTGGAGTAGCCAGGACATGAACCAGCACCCATGTGGGATTGTGGTGCACGCAAGGCAATAATTTAACCACTAGGGTATTGTGCCAGGCCCCAAATTTTCTTTAAAAATGCATAAATCAAGGAAGTCATACATACAGTACTTAAAATTTTTCAAATAATCAAAATATGAATGACAAATAAGTACAGAATAAGGGGGAGAATTATTTTGTCACAAAAACAGTAAGTGCACATAGGTTTTTATATACCAAAGTATTCATAATAGTATTTATAAACTGAACAAAAATAAACAGCAATTGCCCCTTGTTTTTCACATAACAAATTAAGACAGCATATAAGCAGATATGTTTATAAAAGACTTTCCCATCTGTGATCAGAAATAAACCAGGTAAAATTTTATCAAGGGCAAAATAGCAACTTTTATCAAAATTGTGGAAACAATTAAATTTGACCTAATAACACCATTTTCAGGAACTATCCTAAAGACATACTTGCACAAATGTAAAGTGATATATTTACAAGTTACACATGAATCTTGTAATACTATTCCAAGCATCTATTTATTTATGTATGCAATTTTTATTTATTTTTGATCCTGTTCTTCAGTTGTGTCTAGCATTATATGAATAAGAGGCCAACTCAAAAGAAAATATTGCTGTTTCCTCTCCCAGGGATTTCAACAGCCAGGACTTATGGTTTTAGGCAAGTCCAAGAATCACACCAGTGATACTATGATACTTTGGCACAGAAAAAGCATCAAGAAATCCCAGCTACAAAAGTATGAAACTCCTCAAATGGTGGACATTTGTTTCCTGAGCAACACAGCATTTACGAAGAAGCACAACAAGAATAGCCAGAAAATGACGCAGGCCAGCAGGGCCAAGATGAGGACCATAATAAAGCTCTCAAGTCCCTGGTCTGGCCTGGGGATACACCCATGATCTCCAAGCTTGTCAGCTGCAAGCTCAATTCACTTGCTTACATCACCCAGTACAAGCTTGGGAAGCACTATTGGGCTTGCATTGCCAAGGGAGGTAAGCTATCCTAGCCAAAGACCACAGGAAAAGACCTGAGCAAGCAGCGAATCAAGGCTGTGGCCCAGGCTCAAGCCAAGGGCAAGGCCCAGACTGCAACTGCACCTGCAGCACCAGACCCTCCAAAGCCTCAACTCAAAGACAGCCAGTGCCCCACAAAGGCTCCATACTGACAATCTTTGCCTGTCAAGGCAAGGACACTATTTCAGGATCTTGTACAAAGTTTTAACTTCATTAAAACAGAATGTAAATCAATAAACAAATGCCCTGAATCAAGAATTCTATAATTTTTGATTAGTTCTAAATGAAATGACCCGGTCAACAGTAGTACTACTGATCACTTTTTCTTCCTTAAAGGGAGTTTCCTAGTACAAACTTGTGACATCAGAAAATAGAAGTCTATTTTATTGAATTTCTGATTTGCTAAACATAAATAATTAAATTTATTCCATTTAAGTCAAGAGCCAATCTGAAACATACTTCTCTGCTAGAGCCAACTTTTGATGGTTAAGTACTTCCTCAAGGGAAGAGGAGAAAACATCATTTGTCTACTAATATACCCTAGGTCTGTATTATTTAGCAACAGGTGAGATGAGGAGAATGTATAGCGAAGATGTCATTGATTGTCATATGGGTGCAAATAGGCTATTCCGTAAGCTTAGTATTTAAGTTATTAGTGCAAAGAATGTGTTTTTGTGTATGTGTTTTCACATTTCTTTAAATATTTAATGCAACTGATGACTAAGTTTTATGTCCTAAGAAATGCTTTTAAATTCACCATCAGAGTGCATTACATAGGAATGCGTTAGCATTCATGAATCTTTGTGTCTTATGGATTTCCTTTGTGTCTTTTTTTCCAAAAGAAGAAGTGTTGGAGAGGGTGATTGTAATTGAACAGATGGGCAAATTAATGCAGTAAAATAATAAGAGACCTAAATATTTAATCATAAATTTTCAGCCTCATTATCTCACTTGAAAGCACTATGCCTCATTTTACTGTCACTTCCCACGCTTTCCATGAGCTCTTGGTGACAAACAGACCAAATAAAGCTTTAAATTTATTCCAAATGCCAGTCACTATTTTCCAATCCCAAAGCTCTAAAATGAAATTGTAGCTTGAGAATGAGGCATATACTAACTTCAGAGTACCCCAGAAAGCGTAAGGCATTTCTGGGAGCATGAAAGCCTCCTGAAAGCTGAGCAGGACCTCGTTATTCTTTGCTTCAATAATTACCAGGGTTCACTTTCCAAAAATCTCGTTAGTTATAGTCAGATTCATGTTTTAATGCCACATCTCTTTCATATTTGCAATTATACACATTTGTTGATAAATGTGGATTTAGTGAGAACAGTTTTTGAATTCCTCCCACACTTGAAAAAAACAGCTAAGAGGAAATAAAATAGCAGGAGTGGGCCAATAATGCCACTTTTGTTTGAGAAGTCTTATAAATAAATAATATTTTGCACACATTTTCTCTCTATTGGATGGAGAATGGAATGCTTGCTGAATTTACAGCAATATGAAATTCAATTTGTCTGCTGTGGATATGCTTTAGGAACATGTAGGAAACACCTTTAGGCTACAGCAATGATTTATTTTAGTATGTGTACAGCTAATTCATTTTCTTCCTCTTGGAAAATTATAGTTTTTGAGTCTGAGATCAACCGTGATGCAAAATCATTGCTTCTTCTAGTAGCGAATTAACTATAACATTCTGAAAATAAGTAATCTGTTTTTCTTTGTCAACACCTTTATAAATCTATACAATAAATATGTCTATTTGTCATGAAGAGGATAGTAAATTTTTTGAAACTTACGGCATCACAGAGAATTTTAAAATTTACTTTTTTTCGTATAAATACAGAAGTTGTAACAGCTCAGAAGAGATACAAATTCTAGTGGCATTTGAAAACCAGGAGTGAATATATTCTATCAATGTTCTCATCTTGGTTCTGTTTTCCATTACAATGAGCAAAAATTACTTTAAATGGAAAATCAAACTGAGACATTGAAACGCAATCCAAGTATAGACATGAAAGATATTTACTCTCTGTATGTTTGTTTACTTCTTTAATATGGCCAATTGACACATGCAAAGAATAGGTCCAAAATGTAATTCTAAGTTTCTGGTAAATATGAAAACTCAACAAAAGCTAAAAAGGATATTCCAGCATGAGAGTCTTACAAGAGATTGAAAAAAGGCAACAAGGAAGGAAAGAAGAAACACTAGCTAAAATCAGTGAGAATGATTAGAATTAAGCCTACCAGCTTCCACTTGAGGAGAATTGTTCTATCAGATATATCTAGGGAAAAAATTCATGAATTCTGTGCGGTGACTCACAAATGAGGCTGAATGTCAGGGGAAAGGTACTGGACAGAGTTGTAAGCTTGTAACACAACTAACTGTTGCAGTCATTCGCAATTTTCTAAAGTGCTCAGTCTCAATAGTCTATTTCATAAAATGAGTGTGAAAGTAGCCTTTCTGAGGAGGCCATTTACCATTGCCACTTATATCACAATTAGGAAGCAGAAGGGCAGATCCCACATGTTACCTATTCTTATTAAGGTTACTGGTAGCTTAACCCCACTCGTTTTCCTTCCTATTGGTTAAGCATAAGCTTCATTCATTGTTGCTTGTCACCTCTCACACATGAGCTGGCCTCCTGTTGGACAGTACTACCTTTCACTCCACTTTTGCCATCTGTGCTTAGAACAGCTTTCCTAAAAGAAGCGGCAGCAGAAACACTTGGATTCTGCTTTCAGTAGATAGTTATGCATCCATCCTAAAAGAAACAGTCGTAAATCCCTATGGCTGAGGCATGGAAATAAGCTTTCATCACAAATGCTCAAATTTTGTTGGAACTGCAGTGTGAAATCTACATCTGATTCTTTGGTTATACTCACCCTCCTTCTCTACCTTCTACCTCCCTTCTGAAGCAGCCTATGCCAATGCATTTGCATTTTTGGTACTTACAAGCCTCATTGCCCTTTTTAATAAATGCTTCCGGAAGAGTCCAACTCCTGACCAAAACAACCATGTGTGTCACTTGTCAGGTCTGTCATGGGCCTTGCAAAGGATTTGCCTGGTGAGCCTACAGGGGTCACCTGACCTTCCCTTACCTATCTGTTACACAGCCCACGCATTGCAAACTCTGCTGGGGGACTTAGGTCAAGGGTTCAGATCCCTGAGGCCATCCAAATGCTTTTGCATGTCTGCACTCCTCACCCTGATGCCTCTCCATAGTGGCCTTCTTTTCTTTAAAAAAAAAAAAGAAGAAGAAGAAAAGAAAAGAAAAGAAAAAACTTCTGTGAGAAGGCAGGAAAAATTTGAACACATTCCTCCACTTTGGTTCTGCACTCAGCACTATTGTGTTAAATCTTTTCACTCTCCCTGGCTCTACCTGCCCCCCATTAAAACTACACTTTTTGATCTACATATAAAAGTAGACATTTATTTAAGACTCCCTTTGCTAAGAGATGAAATATGTATATAAATGTGTGTGTGCGTCTGTGTGTGTATGTGTGTGATTTGAAAGGCAGAATTACAGAGAGCAAAGGAGAGACAGAGCTCTTCCATCCACTGGTTCACCTCCTAAATGGCCACAACAGCTGGAGCTAGGCTGGTCCAAGCCAGGAGTCAGGCGTTTCTTCCAAGTCTCCCATGTAGGTGCAGGGACGCAAGTACACTTAAGACATTTCCACTGCTTTTCCCAGGGCATTAGCATGGATCTTGTTCAGAAGCAGCATCTGGGCCTCAAACCACCACCCAGCTGGGATGCCAGAGTCACGGGCAGTGGCCTTATCTGCCATACATCAATGTCATTTTTATGACAATGAACCTCACCCTTGACCGTACGCAAAATGGAAAAGCCTGGAAGTACAGAGTCAGAGCTTTCTCTGATTTAGCCTCTTGTTTAAACCATAGCTCAAACCATGATTAATATTTTCATTTCCTGCATGTTGCTTTTAATATACTGCTTTTGATTGCTGGATACTTAACTCTTGCTTCAGCTTGTTAAGCTGTTTGTGTCTCCTATAACTCTCTTGTAATTATTCCTGAATTCCTTGTTCAGAAATATGAAGCATCTTAGGCCAATAGCTTGGTGGGAGGAGGATCTGGGGAGAGAAAGGAGAGACTTAAAAGATTAATCTTAGCAGAACCCAAATGTTTTCATCTTTGTGTAAAAAAGGTGCTAACAGCTGGATGTATTAAAACCATATAATGATGTAGACCTTCACAACTGTAATTTGGCAAAAATCCATCTCATCTGCACCCTCAACACTAACAGTGATGTCACTTGTTCATTAGTCCCGCTGGTTCACCTGCTGCTCGTTACCTGATTTCTATTTTCCACCATCGCTAACTTCTCACCTCTCTGTTGACCCTGGGGATCTCTTGAAGAAAAAAATGGGGTCATAGAACAAAAGCGTCCTCAACTTTCTATCAACATCTTCCCCCTTCTTCTGTTGACAGTGAAGTCTCGCTTCTCTTAGCAAAGTCTAACATCTTCTGTCCGTGCGCCACCCATGATTTACCGCTTTCTCAAGGGCTGTAGTATATCGATTTTTCTCTCACTTTCTCGTATTGGCAAACCCTTTGCATTGTGCTGACTGCTTCACTTTAACCTTTAGACATCCTCAAATTTTTTCCACCTCATGAGGAAAAATAAACATCCCAATATTTTCACTCTTACATACTTCTTTCTACTCTGGAAATTCTAATCACAGACAACTCAGATTTTCTCACTGATTATTACTTGAAATTTAGGTGCTATAACTAAAGAAATATTTTCTAAATATGTAATTTTATTTTTGGTTTAACTGAAAATGGCTAGAAAGTGTGGGTTGAGCAGAGAATCAAATCACAAAGGCTTCTATTTCAAACCACTAACAACAAGAACATCCTAATATTAGCACATTTTTTAAAGATTTATTATTTTTATTGGAAAGGCAGATATACAGAGAGGAGGAGAGGCAGTTGATTCACTCCCCAGAGGCCACAACGGCCAGAGCTGAGATGATCCGAAGTCAGGGCCCAGAAGCCTCCTTCAGGTCTCCCACGTGGGTGCAGAGTCCCAAACCTTTGGATCATCCTCAGTTGCTTTCCCAGGCCACAAGCAGGGAATGAGAAGTGGGATTGCCGAGATTACAACCCAGCACCTCGGATCCCAGCACCTGCAAGGTGAGAACTTTAGCCGCTAGGCTACCGCGTCAGGCCCAATACTAACAAACTTAACATTTTCAAGAAATCTTGATCAAACACATACAAAAGTCAATGTCTACATTTTACAAATTTGCACTTATACTATATTAAGCTTATCCTAATAATAATTACCATTCCGATTACCTTATTCTATGCAGGCATTTACATGTAATTATAAATATATTATTGATTATAAAGAGAATGATACAGCATTCTAACAGTTGCAGAAAAGTATAGTGGGCATTACTTATATAAGCTATACTTTTGTCAAAGTAAATCCTGTTAGAACAATTTTGGAATAGTGAACATGTTCATGACAAATGAAGTTCTGTTGGTTATATGTTAATTATGTGTTAGAAAAGCAATTTTCACAACATTCTTAAAAAATGTATACTATGGGGCCCAGTGACGTGGCCTAGTGGTTGAAGTCCTCGCCTTGAACGCACCCCGGGATCCCATATGGGCACCGGTTCTAATCCCGGCAGCTCTACTTCCCATCCAACTCCCTGCTTGTGGCCTGGGAAGGCAGTCGAGGACGGCACAGTGCATTGGGACCCTGCACCCTCATGGGAGACCCGGAAGAGGTTCCTGGTTCCCTGCTTCGGATCAGCACAGCACCGGCCGTTGCGCTCACTTGGGGAGTGAATCATCGGACGGAAGATCTTCCTCTCTATCTCTCCTCCTCTCTGTATATATGACTTTGCAATGAAAATAAATAAATCTTTAAAAATAAAAAATATATATACTATGGAAAAAGGAAACACGAATTTTGTCTTGCATTGAAATAAATTGTTCTTTTACATCCGTTTTTCCACAAACTTTTTAAGTATCAAGTCATCCTAGATATGTAAATGTATTAGACTGCCTTTTCACTCAGTATTACATGTCCCATCATTGATTTAAACTGTTTACAAGTGGAAGATAGAAAAGCTCTCCTTAAATACTCATTAAAAAGAGATGTTAAAATGTCATTGCCAGTAGAAGTTCCAAAACATTCCAGAACCCATTTTCCAGCTAAAATACATTTGATGTATTCACTCACACTTGGTGTATTTTTCCTCTTGATGGAAATGTAGCTATCTAATTATGCTTTCTTCTGTTATTCCTGGATTCTATTCCTTTCTAAAATGTTATAGTATTTTTTTAAAATTTCCATGTATCAGGGAAGTATTTGATGTAAATGAAATATTATGAAGTATGAATTATGCATGTGTTATGGAAGCTTCTTTTCCGTGGGTCTGACACCTTGCAGAGTAGGCTAAGCCTCCACCTGTGACACCAACATCCCATATCATCAGTGGTTCATGTCCTGACTGTTCCACTTCCCAGCCAGCTCCCTGCTTATGGCTTGGGAAAGCAGCAGTTAATTATTCAAGTGCTTGGGCCCATGCACCAACAAGGAAGACCAGAAGGAAGCTTCTGACTCCTAATTTTGGGTTATCTCAGTTCTGGCCATCGCAGCATTTGAAGAATGTATCAGTGGATGGAAAATCTTTCGGTATCTTCTCTCTTTTACTGTGCTTTTCAATAAGCATGAAATAAGTCTCCAAAAATAAATTGCTATGAATGTGAAACATCAGGAGTTTATGTAAGTATTCATTACATTTCTAACAACTATTGCCTTTGTCTTTATTTTAGGTCACCAGAAATAGGTAATTCTGTATCTTTTCGATCATGTGTGCAAGGAGAAATGTAATTGAAATTCAAATAGGTTGATATTAATTCTCACAGTCTTTTAGTATTTTTCTCATATCTAAACACAGTTTTACAGGTAGATGGCAGAGACCTCGTATCTAGCTAAACATCCCCATCTTCCTTCTGCTGAGCTCATCTCCCACCCAGACTTTTTGTATCGAAGCTGAGTAGACCATATATGCACCTTTCTTCCTTTCAGGGTCTCAGAGATCCCATCAAAAGACATAAGCAATCATTGCACCACTGAAGTTGAGTAATGCTCTTCCAATTCCATATTGAAAGAGTTAACATCATCTTCTCTGTTTCCAAGCATGAAAAAACTTTAGTCTTCATTCAACTCTGTCTTAATAAATAGGGAAAAGTCAAGATTATTCATATGTTCAAAGCTTTCCAGTTTGTGATCCTGAAGACACTGTCCTGGGAGTCAAAGAAAATGCAGTCCTTCACCCCTCCATTTCTGGGGAGCAAAGTGAAGGAACTCCAATGGTGTCGCAATTGTCACAGTAAGTCTGTTCTGCTGTGCTTTTTGGCAGCATCTTTTACTGTCTCCTTAGTGATAATTACTAAAGTAGGAAAGCAACTTTTGGGGACATGGCCATCCTACATGTATATAATAAAGGCAGGAGCTGGGAATTTTTTTTTCCTCAATGAAGAGAAATGTGAAAGACCAGAATCTTTTGTTCTTGGTTTTAATGTTTTATCAATTTTTCACAGATACTTAAAATGTAAGAAAAACAAGATTATGGAGTTACAGTAGCATAATTAGAAACAAATTTACATATTAATCAGCAGGAAAAACTATCCTGATGAATCTCATGAGCTTCATAATTGTCTTTCAGCCAACAGGGTTGATCCCATAGGAGCTAAAGGTTCTGGCTGCCTAGTCATATCACCACCATAATATGTTTCCTGCCTATGTGATTTGCTTATTCCAAATTGAGAATTCATTTCTTTTGCCTTTTCCCAACCAGTTTAGTCCTTTTAAAAATGCAATCTTTTAATACCTTGTATAGGCTGATGCAATTAGCTTTTTTTCTCTAGTACATGAGCTAAATTTTTTGTCTCATTAAGCTTTAAGCATGCTAAATGTATCAGCCTTTATTAAAAACTATCATTTAAAGTTGAAAACTGGAGAACTGAAGCCAAACAACATATAATCATTTACTTCACTGTTTTTCACAAATGATTATGTTTGATAATATTTTTAAATTTCAAACATATACTTGTTTAAGAGGGAGTGTCAATTTCTAGTTGGAAAGTATAGCAATTTGAAAATTATAATCTTGAAGTTCCTAAGGAAATTCAAGTGTTAACTGTGAATAATACGAAGCATCATGAATATAATCTTACATAATGTCTTTCATAGCATGTGGTGCTGTTTTTTTATCCCTTTTAATAAATGAAGAAATTGAAGTTCAGAAACACAAAACCATCATCACAGATCTCATGGTAGCAAGTGGCTTAACTTACAGATGTTCATCAACATTTTTGTGTGAATATACATATAATTTAACTTGAGTTTCTTTTCCTAAGAAATATTATAGCCCCGAGTTTTGCTTACTTTTTTCTTTTTAAAATTTATTTATCAGCATAATATTTAAGAAGGAAAACAAGTGGAGTGGAGAGGAAAGAGAGAGAGAGAGAGATCTTTTATCTACTTCCCAAATGACTGTAATAGCCAAGCTTGAGCCAGGAACCCAGAATACCATCCAAGTCTCCCGTGAGGTGGAAAGGACCCAAGTACCTGAACCATCATCCGCTGTCCTTGAAGGTTTTCACTAACAGGCAGCTGGGTTAAAAACAAAGTATTCAGAACAGAAAGCTGGCTTAGAAGCAAAATGGAATCAGGCACTCTAATATGGGAATCAGTCCAAAGTACTGACTCGAGTTGTGCGCCAAAGACAGCCCTTAATTTTCTGACAGCCCTTGACGTGTCTTCATTATTCTTGTCAATGCAAATTTTGCAGAAATAAGAGACAAGAAGGCTCAATCCATTCTCATATAGTTTTCATAAGCATCTCTACTTATTCTGTGATGCCATTTACTTTTTCTAATATGTCATATGTAATAGTTGAAATCACGGGTCAATAGTTTTGAAAAAAGTGAAGAGGAAATTCTCCTTAAGAAATAGAAACTTTCAATAATGTTATTTAATATTTTCCTTTACAAGAGCCGACTATGTAGTAAAAGGACTATCTTTTTCAAAGGGAAACACTAATCATCATATTATCCTATTTCTGTTGATGGCACAATAGCAGCTTGCATTTGACAATAATGTCACTTCTTCTGGATTAAAGCATAGCCATTTTAAATGCAGCTGTTCCCTTCCTCTAAAATGATCTAAATTTCTAGAAGCTTCACCTAGACCTAGATTGTAATGGAGGTTTGTCCATTCCACGTCACTTCCTTTTTTCTGACTGATGCTAATGTAGAGTAGCTAGTGTAACCAGATTCTATCACCGTTCACCGACACCTGCTATGGATGAATGAGGGAAGTAGCCATTGTGGCCTCCCATGGACTACTCTGCAAAGGCCATTTATTCAGCAGCATTTTTATCATGACACAGAACACTGCCAGTCCATCAGACTCTCAGAATTTGTCCAGGATCAAAGGAATACTTAGCTATGTTTTATAGCACGCTGTAAAAAAAAGCAATCCCATTTGATTGGAGATTTACCCTCACTAGTTGCTAACCTATTAGTCATGTGCCAAGATGGTCCTGCTTACTGGTTTGTCATGGAGGGGTTTCTCTGAAAATCTCTAAATCGCTGTGATCTCTAGTACCTTATTCTTCGTTTCCACTAGAAAGGTCTGGGGCAGTGAGGAGGGCATAGTTCTTGCCAAAAGGACACAATTCCAGGAATTAACATTTAAGATCTTGTTACGTCCTTCCAATTATCTTCTTCCCTGTAGAGCAGAAAAAGCGTTCCTCAGCAACCTGAAGTCCTCTCTGCAGGTTATGATTTAAACTTAAGACTCTTATTCCCCCAAGCTTTTGTTCTTTACCTTTAAAGTGAATTCAAAGACTCTTTTCTCTCTTAAGTTGTCATCCTATATTTTCAAGGGCTTATTTTGGAATATAAAGGAAGAAGTTTCTCTTTTTGTCTTGATTTCTCTACCTTTTGGGGGATAAAATTACTGGAACATCTTGAAGGAAATAATGGTCTAGAGAAAGGCCATGGAGACCAGGAATTAGGGGAGTGGTCTCGGGGATGATCCAACAGACTCTCAATGTCTAAAAATATTAGATTCTTACACTAGTATAATTTAATGGGCAGGGTATCCATGAGTCTATTACTCCAGAACCAATTTAATGGTGATGTTCTTTTTTTTTATCTTTTAAAACACCTGTTAACATCTAACATATTAATTATTTGCATTCTTTTAAAATTTTGTACAATATAAGGGAAATTGATTTTATATATTTTATAGGTACAATTCTAGGAATAAAACCATACTCACTCCCTCTCTCCCTCCCTTCTTTCCTTCCTTTACTTTTTTCAGTTTCGCAAAAGGATAAGTTCAGTACACTCTATAAGCATAGGTCTTGCCTTGAATTCTGTATTATCACTCTGAAATGTAAACTCCATGGCCATATGCACATATCATTTTGTTTGCACTGGTGCCCGAAGCAATTTTGGTGCACAGCTGGTAGTCTGCATACATTTCATATATGTAAAGAGAGGTATTTTAGGCATGGACTTCAAAGCCATTTGGTGGAGTTAACTAGGAAGCCATTGTGCAGGGAGGCGCTTGTCAGAATGGTTTCAGCTGAGAGGTAGACCGGAACATGTATACTCCTTGCTCTTTACATGTAGTCAGTGTAAGGGAATTGAAAATTGGGACTACACTTTCTTTCAAAGAAAGAGGGAAAAAAGTATTATGGGGAAAATGAAAATTACAATATAACTTTTGGAGGATGGACATGCAAAATTGCATTTAAAGAGATTTATTGAATCCTGAGACAGTGAAATTTAATTTGTACAGCATTAACATTTCTAAAGAAACATACATCGATCAGAAGAAAGGCTAAGTTTTATCAGCCACAGAAGCATATGGTGGGAAAATTATGGAGTGATAAGCTCTGCTCGTAATGCTAAGTTTGCTGAGTCAATGGCAGGAAAAGGTTAGCTCCAGTGACATTTGTAAAATGTTAACACTGATAGAAATAGATATTTCTGTGTTTCTTAGTTCAACACATTAAATATCCACATTCAACTAATTATATTTTGGTTATAAATTCATGTCACTTTAGCACACACTTTTTGATGAAAAATGCAGGGAGACTTTTTGGAACATGATTTAAGATGGCTTAATTTTTTTTTATTTTTTTCAAAATTTGGGTATGTGATCTCTAACTTGAGTTTATTATTTTATGCTTATTTATACTACAGGAATATATTTGCTGCATTTTATATTCGTGGTATTAAGAACATAATGACACAAAGTCTGAGTGTGGTTTAGAATGCTAATCTTCTGTCAACAGTAATTCCATTCATTATGGATACTATTTTTTGAATTCCAACTGCTCCACTTCCTATCTGGCTCTCTGCTAATGGTCTGGAAAAGCAGTGGAGAATGGCCTGATTTGGATCCCTACACCACATAGAAAACTCAGAAGCTCAGCTCTGGCTGTTAGAACCATTTGGGGAATAAACCAATGAATACATCTGTGTGTGTGTGTGTCTGTGTGTGTGTGTGTGTGTGTGTGTGTAAGAGAGAGAAAGAGAGAGAGTTTCCTCTTCTCTACAACTCTTTCAAGTAAAATAAATAAATTAAAAAAATAGTAATGAAAATCTTCACCCTCCCTATTCCATTGGTATTTTACTTTCACTTTTTGTGATGGATGGCATACATTCAATTTATAATCACAAGCTTAATCCTCCCCACTAAATAAAGAATTTATCAAGTAATAAGTAGAATGACCACTGTTCCTCAGAACCCAGTTTCATCCATATGCTTTGCATTCCTTTGGATTCTATATGTTAGTTACCACAAATCACAGAAAACATTTGACGTTTGTCTTTCTGGGACTGACTTATTTCACTAAGCATTATAATTACCAAAAGACTCTGTTTTGTTGTGAAAAACAGGATTTCAATGTATTTGCAGTTGAGTGCTATTCCATTTTTCACATATATGTATGTATACACACACAGACATATATCACATTTTCTTTATCTAGTCATCAGTTGATAGACATTTGGTTTGATTCCATATTTTAGCTCTTGTGAACTGAGCTGCAATCAACATGGGGATACAGAAAAGTCTTTCATATGCTGATTTCATTTCCTTTAGATAAATTTCCAGGAGTGGAATGTCATATGATTGATTAATTTTCAGATACATGGTGAATCTCCATTCTCACTTCCAAAATGGTTCTGTGAGTTAACATTCCCAGCAATAATAAGAGTATCTTCTTCATCACCGTTTGCTATTTTTTAATTGGGAATGATATCATTCTAAGTGGGATGAAACCTCTTGGTAATTTTTATTTGCATTTTTCTGATGGCTAGTGATCCTGGACTGTTGGCCATTTGTATTTCATTTGTATTTTGTTCTTTGAAAAAATGCCTGTTTATATCCTTAGCCCACCTCTTAACTGGATCTGTTGTTTCATTGAATTTCTTGAGTTCTTTATATCTTCTGGATATTAATCACATATCAGATGTATAGATTTCTTATATTTTCCTCCATTGTGTCAATTGCTTTTTCATTTGATTGAGCATTTTTGCCCATTCTGTCAGTTACATTTACACTTTGTTGAGTGTTTACTTGCAGAAACCTCTTAACCTAATGTAATTCCTTTTTCTTTTTTCATTTGTGCTTTTATTGCCTGTGCTTATAGGGTCTCATCCAAGAAGTCTTCACCTAAAAAATGCCTTGCAGTGAGCCCTGTACCGTGGCATACTGGCTAAAGCCCTTGCCTTTCACACATCGGGATCCCATATGGGCACCAGTTCTAATCCCGTCGGCCCTGCTTCCCATCCAGCTCCCTGCCTGTAGCCTGGGAAAGCAGTTGAGGATGGTGCAAAGCCTTGGGACCCTGCACCCACGTGGGAGACCTGGAAGAAGCTCTAGCTCCTGACTTTGGATTGGCGCAGCACCAGCCATTGTGGTCCCTTGGGGAGTAAATTAGCAGATGGAAGATCTTCCTCTCTGTCTCTCTTTCTCTCTGTATATCTGACTTTCCAATAAAAACAAATTGCATCTTTTTTAAAAAGTGCCTTGCAATGTTTCTCCTATGTGTCTATTCTAACCAGAAACGTGCCACAGATCTTTTCCCTCGCTTTCAAGATACAACACCTATTTGTTTCACCCGTAACTGACATCAAAATCTTTACATGCTGTTGTGGGTGGTGCAGAGAGCGAGGAACAGTAATGCGCTGTCAGTAATTTCTGCATCTCCATTTGGAATATGCCATTTCTGGTATTTCCAAATCTTAAATAAATCAACACTTGTCCATATAATCACCTCAATGAGTCATTCAACATGATATAAATCTCAGTAGTTTTTTATTTAGGTAAATGAAAGTAATTCCCTGATCTAATATGTAAGAGTGAGGATTTTCTTAACTGGATGAAAAGTAGAATTTATAGAGCTGAAAACTAACTTTCATGATTGGGGTCTTTTTCAAATGTCCTACAGGAGTTTTCAAATGTCAGAAATGATTCATTGATTTAATTACTTTCCCTTATTCATCTGGATCCCCATTGCTGTACAAGCCCTGTGGTCTACAGACTTCTTGTCACATTTAACTTTCTGCAGGTGTATTACCAAAACAGGAAAACAGAAAATATTTTTTTTAGAAATCATTCTGAATGAACCTGTGAAACCAGCAGTGGCTGCTAAGGCCATGTGAGTTTAAAAAGGTGATGAATATGGTCTTTCCCAGAGAAAATCCTCTAAAGTAGATAATCACCTCTGCCCTTAGCAGTTACATCCCCCAATATAAATTTGTAGTCTAGTACTAAATTTATATACATGCATTCATAATAAGATGATTTGACTCCTTTCTTAAACCACATGTCATTAACACATGTTGCCAAATTAATAAGACAAAAAAAGTCATGGGACCAATGATATGCCTTTCCTTTATACCTTTATATGCATATGTATTCACTTTTGGAAATCATATAATCAGCATTTAAAATGCCTCCCATCTTCTGTCAAGTCTCTTCAACTACCCCTTCTATGTGCTTGCAGAATGCTGTGTTTGCAACTGAAACAGTTAGTGTAGATAAAGCACGGTAATTCTATACACAACCTTCAAGCTCCCCTTTCATGTCTCCTTTGAACAGTGAATACTGTGTAACTGATCCTGTTAGACCTCTCCTTTGTAGGAAAACTTGGAACTAATTTATCAATTCGCATCTGAAAAGCATGACTGCCTTTCATGTTACATTTCTGTGGAGAAAATCTCATGACAGCTTTATCTCTTTTTAGCCAAAGGATATGTTAATATTGTTTTTTAATTTCCCAACTTCCTTGGTTGGTTTCAGATGCAGTAGTATCTCAGCTGTGCATAAACTCTCAATGCTCAGCCCAATTTAAACATGTTTGTGTATCTTCTCATAGATATCATTGATTCAACTTTCACAAGAATCACATAACGTACCTGCAAAATCAAAACAGAAAATAATACCTCCCAGAATTTCCTTTATAAATCTCAGCTATCGATTACACAATTCTTTTCTCCAAGTGTTTTGTCTAAATGAGTTAACTGAGCTCAGAAACCCAGCTAGGTCAAGATGCAATTTAAGAATATATACAAATACAAGGCAAGTTTAGGATAAGCAGTGCAATATCTGGAAACAAGCTGTTAAGATGAATTTCTCATGGTTCCAGAAAGAAATGACAGAATCTTTTGTTAAATACAACCACCAAGTTGTGACGGGGACAAGACTTGGGGGTTGCTGGCAAGGTAAGCATGCGCATGCTGAAGGCTTTTTAGCTCCAGTGAGAAGTATTTCATGCACTGGAATTGACAGAGCCCCAATTTACACATCTAAATGTCATAAGCTTTCATACACTAAAGTTGCAGGAAAAACTACAAAAACAAAACATGAGCATTTGAAGGTAAATACTCAATTGCATAGTAGCTTTATATGCTTGTTGTCAGTGTTCGCTTTGAATGTTACAATTTTCAAATAGGTATGAAAAAGTATGGAGGAAATAAATAGCTCTGCAAATGTCCTTTTTGTGTAGTGCCACAGAAGAGACGATAAGCAGGTACTGCTCTCCACAATTAAATTTTCTCTGCATTGTTTCATTCTTTACTATTGCATGAGATATCTTTTTTCCCAGGCACATATAAATTCCATTTTCCCTCAGTTTAGCTAAGGAAGATTTGAAATTTTCTAAAGGGTTCGGAAGAAACATAATACAAAAGAAAATAAACCAGACGTACAAAAAAAGCTCAGAGACAATTCTTCAAGTCTGCTTCTTTTCACTACAAATCTTAATCAAAAAGTAGAAACTGACCTAAAGAACCTAACTTTGTAAGTTGATTCTTTAAACTTCCAGGAGATTTCAATTATCACAGTGAAACTCATTTGTAAATTTTCATAAGTTTATTGCATGACTCCTTCCTTGCCTTATGTTAAGCATGCTGCACCTGCTCATCACATATTAGCTGTGTTTTCTCGTTTCAGAAATCTCTACAACCTCTCCTACCAGAAGCAAGCCAAAGTCAGAGAAGAGCACACCACATCTGAAATGGCATCCCATGATGGAGGTAACTGCTTTTGGACACCACAGAAATCTTTGTTTTTATTCCTCTCTTCACTATCATAAATTTCTTTAGTAGTTGTTTTGAAAAATGCTCTACCAAATAATGAATTCTATAGACTCTGAGTGTGTTACTTATGTGTAACCATAAAATAGCTCCTGGCTCTAACTTCCTCCCTCATTCCTAGGGCCTGCAATGATAGTTCAAGTAGCTGATTTCCTGACACTCATGTTGGAAATCTGGATTGAATTCCCAGGTCTCAGCTTCAGCACCCCCAGTCATTAAGAACACTGAGGAATGAACTAGCAGGTGGAGGCTCTCTCAAAAAAAAAAGAAAGAAAAATAAAGAAAAATAAAATTTACACACACACGTACCAGGGAACAGAAAATAAACAAGCTTTAACTTGACTGAACTTCTAAACTTCTCATAAAAAATGCACGATTTTGTTTTATCCCTTTGGTATTCCTTTGATAGTCACTTAAAATCTTCTTAGAAGCATTTGTTTCTAGTTGAGTTTATTTTTGTGCTTATTTTTCTCATACATTTTACTAATTTCTGCGTTTTTATATAAAACAAGCAATTTCATTACTTTTGATTTACGCCTGAATGTATTCTGTAAGATGAGTAAATAAATGTCATTTGGGCTTTTGTGTTTGTTTCCTATTTTCTCCCTGGCTTTTCATCTTCTCAGCTCATGGGATTTATTTGTTTGGGATGATAGCTCTTTATCTGTAATAGGTATTGCAGGTACTGTTCACTGAAATATTGTCTATTATCAGTATTTTCTGATATTATTTAAAAAGCTTCTCCCATGAAATTTTCTTCTTTTTGAAAAGCTTTTATCAAACCTTAGAAGAATGCATCTGAATTTTATGTTATAGGTCTAAATATTTTATTTACATGTATGTTATAGCCTGTATAATCCAATTTTCTCCTAATATTTAAATTGTCTTATCCTTCATTTAAATATAAGATCCTAAAATTATATATTTCTTTCATCAAAGATCAAGTATCAGAAATTTGGAATTTATACTGTGTTTGCAATTTTTTTGTTAAATTCCTCATTGACTAATATACATTTAATGAAATGTATAGGCTTAAAAGATGCAAATATATTTTTGTTAATATTTATTTACTCATTGATGGACAGAGTAACAGAGAAAGAGGGACAAAGAGAAAGGGGCTTCTACATTTTGGTTCGCTCCCTCAATGGCTGTGACAACCAAGCCCGGAACAGGCCAAGGCATGGGGTCAGGAACTCCCTATAGGACATGGAGCAAATTGGGTTTTTATAAAAAAGAAGTATTTATATGAAATCATCAAATTATCTGTATTTCATACATACACTTATAGGAACATGAAAATACTCCGCATCCTATCCTTGCTCCCTACCTCACTCTCACCCTCCCTCCTTCTTTCACTCAAAAAATTTTTTTTAAATTTCACACTAACCTACATTCAATTTAGTCTATAATTACAAGTTTAGCTTTCCAATAATAATGATTTTTGCAAGTAGTCAATAGAAAAATCTCTGATTCTTGTGTGTCTGGACAAAGACTGTAAAAAAATAACCAAGTCTCAAAATGTCATTTCACTCCTAGGCATTGCTTTTTTTGCATTCTGTGCATTTGCTATTACAATCAGGGAAAACATACAGTTTGTGTTTTGGAGACTGGCTTATTTCATTAACCAGAGTGGTCTCCAACTGTATGCATATTGCAGTGAAAGACAGGATTTCCCTCTTTTATTAACAGCTGAGTGGTATGCCAATCTAGTCATCAACTGATAGACATCTGGGTTGATTCTATATCTTAGTTATTGTGAATTGAGCTGCTATAAACATGGGTGTAAAGAGGACTCTTTTATATGCTGATTTCACTTCAGAGAGAAATAAAATGGTTACCTCATACTGTTATACTGCATTCCCAGCCACATTCGCAGGAAGCTATATCAGAAATGGAGTAGTTAAACTCACATTGGTACTCCAAAATGAGATGTACATGTTGCAAGTAGCAGCTTAACCTACCCTGCAAACCCGATTAAATAAATTTTCTAATAATGCCATTTCAGTCTAATTTAACATAGATACAATAAATATGGAAATGTGTTGATTATTATCTCTTCATATGGCTAAAACTTTTTCCTAAAATTATTTGAGAAAAAAAAGATACATAGAATTATGTTATTCATAAATGCTTTTTAAGTTTTAATTGTTTCATTCATAATGCAAGTTTTGTATTGTCTAATTTGTCTTAAGTTATTTTAAAATAATAGTTTACAAGTAATCAACTAAGAATGAGGTTGTAGTTCCTCCTTTGACTCTTAAGTCCCAATTTTATCTGATAATTATGTATTCCAATGTACTTGAAAAGGTAGCACTTGCATGAAACACATTATTTCATTTTAGGGCAGTAATTTTGATTTGTTATTTCTCACATTGTACTTATTTTGACTCAAAAATAAAGATTAAAATAATGACATTTTTAAACTTTACATACTAGATTAAAAAAGAGCAAAACTTTATTTCTATTGACTATTATCAGAAAAAACTGCTGAAAGTCGTAATGATGACACAATGCAAATTTAGGTTCAATTTTATTCACTGGACAACTCAAAATCACATAATTTTTAAGCATTTATTTATTATTATATTGAAGTTTAAATATGTACCACAAATTTTAAAATCTTATATATGTATCTCTTTCATTTGGAGGTATTAAAGTTATAAAATTATATAAATGACTACTAATCTTTCAGATGAAATAATTAAGTTAACAAAAGTATTCCTAAACTGTATTCTATCCTCATATTTCTTCTGTTATTACCTTAACTTCTTATTCAAATCTGACAGAAATAATTTCAATTTAAAAAAATAAAAATACCTTGTGATATTATATTTTATAAATTGAGTATAGAG
Organism: Ochotona princeps; assembly: GCF_030435755.1. Lineage (NCBI taxonomy): Eukaryota > Metazoa > Chordata > Mammalia > Lagomorpha > Ochotonidae > Ochotona > Ochotona princeps. The sequence goes on along the minus strand of NC_080842.1, from coordinate 31,585,214 downwards.
TAATATAGATATAGTATTTTATAAATTGAGTAAAGAGTAATGATTGTATATGAATTTGATTTTAGATGCATATTTGAATAGTTTCTGAATCCTATTTTTCTTTTAATATAATCCTAGGTGAATCAAGATGTATTAAGTTCTGATGTTCTAAACATGGGAAGATTATATGACACTTTTTACATTTTAAGTATTTAAGGATATAGTGTTCTACAATCCATTCTCCTAAACTTTTTCAGTCAAATAAATGTTTCTTTGTCTTTCCATCTCTTTATTATATACTAATCTTCACCTCGAGCAGTCTTTAAGCGCAATTCAATCTTGTAACTGTCTTTGCTCATCCCAATAACTCTTAGGAGAAAGCAGATATTGAATACATTTATAAGAACTTCACTAGTTTAGCAGTGTTGACTTTAAAATTCCTGAGCAATGTCAATATTATTATTTATTATATTTTTAAAAATTCAGTTTTCTGACTCCTTGAGAAATTTTGATATCTGTAAAATTATTGTTGCTGACTTTACTTTCCTGTTTAGACAATCTGGGTCTTTACATATTCCAAAAATGCTCAGTAGTCCCAGATGCCCGATTATACACACTATCAATAAGATGAAACTTTCTGCAAGAGAAACAGGACCATCATCACTCCGGGCTGACTGGGTGGTGCAACCGGTTAAGTCACACTTGTATCCCTTACCTGTATGCAAGTTTAAGTCCTCCTACTAAACTTTTGATCCTACTAATGTACCAGAGATCAAACAGATAAAGGCTCAAATGCCTGGGCTCCTGTCACCTACAGAGATAACCCAGACAGTGTACCTGGCTCCTTTCTTGATTCTAACCTTATTCTGGTCATTGCAGGCAATTGTAGAATGAACTGGCAGATGGAAGCCCTTGATCTCGTGTGTGTGTGTGTGTGTGTGTGTGTGAATCTCTTTGTAAGACTTTGATTTTTATCAAGATTTATTTATTCTTGTAGATTTATTGTATTTATTTAAAATGTGGAGTTATACAGAGAGGGGAGACAAAGAGATAGAGGCTTTCCATCTACCACTTTACTCAGCAATAAGCCACAACATCTAGGGGTGGGACAAGCACAAAAACCAGGAGCTGATTCCACATCTCCCATGAGGTGCAGCGACCCAAGCATCTCGGCCATCTTCCATTGCCTGTCCAGGCACATTAGCAGAAAGCTGGATTGGAAAGCAGATGGGACTCAAAACACAAATGTGGGATGCCAAAGCTTGCAAGAAGTAGATTACCTGATATGCCACAACAGTCCAATAAATATTTTTAAGTCAATCTTCATCTCAGCCTCACAAGACAACTGAGCTTAGATTGTGGGGGGGAAAAAAACTCAATTTTTTTTCTGCATAAGCTAGAACCTTAATTGAGTCATTTCTGCTCCTTAAGCATTTTCCAATATTTCAAACAACTAATAAAAATGATTCAGGGATTATTCTTGTGTTCTTGTTTTAATTGCTGTTTTCTGTTGGAGGAAATTATTATACCCAGCAAAATATTGCTGACCTAAAGACATCTTTGAACATTTCTTCTATTAAAAATTCCAAGGGTGGGCATCAACAATTAGCATGGTCAAAGCAGTACTCCAATGCCCACATCTCATTTCAGAGTACCTGGACTCAAGTTTTGACTAATACCAGCTCCAGCTTCCTACAAACACACACTCTTGCAGGCAGCAGATGATTGCTGAAGTATTTGGGTTCCTGTGAACCACATGGAACATCTGAATTACGTTCCCATTTCCTGGCTTTGGATTCAGCACAGCCCCAGTTTTGCAAAAAATTTGAGGAGTTAATTAGTATTTTGGCAAACTCTGTTTCTCTCTGATATTTTCTCTACCTTCCTGTATCTCAAACAAATAAACCTAATGCGAGAAACAACTAAATGAATGGAACATAAACTTACTCTTGTCCATTTTCTTTAGAGGTAACATTAAATGAAAGATTTTTAGCAGTAATAAATTTAGGTGACAACATCTAGCATTTTATAGCCATTCATTTTATTGACCTAGAATATTTTACCTGTAATTATTGCATAACATATCCATCTGTTCTGGTTGTCATGACAAAATACCACAATCCCTGGAGCCTGTCCTACTGAAAGTTTGTTTCTCATAGTCTTGGAGACTGGCAGTTGGGATCACAAGGGCAGTAGGTCTGGTTTCCTGGAACTTCTGTTCATAGGTTGAAGAAATCCACTGTTTCTCCGTGAATGTAAATAACGAAAGAGAGAGAAATATGGTGAGTCTTCTTCATCCTGTGCAGACAGCAACTGTGCTTGATTAGTGACCTACTCCGAAAAGCAATCCTAAAATTCATGTGGAATCACAAAGACACAGGATAGGTAAAGTGCTCCTGAGCAAGACAAAACAGGCTAGAGGTATCATAAAACCTGACTTTAAGACATGGCACACAAGGCTATAGTCATTGAAAGAGCATAGTCCTGGCATAAAAACTGATACCTAGAACAATGGGACAAGATTAGAGCTCAGAAAGTAATCCACACACTCAGAGCCAACTGATTTTTGCAAAAAGGCTTAGGGTAATCTCTTCACCAAATGATGTTGGCACACTGGATATGTGTATGGAGCAGAATGAAATTAGATCCATACTACTTTCATTATACAAAGACCAAAATGGATCAAAACCTAAATGTGAGACCTGAGACTAAGAAGTTGCTGGAAGAAACTATAGGGAAAACACTCTAAGACGTTACTATAGGCAGCAACTTCTTTGCAAGACTCCCACACAGGAAGCAAAAGCAACACTAAACCAATGGAACCAGATCAAACTCAGAACAAAGAAAATGATCAATAGAGTGAAGAAGCATCCAACAACCCAGGAAAAATATTTGCAAGTCACCTATCTCACCACGAATTATTATCCCAGCAATAACAGAGATCTTAAAAGCTCAGCAACAGCACAAACAACCTCCCTAAACGTTCTATTTTTGAACACAGTCATTTTAGAGATAGGGCTGGTTTTGTGTTTTTGCCATTTTGTTTTTTAATGTCTTCCTTAATTTGTTAACCAAGACATAAATGTACACACAAAAAAATGAAGAAATCAAACAGAAAAAGAAAACAAAAGCTTTCCCCAGAATTTTTCCAAACATCCTGAAGGTTTCATCAGGAAGAAAGGCATTTGCATTTTACTTCTTGAAAGTAGCTCCTGTAAGATATTTAAACAAAATAAGCGTTTCTTTGTCTCCTTTTATTATATGAAGGCAAATTTTAAATGATAAATTTCTAAGAGACTAGCCTCTTCTTTTGTTCTCATTATTTTACCAAGATACATCATTTCTCTGCAAGGGTGTGGGAGTGTGACCAGAGCATTATCTAATGCTTCTCATTACACTTTCATCTAGCAGAAACAGGGATAAATCGAGTCTTGCTAGGAGGTGATTGTAAATGTGCTTATTATCTGTGTCTTCTCTGAATTTACAAGCATACACCATGTGCCTCCACATATATTGTCATCAGTTAGAGACATTTTTCATGGATTCTGTGTATGTAAAGTTCTAATTTAATAATAATGGCAACTCTTACTTATGATAAATGTGTCATTTGGAGATTAGCTAATGTATCCTAATTAATAAAGTCATCAAACATTAATAACAACCCACATAAATTACATTGGTATTTTTCCCAACTCCCAAGTGAAGAAGGTATGCATGATTGGTAGTAAAAGTGCTTGATTTCATGTTATTCATCTAGTGTAAAATCTTCATTTATAAAATTAGATTCCTACGATTTTTAAATTCAAATAATCTTTTAAAAATAGCTACCAACTCTGACAGTTAAAAACAACATAAACATTTAGTACTATAATGTATTTCAAATATTCTATTTAAAATAATTTTACTCTATTTTATGAAAGACAATATACCTTTATGATCATAGGTTATTGTAAATCAAGTGTATAAATCCAAATTCGTAACTAGACTCACTTTTTAGGTTTTTTTAAGATTTATTTATTTTTATTACAAAGTCAGATATACAGAGAGGAGGAGAGAAAGACAGGAAGATCTTCCGTCCGATGATTCACTCCCCAAGAGAGCACAATGGCTGGAGCTGTGCCTATCCAGAGCCAGGAGCCAGGAGCTCTTCCGGGTCTCCCACACAGGTGCAGGGTCCCAAGGCTTTGGGCTGTCCTTGACTGCTTTCCCAAGCCACAACAGGGAGCTGGATGGGAAGTGGAGCTGCCGGGATTAGAACCAGCACCCATATGGGATCCTGGTGCATGCAAGGTGAAGACTTTAACCACTACATTATCGCACCTGGCCCTTTTTATATTTTTTTTTTCACGGATTTTGGACTCAAAGTTAACAGTGCGGCAATTTGCTATGATCACGGCCACATCTCCACACAGTGCCTTGAATATAATAAAATTTTTTAGGTAAACAAACGAATAAGTGGTCTTTGCATTTTTTCTTCCACTGCATCGATGCAAGATTGTCCATCATTAACATAAGGATCATGAGGAAGACTATAAGTGGAATAAAACAATCTGGCAGTCACTAAATACTGAATAATAAAATAGTGACATGTGTCGAGAAAAACCTTGAGGAAAATAGGTCATCAGGAAACACTGTGCTGTGAAAAGTAAAGAATAAGCAAGCTTTGGGGACCAGTGCATGGCGCAGCTGATTAAACTGCCCTTTGGCATCCCGTATCATGACTGGATTGAGTCCCCAAGGCTTCCACTTGCCATTCAGCTTCCTGCTAATGTGTCTGGTAAGGCAGCAGGTGACGATCTGTATGCTGTGGGGCCGTGGCACAGACGTGGGAGACCCACATGGAATTTGTGGCTTCTGGTCTTCACCTATAATCTGCCCAGCTATGGCAGATGTTTGGGGAGTGAACCAGATTCTCTCTCTCCTTCTCTCTCACTGTGCTTTGTGTGTTTGCATCACTCTATTTCAAGTAAGTGGCTAAATCTCAAAAAAGAAAAAAAGAAGATATTTGAGCTTTAAAAGGAAAGTATCTGCTACAGTAATTGTTGTTTTTTTTTAAATAAAGATTACTTTTGCAGAAAAATAGTCCTGAGTTTGACTTTATAATAAAGCAGGATTTTCACATTTTTATTTACAAAACATTTTTTCTTACTCTATCTGCCTTTTTCCCAAAAACTTTTTGTTTTTTCCTGGTTGAAAATTCAGAGCAACCAAAGAGGGTATACCTAAGAAGCCGTTGAACTTGACTGGACAATAAGATGCTGGACTCTATGTTTGGTATATGCTTGCAATGGGGGAATCTCAACTGAACTTGAACTGTGGTTGTGCAACAAGGTGGAGGAATCCACCATGGTGGGAGGGTTTGGGGAGGGGTGGGGAGGACCCAAGTACCTATGAAACTGTGTCACATAATACAATGTAATTAATGAAGTAAAAATAAGAAAGAAAGAAAGAAAGAAAGAAAGAAAGAAAGAAAGAAAGAAAGAAAGAAAGAAAGAAAGAAAGAAAGAAAGAAAGAAAAAGAAAGAAGAAAGAAAGAAAGAAAGAAAGAAAGAAAGAAAGAAAGAAAGAAAGAAAGAAAGAAAGAAAGAAAAAAAGAAAGAAAGAAAGAAAGAAAGAAAGGAAATTCAGAGCATGATTACTCAGGAAAAGAATCACAGTTGATTCTGTATGTTACAGAAAACATAAACTATAGTTTATTAGGTTGGTTTTAATCTACTTGGGAAATTCACACACTGTTGTATAGGATAAGGAAAGAGTCCTTTAAGAATAAAGAGTATGTCAGAGTAACCCTCTCTCTGCAGAGCTGGTATCCCATATGGGCACTGGTTCACGTTCCAGGCTGCTCCGTTTCTGATTCAGCTCTCTGCTTAACAGCTGGGACAGCAGTAGAGCATGGCCCAAGGCCTTTGGCCCCAGTACTCATACGGGAGGCCCAGAAGAAGATCCTGGCTCCCAAATTTGAATCAATTCAACTTTGATCTTTCTGGCCACCTGTGGAGTAAGGCAGTAGATACAAGATTTCTCTCTCTCTCTCCTTTTCTCTCTGTAAACCTTCATTTCAAATAAAAATGAATAAACTTTTTGGAAAAGAATGGAGTATGTCAGGTAGAAGCAGGCTTTTATTTTCTCTACAAAGAAACAACACCACTTCATTTGGCTCTGGACTTCTGCATGTGTTGCCTATACTTACTTTCAGTTTATTGTTTTGTTTATTAGTTCTTTCATCTAGCTCCTTGTTTTATTTCCCAAAGCCTCAATTTGCAGGAGTGAACCAAATGGGAGAACAAATACAGAGTTTTGCAGCTGATTGCCTTCTCTTTTGCTTGGCTGCAGAGGCTGAAATATGATAGTTTCTTCAAAGCAAAAACTAAGGTTAAGACAGGAAGCCATGGGGCAGGTGCCAATGCATAATAGGCTAAGCGTCTTCCTTTAGCACCTGCATCCCATGTTAGCAGTGGGTCCTGTCCTGGTCGCTCCACTCCCAACCCAGCTCTTTCCTTATGTCCTGGAAGGTTAGTGGAGGAAGTCCCAGGTGCTTGGACACCTGCATCCATGTGGGAGCTCCTGGCTCCTGGTTTGGGAACAGCCCACCTCCAGTTCTTGTGGCCATTTAGATTGATCCAGCAAATAGAAAATCTCTCTCTGTTTCTGCCCCTCTTTCTCTCACTGTCTTTATGTAACTCTGCCTTTCAATAAAAATCATATAAATTCCTTTTTTCAACAACAACAAAAAAATAGGACATGGCTATGAGCCTTAACACCAAACAAAGTGAAAAGTAGACTCTCGGTTCAAATTTCTCCTAATATCATTTGATATGTCTAGACTACAGCATTCTACATTTTCAAATAACAGACTAATTTGAATTGGTTGGATTTCAATCTACCTTTTTTTTTCTTGTTGTTTTTATTAAGGAAAACAGAAAGAAAATTCAGCTTCTTTAAATCCCTGTTTTTCTCCAGTGGTGGGGAAGGAGGGCTCAGAAGGGAGAGACAACTGACACCCTCCAAGCCCACACAGCAGGGTCAAACACGGCGGGGGTGCCACTCAACATGCTGATTTAGTTGCTGATGGTCAGTCTTCCCAGCTGACTCAAACCCTTCTCTAAGGGTGCTGTGGTGAAATGTGTTTTCTTTGACTTCTGGCTGTTAACAAGAAACAAGACAGCTCAGCATTAGTATAGGTACAAGCTACTGCCTGACATTTTCCTGGAGAGCCAGATCTTTGCCCAGTAAAAACCACAGGCACCCAGCGCCCACAGCAGCAGCAGCAGTGGCGGCGGCGGCGGCGGCGGCGGCAGCCCCTCATTAGGGAAAGCAAGATGGTGTCCTTGCCGTCAAGGACACTGGGAGTCATGAGCTGGTGGCATGCAGGGGTTAGTGATGGAAAGGACATGAAGCTGTGAGACAGTGCCAGAGAAATCATTTGGACAAATGATGTTTGGTGTGGCTATCATTAGGAAGAAGCAACTGCTCCCTCTGACAGCATGTCACCTCATTGCAAATGTCAGCGTGAGTGAATAAGGTCAGTTATTAACTTCCTGCCAGTTAACAGGTGGACATAGAAATGCTGACCTGTCACTGTTACAATCACAGAGCTTACAGGCATCTCTACAAAACTATGTCACATACTAACCAAGAAGCTGAATTTTTTTTTTGTCTGTGCGCCCACACAACAAAATAATATGTACACTAACCAATATTGTTCAATAGTTCTCAAATTTTCACAGAAAAAAAGCTGTTTTATTATAAATTTTTGAGATCCAGAAAAATATCTCATGTTATGGGCAAATAAAAACCAAAGTTCTTTCATGGTGTATTCTGGGATGCAGCAGTTATCTGCTGTATCAAGCGTGTGGGTCCATGCTATCAACATGGGAGTTCCAAGCCCCTGAATTCTTCCTGATTCATCCCGAGCTACTGTAGATGACTGGGGAATGAGCAAGCAGATGTAAGATCTCTATCCATCTCAGTCTCTCTATCCCTCTGTCTCAACCTGTCACCCTTTCAAAACATAAACAAACCCTGTCAGCCATTTCTCTGAGAGGATTTAGTCCTTCTAGAGAAAGCCTCAGAGACCAAATAGCAATTAGTGACGTTATGAGATCTGATGCATTCCAATTCAATAACAATATATGCATGACAAAGGATTCTCCATGAGTTAGCCAGGGTTTCACCAGAGATGCTGATCCATGAGATAAATGGTAGTGAATTTACTGCAAGCAATTATTTTACTTGATGATATGTCTGAGTTCAGTAAGTCAGGAGCCAAGAAGGGAAGATCATGAGCAGATTGAAACTTCATGAGCAGGCTGGAAACCAATGGGCATGAGATTAGAAACAGCCTACCTCCACATCTAAAAATTTACCTTTTTAGAGCTAGGCTACCAAGACAAATCTCTTTTTGATAAATTTAAGTCTACTAATTAAGGGGTTCTATCAGATCTGCCAAATTCCTTCACAGCAGTACTTATTTCTGTTTTAATGAATCATTTAGAAGCAGATAGACTACTAATCTAAAATCAAATGAATGCTAAGACAATTTTTTTTCATTTCTCCAATAAAAGCAATTAAAATATTTTCCAATAATTGCTGTGTGAAGACTCTATTGGGGTTTTCACATAATAAGGTTGCAGCAGGGTCTGGGCACATACAGATGTAGACTAAGGACAAATAAACTTGAAACTCTGAAATGAATAATCCAATTTAGTTTAGTCCATAATTACCAGTGGATCATCGGAAATGTCAAGACTGGGTATAAGGCTCATTGCCAGCTAGGAGATTCAGAACCAATGTGGGCTCCATTTCCAGCTCCTCTCCAAACCCTGAGGATTGCTACTTATGGTTCCTAAAGGGAGGCACTAGGCAAGCTGGGGCCAGACAACAACGTAGTCTTAGCAATCAGTATGAGATTACAACCCAAGGGCCCGGCAGCGTGGCCTAACAGCTACAGTCCTCGCCATGAATGCACCGGGATCCCATATGGGCGCCAGTTCTAATCCCGGCAGGCCGACTTCCCATCCAGCTCCCTGCTTGTGGCCTGGGAAAGCAGTCGAGGAAGGCCCAATGCTTTGGGATCCTGCACCTGTGTGGGAGATCTGGAGGAAGTTCCTGGTTCCTGGCTTTGGATCGGCACAGCACCGGCCATTGAACTCACTTGGGGAGTGAATCATCGGACAGAAGATCTTCCTCTCTATCTCTCCTCCTCTCTGTATATCTGACTTTGTAATAAAAATAAATAAATCTTTTAAAAAAGAAATTACAACCCAAGCAGAGATCAGCTACCTTCTCACTACCAGCTGTCTGAATTTTATGAGAGGAGGATTTTCCGTTTATATTCCCATGTTCATTTCTTAGTTCCTGATTATAACCTCGGTGACAAAATTGAAACCTCAGTCATAACAGGTTAGACCTCACTAGGCAGCTAAAGTCTATATATTTAAAAAGTACAGGAATGTCTGTCACACACTTAGAAGACCCGGATAAAGCTTCTGACTCTTGACTTTCCTCTGCCCCTGCCCTGCCATTATAGCCATTTTGAGAGTGAACCAGCAGGTTGGAGAGTTCCCTCTTGCTTTCTCTTTCTCTCACATTTCCCATCAATGAGTGTCAGGACAGGGAGTGGGCTCTGTTAGGCTGGGCCATGACACTAACCAGCACATGAGAGAAGCAGGTCTGGGGGAAGATTCTGTAGAGGATTTTTGGGCTCATCCCTGTGGCACACTGCAATATCTGCAAGTTTACTCAAGAGCTGGGTGTAATAAAAGGTCAAGTTAGGCAGGACCATGGAACTCAATGACATTCATGGGAACTGGAGTTGGAAACAGGTTGGGCTGGTCCAGGTTGAAATACCCACGGACTCACCCATGAGAATTTCCACCATCTCATACAAAGGCCAAGACTAGGGGCAGACAATGCTGGATAGAAGCCTAGCACATGCTGGCACACATGAGATCTGGGTATGGGAGTGGGGGAGGTAGAAAAACTTCAGAACCCCCCTAGTTGCTTGTAGCTCCCGCTGGTGGGCACAGAAGTCAGGGCTGGGCATGGGCCAGGCCAGTCACGGTTACTGCACTTGTCAGCTTCGGGGGTGGACTGGGTGGGACCAGGCCAAACTGTAGCACACGGGCAAGTACAGAAGCCAGGATGGGGTTTGGGTCATGCTGGGCTAAGCTATCATACCTACTGGTCTGCATAAAAGCCAGGAATGGAGACAGCCTGGGCAGAGCTAGGCTGCAGCACTCACAGTAAGAGTTGGGACTAGGGATAGGCCAGGCCAGGCCAGGCCAGCCTGCAGCATCTGATGGCACAGGCTGAGACATGACTGTAGGCCATGCCAGACTGGGTCAGAGCAATCACTGGCACATGCGAGAACTGTGTCTGGGAATGTGCCTGACAGGGGAGCTTAGGGGATGTCACTGCTGGGCTGTAGTTAACATGGTGAGTACAAGAGCCTGGAATGGGGTTGATGGATCTGAACACGGCTGAAACATCCCTCAGCATGCGTGCGAGCTGGGAATGAGGGTGTGCCAAACTGGGCTAGGCTCCAGCATAGGGCCTTGCTAGAACCAGAGTGAGTGTGAGAAGGGTTGGTTTAGGTTGTTGCACCTGCTGATCCCTGTGACAGCCAGGTCTTGAGGTGGGTTAAGCAAGGCTGGGCTGTAATATCCACCAGAAGAGGTGTGTTCTGGTCTGACAAAGCTGCAGTACCCACTGATAAATGTTGAAGCTGGAGGTGGGCCACATCAAGCTGAGAAAGGAGCTGTTCTGACAGGTAAGCTTGGAGAACGCCCCTGTTAAGATGCAACCTTGGTTGGTAAGTGCAAGAACCAAGGCTGGAGACAGCCCAGGCTGGGCCAATATATAGTACCTATCAGCATACATATGAGTCAGGTCTGGGGGCTGGCCAAGCTGGGTCAGTCTGCAACATCTGATAGCTGGTGGAAGAGTCAGAATGGGGTGTAGGCCCGGCCAGGTTTGGATGCAACACTGTCCAGTTTACATTAGGGCCAGGACTGGGGGATAACCAGGCTGGGTAGTTGGCGGTATCCCCACTCCCGCAGCATGAACTATGATTGGATGCAAGTGCAAACTGGGCAGAGGTAGGCTGTAGTACCTGCCGGCAAATGTTGAGGTGTTGGGTTTGGGGTGGCTGCCAGACTGTGCTGCAGCACCCACTGACACAAGACCCCAGGCAGGGTATGAGTCTGTTGAGGGGGCTGTGAGAGCCCCCTGCTGGGCTACTGCTCCCTCTGACGAGCATGAGAACTGGGACTGCAGGTGGCCCTGCAACAGCCATCAGTCTGTGTGTGAGCTGGGTTTGGGGAGAGCCAGGCTAGACGGGGACACTGGATTTTCCGGTGCATGCAAGAGCCAGGAAGAGTGCCAACTGGCTAAGTTTTGCCACAGTGTCCACTTACGAGTGCTGGTACAGGGTTCAAGTCGTACCAGACTAGACCCAGTAACCTCTGGAAAGTGCAAGATCTGGAACTGGTAGTGGGCCTAGTAGAGGAATTGTGGGCACTCCTCTACTGGGCTGCAGCTCGTACTGGTCAGGGCTGAGGATAGACCAGGCTGACTAAAGTAGCAGCACCTGTTGGCATTCATATGGACTGGGTCATGGGGTATGGCAGGTTGAGCTAAGCTGTAACACCTATAGATTATACAAGAATCTGATTGGAATGCAGCACAGACCAGACTAGTCTACTTTACATATTGGCACACAGAAACTGGGGCTGGGGGCAAGACTGATCAGCTTTATTGGCTGCAGTTACATCTGATGGTCAGGTCGGTGGCAGGCTGGGTTTGGCTGGGCCGCAGCATCTGTCAATTTGCATAGGACATGGAGCTGGGGAAAGAACTGACCTGGCAACTACATTCACCAATGTGTGCCTAGTCTCATGCAGGGGACAGACTGAACTGGACACTGTACTGGCTGGCACATGCAAGAGTCAGGTCTTAGGCTACCCCAAGACCTGGATCTTGAGTCACGCTGGAGGATATCCCAATTGAAACACTGGACTCAAAACTCCAGCCACAGGGAACATCATTGAATTAGTGGTCCAACCTTGGAATGCATCCAGGCCTCAGCAATTGCTAACACCTGTGCAGTGGACAACATGCCCAGGTATATATGGGGACAAGACAGCCAGCCTGTTTGGGCCTGCAAAGGACATGGAGAGCAATGCCAGAAGATGGAAAACAGAATGGGTTGGACAGCTCTCCTGACTGAGGTTTGGCAGTAAGTCTCTAAGCAAGTGGACACACTGGGGTGAAAATGGACTTTTGGAGGATTTTCTCAACCTTGGGACAATGGAACCAGCACTATCTCACAGCTATCAAGATTGCTCAGAGACTACCCTCTGAGCATTGCCCTCCACGCTGGGGCTTTTAAGATGACATCAGCTGGACGGTTCCCCATCCCAGGTACTGATGGAGTCTGGCAGCTGGGATTTATCCTGTCTCTCTTTCTTCCCTCCCCACCCTAGATACTAGGAAAATGGGAAGAAAAAGGAAATTTGGACATTTGTCCCACCCACTTTCCCCTATGCCTCGACCCTCCTTACCTTCATCAGTGGTTCTCATGCACATGCATCTTTGTCAGCTATGTAAACAACATCAAAAATTTTAAGTAAAATAAAATACAACACACTTATAACTGATACACAAGGAAATCTCAAAGGAAATTAAAAAAAATACAATGAGGCAAAATGAAATTAAAGCCGGTCATAATTTGTTGAGAACCAATAAAACAGCTCTGAGAAGGAAGAGTATAACATTAAATGAATGCATCAGGGGATGGGAACACCAAAATTAATAAACTCCTACTTCAAGAAGCTGGAAAGAGTAAAGCAAATCCAAGGAATGCAGACAAGCATACAAGAACAAAAACACAGAAAATTGAAGGCAGAAAAATATTAGACGATAAACAAAAAAACAGCCCTTTGAAAATATGATGAAAAATAAGCAAATAATAAGCAAGAATAAGAAGAAAAGAGACACAAACCATCAGTATCAGGAATGAAACAAAAACACCATTTTATTTAAAAAGATAGTAATGAAAAATGAATAATAATTTTTGACATGTTTGACTATGTAAATGAAACAGAACAATTATCAAAACAAAGAAAATCCAAAACAAAGCAAAAAATAAAAACCTATCATAACTCATCCAATAGTCAATTCAGATTTTCATTAGTTCTATAACTATTAGAGAATCTGAGATTATAAATGTAGATCTGACGCACAAAGCAATGCTTAGTCCCAGAGAAGGTCTCTGTTGAATTCTGCAAAATGTCAAAGAGAACTACCACATTCTTACATGATATTTCCCAGAAAAATAGAAGAAAATGGAGAAAACAGTTCCAAATTCATTACATATCACTGCGATTGCTTTCACACAAAAAACAAATAGGTAATAGCCAAAAATGGGAAAATGCATATCTCTTTAAACACAGGTGCAAAATGCTTAACAAAATACAAGCAGACAGATTCAGCAAAATGTCAACAGACTTGTACACCATGCTAAAGTCAGGTTAATGTCAAATATGAATGTCTGGATCATGATTTGAAAATTGGTGAATGTAGCTCAAAATTCATACAAGAAATTTCAAATGCTCATTTCAATTTTTGCAAGAAAAACACTTTAAGGAGTTACAAAAACCTGTTATTATTCAAGCCTATTAAAAAAATAGAATACTCCCAGAATAGAACGTAGTACTGAAAGGTAACCTTCTCAACTGATTAAAGGGTAAGTCTAAAAACTCTGTTGGGAAAGAATTTGGCCTGGTGGTTTGACTGCTACTTCAGACCTTAAATATTGTATCAGTGTGTGGAGTTTCTAGTTCAGGCACTGTTCCCAATCCCATTGTCCTGATGATGCATATATTGGGAGGCAATAGTGGTGTCTCAAATGGTAGGAAACATACCACCCAAGTGGGAGACTCAGCATGAGATACAATCTCCTGCCTTCAGCCTGACCCACTCTTAGTGACCCACACTACTGCAGGCATCTGAGGAAAATTTGGGGGATGAAACTACAGGTAAAAGATATAGACACTTCTTAAGTTTCTTTCTTTCTCTCTCTCATTCTCTCTCTCTCTCTACCCCCCATTTACTTCCTATTTCCCTGCTTTTCAAATTAGTTAATTAGATAATAAAAACAAAGAATATGTGTCTTGCCCTGTTTTAAGTGATAAGAATAAGGAAAAAACATTCAGTTAGCTTTATACTGAAGACTGAACCTTTCTACACAAGGTAAAAATGTCTGCTTTCAATACACTCCTGGAGCAGCCCATGTGGTGGTAGTGGTATAATAAGTAAACCCTGAGCTGCTGGCATCTCTCACCGTCACTGCCTCATGTTCCAGAAGCTCCACTTTTGATCCCACCTCCCTACTAATATGCCAAGTGTTTGGGCCCCTGCCATCCGTGTGGGAGCTCCAAATGAAGCTCTTGGCTGGTTGGTTTCAGCTTGACCCAGCCCTGCCACTGCAACCATTTGTCAGGTGAACCAGTGGATGTAAGATTCCTCTGTGTCTCCTTCTCGCTCTCTGACTTTCAAGTAAATAGATATGTATTTTAAAAAATACATATCTATACAGGGCTAGAATTTTGAACTACTTCAAATACAAAAAAAATCTGAAAAGAGCTCATGTTTTTTCAATTTTGCAATTACAAAAATTGCCAAATTGCTGGTTGATAGTAAATGTGTTCAGCAAGGGTTCAGAATACAATATCAGCACACCAAATTCAACCATATTTCTATACTACCATAAATACATGTACAATGAGTACAAACATATTATTTTGACTTCTTCTAAAAATAATAATCCACACTCATTCTTAAAGTTATTATTATACTTGGCTGTAAATACAGTATCTGAGAGGAAATTGGTAAGGAAATGGATATGGGTATAAAACAGCAGTTTGAGGAATCCTTGTTAGTGTGAATCATATTTCAAAGATTTATTTTAATTTATTTGAATGTTAAGGCAACACAGAGTTACAGGGATAGAACAGAAAGAGAAATAAATCCTTCATCTATTGGTTAACTCCCTAAATGGTAGTAATAGCTAAGGCTGGAGCAAGTAGAAGCCAGGAGCCAGAAATTCCATCCAGATCTTCCACATGGAAGGCAGGATTCCAAATCCTGAACATTTTTTCCAGTTTTATCAAGTGCATTAACCTGTATCCAGACCACCTACAGCGCAGCCAGGACTTAAAGCAATGACCCAATATGGGATGTTAGCAACTCAAGTGGCAACTGTTGACCTCCTGTACCACAGCACTGCCCCCTATGAAACTTTTTGTGTCTTATGCTCATCCTTCTATCTGTATATATCTTAAATTCACTGTACCAATTCAGATATCCTAATTGTGATTGTATACTCTAGCTTCGTAAGGCATTATCACTGGAAAGAAGATACGGAGATAATGGGATCTCTATTATTTCCTAGAACTATTGTCAAACTGCAATTATGTCAAAATGAGAAATTCAACTTTAAAAGTTATTCAGAAATATATATATGTACATATATATTTAACATGAAACTAATATTTCCATGTTCTACAGAAGGCTCATTGGAGAGCAGAGTAATACAAAAATAAAAAATAATGCATCACTATGTTCAGAATATTTGATTATTGAATATGCCTGATACATCTCAATTATTCTCATAATAAGCACATAAAATTATAGAAGTTCACTTTATCCATCTTAAGTATTATAAAATAGACCCGTATTCAAGAAAATTTCTCTAATTGAAAAGCCACCATTGAGGTTGATGAGATGCCAGAGCCCTACAGTACCTGGAATGAGGGTAAACTTGAAATCACTAATATTCTGTGGTATTTTCTTAATTAATTATCAGAATTTTTACAGAGAGAGACTTAGTCCTTAAGGTTCATTTCAGAGAGAATGATTTTTTAAAAGATATGCAAACTGAATTTGTCTATCTTTGTATATACATTAAAACAAAAGCCTCTTGTAATCAAAAAGGACTCTTTACAATGTTTCACCACAAAATTTACACCATAGAATACTAAAGAAAATAGTGAAAGTAGTTAAAGTTGCTTCTCAGGATTTCTGTCCTGGCAGCCTTAATTCCAACAAAAATAATGGTCATGTCAAGCAAGGTTGTTGCATTGTCAATAGCTTGTCTTCCTAAACATGCCGTAAAACAGATTTTTCTAGTCAGTCTTTGTGATTACAGAGGAAATACTTTCCAACTAAAGACTCATGGTCTAAAAACTTAGACTACAACAAAGAATGAACAGTAGCAGAGTACTGTTGATTTTCACATTACACAAATATGCAGTGTAGACATTGGCTTCAAACAAACATTCAGGAGTAACTGGATATCGTATATGTCCCAGTCTTTACACAGGTACACCAATGTACTTCTTTCCTAATGTCAATATTCATAACAAGATGCAGCTTCAAATGTACATAAAATAATCAATTTCAAGCAGAGTTCCATTCCATAAAGAGCATGCTATATTCAGATTCTACATAAAAATGTATTCAACATAACCATGATCTTTCTAAACTGATTTTATGTATTTGTTAATAATAGCATAAATATTTATTTACCACTTACATTAATCTAAAAGATCTAGCTCTTGGCATAATCTGGCATTGCAGGAATTAATATGAGACTTGTCTTTTCTTTTTTTAGTTACGCAAACTGAATGAAGGAGAGGATAATAATCTGTCCCGAGTGCTTTACAGACTCTATTTAAGTCCAGGTAACTGACACCAAAAGCTGTAATCGTAACACCAGACTAAGGAAAGGAGCCGCCTTCCAAATTTTCTTATATTTCACTAGAATGAAGTTCAAAACTGTCATAACAATTAAAAATCACCTGTGATTATGTAACTTTATTTACATAGAAATTAATGAAGCAAAGAAACAGCGCAGCTGTCGAATGACAAAGACCACTGTCATTTTATAACACTGCGTATAAACACCAATGGAGATTGAATGCAAGATTTTCCTTGAAGTAGCTAACCAAACAGTTTGGAAAACAACAATAATATTAGACTAGAAAGAAACTTGTTCTCCAAGTAACTTTCATGCTTCTCCCACCATTCAACATCAAAAAATGCTTATATATGTGATACTTCAGGCATTAGGTAGAATAATTTAAATTTAAACCCAAGAGCATAGGCAGAAACCTACAATGGAGGCTAAAGTCTCTAACCTTGCCTAGACAATAGCTCAATGCCCCCCTCTCTCAAAAATTACCAGTACAACTACACAGATGCCTTCTACTGGACATCTGTCTCTCTCTTCCCCCCCCCCTCTAAATATATATCCATCTCTCTTCCATTTTCTCTGTCCCTCCTTCTCTCTCAATCTCAAAAAAAATAATTTCTAACAATTTTAAAAGCACACACAATGTCTTTTATCTTATGATTCTGAAGTTCAAAAATTGAAATTCACTTTGGGAAAATATCTAGGCAATGACAAAGCTGTTTTCTTTCCACTGGTTTTTTGTCATGTTATAATTCTTTATTATGATTATGATTATTATTATTACTATTATTACAATTCACTTTTTCTCCCAGGTACTTTGTCTCATATCCATGAAGAATGAGGATCATGCACAAGGAAGAGAGAGCAAACAAAGGATATTTACTAAATGAAAAAGAGAAAGCAAAAGAAACCCTCCAGCAGTGCTGGGAGGGGTCCCTGAAGGAGGGAGTCATTGAGCTCAGATTGTGTATGGTTTTCTTTAGGTAATAAAACAGGGGTGTTCCTATAATTGAACTGGAAGAGGCACTGAGAATTGACTGCTTTGCCTGGTTAATTGAGTAAAAGTTCAGTCTCCTATTGCGACCTAATAAAGACAAAGGAAAACACATGAAATTCCCCCCCACCCACCTTTACAGCCAATTCTCACAAAACACGTTACCTAAATCAGTTACAACAGCACAGAAAAACCTTGATGAGAAAAACCAGCACACGATGTCATTTTTCTTCACAAACTCAAGTTGCTTGAGTTTTCCCTGGTCCTCCAAGACTCATCTCCAGATGATGGGCAGGGAACCTCCAGTCTGTCTACCTAGTTGGGAGTTTCTCTATACCCCCCTCATTCAGGAGGTTACCATGATTGCCAGTAGGAAAAAAGGGATAATGAATTCTGTGACTACTGGGAACTGGAGAGGGGCCAAGTCTGGGGATAACAATCAAACAAGATTTATGAGGAAATTTGAGCATAAGAGGTCCAAACACAGGCAGCATCACAAAAACACAAAGAGTTACAAAGGAAAATAAAATCCATGTCCATATGATAGAGGGTTCTATAGATGACAAGAGGGATTGTTGCCAGCTGGAGTGTAGGCTTGTTTCTTTGGTTTATCCCTGATACTAATACTCCCTTTTAAAAACCCATAGCTTTTCTTCCATAAGGTGGGACATATTAATCCAATAGCAACTTGTTTAATTTGATAATTCATATGTTCTAAATTGTTAGGTCATTAAGATATCTGAGTTCTTATCATTTTGCTAGACTATAGTCTAATAAGTTGCTAAAGATTTATTGAGTCTTCATGGCTCTAACCCTGGCTTCCCTCCAATGTTGAACTAAATAAGAATGAAATTTAACAAGGGTTTTCCCAAGGTAAGGATTTTGGAAAACCAGAAGAGCCTTCCGTAAATGGAGGATCCCACCCTGGGTTTTTCTGAGAGGAGTTTGTCATGGTCCTGGTCCCCAGAATAAATGGGTGATTTGGCAGCCCTCAATGTGTGGAATGCACCTCAGGGTTAAAGACTATCTGTCTACCATTGTACTATCTGTAAAGGTGAGGAGGTAGACAATAAGATGATATTAACCAGTACTCAAATAATAAGCTA
Organism: Ochotona princeps; assembly: GCF_030435755.1. Lineage (NCBI taxonomy): Eukaryota > Metazoa > Chordata > Mammalia > Lagomorpha > Ochotonidae > Ochotona > Ochotona princeps. The sequence goes on along the minus strand of NC_080842.1, from coordinate 31,566,379 downwards.
CGTACAACATAACAGTAGTTTGATGGTAAGATTGAGAGATAAGGCAATTAATTGAGACTTGGGAAAAGTGTACATAAAAGATTTGTAATCTGAGTCCTTCAGTGACTTAGAATAATTCTTTTTCCTTAGAGGTGTCAATGTCATCCTCTGAAATAGAATATGAAGTTGCCTTAAAAAAAAAAAAAACCTAAGTTTTCAGTTAAGAATGATGGATCCAGGAATGTAAGATAGACATTTTTATCACAGCAGGGGTAGACAGAATCACAATACAGGGTCTCTACCTACCCTCTTCTGAAAGGAGTTCAGTGAGTTGGAAGTTCCTTGACAAACACTGGATCTTTTGAGGTATACTTAGGGTTTCCTGGCTCCCTGGATGTGTTTCTGGGAGATCTTTAACGGCTTGTTAGATTTCTGTAAATGCTGTGATTACTCTGACCATGTATGAGAGCTATCATCCATTAGGAGATCATTATTAAGGAAAGGATGACTATTCAGTTGAAACACGACGTTGAGGGAGTATTTGTGACATGCACTATGGCTGTTAGCAAACAGATTTTTGAGGTGTCTTTTGAAGATGCCATTAGGAAACTAGTTAAAGTAGGAATGGTAAAAAGGTAGAAAGAAAGAGACTTCTACGGTAATGTGGAATACATTCTTAACCTAGATGGGAAAACTGCCTGAGCAAGAAACCTAGTGTAATAATGAAAGAGACAAAAAAGAATTTCCTTGATTAACAGGGAGAAAAGCAGGCTCTGTAGGAGGTCAGGTAACAGGCGTTATCTGGGTCCAGTCTCATTAGTATGGTGAAGACAAACAGTTCTCTACAACAGGCCCCAAAAGAACATGTTTTCTGTGTCCTGTAAACAGGCAAAATTGAGGGGGAGGAATGGGAAATAACAAGGCAGAATGAATTCACCACACAAGAAATAGTTTTCTTAGAGGACCCTGTAGGAACTTAACAGCCGATAGGAACCCCTGGATCACTTGCTTTCAATTACTGTTTCCTGTTACAGAATCCCCTCCTGGTTAGCCTCCCACAAACACTCCCTCCACTTTTTCAATCTCTCTCTCTCTTTTTAATGCAACTTTTCTGTTTTGTTTAATTACCTTCTCATTTTGTTTATCTGCCTCATACTTTGCCTTGGATGCAGCAAGTTCCCAGGGCTCATACAAGCTGTAACAATTAGTCTTTCCTACTTTCCCTGATGATTGGAGCCTGCAGGCTCAATTGAGATGACATTGTGTACCTGATGCCTTAGAGACCCCCTGAGTGACATTCTCCTAGAAGGAGGTGTCAACTGTTAGAAAATACAAACTCAGAACAATTTCACAACCAGTACCTTTAGCTCTTAAAGCAGTTTCTCAAGTCTACGAGGGAACATTTACACACTGGTATATGTTGACTACACATACCAAGAGGTACTAGATATTTCTTGTTTTTAATTCTACTTAGAAGCCCTCCTTTGGATAATTTCCATTTATCTTTTCTCTGAGGAGAAAATAGCTTTGCTTTAAGGGGTTGCTCTAAAGGCAAAGTCCCTAGGTTCCCAAAACCTTCTTAATAAACGTTAAGGAGATATTTTTTCTATAAATAGCTTCTGGGAGACTGAAGTCTTGTCTGTCCCCACGTGGAAAGCTTGATGGAAAGTTTTTAAGGAACCCTTCACCTTGAATCCGAAGCAGTGCACTGGGCTGATGACTGTAACCTCTAAAATGTGCCTATGGGTTCTGATCAGAGGTGAACTGGGACATGATCACTTATTGGAAATTTTGCCAAATCAAAGCATTCTCTGAAGGCACAAGGAAGGAAGTTTCCTTGGCTCCTGATCTTTGCTGATCCAACAAATCTTTTTATATAGGTTTCCCTCAGTTTATTTAACAGATCCCATCCCAGTGTCTATTACGGTGTATGATTTTCACTTCCTGGGGGAGGAACACTGAAGATAACCATCAACCTATATCTGACACTATTTAATAGGGGTCTCATTTGCCTTGAAGAACTACCTTTCTTTCCATATAACTGCAAAAGCAGGCAGGTTATTTAGATAGAATAAGAACAAATGTACTTACCCTTTATCCTTGCTCATCTCAAGAGTTCTTGTCAGGACTACCAACAGTTCAGCACTGGTGCTAGGAATAAGATGAAAGCTCTATATAGTCTCATTTCCAGCGACTGTGGCATATCCAGGCCAGAGGTTGTTGCTCAACAGAGGAACTTCCTCCAATTGTAATGAGAATCCAGAATGGGTTGCCTAAAAAGGTGAGATCCTCTCTGGCTGTCTATGCCTGAAGAAATAAATACCAGTTCACAATTGTGCTCTGGGCTTTCATATCCAGGAGAAAACCAAAATAAGCAAAATAAGAATCAGGCACAAAGTTGAGTTCCAACTTTAAAGGACATTAAATATCACCAATACTGCTTTCCATCCTTGGCTGTTCTTCGATATAGCTGTTAGAGTTTTCTGAATAATTCAGAAAAAAATCTCATGTATGACTCAGCCATTTCTAACATTTTCAGAATTTATACTATTAAGGGAATTTGTACTCATGATATTTCATAACTAGAAAAATTGAGTGTAAAAAGAAGTCAAAAGTAGTTTGCTCATATATAAAATGTTATATATAAAACAATTTTTTAGCATTATAATTTTACTAAAAGTCAGTTATGTTTACTTTGAGGTTATCATCTCAACCTTTAAGTCTACTGTTGTTTCTAAATTCATTTTGATAAAAGCATGCACTGAGAAACCAAAAATGATGATTCAGGAGGCATAATAAGGGTGATGTTTTGTTTTCTTCTGTAGTTTCTTACATATAGAATCTTGGCACAAAGAAACATTTTGTTTTTGGTTTTTTTTAAAGTGTTAATTTTACCACACAGCACCCATTTTTATAATACATTTTTTTAAAGACTTATTTATTCTTACTGGAAAGGTAGATTTACAGAGAAAAGAAAAGAGAGAGAGTAAGATCTTCTGTCCACTGATTCACTCTCCAAGTGGCTACACCAGCCAGAGCTGAGCTGATCCTAAACCAGGAGCCAGGAGCCTACTTAGGATTTTCCATGTGAAATGTAGTTTCTAATGCTTTAGGCCATTCTCTACTGCTTTCTCAGGTCACAATCAGGGAGCCGGATGGGAAGTAAAGCAGCTGGGACACAAACCGGTACACATATGGGATCCCAACCTGTACAAGGCAAAGCTTTAGCCACTCAGCCATTGCACAAGCCCATTATAATAAATACATTTATTTTTTCAATATCTAATTCATGTTGAAAAGTGAATTCAGAAGTATATTTTAAATATATTGTCATCTTGAATAAGTATCTTGATATTTCTTGGCATTTTATTTCACCATATTCTTTGCTACTGAAAATGGTTTATTTTAAAGTACTTTCTTTTTTTCATGATTTTATCTTGGTGTTTGCACATCTGAGAGTCACCAACTAATTTTTGTTAGTTTTCTTTTTTTAATAGGCTCTTTGGATCTATTCTCTTTTAATGTCTACCAGTTTGGGTTTTATTTTGGAAGAAATTTGGTTTCATTGCTATTGTAAAATGTGATACAAAATATATATGCTCTATAAGTATGTAAAAACTATTTAATAGTAAATTATTCATGTAGCTTTTAGGATAGGTAAAAGTTTACATGTTCACTATTACTTTTAAATAGCATATAGAAAAATGATTTTAACTGACTTATGTCAGTTAATTTACTGACAATATTGTATTGCTTATAAGGCCAAGTAAGATATTTGAGATTTTTAAGTATTTCGGAAGTTTTGTGTTCTAGAAAATCTTTAAATACTTATGCCAAAGCAGCTGTAAGCAGATCATTGATTTCATTTCAGCATTTGATTGCATTTTCCATTTTAGGTTGATGACAATAAGTATTTGAAGAAATGTGTGCTAAAAACCAGTAAGAGATAACAATCTCAACCATTTTTTTTTGCCAAGTTTTATGCTGATGGGGTAGAAAACAGTTTTTTTTATCATGATAATAAGGTATCTGAGCAAAGAAAAGCTATTTTGGAGGGAGGGTCAAATGCTGTGCCTGGAGTAACAGCATTCTGATCATTTCGTTTTCCTTCATTTTACAGTTGTTACTGTTTTGTTATGTTTTAGTGCAGCTTAATCTGGTGAGCAATTTTATACTGTGGTATCTTTATGTAAACCATATTATCACAGTTCTATAGTATTAACAGGCTTTTTATGACTTTGGTAGTAATATAAACTTTCTTCATTATTTTTAACTTAAAATAATTCACATTACTAATACATTTTAGTCATTCAAAATTATTTCACAAGTTGAATATAGACAAGGCAGAAATAGGAAAAAAAAATCACGGAAATGATTTCTACCCACCCCCCCCCAAAAAAAAACTAGTTTATTTCCCTCAATTGCACATATAGCAAAGGGAATTTTAGTGTTTGTTTCTCATTCAGTTAAAACATGGCTCCATTTATTTTTCCTTTATATTATCTCTAAAAGAGGCAAATTATGAAATCTTCAGTGGTGCTTTCTGTTACAAATATCATTCCTAGTTTCATAAAGTATCTATATCAATCTTGCTTTATATCTGAGTAGCATATGTTGATTATTTAATCTCTCCTTGGTATCATAAAAATTTTTACAGTATTGGAAAAAGAAAATAAAACCACCATGGTAGAAAAAAATCAAAAAAGTTTATTTAGCCATTATTTGGCTGGTATCTTTTTCTTAAAATCTGTTAGGGGAAGGCAAAAAGATTGCTCTGGAATCATGAGGACAGAAGTTTCCATCCAGGCTAAAAGATCTCTACCTGCAAACAGTATTGGGATCTCTGGTATGACCAAGAAGGAAAATGTCAAAACCAAGTTATCTCTCTTACAGCTCAGTGGCTGGGGGAAATAGCCAAGATTTTTTCAGAAATACCTCTAGCAGTCATAATAAAGAGTAGGAAGGAGACCCCAAGAGAAGAAAGAGACAGATGAGGGGATCCCATATCTAGAAGCAAGTCAATATGGTTCACTTGTAATGGTTAGGACAAGTGGGGCTCCTCTGTTCTTACAGTTTGAGTGGTAGGAGCTTACAAGCGAAGTCCGGGGTCCCTTCAGTTTTATTAGTTATAGATCAAGATATAACCAAATTGGGGCACTTTTGACATATGTTTACACTTGTAATTCTCTGAAGCTAATCCAGGTATACAAAAAGCTCAGCTACTAAGCAAATCATAACCAACCTTCTAGCATACCAAAGAAATTCACTTAAAACATTCCCAAAGGAAAAGTCATGGAAATAGACTTCTGTAGTTGTAATGGGAGTGAAGAAAAAGTAATACCTTCAATGATTTTCCAACTGCTGACTTTCACGAGGAAATAGGAGCTGGAGTATTAGAGATGAAATAGTAACTGGCAAATAAATTACAGATATGGATGAGTCGTCTATGCCCCATATGGAAGTTCTAGAAAGAAAAATCATTCTCCTTCATTATAATTGATCAAGGAAGGGTGGATTTCCAAAGCATAATGGTTATCATGTTCTCCTGACAGATGGAAAAGGAAGAACAACAAACTGAATTTGATTTTTTTGTATTCATTGGGTTTTCAGGCCCTAGGATGTCCTTTTCCTGCATGTCAAATATCATTACAGAAGAAGGTTTTAAAATATTATAGTGTGCAAAAGGGTCATACAAGATAAACTCAAGAGGCTAGGGAAAAATGCAGCAGGAAAGCACAATTGAACTGACCTTTAAGAATAGAAGAATTTTGACAAATAGGAGTTTTAGTTATTTCTTTATTTCAAGGAAGTGTATTTCCAGGACAAACTGTGTTAATAAAGACACCATTCTTGCAAGGTTGAAACACTAGGCAGAAAGGTTAAAATTCAGGCAGTCATGTCATTAAGTGCAGCACCGCCGGGAAGAATTAACTGAGCTGCCATTACGATTTCATTCTGCTGGCTACAAAACTACAGAGTTCCTCTCAATTCTCCAAGAAATATAATAATCACAGTGAATTCAGAGTAATCATAGATTGAAAATATTTTCCTTGCTATTGGAAGAAATTTCTTAAGGAAACACAACAGTGGATGTTTTGTTGCATGCGCTTAAACCACTGCTTACAATGAAGGCATTTCATTATCAAAGTCCTGATTTGAATGCATGGTGTGTCATACTTCTTGAGATCCTTGCTAATGAGCTGGGAAAAAAGCAAATAATGGTTCAAGTGCTTGGACCAGGGTCACCCATGTGGAAGATCTAGATGGAGGACCAAGCTCCTGGCTTCAGCCTGGCCCATTGCTGCTTGTGGCATTTAGAAAATGATTTCAAAGGAAAATATCTCTGTAACTATTTCTCTCTCTCTCTCTGTTCTTCTCTTTTGCTCTGCCTTTCAAATAAGTAAATAAATAATGTTTTTAAAATAAAAAACATTACACACAGAGAATGTGGAAAAAATTATTCAATTATTTCAAATGGAGAAAACCGAAAATTTATTATATACACTTTCCTTGATTTAAACTGAAACTGAATCCATTGCAAGAATTTTAATCGCCATGTCTACTTTGACATTGGTGATAAAACTGAAAGCAATACACTGAAAGGAAGAGTATTTTTTATATCGAATAAATAATTAATTAATTAACTCAGCAAAATGTAGATGTGGTTAAAAATATGGGGAAAATTTAATTAAACAGACATCTTTAAAACCAACAGAATTGCATTATCACCAAATACTTTGTGAAAATAGAAGCTCTTCACTCACACACTACCTCTTTGTCAGTTCATGAAATTCTGGTTTTTTTTTTTTTTTAAGATTTTATTTATTTTTATCAGAAAGGCAGATATACAGAGAGGAGGAGAGAAAGAGAGGAAGATCTTCCATCCAATGGTTTACTCCCCAAGCGGCCGCAACAGCTGGAGCTGAACCAATCCGAAGCCAGGAGCCAGGAGCTCTTCCAGGTCTCCCACACAGGTGCAGGGTCCCAAGGCTTTGGACTGTCCTCGGCTGCTTTCTTAGGCCACAAGCAAGGAGCTGCATGGGAAGTGCAGCTGCCAGAATTAGAACTGGCGTCCATATGGGATCCTGGCGCATGCAAGGTGAGGACTTTAACCACTACGCTATCGAGCCAGGCCCTATGGAATTCTGTTTTGTGACATTTGCAGACAATAATATCTGAAGCAGTTGAAGAAGAGGTTACTTCAGAAAAATAAGAGGAGAGTGTATTAATACACCAGCAACATGGCAGAGCTGACGACCATAGGAGAAAATTCCTGGAGAGAATTCTATTCTGGAGTCATCATGCTCTAATAAAGTTGGTCCCTAGGCAATTCTAAGCAGGAGTCACTTTATTTGACATGCCCTTCCTATAGCTACAAGACACAGGTCCCAGTTCATTGTTAGAGCCAAAGATACATATTTAGTTACAATAAAGCAATAAACAATGATACCTCATGATATCACTACAGTGTCAATTCATCTCTTGTAGTTAACCCTGTTAGTGTTTCTGTTCCTCTTGCAAGTATCAGAAATACCAGAAAAAGAATGAAATCAGCAAACAGTATTTTTCATTTATTTCAATTAGTCTTCCTTTCCCTAAGTAATAACTGGCAAAACTTGAGGGATCAAGGTATTTTTAGTCACCACTGTGTATGATCAATCTAAATATGTACAAAGCATGAATTGAAATATCATTCAAAATGCACAACTTTGCTATGGGAACACAAAAATAGTAAGCATTAAGATTGCAATGACCTCCCTCTGTAGATCAAGAATGAGACTGAAAACTCTGTTTTCTGAATTCAAGGGGAGCATGAGCTCTCAGCACATCAGTGGTCAAGTGGTAACCCTTACTACCAGAGACAGGAAGCTATTTTCACCCTAATACACAGGAGAGCTGTTGCAGTGAGAAAATTTGTAGTATTACTTAATTATTATCAAGTCATTGTTACTCTACTAAAGTTGTAGTGAGTTGTATATGTGGAAAATTTCTACAGCTGGTTAACACAAGTCTGATCTGATCATCCAGTTTCTCATGTTGCATCCGTCTCTGACATTGAGCTGGATCACCAGGAAAGATCCTGATAGACTGCTAATGTTGACATTACAATTAGCTGTCATAACCTTTACCAAAGGAATCCACAGCTACTTTGCTACACTGACTATGCATCCAGAAAATAATCAAGACTTTGGGATTACTCGTTTTTAGCTCAGTCTTTTCAGGAAATCTGGCTCCAGTGTTCCATATGTATCAGAACAAGTGAGTTGTGGCATACATCCCCATGCAGTGAGTGCTATGGGTCCTGATGCTCCCCATGGTTATTTTCCAAGGTTTGGAATGTATTTTTGGACTAGACACAAAACAACTGAAATAAAAATATTTTACTTCTTTGACACAAAAATTACTGTATTTGGAAACTCAGTGGAAAAAAAGAAAAGTGTTTCAATTTATCAAAACAATCAAGGCAAAAACAATGCATATTTTGGTGCAAAGATAACCAAGGTTACTAATAACATCAAAGTGAATTACTCTTGCATAACTCTAAAGTGATTAACCTGTTTGGCTTGAGCGAAAACACAAATGAATGTGGAGAAGAAAAAGAAAGGGTTATCTTAAATTTTGCTTGGCCTGCTTCCAAATGCAAGGTTATTTTAGCTTTTATTTAGTCACTGGAGAAAATGAATGCATTCCTGCTATGTGGAATACAGATATTTCACCTGTCAAGTATTTTTCTCAATGTACATTTGTAAAGACAACAAACCGTTTCACCAGACTTATTTCATCTCGAACTCTCAGTCGTAGTATATACAGATGGACTTTGATCAGCTCTTCATTTTATAGAACATAAAACTTGAAAGGCTCCTTGGAGACATGATGATAAAAACACAATAATAACTTTAATCACGTAAGTATAATACATGTATAACAGAGAGGGAGGAGAAATCTTAAAAAAATTCAAAGATATTCATTGAAAATATTAGAAGTTAATTGATCTAGCACGTGTTGACATATCTTCAAGATGAACAATAAGTATGTAGACATCACAAAGAACAATTGATAACTGTCAATATATTTCTTTTTAGAGGTAATGCATACCTCATTTCGATTCTATTCAAAACCGTTTTCTGAACGATTAGGCAAATAGAAAGAGAAGGCTTTCAATTTGGTGCAGACTACTGTGAAAGCTACCTTGACATTTGAGTCACATGAAGATCCTACCATACAAAAACGCTCTGACATTTCAATGAAGTAAATATTCTCAAGAAAGCTGGAGGAGCAGATTTGCGCCCTTGTGGTCAAAACACCTCCAGACACACATATACACCATACTGAAGTGTCTGGGATTGAGTTCTGATTACAGCATCTTTACAGTGTGCAACCTCGGAAGCAGGGGTGTACGTGTCATAGGTAGACACCTGCCACCCATGTCTACAGTTGATTTTCTGGCTCTGTGCTCTGGCTTTGCCCAGTGCTGGCTGATGTAGGCATTTCAGGAATGACTCAGCAGGTTGGAGTGCTCTCCTTATGCGTTTCTATCCCTCTGTGCTTCATTCCTTCTGAATTGAATAAATAAATAGGCATTCTTTAGGGTGGTCAGTGGAGCTTTTTGTCTTACTTAATTGAACTACAAAACTGTCTTTTAGAAATTTGGAGTAAACATATTGATCCTTCACAAGTTATTACTTTCTTATTGAAAATTGTCTACTTTCCAGCATGCTGTTGATTTCTTTTTTTTTTTTTTAAGATTTTATTATTATTATTGGAAAGCCGGATACACAGAGAGGAGAGACAGAGAGGAAGATCTTCCATCCGTTGTTTCATTCCCAAGTGAGCGCAACGGGCCGGTACGCGCCAATCCGATGCCGGGACCAGGAACCTCTTCCGGGTCTCCCACGCGGGTGCAGGGTCCCAATGCATTGGGCCTTCCTCGACTGCTTTCCCAGGCCACAAGCAGGGAGCTGGACGGGAAGTGGAGCTGCCGGGATTAGAACCGGCGCCCATATGGGATCCCGGGGCTTTCAAGGCGAGGACTTTAGGCGCTAGGCCACGCCACCGGACCCATGATGTTGATTTCTAACACAGACTAAACATTTGATATAAATTCTCATAGACTGAGCAGAGCATTCTGGACCTGGTATTGCTGGCTCACCATGACATAATGAATATACATGGAAGTATTTCGTAATTTGAGTGTGTTTCAAAGGCACAAAGGAAGTTATCTAAGCAAGTAAGTCAGATTCTCACGTTTCTTATTCCTGCTACATTGCATTATCTGTCCCAGCCAATATGAATGGCATGGTGGGTTTTATCCTATGACAAAGTGACTGAAGAAGAAGCTTTGGAGTTTATAAATGCTTCTGCATGTCATGACTGGTACTGTCTGAAAGTTGATACCTGAAGCATCTGCTGCTCGCTCACAGTCATTCAAAGGGATAATAGCAAAAACAGAAGTTTGTAAGATTGCAACTATTTACTGATTTTCTTGGGACAAGAGACAGAATAATGTATGTGGTCTTTGAGATCCATCTAAGTACAAGATTGCAGGCATCCCACTGCCTGACTTCAAGTTATACTCCAAAATTGACACTAATTAAAACAGCATGCTGTTGGCATTGAGAAATTTACACATCAAGCAAAGGAATTGATGAGATAGTATGTAAATGAGTTCATGCAGCAGTTAGTTGCTTTTTAACAAAGGTACAAATAATACAGAGCAATAATAGTCTACATTGAGAGTTGCCAGCAGCTGGGAACAGACAAAACAAGGGAAAGATCATCAAAGAAGATAAAGTCATATTTGAGAAAAATAGGTTTCACTTGTTTTGAAGTCTGTTGCATTGTTAAATGGCTATAGCTAGCAACAGAGTTCTGTATATTTTAATTATATCAGGAATAAATTCCAACTATTTTTCTAAGTAAACACTTGAAGTAATGGATAGTTTCATTGCCTCAATTATTCTACATTGTATTTAACTATCATAAAGTTGCTTTTTATTTTACGAGTAAATATAGCTAATGGGTCAACACATAATTTTAAATATACAAAAATAATTTGGGGATGAAAATGCCATATAAACTATACATATCTCACCAATACCTCAAAATGACTGATGATAATAATTACTCTTTTAATTCTATAATTACCAATTTTTTTGACCCAAGCCTGACCTTTCCAGTATTTTACATTACATAATAGCATTTTACTTTATTAAAAACAACCCCTCAGCAGGTCGCATCTTGATTCATAAATGAGTCCATAATCAAGAGGAACTTGGGAAACTAAAAGGCCAATGTGAGTTCAAAAAACTCAAACCCGTAAATTGTGAGAACAAATCAAAGCACTCTAAAAACATCTCATACATTTCAGCTTAAAAAGAGTTTTGTAGTTTAGTATTTCCTTCCCTGCGTTTGTCAAAAGGCATACTTCCATTGTAATAATATAATTTTAGGTATCTATTCATTTCTACTCAATAATGCTCTAGTTTACAAACTGTTACAAGCCATCCTGTATGCTTAGCTTCTTTATATCATTTAACTTTGTATGTCCATATCTCACTTTGGAGTACTTGTGTTGGAGTACTACATTGATTTCCAATCTAGTTTCACACTTACGTGCACCCTGTGAGGCAGCAGTAAATGACTGAGATACTTGAGTCCTTGTTATCCACATAATAGGAGACAGATGGAATTCCAGGCCCCTGTCGTTGGCATATTTCTGCCTTGGCTACCGCAGCATGCCCAGAGTAAATCAAGTGAAGAATACTCAATCTCTTTTGTGCATGTGCTCTCTTGCAAAACGGAACTAAAGAGTTTATTAACTGTCAGTGTTTGCTATTCATTGCTCTGAATCTATCAAATATCTATACATGAGTATTATTTCTCATCTGTCATGAGGATATTACATTGAAAATACAGGGTATGTGACAATCAGCAATATTTTGCCTACTACCTAAGAAAAAACAAGCAAGCAGTGGCAATCATAATTTCTGTGATTAAGAACATCATAATATGCAGAAGTTTATACACAGAATGACAGGTTCAACACCTAAGCTGAACTTGTTGCTTCAGAGAATCTGTTGCAACTGACATCATGCATTAACATCTCATGTCCTTGGATCCTACCATGACCTACAAAAGTAACTGATGCCACAGAAACTAGAACAAAATGTGCAGTTACTGTTGTGATAATTGAAAATATAAATACATGTGTCCTTGACAATGGCACTGTAGTTTGCTGCAGAGAAAAAATACTTCCCCTCTTACATTCTCACACGAGTAATGTCAAATTGACTGGGCCAAGCACTGCCCAACATTTTGCTAAATAGTATGCCAGATGTGTCTTTGATTGCACCTTGATTAACACATGACATTTCTGCTGAGATGATGTTTAACAAGGTCCTTTCCTGCTTCAAGGCACCCTGTACCTTCTGAAGAATGTTGAGCATTTATACGATCATGCTTTCATTTGTTATCACTACTTCACTAACTAGTATTTTTGTTTCTTTTTCTGAAAATTTCTGTTAAGAGTGATGTACCCATCATGCTATTTGCCCATTGTTTGCATTTAGGCAAGGGAATACTGGACTCAAATTGAGTTCTATTAAATGGGTCTTTTTTTTTTTTTTTTGAAGATTTAGGATTTGTCACGTTTTTTTTTCAACAGTATGTAAGAAACCAGTCAGATATACACAGAGAAGGATCTTCTATTTGCTGATTCACTTCCCCAAGTGGTTGTAACTGCCAGAGCTGAGCAGATCTGAAACCAGGAACCAGAAGCCTCTTCCGAGTCTCCCACGTTGGTGCAGGGTCCCAAAGCTTTGGGCCCTCCTCGCTGCTCTCCCAGGCTGCAAGCAAGGAGCTGGATGGGAAACTGGCCTGCCAGGATTAGAACTGGCACTCATATGGTATTCCAGTGCATGCAAGGCAAGGATTTTAGCTGCTAGGCCACCGCACCTGACCAAGCTTCCAGAATCTTAAGAAAAGTTATAAGTTCCAGCCATAGGAAAACTACCATCAGAGACCAAACCAACGGGGCTCATCCAACCTCAGATTTTGAACCTCCAAAACTGTGCACAACAACAAACCTCTTTTATTTGTAAAATTACCTTGAGTTTGGCATTTTTAGTATAGGATGTCTACTAGAAGCCATATAAACATATCTGATCCTTTGCTATTGAAAACAACTTGTTCTGGGGAAAAGTGATTATTCTTACAAAATATGGCTATCATTGTTACATGTATTTGTTTAACTCTAAAAGGTTCTTGTCCTTCATTTTTTTTTTGAAACCAAGTAAATAATAATGACAGCCTTTTGTGTCAAGGGATGTTACAAATAATTCCAATGGAAAAAAGTACTCCTTGAAGTAACACAAATTACATTTTCAGTCTCCATATCTCAATTGTTAGATGAATTCTGATGAAGAAATGAAAACTTTAAATCCACATAGGTTTCTTCCATACAATAAATTTTCTTATTGTGCTCATCCTTATTCTGTAGTGTTTTCAAAGAGAAATCATTCTTGAATGACAGGTTATTGTTTTGACCATCCTATTGACCACTGAGAGAAATCAAACTTTTGAGTAATCCTCACCATAAACCATAGATTTCTAAACTTTTTGCTGCCTCTGTTAAACGGAATGCATCTAGTGCTAAGGAAGGACATAAAGAGATGAGGAACATGCATATATCATCTGGAATTTAATCATCTGTGCCTCCACACATTTAATTAACAATTCCTGAATTTATTTAGACATTACATATGAAAAACAAAGACTCATCTTGTGAAAGGAAAACATATCAGGCTCAACAATATTTTTTTAATCTATGGCTGATTGTAAATTCTCTTGAATTTCACTTCTAGATATTCACAGGAATAAATATTTTCATATTGATTTTAATTGGAAGCACAAGTAAAGTTGGAGTACTTTTCTATGCTAATTTCTATTTTTCTGTTCTCTTTGTGTTTTGAATTCAAAATCTACCTTTTCATATTTGTGTTTAAATGTGAACTAGTGTTGGCAAACTGTATCAGTTCTCACTTACTTTCAATACCTTACAAAACTCAACAAGAAAGATGGCTTTTTTTATCAGTGAAAGAGAATATGGATACCCTTTTCATAGTACTTTGACAACTAATCCCAGGATTCAGCACATCCAATTAAAAAACATTCTCACCTTGGAAAAGAATAAATGCAAATACATGACATAAATGAAATTCATGAAATGTAACTGTAAATGAACTCAGCTTGACAGATGTTTGTAGAATGCTATGCAATGATTCAGAAAAGTCAAGCTAGAAGCTAATTCACTGTCCTACACTCACCTTTTCTCAGCTTTTACAGAAATAGTTCTTTAAGGTAAAACTGTACACTGTACAGGATGTGGAAAAGTAACAGCCTCAAGCGGCAGTGCAGTCTTCCTGGGCAAGTAATGAATCAGGGCACTTGTCTGCCTCCAGCGTCTTGAAGGATCCCACAGCCTTAGGAACCAGCAGTCTTCTCCCCAGCTTTCCATACACAAGCAGGCAGTTCACTGGATGCTTTAAGGCCCACGATTTCCATTTCTATAAATGAGAATTTCCAGGTCTTACTCAGCCAAATTTATGAAACTAACCTTCCTCATGTCCAAAATACTCATTGCAAAATGCTGTTCATTTTAAACTATTGTTCACTAGCTTTTCATTTCTCATTTCAACCTCTCTTTGATACTGATTTTTCATCTGCTCACTTATGTAATAGTTTGGGGAATTAAAGGATAGTTAATATTTTAAGAGTTTACATTCTTTAGGATAATAATTATTACAAGCATTGACTGGTTTATCTGTTATGCAATGGGAACTATTTCATCCTAGGTAATGCAAAGCCACTCACAGCTTGTGGTCATTCTTGATATTTGTCTCTCCCTTTAAAAGCTCTTCATATTGTCTAATAAAATAAGGACTTATTTTAACATATTGAAAAGATTTATTAATTTATTGTAAAGTGACAGGGGATAGGGGAGAAAGAGAAAGTGCTCTTATCTGCTGGTTCACCCCCTAGATGGTCACAACAGCTGAAGTGCAGAGCCAGGAATGTATGTGGAGCCCTTTGTGGATAACAAGGTCAAAACATTCAAGACATCTTCCACTGCTTTTCCAGGCCATTAGCTGGAAGCTGAGTCAGAAGTGGAGCAGCCAGGATGTGAACCTGGCATGCAGGTGTTGTAAGCAATGATCCTTTCTGCTGAGCCACAAAGCCAGCCTCTTTTTATTCCAGTAAATTTTAAATTTACAAAACAAAAATTGCAATACCAAGACTTTCTGTATACCCTTCGTCCATTCTGCCCTTTTAGCATATCATAAGAGTATAAATGCCAGTTGATGAACTTCACCGAGCTTCCTCTAACTTTTTTTTTTAAAGCCAAACTGCATCTATTCCATATTTCCATATCTAGGCTCAACATTCTATATTCAGATTTAATTTTTTCCCTCTTCTCTGGAGACACCAGTTCTATAGCAGTGATATTTTGTTGTTAAAATAACTAATGCAGAGAAGACAGCAAAGCAGATGCTCATTCTTAGACATCATCATAAGTATGCTTGACATCCTTGAGTGGAAAAACACACATGAGACAAAGACAGAACTGGATGTTAATATATGATCCTGTAGAATGCTTTTTATTTTCAAAAATAAATAAAACAAGCCTTTTAAAAACAGTCATGGCATGAAATTAGACAATACACATTTTTCTATGCTGGGACAGTATGGAAGAAGCTTTTACAAAGAAATTTTCCAATGCATGTTTACATTATTATATTATTAAATAAAAATCATGGAATTGAGTTTGTGAGAAACAAAAATTACTTGAATCCTGAAGTAGAATACCAAAATTCTGTCCTTAATAATTTGCAGTAATTATCCATGATCTTTAGGATCTCTAATATAATGGATTGAACTTTGTTGAGTCTCAAAGGAATTATTCAAATAAACAACCTCACCTCAACATTTGGAAATCAAAATGTCACTGGAGCATCTGAAAGCAATTTGAATATTAGGAACAAGGAAAACATAAATACCTTAGACTCATTAGCAGTTGTTATTTTACAGAATGTTGCTATAAGTATGTGCATCATGTATTACTGATCACAATAACACTCTTGAATTGCTACACAAAACAAAAAGGCTTATGGAGTTTAAATTAAAAATTAACATCTCTCTAACTAGGGAGACTGCTTTCATTTGGTTTTAATCACAGCACTTTCAAAAATAAAGCAAGAATGAATACAAGCTGTGGATCAGACACAGCAGACAGGCTAATGTTCCCACATCATAAATTGTAAAAGAAAAAAAATAAGATTCAGGTCTTTTTAAAATAGAAAAGCCACAATATTTGGAATGTGGTATATAAGCATTTTTACTTAGTTGTGCCTCTTACATAATATCACCCTTTTCATTCTTATATTAAGGCTTTCATCATGAAATTTATGCACTGTTACGGTTGAGATTCATGCTTTTAAAAGCAGATTTTGTGTGTATTATATTGCATATGAGGTTAATGTGACATAATGCTAAATTTGTTAGCTCTATTATTGATCATTTACTTCTTCATTATACTTTTCTTAATTGAAATATACTTTTCTTAAAACCCAAATTATACATTCTACATTTCTTAAAACACAAATGAGAAGAAAAAAATAGGTTAACATTTTAGTAGAATAGTCATGTGGAAATATGGCCTTTGTTACTAGAAAATGGCTTTCTGAATTCTGAAGAGAATTTTCTTTACAAGAACAAACCTTAGAGAACAAATGGAGCTCACACGGCTTACCACATAAAAAAGATCCCTGACTCCCAGCGTGAAAAAAAAGGCTGCTCAGAGAGCTTGAGTCCGCAACAGAGCAACCCAGAGGCAGCACTGTTGTTCCTCCATGTCAGATGCGTCTACATCACAACAAAGCGTACAGTGGCTGTATTTCTGCACCATGCTTCAGCACACAGTTTTATGCGATCTTGCCTAGGCACCAAGGATTTCTTTTGATATTGGAGACTCAAAAAAAAATATTTTCACTGATAAACATCATTCAGTGTAAATATCAGTCAAAAATACACCTTGGGAGTCGACATTATGGCACAGAGAGTAAAAGCAGCTGCCTGCAAACCCAGCATCCCATGTAAATGCCAGTTCATATCCTTCTTCTGATTCAACCCTCTGCCAAAGGCCCAGGGAGACCAGTAGAAAGTGAAGAACCTTCATCTGCTGCCTCACTCCCAAGGACTGCAACCATTTTAAGCTGGGACAGGTTGAAGGCAGGAGCCAGAAACGCCATCTGAATCTCATGTGTAAGCTGGAGGAGCCAAAGCTTTTGGACCATCTGCTGCTGCTGAAAAACTCAATCAAAAAGAAAGAGCTAGAAGGAACCAGCCATCCGTATGGATTACCAACATTTCAGGTAGTGGCTTAATCCACCATACCACAGTGCTAACTCATAGACATCATATTTTTAATGATTCAAACCACATGCCAATCCATGAAGGATTAATCCTAAACATTTTTAAATATTTCTACACAGTTCTATTGCTTATTATCTTTATATCTACAACTAGGATTCAATGAAATAGCCTGTTTAAACAAAAAAAAATGCTGAAAAAAAATCTCCTTACCCCCAATTTCCAGGTTATTTTCTTTAGCTAAAAGTAAACCCACTGGTTTTGAAATAACACCATGCTGACCCTATAAGCTTGAAAATAGAGGCTATGTTTTATTGTGTGGCCCCATGATTCTGTTTTTCCAGTTTCTGAAAGACAGGATTATTTTGCAGAGGAGATGCTTTCAAGCTTATGCTGTGCCTCAGAGCTAATCTGCTGTTTGGAAAACTCATCACCATCTTGTCTTGGTTCCTCCATTTCTGATCAAAATCTATCCGAATATGTTGAGAAGCAGTAGATGCTACAGTGTTTTTCAAATAAGAGCACTATGATTACACAATTATACAGCTCAGTGACAGATGCCATCACATTTAAAATGTGCAGGCTTTGTAAAATTAGGGCACGCTCAAAGTTCCACCTAGTGACTACATTAACTTGATTTGCACAATGAATCATAGTTCACTTCAACTCTGCTAATGAAAGTGTTTTTAGATCATGATCCATTTTCAACCATTTTTGCACAAAATTACATAGAGCATCAATTGACAAAATTAATGCATCCAAATTGGTTTGTTTTTAACTCAATTATCAAAATGTTATGAGAGCCTAACTAATCCACTCCAAGATGAAAGTTGTATAACATTATTTTTAAACTGTTACCCAAAAAAAGACTAATACATAGAAGAGTTCTAAGATCAAGTAAATTTGAGAAGTAAATGTCATGAATAGTCTAGAAAGCAGAGCAACAACTTTTGTCTGAAGGGGTAGCTATTGTTATTTTAACTTTTAACAACACATGCTGGCGTGGATGTGGGGAAAAAGGTACCCTCCTTCACTGCTGGTGGGAGTGTAGGCTAGTACAATCATTGTGGAAATCCATATGGAGAGTGCTTGGAAAATTGCAAATAAACCTGCCATATGACCCAGCAATCCCGCTCTTAGGAATATACCCAACAGAAGTGAAATCTACATACGAGAAGGGGATCTGTAATCCTATATTCACAACAGCACAATCCACAATAGCAATGTCATGGAAACAAACCAGATGTGCGTCTAAGGAAGAATGGTTAAAAAAAACTGTGGTACATCTATTTAATGGAATATTATTCAGCTGTCAAGAAGAACGATATTATTCTATTCAAAACCAGGTGGTCCCAACTAGAAACTATTATGCTCAGCGAAATGAGTCAATCACCAAAGAATAAATACCATATATTCTCTCTCATATAAGGAAGCCAACATGGAAAGATAGAGTTCATCAAGTGCCCATGGAGTTCTGATCTAAATATAGATTGCTGCAAGTCAGGTCCCACGGCAAGAGAAGGTGAAAATTCTCTGTTCTAGGCATGTAGGCATTTCATGGATGAAGTAACAGCAGAGTATATTTAGCATGTTGTGAACATGAATATGGCAAATTGGCAGTTTCCGTCAGTTGCTGGCAATAGTTTAGAGTGATGACAAATATTATTTTGATTTTTTTGTGTGTTATTTAGTTATGAGGAAAGTGTATGGTAAGCAGTCCATTTGATGGTTTACTAATTTCCTCGTTGTTGAGAAGTCCGAGTTGATTATGTATTTAATATGATAACCATTTGTGTGCTGTGAATTGCATTAAGAGTTATGTAGGACAGAGATGATGCTTACTAAATGTACAAAATGGATTGATGAGATTAGCCAGTTAAATCTTTTCACCAGTAAGGCACTCAACAGCCCATGAGATATTTATTTAAAATGTCAAGTAAATCCTCTTATTTTTGTATCATAGTGTCAAATAGCAGTAAAATAAACATGTTAAGATCCTTAATCTACTGCTATGTTTCACTGTAAAATTTACCTTTGTTAAAATTTGCTTCTGTTCAAATTTGTTGAGATTGCATGTAAAAGTATCCTAATATTACTTTGGCTGGTATTTTCTAATTACTGTATAATATTTTGGGAATGCAAATTTTATTTGAATGTCAACTACAAAATATATATATATATAATTAGTTCTTGCCTAAGAGTGGCCTATTGATTTACAAAAGCTAGTGATTTAAAATTTTAGGTATTTGACAATTATAGAATTCATTTTCACTTTCATCAATTTTCTGAATAAAAATGTAATTTATACCAATGACAGTGACACAAAAAACAAGTACAGTGACTCAAATAAAGAGATAAATTTTCAAGCATATACATCACTGAGAATACATACCACTGACTACTCAGACAATATTCATTTTGTCTCAACATTCTGCCCAGAGTTGTCATGAAAATAATAATTCAATGGAATCACATAAAAAGGTCAGAGTACATGTTAGAATTACTGGGGAAACAATATGAGTTTCCAACAACTGTTCCAAGTCTAATTGTATCCCTAGTATCATTATATGAAAAGTTTATTCCAGATATATTAAGAATAATAAATGTAAAAATCTTAGAAAAACGTGAGATTA
This sequence comes from Ochotona princeps, assembly GCF_030435755.1. Lineage (NCBI taxonomy): Eukaryota > Metazoa > Chordata > Mammalia > Lagomorpha > Ochotonidae > Ochotona > Ochotona princeps. The sequence continues at coordinate 31,546,340 of NC_080842.1, read as the reverse complement.
CTTTTAAAACATCAAGGCACAAAATATTACATTGCTTTTTTAAAATTTTAATTGGAAAGACAGATACAGAGAGGAAGAGAGACAGAGAGGAAGATCTTCCATCCAATGGTTCACTAACCCAAGTGACCGCCAGGGCTGGAGCTGAGCCAATCCAAAGCCAGGAGCCAGGAGCTCTTCTAGGTCTCCCACGCAGGGGCAGGGTCCCAAGGCTTTGGGCCACCCTCGAATGCTTTCCCAGGCCACAAGCAGGGAGCTGGATGGGAAGCAGGGCCGCCGGGATTAGAACTGGCAACCATATGGGATCGGGGCGCGTGCAAGGCTAGGACTTATCCTCTACACTATCGCCCTGGGCCCTACATTGCTTTTTAAAAGATTTATGCATTTATTTATTTGACAAGCTAAATAAGAGAGGATAAGAGAGACAGAAAGGAGATGTATTTCATCCCCCGGGCCATTCTCCAGATGGTCACAAAGGGCAGGGCCTGGTTCAGACCAAAGCCAGAAGCCAAGAACTGCCTTCAGGTCTCCTACCCAAGTGGCAGGAGCCCAAGTTTGTGGGTAATCCTTAGCTGCTCTCCCAGCCATAGTGTTAGTGGACAGACTCAGAAACCAATTTGCCAGATCTGAAAATGGAAATATGATATGGAACACTAGTGTTTTCTTGCAAGTGGTACCTTAATTTGCTGAACAACATTAGCCTCAAGGAGAATAATTAAAATGAATCACATAATATAATCTAAAAAAAACTTCTAAGAATTTTATTCTTAAGCTAATCTTAAAGATAGTGAACAGATTGAAAGTAACATGTTAAAGATTAAATGGCAAAGCAGGTAATTTTAAAACATATTTACAATCATAAATTTTCATAATAAACTTTGAAATTTGGGGGGAAAACCAAGTTTGAATAAGACACAGGCTATTTTAACAGAAACTCTCTATGTCTGTGCAAGTGTATTTTGTTTAAACTTTGGAAACAGTGTGGCATTACCTGTAACACTGAACACACATTTACTCTGCAGCTCTTATTTCTACGCAGTTTATCTAACCACTGCTGCAGAGAAGTTTCTCTCGGTCTACTTTAGCGATGACGCCTTCATTCACATCATTCAAAATATGCTTCAGACCACAGATTGTGAATGGATGCTGACTGTGTGACACAATAGTAACTAGAGGGCTGGTATTGTGGCACAGTGGGTAAAGACACTGCCTGAACTGGAAAAGCATCTGAGAATGGCTCAGTGTTTCGGGTCCCTGTAGCCATATGGGAGACTAGTGGAAGCTCCTGGTTCCTGGCTCCAATCTGACCCAGCATGGCCTCTGGCGATACTTGCGGAGAAAACCAGCGATTGGATGATCTATCTGACTCCCCTACTCTGTAACTCCGATTTTCAAGTACATAAAATAAAACTTAAAAAAGAATAGCCACAGTTACGTTTGGCATCTTAATTTCACTTAAGGAAAATTAGTGAATCTTCTTTGGAGTACTTGAATGTCTCAAACTATTTCTGAACTCATAATTAGAGATATTCAAAGAAAGGAACATCAGCACTAATAAATATTAAAACAGAAAATGAAGTGTGGACTTTGTAAGGAGTCCAGATGATGCACATTCTAAAAACAGAAGCAGCAGAAAACTGTAGCTGATGGGGGCCAGTCTTAGTGCAATGTGTTACAGCTGTGAATTCACTGAACCAGGTGGATTATTTTTGCATGGAAAAAAAAAATTAGTTTCTTTGAATGTGATCAGCACACACATGGTAATTTTAAGTACATTGGTTTAGCACGGGGTAAAAAACAAAATGGCCAATTCGATTTTTCATTTTTTAGCAGATACTTTAAAGATTTAAAATTTAGAATTTTCTCAATCTCTTTCTCTAAAATGGCAATTTTTCTTATAATCATGGTAGTAAATTGAGGGATTTTTATAAGATATATTTAATTTTATTGTGAAGTCAGATATGTAGAGAGGAGGAGAGACAAACAGGAAGATCTTCTGTCTACTGATTCACTCCTCAAGTGGCCACAATGGCCAGAGCTGAGCTGATCCAAAACCAGGAACCAGGAGCCTCCTCCAGGTCTCCCACATGGATGCAGGGTCCCAAAGCTTTGGGCCATCCTTGACTGCTTTCCCAGGCCACAAGCAGGGAGCTAGATGGGAAAGGGGCTGTTAGGATGTGATTCCGGTGCATGCAAGGTCAGGACTTTAGTTGCTAGGCTACCGCACCAGGCCCTATGAATTCAGTTTTTAAAAGAATTTCTGTTCTAATGTCAAGGCCATGTGTCTTCCAATATCCTACTCTTTCTCCTCTGTTCTAGTTCCCATTTTGATTCGTTGAATTTTGGAAATTAAAAGTCAAAACATAAGAGTGTTCACTTACCCTTCATATACAATAACTGGAGATTTTGTTTAAAGTTTCACCATTGCCCAGCGCCATGGCCTAGCGACTAAAGTCCCCTCCTTGAACACGCCAGGATCCCATGTGGCCGCTGGTTCTAATTCCGGCAGCTCCACTTCCCATCCAGCTCCCTGCTTGTGGCCTGGGAAAGCAGTCGAGGAAGGCACAGTGCTTTAGGATCCTGCAACTGCATGGGAGACCTGGAAAGAAGTTCCTGGCTCCTGGCTCTGGATTAGCACAGCACTGGCCCTTGCACTCACTTGGGGAGTGAATCATCGGATGGAAGATCTTCCTCTCTATCTCTCCTCCTCTCTGTATATCTGACTTAGTAAAAAAAATTAAAAAATAAAAAATAAAAATAAAAATAAATCTAAAAAAATAGCTCCACCATTAGGAAATCTTTACCAGAATTTTTGAAATTGTTATTAATTTCTATGTCTACATCTAGTTTCATTTTCTTCAAATTCATGCTGATCATCGCCAGCCAATTGTGCATTTCAAAAGCAACATTTTTTTATTCCTGTGATTAAAACATTTATTTGGGGTTGATGTTTCTTTGAGCAGTTAAAATGCCCATATGCCAAATTGGAGTCCATGGATTCCAGTCCTGGCTCCAGCCCCCAATTTCAGCCATCCAGGAATGTAGCAAAGGATGTCTCAAGTAGTATATATACATATATTTATGTATGTATACAAATGTATATACTTATGTATTATGTTTTATATATATATATATATATATATACTCTTATATAGTATTATTATTAGTTTGTGATACAACTCCATAGCCTATGGAATTTGCCTTACCCCTCCCCACAATATAGGAGAAATCCCACTGTACAACAATAGTATTGTTCTTTGTAAGCAGTCGTAAGTCCATCATTGCAGGCATGGACAATAGCAGAGTCCATCATCCTATTGTCAAGATAACAGTTAACAGTTTCAATAGGAATCTATTTTTGATCTGGAAATAGAAATGCATACTACATTGTATCCTTACATCTGAATATGATCATCTCATTATCAGTTACTATATATCCCCTTAAATGAGAGGCCACAAAACAAAATGACTACACTTGATCTTAGCCAAAAGGCCGAGAAGCAATACACAAAACAAAATCAACAACAGGAAGAAAACTAGAAAGTTACAATGCCATGAAGTTGAATAACATGCTACAGAATGACTAATGCATTGCCAAAGAAATGAAAAATAAAATCAAGAATGTTCTTGAAGCAAATGCTGCTACTGTATGACCTGAGTCAGTGAAGAATTTAATGACAAAAAATGCCTGTTTTGAAGAAAAGAGATTTAGCCTATTGTGTTTAATCCCTGATGAATAAAAAGCAACAAAATGTTTTTAATTTAGCTGCATTTTTAATTGAAAATGATATGGAACCTCTTTTTTAGACAGTTTGTTTTCTGTGTACTACTTGTTGATTATTTAGTGGTGAATTGAGCTTATGATTATGAAAGAAATTGAACGTATGTAACTGCAAAGGAACAAAGAAGGAGGCAAGGGTAATCAGGAACAATCAAGTTATTAAAACTGTTTACAGGGAACACATGACATTTATTGCCTTTATATAAATAAATTTAGAAAATTTAAAAGATTCACTTAGTAAGTCTGATAGCTGGCACAGTAAGCTAAGCTTCCACCTGTGGCACCAGCATCTAGGTGTCACTTCAAATTTCAGCTGATCCACTTCGATCCAGCTTCATGCCTATATAGACTGGGAAAGCAGTAGAGGATGACCCAAATCCTTGGGGCCCTGAACCCACAAGGGAAACCCAGAAAGAGCTCCTAGCTCCTAGCTTAATATTGACTCAGTTCTCGTCTTTTGGGACTGACCGATTTTTGGAACATTCCTCCATCTATCTCTCTCTCTCTCTAACTCTGCCTTTCAAATAAAAATAAATCTCTTTTAAAAATCCACTTAAAATCTGTTCTGTTGAAAGATGCTGTTTTTTTTAAACTAGAGGTTCTTTAAAATTTTATCTGATTCCTTTTTACTTGCATATTCTTAATGTAACTAAATTATTTACCGTCTTATTTTTTTACAAGCTTTATGCAGGGTGCATAAAGGATATTCGAAAAGTTCACAGAATATTTTTTGAAATTTCAAAATTTCAGTGGTTGAAGTAATTATATATTTTTTCATTTTTAAAATTACTTATTTATTGTATTATTCCATGATACAGTTCCATAGGCTCCACAATTTCTCTTCCCCATTTCCCAGGTTCCCACCCTCCCCATAGATTTTCCCCCACACCATTACAATAGTATAGTCCTTCACAACCAGTCCTAAGTCCATCATTCTGCTATGTAAGTGTATCCTGATATTGTAGCCATGGACAATGGCAGAAAATTCAGCATCCTATTGTCAAGATACAATCAATAGTTTCATTGGAATTCCATCTTTGATTGGGAAGTAGAGATGCACACTGCTTGGTATCCACATCTGTGTGTGGATAGTCCTATTACAGTTGCTACACATCTCCTAAATGAAAAATCATTAAAAAAATCATCTGAGAGAAAAAGAAAAATTGCAACATGAAGTTAAATAACATGTTACTAAATGGCCAATGTGCTGCTGAAGAAATGAAAAAGGAAATAAGATCTTCTTGAGGCAAACAATGCTATTGTGTGACCTATGTGTCAGTGAGTAAATCAATAAGAGAAAAAAAAAACTTTTTGAATGAATGAAAACGAAAACTAAAATACCAAAGCCCCTGATATGCAGCAAAAACAGTACTGAGGGGGCTATTGATCTCATATTTTGCATGAAGGTTGCCTTGTATTAGAACATATGAAATTTGTCCTTTGGGGTTTGATTTTTTTCACTGAGCGTAATGGTCTCTAGCTGGAACCATTTGGCTGCAAACAGTAAAATTTCATTCTTTTTCATAGCTAAGTAGTATTTCGTGGAGTAGATTTATCACAGTTTCCTTAACCACTCCTCTTTTGATGGGTATCTGGGTTGTTTTCATGTCTTTGCTATTGTAGACTGTGCTGCTGTGAATATAGGATTACAGATCCCTTTCTCATATGCGGAATTCTTTTTCTTTGGATATATTCCCAGAAGTGGGATAGCTGGGTCATATTGCAGGTCGATTTTCAGTTCTCTTAGCACTCTCCATACTGACTCCCATAGTGGTTGTACTCACCTACACTGCCATCAACAGTAAAGGAGGGTAACTTTCTTCCCACAATCACATCAGCAGGTGTTGTAAGTGTAGTTCTGAATGTAGGACGACTTCAGTGGAGTTGGGTGGAATCATAAGGTGGTTTTCATTTGTTATTTCCCTGATTGCTAGGGAGCCTGAACATTTTTCATAAGTTATTAGCCACTTGAATCTGTTCATTTCAAAAAGTCTGTTCATTTCCTTTGCCCATTTCTTCACAGGTTCGTTTTGCTGTCACTAAGTTTCTGCAGGTCTTTGTTAATCTTGGATATTCGTCCCCTATCAGTTGTGTGGTGTGCAGAGATTTTTCTCCAATTCTTTGTTCCTCTTTCACTTTGTTGATCATCTCCTTTGCTGTACAGAAGCATGTTAAATTTGACTTTCCATGAACATGTTGAAAAATGCCAATAAGAACCATGTAACCAGATATTATAATCATTTATATTTCCATGCTTTCCCATTTTTCACTAAAACTTCTTAGAAACTGCTGTGACCTTTTTCAAACTTTCTGATAATTGTATTTTCCTCTGGATTGTCTATTTCTATCACTCATTTTACTTGGTGTAGCAATACTTAGAAATAGTTTCAGAACCTCTTGTGTGTTTATCTGCAGGAGTGACGTGATGATATTCCTTTTCATTTTTTTCGGAGGGTCATGGACACCTCCAGTGCTTCCTGCTTTTTTTATATCTACTGTGCATGCTGTCTCTGAAATCTGTTTCTATAGGCCAATGAAGAACAATGCAGCATACAGTTAGGAAGGACCTATGTGTTTACTCAACAAGATTATATACTTGCATAATAAATGTATTTCTGTTTCAGTTAGTAACACAAAATTCAAGTCACACACTGTACTGAGTATTAACATAAATATATTAATTTTTTTGCAACTCACTTCTGTAAAATAGCTAACATTATTACTACTTTAAAATGCTGACCCTAGTCCTTCACACAGCAAATTAAATATGCTCAGCTTCATAATCATATAACAGTTGAAATTTATGTCTATAAATCATGAACGATTTATGACTTGAGTCTTATGATTGGCACATTTTTTCAATTAAGTCTTTGACAGTCATCTTTTTCAAACATTAAAAATGAGGAATATTTCATTGCATTAAATTTTCTTTTCTTCATCTTAGCACTCTGTGCCAAAAACAAGATGAAATATTGAGTAATTTTGAATATACTCAAGATACGGTTTCCTAGCAACTAACATTGTCTTAAAGCTTTTGTTCTTTCTTTTTTTTTCCAAATGTTTGTCACATAAAAATGTTTTCTGTCTTATTTTTATCTTGCTTTACCTTTATCTGCCTGAAAAACAGTACTTTTGAAAAGTCTATTACTATTGATAATCTTCACTACCTTTAAGTCTTAGGGTCTTAAAATCTGTATGCAGATTACAGTAAGTAGCATACAAAATGAATTGCACATTTGCATTGAAAATAAAATGTTGTTGAGTTTGACATGTGTGCGGATATCCCATGTGAAGAACTCTGTAGTTCTAAGCACCATCATTAGAATGGTGCTGTCTCAGCACATGTGCAGAAGTAAATGTTTCCCTTGGACCTTTCAATGATTGAAGGTGAAATATCAGCAGGCAGCCTGTACTCAGGGCTAATACAGCCACCATGGTCAGGGTTGGCCAACTGGATGTCAAGAGACAAGAGTTTCAAAAGTGTCTCCCAGATGGGTTTTAGAGGCCCAGGGACTTGGGCTATATCTGCTGCTTTCCCAGGTGGACCAAGAGGGAGGTGATTAGAAATGGAGTAGCCAGGACACAAAAAAGTGCCCATATGGGATGCCAGCATCGCAGATCGCTGCTTAACCTACTTTGCCACAATGCTGGCCGCAGAAGCAGAAATTTTGTAAGCTCAATCCGATTACAGCCTCATTTCTTATTAATTCTGTGTATCTTAGCAGCATATTTGATATAACCTATCTCCTAATCTTGACAAAATTCCCTAATGTTAACTTCAGTACAAGGTATTACCTCTTCCATCAGCAGAAATTCAAAGTGTCACCTATTGCCTTTTCAATTCTGTTCAGGGCTGCGGCACCTGTTCCCATCCAAGAACCTCTGTGAATATCTCAGATTGTACAGGAAGCTACAACATTACTGCTTTCTTCTGACAGCAATTGGCAGCAGAGCTCAAAGCACCAGTCTTGAAAGTCGCAGAGCTCCTGGTTTTATTGTAAGATTCAGTGTCTCATTAAACTTATCCCTGCTTGTGTGCCCTGAAAGACTACTTTACTCATCTTGTGTCTAAAGACATGTCTTATTTTTATTTGAAAGGCATAGTTACAGAGAGAAAGAGAGATGGGGAGAGATCTTTCATCTTCTGATTCACTCTCCAAATGGCAGCCATGGCTAGAGTTGAACTGATCTGAAGCCAGTAGCTTCTTCTGGCTCTTCTACATGGCGACAGGTTGTAAGGACTCCATCCTCTGCTGCTTTTCCAGGCAAATTAGCAGAGACCTAGATTGGAAGTATAACAATAAACCAGTGAGCATTTGGAATGTTGGTGCCACAGGCAGAGGCTTAGCCAGTTACCTCAAGGCCATGGCCTCAAAGACTACATCTCTAATTGTCTGAGGAATCCTGTCATCTGCTACTAACATTTATTTATTTATTTACTTTATTTATTTATTGTTGAACTCAATCACAATTTGCTTACTTCTATGCACTTACAATTAGCAATTCAAAATCATGTACTGACTGATAATCCTTAATGAAAAACTCTCACAGATGAATAGTCTACCGGGAAGTAGAGTTATGTTGCAGTACATTTCTCTACTCCAAATGAAAATAGGACTCCTGTTTTGAAATATATATGTACACCAGTAATGATGTTTACTAGAATTTTTAACTTTAGCTGTATCTAGTACATCCTGCAACAGTACTAAAGGACTGTATTACTAAGATAATTCAGAGAATAATAGTAGGAAAGGAGGAGAGGACTGAAAACGTAGGGGAGGGGGAAAGAAGAATCACATCTCTACAAAACTATCTCTTAAAAGTATATTTCTTAAACAATCTGAATCCAAAATATTACAAAATCCAAAACTTCTTTGGCCTTGACATAATCATATTATTGAAATATTCACAGCCTGAACTCATGGGCATCACAGTGGAAATTCAAATTCATTGTGCAGCATCTATTTGGTGTCCCCAAGGAAAAAAAGATTTCCCCAGTCCCTGCAGCTGCAATGTATCTTCCCCATGTGTCTGCATATCCCTACATAAGCACACCCACAAAAGAGAACAAAATAGCACCTGTGACAGCCAAGTACAGCAACGTTAGAGCCCCCATCATTCCCTCTAGGGGACAAGACATATGTGAATTTGTCCCTGTGTTTTTCTGATTCTCTGCTCTGTAGTCTAAATATATCATCCAAAATGTTGAAAGGGTCTGGATTTATCCTGTAGGGAAAAGGAGGAAGAGAATGAAAAAGCATGCATGCAACAGAAAACTCAGCTGTATGAAAACTCGGACAACAATATTAAGTATAAAATGTCTTACAGGTGAAGGTGGCATTGTAATGACCATCTTATATGACCTGAAGAAACAGGATAAACTGTTGAAGCTCTGGGCTGAAGTGAACAACAATTAATCGAAAACAGGAAAACGCTACAAAATGTTTAAAAGGAAGATTTTAATCCTATATTTAGAGATAGGCTCCATCAGCCTAACAATGAACAAATGTCACTAAATGGGATACTGCTCACGAAAAAATAAGCAAACATCTACTGTGATAAGCTTAGTGGTCAACAGACGGGTTGCAGGAATTGAAGGAAACATACTACATTACATTTTCAAAAATCAATGTTGCTAAAGGATCTAGTGACAAGAAAGGGAAAAACCTTGTTGATGGGTCTACCAAAGTCATCAGTGATGAATGCTGGATGCCAAAGCACATCCAGAATGCTGAGAAATGTTTCTGCTTTCGCAAGATTGCCCCTTGATCACAGAAGAAGAAATGAATGATAGTGAGCTCAAAACAGTATGCTGAGTAGGCTTGCATAAGTGCAAATTTGCTATGATTGGCAAAAATTTGTGTCTTTGTTGCTGAGAAAGAGTTAATCTCCTATCAGTCCAGTATTATGCTCACAAAAAGGCCTGGGTGAGCAGGGACATCTTTCTGATTGGTTTCACTCACATTTTGCACTGGAAGTTTATGCTCTCTGCAGGAAACCTGGGCAAAAACTCAACTGTATGACTTTGCCATCTGTTGACAACCATTTGGCTCACCCTCCAGCTGAAATTCTCCTTCAAAATAGCATGTATTTCCAAGTTCTTTTTCTCAAATACAACTTAATTCGGTCTTATGACCAGGATTCCCTTAGATGAATCAGGAGTATAGAGCACCAGAGGCAAGAAACAGAATTAATAGTGTGGAAGGTTTTGATCCGGTTCAACAAGAAGAATGCTGTGTTTTGGCAACACTGAGAACACAGTGTCTAAAGATAAAGATGTAACTGACACAACGGGTGGCCAGAAACTATGTTTGGTAATGATGATGAACAACAAAGTGGCTTTGAAAGTTTCTGTACATCAATACGAAAAGATAGCCTCTGACCTCCGTACATACGCAAAAACTGTAACTTCAAAGTCATTACTGGAAAAACTAGATATCAGAGAATTTCTTAACACAAATAATGGGGCCCTGGTTTTTTACGCATTGGCTAATGTGAAATAGCCAAAGGGTTGCAAATCAAGGTGATCATGACAATAATGGCAGAAGAGAGTGTCAGTTTGCAGGAAAACTGCCTGTTGATATGGTGAAATGTGAGACGCAGAAATTGAAGGGCTGACGTAGCATGAATTTGTATCAGAATGAGCAATCACATTCACATATGTGGTCAGACAGGCTTTTGAGTCCAAAACTCCACTCTTCGGAGTTATTTTTTTTTAACAATGAAAACGAGTTCAGGAAATTTTCAGAATATAAAGCAAATTAATGAAAACCTTATCTCTTATGTTAACAGCAACCAATTAAAAACAATGAAATTTTTTTTAAAATAGCAATTCTTCTTACCTAAAAGATGTTGATGGTTCTAGAGGAGACATTTTACAAAGCTCCTACCCACAGCCCAGAACAATGTCTTCATCACTGGGGAGCTCTCCGCCCCTGCACCCCACATCTCTCAATTACTTTGGCATTCCTTCTTATCTACAAGGAGCAGAATACAGTGCACCTTGCATTTTAACCAAAATAAAGCATCTAAGCTGCAGACTGAGTTTCCTGTTTTGTCCTTTTACAGCTGACACAAGTGTTGTGATGATGCAGCTCTGTGCTGCTCGGTTAGCCTAAGTACCTTATTTTTTTCACTGTGATAATCATATATCACATATTTTATTGTTAAGTACTACCATGTGAATAATTGTAAGAAAATGATTGCTTATCAGCAGCATATAACTTCCGAGTCATGGACGATTGTGTTAACAAGCTGATACAGGCTGCCCAGACAGGGAGTATCTGAAATTACGTCACCTTTGCTTTCTGCAGGTTCTATGTGCACAAATTTTGCTTCACCCATAGGGTTATTTGCATAAAATTACTGCCACCTATGTGTGTAAGAATTACCTGAAGAGTAAGTGAGTTTTTTGTTTAGATTTACAACTCATCTCCTAGGTTTCTACCTACTTGTGTGCAAATATTTTAAAAATTCAAAAAACTGAAATGCAAAACACTTCTGCTCCTGGATGTTTTACACAAGAGATACTTAATCTCTGCTTAAATAGCACTTTTATGAATCTGAATAAGATAATGGAGTTTTTTTACATAACTAGCTCAGGAATTGAAATATAGAAAGTATTCAATAAATATCATGTCTGATGAATAAATAAAGTATTATACCTTGGTCCTTTAAGAGCTAATTTACATGGGTTAAAAATATGACTTATATGTTATATAAAACACCACTTTGGATATCAATCTCCTAAGAATTTGTGAAAAAAGAGAAAAGTCAAAAGGTAAGAAGAGACTTAAAAGAAGAAGAAAAAGAAAAAATAAACGAAAAAGTCTTTATCAAAATAAAAAGATAAGGAAATCAGTACTGGAAACAGATGGAGGTTAATTCAAATCTACTTTTTTCACTCAAAATGGCCTTTAAAATCTCTGACTCTTGGTTTACCATATTTCTACTAAATACAGAAAATTTTTGATTTTAAGATAGTAGTGAGGAGAAGAGTACATTTAGGACACTGATTAAAATACCTGTATCACCCAACTGAGCACTTGGGTTCTATTCTTAGCAAAGCCCTTGACTACAGATGTCTTCTAGTACAGGTATGGGAGGCATCAGTGAGGTCTTAGTGGATTCCAACCATCCATGTAAGAAACCAGCTAACACCTCAAGGTGCTGGATTTGGACCCAGCCATTAAGGCATTTGCGGACTGTGTCTGCAAAGACAGCATGTCTCTGTCTCTTGCTTTCTATCCTCTACCTGTGAAATATATTCTAAAATAGTGCGTTTTTTATGAAAGAGAGTAGTGAGAGTGCTGAATGCATGCTCCAAACACATATATGTTGACAAGCTTGCATAATAATAGTAAGTTATAATTATTGTTGATAGTAAAATCTGAGTTACTTCCTTCATTAATGTAATAACACCACATTTTTATATCACATCTTAAGAACTATAAATGCTTTCATGGATATTAGCCATTTCATATTTTTTATTCACATGTTTATATGAAACCGGAATGTCTACTTTGTCACTAGAATATTGCATACATACCATGTCAATAGAATACTCCAAAAGCTTTCAGTGTATTTGTAAATAGCATCTATGATATATGTATGTGACAATATATATGACAACATATCAAATGATCATAAGTCTCTTCAGTAATTGTTAAAAGTGATGATTCTCCAATTTCTAGTTATACAACATATTATTCATTCCCATTTGAGCTGAGATATGAGAAAATCAAAGATATAATAGGTTTTATAAAGTGATTCATAGGAAGAATAGTTTATTCATTAAAATAATACATGGATTTTTAAATTTCTGTTTTATGATACAGTTTAATAGGCACTGGCATTTCCCATCCCCCTCCCCTTCTTCCCTGCCCTCCCCATTGATTTCCCCTCTAGTTTTACAATGGGTGTCTTTCATGAACATTCATAAGTCCATTATGCTTCCATTGAAGTGTCTCCCAACAATGTAGGCATGTGCAATGTCAGAAAGTCCAGCATCATAATGTCAGGATATATTTAACCATTTCACTGGGAGTCCATCCTTGTTCTGTATGCATGGAAACATACTGCACTCTGTTTCCGCATCTGAGTATATCAGTCTCTGCAACATTTCCATTATGCATCCCTTTAAATACAGAGCCAGTGTACACAGTCTACAACAGGGAGAAAAACAGTAAACTTTCATCAGCATGAAGTTAACACACATGTAACAAAAATACCACTGCATTGCTGGACCAATGAAAAAAAGAATCAAGAACCATCATGTGGGAATAGATGCCAGGGCATGATCCATGTGGTGCTAAACAAGTTACAATGAAAACTAGAACATCATTACTTATGAGATGTAGCAAAATCTGTGTTGAAAGGGACATTAACTCTTGGGCAGCCAAGAGTTTATGAACTATTACTCCACTTGTGAAAGTAGAAAAGGACTCTCAATTGGCTCATGGTTTGTGCAAAGTCTGATGGTCTGAGAATTCAGCATGCATCCACAGCGTTGGCTCTTCCTAAAAGGTGCCCTGGATGATTACTGAAATTGTTAAGAAGAGTGTTGATTTCCCCATCCATCAAGCAGAACTGGAACCTCTGGAACTGGCTCTCTCACACTTCAGAGTGCAACAGAAGGAAGATAGCCTTATTAGCAAAGAAAATGCACTAGCAGATTAGACAGCAAATAATAATAACAATAACAATAATAATAATAAAAGGTTTCTAAACAGAAGATTGTACTTTAAACTGCACAGTTAGTAAAAATACTTATTATACCATGCAAGGTATAGAATTGGTTTATCAACAAGGCTACACTAAATATGCCAATAGTTGGTGAACTTTACATCACAAGGTCACATTCCCAATGACCTGTCAGTGGAAAGTTATTAATTAAACAAATAAATATACTCACCTGTGAAGAGAGATTTTAATAGTTTCTCGGGTATTTGAAGCAAAAGGATTTCATACTATCATAAGGGAAATTGGTCCTGTCCTTTCTGTTTACAAAATATCCCTGGTATTTACATCAGGTGACCCACTTACTCAGGTCTGTACCAAGGAGAGAAACAGAGCTGGCGAAGATCTACAAATAGACTTTGCTAACATGCCCTCAGCAAATAACTGTGAATACCTGCTAGTATTTACTGAAACTTTCACAGAATGAGTAGAAGCTTTTCCATCCATAGTAGAAAAATCACAGGAGAGGCTAAAGCCCTGCTAAAAGTAACAAAACCTCACGTTTTCCTCCAAAGTCACTGCATGACAGTGGACTGTCTTCTCTTCCTACAGTAATTCTACAAGTAGCCATTGATAGCGGGGTGTTTTACCATCCCTATGTCACTTCGAGCTTTTAGTCATCAAGAACCATTGAAAAAGCCAATCATCATCTTACAGAATCCTGGTTAGGTTTTGTTTAGACACCTCAGATTCACAAATTAGGTATATTACCTATTGCCTTGTTCAGGATAGAATAGTAACAAAGGCTTCTTTCAAACTTAGTCCATTTAAAACGTTATATATAATTCCCTTCTGTGTCTCTGACCCTCACTTTGAGTCAGAAACTGAAGATGAGAAAAAGCCTAATATCAATCTTGGTCAGGTACAAAAGTCTCTGGTAGAGTGCTGTAGCAAAGTCATCCTAGAGCAGATTCCAGAAGTCATGAGCAGCAAGCCTCCCCAAAGATATCTCAACTTCTTAAGTGCTTGAAAAAATGATCTCAGTCTGAGCAACAGCAGCCTAAATGGAAGGGACCCAACAAGTGTCCACTGAACGCTCTAATACAATTAAACTACAGAGCATTGCAAATCCGGTACATTTGTCAAGAATCAAACTTCACATCTTGGCTTTTCACAGGTACACACAGAGAACATATCTGCCACCAATTCTTGTGAGCCAATAGAAGATCCCAAATTTCTCTCCAAAAAGCAAAAAAAAAAACATGTTAAAATCTTTGTTTTTGTCCTATAAAGACTGTTGGACTTTGTTTTTCTTTCCTCTTATCTTGAATCTGTCAGAAAGCTGCTATCAGCAGGAAACTATTCTGTTAAAATATATATAAAATTAATATATGTATATATAGGTAATATATGAAATAAAACATTTTCAAAGCATTCAATCAAATCAGTTTTTAAAAAAATATCCTTAACTTTAAAATATAGAAGACAATTTTAAGAAGGTTATCTGGAAAAATAAAAACACTCAAATTTATGATAATGAACACATCATAAAACAACGAAATCACTATCATGGAAAATATGACACAAATAAACAAATACTATTTGCATATCAAAGTTTGCAGAAAATTGGAAAACAGTTTCATGAGTCAAGCACTGTCACTCACTGTTGAGATCAATATAATTTGATGCAACCATCAGTTAATGTGATTTAACAGAAAAAATATACTAAAGCTTTCACAAGAAGCTTAAAAGAATCATGTACTGAGAAAATTTCCATAGGGCGCATTTTTTCATATGGTGCATTTTTAATAACATGATTTCCAAGTTTTTAAATGTTACAGGTAAAAGTCTATTTTCTATCTACATACACACACACACACACACACACACACAAAATACACAAATTTGGGGATTTAGCACATGTAGAGCCCATAAAAAAAAACTGTAGCCACTTAAAATCTCACTTTAAAAGGAGAGTGGCCCTAAGCAGCTATTTCTGATAATAAATACTCCGAAGCTCGCTGCCGGGCAGCCAGCAGGCAGAGCCTGGCACCATTTGGTGCACTGACTGCCCATAGCCAGGGACCCCCTCACTGCCTTGCGGCGGTGGTCTTGGCATGCTGAGTCCTCGTTCTCGGATCCGGCCTGGCTGGGCCGCCCCTCAGGACCACTCAGAGTCCTGTGGGGTGGCCCAGCGGCTTCTGGTCCAAGGTTCCAAGGTTCCGATCCCTCCCAAACTCGCCCCGCCTCTTAGCATATGGGCATGATGGACATTTTTGGACGGTGGGATGCGGGACTTCTTGCCTGGTGGATACACGCAGTGGGGGAATCCCAGCTGAATTTGGTCCATGGTGGTGCAAAAAGGTTGAGGAATATGTTGTGGTGGGGGGGGAGAATCTCAAGGCCTATAGAACCATGACACATAATGCAATGTAATCAAAAAAAAAATGTAATATGGCAATGGGGTGGGGCGGTCCACCGAGGGGGGAGGGTACAGGGAGGGGTTGGGCAAAAAAAAAAATGAATAAATGAAAAAAAAAGAAAAAAAGAAAGGATGAAAAAAAGGAGAGTGACCGTTCTTCTGGCTCTAACAAGCATAATTGTATGGGGCATAATTTATTGTATACTTCCTTTCAATATTACATAATGATTTGCATTGTTCAAGGCACCAGTGTTAGCTGAACCAATTTGATTGCTTTTCTATGGTAGAGGATTGCAGTTCTGTGGAATCTATTATTATTATTATTATTATTTACTGCAAAGTCAGACATACAGAGAGGACAAGCTACAGAGTGGAAGATCTTCCATCCAATGATTCACTCCCCAAGTAGCCGCAATGGCCAATGCTGTGCCGATCTGAAGCCAGGAGCCAGGAACCTCCTCCAGGTCTCCCATGTGGGTGCAGGGTACCAAGGCTTTGGGCTGTTCACGACTGCTCTTCAAGGCCACAAGCAGGGAGCTGGATGGGAAGTGGAGCTGCCGGGGTTAGAACCGTTGCCCATATGGGATCCCAGCACATTCAAGGCAAGGACTTTAGCCACTAGGCTAAAGACTCGAGCCCGAGTCTTTTATTTTTTATATCACACTTAAAAGCAATTCATTTCAGTTTTTCAGGCAAAGGAAATGCAACCTTGTGTCTCCTACAGATGGATGGTCTCAGTGGTTTTTATATTTAAAGAAAAATGAACCTAGAATACCTTGCTTGCTCAACTGTTTATACCAAGTACTGTATATTCCTGGGTAATACTTTCATATGCTTACTGGAAAATCATACTGAATGGATGTGGAAATTTGAAACCTTACATAAATAAAGAAGAGTATTACAGAAATAAAGTATGAAATTCAATACATGAAATATCAAATTGACAGTTTTCTTCATAAATCAGGAATTCCTATGCACCATATTAGCACTAAATTTACATTCAAGAAAGTGTGATTTATTCCTCTGAAATTCTGTTTTTGTTTGGATGTTAAGGCAAATGTACATTGCCAACCACATGAACCTCCATGAAATTCTATCTTATAAAACCGCAGCATAATACATCTGAGCAATACAATCCCTTTCTCTGCATCTTCGTGGCTCTTCGAGCAGCAAGGCTGGGATTAGTGATAAGGGGAGTACTCATATAATTACATTTTTGCTAGAGCAACCTCTGTGGAGAATGTGAGCACTTTTCTAAGTTATATCTCCTATCCCAGACTCCGTGGTCTGTGCAGAACAGGAGCCACCGCACGTCTAAGAATAATTAGGCAAGGTTGACTGTGTTCTTTCCAAATGGTAAAGTCAGATGAATACAGCAAATTAGAGGAACGAAAGAATTAGTTTCTAATGTTTTAAATGAATAAAAATCAGAAATACCTACTTAGGTTTCTAAATTGAAAAATGCCAGAATCACAAAATACTAATGTATTTCGTGATTTAAATGTTTTAAGTTGCTTAAAAACACACACACATCTGGCAATGTGATTCAGCAAAAATAATAAGAAAAAAAGGATGTATTTTAAGCATTGATAGTTATACATGGAATGGTGCCCCCCAGAAGTTTTGTATTTTCCAGCTGTACCTGATGGAAATATATGTGAAGATGGTGCTTTTTAAAAGATACAGAAAGTTGAATGAACCCATTGTGGTGGGGACTTATTCCCTTAGGATTGATTTCGCTGTGAGATGAGAGGAATCGGCATGACATGTTCTCTCCTCGTGGGCAGAGACAGATAAAAGGCCATGTGAGGACCCAGTAAGGAGGCCATAAGGCACAAGCAGGGAAGGTGGACTTCACCAGAACTCAAACCTTCTAACATCTGGACCTTCAATTTGGCTTCTGAAACTGTGGGAAAATAGAATTCTACTCTTTACACTAGTTTGCGATATTTAATTACTACATCATGATTTAAAACCATAATTTGTTCTAAAAAAGAATATGATATATGAATATCAGAAAATTGAAAAATTCATTTTTTAAAAGATTATTATTTTTGCTTGAAAGAGTTACACACAGAGAGAAAGAGAGACAGAGAGAGAGCTTTCATTTGCTGGTTTACGCCTCAAATGGCCACAACTGCAGAGTTGGGCCTTTCTGAAGCCAGGAGCCAGAAGCTTCTCTACGTCTCCCAGATGGGCATAAGCACTCAAGGTCTTGGAAGTGGAGTAGGCAGTACTCTAACAGCCACTGTGCCACTGTACAGGACCTGAAACATTTCATTTTTAAAGGAAGAAATACAGATAACCAATAAACATACAGTAATGGTTAAAATGTGTTGACTCATTCATATGCTGTGATTTTTAGTAAGGCAGCTTCCTCTTGGGTTCCATTATTGTTTTTCTTCTCTTACAACTGAAAAAATAATGAAATAAAACAAATAGATCTCAAATGTGAAAGCAGTATAAAACTTTTGTAGAGAATTTAAAAATATTTTATAATTCAAGATAAACATTCCTCTTATGCCAAAAACTTTTCCAGTTTCAAATGTCACATTCATCATTTGCTCACATTATTTGGCACATAACAAAAAAAAATCATGCTTGCCTTTCAATCACCATAAAACAGTCCTTTTCATTGTAGTTGTAGGTAGTAGTTGTAGGTTCACTGTGATACTAATGAGCCAATGAATGCCGCTCTTTATACCCATTCCCTCTGGTGTATTCGTGCACTGGTCTCGGCACTGCAACTGTTTCTAAAATGGAACATTAGCAAATCTAACGTGAATTTGACACTGTTAAGTATTTGAAATTTCATATTTCTGCTCTAGGGATGCAATTGCTACATTATACAAATGCCAGGCCATCCTACTTGACAAACAGGCTCATGGGAACATTGTACACTAACAATAAGACAAAAAAGATGCTTAGAAAACAGGTGTTCTGGCCTATAGTTATCCCCAAACCCAGACACATGCGGAATGTGCTAGTGGACTTTCCAGTGCAGCTCATTCAACACAGAAGTCTGCAAAAAACCAACAGCGAAAAACACTTGCATGCGTAAGATGCACTGATGACCTACCAAACAGAAGTAAACGGTTGTGACATGGCATTCATGAAGACAGCTTGAGCTGTGTGCCCTTTAAAAACAGTCAAAATTGTTCATCATCAAAAGAGAAAAGGCAGATAGTGTCGCAACATAGTTGCCTGTTCCAACTTAAATGTACTGTGCTATAACTAAATATTCAATAAGTAACCTGTGTTAAATAACATTTTGTATACTTGGCAGGACAAAGTAAATACAAAGAACTAACAGTAATATCTTACACAAGAAAATCAAAATGGATGAGATAAATGAGAAATTAACTAAATAAAAACAACTAGTTTTCTTCATAAATAGTTGAGCAAAACAAAAATAGACTCTTCTGTAAATGCTGAATTATATGCAATTATATGATTTGCCTCTTTCAGATTCAATGGATACTTAAGTATAGTTTTTCTCCTATGGTCATTGTCCTAACTTTATGGAGTGGTATTAACATAC